>NC_059074.1:205552395-207952395 GCF_020497125.1 Mauremys mutica | reverse complement strand
CCTCAGGCAAGGAGTTCCACAAGTTGACTGTGCGCTGTGTGAAGAAGAACTTCCTTTTATTTGTTTTAAACCTGCTGCCTATTAATTTCATTTGGTGACCCCTAGTTCTTGTATTATGGGAATAGGTAAATAACTTTTCCTTATCTGCTTTCTCCACATCACTCATGATTTTATACACCTCTATCATATCCCCCCTTAGTCTCCTCTTTTCCAAGCTGAAAAGTCCTAGTCTCTTTAATCTCTCCTCATGTGGGACCTGTTCCAAACCCCTAATCATTTTAGTTTCCCTTCTCTGAACCTTTTCCCGTGCCAGTATATCTTTTTTAAGATGAGGAGACCACATCTGTACACAGTATTCGAGGTGTGGGCATACCATTGATTTATATAAGGGCAATAATATATTCTCCGTCATATTCTCTATCCCCTTTTTAATGATTCCTAACATCCTGTTTGCTTTTTTGACCGCCTCTGCACACTGTGTGGACGTCTTCAGAGAACAATCCATGATGACTCCAAGATCTTTTTCTTGATTTGTTGTAGCTAAATTAGCCCCCATCATACTGTATGTATAGTTGGGGTTATTTTTCCCAATTACTTTACATTTATCCACATTAAATTTAATTTGCCATTTTGTTGCCCAGTCACTTAGTTTGTGAGTTCTTTTTAAGTTCTTCACAGTCTGCTTTGGTCTTAACTATCTTGAGCAGTTTATTCTCATCTGCAAACTTTGCCACCTCACTTTTTACCCCTTTCTCCAGATCATTTATGAGGGGAGGGATAGCTCAGTGGTTTGAGCATTGGCCTCCTAAACCCAGGGTTGTGAGTTCAATCCTTGAGGGGGCCATTTGGGGATTGGTCCTGCTTTGAGCAGGGTGTTGGACTAGATGATCTCCTGAGGTCCCTTCCAACCCTAATAATCTATGATTCTAAATTGAATAGGATTGGTCCTAGGACAGACCCTTGGGGAACACCACTAGTTACCCCTCTTCATTCTGAGAATTTACCATTTATTCCTACCCTTTTAACCAGTTCTCAATCCATGAAAGGATCTTCCCTTTTATCCCATGACAGCTTAATTTACGTAAGAGCCTTTGGTGGGGAACCTTGTCAAAGGCTTTCTGGAAATCTATGTCCACTGGATCCCCCTTGTCCACATGTTTGTTGACCCCTTCAGAGAACTCTAATAGATTAGTAAGACACGATTTCCCTTTAGAGAAACCATGTTGACTTTTGCCCAACAATTTATGTTCTTCTATGTGTCTGACAATTTTATTCTTTACTATTGTTTCAACTAATTTGCCCAGTACCGACGTTAGACTTACCAGTCTGTAATTCCCGGGATCACCTCTAGAGCCCTTTTTAAATATTGGCGTTACATTAGCTAACTTCCAGTCACTGGATACAGAAGCCGATTTACAGGACAGGTTACAAACCCTAGTTAATAGTTCCGCAACTTCACATTTGAGTTCTTTCAGCACTCTTGGGTGAATGCCATCGGGTCCCGGTGACTTGTTAATGTTAAGTTTATCATTTAATTCCAAAACCTCCTCTAGTGACACCTCAATTTGTGACAGTTCCTCAGATCCACCTACAAAAGCCGTCTCAGGTTTGGGAATCTCCCTAACATCCTCAGCCGTGAGGACTGAAGCAAAGAATTCATTGAGTTTCTCTGCAATGACTTTATCGACTTTAAGCACTCCTTTTGTATCTCAATCGTCCAGGGGCCCACTGTTTATTTAGCAGGCTTCCTGCTTCTGATGTACTTAAACATTTTGTTATTACCTTTGGAGTTTTTGGCTAGCCGTTCTTCAAACTCCTCTTTGGCTTTTCTTATTACATTTTTACACTTAATTTGGCAGTGTTTATGCTCCTTTCTGTTTACCTCACTAGCATTTGACTTCCACTTTAACTACAAATAATATTTCCTTTGTTTAATAAGTCACTTGGTTTTAACATGTTTTGAAAAACTTACTTATTTGTTCTTATGTATCCAGCACATTTAAGGTCGTTTTATTTAAGGTGTATTTACTTTAAAATGCTGGTTTTGTGCATTTTTTATTGAATTTGAATTTCCATCCAAATAGAGCATGACACAAATCATGGGTGAAAAAAACAAAAAATCTAGTAAACAAGATTTTCTAATGTAATTAAAAATGTAAAATTAAGAATCTGAATAAATATGTGTTAAGCTAGGTATAATTGCTTAAATACATGTGTATAGCTACAGTATAGCCTCCTGGTAAGCAAAATGGAACGCCATATTTAGTGTAAAGGTTATATTTAATAGCAAATCAATGTGTTTTAATGGATATACCAATCAATGAGGATCGACCTTTCTTTAGGAAAATGAAAAGTATGAATGCAAAACAAGATTAAAATCAGTTATTTAAATCAAGGTTTCTTGCTTGCTGCTTTAACTCATGATGAAAATGGACTGACGATGAGTGGCTATGGGCCATAGGTGTGTTGCTGAGGTGGTTCTACCTCTGACACTTCCAATAGAACAGGAGTTCTCAAACTGGGGGTTGTGACCCCTCAGGGTAGCGAGGGTATTACATGGGGGGTCGTGAGCTGTCAGCCTCCAGCATTTGTAATGGTGTTAAATATTTTTTGTAAGTGTTTTTAATTTATAAGGGGGGATCGCACTCGTAGGTTTGCTGTGTGAAAGGGAAAGGGGGTCACCAATACAAAAGTTTAAGGGGGAGGGATAGCTCAGTGGTTTGAGCATTGGCCTGCTAAACCCAGGGTTGTGAGTTCAATCCTTGAGGGGGCCACTTAGGGATCTGGGGCAAAATCAGCACTTGGTCCTGCTAGTGAAGGCAGGGGGCTGGATTTGATGACTTCTCTCAGTCCCTTCCAGTTCTAGGAGATAGGTATAGCTCCAAATATATATATATTTTTAACCACTGCACTAGAACATAAGTATCTTTTGCAAGACAGAGTGGCCACAGCCTGGACTCGGCTGTGTGTCTAGCTGGTGGGACCCCTTGGTGATCTGCTGCTCTGGGAGCTTCTCTTGCACTAGAAGAGCTTTTCTTTCTTGCTGGTGTTGTCCGTGTCGAATCGGAAAGCAGCCACTCTTGCTGGAATTGCTTCCTAAGCCGGGCTGCTGGAGCTAGTCCTGTGACTTTGAGAGGGTACCGTGTATGCTGAGCCCACCATCTCTGCCGGCAGTAGAGCTCCTTGGAGAATCAGGCTCTCATCAGTTTTCTCCATTAACGTCCAGGGTACGTTTTATTTATGGAAAAGACATTTGTCTCAATGCTGCGGAGCCAGTTAGTCTCGGTTATTCTCATACTAACTGTGAGGAATTAGCCAGCCGCTGCGCCAGCTGCTGAGCTCCTCCTCTGAACCAGAGAACGAAGGATGCCCCATGCTCTGGGAGGAGACAGGCTTCTGTTGGCTTGTTGTGTGCTCTGCGTTCTGCAGCCTCCGCACAACGGTCGTTTTCTAGTGCTTCGGATTTTATCTGCTGCATTGGGATTGGACTAACGTTAGCTGAACTCTACACATGGTCCCACCCTGCCAGGGCTCACTGCAAGCTGGCATAGATTCTCTTCGCTTCGGAAGCAAGCAGCGGGACAGTAACGCTCTGGTGGTTAGGTCCAAGATGGGCTTGGGGCATCCGCTGAGCCTGTCCATTGCAACTAGTGTGTGAAAGACTCTGTACTGTTGTGAACACACGGCCGTGCCCACTTCACCCAAAGCCCTGACTGCCCAGGCAGCTGGCTGAGAGACCAAGCTGTCTCATCAGTGAATAAAGCTAACACCCTGAAGCAGTGCAATGAGCACCTGGATACGACAGGTAACGTCCTGACCCTGGCTTGTGGGACACCCTCCGGTCCCCCGGCTTGTCTAATGTGATGTGGGGAGCGATTACATCCTCTCAGCCGCTAACAGAAGGAATGGGGTGACTTCCTGCTGCTCCCTTCCACACCTGTCCTGGCGATCAGAGAGGCAACAGGCTGTTCCTGCTGCCCTGTGTCCGACTGAGAGTCGTGGTACAGCTACCGCTGTGCGTGGAGTCACTGCACACCTCAGATTCTGTCGATCTGTGGCCCGCAGCAGCATAGTGCCGGGACACCTGGCAGTTGCTCCTGTACCTACCCTCACACCACTGGGGGAGGCAGGGCCAGGCTGTTATCCCCATGGGTAGGGTCCTACCAAAATCCCGGTCCATTTTGGTAAATGTCATGGTCTAGGATTTTTAAAATCGTAAATGTCATGGATTCAGCTATATAAATGTGAAATGTCAGTGTTATAGCATGGACTCGCAGCACCATGCGGGTTTGACCCGGAGTGCAGCTGTGTGCTGGCCACTACACAAACACAAAGGCAGGAATGGTCCCGCATAGTCTGACTAGCGAGAGCGGCTGCTGCTCTCAAGTGAAGCTGCTCTCAAGGTCAGCAAAACCTGGCGTGTTTCTGGCTCCGCTGAACGGCCGGAGGAGTTCCGGCACCACCCTCTGGTTTGCTCAGTGTACGTGGTCACTTCAATAACGTTGTACAAGTGGTATTGAAAAATCCCCATGACTGCATCCCCTCCCTGCTGCTAGAAAGGAGGGCTGGAGAGGTTCCAACATGGCTTAATGTGACACCAAGTGTCTGGGTGGGGTAGCTGAGTCCTGAGTGTCCCCCGCTCCTTCCAGTGAGAAACTGTAGGTGAGGAGGGTCCGTGCGAAGACAAAGGGGAGCCCAGTCGGTGCAGCGATGTCTGGCTTGTGGTCAGGCTGCATTCCCCAGAGATGTTACTGAGGAAGCGGGAGAGACGGTGGTGATCGGATTGTTTCAAGCTGTTCGGATCAGGCGCAGCGGGAGGTGAGGGGGATGCTGCCTGGCACAGAAAGAGGGACCTGGAGCGCCTGCAATGGGACCACTCGCTCTGCATTCGCTCAGCTGAGACGCCCGATTAGCCATGCTGGGGGCGGCCGAGGAGGAGTTAAGCAGTGGGTGCGGAAATAAGCTTTGCCTCTTATTTAGAGCCTGAGTCCTTCTGGTTTGTGCTTCTCCTTGTACGGCTGCCATGAGCTGCTGGGTCTGCGGGCAGAGTAGGGCCTGGAGCAGGAGGCATATGGGGCTCTGTGTTCGTGTGCTGGGATGCTCTGAGTACGTGGCAGTGTTTCCCTGCTGGTGTGTTGCAAGCCCCCGCGGGCTGCTGGCAGGGGCTGCTCCGGGAGAAGCCGGGTGTGCGCGAGCACCAGGCTTAGAGGAGTTCTCTGGAATGCTTTGTTGAGTCTGTTCCTGCAGCACGTAACAGTCAGTCGCTTCCCCGCTCCGAGCCGAGCCCTGACCCCTGGCGCCTGGGTCTCTGTCTCCAGGCCCGTGACTGGCGATGACTCACTCCTGGCTACAGTGCAGCGCTGGGTGTTTGGGTGCTGAGGACAGTGTGAGTCCCAGTCCTGCTCACTGCCAGGGGGTACCTGCAGTATCCCCGCAGAGCTGGGGGCAGCTGCAGGGGTTCTTATTAAGAGCTAATGCACACGATGTTTCCACAGGAAGCCACCTGCACTTGCCACCCTCCTGTGCAGGGTCGCTGACTGCTATGACTTCCTGTGCTCGGGCTGGATGCCGGGCTGCCATGCAGATGTACTTTCCCAGCAAAGGAAAAGAAATTCGGTTTTGAACACAAGTCTCTCTTAATTCAGAACTCTGCCTAATGAGTCCCATGGACCCACTGTGGCCCTGCTGCCTCCATGTGTGTCCCCAGAGGCTGGAGATCCTAGGAGGCCCCCTGTGTGAGAGGATTTGCTTAAGGAGGGGCCTGCTGTTGTCCAGGGGGAATGTACCAGGCCTGAAATTGCAGAACTCACCAAGCATATGGTATAATTTCACTCTGAGCCACCAGCCACAGAACTAGATCTCCTTAACCTCAGCAGGGAGCCAGGTACCCAGGGTCCTCCCTCAGCTGTCTCACTGCTGGTGCAGCTGGGTGCGTGCTCACACCGTTGGATACAGTTTGTATCCACACCTGTCTGCAGAAATCTTCTGAATCCTCTTTTGCCACATGAGAGCAGGGTTTGTATTTCGCTCCTCGCTGTCCCATGGACTGATGGGACAAGGCCACTCACCTGGCTGCTCAAGAGTCCAGTGGCCCTCAGCCTTTGTTAACTAGCTCAGCTGGAGGCCTGTACCTTTCACTCGTACCTATTTAAAGCGAAATACCCCCCGTTATTCTACAAAGCGCCAGAGCTTAAGGCTTGCTTCTCGGATCAGTCAGAAACTGTCCCAAAACACAAGAGGCCACAGAGAAACAGTTCAGGCCCAAACCAGATTTTTGAGGTGTTTTTTGCTTAACATGGACGTGAGTTATTGTGGTACACACACAATGATATTGTGGGTGGGTGGGTGTGTACACAGGTTTAACAGAGCTGTTTTAACACTTGTGTCCATGGTGGTGGGGGCTGGCGCAGTTACATTTCACTCATGAAATGCTTTGGCGCTCAGCCTTGACTTTTAGGTTGGCTCCTAATTAAGTTAATCAGCTTTTTCATGACTGTTTTTTCAAGCAGCCCTTTTGGTTGAAGTCAGAACAATCATGCTATTCATCCCTCAGTTTGCCTTGGAGCCGCCGCTCAGCCCCTCTCTAACTTTCCGAGAGTGCCGATGGCCCAGGCCTGCCTTGCTGTCTGGGTTGTGCTGGGGATCACGCTGGTGAGCTCACAAACTGGGCACTCATGGCAGCGGGCAGAGAGCCTGCTGTCCATTGGGAGGGAGGGATTCCGCTGGTCTGACATCGGTCAGTGGCGGAGACTCAAATGCTGCTTTCCTCAGTGCAATTATAAAGGGCTTTGCTTGTCTGAGCTGCATTATCCCTGGCCTGCAGGGAATATCCGGGCGTGATTATCTAGACAGCCACTCATGCGCAGGGTGCTTTACGGAGAGCTGAAACTGACAGCCTGCGGTGCTCCGAACGTGCAGGCTACCTGACCTACCCCACAAGAGGCAGCGGCTGGAAAAGGGGGGCTGGTGTCGGAGTGGGAGAGATGTGAAATGCAGCTCTGGTACTAGCATTTTTCATTCCGCAGGAATCCAAAGCGTCTCTCAAACCGTGTGACTGGCGCTGCATGTGGGTTGCGGGCCGGCTGTTCTACACCCGCAGCGCTGCAGGCCAGTCAAGAACCACGAGTCAGTTCGGCAAAGTGTAATAAAGCCATTAGAATGTGAGCAGGATGCTGGCACCTGGCGTCCAGCCGCCTGCAATGGAGCCTTCACTGGCCCGAGGAGTCAGGACTCCTCCACAGTGGCACCTCTGACAGGGCAGCGCCCTGATGTCCCACTGAGATCTCCAGGGCCTTGAGGGAACGAACCCCACCTCTGCAGCACCTGTGTTTCCCTACCAAGTCCCCGTTGGAGTGTGAGCGGCCAGCCTGGGCTCAGCTGGAGAGGGACCTACGGCGAGATGTCTGCTGCAGGAGGCCAAGGACCGCGCTCTCCAGCACTATGCTCTGAAAGCCTCAGAGGAAGTTTCTCTGTGCAGAAACAAGCCCTGTCAAGCTCACAGTTTACCTTGGCATTGATACTGTTGGGCCTCTATGTGGGGGGATGAAACTATTTACTTATTGAGTGACTGAGCAGGTGGGTTCTGATGTCCGTTACAGAACGCTTTAGTCAAGTCCCAGATCTGAAGCATTAATTTCACTCTGTGATTCGTCCTACCCCTGCGTTATCGCCTTGTATTGCCGTTTATCAGCCACAGGGTAGCAGCCAGAAGTATATGGTGTCAGATACAATCGTTCATGAAATCAGCAAAGACAAAAAAATGCCTTTGGGAAGGTTTCAAGTGCTAATTGTGTCACACCAAACTGAGTGCTAAAGAAATTGTTCACAACACAAAAAAACTAGTGTTACTCCTCATTAGCCCAAGTGGTTAGCCAGCATTCAGGGTGTTGTGGGATGTCTTCGCCAGGAAGAGAAATTGAGATGAGATCGTGTATTTCTTTGGTGCAATCCTGTTTATTTTGTTTCCTTGAACACAGTAAGAATCAAACAGGAGGCTGTTTCTTTGCTCACAATTCCATGCCTCTTTCAGCCAGCACTCTGCCCAAAAAAAATCGCTCTCTTTACTTTCTCTCAGGGTCAGACTACAAGAACTTCTCTTGTTGTCTCCTGATTTTCTGCTTGCTTCTGGCTGCTGCTTAATCACAGAGGTACACAGCTCCATCAGACAAAACCCAGCCCCTGTGTTTGCATTCAGTCTAATCTCTGGGCGGTGGCTTCAATTGTAATTGCTCCCTCATGGAGTCTGGATGGAAAATAGCCAGCATGCCCATCAGCTGCAGTGAGGTCTCACCCAGGACTAGATCAAAGCTCATTAACCAACTGTTAATGCGTGTCAGCAGGGTCCACAGGGACAGTTAGTCATTGGTGGGCTAGTGTGGGGTAGAGTCACACCCCAGCTTTCTGTGAACGAAATGTCTGTGTAGGCAAGCACCAAGTCTGGCTGCTGCTAGTTCACGCTAAAATTCAGACCCTGACGAGTCCTCGTCATGAGCCCTTAGAAAATCTGTATCCAGCTCCTGTATCCACTCAAGTTCTGGCCCCAAATTCTATCATCGAAGGAGAGCGCAACTGTTGCTGCTCCTGTTCTGCTTCACGCGGCGGGATCCTGGTGCTAGAGTGCTAATCCAGCATGTCACTAGGCTCTACCTTGGCCCAACCAGTGTTTGCCTCCATTACCCCTCAAATAGACAGTATAAAAATCGAGAACAAGCATGTTGTTTCCCCTGGTTCGCCAGGGAGATCCGGCCTCTGACACATCCTGGGACCTGAGTGTTTGTAAAGTCCGTAGTCAACACCTGGATCCGGCTGGCCCCAGCTCAGTTTCACACAGACCCCTTCTGTACAGACAGCAAGTGTGTCCACCCCAGTACACGCATCGTGCTTCAGAGAGGCCACAATAACCCGGCCTGACCTCTTGATCTGTAGGTGCATCACAAGTCACTCAGTAACACTGTGGTTTTCCTCTCTGCAGGAACAAGAAGTGGTGCTGCCATAGCAGATGGGCTGCTGCACACAATCAGATTATATTGGGTTTTAGCTGGTCAGCTCTTAGTGTAGTGATGTGATTGCATTGGTAACCGAGGGCCTGGTGATGGTGGTTCTGCCAGATTCTTTTTGTGTTGCACAAGTTAATGATTGCTGCTTTATTGGTTTAAGCACTCTTGGTTTGAAATTAATTGCTTAATACTTTAATCCCCTGGTACTTAAAACGAGGATGACGCATCCCTCCATCAGATGCGAGGTTCGTACAAATTAATAGATCACAGTGAAAGTATTCAGGGCAAGGAGGGTGCTGGCATGAAAGTCAGGCTACCCTGCTGTAATTGAACGGATCTCCTGGCTTTTACATGAGGAACATTTCCAAAGGCACTGGCCTAGGTCACGGCCGGGACCTCTGGAGCTTTCCTTCCGAGGTCAATGGCAGTAGCACGTGTGCCTAACTGAGGGAAGGAGTCTGCAAATTACTGCTGTCGTATGCCCTGCCCCCCTCTGTTCCTGTGGGTCTGTTCATCCGCCTGTTGTGTTGTTGTAAACCTATTCTGAGACTTGTCTGTTCAGCACCTTGTCTGGAGGCTACTTGACTACAAATGAATAACAACGTGCATGGAGCTGTACGTACAGTGCAATGTCACATCTGCTGGTTGTCTGTTAGCCTTTGTCCCTCACCTACCGTGTCAGATAGCTAGTGCCCAGCCTGTCAGTGACATGGCCCGTCACGAGTGCAGCTTAATGAAAGAGCGTGTGGTTCAGCTTGCTGGGCAGCCTTGAGAGATTGAGCCGGCTTGTATTGTTTATGCGACAGCTGCTGCGGGCTGATGGACAGACTGTACCTCGTTGTAGGGCATGTGGGATGTGGTGGCTGACAGCGGAAACCCCCTTTGGACTTGCACCAGTGTCATCCGGGGCACACACCATTGAAGACAAGCCCCCAAGCCCAAGATTTCAGGCCCTGGTTCATGGCAGTGGGCTTGCACTGTGGATCGTACCATGCCTGGCATCACTGTACCTACCTCGTACTATTCAATGCAAACTCCAGGGCTGATCAAAGTCAGCGGATTGGCACCATTTGATGGGCAGGGTGTGTGTATCTCTGCAGAAGCTCTAGGTGCCCCTGGGAGGCCTCGGTGTTGAGGCGTGATCTGCAGAAGGGCCCTGTGTGCATTCTCCGAGCTGTGTACATAAGAGTGGGCTGGCGCTTAATCACCCTCTGCCGCGCCTGGCCCAGACACTGATGGCAGGGGTGCTGTGCTGCTCCCCCGTTCGTGTCGGGCCTACACCAGCACCCAGACACAACACCAGGTGGCATGTTCACAAGCCAGCCAAAAAGCTGGGCCATGGTCTGTCACGATCCAGCCCTTCCCCAACACCCCAACGCGTGGGATGGCTCTGTTCTGCCACCTGGGCCCGCTTCCCTCTGCATGACATCAGGTTTGCTCCCCCATAGTTTCCTGTTGGCTTCTCTGGACAAGTAATCGCAGCTGGCAAAGGCTGCGGTCTGGGAATCCAGCACAGGAGCAGCCCCTCCTTAGCCCACGTGTTGGGTTGATCTCCCCCTGCTCACATGACAGGGGAAGAGGCCAAATGCTGCATTTAGCCACAAAATGTGTGATGCTTTTAGTGGTCTTGCTCCTTCCTTGCGAAATGCTTCAGGAAGGCTCCGGTCATCATAGCCCTGTGCTCCCCTGCCCTCAGCTGGCGTTGGCAGGTGACAGCTCCCGCAGCCACTTCCAGAATAGCATGCCCAAACCCGTCAGCGCCGCTGCGGTCCTTTCCATCCCCAGCGCCTCTGGGCTCGGGCTCCAGACGGCGCTCCTCAAGGTGGGGGTGGAGGGGACAGCTCAGGCACCCAAAGCACTTGGTATTGAACCGGCTTTTCAAATACTGCTCCGTCCTCCCAACCCAACAGCAGCCAGGAGGGAGAGGGCGTTGAGCCGCCAGAGGGACCTGCTTAGATCAATCGGACTCAGCTGCCTTCTCATGCTTCCTGTTGTTAGTCCCTGGGCGCCAGCGTCTGCGAACGCTCGGTGTGGGGCAGAGGGGCTGAGTGAGGTCCCCCAAAGCAGGGCTGGCTGCCCTCCCTGCCCGGAGCTTGGCCATCCCCGAAGCGTTGCTCCCTTGCTCTGGCAGAGGCCTCAGCTGGGCCTGCACTAGCCTTTGCCGTTGGTGCCTCCGCTGTTTGGGCTGCCCTGCTGGCGGTGTTTGAACTGCCGTGTCGTGTAACCCTGCTGCGGGCGCAGAAGGCTGGCAGCAGCTGTGGGCTGCACGGAAACGGGGGCAGTGGGGCTGGGATGTGACCGGCAGGCCTGGTGGTGGATGGGGAGATGTGCACGTCCTAAGGCCAGCAAGGAGCAGTTTGTGACCAAGGCCGGGGTGAGATTGGGGGTAGCCGTGGAAAGTCTGGTTTTACTCTGGGAGGGGCTGCTGTTTAAACAAATCCCACATGTGATTCGAGGCCAGGACTGGAAATGGTGGCGTTCCCTTTGCAGGGCTCTCAGCTTTGTAACTGCTGGTGACCAGAGCACTGTGCCTGGGTGGACCGAGAGTGCTGCCTGCTTCTGTGCTGCTTCCAGAGGCGTTGTGAGGAGAGCCAGGCCTCGGCCATCAGCCCGGGGAGCTCAGGATGGCCAAGGATCTGGTTTGGCAAGCCGGACATGCAAGAGATTGTCCCCATTGCCTTTCCCAGCAAGGAGCAGCCACTCAGACGTGGAGACCTGCTGTGGCTACGCAGTTCCACCTGTGGCCAGCCCAGTGCTCTGCGGCGCAGCCAGCCGCCCTGCAGGCAGTAGGGTTTCCACTTTACAATGTGCTCACCCAGCGTCTGGGCATAGAGACACGTGTTCAAAGCGCCAGTGGCGCTGGGCACCAGGCTCGTAGCCTTCACAGCCATTGTCCAGGTGCGGGGAGGCTCCACCTGCCTGCCCGTCAGTTGAGCTAACCAATCCCAGGCTGGGTGGGGCATGGTGGTGCGATGCCCTCTGTCCGCATGGGCTGCGGAGTCTCTTCTGGGGGATTTTCCTCCCCCGGGCCGTGTTGGGGTGCAGGCCCTGGCAGGTGAGCTGCTCTGGAATGGCGCGGTGACCCAGCAGAGCAGTTCCTCTCATCCCCTGCCCCTGCGAGGCTCGCTGAGGCCTTTCTGGGAGGCTGAGCGCATTGGTCGAATGGGACCAGCTGTAGGTGAATATTAAAATGTCCAGCTCAAGCATGTGGGCGTCAGGGCCTGAGCTAAGACACTCCCTCCACGTTAGTGTCTGGGAAACCTTCTCTACAAGTCAGGTTTGCTTGGGTCTGGAGTGTGTTCTGCCGTCTGGCCTGAGCCCCCTGCAGCTTTGCAGCGGGGCCGGGTGATTGCACACCTGCAGCCGTGCCCTCGCTGTCTGTGTGAATCGTGGGGGTCCAGGAGCTCGGGGCCGGGCTCTGTGTTCTGCTCATGTGGGAGCTGCAGTGTGGGTATCGCATGGTGACGGTGGGCAGGGTTTGCAGTGGGAATGCGGATGAGATGGGGCCCTGAGCCGTCTCTGCCCCAGGAGTGTCCTATCCATTGTGTGTGGGTGAAGGAAGGTCCCGTGGCTCTGCCCCTGGGCTCCCTGCGGCGCAGCAGTGGGTGGGGCAGGCCGTGTCACGCTCCAGCACAGCCCTGGCTCTGGCACTCCATTGCCACGGCCCCCTCCGAGGGGTGAGCTGCGGCCAGCAGGCTGCCTGTGGCCCAGGTGCAAGCTGAGCTGTCTGAGGTACCCATTGTGGGAGACACCTACCGCGCTTGTTGGCTCATCTCTCCAGAGCAGAGACTCGTTTGACAGACCCGGCGAGGCTTGGTGCAGGAGCCTGGTTCTGGAAGGGGAAGGGGCTGGCCACCCCCACAGCCGGTGGCAAGCATGGCAGCGGCTCCTGGTGAGCTGTCGGGGATCTGCCCCAGTTGTCACCAGACACGATTGACCAGTTGGCCGTGCAGCGCTTGTGAGGGTCGGCTGCGCTGCTTCCTGCAGGCTGGGCTGGCGGGCTGCGTTTTCTCCCCAGCCCCACCGCAGTGGGTCCCTGACCACCTTCTTTAGGTAGCTCTGGAGCTTGTTGCTGGAATACAGGCAGGAAGCCTGTTCCTGAAGCCGGAGCAGCTGTGGGAACACGCCATCTTGGGCGCTTCGCCATTCGCCTTCGCTGTGTAAAATACTCAACATCTGCCTCGGGTTGAACGGCCCCCCACGCGCTGCGCTGCTTTGGCCTCGTTCCATGTGAGAGCGGGAGGCTGGGAACGGGATCGGGTAGCGAGCAGCAAATGCTGAATTGCCCTTTGTGTGTCTCTCTTCCGATTGCCAGCTGGTAACCCGAGCGGCGCGTGCATGCAGCTGGCTGCAGCCAGGCAGTTTGCACGCTCCTGGGTGGAGCGTTAGACTGACCTTGCTAGGTGTACGTTCATGGCCCGGGCCGATTCTCCTGCCACGTGGCCCGGGCCTGGCCAGTGCTCTCCTTGGCCTGGGGGGGTGCTCAGCCTGCATTTCCGGCCAGTGACACTGCGTATCCTTTTCCTGCCGCGCACTGACCCTGCATTCCGCACGGGGCTGCTGGCTGGACCCTGTTCAGGCCGAGAGGGCAAGTGTCTCTGGAGGGGCAGGGAGCATCTGCTGCGAGGCACTGGGATGCCGGCAAGCTGCCCCTCTTGTCCTGATTGCCATTCTGGGCACAGGGCTGCTCCCGCGTAGGGCTGAGAAGACAACGGTGCTGGTTTCAGTGCGGGTTTTTTCTGGAAGTTGAGGCTCTGAGGATTCGAGCTGGAGATTGAGGTGCACATTTGTAACAGGGAGGGGAGTTCATCACTGGACCAGCCTCCTTAGTGATATGGTGAATTCTCCACCACTTGGAGTTGTTAAATCCAGACTCGAGCTCCAGCAGAAGCAATGGGCTCTGTGAAGGAATCACTAGGTGAGGTTCTGTGGCCTGTTAGGCAGGAGGCCAGCCGAGTCCCTTTTGGCCTTGAAGTCGGACTCCCCTGGAGCCCGAGCGCCACTGGCTATTGCACTGGCTAGCAGTGCCAGGCTGAACGCTGTTGGCTCCGTGAGCTGGATTCAGAGCCCTTGGTTCACTCCGCAGGAAATGAGCCCCGGGAGGCAATTCAGCGGGTTCTCGGACAAGGGCTCGGTCACTCCGAGGATGAGGAGGAACCTGCTTGCTGGAAAATTGCCAAGCAGAACACTTCAGAGTCACCTGGAAGGGCCTGAACTCTTGGACAAGCTCCTCGGGAGACAGGATTGGATGTCCGCACCCTTCGGGGCCTTTGAACTCCCGCCCCAAGACAACTAGCCCGTTCCCCCGCTTTCCCTCCCCAGGGTCCCATCTTGTTCCTGTGGCTCGGCAGGCGCCAGCCGAGCCCGTCAGCACCTGTGCAGTCCCTGGGGCCAGCAGCTATGGCTCCCATGGGGCGGTCAAGCTACAGAGGCGGCCGTGGGCCCTTAGTTTCTTTGGCTGGGATTCAGCGGCTGGAAAGGAGAGTTCCAGCCTCAGAGACCAGCCAGCTCTGGGTTAGGAGCAGCAGCCCAGACGGAGGAGCTGCTTGGACCGGCCTGGTGGTGGAGGAGACGCTATCGGCTACCCGGCTGGGCGTGCGCAGCCCGGCTAGTCCTGGGCTTCGGGATGCTGCGTGCCTCTCTCCTGCAAACTCCCTCTGGGCCAGCCCTGGAGAGACTCCGCCAGGGCTCTGACTGCTGCTCTCCCAGGCAGACCAGTG
Source organism: Mauremys mutica (assembly GCF_020497125.1). Lineage (NCBI taxonomy): Eukaryota > Metazoa > Chordata > Testudines > Geoemydidae > Mauremys > Mauremys mutica. The sequence continues at coordinate 207,937,679 of NC_059074.1, read as the reverse complement.
GGCTTCCTTCAAAGGGCTTTGTTTGCTAAATTGCCTTCCCCTCCCGCACTCACCCCCTGCCTTTGGAAAGGGCTCCGGGTGGGGGAGGTGTGGCAGGAGAGTTCCTGGTAGGGACAGTCCCAGGACCCCACTTGGGGCAGGGCTCCAGACAGAGCTTTGCAGAGGGGGCCATTGTGGGATCGAAATCAAGGTGCCTTCGGGGGGTTTCAGGCTTCAGGGACTCTGACCCTCCACTCGATGTGGCTCGGAGCTGGGTGTTCCTTTGTGACTCTCTCAGCAGCCCAGCCCAGCCCAGCCCAGGGCTCTGCCCCTGCTCGGCCAGCGCCCCCTGAGAGAGGGGAGTGTTTCCAGCTGGCCTGGCACGCCGGTGTTCGGGACAGGCCTCCTGCGTGTGCTTCATGGGCTCAGCAGCTTGCGTACACTGGGGGACGGCCCCCCTAGACTGCCCGGGGCTGAGCTGCAGGGAGGCTTTGGGCTCCAGACAATCCCTCTGGGGCTTCAGATGAAGAAAATCGAAACTGCTCTAAGTCCCAATTCCGTTGTGCCCTTCAGTTGTGAGTTCAGCTAATGCTCAGAGCTTCACGCAGAATGTCCCCGGGCTGTTCTTGCCCAGCGAGGGCTCAGCTCCCCCGCATATTGGTACAGAGATGGTGGCAGTGGGGTGCGGGTGTGACGGCAGGGGGCGTCCTGTCACAGAGGGGCACTGGAGCCCCACGCACGCGCACTGACCGGCTCGACACTTAGAATTCACATCGCCCGAGCTAGGTGTGAAAAGTTCTGCTGCCCTAGACCCTGGGGTGGATGCGGCTAGGACAGCAGCAGAATTCTCCCACCAAACCCCTTCCCTGGAAACGTCTGTGCTATGGCTCTCCAGCATCGGGGCTGGGCTGCCCCCAACCCAGGCGTGGCCTGCAGCTCCCCAGGGCCTGCCAGGGCCCGTTTCACGCTGTCTTCCCCTGCCTGAGAGCTGAGAGTCTGACCCCTTCCCCCTACGCTTCCAGCAGGGGGCTGCTCTCGCCCCATTTGATGTCTGAGCTGCACCCCTTCCCCAGGGTACCCCCTGGCCCCACAGGTGACCTCCTTTCCTGCCTTCCTTTCAGCCGCGGGCACTCGGGCGCGGATCCTCTTCACCAAGGAGCCGTCCTCTCAGGACGCCTTGCACGGCCGCAGCGCCATCCTGCGCTGCGAGGTGGAGGAGCCGAGCGGCGTGGAGTTCGAGTGGCTGCACAATGGGCTTTCCGTCCAGGACACCGAGCGCCGCTTCCAGGAGGGCAGCAACCTGCAGTTCACCGCCGTGGATCGGCAGCAGGACGCCGGGAGCTTCCAGTGCGTGGCCAGGAGCACGGTCACGGGAGAGGAGGCCCGAACGGCAAACGCATCTTTCAACATCAAGTGTGAGTACGAGAGCAGGGCCAGCGAGCCTGCCCCAGGGAGGGCACATGGCAGTGGGTACAGCCCTCCCTCCTGCTGCCTTTTCCTTGCCAGGGCATCCCCTCAGCTGGTGTCCACTTTCCCATAGAGCCAGCTACCGGCCTGGCTCCTTCCTTCGATGTCTGCTGTGGAGGGGCACACACCACGGCCACTGGGCTGCAGGCCTGGCCCGGTCACCCCCCATCCACAGAGAGGCACAGGGCAGTTCCCACCTAGACACTGCAGTGACCCAGTGAATCCTCAGGGATGTGGCCAGGGTATGACAGGGTGGGGCAAGGGTGTGGGTGGGGTGGAGGTGGCCAGGGTATGATGGAGTGGGGCAGGCGTGTGGATGGGATGGAGCGGCGGTGGCCAGGGTATGACAGGGTGTGGCCGGGGTGGGGTAGGTGGAGTGGGGGTGTAAGTGTGGTGGGGCAGGGGTGTGGGTGGCCAGTATGACTGGGGCGGGGGTGGCCAGAGTATGACAGGATGTGGCCAGGGTGGGGCGGGGCTGTGGATGGAGTGGGGTGGGGGTGGCCAGAGTATGATGGGATGTGGGTGCGATGGGGTGGGGCGGGGGTGTGGATAGGGTAGGGTGGGGTGGGGATGGACAGAGTATGATGGGGTGGGGCGGGGGTGGCCAGGGTGGGCGGGGGTGTGGATGGGGTGGGGTGGGGGTGGCCAGAGTATGACAGGATGTGGCTGCGATGGGGTGGGGCGGGGGTTTGGATAGGGTAGGCTGGGGTGGGGATGGACAGAGTATGATGGGGTGGGGCGGGGGTGGCCAGGGTGGGCGGGGGTGTGGATGGGGTGGGGCGGGGGTGGCCAGAGTATGACAGGATGTGGCTGCGATGGGGTGGGGGTGGGGGTAACCAGAGTATGACAGGATGTGGCTGCGATGGGGTGGGGGTGGGGGTAACCAGAGTATGACAGGATGTGTGGATAGGGTAGGGTGGAGTGGGGCTGGACAGAGTATGATGGGGTGGGGTGGGGGTGGCCAGAGTATGACAGGATGTGGCTGCGATGGGGTGGGGTGGGGGTGGCCAGGGTGGGGCGGGGGTGTGGATGGGTGGGGTGGGGGTGGCCAGGGTGGGGTGGGGGTAACCAGAGTATGACAGGATGTGGCTGCGATGGGGTGGGGTGGGGGTGGCCAGGGTGGGGCGGGGTGGTGGAGGGGTGGGGTGGGGGGGGGAGGGGGTGGCGGGGGTGGGGTGGGGGTAACCAGAGTATGACAGGATGTGGCTGCGATGGGGTGGGGTGGGGGTGGCCAGGGTGGGCGGGGGTGTGGATGGGTGGGGTGGGGTGGGGGTGGCCAGGGTGGGCGGGGGTGTGAATGGGTGGGGGGGGGTGGGGTGGGGGTGGCCAGGGTGGGCGGGGGTGTGGATGGGAGGGGTGGTGTGGGGCGGGGCGGGGCGGGGGAGGCCAGGGTGGGCGGGGGTGTGGATGGGTGGGGTAGGGCGGGGGTGGCCAGGGTGGGGTGGGGGTAACCAGAGTATGACAGGATGTGGCTGCGATGGGGTGGGGCGGGGCTGTGGATGGAGTGGGGTGGGGGTGGACAGAGTATGATGGGATGTGGATGCGATGGGGTGGGGCGGGGGTGGCCAGGGTGGGGCGGGGGTGTGGATGGGTGGGGGGGGGTGGGGAGGGGGAGGCCAGGGTGGGGTGGGGGTACCCAGAGTATGACAGGATGTGGCTGCGATGGGGTGGGGTGGGGGTGGCCAGGGTGGGGCGGGGGTGTGGATGGGTGGGGTGGGGTGGGGCGGGGGTGGCCAGGGTGGGGTGGGGGTGGCCAGAGTATGACAGGATGTGGGTGCGATGGGGTGGGGCGGGGGTGTGGATAGGGTAGGCTGGGGTGGGGATGGACAGAGTATGATGGGGTGGGGCGGGGGTGGGTGGGGTGGGGGGTGGGGTGGGGCGGGGGTGGCCAGAGTATGACAGGATGTGGCTGCGATGGGGTGGGGTGGGGGTGGCCAGGGTGGGGCGGGGGTGTGGATGGGTGGGGTGGGGTGGGGCGGGGGTGGCCAGGGTGGGGTGGGGGTGGCCAGAGTATGACAGGATGTGGCTGCGATGGGGTGGGGCGGGGGTGGGCGGGGGTGTGAATGGGGTGGGGTGGGGGTGGCCAGAGTATGACAGGATGTGGCTGCGATGGGGTGGGGCGGGGGTGGCCAGGGTGGGCGGGGGTGTGGATGGGTGGGGTGGGGTGGGGCGGGGGTGTGGATGGGGTGGGGCGGGGGTGGCCAGAGTATGACAGGATGTGGCTGCGATGGGGTGGGGCGGGGGTGGGCGGGGGTGTGAATGGGGTGGGGTGGGGGTGGCCAGAGTATGACAGGATGTGGCTGCGATGGGGTGGGGCGGGGGTGGCCAGGGTGGGCGGGGGTGTGGATGGGTGGGGTGGGGTGGGGCGGGGGTGTGGATGGGGTGGGGCGGGGGTGGCCAGAGTATGACAGGATGTGGCTGCGATGGGGTGGGGCGGGGGTGGCCAGGGTGGGCGGGGGTGTGGATGGGTGGGGTGGGGTGGGGCGGGGGTGTGGATGGGGTGGGGCGGGGGTGGCCAGAGTATGACAGGATGTGGCTGCGATGGGGTGGGGTGGGGGTGTGGATGGGTGGGGTGGGGTGGGGCGGGGGTGGCCAGGGTGGGGCGGGGGTGGCCAGAGTATGACAGGATGTGGCTGCGATGGGGCGGGGCGGGCTGCGGGTGGCCAGGGTATGACTGGGTGTGGGTGGGGGCCAGGGTGGAGCCGTCACACTGAGCGAGGAGCTGGGCTGCACACAGCGGTTCCTGCAGGACCCAGCAGATGTCCTGTTGGGCCCGTCTGACTCCTCGGGGGTAAGTGGGAGCAGAGGGACTGACCGGGTTCGGAGGGGGGGTTTCTAGCTGGGGGCTGTGCCAGACTGTGGGACTATGGGTTGGGGGAGTGGGTGGGAGCCCTTGACGCTTACAGCTGCCAAACTGGGCCAAAGCCTAGGCAGGGATCTGCGGTGCCCAGCACCCGGGGAATGGGCCGGGAGCTGTGATAGGCCCTTCCCCTGGGAGTTACCCGCCTCCTGCTCTCCACCTTCCCTCCCCCACACTGGGCACAAGCCTTCAGACATGGCTGCTGGAAAAGCGACCCCCCGTCACCATGCGAGGCCAGGCCGATGGCGCTGCCCCCGAACGCCTGCTCGGGGGGGAGCTGGGCCCAGTCCGGCAGCACTCCCGCGGGGACGCCGGCATGGAGAGCTGCGAGCTGGAGTCTGTGCAGCGTCTGGGCTAATCTGATGCTGGCCAGTGGCCCTGAGCGCCGCCAGTCTTAGCCCCACTCCTTTACCTCCAACAGTCTGTTTGTCATGGGCCACTTGTCTCCATCTTTCGCTGATGCTCCTAACCAGTGTTTGCTCCAGGCTCTGCTGGACATCTGTCCCCTTGGCTGACGCTGAGCACAGGCCTCGGCCCTTCTCCTGCGCGGCACTCCCCATCAGCACTAGGCCATGCTGAGTCAGCCCAATGGTCTAGCTAGCCCGTATCGAATTCCTTTATCAACCTAGTTATACTTCTGGCCTTCACAACATCCCCTGGCAGTGAGTTCCACAGGTTGACTGTGCATTGGGTGAAGAAATTCCTTCTGTTTGTTTTAAACCTGCTGCCTGTTAATTTCATTGGTTGACTCCTGGTTCTTGTGTGATGGGACGAGGTAAATGACGTCCCTAGTCCCTTTCTCCACACTGGTTGTGAGTGTATAGCCCTCTAGCATATCCCCCTTAGTCCTCTCTTTTCCAGGCTGAAACAGCCCAGGCTCTTTCATCTCTCCTCAGACGGAAGCTGCTCCATCCCCCTGAAGATTTCTGTTGCTCTTCTCTGCACCATTTCCAATTCTACTGGGTCTGTGATGAGCTGGGCAACCCTCGTGGTTTGGCTGAGCCCTCTGGGTGCGGCTGACCCTCCCCCATGTTCCCAGCGCGGCCCCCGGGCCAGGCTTGTGACCTCGGCTTTCATGTCTGCCTGGCTTTGATCTGCTCCGTTGCCTGCTTTAAAGGCCCTTCATGGATCTCTGCAAATGCTCTACTCCCTGCCGCTGCCCCCGCAGTGGCGCAGAGCCCCTGCGTGCTGCAGGCCACGGCTGGAGACACTCCGGATGTCAGCGCTGGAGGTTGGGGGGTGTGGAGAGGCCCAGGCCCAGCTGGGCTCAGCCAAGAACTGCCTGGGGCCAGTGCTGCACTGCGCTGGCTGGGGGAGCGGAGCCGCTGGACCAAGCCCAGAGCCCCAAGAACCAGCTCGGGCGCTCTGGGGCCCACGAGCAGCCTGGGGTGGGTACCTGGGGCTGTGCTGTCGCTGACAGGTGGCAGCAGCAGCGTGGGGGGGCTGGCATGCTCCGAGCTAGTGCCGTGGCAGCGGCGGGGTGCAGGCAGGACGGTGTGGGGTGTGCACGCTGCTCCGAGCAGGGGGTGCTGGAACTCCCTTTCCTTCTGCAGGGCTCGAAACGGGCGGTGTTGTCCTGAAGCACCCAGCAAGCATGGCAGAGATCCAGCCCTCTGCCTCCGTGACGCTGCGCTGCCACATTGACGGCCATCCGCGGTAAGGAGCCACTTGCTCTTCGCCAGCGTCCGGGCTGGGCTCTGCCTGGCCTTTCACCTGCTCTCTCTCTCTCTCTGTGTCTCTCCTGTGAAGATCCACCAAAGCCTAGGGGGAAGGTGAGAGGCAGGAATAAGCATCCCCGCGGGAGCACAGTAAGGGTGGGCCTGGAGCTGCTTGGTGTGCTGACCGGGGTCTGTCTGTCATTGGGACGGCTGCACGCGTCATGGCTTCCCCAGCTGTGTGCCCGTGTGTCCTGTCCAGGCCAGCGGGGTGGAACGAAGGGTCAGCCGAGCGGGCCATTTCCTCAGCGCATGTGCTCTCAGGCCCGCTGCTGGCCGCCGCGCTGACGTGCCTGTCTGTCTCCTAGCCCGACGGGCCAGTGGTTCCGGGATGGCAGCCAGCTGCTGGATGACCGGAGCAGCTACTGGATCAGCAGTAAGGAGCGGACGCTAACCCTAAAGAGCGCCAGCCCCGAAGACAACGGCGCCTACTCCTGCTGCGCTCGCAATGCCGTGGGCATGGTGTGCAGCAGCGACAACTTCACACTGAATCTCATCGGTGAGGGGCGCCCGCCCACGAGGCAGCAGGGCCCGGGAGGGGGCTGCTCAGGCCTGTGCCAGCCGCCTTCTCTTTGATGTGGCAGCACATCAGGGAGGCTGTGACCTCAGATCTGCCGCAGCTGGGGAAGTGTCAGGCTGGTGTGATTTCCTCCCTCCCCCCAGGAGGGAGGGGAAATTGTCATTCCCAGGGGCCCTGCCTGAGCTAGAGAAAGGAGCGAGCCCCACCCCTGGGTGGCCACGTTTTAACCCCGCCTCGTCCCCGGGGCAGGCACAGGCAGGGATGGTTGTAACTAGCCGCTGCGCAGCCCAGCAGGTAGCTGGTGGGTTGTTAGCCCTGCTCCGCACACAGCGCTTGTATCGGTCAGCGGGGGCCGTTGTACCGGTGTGTCCGACCCGTTCAGCCCCAGCGCAGCCACAGTTATACCGGGATAAAGGTGCCCAGGACCAGGATAGCGTATTCCCCTTCCACCAGTGCCGGCAGCGTGACAGCAGCATCCACCCAAGGGGCTGGACTGCTGTGCCCCTCCCAGTCCAGGTGAAGCGACCCACCTTGTGTGTGTAGACAAGGCCCTAGCCACCCCTCCCGTTCCGAGTCGTGGGGGGCCTGGCGCAGGGGCTGTCGCTGGCAGAGGGGCAGCATGCCCAGAAGGGAGCTTGGGTGAAGGTACATTTCTGCCGCGTGGGAAGGGAGCAAGCAGCTTGGTGCCAGACCCTGCCATGTCGGACAGGCCCCCTCTCCGTGGCTGCGTGGAAGGGAGGCTGGGCCTTCCCCAGCTCTGCCGGCCCTGCCTGCGGCTGGGCTGGCCTGGCCTGCGGCTGGGCTGCGGCAGCAGACTGACGCTTGTGGCTCTGGCTGTGCTTTCCAGACTGGTCAGCGTTCCCGAAGGGGAGCCAGGGGCCAAAACCACCCCGTGAAAGCCAGACGCGAGGACACAGCAGCCTCTCCAGGAGGCAGGGCCTGTGCTGGGACAGGCATATAAACACCTGCAGGCACGAGGGTCCCTGTCCCGGCAGGCTCTCTGGATGCTGCAGCCCTGCCCTGTGCGGGATTCCCGCCAGCCCCTGGCCAGGCCTCCCTGTGTCTCGTGGGAGATGAGCTGGCTTTCGGGGGAGAGCCGGGACCCCAGCCACCCTAATGTTCCTGCGGTCTCCCCTCCCAGACGAGAGCTCCCCTCGCCCGGTGCTCATCCCGCAGGACCTGATCGTGAGTAAGAACGAAGAGGCCATGTTCCACTGCCAGTTCACGGCAGTGCCGCCTCCCACGCAGGAGTGGGTCTTCGAGGACAGCTCTCCCATCACCAACAGGACACGGTAAGTGTCCCCTGCCCCCCTTGGGAAGCTGCGGTGGGGTGTGGGGAGGAAAGGAAACCCGTCTCCCATTTCATCGCGGGCTCCTGAGACCTGCAAGGCTGGAGGAGCCGTGAGCCCTGCGCCTGTGAGGGGATCAATCCCGCTTCCCGTCCTGAATTCCCTCCCCGCCCTTCCCAGCGCCAGTCCAAGGGCCAGGCTCGTTCTGGGTCGGTCCCAGTTCCCATGGGGCGCGGTCTCTGCCAGCCACTTGCCAGGGGCTTGGAAGGGGGCTTCTCTCTCCGGTTAAGACGCGGGATGAGGGGAAGCAGTCTGATTTCTGGCTAGCTCACGTCAGGAAGGAATCGGTCGAAGCTGGCTTGACCCAAGCCACTCTTCGCCTGCAGTCAGAGCGTCTGCACTGCGCTTTGCACGGCCTTAATGACATCGGTTTAAAAACTCCCCTATAGTTAAACTCCTGCCAACTCGTGGGTACGCCAGGCCAGGCCAGGCCTCAGGGTGCCTTGTTACCATCCCTGCCCTGTCGTTAGGGCACCTGCCTTGTGAACCGTGATCCCGCTGTTCCCTCCCTCCCCTGAGCTGGCCAGGCTGTTGCTGCTGGCCCTGGCCTGGTTCTCGTCTGTTGTGTGGGTTATGGGGCAGCTTGAGAGCTGGGCAGGGAATCGCCTGGTAGCCTGGGGTATCTCAGCGCTTGATGCAAGAGCTGAGGACATGGGCAGCCAGCCCCAGAGTGGCCGTGCACAATGGTGACTGAGCAGACACGTGCCTGGCCATTGCTCTGCACCAGGATCCCGAGTGAGGAGCTGAGGGTCGGAGGGAGCCATTTGCAGCACATGGCAACAAGCCTGACCCAGCCTCCAAAGCCTAGGAATGGCACTGGAGAGTCTCGAGCACCCTCTGCTGGGCACGTGCAGACAGCTCTGTGTTTTGGGTCCGCCTGACCTGTTGATTGCTTAAGAATCCCCAGCTGGGGTGGGTTCTAGGCTCCAGACCAGGCTGTGGTGTGGGCATTGCTGTTAAACTGGGAATCCCAACGTGTGCGGTTGGGAAAAAGCTTCTGAGTTTGCAATAGTTTCATTAACACCAGTAGCAAAATCACAAACTCTCCCACCCTGGGGTGGGAATACAGCGTGACTGTCTGAGCGGCCATGTACTCACACCATCCCCCCCACGAAAACCTGCAGTCAGTCATTGTCCTCCCCATCACCCTGGCGTCTCCCAGGGCACACAGGCTGGGATACTGCTTTCCCAGTGGGGGCGCTGGCGCCTAGTCAGTAGGGGTTCAGCCCCTTTTCCTTACTTCTGCCCCCCACTAACGTGGGGGTGCCCGTCTCCCATAGCTTCATGGCATATACGTCAGTGACCGTGGCCTTGTGGTGGTGGGAGATCTGCTGATGTTCCTGACCCGAGGAGCAGGAAAGCTGCTATCAGCTGGTATCCTTGGTTACCGATCAGCGTTTCAGTCCAGCTCCCGATCCAGGCTTGCTCCTGGCCAGCGGCTTATGCGAGGGCCGTTTCAGCCCTAGCCTCTGTGAGTTCAGGTGGTGTCGCCCTGGCCTTGAGGCTTGTAGGCGCATTGCATTGCTGCCGTTAGCGGATACCTGTGCCTCCTATAGGCTGTGGTGCTCCCAGCTGGCCCCCGTCATGCCGAGGGGGTGGCCAGGCCAAAGCCGAGCAGAGCTGCCACCCTGTGTGCCAGGTCACAGCAGCGGGGGCAGGGAGCCAGCCCAGCCCTGCAGGAGGGGAGCCACCGGAGCGGCTGCTGCGGGGCGAGGTTTTCGTTGGGTTTCAGTTTATTCTGGTCGTTTCCCATTTGTGCAGAGCTCTGGGTCGATCTCTGCAGCCCGGGAGCGCCCAGCTGGCGTTTCACAAACCTGACGGTTCTTGTCCCGGCCGCTTCCGAACGGAGCTGAGCGTAGCCGTGGCAGGGCTGTCTGCAGCCAGCCTGGCCCCCTGGCTCTCAGGAGCAGATCCCAGCTGGGACACCACCAGCTGGCTGGAGCCCGGGGACTAGGAAGGGCAGAGAAGACAGCAGCACAGGGAGGGCTAAAGCAGCGTGGTGGGGCTTGGGCGCAGCAGGTTTCCTCACTGGGTGGTGCTGAATGTGGCCACAAGGGACCGAGCAGCTTGAGGGTCAGTTACTCGCTAGAAGTGATCACTCCCTTCATCATAGAATCATAGACTAGCAGGGTTGGAAGGGACCTCAGGGGGTATCTAGTCCCACCCCCTGCTCAAAGCAGGACCAACCCCAACTAAAGCATCCCAGCCAGGGCTTTGTCAAGCCTGACCGTAAACACCTCTAAGGATGGAGATTCCATCCCCCGGAACCCCAGTGCCATGCGCCATCCCGAAACGGGGCCCTGCTCTGCGCCCCCTCAGGATGGGCGCACACACCGCCAGCTGCAGACTGCCTCAGGATCCCCACGCAGGCCTGTGCGTCCAGGACCACCTCCCCCGGAATTCCCCGTCAGAGAGTCTCCTGTGAGTCACCCCCCAGCCCTCCTGAGGTGGGCAGCCAGGCCTGCCCCCAGCCCCCTGTCCCAGGTGGGGAAGAGAGCCTGCCCCCGACCCCCTGTGTCTCATCTTCCAGTGCCCAGGAGAGGGGATGCAGGGAGGGAGCGCGTGACCACGGAGCATATTGCTTAGACAGGGCCGTGCTGCTGCTTTGCACGTCTGTCCCTCTTGTCTCAGCCCCTCGCTCCCTTCGTGCAGGGTCACGGTGTTTGCCAATGGCTCCTTGCTGATAACCCAGGTGAGAGCACGCAGCACGGGCATCTACAGGTGCATTGGCCACGGGCAGAGAGGGAAACCCACCGTCCTGGAGGCAAGTCTGCGGCTGGCAGGTAAGGCCCTGCGTGGCTGGCAGGTAAGGCCCTGCGTGGCTGGCCGGGTGCTCGTGCGGCTCCGGACGTGCTCTGAGCCAGGCGGGCGCAGCGCTGCCTCTGTAGGGTGGTTGGGGATGAGCCGTTCTTTCTCCAGGGCTGCCCGGCCATGGCAGAGCAGTCCTGTCCCACTGCCCAGCCAGGGCCAGGAGCTCTGCTCTGCTCCAAGGCACAGGGCCTCGGCGCACGGCTGGGGGTAAGTCGCGTCTCCCCCGGTTTCTCTCAGAGATCGAGGACATGGCGCCGTTCTCCCCGAAGGTTTTCATAGCGAGCCAGGAGCAGCGCGTGGCCTGCCCTGCCCCCCGCGGCGTGCCCCAGCCCCGCGTCTGGTGGGAGAGGAACGGCGTCCCGATACCCGCTAGCGGCAGGGTGCGGCAGGAGGCCGAGGAGCTGGTCTTCACCAGCGTTACCGGGAGCGATGCTGGCACTTACACCTGCCACGCGGCAAACAAGGCCGGGGAGAAGAAGCAAGACCTCAGCGTCAGCGTAGCCAGTAAGTGTCTTCTGCTGGGGATGCTGGGTGCTGGGCAGGGGGCAGTGGACATGGGCTGTGGGGTGCTGGGCAGGGGGTGCTTGGGATGGGGTGTGGGGTGCTGGGCAGGGGGTGGTGGGGATGGGGTGTGGGGTGCTTGGGTTGGGGTGTGGGGTGCTGGGCAGGGGGCGGTGGGTGTGGGGTGCTGGGCAGGGGGCGGTGGAGATGGGCTGTGGGGTGCTGGGCAGGGGGTGCTTGGGATGGGCTGTGGGGTGCTGGGCAGGGGGTGCTTGGGATGGGGTGTGGGGTGCTGGGCAGGGGGTGCTGGGGATGGGGTGTGGGGTGCTGGGCAGGGGACGGTGGAGATGGGCTGTGGGGTGCTGGGCAGGGGGTGCTGGGGATGGGGTGTGGGGTGCTGGGCAGGGAACGGTGGAGATGGGCTGTGGGGTGCTGGGCAGCGGGTGCTGGGGATGGGGTGTGGGGTGCTGGGCAGCGGGTGCTGGGGATGGGGTGTGGGGTGCTGGGCAGGAGGCGGTGGAGATGGGCTGTGGGGTGCTGGGCAGGGGGTGCTGGGCAGAGGGCTGGGGGGTGCTGGGCAGGGGACGGTGGAGATGGGCAGGGGGCGCTGGGCAGGGGGTGCTGGGGATGGGCTGTGGGGTGCTGGCCAGGGGGTGCTGGGGATGGGCTGTGGGGTGCTGGGCAGGAGACGGTGGAGATGGGCTGTGGGGTGCTGGCCAGGGGGTGCTGGGGATGGGGTGTGGGGTGCTGGGCAGGAGACGGTGGAGATGGGCTGTGGGCTGCTGGGGATGGGCTGCTGGGGATGGGCTGTGGGGTGCTGGGCAGAGGGCTGTGGGGTGCTGGGCAGGGGACGGTGGAGATGGGCTGTGGGGTGCTGGGCAGGGGGTGCTGGGCAGGGGGTGCTGGGGATGGGCTGTGGGGTGCTGGGCAGGGGGTGCTGGGCAGGGCCAGTGGGTTGAGATGGCAGACGGGCAGTGCCCCCCGTGTCACCGGCTGTGGAGGAAAGGCCGGGCGAGTGCACGCTGCGTCGCAGACCCTTGCCCAGCAGGCAGCCCCGGCGCAGCAGGGAGGAGACGGCCTTGGCTCTCTTTGGGGTGGCCTCTGGCAGGTCCCCCCCCGCCCGGGGGCAGTGCCCAGGTGGGAGGGGGTAGGGCCTTTCCCAGGGGCCCCCTGCCCACATTACAGTGCCGAGCTCCTGCTGCCCCGGACGTCCCGTCGCCAGCAGTCCGAGTTGGGCAGGCGGGTGGTGCAGTGCCCGAGCTCTCCAGGCCAGCCTGGGGCACTGCCAGGGGCCTGGTGTGGCTGAAGCAAGCACTGCCCTGCTGGCGGGCGCCCAGGTAACGCTGTCCCCTCTCCCCAGCGGTGCCCAGGTGGGTGGAGATGCCCAGGGACAGCCCGCTGGAGGAGGGGAAGCCGGGCTATCTCCACTGCCTCAGCAAGGCCTCGCTGAAACCCACCGTCACCTGGTACCGCAACGGCGTCCCCATTTCCGAGGTGAGTGGGGTGTGTCAGCCCCAGCCAGCCCGGCCGCGCTCCCGGCACCATGGAGACCTGCTCAGCCCTGTCGTCTCCGGGCTGCGCGTGGGTCCGGGGAGCAGGCTCACGTCCTCCTGCCCCGGCTGCATGGGGCAGCTCCAATCCGTGAGCCTTTCCCAGTGCGAGGACCCCCTGCGTGTCCCCCCACCTGCCACTGTCAGCTCTACCCCCTGCCCCCCAGCCTGCTCCCGTGGGCCAGGTCCCAGCCTGAGCCCTGGCAGGGGAGGCGGCAGCGCACTGAGCCAGCCGTGGGCTGTGCATGCGATGGGTCTGTGGGCCAGGGCGGGTGGGGGAGGGCAGCAGGATTGATGTCTCTGTTCTGGCTGGGCAGGACTCGCGCTTTGAGATCTCGGAGAACGGGACGCTGCGCATAAACCACGTGGAGGTGTACGACGGGACCGTGTATAAGTGTGTGAGCAGCACCCCGGCGGGCAGCATCGAGGGATATGCCCGTGTGCACGTCCTGGGTAGGTTGGGCGGCTGTGTGCTGCCACGGGGACCCCCATGCCCCTGCTCCCACTGCTTGGGCAGGCCCTGCACCCCTGGGCTGGGACACTGGCTGCTCTGGGCCTCTCCCTCCGTGGCTCTTCCAGCGTGAGCCCTGCTCCCATGTGTGTGTGCAGCAGAGCCGGGTCTCCAGCCGGGGCTCCCGCTCCCCGTGTGCAGCAGGGCCGGGTCTCCAGCCGGGGCCCCCGCTCCCCGTGTGCAGCAGGGCCGGGTCTCCAGCCGGGGCCCCCGCTCCCCGTGTGCAGCAGGGCCGGGTCTCCAGCCGGGGCCCCCGCTCCCCGTGTGCAGCAGGGCCGGGTCTCCAGCCGGGGCCCCCGCTCCCCGTGTGCAGCAGGGCCGGGTCTCCAGCCGGGGCCCCCGCTCCCCGTGTGCAGCAGGGCGGGGTCTCCAGCTGGGGCCCCCGCTCCCCGTGTGCACGCGCAGCAGGGCCGGGTCTCCAGCCGGGGCCCCCGCTCCCCGTGTGCGCGCGCAGCAGGGCCGGGTCTCCAGCCGGGGCCCTTGCTCCCTGCCTGTGTGCGCAGCAGGGCCCCTGGTACCAGTGTGGGTCTCCAGGCACAGCCTCCCTCTGCTCCCGGCGCGGTCTCCAGGCACGGCCCCTGGTGCCAGCTCGGGTCTCCAGGCACACCTCTCCCCTCCCACACACCCCCTCTCTCCACTCCCACCCTGCTTCCGGTACCAGCACGGGTATCCAGACACGGCTCCCGGTGCCAGCTTGGGTCTCCAGACACGGACCCTGGTGCCAGCTCGGGTCTCCAGGCACGACCCCCAGCTCCCGCCACGGGTATCCAGACACGGCCCCCGGTGCCAGCTCGGGTCTCCAGGCACGCCTCTCCACCCCCCCCCCACACACACACACTCCCATACCTACTCTCTCCACTCCCACCCTGCTTCCGGTACCAGCACGGGTCTCCTGACATGGACCCTGGTGCCAGCTCAGGTATCCAGGCACGACCCCCAGCTCCCGGCGTGAGTCTCCAGGCACGGCTCCCGGTGCCAGCTCGGGTCTCCAGGCACGGCCCCCCCAGCTCCCGGCACGGGTATCCAGGCACGGCTCCGGGTGCCCGCACGGGTAGGCAGTGGGGTCAGTTACACTCAGGGGTCCCTGGGCTGACTGCCCCATCCGTGTTTGTTCCAGAGAAGCTGAAGTTCACGCCCCCCCCGCAGCCCCTGCAGTGCATGGAATTCGACAAGGAGGTCACGGTGTCCTGCTCGGCCACTGGCCGCGAGAAGCCCACCATCCGGTGGGTCAAAACAGGTGAGGGGTGGGGACGTGGTGTGTTTCCGGACTGCCTGGGGCTGGGTTTCCCGGCATGGGGGTGGCCGGGCGCGGCACCAGGGATCGGTCTGGCCTAAGGCCTCTGGCCTGGCCGGGTAGGTCGGTGCCCTCTGGGCACACGTGCCCTGCTTTGCCAGCACCGCAGCGAGGGGGAGCCCAGGCTGCCCGCAGTGCCCTGAGCCTCCTGGCTGCAACGTAACCCCCCGTTCCTGCCCTCCAGACGGGAGCAGCCTGCCGGCTCACGTCAGCCTGAGCGCTGGCGCCCTGCACTTCCGCAAGGTGAGCCGGAGCGACGCTGGTAACTACACGTGCATCGCCTCCAACAGCCCCCAGGGCGAGATCCGGGCCACGGTGCAGCTCACGGTGGCAGGTGAGTGCTGCGCGCCTCCCGGCTCAGTCCCTGCTCCAGGGAGGTGAGGGGCATTGCCTGCCTGGGCACCACCCCAACCAGCCGTCCTGAGGAAGGAAGCATGCTCTGGCCTCGGGCTTCCAACCCCACGGGCCCTTCGCACCTACTGGTGCTGCCAGTGGTGGCCTCCCTGTCAGCTGAGCTGCTGGCAGCGGCTGTTTGTCCGCGAGTCACCCCGAAACCCAGTGCTGTTTGTGCAGCTCCCTCTCCTGCCCGCGGCTCTGCCGGCTCCCCGCTGCAGCCTGTGGCACTGGGAAATGCCACCCACAGGGAGCTGTCCTGTCCCACACTGACCCCTCGCCCGGGCCCTGATCTGACCTCCCCCCCCAAGCTGGGATGTCCAGGGAGCCTGCGCAGACCTGGCGGTGGGGAGCGGCAGTAGGAGAAGTAAACGCATCGGCACTGAGCTGCTGTGACCTCTGTGTTCAGTTTACATCACCTTTAAGCTGGAGCCGGAGCCCACGACGGTGTACCAGGGGCACACAGCCGTGTTGCAGTGCCAGGCCGAGGGTGACCCAGTGCCACACATCCAGTGGAAGGGGAAGGAGAGGATTTTAGATCCCAGCAGGCTCTTACCCAGGTATGGAGCCCTCTCTCTGCCCCCCGCTGGAACCTGAGCTCTCCTGCCTTGGGCATGTGTGGCGTGTGGGCTGGCTGCCTCCGATCCATCCTGGAGCAGCGTCGGGGGGCCAGCTGGGGGCACCATCCCCAGCCTTCCACACTCCTGGGCTAGGCCCCGGGCCTGGAGACCAGACCAGTCCCCTGGGGGATATTGGTCATTGGGTGGTTTCCTGCACTGCTCCGTGAGTGACAGCTGTGACTGGGAATCCCCTGCCTCCGGGAGCCGAGGCTTTAAGGCAAGGCCCAGGTATGGAGGGGGTACCCTGGGCCCAGGCCATTGAGAACCCTGCTCTAGCCGAGCTCACCAGCTGAGCCACCGAGGAGCACAGGAGCGGGGCCTCTTGCCAGGAGCAGGGGAGTCCATTCCCTCGCAAGGCCACTGCCCGGCAGGGGGAGGGGTCCCAGCAGGCCTGGGAGGCCATTGGAGTCCCTGTGGGAGACCAGCCCAGGACGGTGTGAGGAGCTGGGTGCTCAGGACGGCTGTGCGCTCGGTGGTGGTACCAGTAGAGCTGGCTCTCTGGTGCTGTTCTCCAGCTGTAGTTATGCCCTAACGTGGGCGCAGCTAGACTGAGAGAAAGGTGCCTTCTCCGGGGTAGGTACAGCCCTTCCCATGCAGCACTGCTTTAACTGGACCGGTCTAGTTACAGGGCTGAGCGGAGGTACAGCCCTTCCCATGCAGCACTGCTTTAACTGGACCGGTGTAGTTACAGGGCTGAGCGGAGGGTTACAGTGCAGGTACAGCCCTTCCCATGCAGCACTGCTTTAACTGGGCCAGTCTAGTTACAGGGCTGAGCGGAGGGTTACAGTGGCGGTACAGCCCTTCCCATGCAGCACTGCTTTAACTGGACCGGTCTAGTTACAGGGCTGAGCGCAGGGTTACAGTGGAGGTACAGCCCTTCCCATGCAGCGCTGCTTTAACTGGACCGGTCTAGTTACAGGGCTGAGCGGAGGGTTACAGTGGAGGTACAGCCCTTCCCATGCAGCACTGCTTTAACTGGACCGGTCTAGTTACAGGGCTGAGCGGAGGGTTACAGTGCAGGTACAGCCCTTCCCATGCAGCACTGCTTTAACTGGACCGGTCTAGTTACAGGGCTGAGCGGAGGGTTACAGTGCAGGTACAGCCCTTCCCATGCAGCACTGCTTTAACTGGACCGGTCTAGTTACAGGGCTGAGCGGAGGGTTACAGTGGAGGTACAGCCCTTCCCATGCAGCACTGCTTTAACTGGACCGGACTAGTTACAGGGCTGAGCGCAGGGTTACAGTGCAGGTACAGCCCTTCCCATGCAGCACTGCTTTAACTGGGCCGGTCTAGTTACAGGGCTGAGCGCAGGGTTACAGTGCAGGTACAGCCCTTCCCATGCAGCACTGCTTTAACTGGACCGGTCTAGTTACAGGGCTGAGCGGAGGGTTACAGTGCAGGTACAGCCCTTCCCATGCAGCACTGCTTTAACTGGGCCGGTCTAGTTACAGGGCTGAGCGGAGGGTTACAGTGCAGGTACAGCCCTTCCCATGCAGCACTGCTTTAACTGGACCGGTTTAGTTACAGGGCTGAGCGCAGGGTTACAGTGCAGGTACAGCCCTTCCCATGCAGCACTGCTTTAACTGGACCGGTCTAGTTACAGGGCTGAGCGCAGGGTTACAGTGGAGGTACAGCCCTTCCCATGCAGCACTGCTTTAACTGGACCGGTCTAGTTACAGGGCTGAGCGGAGGGTTACAGTGCAGGTACAGCCCTTCCCATGCAGCACTGCTTTAGCTGGACCGGACTAGTTACAGGGCTGAGCGGAGGGTTACAGTGCAGGTACAGCCCTTCCCATGCAGCACTGCTTTAACTGGGCCGGTCTAGTTACAGGGCTGAGCGCAGGGTTACAGTGCAGGTACAGCCCTTCCCATGCAGCACTGCTTTAACTGGACCGGTCTAGTTACAGGGCTGAGCGGAGGGTTACAGTGGAGGTACAGCCCTTCCCATGCAGCGCTGCTTTAACTGGGCCGGTCTAGTTACAGGGCTGAGCGGAGGGTTACAGTGGCGGTACAGCCCTTCCCATGCAGCACTGCTTTAACTGGACCGGTCTAGTTACAGGGCTGAGCGGAGGGTTACAATGCAGGTGCAGCCCTTCCCATGCAGCACTGCTATAACTGGACCGGTCTAGTTACAGGGCTGAGCGCAGGGTTACAGTGGAGGTACAGCCCTTCCCATGCAGCACTGCTTGAACTGGACCGGTCTAGTTACAGGGCTGAGCGGAGGGTTACAATGCAGGTGCAGCCCTTCCCATGCAGCACTGCTTTAACTGGGCCGGTCTAGTTACAGGGCTGAGCGCAGGGTTACAGTGGCGGTACAGCCCTTCCCATGCAGCACTGCTTTAACTGGACCGGTCTAGTTACAGGGCTGAGCGCAGGGTTACAGTGGCGGTACAGCCCTTCCCATGCAGCACTGCTTTAACTGGACCGGTCTAGTTACAGGGCTGAGCGGAGGGTTACAATGCAGGTGCAGCCCTTCCCATGCAGCACTGCTTTAACTGGACCGGACTAGTTACAGGGCTGAGCGGAGGGTTACAGTGGCGGTACAGCCCTTCCCATGCAGCACTGCTTTAACTGGACCGGTCTAGTTACAGGGCTGAGCGGAGGGTTACAATGCAGGTGCAGCCCTTCCCATGCAGCACTGCTATAACTGGACCGGTCTAGTTACAGGGCTGAGCGCAGGGTTACAGTGGAGGTACAGCCCTTCCCATGCAGCACTGCTTGAACTGGACCGGTCTAGTTACAGGGCTGAGCGGAGGGTTACAATGCAGGTGCAGCCCTTCCCATGCAGCACTGCTTTAACTGGACCGGTCTAGTTACAGGGCTGAGCGCAGGGTTACAGTGGCGGTACAGCCCTTCCCATGCAGCACTGCTTTAACTGGACCGGTCTAGTTACAGGGCTGAGCGGAGGGTTACAATGCAGGTGCAGCCCTTCCCATGCAGCACTGCTTTAACTGGACCGGACTAGTTACAGGGCTGAGCGGAGAGTTACAGTGGCGATACAGCCCTTCCCATGCAGCACTGCTTTAACTGGACCGGTCTAGTTACAGGGCTGAGCGGAGGGTTACAGTGGAGGTACTGCCCTTCCCATGCAGCACTGCTTTAACTGGACCGGTCTAGTTACAGGGCTGAGCGCAGGGTTACAGTGGAGGTACAGCCCTTCCCATGCAGCGCTGCTTTAACTGGACCGGTCTAGTTACAGGGCTGAGCGGAGACGGGGCTTCGGTCCAGTTCCTCGAGGCAGGTGCCCACATCCGACAGGGCAGCGTCACCGACAGCCGCGGCCAAGGGGCTGAGTGCAGGGTGGGCAGGGAGAGCGAGGCCCCTAGCAGGGCTGAGGCCTGAGGAGCGGTGCCAGGACTCAGACTTTCTGCCTCCTGGCCCCTTTCACCAGCAGCAGAGCAGTGGAGCCAAGGCAGAGGAGAGCGCGCTGGCCGGGGGGCAGCCAGCACCCTGCATGCCTGACCCAGCACCTACCTCATTCACACCCTTTGCTGGGCCCTGGGCTCGCCCGCTGGGTGTGCAGGCGCATGCGTCTCAGCGGTGAGAACCGCTCTCCTGTCCCAGCGGCGTCAGTCGCAGTGGGCAGTGCCGGTGGGGGCTTGCTGTGCTGACGGATTTGAGGCCCCGGACGGCTGTTCGTCTGGATCAGATGCCCGCACAGGCGTTCCGGGAGTGTGCTCTGCATCACGCAGTGTTGGAGGGCAGCACTTTGCAGTGGGCCGGCTGGCTGCTGGCTCCATGCAGGCCAGGAGGCCTCTGGAGGAATATGGGGGTAGCGGGAGCTATTCTGAGGTACACGGTATTGTTCATAGAAAACATGACACAGAATTCCCACCGTCTCCCTCCCTGCCATCCCTGGCTGCACAGACCCAACAAGAACCCGGGCCCTCGCCCCCTGCCGCTCCCCTCTGCTCTGGCCTCACATGCTGTGTCCCGGGAGGGCCTTGCCTGGGGTTTGCGCAGCACCTAGCACCCGGGACACCCCCTAAGTGCTGCTGTGGTGGGGGCCTGTTGTTCACAGGATCCAGATCATGCCCAACGGCTCCTTGGTGATCTACGACGTCGCTACGGACGACTCCGGGAGGTACACGTGTATTGCTGGCAACAGCTGCAACATCAAACACCGTGACGCCACCCTCTATGTCGTAGGTAGGAGGCGCCCTCGAGCCCTTCTTGGGGACTCGGGCAGGAGCAGCTCAGCCCCCAGTGGGAACAGCAGCTGGGGAAGGCAGGGCAGGCGTCTCCCCTCTGCACGGGCACCTCTGTGCAGTCGAGGGAGGGTCTCCTGTTCCCGTAGCACCGTTCTGCCGCGCCGGCAGGTCACCATTCCTGCACACGGCACCGTGAGCGCAATGTGGAGACAGCCAAGTGGGGGTTGGAGCTGGACCATTGGGGCTTCAGTGGCTGCAGGTAGTCGGGCTCCCTATGGCAACACAGCTGAGGAATTGGGGTCAGGACTCACTCAGGGCAAAGAGCACCCCCCACAGAGTGACCTGCCCAGCCAGGGGCTCCCCTGCACACACATACCCTCTGAGCCGCGTCCCGCCCAGCCAGGGGCTCCCCGGGGCCACGTTCCGCCCAGCCAGGGGCTCCCCTGCACACGCTCACCCCCTGAGCCGCGTCCCGCCCAGCCAGGGGCTCCCCTGCACACACGCACCCTCTGAGCTGCATCCCGCCCAGCCAGGGGCTCCCCTGCACACACGCACCCTCTGAGCTGCGTCCCACCCAGCCAGGGGCTCCCTGGGGCCACGTCCCACCCAGCCAGGGGCTCCCCTGCACACACGCACCCTCTGAGCTGCGTCCCACCCAGCCAGGGGCTCCCCTGCACACACACGCACCGTCTGAGCCGCGTCCCGTCCAGCCAGGCTGCGTGTTGAGTTATGCGTTGCGCTCTCATCTCACACTGCGTCCCTTGCCCCCAGACAAGCCGGTTGCGGAAGGGGATGACGGTCCCAACAGCCACACACCCTACAAGATGATCCAGACCATCGGGCTGTCGGTCGGGGCGGCCGTCGCCTACATCATCATTGTGCTGGGCCTCATGTTCTACTGCAAGAAGCGGAGGAAGGCCAAGCGGCTGAAGAAGCACCCGGAGGGCGAGGAGCCCGAGATGGAGTGTCTCAACGGTCAGGCCTTAGCAGCCAGCCGGGGCTCGGCACAGGCCTCCCACGCAGGCCCCAGTGCGTTGGGAGCGGGCTGGGGACGGACGGGGGCTGGCTCCGTTTCCATCAGCGCAGAGTCCTTTCTGTGCCAGGCAGGAGCGTGGGGCTGGGGTCCCAGGCTCTCCCAGCAGGCTGTGCCGGTGGCATTGGCAGTGCAGGTGCCAGCGGAGGCTGGCCGGGCTGCCCCGTGGCAGGTTGTGCAGTGACCCAACGAGCGACTGGGCCGCAGCAGGGAGAGTCCCCTGCAGTGCGTGGATGCAGTGCCCTCTGGCGGGCAGGGCAAGGCTGCGCCCCCTCTGTGGCTTTCCCTAGCAGTGGGGAGCGTGAGAACTGACCCCCATGCCAAGGCATTCCCTGCTCCCCCTCCAGGGCCGTCCTTAGGATTTCTGGTGCCCTAGGCGAGATTATTAAACTGGTGCCCCTGTGCCTGATCTGCTCTTAGCAACACAAATATAAGCATACAGTATTGGAAAACTTGCCACATTCACGTTATTAAAACCAGTTTAACTTAATGAAGCACACTGTAATGCTGATGCACTAGCACTAAAGAAGTAGCACTATAGAAAAAATACTGATTTGACAGAATGATGCAAATAATATAATTTTTTTAATTTGTCAAAATTTTATTGGAAATTTATATGACGAGGTATTGAAACAAAGATTTGTTTTTAATTAAAAGCAATCTTTCTGGCTTTTTTGGCTGCAAAATCAGTTTAATAAGCTGGGTTTCCAAACAGTGGGAAAATATAACCCCAGTTTTACTGCTAGGTAAAGCACAAAGTGACCAAAATGAAGTCAGCACAGAATCATCTCATCTAGATTAAGGTAGCACAGAAATGGTACAGAAGTCCTATTGTGCCTTATTTTTGTTTGGAAAGACATTGGCACTAGCAGCACATTCACATGCTAAAATACATGATAAATCACTGCCCCTAAAGTTCCATCAAAAACTGACATTTTCACAGCTCCAGCATGATCTGCTGCACAGATTCTTCACAAGGAAGTGTCCCTGGCCTTTTAAACTCATATTAACTATGTATTTACTTTATGAAAGTTGGAGAAAACATTGTGAAAATGTAAAACATTGGCTGCCCAACTTCTGGGCTGGCAAAAGCTATACTGACTCACAGGAAAAAAAAAAAGCAGGAGAATCTTAGTACAACATATGGTCAGTCTATAGCAGGGGTCGGCAACCTTTCAGAAGTGGTGTGCCAAGTTCACTGTAGTTTAAGGTTTCTTGTGCCAGTAACACATTGTAACGTTTGTAGAAGGTCTCTCTCTATGTCTATATTATATAAATAAACTATTGGTATTATCTGAGGTCCTGCTCAGGCCACTGCCAGCTGAGTAAATGAAGCCCCAGACTGGCAGCGGGCTGAGCGGGACTGGTGGCTGGAACCCTAGACAAGGATCCCAGGCCCGCTGCTGGTCTGGGGTTCTGACCACCAACTCCTGCCAGCCAGGATCCCGGCTGCCAACCCCCTCAGCCCGCTACCAGCCTGGGGTTCTGCTCACCCAGGCTGGCAGGAGGCAGAGTGGGGCCGGCGGCTGGGCTCCTGACTGGCAAGGGGCCGGCAGCCGGAACCCCGAAGTAGCAGTAGGCTGAGTGCTGCCGGCACCCCAGACTGGCAGCAGACTGAGCCACTCAACCCCCCAGCCCGCTGCCGGCTGAGTGAATGGAACCCCAGGCTGACAGCAGGTTGAGTGGTTCAGCCGCCTGCTCAGCCCGCTGCCAGCCTGGGGTTCCTTGGGGGTCCCCAGGCCAGCAGCAGGTGCTGAGTGGGGCCGGTGGCCGGTATCCCAGCTGGCAATAGGGCAGCAGCCGGAACCCCAGAGCAGTGATGGGCTGAGCCGCTCAGCCTGCCGCTGCGTACCATCAAAAATCAGCTCACCTGCCACCTTTGGCACGTGTGCCATAGGTTGCCGACCCCTGCTTTGTACACTAGTAAGGAGATGAGCATATTACAGTTGTTGGAGGGCTCTTATCAGGAGTAACAGGCTGTAGGAAAGTCAGTCAACATTTTTTGTTTCTCTGATGAAAACTGGCCCACTCCCTGCCGCAAACCAAACCTGTCACTAATAATTGTCAACAACTTAATTTTCTATTTTTGGCTAAGATATTGATTTTTTTTTTTTAAATATTGAAATTGGATTCAGGATTGTTAGCAAGAATTTTTGGCAAACAAAGTTGTTAAATGACAATCTAAATGGCAACACAGCCCTGCTTTCATGCTTGGCTCACCCCCCAGCCTGCTGGTCCAACAGCTGCAGTAGACCCCAAAATCCACCTCTTGGGGTGCAGAGTGGCAACAGCAGCAGCAAACCCTCAGGTCCAATCACACACCAATGGGCACCACCACCAGCCTTACGGACCATGGTGAAGTTAGCACAGCATCTGATCTCAGGGACAGGTCACCCATGGAGCCACAGCAGCTCATCCTGCCCTGTGTAGCTCCCCCCGGATGAGGTGGATCGCTGGCAGCTGCCAGCCTGGGGCAGAGGCGCTCCCCAGCTAGGGTGCCCAGATCCAGATGTCCTGATTTTATAGGGCCAGTCCCGATATTTGGGGCTTTGTCTTATATAGGCACCAATTACCCCCATCTAGAGTGACCAGACAGCAAGTGTGAAAAATCAGGACAGGGGGTGGGGGGTGGGGGTAAAAGGAGCCTATATAAGAAAAAGACCCCACAATTGGGACTGGCCCTATAAAATAGGGACATCTGCTCACCCTACCCCCACCCCCTGTCCTGATTTTTCACACATCTGGCTAACCCCAGCCCAGCCCCATGTGACATTCCAGTCCTGGCCGAGGAAGTGAGTTACTTTCACTTTCATTCCTCAGCAGGCAGGCAGCCTCCTCCCCCCACCTACCCCCCAGCACCTCACCCAACCCAGCCCTGACGGAGGGGAGGGAGGAGGGAGAGAGAGGGATGCTCCTGGGGGGGGAGGGAGAAAGGAGGGGGTGCTCCATGGGGCGCTCCATGGGGCGGGGGGGAGAAGAATGGATGTTATGGGGGACAACAAAGGATACTGGTTCCGGAGCCGCAGAGCCTGCCTCACCTCACCTCAGCCGGGGGGAAAGAGTCACACGCACAGGTGAGCTCCTTCCCCGACCCCTTCCCAGAGACCCCAGCAGCCCATCCCCTCCCTCAGCCTGTGCTGCGTTCAGCTCTCTCTAGGACCCAGCAGCCTGCTCTTACTGCTCCACTGCTTCCCATCTGTCGGGGCTCCCGGCAGAGCGGTGCCCCCAGACCTAGTGCTGCCCTAGGCTTCTGCCTGTGCCTAAGGACGGCCCTGCTCCCCGTCCCCAGCCTGCATGCTGAGCTCCCTTCAGGGGGCCCGTGCTGGAGGCTGCGTGGGGCATGGCCAGCTCGCTCTGCCCGGGAACTCAGGCGCCGGTTCCTCTGGCGATGGGTAGAGCCCCGGGCAGCTGGTGCGGTAGCGGAAGGTCTCCCAGGGCCCAGGCTTGGAGAAGCCGGTAGCAGCCTGCAGGCCGTCAGGAGCCTGGCGAGGGGGTGTCAGGCTCCAGGCATGGGATGTCAGTCTGGGGGGGATGTCAGTCTGGGGGGGGTTGAGTGTGTGGAGGGGCAGAGCGCTCTCCGAGCCCGACCGGGGCAGTGACCCGAGCTCCTGGCTGCCCACGCCGGGAAGTGACGGCCCCGTTTTCCTCGCTCTGCAGGCGGCGCTCTGCTGCACAACGGGCAAACCACGGCCGAGATCCAGGAAGAAGTGGCCTTGACCAATCTGGGCAGTAGCTCCGGCGCCAGCAAGAGGCACAGCGCCACCGACAAGATGCACTTCCCCCGCGCCAATCTGCAGAGCATCACGACGCTGGGTATGGGCAGTGGGGCTAGGTCCGGAACCCAGGCTCAGCCAGGGCGTGACGCTTCCCGGGCTGGGAGCCCCCTGGCTGCCCCCAGCCCGCGGGCGCCCTGCCTGTGCCAGCTGCGGGCTGCCTCCTGCGCGGCTGCTACTCAAGCACTCTCCTCTGGCTGCACCAGCCCTGCAGCCTGCCAGCAGATGCACCCCGTCCCCTGAGTCTCTCCCCAGGGGCCCCCTGTGGAGTCCAGCCCCTGATCACGAGCTAGCCACAGAAATCCCACTTCCTACATGACAGGGGATCCCAGCCCTCCAGGGCAGCTACAGCCAAACAGGAGATTCACTGCAGAAGGGACAGAGTCAGCTAGAAACCAGCGTGAGCAGTGGAGACACATGGTTACATCGAAACCCAATCCTGGCCTGTCTGATAGATTCCACCCCCCAAAGTTCAGTCTTTTGCAGCGTCTGCCGCCCCCCCGCGGAGCTAGGCACCCCGCCTTGCCTAAAGCATTAAATCAGCTGCAGTAGTGGGGGGTATCGAGACAGGAGTTGCTTGTAAAGACTAGTGAGCCCTTTGCCGGCTGGCAGCAGTGGGCTGCTGTGTCACACGGGCATGGCTCTCAGTCCCCAGGGGCTGTCGCCCTGAGGGGCTGTTTCCTCGTGCCATGTTCTGGTGTCCTGCAATCAGCCGCAGCACCAGCACAATGGAAACCTCCCTGTGCAGAACAGACATCCCAGCCCCATCAGCATGCATGGAGCGTGACCCCCTCCGACAGAACACGGGGGATGAGAACTGTCACCCGCCCCTACCCCATGCGCACAGAGATACCCCCGGCTCCTGGCAGCGCTGGCTCCGGGAATGCCCACTTGTACGACATTCTTGGGCAGAGCTGACTGGGCCCTTGGTAACGCCCTGCCGCATATCAGCAGACAGGAACGCCGGTCGGAAGCGGGGCGTTGGCCGTATTGCCGTAGCTTTACCGCTAACCTAGCCGCTTGCCCTAAACGTGCGGCTGTGAGCCGCCAGCCACACCCTGTGTGTGCAAGTGGCAGCGCCTTGTCCCCTGCATGGCCATCTCCCTGCTGGCCCCACTGCCCCAGCTGCTTACCCCAGAACCGGGGCTTGTGAAAACCCCAGCTGGGCAAAGCTCTCGGCTCTGTCCTGCTGGCTGCTTCGAGAGTAAGGCTGGGTCAGCCTTCTCCTGCCAGCTTAGTGTAGGAAACCAGGGCGGCAGCATGGCCTAGTGGGTCAGGTGCTGAACTGGGACTCGGGACCTGGGGTCTTTCCCAGCTCTGCCCCTGAGCTGCTGGGTGACTCAGGAGAGTCATCCCCTCTCTGCTCCAGCTCTCCTGTTTGCAGCGGGGCAGGGGGCTTGGGCTGCGCGGAGGTGACCTGCTGCCCTCTGCTTCCAGGGAAGGGCGAGTTCGGGGAGGTCTTCCTGGCCAAGGCGAAAGGCCTGGAGGACAGCGAGAGCGAGGTGCTGGTGCTGGTGAAGAGCCTGCAGACGAGAGACGAGCAGCTGCAGCTGGACTTCCGGCGCGAGGCGGAGATGTTCGGCAAACTGAGCCACCCCAACGTGGGGCGGCTGCTGGGCCTGTGCCGCGAGGCAGAGCCGCACTACATGATCCTGGAGTACGTGGATCTGGTAAGGGAGGGGCCCTGCTGGCCAGGGGCGGGGCTGAGCGCAGGCCGGGAGATGCCGTGTGGGGAGAGACCCTCTAGCACCCAGGAAGGAGACCAGAGGAGGGAGGCTGGGTTTGTGGCCAGGCCCTCCGCTCCCTCCTCTATCTAGAGGCCGCTTTGCCCTGTGGGGATCCAGGCAGGGCTCCCCCCCAGCACGGTCCAGGAGGGAGCGGAGACTCCGTGTGGGTCTGTCTGGGGCAGGGCACGTGGTTACTGGTCCCCTGGCCCTGGGCTGGTGCCAAGCTGCCAGGCCCCCCTGGTCCAGGCTCCGAGTGCCCAGGCCCGGCTGGGGAACGGGGACCGCGCGGAGCCCGATCCGCCCTGGGGGCTCAGCTGCCCATTGCACGAGGGAGGGCAGAGCTGTGTAAGGGGGCGCTGGTCTAAAACCTGGGGCCGAGAGGACGCCGGTCTCTCCGGAGCCCTCGCTCCCCCGGCCCTGGCAGTGCCAGGGCTCCCTGGCTGGAGCTCTCGCCTGCTGCCCAGAGGGCGGCGGGCTCATGCCTCTGGCAGACACAGCCCCTGGCTGCCCTGAGCCGTGCTGACGTGGCGATTTCGGCCTTGCCAGGGGGACCTGAAGCAATTCCTGAGGATCTCCAAGAGCAAAGATGAGACGCTCAAGCCTCAGCCCCTCAGCAACAAACACAAGGTAAGTGAGGGAGCATCGGTGACCCCCGGTGGGCTAAAAGGGGCCAATCTGCCCGGCTGAGGGCCCCGATCCTCCCCAGGATGGGCCCTGGAGCCTGCCCCTCGGGTACCAGCCCTGATGTGGCCCAGCACAGGGGCAGGCCGTGCTGCGATGCCCTGTGCCTGGCACTGGTGTGTCTCTCGTGGCAGGTGTCTGTCTGCAGCCAGGTGGCCCTGGGGATGGAGCATCTCTCCAACAGCAGGTTTGTGCACAAGGACCTGGCCGCCCGGAACTGCCTGATCAGCGCTCAGAGGCAGGTCAAGGTGTCGGCCCTGAGCCTCAGCAAGGACGTGTATAACAGGTGCGTCAGGCCAGACCCTGGCCGCCTGCCGCGGGCTCCCCGGTGCGGCGCTCTCCGGCCGGCCTGACCCCCGTCTCGCTTTGCAGTGAGTACTACCACTTCCGCCAAGCCTGGATCCCGCTGCGCTGGATGCCCCCGGAAGCCGTCCTGGAGGACGAGTTCTCCACCAAGTCAGACGTGTGGTCCTTCGGCGTCCTCATGTGGGAGGTCTTCACGCACGGGGAGATGCCCCACGCCAAGCTGGCGGACGACGAGGTGCTAGCGGGTACGTGGGGCACCGCCCGCACCGGGGTTGGGCGGGGCTGGGCAGAGGAGGTTGCTGGGCTGGGGGGTTATGCTGGGCTGTTGCCTTCTCTCCCGCTCCTGAGAAGGCTGCTGGAGCAGTGGGTCCTGGCCGGTATCTGAGTCGGGCCCAGGGCTGGACAGGCCCCGCGGTGACCCCCGGCAATCCCTGTGCCCTCCCCAGACTGCTCAGTGCCTCGGCCCTGGCCGGCTCTCCAGGCTTCCTGCACACAGGCTCGGCGCTGTCACCCGCCCTGCCCCAGGGCTCTCCTCACCCCCTGCCCCCCGGGCCTTTGGCCAATGCCCCGCCCTGCCCCAGGGCTCTCCTCACCCCCTGCCCCCCGGGCCTTTGGCCAATGCCCCGCCCTGCCCCAGGGCTCTCCTGTCTCTCCCCTACCCTCACCCCCTGGGCCTCTGCTGTCTCTACAGGGGGCCTGACACCCGCCCTGCCCCAGGGCTCTCCTGTCCCTCCCCCTGGGCCTCTGCTGTCTCTACAGGGGGCCTGACACCCGCCCTGCCCCAGGGCTCTCCTCACCCCCTGCCCCCCAGGTCTTTGGCCAATGCCCCGCCCTGCCCCAGGGCTCTCCTGTCCCTCACCCCCCCCACCACCGCCTGGGCCTCTGCTGTCCCTGCAGGGGGCCGACGCACGCCCTGCCCCAGGGCTCTCCTCACCCCCTGCCCCCCAGGCCTTTGGCCAATGCCCCGCCCTGCCCCAGGGCTCTCCTGTCCCCCCCCCTCACCCCCTGGGCCTCTGCTGTCTCTACAGGGGGCCTGACACCCGCCCTGCCCCAGGGCTCTCCTGCCCCCCGCCCCTCACCCCCTGGGCCTCTGCTGTCTCTACAGGGGGCCTGACACCTGCCCTGCCCCAGGGCTCTCCTGTCCCCCCCTCCTCACCCCCTGGGCCTCTGCTGTCTCTACAGGGGGCCTGACACCCGCCCTGCCCCAGGGCTCTCCTCACCCCCTGCCCCCCAGGCCTTTGGCCAATGCCCCGCCCTGCCCCAGGGCTCTCCTGTCCCCCCCCCTCACCCCCTGGGCCTCTGCTGTCTCTACAGGGGGCCTGACACCCGCCCTGCCCCAGGGCTCTCCTCACCCCCTGCCCCCCAGGCCTTTGGCCAATGCCCCGCCCTGCCCCAGGGCTCTCCTGTCCCCCCCTACCCTCACCCACTGGGCCTCTGCTGTCTCTACAGGGGGCCTGACACCCGCCCTGCCCCAGGGCTCTCCTGTCCCCTCCCCCCGACCCCCTGGGCCTCTGCTGTCCCTGCAGGGGGCTGACGCCCGCCCTGCCCCAGGGCTCTCCTGTCGCTCACCCCGGGTCCCTGCTGTCTCTGCAGGAGGCCGACACCCGCCCTGCCCCAGGGCTCTCCTGTCGCTCACCCCGGGTCCCTGCTGTCCCTGCAGGGGGCCGACACCTCCCTGCCCCAGGGCTCTCCTGTCGCTCACCCCGGGTCCCTGCTGTCCCTGCAGGGGGCTGACTCCCGCCCTGCCCCAGGGCTCTCCTGTCGCTCACCCCGGGTCCCTGCTGTCTCTGCAGGAGGCCGACACCCGCCCTGCCCCAGGGCTCTCCTGTCGCTCACCCCGGGTCCCTGCTGTCCCTGCAGGGGGCCGACACCTCCCTGCCCCAGGGCTCTCCTGTCGCTCACCCCGGGTCCCTGCTGTCCCTGCAGGGGGGTGACTCCCGCCCTGCCCCAGGGCTCTCCTGTCACTCACCCCGGGTCCCTGCTGTCCCTGCAGGTTTACAAGCGGGGAAGATGAAGCTGCCCCACCCCGAGGGCTGCCCTTCCAAGCTCTACAAGCTGATGCAGCGCTGCTGGGCCGCCAGCCCCAAGGAACGCCCCTCCTTCAGTGAGCTCGCCACCGCGCTGGGCGACAGCCCGTCCGACAGCAGAGCCTGAGCGGGCAGCCGGCCCCTTGCAGGGGGGCGGGGGGAGCCGGGCTCCAGCGTCGGACTGGGACGAGTCGGAGCCCAGAGGGACCATGGGTTATCACGGCTGGACTGGGTGCTGCCGGCATGGTGTCGTCCAGGCCTTCCCTCGGCTCCCCACGGTGCTCCAGCCAGCCCTTGTGTGCTGCAGGGAACGCTGGGGGGCCCGGGCCACTTCCAAGCCCTGACCAGGGCTCCTCTGCCGCCCCGAGCCCCCGCCACCCAGCACAGCCAGGCCCCGTCCCGGGGGGCTGGGCTCCGTGTCCCTCGGCACTGGGAGCCTGCCAGGAACCCCCTTCGGCTGAGACGCGCTGTGCAATGCAGCCCTCCCCTCTCCCCCGCGCGCCGCTGCCAGCCTCTCCTTTGGGGCAGCCTGGCGCGGAGCTGTGGGCCGCGTCCCTGCCGCTGTCAGGCGAGGGGAGCCGTGCAGATCCGCTCCCGGAGTCGCCGAGGAACCTGGCTATTTATTCCGAGGTTCTGCTGCCCCGCCCCGCCCATGGCCCTGCGCAGCAAGCCGAGCGGCAGGAACACCAAGTGCCTGGCATATGAAGGAGATTCTCACTCGCTTTCCTGACTGTCCGATGCCTTTTTGTATGATTCCCAGGGGGGCGCCCCTCCGCTCCCGGTGTCGCGCTGACCCCTCCCAGCCCAGAGCCCGGGGGTCGGCTTGGTTGCGCGGGGGCTGTGACAGCCAAGGTTTTTTACACGCTGCTCTCAATAAAGAATCCCTTTTTGTAGCCGCTGTGCTCAGCCTCCTTCCTCCCTGCAGAGGCTGGGCGGGTCCTGGCCCGGCTGTCGGCGCCGCCAGCCCTCCAGTGCCTCGCACACACGCCAGCCGTGGGGTGGGGCAACGCAGCTGTGCTGGGCTCCGGGAGCAGGGCGAGGGGCACACGCGGTGGCTGGCGTCCCTGCTGCTGGGTGGCCTCCCGCCTCACCCGGGAGCCGGGCATGGAGCTGGCCGGGAACCAGGGTGCTCTGCAGGGCGCGTCAGCAAAAGCCTGGCAGGTGGGTTTGTCTCTTCCGGGGAACGTTTCAGTTTTGGTTTTTTGGTGAGAAGCGGAAAAACAAACATTTTCCATCCCAGCTGCTGCCGCAGAGCCCCTGGGCGTTCCCGGTCCCCACCTGCAGCCCCCCTCACCGGTGCTGGAGACGCCCGCGGGTGCCTGGCCGTCCCTGCGGCAGGTGGCACTGGCCCAGCATGTTCCCCACACCCCGGGCACAGGGGCAGCGAGGCCAGGACTGTAGCGCTAAGAGGAGAGGGGGCGCCAGCCCCAGGGGGACCTGCAAGGGGCAGAGCTCATGGGGCCCCCACGCCCAGGCATGGAGGCTTTTCCCTGAGCAATGGCAGGGGTAGTGCCCAGACGCTGGGCAATGCCCCCTCCCCAAGAGATGGGTCTGTGGCCTCGGCCATCTCCCTGCATGGGCCATTCTGGCTAGCAGGGACTAGCATGAACATCCAGTCTGAGCTGCAGGCCACAGAACCTCGCCCAGCCCCTGCTGCCCCCTCAGAGGCAGGCGAATCTCCCCCCCAACCGCCCGGGTCTCTGCCAGTCTGCTCTGGGGGAGGATTCCTTCCTGACCCCAAATACGGCGATCAGTTAGACCCTGAGCATGTGGGCAAACCCCACCAGCCAGCCACCCGGGAAAGATTCTCTGTGGTAGCTCAGAGCCCTCCCCGCACTGAGCCATCTCCGGCTGGGGGAGATACTGGCTAACAGCAGTCGATGGGGCCACGTGCCATCATAGGCAACATCAGACCATCCTCTCCAGAGACTTTTCAAACTCATTCCTGGCACCATCACTGCTCCCCTGGGGAGCCTGTTCCAGAACGTCACCTTCGCCTCATTTCAAGGCTAAACTCATTGATGGCCGGTTTATAGCCCTTTGTTCTTGTGTCCGCATTGGTGCTTAACTTAAATAACTCCTCTCCCTCCCTCCTGTTTATCCCTCTGATGTATTTCTAGAGAGCGATCACATCTCCTCTCAGCCTGCGTTTGGTTACAGTAAACAAGCCAAGCTCCTTAAGTCTCTTCTCATAAGGTTCGTTTTCCATTTCTCTGATCATCCTCATAGCTCTTCTCTGCACCTGCTCCAGTCTGAATTCATCTTTCTTAAACCTGGGAGACCAGAACTGCACCCGGTATTCCAGATGGGGTCTCACAGTGCCTTGTACAATGGCAATAACACTTCCCTGTCTCTGCTGGAAATTCCTCGCCTGAGCCATACCTAGGATTACATTAGTCTTTTTCAGTCGCTTCACGTTAGTGGCTCATAACCATCCTGTGATGGCCCAATACACCGAGGTCTTTCTCTTCTGTCGCTGCCAACTGATACGTCCCCAGCTGATAGCGATAGTCTTCTTGTTAGTCAGTCCCTAAGTCCTTGACCTTGTTCTTTGCACTATTAAGTTTCATCCCATTTCTATTAGTGTAGTTTTCAAAGTCCTCCAGATGATCTTGTATGATATTCCGGTCCTCCTCCATATTGCCCATACCTCCCAACTCTGGGTCCTCTGTAAGTTTTATTAGCACACTCCCACTTTTTGTGCCAAGGTCACTAATGAAAATGTTAAATAAGATTGGTCCCAAGACAGGTCCCTGAGGCCTGTTGTATTAATTTACAGGGAATAGATGGGCTAAGGGTGCTACATAACCCAGTCGCTGTCCAGCACTGAACAGTGGTAAAGTCTGATTCTATTTCATCCCAGGGCCTGGCTGGACTTCAGCTGGAGCTGGTACGGGTGGGATGTCACCTGAGTCCCTCTCTCTGAGCTGGTCTCGTCAGGACATCTCTCAAGATGGGATGCCGAAGGCCTGGGTTTCCAGGACATGGTGGGGGTGGCAGCCCTGGGTGAAGCTTGGGGAGGGGCCAGGGAGCTGGGGGGAGCCAGGGCCGGCGGGAGGCTGGGAAGGGCTGCAGAGCTTGGGCATGGGATGCTCAGGCAGTCGCCTTGCATACGTTTTTTCTGCCCCCCTCCACGGCCAGGCAGCCCAGCCTCAGCGACTGTGGCGTCTGCCCTCTCTCCCGGCCCATCTTGTAATCCCAGCCATCTCCATGTGCTCCGTGCTGGTCTCTGCCAGTCTGCAGGCGGCTCCGGGCACCAGCACGGCCTGGCGGGGAGGGACGAGGAGGGCGGGTGTTTGCCAGGGCCCCTGTGTGGCAGGCATGTTCGGCACTCGTTTCCATGGCAACATCATCACAGGATGCACCAGGAACTGAGATTAAAGCATAATTTTAGCACCTGCTAAAGTAACAAAATTCTGCCCCCTTCCCCCCACCTCCCGACTCACAGCTGTTCCTGTAGGAACCAGAACTTCAAATTTCCTGATTCGTCCTCCAAATCAGACCTAGAAAACCAAGGGGCACGGGCCGGCTCGGGGGGGTGGGGGCAGGGAATGGGGCATTTCCCCTTTAGGGGGTGCTGGCTGCCAAATGCCTGGCTCACAGAATGGGAGATGGGGCCTTTCCTCTCTGATCCAGCCCAAGGTGTGGGACTGGCTGATTGGGAGGGTGGGCTGGGAATGGGGCAAGGGGCATTTCCCCTCTAGGGGGCGCTGGCTACAAACTGGCCCCAAGGCACCGAGTTCGGTTCTCTTGTTGGAAATCCCAAGCAAGGCTCCCTGGGGGCAGGGCTGCCCAGGAAATAGAGCCATTTCCAGCCCTCAGCAGTGACAGATCATCAGGCAGCTACTTCTGGAAGCAAATTCACCAATCCAGCAAGAGCAGCTGACAGAGCAGATATGAACATGTGAAAGAACAGCCACACTGGGTCAACCCAATGGTCCATCTATCAGTGTCCTGTCTCCAGTGCCAGGTGCTTCGGAGGGAATGAACAGAACAGGGAATCATCAAGTGATCTATTCCCTGTCGCCCAGTCCCAGCGTCTGGCAAACAGGTGCTAGGGACACCATCCCTGCCCATCCTGGCTAATAGCCATTGATGGACCTGTCCTCCAGGAACGTCTATAAATCTTTTTTGAACCCAGTTATACTTTTGGCCTTCACAACATCCCCAGGCAGTGAGTTCCACAGGTTGACTGTGCGTTGTGTGAAAAAGTACTTTTCAAACCTGCTGTCTATTAATTTCATTGGGTGATCCCCTAGTTCTTGTGTTACGTGAAGGAAGAAATAACACTTCCTTATTCACTTGCTCCACACCAGTCATGATTTTATAGACCTCTATCATATCCTCACTTCGTCATCTCTTTTCTAAACTGAACTAACAGTCTCTTTCATCTCGCCTCAGACGGACGCTGTTCCATGCCCCTAAGCTTTTTTGTTGCCCTTCTCTGCACCTTTTCCAATTCTGATATATCTTTTTTGAGACAGAGCAACCGGAACTGCACACAGTATTCAAGGTGCGGGTGCATCATGGATTTATGCCGTGGCATTCTGTTAATTTTCTATTTTATTATCTATTCTGTTCCTAATGGTTCCTCATATTCTGTTTGCTTTTTTGACTGCTGCTGCAGCACATTGAGCAGATGTTTTCAGAGTACGATCCACAATGACTCCCAAGATCTTTCTTGAGTGGTAACAGCTAATTTAGACCCATAATTTTATCTGGATAGTTGGATTATGTTCTCCAAGGTGCGTCACTTTGCACTTAAAACATTGAATTGCATCTGCCGTTCTGTCACCCAGACACTCTGTTTAGTGAGAGCCCTTTGTAACTCTTTGCCTCAAATTGAAGCTACTACCGGCACCCGGAGCCCATCCACAGACAAGCCCCGGCAGACCAAGGCACCCAGGGTAGGAGAAAGAGCAGCAACTGCCATCTCCCCACAACAGCCTGCATCCTGGGCTGTGACTAATGCCTGAGCTCGGAGCTGTCAAGGGTTCCACAGGGTCAGTGGAGAAACACCCAGGACCTGTCAGACTTTTCCATGTGCTCCAATATTTCCTGGTCGGCAAAGGCGTGAGGGATGCTAGGGAATGTGGAGAGGAGATGAGCTCCAGCCTCCTATCCCTGCTTCAGCAATTAGCAACAGCCTTCAAGTCCCAACGTCCTTTGGGACGTGCAATCTAAGAGCGTGTTTCCAGCCACCAGAGGTGGGTCACCACGCAGGCAGCAGCTCTGCAGGACAGCGGCCCACTCCCCAGTCTGCAACCAATCGAATGACGCACGGGAGTGCTGACCAGAAACCAGAGTGCCTGGGGCTGGGCTGCATAGACCTGCACTTCCTGGGCCAAGCACTGAGCCGAAAGGCCTGGCTGCACAAAAGGAACCAAGTGCCTGGCAAATCACTCGCAGAGCCTGAGTTAGGCACCTGGGCTCCCCACCCAATGAATGGGAACAAACACCTTAGAGAGCAGTTCCCCAAAGCCAGCAGGCTGGGCAGGTCGCTGCCTCAGCTAGGCAATGGGAGACAGAAACTTCAGGGGCGGGGGGGGATGCTAAGGCCTGCCCCGTCCCAGAGCTGGCTGCTCCAGTCCAGGCTGCAGGGCGGTGCCGACCTCTGCTTGCGATTGAGCCAGAGCAAGGGTGACCAGACAGCAAGTATGAAAAATCGGGATGGGGGTGGGGGTAATAGGTGCCCATATAAGAAAAAGCCCCGAATATCAGAACTGTCCCTATAAAATTGGGACATCTGGTCACCCTACCAGAGCCCTTCGCTTGGCGCCAGGTACCTGGGCCATTTTGTCAGAAGCCGGTGCGGCCCCCATATGGCTGCAGTCCCAGGGGTTCGTGCACCCCCTGGGGAGGCGGGAGACCTAGGTCTGACCCCTCCACTCTGCCAGAAGGGGGAAGAGGTCTGACCAGGGCTAGGAGGGGAGTGGAGAGGAGGCCATAAGTCTGTCTGTGAGGTTTATTTCTACCAGCTCTCAGTCACAAGCTGGTCTGTTATCAGTTAGCTCCTCCGAAATTTCAAGATTCGCTCTTCAGCCTTAGCTCAGTGAACCTCTCTTATTTTTTCACCTTCTTTTGGGACTCTGTGTAAAAACACATTGTGTGTTTTGTTTTTACACGGAGAAGTTCTCCGCAAATCTCTGTAACACAATTTCAGAGTTAGCCACACTATGAACCACATCAAGTGCTGCAGAATCTGCTATGGGAAGTTGCTGTCATCCTTTTTTCAGGCCTTGTCACTTTTAGATAGAGAGTGGAGAACCGTTTAAATCTTCTCCAGTTGTTTTCCAGAGTTTCAGCTCAGGTGGAGCTTTTACCTGCTCCATTCTTCCACTCAGACACTTTTCTTAGGCCATGGCTACGCGGCACATTTTGCCGACGCAAGTTACATCAGCATAAAGCCGTCAACGTTAGTACATCGTCGTGCACATGCATACTTGGTTCCTTGTGTTGGCGCTGCGTGTACTCACCAGGAGAGCTTGTATCGATGTGCAGTGCAGCGCACTATGGGTAGGTATCCCAGCATGCAACCCACCCCTGTCCAGTGCACTCTTATGGAAAGTTTTGGCAATGCACGGTAGGTAGAAATGGGTCGCGCAGGGGTGACTGGGAGCCAGGAGTGAACTTCCCAGCATACAATTGTCTCCATCCCCTATTGTCACCTATATCCATATTTTTCACACCTTTTAAAAAAAAATCACAGGAGCCCCTGTGGCTCTCCTCACTATCTGCCATCTCCGACAGAAGCCTGGAGCCTGCACTGCTCTGCATTAGTCTCGTGCATTGCAAGCACAGGGGGTTAGATGACCCTGGCCCTCCCTTCTAACCCTATGGTTCTATGAGTCTATGGCACACGACCTTCCAGTTTTTGGAGAGCTGCACAAAGAACCGCATGAGTGGGGAGCGTGACGATTCCTTGGAGGACAGATTGCTGTGGGATATAGCAAGAACCAAGGTAATGTTGCTGGTGGCATTCATGGAGCAGCTGCAGATGGTGAAGCACTGCTTCTGGGCCTGAGAAACAAGCACTGATGGGTGGGATTGTATTGTAATGCAGGTTTGGGATGATGAGCAGTGTCTGCAGAACTTTCGAATGCACAACCCCTCCCTTCCTGGATCTGTGCACCAAGCTCCCTCCAGCCTTCCAGCACCAGGACACCAGCACGAGAGCTGCACTGACAGTGGAGAAGCAAGTGGTGAGTGCACTGTGGAAACTTGCAGTGCCGGATTGCTGCTGGTCAGTGGGAAATCAGTTTGGAGTTGGAAAATCCACTGTGGGGTATCATTGTCATGCAAGTGTGCAGGGCCATTAATCGTCTCCTGCTACGCAGGACGGTGACTCTCGGCAATGTACAGGACATAGTGGGTGGATTTGCAGCAGTGAGGCTCCCGAACTGCGAAGGAGCAATAGACAGCACACACATCCCTATTTTGGCACCAAGCCACCTTGCCACAGAGTGGATCGACAGAAAGGGCTACTTTCTATGGTTAAGCAATTGTTGGTGATTACTGGGGATGCTTCACCCACATCAACGTGGGCTGGTCAGGGAAGGTGCATGACGCTCACATCTTTAAGAACACAGGACTTTTCAGAAAGCTGCAAGCAGGGACTTTCTTTCCCAATCAGCTGATTACCATTGGTGATGTATAAATGCCAGTAGTGATTCTGAGGGACCCAGGCTACCCCTGGCTCAAGAAGCCGTACACCCGCTACATTGACAGCACCAAGGGAAGATTCAGCTACCAGCTCAGCAGGTGCCGAATGACAACTGAATGTGCTTTTGGTAGATTGAAGGGACGCTGGCGTGGTTTACTCACAAGACTGGATCTTAGTGAAAAAACATCCCAATGATTATAGCGGCTGCTGTGTCCTGCATAATATCTGTGTAGCACAGGGGAAAAGTTGCTGCTGGGGTGGAGGGGCTGTCTGATGAGTTTGAATGCCCAGACCAAGAGCTATCAGAAGAGCTGAGAACGGGGCTATATGGCTCAGGAAGTCTTTGAAGGAGCACTTTACAGGAATGTGTTGTGGTGGACTGTGCTCTCTCTGGCCCTGCTGTTTTAGAGCCAGGAAGGAATTGTGTGGTGATTGCTAGACATGTAGGAATATAACACTATCAATGCACCTATTAATTTTGTGGTGCTTATTGCATTTATGATTATTACACTGTGTGTGTCACTGATCCTATGAGTTGTGTCACTGTTCAATAACAAGTAAAGGGGTGCTTTCAGTACCACTAGCTGCTCTGTAGCATATGTTGTGAAGTACTAAAGATTAATTATTCTCTAAACAATAGAATTTTGAATAACAAAACCAGTGCAAAGAAAAATCTGTGCAATTTAAAAGCAAATACATAAAAAAATTAGTAAAGTAATGGAACGGAACTTAACAAGGGGAACGAACATTCATGTCGATTTTAGCTACACATACAGCAAGTGTGGCTTTCACGGGTCAGTGTATGGGGAGCTGTGGTTGTCCTGACTGTCCCCTGGGTGGAGTGGTAGGGGTAGGGATGCAGCCCCTGATGTCATGTGGAACATTGAGCGGGTGATGTAGGGAGGCACTAGACTGGAGTTCTCCATGGGCTGCCAAGGGAGGTGAGCCTGGGACTGATAAAATTGTAGGTCCACAAGAGCCTGCAGCAGCTGTGTTTGCTGGCAGAGAAGCCCCATTACATCCTAGTGCATTTCCCCTCTCCTTTTTCTGCTGGGACGCCTGGGCCCGTCTCCTGGTTCCTTCTCCAGGCTGTCTGCAATGTTCACCCTCCAGACCCTGTGCTTGTGGTCCGATGCAGCACTGCCTTGCAGGATCTCATTGAACATATCATCTGAGTCCTTTTCTTTCTCCTGCTTATCTGGCTCAGGTGTTCTGTGGGTGTGGAGGCGGAGACCATTAAGAACATAATGGCAGCAGCAGCTGCAGATAAAATAGGCAGAGGTACCATTGTCAGTACAGTCACAACGGAAAGCAAAAGTTAAGATTCAGAACTCCCTTCCCTTGCTCCCCTAAAGTTTTAAACAAGACGTGCTTCTTGGTACTTGTGCTTCGGAGCACAGCCCCAGCCATGGGGAGCGCGGCCGGCCAGAAATGAGGGAATTGCTCGGTTGCATGACTCTAGCAGGGTAGAGCACTGGCACTGAATACTGGCACTGGTTTTCACAGGCAGGGGTGATTTTAGCTGATATTTCACTCCGGAGGGTAACAAAGGCAGAGAGAGCCCAGCTGCTGCTGGCGTCCCATATGCTGCCGGGGCTGTATGCTGCCAGCCCATGTACTGCAGTGGTGCAAGCCGAAGTGATCGCTGAGTGACGTGGGAAAGTGTCCTACCGCAGAGGAAGAAATAAGGCTGCCATCCCTGGAGACCTTTGGCAGAGCACTGCAGAGCACCTCAAACCTCCATGAAAGTGTCATCGAGATGTCTCAGGAGGATTCAAGGGACATCCCTGTGCACATAATTAACTGCTCCACCTGGTCCCCCGCTTAACTCCAGGGGGCACTGAAAAGCAGATCGCAGCTCTAGCTCTCCTGGTCGGAACACGCCCTCTCCCAGCACGAGTCAATGAATGGCAAGGCAATAGCTGGGTCCTGCTAAGTGCCACCAGAACGGCCCTGTGATGGGAAATACAATTACTTACCTGAAGTTCCTTCCCCTGCATCAGGCTCCACAGCTGGGGCTGTGGTGGCATCTCAAACAAATCCTGGCTCCTGGCTTAGCTGTAGCCCCCGCGTGGGCTTGGAGTGTAGGAGGGGGCTCAGGGTGGGGGCAGAGGATTGGGGTGCAGGGGTGAGGGCTTCGGCTGGGGCAGTGGGCTCTGGGGTGGGGCCAGAGAAGAGGGGTTTGGGGTGCAGGCTGCCCCAGGACTATGACAGGGAGAGAAGTCTCCCCCCCAGCTCTCTTTCCTCACAGCAGCACCTGGGCTGGGTGCCTCTGCCCTGGCCGTGTCAGGTCCAGGCTGGGCTGTGGCCAGGGGAGTGGCACCTCTTCCCTGGCTGGGGCAGGTCTGAGCCGGCCTGGGTTAGGGCGCCTCTCCCCCAGCTGTGGCCCATGATGATTTCTCCCACGCTGCCCTGCTGTTTCTCCCCAGGGAGTAGAGAGCAGCATGGAGCGAGGGGACAGGTTGAGGCCCCGTCCTCTCCAGTGCCATGAGCTCCATGGGCTTTCCAACAGCCTGCCCACGTGGGCCTTGGCCCGACTCTGGGCTAGGATCTCTGGGGTTTCCCATCTAACTCCAGGCACACCCCCACTGGAAGGGCCAGCCCAAAGAGCTGCTCGAGGCTCAGCTTGTGTCAGACAGTGGGGATCAGACCTTGCGGCATCCGCCCTTCCCCTCTGTGGGGCCCCGTAAAAGGCTTCCCTGGGTGAGCAGTTCCAAGCAGCGCTGGGCTCCCCAGGCCCGGCAGAGGGCTCCTTCTCCCCTGTGTTAGAGGGTTGGGTACCAGATGGGGCCAGTCCTACCCGCCTCTCCTGCTGATCAGAAAAGGGACCCCCCCCTTTCCGAGGCTGCTTGTTCCCTGTCTTGTGCATGGGGTGAGGGAAAGGGGAGCTTACAGTTTGCGGCGGGGTGGGGGGGGAGGGGGAGGGAGAACTAGCCCAGAGATTAGATTCGTGCTCCAATAACCCCTCAGCCTCGGCTGGATGTTTAGCCAGGCGCTGGGGGGGGGGGCTGTTCTCTCTTTCTCCAGGCAGGGAGCTGTAGACTCAAGAGGAGGTCTAGGGTGGATACAATGCGGGCTCTGTCCAGGCGGAGCTGGCCCTTTAAGAGGGTGAGGTCAGCCTCACCTGTGCTGGGGTAACCGCCCCCCCCCCCCAGGTGAAGGCAGGGAGTCCAGGGCTCCTGTGATGGGAGCATGTGACCAAGAACCAGCCCTGCTGGGAGGTGTAAGGGGCAGGGCAGGAGGGAGGGGTGTGTTACCCTTGGCCCAGAGCCTGGGGGATGGGAAGCGTGTGTGTGGCCGGGTGAGTGTGATGGTGCTCAGCCAGCCTCCCTCTGAAAACAAGGGTGCTGGGTGCGGTGCTTCCCTCTGATGTTATTGGGGTGGCAGCAGCAGGGTCTGATGCTGGAGGAGGTAAGACCCTGTTACAGGCTCAAACGAGGGAGTCAGACAGTCCCTCAGCCTCTGAGAGGTACAGAACAGGCTCAGGAGCAGGGCCGGCTTTATTAACTGCGGGGCCCGATTCTAATACCTGGCAGCAGTCTGGGACTTTGGTGGCGGTGTGGGGGCTGCTCTGGGTCTTCCGCAGCACCAAAGGACCCCCTGCCACTGAAACGCTGCCGAAGACCCCGGAGCGGACCCCCCTGCCGCTGAAATGCTGCCAAAGACCCTGGAGCGGAGTCCCCTGCTGCCAAAATGCTGCCGAAGACCCCGGAGCGGACCCCCCCGCCGCTGAAATGCTGCCAAAGACCCTGGAGCGGAGTCCCCTGCTGCCAAAATGCTGCCGAAGACCCCGGCGCGGAGCCCCCTGCCGCCA
This sequence comes from Mauremys mutica, assembly GCF_020497125.1. Lineage (NCBI taxonomy): Eukaryota > Metazoa > Chordata > Testudines > Geoemydidae > Mauremys > Mauremys mutica. The sequence continues at coordinate 207,896,934 of NC_059074.1, read as the reverse complement.
GGTGAGTAAAAAAACATAAATTGCAAGGCGCCTAAGGCGTGGGGCCCTGGCGCGGGGCCCGATTCCGGGGAATTGGGCGAATTGGCCTAAAGCCGGCCCTGCCCAGGAGTGCCCCCCCCCCATTGAACTCTCCTGGCCTCTCTTGGGAAGCAGCGTGTCTGTTGCCATCTCTCTTGCACCCACCCTGTACCCTGTGGCCCACCCCCAGGGGGAGGGCTGGCTTGTTCCCCTTCCTCTGGTCTCTGTACCCTCTGCACTCCCAGCCCTCGGCCCTACAGCGTTCTCCCTCGCCTGCTCCTAACGAGTGCAGGCTCCCCTCCTGCTGGGGCCCCTAGCTTGGGTTCTGTCGTGGAGCTTCCATCCAAGGGCACCTCTCCCCTGGGCTACCCCTCCTCTCCCTGCCCCCCCCCCGACTGACCTGGGGGTGACTGGTTCTGCTGAGTGGGGGAGGAATGGGAGATCCAGTTGGGGCCCCTACTCCCCCCCCCAAAGATAGCTGCTCTCAGCGAGGATGCTGGGGGAAAGGGAACTGGGCCCCCTTTTGCGCTGTCTTTAGCAGGTTGTAAGGCAACCACTTGAGTCTCCAAAGAACTAAAAGGACCTTGTGTGAAACAGAGGGGATAGGTGGGTTCTAGCTTCCAGTCATGAGCTAAAGCCAGACCTTTGTATCTTGCTGTGTAGGCCGTGGCATAGGAACTGCCAGGTTGGGTCAGAGCCATGGCCCAGCTACTCTGATAGCCTGTCTCCAACCGTGGTCAGGATCAGCAGCTTCACAGGAAGGTGGGAGAACCCTGAGAGTGGACAACTTCAGAATAAGCTGCCCGCAAGGGGAGTTTCTCCCAGCCCCCACTAGTTTCTGGCTGCCTTCTGCCCTGAAATGAGGGGTTATAGTTGTCTATGGTGACTGTGGATGTTCCTGTGCGTATTAATGTCCAGTTGTTTGCTGAACCCGGCTATGCTCCTGGCCTCAATGATGTCTTGTGGTACTGAGTTCCACAGGCTAATCAAAGGTTAAACCCTGGCATGACCTGCTGAATCAGGGTTGTGAGAGGTTGCTGGACCGTAGGAAGAGGAGGGCAGGGGCTGCTTTCAGCTCGGCTGGGGGCTCATGGCAGGTCTTTAACCCAGGACAGTGCTGGCCTAACCCCCGAGGCATCCACTGGGGTGGAGGTGTGAGCTGGGTGGCTCCCAAGGCCAGAAGCCTTCACCAGCCTCTGGTGAGGAAGGGCAATACACTGAGCTAATCTCCTTCTGGTCCGATCCCAGCACAGGGACTAGGAATAACCCAGGGCAGAGGCCTGGCCTACCGCTCTCCAGCCTGCACTCCGCCTGGCCTGATCCCCCCCCCGCTCGACCCCAGCCTCTCCTCGTTCTAGTTCCAGCTTGTCCCTGCTCTGTCCCGGGCCAGGCCCGCGCTACCGCCCCGCAAGCGTTCATGGGGCTCTGTCCCTTTAAGAGCCTCCCTCTGTCCCCGGCCCCTCCGACTGACGTCGAGCGTGAGCACAGCTCCCCAGGAATGTATGCAAATCAAGCCCCGCCCCCGGGCCAATGGGAAGCGCCGCTCGGGCCCCCCTCGCCCAATGCCGAGCGAGGCCCGCCAGAGGGCGGCCAATGGGCGGGAGGCGCCGGCTCGCACCATATAAGGAGCGGCTTCGCCATAAAAGGCAACATTGTATCGCTTTATATGGGGGGAAAGTGGCGCGCGGGCGGCGGGCCGGAGCCGGAGCGGGTCCCTCTGTAGCGGGAGCGAGCGGGGCCAGGCCGGGAGGCGGAGGCGGGGGCCGGGCCGGAGCAGCCGGCGCGGGGCCCATGGCAGCGCCGGCCTGACCCGCCCTCGCGGTCCCTGCGCGACTCTCCCGCTCCCTCGTCTCCCTGCGCGGCACCATGTTACCCAGCCAGGCCGGGGCCGGGAACGGCGCTGCCGCCCTGCCCCGCGGCTCCGGCATGGCCATGGCCCGGGCCGCCTCGGGCCGGCCGGGGGCCGGGGCGCCGCGCGGCGCGAACGGCGGCGGAGCGGGGCCCCGGGGCCCTGGCAACGGCGCGGGGCTGGCGGGGGGCCGCTTCGAGCGGGAGCGGGACGCGGCGGCGGCCGGGGCCGGGCCCGGGCCGCTCTACAGCGGCAGCGAGGGCGACTCGGACTCGGCGGACGAGGACGAGCTGGGCAGCGGCGAGCGGCGCGGCCTGAAGCGGAGCCTGGGGGACGTGGAGCTGGGGGTGGTGGTGGGGCCCGAGGCGGCGGCGGCGGCGGCGGCCGCGGGCTACGGCGGGGTGAGCGGGGCCGTGAGCGGGGCCAAGCCCGGCAAGAAGACCCGGGGCCGGGTCAAGATCAAGATGGAATTTATCGACAACAAGCTGCGGCGCTACACCACGTTCAGCAAGCGGAAAACCGGCATCATGAAGAAGGTACCGGGGCGGGATCCGGGGCGGCCCGGGCCTTTGCGGAAGAGGGGCCCCAGTAGCCGCCTGGGGGGTCACATACAGACGGGGGCGGCTCGGGACACTGCGGGGCGGGGAGTGTCCGGAGATGGGGGTCCGGAGTAACCCCGCTGCCAGCCCCCAGGCCCGGAGCAGCCGTGGACCTGCGGCTTGGGAAGGTGCTGAGGGTGCTCCCCTGGGAGTGTCCCCGCACGCACCCCAGGGTGCCAGGCCCGGGGCGGAGTGGGAAGGGGACACGGGGGCGGCTTGTCACCTCTGCCCCTTCTGAAGCAGGGACCAGAGAACGCGGCTTCCCCTCCAAGGCTCTGCTGGGCCAGATGAGGTCCTGGCCTGGCTTTAAAGCTGCGTGGTAGCTAGACCGAGTCTGGCTGGCTGGTGGTTGGGGTGCAGGGTGCACCCCCGTGGGATGGAGGCCGAGCCCAGTGGAGGGGTAGTCGGAGGGGGTGGTTCGGGTGTGCTGAGACAGGCACGCTGGAAACACTTAGAGAGACACTTGGGTGAGGATGAGCCGGCTCTTGGGTGGCCCTGAGCCCCTACTGTAATCCACATGATTGATGATGATAGAGACTCTTGGCTCAAGGAGACCAGTCATATGGCAGCAGCGCATTGGCCAGGTACTAAACTGCCCACATGCAGCGCCTAGGGCAATACGTGTTAAGTGTTGGTGAAGGTGACGTTTCGGGGGGGAGGAGGGAAGGTGTTTTTAAAGGGGTGTAAATCCTGTTTACACCCACGGAGCTAAGTAGTATTCAAAACACCGGCTAAAGAATATTCACCAACACGCTGTAAATCGTTACTCTCCTGTTCTAGACCCGCTGTGCGCAAAGGGAAAGCGCCGTACCCAGTGAGCGGGGGTATTCTTGCCATACGCACGCTAGAGCCCTACCCAGTCTAGCGCCGACTGACCCAGCTGGGGAGAGCATTCTAGAGGCCTGAACTCTGCCACAGTCAAGACTCATTTCGCTATTTGGCCTAATTGGTCCCTAGGCGTGACCGGATGGAGCTTTGAACAGCCCTAACAGATCCCCTCCCTTGGAGTTCGCACCCCCCAACACACTGAGTTAAGCTTTGCTGCTCCCCCCCCCCCCCCCCAAGTGTTCGCCAAGCCACGCTGGGTGCATCTCTAGCTCCCTTCCTTGGAAGTCAGTCCCTCTTGCCCATAAATCCGCTTTCCGGTTTCCCAACTCCTGATGTATTTCTGGTTCTGAAGTCCAGAACAGAACATGTGGTTCCAGATGCGTTTCTACCAGAGCTGCAGAGCAGGTCTGTTATCATCCAGCCTTCACTTGATGCTTTTACAGGTGATCTGCCCTACTCCGCAGACTAGCTACAGTCAAGATCTCTTGATGCTAGCAAGCAAGAGGGGAGGGAACAACCCAAAAGTGCAGTATTGGTACTAAGGTGGTGGCCCAGCCTCTCCCCAGAAGGTACAGGGCAGACTTGGGGAGCTGGGTTGTTGCTCTGCACGTAATGGTGTGACCTAATGCTCTGCCCATCCAAACTGAGGAGTGGGTCCCCCTCCATCAGCTGTCTAGCATCTCCACTTGTGCACGTGGAGATGTGGCCAGCCAAGAGCTAGAGAAGCACTGGGAGCGCTACACCTGGCTGGCTAGCAACTCAAGGGAAGGTGACCGGGTGTAAGAGATCCCCTGAGTGCAGCCAGCCGGGTGAACAGTGTGCCGAGGGGCTGTGCTCGTCAGCACTCCACTGAATCCCAATTTACAGACGATACCGGGGAACGTCAGCGTGGGTCAAGGGCTCTTTGGCATCGGCTCCTCCGTCTCAGGGGCTGAGCTGAGCCAGTTGGGGTTTGAACCGTGGAAACGGGGGTAAGCAGGAATGTAGCAGGTTTGCAGAGGAGACACCCTTATTTAGGCTAGTCGGGACCAGAGGCGCTTCAGAGAGCCCGAGGCAGGCTGGGAGAACAATGGGGAGCCGACTCCGGGGTCAGGAAATGCGAAGTACTGGCCATTGGAGGGGGAAACGTGACCTGTTCGTACAGGTTACTGGGCAGTTCAGAGAGTGGTCAGGTGCCAGGAGGGCTCCTCTCGGGAGAGCGATTCGTTACCCTAGGAAGGAGACGAATTAGGACGTGATAAAATTTGATTAACAACGAGTGGGGCAGAGAAGGGAGACCCTTGGCCTACCCGGGTTCAAAAAGGGATTGGGCATCTCCATGGCTACCGCGAATACCCAGTGTTGTCATGATAGAGCCCTTCCCGAATTGTAACCCTTCTGCCTCCGTGCTTACGCCAGTCTGCTGTGTGCCGATGTGTCTGGGAAACGCCGTGGGCCAGTACAATGTGATCCCTCCTGGGTAGGGCGGGGAGCTGCTGGGGGCAGAGAGCTGCCTGTGAGGGGCTGCCATGCTGTGCCGTGGGCATCGGGAGCCTCTGCTGGGCCTGTAACAAACTGGGAAGAATCTGGAGCCGTGGCGGGTTGCCCTTGAGCACAGGGCTGTACCTTGCTGGTGAGGAGGCTGGCGGGGGCTGCACCTTCGGAAGCCAGCCGCTTTGATTCTGTACCACTGATGCATGCGGGGATGTTGCTGGGGATGGGCTGAGGTGGTGCCCCTGACCGCTGGCTACCCTCTGGCAGCACCCCCTTGTCCTTCCTGGCTGGTGGCACGCAGGGCACACGGGGGCAGGTGATGCCATCGGAGGGGCGGGGAAGGCGGAGTTGGCAGGGTCAGTGGAAGCAGAGCCAGCTGCTAACATGCCCTCCTTGAAGTGCAGCTAAACGGTGCTTTGCCAGGACCCCGGCCCGGTCTCCTCCAGCTGTGACTGCTGGGCACGGCTGGGGCTGCGCTGTATGTTGCTCTGTGCTCGGCAGCGTCCGGGGGGAACCCCCTGCAGTATGGTGTTTCTTCCCCGCTAGCCGGGTGCCGGTGTAACTGACCTGCCTGGAACGGGTTTGTCACCGCTCCCTGAGAGCCCGCACCAGGGATTGCCCTGATTTGACTCAAACTGCTCAGAAAGCAGGGCCGCTGCTGCCTCCGGCTTCTGGGCTGGGCCACTCCCTGGATCCTTGGGTGCTCGTGGGCCTGGCCGTGGGCCTGAGACAGCGCTGCTGCCCCCTGGGGTGCTCTGGCTGGGGACCAGTGGGGCGGGCAGCTTCCCTCTGCAGGCGGTGGGTGCTGGGGCTCAGGAAGGCGCTGGTCCTATGGCCGGGACTGCACTAGTGGTTTCTGGCCCCTTTCCCCCTCTTGCCCAGGGCAGCCGGTCCCCGTGAGCCGCTCTGAGCGTGCTGGGGAAGGCCCGTGGCCAGCCTGTGCTCCCAGGGGCTGGGTCCACGCTCCCCGTTGCAAAGGCAGAGCATAGCGCCAGCCGCCGCGGTGCCTCCGGGGAGAGCTCTGCCTGCCCCGAGTGTTGCAAATTGGCCAGTCTCGCTTTGGGGGTGGGCGTCCCCACTGGACCGGGGGTGCCTGCCTGCTCCTTGCTCCACATGCTGAGGGGGTGAGTTGAGCTGCCCTGTGTCCGTCTCGCCCACTCTGGAGGGCCACATGGGTGGGCAGCCGAGGGAAGCAGAGGTGAGTGCTGGGCCTGGCTTGACGCCGCCGTGCCCTGGCCGGGTGCTGGCGCCAGGCGCTGAGATGGCTGGGGCTGCTGGGCCAGGGGGGTAACACCGGCGCCTGGCAGCGGGGACCTGCAGCTGGTGTGTTGGGGTGGTGATCCCCCGCTCCTCGGTGGCAGGGAGACACGTGCCGTACCCGGAGCAGCTGGACACGCGGGGGGGGGTTCGGCTCCAGCCTGCCGACCTGGGGGAGGGCAGGGCCCCAGCAGCCGTGTCCGGCTTGTGCCGGGTTCGGTGGGACAGGCTCTGCCAATAAGCACTTACGGTCCGGGATGAGTGTCAGGAGCTCGCTGGCTCTTGGAACGCCGTAGCCGAGGGCCGCTGTGTCCCGTCGGCCCTGCCCTGGCCCTGCTGGCTGACTTCCCCGGCAGTGGGGTTTGAGGGGCAGGACGCGGTGGGACGTTCTCTCGGTGCCGTGGTGGCAGGACTTGCGCAGGCCGCTGCAGGCCAGAGCGCCCCCCCCGCAGGCCGCTGCAGGCCAGAGCGCCCCCCCCGCAGGCCGCTGCAGGCCAGAGCGCCCCCCCCGCAGGCCGCTGCAGGCCAGAGCGCCCCCCCCGCAGGCCGCTGCAGGCCAGAGCGCCCCCCCGCAGGCCGCTGCAGGCCAGAGCCCTGCTCGCCTCCGTCCCCAGAGACGTGACGGGAAAGACGATAGATGGCAGACGTCCCTGGCAGCCCGGCCCCGTGCTCTTGGGCTTTGGGGGTTTCCCGGGGAACTGCAGGGAGCCTGTGCCCTGCTGGGCTGGCAGGCAGACAGGACCCCCACTGGGTGCTGGTCCTGTCCTGTCCGGGGGGGCAGGGGGCCAGCTCCCTCACAGCGGGGCGGCCCCCTTCCTGCCTGGGCCAGGGATGACTGCCCTGCTCCGTGGCTGAGGCTGCCGGAGCTCTGGTGTTGCGGGGCAGGGCGGATCCCCTGGCTGTCGCCGGCTGCAGCAGGAGGATTGGCCGGGGGCACCTGTGGCCTGGGGGGTCCGGCTGGCTCGCGTGGTGTGGGTGGAGGGTTTGGAGCCGGGCAGCCCTGGTGGAGCCTAGCTCTCTGCTGCCGGGGCTGTGTGCAGCCATGGGCTGGGGGCGCTGGGTGTTGCTGGGTCGGGGAGCCCAGGCCTTGTGGGGCTGGTGCTGTGCAAACCCAGGGGGACACGGGCACTGCCCAAGAGCCTGGTAGCTATCTGGCTGTGGGGGAGAAATGGGGCTGAGGCTTGGACGAGCTCTGCCCGTGGCAGCCGTGCCCTGGGATTTGCTGGGGGCCAGGCCTCAGGCTGCGGGGGGGCGTTGGCAGGAGCAGGCAGGCAGTCGAGGTTGGCTGGCGACAGTGAGACGAGAGGGAAGTGGGGTGGGGCGGCGCTGGAAAGGGCCCTGAGGAAGAGGATGCTGGGGGGTAGTTCGGGCAGAACAGCCGGCCTGGGAGATGTTTTGGGGGGCGGCACCGACGTCCATGTGACTGGCCGGCTGAGTTCAGGGCGTCTGGCTCGCAGGTGTGGGAGGAAGCAGTGGGGCAGGCCAGACGTGGCTGAGGCCTGATCATGGCGGAGGGCTCGGGGGGGGGGGACTTTGGGGGTTCCAGTGACACCTACAGCCTCGGGCCCTGCTGGGGGAAGGCAGAGGCAGGTAACGCTGGCGTCTCCAGTGGGGGCAGCGCTGGCCCCGGCCTGTGGCCGTGCCCCACGTCGGGTGTCCGTGGCTGACCGGCGTTCTCTCTGCTGCCTTGCAGGCCTATGAGCTCTCCACCCTGACGGGCACTCAGGTGCTGCTGCTGGTTGCCAGCGAGACGGGCCACGTGTACACGTTTGCCACGCGGAAGCTGCAGCCCATGATCACCAGCGAGACGGGGAAGGCGCTGATCCAGACGTGCCTGAACTCCCCGGACTCCCCGCCCCGGTCCGACCCCACCACCGACCAGCGCATGAGTGCCACAGGCTTCGAGGAGACCGACCTCACCTACCAGGTGTCGGAGTCCGACAGCAGCGGCGAGACGAAGGTAACCCCCTCTCCTCGGGGCCCATGGGCAGGGCCGGCTCGGGCCCTGGCAGCCTGCCTGGGGTCTGCCCAGCGTGGGGACCACCCTGTTGCAGGGATCAGCTCGAAGGCTCCTCCCCTGCCCCCCAGACTGAGGAGCTCGCAGGGCCAACCGGGGCTGCCTGCTAGATCTTGGGGGGACTCACCCCTGCGGTTCCCTGGCACAGTATCCTAGGGCCTAGTCTGCTGGTCTGGGTGCTGGCCCCCCTCCGTCGCTCCTTGGGCTGTGAGCTGGGTCCCCCTCCCTGTGGTGGGGCCGTGCCTCAGTTTCCCTGGGGGGGGTGATTGGGTGGGAGTGGGAGCACCAAGCTCCAGAGGATAGTGGCCTGGCCTGGGCTGCGATAAGGTCAGTGCTGCAGTCCCCTGCCCACCTGGGGCTCACTGGCTGGGAGCTGCAGAGCCGCTCTCCCCTCGGTGGGGGGGGGGTGACAGGTGTCGCTGCCCCTGCAGCCCCCCCCCCGCAGCCCCTCGCCCTGTTATCTCTCCTTCGGCGTCTCCATGCTCTCGCTCTCATTGATAAAAATTTGATTCTGCCTCCATGGCCATATAAGGCCTGGTTTCCCTCGCCAGAGTCCCTGGCAGGGCCCCTCACATTCCTTATAAGCTGCAGCTGTCTCTTGCTTTGGGGCCGGCTTGGAAGGGGGCAGGGAGGCCATGGGGAATGGAATCATTTGGCTGGCCGGGCTGTTCCTGCTCGGCCGGCTCGGGCTCCCGCTAGCCGAGAACACGGGGCTGTTGCTCTGCCCCGGGGACTCCGAGGGGCTGGCTTGCCAGCTGGGACCCTCCTGGCTTCACGAGCCCCTGTGCCGTCCCTGTCCCCCTGCTGGGAAAGGCTCCGTCGCGGGGGCTGGTGGCAGGGGGAGATCAGCCATCATGGGCCCCCAGCGAGGGACCACGTGGTGCCGGGGGGGAGGAGGCTGAGCCGGCCGCGGCCTTGCTTCCCCAGGGTGGCTGCCAGAGCCTCTGGCAGGGGGATTGCCACCCTCTCCTGGCACCCGTGTCCCCGGTCCTGGTGGGGGTCTCGGGTCTGCGCTGGCCGTGCGGGGTGTCTGCCAGGGGATCCCCTGGCGCCATGGTGGGAAGGACCAGGCAGGCGGAGGGCCCGGTGGGGCGCTGCAGGTGGACAGGCTGTTATGCTGGGGAGGACGTAGCTACCCCCTGCTGCGTGCTGGGCGGCGTGGGCGGCTGAGCCCCAGGGGGCGGTGGGTTCGGTGTGGAAGCTGCCCCTCAAGGATGACTGCGCTGCACAACCGGACTGGGGCATTGGGAGACTCCTGTCCCCCGTCCCCCTCCATGGCACTGGGGGTTGGAGGCAGCATGCGGGGCTCGCTGGCCCCGGAGCCCCAGGCATCCTCCGCTGGGCTGCGGGGAAGGCGATATTGGCACTGTCCTGAGCAGCAGCCGCCCCGTTTCCTGCTGTCCCACCTGCTCCCCTGAAGTCGGTGGCTTCCCGGCTATAACAGCCCCCCAAGGGGGGTTCCCGGGCTCTCTGGACACACACACTGTGGCCTGGAAAGGCAGAGGAATGGTGCAGCTGAGGGGCGACCCGGTTAAAACCTTCCACCCCCGTGCCCTGCAGCTGAGCCCCTGGTGTGGGTGACCCAGGCCCTGGGCTGGCAGGCTGAGTGGGGAAGGAAATCGGGCATCCGAGGGGATCTGCTAGCACTGGCAGTAAAGGGGGCTGCCGCAGCACCCCAGCCCATGGTGGCGGGAGGGGGGCGCAGTACGCTGCCTGTCAGCGTGCCGGCCGAGCCCCTGCGGCACGGGCAGCCCCTGCACCCCCCTCTGCTGGCTTCGTCTCACACCTCGTTTTCTGCAGCCGGGGATCCTTGCCCGCTTGTCTCTCGGCCCTGCCTCTGCTGGCAGTGTGCCCCGCGCGTGGCAGGCAGGGTGACGGAGCCGCGCGGCGTGCCCAGCACGACTCCCCAGGAAGCTGAGCTGGGACCAGAGTCCTGACGCCCTGCACCACCGCCTCAGGGCTGAGTCTCCAGGGCTGCACAAGCCCTGGGAAAGCAGAAGCGTGTCTGTCACGAGCGCTCGCGCTGCAGAGCTCTCTCGGTTCAGAGGGCCCAAGGCCAGACGGGCCCATTGTGCTCATCCTTCCTGACACCTGTAAAGCGCAGCGCAGACAGCCTCCCCCAGCGGCTCTGGCGTGGGGCCCAGAACGTCGGTTCGTGCTCGAGCCGGGCTCTGCCGAGGAGATCCAGTTGTGATGTAAAGTCTCCAAGTGTCGGAGAATCCACGTGCCCAGGGTAAACGATCTTTGTTGGTAGAAGTTGACATCTTTTTCCGATCCGAATGTGTCTAGTGTCCGCTTCCAGCCGTGGGATCTTGTCTGTGTTTGCGGGGTTGGAGCACCCTGCTAGCCGAAATCTCTTCCCTGGCTACACCCTTGTAGATTGCAATCAAGTCATCTCTCAGATACACTGCCTGGCTGGGCCTCCTTCAGTCTCTGGCTGTGGGAGGTGTTTTCCAGACCTCTCTCCTCCAGGTCCCTGCAGCAGAGCCCTCTCCAGTTTGTCCACATCTTTCTTTTTGGTTGAAGTGTGGACCCAGCATCCGGTAACCGGCTCCCCAGTGCTGTATATGGCGATGACCCCCATGCTTCCTACTTCTGCTTGATACTCCCCTGCTTTGCAGCCAAGGATCTGGCCCCTCTTTCCTACAACATCCTGGCACTGGGAGCTGATGTTCAGCCGAGACCCACCCCCAGGTCCTTTTCAGAGTCCCTGCGTTCCGGAATAAAAGCCTCCATCCTGGGGCTTTGCTCCTCACATGTCTGCCCTGGTGTTGGGCTGTATTAAAATCCACGTCAAAGGAGCCCGCTTGACCAGCGATCCCGATCGCTGAGTGTCCTGTCGTCTGCACGTTTTACCGACAAGGACGTTGGATTTTCTTCCGGATCATCGATAAAGACGTTGAATAGCGCTAAGCCCGGTACAGAGCCCCACGGGCCCCCGCAGCTAGTTCTTTTCTGAGCTCTGTCGGGAAGCTGGGCCTTGGGCGGTGTGGAGTGTAGCGTGTGGCGCTGGGTCTGAGGACGGGATGTCTCACTGTTACACTAGCGCCCGGTCTTGTGATCTCCTCGGAAACGACAGCTGCCTCGTTTCCCAGAGACCCGTTTCCCCCAGGATCTTGTTGACTGGCATTAATTATACCCTCCCCCTTTAATTCTCTGCTGGTTGCTCCCAGTACCAGCTTTGCCAGGAGTTTGCCCAGGATTGATGCCGGGCTAACCAGGTTTATAGTTACTTGGGTCACCCAGTTTGCCCTGGTGTATTGGCCCAACGTTAAGGGTGGGTTTTTTGCCGATTCGCGGGCACTTCCAAGAGTTGCTGACCAGTCAGCGTCCCTGGGTGCGGCTGCGGCCGGCCTCCCACGGCAGGTGTGTGGGAGATGCGTGAACGTCCATTGAGGGCTGCCTTCTTTTGCCTCCAGCCCCCTCGCTGCCTCCTTCGGTGGCCCGGCCTGAGTGCAGGTCGCAGTGGAGGCAGGGAGGCTCCGTGGCAGCCAGCTCCATCAGACCCCAGAGAGTGACGAAAAGCCCTGGCCTGGAGTGCGTCCTGGGGCCCTCTGCACTCACGGGCCCTCCAGGGAGCTTGGCTCCTTCCCAGCACTTTCCTGTGCCGGTGCTGGGGTGGCAGCACCCGGGGAGGGGCGACGGGGACGGACGCTGCAGTACGGCCTGGGGAGGGGAGCGGAGCAGTGGCCGAGCCCTCGGAAGCGCTGGGCTGGCGTATTCACACCAGAGCGAAGCAGGGAGTGGGCTCGGTTAGTGCGGCAGAGATCGGCGAGGCGGGCAGGGGCCGTGCCCTGCGGAGCTCGGGCTGGGGGAGGATGCTGGGACTCCTAGCCGGGGGCCACTCAGGCAGCTCCAGGAGTCTCTGGCTCTCCGCTGGCGGAGCAGTGAGGCCAGTCTCTGCAGCCTGACTGCTCCCTCCCCCGGGTGCCCGGCTGCACTGAGGGGCGGTGGGTCCCTGCTGCTTTCCCCCTTTGCCTCTGGCAGTGGGCAGACCCGGGAGAGGCCACTGGAGAACAGTCAAACTGATCCGAGGGGTAGAAGCCCTGAGCAAGGAGGGAAGGTTACGAAGCTGGGCCTGTACTGAGCCTTGAGAAGAGGAGGCTGGGGAGACCTGATAAATCTTGGAAGATGCCAAGGGCTTCTGCCGCGAGGAGGGTGAGCGGTTGTTCTCCCTGCCCACTGAAGGGAGGACAGGCAGTAACGGGCATCGTCCGCCGCAGGGAGAGCTAGGTGAGCTGTGAGGAAAACTTCCTGTCGGGGTGGTTAAGCGCTGGCCCAGGCTGCCCGGGAGGCAGTGCAGTCCCCATCCCTGGGGGTCTCTAAGACCAGGGGGGCAAACCCCTGGCAGGCATGGTCTGGGGTTATCTGGCCCTGCCTCAGCGTGGTCTCCCAGGCCTCTCCCCCACCATGGGGAGCGTCCGGCCCAGCAGGGGCGTGTGCCCGGGCATGTCTCCAAGCCCCGTGTGCTGGCTAGGACCACGCGTCTGTTTGCGGGGGAGAGGGGGGCCTGGGTTTAATCCCTGCCTGCGTCCCTCGCCCCGCTCCCAGCGCCGCTGTGTGTACGGCACGTCCCAGCCGGTGCTGTGCGTTATGTTCTCCTTAGATCTCCTAAATTAAGTCTGATGGGGCCTGGGGAGCGGGGGGGTGGAATCCTGCTTGTGCATCTTCTCTAGCTGGCTGATCCCTGGGCTGGCCCGTCTGAGGAGCCTGGGGCCAGGCACCGACCATGCGCTGCAGCCTCGTGTGCCCCTGGCCGTTGTCCGTGCTGCCAGCTGTTTGAGGAGGTCTCTGCTGCGTGGGAGCTGGCGGAGAGCAGCTCCCGGAGGGGGGCCGCCGGGCTGCTGCTGAGCTCTGGGGGCGTGGGGCTGCCAGGGGCTGCAGCAGAGGGCAGCCCCTTCCCCAGCCGGAACGCCCAGCCTTAGGCAGCACCATGCGGTCAAGGAGCTCCTGTTCCCTGTGTCCCGCCGCCTGGCCTGGGGGTGGGCGGAGAGTGCCGGGCGCTGGCCGTGGGAGGGGCCGTGCTAGGCACCAGGCCCTTAGCGGCTCGGTAGCAGCTTCCAGGAGCGGTGGCCAGGAGCCGCGCTCTGTCCGGTGTTCCTGGGGCACCAGTACCGGAGCGAGGATTCCCATGGCGTTCGGGGGGCGGCAGCCAGGCCCAGGAGCTTCCCCGAGTCCTGCATGCAGCCTCAGCTCTGCTCTGCTCCGGCTCAGACACGTCACAGGCGGCTGTCCAGGAATCCCAGCCACAGGTCGCTTGGGAAGCGTCCCTGGCCGTTAGCAATGGGTGCCACGGCTCTGGCCAGCTCTCCGCCCGCGCATGCTGCCCGCGCCCCGCCGCGACCTGCAGCACGGCATGTGGCGTGGGCTGGACCATCTCTCCTGGGGGGCGGGGGTTGGTCTCTGGCTCTGTAGCCAGCTGGCTCCTGGCCCTCCCCCTGCGACCCGTGCAGCAAACCCGCAGCAAGCGGGGCCCTGAGTAGCCGGCTGTGTGGGGCGGGGTGGTGAGGGGGCGGGGGTGCAGCCCTCCGTGCACTGCAGGGTCGGACGTGCTGCCCCAGCACACAGAGGGGCAGGCCAGGCTGCCGGCGGGCCAGGCTGGCTCCCAGCCGCCCCGGGGAGCGCTGCTTGGCTTGGCATCTCTCCTTTCCCAAGTGTGGCTTGTGGCGGGGGGAGCCCAGGTGCTGTGCAGCCTGGTGCCCCAGGAGGAGCATGAGATCCTTGCAGCAGAGGCAGGCGGCTGGTGATGGAGCTGGGGCTCGGCCTGGCCGGGGGCTTGGCCGAGCGGGGCCTGCACGGTGAAGCTGCCGAGGTTCGCAGTGCAGTGCCTGCTCCTCGCTGATATGGCCAGGGCCCAGCTCAGTGCCTTGAGGTACGCAGGCCCCCGCAGCCGCCCCCCACCCCCGGCAGGGGGCTGCCCATGTACGCAGGTCCTGGTGCAGCTCAGTGGCAGGAGATCTGGCTCAGTCCAAACGCGCCAGATGCCTGCAGCGCCGGGGGGTGGTAAACGCAGCTGGGAGCGGGAGGTGGCGTGAGCCTCCCTTCTCCTGTATCACACCCCCGCCGGAGCGAGTGGCTGCAGCCAGGGGCGGGGAGGCAGCTCCCCCCAGTACCAGCCAGCCTCCTGTGAGCCCTGGGGGCTGGGTCAGCCTGCGGGATCCCTCAGAGCAGGTGGGGGCTGAGCCCTCTGCCCTAGGACGCTGGCCTGATCTTGGGCCACGCAGGGGCGAGCCAGCCGGCTCGTGTCTGGCCAGGCCAGGCTGCCGGAACCCCATAGCGTGTCTGGGCCTCCAGCCCCACCTGCTCAGTGGGCATAACCGCTCCCCCACCCTGCCCCACAGTGCTAGAAGGGGAAATAGTAACAGTTGTGAGGCCTGATCACTCCCTGCTAGCTAGGGCTCTCCTCCCCCATACCCTGGCCAGTGGGGGGCCCATGGGCACGGGGGCTGCTGAGCCTGCTGCCAGTAGGCGGGGGAGGTGACCCTCCGAGCCCAGCTGCTCCAGCGTCCCTGAGCCGGGTGCATATTGCCCCCGAGCAGGGTGGGCGCACTCCGGCTGGGAGGCTCCCCAAGGGCCTGGCTTGGCAGAGCTGTGAGCTGGGCCGGGGAGGGCGAGGGGACGGGGCAGAGGCTGTTTGCTGAGCCCCAGGGGCGGGAGCAGGGGCTGGGAGCTGATGGGTTCCAGGTTCTCTGCTGCTCTGGGGGGACGTCGGCTCCGATGGTGGTGAGTGGGGCCTGCCCCGCCCCCCTTCCCCTGCTGGGGCAGGCCAGGCGCCACTTGTGTGCTGACAAAGGGAACAGCTGCAGCGGGCGCGGGGCTGGAATGTGGCTGGGCAGCAGGTGTGGGGGAGAGGCCGGACGTCCTGGAAGTGGCGTTGGTTTGGGGCTGGCCCCTCCTGAGCCTTGCACCTGTCCTGGGGCTCACACCTCTCAGCTGCAGTGCAGGGGGGGCACGCCCGAGGAAGCCGTTGGCAGTACAGCCTAGGCACAACCACCCGGAGCCCTGGCAGCTCAGAGCAGGGCCCTGCTGGCTGGGAGGGCGAGACGTTGTTTGTTCTGCATGCGGCACATCCGACCGTGGATCTCCGGTGCCCCTGCCCCGGGACACTTCCAGAGCACCCTGCTGGCAGGGGGCAGGCGGGCCGGGCCCAGCACACAGCTGTGTGAGCTGCCTTGGAGCTGCACGGACACGCTGGCCCTGGCGCACCTGGGTCCCTCCTGTTCTCTGCCTGGGGCACGTGCTGCTCTAGGCTCCTGTTGTCTGTTCCAGGAGCTGGGTTCTGGGCAGGTCAGGCTGGCACGAGGAGCTGCTGCTTCCTTCTGGCCTTGGACTCCCTGATTCTCCAGCGCGGCGGGGACCTCGGGGTGATCGCGTGGGAGTGCCACCCCCCTCAGAATGACATGAGCCCCGGCCCGTTGCTTATTTAGCCTCGGTTGCTCCAAACAGCCCCAGCTGGCTGCGTGGTTCCCCCGCCATGCGGGATGGCGACATGCGGCCAGTGGGACGGGAGCTGATCTGCTCTGGGCCCCGAGGGCCTGTGCACCCGTTGGGGTAGGTGGAGTGAATGCAGCACATGCCTGCCCCAGGGCCTGCAGCGGGGCTGTAGGAGCCAGGGACACTCCCTGTGAAGGTGGCGGGAGGAGTGTGGGCTGGGAAGGGTTTGGAGGTGGTGCTGGAAGTCGATCTGTGTGCACGGGGCTGGAATGTTAGTCGCAGTCTTCTCTCAGCAAAGCGGGGAGCCTGCCCCGAAGGGCCCCTCGTGGCCCCCAACTGCTCTTTGGAAATAAATTTCCTTGGCCCCTGGATTCCCCTGCCCCAGAGGGCTGGGAACCACTGACCTGAGCCCGGCTGGGGTCCCTGCAGGGCTGGCTTTTGGAGGGGGACTGCTTTGGCCTGGAGTGGGCAGCAGGGGATTGTGGGGATGAGGCCAGCAGGCACACCCTGCCCCAGGGAGCTGGCAGGGGACAGCAATGGAGGAGGGACGCCTGGGCTTGCCAGCCCCCATGGGTCAAAATCCTCAGGCCAGCCCCTCCCCCTCCAGCACCATGAGACTCCAGCTACTAAATGCTGAGTGCTCTGTGTACACGCTCGCGGATGGGTGGGGGCGCTGGGTGTACTGCAACCCTCGGTTAATGGGGCGCCACGTCGGGAGTCCTGGGCTGGAGCATCTGCCCTGCATTGGAACCCAGGGTAAGGATTTGCTGACCTGTGTTTGAGCTTAGGGCTCTCGTGTCCACACTGCTGTATCCCCCGCCCCGTTGACTTCTGCCCCCACCCTGGTCCCTGCCCGCGGGCGCTGGTGGGGGCACTCTGCGTGCCGAGCTGCTCGGGGGTGGGTGTCACAGCAGCAGGACTGCGCTCCGAGGAACCCCGGGCTCTGCCCTGCTGGGCCGGGCACCCCGGGCATGAGTCACCAGGGCTGTCCAGCTATTCAAATGAAACTTGGCTATTCTTAGTGTTATGAAATGGAGGGGTGCAGAGTGCCCTGCCCCCGCCGCACCCCGGGAGACAGGAGTAGGGGGGAGCCCCAGAAGGCAGTGGGGGAGTTTGGGGGCTGGCTCCCTCTCACTGCCCTGACAGAGCGGAGTGGGACCAAGCAGCTCCTCTGCAGGGGGGTTTGGGGATTGTGGAGCGGGCAGAGGGGTGGGGGCACCGAGGTGGCGTGAGTTGTGGGCACTGCTGGCAGTGCGCGCCCGGGGTACGATACCCAGGGTGCACGGCTGTCGGTGACGGTATCAGGCAGTGGGGACGCCCGCCCGCCCGCCCGGCTATTATTGAATTGCTGGCTGATCCCCCTGGAAGCATCGGCTGGGTGGCTGGGTCACCCTCTCTCGTCCTCCCAGGGAGGGGCTGGGGCCGGTGGCTCGGCTCTCTCCCAGCCCCTGCGCGTGGGGACAGGAGACTGCCGCTGAGATAATGGAAAGTGAATGTGCCTGGCTCTGCTCCGTTATCACATGCTCGTTCTAATTCGGACTGCAGGGAATCTGTGCCGCGGCTAGCGGGGCTCTGCCACCCAGCCCTCCCCTCCCCTGGGGGAGCCGGGCAGGGCGCTCTGGATTGGCTGGGCCTGTCCAAAATGGGCTGCCTTCCCTTTTTTAGCCGTTAGGCAGGCTGTGAATTCCTGCTGCTTGGCAGAGCGACAGGCCGGCCGCAGCACGTGGGAGCTCTGGGCCCGCCAGTCTGCACTTGCTGTGCAGTGCTCTGAGCACGAGCTCCGTAACCCTCGGCAGCGGGGTGGTGCTGTGATCCCCGGGGAGGCTGGCGCCCCAGGGCTCTGCCGCTGGCGTGTGGCTCATTGCTCCTCCCGACCCCTGCACGTGGGGGTTTGTTCCGGAGCAACCTGTGGCCCACGCTGGAGCTGTGTGGGGGCCACGGCAGACAGACAGACGATCTCTTTCTGCCCAGTGTGGGCCCCTGTCAGATCTGGCTAATTTCTGTCCCCGTCTTTGGTGCAGCTGATCTCAAGGCTCCTGTGTAGCAGTGGTTCCTTTGCCTTCTGCACGGGGCTGGTTTCCTGTCCATCCCGCGTACTGAGCGGTCACGCGTCTCTGGAACAAGAGCAGGACAGTTGGTGTTTCCTTTGAGTGTAGTTGGCTGTGGGCCGGCTGCTAATTACTCGGCCATAGAACAAAGTTTGGTGTGGGGAGGGGAGAACCCTGTGCATGGCATGGTGGGGTGTGCCCGGAGCCCCAGGGGTGTGCCCGGAGCAGTGGGGTGTGCCCGGAGCCCCAGGGGTGTGCCCGGAGCAGTGGGGTGTGCCTGAGGGTGTGCCCGGAGCCCCAGGGGTGTGCCCGGAGCCCTGGGGGTGTGCCCGAGGGTGTGCCCGGAGCCCTGGGGGTGTGCCCGAGGGTGTGCCCAGAGCCCGTGCCCAGAGCCCGGGGGGTGTACATGGGGGTGTGCCCGGAGCCCCAGGGCCGTGCCAGCATCGTGTGGATTTTTGCTCCGCGTGTTTCAGGGAGTTTGGTGCTCACACGGGCCTGGCCCTGGCTCCCAGCAGCTTCTGTTGCCTGCTGGCCTGTGTAGCCCTCACCCAGGGGCTTGGCAGAGCCCTGAGCTCTGGCTGGGGGCGGGGCGTGGACGGGGCCCAGGACCCGGTTTGGGGGCTTGGCAGAGCCCTGAGCTCTGGCGGAGGACGGGGCCCAGGACCCGGTTTGGGGGTTTGGCAGAGCCCTGAGCTCTGGCGGGGGACGGGGCCCAGGACCCGGTTTGGGGGTTTGGCAGAGCCCTGAGCTCTGGCTGGGAGCAGGGCGCGTACGGGGCCCAGGACCCGGGTTGGCTCTCCCTCACCTGCCCGTCTCTCGTAGGACTCGCTGAAACCTGCGTTCACAGTTACCAACTTGCCGGGGACGACGTCGGCCATCCAGACGGTGCCCACCACCTCCACGTCCATGCAGGTCAGCAGCGGCCCCTCCTACCCGATCACCAACTACCTAGCGCCCGTCTCTGCCAGCGTCAGCCCCAACACCGTCACCAGCCCCAACGGGACTGTGCTCAAAACCACCGGCACCGGCGCCGTGGCCTCCGGAGGGCTCATGCAGCTCCCCAGCGGCTTCACTCTCATGCCAGGTCAGTGCGTGCCGGGGCGGGGGGCTCTCGAGGCCTGGCCCCAGGCCGATGGGTTGTGGGGGAAGCGAACAGGGCTGCCTTGCCCCCAGCGGTGCTCTCTGGACGCTGTCCCTGCGGCCAGGCCCTGGCCCCGGGGGCGAGAGGGGATGGGCTCGCGCTGCCTCCCGCCTGTGGTGGGGATTGCGGGGATCCAGGCTGGGCCATGCGGGTGTGTCCAGGGCCGCCCCTAGGAGGAAGCTCAGCACAAGCTCCGGGGCTGGAGGAGGTGGTAAGAGCTGGTCGTGATGAAGCCTTTCTTTCCCCCTCCTTTCGGCAGGTGCTTCGCTCCCTCCCGGGACCCCCACCATTCCTCTCGCCCAGTTACAGCCGCACTCGCTGGCCCTCTCCAGCCAGCAGGGGCAGGCGGGCACCGCTGGACAGCTGCAGCAGGCACAGCAGACGGTCTTCCGCTTCCCCGCCACAGCCGGAGGGCAGATTGTGTCTCTGACAGGTCAGCGCTCGCTTCTCCTCGGCTTGCTCGTGGGGCGGGGGGCGCACGGCCCATGCCAGGCTGAAGGGCACAGGAGGCTGAGCCCAGGGTGCTCTGGAGGGCAGTGCTTGCCTGCCGGCTGGCAGGGGGCAGTATCCCAAACAGGCGTGGCGCATGCTGCATGGGGCAGGCTGAGTTTGACTGTGCGTAGGGGGCCCGGCAGTCAGTGTGGGAGGAGGGGTGTCTTGGCAGATTCCTGGCCACCCGGGCGCCTCTCTCCAGCCCTGGCGGTGGCGCTGTGTTGGTTTCGGGGCGCCGGGAGCTGTGGCGGGGAAGCTGCTTGGCTCCCTGGGGTGACTGACCCAGTGTAAAAAGAAGCAGGACAGTAACAGCTGCTCCACCAAAGGGGAGTTACAGGAGGTGACCCGCTAATAGGGTGGGGGGAAGTGGGGGGTCCCTGAACTCCCCTCTGCAGGTAACAGACGAGGCAGGGTCCGAAGTGGAGCAGGAATATACGGAGGGGTTACAGAGCAGCAAGTCCCCAGAGCACACTGGACACGCCGGCAGGAGCTGAGCTGTCGACAAGGTCGGTCTCATTTCAAATCGGCTGCTGAGAACCTACCAGGCAGGGTCAGAAGCAGATTCCCGGCTGGGCGCTGGAGTTGATGAGTTCAAACGGGCGATAGGATGTACTTGTCACCAGCCAGGGGGATTCGCCGTTAGGCGTCGAGGTGGGACGTCCAGCTAAAAGCCATGCTGCAGTGCCCCCATGCGCTCCATGCCCGGGTGATGGGCTGTGTGTTTACAGTTGTCCTTTGAGCTGTTCTAGCACCCTGTGCTTTGAAACAGGGACATGGGAGTAGCCCTGGGGCTGGAGAGGTGCCTTTTGCTGTGACCTTTCACCCAGATTCAGTGGAGTTGTTGTTCTCTGAACATCCCCTTTGCACGTGCTCCCGACGGGTTTGTTAGAGGCTCCAAACATTCTGTCTGCTCTGCCCATGCTCCAGCCCCGGGCCACAGGCTGGGGGGGCTTCCCCCTGGAATTGCTTGGGACCAGACTGAGCAGAGCTGGTCTCTCGGTGCCCCCCTGTGGTGCCCAGGCAGTCTGGAGAGGGAAGAGGAAGCAATTGCTGCAATTCGGGGAGGAGAGGAGGAGGAGGAGGGGCCATCCTATAGAAGTAGTCAGGCTGGGAGGGCCGGGGGTCGGGCAGGAAGCGTCTGTGCCCACGAGAGCACACATCCCTCCAGAGCCTGGTACTGAGCCCGGCATCCCCGAGTCCCAGCACTCCTCTGCTGCCAGCCTCACTGGCAAAGCGTGGCTCTCCCTGGCATAGAAGATAACAGCCTACTACTGCTTCAGTTACTCAGTGAGCTCCAGTGATGGAGGTCTGTGCTGGGGCTCAAAAGGCTCTACCCCTGTAGATGACCGAGGCGGGGCTCAGCGTGGTTCCTGTTTTTTCTGTTTGCTTTCTGAAAACACTGGAAGTTACATAAAACCCGCCATGAAAAGAATGGGAGCAAAGCAAAATCACGCACTCCCACCCTGCGGAGTGCACTGCAGCAAAGCCTTCGTTACCTGGGCACGTGCTGTGTGGGGCCACGCGCCGAATGAGCCGGACACAAGGAAATGGTGAATCGACGCACCCGGTCCACCCATTGCGCACGCACAAGGGCCGAGTTCAGGTTGCGTAGGCAGCTGGAGAGCTGGCATGTCCCAGCGCCTTGACTTGGCAAGCTGAAAGTTCTGCCAGGGTTGGGGTGTGCAAGGGGGGGTGTCTCCTCGTGGTTCCAGGTAGAAGCCAGTCGCTAACTGGCAGGGTTCAGACCATCGGTAGCTGCCTGTTTTCGGTGTCCTGCCCTCTCTCTGGACTAGCTGGTCCTGGCTTGTCAGAGACAGGACCCTGGGCTGCTCTGAGCCAGCCTGGTGACTGCTGTGCTGTGTGTGTATTGTGCAAAAACCGCACCCAGCTCCTTCGGGGCCCAGCAGCTTAGACTGGAGGCCTCGTGCCGTGTCACACGGCTGCTCCCAGGAACATCGGGCTTCTCCTTTGGCATCCGGAGCAGCTACGGGGAGAGCCAGCTTCGTAGCCGGGTCCCCCTCAGGGCCAGGGCCGCAGCGAGCTTCCCCCTTGGAGCACCGAGCGCCCGGAGGAGGCTGGCTGGGGGGGGCTGGCCTGTGGCCGTCACCTGGCGTAGTCAGATGTGGCACCCGCACGTTGTTCGGCTAGTGCGTCTGTGCTGGGCGGTGGGTTTCGGCTCCAGCTCCCATGCCCCGGGATACAGCCCCACCCCCACTCCTTTCCTGATGGAGGCAGGGGCTGGGGTTGCTGCCGTGGGGGCCTGGACCAGGAGTTAGTGGGCAGAGTCCCAGTGGTGAGGGGGGGCAGGGATGGGGTGTGGCAGGGGGGCAGACCATATTGCTGCTGGCTGGGCTCCCCCCTGTCTGGGGTAGGCGAGGGCTGTGTGCCAGGTGGGGAAGGTGTCCCACGTGCCCCCTCTGCGTGGCTTGCTCCAGGCAGTAACGCCTTGCAGGGGTTGCTGCTGTCAGTCTCCGGGGCTGCTGAGCCCAGTCGGGAGGTCGGCCTTTCCTCCGGCAGGCGGGCGGGTGCCATCAGGTGCATGCAGAGGGGTGGGTCTCCTCCCCTCACCGTGTGAACGTGTCCCAGCCCACGGAGTGGGGCCTAAACGCTCTGCTCTCCTTTCATCCTGCCTGCAGGCACGGGGTGGGTGTGTGACGCGGGGCCGGCAGGTCCCTGCGTTGCCTTTGGGTGGCAGCGGCCGGGGGAGCGTGCGGTGAAGGGCTCTCCTCTCTCCTCCCAGGCGGCACCGTGACGCAGCAGGTTCCCGTGCAGGCCATCCAGGTGCATCAGGCCCCACAGCAAACGTCTCCATCCAGCGACAGCAGCACCGACCTCGCCCAGACCTCTTCCAGTGGAACAGGTAACTTGCTCCGCGGCGGCTGGCTCGCTGCCCCCGGCCGCTAGGCCTGGCTGTGGTTCCCTGGCCGTGGAGGGCTGGTCTGCACCCTGCTCAGGGGGTCAGGAAGTACGTCACGAAAAGGGGTGTAGCCAACATGAGGGAGTTCTTCATTGTTTTGTCCTAACGCAGAAAGTGGTACTGATCACAGAACTAAAAATGAAGAGTCTCTTAAGTCCAAGTGATCGTCACTTAATCATATTTATAATGTGCAAGCAGAATAAAATACAGACCAGTAATATATATTCCGTGTGCTTTAAAAGAGCCGATTTCACAAAGCTGTCTACGATCCACATCAGCTGGTAGGAAGAATATTGTCGGATCAATGTGAATGATCGTCGGGAATCATTTAAGAACACGGTACTAGATGCCCCAAAAGTCTCAGTTGTTCCTCGAGTGCTTGTTCATGTCTATTCCAGCCAGGCGTGTGCGCTGCGTGCACGACCGAGGGAAGATTTTTTCCCCTAGCGGCAACCGTAGGATCGGCCTGGGCGCCCCCTGGAGTTGTGCCTTCATGGCGCCCAATGTAGGGCCCTGCTGAGCTGCCACCCCCTCAGTCCTTCTGCTGCCAGTGACAGCTAGCTGGGACGTCCCTCGCTCTTCAGCAGTGTCTCGTTGTGCTTTGTGTATAGTTAGTCGTTTTTTGCTTTAAGTTAACAGTAGTAGTAGTAGGCTGTTTTCATTGGGGGGGTCCCCGTCCCCCTGTTTTTCCCGCGCCGCTGGGGCATGCCTCGGTCGCCGGGGTTCAAACTGGGGGAAGTCTGTGGAGAGTTGATGCCAAACAGTGACCTGCGCACTCTTCCTTGTTTGAAGTGCCTTGGCGAGGCACCAAAAGGACACGTGCCGCATTTGTAAAGGGCTTTGGCCGAGGACCCTTAAGGATCGTGAGCAGAGACTCAGGCTTATCCTCCATGGAGGCAGCCCTCCGCCCGCAGTCCAACCCCCGGTCGTCGGAGCCCGTGCTGAGCGCCACCTCCGTGCGCAGCGCACCGGCACCGACACCGACAGAACGGGAGTTGGCTCCTAGAAAGGAGCCGGAGGACTCCCGGCACTGACACGGTGCCGAACATAAGACTTCTGGTAGGCACTGGTCTGTATCCCCAGTGCCCCAGAAGAAAGAGGGGGCGCTCTCCCCCTCCTAAGCCTAAGGAGACAGCAACAGGGAGACCTCAGCCCACCCAGTTGACTTTGGGCTCAGGAGCTCCCAGGGGCTCGTCGACTCCTGCCCTGTAAGGGGTCTAGTCACGCTCGGCCCTGCTACCGGACTACTCCTCTCCGGACTGCCATGGCTGGGACATTCAACTCCCGTCCACTCCGGAGACTTGTGAGGCGGCGCGGGACCTTGTTCACCTGATGGCGCCGCCTTCCCCAAGGAGGGACGAGGCATCGGTGTCAGCCAGGCCGCCTATTCCATCTTGGGGCAAGCCGGCGGTGATGTCAGGCCACTCCCTGGCACCAGTGGCCATGCGGGAAACCACAGCAGTCCCCAGAGGCCCGGCACCACTCTTTGGCCTGGTCTACGTTACGACTTTAGGTCGAATTTAGCAGCGTTACCTCGATTTAAGCCTGGACCCGTCCACACGACGAAGCCCTTTTTTGACTTAAAGAGCTCTTTAAATCGATTTATTTACTCCACCTCTGACGAGGGGATTGTCACTGAAATCGGCCTTGCCGGGTCGAATTTGGGGTAGTGTAGATGCAATTCGATGGTATTGGCCTCCGGGAGCTTCCCCAGAGTGCTCCATTGTGACCGCTCTGGACAGCGCTGTCAACTCGGATGCACTGATCAGGTAGACAGGAAAAGGCCCGCGAACTTTTGAATTTCATTTCCTGTCTGGCCAGCGTGTTTGCAGAGCTCATCAGCATGATGTGCACATTGCTGGGGCACATTGCCCGGCCCGTACTTTGTGAGAAGTCCGACCATATCCCTCTCATCACCGCGCTTCCGGTGCCGGCTCGCCTGGTTTTGCGTGAAACAGTCATCTGCCGTTGCTTTGACGGAGGGAGCGGTGACTGACGACATGGCTTACAGGGAATTAAAATCAACAAAAAGGGGGGTGGCTTTGCGTCAAGGAGAAACACAAACAACTGTCACACAGAATGGCCCCCTCAAGGACTGAACTCAAAACCCTGGGTTTAGCAGGCCGTTGATTTCACAAAACCAATCGGGTCAATTTCTTGTTTTGATCCATCTCTTTCTTACATCTTAGGCTGGCAGCAGACAGTGCAGTACGACTGCTAGCCATCGTCATCTCCTGGGTGCTCGGCAGAAGATGGGAATGACCTGGCTGAGTCACTCCCATGTCTGCCCAGGCACCCCTGACCGACCTCACCGAGGTTGGCGAAAAGAGCACCCAGGAATACGATGATGATGGCTACCAGTCGTAATGCACCGTCTGCTGCCAAAAGGCAATGAGGTGCTGCTGTGTAGCAATGCAGTCCCATGCCTGCCAGCACCCAGGAGACGTACGGTGACAGTGAGCTGAGCGGGCTCCATGCTTGCCGTGCTATGGCATCTGCTCAGGTAACCCAGGAAAAAAGGCGTGAAATGATTGTCTGTCGTTGCTTTCACGGAGGGAGGGAGGGAGAGGGGGGCCTGACGACATGTACCCAGAACCACCCGCGATGCTGTTTTTGCCCCGTCAGGCATTGGGAGCTCAACCCAGAATCCCAGTGGGCAGTGGAGACTGCGGGAACTGTGGGATAGCTACTCACAGCTACCCACAGTGCAACGCTCTGGAAGTCGACGCGAGCCTCGGTACTGTGGACACACACCACCGACTTAATGCACTTAGAGCATTTTGTGTGGGAGGACACACAATCGACTGTATAAAAATGATTTCTAAAAAAACGACTTTTATAAATTTGACGTAATTTCGTAGTGTAGACATACCCTATGGCACCAGTCAGCATCACTCCTCCATGGTCGTCTTTTTCGGAGTCCGAGGCGGAGTCCTGTTGTTTGGATAGCTCCAGCAGCAAGAGGTCTGAGGCTGGTGGTATTGCCTAGATCCCTTCGGCGCCGTGGCCACCTCAATGGCAACCACCAACTCAGTGGCCCTTTCGAGCTCCCTGGGCCTATCATCAGGCCCGGGGTCCGAGCCAGGCGTCGAGATCCAGGTAGGCATCCATCGCCCTGCACAGCAACTGGCACCGGGTCCATCTCTGGCAACGACTCCCGCACTCCTGCCTGCCACTTTGAGCTCCACACTGCCGATCCCGGCACCATCGGCACGCCAGCACCGCGAGCCCCTGGGCGCCGAGGGCAGTGACCAGGGCCATGGGCCAGTGTTTTCGTCCTCGTCCTCCCCAGATGGGCCTATTTCAGGCATGTCATCGGCCCTGGCCTTGGAGTGCAGTAGGGTCCTTCAGCAGTTGTTGCACAGAGTGGCCCAGAACCTGGGGATCCAGGCAGAGGAGGTGGTAGAGAATACAGATCCCATGGTGAACGTCCTCACCCTCTCCGGGCCCTCGCTGCCACTTATTAAAACTATTAAGTGAAACCACAAAAGCTTTGTGGAAGACCCCGGCCTCCTTGCCCCCTACAGCGAGGTGGATGCTGTGAGCCACAGGGAGCGCCAGGAGTTCCAGGGACCCTCCCCTAAAAACCAGGAGGCCAAAACGGTTGATTTATTTGGGAGGCAAGTCTACTCCACTGGTGGTTTGCGGCTCCGGATTGCAAACCAACAGGCCATCGTTAGCAGATACTCCTTTAACTCCTGCGGAGCGATGGCCAAGTTTGCCGAGTTGCTGTGTCCGGACTCCTGTTCCGAATGTAAGGCCCTGGTGGCGGAAGGCAAACTCATTTCTAGGGCGTCCTTGCAGGCGACTCTCAGTGGTGCAGATGCAGCTACCTGAACCATGGCTACGGGCATGGCCGTGAGGAGGTCGTCTGGACTACCTCACAAAGTCCAACAGCCTATCCAGGGACCTACCCTTTGAAGGTCAGGCATTCTTTTCTGAAAAGACCGACAGAAGACTGCACAGTTGAAAAGACTCGAGGGATACCCTCAAGCCCCTGGGTATACACACCCCCGCCACACAACGCAGGCATTTCAGGACGCAACCTCCTCCACGGTTTTACTAGCAAAACCGACAGGACGGTTCCCGGAGGAGGAAAAGGTGTGGCGGGAAGAAGCCGCATCCATCCTCAGGCCAGGGCTCTGGCCAGACCAAGCCTTCTGCAGGCCAGATGATGGCGTACCAGATTGAGAACTGGATCTACCCCCACCCTACCTTCTCATCCTGGCTATCCCCTTTCTGCTGTGCATGGTCCTGTATCACTTCGGACCACTCAGTACTCCACACTGTAGAGAGGGGATACGCCATCCAGTTCTGCGCCCTCCCTCCCTTCCACCCCTCTTTCCGGTCCCTCGTCAGGGACCCCTCTCACGAGCAGTTCCTTACACAGGAGGTGCACTCGCTCCTCTCGCTGTGGGCAGTGGAAGAGCAGAAGGGCGAGGGCTTCTATTCCTGATATTTCCTAATACCGAAAGCCAAGGGTGGGCTCAAGCCCATCCTGGACCTGCGAGAACTCAACGAGTTTGTGAAGAAACACAAATTCCGCATGGTTTCTTCGGCCTCCATCGTCCCTTCACTGAGTCCAGGAGACTGGTACGCCGCCCTCGACTTGAAGGACGCTTACTGTCACATAGCGATAACTCCGTCCCACAAGAAGATACCTCAGGTTCGTGGTGAACACCACCCACAGCCAGTTCACAGTCCTCCCGTTCAGCCTGTCAGTGGCACCTCGCATGTTCACCAAGTGCCTGGCAGTTATGGCCACGTTCCTGCGCAGGCGGCAGGTACAGTGTTCCCGTTCCTCCATGACTGGCTGATCCTTGGCTCAGGTAGGGAGGCAAGTTGCCTTCATAAGAGCATCTTTCGATGACGCTGGGACTGCTACTGAACGAGGGGAAATCAAAGCTGTGGCCAGTTCAGAGGATGGGGTTTGTAGGGGCGGTACTGGATACGACACACGCCGGGGCATTCCTTCCCGAAGTGAGATTTCTAGCCCTGGGTTACATTATCCCCTAGCCTCTGTTCGTCAGAGGATGGAGATGGATGGCAGGAGAGAGATCACTTGATCATTGCCTGTTAGGTTCACTTCCTCTGGGGCACCTGGCACTGGCCACTGTCGGCAGACAGGATACTGGGCTGGATGGACCTTTGGTCTGACCCGGTACGGCCTTTCTTATGTTCTTATTATTCGAGGTCTCAGACAATTCCCCACCACTACAGCACGGAACTGCATGTACCTAGTACAGCATGCCAGGCTCAGACTTCAGCCTCTTCAGTCCTGGCTAGCATCAGTCAGCCGGCCAGTCTGGACAGGATTGTAACCCTGCCTCGCCCAGTACTCAACTCCCTGCTGTGGTGGCTCAACCCGGGGGTGGTAGGTGCAGGGTCCCCATTACCAGTCTGCAGCCATCCCTCTCTCTAGTGACAGATGTGTCAGACTTGGGCTGGGGGGCACATTTGGGAGCCCTCAGTACACAAGGGCTCTGGTCTCAGGCGGATCTCGCTCTACACATCAATGTCCGGGAGCTGGGAGCGGTACACTTGGCATGCCAGATTTTCCCAGCCCACCTAGCAGGGAGCTGTGTATCAGTCCTGACAGACAACACCATGGCGATGTTTTATATCAACAAACGGAGGGGGTGGGTGCATGCTCCTCTCCCCTGTGCCAGAAGCCCTCATGCTGTGGGACTTGTGTATCGAATGTTCTATACAGCTGCAAGCAGCGTCCCTCCCTGGAGTACAGAACGAGCTGGCGGACCATCTCAGCAGGCCACGAGTGGTCCCTTCGCCCAGATGCAGTGAACTCAATCCCCCATCAGTGGGGCTTTCCCCAGGTAGACCTGTTCACCACACAACGTAACAGGAAGTGTCAGCAGTTCTGCCCCTTCCTGAGTCACAGCCCAGGCTCCATCGCGGACGTGTTCGGCCTCCCGTGGGAGGAGGAACAGTCTCCTATGTGCGTTCCCGCCCATCCCTCTCATTCACAAGGTGCTCCTCAAGATTTGCAGGGACCGAGCTCTGGTGATATTGATAGCACCAGCCGTGCCCTGCCAGCACTGGTTCACATCACTCCTGAAAACGTCCGTGGAAGCCCCAGTCACCCTGCTGCTCTTCCCGGACCTAATCACGCAAGATCACGGCTGCCTCCACCATCCGAAACTCAAGTTGCTCCACCTCACAGCGTGGAAGTTCCATGGCTGAACCCAGTGGAGCTGTCCTGCTCTGATCAAGTCAGACAAGTTCTCCATGGCAGCAGGAAACCCTCCACGAGAACTACCTACCTTGCCAAATGGAAGAGATTGTCAATCTGGTTCCATCCCCAACGCTCGCCTTGGTGCCACTTATACTGGACTATCTTCTCTACCTCAAGCAGCAGGGACTGTCCATGACATCAATAAGAGTTCACCTTGCCGCCATCTCCGCCTTCCATCCAGGCGCAGAGGGCTGCTCGGTCTTTGCCAACCCGTTGGTCAGCCCTTTCTGTAAAGGGCTCGACAGATTATACCCGCAGGTCTGACAGCCTGTCCTAGCTTGGTACCTCAAACTAGTCCTATCCAGACTTACAGGGTTGCCATTTGAGCCCTTGGGGACGTGCTCCCTGCGCGCGCGCGCTCTCTCTCTCTCTCTCTCTCTCTCTCTCTCACTTACTTACTTACTTACTTATACAAGGTGGCGTTCCTGGTAGTGATAACCTCAGCCAGGAGGTGTCTGAGCTCAGGGCCCTAACACGAGAGTCCCCCTACACTATGTTCCATCAGGGCAAAGTCCAGCTCAGGCCTCCCCCGGTTTTTCTCCCAAAGGTGTTCACATCAACCAGGACATCCTCCTCCTGTATTCTACCCTAAGCTGTACTGGAGTGGCAGGGAGCAAAGGCTTCACTCACTGCCTGTCCCTAGGGCACTAGCCTTCTACAGCGAGAGAACAAAATCATTCTGAAAGGCCGTCCAGTTATTCGTGGAGGTGGCGGACAGAACGAAAGGTCTGCCTGTGTCATCACAACATATCTCGTTGTGGATCCTGCATTCGGGAGTGCTACAGCCTGGCAGGAGTGCCCGCTCCTCCGATCACTGCGCACTTCACCAGGGCTCAGGTCTCCTCAGCAGCGTTCCTGGCGCAGGTTCCCACCCAGGAAAGCTGCGGAGCAGTGATGTGGTCCTCCATACACACTTTCACCACACACTACACAGTTACCTAGCAGGCCAGAGACGATGCGGCCTTCGGACAAGCAGTGCTCCAGTCGGTGGACAACTCTGACCCCACCTCCCGAACTTAAGTTTGGGAGTCACCTGATTGGAATTGACGTGAACAAGCACTTGAAGAAAAAACAGTTACTCATCTTCTCGTAACTGTTCTTCGAGATGCGTTGTTCACGTCCATTCCGGTACCCACCCTCCTACCCCTCTGTCGGCGTAGCCGGCACGAAGGAACTGAAGGGGTGGCAGGTCGGCAGGGCCATGAAGGCGCGACTCCAGGGGGTGCCCAGACCCACCCGACGGATACTGCTAGGGGGAAAATCTTCCGGCTGTTGTGTACGTGGCACGCACACACCTGATTGGAATGGACATGAACAACCCATCTCAAAGAACAACAGTTATGAGAAGGCGAGTAACCATTTTTTCCCCAATCGGAGAAGAGGGCCGGACTGGTTGAAAAACTGATCTGACTTTGATGGAAACGAAGGCAGCTGTTTTTAAAAAAAAAAAAAAAATAAAAAAAAAATGGACGGGTTCAGTCAGAGAGATCCCCTTGGGACTGTCACCTGATGTACTGAAATTACCTCTGAGCTCGTTTTCCCTGCCAGCTTGGGACTCCAGAACCCTGCCTTGTTGAGCCAGACACGCCAGCCTGCTGCAACCCAGACCCAGGGTCTGGGCCACACCCCCAAAGCTACAGACTTTACAAACAGCTCAGCAGGTTACCTCTCCAGCACCCAGACATCCAGCTTCCAATGGGATCCAAACCCCAAATAAATCCGCTTTACTCTGTATGAAGCTTATACAGGTAAATTTGTAAATTGTCCGCCCTCTGTAACACTGATAGAGACACATGCACAGCTGTTTGCTCCCCCAGGGATTAATCACTTACTCTGGGTTTATTATTAAACAAAAGTGATTTTATTGAGTATTAAAAAGTAGGATTTAAGTGGTTTCAAGTAATAACAGACAGACCAAAGTAAGTCACCAAGCAAACTAAAGCAAAAACATGCAAGTCTAAGCCTAATACACTAAGAAACTGAATACAGGTAAATCTCACCCTCAGAGATGTTCCACTAAGCTGCTTTCACAGGCTAGACTCCTTCCTAGTCTGGGCCCAATCCTTTCCCCTGCTCCAGTCCTTGTTGGTCCCAGCAGACATCTCAGGTGGTAAGCAGGGGTTTTCTCCTGACTGGCAGCCCCTTTTGTCCTGCTCCACCCCCTCTTGTAGCTTTGGCACAAGGCGGGAATCCTTTGTCTCTGGGTCCCCACCCCTCCTAAATGGAAATGTACCGGATTTAAGATGGAGCTTTTAAGCTTTGGCACAAGGCGGGGATCTTCTGACTGTGTTTGTCCCCATCCCCGCCTCATCAATGGAAAAGTACAAGGATTAAGATGGATTCCAGTATCATGTGACATGATCACATGTCACAAGACTCCTAGTCTCCATTCTTCATGGGTTGGCCCATAGGTACACAGGAAGGCTTGCAGGTAAATAAACCATTTACAACCAATTGTCGTAGGCAATGGGAGCCATCAAGATCCTAAACCACCATTAATGGTCCATATTTTGCATAACTACAATAGGACCTCAGAGTTGTACTTCATATTTCTAACTTTAGATACAAGAATGATACATGCATACACGTAAGAAGAACGTATTCAGTAAGTTATAACCTTTGTAATGATACCTTACAAGAGACCTTTTTCATAAAACATTCCAGTTGTATCATATTTACACTCATGAGCATATTTCCATAAAATATATGGAGTGCAATGTCACCAAATAATTTTATTCGTATGAAAAAGAAATGGAAGAAAGGGGAAGTTGATAGAAATTAGGAATTGTAGAAAATTGGTAAGGGAAGCAAAGGGCCATGGAGAAAATTGGTAAGGGAAGCAAAGGGCCATCTCCGTAGCAGATATAAGGACAATAAGAAGGAGTTTTTAAAATATATTAGGAACAAAGGGAATCCTGACAATGGTATTGGTCCGTTAATAGATGGAAATGGTACAATTATCAAAAAATAACACAGAAAAGCCAGAAGTTCTCAATAAATATTTCTATTCAGTATTTGGGGAATAAACAGATGATATAGTCTCATCATATAGGGATAACACACTTTCCATTTCACTAGTATCTTTGGAGGTATTAAATAGAAACTACTAAAGTCAAAACATTTTGAAATCAGCAGCTCCAGATAGCTTGCATTCAAGAATTTTAAAAGAGCTGGTAGAGAAGCTTGCTGAACAATTAATGTTGATTTCCAATAAGTCTTGGAGCCCTGGGAAATTTCCAGAAGACTGTAAGAAAGCTAACATTGTGCCAATTTTTAAAAAGGTGACTGGGATGACCCAGTTAATTATAGGCTTGACATCGATCCCAAGCAAGATAATGGAGTAGGGTGACCAGATGTCCCGATTTTGGGGTCTTTTTCTTATATAGGCTCCTATTACCCCCCACCCCGTCCCAATTTTTCACATTTGCTGTCTGGTCACCCTATAATGGAGCCTCTGATACGGGACTTGATTAATAAAGAACTAAAGGAGGGTAATGTAATTAGTGCAAATCAGCATGGGTTATGGAAAGTAGATCCTGTCAAACTAACTGGATCCTTTTTGAGATTTCAGGTTTGTTTGCTAAAGGTAGTCATGTTGTCATAATATACATAGACTCCTGTCAGGGGCGTGACTTGGTATCACATGGCATTTTGATTAAAAAAAAAACTAGAATGATATAAAATGAACATGGCCCACATGACATGGATTAAAAACTGGCTAACTGATAGGTCACAAAAATAACTGTAAACAGGGACTCATTGAGCAGGTGCCTTTCCAATGGGTCCCCTAGGGATTGGTTCTTGGCCCTAGGCTATTTAACATTTATTCCATGATCTGGAAGAAAACACAAAATCATCCCTGATAGTCTGCCGATAACGCAAAACTTAGGGGAGAGGTAAATAACAAAGAGGAAGGTCACTGACTCAGTGACCTGGATCGCTTGGTAAGCTGGGTGCAAGCGCACGGTGTGTGTTAATATGGCTAATTGTAAATGCGTATCTCCGGGAATGAAGAATGCAGGCCACGCTTACAGGATAGGGGCCTCTGCGACTCTGAAAAGGATGTGGGGGTTGTGGGTAATCAGCTGAACATGAGTTCCCTGGGTGACGGTCTGCCCGGAGGGGCACTGTGGGTGCAGTGTGGGGGGTGGGGCCCTGTGGGGACAGTGCAGGGGGGCTGCAGGTCGTGCTCTCCCTGGGGAGCCCCTCCCGCGCCTCTGACTAGCGCTTGCTCTGTTTCCTGCCAGTGACGCTGCCAGCGACGATCATGACTTCGTCTGTGCCAACCACAGTGGGAGGTCACATGATGTACCCCAGCCCTCACGCCGTGATGTATGCGCCCACCTCAGGCCTGGCAGACGGGGGCCTGACCGTCCTCAATGCCTTCTCCCAGGCGTCCTCGGCAATGCAGGTCTCCCACGGACAGGTCCAGGATCAGGGTAAGAGGGCTGCTTCCCGTGCTGTGCTCGACTTCCCTTCTGCATGTCCCAGCCCCCGCCCCCATCCGTCTCCGGATGATCCTCTCTGCCTGCTGGCAGCAGGGGGCGCTGGATGTGCCAAGAGCCATCTGTGACCCCAGGGCCATTGAGAAGGGTGGGGGAGAGCAGCCATTTTGAAAGAGAACAGCTGTTGAGTGGGGCTGGGTGAAGATGTTTTACCTCTGCCTCTGCTGCAGGAGAAGCGTTCAGGCAAGCAGAGCGCTGGCAAAAACTGACCCTCGGCCCTAAGAGACATTGTCAAAACCGACCCATTGCCCCAGACCTGCTCGCCAGGGACGGGAACGTGGGGGCAGGAGCAGGATTTGGGGAGTACATGGGGGGCAGAGAGACTTGGGAGATGGGCGCAATGGGACAGGAGGGGCATTTTGGGGATGTGGGTGGGGGCAGAAGGAAGGGGGATTTGGGGGTGGGAAGGGAATTTAGGGAGGGTGCGCAGGTGATGTGGGGAACAGGAAGGGATGGGGGATTTGGGGGTGTACATGGGAGGAGGTGAGAAACAGGGGAAGAGAGTTTGGGGGCGCACAGGAGACTTGGGATGGACACTGGCTCCTTTGTGCTGCCTTGGCGATGGAGAGCCCTGGTGAGCCGGCCTGCGCATTGTGGCCGCTTGGTCTGGTGCGGAGCGGGGTGACGCAGCCAGTGCGCGTGGCCGAACCGCCTCCCAGAGGCTCGACAGCTGGTGTTTCACATGGCCCGGCCTGCCACGGCGTCCCGGGGCGCGGTCCCTGGGGCCCGGCCTGCCACGGCGTCCCGGGGCGCGGTCCCTGGGGCCCGGCCTGCCACGGCGTCCCGGGGCGCGGTCCCTGGGGCCCGGCCTGCCACGGCGTCCCGGGGCGCGTTCCCTGGGGCCCGGCCTGCCACGGCGTCCCGGGGCGCGGTCCCTGGGGCCCGGCCTGCCACGGCGTCCCGGGGCGGAGGATCTAAGTGCTCACTCTGTGTGGCAGGTGCTGTCCCCCAGGTGTTCCTGACGGCCCCATCGGGCACTGTTCAGATTCCGGTCTCAGCCGTCCAGCTTCACCAGGTAGGCACAGAGCAGTTCGGTGGGTACCTCGCCCACCCAGCCTCTCCCCCACACCAGCCCTGCGGATGTGTGTCCCACCCCCTGCTCGCGGGGATCCCCAGAGGTCACCGGTAATGGGGGATGTCCCAGCTGGAGGGAGGGCATGCGAGAAGGCACTGTGCCCGTGGGACGGGACGTGCTCTGAACGCAGTCAGCCTCTGCTCCGCAGCACCCCCAGCCCGTAGGGGAGACGGCAGCAGCCTAGGAGCTGGGCCACAGATGGGACAGGACCAGAGCCTGGCTGCTTGTTGGCAGCACGGGTGGGGGAGCTGCTCCTTCTCCCTGCTGTTAACAGCGCACCCTCCCAGCCCTGAAGCATTGCTCTGTGGATGGGGAGGCCTGGCATTGGCCCCCCTGCAATGGGTGGAGCTGGCAGGCTGGCTCTCCGGGTGGCCCCTGGCTGCACCCTGGGGTGGCCCCGTGACGCTGCCCGGTGCTCTCGCCTCCCTTCTCTCTCCAGATGGCTGTCATTGGCCAGCAGTCCAGCAGCAGCAGCAACTTGACCGAGCTGCAGGTGGTGAACTTGGACACGTCCCACGGCGCCAAGAGTGACTGAGAGGCCCTGTGGTGCCCCGGCCTGGGAACTGCGGCAGCTGCTGCCAGCCGGGTGCCGTCTCTGGCCTCGCCAGCGCCGGGATCGGCTGCGATTCCCTCTCGTACGGACTGCGTCACTTATTTATTGTTGCCTTTTCACGTTTCCTTCACACACACACACGCACGCACACACGAGGCGCGGGGTGGAGCTGAGCCGGGGCTGGGCTGCGTTGGGACGCTGCGTTTCCTGTGCTTTTCTCACTCCAGCCAAAGAAACTCGGCCCTCGAGGGCAGGGCTCCCCCGCCGTGTCAGTAAACAACCTGGTGTCTGCCCGGCTCCTTGCCGTCGGACCGGGTGTCTCCAGCTGCTGTTGGCCAGGAGTATTCGCACCGAGCAGGGCACGGGCCCAGCGACGCGACGGGAGCAGCCCCCACCGAAGGAGCTCTCTTCCCAGGTCCAGGTCTCACTCCCATGTGCCAGGGAGGGGTAGGGCGGGTCCAGGCAGCATGCCTTCAGCATGGCCCAGCAGCAGGCGCCCTCCTGCAGACGGCAGGCTGCTCCAGGGGGCTCCCAGGCGGAGTCTGCTCCCCTGCCAGGAGGGATGCTGGGGCATCAGCATCCTCCTGGGCTGCTCTCCTGCTGGCAGGGTGGGCTGGACAGGACCTGCTCCTGCCCAGGTGGCAGCACAGGCGCCAGGCCCCGTGGCTCGGCCTGCGTGGCAGAAAGCAGCCCCCCAGCAGCGGTAGTGCAGCACCGTGGGCGAGATGCTCCCTTGCCTGTAGCCCTGGCACTGCTGGGACACAGGAAAGCGAGCTCCTGGCACAGCCCCACCGGCCCCGTGCAATGCCTCCTTGGCCTGGCGGGTGTCCCTGGGGGCTGTGACGCTGTCCCAGCACTGTCCATGAGGAGCGGCCGGACGGGCGCTGCGTGGGAGCCCAGCTGGAAGTAAAGGGTGGTTTGCATTTCCCATGATAAATGTCTCTTGTTCTGCCTGGCCAAGGCAGTTGCTTTTGTGCCCCCTGGACACTAGCGAGCTGCCTGGGAGCAAGGTAACCTGGGTGTGGGTCCCTGCCCTTCTTAGAGAGCCCTGCAGCCCATGGACATAAATCATCTCCGTGGGACGCTCCAGGCCACCATGTGCTCTCGTTCGGGTGCCGGGGCTGGGAAGACCCAGGTATGTGGCGGCAGGATTGCTCCCTGTGCATCGCAGTGCTGCCTCGCTCCTGCCGGGGGCGCTGTCTGCATCCGGGCACAGTTCCTGCCATGGTGAGTGCTTTCCAAAGCACCATTTCAATGCGAGATGGAGGAGTCAACTGAAACGTTCAAGGGAAAAACTACAGGGCCCCGGAGCTGCCGCGCAGCCTGGCTCAGGAGGCAAAAGGGGGCAGCGTGGATTCCTTCAGGCACCTGGGAGGGGAGGGGAGGGGGGGCACCCCAGAGGGAGGCGCTTTGGTCGTGTGGACGCAGCAGGAGGGGAACGGCTCCGCTCGGAAGGAGCGTCCTGTCTGGGGATAGGAGAACGTAGGTTGCAGTGAGCGGCTCTGTGGGGAGAGAGGAGGCTGCTGACTCCTTAGGGAACGAAGCAGCTACTGTAACTTTTTTAAATTAAAGACGAGAAGCCTTGAAAAAAAAAAAAAGACTTTATTTTTCTAAGTGTTAAACTCAGTATTTATGTAATTCTCAAAGGAATTAAAGTCCAGCTCCTGTACAGTTTTCATGGGGTTTGTACCACGGTGGGGGCGGGGGGTAGGGACAGGACGGGGCCTTGCTTTTGAATTTGTATTGTAACCTTGGACATGGTTCCTCCAGCATTAGCGTTTAAGCTGCCCGCCCCGACGTGCCCACAGGTGCTAGGAATTGAACTGGGGCCAGCTCTGCCGGTTCTGAGCGTGCCTGCGTCCCTTGGACCAGTCTGGGCGGCCTGTGTGGCGGGCAACAGTCCAGCCACCGGCCCCCGGAGGGCAGGGAGGGGCTGGGATGGGTGCCGGGAGGACGGGGCAGGGAGTCCGTCCTCTGCTCCCTCCTGCTGTGTGGTGGGAACGGGGGAGAGGCTGGCGCGAGGCGCCCGAGCCCTCGAGGGCCCTGCCTGGTGTCGGCTGGGATACGCCTCGCCGCACGGCTGCAATTGGAATGGTGCCCTCAGAGCTGAGACGGGGACAGGGCCTAATGGGGTGTCTGCCCCGGCGCCCCACTCCCAAAGCTGCTGTCACTCTGGGAAACAAGTGCCTCCAGCAGTGGGTTGAGAGACGGCTTGGGGAGAAGTTTCCAATGTCCCTGCAAAGCCTTAATTCTCCCTGAGCTGGGCAGGAGGCCAGCGCCCGGCCCTGGGGGGGCGAGATGCCGGAGTTTCAGGCTGCTGGCTCTCCTGTCCCCCCGGGGCCGGTCTCTGCCCCTCACACCCCTCCCAGGAATACATGCAGACATGGCTCCTCCCCCACCCCCCGCTGCTTTGAGGAGAGGGGTCGGCCTCCCGCCAGCCCTCTCCTTGTGCTGTTTGCTGGTGAGCTGGGCAGGTCCCCTTGGGAGTGTGGAGGTGCTAGGACCAGTCATTCCTCTTCTCCGCACTGGGGCGCTCCCCAGAGTCTCCTCCAAGCCAGGCTCTCCGCTCCCCTCCGGCTGCGCAGCTCCTGGCTCCCAGCAGCAGCTGACCCGTTGCGGGGCCGCGTACGGCAGGGGGTTGGAGCCCAGCCATGGCTCAGGCCGATATGCCCAGGTCTCTCTCTGGAACAGAGCCACTTTTCCGGGCAGCAATTTCCCCCTCGTGTTGCTAACTAGGAGTCAGTCCAGGGCAGGGAGGGGAGTCTGGAGCTGTTGTCTGGCCTTCCCCCCCCTGCTTTTCTTGGGCTGATGGTGCAAAACTGACCCCCTGGCCGGAGCTGGAATGAGTTGATTAAAGCCCCCATGCAGCTCCCGCTACCCTCCAAAGGAAATGCAGGTTAAACGCTAATGTTGCATTTTATTTAAAGTGCGGACTTGTCAGAACACTTGTATATCAGGGATGAAATGGCATTTATTGTGTGGTGACCTTTTTAGTTCCTTTTATTGATTGTTTTGGGGTTTGTTTGTGTGTGCGAGCGTGTGCTTGGTTGTGTGTGTGTGTGTGCGTGCGTCCGTGTGTGTGGTGGTTGTGGGGTTTTTTTTTTGTTTTGTTTTTTTTTTAAAGTTTCCAGGGCTGTGTTTTCTGGAAGGATGTGGAAGTAATCACAGTACTATGTACAGAGCTTTTTTTTGTATTAAAAAAAATACTCTTTCAATAAATGTATCATTTGTGCACAGATTGGATGGTCGTGAGTCTGCTTCTAGGAACCGGGTGCTTAAAGGAGAACAACTCCGGAGGGGCTGAGACATGCGTGATGTATGTCACGCCTAGTTGTAAGTGATTTCACTCGAGCAGAAATGGCTTGATTATAAGTTAAAGAAACAAACTGTGTGCCCAGGCCAGATGGCAACGGCTGTCCTGCTAACACAGCCAATCAGCCACCTGCAGATTCAACGCCAGCCTCTCCCACAGGCTCTGCTGCACCTGACCTGACAAGTGAACATTTGAGAAAAAGGAGGTTTAGGGTTGATAGAGCAGATCTTCAAATCATTGGCAATGTCCCTTGGGAGCATGTCTTGGGTAGGGCTTGTGTGTGGAATTTTTAATAATTAACAAACAAGGAATCAGAGAATCAGAGAATCTCAGGGTTGGAAGGGACCTCAGGAGGTCATCTAGTCCAACCCCCTGCTCAAAGCAGGACCAAACCCAACTAAATCATCCCAGCCAGGGCTTTGTCAAGCCTGACCTTAAAAACCTCTAAGAAAGGAGATTCCACTACCTCCCCAGGTAACCCATTCCAGTTCTTCACCACCCTACTAGTGAAAAAGTTTTTCCTAATGTCCAACCTAAATCTCCCCCTCTGCAACTTGAGACAACAAGGAAGCAGAGACTGGCGAAAGCAATAACTCAGGTCCGCTCTGAGGACTCTGCAAGAGCGGTTGCACAGCTTGCGGCCCCCGCGGTGCCCGTGCACAAGCCGTGCACCGGACCCTTGACTCCGGCGCCGCAAGGCCCGTCGAGTCCGGCACCGCGACGCTCCCCGGTACCGTCCGCGGTTGAGCCCCGGCTACCATCAACGCCGGAGACATTCGCCTCCGCAAGAGACCTGATCCAGCTCATAGAGGCACCGGGCCTCCGGCCCCCGGCGCCGCCGGTGCGGGCCGTCGTGTCGGCGGGGAAGCCGGCTAGAATGACCCGGTCACCGTCCCTGGACAGGCAGTATGGACGACGCTCCCGGTCCCGGTCCCGCGGCAGGTCTCCATCCAGGCGCTCGCGATCTCGGCACCGCTCGCCTTCGCGGTACCGGTCGCCATCAAAACGTCGGTCGCAGTCCCGGTACCGCTCGTCATCGCGGTACCGGTCGTACTCCCGACGCCGCACGAGATCCAGGTCGCCATCGAGCCGGCACCATCAGAGATCGCCGTCCCGGCACCGCTCCCGGCACCGCGACTCGCGCGGACGTTCGTGGCACCGTCGATCTCAATCCCGGTCGAGCTCCCGGCACCGGTC
Organism: Mauremys mutica; assembly: GCF_020497125.1. Lineage (NCBI taxonomy): Eukaryota > Metazoa > Chordata > Testudines > Geoemydidae > Mauremys > Mauremys mutica. Next base: position 207,857,965 of record NC_059074.1, on the reverse strand, counting down.
GAGCTCCCGGCACCGTGGCGGACGTCACTCCCGGTCGCCTTCCCGGTACCGACGGGAGCAACCCCGCGCTTCTTTGCCATCCGGGGACGGACTACCCCATTCGGCAGCGCACTCTGCGAGCGCTTCGGCACCGCCATGGCCTTCTCGACCCGCGTCGGTCGCTTCCGGCACGGACGGATACGGACTCCTGCCGCCCACCCCACGGGACCATCCTCAAGGGGCACAACCGTGGGGCTTTTGGGTTCCATGGGCCCAGTACGAGGCCCAGGGGGTGCCTTTTCCACCAAGGCCCCCCGCGTCAGAGCGCAGAGTCCCAGAGGCGACGATATCCAGACCGGCCCCTTCGACACCGGCGGCGGATGCGGTAGCATCGGAGTCCCAAGGCCACGAGCAGCCCGCACCCCCCGACGGGCAGGTGGCGGACCCCTCTTCGGAGACGGTCGTCCAGGGGTTGTCCTTCTCGTCCTCGCCTGATGAGGCGGTGGCCGGTGCAGCAACTAAGGAGCCTCCCCCCATTGATGTGAGAGCTCACCAGGACCTCCTTCGTCGTGTGGCGACGGCGATGGCCTTGCCCATAGAGGAGGTGCACGAGGACGAGGACCCTATCACCAACGTGGTCGAGGCTGACATGCCGGTGCGAGTTGCACTTCCGTTTTGTACGGACGGTGCAGAAGAACGCCACCACTATCTGGCAGACGCCAGCGTCCGTGCCCCCTACAGCCCGTGGTGTTGAGCGAAAGTACTCTGTCCCTCCCACGGGCTATGAATACTTGTATATGCATCCGACCCCGGACTCCCTGGTAGTCCAGTCGGTTAATGACAGGGAGCGGCACGGTCAACCGGCTTCGGCGCCCAAGTCAAAGGACGCGAAGCGTATGGACCTGCTAGGCCGAAAGGTCTATTCTGCAGGAGGCCTGCAAATGAGGATTGCCAACCAGATGGTCCTCCTCGCCAGGTACGTCTTCGACATCCTGACGTCCCTGGCGAAATTTACCGAGCTCCTGCCGACAGCCTCCCGACAGGAGTTCACGGCCATGTTGGAGGAGGGAAGGAGGTCGTCTAGATCTTCAATCTCAGCCGCCCTCGACGCTGCGGACTCGGGTGCGAGGACCTTGGCCTCCGGGGTCACGATGCGGCGTATTGCCTGGCTGCAGTCTTCCACCCTGCCGCCGGAGGTCCAATATACGTTACAGGACCTTCCCTTTGATACTAAAGGGCTGTTCTCTGAGAAGACGGATTCTAGGATCCAAACTTTAAAGGACGGCCGTATCGCGATACGCACGTTAGGCATGCATACGCCAGCGACGCAGCATAGGCCATTCCGTCCACAGCCCTCCTGACCGGCCTACCAATCCCGGTATCGCCCTTACAACAGCCGACGTCCGGCCCAAAATCGCCGTCGTCCATCCGGCAACCGCCGCAACCCAGGGCCAGGCTGCTTCGAAGGCCCCGCAGGGGGCCAAACAGGCCTTTTGATGGGACGCTCGAGGACGGCCCATCACTCTCCCTACCGGATCCTTCCCCTCTGTTTTACAACCGCCTTTCCCATTTCTTTTCGGCGTGGTCCCAATTAACATCAGACAACTGGGTGCTCCAAACAGTCCAGTCGGGATACCGCCTGCAATTTGTTTCGCCCCCGCCTTCCCACCCACCCTCCCTGTCCCTCTTCAGGGACCCCTCTCACGAGCAAGTCCTCTTACAGGAGGTCCAGACTCTGTTGAGCGTGGGTGCCATAGAAGCAGTGCCTCAGGACAGACGGGGCAGGGGATTCTACTCCCGTTATTTTCTCATCCCCAAGGCGAAAGGCGGGCTGCGTCCTATCCTGGACCTTCGCGAGCTGAACAAGTACCTGCTCAAGCCCAAGTTTCGTATGGTCACCCTGGGGACCATCATCCCCTCTCTGGATCCGGGAGACTGGTTTGCCGCCCTCGACATGAAGGACGCGTACTTCCATGTCGCAATCTATCCTCCCCATCGTCGTTACCTCCGGTTTGTGGTCAACGACACTCACTACCAGTTCGCCGTGTTGCCGTTCGGACTGTCCACCGCCCCGAGGGTGTTTACCAAATGCATGGCGGTAGTCGCCGCAGCCCTCCGACGTCGTCAGATGCACGTTTACCCGTATCTCGACGACTGGCTGGTTCGAGGCCAGTCCCGGCGACTGGTGATGGATCAGATGTCAGAAATCGTATCTCTCTTTCATCGGCTCGGTCTTCTCATCAACTCCGAGAAGTCCGCTTTGATTCCGACACAGCGGCTGGAGTTCATCGGAGCGGTTCTCGACTCCACGACGGCCAGAGCCTGTCTCCCTCGCGCTCGGCACCAGACGATGGTCTCCATCATCCGGGACCTTGTCGCCTTCCCTACCACGACGGTGCGCTTGTGCCTCCGCCTCCTGGGCCACATGGCTTCGTGCACTTATGTCACCAAGTATGCGCGGCTCCGCCTTCGTCCGTTCCAGTCCTGGCTCGCGTCGGTGTATCGGCCACTTCGAGACCCCATCGACATGGTGGTCACGGTCACCAGGATGACCCTCGAGTCTCTCAACTGGTGGCTCAACCCACAGGTCGTGTGTGCCGGAGTTCCGTTCCACCCTCCTCGCCCGTCCGTCACTCTGACCACGGATGCCTCAGCACTCGGTTGGGGGGCCCACCTGGGCAATCTCCACACGCAGGGCCAGTGGTCGGCGCAGGAGCTCGCCCTCCACATCAATGTCCGCGAGCTGCGCACCATCTGCCTGGCCTGTCGCACCTTCTGCACCCACCTGCAAGGCCGTTGTGCGACAGTGTTCACGGACAACACCACCGCGATGTTCTACGTAAACAAGCAGGGCGGAGCCCGCTCCTCCCCCCTGTGCAAGGAAGCGATGCTCCTGTGGGACTTCTGCGTCACCCATTCAATTCACCTGGAAGCGTCCTTTCTTCCGGGAGTGCAGAACACGCTGGCCGACCATCTCAGCAGGTCGTTCCTCTCCCACGAGTGGTCCCTCCGTCCAGATGTCGCCCACACAGTCTTCCGGAGGTGGGGGTTTCCCCAAGTAGACCTATTCGCCTCCAAGGAGAACAGGAAGTGCCACCTGTTTTGCTCGTTTCAGGGTCGCTCGCCAGGCTCCCTGTCGGACGCCTTCTTTTACCCCTGGACGGATCGCCTCCTCTACGCCTTCCCTCCGTTCCCGCTCGTGCACCGAGTGCTCCTGAAGCTTCGGAGGGACAGAGCTCACGTCATTCTGATCGCGCCGGCCTGGCCGAGGCAGCACTGGTATACCCTGCTGCTCGAGCTCTCCGTTCGGGAACCCATCCCCCTCCCGTTGTGGCCGGACCTCATCACCCAGGACTTCGGCAGACTCCGCCATCCCAACCTGCAGTCCCTCCATCTGACAGCTTGGTACCTGAGTGGCTGACCCACGCAGAGAGAAGCTGTTCTGCAGCAATTCAACAAGTTCTGTTCGAGAGCAGAAAGCCTTCCACTCGCTCCACTTACCTAGCGAAGTGGAAGAGATTTGCACTCTGGTGTGATCATCGAGGTCTTAATCCATTCCTGGTCCCGGTCCCTACCATCCTGGACTACCTCTGGCACCTTAAGGAGCAAGGTCTGGCGGTCTCCTCCTTGAGAGTCCACCTGGCAGCGGTATCTGCCTTCCTTCCCTCCGTGGAAGGGCGGTCCATCTTCTCGAACCCGATGGTTTCCCGCTTCCTCAAAGGCCTAGACCGCTTGTACCCGCCGGTGCGGCGCCCGGCCCCGACCTGGGATTTGAACCTCGTCTTGGCCAAACTGATGGGTCCTCCTTTCGAGCCCTTAGCCACGTGCTCCCTGCTATACCTCTCTTGGAAGACGGCCTTCCTCGTCGCTATTACATCAGCGAGACGAGTCTCTGAGCTTCGCGCTCTAACGGTCAACCCGCCATACACGGTCTTTCATGGGGACAAGGTGCAGCTTCGCCCTCATCCGGCCTTCCTCCCGAAGGTAGTGTCAGCTTTCCATCTCAACCAGGAGATCTTCCTCCCGGTGTTCTACCCGAAGCCACATGCCTTGCCTCGGGAACAGCAGCTGCATACCCTCGACGTCCGCAGAGCGCTCGCTTTCTACATCGAGCGGACGAAGCCCTTCCGGCGTTCGCCCCAGCTGTTCGTAGCGGTTGCTGACTGCATAAAGGGACAGCCGATTTCCGCCCAGCGGATTTCCTCCTGGGTCACTGCGTGTATCCGGACCTGCTATGAGCTGGCTCGCGTACCGCCAGGCCGCGTCACTGCACACTCGACGAGGGCGCATGCCTCATCTATTGCCTTCCTGGCCAACGTTCCGATCCAGGACATCTGTCGAGCGGCCACCTGGTCTTCTGTCCACACCTTCGCCTCCCACTACGCGTTGGTGCAGCAGTCTCGAGACGACGCAGCCTTCGGCTCAGCGGTATTACACTCGGCCACGTCTCACTCTGACCCCACCGCCTAGGTAAGGCTTGGGAATCACCTAACTGGAATGCATAGGAGCAATCACTCGAAGAAGAAAAGACGGTTACTCACCTGTAGTAACTGTTGTTCTTCGAGATGTGTTGCTCCTATCCATTCCAGACCCGCCCTCCTTCCCCACTGTCGGAGTAGCCGGCAAGAAGGAACTGAGGAGCGGACGGGCCGGCTGGGGTATATATTTAGCGCCATAGCGTCGCCCCTCCAGGGGGCGCCAGCCGGCCCGCCGGTGTTGCTAGGGTAAAAAAGTTCCGAGATGCCGTGCACGCACGGCGCGCACACCTAACTGGAATGGATAGGAGCAACACATCTCGAAGAACAACAGTTACTACAGGTGAGTAACCGTCTTTTTCTCCACAGAGAGCTGGTCACCTCCTCCCCTTACCGTGCTGCAGAGTGCAGCTGTCTGGGAGCTGACCCTGTCTGTGAAGACAGAGGCAAAAAAAGCAAGGGGTACAGTAGCTTTCTCCACATCCTCTGTCACTAGGTTCCCTCCCTCATTCAGCAAGGGGCCCACACTTTCCTTGACTTTCTTCCTGTTGCTAACATACCTAAAGAAACCCTTCTTGTTACTCCTAACATCTCTGGCTAGCTGCAACTCCAAGTGTGATTTGGCCTTCCTGATTTCACTCCTGCATGCCAGAACAATACTTTTATACTCCTCCCTGGTTATTTGTCCAATCTTCCACTTCTTGTAAGCTGTTCTTTTGTGTTTAAGACGAGCAAGGATTTCACTGTTAAGCCAAGCTGGTCGCCTGCCATATTTACTTTTCTTCCTACACATCGGGATGGTTTGTTCCTGCAACCTCAATAAGGTTTCTTTGAAATACAGCCAGCTTCCCTCGACTCCTTTCCCCGTCATGTTATTCTCCCAGGGGACCTTCCCCATCAGTTCCCTGAGGGAGTCGAAGTCTGCTTTTCTGAAGTCCAGGGTCTGTGTTCTGCTGCTCTCCTTTCTTCCTTGTGTCAGGATCCTGAACTCGAAGTTCCAAGACCCACAACCTCCTTGAAATGGAGTGAAGGCTGGGAGTATTAGTAACTTGGGTTTTTTTTAATCTTAACACCTTACCGGGAGGTTGTAATTCTTACTAACCCAAGGGCCGCGCACCCAGGAAATTCAGAGATGAGGCTGCAGTTGAAAGAAATCCAAACTTGTAATGCTCTGGGAAAGCACCATGAAGGCACCCAAACAACCTTGACTCTGCCCCCAAATCAGGCCCTTCCATAACCGTGCCATTATGACTAAGCTTTTTAGTGACGGAGGTGACAGCTTACACTAAACTGATTTTTAGGGAGACACTAAGTTTTTTCCTGCCATGAGGTCACTACAGGGCAGAGTTGTAAATTTGGCATTTCCTGACTGTTGAGTGCTGGCCTTTTCTCTACATTCTGAACGGAGGAGTTTTTTTGTATATAATTTCCAAGGGTTTTTTAAAAGGAACTCTAATGCCCTCACCCCACCACGATCCTGATTAAACCCAAACCCTTCAGTATGGCTGCACAGACCCTGCCCACGTGAGTTGAAAGATTAGTTGTTGTAGCTGCCGGCGGGTGTAGGCTGTTGTTCACTGTGGCTGGGCCACAGAGTGTGTAGCACACTGAAACAGGAGTAGCCTTGTTTTAAAGACAGCATAGCTGAATCTGGAGCCACACTGCCTCTCAGAAAGAAGCTGCCACAGCTAAGTGGTTGTCTCCCATATTAAACACCTGGGTTCTGTTCCCAGCGTGGCCAGGTGAGGGATACGAGCCACAGATGTCAAGTATCGGAGGGGTAGCTGTGTTAGTCTAGATCTGTAAAAAAGCGAGAGACTCCTGTGGCACCTTATAGACTAACAGACGTATTGGAGCATGAGCTTTTGTGGGTGAAGACCTGCATGTGTCTGGCGAAGTGGGTATTCACCCACGAAAGCTCATGCTCCAATATGTGTTAGTCTATAAGGTGCCACAGGAGTCTCTCGCTTTTTATGAGCCACAGATGTGACCCCAGGTTTACGCTAGGCCAAGACCACTCAGTAGGAAAGTTCATGAATAAATAACTCTCAATGCAGTCAGAAGACAGCTGTGAAATCGTAGTCCCCCCCTCTGGTGCACCTTCCCTGAACCCCACGGGTAGCTAAGTGGCTGAGGAGCCATTTGTCTGTGTCCTGGCTGGAAGAGCCGGGTGGGGTGATGCTTGTGCAGCACTCATTGAATGTTCAGGGGTTTTGACAGCAGGCTGCAGTCAGCAAATTTCCAGCTGCTCCTAACTGCCAGATCTGAACAGATTTACATGGGGCCAGCAAAAGGCATTTCCCTGACCCCAGTATGTCCCTCTTGCTGAACTATGGAGTCCTGCTGCATATCATGGAGGAACTAGAGGTCTCAAAGTCAGTAGAATTGTAAGGGAAAAGCGTAAGGTAAGGAATATAGCCGTCACTACCACGGCACCCTGCCAGTCTCTGGGTGGAGAACTGTAACGAATCCCTGAGTACAGCTTGTGCTACAGTCACTACACATACACTTTCTCAGCATGCTAACAGAGTCACAGTGCTAACAATGGCTACTTCCATGTAAAGACCGTGGCTCAGAGCTCCTCTGTGGAAGTGAAGGTTATATTATGTACATGCACTAGATTTAGGTCTGTTTCTAACGGGGGGTGTAGGATTATTTTGTTCATTAGGAAAAGGTTGCTGTTTGGCTGTGCTTGCACACTACAGTGAGGAATGCAAGACATCTCGCTGGGTAGCTAGATGGGATGGATGCTATTTAGAGCCCTGAGGCACCCCTACAAGACACACAAGGACTGGTCACAGAGGGAAGATGAAAACCAGGAAAGAGGGTATGAAAATCAAGGGGTAAATAGAATCAGAGCAATCAAGGGCAGTGGAGAAGTCCAGGAGGAGGATGACAAAGTGCAAGCTCTGAGATTTGGACACATCTCTGGAGATTTCAGGGAGAGCAGTTCCGGTGGGGACCGCATTGGCTGGCTCCAAGTGTAAAGAGAGAGGAGGAAGGCAATGGCCAGTCCTCTGTGAGGCCAGAGAGTGGAGGGAGACAGTGGGGTAGGTGGAGAGACAAGCAAGGTGAAGGGGGAAACGGGACAGAGCTGGACAGGCCGGGGCCCAGGGAGAGGATTGGAAGTGGAGACTAGGCCATTAACCTGTGTCAGATCTCGTCAATAGCCTCTCTGAAGAGCAAGGTCTCCCAAGTGCCCATGGAACAGCATGAAGCTTCAGAAGCTGTTGTCCAACAACTTCCCACCTGTTCCCTATTTACTGTTGTGTTACACTGCCTAGAATCAGGGACCCCAGGGAGCTCAGCTCAGCCCCCATCCAGGCCTGGGGGAGCATGACCTGTATACTTCAGTGTTTGCAGGATGGGGGATGACTTACAGAAATAAGGATTTTTTAATACATTTTCAATTACAAAAGGGGGTGGGGGGGGAAATCACATGATACTGAAAGGTCAAATTGAATATTACAGGACTGTACAAGCATTTTAGGCAGAGGATTCTTTGGGAGGGCTGAAGCTAGTATACCCTAAAGGCTCAGAAACTAACAGAGCAAATTAAAAACCCCAGTTTTTGTAATGTAATGACTTTTGGGTGAATAGCTAATGATTTTTGAATGCTTGTCCTTGTCAGTCTATCTTGGCGTTGAGTATCTGTATTTAGTAAAAATTACAGTACAACTTTGTGCCCTTAAGGTCAGGTTTTTTTAAAGGTATTAATTTAGGCATCTAGTGGGATTTCAAAACACCTCGTTACATTCAATCTTTAACTCATGTGAGCCCACAGAATAAACTTTTTTCATAACAAAGAGCAACCATTGACCATTACAAGCTAAGTTGCGCTATTGCAATACAACCAGGAAATGTTACAGTAGGGGTGACAGCGGAAGGCGCGTATGCAGCGTAGGTGCATGGGGGTCCCAGGTCTCAATGTGGCTCTTGAAATTCCCAGCACCTATTAATATTTTCAATGATTACAGACTATTAAACTATACATGAAACAGCACAATGCCATCCAGCTGCACAATGTTAACACGGGTCAATGACCAAGTGCTAAAAGTAATAACAGATTAAAAGTAAACAACCTAAAGGTGTGAAATGCAGTTACCAAAAATAGACAGGCCAGTTCAGAACTGCAGCTAGGTCTCTGCGACTTGCTCTGTGGCGTTGTGCACTGCTCGCACTGTGCAGAGCACTGAGAAGGGATTCTTTGCAGGCAGTGCTGTTGTAGACGGGTGGGTCCCGCGCCATTAGAAAGGGGTGGCGTGGGAGGGAATATATTTTATTGGACCTACTTCTGGTGGGGAGAGAGAGAAGCTGACCCAGATTCTCTGAAACACTACAATGCATGGGGGGGGGGGCTGCTGCACCCCCTGGCTGGAAGTGGTTTCTATCACACACAGGGGTTAGTTTGGTTCAATGGCTCCCAGCATCCCCTGCACAAATTGTTCCAGTGCCCCTGCTACAAAAATGAGTGATGATGGTAAGGGGGGGGGGGGCACAGTCCCGCACGTGGCTGGCACGCGCCACCCCCCCGGCAGAGGGGACCCGCCCATCGCCGCCCCGCCCCCTGCAAGCCGCGGCCCCGGCTACCCAGGCGCCTCAGCTCTGCGGCGCATGCGCGCCGGCGCTCGCCCTGTCGCCCGGCTCCGACCCGTAAGCGAGGCTCGCGCCGCGCATGCGCCGCCGTACCCGGAAGCGGAGAGCGGCCGAGGCGAGGACGGGAGCGCGGCGCTGACTGGGCAGGTGCCGGGCGCGGGACGGCGGCGGGGCCGCGCGGCTGCCGGGGGCGGGGCCGGAGGGAGGCCGAGATCCACCCCCCCAGCGCCGGGCCGGGCCCCGCACAGGGCCTGGGCTGCGGCCCGGGGGCGGGGTCGCGCCGGGCGGCCGGAGCCGCCGCAGGCCCCAGCAGGGCGCGGGGCTGGAGCCGGCCCCGGGGCGGGCGGGGAGAGCCTGGGCGGCCGGGAGCGGGGCCGTGGCGGCGCTGCTGGGCGGGGCGACCGGCCCCTCCGGCCCGTGTCCCCAGGGAGGGGCCGGCGGCCAGAGCAGCAGGCGGGGCCGGGGGGGGGCGGCATCCAGTTGGATGGAAGCGAATCGGTCGGAGAGTCCCGTGAGCGCCGGACAGGGCGGCGAGGCCGCCGGGTGCCGCAGCCCGGGGTTGCGCTGTCCCGCCGCGGCGGCGGCACCGTCCGCACCGTCTCTCGGGGCCGCGGACCGAGCGCTCGCTCCAGTCATAGCCCCCGCGTGTGTGCGAAGCCCCGTCCCTGCCCATGGGGCTGAGTGTGACCCGGGCGGTGCTTGGAGTCCCTAGGCAGCCCGCGGAGTTGCCCCGTTCATCTCTCTCACTGTGACGTTTCTCTGAAACCTCATGGCATTGACCATTTCGCTGCTGAGAGCTTTAGTAAAACCACTCAGCGATTGGACTTACCACACACTCCTAAAACGCCTGTCGAGGTGCCTAAAACCTACCCAGCTGCCAAAACCTCCAGCTTCACCTGACAACTTCTGTGATCCGTTGCCAGCACAAAACGCGGTGGCACATTATGAACCCTGAAAATGTGAGGCCAGTGAAGTGAGTGCAATGTAAGATCAGAGTAAATGACACAGGAACTGTTGCGTGTTATTTCATTCACTTTCTATTCTATGTAAGCTGTTTGGGCCTGGCACCTTCTTTTTTTCTGCATTTATACAGAATGTGGCACAAGGGGATCCTGGCCCAGGCCTGGCGCTCCTGGGTGTTACCACACTATATGTATAGAATACATAATGTCATCCACTGTTTAATTCAGAGGAAGCACCCACAGAATCCCAGCTCTGCTGTACCAGGGTGCTGTGGAATCCAGGGACCGTGCTACAGGATTTAGATCTGGATGTGCCCTCCCTCTGCATCTCAGGATAGCCCTCCTTTGCATGCAGAGACCTCCCTCTAGTTGTAGGAAGGATGATCAGTTCCTTGTGTGATGTCTGCTTGTAGACAGTGACTCAGATAACTGATCCAGATCCAGCTTAAGCTGCACAATATTTCTCCTTGTTACCAGCTCCCTTGGCCATGTGGGTAAATGATTCAGGCAGCATCTATTCATTCCTCCCCACTGTCTGCCACATGGACTCCATTAGTCACTCTTGCCATGTAAATGAATGTCAAGCATCAGAGGGGGAGCCGTGTTAGTCTGGATCTGTAAAAGCAGCAAAGAGTCCTGTGGCACCTTATAGACTTAACAGACGTATTGGAGCATGAGCTTTCGTGGGTGAATGTGACGTGCATCCGACGAAGTGGGTATTCACCCACAAAAGCTCGTGTAAATTAATGTAACCCAGCATCATGAATAGTAGAGAGATTGGTGCTTTACATGCAGTCTAGTCCCCAGGATCGTTGAGAACAGTGCTACACACAGCACATGTCATTAGGACCTCTGTTCATACTGATAGGAAGTTTCCTGCTGACAGGCTGGTCATTGGCCCCCAGCCATAAATAAGGCTGCAAGCCAGAGAGGAGCTTGAAATGCAGAAATGGCAACAGAAAAGCAAATTGAGTTTCTTGGTCCGCATGTTCCAAGGTATCATGTCCATGGTACTTGCTTCCACGTGAGGTGATAGTTCCTTAGTCTGGCTTTGGTGAACCTTCCCATTCAGTACCAGGAGAACTCAGTTTGCATACAGTTTAGGGAATGATTGGGTCAGTGCGAATTGATTTATTCATTGAGATTCATTTACTGTATGTGTATTGAACCTAGGAAATTCTGTTAATGACTTTTCCCCTTGGGGAACGATGGCGGATATTGAGCTATTTGCTGTACAAACACAGTGAGTGGCTGTCTCTGCCCTAAAGAACTTACAGTCCAAACACACAAGACAGATCAAGTGTGGGAGGGAAAACAGAGGTGGTGACTTGCTTAAGGTGACACAGCAGGTCGGTGGCAGGGCTGGGGGCAGAACATGCAGAGCTCTCCATCTCTAGCCCCCTCTTCTACCAGCTGGGTCCCAGAGGTTCTTCCCTGGAGAGCTCTCTGCCTGAGCTCTCGACGGGGGTTCCTAGGTGGATCATAACCTGCTCCTGCCTCTCTCTCTCTGCGCAGACATTCCCCGTCATGGTGGGCGAGAGGAGGAATGGAAACCTGCTCGTGCACCTGGGGCCCAAGCTGCAGGCCCACCCCGAGGAGCTGATCCGGCAGCGCCGGGGCCACGATGGCCACACCGAGTACCTGATTCGCTGGAGCATCCTCAGCTTGGAGGAGGGCCCAGGGAGCAGCACCAATGCCTCTTCGGCAGAGAGCAAAGCGGAGAACATCCTGATGTGGATGTCGGCAGAGGAGGTTTATGCCAACTGCCCGACGCTGCTGGGCAAGAGGAAGCCCGAGGGGCAGCGGGTGAAGGAGGAGAAGGCGCCCAGCACGTTCCCTCCGGACGTCACGCTGGACGAGGCCTCGCTGCTGGAGATGAAGGCTGACGTCAGGAACCTGGTGCAACGGGCTAGCCGGCAGATGGCCGGGCCCACGGGCCCAGAGTCCTCCATCCTCAACACCATCCACGTGCTGAGCGCCTACGCCAGCATTGGCTCGCTGACGGGCGTCTTCAAGGAGACCGGGGCTCTGGACCTGCTGATGAAGATGCTGTGTAATGAGGAGAAGCAAATCCGCCGCAGCGCCGGCAAGATGCTGAGGGCCCTGGCTTCACACGACGCAGGTGAGATCTGCTGGCCAGGAGCCCCAGAGAAGGGCTGGGCCAGGCCCATCTGCTGAGCATGGTGTACTGGGGGGATCCTGGAGCTCTCTGGGAAGGGGAACAGATTGGAGCTGGGTTCCCCCAGGCAGCAGGATCTTCTCGGGGACCCAGTTCTCTTCTGGGTGGCTGGGGAGGAGTTGAGGCTGGGTACTGTTGCTAGTACGTGGGCTCAGTACTCTGAGAATCTGACTGGTTGGTGAGGGCCTGACTCGCTCATCTCAAGGTTGTCCAGCAGAATGTAGAACTCAGAGGCCTGAATGTGTTTCAAGGTGTCTCCTAGGGAGGGAGAAGTCCCGTAATTGATCTCCAGACGCGTCCCAGGCCAGCAAACTCAGCAGAATTTCTTGGGAGGAATGAGGCCAAGCAGTGAGCAGAGTGAGATGCTGAGGACAAGGCACTGGGACTGCACTGCTGTGGGAGGCCTGGGTTTAGTTCCAGTCGTCTTTCGTCTGCTCGGGGTACTGAAGAGCCAGGCCCCAGGCCCATCTCCGGTGCTGTCCCGGGCAGCCTAGAGCAGCATTCTGGACTCTGAAGCCCATGTCGCTGTGTTACCTGGTGCTCCTTGGAGAATCCCAGTGGAGTTTGGGAGCTTACACAGAATCTTCATTTCCTGCTTGCCGTTGTATCCTATTTTATAAGATAAAACTTGATGCTAAAAGCATTTCCAAGCTTTTTGTTCGCACATGGCTCAGGGATGTGGATTTTCTGTGTGCTCCTTGGAAGAGCCTGGTGGTTTCCCTCTCTGCCCCTCTTCCTTGGAAGGATTTTTTGGCTCATCCTGCCTCTCATTCCCCAAGGACAGTTCTTGCTGGCAGTGACTAAGGCCAGGTCTACACTACAGACCTATGTCCACCCCCCGAGCGACTTTCTACCAACCTAACTCCCGTGTAGACAGCGCTATGTCAGTGGGGCAGCTACCGCCTCTCGGGGGGGTGGATTGCACTGACTGGAGCGCGCTCTCCTGTCGGTGTAGGGGAGTCTTCACTTAAACCTACAGTGGTGCAGCAGCATCGGTGCAGCTGTGCTGATGCAGCGTTTTAAATGCAGACCTGTCCTCGGTAAGCAAGCAGCAGAGCTTCCTTCATGCCCAGCCCCAGCTATGTCTGCAGCGCTCCGGTGTTCCTAACCAAGCAGCAGGGGAGTTCCCATCCTTCCGAGTTCCTTGCCTCGCCTTCCCGTCTTCCTTCCCCTTCTTTCCATAGACTTTAATTTTTGTGGCACATTTGGTCTGTTTCTGGGCGTGAGAACAGCTAATAAGCTGGTCCAATCAAAGATACTATCTCACCCATCTCCAGCTGCAGCCCTGGCAGCCCCTCGAGAACTCGGCTCTGGCAAGGGGACCCATTCTTTTAGCCACAGCCAGCCTGTCGCCATCTTTCTCTCTCTCCTGTTCCTCTGTGGCCCCTTCAGGCAAGTGGGGGAGACAGCTAGCTCTGGTGGGAGGGCAGCGTCTGGTCCTGTGCAGTTTGATCTGGCCAGGGTACAGTAATAGCGCTGAACAGGCAGGTGGAGAGAGACTCGGCCCCTCTCACGCAGGGCTTGGGGGTGATAAAAGCCTAAGAATCTGCACAGCAGCAAAACAAGCCCCTTCTCCTAGTTCTGAGCGATGCTCCCGAGAGGGGAGAGCAGCCTGGTTCTGAGCGATGCTCCCGAGAGGGGCGGGCGGCCTGGGTTCTGAGCGATGCTCCCGAGACGGGAGGGCGGCCTGGGTTCTGAGCGATGCTCCCGAGACGGGCGGGCGGCCTGGGTTCTGAGCGATGCTCCCGAGACGGGAGGGCGGCCTGGGTTCTGAGCGATGCTCCCGAGAGGGGCGGGCGGCCTGGGTTCTGAGCGATGCTCCCGAGAGGGGCGGGCGGCCTGGGTTCTGAGCGATGCTCCCGAGACGGAAGGGCGGCCTGGGTTCTGAGCGATGCTCCCGAGAGGGGCGGGCGGCCTGGGTTCTGAGCGATGCTCCCGAGACGGGCGGGCGGCCTGGTTCTGAGCGATGCTCCCGAGAGGGGCGGGCGGCCTGGGTTCTGAGCGATGCTCCCGAGACGGGCGGGCGGCCTGGGTTCTGAGCGATGCTCCCGAGACGGGAGGGCGGCCTGGGTTCTGAGCGATGCTCCCGAGACGGGAGGGCGGCCTGGGTTCTGAGCGATGCTCCCGAGAGGGGCGGGCGGCCTGGGTTCTGAGCGATGCTCCCGAGACGGGCGGGCGGCCTGGGTTCTGAGCGATGCTCCCGAGACGGGCGGGCGGCCTGGGTTCTGAGCGATGCTCCCGAGAGGGGCGGGCGGCCTGGGTTCTGAGCGATGCTCCCGAGAGGGGCGGGCGGCCTGGGTTCTGAGCGATGCTCCCGAGAGGGGCGGGCGGCCTGGGTTCTGAGCGATGCTCCCGAGACGGGAGGGCGGCCTGGGTTCTGAGCGATGCTCCCGAGACGGGAGGGCGGCCTGGGTTCTGAGCGATGCTCCCGAGACGGGAGGGCGGCCTGGGTTCTGAGCGATGCTCCCGAGACGGGAGGGCGGCCTGGGTTCTGAGCGATGCTCCCGATAGGGGCGGGCGGCCTGGGTTCTGAGCGATGCTCCCGATAGGGGCGGGCGGCCTGGGTTCTGAGCGATGCTCCCGATAGGGGCGGGCGGCCTGGGTTCTGAGCGATGCTCCCGAGACGGGAGGGCGGCCTGGGTTCTGAGCGATGCTCCCGAGACGGGAGGGCGGCCTGGGTTCTGAGCGATGCTCCCGAGACGGGAGGGCGGCCTGGGTTCTGAGCGATGCTCCCGAGAGGGGCGGGCGGCCTGGGTTCTGAGCGATGCTCCCGAGACGGGCGGGCGGCCTGGTTCTGAGCGATGCTCCCGAGACAGGAGGGCGGCCTGGGTTCTGAGCGATGCTCCCGAGAGGGGCGGGCGGCCTGGGTTCTGAGCGATGCTCCCGAGACGGGAGGGCGGCCTGGGTTCTGAGCAGGAGAACCAGGAGAGGCTATTGCCACGTGAGGGCTTTGAGACAAACGCTCTGGAATTAGACTGAGCAGGGGGAACCTCCTAAGCCACAAGCCATGTGTTTCCCCAGAGACGCTTGGGCAGGAGTTTAAATAGACAAGCTCTGATGGGTTACCCGAGACAAGCTGCAGTACGTCCAGGTCCCAGAACTAGACAGTCTCTTTCCAGAGGGTCAGGGATCAGCATCTCCAAGCAAACATTTTGAAGCACTGGCCTCATCCGTAGAAACCTCTCTCTCTTCAGAGCTATCACAGCCTGGTGCAGTGTGATCATGGATGAGCCGAAGTGATCTCCACTGTAAAGTTTTCCTAACGGCTCATTGATGGCTGCAGTGAAATTTGCAGTGAGGTCTCTGGCTCCTCATGCTGTAGTCTGATGCCAGCTGTTGCTCTGTGAATGGGAAAGGGGCTCCTACGTCATGTCGGCTGTGACCTCTCAAATCTCAGGGCAGTAGCTCTCCGAGGGCACCTCTTTGAGCTGGAGCAGACCTGCAGAGAAGGAGAAACGCCTGCTGCTAGCACCCAAGCCCCCCCAAAAGAGAGCGGGCTCCTTTCCCAGCTGGAGTCATTTCTCCTGCCCTAGGGCTAGTAGTAGGTGTTGTAGGCACAGGACGGGCAGGGCACCCATTGGTGTGGTATCTGGACATCAGTGTATAGGCACAGAAAAGAGGTAGGTGCCTGGCACGGTAATGTGGCAGAGGAGGTTACCATTGGCACATTGTGCCTAATGCTTCCTCCAGCACCCACTGATCCTGTGCATAATGCCAAGTTCTAGCTCTTGCAAAGAGCAGTTCAGGCCTGGGCACCAGGCTCAGATTTGCTTGCTGCCTTCCTGCCTGGCAAAGGGACACTGTGCTAGCGGGTGTTTCAAGGGGATGCTTCAGCACTAGCCAAGGTTTCCCACTTCTGCTTCACCCCAGTCCCCACCTTCCAGGGGTCCCTGAAGGCAAATGAACGTAGTGGGGAGCAATCTTCCACCTACTCCGTATCGGTGCCGGTTGGTATACCTGTGAAACGCCATCAGAGCTGTGCCCGATGCTCTAAGGACAATGAAGCAGGCAGAATTC
This sequence comes from Mauremys mutica, assembly GCF_020497125.1. Taxonomy (NCBI): domain Eukaryota; kingdom Metazoa; phylum Chordata; order Testudines; family Geoemydidae; genus Mauremys; species Mauremys mutica. The sequence goes on along the minus strand of NC_059074.1, from coordinate 207,841,757 downwards.
CCTGCCCAGGGAGTTTCCAGGCTGACTGGGTGTAAAAAGATGTGGCACTGCGCAGGGCTGGGTGTGGTGAGGGTGAGAGCTGCTTGGCTGTGACTAAAAAAATATTGGTGCAGAGCTCTGCAAATTCTGTAGAGCAGCTGTCCAGGATGTGCTTGTTACCACCACCACTCCCACTAAACCTTGCCCTCTTGATATACAGGTGTGTGTCTCGCTTCCGTGGCTGGGAGGCCATCTGGCAGCTGCCCGGTTAGCAGCAGGGAGTGCTTGTGCTCCTAGCTGGGACAGAACTGAGTGGACCCAGCCTTGATGAGGTTGTTCCGGGGCTTGCAACTGCATGTCAGGGAATGGGCCTGGTACGGAGAGGCCCAGGGTAGTGAGTGATGGAGTCAGGGAAAAGCACACGGGGGTCCTTCAGCTCAGTTCAGTGAGAGTTTATTCAGTAACAAGCTCTGTCAGTGTAAGATGTAGCCAGACCCCTCAGATCTAATCCTGCTCCCACTGAGATCAGTGGAAACAAGTGTGGGTCTTTAATTAGCCATTTGCGGGGGATTTTGCAGTGTGCTTGAACTGAGATCCCCCCTCCATCCGGTGCTGTCCTGGGGCAGTGGAGACCCCGGTTGGGGCAGGCAGGGAGCAATGCTGGTGCTGCATCAGACCATCTCAAATCCTTACATCTGCCATGATGATATTTGGACAGCTTAAAACAGCCTGACTCTGCTACCACACCAAAGGGGTGACCCCACAAAGAGGGGGCACGTCTGGAATCTGCCTTTGCTGTCTTGGGTTATTAGTGAGCAAAGACATTCTTCGTGTTCTGAGCCCGTCTTGGCCAGCTGCAGGGGCTGCGTGCAGACTGTACACGCACCCTCGGGAAGTGCCAAGCGTGGCACGTGGCAGCCCCAAAGGACACTGCTCAGAAAGTTATGGGCCCATCAATACAGGGTGATAAAATCCCAGCAACACCTGCAAGGCAGCCGGCAAAGGGTTTTAAAGAACCGCGCTTGTGCCTTTCAGGTTGTCTCTGGTGACAAAAGGGGCCTGAAAGGGCTTTTTCCAAAACCAGGGGTTTCCTGTGGCTTGTTTTATTTTCTCCTTACGATACGAGGCGTGTTTTTCTGGAGGACCTGCTGGATGTCTGAGAGCTTGTGTAGGGTGAGCTCTCAACTCAGCGGCATGGGCATTGAATCTAGCAGGCAGGGGGCGTTGCAATGCTCCTCGTCATTCAAGCGAGATGTTCTCAGGGAGCTTTAATAGTGACGCAGTTTCCCTCTCTCGACTGGTGCAGGTTTCACTCCCAAGTCCCCATTTCACTCATTCTTCAGTCAGTCCCGCAACTGACAGGGCCCAGCTTCCTGATGCCAAACCCGAGGGGGACAGGCTGCTTTGGGGGAGAGGAACGGCCAGGCCGGGCTTCTTTCGCCGTCAGAAAGCAGCAAAACAAAAGCACAAGCTTTTTATTTTACTTTGCAGGGTCACCGGCAGGTGTGGGCAGGTGCTCGTGGCTGCAATCTAGCTTTCATTGGCTGCTTTTTGTTTCCCTTCGGGGGCTGGGGGGCAGTAAGCTCCGTGGCTCTCATTGACTCTTCTCCCCAGCCGGGGACTGGGCCTCTTGCTGTGGGCAAAGCCTGGGGTACTGCAGGCCTTGGGAACTCTCCCGTGCAGTGGTAGCCCCATGTTTTGCTTGGTTGTTTAGTGGCCAGGTGGTGGTTGGAAGGGTCTGAGGGTGGGTGGGGGGGGACAGGTTTGAGTTGTCCAGTGGGGATAGGTGGTCATGGGGGTGGTGTTTGGCTTTGTGTGGCTGATTCCCCTTTCTGGGGCAGAGACACTCCTGAGGAGCAGCTGGGAGAAATGGAGAGAGGACAGGGCGCGGGTGCTGGGAAGATTGAGATGCTCCTGAGGGGCAGCTGGGAGGGAAAGCACTCAGCTGGTGTGTGTCGCCGCTGCAGGGAGTCGGGCCTACGTTCTCCTGTCCCTGAGCCAGCAGGACGGCATTGAGCAGCACATGGACTTCGACAGTCGTTACACCCTCCTGGAGCTGTTTGCAGAGACCACGTCCTCCGAAGAGCACTGCATGTCCTTCGAGGGGATCCACCTGCCCCAGGTACCCGCTGGGCTGGCTAGCTTGGGGGGAGGGGCACAGGAGCAGGGGGTTTCACTGGGCGGGGGGCTTGGAGACCTGTCTGGTATGGAGATGGACGGTGTGGTGACAGGAGAGAGAGCTCAGAGGCCTATTGGGGAGGGGAGGGATGGCTCAGGGTGGGTAGGTTGCGGGAGGGTTGGCTCAGAGGCCTGTTAGGATGGGGGAGGGGAGGGTTGGCTCAGGGTGGGGAGGATGGGGGAGGGTTGGCTCAGGGTGGGCAGGACGGGGAGGTTGGGGGGAGGGTTGGCCCAGAGGCCTGTTAGGATGGGGGAGGGGAGGGATGGCTCAGGGTGGGCAGGCTGGCGGAGGCCTGTTGGGGGTGAGTAGCGATGCTCCAGGACAGGTGGGCAGGCAGGGGGGTGGGTGGGGAGCTCTCGTACCGTGGCTCTGACGCCGTGTCTGTTGCAGATCCCCGGGAAGCTGCTGTTCTCGCTGGTGAAGCGCTATCTGTGCGTCACCTCTCTCGTGGACAAGCTCAACAGCAGCACGGAGCTGGGCGGGGAGCGGCAGGACTGCGCCGTGCCCTGCGCTCACGTCGGGGAGAGGAGCCGCCTGCAGCGGGAGTTCGAGTTCAGCATGGCCATGGCCAATCTCATCTCCGAGCTGGTGCGGGTGATGGGCTGGGACCGCAGCCAGAGGATGGAGCTGCTGTCCCTGCAGGAGGGGCAGCCGCGGGTCGTCCGCTCCATCTTCCAGCCCAAGGCTCCCGCCTGCGCCGCCGTCCAGGTGCCTCTGGTCACACCAAAGCCCTCGCCGCGCAAAAAGCAGGGCCCCGGGTTCCTGACTTTGTCCGACTTTGCCAGGCGCAGCAGCTACGTGGAGTATGTGCAGGAGACCCTCAAGCCAGGGATGATGGTGCGCATGCTGGAGGACTACGAGGAGATCAGCGCTGGGGACGAGGGCGAGTTCCGCCAGAGCAATAACGGCATGCCCCCCGTGCAGGTGAGTGCCCGAGGAGCGTGGGACTGGCACAGTAAGGGAGGAGGGTGAAACACTGCAAGTGGCATGGCTTCCCTGCCCCTGAGAGCCCCGGTCCCTGGTGTTCGGCTTGGACTCTCTGTAGCTGGCTTCCTTTGATCCACAAAGGGGCTGTGCTCCCCTGGCCGGGGGTGAACAGGTTTTTCATCCTCACACGTCCCGTTTAGGAGAGCCGGCTGCAAGTGAGAGTCCAGTCTGGGGGGCTCCCTTCGCGCTATGCGTGCGCAGAGCAGCATGTGCTTGGTGCAGGGTCAGAGCTGCAGACAGAGCCCACCTGACTTGGGAGAAACTTAAGCAGTGTCTCCAAGAGAAGTTTGCCGCTATGCCTACAGCTGCTGCTGATGATGAAGATTTGTGGGATTCAAAACTGCCATTCTCTCAGCATGTGCTGAGTCCATTGGCTATGTCACCCACCATCACCAAGATTGGTTGATGAGAACAATGCTGAGATTCAGGGCCTGCTTGACGAGAAGAGACAAGCTCATTGCATGTGGGAAAACAAACATATCACCAGCAGAAGAAAGAGTCATTCAAGCAACTCAAGGCTGAAGCCCTAAGGAAAATCTGTGTCATCAAAAATAAGTGGTGGCGAGAAAAGGCCAAGGAGATTGAGCTTTACGCTGATAAACATGACATGAGGAGTTTTTTTCAGGCAATAAGGGCCATTTATGGTCCATGCTCCACCCACACCACTCCGAGGCCAAGACGGGTCAACATATTTTAAGGAGAGCGAAGCCATCAAAGCCAGATGGAAGGAGCATTTTGAGTTAGTCCTGAACCATGAGTCAACTCTCTCTGATGCCACTATTGAATCTATACCTCAACGACATGAAAGAGAATCTCTTGCTGATCCATCCCCCCACCCCGCAGAAGAAGTAACACGAGCCATAATGCAAACTAAGAACAACAAGGCACAGGGTCTGAAGTCTACAAGTTTGGAGGTGAAGAATTGGTAGGGAAGCTCCACAAACTTTTTCTTCATATCTGGTATAATGAGAAGATTCCAGAAGACTTGAGAAGCGTTAACATTGTTACAATCTTTAAGAGAGGAGATAAGTCGGAGTGTGGAAACTATCGAGGCATTGCCTTGCTATCTACAGCAGGGAAGATTCTTGCCTGTATCCTCTTAAACCTATTACTTCCTCTTGCTGAGGAAATATTGCCGGAATCTCAGTGTGGTTTTAGACCATCCTGTGGGACAACCGACATGATGTGTGTTGCCCGCCAAATCCAGGAAAAGTCTCGAGAGCAAAGTCAGAACCTGTACATGGCTTTCATCGATTTGGCAAAGGCCTTTGACTCTGTCAATCGTGAATCCCTGTGAGAGGTGCTGGCCAGAGTTAGCTGCCCTCCATCTATTTAACAATCATTTTGGTCCTCGTTAAAGACCACCTCCCCAATGGAGCTGACATTCAATACAGAATGGATGGGAGGGTCTTTAATCTTCGATGTCTCCTCTCGAAGTCTAAAGTCTTCAGGGCATCCATTACTGATGACTGTGTCATCCTCACGCACACTGAGTATGACCTTCAGTCCATACTGGATTTTCTTGCACAAGCTTACCAAAGCCTAGGACTCGCACTCACTATTGGGAAGACTAAAGTGCTCCATCAACTTGCCTTAGGCCTTGCACATGACCCACCACAAATCACCATCAAGGACTTTGGAGACAGTTGAGCACTTTTGCTACCTCGGTGGCCAACTTTCTCAAAACTCAAAAATCGACAGTGAGATCCAGCACAGGATCCAGCGCGCAAGTGCTTCCTTTGGGAAATTGCTCCGACGCGTTTTCATGGACCGTGACCTACGGCAGGACACCAAGATCCAGGTCTAGAAGACAATTGTTGTTCCTACACTTCACTATGGATGCGAAACCTGGGTGACCTGTCGACAGCACCTCAGGAGCTTGGAGAGGTACCGTACCACCAGCGATGCCTCCGGAAGATTCTTCGTGTCAAGTGGGAAGATCGCTGCTCCAACGCCAGCATCCTCGCTGAAACCAATGTCACCAGCATTGAAGCAATGATCCTCATGCACTGACTTCGCTGAGCTGGACATGGTGTGCAAGATGCCAGACTTTCGCCTCCCAAAACAAGCCCTCTACTCTCAGTTCACCCATGGCCAGAGATCCCGCGGTGGTCAGAGGAAATGCTACAAAAACGCACTAAAAGCGGATCTTATGAAAACTGATGTGGACATCACAAGCTGGAAGGAACAAGCCACTACCGATCCCAAGGGTGCCATTTCCTCCATCAGGCAGTGGCCTGCTTTGAGGAGAAGTGCCTTGCCCTTGAAGCTGAAAAGAGAGAGAAGGAAGGAAAAAGAAAGAACTTTCTCCCAGCAGGCAACTGGCCTGCCACGAAATATCTGGTTGAGGTAAAGGAGGTCTGTAGATTGCCACGGACTCGCAGGGGCGAAAGAAAATGCAGGCCTGTTATTTACCAGGCTGCACGTGGCAACAGACTATATTGGTAAGGGATGCAAGGAGAGTATGGGTCACGATGCAAACTGCAGACACACACACACACTAAAATTAATCAATTTAAAGTTTTATTGGGGATAATTACAAGGGGTAAGGGAGCAGCGTATGATTAGCTAATAGAGTTAATGAAACTTAAAACACACAATGACTAAAATATCTACTAACAATATTTATAAACAAAGATGCAGCATTTAGTAATAACCGATACTTACAAATACAAACCAGCGCATAACGACCGGCAAATGTAGAAGCTCTGTTTGAAACACGTGAGCTGAGAGAGAGGCTTCGAGGTGATCAGGCTCGGTTACGGGTGTACACAGGATACACAGGATTCATTTTTCTTTCTCCTCTCCCTGCCTGCACATGGCAGGCAGGCCTAAAGTACCAACTATGACATCATAGAAGTGTCATAGGGGACGGGGCCCAAAACCTGTTTGTGTTCATTTCTGATTGGCACAAGCAAAGTTTACACCATGTAGGGGAGCAGGTGCCTTAAAGTCTGGCTTCGCCCCCAAAAGGTGAGGAAATGCATATTGTTTTAGAATGCGTTCAACACTGAATGACAAAAGAAGAGGCCAGGGCAATACCGGTATGGGCAAGTTTTACAGGATGCAGACAGGAACTCATCTCAACACATCAGGCAGTGGCCTGCTTTGAGGAGAAGTGCCTTGCCCTTGAAGCTGAGAGAAGGAAGGAAAAAGAAAGAACTTTCTCCCAGCAGGCAACTGGCCTGCCACGAAATATCTGTACCTACAGCGGGTGGATTTGCAGGTCCAGGATCAGACTCTCGAGTCATCTCAGGACCCATATATAATTCTGTGATAGAGATCATCCTCGAATTGAGGGATCACTTACTTAATCTGTTAGTAAATTCAGTTTGTGCTGATGCCTTGAGGGGGATAGTGGTTGAGGTAAAGGAGGTCAAGGGTTTTTTGTTTGTTTTTAAGGTGGGAGAGACTAAAGCATGCTTGTCCTGGGAGGGGAATGAGCCGGAGGTGAGGGGGATCAGGGTGGGATAGGGTCACAGGGGCAGGGTAGAGGGGCTGCAGGAAGAGAGGAGATGAGCTCTCAGGTTCAGTGACTGGGGCCATGAGGGGTGGGGTGGTGAGAGGCAGAGGGGGAAGGGAAGTGAGGACTGGGCGGCAGAGGGATGGAGTTCCACTTGGATCTTGCTAGTTTTCTTCCCGCAGAAGTTAGGAGGATCCCGGGAGGAGGGGGATAGGAGGGAGCTGACGGTGGCCGGGCAGTGAGCATGGTGCACGCTAGGGGCAGAGCCATAGAAGGAGAGACGATTTGCAGCGGAGCAAGTCCTCCTGGGGCTGGGACATGTGCTAGAGGCCCTGCACTGTGCAGCAGCAGGAGTTGAGGAAGTGGATGGTGGGGCTGGGGCAGGGCTGGGGATCTTTGAGCTGGGTGAGTGTGGAGAGTCAGTGAGGGTGGAAAGCAGAGAAGTCCTGGCAGTGCTGGGGGAAGTCAGAGGCCGCTGGGTAGCGGGGCAAGTCGAGGGCACAGCAGGCTGTGTTGGAGCTGAGACGCTGGCCAGGCACAGGAGCCTCAGTGAGGGAAGGACCCGAGGGGAGCAGATCAGGCTGGTGCCCATTTTGGTGGGTGGGAGAGCTGCTCCTAGGCTGTGGTCAGGGAGGTGGGTGGCTAGAGGCCAGAAGGGTGAGATTGTGGCGCGCAAAAGAGGAGGCGCTGGGAGTCCAGGCCAGAAAGAAAGGTGGCTGGAACGTTCCCGTGGGCAGTAGATGGAGGGAGGGGAGAACAAAGTCAGATGCAGTGTTGGTCTCACTCATTCGCTGCCGTTTGAAGAGGGATGTGGGGTGTTGGGAGAGGAAGGCTGGCGCCCTGGCTCTGCTCGGTAGCAGGGGAAGCCGGGCTCGGGGAGTGGGGATGGAAGGAGTGACTGCAGTGTTGGGGGAAGTGCAGGTTTCAATGGGAGCTGGGAGTTGCAAGGAGACAGGGTCCTGAATGGCTGTGATCTGTTGGGAGATTGACCAGACTGTGCCCCTGTTAAATAGGGTACAGAATAGCCAGCACCTAACGCTTGTTGCTTCGGACTGCAGGGCTGGGGGGGAGGAGATTTTCACCTGGGCCAGTGGGTGTTGGGGAACTTTGAGCCCTGACCACACCCACTTTCATTCCATGGATCTCCTGGCCACGCTCCCTACCTGCCTCTCCTTCTCCCCACCAGAGATCGGTCAGCTCTCTCCGCTCTGTGCAATGACTGCCCTGTGGGTTATGTGCGTATTCATGATGTTCATTGCTCGGCTTGCCATCTGGGGTTCGTTTGAACATTTCATGCATCTGTCTTGTGCTGTAGCATTGTCAGCTGGGCAGACCATATTACCTCACACCCAGGATTGCCCTCCCTGTCCCAGACTGCACTTGTCATCAATATTCTGTGGCCACTCTTCCCGCTCTGTTTTCCCATTCCGTTCCGCAGTGGTTTCCTCACTTGGCCTTGGACCATACTTAGGACCATACTCTGGCCTTCCCCAGACCAACACTCTGCTTTGCATAGCCCATTACGCTATCTTCCTTGGCTGCCTCCGCCGCCCTCACAACCCTCCTGGTCAGCTTCGCTGAAACCATCTCCTTCCTTGAGATAGCCATTGTGTGTGACCAAGACAAGGAAGGCTAGATTTAAAAACCATCCTGACCCAGTCAGTAGCCTCTGAATCAGCAGCATCCAGTCCTCCAGACCCCCCCACATGAAAAGAGCAACTATGCGGCGTGTGTGCAGCATCCTCCACACATGTGCAGTGAGCTGTCCTGGCTGCCCCAGGCATGACCAGTCTTGGTGCACTGAGCCGTGCCACACCTGAGCCTGAGAAGCTGGCTTTGGGAGCCCAGAGCTGGGTAGCCGCTCATCTGGCCCGGCGATGGTATAAAAGTTCCTGGTAACGGCAGTGGCTCTGACCCAATCTTCCTGTCACTGGTGAGACCAGCTGGTTGGAGAGTGTGCCGCAGTGTCCAGATAAGATGTCTGCTGTGCAGTTGATGGTTGGGTGCATCCCAATGTATTTAGAGTTGAAACTGTAAAAAAGATGTGTCTGCAAGGCTCTAGGCACCCTGCCTCATTCGTTAGACAATAGAGTGAAATCCAGCAGCATTCCCATAGGTGCTCAGCCAGCCAGTGCCTACAGAAACTTACTTCTATCCCCTGATTGCTGTGGGATGCATGTCCTCTGTCCTCTCCAGAAGCCGTGTCAAACAGGGGTCTTTGTAACAGGACCAGGAAGTCACCAAATCTGAGCTCTTTTGGATCAAGGCGGGAAGCAAATTCCAGAGTCTGAGCCCTCGGAGAAGGCCCTGCCAGCCATAACGGCCACTTTAACAAACAAACAGTCCCTCCCTCGCCGTTTCTCCTTCCTTCTTGACACCCTCACTTCTCCGTTCCGTGGCCTGGCCTCACTTGATCAGTCCCTGTACACGGCCTCCGGCAGAGCCCTCGTTTGCCAGGTGTGGAACTTTCACCGCAAGGATTTGCTCCTCCCTGCTCGGAGCCCGTCTTTACCCACCAGCCATTCCGTTTCCATCCTCCACAACGAAATTCTGTCACTGGAGGTCCCCTTTAATTCCAGGCCCTTTACTCTCTATAAAAATCTATCATCCCATTGCCCTGCCTGCCTCTCCTGTCCACACTAGTATAACACACTCTTAGTCCTTAAGTTAAAACTGGAGGATTGCTGGCACACCAATCATTTCACTGTCCTCTGGCCCACAGCTCTAGTGATCTAGGAGTTCTCCCTCTGCTTTCAGCTGATCGTGAAAATCTTTACTTGTGGGCTCAGGCCTGTGCTTTGCCAGATGTTATTTGTGAAGGGCTTTTTCCCCTAAGGTCTTTAAAAAGTTCCTAGACACTGACTCATCCTCCTTTTGTTATCTTTCTTCGTAAGGGTTTTAAAAAGTCTGCGGCCGAGGAGGGCTGAAATTGTAAGTGTGAAGAAGGCACTGTACTTTCAGAACCGTGTTCAGACTTGTAGACATGATGCCAGCTTTGTCAAAGCACTATCCTGCGCTTGAAAACTTGGCCGGGTACCGATCTCTGTGGTGAGCTAAGGCCTTCGCTTGGCTTGAAAGAAGTGTTTTTGACTCTGTTACGATGGGACAAGCTGGAGAGTGTCTGCAGAGCACGTACAGCAGAAAATGTCCCTAGCTGGGCACTTAGTGTTAAGTGTGCGTGCGCTCTCTCACACACACACACTCATCTAGTAGGAGAGCAGCTTTTAAATTCTATAAGCTGAGGCTGTGTCTGCACTGCAGCTGAGAGCAGGCTTCCTGGTAGACACATGCACGGCCCCTGCTCTAGCTTGCACACAAATAGCAAGGTTGCACGGGCAGTGGCTTAGGCTAGCTGTCCGTGAATGTGCCAAGGAGGCTGGGTGGCTTTGCACTGAGTTGCTGCCCCGCTATCCCTGACTACGCTGCTGTGTGTGGTGTCCTGGCTTGAGCAGAGCTGGCGTGAGTCTGTTGACCTGTGCTGGGAAGCTCATTCCCAGTTGCAGTGCAGACATACCCTGAATAAATCAAGAGCAAGGAGTTTCCAAGCAGCAGAAGCAAAGCTGGTAGAACTTATGTGAGTAGTTCCTGATGCTGTTTTTAAACAAGAACCTAGGAAACGGACGCAAAAGCACTTGTTAATGCAGGACAGTATCAAGTTTACCCGTTTAAAATCAGGGAAAGGCAACGGTTCCAATATCAATATTGACTAAGCCACATTGTGTGTCCTGGATACCACAGAATGTGCCCACGGTTATGCAGCTTAGTGGGGGAGATGGTGGCGGGCGTATTCCCTTCTCTAGTTATAGAACGGGGGCATTGGGGAAGTGGCAGGTCTGATCACACAGGTCTGTTTCACCCACAGGTTTTGTGGCAGTCTACAGGCCGGACTTACTGGGTGCACTGGCACATGGTGGAGATTACTGGCGCTGGAGAGCAGCCTGAAGAAGAAGCTGCCCAGGAAAAGGTATCCAGTCTGACGGAGAACTTGACACTAACCACAGGTGAGGTTCTGTGCACTGTATGTACATGTGCATGCTCTGCCTGTTGCTCCCATGTGCTTTGGGACTGGTCACATTTCCTTTCCAGCATGAAGTGACTTACATTTCTTCTACGGATTTTCCTAAAGAGAGAAGTAATTCTGCCGTTCTGTATGAGGGGTGACAGCTTGTCAGTCAGTGATATGACATAGAGCTGCATGGGACACATGCGCAGAGAACAATAGGTGAAAAATGTCATTTAATACATTGACGTCACTCTAGAGTGTGCACATAAACTCTAGTTAGAATTAAACTGAACTAACTGCTAAAACCAGCATCTTAGGATATTTTGGCACTTGCTGCAAATGAAACCACCTGAAATTTGGTGCATATAACATCAAGAGGAATGAATCAAACAATGTAGGATCATAAGTTTTAAAAGCACCGGTGTGCTTTTTTTGGAGTTTGATAGGCTAAGGTTTTAAAAGCTGTTGAGTAATTTTGGGTATCTGCATTTCTGGGGGGTTCATCTTGAAGCACCTTAAAAGGTCTGGTTTTTCTAGGCAGGGTACTCAACAATTTCCTTTAAGGAGTCTTAAGCTGAACACCCCAAAATCGAGGCACCCAAAATTTGTCACTTTTGAAAATCTTTTTCATCTTGTCTGACCTCCTGCATAACACAGGATAGAGAATTGCCCCAGTAATTCCTGCATCAAACCCAACAACTTGTTGCTGAACTAGGATGCATTTTTTAGACAGACATCCAGTCTTGATGTAAAGACTCCACGTGGCAGAGAGTAAGCTGTTTCAGCCATCAGTCACCCTCTCTGTTAGAAAAGTGTGCTTCTCTTTCCAGTTTGGCTTTCTGCATCACTGACCCCCAGCCACTGGACCTTGTGATGTCTGTCTGTTAAACTTTGCCTGAACACCAGCTTGCTTTGGCTTAAGTTAAACCGCTGCAAACCCCTGTAGGGATGCTCTTATTTCAGTTTACACGTGGTTTAATTCATTTAGCTTATATCTATTCCTAGTCAAGCTAGTTTACCTGAAATAAACCTGATTTAAACTGGAATAAGTGTGTCCCCACAGCTTTGGCAATGCTTTAAATACATTTGTTTAAAATCACACCGTTATCCTGTGCACTCTGCATGTAGGCAAGCCCTTCTATTACTGAGCTCTCTCGTGATGATACCTTCTCCCTGCGTAAGAACTTCCGGACCATGATCAGGGCTCCATTTAGCCTTCCTTTCAATAAGCTAAATCGATGTAGGGCATGCCTACACTTGCCATTTAAAGTGGAAAAAGTCCCTTTTTTGCGCAAAAAACGTGGGAGCGTCTACACTTGCTAATGATTCAGAAGTTTCACCACAAACAGAAAACCACCTCCACGAGAGGCGCACAGCTCTTACTGGTGATGCTTTTGCAGTGATGTGCAAGTGAAGACCCGTTCTTCCTGTTTACAGAGTTTTTAGCCTCCGGAGGATATCCTACAGGGCCTAGGTGACCACTCAGGCCAGCAGCTCCGCTGCTTTGACGCCAGGTAAACAGACGTCCACCCCTCCCCTGTAAACTCCCAAGAATTTAGAAACTCCCCTTCCTGGTTTCTTGGGAAGTGCTCACTTATCTGGCCAGGTGACAATGGCTGCTCCACGACAAACGATCCCCTGCTTGGAGCAATGCTGAGCTACTGGAGTTGATCAGTGTTTGGGGACAGGACGCTGTGCAGGGACCCAGGATGCCCTGTGATCACCTCCCTCCCCCTTCCCATAAGACCTATCATCAAACTGGAGAGAGCTGCACTGTGGGATAGCTGCTCTTGTCCGCGATGGAAGTGCTGCAAACGTGAACGCTCTCGGATGCCTGTGAAAGTGAGTGAGGACACAAACCAGGGCTTTTCTTTCACTGGTGAACCTAACAGCGCAAAAACGCTGCAAGTATAGACATAGCCTCAGCTCTTTAAGAGTCCTGCATGTTTTCCAGACTATTGATCGTTCTTATGGCTCTTCTCAGACCCCCTTCTCGCCACCAGTGTAAAATCTGGGCCTAGATCAGGCCGACGCAAAACTAAGATCTCTGAGTACTCAGACCCCAAGCCACATCTGTTCACTGCTGTGGCTGAGCCCAGGACCCTCACCCCGGTTAATACAGCAGTGAACAAACGGGACCTTTTATGCTTGCAGTTTTGGTGTGCGGGAAATCTCTGTACCTCGGTACTGGTACAGCCCTGGGGCCGTTGTTTCTGAGCACCAAAAGCAGGTGCTTCTACTGAGCACATGTCTGTTCTCTTCAGGTCCTTCTTTATTTTTCAGTCCTCACAGGCGTGCTCTGCTCCCCCGAGCGGAGCCTGCCAGTTAAGATGCTGCTTACTCCCTTCTTCCAGATGTTAGGGAGGCTGTTAAGCAAGACTTACTTCTGATCTCCACAGTACCCCCCAGACGTCCCCCATTTCCTGCCCCCTTTCCTTTGCTGACAGTCCTCTAGCCCAGGGGTCTCAAACATGCGGCCCGCGGGCCGCATGCGGCCCGCGGAGCTCTTCCCTGCGGCCCGCGGAGCTCCCCAGGGGAGCTCCGCAGGGGCCCCCAAGAGAAAAGCGGAGAGCCTCGGCGCATAGAGCGCCGAGTCTCCGTCCGAGCGCCTGAGCCCCGCCCCGATCCGAGCCGCGTGGGGAGGGGGCGGGGCTGGGAGCTCTGGGCTGAGCGCTGCGCTCGGCGTGGAGCTCCCAGCCCCGCCCCCTCACCACACGGCTCTGAGCGGGACCGCCGGAGACGCGCTCGGGTAAGGGGGGGGGGGGGGAAGCGGGACCCGCCGGGGCCGGGCCGGGGGAAGGGAAGCGGGACCCGCCGGGGCCGGGCGGGGGGGGGAAGGGAAGCGCTCAGGGCTGGGGCAGAGGATTAGGGTGCGGGGGGATGAGGGGTTCATGATGTGGGGGCGCTCAGGGCTGGGGCAGAGGATTAGGGTGCGGGGGGATGAGGGGTTCATGATGTGGGGGCGCTCAGGGCTGGGGCAGAGGATTAGGGTGCGGGGGGATGAGGGGTTCATGATGTGGGGGCGCTCAGGGCTGGGGCAGAGGATTAGGGTGCGGGGGGATGAGGGGTTCATGATGTGGGGGCGCTCAGGGCTGGGGCAGAGGATTAGGGTGCGGGGGGATGAGGGGTTCATGATGTGGGGGCGCTCAGGGCTGGGGCAGAGGATTAGGGTGTGGGGGGATGAGGGCTCTGGCTGGGGCTGAGGATTAGGGTGCAGGGTCCTAGTGCCTGCCCTCCGCCAGTACTGGCAAGGCAGGCTTCCCTTACCCTGAGCCTCTCCAACCCCAAACCCTCAGCCCCAGCCAGAGCCCTCATTCCCCCCGCACCCTAATCCTCAGCCCCAGCCCTGAGCACCCCCACATCATGAACCCCTCATCCCCCTGCACCCTAATCCTCTGCCCCAGCCAGAGCCCTCATTCCCCCCGCACCCTAATCCTCAGCCCCAGCCCTGAGCGCCCCCACATCATGAACCCCTCATCCCCCTGCACCCTAATCCTCTGCCCCAGCCAGAGCCCTCATTCCCCCCGCACCCTAATCCTCAGCCCCAGCCCTGAGCACCCCCACATCATGAACCCCTCATCCCCCCGCACCCTAATCCTCTGCCCCAGCCCTGAGCGCCCCCACATTATGAACCCCTCATCCACAGCCCTCACCCCACACTCCAAACCTCTGCCCTAGCCCTGAGCCCCCTCACATCATGAACCCCTCATCCACAGCCCTCACCCCACAGCCCAACCCTCTTCCCTAGCCCTGAGCCCCCTCGCATCATTAACCCCTCATCCACAGCCCTCACCCCACAGCCCAACCCTCTTCCCTAGCCCTGAGCCCCCTCCTGCATCATGTACCCCTCGCCCTCAGCCCCACAGCCCTCACCCTGCACTCCCTCCTATCCCCAAACTCCGTCCCAAAGCCTGCACCCCCACCCCCTGCCGCAGCCTGGAGCCTGCATCGAGCACAGAGCCTGCATCCAGACCCCCTCCCCCACCCAAACTCCCTCCCAGAGCCTTAGGCAGTAAATCTAAGTGCGTGTTTTGTCCTTTGAGTGAGGTGCATTACTGAGTGTATATATTTATTAAAACTGCGCGCGCTTAGGGGAGGAGGTGGAGAAGAGACAGGGCAGGGGCGGGGCCTCATGGAAGGGGTGGATTGGGGGTGGGGCCAGGGGCAGCAAGGGGGCGTGTCAGTGATGCGGCCCTCGGGCCAATGCACTAGTCCTCATGCGGCCCTCGGGGTCATTTGAGTTTGAGACCCCTGCTCTAGCCAGTGGTCATTCTATGTGATGGTGTCGTGTCCTCAAAATGATGAGTGTGATTGTAATAATTCTCCCCTTGCTGCGCCGCACCAGCCGCCTGGTGTCTTTGGATTGAACTGAGCAGCTGGCTCTGACTAGTGAGCTCAGATTTCAGTCAGTTTAAATGGAAATCCTTTTATTTAAAATCCCTGCTGGATCTCTCCTTGTCGCTGAGCAGGAAGGTGGTGGTTGGTCCTGATAGCCACCCAGTGTTCTCTGCTCTTGCTTCATGCGCTCGCTCTGTGTGCGGGTAGATGGCAGGCTGGGAATCCGGCCAGCCTGTTAAGAGACTGAATTCCCTTTGAATCCTGGCCCTTGGCTGCCTGAGTGGCCCAAGCCAGCTGTCTCCTCCTGGCTCAGATGGCTCTGCAGCAGCGTAACTGTCCTGCTGAGGTGCTCAGGGTTTGTGTCTCTGCCTTGCTGTGCCCCCTGCAGTGACCCAGACGTTTTACTGCAAGCCCCTTGGGGGGCTGTACTCCCTGCCCTACCTGATGGACCGGCTGAGCGAGGACTCCGAGGCCCTGAGCTGGGCCGAGTGGTGGGAGCTGCTCTTCTTCGTGAAGAAGCTAGACCCACATGAGCAGCAGGAGGTCGCCCAGCTCATCCGGCAGTACCAGGAGGAGCAGGTGTGGGACGGGATGGTGCAGGGGAGGGAGAAGGACCTGGGAGGAATAGGGAACTGGGAGGTGAGATACCATGGAGCGAAGCGGGAGAACAGGTGAGATGGGAGTGGATGGGGGCAGCAGGGATGGAGTGGAACAGGGAACTGGGGAGCCTTGGGAAGAGCGGAGCAGACTGGGTGGGGAGATTGAACTGTGGGAGTAAGTGGAGATGGCGGGGGGGGGGGGGCGCATGTTGGGGGGGGCCAAGAACTGTGGGTGGAACAGAGGAAGGAGAACGAAAGAGGAGACCAGCTCTGCCCAGGCCCGGGTAGAGAAACTGTGTCCAGCAGACTCTGGATGGCAGGTCACAGGCATGGGAAGATGCTGTCAGCAGCCACTCGGACATCGATCTAGGACAAGAGAATTGGGCTTGTTTGGTTCTGGCTGGCCTGGGGATATCCTGGTGTAGGGTCGGTTCTGGCTGACCTGGGGATATCCCGGTTGGACAAGCCCAGGGTTGGGTTGGTTCTGGCTGGTCTAGGGACATCCCGGTTGGACTAGCCCATTCTGGGTCGGTTCTGGCTGGCCTGGGGACATCCCAGTTGGACTAACCCGGTGTGAGTTCAGTTCTGGCTGGCCTGGGGACATCCTGGTGTGGGGTCGGTTCTGGCTGACCTGGGGATATCCTGGTTGGACTAGCCCAGGGTTGGGTCGGTTCTGGCTGGTCTAGGGACATCCCGGTTGGACTAGCCCATTCTGGGTCGGTTCTGGCTGCCTTGGGGATATCCCGGTTGGACTAGCCCAGGGTTGGGTTGGTTCTGGCTGGTCTAGGGACATCCCGGTTGGACTAGCACATTCTGGGTCGGTTCTGGCTGGCCTGGGGACATGGGCCTGCTGAGCATTAACCCAGGCCCTGCATTTCCAGCTGTCGGAGCTGGATGAAGAAGCCCTGATCCAGCTGTCGGTACCGGTGGAGCTGGCCCAGAAAGTGCTGCGGGTGCTGAGCAAGCAGTGCCAGGGCTGCACCCTGAGTGACCTGCACAGCTCCCATGTCTACAGCAAGTACTTCCTCCGCCCAGCGGGGGTTCAGCCGGGCGGCCTGGGGCTGGACTCAGCCCCCTCGGAGTGCGCCGAATCCCTGGTGTCCAAGAAACCAAAGAAAGACCCTCCCACCGCCAGAGTGCCTGCCCCCGCCCCGGCCCCCCCGGAGAAATCCGACTGCCAGCTGTTCAGCGAGCTGCTGCGAGCGGAGGGGCTGCCCTGCCCGGAGATGGCGGAGGAGAAAGCCAAGGGTACGTGCCGGCCGGGGAGGGAGCTGCACGCGGCGGTGCTGGGTGCTGGGCTGTAGCTAAAGAGGGTCCCTGCAGGCCAAGGGGGGTCTGGGCAGGGGAGACCCAGCGACTGGCTCGGGGAGGGGTGGGGCAGAGGGGCGATCCGGGGGGTGGGGAAGCGCCGCGGGGAGGGGCTGGCTGGAGGGCTCGTGGGGCAGCCGCGGGTTGACGGGTGTTTTGGTCCTGGCCAGTGTTGTGCAGCGTGAAGGGGTCGGGGAAGAAGAGCTCGTTGGAGAGGATTGCAGAGGTGGTGGAACTGATCCAGAGGTCCAGCTCCGAGGTGGGGCTGCAGCTGGCTGGGCTCCGGTTCATTATCAAGACCCTGGAGGAGGAGGCCGGGCGAGAGCGGCAGGTCATCAAACCCGAGGGGGGACTCACCATCAGGTCAGTTCTCTGGTGGGTCCTCTGAGCGTGCCCAGACCTGGAGATGGCCGGCCAGTGCCACCCTGGGGAGACGGGGCAGGAAAACCAGCTGCTCCTGTCTGCAGGGGCCGGCTGGTGGCGGGTGTCTGTCTCTGGCGCGGGCATTACCCGTGGGTGAGGTTTCTATTAGAGCAGTGCCAGGGGTGCCAGTCAGGGCTGGGCGCCTGGGCTGTGCTCAGGATCCTGGCTCCAGAACCTTACGGTCTAGCTACAGCAACGTACAAAGGGGGGTGGGGGTGGGGGGGCAACAGATCCATGTCACCGATTGTACGGCCAGCAGGGACCATTGTGATTGGCTGGGCTGATCCTGTGCATCGCGCAGGCCAGAGAGCGTCACCCCGTCACTCCTGCCTGGGACTGAAGTCTCCTGGGTTAGTGGCCCATGGAGCCCAGTAGGTGGTGGGCTTTGGGCAGATGGCCCCTCCCAGCGTAGCGACCACAAGCCGTAGAAGACCTGCCCCATCCCTGGGAAGCTGGTCCCATGGCCGGTCACCCTCCCTGGTAAACAGGTCTCTGATTTCCCGTTTGAACTTTGCGGTGGTTCTCCTTCCACCTCTGTCTGCTGGATCGAAGAGCCCCCGTGTCAGCAGGGTTCTCCCCAGGCAGGTGCCTACAGACTGCGAGCAGATCTCCTCCCCCTTCGGCCGAGGAGCTGCCTGGATCCAGCTGCTTTAGTCGCTTGTTGTGAGGCAGGTTTTCCAGCCCTGGGTGTTTGCAGCTCGTTTCTGACCCCGTCCGGTAGCCCTGTACCAAGTGCGGACACCGGCCGACCAAGGGCTGACGATCATGATGCGCAAGGACCTTTCTGGGGAGAAAACACTAGTGCTGACGGGCCCGTTAGTCTAGCAGAGATGGGCAGAGCTGAAGCCAGACACATGCCTGTGAGGCGTAAGGCCCAGATGTTTACCAGGGAGGGTGATGAGCTGGAAGAAACTCCCAGGGATAGCTGGAAATCAAACCTGGCTGCCCTGCTGGGGCTCCTGTGAGGGTCTGGGAAGTGGGGGATGTGGTGGGGCCAGGAGGGGTGGGAGGCCCGTAGGGGGCCCGGGGATCTGGTTTCTGGGCCAGAGCTGACCTGGAGCCACGCAGCAGGTCAGTCCCCGGTTGCCCAAGCCCGGCTCCTCACCCGCCCGCAGGGAGAAGCTGGTGAAGATGCTGGTGGAGCTGCTGACCAACCAGGTGAAGGAGAAGCTGCTGGTGGTGCTGGCGCTCCGCCTGCTCTGCGTGCTGATGGCCAAGTACGACTGGCGCGTGCTCTTTGCCACGGAGGGCGGGGTGCGTGCCGTGCTGGCCTGCATGCAGGAGTACGCCCCCTCGGCGCTGGTCCAGCAGGCCGGCCTGGCGGTGAGTGTGCGCCGGCAGCCGCGGGGCCGGGCATCTCTCGGCGGGAGGGAGAAGTGCGGCTCCCGGGGGAGGTGGTGGCTGTAGTGGGCTTAGGTGGGGACATGCCGGGATCCTGCGTGGGAGAGGGCGGGATGGGGTGGCCAGTGGCAGGATCCCAGGGGGATGCCAGGATGCGTTGGGCGGCCTCGTGTTCTGGGCCCGGGGCTGGGGCTGGCGCTGCCAGCTCTCCTCCCTGACCGGCTCCCTTGGCCTCCCAGGCTCTGAAGGTGCTGGTGGGCGCCGGGACCTGCGAGCTGGTGGGTGCCAGCGAGAAGCCCTATCCCCTGAACCACGCCGATGCCCCGATGATGTGGGAGATCTTCGCCAGCATCGGCTCCGCCTCCAGCAAGGACTCGGACAGCCTGCTCTGCGCCCTGCCTGCCGCCATCCGCACCATGCAGGGCACCGCTGGGTATGGGGGCTGAGCGGGGTCGTTTCCGGGGGGCAGCTCCCTGGAGGCTCTGGGGGGTGTCTGGCCGGGGGGGGCCCTTGCTGCAGGGGGGCCGTCGCCCCACAGCCCCCCCGGGGAGGAGCAGCGGCTGGTGCCCGCGGGCGCTCACCCTGGCGCTCTGTCCCACAGGGCCTCGTCGGCCGTGCAGAACGGCCTGCTGGTGGCCGGCCTGCTGATCGACAGCCACCGGGGCCTGGCCGAGCAGCTGGTGAGCTGTGACCTCCCCTCGGCCCTGCAGAGCTGCTGCCAGGGGGGCCAGGGCCACGCCAACGAGACGCTGGCCCAGATCGCGCTCAGCCGCCTGGCGGAGCACAAGCTCCCCGTGAACCTGGACACGGCAGGTACGGAGCCCCCCCACCCCCAACCCCCCGCGACAGCCCCTGTCTGAGGATGTGGGGACGGCAGGTACGGAGCCCCCCCAACCCCCCGCGACAGCCCCTGTCTGAGGATGTGGGGACGGCAGGTACAGAGCCCCCCCGCCCCCGCGACAGCCCCTGTCTGAGGATGTGGGGACGGCAGGTACGGACCCCCCCGCCCCCGCGACAGCCCCTGTCTGAGGATGTGGGGATGGCAGGTACAGAGCCCCCTGCCCGCCCCACCCCATCCCCGCCTACGAGCCTGAGGACGGCTCCTACACAGCGCTGCCCCACATACACAGCTCCCCCCACTCCACCCAGCCCCTGTCTGAGAGCCTGGGGACGGCAGGTACAGCACCCCCCCAGCCCCGCGACAGCCCCTGTCTGAGGATGTGGGGACGGCAGGTACGGAGCCCCCCAACCCCCCGCGACAGCCCCTGTCTGAGGATGTGGGGACGGCAGGTACGGAGCCCCCTGCCCCCCCCGCGACAGCCCCTGTCTGAGGATGTAGGGACGGCAGGAACGGACCCCCCCACCCCCGCGACAGCCCCTGTCTGAGGATGTGGGGACGGCAGGTACGGAGCCCCCCACCCCCGCGACAGCCCCTGTCTGAGGACGTGGGGACGGCAGAGCCCTCTGCCCGCCCCGCCCCCACCTACGAGCCTGAGGACGGCTCCTACGCAGCGCTGCCCCACATACACAGCTCCTCCCCCTCCACCCAGCCCCTGTCTGAGAGCCTGGGGACGGCAGGTACGAAGCCCCTCCCACCCCCGCGACAGGCCCTGTCTGAGAGCCTGGGGATGGCAGGTACAGCGCCCCATGCACTCCCTCCCCCATCCACCCTTGCAGCCCCTGCCCAGCCCCGCCCCGCCTACAAGCCTGGGGACGGCAGGTACGGAGCCCCCTGCCCCCCCCCCAGCCCCATCTGAGAGCCCGAGGACGGGGTTCAGAGCACCTGGCACCCTCAGCCCCACACTGCCTGTGAGCGGGCAGCCGGCGGGGTGCAGTGCCCGGCCCGGCCCCACGGCTCTCTCCCTGTGGCAGAGACGGGCTCAGCCCCACACTGCCTGCGAGCGGGCAGCCGGCGGGGTGCAGTGCCCGGCCCCACGGCTCTCTCCCTGTGGCAGAGGCGGGCTCAGCCCCACACTGCCTGCGAGCGTGCAGCCGGCGGGGTGCAGTGCCCGGCCCCATGGCTCTCTCCCTGTGACAGAGGCGGGCTCAGCCCCACACTGCCTGCGAGCAGGCAGCCGGCGGTGTGCAGTGCCCGGCCCCACGGCTCTCTCCCTGTGGCAGAGGCGGGCTCAGCCCCACACTGCCTGCGAGCGGGCAGCCGGCGGGGTGCAGTGCCCGGCCCCACGGCTCTCTCCCTGTGGCAGAGGCGGGCTCAGCCCTGGAGCTGAAGGACGTGGACGTGCAGACGCTGCTGGGCCGCCTGCAGGAGGGCAGCCTCTCCAAGGAGCTGGTGCTGGCCCTGGAACGCTGCGTCTGCGACGAGGCCGGGCCCGAGAGCGAGGGGGCCGCGGCCCTGCGGGACCCCCAGCACTTCCTGCTGCTGCTGCGCAGCCTGGAGCAGCTGGGGGCCGAGAAGGCCGTGCAGCTGGGGACCCTCCGGTGAGTGTGGGGCGCGCCGGGTCCGCGGAGACACTGGTTGAGGAGGAGGGGCCCAGGAATCCTGGGGTGACACCGGGGGGGTAAGGAGGAGGCTGGGGATCCTCGGGTGACACTGGTGGGGGAAGGGGGTGGTGGGGTCCTTGTGACACTGGTGGGGGAGGAGGGGGCCAGGGAGCCTCTGGTGACAGTAGGGGAAGGGGGCGGCCGGGGATCTGTGGGTTGTACTGCAAGTGTGTGGCTGGGATGTCCCAGGTTGGAATGGGAGCCAGTGCAGGGGCCTGTCTGATTGGGGCTGTCTGGGGGTGGGGGTGGCTGTTTTGGGGGTCAGGGTTGGTTGGGGCGGGGGTGGGGGTGGCTGTTTTGGGGGTTAGGGTTGGTTGGGGCTGTCTGGGGGTGGGGGTGGCTGTTTTGGGGGTGAGGGTTGGTGTGAGCTTACTGGGGGTGGCTGTTTTGGGGTGTCAGGGTGGGGTGGGGGTGGGGGTGGCTGTTTTGGGGGGTCAGGGTTGGTTGGGGCTGTCTGGGGGTGGGGGTGGCTGTTTTGGGGGGTCAGGGTTGGTTGGGGCTGTCTGGGGGTGGGGGTGGCTGTTTTGGGGGTCAGGGTTGGTTGGGGCTGTCTGGGGGTGGGGGTGGCTGTTTTGGGGGGTCAGGGTTGGTTGGGGCTGTCTGGGGGTGGGGGTGGCTGTTTTTGGGGGTCAGGGTTGGTTGGGGCTGTCTGGGGGTGGGGGTGGCTGTTTTGGGGGGTCAGGGTTGGTTGGGGTGGGGGTGGCTGTTTCAGGGGTCAGGGTGGGTTGGGGCTGTTTGGGGGTGGGGGTGGCTGTTTTGGGGGTCAGGGTTGGTTGGGGCTGTCTGGGGGTGGCTGTTTTGGGGGTCAGGGTTGGTTGGGGCTGTCTGGGGGTGGCTGTTTTGGGGTGTCAGGGTTGGTTGGGGCGGGGGTGGGGGTGCTGTTTTGGGGGTCAGGGTTGGTTGGGGCTGTCTGGGGGTGGCTGTTTTGGGGGGTCAGGGTTGGTTGGGGCTGTCTGGGGGTGGGGGTGGCTGTTTCGGGGGTCAGGGTGGGTTGGGGCTGTCCTGAGGCGGGGTGTGTGGGGTCAGTTGGGGTTTCCCGAGGTGAGGGGGTGGGCTGGGAGTTGGGGCTGCCCCCAGGCAGTGGGGAGGGATGGGGTGAGGGTGGGGGGCCTGTCATGGGGTGAGCGTGGCCCGTGCAGCCAGAGGGCCGGGCACACGGGGAATCGGGGCACTGGCAGCCGCTGGCCTCTCCCCTCAGGCCCCACCTTCCCCGTCTCTTGTGCAGGATTTTGAACAAGCTCCTGGACAGTTACCAGGAGGAGGCGCTGCCCTGGCACGAGAGCATCGAGCCCTGTCTGTCCTCCATGAGCGCCCCCAGCACCGAGCGGGAGGTGAGGGGCCGGGGGGCCCTGCTTACCTGTCGGGGGTGGGGAGGCCGGGGGCAGGGAGGGGCTCCTGGCTCGGCCCCAGTTACGGGCTGGCGGCAGGAATCGCTGGCGAAGTCTCTGCCCGGTGCCCTGGCTCCTAACGGCCCTGATCTGCGCCAGGCCTGTGCCCGGGAAGCTGGGCCTGTGGCCCTTTACCCAGCGCCCCCGGCCAGGGCTGGGGCCTGTCTCTGCTCTGTCAGACTCCAGCCCGGGCACCGCAGGAGCTGCGAGCGCCCCGCCCCAGGGAGCTGCGCTCCCCATAGACCAGGCGGGCGGGGGCGACTGGCCCAGGGAGAGCAGGGCAGGGGCAGGGGTGGGACTAGAAGCAGGTCTCCTGGCTCCCAGGCCGGTGCCCCAACCCCCAGGCCGCGCTGCTCCCTCTGCAGGCCGTGCAGGAGTTCGTTCGCTTCCTCCACCGCCTGGCCACCACCACCAAGGACTGTGCCGTGGTGATGTGCCGCCTGGGCACCAAGGAGGCCCTGTCCAAAGCCCTGGACAAGCACAACTCCAACCTGCTGCTGGGGTCGGAGCTGCGGGACCTGGTGAGCGACTGTGAGAAATACGCCAGCCTCTATCAGAAGCTGACCACCAGCATCCTGGCCGGCTGCATCCAGGTGAGGGGTGGGGTGGGCGTCCTGACCCCGCCCAGGTGACCGGGGGCTCTGCCATGGGGGAGACCTCCCCCCACCGCCTGGGGCGGCCTGGCCGCTGGGTGGGTGGCACCTCTGCAGCATGCCGGGGCGCGACAGCCGGGGGTCCCAGGCTGTCTCTGGAGGGAGGGGGGCAGGTTGTCTGTCTGTGGGGAGGGGTTGGTGGCCTGGCGGGAGGGAGGGAGGGAGGGGGGGACTTTCCCCCGGGTGCAGCCTGGACTCCTGGGTCCCCTTAGCTCTCCTGCCTGGGATGCCTGTTACCCTGCTGGGAACAGCAGCCCGTCCCTGCTCTGCTCACTGCCAGCCCCCAGCACGTCGTCACTGCCAGCTGTGCCCAGCCGTCCATGAATTACGTACAGGGCGACACCCGCAGAGCCCCCGCCCCAGCCTTGCTCCCCAGAAATGTGCCTCCTGCACTGCGCCGAACCCTCCCGGGCAGCGTAAGCTCCTCGCTCCTCATTCCAGCTCTGGGAGGGATCATGCGCCAGCCTTCGTTGCCTCAAGCAGAGGTTTCCCAAACACGGGTTTGGATAGAGCCATGAAACAAGTCTGTTACCCAGAGCGGGGGGATTTGGAGTGACCGCAGGCGGGACAGGCAGAACTGGGCACAACAGGAATACAAACTAGTAGGTTTCAAAGCATAAGAAGGAGTTTTTCTCCCCAGCAACTGCAGCACATTTCACAGGCTGCGTCTTTTCCCAGCCTGGGACCTCTCCCCCCTTTGTTCAACTCCTTGTGCGTCGTCGTCGTCATGAGCAGAGAGATGGACAGAGGAGAGGGGTGGCCAGGGACATTTTCCCCCTTTCTTATACTCCTGCCCTTTGTGCTGGAAACCTCCTTGCTGGGTCCTGGGGTCGGGCCGGGCTGTTGTGTACGTCAGCTCCAAACTGCCCTCCTGATGAATTGTGACTTGTTTCCCTCCGCTCCCCCCCAGCTGGTGAATGTCTGATTTGGTACTTTGGGACTTGGCTGGCGTGCCAGGGTGTCTTTGACTCTGAACAATTAGTTTGTGGGCGTTACCCAAAATGGCACCGTATTTCAGTAACAGTCATGCAGTAACGTCTCATAGCTTTACACACACTGTTGTTACACACATCTTAACAGGACAATGATATTCAGCGGTTTATGAATTTTCAAATGATCCCTCACAAGTCGTACCTTGTACAAAATATAACCATATACAAGTGGTGACCATGGGGTACGGGTGTCACAGAGGTGGGTGGTCTCTGGAAGGGGTGACCAGGGAGTGGTCTGCAGGCGGGGAGAGGGGTTGGTGGTCTCTGGAAGGGGTGACCAGGGAGTGGTCTGCAGGCGGGGAGGGGGGTTGGTGGACTCTGGAAGGGTGTGGGCAGGCAGGGGGTGATGGTGTGTGAAGTGGGGGGAGT
Source organism: Mauremys mutica (assembly GCF_020497125.1). NCBI lineage: Eukaryota > Metazoa > Chordata > Testudines > Geoemydidae > Mauremys > Mauremys mutica. Next base: position 207,817,233 of record NC_059074.1, on the reverse strand, counting down.
GGCCATGGGGCAGAGGCTCTCTCTGGACCCAGTTCACTCAGTTCCCCCCTCCCCACCTGTGGGGCTGTGTTCCTCGGGGGCTGGTTGCTGCCCGGGGTCCAGCGATCGGGCAGTGGGGGAGGGCTGCCAGGTCCCTCCCCCCATTGACGGTTTGCGTCCCTCTCTTCCAGATGGTGCTGGGTCAGATTGAGGAGCATAGACGGAGTCACCAGCCCATCAACATCCCCTTCTTCGACGTCTTCCTGCGCAACCTCTGCCAGGGTCAGTGCTGGGGGCGTCGCCCGGGGCCCCTCTGCTCCAGCTGTGCCCCCGCCAGGGTGGCCCCCCAGCTCCCTTCAGCGCTGTCCCCTCTCCCTGCAGGCTCCAGCGTGGAAGTGAAGGAGGACAAGTGCTGGGAGAAGCTGGAGGTTTCCTCGAACTCCCACCGAGCCAACAAGCTGACGGACAGGAACCCCAAGACCTACTGGGAGTCCAACGGCAGCACCGGCTCGCACTACATCAACATCTACATGCACCGCGGCGTGGTGGTCAGGTGTGTGTGTGGGGGGCTGTGGGTACTGGCCCCCGGGGGGGGGTATGGCTGTGTGTGCCAGGTGGCAAAGAGCATGTCCTGGGGGTGGGGGTGGGATCAGGTGGGCAGGGGGGTGGCTGGCTGCCCAGGGTGTCCCAGGAGTGGGGGTGGGATCAGGCGGGCAGGGGGGTGGCTACCCACCCAGGGTGTCCCAGGAGTGGGGGTGGGATCAGGTGGGCAGGGGGGTGGCTACCTACCCAGGGTGTCCCGGGGGTGGGGGTGGGATCAGGTGGGCAGGGGGGTGGCTGGCTGCCCAGGGTGTCCTGGGGATGGGGGTGGGATCAGGTGGGCAGGGGGGTGGCTACCCACCCAGGGTGTCCCAGGAGTGGGGGTGGGATCAGGTGGGCAGGGGGGTGGCTGGCTGCCCAGGGTGTCCAGGGGATGGGGGAGGGATCAGGTGGGGGGGGGGCTGGCTGCCCAGGGTGTCCCGGGGGTGGGGGTGGGATCAGGTGGGGGGCGGGGGGGGGGCTGCCCAGGGTGTCCCGGGGGTGGGGGTGGGATCAGGTGGGCAGGGGGGTGGCTACCCACCCAGGGTGTCCCGGGGGTGGGATCAGGCGGGCAGGGGGGTGGCTGGCTGCCCATGCTGTCCCGGGGGTGGGGAAGGGATCAGGTGGGTGGGGGGGAGTTGGGCCCAGGTAACAATTTGGCGACGGGGGGCAGGGTGCCCGAGGTGGCACAGGGGAGCTGCACATGCTGTCCCCTGGCTGGGGTGGGTTCCCTTCCCAGGAGCCAGCCATGCAGGGACCTCGTCTGTGTCCCCGGGCGCCATACGCCCTGCTGGGATGGCTGTCGGCACTGTGGGCCCAGAGCAATGCAGCGCCAGGTGCAGCCCCAGGAGCTGGGCTCAGGGGCTCCCGTTAGGACTGGCGGCCATGGGGGGTTGTGAGCCCGCGGGTGGACGTGCCCCTCGGGACAGGCACCATAGGCTCAGGCCTGGAGCACAGCCCAGAAATGGGCCGGTGCCGACGCTGTGGCTCTCCCCGGCTGCAGGCAGATGAGCCTGCTGGTGGCCAGCGAGGATTCCAGCTACATGCCGGCCCGGATCGTGGTCATGGGAGGAGAGAACCCGGCCAGCATCAGCACCGAGCTCAATACGGTGAGTGTGGGCCAGGCCGCCCCGGACAGGAGAGGGGGCGCTGCAGGGGGTGGGGGGATCCTGGGGCTTGGGGGCTCCCTAGCAGGGCGGGCGCAGGCTGAGAGCTTCCCACCTGCCAGCGCCCCCCTCTGCTGGTCAGCGTGGAGCTGGGGCAGCCCGGCCCAGGCCGGTGGGGGCACGACTGCCTTGGAATTGGGGCAGGCAGCAGCCGAGGTGCGGGGAGTCGCCAGCCCCAGGCCTGTAGGCTCTGTCCTGGCGGGCACGTCACCAGCCTCTCCTAGGCGGGCAGGAGCAGGGCAGGGCCCCGGGCTCAGGGTCCGTCTCCAACGCTGGCCAGGAGCAGCTGCTCCAGGGGGAGGGGCAAGACCCCCCAGTGGCCAAGTCCCGGCTTCTCCTCCTGTCCTGCTCCTCGTCCGCCCCGTGCAGGCCTGGCACCGCCTGCCTTGTCCCAGCGGCTCCCCTTCCTGCTGCGAGACCCTGCCGCCCTCCCGCCCTCTGCTTCCCCAGACCTGGTCCCCACCTGGCCCACGCCCGAGTGAGCTGCCCTGGGAAACCTCTGTCTGGCCGGGCCGGGTGCCTGGCTTGGGTTGTGCTAGGGTCTCCGCTGCACGGTGGCCATAGAGCAGAGGAGGGACCGAGAGGAGCCGCCTTCCGGCCCCCGAGGCAGCGCTGAGTCCCAGGAGGTCACTGGGGAGAGGCGTGGGGGTGGGCGGGGCAGACAGGCCGGCCGGCGCGTTCCTACTGGGAGCAGCATGTACATCGGGGCCGGCGGCCGGCTGGGTGTGCGGGGCGCTGGGCCTTTGCTTACAGTGATGGTGCTGGCACCAGCTCTCGGCACGGCCGGGCTCTTCCTTAAAGCCGCAGCTCCTGGGGCCAGGTGATTCCATGAGAATCTCGCCTGTGACTTCCCGAGTGAGGCTCCAGCCCCCCCCGCTGCAGAGAAAAGCTGGAAATTGGGACCTGCCCCCAGCTCCAAACCCAGTGGATGGGCCTGATCTGGGGCTGGCGGTGCTGGGAACCTGCTCGGCTGGCTGCGTGCGGACGGAGCAGGATCGGTTGCTGGGCACTGGGAGCAGGGTGTGACGCTGGGCTGGGAGCCCGAGGGGTACGCCGGGAGATCTGCGTCTCACTCGCACGGGCCCCTGGGCTGTGGCTGTCGGCCAGTTCCCGTGCCCGGCGGCACCCCTGCATCCCCATCGGCTCTGGTCTCTGCGGCCGCTCCCGGTGGCTTGACGGCAGCTCCTGAGCGCGGTGGAGCTCCCAGGGGCTGGTCTCCCGGTGGCCCTGCCGGGAGGGAGCAGCAGGGAGCGGTGGAGAGGTCTGGCGCGTCTGACTGCTCCAGCAGAGCCGTGGTTTCTGTGATCTCCCCAGGTGTGGCTGGGAGGGGCCCTGGGGCTGCCTGACGGAGCGGCGGAGGCTTTGCTGGCTAGTCCCGTCCCTACTGGGAGGCCACTTACGTCCCAGCTGCTGGTCGTCTCCTTGCCCCGTCCCTGTGGGGCCCGTGTTCCTGCACGCCGCTAACCCCACCCACGGCTTCGCTTCCCGTAGCTCTGGGGGCTGGGCCTGGACAACACTCCCGGGGGCGGGGCGGGGCGGGATCTCTGTGTCCTGACGGCTTGCGGCTCTCCCGACCCCCCAGGTGAACGTCATGCCCTCGGCCAGCAGAGTGATCCTCCTGGAGAACCTGACCCGCTTCTGGCCCATCATCCAGATCAAGATCAAGCGCTGCCAGCAGGTGGGTGCGCTGGCGGGCCCCCGACAGGTTCGCTCACAGGGACCCCCTTGGGACTGTCACCTGATGTGCTGAATTACCTCTGGGCCCGTTTTCCCTGCCAGCTTGGGACTCCAGAACCCTGCCTTGTAGAGCCAGACACGCCAGCCTGCTGCAACCCGACCCAGGGTCTGGGCCACACCCCCAAAGCTACAGACTTAACTGAAAACAGCTCAGCAGGTTCCCTGTCTCCAGCGCCCAGACCCCAATGGGGAAACCCCAAATAAATCCGTTTTACTCCCCATAAAACTTGTGTAGGGTAAACGTATAAATTGTCTGCCCTGTATAACACTGATAGAGACACATGCACAGCTGTTTGCTCCCCCAGGGATTAATCACTTACTCTGGGTTTATTAATAAACAAAAGTGATTTTATTAAGTATAAAAAGTAGGATTTAAGTGGTTTCAAGTAATAACAGACAGACCAAAGTCACCAAGCAAAAACCTAATACACTAAGAAACTGATTACAGGTTATATCTCACCCTCAGAGATGTTCCACTAAGCTTCTTTCACAGGTTAGACTCCTTCCTAGTCTGCTCCAGTCCTTGTTGGTCCCAGCAGACATCTCGGGTGGTCAGCAGGGGCTTTCTCCTGACCGGCAGCTCCTTTTGTCCTGCTCCACCCCCTCTTGTAGCTTTGGCACAAGGCGGGAATCCTTTGTCTCTGGGTCCCCACCCCTCCTCCTAAATGGAAAAGTACCAGATTCAAGATGGATTCCAGTATCATGTGACATGGTCACTTGTCACTGTAAGACCCCCAGTCTCCATTCCCCATGGGCTCGCCCACATGTACACAGGTAAATAAACCATTTACAGCTGATTGTCCTAGTCACTGGGAGCCATCACGATTCTAAACCACCATTAATGGCCCACACTTTGCATAATTACAACAGGACCTCAGAGTTATACTTCATATTTCTGGCTTCAGATCCAAGAATGATCCATGCGTACACGTAGGAGGGTCATAGTCGCAGGTTATAAGCTCTGTTCGGATACCTTACAAGAGACCTTTTGCATACAGCATATTCCAGTTACATCACAGTCGCACTCATAAGCATATTTCCATAAAACGTCACCCCCCGGTCCCTGTGTGCGGCCGAGCCGGGCCCTGGCCTCCCTCGCCCCCCGCAGGGCCTCTATGGGCAGCGAGAGGCCTGGCCAGGGGGGCCCTGCGGGGAGTCGCTCGGCCTGGCGGGCCCGCGTCTAACCGGGGAGGTTTGTGCCCTGTGCAGGGTGGCATTGACACGCGTGTGCGTGGCATCGAGATCCTGGGGCCCAAGCCCACCTTCTGGCCGATCTTCAAGGAGCAGCTGTGCCGGCGCACGTACCTGTTCTACACCACCCAGGCGCACACGTGGTGCCAGGAGATCGCGGACGAGCGCATGCAGCTGCTGCAGCTCTTCAACCGGTGAGGCCTGTCCCCGGGGTCCCCCCAGCGCTGAGCAGAGCCCCGGGCAGTGCCCTGCCCCGTTTGTGTCTGTACCCGGGGTCCCCCCAGCGCTGAGCAGAGCCCCGGGCAGTGCCCTGCCCCATTTGTGTCTGTACCCGGGGTCCCCCCAGCCCTGAGCAGAGCCCCGGGCAGTGCCCTGCCCCGTGTGTGTCTGTACCCGGGGTCCCCCCAGCGCTGAGCAGAGCCCCGGGCAGTGCCCTGCCCCATGTGTCTGTACCCAGCATCCCCCCAGCGCTGAGCAGAGCCCCCGGCAGTACCCTGCCCCGTGTGTCTGTACCCGGGGTCCCCCCCAGCGCTGAGCAGAGCCCCGGGCAGTGCCCTGCCCCATGTGTCTGTCCCCGGGGTCCCCCCCAGCGCTGAGCAGAGCCCCGGGCAGTGCCCTGCCCCGTGTGTGTCTGTACCCGGGGTCCCCCCAGCGCTGAGCAGAGCCCCGGGCAGTGCCCTGCCCCGTGTGTCTGTCCCCGGGGTCCCCCCAGCGCTGAGCAGAGCCCCGGGCAGTGCCCTGCCCCGTGTGTGTCTGTACCCGGGGTCCCCCCAGCCCTGAGCAGAGCCCCGGGCAGTGCCCTGCCCCGTGTGTCTGTACCCGGCGTCCCCCCAGAGCTGAGCAGAGCCCCCGGCAGTGCCCTGCCCTGTGTGTGTCTGTCCCCGGGTCCCCCCCAGCGCTGAGCAGAGCCCCGGGCAGTGCCCTGCCCCGTGTGTCTGTCCCCGGGGTCCCCCCCAGCACTGAGCAGAGCCCCGGGCAGTGCCCTGCCCCGTGTGTGTCTGTACCCGGGGTCCCCCCCAGCGCTGAGCAGAGCCCCGGGCAGTGCCCTGCCCCGTGTGTCTGTCCCCGGGGTCCCCCCCAGCGCTGAGCAGAGCCCCGGGCAGTGCCCTGCCCCGTGTGTGTCTGTACCAAGCGTCCCCCCCAGCGCTGAGCAGAGCCCCGGGCAGTGCCCTGCCCCGTGTGTGCCTGTACCCAGCGTCCCCCCAGAGCTGAGCAGAGCCCCCGGCAGTGCCCTGCCCCGTGTGTGCCTGTACCCAGCGTCCCCCCAGCGCTGAGCAGAGCCCCGGGCAGTGCCCTGCCCCGTGTGTGTCTGTACCCGGGGTCCCCCCCAGCGCTGAGCAGAGCCCCCGACAGTGCCCTGCCCTGTGTGTCTGTACCCGGGGTCCCCCCCAGCGCTGAGCAGAGCCCCGGGCAGTGCCCTGCCCTGTGTGTCTGTACCCGGGGTCCCCCCCAGCGCTGAGCAGAGCCCCGGGCAGTGCCCTGCCCCGTGTGTGTCTGTACCCGGGGTCCCCCCCCAGCGCTGAGCAGAGCCCCGGGCAGTGCCCTGCCCCGTGTGTCTGTCCCCGGGGTCCCCCCAGCGCTGAGCAGAGCCCCGGGCAGTGCCCGGCCCTGTGTGTGTCTGTACCCGGGGTCCCCCCAGCGCTGAGCAGAGCCCCGGGCAGTGCCCTGCCCCGTGTGTCTGTCCCCGGGGTCCCCCCCCAGAGCTGAGCAGAGCCCCGGGCAGTGCCCTGCCCTGTATGTGTCTGTACCCGGGGTCCCCCGCAGCCCTGAGCAGAGCCCCGGGCAGTGCCCTGCCCTGTGTGTGTCTGTACCCGGCGTCCCCCCCAGCGCTGAGCAGAGCCCCGGGCAGTGCCCTGCCCCGTGTGTCTGTACCCGGGGTCCCCCCAGCGCTGAGCAGAGCCCCGGGCAGTGCCCTGCCCCGTGTGTGTCTGTACCCGGGGTCCCCCCCAGCGCTGAGCAGAGCCCCGGGCAGTGCCCTGCCCTGTGTGTGTCTGTACCCGGCGTCCCCCCCAGCGCTGAGCAGAGCCCCGGGCAGTGCCCTGCCCTGTGTGTCTGTACCCGGGGTCCCCCCAGCGCTGAGCAGAGCCCTGGGCAGTGCCCTGCCCCGTGTGTCTGTACCCGGCGTCCCCCCCAGCGCTGAGCAGAGCCCCGGGCAGTGCCCTGCCCCGTGTGTCTGTACCCGGCGTCCCCCCCAGCGCTGAGCAGAGCCCCGGGCAGTGCTCTGCCCTGTGTGTCTGTACCCGGGGTCCCCCCAGCGCTGAGCAGAGCCCTGGGCAGTGCCCTGCCCCGTGTGTCTGTACCCGGCGTCCCCCCCAGCGCTGAGCAGAGCCCCGGGCAGTGCCCTGCCCCGTGTGTCTGTCCCCGGGGTCCCCCCAGCGCTGAGCAGAGCCCCGGGCAGTGCCCTGCCCCGTGTGTCTGTACCCGGCGTCCCCCCCAGCGCTGAGCAGAGCCCCGGGCAGTGCCCTGCCCCGTGTGTCTGTACCCGGCGTCCCCCCAGAGCTGAGCAGAGCCCCGGGCAGTGCCCTGCCCCGTGTGTGTCTGTACCCGGGGTCCCCCAGCCCTGAGCAGAGCCCCTGGCAGTGCCCTGCCCCGTGTGTCTGTCCCCGGGGTCCCCCCCAGCACTGAGCAGAGCCCCGGGCAGTGCCCTGCCCCGTGTGTCTGTCCCCGGGGTCCCCCCAGCACTCACCGGGGCCCCCAGCAGTGCCCTGCCCCGTGTGTGTCTGTACCCAGGATCTGCCCCCACGTCCTGGCAAGGCCCCAGGGCCCCACCAGTGACTGGCGCGGGTGTCTCTGCTGCTGCAGGCTGAACTGTGCCCTGCGGCACGAGCAGGTGTTCGCCGATCGCTTCCTTCCCGATGACGAGGCGGCCCAGGCTCTGGGCAGGACCTGCTGGGAGGCCCTAATCAATCCCTTGGTGCAGAGCATCACCAGCCCAGGTACCGGTTCCCCCTGCCCGGCTCCCCGCTGCCCCCAGCCCGCCCGGCCGACGGCTCAGCCTCCCCCTCTGGCCTTGCAGATCCCAGCGGCGTCAGCCCCCTGGCCTGGCTCCTGAGCGAGTACCTGGAGAACCTGGAGACGGGCCGACGCGCCAAGAGCCGCGCCACCATCTTCAACTCCCGCGTGCGGCGCCTGAGCCACCTGCTGGTGCACGTGGACCCCGGCAGCCCGGAGCCCGAGGAGCTGAGAGCCCCGGTCAAAGCCAGTAAGGGCCCCTCCCCCTGCCGGGCGTTGGGGCTGGTGCCAGGGTGGGGCTGGGGGAGGAGGCCCTGGGGTGCTGAGTGGGGAGAGGGGTCCCTACGGGTACGGGCTCTCCGGGCTGCCTGTTGCACGGGCCCTGGCGCTGAGCTGGGCGCGACCCTGTGTGTGCCCGATGCCCGCAGGCGGGGGGCCGTGGGAGCGCGCTCTGCGGGGCGGGCGGGCGGGCAGCCCCTGGGCCTGGCGTAGCAGAGGCTGGTCCTCAAGGCCCTGGGGCCGGGGGGGAGGAGACAGAGCCGGGGGGGCCCAGCCCAGCACTCAGAGCCGTGGGTCTGGTGCCCACAGGCAGAGCCGGCAGGTGCCAGACGCCCCTCTGCAAAGGCAGCCCAGTTGTAGGGGGCAGGGTCCCGGCCGGGCGTGGCTACTCCACTGCCCCGGGGTGCCTGGGGCTGGCTGGCTCCACCCCGCCCCGAGCTCCAGGCCCCGCCCTGCGCCCCCGCCCCCCCCCAGTGACCGTGTGGGGCTCAGCCGGGCCCATCCGGCTCCCGGCCACCCCTGCCGATTGCCAGCGAGCTGCCCTCCCCGGGGGAGCGCTGGGAGGGTCGGGCCCAGCCCTCGCCCCACAGGCGGCTTTGGGTCGGGGAGGGGGGTAGCGCTGGGGCTGCTCTCACGCCGGCCCCCCCTTGGCAGACGGGAAGAACGGGAAGAACAAGGAGACGAGCTCTGGGGCCGCCAAGGTGTCGGGGAAGAAGCCCAGCAGCATGACGGGGATTACGCAGTGCTGGAGGGGCGTGGTGCAGCAGCAGGTGTGTGCGGGGGAGGGGGCGTGGTGCAGCAGCAGGTGTGTGCGGGGGAGGGGGCGCGGTGCAGCAGCAGGTGTGTGTGGGGGCGGGGGCGCGGTGCAGCAGCTGGTGTGTGCGGGGGAGGGGGCGCGGTGCAGCAGCAGGTGTGTGCGGGGGAGGGGGCGCGGTGCAGCAGCAGGTGTGTGCGGGGGAGGGGGCGCGGTGCAGCAGCAGGTGTGTGCGGGGGAGGGGGCGCGGTGCAGCAGCAGGTGTGTGCGGGGGAGGGGCGTGGTGCAGCAGCAGGTGTGTGCGGGGGAGGGGGCGTGGTGCAACAGCAGGTGTGGGCGGGGGGGCGGGGCGGGGTGCAGCAGCAGGTGTGTGCTGGGGAGGGGCGTGGTGCAGCAGCAGCAGTGTGCGGGGGAGGGGGCGGGGTGCAGCAGCAGGTGTGTGGGGGGGTGGGGGGGTGGTGCCGCAGCTGGTGTGTGGGGGGGCGGGGGCGTGGTGCAGCAGCTGGTGTGTGCGGGGGAGGGGGCGTGGTGCAGCAGCAGGTGTGTGCGGGGGAGGGGGCGTGGTGCAGCAGCAGGTGTGTGCGGGGGAGGGGGCGTGGTGCAGCAGCAGGTGTGTGCGGGGGGGGGGCGTGGTGCAGCACCAGGTTTGGGCGGGGGGGAGGGGCGGGGTGCAGCAGCAGGTGTGTGCGGGGGAGGGGCGTGGTGCAGCAGCAGGTGTGTGCGGGGGAGGGGGCATGGTGCAGCAGCAGGTGTGGGCAGGGGGGAGGGGCGTGGTGCAGCAGCAGGTGTGGGCGGGGGGGAGGGGCGTGGTGCAGCAGCAGGTGTGTGCGGGGGAGGGGCGTGGTGCAGCAGCAGGTGTGTGCAGGGGGCGGGGCGTGGTGCAGCAGCAGGTGTGTGCGGGGGGGAGGGGCGTGGTGCAGCAGCAGGTGTGGGCGGGGGGAGGGGCGTGGTGCAGCAGCAGGTGTGGGCGGGGGGGGAGGGGCGTGGTGCAGCAGCAGGTGTGTGCGGGGGGGGAGGGGCGTGGTGCAGCAGCAGGTGTGGGCGGGGGAGGGGGTGTGGTGCAGCAGCAGGTGTGGGCGGGGGAGGGGCGTGGTGCAGCAGCAGGTGTGGGCGGGGAGGGGGTGACGGGGGAGGGGCGTAGAGCAGTAGGAGTGATGGAGGGGGGATGGGGGTGGGGGTTGTTGTGCTGTGTATCTGCTGCCCATCCCCCTCCCCACCCTGCATGGGGGTAGCAGGGCCCCCATCCACCTCTGTCTCTGTGGCACCTGCCCCAGGCCCAGGGACACTAGATGCGGAGGGCCCCACCCACGCCTGGCCCATCCTGTCCCCCTGGGGCCCTCCCCACCTTCAGGGCCCCACCCACGCACGGCCCACCCTGTACCCCCTGGGGCTGGCCAGCCCATCCCCACGGGCCCTCCCCACGCCTGTGACGTCCCTTTCCCCCCTCCCCCCCCCAGACACCTGTCCCCTCCCCGCCCCCAGCCTGTACCTCCCCCCCCGTAACCGTGCGCCGCCGGCCCCCGCACAGGTGAAGCGGTTCCTGGAGTCGGCGTGGCAGGGGCCGGACTTCGTGGAGCGGTACTGCCGCCTCTACCTGGGCCTGCGCAGCGCCATGGAGGAGCTGTTCGGGCAGCAGACGGCCTTCGCGCTGGCCCTGCGGCAGGGCTTCTCCGGGGGCCTGCTGCAGCTCTCCTTCCTGACGGCCATGCACGTGAGTGGGGGGCTGCGGGGGGCTGGCTGCCCTGGGGCACGAGCCTGGGCCCCAGCAGAGCTTCCAGCGCCTAGAGGCTGCTGAGCCCCCCGGCGTCGGCTCCGCCCAGCCACGCTCCTGGCTGCCCTCCGGGGTCTGAGGGGTCCCAGGTGCGTGGGGGTCTCTGCCAGTTAACCCCCCGCTCCTGCTCCTGCTCCAACAGGCCCCTCGCGCCCCCTTGCCCAGCGCCCAGACACGCCCGGAGCCTCTCCCCCATTCTGCCTCCCTGGCTCCACGTGGGGTGACCCCCCTCTCCGGAGACCGACCCCTCTGCAGGACTGTTCCCTCCCCCAGAGCCCCCCATCATGTGGGCATCCCCTGAGCTGCCGTGGGGACTCCCTGCCGTGGGGAGCCGCCCCGAGAAGGCCCCCTGGCAGCTGGCGCTCTCCCCGCAGGTGAGCGAGCAGTTCGCTCGCTACATCGACCAGCGGATCCAGGAGAGCCAGACGGACGCGGCCAACGTGGAGTCGCTGCACCGGCTGCAGCGGAGCCTGGAGCCCATCCTCTTCCTCTCCGGCCTGGAGCTCGCCAACACCTTCGAGCACTTCTACCGGTGAGGGGCTCCAGCCGCACCCCCCGCCCGGCCTGGGCTGCGTCTGGGGCCCCAGCCGCGCCCCCCGCCCGGCCTGGGCTGCGTCTGGGGCCCGTCGCGCCCCCCGCCCGGCCTGGGCTGTGTCTGGGGCCCCAGCCGCGCCCCCCGCCCGGCCTGGGCTGTGTCTGGGGCCCGTCGCGCCCCCCGCCCGGCCTGGGCTGTGTCTGGGGCCCGTCGCGCCCCCCGCCCGGCCTGGGCTGTGTCTGGGGCCCGTCGCGCCCCCCGCCCGGCCTGGGCTGTGTCTGGGGCTCCAGCCGCGCCCCCCCGCCCGGCCTGGGCTGCGTCTGGGGCCCGTCGCGCCCCCCGCCCGGCCTGGGCTGCGTCTGGGGCCCGTCGCGCCCCCCGCCCGGCCTGGGCTGCGTCTGGGGCCCGTCGCGCCCCCCGCCCGGCCTGGGCTGCGTCTGGGGCCCGTCGCGCCCCCCGCCCGGCCTGGGCTGCGTCTGGGGCCCGTCGCGCCCCCCCGCCCGGCCTGGGCTGCGTCTGGGGCACGTCGCGCCCCCCCGCCCGGCCTGGGCTGCGTCTGGGGCCCCAGCCGCGCCCCCGCCCGGCCTGGGCTGCGTCTGGGGCCCCAGCCGCGCCCCCCGCCCGGCCTGGGCTGCGTCTGGGGCCCGTCGCGCCCCCCGCCCGGCCTGGGCTGCGTCTGGGGCCCGTCGCGCCCCCCGCCCGGCCTGGGCTGCGTCTGGGGCCCGTCGCGCCCCCCGCCCGGCCTGGGCTGCGTCTGGGGCCCGTCGCGCCCCCCGCCCGGCCTGGGCTGTGTCTGGGGCCCGTCGCGCCCCCCGCCCGGCCTGGGCTGTGTCTGGGGCCCGTCGCGCCCCCCGCCCGGCCTGGGCTGTGTCTGGGGCCCGTCGCGTCAGCGGCTGCTGGTGCCTGGCTTGTCTTGGGGGCTCCCCAAAGTCCAGCCGGACCCCGGCCACCAGCCCCGAGCCGCCTGTGTGCCCAGCCGTGGGTTGCAGGGGGGCAGCAGGGCCCTGCAGGGCCCCCAGGCTGGGCCAGGCCAGGCCGCGGGCTCCACAGCGCGCGCCAGCTGCCGGCCGGCCGGGCCGCCCTGCTCCAGGCCATGGCAAAGGCATGGAGGGGCCTGGGGGGTCCGGGATGGAATTGGGGGGGGCTCGGCCCCGCCCTGACGCCGGCTGCCGTTGCAGGTATTACCTGGGCGACCGGCTCCTGGCCCAGGGGAACGTGTGGCTGGAACGGGCCGTCGTGGAGCAGATCGGGCTCTGCTTCCCCAATCGCTTCCCCCAGCAGATGCTGAGGAGCCTGAGCGCGTCGGAGGAGCTGCAGCAGCAATTCCACCTCTTCCAGCTGCAGCAGCTCGACAAGCGCCTGCTGGAGCTGGACGCGGGCCAGGAGGACGGGGTGAGAACCCCGGCGGGGAGGGGGGGTCTGCGCCGTGCCCCCTCCCTTCCTTAGGGGGCGGGGCAGGGTCTGCACTGTGCCCCCTCCCTTCCCCGGCGGGGAGGGGTCTGCACCGTGCCCCCTCCCTTCCTTGGGGGCGGGGCAGGGTCTGCACTGTGCCCCCTCCCTTCCTTGGGGGGTGGGGTGGGGTCTGCACCGTGCCCCCTCCCTTCCTTGGGGGGCAGGGCGGGGTCTGCACCGTGCCCCCTCCCTTCCTTGGGGGGCGTGGCAGGGTCTGCGCCGTGCCCCCTCCCTCCCCCGGAGGTGCTGCAGAGAGGCCCCTGGCGGGAGCCTGACCCCTGGCCCCCTGCTCCCGTCCCCAGGCGATGGAGGAGGAGCCGGCCGAGCCGGAGGAGGAGCCGGAGGTGAAGGTGCTGGCCCTGTCCCCACGCTGCTGGACCATCTCCCCGCTCTGCTACCTGGAGGATCCCAGCAGGTGTTTCCCGCGGCCCCTCGGGGGCTACTTGGCGCGGTTCGCCGACTTCTACACCAACAGTGAGGCTGGGGGCGGGGCTGGGGGGCGGTCACTGTGCCCCATGGTGGGGGCGGGGAGCGGCGTGTGACAGGGGAGGGAACCCGGGGGGGGGCTGTGGCTGGAGAGGGGTCACCGGGGCAGGGTGGGAACGGGGCTAGGCCAAGCAGTGGGGTGAGCTCCAGCCCCGCCTGGGGGCGTGTGGCTGGGGGGGCGTGTGGCTGGGGGGGGGGGGGGCGTGTGGCTGGCGGGGGGGGGCAGGGCAGCCCCGGCTGGCTCGGGGACCCCGCGGGCCCGGCGCTCTGGTGGCTCTGCTGGGACTGGCCGCGTCTCTTGCAGGTCAGAACCGGTTTGGCCTGGAGCACACGAAGCCGCGGCGCCTGCAGTGGACGTGGCTGGGCCACGCGGAGCTGCGGTTCGCGGGCAGCACCACCCTGCACGTCTCCACCCTGCAGATGTACATCCTGCTGGGCTTCAACAGCGCCCAGGTGGGACCCCCGCTCCCTCTGGGGGGTGGGACCCCGCACATGGGCACCAACCGCTCCTGTCCTTGCAGCACAGAGAGCTCCTTCCCCCCAGCTCATCCATATGGGGCAGAGACGGTCTGTTCTCCTCCCCGGGCAGACACCCCCCTTCCCTCTGTCCCTCCCCCCATGAGGCAGGGAATCCCCTCCACCCCCGAGCCCTGGGACTCTCATCTCCACAGCCCTGGTCCCTGCCCCCCCGTGGCCCAGGAGCTGCTGAGAAGCAGCTGCTGTGTCCCCTGGGTGGCTTGTGCCAGAGGAATCGTTGTTCTCTCTCTCCTCTGCCCCCCCATCCAGCCCCCCCTCAGATGGCCCCTCCCCCACAGGCCTCAACAACCTCGCCCCCCCCCATTCCACGGCCCCCAGAGACTTCGCCCCATTGCCCCCGCCCCTGGGCTGTGGCCCCCGAGCTGCCATGGCCCTGCCCCTGCGTGTTCACTTCCTGTCTCCTTTGCTCTGCAGGAAGTTGCTGTGGAGACCCTGGCCCAGGCCACGGGGCTGTCTCCTGTCCTGCTGAGCCACGCGCTGAAACCTCTGACGGGCGAGGCCGGGATCCTGACCCAGAGCCTGCCTCAGGGGGGTGCGTATGGGGGGACCGGGCGGGGGGGGGGGTTGAGCCCTGTCCCTGGGTGGTCCCTGAACAGGGGACCACAGATGGGGATGGAGCCCTGGAGCCCCTGCGCTGGGCCTGGTGGGGGGGGGGGGGTGGAGGGTTGGCTGGGCCCAGGGCAGGTGCCAGGGAGCCCGGGGCTCGTCTGTGAGCTGGAAGGGGGTTTGCGTCTGGAGGGGCCAGTCTCCAAGCAGGGCTGGCGGAGCGAGAACTGGTCTGGTGGGTGTGGAGGGGCTGGGGCTGGTCCCCTAGCAGGGCCGGGGGGGGGTGGGATATGGGGGGCCTGGGGCTGGTCCCCAAACAGGGCTGGGGGTGGAGTTCATGGGAGGGAGGGCACATGGAGGGGCTGGGGCTGCTCCCCCAGCAGGGCGGGGGGTGGGATATGTGTGGGGGGGGCATGGAGGCCTGGGGCTGCTCCCCCAGCAGGGCCGGGGGGTGGGATATGTGGGGGGGGCATGGAGGCCTGGGGCTGCTCCCCAAGCAGGGCCGGGGGGTGGGATATGTGTGGGGGGGCATGGAGGCCTGGGGCTGGTCCCCCAGCAGGGCCGGGGGGTGGGATATGTGGGGGGGGGCATGGAGGCCTGGGGCTGGTCCCTCAGCAGGGCGGGGGGTGCAGGAGGAGCCGCTCCCTGGGCGTGGCTGAGTGCGGCTGTGTTGCTCCCAGGCGTCCTGCGTCTGAACGAGGCGGCCCTGGCGCGGGCGGCCGGCCAGCGCCTGTGGCTGCTCCCCAAGCAGACGTACCTGAATGTGGAGGATGACGAGGGAAGCACCCTGGAGAGGAAGAGGAACATCATCTGCTGCCTCATCATCCAGATCCTGAAAGGGGAGAAGGAGCTGCACATCGATAACCTGGTGTTCAGGGTACGGGGTCCTGGCAGGCGAGCGGCCGCGCGGCTCCGCGCCCCGGCAGCCTCGGAGTAACTCTGCCCTCTCCCCCCCCAGGTGATCGACGCCTGTCAGAAATGGGAGTCTGGCCCCGCCCTGAAGTTCCTCAGCTTCTGCTGCAGCAGCACGGACGTGCTGTCCTGCACCCTGCACCTGCTGAGCCAGGGCTACCTGCGGCGCCAGGAGGACAACCCCCAGCTGCTGGAGTACGTCTCCACGGAGCCCACGACGCCTCACCGGGGCCAGGCCCAGGTCATTTTCCGTAGCACAGAGTGCCCGAGGGGGCAGGACAAGGGCAGCAAGTTCTCCCCGTTCAGGTAGGGGAGCGTCTCAGGCGGGGGCCGGCAGGGGTGTCACCGGGAGCTCTGCAGACGGGTGACGGTTTGCTCTCTGCCAGGCTGGATGCCCGTGGAGTCGGCCCAGAGGCGGTCCTGATGGAGACCCTGCTGCTGCCTATGGGGCGCACCATGAGTCAGGAGGAGGTGCAGGTGCTCATGAACCAGACGGTGCAGCAGGTCCTGGACACCCTGAGTGTCTCCGCTGATAGAGCCCAGCACCTGCTCATTCACTGCAAGTGGAACGTGGACCTGCTCATCGAGCGCTACACCGAGGATCCTGAGCTGCTGCTGATTTCCTCAGGGCTGCAAGTGCAGAACCCCCAGCCACCCCCGAGTCCCGTCACCCACTGTCCGGTGTGCGTGAGCCAGCTGTGCCCGGACGACAGCCCTCCCACCCTCTGCTGCATGCACTACTGCTGCCAGGTGAGGGGCCTGGGGGCTGGCAGCGTCTAGGACAGTGAGGGGAGGGACGAAGCTGTCAGGGGAGGGTCCCGGGGGCACAGCAGCACCTCTCTTTCCCTGGCTTCCTCGTGTTCCTGGGCTCGCTCCCTGTTTTCAGGTGTGGCATGATTCTGGTGGCAGTCCGCCTGCAAGGCAAATTCCTGAGTTTGTGAAGCTGGGAGCCGGCCCCTGACGAAGGGAGGGGGCTCATCAGGAGGGTCTGTGCCCTGGGGTGGGCACGAGAGTTACTCTCTAGATCTGATCTTGTTCTCCCTCCCCCAGTCCTGCTGGAATAAATATCTGACGACTTGCATCGAGCAGAACCTGGTTCAGAACTGCACCTGTCCCATCCCTGACTGCCCTGCGCAGCCCACCACGGACTTCATCCGCTCCATCATCTCCTCCCAGGAGGTCATTGCCAAGGTGAGTGAGGTCACTACTGGGCATGGGGCCGTGTCTAGTCCGCCCTGAGCAGGTGTGTCAGGGAACACGCGTTGTTTCTGGGCCACCACCTTTCCCCCCTCCCTGTCTTGGAGAGTGGTGGGGCCGAGAGCTGCCCAGGAGAAACCTGGTGCCTTTGAATGAATGAATCCTCCTCTGTGCCGACTGGCTGTTCGCTCCTCTGCCCTCCCTCACGCTCTTTGCGCTGCCCTCCGTGCCCTCCTCCCTTTGCACCCCCCGCCTCCGTTCCTGTCGCTCTGTGTATCTAATCCCCTTCCACCCCAAACCAGAAACCAACCACGAGAGGACGAAGGCAGTCCCTGTGCAGAAACGAAAATAGCTCCTCTCTCGCAGGGCACATCAATCCAAACAGTACGTGGCTAGTGTGTCCCTGTGTTACGAGCATGAGTCTCCAGTTCTCAGACACCCCCTCTGCCCAGTTTCCTCCACCCCATCTTGGAAAGCCATTCCACCCTTGGACAAAGCCCTCAGCAGGAGAGACCAAGGTGGGTTGGCTTCTGATTGGCAAAGAGGGGAGGAGTCAGGGTCAGGCTCCCAACGGAAGGCTTGTCTCAATATTAACATCTTTTCAGAACTGGACTTTCCTTCCTCTTCCGGAAATGACTGGTGGCCTGGTGGGGACCCCTTCCTGCCTCCCCATCTACAGAATTATCAAACACCTGCCCTGTCCAAGGAAGTATGGCATGGCTAGATTTGCAGAGAGCTATTTTAGTTTCTGCACAATTTCTGTGGGAGTTCCTGGCAGAGAGATCCTGGAGGCAAGGGTCGCTGGGCCTGGAGCAGAGAGGGGTGTCTAAGGTGCTGCTGTTTGAGTCTTAGCTGGGGGAAACTTGGGATCTGCTCACTCAGCCCTTTGGGAGGCATTTCTTGCTCAGATTCCCTTTGACATCCAGGCAGCTGCTGTTGGTGGCTCGACTGGTGCCCAGATGTTTCTCTCCGTGCTGACTTTCTCTCCGGGGCGTGAGTACTGTCCTTGTTATGATTGGGAGCAAGAGGCAGTTCCTTATTTGCAGAGGGAGAGGTTTCTATTCCTGCGGCTTCTGGATTCCCAAAAACAGAGGCAGGTCTTTGACCCATTCTGGACTTCAGAGTGTTCAACGGATTTGTCAAGAAAATGAAGTTCAGGGTGACCACCCTTGCTTCTGTTACCCCTTGCCTGGAGAGAGGCGTCCTGCAGGTTGAGGGCAGCATACCAGCTTCCACGTGGCAGTACAGCCGGACTACACAAGAAGCTTTTTTTCCAATTCATAGTACACAGTATGCGCTGCCAGTATACGGTCCTGCCCTCGGTCTAGCCTCAGCCCCGTGGGGATTCACAAAGGTGGTTGTGGCCCATCCGTGTCATCTTGGAAGTCAGATATTTCCTTACCCGCATGATTGGCTGGTTCCAGAAGATCGAGATCACATATCCAGAACAGCCTTCTTGTTATCAGATGTCTGTTCTCTGGTCCAGGTCTAAAACTGGACATAGAAAAATCAATGTTACAGCCTCGACAGAGATTACATTTCATGGGGTGGGCCTTGACAGCGCGTCTGCCATGGCTTACCTTCCAATGGGCAGGTTCCAGGATATAGTCTCTACAGCTGAGAGTCTCACGTCCATTCTGCAAACAGTGCGTGAGAGTCTGCAGCTCTTGGGACACATGGCCTCATGCACGTACATGGCATGCTTTACTTGAGATGTCTGCAAACCTGGTTTCATTCAGTATATCCCCCAAACCGACATTCCTTGGGCATGCGGGTTTGCGTACCTGCACGAGTGCTTCCGTCTCTAAATCGGGGGATAGAGCCTCAGAACGTATGCAGAGGAGTTCCATTCCTGCCATCAGAACCCACTGTGACGTTCCCCTGGTGTTATCTGGACCGGTGAGCTGCTAGGTGACTCCAATCCTCGACTCTGGGAGCCAGCCTGACCCTGCTCTGCTCTGAGAACCCCCACTCCCGGGCTGTTCACTCTGGCATGTAAGCTGCTCCCAGTTACGTGAGTGAGCACTTTTGGCCAGCCGCTGCTGGGATTGTGCAACCGAATGACACTAGCCAATATGTCCGGTCCCAGACACAACCCTAGGAACCTCCATCTTGCAGTGTCCGGTTATGCCCACTGGATGCTGCAAGCTTATACGAGTTCGTCAGTTTAACAAAGAAATTGATGTGTACCAGGCCTGTTATCCCAAGGGGAGTCTCTGACACGCGTCAAACCAAACGCACTGCTTCAGGTAGACTAGACAAACCAATGTATTAACTACAAAAGATAGATTTTAAGTGATAAGTCAAAGCACAAGAAGTCTGATTTGGTTAAATGAAATAAAAGCAGAACACATTCTAAGCTGATCTTAACACTTTCAGTGCCCTTACAAACTTAGATGCTTCTCGCCACAGGCTGGCTGGTTGCCCTTCAGCCAGGCTCTCCCCTTTGATCAGCGCTTCAGTCGCTTGGTGGTGGTGTCTGTAGATGGAGGTGGAAGAGAGGGGAAGAGCCTGGCAAAATGTCTCTCTCTTTTATCATGTCCTTTCTGCCCTCTTGGCTTTGCTCCTCCTCCCCTTCAGAGTCAGGTGAGCATCACCTCATCACAGCCCCAAACTGACCAAGGGAAGGGAAGTGACTCACTCGAGAGTCCAACAGATCCTTTGTTGCTGTGAGGCTGGGCTGAGTTTGTCCCGTACGTGCCCTGATGGGGTGTGAACTGCCCCTCTGTTCCTGGAGAGTTTTTGCCTGGGCTTGTTTTAAGCCATGAGGACACGTTTTAAGCCTCATAACTATATACATGAAATTACAACCTATAACATTACTATAACAACAACGCTCAGTGCATCATGAGCCTGCCGAAGACACCCGACATGACAGACTTTGCATTGGATATCACATAGTCATATTATAAGGAATGAACATGGGGGTGCTGGGTGTTTCCCCGAGGTACAGAGCAACACACCCACCTTACACAGTAGTCTATAAGGACAAAATCTCGCTACAACTACACCAAAATTCACTCCTAAGGTAGTTTCAGAATTTCATATAAACCTGTCAGTTCACTTACCTGTGTCTTTCCCAAAGCTGCATGCATCTAGCAAAAAAAGGAGACTGTTTGCTTGACATGAGATGAGCTCTGGCATTGTACCTTCCGAGAACAGACCAGAACAGAAAGCCACCTAGACTTACTATTGCCATAGCAGGATGAGTACGAGGACATGAGCACGAGCTGTATCCTCTGAGAATATCGAAGTGGATCTCTGGCTGTATCCTATCAGATGGCACAGCTGGGAGTAAGGGCTCCCTCTGCAGGGTCGCATGCAGCCTCAGCAGCATCCCCTCAAGAGGTGCCCCTTGCTGTTTGCAGGTGAGCTACATGGAGTTCCATCTACATATTCATGAGACGTTTCACCTTGGTCCAAGACTCCTCAGCTGACGTCCTTTGGCACCACAAGCAGCTATACCTTCTTCTTGAGTAGTATCCCAACGGGTGTGCCACTTCAGGTGTGCGCATGTCCTGTGTGCCTTAGATTGGAGATCCCGCGTTCGGTAGCAGTGCCTGTTGGGTCCGCACATGCACTCTACTCTGCCTCGTGCTCTGCACCATGGCCACAGAGAGCTCCACAGGCAAACCACCCTCAGTTCCTTCTCGGGCCGAGACTGAGCCTCAGTAGTGTCCCGGTTGAGCTGAGCTCAACTGTCATTTTTGTTTTATTTTTCTCCTAGCTTTACTTAGCTTAGTTAGCTTCGGTAGTTAAATCGTTACACAAACCACAAGATTTGTTGTAAGGCCCATTGTCCTTTCAGTTTTATCCCTGGGGAGAATTTTAGAGTGCTGGGGAGGTATGTCCAGCTCTCCGGATTTTAAACATTGCCTTTCATGCCAGGATGCTCTCCCACTGAGCGGCGGGCACTCCTGGTATGTCTGTTGCCGTGGGGAGTCACACGTCCCTCCCCAAAATGTAATTTTTGCCTGGTTGTGAAATTGAGAGACAGAAAGAACCAGGAAATTAAATTGCACCTCCGAATGGCTTCCGACCCGTGCACCAGTCTCCGAGCAAGTCACCCACATCAGCACAGCGCTCCTCTAGAGCTTCTAAGAGGAACTCAAGAATCCTCTCAGAGACACCAAGAAACAGAGCTTGAGTTCTCTGGTAGGGAATCTATCCCAAAGAAACCCTGATCCACAGATCAAGACCACTGGTTCCCGACTCTGCACCCACGAGGCTGCAGTTTTCTCAGGTACTGTGAGCACCATTAAACCCAAAGAATATAAGGGTCCCAGCTCTGGGAAATGGTCAGTACCATCGGGGTTTGAGGTGACAAGGAGAAGACTACTCTAAGTTGGTACCAGTAGACTCAGCCAAGCCGTCGGTACCATCGTAGACCAGACTGTCATCTAGCAGATACTCCTTGGAGCTCATAGAGCTTACGGCACTGGCAGTAACATCTGCCCAGGCTGCTGTCTTGGTACCAAGCACTTTGGTACTGCAGGAGTTTAGATTTTCATGAGACCTTGTGGCAACAGATGCCTGACTCCCCTTTGCTTGGTACCGATCTGTTCCAAGGGCCTCTAGATCCCTTGACATTCAACTAGTACCAGCGGAGTCACCACCTTTTTCTACCAGTGCTCTTTCAAGAGACTGTCTAACGCAGGAAATAGACACTCCCCTGAGCTGAGTTGTACCCCTCTAGGATTCTGTATTGGTGAAGGAACCAAGGGCCAGCTTACCTCTTTATGCCCTTGGGTTGGGGGGGATGCGAGGTCCTTGGGTGCAGGCATGGCCCCGGCGAACGCTGCTGGCCGAAGTACTCTGTTCATCTGAAAGAGCCACCGTTCCTGTAAGGGAAATAACATTCCTGCAGGAACTTTGTTCGGTCTAGGCGTGTCAAACAGAAGCCATTCAGCCCTGACGCACCAGGAGGTCTCTCCTTGTTTGCAGAAGTAGAACAGTCTCCGGCAATAAGTGCCACTTGCTTTCTGCCTTTGTATCCAGATTTCTGTCTGCTTCCTTCTGCCTGGGCACTGAGCCAACCCCCCCGGTCAGATGGGCCTGTCCTGTCCGTAGCCTATGGGGCTGATGGGTAAAGAGTGGCTGCTGCTGAATGTCTGTTTCATCTGTCCTGTTTCTCTCTGCATCCCTGCAACTGTCCTCTCTGCCGTCACCCATTCCCCTCTCCAGCTTGCCAACGCCGTTTTTTCTTTCCCTGCGAGAATTTGACAGGACCACCCCTGTTCTCAAGACAGAGGGCTTCTCTCCAGGGCGGCATCGTTACAAACTCCGGCGTGTTTGGTGCTGGGGAGAGGTGCTGGCTTGAAAGCTCTAGGGACTCAAGTCTTCTGGTCTCAGAGGCTGTCCCGCGTGGCCGGTGACATGGCAGGTTTTCCCACGCTCTGCTCTTCGCCAGTCTGCCTCTTCCTAGTCGTGAAAGTGGCTCATTCAACCCTTGGCTCCTCTGCTCAGATGTCGCATCGGGCACTGACTGACAGCCATAGCCAGTTCCTTCTACGCAGGGCTGCCCTAGAGAGGAAACCTGTGGCCCTTTCTCCTGAGCCAGCCAGCTCTTTGGGGATCTGCCGCTGCTTTGACCTCCCCGTTGAATTACGCCAAAGCCTTTGTTATGCTCCATCCTCCAGTCAGCCCCGGTGCTCTTTCCTCTACACCTGACTCTCAGGCAGTGTCTCTACAACTGCTTTATCCTCTTCCTGTATCTGCAGTAAGTGTGTGCATGTTGCAAGATCCCTCGGGGCTATATTGTTTCCCACCCTTGTGAACCTAGTCTGCACCCTGGTGAGTATTTTGCACCTACCTATTGAGGCAAATTGAAACCAGAACTGCCGTGTGCTCCATGGCTGCCCTGACAGCAGTCCTAGGGCCTTTGCCAGGGAGCGTGTTGCTTTCTATTTGTGTGACGATTGTGTCAGCCAAAAGTGGGCCCCTTTGTGCTGGGCCTAGTGCGAGGCAGGGATGTCCCGGCGAGCTTACGACAATCTAAAAGACACGACAGATGCAGGGTGGGAGAAAGGAAGCATCATCGTCCCTATTTTATGGCTGGGGGCTGAGCCGCAGAGGAGGGAAGTGACGTGCCCACGGTCATGCAGTGAGTTGGTGGCAGAGGTGGGAATTGAACCCACAGCTCGAGTCCCAGTCCGGTGCCTTAACCACATGATCATCCTTCCTCCTTATGCACCTCTGCCCTCATTTCTCTCTCTCTGCAGTACGAGAAAGCTCTCCTGCGAGGCTACGTGGAGTGCTGCTCCAACCTGACCTGGTGCACTAACCCCCAGGGCTGCGATCAGGTCCTTTGTAAGGAGGGACTCGGCTGCGGAGAGGCCTGCTCCAAGTGCTGCTGGATATCCTGCTTCAACTGCAATTTCCCAGAGGTATGGCTGAGGTTTGCTCGGCTGCGGGCCTGTCTTCACGCCAGCTCGCTACTGCCTTCCCACTCCCCTGTGACTCTCATGCTCTGTCCCTTGCAGGCTCATTACCCGGCCAGCTGCAGCCACATGTCCCAGTGGATGGATGACGGCGGGTACTATGAAGGGATGACGGTGGAAGCCCAGAGCAAACACCTGGCCAAACTCATCTCTAAGCGCTGCCCAAGTTGCCAGGCTCAGATAGAGAAAAACGAGGGCTGTCTACAGTGAGTATCTTTCCTCATTGGGGGCTGGGCCAGGAGGATATGGGAGGGATCCAGGCAGGTTTCTGGGGCACTTAAGAACATAAGAACGGCCATACTGGGTCAGACCAAAGGTCCATCTAGCCCCGTATCCTGTCTGCCGACAGTGGCCAATGCCAGGTGCCCCAGAGGGAATGAACAGAACAGGGAATCATCAAGCAATCAGTCCCCTGTTGTCCATTCCCAGCTTCTAGCAAACAGAGGCTAGGGACACCATCCCTGCACCTCCTGGCTGATAGCCATTGATGGACCTATCCTGCATGAATTTCTTGAGTTTCTGTTTTTGCTGGTCCTGGCTTGGCTTCAAGGAGATGAGCATCCGTGCTGTTGTCTTGTTACCCCATTGGACTGCTGAGCTGCTCTGGTTCATGGGATTTGCGGAGCCCTTTGCTGATCACAGGTCCTCGATGGCCAGAATGAACCCCCCCCCAATGGCTCTGCAGTGCTGTATGTGATATAAGTGGGTAGGTCTTGGTCTGTTTTTCAGTGGACATTGCCCACCTCACCACTACAACTGGAACATGGCCTGGTCTGCATGCTGGGGCGCAGGAGATGCTCAGCTCTGCCACAGTTCTGTTCAAGTGACTTGAGCCAGATCACCCACATTCTGTGCTTGCGAATGATCAGGAGAGCAGTGTTATGGCACTAGGTGCAAGTGGCTTATACAATAGAGGGGGTCATTGATGTCTGAGCAGAGAGGATGAAATTTCCATGGGAAGAGCGCAAGGTGCCATGCAGTAACTGCGCCCGTGAAGGATGTTGAGGGGTTCAGCGCCCTGTCTGACAGCTGAAGTGCTGAGGATCACCTGTCCAGGCCATGCGATCTCGAGCGAGCAGCCTTGGGCGAGGGGTTTGCAAGGCAGAGTGCTGAGGGAGGACGAGGAGACAGTGAAGCAGTGAGACTTGTGAGCCACACAGGCCCCAGAGAGCTGCCTCTGCAGCTAGGGCAGTGCTTTGAGGCTCTGCAGGATAGAGTTGCTTATGCCATTTTTGACCACCCTGTCCAAAGCTCTGTGTTCATCACAAATTACACGAAGAAAATGCCCGACTCCACCTCACCGATTTCTGCTCCAAATGGGAAACCGACCCTCAGAGCACGGAAACTGTCAGCACTGCTAGGCACAGGGGCGACAGGTGTTCTCCTTCCAGTGCTATCAGTGCAGATCCCTGCTCTGTGTACTGCCCAAAGCGCGGAGCCCTCTGACCTTTGGGGGCATGTGGCCTTTGCCTGGAGCTGTGGAGCACTCCATGGTAAGCTATGTTCCTGCCTCCCTTGGTTCCTTCCCACACCAGACCTGCAAACTGAAACTTCCTCTGGTTTCTCAACTTCCTACTCGTTGGACACTTCTTATGTTTGCGCCTTAATTAGGAGCTAGCTTCAGCGTAAACTATGTTAGCACAGCGATAGAACTAGAACTAGTGTGTGGCGTAGGCATGTCTTTACGAGTTTCTTAATTCTGACTCACCCGCCCTCTCGAGCCTCTTTGAGGTCGTTTTGGTGGTTTTGCTGTAGGGGCAAATAAGGAAAACCCCAGGTTTCAGGACTGATTTTCAAGAAGTCCATAATAGACCCCCTATGGTTTCTTTGTTCCTAGACATAGGGCCCTGAATTAATGTAGATCTCCATACAGCATTGGGGGACTGTCTTCTGGAAAGCAGCGAGTCTGGAATCATGGAGGAAATCAACCGTACACATGCCCCTAGTGTGATGTTGTATCAAAAAGTCTGTTTGTCCTTACACGTATAAATGGGAACACGGAGGAGGAGTAGGGAGGTGGCATCACATGTGACTAGGGTGCTTCTGAGACCATTCCTGGAAGCTATGCATTGTCCATATCTGGTGCCCACACTTTAAAAGGAGGTTGTCCAAAGAGCTGCCAAAGCTATTTGAGGCCTGGAAAACCTGTCTCCCAGTGAGAGACGAAAGCAACTCAGTCTGTGTGTAGGGGTTTAGTGGACAAGAGAGAGAGCCTAGAAGTACCTGCCTGCAGAGATGATTTCTGATGCTAGAGGGCTCTTTAATTCAGCAGGAGGCAGCACAAGATCCAATGGCTGGACGTTGAAGCTCAAAGCAAAATATTCAGATGGGAGATAAAGCATCCTTTTTTGCGGGTAGTTAACCCTTGGGACTAAAGGCTGGATTCTCCATCACTTGGCATTGTGCCATCAAGATTGGGTGTCTTCTAGTAGTCATGCTCTGGCTCCATCACAGGTCAGGGGGCAAAGCTGTTCTTTGAGAGTCTGTGTGTTCCCACTTACAGGAATGGTGCCCTGGTCCCTTGAGTCTGCAGTGCCCGTTGGGCTGCACACTCTTTAGTGGCATTGAACGTTCAACACCCAACATTACTTGAGCGCATGCAGCCCTCAGCTGCCTCAGGGTGCTGAAAGGTCTGGGCTCCGAACAATACCCAGAACAACCCTCATCAACTCCTAGACCCACTATGACTAAGTGGGCAAAGCTGTTGCCTCCACACTCAGATATTGTCTCCCAAGGCCCATTCCTTCCTCTGGATTCAGCCTGGCTTCAGCTGACATCTTGGTTATTGAAAAGAGAGCCTGAACAATGCTCCATCAATCTGCCAGAGTCATCCAGACTTTGCTAGCACCCAAGAGAGCCTCATACGCCTCTATCTGGTCCAGGTTCAGTGGCTGGTGCCAAGAGCATGGGGCGGACCCCAAGAAACGGGGGATTTCAGCCATTTTGGACATTCTCCAGGAAGGCCTAGACAAGGGCCTTCAGTCCAGCACCACAGCTCACCAAGTTTCTGCTTTCAGGAGCATCTTTTTTATGGGGTCTGCAGGATCCTTGGCAGAGAACCCCCAGACCTCCAGGTTCCTCAGAGCAGTGAGGCCAGTCTTCCCAAAATGGGATCTGCCACAGGTTTTGAAGGCTCTAACAAATCATCCCTTCAAGCTCCTGACTTCAGTATACATAAAAATCTGTTTTCTTGTTGCTGTCGCATCTGCTAGATGGGTATCAGAACTGGCATTATTGTCTGTGCAGGAAACAGAGTGATGCTGAGAACTAGAGTCCTTTCTTCATGAAGTAAATTCTCCCTTCCGTAGTTCCCAAGAAGCCGTCCATCCTTTGTTCTGTCTGAAGCCGCAAGATCTGGTAAAGGAGTGGCACATCCCAGAGCTCAGGAAAGTGGTGGAAATCTACATCAAGCGCATGGAATCCACAACGAGGTCAGGTGCCCTGTTTGTGTCCTTCCAGCCTAAATGCCAAGGACTCAGTTTCCAATTCGTCCATCGCTAGGTGGCTTCGGCTCTGAATCATTGAGGCCTACAAGGCATCAGAAACCCGGCTCTGGAGGGTATCAGCGCACTCCATGAGAGCTCTAGCTGCCTCGTGGATGGAACGAAGAAGATATTCCACATGGAACATCTGCGGAGCAGCCATCTGATTGCCAGCCAGCACCTTCATCAGTCACAAGAAGGTGGACTTTCTGTCCTCAGCAGAGGCTTCCTTCGGCAGGCAGGTGCTGCAGGTGGTGGCCCAAAAATGATGTTGACCTTTGAGCAATTCTTACAAAAAAGGGTGGTCCCCTTTTTTTCCCTCTTCTGTCTCATTGCTGGGTTTCTTTACCTTCCCCTCCCAAGCTCTGTTCACTGCTTGCTACTTCCCTGACGTCTCAGAATTGTGGGAGACGCTGGGCTGCGGAATGGAAGATAGAGAGAGAGAGATTTTTTTAAACTGATAACATCCTTTTCTGCTGGCAGCATCTCTCACAGTTCTACCCACCCTGCAGGGCGTTATGCCAAAGGGTCTGGTATTTTCTTTGTGCTGGATTGTTACGTTGCAGGCTGTATGCCGGTTCTCCAGAGCTGCTGTGCTCCCGTGGAAGTTGCGGATCTCTTTCTACGAGTGCTGTACAGCTTTGGAATGACTCATCTGGCAGGAAGCAAGAGCAGGGGGGTGGCCAGTGCTTGTGACGCTGCAACTTTGGACAGCCTCTGTGAACAGCAGCACAGAGAGGAGCAGCCTAAGTGTCGTGGAGTTGTGAGAGACGCTGGTAGCAGACAGGAGATTATTGTTAAGAAATCTTCCAATTCCTTGTCCTCCTTCCCCTCCACTGCACGTGCTTATTCATTACACTCTTTTGCTTCAGTCTAAACTGTAAACTCTTTGGGACAGTCTCTCTCTATTTTTGTACAGCACCCTGGGTTCCCTGATCTTGACTGGGGCCTCTGAGCAACTGTGATAGAATAAAAATAGTGGTTTGTGTGTGAGGGAAGCGTGCAGAGCTGAGCACGTGAGACTCAGCCACCCCTGTACGCCAGCACCGCAGCCACATTCCAATGCCCAGGGACCGGGCGGGTGTCTGCAGGGATTGGGACTGTTTGCTACTGCACCTTGCATCAGGCCAACTCCAGCTCCCCTTCTCTCTTCTTCCTGTGCAGCATGACCTGTGCCAAATGCAACCATGGATTTTGCTGGCGTTGTCTCAAGCCCTGGAAGCCAACGCACAAGGATTATTACAATTGTTCTGCCATGGTGAGTGTTTGCTGCGTGCAAGCGGTTTGGATACTCCTTGAGGTGAGGACAAACTTCGGGACTCTGGGGATCACCTCTCGTGCTAGGCCTGTGGCATTTGGCGGTTGTGGGTCTTGTGTTGACCCTCCCCAGGGAGAGATCAGCCACTCCGGGTAACTGCTGCCTTTCCCTGCAGGTGAGCAAAGCCGCTCGGCAGGAGAAGCGTTTCCAGGACTACAATGAGAGGTGCACTTTCCATCATCAAGCAAGGGTAAGGGCTCCTCCTCCCACACTCCGGGCACAGGCCCTGCTTCCCAACCCCAGCTGCCCACGGCAGGCGATTCAGACTCCAGTGTGGCTGGAGTTGACTGGGCTGCAGATCTGTGTGGTGGAGTTGAGCATGTCCCCCTCCCCCGTGGCGTGTGATAAAATTCTCTCTCAGTTTGCTCCTCTCTGCCGACTCTGCTTGGGAGCGTGTGAGCGTGGGGATGAGGCTGGTGGGGTGGCAGAGAACAAGTCAGGTCCAATAAGGACATGTAGACTTCTGTGCAGGCCACTGGTAGGGGATAGAAGCTGCCACTGCTCCTCAAAGACCTTGCCAAGAAAAAGGACAGAATCGGCCTGGTTGGTAGCTGCCTGCCATGGAGCAATGTATAAGCTCATTTGGCATTAGCTCTTCATTAGACTTTACCAGCTGTGTGGGACGGGAGTCAGTTTTCACAGGTGGTCGGCCAGGCATTCCCCAGCAATTCTAGGTGCAGATTCCATCATGGCAGGTGAGATGGAGACGGGTGGTGTCGCTGGAGGCACCTCGGTCTCAGCAAGGCACAATCGGTCACAAGCTCTTTGCATTGAGCAGACTCAGGATCGCTCAGCCCAGCTCACCGAACAGAATAGCTGGCCTGGTGGTGTGATCGTAACAGAGGGATGAACCTGGGAGCTCTGTCCTTCGTAAAGAAGAGGTTGGGAGGAGGGGAGGCTGAGCCCTTCTGGCTGGGGCAGTGATCTGGAAGCCGGTGGAGGGTGAAGCGGGGAGATGACTTTGCTCTTGGTGGTTTTAGGAATTTGCTATGAACCTAAGAAACAGAGTTTCTGCCATCAGCGAGGTGCCGCAGATTCGAACCTTGACCTTTGTTGTGGATGCCTGCAAAGTCCTGGAACAGGCCCGGAAGGTAAATGCATGAGGAGCGGGAGACCGATTGGGTTTATTTTGAGGTATTACAGCAGTGCTCAGTGACCCCATGGTGCTGGGCACTAAGAGATGGTCCCTGCCCCAGAGAGCTTGCAGGCCAAATAGCTAAGATGGACACAGGCTTAGAGGGGGAATGGAGGCACAGAGAGGGGTCTTTGGTCCAGGGTCATGCAGCAGGGCTGGGACTAGAACTCAGGTCTCCCGAGTCCTGGTTGGTGCCTTAACTACTAGAGCAAGCTGACCTGTCGTTGAGCCATAGACACTGGAGAGGGGAAAATCCTATTAAATTACCTAGTCCATGCCCAGTGTCAGTGCAGGGGTGCACCTAATAGCCTTCACCAGGGCTTTACCCTGTCCACTTTGAGATTTCCCAAATGATGGAACTTCCCTGGGTGTGAACTTGGAGGGTTGTTGGGTAAGGGTGGGAAAAGTATGGAACCAGGTTTTTTTGGAGGGCGAGGAGGGATCGTTAGGGAGCTTCTCTCATGCAGACCCTGGCTGAACCCTAGCCTCTCCCGTTCAGTCAGGCACATCTGTTCCTGTCCCCATGTGTCCCTCCACCCCCACTCAGACACCCACTCCCCCTCCTCATGTAGCCATGCACCCTCTCCCCCCATCCCTATGTGTCTCTGTGCTCCCACCCAGCCACCCCGTCTCTATGTAGCTCTGCATCCCTCCCCCATTACCATGTGGCCCTGCACCTCCACTCCCATTCAGTCCCTGCCCCAGTCTGTCCTCCCCCACTAGCCCTTATGAGCCCCTGTCTGACCCCCTCCAGTACCCCACATTGTCTCCCCATAGCCCCTGTCTCCTAACCTGACCCACTGTGAAGAAGGCGGGCTCTTTCTCTTCCCTTGCTGGTGGGGAGCTGCTGCTTTGTTCAATCGCCACAGCACCCTCTGGTGGGCAAAAGGCAGAACTGCAGCAATGTTTTGGCAGATGCTTCTTTCTGTGCAAAAATTTAAAAATATGCAGGGCTCATTAATTATGCACACACACAGTAGCGCAGAATTCCCCCAGAAGTAAACAACACCTTTGTGCATCTCCGCTCTGAGCTCTCAGGAAAGGTAACGAGCCCTGTGACAACTCTTCTGTGCTTCTCTTCTGTTTACTTCTGATCCTGCTCTAAAAGTCGGTACCTCCTTTGTTTTCTGCACTCGCCTGATGCCACTCACGTTCTGCATGGTTTTTCAGAAATATTTCAATGGTTGGTTAGCTGTGTTAGCTATTTCCCACAGGTCTAAACTGGCTAACGTGTCTGTGTTCATGCTTTCCAGATAGAGAAGGCAATTTACCCGGGGGTTTTGCTTGGCACCTGAGCCCTTGGGTAGCATCACATTGTCCAAACTTGTCTTGTTTTGTCTGTTACATGTAAATGACAGCAGAGTGTATCTGCCATGAACGGTCCTGTTTTTCCTCTCCCTGCTACTGTGCCTGTCTTCAGTTCTTCTCTCAGGGCCTGAACAGCACCCTTGAGTATAATGAACCCTGCTTTACGCTGTCAGTTGTTATCTATGCATAGCAATCTGAGAGTGGCTCCTTCTGGCCCCATCTCCTGGGCAGTGGTTGGAAAGCAGCCTCCTCTGGGCTCCTCTCAATCTGTGACTTTATTTTTGATAGTCGTTTAATTGATCGGTGAACCACGGGGAAAGGAATGTACCCCTGAGACTGGCTGAACAGAGTCGGCATCTGGGCAGTGCTCCCTGGACCTGGGAAATGCCCAGGCAGTGTAATGCTGGAGAGAGTGGATTGGAAACCTGGCTGCCTGATAGGGACACTTTCCATCACTCCTAGTAAACCATAAACGCCCTGCAAGAGCTACCGCTTTGATCCAGCGTCCTCCGGGGGCGGAGGAGTTCTACAGAGATCCTGCTGTTCTTAGCTAGACAGGTCCAGAGTTTTCAGGCTCTGCCGCTCGCTGTCTCAATGGCACATGCAGCCACCTCCCATCAGAGAGGAGAGCGCGTCCGCCATTAGGGAACTGGCTTTAGATGATGTGAGCTGTGTGTGAATACGAGGGCTCGTGCTGCTGTTCCTCTCTATCTGGCTTGGCTACCAAGGGGTCTGAGGCTTCAGGTGCCGTTCAAGCCCTTCTATCATTCTGTTCTTATTCCCAGTTTCCGTCCCTCTGTCATCGCTGTAGCATGTGCAACCCTCGTAGAAACCAACTTCTGCGTGTCACATACATGTAGCTCTCCTGGCCGTGGTGCTTAAGGAGGACCACTGATCGGGTTCTCCTGTGGACGTCTGTGGAACCTGCAAGAGGCGCTGGCGATAGGGAATGCCTGTGGGAACGTGTTTGTGCTGAGATGCTGTGTAACCCTATGGAGCCCCCTTGCCCTCTCCTGTCTGCTGCTAGGCTGAGTTTTCTTACACCTTCACCTTGGCTAGTTCCTGCCTTGATTTAACTCGGCGCATCCGTGAATGTCGTGACCGTGCTCACGTCTAGTTTGGGCATCCCTGCGAGCCTGTACGCGTGCCTTGCTTGGCGCCGGTTGTGCCATCCCTGCCTGCTGTTTGCTCACTCTGTGGTGCCAGTTCACATGCTGTCCACGCTTTGATATTGGGTGGCTACCCCCGGGTCAGAGCTGGGACCGCCAAAGCCCACCCAGCGCGCTGCAGTGGGTCAGGGTGTTCCCATTAGTGCCAGGTGAAGTCAGAAATGAACTTCCAGCTTAGAGCCCCAGGCTGTTCCGTCCGTGCTGGCCCTGGGCGCTGACAACCGGCTCTGTGCTGCTCCAGGTGCTGGCTTACTCCGCTGTCTACAGCTACTACAACCAGGACACCGAGAAGATGGATGTCATGGAGCAGCAGACGGAGAACCTGGAGCTACACACCAATGCTCTGCAGATCCTTCTGGGTGAGGGGATGGTGCTGCTGCCTGGGGCGGGCGGCTGCGCAGCGACTCCGTAGCTCTGTCCTGCTATTGGGTTGGAGGTGTCCCATCCAGGAGCTGCTCTGGCCTGGTTCTGCTCAGCTTATCTGACTGGATACAGATTTTTAACAGGGAGGGTAATTAACCACTGGGACAGTTTACCGGGGGTTGTCCTGGATTCTCCAGCAGCGTTGATCTTTAACCCGTGGTTGGCTGGGTCTCTAAGGGAGCTGCTCTAGCTCAAACAGGAGTTTGTGCAGGGAAGTGCTGTGCGCTGCGCTGTACAGGAGGTCAGACTCCATCACAGTGGTTCCTTCTGGCCTTGGAACTTGGGAGTCTAATCTGGCTGCTGGCAAGCCAAGGCAGAGCAAGGGGACGTCTCCAGCACTCCCTCCGCCCCTGCCAAAAGGAAGGCTGCTGCCAGCAGGCTACCTAGCGAGTGCACTGTGACTGCGGCCTGGGGCGCGGGGGATGGACCCGTTCACTTGGGGCATCCGCGCTCGCTTCTGGTGATGGGTCCCTGAGTAGGGATGTTGTGTAACGCAGCCTCTCTTGTGTTCCAGAGGAGACTCTGCTGCAGTGTCAAGACCTGGCCTCCTCCATTCGGCTGCTCAAAGCTGAGCATTTTAACACTGGCCTGGAGCTGGTGCGCAGGATCCAGGAGCGGCTCCTCGCGATCCTGCAGCACTCCACTCAGGTACCAGCTGCATTTCAGCTGGGGGATGTGGGTGGGGAGGGCAGGCTTTGTCCCCTAAGCTGTGCCAGGGAGGGGGTGAAGTGCCCCGCCTCCGTCTCTTGTTCTGACTGTTCCATCCTGGCAGGATTTCCGTGTCGGCTTCCAGGCCCGGCCAGGCTCCGACCAGAGGGAGATGAAGTTGTCAAATGTGCCTAATGCAGCCCCACCTTACAAAGAGTGAGTTTCCTTCTCGGGAGACACTGGGGAGGGGAGGAGCAGGATGCTGGTGCTTCCGACTGGATGCTGAAGTGTTTGTGACGCCAGCTCAGGGCTCCCACACCTTCCTGGGTCTACACTGTCGCCGTGGTGGAGGGACCAGGCATCCCTGCAGGCAGCCAGTGCGCAGGTGTGAGCAAAGCAACCAGTAAGGAATAGGAAGGTGAATAACACAATAGATGGTAATGCCACTAGAGAAATCCCTGCGGTGGCCTCCCCTGGAGACAGCGCGCAGTGCTGGTCACTGCATCTCCCCCAAGGCAGCGCAGCGCTAGAGGGGGTCAGAGGAGGGCGACACGAACCCCCAGGGGCCTGCAGAGCTCTCCTGTGAAGACAGGCTGGAATCGGGACTCTTTGCTTTAGAGACGAGACCGAAGGGGAGATGGTAGAAGACTGGAACAGGGAAAGCAGATGAGGCGCTTCGGTTCTCCCTGTCTCCTAGCGTGAGAACAAGGGAAATTCAAACCGTTCACAGCGGGTGAAAGAAAAGCCTCTGCCAGCTGTGATCACGCTGCAGACTTCCTGCCAGCGGCCGTCTGAGGCCAGAATGTAGCAGGAGTCAGCCGGGGAATGGCCACTTTCCATGGCTAGCCAGAGGAGAGCTATCATAGCTGATGGTAACAGGGTTTGGAAGGCATGGAAAGCTCCTGCTCAGGGCTGGACAGTCTCTAGCCAGTAGGGATCAGGAGATCACCAGATGCAGGGGGCCAGTTTTCACCCCGTCTACTGCCAGGTTTTCACCCCTTTTCCCTGGTCCATCTGCCGCTGGCCCCTATGTCAGAGACAGGGAACTGGCAGCCAGGTCTGATCCAGTCTGCTCATTGCTAGGGACCCAGGGAGCCACGCGGGTGGATCTGTGGGCCCAGTGAAAGTGGGTCTCCCCACTTTCCCAGGCAGGGGTTTGAATTCTTTCCAGAGACCTGGGCTCTAGCCATCGCCAGAGCTGGTGTGTCCGCCTTTGTGATTGGTGGCTCCATCAGGCCTGGCAGGAGACGAGCTGTCCCGGGAGCAGCCTGTGCTGTGCTGATGCAGAGAGCCCCGATCACCCGACGCTTCTCGGGCCGGGGAGCCAGACAGTGCCCCCGATGGCCCATGAGTGTGGGTGGAGGGGAAGGACACCAGGCCGGTCTCTGAGCTCAGTTCTGCCTCCCGGACCTGCCCTCAGGCAGGAAACGCTTGGCGTGCGCCCACTCTCTGCATTGCTTCTGCGCAGGCTGAAGTTCGATGGGGCGTCCGACTCCCCTGACACAGACGAGGGGGCCAAGGAGGAGGAGGATGAGGAAGATGAGGAGTATGTCCCGGAGTGGCAGGAGGAGTATGATGAAGACCTTGATGACGACAACTTTTCCTATGACGACGAATCGGAGAATCTAGAGCGCGATTCCTTCTTCTTTGATGACGAGGATGAAGCTTATGACTAGAGGTGGCCCCCGTGCTGCTGAGCCCATCGTAGAGCCTAACGTGACACCACCTCTCCTCTGCCAGCCAGCTCTGACACACACCGCCACTCCCTGCTCTGCCCCAGCCATGCCGGGGGCCCCAGACACCAGCAGGGGCTGGTTGCTAGTTTCCAATAAAAGGAAGTTTCCTTTTAGGGCTGGTTGCTCCGTGACTCTGTTGAACTTGCTTGGCCACTGTCCCTGGGCCCAGGTCCTGTTACCTGTGCTCCTGTTCCAGCACGTACCCTCAAGGCATACGGCAGGCCCCAGTGGATCTTGAAGGCCTGGCCCCTGGGGAGGGTGGACAGACCCAGTCGGGTGTGTGAAGGGATGTGCTGTGTGCAGTGCCCCATCCCTTCCCCAGTAATAGCGTTCCCACCTGCCTGGCACGCCGGGAAATAGCATCTCCCAGCCCGGGGCAGGGGGGCGGATCCCACACGCTGCCTCCTGGTGCCAGCAGTGCCTCTGGAAGTAACGTGCTGCCTCTGGCCCTGGGTGAACTCCCCGGTCACACTCGGTGCGTGAGAATTTCACAGTGCGGGGCTGCTCCCGTCCGCTGCACTTCCAGAATGGGGGCAGGCCCGGCCTGGCAGGGCAGTGCACACGGCAGCAGGGGGAGGTGGGGACGGTTCTCAAACTAAGTGTCCAAACTGGAGCCAAAGTGCCCCCTGGAGCTGGCTGGGGGCTGGGCGCGGCCACCCCGCCTCGGCCTGGCTGTGTGTGTGTTGGGCCTGAGGGGCGCGTTGTCTGTAACTGCATTTTTGCTCATTTACCATTGGAGCTGTGGCCTTCTCTGGCATGAAGAGGGGTCATGCGGAAGGCCGTATAGATAGTATAAATATATATATATGTGCAGGAGCTGTCATTGTTCACAGATTATGCTTTATCTTTCTGGAAAAGAAAAACCCTACAGATACAACTTCCGTTTATGAAATAAACGGCTTTTCTTCTAGCACCGGCCTCCGTGTCCTCCTGTGGGGCTGGGGGGGACCCTCAGGAGAGCCCAGCCCATCACTCAGAGCAACCTGACATGGCCCCGTTGCTTCACGAAGGTGCCCCGTTTTATGGAGAGGCAGTGGCTTGGCCACGGTCATCCCGGGGGTTAGTGGTGGCACGAGGAGAAAACCCGTCTCCTGACTGTCCTGTCTCCAGGCCCTGGATCGTGCTGCGTGCTCTGAGCCAGAGAGTCAGAGCCGGCCTCTGTCCAGTCGGACAGCAGCTGGGAACTTGTCAGGATACGGCAAAGCAGCCCCGCCCCGCCCCGCCCCTGGCCCGGGTGGGAAAGAAACGACTTCTCAGCGGGAACCTGCCCCTTGGCCCATGTCGTGCACCAGCTCGCTCTGTCCCGTTGGCTTGTGCTCCAACAATCCCGCTGCACTCCTCTGTCTCCCCGGGCCGCTGATTTGGGGCCACCTCTTCCCCGTAGGGACAGGAGCTTGTGCTGGTTAGAGCTGGCAGTGCCAGGGGGCGGTGGGCCCACCCTCTGCTCTGCATTCAGGGTCATTCTGGAGCCCTGCAGCCTCCTTCTCCCCTCCCTCCGTGTGTGTCTCAAGCACTGAGTTGTGAACACACCCAGCCCATCCTGTCTTGGGCGATGTTTCTATCTGAGCTCCAGGTAGAGCGTGTGTGCGATCCTGCTCCCCCTTCACTCACACATTGGGCAGCTTTGCTAATGCCGGTTTGGGTGGGCCGCCAGGGGGCACGGGCACCCCGCTGCGGAGGGGCAGCCGCTGGGGAGCGTGGATTGTGCAGAGAGCCTGGAGGGAGGGACAGCGCTCCCTGCAGGAAGTGTACTCCCAGCGCCGGGCGGCTCTTGCAGCTCCAGCTGGGGCAAAGCGGCTGCTGGCGCGTACCTGAGCGAGGTGGCTGCCTGGGAACGAGGCTAGTGTGGATACAGCTAGAGACACACGTGCCCGTGTGATTCTGCCTCCGGCCAGGCCGACAGCCTTTCGCACTAAGATCCTGGGCCCAACACGGCTACGTCGGCACCGCAGACAACGTTAAAACAGTGATGCCAGAGGTAGGGGCGGGGGAGGGCTTTCTACAGAGCCTCCGGCTTGCTTGGTTTCTTGGCAAACACCCAAAAACATTGGTTCTGAGGTTGCAAGTTTGAGCAAACGATCATTCTAAAGGGCCCTGGGACGGGCTGAGAGGGAAGGCCCGGCCGTGCGGTCTGTCGGGGAGCAGGCTGGGCCCCCTGGAAAAGCTAGGGGGGCGGGGGGGACAGGAAGTCTGGTATGACAGCACCACCCATACTAGGTAACATGGGACTGGGGGGGGGGTGGCTGGGGCTTATTCCTCTAGGCCAGGAGAAGTGCTGAGCTGCTTGGCACGGCCCTGAGGCTTTTAGGCACCCGAGTGAGGGACCTGGTCACTCCAGACGTCCCTGGCGTCAGTGGAGCCATGTCGGGAGTGGGACTGGGGCCTCCAGCCTGGTGCTGTCGTAGAGCGGGCGGGAGGGGGGACACTGCCCTTGACTCGGGAACCCCCGAGCAGCAGGCTCACGCTGCAGGCACATGGGACCGTTCTCTCCAGGGAGCCTGGCCCTGCACCCCTGGGCGGGTGGGAGTCACTCACCTGGGCTGCTCCCCTTCCCGGGGTGGGGGGCGGGTGCTGGACCTCCGCTAGGAAACTGAAGCCACCGTGCAGCGCAGGCTCATCCCCAAACCCACCGGCCCCATTAGCTCTGCATGGGAGAGAGGCGGCTCTGCCCACGAGAAACCCCAGGCCTCCTGCAGATGGAGGGCTGGACACACCTCCCAGTCACTGAGGGCTCCTGCACCCAACCTACCTGGCAAATGAGCAAGCGATTCTAGGAGACAGATCATCAGTATTTTCATCATCAGCTATTCCGGACGGTGCACCAAGGGCTGACCAGTTAATATGGCGTCCCTAGGATTTCATCAACTCCAGTGCAGCGTTGACTATCGCTTTCAATTACAGTGACGTGCTAACAGGTCATCGCTTGCCAGCAAATGACTTCAGAGCTGATGACCAAGGCCATGTCCCTGTCCCTGGAAGTCCATGTGACGGTATCACATTGGTGAGGTACCAAGCGCCGTATCTGTCCCTAGCTCGCGTTAAGGTGGGTTACCCACCATCCATCCCAGCACCTCAGCTAGGGGAACAGGGCGAGCCAGCAGGAAACTGCGTGTTCGCTGCCAGGACACCAATGTGGTGGCTGCATGAGAAGCAACAGATCAAGGGACCTTATTATCCAGTTTGCATGGAAACTGGCCTACTGCTCA
Source organism: Mauremys mutica (assembly GCF_020497125.1). Classification (NCBI taxonomy): domain Eukaryota; kingdom Metazoa; phylum Chordata; order Testudines; family Geoemydidae; genus Mauremys; species Mauremys mutica. The sequence continues at coordinate 207,780,295 of NC_059074.1, read as the reverse complement.
ATCATACGGTCTTCACGCTGTCAGCCAGACCCTTCTGTGCCCCTTTGTATCTGGGCATCACCCAATGGGGCCGTCAGGGCAGGTAAGGAAATGCTGTCTCGTGCTAATTAGCCTGCGGCATTACTGGTAGAAAGTGTTAGGTCTTGGGAGACCCGGGTTCTGGTCCCAGCTCTGCTCCTCGGCCAATCGTTCCTGTCTCTGTGCCTCAGTTCCTCCATCTGTAAAATGGGGATACTAACCTCCTTTGTAAAGTGCCTTGAGATCCACTGCGGGAAGAGCGGCATGGTGGTGTTACTATTAATGAGCAGCTTTACAGGAGAAGTGATTGTGAACACTTCCCGATGCTAAAGAGTTGTATTAGCTTTTCAAATAGCCAAGCCCAGGCAGGCAAACAGGACAGCCTGCCCCTATTCCTGAATGCACTGATAGGCCTGATCTATTACCTGCTTAGAAGCATGAGTTGGAACTGGGTTACTCAGTGCAGATGGTCTATTCAATAGGTGAGGAGGTGCTCTCAAGTCTAGGTGTTGGATGCTGGCTCCTGCCTGCCGTCTTTGTGGTTTTGTTAGCTTTTCATTACATTCCTAATGCGTTTCGGAGATTCAGTCATTCAATTGTAAAGTGTGTTTTGGTTTTTTTTAAAGAAAAAGTCATGCATGTTTCTCCTGATTTTTGGGGCTTGCATAACTTGGGTTCAGTTTTGAAGTACAATTAAAATCCATGCGGGGTTGTGTCATGAGCTTCCCTCTCTTTCCTTTACCAGCCATCGCCAACAGAGGATACGTTAAGGGAGTAAAACGGATCGCAGAGCCCAGGAGGGTCTGAACACCTTCAGCCCTGTAGAGGGCAGCGTCTGCAAGTTCAAACAGGCAAAGCTGCTAGGAGTAGCGGCTACTGGTGTATAAATTGCAGGGCTGGCTGAAAAATGTCAAGTCATGATTTTTGCAACGTATTTGTGAAAAACGTATCCTCTCTAAGGAATTCTAATGAGCAGTTGACTACTCTTTTTTCAGGGACAGGACAAAAAAATGGTCATGAATATTCTTCTATTTGATATAGGTGCTTATACTGTGCTCATCGCTGGAGTATCTGAACACCTTCACGTGCGTTAAGTAACGGCCGCCACAGGTTGTCTCTTCTCCCGTCCCCTGCTTAGGGGGAGAAGCAAGTGCAGTGGAGTGACTTGTTTTTGGTAGTGTGTGTGTGGATATTTTGTTATATGAATACATCTGCTCTGTACTTACATTCGAGAAGGCAGGTCAAAGAAATGTGCCTTGCACTTGGAGCAGACAGTGGTGAGGTTTGTGCTGGTCCTTAGTTCTTGGGGGAGTTCATTCCACAGTCTCGGACCATCCCGGAGGCGGTTCTGTCCCCCGCACAGACAAGCTTTCCTCCTCGTGCTGAGAGTTCCATTGTGCCAGAAGGGAGGAGCTGTCGACTACGGTCTTCATCCCAGACCATTCAATGGTGGTCTAGGTATCCTGGGCCCAGGCCAGGGAGCACTTTGGAAGCTAAAGACTGAGACCTTGTATTTGAGTTGCTATTCTATGGGAAGCCAGTGTCGAGAGCAGAGGACAGGTGTGATGTGTTCGCAGTAGTCTGTAGCTGAGGAGACGTGCTGCAGCATTCTGCGCCCATTGGAGTTGCCTGAATGCTGAAGGCTTCATGCTCAGGTATATCACGTGGCTGTAACCCAGCCAGGAGGTGATGAAGGCGTGAATAATTGAGGCCAGGTCTTTGTCCACCAGGATGGGACAGAGTCTTCTAGCCAACCAGAGGTGATAGAAGAAGTTACTCTCAGCTGCATGGAGCTCTGCCTTGGCAAGGAATCCAAAAGCGCTCCTAGCTACAGACCGAATTGACCAATTCCAGATGTGCATCTTCAACCAATGGATACAGGCAGTTCTTCAAAATACTTTCCTCTCCCCACCATCATCACCTCTGTCTTGCTCAGCATCGGCTTCAGCCAGCTGTCCTTCATCCTTGAACTTAACACCTCCAAGGACCAGGCCATCTTGGTGGGGGTCGTATGTGGTGAAGGACAGGTAGAGCCATGTGTCATCTGCATACAGCTGCATGTTGATGTTGAAAAGGGCGTGAGAGAGAATTGAACCTCGTGGTGGAGGTGCGGTTTCCCATCAGTACTCATTGAGTGTGTTCCTCCAGGAAGGCCTCAAACCATTTTAGCACATTAACCTGGATCCCTACCACCCCTCTCAGGCAAGACAGCAGTATCAACAACATTGTTGAGTGTTGCAGACAAGTCCAGGAGAATAAGAATGGAGGCCATCCTCTCTCCGTTGAGAGGAGGAGATCATCCATCACCACCACTAAGGTGGTTTCGGTTTCACGCCCTGGCCTGAATCCAGGTTGTGCTGGGTCTAGAACGTTGGCTTCAGTTCGATGAGCTCGTAGGTGGCCTTTGGCTAGCTTCTGTCTGAGCTTGCTCAGGAATGGGAGGTTTGACACTGGGCAGTAGTTGGCAAGGACTGAAATGTCCAGGGTGGCTTTCTTCAGGGTGGCTTGGACTACTGTGTAGGAATAGGTTAAACGCATGTGGGGAACTGGCAAAGCCAAAGGGCAGCTGGTTCCAAGTGAGAAGACCAAGTGAGAAGTGTCCTGGTCTTGGGGTAACACTTCTAAGGTCCACAAGCCATAGATTCATGGACAGGTAGGGGGTATGCGGTATTGTCTCACGTGGAATGATGGCCAACCCTTATGTGTGAGAACCTCTACAATGTGCAGCGTAGTGCAGCCACACAAAAATATTGTGAAATTCTTGGAATATCTGGGCTAGATCTGACATGTCCTTGGGTAGGTGTGCACTCCACTTGGAGTTGGGTTTGTTCTTGGAATTCAGGATATGTTTTTTTCCTATCCTCTCCAACCCTATCTCCTTAAGCGAGTATTAGTATTGGTTGTCTCAGTGAGGGTGCACCAAGTGTATTTTCCCAGGTGTCATACCTTCTGGGGGGATCAGGTGCCTTTCTCCCCAGTGTGGGAGTGTGTATCTGGATCGGACAGGAAAGGAGAAAGACGTACTGTGTCTGCTCATCCCCTTCTAGTGAGATCTCTAAGTAACCTCTCCAAGGAGAGGCATGTGGGTGTAGCATTTGTCAAGATGTTACTCATCGTTATCCTCATGCTTGTAGTGCTGGAGAGCCTGGAGGTTCAGAGGTGCTATTGCTCTCGATGGAGTGTGTCGTTCCTATCTGGCTTTGAGGGAAAGAGGATCCTGTTTTCTGTGTCGAGAGGCGATTTTCTGGTTGGGGTGCCTCCGGTGGCACGACGCTGGAGTCAATGGTCTTGTCAGTCTTGGCCTTGTTCTCTTCCTGAGGAATATCTGTTAGAACAGGCTCCCTCATCTCATCATCCTTACTTCACTGGTTTGTGTCAGGCAGTCTCGGCCTCTGAGAAGAATGACTCTCCGTGGGGCCTGGATTTGTTTCTCGGGCAGATAGCTCAGCGTTGAGAACAGTTGCTGACGTTGTCCCAGAACATCTTTCGACAGGCTGGATTCCCATTTCACTTACCCTGCTTTGGGGAATGTAATTCGATTCCAGCATAAGGAAGAGGATCTGAAACACATGACCAGAGGGTTGCTTAGCAGCTATCACTCCACCAGATCTAAGGATTAAATCCATGCCAATAATCCTTTGCTTTGTTTTTCATAGATAGGTTTGCTCTTAGTTCCCGCAAAGTCTAGAGTAAACCTGGCCTATCCCAAAAGTCTAATAACAGTTAGACAGGGTTATAACACTCTCTCCCAACTCAGTTGCACCGGGATAGCCAGTTTGGCCAAGTTCTTGGAAGAGCCCATTAGTCATAAGGCAAACCTCAGCCTCGGAGTCTAGTAATGCCCATGTTGGGACCTTACCTCCTAAGGTTATCTGCACATATTGCTGAACATTCTTCTGTGGTTGTAAGAGTCTTCCCAAAGAAACCTTGTCGGAGGCTAAGTGACCCGTCTCTCCTTTGTTTTCACTGCACCAAGGGACAGTGACTGGAGAGCAGCTGCATTTCTGAATGGTGTTAGGTATCACTCTAGGGAAGACCCACTGCTCCAGTCCTTGGTTTGGACTCTGGGCAGGAGCAGAGGGTGCCCCGTTCAGTGTCCCGGTCGTTAGTATTGCAGCTCCGGGAAGTGGGGGAGGGAGATGCAAGAGGCAGCTGGAGTTTGGAGGGTAGGAGAATAGGGGAGCTGGGGGATGCACTTGGGTGTGTCCACTCTGCATTGAAACCCCCGCGGCTGGCCTGACTTGGGCTCACTGGGCTTGGGCTGCTGTAAAATTGCTGTGCAGATGTTCAGGCTGGAGCTTGATCTTTGGGACCCTCCTCCCCCCCCCCCCCCGAGAGGGTCCCAGAGCTTGGGCTTCAGCCAGGGGTGCCGGAATAGGGAGGGCCAGGGGGCCATGGCTCCCCCACTGTTTACTGGCCATAAGGGCGAGCAACGGGGGGAAGGGGCGGAGAGGAGCGAGCGGGGGGGCAGGGTCTCGGGGGGACGAGGTGGTGTGGGAGCAGGGCCTCGGGGGAAGAAGCAGTGGGGAGGCAGGGAGGGGGCGAAGGGGCAGCGTGGGAGTGGTGCCTTGATGAAGCAGGGCCATGGTTTGGGTGCCTGTGGCCCCCCATTTTTAAGGTGCTTCCGCCACTCCTGGCTTCAGCCTGCGCCCGAATGTCCACGCCGCAATGTTTAGCCACCCAGCCCGAGCCCAAGTCAGCTGAGCACGGCCGTGCTGTGGGTCTCTCTTATTCCCGTGTGAATGTGCCCTCAGTTTTTTTGTGTGGCGGCTGCAAACCTAGTCCCGTTGGCCCAGTCGCTCTGTCTGCTTTGTGCTGCTCCACAGTAGGGCAAAGCAGCAGGGATGTACCAGTGACTCTAGGAGGAAAGGCTAAAAATATACGTTTCATATCAGGGCTTCAGCTCATTAGAAGTATCGCCCGGTAAGATTCTCTTTGTGATACTTGCTTAGTGCTCGGTGATGAAATACTGATTTGAAAAAACCAAACCGATGGAATGCCCAAAGCAAAGGTATGTTAAGATGTGGCTAAAGAGAGAAAATCTGTCAGTAACTTGGAGCAAAGGACAGGACGGGAATGTTACAATTTTCCAAACACAAAGCCTGTAAAGCCAGGAAATACTGAGATTACTTTAACAGAATCCAAATATCCATGGTAGTGCGGATCTGAGACAGGAGATCGTGTGATCCTGGCCTTGAGCCACACAAGCAGGAGGCCATGTAGGAAGCTGCAAAGGCGTTTCCAGCCCTGTACTTCTAGGGATATTCCTGACATTACGTCCTATGTCCACTTCCGTGGTTCGTCATTTCTTTGCTTCTGTATCAGCCCATCATGTTTTCTAGTTTCCCAACTGGACGCAGCTGGAGCTTGATTTTCAGAACAGCTGAGCATTCTCAACCCCAAGTGAATCCAAGAGAGCTGCTGGTGCTCAGCACGTCTAGAAATCAGGCACAAAGTGTCTCCACTTGAGCACCCAAAACCATTGGCCATGTTGACCTTAACCTTGGCACTGACCTTTTCAGGAGGCTGCCAAATCCAGCCTCCACCTCATAGCCAGCACACTATGATGTCATGGCTAGAGGCTGGAGTTACTTTCAAAGCAACCAGGCAGACTTACGGGAAGGATACAACAGGAACAAAGCAGTGAGGCTGGCTTCTCCCCACAGAGAAGCAGGGAGCTGGGGATCTCTAGGAAGACTCTACTAAGAAGGTAGGGACAGTTCTTCAGCCTGGGAGGGGTTTGGCTTGGTTTCCCCTTCAGCTGATACTTAACTCTGCCCCAGAGGGGCACCAAGGAAAAACAATCCGATTGTGATTAAGGCATTGTAGAGTTTTGAGGACCCAGATTAGCCTAAACTGATTTTTAAAGCCATTAGATTTTCGTTTGTTTCCCCTTCGTGGTGTCACTACAGAGCAGAGCTCAGGACTTGAGGGAAGGGGTGATCAAGTTGCCTGAGAGCCTGTAATTGGACCTGGCAGTAAATATTTCAATTAGCGAAAGCAGCAAAGCGTCCTGTGGCACCTTATAGACTAACAGACGTATTGGAGCATGAGCTTTCGTGGGTGAATACCCACTTCTTCAGAGGCATGCTGACAAAGTGGGTATTCACTCACGAAAGCTCATGCTCCAATACGTCTGTTAGTCTATAAGGTGCCACAGGACTCTTTGCTGCTTTTACAGATCCAGACTAACACGGCTCCCCCCTCTGATACTTGACACTTCACTTCAATTCGTGAGTTCACCAAAGCCTTGTGGCCTGATCGCACTGTTTCCGTTGCACAGGAGATGAACTTCCAGTCAGCAGGGAGGGATTGGCCTGCCACCAATGTCTGTCCCGATCCCGCATTCATCAATCCCAAGGCTGGAAGGGACCATTGCGATAATCTAGTCCGACCTCCTGGGGAGCACAGGCCAGAGACCTGCCCCACAATAATTCCCGGAGCAGAGCTTTAGAAAAACAGCCCAACATGATTTAAAAATCATCAGTGATGGAGAACCCACCGTACCTCGGTAAATTGTTCCAATGGTTAATTACTCTCAACCTTTAAAACTTCACTCCTTATTTGCAATCTGAATTGTTATTGGATACTGTTGGGCCTTTCTCTGCTAGATGGAAGAGCCCATTATTAAATGTTTGTTCCCCATGTAGGTACTTAGAGATTGTAATCAAGTCCCACCCCCTTAACCTTCTCTTTGTTAGGCTCAAAGAGCTCAGTCTATTTAGCTTATCACTGCAAGGCAGGTTTTCATTCTCGTGGCTCTTCTCTGACCCCTCTCCAGTTTATCAACATCTTTCTGTGGGAGACTATTCTGCAGTCTGCTAGAGAACAATCTCCATCCGCGTCCCCTGGGAATCTCTTTCCATTTCCTCGTTATTCCCTGTTGTTCAGCCCCACCCCAGGAAATTCCTTTCCAACCATGGGGAGACCATCTTCCTCCACAAAAGCCTCTGGCAGGGGCACGATCCCTCTCACTTCAGTGCAGCACACAGAGACAAGGGGGAAGACATCTACCTACCATTAAGCCTCACGGAGTCAGGGGGCTGTGACTCAGCACATGCGGGGGAGTGGGCTCCTCAGAACTAAGTTACTCATGAAAGGTTGTGGTGTTTCTCAGACTAACCCCCGCCTCAGCCACCTCTTTGCCGTGCAGCCCATGTAAGGAGGCACATAGTCTGAGGGACCCCCTTCCAGGAGGGAAGTGATGCAGCAGTGGGAAAAAGAAGCATTACATCCATTACAAACCGGTTATTTCTATTTCTTTTCCCATTTCTTCCATCCCTCCAGCCCATCTGCGTGTCCTGTCTTCCGATAGTGGACAATGCCAGATGCTTCAGAGGGAATGAACAGAACAGGGCAATCATCAAGTGATCCATCTCCTATTGTACACCCAGCTTCTGGAAGTCAGAGGTTTAGGGAGACACAGAGCATGGGGTTGCATCCCTGACCATCTTGGGTAATAGCCACTGATGGACCTATCCTCCAGGAACTTATCTAATTCTTATGTTTGTTTTAAACCTGCTGCCTATTAATGTCATTGGGTGACCCCTTGTTTGTGTGTTACATGAAGGGATAAATAACGCTTTCTCATTCACTTTCTCCATTCCCTTCCTGATTTTATAGACCTCTACCATATCCCCCTTCGTCGTCTCTTTTCTAAGATGAATGGTCCCAGTCTTTTTAATCTGTCCTCATACGGAAGCTGTTCCATACCCCTAATCATTTTTATTGCCCTTCTTTGTAACTTTTCCAATTATAATGTTTTCTGAGATGGGATGACCAGACCTGCACATAATATTCAAGGTGTGGGTGTATCATGAATGTATATAGTGACATTATGATATTTTCTGTTGTCTTATCTATCACTTTCTTAATGGTTCCTAACATTCTGTTTGCATTTTTGACTGCCGCGGCACATTGAGTGGATGTTTTCAGAGAACTATCCACAAGGACTCCAAGGTCTCTTTTGTGAGTGGTAACAGCTAATTTAGACCCATCATTGTATATGTATAGTTGGGATTGTGTTTTCCAATGTGCATTACTTTGCATTTATCAGCATTTAATTTCATCTGCCATCTTGTTGCCCAGTCACCCAGTTTTGTGAGATCCTTTAGTAGTTCTTCACAGTCAGCTTTGGACTTAACTATCTTGAGTAGCTTTGTATCATCTGCAAACTTTGCCACTGCACTGTTTACCCCCTTTTTGTAAATCATTTGATAATATGGTTAACAGCACAGGTCCAGTACAGATCCTTGGGGGACCATTATTTACCTCTTTCCATTGTGAAAACTGATAGTTTATTCTTACCCTTTGTTTCCCATCTTTTAACCAGTAACTGATCCACAAGAGAACCTTCCCTCTTAGCCCATGACTGCCTACTTTGCTTAAGAACCTTTGGTGTGAGACCTTCTCAAAGGTTTTCTGAAAGTCTAAGTGCACTATATCCACAGGATCACTCTTGTCCACATGCTTGTTGAGGCCCTCATAAGAACATAAGAAAGGCCGTACCGGGTCAGACCAGAGGTCCATCTAGCCCAGTATCTGTCTACCGACAGTGGCCAATGCCAGGTGCCCCAGAGGGAGTGAACCTAACAGGCAATGATCAAGTGATCTCTCTCCTGCCATCCATCTCCATCCTCTGACGAACAGAGGCTAGGGACACCATTCTTACCCATCCTGGCTAATAGCCATTTATGGACTTAGCCACCATGAATTTATCCAGTCCCCTTTTAAACATTGTTATAGTCCTAGCCTTCACAACCTCCTCAGGTAAGGAGTTCCACAAGTTGACTGTGCGCTGCGTGAAGAAGAACTTCCTTTTATTTGTTTTAAACCTGCTGCCTATTAATTTCATTTGGTGACCCCTAGTTCTTGTATTATGGGAATAAGTAAATAACTTTTCCTTATCCACTTTCTCAACATCACTCATGATTTTATATACCTCTATCATGTCCCCCCTTAGTCTTCTCTTTTCCAAACTGAAGAGTCCTAGCCTCTTTAATCTTTCCTCATATGGGACCCTCTCTAAACCCCTAATCATTTTAGTTGCTCTTTTCTGAACCTTTTCTAGTGCTAGAATATCTTTTTTGAGGTGAGGAGACCACATCTGTACACAGTATTCGAGATGTGGGCGTACCATGGATTTATATAAGGGCAATAATATATTCTCAGTCTTATTCTCTATCCCCTTTTTAATGATTCCTAACATCCTGTTTGCTTTTTTGACCGCCTCTGCACACTGCGTGGACATCTTCAGAGAACTATCCACGATAACTCCAAGATCTTTTTCCTGACTCGTTGTAGCTAAATTAGCCCCCATCATGTTGTATGTATAGTTGGGGTTATTTTTTCCAATGTGCATTACTTTACATTTATCCACATTAAATTTCATTTGCCATTTTGTTGCCCAATCACTTAGTTTTGTGAGATCTTTTTGAAGTTCTTCACAATCTGCTTTTGTCTTAACTATCTTGAGCAGTTTAGTATCATCTGCAAACTTTGCCACCTCACTGTTTACCCCTTTCTCCAGATCATTTATGAATAAATTGAATAGGATTGGTCCTAGGACTGACCCTTGGGGAACACCACTAGTTACCCCTCTCCATTCTGAGAATTTACCATTAATTCCTACCCTTTGTTCCCTGTCCTTTAACCAGTTCTCAATCCATGAAAGGACCTTTCCTTTTATCCCATGACAGCTTAATTTACGTAAGAGCCTTTGGTGAGGGACCTTGTCAAAGGCTTTCTGGAAATCTAAGTACACTATGTCCACCGGATCCCCCTTGTCCACATGTTTGTTGACCCCTTCAAAGAACTCTAATAGATTAGTAAGACACGATTTCCCTTTACAGAAACCATGTTGACTATTGCTCAAGAGTTTATGTTTTTCTATGTGTCTGACAATTTTATTCTTTACTATTGTTTCAACTAATTTGCCCGGTACCGACGTTAGACTTACCGGTCTGTAATTGCCGGGATCACCCCTAGAGCCCTTTTTAAATATTGGCGTTACATTAGCTAACTTCCAGTCATTGGGTACCGAAGCCAATTTAAAGGACAGGTTACAAACCTTAGTTAATAGTTCAGCAACTTCACATTTGAGTTCTTTCAGAACTCTTGGGTGAATGCCATCTGGTCGCGGTGACTTGTTAATGTTGAGTTTATCAATTAATTCCAAAACCTCCTCTAATGACACTTCAATCTGTGACAGTTCCTCAAATTTGTCACCTACAAAAGCCAGCTCAGGTTTGGGAATCTCCCTAACATCCTCAGCCGTGAAGACTGAAGCAAAGAATCCATTTAGTTTCTCCGCAATGACTTTATCATCTTTAAGCGCTCCTTTTGAATTTTGATCGTCAAGGGGCCCCACTGGTTGTTTAGCAGGCTTCCTGCTTCTGATGTACTTAAAAAACATTTTGTTATTACCTTTGGAGTTTTTGGCTAGCCGTTCTTCAAACTCCTCTTTGGCTTTTCTTATTACACTCTTGCACTTAAGTTGGCAGTGTTTGTGCTCCTTTCTATTTGCCTCACTAGGATTTGACTTCCACTTTTTAAAGGAAGTCTTTTTATCGCTCACTGCTTTTTACATGGTTGTTAAGCCACGGTGGCTCTTTTTTAGTTCTTTTACTGTTTTTCTTAATTTGGGGTATACATTGAAGTTGGGCCTCTATTATGGTGTCTTTAAAAAGGGCCCACGCAACTTGCAGGGATTTCACTTTAGTCACTGTACCTTTTAACTTTTGTCTAACTATCCCCCTCATTTTTGTATAGTTCCCCCTTTTGAAATTAAAGGCCACAGTGTTGGGCAGTTGAGATGTTCTTCCCACCACAGGGATGTTGAATGCTATTGTATTATGGTCACTATTTCCAAGCGGTCCTGCTACAGTTACCTCTTGGACTAGCTCCTGCGCTCCACTCAGGATTAAATCTAGAGTCGCCTCTCCCCTTGTGGGTTCCCGTACCAGCTGCTCCATGAAGCAGTCATTTAAAGTATCGAGAAATTTTATCTCTGCATTTCGTCCTGAAGTGAAATGTTCCCAGTCAATATGGGGATAATTGAAATCCCCCACTATTATTGGGTTCTTAATTTTGATAGCCTCTCTAATTTCCCTTAGCATTTCATCATCACTATTACTGTCCTGGTCAGGTGGTCGATAATAGATCCCTACTGTTATATTTTTACTAGAGCATGAAATTTCTATCCATAGAGACTCTATGGAACCTGTGGATTCGCTTAAGATTTTTACTTCATTTGAATCTACACTTTCTTTAACATATAGTGCCACTCCTCCCCCTGCACGGCCTGTTCTGTCCTTCCGATATATTTTGTACCCCGGAATGATTGTGTCCCATTGATTGCTCTCAGTCCACCAGGTTTATGTGATGCCTATTATATCTATATCCTCCTTTATCACAAGGCACTCTAGTTCACCCATCTTATTATTTAGACTTCTGGCATTTGTGTACAAGCACTTTAAAAACTTGTCCCTGTTTATTAGCCTGCCTTTTTCTGATGTGCCAGATTCTTTTTTATGTGACTGTTTATCATCTGATATCATTTCCCTTACATTATACTTCTCATTCCTCTGCTCCTGACTATAACCTGGAGATTCTCTATCATCAGACTCTCCCCTAAGAGAAGTCTGTGTCCGATCCACACGCTCCTCTGCAGCAGTCGGCTTTCCCCCATCTCCTAGTTTAAAAACTGCTCTACAACCTTTTTAATGTTTAGTGCCAGCAGTCTGGTTCCACTTTGGTTTAGGTGGAGCCCATCTCTCCTGTATAGGCTCCTCCCATCCCAGAAGTTTCCCCAGTTCCTAATGAACGTGAACCCCTCCTCTCTACACCATCGTCTCATCCACGCATTGAGACTCTGAAGCTCTGCCTGCCTACCTGGCCCTGCGCGTGGAACTGGGAGCATTTCTGAAAATGCCACCATAGAGGTCCTGGATTTCAGTCTCTTCCCTAGCAGCCTAAATTTGGCTTCCAGGACATCTCTCCTACCCTTCCCTATGTCATTGGTACCTACATGTACCACGACCACCGGCTCCTCCCCAGCACTACAGAGAATTCCACTAGACTGGTAAAGGAAGTGTTGACTTCCCTAACAAATCGTGTTCCTCGTTGTGCCTGATAATTCTGTTCTTAACTATAGTTTCAACCTATTTGCCTGGTACTGAAGTTAGACCTACCAGCCCATAATTTCCAGTATCGCCTTTGGAGCCTCTTTTAAAAAAAATAGACATTACATTAGCTTACCCTCCTGTCATCTGGTACAGAGGCTAATTTAAACAATAGGTTAAGTATCCCAATTAGTAGTTTTGCAATTTCATATTTAGAACTCGGGTGAATCTCATCTGGTCTTGGTGACTTATTGCTGTTAAATTGATCAATTTGTTCCAAAAGCACCTCTACTGAGACCTCAATCTGGGACAGTTCCTCAGATTTGTCACCTAAAAATAATGGCTCAGTGTGGGAATCTCCCTCACATTCTCGGCAGTGAAGACTGATGCACAGAATTAATGTAGCTTCTCCGCAACAGCCATCTCTTCTTTGAGTACTCCTTTAGTATCTTGATTGTCCAGTGGCTCCAATGATTGTTGGGCACTTCTGATGTACTTAAAAAATATTTCCTGTTTAGTTTCTGTCTCTCTTGCTAGCTGCTCTTCAAATTCTTTTGTTGGGGGCTACCTACTTGTATTTTTACATTTGACTTGCCAGAGTTTATGTGCCTTTCTATTTTCCTCAGTCGGGTTGACTTCCAATTTTTAAAGGATGCCTTTTTGCATCTAACCACTTCTTTTACTCTGCTGTTTAGCGATGGTGACCATTTCTTTGGTGCTCTTACTGTTGTTTTTATTTGGGGGTATACATTTAGTTTGTGCCTCTCTTATAGTGTTTTATAATAGTTTTCATGCAGCTTGCAGGCATTTCACCGTTTTGACTGGTCTTTTAAATTTCAGTTTAACTCGCTTCCTCCTTTTTTGCGTAATCCCCATTTTTAAAGTTAGATGCTATTGTGGTGGGTTTCTTTGGTATTTTCTCCCACACAGGGATTTAAAATTTAATTGTATTATGGTCATTATTACCAAGCAGTTCAGCTATATTCACCTCTTGGACAACATCCTGTGCTTCACTAAATCAAGAATGGCCTCTTGTCGGTTCCAAGCCTAGCTGCACCAAGAAACAGTCACTAATAGTGTCTAGAAATTTTATCTCTGCCTCCCATCTTGAGGTGACATGTTCCCAGTCAATATTATTTATTGGCCTTTCTGTTTTTGTAGTCTCTCTAATCTCCCTGAGCATTTCACAGTCACCATCACCATCCTGATCAGATGGTCGATGGTATATTCCTACTGCTAGACTCTTGTTGTTCAAGCACCAATTTCGATCCCTAAAGATTCTATGGTACTGTTCGAGTGACTTACAATTTGTACTGTACTTGACTTTACGCTTCTTTCACATATAGTGCCACTCCCCCACCAGCATGGCCTATTCTGTCATTCATATTTATTTTATACTGCGTCCCATTGATTATCCTCTTTTCACCAAGTTTCCATGTTGCCTATTATATCAATAGCCTCATTTCATACCAGGCACTCAAGTTCACCATCTTAGTATTTAGACTTCTCACATTTTGTATAGAAGCACTTTCATAAGATTTGTCAATATTTAAATGTCTGCCTTCACGTGATGTAATTGTGCCTGGGACTCTTTTTCGTTTGACTGTTTCCTTCAGTTCCTGCCTGTACTTTGTCAACATCTATTCTCTCCTCTTTACTAGGCTATGGAGTATCCTGTTTAATAAATCTTCCCTTAAGGGATGGCTGCGTCCAAACCGTGTGCTCCTGAGAATCTCTTTACATTTCATTTTCCTCATTGTTCCCTGTTGTTATAACTCCCCAGCCTCGCCCTAGGAAATTCCTCTAGAGACGTCACTACAAGGGGCACAGCCCCCAGGAGCACCAATGCAGCACACACAGACCATCCCACCCCGGAGCTATGTGAAAGCAGGAGTGGGGGAGAGCACAGGGCCTGGGTCCCCAATGTCTCTGTGCTCATCCATGTTCCTGCCTCAGTTCCCCTGCCTGGGCTGCCTCAGAGTGCAGTGGACCCAAGGCAGTAGTGCCGGGGGCAGGGGGAGGAGGAGCCATGGAAGATTTAAAGAGCACTGACAGTTGGACCACACAATCTACCAGTGAGAACTCTTTCAACCTGTGTCCATCCAGTCTCTCTTCCTACCGCTGATTCATTACAACCAATAGAATTGTTGCATACAAATTAGCTGCGGAGGAAGAGTGGTGATTGGCTGATTTTTTTCTCCTTAGCTGTTGATCTGAGCCTCTCCGTAGCCTATATATCCACAGCGATTAGATACAATTGTTAATAACTTTAGAAATTATTTTGTAAAAACTATGTACAAGATTGCAGTTAATTTTGACGACGGTATATGGAAAATTGGACATGTCTGGCACCCATTTTTAAGTAGGGTGACCAGATGTCCTGATTTTATAAGGTCAGTCCTGATATTTGATGCTTTTGCTTATATAAGCACCTATTACCTCCCAACTCCATCCCAATTTTTCACATTTGCTATCTGGTCACCCTACTTTCAAGATTCTTTGAGACACAGACTGATACAGAAGCTGCATTTCTTAATGGGCCCAGTCTTTAATTCATTTTAATTCTAGCTAATTGATTTACTTGTAAAGGCTCAGAAAAGTCATTCTTTGCCCAAAGAGTCAGTGCTGTAATTCTGGGGAGTACATGCTTAAATTTTGATACAAAACGGAGAGGTTGAATCCCAGCTTTCAATGCAAAACAAAACAGTCTAATCACAACAATTATTTTATTGTTTCTATGTTGTAATTTTTTTTAGTAAAATGACCCATTATGACATTGGTAAGATATTTGCATGGGGCTTTATTTATGTAAGTGTCATAATTAAACTTAATATTCAAGTAGACTTGTGTTTCATGACTTACATGATATATTTATTTACTTATTTTTACAAAATTAAATTGTTTCCTTCTGTTCCTTGTCTACATATTCCAAGATGGGGTTTCTGATTCACAAACTTTCCTCTACGTAAAGTGAGAAGGGACTGAAAATACGACACATTTACAGAGCTGAAGAGGAAGTCCTGAGGAAGCTTGCAGGCAGGATTGCAAAGGATTACATTGATTGACTTGACTGAGCAGGAGACAGCAAATCCCATGCAATGAAAGATATGGGGAAAACTGGAGCAGTAGTTAGAGGCAGGATGAGGTTAAGGGTTATTATTATTATTATTTTTTTTGAGGATGAAGAGGGGAAGGAGCCAGCTCGATGAGGGAGGAGATGGCCATGGGAGGCAATGGACTTAAGTAGCAGGAAGGGATGGGGTCACTGGGGCAGATGGAGAAGTTAGAGATGCAGAGGAGGCAGAAGACCTCAAGGTCAGTGACGTGGAGAAGGCACAGAATATGTAGGGGAGGAGGGGATAAGGAAGGGCAGGGGAGCTCAGTCTCAGTAAGGAAGCTGCTGCCAGCTCTGACCCTGGTGATTCCAGGAATCTGCTCCCATAGAGAGAGAAAATGGAGCTGTTTATCTCCTGGCACATATGCATGTCCATCTATGCAATGGCTGAGTCCACATCTACAGGGGCATGAGAGTGCAGAGCCTGTGTGTATATCACAAGGTGCAAGGGCTGTGTTCACATCTGCAGCTGTCCGGGAGATGTGCACATCTGCAGATGTGTGTGTATGGGCAAGGGCCATATGCACCTCTGCAGATGTATGAGAGGGCAAGGACTGGGTGCACTCTGCAGGTGTGTGGGAGTGTGTGGGCTGTGTACACAACTGTGTGTGTGCATGGGGAGATGCACATCAGCTGCAGGTGGATGGAGTTGCAGGGGCAGTGTGCACAACTCCAGGTGCATGGGGGCTGCACAAATCTGCAGTTGCAAGGGCTGTGCAAATCTATAGGTGTCTGGAGTATGTGTGTGGGCGCTGTGCACAGCTGCAGGTTCATGGAGGGGTGTGT
Organism: Mauremys mutica; assembly: GCF_020497125.1. NCBI lineage: Eukaryota > Metazoa > Chordata > Testudines > Geoemydidae > Mauremys > Mauremys mutica. The sequence goes on along the minus strand of NC_059074.1, from coordinate 207,764,254 downwards.
GTGTGTGGGGGGGGGGGGGGGTTGCAGGGACTGTGTGCCCAGCTGCAGTTGTGTGGATGTGCAAATTTGCAGTTTCCTGGGGGTTGCTGGGGCTGTGGAAATCTGTAGGTGTCTGGAATGTGTGTGTGGGGGGGCTGTGAACACAGCTGCAGATGCATGGGGGGCTGTGTGCACAGTTGGAGGCATGTGGGAAATGCGTGCAGGTGTGTGTGTGTGTGGGGGGTGTTGCAGGGGCTGTGTGCACAGTTGGAGGTGCATGGGGGATGTGCCCAGCTGCAGGTGGGGGGGGGTTGCAGGGGCTGTGTGTGCATGTACGTGGGGGGCTGCAGGGGCTGTGTGCACAGTTGGAGATGTGTGGGGGAGGTGCCCAGCTGCAGGTGCATGGGAGCATTGCAGGGGCTGTGTGCACAGTTGGATGTGCATGGGGGATGTGCCCAGCTGCAGGGGCTGTGTGCATGTGCGTGGGGGGCTGAAGGTGCTGTGTGCCCAGCTGCAGGTGCATGGGGGCGTTGCAGGGGCTGTGTGCCCGGCTGCAGGGGCTGTGTGTGCAGGTGCATGGGGGGGCTGCAGGGGCTGTGCGCCCAGTTGGAGGTCCACGGGGGCTGTGCCTAGCTGCAGGTGTGTTTGGGGGCTGCAGGGGCTGTGTGTGCATGTGCATGGGGGGCTGCAGGGGCTGTGTGCACAGTTGGAGATGTGTGGGGGAGGTGCCCAGCTGCAGGTGCATGGGAGCATTGCAGGGGCTGTGTGCACAGTTGGATGTGCATGGGGGATGTGCCCAGCTGCAGGGGCTGTGTGCATGTGCGTGGGGGGCTGAAGGTGCTGTGTGCCCAGCTGCAGGTGCATGGGGGCGTTGCAGGGGCTGTGTGCCCGGCTGCAGGGGCTGTGTGTGCAGGTGCATGGGGGGGCTGCAGGGGCTGTGCGCCCAGTTGGAGGTCCACGGGGGCTGTGCCTAGCTGCAGGTGTGTTTGGGGGCTGCAGGGGCTGTGTGTGCATGTGCATGGGGGGCATTGCAGGGGCTGTGTGCCCAGCTGCGGGGGCTGCAGGGGCTGTGTGCACACTTGGCGGTGCATGGGGGGGCTGTGCGCTCCGCTGCAGGTGCGTGGGGGCGATGCAGGGTCTGTGTGCACACTTGGAGGTGCATGGGGGGCTGTGCGCTCTGCTGCAGGTGCATGGGGGGCTGCAGGGGCTGTGTGCACACTTGGAGGTGCATGGGGGGCTGTGCGCTCCGCTGCAGGTGCGTGGGGGCGATGCAGGGTCTGTGTGCACATTTGGAGGTGCATGGGGGGCTGTGCGCTCAGCTGCAGGTGCGTGGGGGCGATGCAGGGGCTGTGTGCACACTTGGCGGTGCATGGGGGGGCTGTGCGCTCAGCTGCAGGTGCGTGGGGGCGATGCAGGGGCTGTGTGCACACTTGGCGGTGCATGGGGGGCTGTGCGCTCCGCTGCAGGTGCATGGGGGGGCTGCAGGGGCTGTGTGCACACTTGGAGGTGCATGGGGGGCTGTGCGCTCCGCTGCAGGTGCGTGGGGGGGCGATGCAGGGTTTGTGTGCACACTTGGAGGTGCATGGGGGGCTGTGCGCTCCGCTGCAGGTGCGTGGGGGGGCGATGCCGGGTTTGTGTGCACACTTGGCGGTGCATGGGGGGCTGTGCGCTCCGCTGCAGGTGCATGGGGGGGCTGCAGGGGCTGTGTGCACACTTGGAGGTGCATGGGGGGCTGTGCGCTCCGCTGCAGGTGCATGGGGGGGCGATGCAGGGTTTGTGTGCACACTTGGAGGTGCATGGGGGGCTGTGCGCTCCGCTGCAGGTGCATGGGGGGGCTGCAGGGGCTGTGTGCACACTTGGAGGTGCATGGGGGGCTGTGCGCTCCGCTGCAGGTGCATGGGGGGGCTGCAGGGGCTGTGTGCACACTTGGAGGTGCATGGGGGGCTGTGCGCTCCGCTGCAGGTGCGTGGGGGCGATGCAGGGTTTGTGTGCACACTTGGCGGTGCATGGGGGGCTGTGCGCTCCGCTGCAGGTGCATGGGGGGGCTGCAGGGGCTGTGTGCACACTTGGCGGTGCATGGGGGGCTGTGCGCTCCGCTGCAGGTGCGTGGGGGCGATGCAGGGTCTGTGTGCACACTTGGAGGTGCATGGGGGGCTGTGCGCTCCGCTGCAGGTGCATGGGGGGCTGCAGGGGCTGTGTGCACACTTGGCGGTGCATGGGGGGCTGTGCGCTCCGCTGCAGGTGCGTGGGGGCGATGCAGGGTCTGTGTGCACACTTGGAGGTGCATGGGGGGCTGTGCGCTCCGCTGCAGGTGCGTGGGGGCGATGCAGGGTCTGTGTGCACACTTGGAGGTGCATGGGGGGCTGTGCGCTCCGCTGCAGGTGCGTGGGGGCGATGCAGGGTCTGTGTGCACACTTGGCGGTGCATGGGGGGGGCTGTGCGCTCCGCTGCAGGTGCGTGGGGCAGGTGGCGCGTGGGGGAAGGAGCGGGGGGCTGCGCACATCTGCAGCCGGGGGCTGGTGCCGGCCGCGGCGCAGTGGGCGCGGGGAGCGAGCGAGCGAGCGGGCGGGCGGGGGCTGCAGGGGCGGGCCGGGCCGGGCCGGGCGGGGCGCGGGGGGCGGCGCTGCGGGTGATGTCAGGCCGATGCTGCTGGAGCCGCGCGCGGTGCATTGTGGGCGAATCCCGCTGCCTGCGCCGCCTCCTGCCGCCGCGGATCCCCAGGCCGGCGCGCGAGGATGCTCCCGGGGGGGGCCCCGCAGCCGCAGCAGCAGCGCCCGGGGCAGGCGGCGGCGCGCAGCCCGGCGGGGCCGCAGTGAGGGCCGCGGGGGGATGCGCCGGCCGGAGAACGGGGCGGCGGCGGCGGGGACCAGGTGAGATCCGGGCCGGGCCGGGCCGAGCCGGGGGAAGGGGGCGCTGCGAGCCAGAGGACGGGGGCACTGCGGGCCCAGGCGCCTCAGCTCGGGGCGCCCGGGGCACGGTGGGAATTGTAGTTTCGCCCTGGTCCCGGGCTGCGCTCTGGGCGGGGCCGGCCCGGCGCGGGGACTCGCACTCCCAGCACGCCCCGGGGCAGGGCGGGACACGGCGGAGTGAGGGGCGGCGCAGCCAATCACGAGCGGGGACGGGCCGACTGCCGGCCACGCTCCTTGGGGAGCCTAAACGTGTCTGGAGCGGGTTGTGTCGGAGGGGGCGGGGCCTAGAGAGGCGGGACTCGGGCTTCGCACCTCGCCTGACTGTCAGCACGTGGGGAGGGCGGGGCCCCGAGGGCTGCAGCAGGGAGGGTGGATCTCTGAGGGGGGAGCAGGGACGCTTCATGCTGTAGTGGGGAGGGGGTGACACCGGGAGGGGGTGACCCCTGCGCAGGAGCGGGGTGATGTCGGGAGGGGGTGACCCCTGCGCAGGAGCGGGGTGATGCCGGGAGGGGGTGACCCCTGCGCAGGAGCGGGGTTCCCCGGGGGCGACGCCGGGAGGGGGTTCCCCCCTGCGCAGGAGCAGGGGTCCCTGGGGCCGATGCCGGGAGGGGATAATCCCTGCGCAGACGTGGGGTTCCCCGGGGGCGACGCTGGGAGGGGGTGACCCCTGCGCAGGAGCGGGGTTCCCCGGGGGCGACGGCGGGAGGCGGTAATCCTTGCACAGACATGGGGTTCCCTGGGGGTGACGCCGGGAGGGGGTAACCCCTGCGCAGGAGCGGGGTGATGCTGGGGGCGATGCCGGGAGGGGGTAATCCCTGCGCAGGAGCAGGGTTCCCGGGGGGTGAAGCTGGGATGGCATAGCCTGGGGCAGGAGCCAGTTCCCCTGGTGGTGTGGCTGGGAGGTGGTATCCCCTCTGCTGTAGCAGGGTTCCCTGGGAGGTAAAGGCTGGGAAGGGGTATCCCCGGTGGGTTCCTCTGGGGTCGTAGCTGGGAGGACATTTCCTGAGGCAGGAGCCAGTTTCCTTAGTGTTGTAGCAGTGGGGGGCAGTGGATTACACTGGGTCATAGCTGGGTGTATCTGGGGGAGCATCACTGGAGTGGGACTCCATTGGAGCGTAGCTTGGAGTGCATATCTCTAGAGAGGGGAATAGGTTCCCCAAGGCTTTAGGGAGAGGGGTGTTCATGGGGGAGGGAAGCTGGTCAGCATGCAATGGAGCTGGAAGAGAAGAATATCCCCATGGAGTGGGGAGTGGGTTCCCATGGGGCATAGGAGGGGGGTATTCCCAAGAGTGGTAGCGGGTTCCTTTGGGCTGTAGCTGGAAGGGAGTCCCTGGGGAACGTTGAGTGGGTTCCCTGGGTGTTGTAGCTTGGAAGGACTATTTGTTGGAGGCGGCATCTTCCTGTGGAGGCATAACTGGGAGGTTTTTTCCCTGGGGGAGGAGAATGAGTTCCCCTGGAGTGGTAGATAGGGGTATTCTATGATGGTGATGTTGAGGAGTTCCAGGGAGAGTAGCTGGGATGGGGTAGCTCAGAAGGGAGGAGGAGCAGATTTCTATGGGATGTAGCTTAGCAGAGAATTGTTCCCCTATGGTATAGCTGGGAACCAGCTTCCTCCCTCTCTCCCCCACCAGCAGATTTCTGTAGGGTGGTAGCTGGAAGGGGTGTATCCCTGCGGGAGGCGGGGCAGGTTGTCCTAGGGTAGTAGCTGGTGGTGGGTATATCCCAGGGGGTGGTACGGCTGGTTCCCTTAGGGTAGTAGTTGGAAGGGGGTTAATTTCCTAGGTGAGGTGGGTGAGTTGAGTGTCAGTTTGGGGTAGGGCATCGTGTCCCACTTATGGTGAATGTGGGAGGAGGTGGTTCCCTGCGGGATGGTATCTGTGTGGATAGTAACCTTGGGGGTCCCTTTGGGCGTGCGTTTGGGAGGGAGGAGTTCCCGCCACCAAGGAAGCTGCTGCTTCTTGGGGATCCCTAGGCTGGTGTCTCTCGTTGCGGGAGCATAGTGTCCTCTTTATAGACTTGACGCCCTTTCAGTGGGTGTTGACTGAGCCCATAGCTGGCCTTTCAGCCTGTGTATGGCAGTACGGAAGGCTTGAGGCCCGTGGGACTCCACAAGTGAAGGCTGTCAATGTGAAGAAGCAGCTATTCCATTCCCCCGTTTTGGACTGGGCCCCGTGGGTCCTGCTGTGTTGTGCACGCAGGGCTTGGCGCTGTCACTGGCAGCACATGGATCCCAGTATGGAGCCTGGACACCTTGTCACTGAGCACAGCTATGAGGAGATCATCACCAGTACAGCCTGGCAGCCTCTGCCCTGTTGCTCGGGGCCCAGAATTCTGGGGGAAGTTGGATTCCGCTGGAGAAGAGTAGCCACTCCCTTCTCGGTGACCAGGAACATGTGAGAGACTGGGTGTTTGCTAGGCAGGTGGGTGGAATGCCCCCAGTGTGTTTGTGGCATTTAGTCAGGCTCTGGCATGCTTCAGAGCCCAGGCATCGTGGAGCGGCTTGCCCAGAGTTCTCAACTAGCTTTTACCAGCTGGCAAGATCCCTCAGTCCTTACAGAGGTTCCTTCTGTGTCATCAGTCTGCTAGACAGGGTGGCATGGGGCTTCGCTCTGCGCTGGTGAGGCCTCTTGGGGTTTGCTTTTCTCAGGGAAGTATAATTAGAGCTCTGCACAGCTTGTGATGCTTGGGTCTGATGCTGGCAGTCTGGGTTAGCTAGCATTCTGAGGAGTGGGATTTTTTTCTTTTCTGTGCTATAATAGGCTTTCCGGTTCCCCTTGAGAGGTTTTGCTTAGGTTTTTGTGAATTATGTACATGAGCTCAGCTATCGAAGAAGGTCTTAGTCACACAGAAAGAGAGGTGGTCTTTCACGTAACCTAGTTCTGCGAGAGCTCTGGTGATGAGTGCCAGGACCTTGAATTGGACCAGTGCTTAGTGGGGAGCCAGTGGACTGATGGAAGCACTGGGGTGATATGCTCCTGTCTGCCAATGTTTCTGAGCAACTGTAGACCACTTGAATTTTTTTCAGGGTTTGCTTACTCATTCCCAGTACAATATGTTGCAATGATCTAGCCTGGCTGTAATTTATATGCTCCTTATTCAGTAATTTCCCCAGGCTTGAAACGGGAAGTATAGGCAATTTGGTAAATAGAAGGAAAGGTCATCTGGTTTCACTGCAGCACACGTGAGTGCCTTTGCATTCTCTGTTAAAGTGCTACCTTGCTGTGTCTGACTACAAACTCCTCACTGGATTACAATGGAGATTCTTGAGCCTCCTACAATAACACTGCATTAGGGACCTTGGTGTCTCCCCCTCCCCCCCACTGAAACATGACAATGGGACGTGTTACACCTGGGGTAGGATGCACTATCTCCTACTGTCGCCACGCTAACGGCTGTAGGTCCTGCACATAAAGAGCAGACCTACAATGTGCATCACTGCTGTCTTCGGTAGTTATTACTGTCCTTAGATTAAAAAAAAAGATAGACACTCTAAAAGAGATTAGAATTTATGTTAGGGTTGTTCTATGAGTTTTTGTCCCTGTGGATTTCTTCTTTGGTGCAGTGATCCAATGCATGAGAGATCAGAATCTTATGGGCAAAAGTGTCTGTTGGACCTGACTGTGCCCTGTGTGTCCTTGTGCAACCCTCCCTCCCTCCCTCCCCCTTGCAACTCAAAAGTATGAAGTGCCGCGTGGCTGCAGCTGTCCATCAGTTCCCTTTTACCAGCCGTAGCAGTGAGATGCATGGTGGTACTCACCTGCTCCCCTGTAGCACACTGTCTCTCTTTAGTGAGGTAGCAGTCTGCAGTTTCCATTCAATTGGCAGACCCCCTTTAGTTCTTAAATTTTCTTTAATAAAATAAAATCCTTCTTTTGTCTTTTTTTTTTTTGCCTCGTTGGGCACCTAGCACCATTACTGTTTCAGCCTGGTGGTGGAATCAACCCTTTCAAGTTTTAAATCGTGTCCATTGTGTGATGGTTTCATTCTCCTTATGGATGGGCATAGTTGGTGTCTTGTCTGCTTGGGTGAGAGCCATCTCTCAGAGCGATGTTTGGTTTGTCGGTCGTTTCCCACCAGGTCTTGTCCCAGGAACACTTGGCTAAATTCTTCCCCTTGGAACAGTCTGTGAGAGGAGCATTGGATCCTGTAGGATGGCTTTCTGACTCAAAATTGACTCGCTTCCCAGGAGTCCCATTCAGTTAGTGCCCCTGGGAGTAGGGACCATTCTCCTAAACTCCTATGAGTGACAAAGGCTGCATAGCCCTCTCTGCTGACCAGCCTCAGCCCCCTAAACTGAGTTTGGCACCAGCCAGGAGCTTGGCAGTAAAGCATGGTATCACCTCTTCACTGAGGCAGGGCAGACTGGACCTCCACTGCAAGGGAGATTCTCGGGGCTCTGAAGCCTGGTACTGAGGAACTCTCCCTGGTGCTGAAGCTGCTGGTACCAGAGTTGGCTCAGATAAAGGAACCCTTAACAGCCCACGAAAGCTTATGCCCAAATAAATGTATTAGTCACTAAGGTGCCACAAGGACTCCTCATTGTTTTTGCTGATACAGACTAACCCGGCTGCCCCTCTGAGTCTCGGGAGAGTTGCTGCTGTGTGCTGCTGCTTCAGATTATCACACAGAGCCCTAGCACTGACTCAAGCACAAATGCTGAAAGTACTGCAGGCCCCTGAACTGGTACCGACAACTTCTCGCCCTCTCTTAGAGCATGAGCACTCCTCCTCCTTGTCCCCGGCCCATCCTTGTTCCCTTGAATGAAACCCTCTCCAGTTCCTCTTGACTCTCTTCTCCTAGACGTAGGTCAACCTCCTGATCTCCAACCCCTGATAGAGGCCCCCCAAACTACCTGTTACATAGTCCACTACTCCATGGCAGTCCTCTCTGTGGGTCCACCTGCTCAGGTTGTCGAATCTTATAGTCAACCTCCCCAACCGTTTCTATTACTTTGTATGGCTCTTGCCATCTGGCTCAGAGCTTGCTTTCTGCTGTAGGCACCTGCACCATTGCTCGATCCCCTGCCTGGAATTTCCAAACCTTTGCTCGACAATTGTAATAGGTCTGTGGCCCTCCTGTGCTTTTTCCATGTGCTCTCACACTAGGGGCGTAATTTGGGCTACTCTGTCCCACATCTGCATTGCATATGCAATGATGTTACTTCCCTGGGTAGGCTGTTCTTCTCAGCCCTCCTTGGCAGTGTCTAATATGCTGTGGCGGTAGCAGCTCGAAGGGGGAAAACCTGGTGGAAGCCTAGGGAACCTCCCTTATAGCAAATATCAGGTAGGTTAGCAAGGTATCCCGATTTCTCCTGTCTTGACTCACTACTTTCCATATCATGCTCTTCAGTGTTCTGTTAAAGCATTTGGTGAGGCCATCAGTCTGTGGAAGGTAACTGAGGTTAGTAGAGCCTGTATTTAGAGCATTTCACACAGATCTTCCATCAATTTTGACATGAAGGGGATCCTGTGATCCGTCAGAATCTCCTTGGGTATTCCTACCTAGAAAAAATTGGATTAACTCCTTTGCTTTCATCTTGGACATTGTGTTTCACAGTGTATGGCCTCCCGGTATCGTGTAGCGTAGTCCAGAATCACAAGCGCACGTTGAACTCAGGCCCACTTCTCCAGTGGGCCTGTCAGGTCCATCGCTATCCTCTCAAATGGACTTCAGTAATCTGTCCTTAAGTGAGGTTGTGGGCCGCGCAATTGGCATTTCGGGCAGGAGGCCCAATAGCATCAGACTCCAGATAGAGTTCTGGCCTAAAGAGCCTCCATAGGATTCTATCTAGGGCTTTATCCATCCCTCAATGTCCCCCGAACAAAAAACTATGGGCTAGGTCTAATATTGCCCTTTAGTGTCCTGTCTGGCTTTCAAGATATCAAGAGAGGGAGATTCCACCACTTCCCTTGGGAGTTTGTTCCAATACCTAATTGCTTTCACTCTTAAAATTTGTACCTACTTTCTAATGTGTTTTGTCTGGCTTCATCTTTCAGCCATTGGTTCATTACACCTTTCTCGGTTTAGATTAAAGACCCATTTAGTACCTAGTATTTTCTCTCCATGAAGGTATTAATACACTGTAATTAAGTCTCTTTTTGATCTTTTTGATGGACTGAACAGATTGAAGTATTTAAGCCTCTCACTTCAGCCCTTGAAAAATTGTTGTGGCTCTTTGCTGCATCTTCTCCAGTTGTTCAACATCCTTTTCAAAATGTGGATACCAGAACCATGCTCAGTATTCCAGTATCAGTCTCACCGATGCCGTATATACAGGTTAAATATCTTACTCCAATCTCCAATCTCTTACTCACTATTCCCCTGTTTATTTTGCCTCAGCATCACACTGGGAGCTAATGTTGAGTTGCTTATTCATAATGACCTCTAAATTCTTTTCAGAATCACTGCTCTCCCGGATACAGTTCCCCATTCTGAGTGTATGCCACACATTCCTTGCTCCTAGATGTATGATTTTGCATTTGGCTGTATTAAAACACATTTTGTTTGAACGGTCCTTCGTCTCTTCTGTATCTGAAAAGAAGCAGGCTGATGTACTTATATCATATGTGGAGAGTGAAGTATTTTCCAGTCTCTTAGTATCCCAGGAGGATGCTATACAACATCTACTAGGGATGAACATTTTTAAATTGGCAGGTCTGCTGAACTTGCAACCAAGAGTCCTAAAAGAGCTGGCTGAGGAGATCTCTGGCCCACTGACGTTAATTTTAATAAATCTTGGAACACTGGGGATATTCCAGAGGACTGGAAGAGTGCTAATGTTTGCCAATATTCAAAAAGGGCAAGTGGGATGACCCAGGTAACTATAGGCTGGTTAGTCTAATGTCAATTCCAGGCAAAATAATGGGAATGCTGATATGGAATTAATTCAACAAAGAATTAAAGGATGGGGATATAAATAATGCCAGTCGATATGGTTTTATGGAAAATAGGTCTTGTCAAATGAACTTGGTTTAATTTGATGATGAGATTATAAGGTTGGTTGATAAAGGTAACTCCATAGATGTAATATACTGAGACTTCTGTAAGGCGTTTGACTTGGTTCTGCGTGACATTCCGACTCAACTCTTAGCGCTATATAATACCAATAAAGCAGACGATAAACGGATTGAGAACTGGTTAACTGACAGGTTTCAGAAAGTGGGACTTGTCCCTGAATGGGGGTGGTAGCACCCCCCCCCCACCTGTGTTCTTGTTACACATGATGCGTACCATTGGCAGGGACCAACGCATCAGCAGCGCGCCCTCCCAACAGCCGTGGCGAGGAGCAGCAAGGCCCATGCCACTGCTCTGCAGCCCGTCCGTCAGCACTGTTCCGCTCCCTCCCCCAAGCACTCCCTGCCCTCGCTCCCTCCCAGCGCCTCCTGCTCAGCACCCACCATTTTTTTCCTGTGGATACTTCAACCCCGGAGAACCCACGGAGTCAGCGCCCATGTTCTCCAGCAGTGTCTGGCTGCATGTGTGGGTCCAGGAACTGTCTGGAGAATCCAGTGGTTTCTGTGTGGACTGAGAGAACATGTGCTGCTGTACTGTTTGTATTGTCAATGTGGGGGCTGAGCTCATTGAGGGCCAGAAACCTCGGGGACTCTGGGAGCATTGTGGGCAGCAGCTCCGTCGCCTCCTCCAGGAAGTTGACAGAATTTCCATCTGGATGTCTCTTCGCCACAAGGAGTCCTAGGTTTCCCCTGTCCTTCGACTCAGAGATCATATACGGATGCTTGAATGTTTTGTTTTCTGGGGTTGTCTTCTGCCTCAGAGGCTGGAAGGGAACAGGGTGGCTACTCTGCTGCCTCTTTGATTTTTCTCGTTCATTCCGGGGTCTGTCTGGGCTTGTGGCATACAGAGCATCCTGTGGGGCTAGCGGTACTAGGGAGGTGGCATTGGACCAGATCTGAGTGATGCATGCAAGAAGTGAGGACAGGTGCTTCATCCAAAATGAAATCGTGGAAGGTGCAGGCTTGGTGAGGGCTGGTCTTGCATTCGGCAGCAGAAGCTTCAGTCTGTCGTCATCTTGATTTTGCTGATCAAAGAACTGGCTTTGAGTGTGTTTGGATTTATCCTAGTGCTCTTGGAGGACGTCTCTTCAACCCAGTGATAGTCAGGAGTTGGGAGAGTGGGAGGTATTTGGATCACAGGCCTTGTGGTTCATCTCTGTTGCTGTAGTATCTGCTGTCTAAGTTCTTTCAGGTTAGTCGCCAGACAGTTTTCACCTATAAGGCCCTATTTGAGCCCTTTCTGAGGGTAACTGAAGATTTGTTAAATTTCAGGAAGTTAAAGCTTATATGGAATCTGGATTTCTTCTCTGCAGCTTGAAGCTTTTAGGGAGCTGTCTGGTGATTGGTTTCTGATTTCTTTCAGAGTATTGACATTTTAGGTGTGAGCACAGCTATTTAGTAGAGTGAGGGTCTTTTTAGTTCTGCTGTTCATTTTTATGAACGAGATGAGAAGATTATTTCTCCATTGGGTAAACTAGGCTGGACCTGAGGAAGCAATTCTGTTTGCAGAAAGATATTCAAAATGCTCTTGGGTAACAAACTTACTCTGGCACTATTAAACAGAATGAGGCTGTGCTCTGGATACTTAGTCAAGTTTGGGTTAAATCATCTTGCAAAATTATTGTGAACATTTGCTAACTCAGGTACAAAATCTCTTTTTTATTACTTCACTATAATTACGATTAAAATGAAAAACCTTAAATCCTATTTCTCTGGCAAATAAAAATCTTACTTTAGATAGTAACATGACATGCTTTATTGGAGGCTTTTTCACCCAATTGAATTTTTTGCTTCTCTGCTCTTTAATAGGGGTACTTTGAGGATTGTGTCCCCACTACAGCAGGGGTTGGCAGCCTTTCAGAAGTGCTGTGCCGAGTCTTCATTTATTCACTCTAATTTAAGGTTTCACGTGCCAGTCATACATTTTAACATTTTTAGAAGGTCTCTTTCTATAAGTCTATAATATATAAGTAAACTATTGTTGTATGTAAAGTAAATAAGGTTTTTAAAATGTTTAAGAAGCTTCATTTAAAGTTGAATTAAAATGCAGAGCCCCCCAGACCGGTGGCCAGGACCCGGGCAGTGTGAGTGCCACTGAAAATCAGCTCATGTGCCACCTTTGGCACACGTGCCGCAGGTTGCCTATCCCTGCAGTAGAGCTACCACAGATAAAATGCCAAAATACATCCGCAGGATGAAACAGTGAATTGGCCATCAGCAACAAACTGCATGAAAACTAAATGAAGTGATTCAAGGGGCTTTTCTGTCAGCGGAGGTGTAAATGAAAAGGTCCTGTGTGATGCTTTGAAAGATTTGATGGCATAATTAGAAGATACATACTTGAGTCATAGAGCTTTCAGAACTTCTTTTGGTGTGTTTTTTTGTGTCTGGTGAGTTTTTCATAGATTTAGGGATGGAAAATAGACTCATCTGCATAGGGTCTTATATCGTACTTATTGCAATCTGCCAAGTTTTCAATTGTACTCAGATCTATTTTGGATCAGCTACAGACTGGATGTCCAAACTTTGCAATACAGGGATCTGCACATAATTTGCATATGTATATAGGTATTTACTATTAACAAATGCACAGAAACAGCTACAATGTTTACTCCTACTTCTAGATTAATAGAAGTTGTTTGTAGGCTGACTTGTGAGGATATGTGTGCACAGCAAAAGGTGGATTCAAGCTAGTCTAGACAAGCTAGCTTGAATCCACCTAGCACAAGTAACTATAGCAGGGAAGACAGCACAATGTGAGTTTCGGTGCAGGTAGGGACTCAGCTCACTAGGCCATGCACATCCTGAAGCCCACACTGGGCTGTCTTCACTGCTGTTGTTACCTACAGTAGCTGGATACAGCCTATGCACAGCTTTTTCTGGGTAGAGAGACCATGAAAAAGAAGAAGATCTCCTGAGACCTGATTCTGAGCTCTTTTCATAGAAGTACCATAGAATATCAGGGTTGGAAGGGACCTTAGGAGATCATCTAGCCCAACCCCCTGCTCAAAGCTGGACCAATCCCCAGACAGATTTTTGCCCCAGATTCCTAAATGGCCCCCTCAAGGATTGAACTCCTAACCCTGGGTTTAGCAGGCCAATGCTCAAACTACTGAGCTATCCCTCCCCCCCTCTTGCTCTGGTGGAAATCAGGAATAACTCTGACAAAGCCATTCAGCCTTGTCTTTGCTGGGTTTTTCCCCCTGAAATTCCCCATCCTTTTTACTATGGATTCAGATCCACCTCTGGTAGCAGCAATGGGAGGAGAGGCAGCAGTGGTTCAGACAAGGTGTCATCAATACTTGCGTTTTAAGCACTGTATCGTTCAGATCCGCTCCGAGCATGGTTAGACAACGTGGTGGTTAAAACGCCAGTGGGTGCCTGACACCCATCTACAGCAGTGCTCCTTCCATCGCTCCAACTGACGGAGCTGCATTGGTGATAGCGACGGTAGGAAAATAAGGCTACAGCAGCCACAGCCGTCTAGGCTCCCTCGACTTGCGTCTCCTTTGCTTGCACCTTCTAGGGTCATCTCCAGCTGTGCCAGGGGTGTCTGGTGCCACTGCCTGTGTAAGCCAATGAAGAATTCTGCTTTGCTGGTGTTCACACCACTCCCTTTGCACAGGTGTAGAGTGCACTTGGAACATCACTGAACTCGTAGATCTACGCTCAGTTTTGAACTACACCATTTGTGTTTCTGCTCATCCTAATGCTTTTCAGTAAATGTAAATTGCAGATAATTCCCCAAGTGTGGATCTGCTTTGGGATCTTGCCACAAGCTGACTTCTGGTGAACAAATGGTACAAGACTCAATCCATAAAGAACTAAAGGATGTTAGATGCCAATCAGTATGTCTGCGTGGAAAATGGGTCTAGTCCCGCAAACTTGATATTGTTTTTTTGATGAGATCACAAGTTTGGTTGATACAGATAGCTGTATTGATGTCATGTAGGTGGAATTCTGTAAGGTGATTGGCTTAGTACCTCACAGCGTTCTGATTAAAAAATTAGCACTAGACAAAATCAATGTAGCACATATTAAATAGATTAAAAACTGGTTAACTAATGGATCTCAAAACATCAGTGTTGGTGAGGAATCATTTAGTAGGAGTGTTTCTGGTGGGGTCCTGGAGAGATCAATTCCCAGGTGTGATAGGGTGGCCTGCCCCTTTAAAGGTCAGGAAGTCTTTCAGTTAGCCTGTGTTGGGTGTACAGACCCCACACTGGGCCTGAAGGGATTAAAGAGCAGTACAGGGCCCAGGTATCCCCACCCCTCCAGACCTGCCGGGGATTGAAAAGGGAGTTGAGAAGGGGGAATCCATGAAGCTCAGAAGGAGGAAGGCTGGGGAGGACAGACCTTCCCTGAAGGCTCGTGACAAGAGTGCTGAGGAAGCCTCCTTGAAGGGAGAAGACAACACGCTGAGCCTGGTTGGGACTGATGGCTTGGTTGTCTTTTCCTTTTGCCTTATATCGGACTGGAGGCTGGTGGAGAAAGGCAAACGATAGGAAGTGACCCAGGGAAGGTAACTCAGAAGGTACCTTTGGGACACTGTTGCTCCTCTTAGGGCTCTGGAAGTGGACTGCAAACCCACCCATAGGGAGGCGGCATCAAGGATGCTAACCAGTAGGTCACCTGACCCACCAAGGACTCTATTACATCTGGTGGAGAATGTGGGCAGCATAGTGTCCCTCGCTGATAGTAGGCCAGAAAGCAAAAAAAGAAAACAACAAACCAACAGAGATCGATGTGAAGAAACTGCTAAATTGGGTTTCTGAAAACCAACAGCAGGAGGCTGCCTAGCAGCAGCTGATTAAGAAGATGGCAGTGCAGCAGCAAGAACAACAGCAGAGACTCGTCCAGCAGATAGCGACACTCCTCTGACTTCCTGGGGTGGTCTCAGATCTAAACATGGGTGGAGGAACGCTGATCCAAGCCCACCCATCCTGGTAAAGCTGACCAAAATGCAGTCCACAGATGACTCTGAGTTCCTTGTCACATTTGAGAGGGAGGCTGTCATGGCCCGACAGTGCACAGAGAGTCTCGATGCGATGATTGCCTGGGACTGCACTCACATCAAAGCAGCCATTCTAGACGCCTTTAACATCTCACCAGAAACCTAGCGTCTGTGGTTCTGCCTGGAGAAATTCCCTCCTGGCGCGCGTCCACGAGTGGTCGTTCAGCACCTCAAGGAGTACTGCTTGCAGTGGCTCCAGTCAGAGAGCTATATGGGGATCCAGGTTGCAGAAAGGATTGTTGTAGAACAGTTCACCCAAATCCTGCTGTCAGGGACATCAGTGGATGGTAAGACATCAGCCAGAAACCTTGGCAGAGGCAGTGAGGTTAACAGAGAACTACCTGATGTTCCTTGGGCTGGAGGCAGAAATGCTGAAAGTCAGTCTGGGGCATCCTTGGAGCACCGATCCTCAAACTCTGTCAACAGTAACTAGAGGGACTTGGGTGCCCAACCCTAGTGGAGAAGGGCACAAAAGCCAAGAGAAGAGCCTGGAAGTCCACCCCTGCTGGCCAAGAAGGCTCTGCCTGGCCCATCCGAAAGGCCTTATCCAAAGGGATTCTCACCCTTAGGACAATCAACCGAGAAACCAACTTCTCCCACCAGGAACTGTTTTGTATGTGGTATTTCAGAAAGGGCTGTCCATTCATGGACTGTAATTCTGGGCAGGTCTGGACAACCAATAACTAGGCTCGGAAGAGGGGGCCCTGGGAAGATGTTGATCCCAGTGCAAGTGGATGGAGTAGTGGCATAAGGACTGATAGACCCTGGCTGTAGCCAAACCTTAGTCTGGGAGAGGCTGGTTGGGACAGGAGGTAAAACTGGGGACATAATCTACTTACAGCGTATCCATGGGAACATACGGCCATATCTGATGAGAAAAGTACACCTGGCTGTGCAAGAACACAGTGAGCTGCTGTGGGCTGGAGTGGAAAAGGATCTGGCCTGTCTGGTCATAGCTGGGCATGACTGGAAGTTCTTTGAAGAGGTGGTCGAAGGGTGGTGAGAGGCCATTGAGCTTGTATCTAAACAGGGTGGGTCAACGTGGTTTTGTATTGATGTCTGGAAGGTGAACACCATTTCAAAATTCGACGTATACCCTGTGCCCAGGGTCAATGAGCTGCTTATTTACAGTGAGAGCTGAGTTGAGCATATGAAGCACATTGCTGCAGTTTTATGGTCTGTCAAGGGGGCAAGTTTGACAGCCAGCCAAACCAAGTGTTGACTGGCCACCCAGGAAGTCACCTATCTAGGATATATTGCTGGGAGGTGAGGGCGGCTACATCCTTGGTGGACAAAGTACAAGCCCTAGTGGGCTGCCTCATCCCTTTCACAAAGAAGCAGGTCTGGTGGTTTTGGGGATTAGTGAGGTATTACCCATGGTTCATTAACATTGCTGCCCACTTGCAGACTTGGTGAAACACACTGCATCCAAAAGGATCCGTTGGACCAAAAGCTGTGACGAGGAACTACAAGACCAGTTGACCAGGGAAGCAGTACTATTCCACCCAGACTTCTTGAAGCCCTTTGTTCTCGAAACAGATATGTCCAATGTCAGGCTTGGAACCATGCTATCTCAAGAATCTGGAGGGTTATCCATCTTAGCAGGAAGTTGTTCCCATGAGAGGTAGCATACTCGATCATCGAGAAGGAGGCCCTGGTGGTGAAATGGGTTGTCAATGCCCTATTACTTGTGCGGGCAGCCCTTCCACCTAGTAACTGACCATGCACCACTTCGCTGGCTGACCTCAATGGAAGACCATAGCCCATGATGGTGGTACCTCTCGCTGCAGCCATATAGCTTTTAGGTGGTGCATTGGACAGGCACGGAAAATAAAAATGCAGACTTCTTTTCATGGGATGTTGAGGAGATGACCCGGCCCTATGACACCACAACCCAGGGTCTGAGGGGGAGTGTGTGTGGTGGGGTGTACAGACCCCACATAGGGTCTGAAGGGCTTAAAGGGCAGTACTGGCCCCAGGGAGCCCTGCCCCTCCAGCCCTGCCGAGCATGCTCCAACTGAAGAAGAGGTTGAAAAGGGAGCAACCCAGCTCGGAAGGGGGAAGGCTGGGGAGGAGGTCAGACCTACCCTGAAGGCTCCTGACAAGGGAAGTGGAGAAGCCTCCTCGAGGGGAGAAGGCTGCGAGCTGAGCGTGGTTGGCATTGCTGGTTTGGTTGCCTTTTCTTTTTGCCTTAGATCAGACTGGAGGCTGGTGGAGAAAGGTGGACGATAGGGGGTGACCTGGGGCAGGGTAACTCGCAAGGCACTTTCAGGGGCCAGACACTGTTGCCCCTCCTAGGGCCCTGGGTTGGAGCCCGGTGGAATGGGTGGGCCTGAGCTCTCCTACCAACTGCCCTACTACAAGAGGGACATCGGCCTGCCTCACCGCATCTCTGATTAAGAGAGAAACTGGTCTTCAAACCCTACCCACAGGGAGCTGGCATCAAGGACACTAAGCAGTAGGCCACCTGACCCACTGAGGACTCTGGTACATGGCCCCAACCCACAACATCTACACTGGGTGTGGGAGATGGACTTAAAAGGAGCTCATGTGGGATCCAGTAAAGACTTCAATTAGGTAGGGCTGGGACTGCCAGGAAGGACGGAAATGAGGGAAGCTGCAGCAGGCTTGAGAGAGCAGCTACGGGTCAGTGCTACAGGGAGAAAAACTGGCTGCCACAGGCATAAAGAAACTGAATCCGTCTCCAGGAAGATGGCTGGGGACCCCTGACTCAAGGGGTTTGTCTACATGGAAGCTGGAAAGTGTAAATTCCTGCTCAAGGAGAGGTACCTGTGCTAGCTTTGATGGAGCTAGCACGCTAAAAACAGCCGTGTAGCCACCATGGCGGGAGCAGTGGGAGGAGCTAGCTGCACTGAGTATGTACTTAGCGTCTTGGACTTGTGCATGCTAGTTCCTGTCACCACTCACATTGCCGCGGCTACGCTCCGTTTTTAGTGCACTGTCTCTACCAGAGCTAGCATGGATACGTCTCCTCAAGCTGGAATGTACATCTTCCAGCACCAGGACAGACGTACCCAAGGGGCGGGAGAGAGAGCGTGAATCAAACCCAGCTCTAGGAAGGAGGGCTGGGGATTCCTGGCTCAGGGGGAGAGGGACAATGAACTGGGGTTGGGATCTGGGGGGTCAGTGTGTGTAAGGACTAAATAAACTGGACCCCAGAAGGGGAGTGTTTTAAGTACTGTTAGTCTGTGATGCTGAATTCTTGAGAAGCCCAGGGAGGAAAGGGACACTGAAGCAAGGCACCACAGAGCCACTCCTGGCCGCCTGGAGCCTCTCGGGGAGGTGGCTGGCTCTGTTACGCTGTCCAGTATTCAATATCTTGATCAATGACCTGGAAGAAAATATAAAATCAGTGCTGAAAGTTTGCAAATGACACTAAGCCTGGTAATAACTAGAGATGGGGCCAGGTCACTTATACAGAGTGCTTGGAAAGCTGGGAGTGAGCAAACATGAGTTTTAATACAGCCTAACGCAAGGTCATACATCTAGGAACAAATAATGCAGGTCATATGTGCAGGAGGCAGGACTGTATCCTGGAAAATAGCCGTTTTAGAGGTGATTCTAGTCTATTCTATTCTGTTTTATTCTATTCTCTACAGGTTCTTATGCCTCCCTCATGATCGCAGTATTGGAGCACTTTCCAGTGGTGCATCAGCAACATGACTGAGCACTGTCATATGTGGCTAACTAGTAGAAGACAGGCTCCCACTGTGATCTTTGGATGTGTAAATGGGAATATTGAGTAGGAGTAAGGAAATGGTATTTCCTCCATGTTTAGCACTGGTGGGACCATTGCTGGATGTTGTGTTCAGTTCAGGTGTCCACACTCTGAAAAGGATGTTGAAAAATAGGAGTGAGTCCAGAGAAGAGCAGTGGCGAGCCTCCCTTACTGCAGAATGCTGAGCTCTGTCTATTTAGTTTATCAACGAGAAGATGAAAAGGTGACTTGATCAAGTCTGCAAGTACCTACATGGGAAGGAGAATTCTGATAGCACAGGACTATTTAATCTAGCACACAGAGGCAGGGCTAGAACCCTAGGGTACAGGTCTAGAACCCGGGACTGTGGGGGCCCTGGATTGCTGACACTCCTTTGTCACTACCAAGGGAGATGGGTGAAGTAGCCTCTCATTAAACCTGAATGGTCAGGCCCCACAGGAAGTTCTGTCAGAGCACCCAAGATCTGTGGCCACCTGATTGGCTCACACCTGCTACTTAAGCCAGGCAGTGAGCTGAGTGATTGTCTGAGCAATTGTGCAGACTTCCTATTGCTGCCACATTGGCCTGGCGCCTGCAATTCGGATCCAACCCTGTCCTGATTCCTGACCTGTTCCTCGTTCCTAGCTCCTGCCCTGTGCCTGATCCTTGCTGCTCTTTGGTTCCTGCCCTTTCACCTTGCTCCTGACCATCAGCTACCAATCGTGGCTCTGACCCCGGGCTCTGACTTCTGATTCTGGCTCAACCCTTGGCCCTGACACTTAGTATCTGACCCTGACCCTGGCTCCGATCCTAACTTTGGTTCCTGGTCCTGGCTCTGGTTCTTGGCTGTTGACTCTGGCTCTGATCCCTGCTTCTGTTCCCTGACAAGGATGCCAGCTCTGCTCACTAGACCTGAGGCTTGCTTTGGCCACTATGCCAGACCACCTACATCCCAGTTCCTAACACAGATCGTGGTACAACAACTGCAAGCTGGAGCTTAACAAATTCAAACGAGAATGAAATGTACATTTTTAACAGCGAGGGTGATTAGCCACTGGAACAATTTAGTAAAGGTTCATGGTGGATTCTCCATCCCTGCCAATTTTGAAGTCAAGATTGGATGTATTTCTGAAAGATCTAGTCTAGCACAAGGACACGTTACTGGGCTCAATGCAGGAATTGCTGGGTGAAACTCTCTGGCCTGTGCCATGCAGGACACCAGACAGGTTATCATCATGGTCCCTTCTAGCCTTGAAATCTGTGGTTCCATGAAAATCTGACCCTGGAAGTTGTACTGCCCTGGTTTACATGCTGATGTAGGTGGTTCTGTAAAGTGTAACAAAAGAGAGGTTCTTTCTCAAGATGGGCTTTTTGCAATCTGGTGACTTGCTCCTGGCTTCTCCCTGCTCTGGCCAGGGAAACTATATTAGTATCTCTTGAGTGCACATGCTTAAAGCATGCTACAGAGGCGCTAACATTATTTTCCTGGCCTACGTGAAATGTAACTGCTTTACGAAACCAAGTTTTGTCTGCACGGGAATGTTACAAACATTACCCACTGGTGCTAAGTGTGGTCCAGTGGAGCAGTTGGGAGTTCCCGTGGGTATTGTTTTGTAGAGTTCTTAGTGTACAGCTGGCCTATAGAATCTATCGCTTGGTTCACTGAAGGAACCTTCTTGGTAGAGAGACTGGACACAACTTTTCTACAGCCTATAGGTGCTGGTCTCTGTCTGGCAGGAAGGGTGATACTTGGCCCTCCTGCCTTTGGTAAGCCGCATATGCTACCGCTGCTGCCTTTTGGGCAGGGACATTCTCAGGGACATTAGCTTTGAGACCTGAGTTGGATCTCCCACATGGTCATGTCAGTCACAAGACAGGCCCAAGAATGTTTCTTTTAAAGAAAAAGGACTAACACAGAATCTTTTGGTGTTATTTTTCCCAGGATAACTTTTCCTCTTGTTCTTTCTTTCTTTCTCTTGTTTAGCTTGCTGTCCATCCTTATTGATTCCTCCTCCTCATTAGTTCTGGTTTAGTTTGTTATCGGTATTTCTGTGGCATGATCACTCAGTCTCTGCGTGCCCGATGTTGTTAATACAATCTCTGGCTGTATGAAGTTGGGGTGTTTAGCTGTAGGGGATCCCTCTCTCCAAATCACCGAAGGGATTTTGCTTATTTGTGAATGATGGTTTGCAGAGCAAACCCTGCAGAGATGCAAACCAACTTCCCCCTAGGTTGGCACATGCTCTGTTTGGATCAGTGGGCCATACCCTGGTCTGTCTATGGCCCCTTTATGCTGTTCTGCCAGCGCAAAGGGGCTGTAAAGCTGTCTTGACCAGCCTTGTGGGGATTCCTTCTCCAAAGGGGGAATCCCGTGGGGAGTTGGAGCTGTGGTAGTGGCTCTGTGTCCCTCCTGACTCCTGCTGTATGAGATGTGGCTGGGGAAGGAGGCATGCCCACAGCATCATGGCACTCTGGCCATCCCCAGAACAGCCTCTTAGGCGCCATCTGGAGCTTAGGGCAACCAGCCTAAGTCTTTTCTCAGTTGTGCTGGGGCCAAGCTGGGTCCAGCTGACTCCTGAATTGGGTGTAAAGCCGCCTTTGCCTCCAGCTATGTTCTTGCGCTGAGCCAGTCTTCGCAGAGGAGAGGGCCCTGCATCTCCAGGTCGCAAGGGTTGCTTTTGTTATGGTCACACTGTTATGAATTCTTAATGACTCTCGAAGTTCAGACCTTTCAGATAGTCCCCCAGATCTGTCAGCCTGACCTTTGAAGTTCCAGAAAGTGTTGGAATGCTGTGTATCATTGGGGCAGAGTTTCCAAGCCAGTGGTCCCTAGTGCGTCCCCCACCCCTGCATCTGGTCTGCACTCCCCCGGAAGCCAAGGGTGGGGGTGGAGCTGTGGTTGGGGTGGGGCTGGAGCAGAGCTGGGGGCAGAACTCGACTGGGTGGCACTCCCTCCCTGTCCCCCCCCCGTAGCGGCTGGTCCATGCCCCGCTGTGCCCCCCTCCTTGTCCCCCTAGGGAGGTGCACCCCACAGTTTGGGGAGCACTGTTCTAAGGCATGGAAAATGACCTCCCCACAGGCCAATGGGATGAGTACATTCCAGCGCCGGGGAGTCCAAGGCACGGCTAGCAGCTGGGCCTGCTGCTAAACAGCATCCACCGGAGCAGAAATAAAGTCATAAAGAAATATTTGTGGCTAAAAGCAGCCATTCGTCACCTTTCAGGCTCCTGCTGTCAGCGAGGCCTTAATCGCACACGACTGGTTATTTTGTAATTGCTGTGTCCACTTGTGCAGAAGGGATGCTATATGGTTGAAACACATGAGGTCAGTGCACTGTACTTTATTGATCACCGCGTCGTTTCCTGCACAGACCATGCTCATTACATGCTCTTCACATTTGTCCTGTGATATTCTTGGGCTCTTGGGCAGCTGTGGGACTTTTATTTTATGCAGAGACTTTAGCATGGTTTGAATACTGTTAAAACTGATATTGTTGAATGTTAAGAGTAGAAACCTCTCCTTGGAAGTGCATGAGGGGCTTAATCCTGAGAGATACTGAGCATTGTCAGTTCCCGTTGACGTTCGTGGAGCCCAGTCTATGCTGATTGGTCACCTATGGGTTCTTGATTTCTGACTGCCCACACACTTTTCTGTTGTTTTTTCCTATTTTGCCCCTGTCCTTTCAGTTTCTGTGCAGCCCTGGCCCAGTGCAGCTGGCTTCACAGTGCATTTTAGGTGGATTTATGTAGAGCAAAGGCTTTGAGTCGTGCTTTAATTCTCTTTACAAACTCTCTTCTCTTCCTCTCCTTCAAGTGTCAAGGGGGACACTGCATTCCAGAAATCCACTCAGCTTGCTCATCTCACTTCTGTAGATACACAACCAGGTTTGTGCTTTTTGTCTTGCCTGTCGTAAAAGTTGTCGTTCTTGTGGGATTTTTAAAACGCTACTAGGATGTAATATTAAGGTGGATCCTTCCTTTCTTGGGAAACGGTGGTAAAGTGGAAAGGATCCTGGGGTCCAACAGCCTAAATCAACATTGCTTGTTCTAACTTTTCTAATTTATAGGCTTCCAGGGGTGAGGATGTACCCTGAAATAAAAAGGGATATTGCAATTCTTCAGCAGTGAGCTTAACACACTTGAGTGTTTCCAGGACCTTGGGTAAAATGGTGAGAGACAGACTTCGTTCATAGCTTCATTCTGCTGTATGAAGACAAAAGTGCATTGGATGAGATTTCAGACTGTTACTGTTTACTTTTGGGCTGTGTGAGCAAATGCTGCTGCAGCGAACCTGAACTGAGTGATACTTAATGTAGGAGAGCGGGTCTGTTGTACAACACAGAGATTTCAACCAGGAAAATTGTTTATTTAAAGTTTTTATTTTGACAGCATTGAGATCCCATAACATTTATTTAAGTAGTTTTAGGGGGAAAAACAATCTGAAAACGTTACTTCAAATGAAGGGCTCATTTTAAGTGTCCAGTGCATATAATCAGACTGCCTATACAGTACTTCCCGACCTGTTGTGCATTAGTTGGTCTATAATCGCTACAGAGTGCAGGGATTCCTGCTAGTTATTTACTGATGAGGGATATGAACGATGCCTCTTAGCATGCCCACCTATAGAAAAACTGCCATATCATCTGATTGCCATAGTACTCCTATTGGAAAATCATTCTCTCCGAGGCTTTTTATCTGAGCTTCTTTCCTGCTACCTATCCCAGACTGCCTGCTGTTGGATCCACGGCTCTCTGTGTGTGGATTTCCAAATCCATACACAAAGAGTCATCAGCTGCTGCTGATTTATAGTAATTGTCTTAGTTTTCTTGAAAGTCTAACTGAAAAATAGGACCACAGCATTAGCACTTGAGTGCTATTACCTAGTGCAGGATGGATGTAATGTAAGAGGAGTGGTTAGACAGAACTGTACTTCAGATCTGATTGAGCCAGTAATGCCAAGGGCTGCAGGAGAAGCACCGTCGCTTGATTGGGCATAAGTAAAATAAAGGAACATTTCTGAATGATGAGGTTCTGCAATACATGCTGGAGAAGGCATGGCGAGGTTGGAGCTGGGTGGATTCTACCCTTCTTCAGGCTGGAGTTGCTCAAGGAACAGGGTTTACCCTCTCATGCTCTTGTTTCTTTCTCACCATCCTAATCTCCATTCTGGTCACCAGGAAGATGATCACACAATATCCTAACACCAGATTTGAATGCAGCATCTCTCCCAGCCTTGGCATCGCTTTGTGGGAGTAAACCAGTCACTTCCTGTCAAGGTGGTTCTGTTCCAGGGGGACCCTTCCTGCTTGGAACAGGGAGGCAGGAAGTTCTGTCTTTTTTTGTGGACAACATGCAATACAATATTGTGGTTTTATGTAGCGTCATATACTCTCTAAATGCCCTCCAAATGTTTGAGCGAGTTCATGCCTCAGTCACTGTTCAAACCTTGCATTTCTCTGAGGGTGAAATTCACCCTGGGTGGAGGCCCAGGACAAGGCCTATGTACTGTTCACGTCTTATTTCAGCCCTGTTTTAAAGAGACGCCTAGGCCAGGCATGGATCCTCTGCCCAGGGGTAAATTTCACTTGTGTCCACCATCTCTCCAGAGCAGCTATGGAAACGTTGGTTGTGACTATGTAATGGCGTAGGTGTGCGTGACACTTCAGACACACGGCTCCAAGGAGCCTTCATTCCATGGCTCTGACCCTGCTCCTGCAGTAATAAGTGTTTTATGGGCCAGCGCTGCTGTGCACTGTTCCAGTGATACAAAGCGGCTATTAACTGGGCTCCGCTGGTGGCTAAACGGGGTTTACAGTGGCTCAGCAGCCCCACACAGTAATACAGGGCAGCCAGAGTAGACTGGTGATTCTTGCCCGACATTTTCCCATCACCGCAGGAAGATTAACTCATTCATTGACATTAGTGATTCATTGTAATACCCCCTGAGGTAGGCAGTTATCATTAGCCTCCTTTTACAGGTGGGAAGCAGGACTCAGATTCCCCCCCCCCCCTTGGAGGTTTTGTTCTGTTTCAAAGCATATGACTTATAAAACTTGCCAGTATTTTTAATTTTCAGTGACAGTTAAGGAAACAGACAAATGTGCCTCGCACCATTTGCAACTCAACACTACGGTACTGAGAACTGTGAGTGAAACTGCCCAGGCCATGTACTTCACTTAGGGGGTTTGTCCAGCCCAACTTTTAAAGGCCACATCAGTTTTATGCCACCTTTCTTCTCCAGATTCGCTTCTTTTGGTTAGTTTGTCACAACTAATTTCTGCTTCAAAGCCTGCCATTTAGGGTGACCAGATGTCCTGATTTTATAGGGACAGTCCCTATTTGGGGGTCTTTTTCTTATATAGACTCCTATTGCCCCCCACCCCCTGTCCTGATTTTTCACATTTGCTGTCTGGTCACCCTACTGCCATTTAAAAATCCCACCTGGTCCAAGGAAAACATTGAAAAAGTAACAAACAAGATGCATACAAGAGAAAATGGATATGATCTACTGTCCTTGTAAACAGCTGGGGGGGAGGGAGGAATACACAGTGGTACTTTGGTGTGTCATTGTTGAGCATTGCAGCACCTAACTTTTAGGTGCCTAGAAGATCACAGGAACAACACTGCAATCCACAGACCCTGAGTTAAGCACCAAGACTCTATACAATGAAGGAATAGAGAGAGAAGCGCTTTAGACTGCAATCCACAAAAGCCAGCGTGGTAGGTGGGGAGTTGTCTACACTAGTTGATGGGAGATGCGTAGGAGAGGGGGGTTCTAAGCACTGCCTCTCACTTGGAGATTGGCGCCTCCTGGCAACCTGGCTTTAGGTGCCTATCTCTGCTTAGTGATCCACGAATGGGAACCTGCCTCCTTAGGTGTCTAAACTGTTTCTTGTGAGATGAGTGGATGATGGAGGGAAGGAGAGAGGAGGCTGAAGGGAAACCTCAAGACTTGCAGATGCAAGTTGGACAAGAGTACTGCGAGGGTCGACTTCTGGATGAAGAAAGTGGCCCATGGAAGCAGGTGACTATGAGAACCAGGCAGAGGAAAAGTCTGGCTGGCGATGGGGAAATACAGCTGAGGAACAGGTTCACTGAGCTGGAAAGTGAAAGGAAGAGGCAGGCAGTAACAGAAGATGGGAGAACAAAAAAAGAAAAGCGTAGCTAGTCCTACAAGGAGAGAGGAAGAGTCAATGGACGTAGCCAGAGTCTGGAGTCTGGGATGACTCTCAGATTGCAAGGGAGAATAAAAGACAAGAGAACTTGTAGCCAGAAGGAACAGAAGGAGGAAGGCCGGAGAATCGCACCAACACCAGGCAGAGGTAGGTCGGCTTGATTGAGGACACGCTACTAAGAGGAACAGACAGACAGGCCTGTCACCAGCGCTGATGTGGAGAACAGAAAGGTGTGTTGTCTGCCTGGAGCGGATGGGACTGAGGCTGAACAGGATCCTAACGGGAGTGGGAAAGAATCTACTGTTTGTCCTTCTTGTGGGAACAAATGATACAGCTGGATTCTCACTGAAACATAGCAAAGGCGACTGTGGCAGGCTGGGAAGACGCTTGAAGAAATGGAGGCTCAGGTGATCTTCATTGGGATTCTCCCTGTCCCTAGACTAGAGGAGGAGGGCAAAGGTGAGATGAGATTGTGATGATCAGCAGATGGCTCAGGCAGTGGTGCTATAAGGAAGGCTTAGGGATGTTTGACCACTGGGAGGCATTCATGGACTGAGGACTGTTCCCATGGGATGGACTCCCCCTGAGCAGGGAGGGAAATAGATTTCTGCGATGGAGGCTGGCACAACTGATTAAAAGAGCGTTAAACCAGGAAATCAGAGGAGGCGGTTGGGAGGTGCTCAGAGAGTCTCCACACCTGATTCGAATGCTGAGTGGGAGGAAAATCAAGTAAAAGAGGATACAGCAGTGGAGAAAGGAACACGGGTAGGAGAATGGACAACCAGAGGAAGGATAGTGCCAATACCAATGACACTAACAGTCAGGTAGGTGATGCTGGCAATGGAATGACTGCACATCATTGGGCGAGGAATCTGGGCGAAGCTGAGCAGAAACAACTAAGACGTTTGTACATCAATGCAAAGAGCCTGGGTAACAAAATGGAGGAACTGGAACCACTGGTGCAGGAAGTGAAGCCAAATGCTATAGGGATAATGGAAACATGGTGGAATAAGAATCATGACAGGAGTACAGGAAAGACAGAAGTAAAGGTGGTGGAGGAGCATTGTATATTGATGACGAGCTAGACTGTAAAGAAATTAGAAGTGATGGAATGGATCAAATGGAATCTTTTGGGGCCAAAATCACTTTGGAGAAGAAAGGAAACAGAGGCTCCACAGGGATAGTGCTGGAGTCTGCACCATCCCCTCCCCCCCGCCCCCGGATCCGATTGGGGTATGGACAGAGACCTCTCTAATATTTTAATGAGATAAATGCTACTGGGAATTGTGTGATTATGGGAGACTTTAATTTCCCAGATGTTGATTGGAGGACAAATGCTTCTAATAAAGGCAGGGCCCAGACATTTCTGGATGTGACGGCTAACAGATTTCTTCACCAAATAGTCACCGAACCAACAAGAGGCAATGCCATTTTAGATTTAGTATCGGTAAATAGCAATGACTTCATAGAAGAACTTGTTGAATGTAGAGGATCAGAATATCATACAAGAAGATTTGGACGATCTTGGAAACTGGAGTAAATAGAAATGGGATGTAATTTAATAGTGCAAAATGCAAGGTCAAGCATTTGGGGCTAACAACAAGACTATTGCTATCAGCTGGGGACGTATCAGTTGGAAGCGACAGAGGAGGAGAAACACCTTGGTGTATTGGGCCACCACAGGATGACTATGAGCTGCTAACGTGAAGCGACTGAAAAAGGCTAATGTAATCCTAGGATGGATCAGGTGAGGTATTTGCAGTAGAGACAGGGAAGTATTATTGACATTGTACAAGGTACTGGTGAGACCTCATCTGGAATACCGTGTGCAGTTCTGGTCTCCCAGGTTTAAGAAAGATGAATTCAGACTGGAACAGCTGCAGAGAAGAGCTACGAGGATGATCAGAGAAATGGAAAACGAACCTTATGAGAGGAGACTTAAGGGGGCTTGGCTTGTTTAGCCTAACCAAACGCAGGCTGAGGGGAGATCTGATTGCTCTCTAGAAATACATCGGGGGATAAACACGAGGGAGGGAGAGGAGTTATTTAAGTTAAGGTCCAATGTTGGCACAAAACCCAAGGGCTATAAACTGGCCATCAACAAGTTTAGGCTTGAAATTAGGCGAAAGTTTC
This sequence comes from Mauremys mutica, assembly GCF_020497125.1. Lineage (NCBI taxonomy): Eukaryota > Metazoa > Chordata > Testudines > Geoemydidae > Mauremys > Mauremys mutica. The sequence continues at coordinate 207,736,314 of NC_059074.1, read as the reverse complement.
TAACTATCCAGAGGAGTCAAGTTCTGGAACAGCCTCCCAAGAGGAGTAACGGGGTCAAAAAACCTAACTTGTATGAAGACTGAGCTGATGAGTTTATGGAAGTGATGGAATGGTGAGACAGCCTACAATGGTATATGGCCCATCTGTGACTGCTATTAGCAAATATCTCCAAGTGGCAGAGATGCAGCACTAGATGGAGAGATCTCTGAGTTACTACAGTGAATTCTTTCCCGGATGGCTGGCTGGTGGGTTTTGCCCGCATGCTCAGGGTCTTACTGATCACCATATTTGGGATCAGGAAGGAATCCTCCCCTGGGTCAGATTGGTAGAGACTCTGAGGGGTTTCAACTTCCTCTGCAGTGTGGGGCATAAGTCACTTGCTGGTTTGAACTAGAGTAAATGGTGGATTCTCTGTAACTTGAAGTTTTTAAATCAAGATTTGAGGACTTCAGAAACTCAGGTTATGGGCCTATGACAGCAGTGGGTGGGTGAGGGTCTGTGGCCTGCAATGTGCAAGAGGTCAGACTAGATGATTATGATGGTTGCTTCTGGCCTTAAACTCTGTGAGTCTGAGACTACAGATTTCAGAGTGGTAGCCGTGTTAGTCTGTATCAGCAACAACAACGCGGAGTCCTTGTGGCACCTTAGAGACTAACACATTTATTTGGGCATAAGCTTTCATGGGCTAAAGCCCACTACTCTCTGTCGCTCAGCCCAATGACTATTTAAATATTTATCCACCTCCTCCAGCTGGATTTTGAATGGGAGCTGATCTGGTAGGCAGCCTCTGAGCATGTCTACTGGATCAGGCCCCACATGCAACCTCAGTGGCCAAATGCCTACCTTTCCCCAGTTCATGAATCGCTCTGGGGCTTAGGCAGGAGATAGGTATCTGGCAGTCTAGAGTGACCCAGCAGTGCACATGCCCAGAGGCAGAGGGAACTTTTACCCTGAACTTAGGCCTCAAATGACTTTAGGCACCCACAGGTTTTAGCAGGAGTTCTGTGGATCGCAGTGGAGCCAAACTGGGATTCAGGCACCTAAACCCCAGACTTAGGTGCCTATGTCTGAGGTTTAGACACTTAAGTAGCTTTGTGAATCCTACCCCTACCCCCTTCCCGTTGTTCTGTGTTGCTGCCACCCTTCCCAGGCCCAGATCCGCAGCTCCCTTTGCACTCCCTGAGCGCAGGGCCCGCACTGTACTGTGCCTGTCCCCTGCAAGTTGTTCTGCTGTCCGATCATGCAGCTTAGAAGGGCTGCAGGAGGGATCCTCTCTCTTGTGCCGCTCTAAGAGATGTGCAGCGAATAAGGGAAGGGTGCCACAGGCATCACGCAGTCCCGGGGGTGCATACTGGGCCACGTTCATACCCGGAGTAACTTCATTCAGTCCAGTTGAGGTACACCAACTCCGCATTAGGCTCACACACTGCAGCACCCCCCGACATGCAGGCTGGGAGAGAAGGAGCCTGGGATGGAGCCCAGACTGCCTCCAGCAGTGCAGAGCACTAGCACTAGCCCAGGAAGCAGGCCTCTTACTGGTTCTCATTGAACAGAACTGGAACTTGACCTGATGTCCACTGCCCTTTCCTAGATGTCGGAAGAGCTGCTCTTCATGGCTGACTCTTCACGGGTCCCTGCATCGATGAGAAACTCCTCACCCCTTTGGCAGCACGTTCTTCTGCTACACTTTTAATATATTTGTTTTGCCTCTCTCCTCTGCTTAACAATTGGTTTGTATTCTAGCGTATATCACTGGGCTGAGTGGGTTGCAGTCTCCTTTCCCAGTGGCATACAGTTGCCCTCTTTTTCTCCTAATCCTTTCCTGCATTCCTTGCATGTATTGTCTCTTTGTTTTAGAGCATGACTCTCTCCTTTGAGATGCTAGTTGCGTTTTTATTTGGTGATCCTTCCCGTGGCATCGTCACATCCTGGCCGCTTTGTGGCACTAACTCCATCTGCAGAACTCACACGTGCACGTCAGGCCACAGGGGTCTGAGCCGTCCAGCTGCGCTTAGGGAACAACCACCTCTTTTCTCTGATCCACAGCTCACTATATTCTGATTATTATTCCAGCCTGAAGAAGTCTAGTGGTCGAATGACCGACTCTAACCTTATTTTCTTACTCAGCATGTATGTTGTTAACTGTACTTGATCTCTGCAGAAGAACTTGTTTTATATCCAGAAAGGGCATATGGCCTGTATACCTGGGAAAACAGGGCAGAGCTACCAAGAAAACTGTGAATCAAAGGATGTGGCCTCTGGGCTGGCTCTGAGGGCAGAAAATAGCCTGTAGCGGCTGGTGAGATAACCTCTAAGGTTCCTTTAAATAAGCAAGATTAGCACTGATACGAAGCTGAGAGTCACCTTTATGGAGGGATTCTAACCAAAAATTCAAGAACAAAACTGGCCACAGAATCAGGTAATCTGGAGCTCCTGGATGAGTGAGAGCACCTCGCCCTGGAGACAGGGAGAGAAAGGAGGGGGAAAGGAAAGTTGATATTGTATCTGTCTCTGTGCTTGAATTTAACGTTTTTTAGCAAGGCTTGTGTGTTATGAGGACTAATCTGTATGTGGCTGAAACCCCTTCTAACTGTCCCCTTCTCTGCCTGGCTGTTAGCGGTGTTTGTGACCCTGGCACTCTAGAGGCCGCCCTAGCCCCCTTTGGCTTCCAGAGCATAGTACCTGGCAAGTCTTGGTGATGGGAGTGTTGTCTACGGTCAGCTGGAAACCAAAATAACAGAAAATGAATCAGCTGCTCTGTTAAAGAAAGATCTTTTTTTTCTTTTTTTTTTGCCTGGTACAATTACGGCTCTTTCTTCGTTGTTCCCACCCTGATACTCAGGCTGTATGCAAGGATTTGGCATTGGCCCATCTTTGAGTTGCTGGCTATGAGGCCCCAGAGCACTGGGACCCTGCATGGTGTAGCCAGTAACTTTCAGTTGATGCTGTGGACTTGGGGCATGGTTGCTTCTGCCAGGTTTGTGCATGGAGAGCGCTGAGGAGTTTGTAAAGCAGGCTGTTGCTTGCTGCGCTCCAAGGTGAGTTTGCCATCTTCCCAGAGATGCTGTTTCTGATTGGCTCTAAACCAGAGCTGTTGAGATGTAGTTTCACCTGCAATGACCTGCACTAACTCTTTCCTTTTCTCCCTTTTGTTTTTCTTCCCAGATAAATGGCTCGTTTAAATTGGGAGCTACTAAAATATTTTCTGGCTGGCAAATGCAGTGCCTAGTAGCAGCTATCAGGGAGGAACCAAACATGAGTGGGGGAGGGGAACAGGTCGACATTTTGCCGGCCAACTACGTCGTCAAGGACCGTTGGAAAGTGGTGAGTAGCTCTGAGTCTGAATTTCCATTACTGGCCCAAAAGGCTCTTCTCTGTGATGGTGTAAAAGTGCTTCTTGCTGGTCCCAGGACTGATCAGAGGGCACTGACTGGGGGAATCTGGGTCAATCAGACAATGAAAGGAGGTGGTAAATATGACACCAGTTTTTTGAGACAGCTGATGTTTTAGAAGAGCAAACCTGCCAGAGATTTCTGGGTAGGATGAACTGCTGCAGGTGCCCTGATTAGCAAAGCTCTCAGACTCTGAGATGCTGCATTGCCAGTTTTCAAGCCCTTGCTCGAGAGCCCAAAGGTACTAGAATGTTTCAATCGAATGTTTGTAATCCATGTTTTAACACTGGCAAACACAATGTATTTACCCTAACGCTGTCCTCAGAAACCACAGACCCAATAGAGGTGAAACGTTCCAAAATCAGGCAGCTGAAGGTAAATGTTCGGCAAGGAAAATGTTGCCTTGAACAGTTTAAGTTTGGCAAAGTTATAAGCAGCTGAACATAGGGTCTCATAATGGAAAGTGTCATTCAGCCTTAACTATGGACATTGCTACCAGCTCTGCCTATAATAAATGAATGAGCCGAGGAAGTTGCACTGTCTCTGTCAGCAATAATTGACTCTGACTGTTGTAGAAATAATAATACTCAGCATTTAAAATGCTTTATTCACACTAATCCGCATAACAATCCTTTGAGGTTAGTAAATATTACCTCCAGTTTACCAAACTGAGGCCGAAGGAAGGAAGTGCCTTCCTCAAAGCCATAGAAGGAGGTGATGGGAACTTTGGAGTGTCTGATTCCCAGCTCTGGGCTCAAAGCGCTGGACCACACACAAGCTGACTTGTGCACTGAGGGCCCAGAGATTGGAGTAACAAGCAGGTTTATTTTGGCAGGCCTGTGTTCACACAGGACACAAGCTTTACCAGCGCTAGTAAAGTGGATAGATGTGTGCACACACATTTATCTGTATGAAACCCCTTAGCAGCCTCAGCTTGTCCCTACTGGATGTAATGCATGAATATTGCTTGCAATTAATTTCAAAGCTTTGTTGAGCTCACTGGGAACGTTCAACAGCTGGCTAAGTGTGAGGCATGGAATTAATCACGTACCTTTCTTGTGTTGTGGAAGGTGCCTTGTTGCAGAAAAACCTATTTAAATGAAGAAGAAATTAACTGAATTTCTTTCAGGGAGGGAGGCTAGCCTACTCCTGTGCTGTGCGAATTGTTTCCCCTCTCACCCTTTGCCTGTCTTGTCTGTTTAGATTGTAAACTCTTAAGGGCAGGGATTGTCTCTTTGTACAGCACCTAGCGCAATGGGGCTCTGATCTCACTTGGGACCTCTGGGCACTACCATAATATGAAATATAAATTAAATGGGCTGGAGCCTGTGTTGTAAATGTGGCTTTATTTTGAGGTTCTGGTCGTATACTTTTCTAGTTTGCTGGAAGAAGTGTAATTATTAGCTGTTTTTGTTTTTCCGCCACATTGTTTAATACTGCTTCAGAACATCCCATCTACAGGTTAGGGCACTGGTAGTTGATGATCTCCATGCGTACTGTTTCCTGAGGCAGCTGGTAGGCAGATGGCATGTGCCACAAGGTTTCACTGTGCCTAGCCTCTGGCAAGTGAGTGAACTGGGTTAATTTCTTTTGTAAAGCTCTTCTGTCTGCATGAGTTGTGGTCAGACCATGACACCAAGATACGTTGTGTGACAGAATCTTGCTGCTTTTTATGATTACTGTTTGGGAGGAGAGGAAAGAATGTTTTAAAAAGAATGTGAAGGACAGCATGGCATTCCTGCTAGTCAAAGGAATGCATTCAAAGTTATCTTGCTGTGGGCTGTGTTGGGGTACTAGCTTCTCTAAGTCCTGAGCAGCCATAATTTCCGAGACCTAGTGCACCCAAATATTGCACTGGTTTAGCTAAAATCAGTTTTTAATCTGATGTAGTTAAGCTGGTGCAGCCCTTTGCATGGATGAATTTAAATCTGTTTACAACTGGTTTATAGCTAGGCTTGGATGGATTAGATTTGTATTGATAAAATGTTGATAAACGTCAATTTCACTGTCTAGCCACAAACTGACAAAATATTTCCATTGATCATTGAAATTTACAGATAGGCAAAAAACAGAGAAAAACGCTGCTTAAGAACTTAGTTTGATTTAAGGATATTGACTTAGTATGTTTTGACATGTGATGTTGACAATTTGTGTTTTAATGATTATAAAGCTTTAACATTTTGAATATCAACAACTACTGTCATTAAATAATTGTCTGACCTCTCCTCTATAATTTCCTGCAACTGTGAAAATTTAAATTGATAAGAATAGAGGGGAAATGCTTAAACCTCATAATTTTGGGTGAATTTGAAAATTTGAATAGATAAAAATGAAAAAAAAATGCTTAAAAATAAATTGATATTATCCATCAAACCTGTTCAAAAAATCAGATTCTGTCAAACCTTCCTATAGTGATTTGGTGCTATATTAATATAGGTCAGTTGTAAACCGAGTTAAGACTGAGTAAATGTCACCTTGGAGTGTGATGCAGAGATAAAATTTCTAGACACCATCAGTGACTGCTTCTTGGAACAGCTAGTCCTGGAACCCACAAGGGGAGAGGCAATTCTTGCTTTAGTCCTAAATGGAGCACAAGATCTGGTCCAAGAGGTGAATATACCTGAACCACTCAGTAATAGTGACCGTAACGTAAGGGGGGTAATACCAACCCCCTCCCGAAAAAACCCAACTGCAGTAATATTTAACTTCAAAAGGGGAACTACACAAAATGAGGGGCCATTTAAAAACACCATAATAGAAGCTCAGACTAAATGCGTACCCCAAATCGGAAAAACCCAACGAGAGGACTAAAAGAATGCCACCATGGCTAACCAGCAGAGTAATAGAGGCAAAAAGGCATCCTTCGAAATTCGGAAGACACGTCCTAATGAGGATAATAGGAAGGTGCCTCACCAAAGGCTCTAAGGAAACTAGGGGACCATAGGATAAGGGGGAGGTTTCTCTCATGTAACTGGTTAAAAGATTAGAAACAAAGGGTGGGGATAAATGGTCAGTTTTCACAATCAAATGGAGAGAGGTAAACAGAGGGGTCCCCCAAAGATCTGTATCGGGACCTGTGCTGTGCAACATATTCATTATCCGGAACAGGGAGTGAACAGAGAAGTGGCAAAATTGGAGATGATACACAATTATTCAAGATAGTTAAGTTCAAAGCTGACTGTGAAGAGTTACAATTACAAAGGGATCTCACAAAACTGGGTGACTAGGCAACAAAGCAGCAGATGGAAATTCAACACTGATAGGAGCAGTGTAAAATAATTTCAACTACACACACATATAATAGATTTTAAATGAGCTGTTACCACCCAAGAAGGAGATCTTGGATTCACTGTGGATAGTCCTCTGAAAACTTCAGCTCAGTACACCACAGCAGTCAAAGAGATAAACAGGCTGTTAGGAACGATTAGGAAAGAGATAGCAAACATCATAATGCCAGTATATAAAGCCATGGTGCGCCCACACCCTGAAGACTGTATCCAGTTCTGGTTGCCCGTCTCAGACAGGATAAAGGAAAATTGGAAAAGACAGTGGGGAGACAGCATGAGCAGGTGAAGAAGTGCTCCTCACTAGGACGGCATGGCAAGGAATGCGGCAAGTTTGACCATTTTAGCAGCATGTGCAAGAGCAGAGCAGGGTCCCAGAAAGATTCAGTCAGACTTGTACAAGAGGCACGTCAAACAGCATAAGGTGACATACACTGGATGTCTGCTCACAGCAGAGGGACTGAAATAGATCCCAGCAGAGACATGCCAGCTCCCGTGGATGTGAAAGGGGCGCAGCACTTCACAGGAAGGAGACATTTTCTGTCTGTGTTCTGTCACAGCTGGCTGCTGTCGGAGAAAAACTCAGTTCTCGCTTTTTGTTTGGGTGCAGCAAAATCAAATACTTTATTATTTCTCCAGTAATTACAATGGAGGGAGAGAGTGCCATAGGACACAGGGTCGCCCCAGTCCTGGACAGGTCTCTCAACTGGTAAACAATTACAGCAAGCCTTTATACCTTTGTTACAGACAATTTCTAGCAATAATACAGACGGTAAAAAGCAACAAATACATTTTGTTTATACATAAGCCTTTCTGCTATCTTATTTGTCTCACTCCTAAAAGACGCCAGCCTGCATATTTGCAAGGTCGTAATAACTTTTTACACAGTTCTTGTCCTCTCGCCTCGCACTATCCTTGCTTCTACAAGTCTCACGTCATTAGGGTTACAGTATGGCCTGACTCTTGCTAACTGACTGACATGCATTAAAATCCCCTTCAAATCCTTGTTAATTATTTCCCTGCTTCCACACTGCGGAAACCCGAACCCAGACGTCTGCTCGCAAGGCAGGATGTGTTGTAGGACTGGGCAGATCCCCCAACAGCAAGCACTGACACACAGAAGCAAATTATAATGGATGCTCCTGTCCTGATGTGCTATTGTGGTTACCCTCACCCTGGCACTAGCACCTGCTGCAGCTGTGATGCAGGAGAGAGATGGCCAACGGGAGGGCAGCTCGAGCTGGGGTGGGCTTAGAATCCACCCGAAGGGGCAAATGAGGAAGGAGAAGAGGCGAGATGCTGAGCTAACGGATGAACCGGACCCTGGGTAGGAGGGGAAGTGATAGAAGAAAAGTGGGGGACTGAGAAATGAGAAGGAGAAAAAGAAGGAAAACAGGAAAGGTTTCAGATCGGAAGAAGCAGAAAAAAAGTAGACCTGGGTATGTGAGCAGACACTATTAGAGAAGGGAAGTAGAGGGAAATAAAATCTACAGATGTACCGGAGAGAGGGTATCAAAGGAAATCAAATTGGTGAAAAAGGGAGCTGATCAGAAAGCTATGTTAGAGGACAACAGATCCTGAAAATAGCAAACAAGAAGCCCACCCACAAGGGACCTAAACAGAGAGAATGACTAGTTGGACATCTATTGATGGAGTACAGTTCAAAGGTGCCTAATGGACAGGTGAGGGCCCACTTGATGAGGAAACCCACTTGTGGATAAACTCAGTGACAAGAGAGACAGCCACAGAAACATCGACCCAAAGGAGCACGTCAGGCTGAAGAGCAGCAAAGGACAGGACAGCAAGAGTGGCACTAGGCTTCCAGCCAGGAGAGGAAAAGTCGATTCTTCTCTGAAGTGGCCCAGTATGTTGTAGCCTGATCTCTCTTGTTCTTGTTGATAACAATGCATTTGATACGAACTGCCGAGCGGGGTCAAGTTCACAGAAGTGAATGTGTTGGTATCCTGTAGTTTTAGTATTACAAGTAGTAAGTGTTTGGTAATGGTCTATATTATTTATGCTCCTGGTACAGTGTTGGGGTTTTCCCTTACAAAGTTCTAGAGATTTTAAATCAGCCCTTTTTTGCTTTGGTTTGCCTCTGCCTCTCCTCACAGTTAGCCTAGCCTAGCTGGGTCCCCACACTGCCAGCCAGCAGGCCACTGACACTCCAGTATGGTGCATCGGAGAAAGGATTGGGTGTCGGTCTTTGGTAGGAGCAGCTGGTTGCTTGATATCACTATCCTTTAACAAATAGTAGGCTGTTAATTCCATGGTAAGTAACTGACTCCTGTAATGCATTCAGGTAATTAACAAGTCCTGCTTGTTCTCCTTTGGGTGCTCTGGGCTCCGACTCTAAACACGGGCCTCAAGATGTGACCTGACTCCTGGTGGACGACAAAGCTCATTGACAACAAAGGCAAAGATTGCTGAGGGCCTCTAGGTGTCTTTGTCAGGATATGGGGAATGTCGCTTCTGATGTGGGGTGGATAGGATCATCTGCTAGATCAGTGAAGGCATGCCAGGGAGAAAAGCTTTCCAGAAGAGCTGCAATGAACTTGGGGGAAAGAGCTGGAAGGATTATGTGCAGGATAGGTGATGCCGTTGCTCAGAGCTTTACGTATAAAAATGAACTCCAGATTTAGGGAACAAATCTAGAAATTATTTAACCTTCCAGGATCCCTTTGATAGCGCCTGAATCCTCCAGGCAGCATCCAAACCCACCTCTTTGGTTAACTTGAAGTATTAATTGCTTCTTTTAATCGTTATACTTTTCTGTATAACAAGATTCCAGGAAAGTCACTCTGAGGCCGTGAAGTCTGTAGAGTCAGTGTGAAGTGCTGGAAATTGCTATGCGCGTGGTTGAGAGCTCTTTTTGTTCAGAATATCACCGGATTCAATCACCAGTGGGATTCATGGTCTGTTACTGGCCGGTTTGAAGATCTCAGCCATTTTGACTTTATGAATTGCCCACATGCTGAATACAGCTCCAGTAACGCATGTATCAAGGCCATGCTAAGAGTCCTAGGTAGCCGAGGTAACTCAGCCAATTGTCATCTTTACTGTACAGATAATTTGCATGCAACAGTTTCATTGGTTGTTTGAGGGAGACTGCACAGATAGGGGATTACTTGACCCAACTGCATATCCAGGTGTGTACAAGTTAATATACTAAAGGTAGGATTTAGTAAAACCCAAGGCATGAAGCTCTTTACACACTTTGTCTGTGGATATGCAGAAAGCCCTTCTCCTGATCATAGGAACGTAGAAATGGCCAGACAGGATCAGACCCGGAGTTCACATTGGCTAGAGTCTCACCTTTGTCAGTGGTCAGCACCAACTGCTTCAGAGGAAGGTGGAAGAACTATTCAATGGGTTCCGTGATGGGGTGTCAACCTCACACAAGCCCTGAGCAGGTTATTGTGGGCCAGAAGCAGCCAGTTAACTTTAGATTCTGCACCTGGAGGGGAAGCAGGGACAGACAGGGCCTAATGGCAGATGCATCCCAGCTGGAGGAGAAACTGGGCTAGGAGTATAGAACAGGACATGAGCACGGGAAGAGGCTTTGGGAGCAGCTCTGCAGTCGCTTTCCAGAGAGAAAGGGATTTGGCTAGGGACAAAGAGAAGTTTTGGAGAGGAGTGTAAACCCTGGGATTTAGCCCTGGACTAGAAGCCGAGAGGGGGGAGTAGCCACTGAGAGCAGACGAATCTCAGGCTCGTAATCCCAGAGGTGGGCCAGGAGCTAGAGAAGCGAGGTAGGAAGGAGCCCAGGGAAAACAGCAACAGGATCTGAGATTGAGCATATTGCTAGGCACAAGATCCCTGGGCTGGAACCTGGAGTGGTGGGTGGACCCAGGTTCCCTTCCGGCCCCTGGAAAAGTGGCACTGTACCGGAAGACTGCCTGATGGCATACGGCCAGTCTGTCCACTGGGACTCTGACACCCTGGAAGGGGAGGACTAAACAGGATGAAGAAAGGAGCATGCGAATCCCAGAGTAAGAGGGACAGACAGAAAGGGACGCTAGATGGGCAGAGAGCTAATCCTCAGACCCAGCCTCAAGTAGGTGTCCCAGCTATGAGTGTACCCCATTACAGGCAGTTATGAGACAGCCCGCCCCAGGGAAAGCTCCTGCTAACCCTCAATAGTTAGAAGTTGACTCATGCCTTGAAATATGAGGGTTTTTTAAAATCTTTTCTTCCTGTTAATTTTCTAGTGGTGTTTACTGTGATAATGCTGGAGAGTCTTGATATTGATACCAATGTCCAATCTCCTTTTGAGTCCTGCTAGGCTCTTGGTCTCAACAGCATCCTGTGGCAGTGAGTTCCACAGACTTGTTACACATTGCGTGAAAAAGTATTTCCTTTCATCAGTTTTAAATTTGCTACTTTCCTTTTCACTGTAGTTGCCTTTTTCCTGTTCTATGAGACAGCAAGTTCTTTCTATCTCTCTTCCCTCGGCCAGTCATTTCTTTATATACATTTCATCTCTTTTCTATGGTGAACTGTCCCAATGTTTCCAGTTTCTCTTCATAGGAGAATTTTCCAGGCCTAACAGCATTCTTGTTGCCCTTCTCTGGACCCCCTCTGATGCTGCTGCGTCCTTGCATTTCAGCAGTGAATCAAGATATCCGCTGAAAACTTGTGCAGGTCTCATATTCTGAGTGAAACGGTTACAGTGAAACCTCCTTACGATTTCCTTGACTGGCAAGGAAGTCACATAAGAAATTAAGCAGAGGAGAGGGGAAGATCTGAAAAAGAGTGTGTGCTTGAGAATGTTGCTTTTGTTAAGTGTAATTAAAACTTTGTGCTCATACACTGATAATTCACAATTAGCTGACTTTGACAAACTTTGTTACATAAGCAAACCTACTACTATGGCGAGCTAATTGCTGGGGACAGCTCAAGAAATCTTCGGGGACATGATGTGCGTGAGAGGAAGAGCCTTTGCAGCCTCTCTGTATGGTGCTAATTACAGAGACAAGGTGGATGAGGTAATATCTTTTCTTGGACCTCTGCTGGCGAGAGAGACAAGCTTGCTTTCTAGCCATACAGAGTTCTTTTTCAGGTCTGGGAAAGGTACTCCCAGCATCGCACCTAAATGTAAGGTGGAACAGATTTAGTATAAGTAGTTTGAGTAAGGGCACATTCAAGATAGTATGGCCTGTTAACACCTCTGCAGTGATAGGACAAAAACAGGGGATTAGTGGGTTACAGATTGTTATAATAAACCATAAAGCCAGTGTCTCTGTTCAGGCCACGATTTTTAGTGTCTAGCAGAGTTGTGAATTAAGGCCATGTCTACATTGCGTATCATACAGCGGCACAGCTGTACTGCTACAGAAGTGCAGCTGGAAGATACGCAGTGTAGCTGCTCTTTATTGGCAGGAGAGCATCTCTTTCCGTCGGTAAAGCTTTTGTCAGTCAGAGGTGTGGTTTTTTTCACACCCCTGACAGCCAAAAGTTTTTCTGATGAAAGTGCAGTGTAAACCTTAAACTCCCAGGCTTGTCGTTTGAAAGTGTTGTCCAGGTTTCCTTTGAGGATGAGGACTGAGAAGTCAGCTATAGAGTGATCGCCCTGGGAAAAGTGTTCACCCGTAGGTGCTAGGGCATTTTTGTCTGTTACCATTGTCCTGTGTGAGTTCATTTGAGGGCATTGTGATTGTCTGGTCCAATAGAAGAAATTACCTCACCCACCTTGTCTCTCTCATATCCTGGGAGCCACACAGCTACACCTGCACTGGTGCTAATTACGTCACGCTCCATGTCTGATGTTCTTCCTGCAGAGCTCTCTCTGCCCCATTGCCCCCATCCATGGATCATACGCTATCCTCATCACATCCCTCCCTGAAACGCAGCAGAAGTGAGTCAGTAATTTCTTTTTTTTTTAACAAGCCCAAACCTGCTGCATATGCCTGGCTCAGTGCCCATGTAAACCCTGGCCTCCTTGCCCATTGGTTTATTCTGCCCCCCCTGCTGTTGTGCCTAAAATGAGGTTGTCCGCGTGAGGCAGGGAGCATGAGGTTATCCGCACTGTGGTGCTTCCAGCCCACGTTGGGTGCTGTGAAAGAAAGAAATAACAATGATTATGTGGCTGCAGCCTGCAGCGTTGTGCTGGTAGCTGATGCCCGACTTCTGCTTCAGCGGATGCTCAGGAAGCTGCTTCTCTCTTTATCCTCTGCAAACTTGCTGACTGCAGCCAGAAGCCCTCTTTTGCCTGCCAGTCAGCTTCTCCATCAGAGACCCTCACCGGTTCGCCCATGCTGTAAGAGCTACATGGGAAAAACTCCCAAACAGAATGGGAACTGCCACTGTTCTTCTTCAGATCCCTCTGTAAGCCTGACCTGGGCTGGTCTGCGAGCAGGGGGTGAGCTGTTACTACTGGTCACTAGGAGTAACAGGCTGGTTTCACTCCTTCCTCCTCTTTCCCCACCCATCTGCTCGCTGTATCCATCAACGTTGTTAGCTTTCTGGACACCACCCTGATACAAATAATAATTGCACACACAAAACTGAACAAAGAGTGTGAAGATCATAAAGTCAAGCACTTAAATGTTAGGAAATGTCAGCATTGTGCCACTGAATTTGCCCGACTTGGGCATATGTGTCATGACACGGTCTTTAATCATCACTCTAGTATCTGAGGACTTCCCAAAGATTGATTTATCTCCCCAACACTGGAGAGATGAAGGGGTGGTGTTATTGAATAGGAAACTGACACACAGAGAGATTAAATTCAAAAGTGTCCACTAATTTTTGGTGCCCAATTTGAGACCTGTAGGACCTGATTTTTCAGAGTACTTAACATGATATAGCACTTGACGTGTTCAAAGCAGAGCTCTTAGTGAATTCAGGGCAGCTGTGAGTGCTCAGTGTTTCTGCAAATCAAACCCCAGGGTTTTAAGTCAGACACCCAGAGAATGAGAGACACACAACTAGAAGCCACGTGTGAAATGCTGAAGTGACTTTCCCGGCATCACACAGGAACTCTGTGGCATTGGCAAGGATAGACTCCAGTTCTCCAGGGCAACATTCAGTTGCCTTAACCATGAGGCCATTCTTTCACTTCCTGCAATCCTCTCCCTCAGTTATTGCACATTTTCCAGCTTCTTCAGCAAATGAGGCTGGGGCCTTAAAGACAACATCCCCGAATCATCCCCAGAGCAGGTGTGTTCTGTGCACTGAATGAGGCAGGGGTCTTGTGGAAAACAGAGTATGTGATCATGTAACTACAAATGGTATATAATGCGTATGGACAAGGGAGCCAAATTAAGGTTACCCAGGCAAACTTAATTCTGGCATTTCCTAACTTTTGGGTGCTTGACTTTGCAACCTTAATTTTCTTTCAATATAATTTTCTGTATGTCATTTCCTAGGTTTTAAAAAAGCAGATTCCATCATGTGGAATCATATTGCTGTCCATGTGGTTCATCAGCAGGGTTGTAACCTTTAGGTCCACCATACAGACATCTGCCACTTGAGCTAATGACGGAACTGGAGCAATGGTAGGTTGTCATCCTCTGCGCATACCAGCCATTCGAGAGGGATGGGATACATGCTTTGCCCATGGGTTTCACAGATATTTGCTGATAGCAGAGGAATGCTGAGACTCAGGAACCCTGGGTTCCATTCCAGGCGCTGTAAGGGAGTGTGCTTTGCTGGTCACAGACTCTCCTGCCCGTTCACCCCCAAAGCCTGTTCACCCCTGGCTTCTCATGCCAGACTCTCCAGCCCTTGATCCCCCTCTCCTTGCCCAGACAGTCCCAGACTTCCCGCACCAGCTGCCAGTCCTCTCCTGCTCTATCTTATAGTCCTAGTCTCCCCCTGCTCCCTCTGCCTTCCCCCTGGTCCAGCTTATCTTGGGACGTTTCAGCCCAAATAGTTAAAGTTCTAAGCAAATGAAAACGGTTTTATAGAGGACAGCGTTGCCTTCGTCATAGGCTACCTGCTACCTGCTCCTCTGAGACCCATAACAAACATTCAGCTGTAGTCAGACCATGGTCTCTAACGTGATCTTGTCGGTTTCCAGCTTTGTCTTTCTTAGTAATTCCAGTTAAAATCATCTTCGTTTACACGTCATTTGTCTGTCAGCACCCCAGCCTAGGGTGCAGATTTCAAATATGGCAGACCCAAGTTTTCGCCACTCAGCCATGCTGCTCTTCGGAGCGAATGTGCCCAAACCATGTGATTTAGTTATTGTGCCAGACCAGCGAGGGCTCCTGTCCCCACCTGCCTTATAACGTCGAGTGCCTTAACGCTGTGCTGCCATGGCTCAGAGCCCTGACACCAGGAGCCAGCCCACAAGCAGAAAGGTTTCACTGGGCTGCCATCAGCCCAGTTCCTCCTTGCGGGATGACCTCAGCAATTTCTTCCAGTCCCAAGTCCCCCCGAATCTGTCTCCTCACGTTCTTAACTACCAGACACTTGACATTTTCCCTTCTGGTTCGGCACCCCCGACGGAGTGAAACCTGCCCCAATTATCAGCTCACTCTGGGGAACACAGTTTGCACACCAGAGACCTGCCTGCGGTAAAAATAAATGGAGGTATATTTAATAGAAAAAATCACAGAATGGAAGATGAACTCGTCGGGGAAGCAAACATTTACAAGTTACACAGGAAATAAACAGAGAGATGCAATCTCAGGCTTTCACACATCTGTGTTAGCTCAGGTCCCTTTTCTGTAAGTTACTTGGTGCCTCTGGCCAGTTTCCCAGCATGCCTTCTGTCTTGGAGGGGAGTCTAGCATTCCAACATAGCTGGTGTCCTCAGGTTCTGGATAAAAATTCTCGAACCCAAGCCTGTATTTAAAAGTTTTTTCTCTTCTTTCCCCCTCTCCCCCCTCCCCTTTCTCCTGGCATAAAGACTTATGATTATTGGAGGGGGCAAACTCCCTTCTTTCTCTGTTTTCCAAGACCTGGGTTTGCTTTTCTTATCAATGTCTTTCCATGAACGTTAATGGTCCAATATTGTGTTTTTTCTGGCTGGACAAGGGCTGGGTATTGTGTAAACAACAAGCCTGGGAGGTGCCCCCCCTCAGCCTGATTACTTCACCCCCTTTTGTGAGGCAATGCTGTAGTCACACCGCAGTTACAGTTAAAAATCTCTAGATATGCAGATATCCATAGCCATCACCTGTATGCATATCTCCTACTGACCATCTAGTTCGGAGCATGACAAGCTTTCATAAAACGCCGAACTCGACATATTTATACACAATCACATGGTATAAGCCAGTTGATTCAATTGTTTGTTCTGTGGGGTTCAGAACCCCTCTTTTCCCCTTAGGGTGTTTAGACCCTGGTTGTCACAGTTATCCTGTCTCTAGCCACTAGACAGACTCCCTTCTCAGACCCAAGGATTCATAGATTCACATTTAAAGCCAGAAGGGACCATCGAGTCTTGATTTCTTGTATAGCATAAACCAGAAAACCTCACCCAGTGAATCCAGCAATCTAGCCCATCAGTAAGAGACAGAGTTTAGACTTTCTAATCTCCAACATCCTACTGCTATTTACATAGAGACAGAGAGAGAGAGGTCGTAAACCACCCCCCCAGCAAAGTCCTCTAGACTCACAGGCTGGTTCCTAGGTAGTAGTGGGGATGGGAAGTTTCAAGCCCTGCTGATGACCTATCTTAGGGGGTTCCTCAGAGCTGTACACGATAGAATTATTTCTCCAGTTTTCTTCTCTTTTTAAAAAATGGTTTATCTAATGCTCAGTGCCGTTCCTACTGCTAAAATGAACAGGCCAGTGGTGTAAGCAGACTCCCAAAAGGAGGAACTGCAGATGCTGAACCCAGTTGAACCAGCTGGGTAAGCACGTGTGAGCCACAGGGTGCTGGAGCTCAGGGCTCAGCTGAGACTGGGGGAGTTGCATAATTCCACCCAGGGAGGCAATGGCCTGATGCCTGAGGGGGCCCCGAACTGAGGCCAGGGAGGGGAGCAGTGAGCCATGAGCACCATCCTTTCACCTCCAACTCCCAACCCATCCTGGCTGCAGGGATAGTCAGCGCATACTGCTGATGTCGGTACAGTGTTCAGGGTTGCTTTGCATTTCACCTCCTACTGGTAACTACTGGTTCTAGCCTGGTGGCCTCCTAAGAGTGCAGCATGCTGAATTCACTCCCTGAACCAGTAGACCAGTGTCAGGAAGAAGGTCTCCAGTCCTGTCCTCTGTTCCTCTCCCCACGCCTGGCTGATTCAAGGAGCAAGGCTGGCCATCTCTGGGCACTGGTAGGAAACTCAAGAGAAACAATCTTGAGGGGTTTTCTACTCAAGCTAGTACATAATAAGAAGCTGGTGGTTTGCAGGCTCTGCTGTGCCTGTAACTGATGCATGTTGAAGCTTAGATTTCTTTAGCACTGTGTTCAACTCAGCCGGAATTGCTTCAGATCTGCTGCTCCCATTGTGATTAATGGTGCTCTTGTTTTCTATCCAAAGACCTTGAAACCTTCATTTAGTCAAAGATACAGGCTGCAGGTAGTGCTTGGGCATTGCTGCACCTTGATGGAGCGTGGCTGAGAGCGTTCTGAAATCTGGATCCTTTAAAAACCTACCCAGACAGCTTTGCATCTTGTAGATGACAGCCCTCGTTGGAGTGGGTATTCGGTTCCTTTTATGCTTGGGATCGGCTGAGTGAGATGCAGACGTCAGTGGTCTAGGCTGCCGGAGACTTTAATCCCAGGCACTTCCCTAGCGTTTCTGTGTAGAGCTGGGACAGAAAATGAAGCTGTTAATCGGCCACACGTTAGATACCTAGAGACAGGTTGGGGACAACACCTCACTCCCTTGAACGATCTTTTCCTTCAATTTTAAGCACAAATGGGTTTCCCTTGTGCTGCTGCTGCTGTTGCCTTGTCTCACAATCATCATATCAGGCCATGAAGTGCAAGAATGGTTTTGGCGGCTCTCGCAGGGACCTTGCTAACCGAAAGGACATTGTCGGTTGCTTTTTAATGTATCTTTTGTGAAACCCTCCCTTCCTTTCTTCTGCTCCCGATTATTTTTCCTTCTTTGTCTTTGGATCTAGCTGTGGTTCTGGCCAGGGCCGCCTGAGCCATTTTGCTTGTCTCTGTCTATGCCAGGAGTGTCAGACTCATGCGCTGAAGAGGGCTCAATTCCCTGTTAACTTATGGTCTGTAGGGTTGCCAGCTGTCTAATTGCACAAACCCAAAGCCATTGCCCCGCCCCTTCCCCCAAGGCCACGCCCCTTCCTGCCCCTTCTACAAGGCCCCACCCCCACTCACTCCAGCCCCTCTCCCTCCCTCCATCAATCGCTGTCTCCCACCCTCATTCACTTTCACCGGGCTGGGGCAGGGGATTGGGGTGTAGGAGGGGGTGCAGGCTCTGGGCTTGGGGGTGGGGCCGAGGGGTTTGGAGTGTGGGAGGGGGGCTCTGGGCTGAGCCTGGGGCAGGGGGTTGGGGTGTAGGAGGGGGTGCAGGCTCTGGGCTTGGGGGTGGGGCCGAGGGGTTTGGCGTGTGGGAGGGGGCTCTGGGGCAGGGGATTGGGGTGTAGGAGGGGGTGCAGGCTCTGGGCTTGGGGGTGGGGCCGAGGGGTTTGGAGTGTGGGAGGGGGCTCTGGGACAGGGGGTTGGGGTGTAGGAGGGGGTGCAGGCTCTGGGCTTGGGGGTGGGGCCGAGGGGTTTGGAGTGTGGGAGGGGGCTCTGGGGCAGGGGGTTGGGGTGTAGGAGGGGGTGCAGGCTCTGGGCTTGGGGGTGGGGCCGAGGGGTTTGGAGTGTGGGAGGGGGCTCTGGGGCAGGGGGTTGGGGTGTAGGAGGGGGTGCAGGCTCTGAGCTTGGGGGTGGGGCTGAGGGGTTTGGAGTGTGGGAGGGGGCTCTGGGCTGAGCCTGGGGCAGGGGGTTGGGGTGTAGGAGGGGGTGTAGGCTCTGGGAGGGAATTTGGATGCGGGAGGGGTGAGGGGTTGGGCTCTGGGAGGGAGTTTGGGTGCGGGAGGGTGGTGGGGGTGGGCTCTGGGAGGGAGTTTGGGTGCGGGAGGGGTGAGGGGTCGGGCTCTGGGAGGGAGTTTGGGTGCGGGAGGGGTGAGGGGTCGGGCTCTGGGAGGGAGTTTGGGTGGGGGAGGGGGTGCGGGGCGCGGGCTCTGGGAGGGAGTTAGGGTGAGTGAGGGCAGAGGGCTCGGGCTCTGGGAGGGAGTGTGCTTCCGGGAGGGGTGAGGGGTCGGGCTCTGGGAGGGAGTTTGGGTGCGGGAGGGGTGAGGGGTCGGGCTCTGGGAGGGAGTTTGGGTGCGGGAGGGGTGAGGGGGGGTGGGGCTCTGGGTGGGAGTTTGTGTGCGGGTGGGGTGAGGGGTCGGGCTCTGGGAGGGAGTTTGGGTGCGGGAGGGGTGAGGGGTCGGGCTCTGGGAGGGAGTTTGGGTGCGGGAGGGGTGAGGGGTCGGGCTCTGGGAGGGAGTTTGGGTGCGGGAGGGGTGAGGGGTCGGGCTCTGGGAGGGAGTTTGGGTGCGGGAGGGGTGAGGGGTCGGGCTCTGGGAGGGAGTTTGGGTGTGGGAGGGGTGAGGGGTTGGGCTCTGGGAGGGAGTTTGGGTGCGGGAGGGGGTGAGGGGTCAGGTTCTGGGAGGGAGTTTGGGTGCGGGAGGGGTGAGGGGTCGGGTTCTGGGAGGGAGTTTGGGTGTGGGAGGAGGTGAGGGGGGCGGCACTTACCTCGGGCGGCTCCCCAATGCGACCAGCAAGCACATCCCTCTAGCAGAGGCTCCTAGGTGAAGGGGCCAGTGGTCTCTGTGCACTGCCCCTGCATGTAGACTCCACCCCCGCAGCTCCCATTGGCTGCAGTTCCCGGCCAATGGGAGATGTGGAGTCGGCACTCAAGGCGGGGGTAGCACGCGGAGACCCCCTCTGCTCCCCCTCCAGGGACCGCAGATACGTGCTGGCTGCTTCTGGGAGCGGGGCCAGGGCAGGGAGGGATCCTGCCTTAGCCCTGCTGCGCCACCGGACTTTTAGCACCTAAAATCTCCCAGTTTGGCATCAGTAGCCTCCGGGAGATAGGACCTGATTCCGGGAGACTCCCGGTGAAACCAGGAGGGTTGGCAACCCTAACGGTCTGTGAGGCACTGTATGAATTCAGGATTGCTCCCCCCTCATTCCACAGAGGACACCCCCGAGTCTGTCCCTCCCAGTTCCAACATGAGATTTGCACAAAGATCCAGGGAGGATACAGTCTCTGGAGTAAACTTCGTTACTTATTATTCAGCACTTTATTGTCCTACTCAGCATCGCTCAGTGGTGGAGTATCGTGCCCGTTTGGTCCTCGATGTCTTAGCTGTTTGCTTTTCCTTTGCCATCCTCCTCTCTGTTTCTCTCCCCATTTCCTGGCTGTGTCTCCTCTGCGTCCACTTCCATTCAGCAACCCCGCTCCATACCAGGGGCTTCCCCCCTCCTCGCTTCCCCAGGGCCTCGCTAAAATGATCAGCAATTAGTGAAGGCTGATCATCAAGTGTCTTCATTAGGCTCTAGCATTAACACTCCAGTGAGATTAATGGAAGGGCCGAAGAGTTCGTGCCTCTTAAGAGTTCTTGTTCCAGGTTTTCCACAGGCTCGGTCAGACATCACTGTGTTGGGGACTCCCAGGTCACAGGTGGAAGCTCTGCTTTGCAGGAGGACTAGAAGTACATGCAGACCTGATGCTTTAGCCCCGGCCTGCACATTAGGACCATGACATGCTGATATTTTTGCTCAGGGAACCTACTTCTGTGCTAGTGAGCAGCTGTCTCTCCTGGCTGCATCTCCTCTGCCTAGAAAGACCCAGGGTTAGCTACTTATACAGGCACATGCATCTTTGACACCTTTTGGTTTCTTTGATACGGTCTGTTTTTCTTATAGCCTGTTAAAATCTTGAAAATAAAACTTTCCCCCCTCACCGACTGTCTTTTCCCAGTGCTGACCAGCCTGGTTTTGTTATCGTGTGTTGAACGGGGCAGAAATGGACAGGCCTGTTTAAGCACCTCACTTGGTGTGATGCCATTTATTCTCTGTATGTTGTTTGGGCACCAGCACTGTACGTAGTGGGTTACTGCAAACTGCAGCTCTGCAGGTATTCAGTGGAGGACACAGCAGTGGCATTGGGATGTTTTGTTTTAGTGCTTTGTCAGAATGGACTTTAAATAAACACCTTCAGTGCAACAAAATTGTTGATGCAACAATAAGGTTGCGATGTTATGCGCACCCAGGTTAGAAAATTAAAAATTACATTTCCTTCAGCAGGCATAAACTAGCCCCTTGTGCATTGTAAAAAATGCTTTGTATTACTGCATAGGGTGAAGACTTAAAGGTGCCCTACAGTGGGGAGGGAATTGTTGTCCATTTTTTCTTCTCTGTGCTTTTTTCTGCAAGTATTTTACATGGTAAATGTAGGTCTTGGCTAACCTGCTTTTGCCAGAAGATTAGGGATAATTGGAGAACTAGCACGGTCCTCCCAGAGAGCAAGGGAATGAAATCTGGGCACTTCAGATGCTTTTCATTCATTTAGCCGGCGCTATCTAATAGAATAATATAAGTAAACAATGGGGAAGAGTGATGTCTTTGTTAAAGATCCAGCAGCCTGTCAACTAAGAGCAAGGTCCCTGTCCAGTTGTCTGGTCCTACAAGGAGACGTCCCGCACAGACAGGGAGGTTAAGACTTGGGCGTCCTGATATTTCCAGAGCAGATACAAACTAAAAAAAATCAAACCCCAACCAACCCCAACTCCCTTTCAGGGCTTCCCTACTCATTGTAAAGAAGCAAAATGGTCCTGAACCCAAATTGTGTTCTCCTTTGCAGATTACCCGTCAGAGAACAAAATAAGGGGTGTTTTCAAAAATCCTTTTTCTTCTCCGCCAGCTCCATGGGACTCAATCATGCAATTTTTACTTATCACCCCTTTGAATGGAAGCCCTGTCTGAGTAAGGACGGCAGGATTGGGCCCGCAGGGAGGAAGAGCCGAAAGGAAAGGGAAATGCAATATATTTCAATTTCATTTTGCTTATGGTCTTTCATACAAACTGTCTTTCCAGGTGCTCTGCCAGCTACAACATTAAATAGAAATTCCAGGCGGGGAGCAATTAAAAGGGGCTGTCACTGGAGAGTAAGTCCGTGTTCAGCACAGCTTTGAAATGAGACGGAGAGGCAGTTCTGGCCCTCCCATGGATGCTGACACAGGATCCACGCTGCACGTCTGATGTCAGCATTGCTGGCAGTGATGGGACCGGCTGGGTAGAGAGCTGTACGTGAAAGAGATATCAAGTGGGACCGGAGGAAAGGAGGCCGAGTGGATAAAAGAGATCAGAAAGGGAGGGCAGGGAGCTGGCAGCAGTTCATTTACATTTGCAGTGGTGATACTGAATGCACTGGTGTGTACGTTTCTTTAGCACCCAGGGCACCTGGCTGGGTTTTTTTCCTGCTTATTGGCAGTCTGCTGGGAACAGCAGAATCCCTTAATGGTGCAAGGAAATGACTTAAGTGACCGAGGCAGTGTAAGGTTCCCTGTGCCCATGTGCCAGGCCTCCACATGGCTCTGGAGGGAGCACCTTTAGGATGCAGCTAGTTCTGTTCCTATCACAGTCAAGTGGTTTGAGCTCTTTCTGGGCTGGGTTGTCTCAACGATTTTTATGTCCATGGGGAATTCTCCATAAAAATAGATAGGAAATCTGGCCCTTGGGGATGCCAATAGCTCAGTATGATGGCTGTCATTTTAAAAAACCCCCAAAAGGTAATATTGGGACTCAGTTGAGAGTCTCAGCTTCTTTCTTCAGTAGCGAAAACGAGACCAAAGTTATTCTTTGCTACAGCATGTGGATAAAAGTGAAATCTGCCTGTAGTAGCTGTCAGAGCAAGGAGATCTAACACATGGCCACAAGCTGTCCCGCGCCGGCTTGATGTGTTTGTGACCCACTGTAGCCATCCCAGGTTTCTCTCCAGCCTCAAAGCATGCACTGCCTCGCCCAGTCCTCTTCCAGGAGATGTGTTTTCTTAACAGAGGTTAGCAAACAAACAGAAAAAAACAGACTTTTAACTCATTCCTTAGCCCTGGGCTTCAGGGCCGCCCCTCCCCGGGGTCTCTGGCATACCTGCTCCTGGCAGGTTCCCAGTTTCAGTCAGCTCTGAGGCCCTGGCTTCCCCTTCCCAGGGTGCAGTCTGTCTCAGTCCATCTCCCCCTCTGACTGCCCGCCAGCAGCCCTTTATAAATGTAGCTGGATTGGATTCACCTGCTCTGGTCAGGGGCACTGGGCTTGGTCTATCCACAGGGACCAGCTACCCTGTGACATCCACACGACACATTCAGACTGTACATAATCTAAGCTTTTACTTCTTAAAAATCAGTGTCTAGCCCTCGTGGTTGCAAAGAAAACCTTCCATGTGTGAACCAAAGGTAATCAATGCAGAGAGGTTTTACTGCATGTGCAGATACGTTGAAATAATGCCTGAGATGTGGACACCTCCCCCTGCCCCACTAATGTAATTGGCATGTCCACAATGACACTTCAGTGTTGACATGAACGATTTCATTGCGGGTCGTTTCCATGGATGTAATGGAGAAGGGAGTGCAAATTCAGCCTGGTAGCCATCAGAGGAACAGCCTCCCCCTAAGAGGAGTGGGGGCAAACCACCTAACCAGCTTGAAGATGAATCTTGATAAGTTACAGATGGGGTTATCTGACGGGGCTTCCTATGAGAGCAGGGACTGGACTGGTGATTGCTGGCAGGATAGTACTGTGACTTTTTAACGCTTGGCATCCAGGGCAGAGCTCAGAGCACTGGGCGTGATCGTGAGGGTGTCCAGCAGCAGAATGGGTTGGTTCTTGTTGCAGGCTGAAATACAAACTCTGTCATGTTTTATTCTTGTGCCTGGCAATGCTAATGATCGCTCGGCATGAACAGTGTCAAGATTTAAAGAGCCTGTTTCAAAGGAGCCCAGGGGAGTATTTTTCAAGGGTTGTGTGTTACCAGGCCTTGTTTCTACAGAGATGCCTTCCTCTCCCATTACTGTCTGTGAAACAAGGAAGCAGCATTGATGGATAGACCCGTTAGCTCTGCAGCCTTCTCCCCTAGTGATGTCTAAAAAGACTAGGCTGGCTAGAGAGGGAAAAGATTCTCCTGTCTAGGATCTCATCCATTTATTCTGCTAGGAGAGAGGTGGACAAAGTGCAGGACACAAACTTGGGCAATGGAGTCTATGCCCATCCCACATCTTATAAGGTACAGAAGAATGAGAATAACACGAGGAGTCATGATATCTTGGGTGCTGTTCCCCATTCTGCCACTGACTTACTGGATAGTCTCAGGCAAGTCATTTAGCCCCTGAGAGCCTGCCTTAGTTTCCCCATCTGTAAAATGAGGATACCATGAACCTTCCTCCCAAGGGATTGGTGAGGTTTAATCAGATAGTCTTGGGAAGTGTGATATATGTGTTATTAATATGGGAAGTGGCCCAGGAAGGCTGATCCCAGCATGCCCTGCTCCCTCTTGATCTTCACACTTTCAGTGATGCTATTGGAGAGCTAGGGAAGCTCCCGGGTGAACAGCTATTTCCTTTCCATTGAATAGAGGGGAGCTGAAAGGAACTGGCGGTCCCAGGCCAGATGGTTCTCACTGGAGTCTGAGTCCTGTCTCTAGTAATGTTGGTGTTATGTATTGCTCCGCTGTATGGCCTGCAAATTGCCTTCTCTTCACCATGTCCAGGGAAAGTGGGGTATCCCCAGAAGTTGAATGGATGGGCAGCTGGCATAAGTTAGAGCAGCCTTAAATCTGTTCTTCTTGTGCTGGGGTCTGGCCTGACACAAATCAGCCCTAGATTAAGGGAGCACAAAGACCTTTTCCTTCCCCACTCTTCAGTTGCACATAACAGGCAGACTGGGAAGCTGGGTAAATACTTCGCTGTGCTTTGATGGGGGGGGTCACATCGCAGAGCGGCTGGGAAGCTGGGCTGGTACCTCCCTGGGCAGCGAACGGGTGGTGTCGGGGACCATGGGTCTTGGACCCAGGTCCACGGGACTCATAGGAGCAATATGCTCCAATCTGCTACCTGCTAACAGCTGCTAAGACAGCAGCTGAACCTCAGCAGAGGACTCCAGTCCTGGCACCAGACTGGCAGAATGCTGGGGGTCCCGATTGGTCCACCGCTTCTGTATAAACCCAGCACAGGAACAGGAAGTTGTCCATACAGCTGGGATCTGCTTGGCTCTGGGAGAATGTGTTGCTTGTGCTCCTGCTCCCCTGGCTTGACTCCCTTGTATCCCAACCTGGCCTGACTCTGGTTGTCATTAAGAACATAAGATTGGCCACACTGTGTCAGACCAAAGGTCCATCTAGCCCAGTATCCTGTCTTCCGACAGTGGCCAATGCCAGGTGCCCCAGAGGGAATGAACAGAACAGGTAACTGTCAAGTGATTCATTCTCTGTGGCCCATCCCCAGCTTCTGGCAAACGGAAACCACAGTTCTGTTGTTCAGCTCTCAGGTTTGTCTCCTGATTCTGATCTCTTGGTAGCCTGCCTCCAGGCACTCGATTCTCGGTTTGTCCTCTGACCTCCTGGTATCCGACCTGGCCTGACTCTCCTAACTCCTGCTTTGACCACTAGCTCAGATCACTCATGTCCTGATTGTGACAGGTGGTCATGTCACAGGCAGCCTGGGGAATGGGCCCAGTACCTCCCTGCGCAGTGAAGGGGCTGGTGCCCTGCTCCTTCCTGCTGTGTGATGGTAAATGGACAGACGCGGTCTCGCCCATTTGTGCTAATCCCTGCTTTTGTGTTCTGTTTAGCTGAAGAAGATTGGTGGTGGTGGTTTCGGTGAGATTTATGAGGCAATGGATCTCCTAACCCGTGAGAATGTGGCCCTGAAAGTGGAGTCAGCCCAGCAGCCCAAGCAGGTCCTCAAGATGGAGGTGGCTGTCCTGAAGAAGCTGCAAGGTAAGATGGAAATGAGCTGGTAACCAATTGATCTTTTCTCCAGCGAGTGTGTGTGATCTTACAATTGCCCTGCCATGGCCAGGGTTGGAGGCCAAGTTGGCTCGGGCTCTCTCTAACCTTCTCCTTCGGCCTAGCTCAGAGTGTGTTTGTGACATTCAGCTTTTCAGCACAGAGCTCTGTTGTGCTCTGCATAGCGTTGGGCTTCCAGAGTCTGAGACCTCTTCCACTCGGCTTATCCAGAGCACCTGGGAGAACATTTCCTCCAGGTCTCTGGAATCCAGGCGTGTCACTGAGGTTTCTTTATGGGCATTTCATGAAGCTATACCCGAGGTGAGCAGGCTCAGGTGTGGCAGGGTGGGTTAGGGTGAACCGCAAGTCCAAAGTACATGATTATAAATCAGCTTATATACCTGGTCCAAAACAGAGTAATGCATGAGCATTACATTCTACATTGTGTCATGCACTTTACGATTGGCTTTCTGATTTTATGAACTAATCCCTGCATAGATCAGGAGCTGTCCATACGCTGCAAGATGTACTAGTTAGCAAAGCTGCAAGCTGGTCACACGTGACTCTTCTGCTTACTTGTTATTTACTAGCTACAGATGATTTATAAGGCCACTTGTGAATTCATGTTTTGTGCATTGTTAAGCGCCGTTTCCTTACTTCTGTTTTCTTCCACTGTTCACGCAAGGCCTGCATATCCACTCCTTTTTTTTCTTTTGTAGTAGAGCAGTGTTGGTTACTAACTGCACAACCATTAAAAGTACACTGACTGTCTGAACTACAGGGTGGAGGCTGCCTACTCTTCATAGCCCACACAGGGTTAACTGCTCCTGCAATGGTGCCTACCTCATGATACTGTTTGGTTATGAGCTGGGTGATGGGTATCAACGGTTCCAAAGTGTCTTACTAACCCCTGGGTTTAGTTCTTCTGTTCCCTAAGCCAAATGAATTACAAGTCTGTTACTGTATATAGCACATGCAGTAGCCTAGACTACCTAACTAGTCCGAACAGGGATTTTAAGATCCAGGAATACTGCTTTTAAATAGGGTGACCAGATGTCCCATTTTTAAAGGGACAGTCCCGAGTTTAAGCCCTCCTGCAGGTGTCCCGACTTTTTCTTAAAAACAGGCCAATGGGGCAGTATTGTCTGTCTCCCCTCCATCGGTACTGGCGGATCCTGCTCTGGCTGGATCCCTGCTCGCCAGCCAGCCAGCCACCAGCGGTCAGCATAGGCGGCAGGTTTGTATAATTTTTGGTGGGGCCCAAAATGGTGGTGCCCCCCCCCCACTCCCGCCCTGTAAGCCGATATAAAATGAAGCTACAGCGCGTCAGTGCCACAAGATTACAAGGTTGGAGAAGGGGTAGGGGGTTCCAGGGGCCAGTCAAGGGAAAAGGAGCAGGGGGGGTTGGATGGGGCAGAGGTTCGGAGGGGCAGTCAGGGGACAGGCAGCAATTGGATAGGCATGGGAGTCCAGGGGGTTGATCAGGGGACAGGTAGGGGGTGGGGTCTCAGGAGGGGGCAGTTGGGGACAAGGAGAAGGGAGGCTTAGATAGGGGCTGGGGTCCCAAGGGGCAGTTAGGGGCAGTTGTCTCAGGAGTGGGTAACGGGGGACAAGGACCAGTGGTGCTTAGATAGGGGGTGGGGGTCCTGGGGGGCAGTTGGGGCAGGAGTCTGGGGAGGGGGCAATCAGCGGCCAGGGGCTGGGATTCAACGGGCTCTGAGCTGCTGGCAGCCGCGGGGAGCCCTGAGCCCTTAAAATCCCAGCCACCGCGGCTGAGATTTAAAGGGCTCTGGGCTCCCCGCGGTTGCAGGCAGCCCAGAGCCCTCTGATTCCCAGCCGCGGCTGGGATTTAAAGGGCTCTGGGCTCCCCGCTGCTGCCGGCAGCCCAGAGCCCTCTGATTCCCAGCCGCAGCTGAGATTTAAAGGGCTCTGGGCTCCCCGCCGCAGCGGGCAGCCCAGAGCCCTCTGATTCCCGGCCGCGGCTGGGATTTAAAGGGCTCTGGGCTCCCCGCGGTTGCAGGCAGCCCGGAGCCCTCTGATTCCCAGCCGCGGCTGAGATTTAAAGGGCTCTGGGCTCCCCGTTGCAGGCAGCCCAGAGCCCTCTGATTCCCGGCCGCGGCTGGGATTTAAAGGGCTCTGGGCTCCCCGTGGTTGCAGGCAGCCCGGAGCCCTCTGATTCCCAGCCTCGGCTGAGATTTAAAGGGCTCTGGGCTCCCCGCCGCAGCGGGCAGGCTCCCAGCAGCGGGCAGCCCAGAGCCCTCTGATTCCCCGCCGTGGCTGGGATTTAAAGGGCTCTGGGCTCCCCGCGGTTGCAGGCAGCCCGGAGCCCTCTGACTCCCGGCCGCGGCTGGGATTTAAAGGGGCGAAACCTAGCTCCAACTATTGGTGGAGCAGAGCCCCTGATTGTGAATATTCCTGGGGCTTTAGCTCCACGAGCCCATATAAGTTGGCGCCCATGGCGTTCAGCGCTGGGCGGTCCAGTGGCCGGCGATGAGGGTGGGTGTGTAAGGCTGGTGGTGGGGTGAAGATGCAGCATGTAGGGGAAGCTGCTCCCCCTGCTGGTCTCTCAGTGCAGCCCCCGCTGTGTGCTGGCTCTCGGCCAGCAGGGCCCCGTCCCGTTTCCGGCTGGCGATGGCTGATGAGTGCGGGTAGGTGCCACGCACTGGTCATTTACATGCTTCCTCTCTCACTGTCCTCACCCTGCTTTGCCCCGTCACCCTCCCTAGCCCCGCTGCTCCTCCATATCCCCCCCCCACCCCGGCGGGGCACATCCTGCTCCCAGCGCTGTGCAGAGAACCAGCCCCTGGTCGGAGCGCTCAGCTCACCAACAGCCTGGCCAGCAGGCTCCTTCCTTCCTTCCCCCACTGCCTCTGGCTGCGCCAGCACCCCCGCAAAGCCCACGACCCTCTGCCCCGGGGGAGCCGAGCCCTGCATGTGCCAAAGCCCCGCACGGTACTGGGACAGGGAAGCCTTCCCGCCTCTCAGCTAATCTCTGCAGTGGCGAGAAGCGATTTCCAACCTGTTCATGCTACGAACCTGCAGCTTCACAGCAGCCTCCTGGGCAGGGGTTTAGCACCCTCTTCACCCCTCACCCCTTGGGTCCTGCCCCCAGGGAGCATGGAGCTGCTCCGTCCCCGAGGCACCCTCCCCTGCTTGAGCCACCTCTCTGGACGGGTTCACTGAAGTCCCTGCACTCAGGGTCCCTGGGCCCCGGTGCACAATGCATCCGTAGGGCTTAACCCCTTCTTGCCCACGCTATAGCCAGGGGGACAGGAGGCGGCTGGGTTACGTCAGTGGCCAGCCGCAGCCTAGAGGTGTTAACTGCCTTTCGACACTGTGCGGGCAAGAAGGGACAAACTGCTTCCAGCCACGGGGGACACAGGCCAGGTCATCCCTCCGCGGCTGGAAGCAGCTCCCCTCCCTTCCCTCCGAAAGGCTGCTGCTGGCCACGTCCTGGTGTGAACCCTGGCAGAAATCTGGGGAGGGGGGACATGTGACCCTGCGTGCCCCCCCATGTGTTGCCTCGGGAAGATGTGGCGTCAGGTACTGGGAGAGGTGGGTCCGTCCCAGGGGCCCAGCCAGGCATGGTGGGCGGAGAGCGCCAGGCAGGGAGGGGAAGGGAGGTCAGTCGGTCACACCCCTCCCCCCCCATGTGAGAGAGGTTTGCAGGAGTGTGTGTGTGTGTGAGACCTCTCCCTGTGTGTGTGTGGGGAGCTCGGGTGTGCATGTCACCCCTCCCTGTGTGAACCCTAAAGCCTTAAAGATAAAAAGGCAAATAAAAAGAATCCAGCTACGCAGTATTTCTTTTTAACGGCGGCTCAGTCAACGTGATGTTAATTTGAACGTTTGTACTGCACAGTTCTGATTGATTGCCGTTGAACTCGCTTGAATATGAGTCATTTTACCAGGTGTCCTGTATTCAGCATAGGGAAATATGGTTACCCTACTTTTAAAGCATCCTTCTACAGTTTTAACTTTCCCTATATTTTAGGTACTATATCCCCTAACAGTTTGTATATTGTGTTTTTATCTATCACCATAACAAATTCAGCACATTCCCTGGGTCCATACCGGAAGTGGTCCCCATCAGCCACCATACAGCACTTGCCATTCCCAGCACAGGTAGATTTTACTGCACCAACTTCCCATTATCTCAGCCATACTGTGCGATCTGTAGACTGTGCCCCGCAGAGTGAACCCACATGCTGGTGACCCTGTCTGTACGACATGACACCTCTTAGTGTCTCTCAGGTTCCAACAGCAGAACAAGGCTGGGGCTTTCCAGACCTTGTCATTTGTTTGCAACAGTATTTGAGGAGGCAAAACAAACTCCTTCCGCACCACATGGGCTACAGTGACTTCACATTTAACTTCATGGTATTGGGTCTTTGTTCATTTCCTTATCCGGAACAAACTGGTGTCCTCTCTCTCTCTCTCCTACTACATATTTAACTTTTCTGTGGCAATAAAACAGGGCAAGCTTTCTTGCTGCATATTACTTAAGGCTGGTCTTACTTTGTATAGCATTTATCCCCCACACTGCACTCTGGTGGAGCACAGTGATTCAATCCCGTACTTCCTTGAAAGCCATTACAATATCATGTATATTATATACAGCTAACAAAACTTAATGAATTCTTGGTTTTGCTCGTTCAGTGGATGTGAGATGTTTGTGGCTCTCTTCTGTCGAAATGCTTGGTCACATTCCCACAGCATCGTAGTGTCAGCTGGGTTTCAGAGTGACATGTCAGTTGGAAACAGTCCAGTTCTTGTGCCAGTCTTATTCCGTTTCTTTTGTTGTAGTCGCTGCTCCCCCTTGGACAGTTTACACCATTCTAAGGTAGACAGTGGTGTTCAGAAAGTCCTTTCAGCAGTTCTTAATCATATTGCCCCAACCGTCAGTGGGCACAATCCTTTAGGTAACTGCTAATTGGTAAAATTCAATAACACTGACACATAATGAAATTGAACATTTCCGTACAATATTTCCCCCGGTAGATTATAACCCTAAACGATGGACCTGTTTGCAGTCTAAGACACTTTAATCTGTTTTGTTTTGTTTGTTTTGACTTACAAAACTCTAGCATATAGTTCTTGTGTTTATTCCCTTAGCGGCATTTATTTTACACCACAGTTAAACAAGACTTTTGAATACAGTTTTCAACAGGAAATGTTGCCATGTTTGTGAATGGGCAGGGCATTAGTCGAAGTTGCTCAATCATCCACAATTAATAACCTGTTCAAAGAAAACAGGATTTGGGTGGCACTTTCCAATGGTGGTTGGGCTTCACTGATTTTCCTTGGCTCTGGGTTGGTTTCTCCTTTCAAAACACATAGGATTTGAATTAAGTACCACGTTCACACTTCTTTTCCCCCTTTCACTGTATACACTGCATGTTCCATAGGAATGCTTACTGCTTTCATAAGTAATTTCTATTTTTCACTTGCCATAACATTATATTAGCGATGTCAATTTAATTATACATACACCTCTACCGCGATATAACACTGTCCTCGGGAGCCAAAAAAATCTTAATGCGTTATAGGTGAAACCGCGTTATATTGAACTTGCTTTGATCCGCCGGAGCGCGCAGCCCCACCCCCCCGGAGCGCTGCTTTACCGCGTTATATCTGAATTTGTGTTATATCAAGTCGCATTATATCGGGGTAGAGGTGTATAATATATTATTCATATTTTTCTGCCACTGTTTCAGCTGTTGCTTTATTACTGAAAAAGGGATCCAGCGTCTATCCTTGTTCTGGCCACCCTTTGAGTCCCTATTTTCATGTACTAGTTTATAGTTAACATTTATAACCAAATTTTTTTTTAAATGTTTAATCATTATAAAAGCATTGAGGTGCCCAACGTGTTAACGACCAAAGTTAAGGCTGCCAGGAGATGATGTCTGCTGCCCCAACAGAGTTTGGGTCAGCTTTGCAACTCTGAATGAAAGATTTGGCTAGATTTGTAGTGGAATCTTTTAAAAGCCAATTTATTTCATGCTTACGTTTTACATTTCCTTTTAAAACAGTTTTTAAAAAAATTCTGCAGTCCCTTGCTGTGCTGCAAACAGTTTGAGACCAAATAAATATTTTAAATTTGCTCAGCTTAGCCTTGCCAGCTGAGCCTCTGAACCTTCTTCTTTCCTAAAATGGTTTTACACGCCTGCTGTCTTCCCTTTGTAAATGGCAAATTATGAGCAGATGCCATCACATTTCTAAACTGCAATTTGATTTGTATATTTAAGCTTTGCACAGGCGAACTCTTTTGGCCTGGGCTCTGATAACTACTGTATCCTAGCCACATTGTATTTTACAGCTGTTTTCATTCCCTTATTTTCCTTCCGTGTCTCAGCTGTCTGAGACGTTAGTAAGCTAATTGTAACACTTCCATTTTTTCTTTTCCGACTGGCAGTATTTCTGTTTTAACTTACTACGTGTTTCCCCCATTTTTTCCCCTTACAATCTGTTGTTTGGGTTGATCAGCGCCCCTTGTGTTGCTCTAAATTATTTTTCTACACAACTGTACCCAGGTTACAGCCACACTAGTACACTCAGAAGCAGTGAAGCCATATAGAAATCCCTATTTCGTTTTTAGTCATTTTGACTAAATCGTCCATAGTCAAATGATCTTGTCTGTCTGCCTGCAGCAGTCATTTATACTTTATTATTTACAGACCATTACTTTGAGAAAAGGGTTCATTTTCCTTCAGAGTGGCTGTTAAAGGCTCCTGGGGACAAAAACATATCAGTAATCACCACCTGGCCCCCTTGTATCATTGACTGAGGGTTCCACCAGTCGTGACTATCCAGAGTTGTACTGACATAACTGGGTTTTATTATTAAACTTTTGAACACTTCTACTTTTAACACTTCTACTTCCACTTTGTAACACCTCCACAACCCCAACGGTTTAGTTCCCTCCGAGCTATGCAGTGTTAAATGGTGCAATCCCTCCTTTATAACTGCCCAGACCTTTTCCTTAAATCACTTACCTGTCTCCCAAAGTGACACATTTCTCAGTGATTTTTCTTGCAGGCTTTGAGCTTATCTTTGTAGTTTTTTTGCACATATTCTTTAGCTACAATTGCTGCTCCTCCATGGTTGTCCATGGGTCTTATTCTTTAAAGCTCCAGTGACATTCAAGAGACCTTTGCTGTGTCCTGCCAGTAATTCTTTTCCATAGATATCTAAATTACCGCCCTCTATTTCTCTTAGGTTATGGAATTTTTCTTAGGAGAGAACATGTTTTTTTCCTTCTTATTTTTTTTAAATGTTGCTCCACTTACTGGAGTTCCGTTTTTCCACCCGGTCCCAGTCTCCTGTCACTTTTCTGGGGAGTCCAAAGGGTCTGCCCTTGGATTTAATCCAACCCTCCAACGAGGTACTGGCTTCCCCATACTTTAACCCTTTCAGTTCCATTTCCCTTACTGTGAGCCTTGCTGCCTAACACAAAGGGGTGCATTACCGGACAGGGAGATCCCAGGTTTACTCTGGACTCATCACTGACTCATTACCTGCTTTAGACAAGGGGATCCTGGGTTCTGGCACCAAAATGTTGGGATTCCCTCAGACCTTTTCCACTCGTCTTATCCAGAGTGCGTCTTCCAGTTCTGGGAGAACATTTCCTGCAGCTCTCTGGAATCCAGCACTCGGCTGGAATCTAGACTCGTCAATCCCTGTATAGATCATGAACTATCCCTATGCTACAGTATGTACTGGTCAGCAACGGTGCATCTGTGAGTTTATCATGCATGACCTTGCTTATCATTTATCTACTAGCTACGTATTATTTACAAGGCCACTTGTGAATTCACGCTTTGTGCACTGTTAATCTCTGTTTCCTTACTTCTGTTTTCTTCCATTGTTCATGCAAGGCCTGCACACGGGGTACGTCTACACAGCAGAGAAAAACCCACAGCTGGCCCGGGCCAGGCGGTTTGGGCTGCTGGACTATTTTCATTGCTGTGTAGACTTCTGAGCTCAGGCTGGAGCCTGGGCTCTGGGAGCCTCCCACCCCTCAAGGTCCTGGGTTCCAGCCAAGCCCAGAAGTCTACACAGCAATGAAACAGGCCCGCAGCCCGAGCCCCACGAGCTCGGCTCGGTTGGCACAGGCCAGCTGTGATGTCTAGTTGCTGTATAGGCATAATCACAGTGGCCACTATCTTGCTCACTGAATGTGCACCCCTGGAAGATGAGCTGATTTTAGGCACTGACGGTTAACATGCCCCAATAGGCTGTGAGAACAGCAGGGAAAGGGGTGAACCTGAGAGGTGGAGGAGGCGGGTGACCCTGATTACAGAGTGAGGAATGAGGCCTAAGATGTCTGACCAAGATAGAGAGAGACGACTGGGCTGCTGTCTCCCAAAGCGCCGGAGCAGTGGTGGGGATGACCAAACCCATGCTGAGGAGTGTAGGGAATTCCAGGTGCTGCTGAACGAAAAGTGACAGCACCAAGGGCAGAGGGGACTGGGCAGAGAACGGGTAACTGGCTGGTGTCGGAGGCCTCAGAGGTGCGAGGCTTGGCTAGTGTGGAGGAAGGTTTTGGAGTCAGACTGCTGCAGCCTGCTCTGATGGCAGGTGACTGTCTACATTATACTGAGTCCATTTAAAGAGATGGCGCCTCATTTAGACTAAGATTGCTTTACAGTGCTAGTCTGGCACGATAAACCAGGGGGTCAGGCCCAGCTTCGTAGGGGGGAAATTAGCAGAGTTTGTAAGTCAGAAGGGGCTGACAGGAGGTTTCTGTTAGCTCGGCTACAGCCTCAGTTCCACTCTACACATTAAACTGGCAGTGGAGTTGTCCCGCCCCAGGGCTGATAGGGAGAGGAAGGTGAGAGTGAATGTACTAAGTGTGTTTGCATACAGAGAAGAGGGGGTTGAGGCGGAAGGGCTGCCCTGCAGCTCATAAAGATTTACCAGGCCAGTGAGACACAATTTGGTACCATAGAGTTTGGGGGAGAAGTACTTTGGGTAAGGACGCCAGCAATAAACCGTCAGTGGTGTCGGCAACAGACTGCCATGGCCAGGGAAGCGGGGGAATGAGGAATTCTGCACCAGCTTCCAAGGACCTCGGTGTGGTGTACAGGAACTGGCAAGAGCTCTGCTTTACTCTGTGTCCACCTCCACCTGGCTGTGCATAACAATCACAAGAGCTTCCTCGTGCCCCGCCCACACTCTGGCTGGGAAGCTCAGCCCTTCCAGTCGCAGTCTCCAATATCACGTCTTCCCTTCCCAGCCCAGACTCAGTAACTGGGACCCTTAAAAACTGAATTGAACACACCACACAGCTACAAATATTGATAACCCCCCTAAGTACTAAACTCACCGCCAGTGCTCAGCTACACTTTGCTCTAGCTCAGTGGTTTTCAAACTTTTTGTACTGGTGACCCCTTTCACACAGCAAGCCTCTGAGTGTGACACCCCCCCCCCTTATAAATTAAAAATGGGGGGGGGTAATTTAATTTAATGGGGGCTCGGGGCTATCAGCCCCACGGAGCTGAGAGCTCACAACCCCCATGTAATCACCTTGTGACCCCTGAGGGGTCACGCCCCCCAGTTTGAGACCCCCTGCGTGAGTCAGTCTGCAACCACCGTATCACTCGGGTTTGCAAATTTTACCTTTGTAGCAGAAAAAATAATCTCTGAGAATACAGAGGATGGGATGGGTGTGTCGGGGGGAGAGAGTGAGTGAGGGAATTACTCTAGCCTGGTAGGGCGAGGCCATACACCCGTGAGGTGGGAGTCTCCCTGCTCCAGTGTCTCACTAATTATTTATCCAAAGTAAAACACTTCAGCAGGAGCCCCACATCAGACTATCCCGTAGCCCTGTGGTTAGAGCACTCCCCCGGGAGCGGGGAAACCCCTGTTTAAATCCCTTCTCCCCCATCAGGCAGGGAACCTCGGTCTCTGACATCCCAGGTGAGGGCTCTACTTGGCTAAAAGTTATCCGGTGAGCACCCCCACCCCCTTCGGCCGGGTTTTGAGTAAGCATGATCAGAGGACACCAAGTGGATCTGGCCTCAAGGGTGAGGTAGGTGCTCCTCCACCTGCCTCCCCTGGTTTGTGAATCGCAGTGGGGCTTAGGCGGGAGATAGGGGCCGGGATGCCTACCGGGAGGCAGCAGAGCGCGTGCCCAGAGGCAGGGGCAGAGGGAACTTTTACCCTGAACATTTAGGCACTGAGTGAACTTAGGCACCTACAGGGGTAGGTGGCAGCC
Source organism: Mauremys mutica (assembly GCF_020497125.1). NCBI lineage: Eukaryota > Metazoa > Chordata > Testudines > Geoemydidae > Mauremys > Mauremys mutica. The sequence continues at coordinate 207,700,526 of NC_059074.1, read as the reverse complement.
AAGTGAGGGCCTTGGAGATCTCAGTGGCACCTAACCTGGCACTCAGGTGTCTAAGTCCCTTTGTGGAGCTGGGCCTCGGTGCTTAAGGAACTTGCAAGCGATCTCTCTATTCTGTGTCCGGTTCCAACAGGCTGTGCGTAACAGCAAGCGCGTCCCGGTGCCCCGCCCAGCCTCTGCCCATGCCCAGCCCCTACGTCAGTCCCCGGACCACACTCAGAGCGGCTCACTCCTCAGTGCTTTAATGTCCTTGGGAAGGCAGCTCAGCTCAGCTCCCTGCACGTCATGTCCCTGCCCCCGCACCTGGGCAGCGGCAGGAGGGCCGGGGCTGGGAGTGTATTCTGGGAGAGGCGGTATCTTTGGCAGAGTCCACTCAGGATTGTGGAGCCCCTCCGCTCCCAAGGCGGGCCCTGGGGCAGTGGAGAGCCGGAACGATGCTGCTAAGTGGCTGGGCTTCCAAGCTGGGGCAGAGGCAAAGTGCCTGGTGCACACACCCCTGTGCCCCTGGCAGCTCCCCCGAAGTCCGCTGGGTTTGAGAGCGGAGCTGTTGCCAAGTTGGCAGGGAGGGGAGCCGCCCGCCACTGCTCACCTCCGGACCGAACAATCCTAAGGAAAGACCTTGAAATGCCTTCCAGATCCCAGTCCCTCTCCCACAGCTTCTCCTGGGAGAAGGGCCGTCTGGCCTCTAGGTAACAAATACAACTGAACACAGTGATCCCCAAAGAGAGAGAGTCCAGCCAGAGGAGACGCCACCCTGGGCCGCCAAGGGGAGTCTGAGTGATCATGTCAGGGGGATAAGCAAGCTTGGTAGCACCCATCCCAGGCTGGGTGAGGTCTGCCTACAGTCTGGTGGCATGGGCAAGGGTCTGAGATTTCAGTACAGTAAATGATAAGGAATTAAACCCTGAGTCCGATTCTGCCCTCAGTTATGCACTTGCAACGGCCCTGAAGCTAACGGGGAAGAGGTGACTATGTCTGGCCGGGGAGGCGGCTGCTATCACAGCACAGCGGGGAGCAGTGTGGAAAGCAGTCCGTGTGAAAGAAAGCACGAGGGGCAAGCAGCGGCCAGTGTGGTGTCATGAGGGACCGGGCAGGGGAAATGCCACTGCTGAAAAGGGGAAAGGAAGCAAACTGAGTAAAGAGCCAGTTAAGGCTTGAGAGGGAACGAGAAAGGTCAGTGAACGAGGCAGGCTGAAATGGCGCTGCCAGAGGGCTTACAAGGGCTTTCACAGATACATCCGGGGGAGAATGCACTCTAGTAAACGAACAGGGGTGTGAAATTCCGCGGGGTAATGTGGCTGAAGAAAAGTAATCAAGAGATTTGGACAATTGTGAATGAATGAAGAGGCTGTGATTGAGTTATTGATGCAAAGCAGGGAGGGAAATCCTGGAATACTCGTGTGGCACGGGTAGTCATTTCTGAGAGTTATGTGAAGGGGTGGGGGACAGGAAGGGGCTAAGTTGTAGGGGGTTGGTGGACTGTTTTAGAAAGATTTTAGATTGTGCCTTAGCGATGCAAAGTGGTGTTACTGTCCTGGGCTCAGGCTCTGCTGCTTCTCCCGGTGTCCATAGTGACGCCTGGCCAGACGAGAGGCAGTCCATCAGCTGGCAGCAGTGCAGAGGGCAGGAGGGTGTGGCAGAGGGCCTGGGAGGGATGGGGGAGGGGCTGGCGACATGGAGCTGGTGAGAGGAGGAAGCAGGCTCAGGATTGGTTAATCGATGTACAGGAAGGCAGTAGAGGTGGGCTGTCTAGGATGGATACGGTGTTCTAGCTGGGATGCCGCGCCGCCAGCCACATGGTGGTTCTTGGGGAGGCTTCTGCCCATTCCCACTAATAGGCGGTGTCCTGTAGCCCCTTCAATGCCTACACGCTCCCCCTCCCAGCCTCTCGCTCTCCAGACAAGGGTGTGAGAGGGGCCTGGCGGCAGTGCGCAGCCCCGGCGCAGCTCTCCCGTTTGATCAGCACTCTCTAGTGCCCGTATCTGTACCTGCACAGCCACGGGGACGGTTCCAGTGGAGTCGGTGATGTTAGTGCATTCCTCGGGACTCTCGGGGCTGTTGCCGGGATCCCGTAGCCCATCTGCCTGACTCCGAGCAGGGGGCTGTCTGTGAGGAGGTCACACCCTCTACTTTGCCTGCCTAGGGGAAGCACAGTTCTCTCCATAGGGCCTTGCCCCAAGGCCAGGCGGAGCAGACAGAATCTCCTATAGGCACCACTCCTACAGGAGGAGACCTACTGGCCCTTGAGTTTTGAGGGAAGGCCTTTGTGGGAACCATAAGGCCCTGTCCTTGGCTCTCAGCCCCTCTTTAGGGGGCCAGGGGAAAGGCTCTTCTGCCCAAACTGACACCTACTTCTTGATCTGGAACCAGGACCCGGGGTGAGGCAAGTTCCCCCTCTGGGTCAGTTTTGCTCGAGACAGAGGCACTGTGGGTCAGAACTCAGGGCTCCTCAGTGCAGGCAGCAGCCTCTCCTGGTCCTGACAGCAGTAGAAGCCAGGCCTGGGTGCGACGCTCCAGTGCCAAAGGGTCCCACAGCATCTCGAGATTCCAGGACCATGATGGATGCGGCAGGGCTACCACCAGGCTTCATGGCCCTCTGACTGCTGGTAGCATGTTCAGTGCTCGGATCCAAGGAGAAACGTTGGAGCCTGGCTGTGACCGTCCAGCACCAGTGTCTCCTTGGACTCTCTCCACCTCTCCTAGACATGGGGGATCTCTGGTTCCAGGCTCTGTCCAGCCGGGTCTGACCTCCTTCCCCCCTCCCTGCCTAACCTGAGTGGGCACCCTCTTCAGAGCTGGATTTTCCCCCTTTGTTGTGGCTCTGGGGGTTGTCTGAGCTGGCCTCAACACCATCTGGAACAGATTTTGAAGCTCATCCCCTCTGACAGCCCATCTCCTAGATCCACTGGGCCTTACAAGGCCCACCAACTGTTCCATCTAGAGGGAATTCCCCATGGCATTCCTGGCGGGGTTGCATCTGCCTGTTCCCTTGGATTTACTTAGGCATCACTCAGACTGTACAAGGAGGGTGAGAGCCATTCATCTGCTTCCCCCAGTCCTTCTCAATCTCCTGCTCGACTTGCAGCCTCCCAGGCAGCCTGACTTTGGGCAGCCTGCTGAGATAGTGAGTGTGGATCTCCATACAGACGGTGATGCTGTGGCTTCTCCCACCTCACCCACAGAGTAGTGCAGGGTCCCCCATGGCTGCCTGGGACCTGGCAGCAAAGCAGCAGCCAGTGGTGGTATCGCTGCACTGAAGCAAAGGAGGGTAGACACAGAGATGATACACAATAGTAAATGAAAGTAAAAACCAGCTTGCCTAAGAAGCAGAAGGGTGCCCATCGGGAGATCAGCAAGGGGCCTTGCACGTCTGTGGCATTGTCTTCCATCTTCTGCACTCCTTGTCATGTGTGCAAGCAAATCTTACTACTGACATGGGTGACTGCAAGTTGACCCAGGGTTGGAAGGTCAGTCTTCATGCGAATTCATCCCCATTCCCTGGCAGATGTGCTGTATGGCCTGGGTGGTGCCTTTCTCCTCCTCCCTGTCTTCACTTAGCACCATAAACCACTGTGGCACTGTGACAGAGTACACCCCTGTGTTCACTTCCTCACACTACTGTAATAATCTTTGTACAGAGTATGCCTTGTAAGGCAACATTTGAAAACTCACAATTGGCTGGTCAGTATCGTCCTGGTAAAATATGTGCAGCAACATTATGTGGGAAGTTATAAGATTCCCTTGCATGGTCTTATTAGCACATGTTCCAAGTCCCACGGCCCTGCCCAAACAGAGGTTGGCAAACAGGTCTGTCCTAAACAAAGGAAGGTGTGTTCTGCTTAATTTGCATTTAAGCAGTAAACAGAGTCCTCAAGCAGGAAGGGAAGACAAAGGAAGTGCAAACAGGTAAAAAACCAGCAGGGAACATCCTTCCACGTAGACTCTTTGGCGCCTGGGTCTCAGCTGGAAATGTTTTTCAGGAGAGGGACTGAAACTGTAAAAAGGAGGGACAAACACCCCAAGACACCCCCCTCTCTCTCCCTGCCCATCGCATTCACTGCACTTGAAGAGACGAAGGAAGCAGCCACTGGACTCAGGGAGGGGTCTGGCCTAAGGAATCTAATGTAATTTGTCAAGTTAGGCATCAGTAAACGTTTTATCGTTATTTTTCTTGTAATCAGTTCTGGCTTTTACGCCTCATTACTTGTGCTCATTTCAAATCTCTCTCTTTGTAGCTAATAAACTTGTTTCCGTGTTCTATCTAATCCAGTGTGTTCACGTTAAAGTGTCTGGGTAACTCTGTTTGGGTAGCAAGTTGTTACCATATTATTCCTTTAAAGGAAAAACAGAGTTAGTATCTCCCTACTGCCCAGGAGGGGGATGGGCAGTACAGGGCATATGCTCCTGGGGGAAAATCTGGGACTGGGAGTGTTTGGGGTCATTTTTAAAGCTAGTAAGAGCCAAGGTGTGGCTGGCTGGCGGCAGCACACAGAGACTCCCTAGCTGGGAGTGACTTACCGGTTGGAGGCTGTTTGTGAGCAGTGAGGCATTGTAAAGGGTACCCCAGGTTACAGGGCAGGGTTGACAGCTACTCATTAGTCTGGATTGTACCTCAGTATGGCACAGGCATGTGTATTGCTTTACAGGACCAGGCTTCTGCCCGGCGAAGATGAGTCGGTGTCAGACCCAGGTGGCCATCAGCCGTGGGTAGGGGAGGGCATGGAGAAGTCCGGAGTTGCAAAGGGAAGGGTCACCTCTTGTGCTCCCCTTGCTAGTTCCCTTCCTCCCACGTGCACAGAGCCTGGCTCTGGGGAGTGGGTCAGGGTGAGTTCCCTGCCCCTGGACCGGGGAATGGTCCCAGCGAAGCTGCCCCCCAGAGTTTGCGATGGGCATGTATAATGAAGGAAAGGAAGGAGCAGAGTTTTCTTTTTCTCATTTGTCAGGAAGGCCCCTGTGACTGCGAGAGGAGTTGACTTTCCTCGTTTCCTGAACCTCTGCGCCTGCTTTGGAATGCTGGCAGAGGGAGACAGGGCTGCTCGGTGTCGAGATACTTGGCTGTCACTTTCCAGAGCACATGGGACACTTACAAAATGGCAGCATTTGTTATGGAAAGTTACAGTACTGAGTCCCTTGGGGCATTCCTGCAGGGGCAGAGTTAAGGTTGTTTGTGGGGGGTACGTGAGAAGCCTTACCTTAACTCTGTTTCCTGACTTTGTTAAATGTCTGGGGTTTGTTGTTGCTCTATTTAGGGTTTGCACATGTCTTGAGTACCTGTGCTTGAATCTGACCCTGGTGGTAGCAATCTTCACTTCTCTTTAGCTATGTGCCATGTGTAACCCCAATGGATTTATCCCCTTTGCCCTTCTCTGTGCTCCTGCGAGGAGGAGCTGCTGTAAACTGTTGGATCAAGCACTATGCTGAATGCTGAGCCGTTGCTGGGTGGGGCCCTGCTGCAGTGGAGACAGTCACTTTAAGAAGATCCCTTTGTAAAATGTCTCTCTGCCATCCTTTGTGCAGTGAGAAGGAACGTGTCTGACCCTCCCTGGGACTGCGGCTTGGGGATTCTGAGGGGGTGTTGCTCAGGGCTCTGTAGGAAGAGGTGGGACGGATGCTCAGCGAGAGCTGGGGGTAGGAGCGTACATGTGTGTGCATGCCGTGTATGCCGTGTGCTGGGCTCCCTGTCTGTGCTGCTGCAGCCTGCAGCGGTGTGAAGCTGGGATCCATGTGCACTTCTCCTTGACCTCACGCCGCAGGACGCCTGCTCCCATATTTACAAGCGCCCAGAGCTCACTGTGGCATTTCCCCTGTCCATTCCTTTGGCTCCGTTTAACAATCTCATTACATAGGCCTCTGATTAGTTTTACTCTGCAGTGCAGAGATCTGCTGAATATTGAACAGTTGTGTGAGGTGCAGCCTGTCTGTCATAGCCATGCTGTGGTCTGATTGCATCATGATCTGATCGCAGCAGGCACTGAGCGGTGGTGCATTGCCTGTTCCCTGCTCGCTGCAGGGGGAGGCAGAGAGGGGGATGTCCTGACAGAGGAGGGCCCTTCCACGGTTTGCCGTTTGTTCCCGGATAGCTGTCCAGTTGCCATTCGTGATGCCGTTCGCTGGCGTACCTGTGTTGCTTTCACTAGTGGAGAATGCTGCAGTCTTGGCTCCATGTAATTCCGTTCTCATCCCTTTGCAGAGGCTTTTTGTGGGGCCGAATAAATCTGTGTTCTAACCAAGCGTGCGCTGCGTGTCCCTGGTGTCAAAGGGGCTGGGTGAGGGATGGATGGAAGGGGATTCAGAATGAGCCGTGCTGAGCTCGCCTTGTTTGCCGTTGTCTGCCGTGCTCTGTTTGGGAATTGGCAGTTCAGGTACCGCCCCGTGACAGATGCCACACAGGCTCACTACAACCTCCTTGTGGTTATGGGACCCAGGCTGTGGTGTCGGTGGGTGGCTAGCAGCTTTGGCCTTGAAGGTTTAATCTGGAGTATTTACTATTCTAATTCTAGCTATCGTTGTTAGGCCAATGTCCTGTTCCTGTTTGACTCCTGCTGAGCTCTTGGCTTCAGTGGTATCCAGTAGCTGTGAGTTCCAGAGGCTAAGTACGTGGGGTGGGAAATTTGAGACTTTTCAGTTTCATTGACCGGCCCAGTCAATCTTCCCTAATATCATTCCTCCTCCTTACTCTGTAAACTGCTATTGGGTTTACACTTATTCCTCTTTTCAGAGAAACAGTCCAGTCTTGTAAGGCTGACTAGATGTTGGCTGTGAAGCTCTTTCTCTGCAGAAGCTGGGGCTGGTTTCTTATATTCTATTCTGTATGTTTGTATTTCCCTGCAGGGAAAGACCATGTTTGCAGATTTATCGGCTGTGGAAGGAATGAGAAGTTTAATTACGTGGTCATGCAGCTTCAGGTGAGCTCTTCTGTTCCCTGTCTCAGAGACATCTGGGCTTTGCCGCTGTTCCCAGTCAGCAGGAGAGTGAGGTGAGAGTTGGGGTGATGGCTGGCTGGATGAGGAAGGGGAATCTTTTGATGCCTGTTGGATCCTTGTGTGGCTCAGCATGAGACTCTCCCCTTCTGTATAGTCAGCACCTCCAAGAGCCTACGGAGCTACTGGGGCTCTGTGTGGGGCCCGTGGCAAAACCAGCTGTCCCCCACAACAGGCCTTCGCAGGTGAAGAGATGAAATCACTGGCTGGGATTGCGGCGAGGGGAGGAACAGCTGATGGAAGGCCTCATGGCAGGGGGGACGGGAATAACCTCTAGTGAATGGAGATTTAAAGCAGCACCTTCATCTTGGTAGTGAGCCAGACAAGGAGTTAGAAGCAGATTTATATTTGACAACTGCCCCAGAGTGTCTCTCGGCCAGTGTTGGGGGTTTTACGATCACATTTGCCTGTCGATTATTATTTATTGTATTGTTTGTGTGACAGTAGCACCCAGAAGCGCCGACTGTCCTCAGGGCTCCATTGCGCTTGGCGCTGTATAGTCAAAATAAAAGGCCCTCTCTGCTCGAGAGAGTTTACATCCAAACCAGGCAGGATGTGACAGATGGGTGCAGAACGCTGTGGACGGAAGGTGAGGGTGACGGTAACAAGCAATAGGAAGTCAAAGTCTCATCTACTAGCCCAGTTTCTCTCATTCACTTATATTATTTAATTTCAATTAAATTAAAGAATCTTTATATTATCTTTAAATTAAATAATACAAGTGAATGAGAGAAACGGGAGATCACTAACTGAGCGGCTGCCTAGCCAGTAACGTTAGACAGCTTTCCAGTGGGCATCGCAGCAGAGGTGGGCGAAGAAGGGAACTGAAGGCCAGGGGAAGGGGCTGTGTGAATTGATTAGGCGAGGGTGTTCCATGCGTAGGGGGCAGCATGGAAGAGGTGCTTGTTGGGGCGGGGGGGAAGCAGAGAAGCAAGTGATGGTGGCTGCCCTGGTTGATGGAGCAAAGAGGATGCTGGGATGCGCCATACACCAAGCCCTGTCAAATACCCAGAGCAAGCAAGCTGGCAGATAGACAAGTAGGGTTTCCGCCAGCTCCCTGAAGGGATCTTGTGTGGTATAGCTAAAGAGAATCGGTAAATGCTATTCAGCGAGAATTTGTGACTTTTTTGTTATCTTGACCATGCCCCTTCAAAATAAACATCTTATTCTTTTAACGTGTACTTCTTACCTGAGGGCTTGTTCCCTGTGTCTTGCTCTTGGTGCTGGGTGCAGTCAGTGCCTCTTCTATCTAGGGGAATCTTGCATCACTCTGAAGGCAGTGGGTGCAAGGCCTTTTCCAAAGGACAGGGAAAGCCACGGAGGCCAGGCTGAAAATGTACCTCTTTGGCAGCTCCATGTGCCTCATTGAGCCCTCCTGGAACAGCCGTCAAGGTTCTGAAGAGTGGGGCTAAAAACCCAGCACCGTCTAACTTCACTTGTCTGTTCCTGCGGACCTCCAGTGTCGTTCCTGCTGCTTTTAGTGACAGTCGTTGTAACCTCCTAACCCGTGCTAGTCCTGCAGAGCCAACACAGCTGTACAAGAGTAAATGCGGCCTGAGCTCCTCAACAGAATTCTCTTAAGACCCAGTTCTGCCCCACTTCCACCTGTACAAGCCCCCTGAAGACAACGGGCCATGGGGTAACTGAGGACAAAACGTGACTGGTGGTGTACTTTCAGAGCACAGGCTGAGTTGGAAGGGCCGGCTGCTAGAAAAACCTGCTTTTTTTACTTGTAAACAGAGGCAATTTTCTATGGAGTCATTAGACACACAAACTCATGGATGCCATTTTCACAGTGTCACTTGACAGTGCGGTTTTAGTCCCAGACGTTTGTCCATTGCTCGTCAAAATCAACTCTCATGCAGCTGCTCCAGAGCTGCCTTCTCACTGCCTCTCCTGGGACGCTCTGCAGGACCCCCTGTTCCCTGGCACTGCAGGGGACTTTCTCATTGGACCAGCACCACTCAGGCTCTCATTCTGACTGTTGCTACTTCGGAGCAGTGCCTGGGACGCATCTGCTCCTTGCAGCTGCTTCTCGACCAGTTCGGTGTTTCTGATTTAATCAGGGCACTTCAGTGTCACTGCCGTCTCCCAGACTTTTGCAAAGCTGCAGAGCTGCTCCTGTTTTCTAGCTTCCTTTGAGGCCGTCATGGATCACCATGGCTTTCCATGCCCCTGGGTAGCTTTACTGACCTGAGGCCATGCCTTTGTCTCCCTCACCTGCCATGGGAGGATTGTGGCTGGAACAAGGCAGCCTTCGATGTGTACAGTTGTTCGTTTTTTTCTCAGAAAGATTCCTCGTGATTCCAGTAGCATAAAATAAGGACATGAGAGGGCCCAGAAACATCATCCTGGTAACAGGACAGCTCTGGCTGCACTCCACAAAGCCAGAACATTCGGAGCGGATAAAAAAGCTGTGCTCCCTGTTCTTAACTCGCACAGGCAGAGAAAAAGAAAAGGCTAGAAAGCCAGGTGCAGCCAAACCCTTAATACTTCCTTTGTGACTTGGTTCTGAGAAGGGGCACGGATGGAGACGGAGGGTGTTTCACTGGGTTTGGGAGTGATCTCTGGGATGTCTGTACAAGTCCCCAACGAGCACCTGCAATCCTTTCTAGCCCATTCCTTTGTGACCTTGACTTGATTCATCCTTTCTATGTCCGTGACATTCCATATGTTTCTGCAGGGGTAGAGATAACAGGGTTCTATAATATAGTGTTATCAGCACCCCACAAATAATCCCTGTGTTTATTGTAGGTCCTCTGAATGTTTGCAATAACACAGTGTGGCCTTCTGCCAAAGGAACTCTTCCTAGGTGCTTTTGATCAGTTGATAGCCTTCTCTGATGCTGAAGATTACCAGGAGTGTGCTTCATCAAAAGAATTACACATCTCAAAATCCACTTCCTCTTTGCCGGTCAAAAAAGGCATAGGCAGAGTTCAGAAGACAGGGATAAACAGAACCCTGTGATTTGGATACATAGTCCATCCTTAGCTTTCATTAGATTGTCTTTAAAGCTATTCATGAGGGTTAGAACATGGCCTCTGAAAGACCTGTGGTTTTATATCTGTAAAAAAGCTTAGATAATGACAGTAGGTAACAGGAGAGGAAGCAGCTACAGAGGGTTCTGAGATGGGAATTTCATACTTATGGTAGCATTCCCAGAGCAAAGATACATTTCGGTGATACATATCCCCCTAAACTCTACCTTAGCCAGCAAGTGAGAGGATGAAACTTTCCAGAGAGCAACTGTATCTGCCCCAAATCAAAACAGCAACAAGTAGTTAGCTGCACCTAGTATATTTCAACTCCTAAAAACACAGTTTACCTTGCAGTATTTAGTCTCCTTTGGTCTATTTCAAGTACAACATCTACTCCCAATAATAATTGGAGATATACCAATCTCCTAGAGCTGGAAGGGACCTTGAAAGGTCATTGAGTCCAGCCCCCTGCCTTCACTAGCAGGACCAAGTACTGATTTTGCCCCAGATCCCTAAGTGGCCCCCTCAAGGATTGAGCTCACAACCCTGGGTTTAGCAGGCCAATGCTCAATGCTCCTGGTCTAACACTCCCCCTGTGCTACAGACTTGCAGAGAACTCTATCTATGTCTGTGCTGACTCAGGTAGCGTAACCGCGGTTTGGAAAAAGGGATGAGAAAACATCAGCCATTAGGGCTCAAATGGAAAATTAAAATCTAGTTACCAGCTAGCGAGCAGGTGTCCCAGAGGAGCGTGGCCCCAGTTCAAATCCACACCCCTTCCTGGCTCCTAGAGCCCTGAGGAGGTTTTGGCTGGGGAGCTGTGCTCCTGTAGTGCCTCTGCCTTGCGATGCACTCATTGATATTTGAATTTTTGCCGGGGGAGCCCTGAGAAGGACTGAAGCTGTGTGTTTGCTATGGGGCATTCATGGACTGCCAGTACCACAGTGAGGAGACACAATCAGTTGACAGAGTTGCCAGCTCCTGGGATTTTAACAAATCACACAATAGCTCCTGTTTTATAAAGCTGCTCATGATTTTTTCACTGATTTCTTGTGAATTGCTGCCCTTATTAAAAATGGACACATACCTCATTCCGGTCTGTGGGACTGAAGTTAGGGCATGCTCTAAGTCAAAATAGCTCCCACATCCCTGTGCAGTTTGCAGGTAGAAGTAATGCGACCCCTGGTAAAGGTGGCCACCATCTCCCATAGGTTCAGTGGGATTGAAGCCAGCCTTCCCTTTGGGAAGATGACCAGCTCCTGGATTCTGTGGTTAGGAAATTGCGAAGAGGCAGGAGAATATGGCATGCAGGAGGGAGACTTAGGGGGTGGAAGGGATCTTGGGCAGAGACAGAAGGCTGTGGAGGATAGAGGGAGAGTGGGACCATAAAGAGGAAGATTGAGTGTAGGAGGGGGAATGATAAAGGTGCAGAGGAGTATGGGGCAGAGCAGGAAAGTGTGAGGGGTAGAAGATATGGGGCAGGTAAATGAGGAGGGTCGGGGGGAAGAGGACATTGTGGGGGAGGATATGAGTGAGGCAGGACGCTGGGTGGAGCAGGGAAGGCGGCTGGGTGGAGGACTGGGGTAGTGAGGAGGTTGGGGGATAGGATGGCAGCTCCCTTAACCCAGGGGATATGAGAGGCGATGGGCAGTCGTTTCTGAGTGTGCGGTTAGGGTGAATTGTGAAGCTGAAATGATCACGCACAAACTGGGAATGGTGGCATGTCCCGACAGCAGTGAGAGCATGGCGTGCTTCCTTCTTGTTTGAAAACCTTGTGACTTTTAAGCCCATCTTATGATTCCCCCCCCCCCCCTCAGGAATCTGACTTGTGATTTTTAACCACTCGGGGCTGGATTTGCTGTTGATAAAAAAGGCAAAGGTTAGAACTGTGGGTGATAAATGGTGAGATTTAGCTGGGAATCGTGCACCTAATCTCTGAGGAAAACAATCCTGAACGCAGGTAACAGGCAAAGCTGGGAAGCAGGGATGCTGGTGGGTAGGCGCTTGCACTGCATTATGGAGGGAAAGGGTAACGGTGAGTTTAGGTTGCATGCACAGAGGACCAGGTCACACAACAGAAAGTGGCAAAACCAAACACACCAATCCTGCAGCCTGGCAGCACATTCCTGAAACGGGGGTCTGAGGCAATGCCAACAAGCCAGGCTGCCGCACCTGCTCCACACTGCAGGGTTAACACCAGTCAGGGGGAATGTCCCCTGTGCGGACCGGCATGCTGATTCTGGGGAGACTAGGCTGAGGGGTGGAATTTCTGTCCAGAAGGGACCATTCTGATCAGCTAGTCGGGACCTGGGCAGGGACCATAGGTTTGCTGCAAAGAGTGACATGGAGGCAGATCTGCAGCTTGCCATGTCTGTGCTGGGATTTTACAGTGCATTGGTGAAAACAGCTGTTTCTCTTAGTCTGGACATGGTCATAGAATTAAATTAAATATTGGAGATATACCTATCTCCTAGAGCTGGAAGGGGCCTTGAAAGGTCATTGAGTTGAGTCCCAGCCCCCTGCCATCACTAGTAGGACTAATTTTTGCTCCAGATCCCTAAGTGGCCCCCTCAAGGATTGAACTCACAACTTTGGGTTTAGCAGGCCAATGCTCAACCCACTGAGCTATCCTTTCCCCACAAAGTGAGGGGGATGCGGTTCGGGGGATGTGACTGTGGTGGAGAGGGCACGTGAGGGATGGGGATGTGACTGCAGTGGAGTGGGACACAGAAGGGGGGACGTGATTTTGGTGGAGTGACGGCAGCTGTTATCGCTGGGTGCAGCGTGAAGAGGGAGGTGAGTCTATGAGAAGAAAGGCGAGGGAAGGTATGAATGAAGGCAGGGCAGAGGGGGAAAGGGCGGCGTGGGAAAGCTTGTGCATGTGATTACCTATTCCACACACACAAGAAGAAAGCACATCATTTCTGGGGGCTCATTGAGGCCTGTGACCTGGATCTTACCGGTGTGCTTACATGAATATAATTTAGTGGTCGTAGTTCAGTATTCTGCTGAACTGGTAGCCTTTACTTAGACTCAGAAATGAACTAAGGCAGAGGTTAAATTACCACTTAGCCATGGAAAAAAATAATCTCTCCAGGAAAAATCTCACTCTAGCAACTCTGTATCTGGCCTGATTCTTAATACAAGAGCGTTGCTAGGCCTGGACTTGCATGAAATGCTACATGAAGTTCCCACCCAGAGGACTGGGGGTCTTGGTGGGGACTCCTAATGGAATTGGTTCCAAAAGGCATTAACAGCCAATGGGTGCTTGGCTCATTGACCACCCTTGTGGCTGGCTGACTCTCTGGCCTTTCTGTTGAGCTTCCAGCCAAGGGCTGAATATGTGGGAACACTGAAATGGGAACCATCTGTATCTATCTCAGGGGCTGTGTGTCTGTGTGAAGCCTGCCCTCCTCCTGTCCTTCCCAGGCCTGTTTTGAGGATAAATAAATGGGGTTCTTCAGCTTCCAGAGCTGTCAGTCTGGCACCTTTTATCAGCGAGTAATTCACTGGAAAATGAAATCCAAGAAATAAGGCAGACCCAGGTGTGCACACATCTCTGATCGGGTGGGGATGGGGAGGGGAGTGTGTGTGTGTTAAGCCGCGGCGCTGTAAAACATTCTCTGTCTGGGAGTGGATTAAATGCAGCAAATGGTGCGTGTGAGATGTTGGGGTACACACCGTATTAATTGTTTCAGGGCCGGAACCTTGCAGACCTCAGAAGAAGCCAGCCTCGGGGGACTTTCACACTGAGCACAACCCTGCGATTGGGCAAGCAGATTCTAGAATCCATAGAAGCCATTCACTCTGTGGGATTCCTGCACCGGGATATCAAGCCGGTAGGTAGTTTTCAAAGCATTTCTGCACTTTAAGATTGAGTCAACAGTCATCTTGGGGGCTGGAACAGTGGGCAGTCTTGGCAGAGGCTACCGTGTTGCCCCATTCGACATGCGAGAGAGGAGTAGAGTGGCGTATTCCCCAGCCACCCTTTGCTAGAAGAGGCCACTACACGGTGGGTCTGTGGCTCTGGTGTCACGCTGCCCCCCCAGTCAGATCAGATTCTGGAGGCAGGCAGCCCCACGTATTCCTCTGGAATCCAGCCCATCACTGCTAAGCCGCTGCTACACAGGTTCAGAAAGGGCACCCTTCCGTGTGCCCCAACACTTGGATAAAGGTCACATCCACGCATTTGTCTTTGCTAAAGAAAACCCCCTTTCCGGAGCCATTATTTCACAAGCAGGGGTATCTGCATGTCCTGGCAAACAGGCTAGAGGTCCTGGGAACCCAGCGTTGGCTTCTGGGGAGTTCTCCGTGCCGAGGCAAAAGGCGAAAAGACGCTAGCCTGGCTCCTCTGCCCAGGGAGGAATGATGCCCCACCCAGGGTCAGGGTCAGCCCTCTTCTCAGGGCTTCAGCGGGGAACACACCTTCCATATCCACCCTCCCTTCCCCTAACCTGGGGCCTTCTGCAGGGGCTGTCTGTTCCCTACAGGTTTCTACTCTACAGACCACTTGCCTGAGAGTCAGAGCCTGCTCCAGGGCCTCTTGTAGGAGGCTTTCTGCTGCTTCCTGTAGCCCTCCCCACCTTAAACCCAGGACTTCCTGCCAGGCCGTCTCTGCTCCTGGCCGCTTTCTCCTTAGCAGATCCAGCTCGGCTGGGAGCTGTGACAGGGCCGGATTCTCAGCTGACGTAGGACAGTGTTCTGCCATTGACTTGCTGTGCCTGTTTACTCCAGCTGAGAATCAGACCCGGCATGGCAGAGTTGTGTGCAGGATCGTGTGCCCTAGTAACTATAACATGAGGAAGAACAGCAAGCACTTTCTGCCCATAGTAACCCCGGCCTGAGTGGGGATGCTCCTTGATCACTACAGAGCTCTGGATGTGGAGTATCAATATTTCGCATAGTTTTGCTGAAGTTTTGCTGAGTTAACACACACTCTGGTTTTATGGTTATTATCTGGATAATCCGTAGCCTCCTGTCTTCAAACTGAATTCTAGGTTGGGGAGCCTGGAACCCCCTTCACTGCTGGGCTGCTTCTCTACTCCTTGGGACACACTGAGCCGCTGACTTTCTCTGCCTGGGGGAACCAAACATGTTAGCAAATAAACTAGGAACTCATGGTGCTGCCCTGACATGCACTGTGTTCCTGCCTGAGGCATCGCTCGGTGGGGTGGTCAGGAGAATGGCTGCTGCTAGCCAAACTGATTATTTTATTCTTTC
The DNA here is from genome assembly GCF_020497125.1 of Mauremys mutica. NCBI lineage: Eukaryota > Metazoa > Chordata > Testudines > Geoemydidae > Mauremys > Mauremys mutica. The sequence continues at coordinate 207,685,351 of NC_059074.1, read as the reverse complement.
CTTTTGGCCAGTCCAACTTTTCCATGGGTCGCCTGCCTTCAACCTACAGGAAATGCTACATGTTAGACTTTGGTCTGGCCCGGCAGTACACCAACACCAACGGCGAAGTCCGGCCAGTAAGTGACACCTTTTCCAACTCTGCTTCCACTCAGGCAAGGAAAGGGGTTTTGTTGTTTTGTTTTGTTATGACATGTATTGGGACTGCTTCTCGGGCTGGGTGGGGGTGGGGAGGGGTTGTGTTTGAGCTGGGAATGGAGGAATCTTGCTATTGTCTGAGAAATGTGGGTTTTTTCCATGCTAACAGTTTTCCACGATGCGCTCGGGCCAAGCAGGAGGGAGGCCAGAGCTGTCCGAGCTGGTGGCCTCCCTCCCCCGGCAGTAGAACAATCCTGTTCATGTCTTTGTCCGGCCTAGTCTGGGGAAGAGACCTGGGCGTGTTCTGTAGAGTTGTTTGATCGCAATGCAGCGGGAGTCTGAAGAGGACCCCGCTCTTCCAATACACTGGGCGTGATGTGGTTCACCAAGACGCTGGGCTGTCACCACTGCCAGGAGCATTGTTCCTTCCCCGGCCTGGCTTTGTCTCTGTGCCCCCTTTCTGATTGCTGAGCAGGGGGCTGAGGGTGGCTGCTCAGGGTGGGGGGGAAGGGGAAGTAACTGGCTCTCCTCTGTGTGTGTGTGTGTGTGTGTGTGTGTGTGTCGCATCCAGCCCTCTTGCTCAGTAATGTATCGTCTGGGCTCAGGCATGAGTGCAGCGCACGCTCCAGAGGTGAACGTCTCGCCGGGATCCCGGCAGGCTGAGCGTTCCTGGCTTTGCCATTGAATAGGTTGCTCACCACTCCCAGGACCAGGCCTTGGCGAGCTCCCAGTGTCGTACCTTTTGGCTCCAGAGCCTCTTATATCCATACGCTCCCTGGAAGCCAGGCTGCCTCTCCACAGAACCCCAGCCTAGCTCATCCTGAAAGTCCCAGAGCGCTTCTACCCTGAAGGTGGGCTGGAGCCTGCGGGGCTCAGGGCCTGACAGCCTGACAGCCCAAGCTCTGGTTCAGCAAGTGGCTTCCCTGCTGCTTAGGGCCAGTCTGGCTAAGAAGACTATGGGCAGCAGCTAGGCCCTGCTGGTCACTACCGCGGAGAAGGCAGAACTGGGGCAGTTGTAGAGATGCTCCTCCCTTATCTGATACCCCCCCCCCGGCTCCAACCATGTCCTGCCTGGAGGGGGGCTCCAGCAGCCCCTATGGACTCTGCATTCAGGAGGTTCTATTAGGTGTGGGGGGGGGCGGTGGGGGCATTACCTAGTGTAGAAATCTACACAGAGCCTTCCCTCATGGTATTCGTTGTTACAGCCTGTGCCAGTGCTGGTGTCATCAATAAAGCGTCTTAGAAAATCAAACCAAAGCAGCACAGAATAAAATCCTGTTTAGCATAAGGGTACAGTTATGGCTGAGCCACGTCACATTGCCAGGGAGTCACCCTTGGTATGAACACACTGGGCTTGCTCCAGTCTAATAGCTGGCATATGTTTATTGTGGGTCTCTGTACCCTGGTGGCTGTACCAATATTCAAGCAGGACTGGACATTCCCCTGGTAACAAGACTATCCAGAGTTAGCACAGCGAATGTTACCAGTGTTTCTGGAAAGGAGATCAGTCATCCTGCTTCAGGGCTTAAACCAATTTCTAACCATTAGAGACCAGGATGAGACCTTCCTGGGGCGAGATTATCCAGCTGTTCCTGTGGGGCTTCTTGCACCTTCCAGTTTGGTTTAGGATATCGCATTGCCACCCATCTCCATAGTATCTGGTCATCTTCCATGTAAAACCAATAGCAGCGGTGAAATCCCCAGGGGCCTCCATGGAGACTCGGGCCCTTCTCCCTTTTTGGGGTCAAGGCTGGGCCTTGGATAGGGGGTTTAGGCTGGTTGGCTGATTGACTTGTTACTGTGGGGGAGATTGGGTTGATGGAACATTGATGAGGGTGGCCACTGTCCGATACAGAAGAGTGACTTCATGGAGCTCAGGTCTGATCCAGTCTGACAGCTCCAGTTTCGTTTCACTGACAGCCACCATTTTCAGATACAAGCTCTCAATTTTTCTGACCCCCGCCCCCTCAGATCACAGCACTTCAAGGGCCCCATGAGGTGGAGAAGTGTCACCTCGCCCCACATGGTCTTTTCCGGCCAACCATTTAATGAGACTGACCTCTGTCTGTGTGCTCCAGCCCCCTACGAAAGCTTTGGTTGTCTTCTTCTCAAGTCAGTCATTCTGCTTTGGTCCCACCCTCACCACGCACACCTCCCGTCACACCAACTCACCCAAACAGCCCTGGCCCCCCACTCTCTAACTGCCCAAGTTGGCCATCAGGAAGGAAATTGTCTTGTGAACCCAATAGCAGCAACACCACACTGGCTCTGCGCAGAGGCTGGGCCAGCGAGATGCTCTGAGCTGGAACATGACTTTAAGGCATGTCCATTCTGGGGCCGGCCTGCCTTCACTGAGACCCCATTAATAACCACAGGCAGCCCCAAACACACTCAGACAAACTGATAAGAGCTTGCATTATTCTATTATAATCCCATTGAATTCAGCTGATTTTTCCCTAATCCCCCTCTGTCCAAGCTTCTTGACTGAGAGTGAGTTGGTGGTGTAGTTTCCAGAAAAGCTTCACCCTTCAGCCCTTCTCTTTAGAGGTTATGGGGTTCCTGTCTCCTTGGGGGTGCCTACAGGAAGTTACCCAGACAGCAGGAAACACAACAACCCAGGATTGAATGGCTAAAAACATAGAGGAGGTGGAATGAAAACAAAAAACAGGGTTTGCATAACCCCTGTAGACTGACACTCCTCCGACGTGAATCAGAGACAGCCTTTTCTGCATGTGCCTTGACAACTGTCCCATCTCAGGCCATTAGTGCAAGAATTGGGTGTCAAAGCCATTCCTCAGTGTACATTTCATAATCCAGTGCTTGAAACGAGGCTGTGCCGAACAGGCTGCAGGAGGACGTATCACAGAGTCTGGTGCTGGGGAATGACATGAAAGGAAATGGAGACCAATATTGATATAGTATTTAGTATTTTATGTTCATTTTACGCCCCCCCCCCAGCATCATGGTGGGCTGTGGAAAGGGACTTAAATGGAAGTTTACTACACTATTCTTTCTTTCTGTGAACAGATAAAGTCTCAGAATGCTCACATTGGTTAGACTGCAAACCTCCTGGGATTTCCCTTTATCCTGAACAAAACCGAACCTTAGCTAAGTTTCCCCTGGAGCTGCCTGTTTCCAGAGTCTTCCTGCCAGACATCCAACCCCTCTCCTGCTTTGGAGACTCTCCACCTTACAGCCAGCAGAGTTGGAGCTAGTGAGACCTAGCTGCTGTGACTATGTGGCTGCCAGGGTGAGTCAGCAGAATAGCCCTGCATTTTCCTGCTGAGTCCTAGAACCTGCCGTCCTGTCACATGCCCCTTAAACAACATCAGCACAGGTAGCTGTTTTCTGCAAAATGCGTACAAACTAAAGACGTACCTGAAGGGCCTTTTGCTCTTAGAGCTGGCAAGACTGATTGTAGCTCAGCTTCCAAAGGTGCGGGCCAGGAGTACAGGACTCAGTTTAATTTCTCAAAATGCTGGAAAGGTTGTTTTAAAGTGAGGTGACTGAGAGGTAAAGAGAGAGACCCCACAGCAAGAACTATGTGGCGAAATGGCCTTTACATTATTAAAAAAAAAAGAGACTGTGACAGGTTCAGTCACAGGGATCCCCTGGGGTCTGTCATCTGATGTGCTGAAATTACCTCTGAGCCTGTTTCTGGGCCTCAATTTCCTTTTCTTAATTCCATCTGCCTTTTGTGTTCATTTTCCTTCTCAGCAATCTGCAACCTCTGCAGTTCTAGCTTCTTCTGAGCTTCACTCTCACTCATTTTGCTTAGTTTTCTGTCCCTATTTCCCTTACCCGAAATAAGCAAACAGAAAATAACAAACCAGTAAACACGTTGTCTGTTCTCCATCCACCACACTTAAAAACTCACTTAAAATCACTACCAGCATCTCAAAGCAATCAGCTGTGCACATATCCTGCCAACTATGCCACTGTAACAGGTTTAGTCACAGAGATCCCCTTGGGACTGTCACCTGATGTGCTGACATTACCTCTGAGCCCATTCTCCCTGCCAGCTTGGGACTCCAGAACCCTGCCTTGTAGAGCCAGACACGCCAGCCTGCTGCAACACAGACCTAGGGTCTGGTCCACGCCCCCAAAGCTGCAGACTTAACTGAAAACAACTCAGCAGGTTACCTGTCTCCAGCACCCAGTTCCCAATGAGATCCAAACCCCAAATAAATCCGTTTTACTCTATATAAAGCTTATACAGTGTAAATTCATAAATTGTCCGCCCTCTGTAACACTGATAGAGAGATATGTACAGCTGTTTGCTTCCCCAGGTATTAATCACTTACTCTGGGTTTATTAATAAACAAAAGTGATTGTATTAAGTATAAAAAGTAGAATTTTAGATAAGATAATTGGAGATATACTGATCTCCTAGAATGGACCTTGAAAGGTCATATGAATCCAGCCCCCTGCCTTCACTAGCAGGACCAATTTTTGCCCCAGATCCCTAAGTGGCTCCCCTCAAGGATGGAGCTCACAACCCTGGGTTTAGCAGGCCAATGCTCAAACCACTGAGCTATCCCTCCCCCTGAGGGTGGTTTCAAGTAATAACAGACAGAACAAAGTAAGTCACCAAGCAAAATAAAGCAAAAACATGCAAGTGTAAGCCTAGTACACTAAGAAACTGATTACAGGTAATATCTCACCCTCAGAGATGTTCCACTAAGCTTCTTTCACAGGCTAGACTCCTTCCTAGTCTGGGCCCAATCCTTTCCCCTGCTCCAGTCCTTGTTAGTTCCAGCAGACATCTCACGTGGTAAGCAGGGGTTTTCCCATGACTGTCCACCTCCTTTTTCCTGCTTCACCCCCTTTTATAGCTTTGGGACAAGGCAGAAATCTTTTGTCTCTCTGAGACCCTACCCCTCCTTCTAAATGGAAAAGTACCAGATTTAAGATGATTCCAGTATCATGTGACATGGTCACTGGTCACTGTAAGACCCCCAGTCTCCATTCCCCATGGGCTGGCCCACACGTACACAGGAAGGATTGCAGGTAAATAAACCATTTACAACCAAGTCACTGGGAGCCATCAAGATTTTAAATCACCATTAATGGCCCGCACTTTGCATAATTACAGTAGGACCTCAGAGTTATACTTCATATTTCTAGCTTCAGATACAAGAATGATCCATGCATACAAGTGGGAAGAATATATTCAGTAGGTTATAACCTTTGTTATGATACCTTAAAAGAGACCTTTTGCATAAAGCATATTCCAGTTACATCATATTCACACTCATAAGCATATTTCCATAAAACATATGAAGTGCAACGTCACAGAGACTATTGTTGAGCGAATGGGAAACAAATGATGGACAGAAGAAAACAGCGTGTTCAGTGTGGGGCAATCCGTGTGGACAGTCACAACTCTAATTTCATGAAGGAAGAAGTTCCAGGTGTGGTTTGAGGCCTGGGTGTGTGCAGGATTCTGGCCAGGGACCAGTGAAACAGTGGAGGGATTACACTGCCTCAAAGTGAGAGACCGACAACTCAGGGCTTGTACATGGTACAGCTGATGTCGGAATAATTTATGTTACTCAGGGGTGGGAGTAAGCCACCTCCCTGAGTGACGCAAGTTACGCCAACCCAAGCGCCAGCCTGGACAGCATTATGTTGGCGGGAGAGCCCAAAGCAGGCAGTGAACATTATAGCATGAACTGAATCATACAGACAAGAGGCATAGCAGAATGGAGACAGAACAGACTCACTTGTGTAAAGGAGCCAGCCTAGCCTCCTTATTAGGCATTTGTGTCTTTCGTGTCAGGGCCCTCGGAGTGTTCTCGGTTTGTGGATAATAATGCACTAGCCCTTGATGACTCCTTCAGTTCTGCTGTGGGTTGTCACATGAGCGTGTCTGCCAAGAGCTCCACCTCCTCAGGAAGCTGGACTTCATATACCGCTCATGTCCTGGAGCTGCTTTTGAAGCCAAAGTGCTCCTGTCCTTTCAGGTGCTTTTCTCCAGGATGCACCCCTGCCCTCCCAGGCAGCCAAGTCCTGATTTTGTTTGCAGACCTGTTGTCCTAAAATGGCCAGGCGGATTTATTTTTTAATTTCAATGCGAGAAAGATTCCTTCTGCCCTCAACTCTTCAGGATCACAGTTCAGCCTGGAGTAAACAGTGGCATCCTAGATAAAATCCTCTAAGAAGAGGAAGACCTACAGGAGATGCTAATGCCAGCTATACGGGGGTGGTGTAACATAGCATGCTGTCATTACTGTTACCTAACAGGATTTGTAAGTAACCTCTGGGAGAGAAGCTTTGCAGTTGTTTAGCATGCTGAACTGCAGGTTTTCAAGGCTGAATTCGCACTCCCTATAGGAACCTGGCTCAGTACAGGCAGTAATTGTGCCTGGTGCCTACGTCCTTTTTAATATAATCGCAACAAGCTGTGGATTCTTTGCATTTTCAAAAATAGTCATTGAAAATTTTCCAGATGAGCTGTTATTTCACCAGCTCAGTGCAGGCATTCATTGGGTACCAAGGGAAAGGTGGTCTTTTTTCTGGGATGTAGCTCTCCTGTTTGTCTGAACTGGCAATGTGCTATTGTGCTCTTTTTTTTTTTTTGCTTAGTCAGCTGCAGTCCATTGATTAGATCTGTCTCCTTGTGATTCAGACTGCACTGCAGTAGTTTCCAGTGCCTTGCTGAAGATACTATATGCAAGTGCAAGTGACGGTCTGTCTATGCAGAAGGAAAGCATCTTAGGCAGAACGGTACATAGCCTCTTTAGATGAACATGGTCAGTGTTGCAGGACAGGGTAACTAAGAAGATTTTAATTTTCTGATATTAATTTTCAGTCTAAATCTATGCTTGCACTTCGGTGCAAACTCTTAAAAAGAGCCTTTTGTTACTGCAGCGAAAAGCAGACTAGAAATGCACCTAGGTAAAGAAGAAATGGTATTTCCTACAACTGGAGCAGATTTTCTTTCACTTGGAAAGAATGAACCGTAGAGAGAGAGACTGTGCATAGAATATATTGTATCCTCCCTCAGACCTGAAATATTTAAATCCAAGCCCAAGGGGTCTGTGCTGCCCACCTTTCACATGAGACATATCATCCCTAAAAGAGTTAGGCCTGGTCTACACTGCGGGGGGGAGAGGGGAGGTGTCAATTTAAGTTACGCAACTTTAGCTACGTGAATAATGTAATGGACACAAAATCCAGGCACAATGCAGGGAGTGATGGGCACGGGGTTTGGTAGTTTCAGGACTTTTTTTAAAAAAAAGTTTGTGTTCATACTATAAAAGCATAGGATTTTGTGGGGGAGTGGGTTGGTACTAGAGATGACGTGGGGGAGAGGAAGAGCTTATTATTGTCTTATCTGTAACAATGGTGAATAACTGGACACATGGCAATTGTAAAACTCCACCTCTGAGGGGACAAGTGAAAGCACACGAGTCGAGCAGTGTGGGGGAGTGGAATTCTGCACGCACAGCTACAGCAGTAAGCCCAAAGCCATGTAAATAAACATTGTATTCTCACGGAGGTTATGTTCATAGCAAGATGTGTTTGGTTTGTACCCTGCTGCTGCCGGATACATCACAGCTTCCATGTCACCATGAGTTTAAATGGTAGAATTGTGACTCATGCTGGAGAACTTGGAGGGTAAGCTACACGGGGGCAGGAGTTGTCTTTTTGTTTTGTGTTTGTACAGTTCCCAGCACAGCAGGGTCCTGGACACTACGGCACCACACATAACAACAACCTGAGTAGACTCATGACAGTCACTTCCAGTTGATTTTTATCGAATCAAATGCAGTAATACCTCCCCGCGTCAGATTTGTCACAGAGCTTATTTATTAGTGCCGATTTGTAATGTAAGCCCGTATCTCACGCTTTGAAAACAGACGACACAACGATTTGCAGTCTATGTGCCATATAATGGACAGCGCAAACGAGCTGTCGTGTTTGTCCTCGTTATGGTGAACCCTTAATAATCCCTTCTACGGCCACACTCTGACCTTCAGCATACTCCCGTCCCAACCCCCGTGCAGAGCCCTGAGGCCGCAAGTGTATGGCGTTAGCCAGCCTGCGGTCGCAAGGAGGGTGGAGATAGGGCCTGTGGCCCAGCGAGATGGTGGGGGCTGGAAGTGACCTGGTGAGGAGCAGCAAGGCAGCAGCTGGCAGTGTGGAGGGGTTTTCAGCAGCGGGGGAGCAGAGCTGAGGTTGGATCGGGTGAGGAAGGCAGAGCTGATTTGACTATGGGAGGGGGAGGAGCCCCAAAAGGTTGATTTGGTCAATTTATTTTATTTTATGTCATTTGAGGGGGAGAATCAGAAACACTTGTCTCAGGGAGGGCAAGACTGAAGCCCCCACTACAGCGCTTTGGGCACCAGCCGCTGCTGCTCTGAGTTTTATGCCTTGTGTTAGAAATGGCGAGTGGGGAGAAGCTGGTCTCGGGAGAGACCCCAGTCCCTCCGGCGGAGAGCTCATGGTGCTTGACAGGCCGTTCACAAAGGATGGGTCCTTGTCTCAAAGGGCTGGCTGTGTCAATGGGCCCCCGCACAGCCAGGGGAGACACTCCCGCCAGTGCTGGGGAGTGGGCGTGGGGGCTGACAGCAGCAGCTGAGGAGGAGATGCGTGCATTGGGAAGGATGCAATATTGCTTTGATTTTTAATTCATTTCTATTTAATTTTTCTCCATTTTGTGTTTTTTTATCATGGTTTTCTTTGGGTTTCTCTGTTTTACAGTTCTTTTGGGCTCTTCTTTTGAAGCTGTGTTTGATGCGTTGGCTTCCCATCCGCTGCTCGTAACCATCTCTGCCATGAGTTGTGAGTGAGCCATCACCATGCTTCTGGGTTTCATTTTGTTTTGTGCTTTCGTTCTCGATGGAGTTCAGAATTAAGTCTGTTTGCGTTTTCCCTTCATGATATGTTTCTGTTTTTCAGCAGGATTGTGAGATCCACCTAATCTGATGCAGAAGCCCAAAGCTCTTCGGGTTTTGGCCTCAGGGGCACTTGGGCACTCTGGGGGTTCCAGTCTCGGGAACTGGTTGTCACTCTTGGGGGTCTGGTGTCAGGGCCAGGGCTTTTCATCCTGGGTATTGTTGCATTTTGAGTCTGGTTTTCCGTATTCATTAAAAGGGGCATCACTAAATCTCACGGGACAGAGAGTTTGTCTCTGATGGGGCCCTCAGCACAATGGTGGCAGAGACCTGTGCCCCTCACCCCAGGTCACCGGGGCAGCCTGCCTGTCGCACGGATCGAAATCGGAAGTTCCGATTATTTAGTTTAAGTTGCTTGATTTACTTGTTTGTTTAGTTAAGCTTCACTTCACTTTGCTTCCCGTCCCACCTTTTCTGGTAAGTCCTTACAACCAGGACCTATTGCCAAGCACTGGCAGAGACTGTGGGACTCCCAGGTTCTCCAGGGGCCCTGCCATGTTTCTCTGGAAATCCCTTCTGGGTTTCCGTCCTGTGTCCACACTTTGGAGGAGAAAGGTTCTCCTTGTTTAGTCTGAAGTGTAAATATCAGGATTTAGTAACATCTGCAAAAAGCTCCTGTCACAAGTGAAGAGAAGTCACCATTTCGTAGAGGTGGACTAGTCTGAGATCCCACTTCCAAGTTTTGTTAATTATTTTTCTCTAAAATAAAACTCTGCCCTGCCTTTTCCAGCGGTTGACACCCCTGCCTTGTATTCGCTACATTAAAACCTTATTTCCCTGCTACGAGATTGGCTTTACAGGGCTCTACTCCTGGAGTTCCCTGTTGAATTGTAGCTGACCAGTACCTAAAGAAGTCAGATGTGAGGAGTGTCCCTCATTGACCACCATACCCTGGGGCATTTGTCTGGGATTGTAGCTTACATCCCTGTTCAGTCCCTGGGGCCTTTATCAGTAAGAACCGCCCTCCAGGCTCTTCCGCTTGAATGTACTTTGGCAGAGCGTGTTGGGTGCACGCCATCTCCCCACCATGCATCTTCAGTTTTGACTTCATTGACCCCAGATTTGGCTCAGGTATGAACATCTTCCTCGGTGCCATCAGAGGAGCTGGAAAAGAGTTTGCTGGCACCATCTGGCATTGCGAAGGGGCTGGAGACACTCTTCCAGGCCTGGGGACTTTGAGGTGGCTTCTAACCTCTGCTAGAAGCAGTACAGTTTAAGTGCTTAGCGCTGTGTCAGTGAATTCCACGTGTACCTCGTCCACTTGGTTGTTCTCAATGTGTAGAGATGAACACCTATCCAATAGACTAGGATCGTTCCCCTATAGGGTGCAAACCTAATACAGTTCCCCAAAATAAAGCTCCTTATAAACAAAGCATGCTTCACATGCTGTACATTTCCTCTGGGGTGCTTTGTATTATTATTGTTAAGGCTGCGAGTTTGTCATGGATGTCACGGATTCCATGACTTTCGGGACCTCCGTGACTTCTGCAGTGGCCAGTGTGGCTGGCTTCTGGGGCAGTCTCAGGCCACCACGCTTCCCCCATGCCCCAGCAGCAGTAGGAGTTTGGGTGGGTGAGCTCAGGGCTGGGGGTTGGGGCACAGGAGAGGTGAGGGCTTTGGTCTGCGCTTACCTACGGGAGCTCCCCGGAAGCGACTAGATGACCCTTCCTTGGCGGAGGCCGCCTGCTGCCTTTGCCCACAGGCACTGTTCCCACAGCTCCCATTGGCCACGGTTCCCAGCCAATGGGAGTGGGGAGCTGGCGCTCGGGGCGGAGGCAGTGCACAGAGCCATCTGGCCGTGCCTCCACCTAGAAGCTGAGGGAGGGACACTTATTGCCGTTTCTGGGGAGCCACGCAGAGCCGGGTTAGGGTAGGGAGCCTGCCAGCCCCCCCAACCCCCCCAGCACCTGTGGGGGTTCTCCCCCCCCAGCACCAATGGGTGTCCCAGACTGCTCCCCCTAGAGCACCCGCGTCACCCCCGGGCCACCCCCCCTCTCAAGATTTAGTCGGGGGTATATAATACAAGTCATGGACAGGTCACGGGCTGTGAATTTTTGTTTACTGCCCACGACCCGTCCATGACTTTTACTAAAAATACCCGTGACTAAAGCTTGGCCTTATTTATTGTCTGGACTCTGGCACTTATCCCCAGTGCGCTAGGCATGTCTACACAAGGAGAAAGACACATCCTTTCACCTGGACAACAAAATGTATAGAAATCCTAAAGTTTACAAAATGAATCAAATATTTTAAAATTTAAATCAGATTTTTATTTACCATTTGCTAGTTCTTTATTGTCTTCTCATTTGTTCATTTTAAATGGCTAAAGTGGATATTTTGTACTTTTGAATTCAATTAGAATTTCCTAATTGTTTGTAGCATTTCAGATTTTACATGGAATTTTTTCTACTAAGAAATTTCACACTTTAAAAAATGCACACTTAAAAAAAGTCACATCCTAAGCCTTTTTTAACATCTTTTGTATCTGAAACACAAAATTGATAAGTAAATGGCCTGTAGTATTTTTGCAAGCAGCAGCACCACCTTCTGATCCCTTGTATATCCACAAGTCAAGAAAACCGAAAGGCTTTGACGAGACCGTACTCTTCCTTCAGAGTTTGCAACTGGTGGCCATTTCCTGTATAAAGTGTTTCAAGAGGAGAAAACCGTGTGTTTTCACAGCCTCTCTGGAGAGTGCATGTGTCTTGAGTACAGATGGGAGGTGTGACGTTCATAGCAAACTTATTGTATATGGGACAGCAACTACTGAGGGAGGGACTGTTTGTGTGTGACAAGCTAGACATCTCCAGTTACTCCCGTTCTTCCAAACATCTGATCACAATTGCTAGTGATACAATCAAAATATGTGAGAGAACACTAAGTGCCAGGCGATCGATGTTGTGATAGCCTCGTTGGCTGCATTGTCTAAGAGGAGAAGGAGAGCCTTGCAAGAAAAAGATGACCTCGGTGAGTAAAGTCTGGCTGTTCTGCACATACTCTACAATTCCTGCTAGAAGACTTGGAAGGAAAGAGTGGCAAGGACCATGGTATTGATGGCCAGTCTGATCCTGCGATGTGATGCGTGAGTCTGGATCCCTGTACCAGTGTGGAGCCCCATTGTAGGGCTCAGGGTGTTAGCCATGTGGCTTCAATTGCAAGAGCAGGGCCTGTGTGATGAGTTCTTGCCCAATAACCACTTTGCAAAGACAAGCGTAGAGATGGCCATGTATTTGTGATGCCTCAAGAAGAAAAGTGGAATCTGCATTTGCAGATTGCCTTGACGCTTGTTTCAGAATGGCCCAAATTAATGAAAATCTGTGAAGAGCAGAGACAGGATATAGTCTCAGTTTGCCAGAAAGTAACAAATATTGGCCTGAAGAGGTTAGCTGAGGAATTGCTCCAGATATTGAAGGCAACATTGTTGGGACTTGATTCCGAACAGATTCATGAGCTATGGCTGAAGATCTTGAAGTGTGAAAGAAGACAGAAAAAACTCTTGTGCTGAACTGCAATGAGATAACTGCAAAATGCATATTCTGAAAGCATTATGCCTTGCCAAGCATGAAAGCACAGGTTTAACACCACATCACTTTCCAGCTTATGCAATATTCCCGTGTATGCCAGCTTCCACTCACAATTTAGGAATCAACACTTGAATACGTAGAAGAGGCTTATGCTGGTTGTTGAGTTCCATCTACAGTAATTCAACTGCAGGCCAAATCTACATTTCGGAAAGTCATGTTCTCCAATGAAATACTGGAAAATGTAACAGCTGCTCACTGGTGGAAGTCTCAAGTAAATGCTTTGGGAGGACCAAGGCTGGATCATGAAAGCAGCATCACAGGTGTTAATTGCTACAGTTTCTTTTGCTGGGACTGAATGAGTATTTTCATCACTCGGTCTGGTGTGCTCCAGGATTACAAACCTCAGGGAACAGGTGGGGCATCCATGTTGGTTTTCCTTCTCAAGCACTTTAATTCTGAAAGCCTTGAAATCACCCTCAGTGAATTGGAACAATGGGACTCAGTGGCATAATAGACTTGTGACTTTTGATCATGGATTTTAGTTATGGTTTCAAATGCTGCTTATACGTTCAGTATGGATAAATCAGTAACACAGTGTTTGTGTGAATATGGGTATAAAAAATTCACCATTTTGAACTTTGACAATGTATTGAAAAGCTAGGCAGATACTCACCGTTACCCCTGAAGTAAATTTGTGGTGAGAAAAATCCAAATAGGCATTAAGAGAACATTTTAATATAAAAATACAGTCTTAGGTCCTGATCCTGCAAGTACTTATACATATGCATAACTTTAAGCATAGGAGTAAACCCAGTGAAGTCAGTGGTACTATTCACATGAGTAAAATTACCCATGCGCTTAAGTGTTCATAGAATTGGGGTCATAATTTTTCAATATTTTGTTTTTTGCCTACCTCAGTTTTGTGAAATTCAAATAAGATATCCTACCAGCAGTGACATTGGAAAAACCCAGCATTTATCATTCAGTTCATGTTAAATTTTAATCAGAAATTACAATAGCTCAGATTTGGGGGTTGGGTTGAGATTTGGTAACAGTGATTTCAATCAGATTATTTAAATCACGGTTTGAATGCCTGCACCTTGCAGAACAGCTGATAGTCTGAGACAGGCAGAGGGAGGCAGGCAGAGGATACACAGACATGTATGAACTCTACTGAACTGCCCGTCAGCCAATCCACCCCTGAGCCTTGAGGACTCTCACATTCTTCCCCTGCCTTGGGCCCCACTCTCACAGCTCTGCAGTTCTAGCCCCTGGCCAGGAGGATTGAATAGAATCCCAATCAGCACTGAAGGGAAGTTTGTATCGACGTACGCAACTGAGTCCTCGGGGCCGACTGCTGCCTCCCAAGTAATGAGAGAATTGAACTGTCATCCCTTGCACTGCGGTGCCGAATGCTCTGACTTCTAAGCACCTGGGTCTGTCTGGAGTTTTTAGGGTGGGATTTTCAAAAGTGCTTGCCCTGGGCTGAACTCTGAGCCCATTTTGGCCATTGTCAACTTCCCCCGGTCTAACTATGCGCCCATTACTTTTGAAAATCTCATTATTATTATTATTATTATTATTTTTTACATCTGAAAAGCTCCCCATAATCACTTGCCGCGTTTCATTATTGTACATGGAATTAGTTCAGAATGATCACGTCTTCCACAGGTGAAGTTGTGCAGACCTGGGAGATCTGTGGAAACAGCACTCTCAGCCCCGTCAACAGTGGGAATAACCTCCTGTGATGGAGGCAAGGAACAGTGCTGACTTGGTCTCAAGACAGCTGTATCCATCTCCTGGGTGGGGAAGGGCATTTGAGGGGTGAGAGTAAAGAAAGGGAGAACAAAGGCTCCAAGAGGGACTTGGGGGAGCCTGGGAAAATAGGTGAACATCAGAAGGTTTCCCACTTGTTAACTCGTAGCATGTAGCTTCCATTTGGGTAAGGGTTGGTGCATGTTCAGAGGTAGGGGAGAGTTTTTGACAGCACCTGCCTTGGGGGTGGGGAATAGGTAGGAACTGGGAAGTTCTTGTCTAGGCACTCAGATACCATGGTGGTGGGAGCCATACAAGTACCTGGAGAGGTTAAATGAGTGGGTTTGAGCATTGGAAGCAGGGCAGGACTGAGATATTAGAGATGAAGGTGACCTAGTGGCTCCAGTGCAGTCCATCATGTAGGGGTCTGAGCAGGACGCTCTAGTGTGTGGTCCCATCAAGTGTTCCAGTGGGGCCTGCTTGTCTTCAGGAGATGGAGGCATCAGGCAGCTGGCAGGTAGCGTTGGGTGGGGTATGATAGGGGTTTGCAGGAGGGTTGTGCCTGGGGGGCGGGGTTGAATTGCCTGCGGGGAGGTAACAGGCAGGATCAGCACCTGCATCTATCCAACGGCAGGATCAGAATAGCAAACCGCTGGGGTGGCCCTCAGGCACTGCCTTGGGCTTAGCTCACCCACACTGCCCCATTCTCAGTTTGTACTCAAAGGAAGGATTGCTTCTGGGCTCCTGCGATCGCTTTCTGCTCAAAATGAAATTTGGTTATGAAGGTACAAGCCTGGGTGATGCTGACAGCTTTGCTCCCCGGAGCGACTTTACTAATCACTTTCCCCTTAGCGCAGAAGGAGTTTTTCAGGGAACTGTAGGACTAAGGCACGTGTGGTCTGTTTATGTAGCCACTTGATCACAGGGAAGGCTGTTAAGAAGAGACCTGCAGCTCTCAGGTTTGTATGGCCCCGGGGTAGAGCTGGGAAGTCTTTAGGAGTTTGCTGCACTCTGGCTTCTCCAACACCCTGCTTTGTTTCTGAGATTATGTATTGTCTCCCATCAGCCTCGCAATGTTGCTGGGTTTCGGGGAACGGTCCGCTATGCTTCAGTGAATGCACACAAAAACCGAGTGAGTATCTCCATTTCTTAGGGGTTAAAAGAGAAGGGTTTTTCCCACCTCTGCAGCCACGAACGGTACGTCTACACTACAATAAAAGCTCAGCAGCATGGCCATGGCTGGCCCGAGGCAGCTGACTCTGTCTGTGGGGCTCAAAACTGCCGTGTAGACATCTGGTTCAGGCTGGAGTGCAGACTTTGAAACCCCACGAGGGGGGTGTATGGCAGAGCCCGGGCTCCAGCTCGAGCCCAACTGTCTACACTGCTATTTTTAGCTCTGTATCGTGAACCTGAGTCAATTGACCCAGGCTCTGAGCCTCGATGCTGTGGGGGTTTTATTGCCGTGTAGACATAGAGTAGCTCTGTAGCTGCGGGAGGGGTTGGCTGGTGTGAGTTGCTCGTTGCTTACAGCACGATGATGTGTCAAATAACTCCAGCTGAAGTGGAAGGTTATTGATTGTATGTGTAAAAATATGAGCTAGTCATTGGCTTTTCTCGAATTGCCTGTCTAGTATTTGGCAGTTACCATATTTGCTGCTCCTGTTAAGAAAAAATAAAGCCATGTCCCTGTGCGGCTCCTTGCCATGGACCCACCGCCCCAGGGCCCCAGCAGCATGCTGGCCGTAGCAAGGCTGTGGCTCCTGGCAGCCTGGCCCTGGTGACATAGAATCATAGAATATCAGGGTCGGAAGAGACCTCAGGAGGTATCTAGTCCCACCCCCTGCTCAAGGCAGGACATGGGTAACTCAGAACAAATCCTAGATTTTTTTCCTCCGAAGAGGGACATTACTTCTTCAAAATATTTGGCCTATTTCGCCCCAGTCTCCCCCAATGTCTGGTCTTCCCCCTCTCATCCAGTATTTGTAAATATT
Organism: Mauremys mutica; assembly: GCF_020497125.1. NCBI lineage: Eukaryota > Metazoa > Chordata > Testudines > Geoemydidae > Mauremys > Mauremys mutica. The sequence continues at coordinate 207,669,043 of NC_059074.1, read as the reverse complement.
TAAGTAGTGTTTCCTGTGTTTATGGTAAAATTCTTCTGATGCTTAGACTATGGAACTAAAGTTCCTGCCAAAAGTCCCCTCTGCCCGATCTCCTCCTTCCCTCCAGCCTTTTGGCATCCCAAGTGAGCTGGCTTTTAGGAGGAGATTTGGAAATGCATATGTGTAATTACTGTAAGCGGTAAAACACAGGTCCGGCGCTTTTAATCTTCCCGGGGCTTCCCAGACAGCTAATTAACCCCAACAGTTCTCCCTGGAAATGGGCAGATCAGTGTTATCCTCTCTCACAAATTGGGATGCTGACACCCGAGAGGCTAAGTGACTAGCTCAAGATCACAGAAGGAGTCAGTGTCAGAATGGGATTAGTAATCAGGCTTCTAGGCCGGGAGTTGCACTGTGTTCTGCAGCCCCTCCGCAAACGGCCTGCCGACTGCTGAAGAACAGGGATAAAAAGAAGTATTGACCAGCTCCCCATGCATTGAGCATCATCCATTCTGTGCACTGAATGAGGCAGGGTCCTGTGGGAAAAAATAGCCCGTGACTGTGTAATTACACGCATAAGCACAAGGGCTACAAGTTCAGCTTGCACAGACAACCTCAGTTCCTGAGGTCTGGACGCTTGACTGTACAACCTGAATAATATTTACCCTCGTTTCTGGAAGTGTCCTGAGAATGGAGGTGACACACGCCCAAGGCGGTGTTCACTCCCCTTGACAGACAGTGGTGGCTCTGCACGTGCACCATCTCCCACACAGCAGGAAAGATGCTGTTTGGCTGTTTTTGCTTTACTTTGTCTTCTTTTTCTCCAGGAGATGGGTCGACATGATGACCTGTGGTCCCTCTTTTACATGTTAGTGGAGTTTGCAGTTGGTCAGCTTCCATGGCGCAAGATCAAAGATAAGGTAGGAAACATGGTGACTGAGATGTAATGGGGGTAAAGTCTGTCCAGCAGCTGTTCCACTCCCCTTTCCTGCACCTCGGCATAGATCAGAAGCCGTTTTCCAGGGCTTTTCAGAAAGCATTGGGCAGAGTCAAGCCCCTGGGCTGTTCCACTGAAACCTTGGGTGTAGGTGTCAGGGAACAACTTTCCGCCTGTCTCAAGGAGAGTGCACCACCCACAGCTGCTGAGTAAACTGACATTTACATTGAATGCACACTCCACCTCACTGCAGCAGTTCTTGGAATACTCTTAAATCGCCTTCAAACCAAGGCTGCTAACTAGTAAATCTACCAGTGCACTCCCACGGTGCTTCCTGCCGCTTCCCTAGCTACGTTCATGGGACGAGAGCTGGCTTGTAACATCAGCATCGCTGGGTAGGATTTTGGCTGTACTTTAGCGCACACACAAACGCTTCCTTCCCCTCTCTGATCTCCTTGCGGAGGTCTGTAACGTGGCCTAAAATGCAGTGTGTCCCCCCTGGATTGCTTCCAAGCTGGAAATGAATGGTGCCGTCTCAGCTTGTCTGCCGTCAGCGACCACCTCAGCCCTGGCTGCTGGCCCATCGTGTCTGTCCTGTGGTGATGAGCTGACTGGTTCCTTCCCACCAGCCAGCTTCCCAGGAAGTGCTAAATGGGAGTGTTGGCTGGCGAATCAGATTGAGTCCGTGGGAATAAAACAGACCATCCAGGTGTTCCTGAAAGATCCCCCTGGGGGAGGGAAGAGCCAGAGAGCAGCCACCCCTTGGAGTCTCCACTGAAGGGGCAGCTCCCAAGAGGAGTCCAAGCTTCCCTGCATGAGCAGATCAGCCTCACTTTGCTAGGGAGTGTGTGTAAGCAAGACCCTGGGGGCTCCTGAAGGGTCTGTGCTGCCCACTGCAGGCGAGTTTCGGCTGAGGGGTTAGGAGTTTGCAGCCAGGAGAGTGATGGTGGGATCGGGTGTATGTCCCCTTTCTGCAGGAGCAAGTTGGCATGATCAAAGAGAAGTATGAGCATCGAATGCTGCTAAAACACATGCCGTCTGAATTCCACCTCTTCCTGGATCACATTGCGAACCTGGACTACTTCACCAAGCCCGATTATCAGGTAAGAGACTGGCCTTGTGGGGAGCCTGGTCATGTCACTGGGGAGGGCTGCTTTGATTTCACAGGTGGAGAGGCCATTCCTGTGAAGCCGGAGAGATGCAGGATCATAGGGTGGTTTGTCACTTTTGAGGTTTTTCCTCTCTCCTCCCACCCCATCAAACAAAAAGCCCCGACCTCTGAGGCAGACAGACCCATCACCATGAACCTTGGTGGCGTGAGAGCTGTTTGAACGTTGTCAGCAGTCTTTTAAAGACAGTTAAAACATCAGTCCTACATGGCATAGTGACAGTCGGGCCTGTAGGGTGCATAATCACCCTATAAATCACCCTCTTGGAAAATCCAGGTTATGTTCCTCAAGGAGCTGTGTCTGAGCTAAGCATGTTACATGTCTGCTGCCAGTAGCTGACTACTCTGCACATGCGTGTCTTCCTTCGGAGGCCCATGGGCCCTGCCTGCAGAATGAGCCCCACTGCGCAATCATGCCGGGCAGTTATGCACACATCTGGTCTGCCGGAGAGAGGAACTCCAGGCTCTAGGGACGCAGCAGCAGACCAGCAGCATGGTTTAATCAAATCAAGGTTAAAACGTGCACACTTTCTTTTCCTAGCTCTTAAGAGGTTCTAGGCAGCCAGTGGGGAGAGGGACGCATTGGGAAGCAATGTCTGATGCTCTCTCCGTAACATTTACTTTCTATTCTTGACACCGTCCTTAGAAAGGAAGGGAAAACTAATCTGTCACTTAGGCCTTGGCTACATGGGAAAGTTGCACCAGTTTAACTTACATCGCTTTTGAAGTTTATTTAGTTAAACCAATGCAAACCCCTGGAGGGGTGATCCAGCCTGCAGATTTGGTGGCTGCATCCCACCAAGATGAAGTGACTCGGCCAAGGGCATGCAGGAAGGCACTGGCAGACCCGGGGATTGAACCCTGAGTCCTCGTCCAGAATGTTAATCACAGTCCATCCTGGTGCTCGGGCAGGGGGAAGGCTCCCCACACTGTCCACAGACGGCTAAGCGCCCCCAGCTCCTGTCGTGTAATTGACTCACCCAGCACCAGGCGGGCAGGCTGCGGCAGAGCCCAGGCCAAACCCCAGGTGTCCAGGCCTCCATCCATTGCCTTACAGAGACCATCCTTCCCCCTCCTGCAGCTACTGTCTCACTCCCTGCACTGAGCTGCCACCATGGGTGACTCCTTGTGTCTCACAGGCTGTGGGCAGCAGAGCCAAAGCCGTGCATTCAGCCCCTTGACTTCCAAAGGCAGGCAGCTGAGTTACTGCTGTACGGGAGACCTGGGGTCTCAGCCCAGCTCTGCCAGCAGGCACGTTTTCTTTTCTATGTGAGCAACTTCTCAGTTACCAGAGCTGAGAATGAGGGATTTTCCCCTTGGAGGTACGGCTGTAAGGTCTCGGTTAATATTAAGTATACAGCAGTACTAACACCAGTCAACAGAAGAGAGGACTTGCACTTATATCTGTCTAGCTCCTAGGCCAGGTCACCTTCCCCTAGGCGACTGGATAGTTTGTATGGAAGGGCTCTCTCTCAAGGGTCTGGACTCAGTGCTGGTGTTCCATGCATTGCTCTCCGCAGCCCACCGTGCCACTCCAGAGCATCACCTACAAAGTCCAGTAACTTTGGAACGATCAAGTTCTGGAGCTGGTTCTTGCTGCTGGGCACTAGATCTCAGCTGGGGCATCCCCACGATATTAGCTTTATGGCTCTTACCCATTATTTTCCCCTATCTCCACTCAAAAAAGCATTATAAAAAGTTACAATTTGTAAAAGAGGTCGTTTGGCAGTGCTGTGTCTCATGGGACACGTTACCAAATGACCCCAAATGTGCCCCATAAACCTTAACCTGGGGCCCTAACTGGGCATTCCTGTTTCCAGGCTGATCTGAGAGGGGATGTGGCTTTTAGAACAGGCTGAAAGTTCAGCTTTCTAGAGACAGGCTGATAGAACCTTAGCTACGCGAAGCCCTGTGATACGGGAGAAAGAGGTACCAACTGGAGCTGGTCAGAAGATTTTCATCAAAAGTTTTCTGGCAGAAAATGTTTGACAAATGCAGAATTTTTAATAAAATCATTTCCTCTGTGTGTGGGGGAGGGATGGTAGGGGAGAGAATTTAAAAAAAAATAGTTTCCAAAAGTTTTGTTTTGGAAAATGTTTGAAATTTAGTTTCAAAACATTTCAATTTGAAATGTCTTTTATGTTATGTTTTTCACTTTATACTATTTCTATCTAGTATTTTACATTGTTTCATGACATATAGTAGTAATGCATAAGAAGACATGGCATGTTATCATAGGACGGGGCGTGTCATATTATACACTTTTACCAGTAACATCATTTTATGATGTTAGTCATAATATAGCCAAAGTATTCTATTCTATTTTTATACTTTCAATAAGAAAAGAAGGTAAGCACTTAGTATTGTCATAGGAGGAGCAGCTGTTTTCAATCTCCTAGAGAAATGATTCCAGGGTAACACCAGAAAATTGAAAACAGCTGCTCTTCTAATTAGCACACTCAGCATTTATCTCATTTTCTAGATCCAAGTGTCAGTGTCAGATTGTTTCATTACAACACAAACAGGAAACACTTTGAGCTAGATTAGAAAATAAGGAGGTTTCAATGTGTACTAAGTAGCAGCTGTCATTAATGCTTTTTTTTAATGAAATAAAAAACAAAATAGTATATTTTGAATATTCTATGATGTTATGATGTGATGTCACATGCACTACTGCCGATGTCATGAAATTATGTAAAAATTATAAAATAACATGAAAAAATTAACAGTTTGTTTTGAAACAAACTTTGGAAATTTTTCTGAAATTAAATTTTCAAAACTGAATTATTTCAGAATTTCGGTTTCACGGGAAATTTTTAAAAAATTAAGTTTTTTGTTCTGATTCTGAACTAAAATAAATTTCAAAATGTCAGAAATCCCCATGAAATGGACATTGTGAGTTTGAACAAGCTCAGTGTTTTAGGCATTCTTTAAAGCAGCTGTCAGCTGTTAGAGGTCCTATACCTTCCTCCTTGTTGCTATGTTTATTCTTCTAGCTGATCATGTCGGTGTTTGAGAACAGCATGAAGGAACGAGGCATTACTGAGAACGAGGCCTTTGACTGGGAGAAAGCTGGAACGGACATTTTATTGTCTACAAGCACCTCCACGCCACCACAGCAGAACACCAGGCAGACAGCAGCCATGTTTGGGTGAGTGTTATGGTCACACCTGTCATGCTGTCAGCAAGCACTGGGCCAAGGGAGAGTCACTGGAAGGGACACAGGCCATGATTGCCATGGACAATAGGATTAGGTGCAGAAGCCTTGTTCGTTTGGCTGTAGAGATGAAGTGCGTATAATACGGTGTGCCCAAGTCACTGGATTGCACCTGGATCCCGAGAATTTGTCTTGGTGCTGTCACCTTGTATGTTCTACTGGTAACGTTCCCCTGGTTACGCTGTTACATTGGGAGGGTGCTGCGCATGATGTGGTGCATGGCACTAGCCATCGTGCCAATGTACATTACACGGTCCCTGGTGCTCGCCAGAGGGAGCCGTGTGCTGATACACATTATGTGGTATCTGGCTTTCTCCAGTGGGGTCCGTGACCCTGGGACAAAGAGCTATTTAGATATTTTTAAATGGGCTGGAAAAACTCCTCCTGCGGGGGATTGAAAAGATTGGGATTGCCTGTTTTAGCGAGGTGGAGAATCAGAGGGGCCGTGACAACAGTCGATAGAGCAATGAAGGGCTCAGAAAAGGGGAGTGGGACGTTCTCTTCTCCCCGCCTCACAGCGTTAGGATAGGGGACAGTCAGTGAAACTGAAAGGTGGCAAATTCATGACCGATGAAAGGAAATGGTTTTTCACAGAATGTGTGATTAACCTCGAACTCCTCATCACAGGAAGTCACAGAGGCTGGGAGCTTGTCAGATGAAAGAGATTGGATGTTTATATGGGTGGCAAGAATATCTAGCATTCTAATAGCGAGTGCTGCCATGTTCTGGCAGGGATATTAGATCTTGTATTCTGGGGTTTAAGCCAATCTCTACCTGTTAGAGATCAGGGTAAAACCTAATGTGGGGGTAGCTTAGCCCATATCTGCCTCTTCAGGATTCCTTCGCCTTCTGCTGGATCATCAGTAGCGACCCCGTCCAAGACAGGAGACTGCAGTAGGTGGACCCTGAGTCCGTCCTGTCTGACACTTGCTTTGAATAGACATAAGCAGGTGGCATGTTTAGAATCTTCTGAGTGGTTTAGCAGCACAATCCAAGAGGAGGCAACTGGAATTTTCTCTGAAGTCACCTAGGTGCTTATGAGGGTCCTGTCATACCTGGACGACGAGCACCTGCTCCGTCTCACTGGGTAGGACAACGTGGGTCAGGTTTATGGAACCCCATTGGCTTGAGACTAGGGGGACTCTTCACCTACAGCAGGCTATTCCCTAATTGTCCATTCTGGGGAGTCCAGCAGCTTCTCTGAAGCAGGGGTTTTCAGCCTGGAGGTTGTGACCCCCAAGGGGTCACGTATAGGTCTGGGGGACTCCCTTCCCTTGTTTGTGGCTAGAGGGGAGGAGTTTCGTGAACTTGTTGTGGCATGGGTTGCTGGCCTGGGGAAGGTTACGACCCCTGATGCAGCCAGCCTGGCAGCTCCTACATGTGGCGTGGGGTGCTGAGGCAGGTCCATGGTGCAGGATATATCAGGGTCCTGGTTCTCTCTGTGATCAGAGTTGTTGTTTTGTCTTGATGTCCCCCGTAGGGTGGTTAACGTCACTCCAGTTCCTGGGGACTTGCTGCGTGAGAACACTGAAGATGTCCTACAGGGTGAACACTTGAGCGACCAAGAGAATGCTCCTCCGATCCTGCCAGGCCGGCCAGTGGAAGGGCTGGGCCAGGCTCCTAACATGGCCTTCAACGAGACCGAGGTTTGGGAAGAGACGGACGTGAACCGCAACAAACTCAGGATCAGCATCAGCAAAGTAAGGAACCTTCCTCTTGTCCGGCAGTGAGATGTGCGTGCCCAACTCAGGCCATAGATTTAAAACCAGAAGGGACCACTGTGACCATCTGGTCTGACCTCCTGTATAACACAGGCCAGAGAACCTCACCCAGTGGGTGCTGCCCTGAGGGAATTCTTTCTCCCGGCTACATGTATGATGCTGTCTAGCCCAAACACTTGTGGTTGAACTAATGTGTGTCTTTGAGACATCCCAGCTCAATAGAAAGACTCCAAGCTTTGGAAGATTTACCCCATCCCTTGGGAAGCTGCTGTAGTATGAGACATCATCTTCCCTTGTAGGTACTTATAAACCAAGATCAAGTCACCTCTTTATCCTCTCTTGAATAAGCTGCATAGCTTCAGCTCCATAAGTTTATCACTGATAGGCAGGTTTTCCACACCTCAGATCATCCTTGTAGCTCTTCTCTGAATTGCACTTCGAGTTTTTCAGCATCCCTTTTGACGTGTAGAATCCAGAAATGGGCACACTACCTGGCAGTGGTCTCACCAGTGAGGTAATATCGCCTCCCTACTCCCACTCAATATTCCTTCATGTTAGCCTTATGCCACAGCATTGCACTGGGAGCTCATGTCCACTTGGTTTTCCCCAGGATCCCAAAGACCTTTAATCACTGATTTCCCAGACAGAGCCCCCATCCAGTAAATGTGACCTGCATTCATTGCTTCTAGATGAATGACCTTGAATTTCATTGTTTACAAACACGTATTACTTGATTACTGCCATCTCATCAAGTGGTCCAGATCACTCTGTGTCAATGGCCTGTTCCCATCATGAATTACCAGCCCACCAATCTTTCGTCATCTGTTCTTCACCAAGGCGTTTATATTTTCTTCCAGATCATTAATAAAAATGCCAAATATTTTCGGACCAAGAACCGGTTCCTGCAGGACCCCACTAGAAACTCTCTCACTGGATGATGATTCCACATTAACAGTTAGGTTTGAGATCTGTCAGCCAGTTTGTCACCCATTTCATATGTGCCATACTGATTTTTAGTGCTAATTTTTGTTATCGGAGTGTCATGTGGTACAAAGTCCAAGTATATAATGTCAGCGTGGTTATCTTTATCAACTGGACTTGTGATCTTGTCAAAGAATGATATCAAGTTCATTTGACAAGTCCTTTTTTCCACAAAGGCCTGTTGATGGACATGGATTATATTCCCATCCTTTAGGTCTTTGTGGATTGAAACTCATGTCAACCTTTTCACGGCTCTGCCTGGAATCAATGGCAGGCTAACCGCCCTGTCGCTGCCCGGGTCATTCCATGCATGCCTTTTATATATTGGCACGGCATTAGCTTTCTTCCAGGCCTCTGGAGCTACTTAGTATTCTAGGATTTATTAAAAATTAACATCACTAGTCTGGAGAGCATCACAGCCAACTCATTTAAAACTCTTGGATGCAAGTATTGTGGACTGGCATGTTCCCCTTAGAGACTGGTGTGTAGTGGAGACAGGATCATACACTAGAATGGGGAAGCTTTGTTTCCATCATGTCTTACATTCTTACGTCCATATTGTGGAAACCATATGCCACAAAAATCTGTAACTCCTGGTTCCAAAAGTCACCTCAGCTTTTTCTGTTCTTGAGAACCACCAAATATACTGCAGCTTCTCATTCGGGCCTGAGACACCCCTGACAGCCCCGGCACAGCAAATCCACTTGGTGGTTTTCCTTGTGGGTGCTCATTTTGGCTCATGCAGGAATTATGTCAAATTGTTAGTCTTGGAGCAAGTGCTGCTGGTCTGATTTCCCTCTCTGGTCTGCTGCAGTTGGCAGCCATAGACATTCCTTCCCGACGGTTGCTTTTGCTCATCATTCTCTGTATTCCTGCTGAATGCTACATACAAGGTACTGGGCCTGGAAAACCCGGCTTCCCCTATCATGCCAGTCTGATTTCCTTTAGAGATAGATGTGAATTATACCAGGAGCCTTCATGTCAAAGGGGGCATTCAGACCTCCTTTCTGCACAGTAATGGCACATCTTGACAGTGCTGAATGCCAGAGCACTGGTGAGCCATGCCGGAAGGTCACCCACAGATAAGAGAGGCCTCTTCAGGAGCCACAGTCTGACCAGGGGGAGCTTCCATCAGTCTGAGTGTGCTGCTGTTTCTTGCCAGTTTCCGGGATAAGCAGTTGAGGACCTCCTGCAGGTGCTGAGCCCCTGGAGCTCCCAGGAACTTGAACAAAAATTGCAGCTGCTTTACACCAAGCAGGGTTGGGGGCGTATCATCCCGCCCCATGAAACTCAGGCCTCTCCTTTTCTTTCTGTCAGAGAACATAAGAGCAGCCACACTGGGTCAGACCAAAGATCCATCTAGCCTAGTATCCTGTCTTCCGACAGTGGCCAATGCCAGGTGCCCAGAGGGAATGAACAGAACAGGGAATCATCAAGTGACCCATCCCATTCCAGAGGCTGTAGCTGTGTGCTGCGTGTTTTCAGATAAAAGGACACAGCAGCAGAGCTGCAGCTAATCCTGCTTTGCAGATGAGTCCCAGTCAGCCCCTGGGCAGGAGGAGCTGCTGCTGCTCAATGTAAGTAAGGTCCCAGCTGTGTCGCTGCTTCCAGTGTCAGTCCCAGCCTCCTGTGCTGTGTCAGCACCAGACTGAATGCAGTGGCAGCGTCTGACGCTCTCCTTTCTCCATTGCTGTCTGCACCACTGCTGACACCACCACTGTCCTCCTGGGCATCCTGTCCTGCAGCCCTGGGGCTGCCCTGACTCCCCTCTTGTCCCCCCCATTCAGGCACCAGCCAGACCTTGCCACTTTTCTCCACATCTCTCAGATCCAACCCTTTCTCTCTCTCCCATCCAGGCCCTCTGCAGCTCCCCCCTTCACTACTGCAGCCACCTGCCTCTGGCCTCCCTGCTCCCTTCCAAGCTATGCAAAACCCTGGGCTGAGATCCGCTTCCCGGTCAGCCGTTACTCTGACCACAGCCTCCCATTGGCCTCCCTTTCTCCGCTGCATCAGGCTCCTTGGCCTACAGCCCCTCACAACTCAGTCCCGCGTTCTTCCTCGCCGCCCCTTGTGCAGAGAGCTGCCTCCCTGGACTAGCCCACGAGATCACTGCCATCTCCTCCAGACCTGCTTCTCCTGTGATCGCTGCAGGACATCGCCAGCTGATCCTGGGCACGTGCTCAGCAGGGATGGCGGGTTCATTATTTAGCTCTTTGTTTCACATACAGTCTAAACGATTTCTATCCTCTGGCATATGTGCACGGTCAGGCCTGCTCTGCACACACAGTTTGTGCCACTGTCTCTTGGGGGCTGATTTTTCACTGATGGGGCATACCAGTCCCACCTCAACTGCGGACGCAGGTATGCTGTTAAAAAGGGGCCTTATCCCAATCTGGCTTATTCCCATGCCTCTACAGAAATAGCTACCAGTATAAAATACCATTCCCCGGTGCAGCCACATCCCCTCTGGGGGGCATTATCTGCTGTAGTTATAGCACTGCAACCTTGGTACTCCTCTCCTCCTCCCCGCCCAGTTCCCTCCTGCTTGTTACACTCACGTCTTGTGTCGATGGCCAATTCTGTGGGGCAGGGACCATCTCCTGCTGCCAGCACAACAGCGCCCAAGTCAGGCGTGGGCCCCTGAGCGCTGCCAGAAGACCAGGGACTACATAACACCCAGCCCCTGCCAGAAAAGCAACCCTGGCACAGGAGCAGGCTCTGGCAGCCACACCGGGGTCCCGGGCAGGTGGTGTGACAGAGATGATTCTCCCTTGCCCACCTCCACTCCCTTAGCTGCTGCAAGAGTGTTTTTTAAAAGCGAGTTCACTCCAAACACACGAATAGATTAGGTTGAGGAGGTGCATGAAGCTCATCCAGAAAAGACCCTCTTATTCTGAAGTAAGAGGGTCCACACACGGTGTTATTCCAGGACAGCTGTTCTGCTTTAAATTCACCCCCTTCCTTCATGTGGAATAGCTTTCGTGTGTTGACCAGCCCCTACGTTTCCCCAAGCACAGCCAGCACAGGCCATGAGAGGACAGCTGTGGTTGTATTGTTCTGGAAGGAAGAGACGGGAGAGATTCAAACCCAGAGCGAGCGTCCCAGCCGTGCTGGGTTCTCCCCCGTGTCTGCCATCAGCTGCTTGACATTCTCTGTGTTTTCCCCCATACAGACCCAGTGCATGATGGAAGAGGAACAGAGAAGTGCTGTCTGCCCCAGCTCCCCGATACGGGCGCCTCCAGACTCCCCTACCACTCAAGTGCGCTCTCTGAGATACCGTCGTGTGAACAGCCCTGAGTCGGAGCGCCAGTCCACTGCCGATGGCAAAGCAGATCTACACGAGAGAAGGTTTGCTCACACACCACAGCATCCTTTCTGCTATGCCCTGGGAAATGAAGGGCAAGCGAGCCCACTGGCCTCCTGCCCTGCAGGGGGTATGGCTGGATTTGTAACACATTGTAAAGTGTTTTTCTTCAGCCTCAGTTTCTCTCTGGCTTTTGGTTCTCTTATTGGCATGACACGCTATGCAGGGGCTGCCTACGTAGGCTCCTCCTCCTCTTCGCCCCTCTATAAAACCGCCACGTCTCTCTTGTGAAGCCTAGAGACGTTTGTGCAGAGGACGCCTGGCTGGTTTGCTAGCTGGCTTCTTGCTGGCATTGAGAAACCAGTTGTTTTATACTCAGCATGCTGCCGCTCTCCCAGCTGGAAACTCAGCAGGTCTGAAGGGCTGGCAGTCTAGGGCTGTGCCATTCTTGAGAGTCCCAGTAGGAAGGTGGCTTCGGGGGGAGAGGTTAGAAGTTCTGGGATGGCAGGACAGGTGTGCAGAGGGGTTGCTGGAGGCTTGGCAACAGGAAGGGGGGCTGGGGGTCAGTCGCTGGTGGGGGCAGGGAGTCACAGCTGGAAGGGCAGGCGGTTTGTTAGAGGGAGGCAAAGGTGAGTCTAGCAACCGGAGAGTGTTCACAGCACATGGCTGGCAGCAGGAGGGAGGTGGGAGTGGACCACTAGCCACACAAAGTTCAATGGGACGCACCTAGACAGGGGTTTACCTTGCTGTCCCTGAACGTGCTCGTTTCACCCGTTCACCTCCTGGCTGGGGGAGCGTGCTTGTGTGTGCGCACAGCGCACTGGGAATCTGCAGCACAAGCCCTGACTTCAAGTGGCAAAGGCCACAGGAAAACCTTGTGTGAGGTCCGTGGGGAATGAGGCCGCACTGGCTGTAATGAGGAAGGGGAGCAGTTTAGGGTAGAGGTAGGAAATGAGCATGCCATGAAGTTCAGCACTGGGGCTGTTCTGGTGTGGTTTGGATAGAAATCTGAACCTGCTGATGACACAGGGAGGTGTGGGATCACCAGGATTCAGACACAAAGAACAGGAGTACTTATTGCACCTTAGAGACTAACAAATTTATTTGGGCTTAAGCTTTCGTGGGCTAAAACCCACTTCATCAGATGCATGCAGTAGAAAATACAGTAGGAAGATCTATACACACAGAGGACATGAAAAAATGGGTGTTGCCATACCAACTGTAACGAGAGTGATCAATTAAGGTGGTCTGTTATCAGCAGGAGAAAAAAAACTTTTGTAGTGATAATCAGGATGGCCCATTTCAAACAGTTGACAAGAAGGTGTGAGTAACAGTAGAGGAAAAATTACCACGGGGAAATAATTTTTACTTTGTGTAATGGCCCATCTACTCCCGTCTTTATTCAAGCCTAATATAATGATGTCCAGTTCTGCAGTTTCTCGTTGGAGTCTGTTTTTGAAGTTTTTTTGTTAAAGAATTGCGACTTTTAGGTCTGTAATTGAGTGACCAGGGAGGTTGAAGTGTTCTCCTACTGGTTTTTGAATGAATTATCACATTGGCATCAATATTTCCCTCTCTCTGGAAGAGGGCACATGGTTTGTGGCTCACAGTGTGGAAGACGCATACTTTCATGTGCACATTCACCCAGGTCACAGAAGGTTCCTCAGCTTCCTCTTTGGTCAAGACCATTACCATTACCAGTCCCTGTGCACTAGGTCCATACATTTCATAGAAGTGACCTTGGACTTGACTGCAGCAAGAGCCGATCTACCTAACAAAAGATTCCATGCCAAGGAGACCCCATAAACCAGGTCACCCTCAGACCTTGCACTGCAGTCAAAACTTGCCTCTCCTTCCTTGGCCACAAGGTCTCATGCATACACATGATGCCATTTGCCAGGCTCCATCTCTGTTGCTGTCAAACCTGGCTTCAGTCAGTCTACTCACCAGAAAAAGTCAGCATCATTGCCAAAGTAATAATTCTATCCAGAGTTCTAGCCTCTCTTGTCTGGCAGACAAAGCCTGTAGAAAGTTTGAGTGGGGACTCCTTTCCTCACACCTACATCCTCATTCATTCATCTCTCACCAGACCTCCCATTGAACTTTTAGCCACATGCTCTGTGTCCCACCTCTCGGTGAAAGTTGCCTTCCTAGTTGCCATCACATCAGCTAGAAGAATCAGTGAACTAGGAGCACTCATGGCAGACCTACCGTATATACCTTTCATAAAGGAAAGATCTCTCTTCACCCCCACCTGGAATTCATCCCTAAAGTAATTTCAGAGTTGCACATGAGAGAAAGAACCCACTTACCGAATTTTTTTTCCAAAACTACATGAGTCTGATAAGGAAAGACCGCTTCATTCTCTAGATGTCTGAAGAGTGCTGGCCTTTTCTCTACAAACAACAAAAGCGCTTAGAAAGATGCCTAGACTTTTTGTGTCAATAGCAGAGAAATCAAGGTGTCAAGCTCTATTTGCACAGAGACTTTCTAAATGGATCTCTGGCTGCATTATCCTTTGCTACCAACTAGCTCGCATCCCTCTCCTGGAGGGAGTGAGGTCTCATTCCATCAGAGCACAAGCCACCTTTGCTGCATGTCTGAGAGACGTACCTCTACTGGAGATATGTCAGGCAGCTACCTGGAGCTCCTTGCTCATTATACTTTGGTCCAGTCTTCTACAACAGACACAGCTGTGGGGACAGCAGTATTACAGTCAGCCATCACTTCTGTGCCCTCGCACCCACCTGCTGTTCGACTGTTGCTTGCAAATCTCCCATGTGTGAATTAGACATAGGCACCAATGGACACTGCTACTAGAAATTTCCAGACTCAGGCTCATGGTGTGCATGCGTAGTCACACGTGGAAGATGGATAGGGACCACACATCTTGAAGACCCTCCAGTTACAGATAAGTAACCTCCACTTACTTGCCCTACACGGTAACTGGAGTTCTTTGCGATGTGTGCCCCCTGTGGGTGCTCCACTACCCAGCCGTCTTTCCCTCTGCTTTAGAGTTTCCTCTGAGGGACTTTGTGGTGGAGAAAGAACTGAGGGGAGTTCACCCATGCAGCCCTGTATAGCCTCGGTGTAGGGCATGAGGATGTGTAGGGTGCGTGTGCGGGCCAAATGAGCACTGCTACTGAAAATCTCTGATCAAACGTGCATGGGGCGCACGCGCACCTGAAGTCAAACTCTCATAGACTTTAAGATCAGAAGGGACCATCGTGATCACCTAGTCTGACCTCCTGCACACTGCAGGCCACCGACCCTCGCCCACCCACTGCTGTAATAGAGCATAACCTCTGACTGAGTTACTGTAGTCCTCAAATCATGGTTTAAAGACTCGAAGTTATAGAGAATCTTCCATTTACATTAGTTTAAACCTGCAAGTGACCCTTGCCCCACGGTGCAGAGAAAGGCACAATCCCCAGGATTTCTGACCCAGGGGAAAATTCCTTCCTGACCCCAAATATGACAGTCAGTTAGACCCTGAGCACGTGGGCAAGACCTGCCAGACACAGATATCTGGGAAAGAATTCTCTGTAGTAACTCAGAGCCCTGCCCATCCAGTGTCCCCTCTCCAGCTGTTGGGGATTTTTGCTACTGGCAGTTGCCGATGGGCCACATGCCACTGTAGACAGTCCCATCAGACCATCCCCTCCATAAACTTGTCAAGCTCAGTCTTGAAGCCAGTTAGGTTTTTTTGCCTGGGAAGGCTGTAAAAACCCTGATATGAAATGAGCATCCAGTATTCCCTCTGTCTTCAAGGCACTTTTGTAGTCTGGGTTAGAGGACTGGTCATCAGGTTACAGGAAGCATGGTGCCAGGAAACCAGAGTGCTCCTGTACACACACTGACCAGAAGGAGAGCAGCCTGAAGGGGTGTTTCCCAGTGGTGTGTAACTCCCATTTCTCCTTGTAGTCATTTAAAAGGAAAAAACATGAAGTTGGCCCTAATCCTGAAGCAATTTGGAGGGGATTTCTTTATATCATTGTAGGTTCTAGTTACATGTTTTGGGATAAGCTGGGTTATATATTGCTTGGGTGTATGGCAGAGAATTGGGGAAGGGATCACATGGGTTTTCTGAGAAAGCATGTGGGTTATGTGTTGGCTCCTAATGTCCTTGTGGTCCTAAATCTTGGCTCAAATCTTGGTTTCTTTGTCTTGTTTTCAGATCTCGCGTGGACTTACCTTGCTCCCCTTCCCGGCTGGTGTGTTCCTCCCAACCAGCACAGATGCTGTCCATCGACACTGGCCAAGTAGACCGTCAGGCAAGTGGCAGGATGGATGTGTCTGCTTCCGTGGATCACGAGGCCCTCAGCAATGCTTTCCGCTCTGTGCCGCTGGCGGAGGAGGAGGACTTTGATAGCAAGGAGTGGGTTATCATTGATAAAGAGACGGAGCTGAAGGACTTTCACCCGGGTGCTGAGCCGAGCACTTCTGGAACTACAGACGAAGAGCCTGAGGAGCTTAGGCCGATTGAAGAGGGCGAGGAGAGGAGGCGATTGGGGGCAGAAGCTGCAGTCCGGCCAAAGGTCCATGATGGGAGAACATGGGGGATGCAGCCTGTGACTGAGGAGGACAGTTCACACAGGCATGAAGGACACTGTCAAACGGTATCTGACATCAAACCTGAACAGCAGCCAGGAAGCCCAGCCCAGTTATCCTTACACTCAGCACCAGCTCTCCGACAGCACAGACGGGAGTCCGAACCAACCGGGCCTCAGAGACAGGTAAGACGTACAAAGGAACCGCAGCTCACCCACTGTGCTGGGCTCCTTCTCTGCCCCGTAGCCTCCTCACCTAGCTTAGGAAAGGTGCCATCTGGGCAAGCCCTGCTGCACTCGGGAATTTTGCTGATCCCAGCATTGGTGCCTTTGTAAACTCGCCCTGTCCAGGCTGACACGTCAGAGGTGCTCCCAGTACTGGTCAGACCACGCCAGTGCTCAGCGTGTCTTGTGACCATCTCCACCTGCTCCGGGTCCGTTTGAGCCCTGTCAGGGCAAGGGCGGGCGGAAGGCGAGACTCTCGTCGTGGCAGCTGGGTGTGTCCGTGAGAGCAGGCAGGGTTGTCTCTCAGTCCTCCGCCCTGGATTTAGGCAGGCCAGAGGGCTGCAGCGGTGGTGTTCAGACGGTCTCGGATCTGACCCAGGGCCGGCTTGGGGCAGGCCCTGGCGGGGACAGGTCACAAAACAGCTCTTTGAAAATGAAACTTGGTTAAGAACACAGAAGTGTGTACGTGAACTCCCCTTCCCCGGATAATCACCATCTGTCGGAACAAATGCACACCTGCAGACATACACACGCATACGCATACACACCGCAAAGCGGACGCCCGGACCCATTGTTGTTGTTAGGGGTGGGTTGTTTGCAGGCGTGCTCGGTAAGTGCTCTGTGTCTCCCAGACGTTCAGGAAAGGGCTGTCCGCACGCCAGGGAGAATACAATGCTAGGGACAGATGTGCGCTTCTGCCAGGGGCTGGTATTTGCATGGCCGTGAGGCTCCCCAAGCAGCAAACTGACCCAGGCACGCTCCCAAAGACGTGTCCAGAACATAGTCAGATCACACCTCACCCCATGGGGCCCTCCATCGGGGCAGCGAGCAGTCCCAGGTGGCCCATCTCCTCCCAACACCTCGAGGCCCTGCCGGGCTGTAGGTGTGGAGCAGCGAGGGCTGCTGTGTGGGGCTGTAGCCACTGTGGGCAGACTAGAACTACTGGAAACAATCACAGGACAAACCATGTGCAGGGGGACAGGGCCCGGCGCACCCCTGGTTCTGTCCCATGTAGAGCCCATGTCAGTTGTAAGGCCCCACGAGGGGTTAGAGATGGGCAGCAGATACACCTGGGAACGTCCTGTCTGCTGTGCATCTGCTCCCGGGAGCTGGGCCTGCAGTTATGGGCGAGGGCTCACCAGGGACAGATATAGCTGTGGCAGGAGACACGGAGATAATGGGCTTATGGGTGACTTGCTACTAACGTGCCAGGCGGCCCCAGTCTCCCGCGTGCTGTCAGATGCAGTCTTCTCCCATGTTCCTTGTGCATCAGATCGCCCCTTCCTAGCCGCTCCCGCGTGCCTGGGCTTGGATCCAGGCGCGTGGCCGCTCAGCGCTGCCGGCCAGCGCCGGGTTTGGTTGAATGGTTGGTTTCCCCTCTCACTTACAGCCATGCTTAGACCCTACAACTGCCTCTCAGTGCACAGCACAGCTCTGAGGGGAGCACCGTGCACTGGGCAGTCACGAAGCCTCGACTCCGGCGTGAGAAGTGAACGGGTGGGGAGGAGGACGGCAGCTGGGAGGAAAGCTGTCCGAGCCAGCCCTGTGGTGGGGAAAAGGAGCTGTGCCCCCCGCATGCTTTTATCCAGCCCTCCCTCGGGGGGACTTGGCTTGTGCCGGCCTGGCAGCTGGCTGTTGTAACAGCCCCAGCAGCACTTGGTGAGTGGAGGGGCTCCGTCCGCGCAGCATGGCCTGCGTGCCATGAGCTAACTCCGGGAAGCCTGAGAGTCTGTTAAAGCTCTGACCAGGCAGCGTGCGTGCGAGTGCATCGTGCTGAGCCGTGCAGGGTGTCTGCGGAG
Source organism: Mauremys mutica (assembly GCF_020497125.1). Classification (NCBI taxonomy): domain Eukaryota; kingdom Metazoa; phylum Chordata; order Testudines; family Geoemydidae; genus Mauremys; species Mauremys mutica. Next base: position 207,651,162 of record NC_059074.1, on the reverse strand, counting down.
GTGCCACTCACTGCAGTACCGGCTGGCGATAGCCACAGGGGTTGTTGTGTAGATACAGGACCCACCCCTGGTCCCACTGAACTCCCTTGGACCTCTGTGAGCCCGGCCTCCAGTTCTGTTTGCTACTTACACGTGAGATTAGCTGCAATCCCGTCTCTTTACAGCAGTACCTTCCTGGAGTTACCCATTTAGCGACCGAGCTACCGTCCTGTCCCAGCATCTCCCAGGTGTTGGAAAGGATGGCGGTTTCTCGCTCCTCCTCTCCAAGGGGATTAGACTGAATGACTGAATCTATCAGAGTGCGATTGCTGCTAGTGTGTGTGCACACGTGCCTGGCTTTCTGTTACTGAAGCAGCAAGGAGCCTTTATCCAAACCCAGATACCAGAGTCCAAAAGGAAAAATGTCTCAAAGCAGCAGGTTAAAGTCACGGACAGTGACTACAGCCTGCCAGTTGCTGCCTGGGATAGAAACACAAACGCACGTGCGCTCCGAGATTTTGGCTACTGGTCCCCTCTGAAAACCTTTGCACACTTTGGCATTTCTTGGAGCATGTTCCTCATTCTTGCCAGCGTGCCAGGCGCTGTACATGAAGCAGCTAAAACAGTCTCTGTCTGAGGAACTGACACAGACAGGAGAAGACACTCGGCATAGCCCGTGCCGCTGTTAGCTATTCTCCTTCATCTTCATCTTCCCCAGAGACGTCACTGAGTTGGCGAGGGATTTTTCCTGACCTACGTCTCTGGTCTCGTGGCAGAATTGATTCTTTAGGACAGGTTTGAACGAGCAAGAGGCCTGGGCACTAGGACTGGGAGTTTGGTCTGTGCACAGGAGCATGATGGAAGGAGGCACAAAGCCATGGGTAGGAGAAGGAAGAAGGGGCATAAAATCATTGACAGCACAGAGTACAAGGTAGGATGTGGCTGGAGGTGCAGGCAGAGCTGTGCATCGCCTAGACGGAGAGGCTGAGCCGCTGAGCTTGATGCTCAAGGCAAGGGGGAGCCACGGGAGGGATTCAAAGAGGGAACTGGGTGGGAGAGGAAGCTGCAGTAATCCCAGTGGGATATGCCCAGGGCAGGGGCATGTCTGAGCTGCTGGGATGGAAGGGAAGGGTCCCGGCGGGAGAAACAGCAAAGCTAGTAACAGCTAGGGTGGGAGGGAGGAGCTGAAAATGCTCTCAAGTTCCTGGCCCTGCGAGATGGCGAGGAGAGCGGTGGTGACGGCAGAAGTGGGGAGTAGGTTGTGGAGGACAGGGAGCCCTGTTTTAGCCGTGTTGAGGGTAGCCTGGCCGTGGGCTACTCGGGTGTTGTCAGAGAGATGGGCACAGGTCTGGGCAGAGGCAGACCCGTGGCTGAGGCCTCAGCACCGATATGGTACCGTGGCTGAATCCCTGCAAGCAGATGAGGCCACTCCAGACTCAGATGTGCAGCCAGACGATCAGGGGACCAAGGACAAAGCCCAGAGGGAGCAGAGACAGGACCTACCAAGGGGATGCTGGAAGTGCCGTCGAAGAGGTGAGAGGAGAACCAAGGGACAGCAGAGCCATGAACGCACTGCCCAGTGTTGTGTGCGCTGTTAATAGCAGCCAACCTTCACCCTAGAGGTGGCCGCAGTCAAGCACTTGACAGGTGGGAAGTGCCAGGTTTATGGTGGTTTGTGCCCCTTGGCGTGCCTGTGCTGTGCACCGAGTGAGGCATGGTCCTGGGGAAGAGATAGTGCGTGCTCATGTAATTAAAGGCCGTCTCCTGGTGCGTGCCTAATTATATCTGGCATGTCACGCTTGGCCCTGCAGCCTGGCTCTCATTCTTTTGACATCCCCTTTCTCTGGAATGTCCTGGGTTATCTGTAAATGGTAAAAATAAACCCGTTGTGTGCAGCTGTAACAGGGCAGGGTTTGAGGCCCCAGCACTGGCTGCTGTCAGTGGAGCTACAGGGCTGGCGGCATGAGACGGCTGCTTTCCCAGGAGGAGGATGGGCCTCTGGTGCCCCGTGGTGTGTCTGGAGCGTAGTCAGTGCAGCGGTGAGAGACTCTTGCCCCACATGGTGGCACCAGAGTGAGGTCTGGACTGTTAGGGGGATGGCTGGAGGGAGCCCCACTCGGCTCTCTCTTCCCTCCGCCCCTGGGACTGGGGGACTTCCTGCCCCTTGGGGTGCTCTCAGAGTGGGGCCTGGGCTGCTGGGGCCATGGGCCAAGTCCAGTGTGGTCAGATGCAGGGGAACATAGTACGGGTCTGTCCCTCCCACTCCTGCCGCTGCAGGAGTTGTGACAGCTCCCAGGCATTCCCAGTGCGTGCTAGGCATCCTGAATACCGGAGCCCTTGCTGGCTCCCCGTATGGTCCATACATAGCTATATAGGCACACCACACACACCCATAAATCATGACACTGCTGCAATGCAGCCACAGCCAGGGCAGTGAAACGGGAAAGCTGTTTAACATGCCTGGAAACAGCAGGCATCGGTTTAGGACAGGAAGTGAAGGGACACCATGGGCAGCTAGAACTGCAGGGGGAAGTGAGGATGGGAGAATATAATTACCCTATTTGCGCATTCCCCGGCTTTCCTCTCACCTGCGTTTGGGGGGATTTTCCTTGGTGCGTTATTTTCAGATATTTGTCAACGCATTCAACATACCTAGTCAGCCAGCCCCTCCGCCTGCTGTCTCTGCCCAGACCCCAAGAGATTTACCTTCCTTCTGTTCACTTGCACTGCGCTGAGCTAGCCAGATAGTCTTCACTGGAAGCCACGGGGCAGAGGCAAGAGCCGGCCCCACCAGGGCTGGAGCAGCCACTGCGGCGCCTCCTCCCGCTCCTGTCCCTCTGCCCTGCATTGAAAACAAGTGTCCACTGCCTCTGACAGGGCCGCTCTTTGCTTGTCTGCCTCAGTAGGTGTGATAAAGACTTTTCCTGCAGAGCCTCTGCTACAAGTGTCCTGTTTCTTTGCTCGTCCCGCAGCCGTTTGAGTTTGCCTGTGGCTGTCAGGCTGGGGAGGTCCGGCCTGGTGCATCACTGAGAACGGTAAGCCAGGGCTAAACAATGTAGAAAAAGCAACTTTTTAACAGCGTGCCTGGTGAACTGTGCTCAGCCCACAGTGCAGGCCACATGGAGTTTCTGTACAGCCCTGAGGGCTGCCCGAGCTTGTGCCTTCGAGCCATTGCAGCAGCTCAGAGCAGCCAGGGCACAGGAATGTCCTGACTGGGCCCCCTTCCTGCCTCTGGGGGTGCCTACCCAAAGGGCTTCCTGCTCCTAAGGGAGGTGCAGAGCCAGCACTCCACCGCCACAGTGGACCTCCCGCAGCAGGGCTGTTCCCTGAGAGGGAGGGGACTCGTGGACTTCAGCACACTGCTTGGGCTGGCACAAAGGGGCCGTGGCACAGAGGTGATTCCCCGAGGCTTCCTTGGTGGCTAGCAAAGGTACTAACGAGGTGGGTTGCTGCTGTGCGTTGCGGTCTGGGAGCAAATTCCCGTTTCTAGACACGGATGTGTGAGTCTCCTGGCACTTACATGCTTTAAACCCACCAGAGTCACAGCTTGGAAAGCAGGGGGAACCCCAGTGCTCACAGCCAGCCCCAGCTCTCTGGATGCCACAGGATTAACAAACACTGACAGGGCCTCAGTCATTTAGGGCTTTATTGATCACAACCAGCACCTTAAACATCACCAAGAAATCATCTGGTATCCAGGCAAACTGGGGGCTACCCAGGAGTCCCCTCCACAGAGCCTGGACACCACATTCTGCATTAGCTGCAATAGCAGGAATCAAAACTTGCTGGGACTAAGAGGTGGATAAAGGGCCACGGTTCCAGAAAAGGCAGGCTGCCCCCTCATTCGACACAGCTGAGAAGCCACGTGGAGATCTCGAAACGGGGTGACACTGAAAGTACTGAAGGGCAGGCGCAATCCATGTGCCAGGGGTGCTGAGCTAACTTTGGCCACTTCCGCTTACTTCTCCCCTCCTATAGGCTTTACAACTGTCCTGGCTAGCCTGGGCACTGAGTTATTGCACCAGCAGGGTCAGGCATCAGCTAGGACTGTGTGCCACCAGCATACGGACGCCCTGACGTTAACCTTCTTGACAACCCCAGCTGCATGTTAACCAGAGTGGGGACAAGACAGACCCTTCTGGGGCTTTGCTAGGGGCTGCGAGCCTGGCAGCACACCTCACACGCAGTGGCGCTGAAGACAGCTGATAGTCTGGAAAGGACGGGCATGGACACGTTTATCTTCATCCACCACTGGCAGGAATTCCCTAGCAGAGTTCCTGTACTGTACCCAGCGCTAGCACCCAGCTCTATGTGTAGGTATATGGGTGTTGGAGTAAGGAGCCTGAGAAGGAACCAGAATTTCCCAATGTGCATTGCCAAAGAGCCACAGTAATACGCCAGCAGCCCCCCGCCAGTCCCCAGTGTCTCCCACCCGCCAGCAGCACCGCTGAGCAGCACCTAACCCTCCATCCCTGCGCCTCCCGCCCGCCGCGATCAGCTGTTGTGTGGTGTGCAGGAGGCTCGGGGGAGGAGGGGGAGCAGGGGCGCGGCAGACTCAGGGGAAGGGGCTGGGGCCTTGGGAGAAGGGGTGGAGTGGGGGCAGAGCCAGGGGTGGCAGAGCCAGGGGTTGAGCAGTGAGCACCCCCGGCACATTGGAAAGTTGGCGCCTGTAGCTCCAGCCCTGGAGTCGGTGCCTGTACAAGGAGCCGCATGTTAACTTCTGAAGAGCCGCATGTGGCTCCGGAGTCATGGGTTGGCCACCTCTGGAGTATGTTGAGGGGATTACAGACTGGGGTTAGCTCAGGGGCTCTCTCTGCAGCCGCTGCCTATGGAGGCTGGTGGAACAGGGCTGGTGCGTAAATACTGATGCCCACACCTTGAACACTGCGTGCAGATGTGGTCGTCCCATCTCAAAAAAGATCTATTGAAATTGGAAAAGGTTCAGAAAATGGCAACAAAAATGATTAGGGGTATGGAACGGCTTCTGTATGAGGAGAGATTAATAAGACTGGGACTGTTCAGCTTGGAAAAGAGACGACTAAGGGGGGATATGATGGAGGTCTATAAAATCATGCCGGGTGTGGAGAAAGTAAATAAGGAAGTGTTATTTACTCCTCTTAATACAAGAACTAGGGGTCACCAAATGACATTAATAGGCATCAGGTTTAAAACAAACAAAAGGAAGTGTTTCTTCACACACTGCACAGTCAACCTGTGGAACTCCTTGCCAGAGGATGTTGTGAAGGCCAAGACTATAATGGTTCAAAAGAGAACTAGATAAGTTCATGGAGGACAGGTCCATCAATGGCTATTAGCCAGGATGGTCAGGGATGGTGTCCCTAGCACCTGTTTGCCAGAAGCTGGGAATGGGCGACAGGGGATGGTGATTGCCAGAGAACGTTGTGAAGGCCACAGGATGGTGTCCCCAGCCTCTGTTTGCCAGAAGCTGGGAATAGATCACTTGATGATTCCCTGCTCTGTTCATTCCCTCTGGAGCACCTGGTACTGGCCACTGTCAGAAGACAGGATACTGGGCTGGATGGACCTTTAGTCTGAACCAGTGTGGCCAGTCTTATGCTGCTTTTCTTTCTCAAGTTTGTTTTCTGAAGAGTTTGTTCTTCTGGGTGTGGTTGAGAGCTGAACGTGATGTGTGCTCTACCTGCAGAGCAGGGGCAGTGCCTCCTTCCCCCCTGTCCCCCCACACCTTGCCCTCGTGAGTCCTAAAAGTCCCCATACCCTACCTCATGCTCTCACTACTTTGCCTCTTCTCTGTAACGCTTGTGTCACGCAGCAGGTGCCTGCCTGGGAAGTGGGGTGTCTGAAGCAGGCGTGTGGGGCGCTGACTTTCTCTCCGGGTTGCTGTGCAGGCGCATGCCCAGTCTGCGACTGGTTCTGTACTGTCGAGTGTAGGTTTGAGGGCCTTGTAGTGCAGGCTGTGAACACACACTTGCTGGTGGGTTTTTTTGTTTTTAGCTGCCTGTGTTGGTTCATTGGAATCTCGGACTCTGGTCTGGAACAACATTCAGGGGAGACTAAAATTGAGTCACCAAAGAGAAACACCCAGACCTAGCGCTGCCCAGTGTGGAGCCTCAGCGTGGCCTCACTGAAAAGGCTGGGAGGTGCTTGTGCCGTATCTGGGATCCACCATGTCTGGCAGTGCACGGCTCTGAGCGCCGAATCTAGCCAGAGCAAATCACCTTTACTGCTAATGCGCCAAAGCGCCCGAGCCCTCTCCCGTGGACAGAGCTGTCGACAGGTACTGCGGGTAGCATGGGTGAGAGCCCCAGGGAGAGCAATCGCAGCACCAGCACCGTGCTGCTTTCCCTACTCGTGCTTTCTGCGGGGCCTGGCCTGATTGTCCCGCTGTGGCGCTGCCCGCCAGGGGCTGCAGCCCAAAGCGATTCTGTCCACCCGCCCAGAGAGGTGCAGGGGCTGAGCGGGACTTTCCCTGCATCGCTCTGCCCAGTGTCTGGAGGCCTCTGTGGCGGCAGGCACCAGAACTGGGAGCAGGGAGGCTGTCTAACCTCCCCTGCTGGCATGCCGGCAGTATGGAGGAGGGAGCTGTCTTGCTGGAACAGAGGGGGGAGAGAGGCTACGGGTGAAAGGGGCAGGTCGGGGGAGGGTCTGGGCAGGGGGGCCAGAGGCTGGCCGAGGAGGACGGGCTGGAGGGGGAAGGGACATAGGGGACAGGTTGGAAGGGGTCAGGCAGGGAGGGGGCGGAGCAGTACTAAGGGACCAGAGCAGAAGAAGGGATAATAGGTTGCAGGAGCAAAATGGAGGAGGCTGCTTCAGACTCTCCTGCCCCGTCCCCCTTCCCCTGCTCCAAAAGACCCTGGTTGCTCTGTCCCCCACGGCCTGCCCCTCTGGTCCCTAATATCTTCTTCTGGGTCCCCAGTCACCCCAGGTCCCACAGTTCCCTGCTGCTTCTGGCTGTGAAGGAGGGGCTGGTGCCTTCACCCATGCCCGCCCCTCCCCACTGCCCCGGAGCACACCAGGGGGCCTAGGGAACCATTCCCCACTGGTGGGAGATGGGCTGGGCTGTGCAGACCACGGGCTGCCTGGATCCCGTCCAGTAGCTGGGAAGCGGGATGTACCCACGCTGCCCCAACTTGTGTAAGTGCCACCAAGTCACTGAGTGGAGAGAGTGAGAGCTGGGTCTGGGCACGTGCCAGCTTCCCCCCAAATCAGCGGCAAGCTGTGTGTGTCGAGCCAGCCTCCGAGGCCTGCGTGCCTGTAAGTAGATAAATACAGTAGCTGGCCAGTGGGCGCGTAGATATATCTATCTCACACGCACTCAGAAGGTGGGAGTAGCTCTTCCAAGAGCTCGTGCCTGTGAGAAGAAGCTCTTTGGACTCTGGGCTCTATACATGGACCCGAATGGCCTTTGCAGTAGGAGGCTCAGGGAAGAAAGACAGCAATTTACATCAAGTGTAGCTCATTTACATGTATTAACTAGCGCTCCGGCTCATGGCAATCCAGACCTACAGTTCAGTAGTAGTTACCCAGCTAGATTCCTTTAAGCCACACCATAGCCTGCTGCGTTCTGCCTCCTGCCTGCCCCGCGAGGAAAGGCTTACTGCACCCAGGTCTGTCCAGAACAGCATTATACGGCAAGCCCTAGCGCCAAGTGGCAGGCAGTGAGAGACCGTGTCTAACAGATAGCAACGAGACGAGGCAGGCGCGCCTTCCCATCCATTAACACCAGCATAAATTCCATAAACATATTGGGTCCTTGGTTCCTCGGTGCTTTGGCGATAGAGTTTAGACATTAGCGAATCATCCAATTAAAGGAGACACTGCTTTACTCCCAGGCCACTCCAAAAGGCAGCCATACCACACCATGCTTGATGGGTATAGAAAGGCACCTCAGACACCTTTTATGGGCTGGAGGGAGGGTCCTTGGCTTGTGTTATGCAGGAGGTCAGACTGGATGATCTAACGGTCCCCGGAGAAGCACTTATAAGCCTAAACGCACTGCAGCGCTGGCAGAGAAGGGACTCTGAGGCCTTGGCTACACTTGCAAATTTGCAGCGCTGCAGCAGGGTGTGAAAACACACCCTCTCCAGCGCTGCAAATTGCGGCGCTGCAAAGCGCCAGTGTGGTCAAAGCCCCAGCGCTGGGAGCGCGGCTGTACGTTATTCCCCACAGGGAGGTGGAGTACGGACAGCGCTGGGAGAGCTCTCTCCCAGCGCTGGCGCTTTGGCTACACTTAGCGCTTCAAAGCGCTGCCGCGGCAGCGCTTTGAAGTGCAAGTGTAGCCAAAGCCTTAGTCTGCCAAGCACAGAAAGCAGGAGTCGGAGCACTAGGGGGAGTTGAACGAAATGAAGGACATGCCCAGTCATCAGTACGTTTACAGCAGGTACCCAAATGGGAGATTGGCTCCTGGGTGAGAAAGTGCATGTGCTGGCTGGGATTTGTCGGTCTTGGCATATAGATAAGGTCCTGTCCTCAAGAACTGACCATGTAACTACCAAAGGGATGTGGGAGGGGAATACTGGAAGGCCTCCACATGTGATCAGGTGGGGAGCTCAGCCAGAGTCTACGTGTGTGTGTTTGTGTCAGGAGGACAGGCTTGACGTAGACAAGATGCAGCTGAACTTCCCCACCGAGTCACGATGCCCTCCCACACCCCTTTGCTCGGATTGTCCTGCCAGCTCTCCTGGGGAGTGCCGAGTCCTCCTCCGGGAAGTGTCTGTCCAGGAGGGGCATGACGGAGGAGAGGATAGAGCCTTTACTGGGAAGGATGCTGCTTTGAGGGAAAGGTTCTTTCTGGCCACTGGTGGCCTGACAGCTGTGAGTGGACTTGAGAGACAAGCATGCTCCTCGGGGCTCAGGCAGACAGCTGTGGAAAGGGGAGGAGTGGGTTAGCATTCCCAAGTCCCCTGAAGCTAAAGAACCAGGGAGCGTGGCTGGAAAGCCGCCATTTCCCTCAGCACATAGGGAAGGCTGGACGCTGTTCCTGAAGGAGTGTATCGGTTTCCTTAGCAGTGGTGCTCTGAGGTCCCGCCAGCATAAACCAACATGGGTGAGTGGGGGCAGATAGGCATGTGGGGCAGGAAGAGGCCTGTTGGAGGTGGACTGGGGCACGGAGGAGCGACGGCAAAGCCGAGCGTATCTTAGAGCTCCCAGGCTCCTGGCCCGCCCAGGGTCAGAGAAAGGGCTTACAGCTCCCTGGGCTCCACTCTAGACAGGCCCTTTAACTTCCTTTGAGAAATGGCTACAGTGGTCACTCCGCACTGACTGCCTTCCAAGCAGCCCCTGATTCCCCACGTGCCCAGGGTCGGTGCCCCAAGCCTGCGCCTGTTGGGGCGAAGGGCAGAGGTGGCGCACTGTGATTTCAGCGGCGTAGGCAAGAGAAAGGACTGATCTGTCCGCTCACAGGAGGGGGCAAGCCGTCGAACCCCTGGAAGGAGCCTGCCACCAGTCCTGGCCAGTCAGGGAATGTGATGGTATCAGCTGTGAGGGGGTTTGCTCTGTCTTGGCAGAGAGTTTCCACCAGTGCCCAGCTGCTGGCTGTTACCTGTACGTAAGGTGTCTGAATGGCCTAGCTGCAGTGCCAAGATGAATGATGCAGAGAAGCAGGCGATGGAGGTGGCTTGAGGAGCCAGTGCCTGGCAGCTGGGGCAGGGGACTGGCATACAGGAGTCCTACGCTCCCGCTCTCCATCATGCTCCCACATCACTGGGGAAGGCAGGCCGGCCCCGCTCCCCTGGTGCAATCTGAGTGCAGGTGTTAGTTGTCCCGTAGGGTCTCCAGGCAGCCTGACACAGTTTACCAATGCAGAGCAGTAGGTAAGGTCAGCCTAGAACGAAAGCCTTTGCCGCCCGCCAGCGAAGATGTCTGCAGCATGCACAGCACAAACCAGGAGCGAGTACCTGACACCTTTTCCTCCACTCTTCTTGGTCTTTTTCAGTTGGAGGAGGACAGGCATTCTCAGCACTCCCTCCCGAGGTACAGCCCCCTCAGAAGACTGGCGTCCTCCGTTTTCTCCTCCTCCGCCCTGGAGACAGAGCACTACCCTCAGCTCGGTGGCACTTTCATACAGCGCAGCCGGTCAGCGGAGAGCAGCCCCGTGCGCATGCCCCACCGCAGGCACATGCCCCTCCCGGCAGGAAACCACAGACTCATGCCTTCTGTCCTCCGCATTTCCAGGTCCCAGCTCCAGCAGGTGTGGGCCCGCTTCACCCATAAAACATAGCCCGTACGGAGGAGCAGCAGCCTCCGTCATGCAATAATAACGCCCACCTCCCCACAGTGCGTCACCACTTAACGCAATACTGAATCCCAGACAACATGGCCTAAGGTACTGTAACTTCCACCGCCCCCTCAGCCAGACCCAGGCAGGAGAAAGCCCAGACTGAGAACACCTGCCGCTCCAGCCATCCGACACGCCGGGCGAGGCCGCATCCCGGCTGAAGGTGGATGGGAACAGCCCCGGTGAACATGGCATGCATTAGCGGGCTGGCTCCAGCGCTCCTCTGCTGGGCTCCGTGGTGGTATCGTGCAGCCACGGGGTTGTGAGTTCACGGCTGCCTCACGGAACACGCGCACACGCCAAACACGCTTTCAGGTTAGGCCCGGAGAGGAGAGGCAGTGCAGGTTCAGAGAGCGCCCACTCTCCAGTAAAATCCAGGTCAGGTTTGTCGTCATTGCTCTGTTACACTGGGCCAAATCTGGGGGCCGTCTGACTTGGCCTGGATTCAGGTAGAGTCCCCCTGGCCGTTTGGCTGAGTTAGTCCCTCAGGATTTGTCTCTCTGTGGAGTCCTGGTCACCGTTTCTCTGTTGCTCTGAAATCCCAGAACATTTGTTGCAGTCTGTTTTTCACACGGTGACCACACCTTTCTGTCCCCTGTGACTGTGTCTCTGGTGTGTGACAGTGAGCCTGTTTGTCTGTTCTCCCCTCCTACAGCTGCTCCTAACCTACCTGCGTTGCCCCGGGAACGCTGCCAAGTGTAGTGGGCTAGTAAGGGTTTCCTTACTGGCCCAGCTATAGATCGCTGTCTTGAAAAACCCCTGAAGCTTCAGGCACCTCTGGCTTTTCATAGGCGAACCAGCACAGCCACCTTGCCTTGCCGTGTCCGTTCTTGTGATAGCTCTGATTTTGCTTTGGTGTGTTTCGTCAATGAACTGGAGAGCATGCTGAGTCCCAGGATAGCTGGTCTCAGCTGTCACATGAGGAAAAGAGGGAAGTAACTTCCCGGAATTCTAAGTATTGTTTTGCTGCTTCTCTAGAGACTCTGCTGCCTGGCACATGCTCCTGGTGCCCCCGGAGAGCCAATATCCCAAGGCATGCCAGTTTCTTTCTCTTACTAATTAGATCAGGTTTCTTGTGGGCCTTGGACCTCAGCACCCGCTGCACAGAGCCCCAGAAGACCCCGTCCGAAACAGAGCCTGGAGTCTGAGGGGCTCTGGAACATCAGGGGTGATTGAACCCTGGTGTCAGTGTTCTCTGGGCAATACTGCGCCTCCCAGTGCAGCTGCAGTGTATGGACAGGCTTGGATTGCAGCCCACTGTGGTTAAGTGAATGCAGTATTTATCTTCTCTTGACCTGAGCCGTTGGTCTGTTCTTCTGAGAGAAGTGCTGGTCTATAAAAGGAGAGAGGCACTGGTGAGGCTTAGGGGTTTAGAGGGATGTGAGCCCAGAGGAGAGGACTCTGGAGAAGGAACCGAGCCCGGGGTGCTGACGATATAGTTCTGGGGAGCTCAGACAGCAGAGAATGTGCTGGTGTGACCAGGCAGGACAGAGCTGGGTGTTAAGAGAGAGATACTGGCATTGTACTGCATCAGAGGGTTGTTTCAGACTGAATCACCAGGAACGCTTCCTTCTCAGTCGTGGTCCATGCATGTCCTCACAGGAGTCCTCTGTTCGTCTCTTTGGATTTGTGATGTATGCAGCCTTTTTGTGGTAGTTCAAAAACTCCCGCTGCAGTTTGGGGTTCAGTCCTATCATCAGCAAGGCCTTGGTCACTGCCAGAGTGGGGAAACCAGACTAGATGGGCCAATGTTCTAATTCAGTTTGGCACCTCCTGTGTTGCTAGGTGTAGAAACCAGGGGAGAACAAGCTTTCGCTCCCCTCGCGAATAATCTTCCGGGAGATGATTTCTGAAGGATTGATCAACTCTGATTTTTTTCCTTTGTATGTTCATAACATTTGTTTTTACTGGACAGCATGTTCTTGAGCGTACAGCATTTACTAAAGCGACGCATGTGAAAATCAGCCACACTGGAGAACTCACACCCAAGAGTTTTAAAGGAGTTGGCCAAAGAGCTATCCAGATGACTGACGTTAATTTTTAAAAGTCTTGGAAAATTAGAGTCGTTCCAGAGGATTGGAAGAATCCAATGTTCTGCCAGTTAATAAACGAGAGGGCTAGCATAATTACAAGCCTTTAATTATCAGGGCTGGATTAACCTTTTGTGTGCCCGGCGCCAAACATATTTGTGGACCCCCATGGGGGCAAAGGAGAATGGCGTGGGGAGGTTGATCCCCAGAGCAAGGGGCTGGCCGGGGCATTGGGGCATAGCATGGCAGGGCTGCCCCACTCCGCCCAGCCCCGTGCAAGGGCACTGTATGCGAATCAGCAGGTGCCAGATGCACACTGGCCCGCCCAGCCCTGTAATGCCAGAGTGCCCCTTCCCCTCGGGGGTGGGCCCATGCCGTGCCACACAGCCCCCCCACCCAACACCGCCCGACTCCCTATGCCCAGCAGACCCTGGAACTGCTATGCCCAGCAGCCGCCCTCCCCCGACCCTCCACCACAAATGCACAGCGGCCTGCCCAGCACCCCCACACACAGCCGCACCACTACTGCCCAATGCACTTCCCCACAGCCCACCACCACAACTACACAGCACCCCACTCAGACCCCTACTGCCTAGCACCCCCTGATAGACACCCGTCCCCACTGCCTAGCACCCAAAACACACAAATCTCCAGCAGCCCCCCACATGCCCCCTGAGACCCACTCCCTCACACCCTGCCCCCTGGCCACACTCACCGGCCCTCCTGGGAGGTGACAGTGTCTGCCAGGCTGAGCTGGCAGCACGGCCAGGGCCGGTCCAGTGCCAGGGCGAGGAATCGCTCCGGCCTCTCGGGAGTGGCGCAATTAGCCAGGCCAGCGTCTGCCTCCACCCCAGCTGGGCTCCCTCAGGAACCACTTGCCTCGAGATAGGGGGACCATACGTCCCCTTTTGGCCCGGACAGTTCCCTTTTGAAGCTCTGTCCCGGCCATCCTGACTTTTTTGACAAAAACGGGCATTTATCCCATTATCACTTGGCAAGAGAAAACAAACAAATGCTCAGTTTACCAAAAAAGTCCGGTGCACCCCCCCAGCAGGGCGTGGAGGAATGTGTGTGTGTGTGGGGGTGGCAATGTGAGGTGTCAAGCCGCAGGGCTTGGGGAGGTCAGCCCCAGCTGCAGGTAAAATGGTGCTTGGTGGGGTTAGGGGTCAGCCCCTGGCCCTGGCAACGGTGCGGGGAGGGGTCAGCCCCAGTCCTGGCAGTGGCATGCAGAGCTCGGGGAGATCCCCTGGCTGTGGCATGGGGAGCTGTGGGGGAGGGGTCAGCCCCAGTCTCTGGCCATGGCGAGGGGAGGAAGGGTCGGGGGTGGGGTCAGCCCCTGGCCGCGGCGCTGGGAGCTCGAGGAGGGGAGGGGGGGTCAGCGGCATGGAGCTGAGGTGGGGCTCAGCAGCTGCATTGACGTGATAGACTTAAGACTCCTGTAAGGCATTTGACTTAATACTGCAGGAGAGTCTGATTAAAAAATGAATTAATAGACTGAAAACTGGCTAATGCAGCTCTCAAATGTATTTGTAAATGGGAGTCATCAATAAATGGGGGTGTTTCTCGTTGGGACCCCCAGGATCTGATCTTGGCCGATGCTATTCAGTATTTTAACCAGTGATCTGGAAAAAAATAGAAAATCTTTGCGGATAAAGTTTAGAGGTGACACAGATTGGTGGGGTGGTAGATAATGAGGAGGACAGGGCTGTCGTACCGAGCGATTGGGGTCACTTGGGTGAAGTCAAACAAGCATGCGCTTCAACACAGCTAAAAGCAAGGCCAGGCATCGAGGTGCAAAGCGGGCAGGTCGCACCGATAGGATGGGGAGGTGGATCCAGGAAAGCAGGGCCTTGACAAGGGTTTGGGAGTCGTGGCAGTTAGGCAAGTGAATGTGAGCTCCCAGTGGGAAGCTGGGGCAGAAAGTGCAGGCGATTCTGGGGGGTATAAGCAGGAGATGCTGAGCAGGAGCCGGGAGGAGGTGTTACCTTTGCGTACGGTACCAAGGAGACCATTACTGGACACTGTGTCCAGGTCCGGTGTCTACGTTTTTAAAATGGTGCTGGAAAAGTGGAAGGGGTTCAGAAAAGAGTTAGAAGCGTTATTTGAGGTCTGGGAAACCTGCCTTGTACGAGAGAGAAGGCGCTCAATCGATTTAGCTCATCAAAGACAAGGTTAAGAGGTGACAGATCACAGTCACTGAGTACCTTCCTGGAGAGATCCTGGAGGGCTCGTTAATCCAGCAGATGGGCAGAATGAGATCCAGTGGCTGGACATTGAAGTCAGCAAAGTTTGAACTGGAAATAAGATGCACATTGTTAACGTTTTTCATTGTTCAGCTGTAGCTAACCATGGACCGGCTTACCAGGGGATGCGGGGAAAGCACCAGCATTACACTGGGATTGGATTGGGGCCGTGAAAGGACTACAGAAGTGGGGGGAAGCAACCAAAACGAGCCCTATCTGAGTGGTGTTGCACCCTGTCCGTCAGGTCCCAGCGCCACCCACTCAGATTGGGTCCAGCCACCCCTCCATCGTGCCAGCAGGGGAAAGGCCTCTGCCGTTATGCCCCCCACATTTGGTCAGGGGCTACGGGGGGGGGGCTGCCCCCCATTCAGCCCCTTCTGAGTTCAGGTTCTCAAAAAGGAGTGAGCAGAGCCCCCCTGTTTAAAAAGTTGTGAGGAGGGGAGGGGCCCTTTGCCTGCCCCGCCCATCGCCAGCACTGGGGATTGGCTGTCTTTGTACAGACAGGCTGTAGCTCCAGGAGTGGCTGGCTGCAGGAGTGGGTGAGGGTCTCTGACCTGCGCCAGACAGGAGGTCAGAGGGTGGTCACAATGGTAGAGGCTGACTAGGCAGGTGCTAACTGGGGGGCTCTTGCTGTTACAGGGACACGGGGTGCGGTTTGGGGTTTGTTTTGTCAGATTATTATTTATTCGCGTACTCAACAAAGCACATTGAGTAGCACCGTGGGGTCCCCAATTGTAGGGGGAGAGGATTGTAGAGAGATGGCAGCTGCCAAGAATTTTCAAGTAGCTCCTTTTTCGTTTTATAGTTACAGGAATCTAAAAAATGTTCCTACCCCCCATGTGAGAGTGCAGGTCCATAACGGCTCCCACATTAGTGTCTTGCAGCGGTTCTCAGACTGAGGGTCGGGACCCGTTTTAATGGGGTCACCAAGGCTGGCTTAGATTTGCTGGGGCCCGTGGCTCAAGCCCGAGTCCCACCCCCCGGGGCCAAAGCTGAAGCCCAAGGGACTCAGATTACAGCCCCCCCCCCGCCTTTAAAATGCCTTTAAACAGCTTCTCCCCTTCACTTCAGCTTTGGCCCCCCCCTGCCTGGGGTGGTGGGGCTCAGGCTATGCCCACAGCACCCAGAGCAGTGGGCTTGGGCGGGCTCAGGCTTCGGTCCCCCCTCCCGGGGTCGTGTAGTCATTTTTGTTGTCAGAAGAGGGTTGTGGTGCAATGAAGTTGGAGAAGTTTGTTGTAATCACAGATGGAAACGTTTAAACGAGCAATTGTCAAATATTAAACTTCAAACCTCAGAAAAAAGTGATTTGCAGCCGGGGTGCGTGTAAGGAGTTTGTTGTCCTAGTCCAGGGGTGGGCAAACTTTTTGGGGCGAGGGCCACATCTGGGTGAGGAAATTGTATGCAGGGCCGGGGCAGGGCGGGTGGAGTGCGGGATGTGGAGGAAGGGGCTCAGGACAAGGGATTGGGGCAGAGAAGGGGTGCAGAGTGTAAGAGGGGGCTCAGGGAAGGGGGTTGGGGTACAGGAGGGGTGCGGAGTGCAGGATGGGGCTCAGGGCAGGGAGTTGGGGTGCAGGGTGCAGCAGGGTGCTCAGGGCAGGTGGTTGGAATGCACAGGAGAGCAGAAAGGGGCTCAGGGCAGGGAGTTGGGTGCAGGAGGGGTGCGAGGTACAGGCAGAGGGCTTAGGGCAGGAAGTTGGGGGGCGGGGGGCAGGAGGGGTTTGAGCTCCAGCCCGGTGCCGCTTACCTAAAGTAGCTCCGGGGTGGCAGTGGCGCACACCAGGGCCAGGGCAGGCTCCCTGCATGCCTGCCCTGTCCCCACGCCACTCCAGGAAGTGCTGCGGCCCCTGGGTGGGGGCAGAGGGCTCTGCGTGCGCACATGGAGCCCTTTGCCTCCCGGCCCGGGGGCTGCTTCTGAGAGCAGCGCCGGGCCCGCAGCACCACCAGGGGTAATCCCACGGGCCGGATCCAAAGCCCTGAAGGGCCGGATCCGGCCCGCGGGCCATAGTTTGCCCATCCCTGTCCTAGTCATATTTTCCCAGGTGCCTGATAGCTCTCAGAATTAACTCGCTGGCTGCAGCCTCCACACCAGCGCAAGAAAACTCACCCTTTGTGAAGTCAGACTCTGGGGCGGTAGCAATGTTTGGGACCGGGAGCCGGGGGTGCTTGTGTCCGGAATGAGCAGCGGTCTGTTATTGTTGGCCTGCGCCCCACTCTGCCCAGCACGTGTTCCCTGTCGCTATTTACCGCTCCTCTTCAAAATAAGCCCCACTAACGTGGTGAGGCCACAGTGGGGTAGGATCCAGTGCAGATCAAATTGTATGTTATCTGCAAAACCCTCCTATCCTATAACCTGGTTTCCATGTGTGGGCTGGGCCCCCTCAGTCCCTTCTTTTCTGCCCGACACCCGTAGTCTTCCCTCCCTTCATCCCATAGCAAAGAGCTGACGAGACCTTGACTTTTAACCCCTCTCGGTGAAAACGTTGCTATAAATGCTGGAGTGACGCTGTCCCGGGAAGCTCTCTCCCAGCCCTTGCGCGGGCTCTGTGGAGCTCTGCTGCGGGGGACGTTCATCTTTGGTGCCTGCGTCCGAAGCAGGTAAAAGCCAGCAGCCAAAGAGGCTTGGCAAGGAAAAGAATATCAGCCCTTCACCCGTTTGGGGTGCTTCCCCCCCCGTCTGTAGTCGTCTTCTGCCCAGGCTGCGTGGTGTGTAAGGCAGGGGCTCTGCTGCTTTCATCCCTTGCCCAAGTCCCTTTTAGCTGCACGGCTGACAGGGTGCAGGAGAGGGGCCCGTTGTGGTAGAGAGGTGAATGGTCCCACACACACACACACACAACGAGCGTCTCTCACTCTGTCAGCCTTCCCTGCCCGTGGGGTAGGACCAAACGACATGATGATGCCCGAGGCTGCTGCTGGGGCTGGGGGGGGGAACACAGCTCCCCCGAGCCACTTCACTGCTTCGCTGACACCGCCCACACACTGCAGGGTGATGGGGTTCCTGCCACTGAGCTGATTTGAAGGCCTGTTAATAATCCTCCTCATTTCAAAGGGCGCTCGGTTGTGACAGCTCCCATACGGGAAACAAAACTAAAGCTCCAGGCGGTGTTTGCTCTGTGCTTCAAACCAACCACACCACTTCATGCAAAGGGTTCCCTGGGGGCAGTGCCCGACTCCGTTCCCCTGCGCTGCCGGGTGCTGGTGGCCTTGAGCATTTGACCTATCCATTGTCTTTGGTTGCACAGAGCAGGTGTCTGGCAGGACATGGCGGTGGCAGTTGCCCGCTCTGAGAGCGGTGGGCTGAGGCTTTCTAGTTAGACTAGGGGCAAGAAGTGACTTTTCTCCATTGCACAGGTTTCCTAAGAGAATCAGGGTGCAGAGACTGGGGCACTGCACTTTTCAGACAGTTTGTAGCAGAGCAAAGGGGAACTGGAGAGCTCTTCCTGTCTGGTTGACAGGTAGTTCTCAGAGCTCCTGAGAGAAATTGGAAATCTTTCATTTGTCTGAGCTTTAAAAAGCCCATTTCAGAGTTTATTCAATAGTGTTACAGTGTTTTACCTTTTGGTAGCACACCCCATCCCAAATGATCCCAAAGCACTTTCCAAAGTACTAGGAATCACTTCTCCTCCCATTTAAATGCCTGCATCCCAGGAGATCCTGACCTAAGAAAGAATTTGACACTGCAGGGAGAATTTCAGGAGGCAGAGTGTAATTACCCGAGTTGAAAGAAACTAGGCTGTGACACTGGGGCTAATTCCTGGACTATCCCAAAAAACATCCTGGGGTTTCACTGGTCGCAAGAGGTCAGGATCGCTGGTGTGTGTCTCATACAGAAATGCTCTACCCTGAATCCAGAGCCATGATCCTGGGGAAAGGAATGAGTGAAAGAAGAAATCATTTCTATTTTAGATTCTTTGATGTTAAACAGCTGAATAATAAATAGGCTACCCACCAGCATCTTTGAAACTAGCACTGAAATCAATGCCAGGTCTTTCCCCCCTGCATCGTCATTTTCTGACGTGCTTCCTCTGCGTGTTGTTAGCACTTAGTTCACTTTGACATGTGTGTTCTGTGTTTAAGTGCTCCGTGGTGGCACAAGAGTACTCTAGCAAGGATGGAGTAGGGTGTCTGTTGCTCATGAACATGGCCTGGGGAGGAGATCTGTCATTTGGCCCAGTGAAACTGGCATCTCTTCAGTGGGATAGATGGAATCTCGGCACTCCCCGGCCACATGAGCCGTACTGTGTTAAGACTGTATTAGCCTGTAATGCTTTTCCTGCTAGATAATATGAGCCTTGACCTGCCCCAATCAGATCTTTACCTTGAGCTGAGGCACTTCCTACGGAGCTTGCACTGCATAGCTGAGAGCCCTCTTCTCCTAGTGCATTCAAGGTGGACATCTCTTCGGTGGTCAATGAGTCTATGGAGATAATTGCTGGCCAAACTCTAGCATTGCTCAGGGCGGGGAGACAGAGCTGCCTGCCAGGGTATGTCTACACTGCAAGAAAAACCTGCAGCTGCCAGTCTCAGGGCCTGAGTCAGCCGCCCCGGGTTCGTGCAGAGGGCCTGAAAAGGGCCGTGTGGATGTTCCCGCTCGGGCTGGAGCCCAGGCTCGGGGCCCAGGCAGGAACGTCTGCTCTACTATGTTTAGCCCTGTAGGATGAGCCCGATCAGCTGCCCCGGGCTGAGACTCGCTGCAGCAGGAGTGGGGGTTTTGCGATGCAGATGTGCCTTGAGAGGCTTGCCGATAAAAGCGGGGTTGGGTTTTCTCCCAGACCAGGTCTGAAGCCCTGAAAATCCCTGAACGCCTCTTTCTGTTTCTAGTAAACAAACAACCCCAAATACTTCTCAACTTGAAAACATGGGTTGCCTTTCTTCCTAGCTTGGCTGCCCTCCCTCCACACACGGATAGGCGGGTACGTCCGGGTCACTGGAGAGGCTGGCCAATATAAGCCAAATATGCCCCCCTTTCTCACCTTTGCCCCCACGGTGACAGTGGGGTTTTTTGCTGGAGCTTCCATTGCTGATTGTGTGACAGTTCTGCAGGTGTGTCTGAGCCCTGCCAGGTGTGTGATGGGCCAGGTTTATCACAGAGGCATAGCACGGGCTCGCTGCTCTGGCTGTGCCAGTGGGCCTGTGTCCATCAATGCAAGTACCCCAAGGGCTATTGCAAAGGAGAACCTCAGTGAAACAAAGGTCCGTACCCTTGTCATGTCTGGTTTGAGTGGGTGATCTGGCCCTACGTGTGGATGCAGATTAGAGCAAAGGGCCTGGCACTAGTCCATCCCTGTTTCAGTGCAGTGTCTCATGGCACGTTTACGTTCCCATTCACCTGCAGCTGTTTTCCAGTGACAGGATGCTGCGATGAGGAGGGCCCTGCTGTCACTTGTGGCCGCTTGGGGTTGAGTCCATGAGAATGTTTTTTGTGCACTGTTCAGTTATTATATACAAAGAGTAAAGGCTGATCGGTGTGCCAGTTCCTTCCCTTGCTGCATCCTCGTACCATGTGCTCTTCGTCTGGGTCACTGTAACGTAGAGATCTGCATTGGCAGTTCCTCATGACAGCACAAAGATTCATTTATAGGAAATGTTTCTAACTCTCACCTGATGTATTGAAATTCCTCCTTTGTACCACAAAAACCATTGTGGGAAATGATCTTACAATGAATGTACATTTTTTAACAAGCTGCTAAACCACGTAAGGTGGGAGTGAAACTAACCTCCATGCTACCTTCACCTGCATGTAGCTGAACATTCAGAGAGAAACTCGCTCTGTGTTGGGAGGTTTTATTTTTTCAGTATGCAAAAGGCGTTTCATGTTGGCTCCTGTCACCCAGCGAACTTGGCTTATATCTTCCTTACAAGAACTCCCAGAGCTTCCTCATCATCAGCTTCATCACAAGCACAGGCAGGTGATAGGCCAACATGAAACACGCTCCTTGCAAAAGCTGTTCCATGCTCCCAGGTGAATAAAGGGGGTGCTCATGGGATGCCTGCCCCTTCAGCTTGGTCCTTCCTGAGAAAACCACGTCAGGTTCCTGCCCAGCGCTGCTAATTTACATGGGCTCATGCTGCTTAGGGAAGGGATTGGCTTTGCAGGCTTTTTTCTTCGTCCTCTTTCTTGCTGCTATCAAGTTGCTTTCGAAATTGGAGACTGGAACACGTTTAGCATCGTTTTCCTTCCACTTTGCTTCCCGTTTCCTAGGTCTGTTGTGGATAGTGAAAACGGCTTCCCATCAGTACATCTCTTCAAGCAGACTCTCCCGGGGATGGTAATCGCAGGAGAAGTAGGGAGTTCTGTGGCAGGGGCATTGGCACGTCTTCACAGGTCTAGCACGTCTTGCCAAGGGGTGTGAGGCAAACACGAGGAACGCACACAGTGAGAAGCCAGGCACACAGCTAGCATAGCGATGGGTGTGGCATATGCACCTCTAAAGATCAATAGGAGGACAGAGTAGCTTCCAGTGGTCAGACACTGGGAACGGAGATCATCTCCATGAGACCGGTGCTGCCGAACCTTGGAATAACAGGCGTCTGCAGACTAGCGTCGCAGTCCTATGGGATTGTATTCAGTGAGGGCACCTGCTCCGTGTGACCTCTTGGGGCAGCTGGCTTGGAAGGAAAGCTGCTTCCAGCACTCAGATTTTGGCTTTCCCCCTCGCTGTAATAAATTCTGCCGAGTCTCCCAGTCGCTGCTGGCAGAGCATAATGTCACTTCCAGGATATGCTGAGGCCCCGACAGCTGAAAGCTGTTACAGGGAAGACTGGACTAAAACTCTTGCTGTCTACTTGCTCTCTGCATTCCTCAGGACTAAGGCCTCTTCCCGTTCCCAATGCAGTGCTCTGAGTCGTGTTGGGAACTTGCTTTCTGTTCTTGGACCTTCCAGCTCCCATGGAAAAACTCAGGGACCAGCATATCCTTCCTTTGCATTAGCTCCCACAGCCAATGGCTCATTGTTGCGCTTCTGTCGCTGCTAAGTCAGATGGAGTCCAGATCATACACTCACTGCACGCTGGCTAAGGTGCAGGGGTGTGTGTCTGTAGTTGTCATTTCTGTTTCAAGCAGACAGAATTCGATGGTGCCGATGTACTTATAGCATGGAATTAGCCTGGACACAGCTGTGCTGAGTGTGAGTGAGCTTCCTGGTTTGCTGTGGAAAGTTCAGTTTGGGGGTCTGGTTCTTGAGAGAGTCCCCTTTATGCACCCCTCCAGGCTAGTGTCTTCTGGGAAGCACGTTAGTCTGCCAGCAGGTCTCGCCTGTCATTGTATTCAGAGTCGCTCTGGAAGCCCATTGCAGCGGGGGAACTGCCTGCTGTAGCTTCAAAGCTAATGAGGGATTGGTTTGGAAGGACCAAGTTGTCTGAAGGGGTCCAAAGCTTGTTTTTCCCCGAGCCTTTTTATTCTTCCTGTGTCTAATCCCTTTAGAGCCTAAGGTAAAGCCCTCAGCCTTTTTGTACTGCAATAACACTGTATTATACGCTTGCACTATTCTCCTGGGCAGACCAAGCATGCAAGAAACAATTGAAAGCTTTTTTTCAGAAGAAAAGCCCTGTATTATTGTGTATATAGAGATCCTGAGAGAGAGTTTGAATTCTAACTCCTGTATAAAAGCATGCACTGAATACCTGTATGTAGAACACGCTGTAAATGCTGCCGAGTACTGTAAGATCCTACACTTGAAACCACAACAAATGAGCAACTTCATCTAAAAAACAAAACAGAAGCTGTGCAATGGATTCTGTGCCTTTTTTAAATCCATGTATGTTAATCCAGACAATCGGAAAAAGCTTGTATACTACCAAAACCTTATTAAAGAATCAAAGGCACAACCCTGGTGATGGTGTTTTCTTTCATCCCTTCTCCTTTAAATCTGTTGGAAGATCCTTCTGTGATGTGTCATGCTGACCATTAGGAAATGTGACCAGATGTCCCAATTTTATAGGGACAGTCCCAATTTTGGGGGCTTTTTCTTATATAGGCTCCTATTACCCCCCCCCATCCCGATTTTTCACACTTGCCCTCTGGTCACCCTAACCGTTAGCAACAAGTGGAAGAGCTCAGTTGTTAGACAGACAGGGCTTACCCCTTTTCAAGAGCTTCTCTGTGAAGCCCGGGTAAGCTGGGCTGGATTGTCACTCAGCTGCGTTCACTCTTTTCCCAGGAGGCACAAATGAAAAGACCTCTGGTTCCCAGGGGTGCAGTGCTGAAAGTTGTTCGTGTTGCTGGTGCTGCAGTTGTCAGTGCTGCTAGTGCAGCTGTTCTCGGAGCGCCGGTGTTAGCAGCACAAGCAGAGAATGCAGACTGCTGAGTCAGCAGACCTCGAGTTACTCATCGAGAAAGACCACAGGCTCGGTTCGGTGGCAAAGGTGCTCGGCCATCTGTACCGTCTCTTGGGAGTTTGTTTACGTAGTTACTTGGGGTGTTCTTGTTCCATTCTCGCAGGTCAGAAGTGTGCTTATCTTGTTAGCTAATACCTAGTGTGTTCCTGTTCTGCCAAGGCCAGGCCTGCTTTGGTTCACCTGTCAGCTCTGCCTGGGGCTCCAGCAAGGCCTCCACCTGCTTTAGGTTCATGTTTAACTAGTGAGCTAGGGCTGTGAGCATCTTCCCACTCCAGGAGCTCGCCGAGGTGTCAGAGGCAGCTGGAGTTTCATTCAGATTTGTGATCAATTCTCAGCAGGCCCGAAGGGATCAGGATTGTCAACTTTCAGCTGATAACCTCAGGCAGTCTTGCCATGACGTGAAGAGTTTGGAGAAGACAAGTCAGCGAGATTCTGCTCCCAGTACTATGGGGAAGGTGCCCTTACCTATTAGCCCAGGGGCTGAGTTCTAATCCCACTCCTCCCCTGATGGCTGCAAATACCTCCTCTACTTCCTAACCTGTACTGTGAGCCAAGGTGTCACTGTGAGAATTTGCACCAAGTCACTGCAGATAGAGCTGGGCGTAGATCCAAGGTCTCTACTCTGACAGCGCATCCCTCAGCTCTTGGTTTACCGCTCAGGGGACCTTCCCCTCGTGTATGGCAGGGACGGTCTCTCTCACACATAATGAATATTTTACCAGCGGTGCAGGAATGTGCCACTGACCTGCACAAAGCATGTGTTCCACGCTGGAAGTGTGACACTTGGCAAGTCAGCTGGACACTGTGTGTTGTCTCTCCCCTGTAAGACCTGGCCTGCAGAGGATAGGAGCGTTCTTTTCCTCTGGCTAGCGCCTCCTAGCCTATAACTGAAGTGAATGCAGTCTGTCCTATAAAGCTGCAGGCTGTGGGTTCAGAACCTGGGGCGGAGGGTTGATAGAAAGCTCCATTGTGTTGGCATGGGTTAAACAAGTTCCTAACTTGGCATGTTTCTCTGAAAGACTGTGTCAATGTGTATGAGACTTGGTTGCTCTATTAGAGAGCCAGGTTCTGTCCCAGCTCTGTATAGAGAGACCGCTTGTAAGCTCCGCTACCTGTGAAAGGGGCGAATGCTAAATTATCCCCAAGGTGGAGGCTGTGATAAGCCATCGGGGACAGAGCTGGGGCTGGAACGCGGGGTCTCTGGGCTTGCAGTGCAGTGTGGGAGTCGATCTGTCTAATTTTGCCTCCCCGGGATTGCTCGAAGGCTGGAAGTTTTTGGATCATCGTGAGATTGCCTGCAGCAGGGGGCTGTGTCACTTGTGGTGACTTTGTTGTGCACAGTGTGTGTCTGGGCAGTGAGGGGAGCAAGGGGTTACACAGATCTATGGCTTTACACTGTATTTCCTGGTGTGTCTAGCTCTGAGTCCCTTAGCAGCCTGATCTGTCCCTCGCAAAGTGTTTCTTCAAGACTGAATTCCCCGTGGTTTCCAACGGTTTAAATCAAAGAGACTGAAAGGAGGGTACGGCCTGCAGCCCCAGGGAGACTCAGCCAGGCTTCTGGCAGGGAGTATCTCCCCCGCGCTGAATCTCCTGGCATGGGGAGCTTTCTGGAGCTGAGCAGAGGCAGGAGGAGGCATAACAGACAGACCTGCACCCTGGCAATTCTTTATTGCTGTACTGCCCAGAGGGACTCTGGCAGCAGGGGGCGCAAGCCAGGGCAGCTTTTGGGCTGCTCTAGTCTATGTCTGGGGCTGATCCATCCTCCTTCGGCCCCAGCAGCGAGAAGGTGCAAAGCCTCCCCTCCCAGTCCCAGTTCTGAGCCCCCTCTGACCCCCAATGTACTGTAGAAAATCCAGACCCTTTCAGTTCATCACCCTTCTTTGCCGTGGAGACCTGGGCTCCCTGGCTCGGGTGCCTCCAGGCTGCTGTGCTGTGGGGGGGCTCTGAGGAGTCTGCCTTTTGCCCAGAAGGGTTCTGATGACAAGTGAGACTCCCCAGGCTGAAAATCTGGAAGAAGGGATTTTTGGAAACACTGTAACTCAACAGCTACTGTTGGAATCAGAAGCGTCCTTGAAAATTCAAACAAGCTCAGATTTCTCGTTCCAAGTGGTTTTTCTCAAAGCAATAGAACTCAAAGATTGCAATGGTCCCACTGAAACAGAGCTGAAAAATTGCAGTGGTCCCGTTCAAAGGAATCTTTGGTGCAATCTCTGGCCTGGTCTGCACTTAAGAGTCAGCTTGACATAGCTACATTGATCAGGAGTGTGACAAACCCTGTCTCTGGCAACAACCCCCACAGTGTAGACACAGCTGTGGGGATGGAAGACGGTTTCCCTCACCGTAGCTCCAGTCACTTGGGGAGGGGCTGTAGGCTGTGTCTGTCCTACAGGGTTATGCCAGCATAGCTATGCTGGTATTTGGTATAGTCATGGTAGTGTAGACGTACCCTTAACCACAGAGCTGCCACCAGCACCTCTCGCATGTAGCAGTCTGCCGCCCTAGATCTCAAAGGGCTTTGCAAAGGTGCTCTCTAGCTGGGGAGAGTGAGGAGAACTGCACCACAGGCAGATGCAGGCTTAGAAGCCAGGTCTTGGTCCTGCGCCGTGGTCAGGGCTTGCCGTCACGGCCGAGTTAACGCACGCTGTTCCTGGCTCCCCTCGCAGCTGAGTTCCACGGTGCGTTCAGCCCAGCCAGGGGCGCTGGAACACGTTGAATAGTGGAGATGCTGAAAGCCAGTCCCCTTCCCCTGTCCGTCCCCGCCCAGCGCTAGGGCCGTGTCTCCGGGAGGGGGAGAGATCCGCACAGGCGTGACAGGGCCGAGGCTGCAGCCATAGCTGCGGGCGCGCATGGGGCCAGCAGCAAGGACCCCGGGCGTGGGGGGCAGTGCAGCCCTGTGTGAAACCTGGCGGTGCTGCAGCTCCCCCCGCACCTCTAGTTCCCGCCCTATGAGCCCAGGTTGGCTGCGGGGGTGGGTTAGAGCTTGAGTGCTGCTTTCACGCAGGCTGGACCCCACCTGGCTTTGCAGTGAGGACGCAGGTGAACTGACTAGTGCCAGTAATCCTCCAGTGCCCCCGTGTGCCTAGGCAGACAGAGCCGCTCTCCAGCAATTCACCGGGAGAGAACTGCAGAGGAGCTCAGCTGTCACGGGATTGCTCCCGAAAGTCCTAGCACCACACCCAGGGGAGCGCGGCACCAGTGCGGACACCGGGTAACTCGGGTGGGGCTTTGCAGGGTGGGTGCTCGGCTAACCTGGCACTCAGAGCTAACCCTGCAATGAAGAGACCCCCCTCAGCCCACGATTCCTTTGGGATGTCTTTCTTTTCCCAAGTCCAGGAAGTGTGAGTAACACAGGTAAGGACATGGGTGTGCTGAAAGGACGTCTCACCACGCTGTCCCTGCAACCGATTCTCTTTGGTCCAAGTTTGCTGGCAGCTGGTGCTGAGCGCCGTTTCTTTTGGCCCAGTTCTCTCGCTGTCAGATATTTGCACTTCTTGGGGTTCCCTGCAACAGGCATTTGAAAGGGCAAGCCAGGAAAACACACACAGCCCCAGGCCACCCAGAACTGTGAGGAACACAAGGTAACGGTGAGCTGGACATAGAAGGTTTCATAACCCAGCCTAGCAGTCAGTTATCGCAGGGATGGGGAGTCAGGGGAGGGGCGTGAGCCGCACGTGCAGGGTAAGAGGAAGGTCTCAGTCGGGAGAGGACACCACCTATACGGTGTTGGTGTGACTGCGGGCCACACGTGCAGCCAGACCCACAAGGAAACAGGTTAAACGGAAGGGCTGCAGCATGGCTCCGCAACAGCAAGGCCGAAACTTCGAAGAGAGGGAAGGAATTGTTATTTTTCGTGCTATCGTAGCACCTTGAGATCCAGATCCGGGTCACCCGGGGCCTTCTTATCCCAGAGAGGGGTGTAGCGAATAGCAGGAAGGAGCTGATGGTGAGCGTGGAGCAGAAGGAAGCTGCAGTGGGAACGTGGGCTGATACAGGCCAGCGGCGTGTATGGCTAGATGGGGCCGAGCAGTTTTTAAGTACAAAGGTGATGAGATATTAGCTACTAGCAGAGAATGAGAGAAATACCAGGAATCGGGACCTGCAGCTGAGGAGAGGGGCTAATGCTGCCCAGCAGAAGAATGAGCTAGAGCATTAATATCCAGCCCCATCCCTGGCCCCACTGCAGTGGGGTAGGTTGCGCAAGCCCAATGGGGGGTAGAGCACTGGGGGATTGCAATAATCCCTCCGGCCCATACAGGAGCGGCTCCAGAGAGGTTCACCCAGCTCCCTTCGACCAGAAGGCTGGTGGCCATGATGCAGGCCTGAGAGCAAAGGCAGAGGTTTAAAGAGGGGACTGGGGGTTTGTCCAGCCAATGACAGGGAAGTGGAGGATCATCCGCCACTACCACCACCCACCCCCAGTTCAGAGGAAATGGAACAGGGCTGGAGCAGGAGGACGTCCACGGAGATGGTGCTGGGACCAGTGTCTCTTCTCTGTGGGGAACCCAACGCCCTGGGCAAGCTGCTGGGGCTCCTGCACTGAGGGCTGGAGGCGCAGCCGCACCGAGTCGCTGGAAAGACCCCAGGGAATGCTGTTTGCACTGCAGACCCTGTGCCCAGCAAGTGAATGGCACACAGCCCTGGGCCGCAGAGCCGGCCTAGACACACGTCTGCAGGAGGTGCTCAGGCAGAACAGCTGTCTGGGTGCATCGCCTTGTGCAGTGCGTTCAGTTCACCAGCTGAGGCTGATTTGACTAAGTGGGGATGCGACAGGGAGAGGGAGACGGGTCCGCACGCAAAGGTGAACGCTAGAGTCACGCTGCAATTGGACCAGCCGGCAGAGCCTGGGGCCTGGGAAATAGAGCAGGAGTGAACCAGAGAGTCCAGAGGGCTCTGGCGGTGCCCGTCTGCACCGTAGCCTACACCACAGAAAAGAGGCCAGAGCAGGAGAGGTAGATGGGGGGAAAAGGAGGAGGCATGAGGCCAAAGCTTTTCCTGGGTAACAAAAATGGACATTGTTGAGAGGCAAACACCCAGGATGTGCTGGAGAAGGAGCTCCACATGGCCGCGCTTCCCTGCGGTCTGGAACCAACTCGGAGTCTGCGTCCGATGTCTCAGGTGCACAAACGGGCGAAGGGTGTTGACATTCAAGGCACGTTATTCTGTGCAGAGCTGCTGCCTGTTTGCCGATTCCCAGCGCAGCTCGGCGAGGAATTTGAGATCGGATTGTTCAAGTCACCAGCTGTCTGGACCCTTGTCCCCGTAAAACAGCCAGAAGAGATCCTTGACTCTAGCTTGCTGAATGCAACTGGGTGCTGCAGGCTCTTTCCAATGATTTAAACCAGGGTGTGTCAAAAAAAAAAAATCAAAGCTTAAACAGCAAAGCCCTCAGGGAGTGTTAATAGTAAAACCTAAGGAAGACACTTGATGTGTCAACCTTCACTAATTGCTGATCATTTTAGTGAGGGACTGGGGAAGGGAGGAGGGGGACCCCATGGTGGGGGAATGAAGGGAGGGGTGCGGTGCTAAATTGATACCGGGCTGTCAGTCAGCCTGGGAGGCAGCCCGGCTGTAGGACGAGTTGGATGCCCTGGGTGACACTGACGAGCAGGCGGACAGGAGACTGCCCGATGACAAGGAAATGGCTTCGGAGGGTTGCTTTGCCTCTTGCCAGTGCCCTGTGCTAGGGAAGGCTGGTTCATGGCATGAAGACAGACATGTCACGTGACCCTTCCCGCCGTGGTTGGTGTTGTGCCGTTGTGCCCATGCTGTTCTGGATACTAAGTGTTTTCTTTTTTACGTCTATCTTGTTCCAGGTGTTTACACTGAACCCTTTTGAAATGAATGGTCTGCCCAAGGCGGTGCCTTTAAATTTGCCTTATCAAGACTTTAAACGGGATGTGTCAGACTCTAGGGAAAAGCCTAGGATCCTCCAGCGGATAAAGAAGGTCGACTTCTCAAATATTGTCTTGACCGCTCCTTGTAAACCGCCGGAGCCCCGTCTGGAACTGAATGGGGAGTGTGAGGAGGACGAGGACGAGGAGGAGGAGGACGAAGAGGAGGAGGACGCTGGTTATCTGGGAGAAGAGATTGACATGCACAGTAGCTCCAGCAGCGACATGAGTCAGAAAAGCACGGAGCGCAGTCAGGAAGGGGCACCATCCACTCTGCTGGCTGATGATCAGAAAGAGTCCAAGGGCCGCGCTTCCATGGCCGATGGCGATTTAGAACTGGAGGAAGGCTCCAAAACGCTGGTGTTGTTTTCACCGGGTGACATGAAGAAGTCTCCACTCACCACCGACTTGGCGCCAGATGTCGATCTGGGGACACTTGCTGCTTTAACGCCTCAGAGCGAGAGGCCCCAGCCCCTGGGCAGCCAGCTGGATGTGTCGGAGCCCGGGACCCTGTCCTCCATCCTGAAGTCTGAACCAAAGCCTCCAGCAGCAGTTTCCACGACGTCCTCCCCCTTTACCAAAGTCGAGCGCACGTTTGTTCATATTGCTGAGAAGACCCATCTGAACGTCATGTCTTCCGGCAGCCAGCTGGTGAGGCACGAGGAGTACTGCCCTCCCGGCCAGCTGGAGGAGATCATCCTTGAGGAGGCGCTGGAGGAGAACCTGGGGTTGGTAGAAAATGGGAGTGCGAATTCTGGTTTAGAAGGGGGAGAAACGGAAAGCTGCGCGCTCTCGGTCAATCACATCGAAACCTCCTCGGAGATGGCAGGGGAGCCGCTGACGCTTCCCAACGGCGTGGCCCAGTCCCCGGAGGAGAGGCTGGAGCTTAAAGGCAAAGCCGTGCTGGCACTGGATCTGGAAGAAACTGGCCGGCTGGTTTCAGGAGAGCCTAGCTTAGAAAAGACCATTCTGGCGACCGAGCGCCTTACACAAGCCGAGGCTCTCCTGGGAACAACGAAGCAGGGCCCGAGGAAGCCTCTGAGTGCCAGATACAGAAGCCGGATTCCCATCTTGTTCTCCGAGGAGGACACCGGCTCAGACCTGTCGGCCTCGCTCTCAGCCAAAGAGAGGCTTCACAAGAGGGCCAAGCAGCCTGACTTGGTTCGCCTAGTGATGGAGAGAAGGCAAAGCCGCCTCCTCAGACTGGCCTCTGGGGCCTCCTCCTCGGCCTCCTCCAGCGACGAGCGGAGACGTGCCTCAGAGACCCTCTCGGCCACCGGCTCAGAGGAGGACACTCATGACTCAGACGACTCCGTCCCGAGGAGGACCGGGGAGGGGAAGGCATTCCACCGGGGAAGAGAAGGGAAAACTTTAAGCACAAAGAGCAGAATCCCTCGGCCCATCATGCCTGCGAGGACGTTGCCGGCAGCAGTGAAGTTCGGGAGCCCAGCAGCACCAAACAGCTCGCCGCTCGATGCAGCTCTCACCGCCAGGTCAGTCACCAGCATGGCCCTCGCTCCTCACTGTGCAGGTCTCTCATCCCCCATTCCCTCGGCCTACCTCTGGGGTTCCCCCCCCACAACACCCCATTCCCTTAGCCTGGCCAGGGGGTCTCCCCCACCGGCCCCCCATTCCCACAGCCTGGCCGTGGGGTTCCCCTCCCCAACACCCCATTCCCTCAGCCTGGCCGTGGGGTTCCCCCCCACAACACCCCATTCCCTTGGCCTGGCTCTGGGGTTCCCCCCCACAACACCCCATTCCCTCGGCCTGGCCAGGGGGGTCTCCCCCACCGGCCCCCCATTCCCTCGGCCTGGCCGTGGGGTTCCCCCCCACAACACCCCATTCCCTCGGCCTGGCCGTGGGGTTCCCCCCCCACAACACCCCATTCCCTCGGCCTGGCTCTGGGGTTCCCCCCCACAACACCCCATTCCCTCGGCCTGGCCGTGGGGTTCCCCCACACACAACACCCCAGTCCCTCGGCCTGGCTCTGGGGTTCCCCCACACACAACACCCCAGTCCCTCGGCCTGGCCGTGGGGTTCCCCTCCCCCACAACACCCCATTCCCTCGGCCTGGCCGTGGGGTTCCCCCACACACAACACCCCATTCCCTCAGCCTGGCCGTGGGGTTCCCCCCCCACAACACCCCATTCCCTCGGCCTGGCCGTGGGGTTCCCCCCCTACAACACCCCATTCCCTCGGCCTGGCCGTGGGGTTCCCCCACACACAACACCCCATTCCCTCGGCCTGGCTCTGGGGTTCCCCTCCCCAACACCCCATTCCCTTGGCCTGGCTCTGGGGTTCCCCCCCACAACACCCCATTCCCTCGGCCTGGCCGTGGGGTTCCCCCACACACAACACCCCAGTCCCTCGGCCTGGCTCTGGGGTTCCCCCACACACAACACCCCAGTCCCTCGGCCTGGCCGTGGGGTTCCCCTCCCCCACAACACCCCATTCCCTCGGCCTGGCCGTGGGGTTCCCCCCCCACAACACCCCATTCCCTCGGCCTGGCCGTGGGGTTCCCCCCCCACAACACCCCATTCCCTCGGCCTGGCCGTGGGTTCCCCCACACACAACACCCCATTCCCTCGGCCTGGCTCTGGGGTTCCCCTCCCCAACACCCCATTCCCTTGGCCTGGCTAGTGGGTCTCCCCCACCGGCCCCCCATTTGCTCAGCCTGGCCCTGGGTGCCCCCCACCGGCCCTCAGTTTGCTCGGCCTGGCTGTGGGGGTCCCGGCTCCACTTGTCTCCTTTCACATGTCCCATTTCTGTTCCGGGCAAACCCAGCTGTGCTTAGCTCTAAGCTCCCAGCAGCCTGGGCTGGGTCCTGGAGCCCAGTGGCGTGGGGTGGCTGCCTATGGCGAGGTGCCAGGTGCCCGGCTTTCGACCAGAACGCCCGGTCCAAAAGGGACCCTGGCGGCTCCGATTGGCACGGCTGACCAGGCCGTTAAAAACCCAGTCGCGGCGCAGCAGGGGGCTGGGGCTAAGGCAGGCTCCCTGCCTGCCCCAGCACCACGCGGCTCCCGGAAGTGGCCACCAGGTCCCTGCAGCCCCTAGACGCATGGAGCCGCAACCAGTGGGAGCTGCGGGGGCAGCACCTGCGGGCGCGAGGGCAGCGTGCGGAGCCTCCCTGGCTGCCCATGCGCTGGCCTGGGGGCTGCAGGGCCCTGGCGGCCGCTTCCCGGGAGCTGTGGTAAGAGCCACCAGGACTCCACACCCCAAACCCTCTCCTGCACCCCAACCCAGCCCAGAGTCCCCTCCTGCCCCCAAAACCCCAACCCTCTCCCCAGCCTCCTGCTGCACCCCAAACCCCTCATCCCCCCCAGAGCCCACACCCCCAGCTGGAGCCCTCACCCCCCCACACACACCCCAACTCCCTGCCCCAGCCCGGAGCCCCTTCCTTCACCCCAAACCCCTCATCCCCCCCCCCGAGCCTGCACCCCAACCCCCCCGCGCCCCAACCTCCCTGCCCCAGCCCAGTGAAAGTGAGTGAGGGTGGGGGAGAGCAAGCGACGGACGGAGCAAGCAAGGGTGGGGCCTCGGAGGAGGGGCGTGGCAGAGGCGGGGGCAGAGCAGAGGTGTTTGGTTTTGTGGGATTAGAAAGTTGGCAACCTCCTGCCTGCAGTGACTAGGGGGCCACATCTGCGAGGGCCCAGCACTCCCCTTGGTGCTACGCTCACCAGAGTGCTCCCTCGGCAGGGGGCCTGGAGCCCGGCCCAGTGCCCCGCTCCCTGGGCAGGGGGCCCGGAGCCCGGCCCAGTGCCCCGCTCCCTGGGCAGGGGGCCCGGAGCCCGGCCCGGAGCCCCGCTCCCTCGGCAGGGGCCCTGGAGCCCATCTCGGAGCCCCGCTCCCTGGGCAGGGGGCCTGGAGCCCATCTCGGAGCCCCGCTCCCTGGGCAGGGGCCCTGGAGCCCATCTCGGAGCCCCGCTCCCTGGGCAGGGGGCCTGGAGCCCATCTCGGAGCCCCGCTCCCTGGGCAGGGGGCCTGGAGCCCGGCCGGGAGCCCCGCTCCCTCGGCAGGGGCCCTGGAGCCCACCTCAGAGCCCCGCTCCCTGGGCAGGGGGCCTGGAGCCCATCTCGGAGCCCCGCTCCCTGGGCAGGGGGCCTGGAGCCCGGCTCGGAGCCCCGCTCCCTGGGCAGGGGGCCTGGAGCCCGGCTCAGAGCCCCGCTCCCTGTGCTGGGCGCGGCCGAGGGTAGAAACCAGCCAGGGCCGATGGGTCGGCGCCCTCTCCTCTGATCAGCACTGGGCTGGTGCCCAAAGCGCCAGTGGGCCCTGTTGTGCTGGCTGGCGCCCGAGGGAGGCCGGGTCTCTGCCCAGAGAGCTGGCAGCTTCGGGAGAAGCGACCGGGGAAGGGCTGGGGAGAGCAGAGACACCAAGCGCAGCGGCATGGACGCAGACGGCTCGTCGTCACACCTGCCCGTCCCGCCATCAGCCCGTTTCTCCCACCCACCCCATGGCCTGGCTTCCCTACCTACCCCTCAGCCCATTGTCCCACCCACCTACCCACCCCACGGTCCATCTCCCGTCTGCCCCTGGGCCTGGCCACGAGACGCTGGCTGGTTTCCTGCAGGGCTCAGCGATGGCACAGGGTTTTGCTGATCCCCTCTGGGGCTATGAACCCCTGCCTGGCTCCTCCCCAGGCCGAGCCGGGAGCCCGCAGCCAGCTTGGCGTTAGGTCTGAGGCGGTTCCAGAGAGAAACGCCAGCGTGCGGCTCAGGCCCCTGCTCTGGGCTGCAGAGACACAGCCCACGTGCCGCTGGCCTCCCTGTGCACTAGCACGGGCTGGTTGTCGCTGGGCAGCCAGCTCCAGCCGGAGGCCCCGCATGCCGGTGAGAATTGCCCGGAGCCTGGGGTTTACCCCCCGTCCCCTCCCCTCTCCTCTCCTCTCTCTCCCTGCAGGCTTCAGAGGACAGCTGGGACTGCGCCCAGTGACTCCCCGCTGAAACAGCTCCACAGCAGGCTCCCTTCCGCCCCGAGTCCGGCTCCTCCTCCTCCCCCGTGGAGCTGTGCTCCCCCCTGGAGCCCCGGCCTGCCCCCACGCAACCTCAGTGCTTCCCCCAAAAGCCAGTCACTGTCCAGACGGGAGAGTCCTTCGCCCTCCCGGCAGCATAGGCCAGGGTCTGCCCTGCAGCGAGTTCAACCGTCTCCCCGCCCTCAACCCCGAGTCCTGGCGCGGGGGCTGCTGGGAGACCCCCCGGCCTCCCCAGGCCTGGCCAGGAAAGGACAAAGAGGGAAAACCCAGACTCAGAGCCCAGCAACCAAAGGAAGGCAAGTGTCCGCGGAAGGCAAGGCTGCGGCCAGATAATGATCTTCTGCCGCCAACCCGTCAGGCTGGCCAACTCCTGCGTCTAGTGTACACTGAGCTGCCGTACACGCCGGACCCACGAGCGGCTCGCAGCTCGCTGCACCTCAGCGCTTCACTCCCTCCCACGCCCACGCCGTCCGGACCCCGCTGCCCCAGGGCGGAGCGCCTCTGCCCCACCGAGGGCTCGGCCGCAGCGCACGCTTGCTATTGCAACCCACCAAGCAGAGCCTCAGGCAGCCTGCCTCGTGCCTGACCCCCCCACCCCCTTTTCTCCTGCTCACTTAGCAATACCAGAGTCTCCAAGCCAGCGCGCTGCCACGTGAGCTTTAGCCAGCAGCAGTCGAAGTCGGTGGCGAGGGAACGGGCATGGGAGGAGAGGGCTCTGGGACTGTAGGGAGCTGCCCCCCCCTTCCCCCAGTGCGTTGCTCCAGGAAGCCCCTGCCTCCCCGCCTCGCCTGCTGTACTTGCACTGACAGTGGTTACAACCCCCTCCTGCCCAGCTAGCCAGGGAGCGCTGCTGGCTTCGCGAGAGAGCAGGCCCTTGCAGTGCTGAGCCGGGCGGAGAGGAGCTGCAGGCATCTCTCAGCAGCCAGTGGGGAGACACGCCGCAGAGGGCTCCAACAAGCCTGGTAGTGCAGGGAGCCGGGCACTGGTGCTCCGTGATGCCCCCTAGGCCAATCTGTCTGTGGCAGCAGGCGGCTGTGTGTGACCAAGCCCGGGCTGCACTGACAGCTTGCCAGGGGCCCAAGGGCTAGGGGGCAGATTGCAGCTGTGCCCCATGGAGCCTACCAGTCCCAGCATGCAGCCGGGGGGTGGGGCCAGAACAGCTTTTCCTGCTGGCGCCAGCCGCAGCTCCATATTAAAGAGGGGGTGTCACTAAATGCCTTTTGTGTGGGTGCCCCTGCCCTGAACCTCCTTGTGCTTTGTTGTCACGCTGCCAGGTGGTTTTGGGGTGGGGGAGGGGCTGCACAGTGGCTTTAACACTGCGGGGGCGGGGAGGTGATGACTCTTGTGTACTAGAGACAGGCGCTGCTGCTTTGCAGCCAGAGATGGGCTGGCACGTTACTGATCCTCTCCGCCTGCACCCTCAACTCGTCGACGCGCTGCGGGAGCACAAACCATGTGAATGTAGTGGCAGGGTTAGATTAAGGCCCCAGTTCTGGATGTCACGTGACCCCTGCCAACCCCCGGCTCTCACTTTAAAACCCTTTTAGCCTTCATGGCTGGGAAGCAATGCTCGAAAAACATGAGCCACATGTGACCGATGCTGCAATGTCTGCCTGAGTCTGCAGAGAGCCTGAGACAAGCCTGAGAGCTTGGTGAGAGGCAAAATGCTCCATTCATCTCAATGGGGGGCACCGCCAGGCCCCACTGCTCTGGGGAGCCCTGCCTGCGCCATCTGAGCCTGAGCGCAGCAGAAGAATACAGTACGTGCTGGCCGCCCAGGCCTGCAGATGCACTCAGCTGCCGGTGTAAAGACTGAGAGGGCCAGGGCCGGCCTACAGCGCACTCTGGCTTGCAGGGTAAGTGAGCTCACTGCAAGAACAGGCATTAAAAACAGGCACCTGCAAGGTCCTATTCCTGACACCCACGACTGTAGCTGGCACTTAGAGGGGTGGGGCTGCGGGGTCATGCAGGGGAATATCACGTAGACAGGCGTGGGCTTACCTCGTTGTACAGCATGAGCAGAGTTGCCAACACTTGCAATGTTAGTGTCTCCCTCACTGTTTGTGGTTTTCTTTGAAGCCTCTGCTGCTGGAGTCGTGCAAATCCCAGCCACCAGATTTTACCGGAACCCACCAGCTGCCTACGGGGCCAGCCTCACACTGACTTGTTTATTTAAAGGGCATAAATTGTAACCAAGCCCTTGGGGGCGGAGGGGGGAGCTCCTGCTTTTAGGCGGCCTGGGCTTCATGACACAGCATCAGTGAGCCCATAACTGGCCCCTGTGTCCTGGGCTGGGGGCGGCCACAGGGCCAGGAGCTGTTGGAAAGGGTTCAGAAAAGCACCACCAGCATGTTTAACTGGCCGGAAAAACCCTCCTGCCAGCCCCAGGACTGAGCAGCAGGCTGGCACCATGCTCCTTCCATCAACCCTGCCCCCACCCCAACCCTGCCTGGGCTGAGAGAGCCACAGTGTGCCTAGGCGGCTGCGGGGCAGAGCCGGCCCCCAGGCTAGGAGAGACGAGGCAGCGCAAAGAGCCCTGAGGGGGCGTTACCCAGAGATGAACTGATTTCTCCAGCTGTGCCAGCAGGCAGGGGCGGGCACATCTGGCTGGCTGCTTTGCAGGGCCCAGGGGAAAGGTGTTTGCGCTGGGGTCAGCGGCACAGCACAGAGCCAGCTGGAGCCGGGGCAGGGGAGCGGGAAGCCTCAGGTCTTCATCAAGCCCGTGACATAACACAGATCAGCACATGGGCCTGCTGCAGCCAGCGGCGGGTGCTGTGGGGCTCCTACAGCTTGAACCCACCTTGTGCCATGCTTGCCGCAGCTAAGGCACGTGGCCGGGCCAGGCTGGGGTGGGGAGGAGGCGTGGTGACGGGTCTTAGCCATACAGCCCATT
Source organism: Mauremys mutica (assembly GCF_020497125.1). Lineage (NCBI taxonomy): Eukaryota > Metazoa > Chordata > Testudines > Geoemydidae > Mauremys > Mauremys mutica. Next base: position 207,614,568 of record NC_059074.1, on the reverse strand, counting down.
ACCTGCTGCCGTGTGTGTGAACGGAGAGCCAGCCCCCTTGTGCACCAAGGCCTGTGAGCAGCCATGGGGCAGCGAGGGAGTGGGACTGTGGGTGACGGGCAGCACAGCCGGGCATTGGAGCCGCGGTTCAGGGCAAAGCGGGTGGCGGGGGGGGCCAGGCGCACTTTGATCGCCCGGCCGCAGAGCAGGCAGGGTGTGACTGACGCCTCCATAAACGGGGGCAAACGCGCTGCCTCATGGGCTGACACACCTCACCCTGACGCCAAGGGCCTGCTTCCTTCTCCCACTGCTGTCTGCCCCTTGTAGCTTAGCCGGTACCTGCCCCAGGCTGGACACACCCCCACGTAGGGGGCCCATCTCCACACGTACTTGCACTGGGTTAGTTAAACTGGAGCAGTCAAACCAGTGCACACCCCGGCATGGACACACTTGGTTTGGTTTAAGACTAGGGTGACCAGCCAGCACGTGTGAAAAATTGGGACAGGGTGTGTGTGTGGGTGGGGGGGGGGTAATAGGAGCCTATAGAAGAAAAAGCCCCCAAAATTGGGCCTGTCCCTATAAAATCAGGACAGCTGATCACCCTATTTAAGCCCAGCTTACCCTAAACCTGTTCCCAAGCACCTTTAGCTAAACTGCAATAAGCCCCTTTTACACTGGCTGGGCCACCTCGGGGGTGTAACCCCCTTAGTTAAATCAGTGCATTTGCACCTTTAGCCCCGGGCACCTTCTCTATGTATTCACCCCCCCCAACAGGCACAAACGCCACAGCGAGCGAAGTGACCGAGCGGCTGCACCCCCACCCTGGCTCAGGCTAGACTCCCACCTTGGTGAGCAGCTCTCGCCTGCAGGGGCTCAGCCGAAAGCTACAGGCAATACAGCCGTAGCAGGGGGCTCTGCCGCTCCTGGGTTGGGGCCTAGCCTCCGTTACGCCCCTCGCTGGCCAGTAGCTGCTAGCGCTGCCCCAATGCAGGCCCCCTCGGGGAGCAGCGGCAGCACCTGCTTGTCCTGGTGGATGCTGCTTTTCAGATGCACTGTGTGTCACACTAGTGCAAAGCTGCTAAAATTGGGGCTAGTCTCCCCCCCCCCCCACCGAGATGGTCTCTGCGTCAGCATGTGGCGGGGCTGTGGCTGATGGTCAGTGGGGCACCCGCCAGAAGCCTGGCCCGTGGCCCCCCACCTTGTGCGCGATTCACTGCATCGTTCCTAACCTCCCTCCTTCTAGCAGCTGTCCCGTCAGTCCCTCTTGCTGTCAGCCCCCACCGCCCTGTCTGGGTTAGCCCCTCCAGCCAGCACTGCCTGAGGCAGGGTGGCGGGTGCTTGCAGAAATAAGATTTTTCCTCCCTTTTGTTCACACAGCTGTACATAAAACAAGTCACCCGCTGTACATTACCGCGTTCTCAGCCCACGGTGCAGAGCCAGCAGTGCGGCTCCTTTCAGGGCGCTAGTCTCCCCTTTGGAACGCAAACCTGGCCCAACAGGCATGGAGGTGAAAGCGCTGCCCGCAGCTACCCCTGAGCCCCCACACCAGCTGGGCTTCTAGGATGCTAGTTGCATGGGCCCCCACGGTGCTCACTGGCAGAGACTGGGGGGCTTGTGCAGGCACTTACACCATGGAAACACTCGCCTCCCGCTTACACCCACCTTGCCCTGGAGTCGGCAGCTGCAGGAAGAGGCAGGCAGCAGCACGGCAGGCTCCGTATTCCTCTAGTGCAGGCAGGGACCATACATGGGGCTCAGGGCGATTGTGAGGCAAAGCCAGGGAAACAGTATCTTTGGGAACAGGTGTCACTGCCCCGGGGCTGTATTACGTGCTGGCACCGTTGTAGCTCTCTGCCCGAAGTGATGGCACGTGGCTCTTAACTGCAGACGCTACACCTGGAGCAACTCTGTTCATTTCCTTCTCAGCCAAGCAGTGTTCTGACCCGGAGACAGGACTTCTGCTCCCCGGGCCTGTCTGCCTGGCCCTGCTAGCGGGGCCCCCGGCTCCACCTCCATCCGTTCTGCGCACTCGTTAGGAAAGCCACTCAAATGTTTACACATTGCAACTAGAATGTACAACCACCACCAAGGACGGCGAAGCTGGGCTAACTGCATGGCAAACGTCTCAGCCATCCAGCGTGGCATGCGTCACAGAGACTCTGGCTGTGTACAAACCCACCTGCCAACCGCCGGATCATGTCCTGGACCAGCTGATGATGCATCAGACGCAGCTGTCATTATTCGATTTGTTCTGAAAAGGGGATTGTCGATCATGCCATTAAAAGCCTGCCTATCTTTTCATTGGTGTCTTCTGCCCTTTGTTTGGTTTCATCCAGGTGATGGGCTCCATTCCCTAACAGCACATTTCGGGGAAAATCCCGTTACATAAAGTTACAGCTGTTTCAAACACAGCCCTGAGCCTGGTGTGGTTTCCCAGTCCTCTAGCCAGGGCCACCTCATGGCAACCTGCCCCCCGTGCATCATCCCCAAGTTCCCCACGAAGCTGAGTTTTCTAATTCCTCTCAGCTCAGCGAGGTCTCCACAACCTGATGTTCTTCCCGCCGCTCTCCCTGCTTCGCTCAATGGCCCCACCCCTACCTATGGTGACTCTCATCCCACCCAAGGCTGGGCCTGCAGGGGCTAAGGGCTCTCAGACTCTGACCGCTCCCTGCTGGGCCCACTCTAACCTACGCTTCATGACTTTCCCTCCTCAGCATCTGTTGCTCCTCTGCAGACCCTATTCCTTATGGGGAGCAAGGCTGACAGCCCGACAAGAGAGGGCGGGGTGGGGGGTTTGGGAGCCAGAATGATTCTGAGCTGTCTGGGGGAAGGAGAGTGGCAGCAGAGTCAGAGGCGTGGAGAGCGAGGGCCTTTTAGCCAGCACGCGCACAGCCGGCTGTGATACATTCAGGTGGAGGAACCAAGAAGGTGTCAACAGCCATGTGGACACGGATGAGCCCGTTGACACTGTACTTCAGCCAGCCTTAGCCCACGTTCCTTCACCAAAGGCTTGTAAGCAAAGTGCGCAGTCCTGGGATCCAAGGGAAAGGCCTCTCATGGATCGGTGTCTGGTTAAAAAAAATAGGAAACAGGGTAGAAGTAAAAAACTGAGGTAAATAATTTGCGAGAGAACGTTGTGAAGGCCACAGGATGGTGTCCCCAGCCTCTGTTTGCCAGAAGCTGGGAATAGATCACTGGATGATTCCCTGCTCTGTTCACTCCCTCTGGGGCACCTGGCATTGGCCACTGTCAGAAGACAGGATACTGGGCTGGATGGACCTTTGGTCTGTGGTCTAATTAGCTGTTACCACTCAAGAAAGCTCTTGGAGTCATTGTGGGTAGTTCTCTGAAAACATCCACTCAATGTGCAGTGCAGTCAAAGCAGCAAACAGCATGTTAGCTGACAGAAACTAGTGTAATGCCACTGTATAAAGCCATGGCATGCCCCCCCCTTGAATCCCGCGTGCAGGTCTCATCACAAACACACCCCCAGTCACAGACTAGATACATTAGACTTAGAAATAGTACAGAAATGAGCAGCAAAAATGTTGGCGGGGGGGACACCAACTGCTATATGAGGTGAAATTAAAAAGACTGGGCCTCTTCGGCTTGGAAGAGAGATGGCTAAGGGAGGGGCTACAACAGAGGGCTCTAAAATCATGACTGGGGTGGCCAAAATAAACGGGGACGTGTTATTGTCCCCGTCAGCTCACCCAGGAAGCAGGGCTCAGCCAATGGAATTAACGGGCCGAAGGTTTCAAACACCCCTAAGGAAGCCTCTCCCCCACCTGTGGAACGCAGCGCCAAGGGAGGGTGTGGAGGCCAAAACCCTAACTGGGTTCAAAAAGGAATTAGGTAAATTCAGGAGACTAGGTCCCGCCCTGGCTATTAGCCAGGATAGTCAGGGATGCAACCCCATGCGCCAGGTGTCATCAGGCTCTGACTGGCAGCAGCCGCGTGGATCGATCACATCCCACAGGGCGACGGGGCAAGCTCTGAGCTGGGGGGGGGGTGTCCCATGTGGTGAATGGGAAGGAATGAAAAGGGAATGGTTGGAAGAGCCGGAGTCAAGGCAAGCAGGCAAGAGAAACGCTAGTAGCGTCCTGCTGCAGGGCAGCACCCCGTGCCCCTCTCCACCCCCACCCCCCCGAAGGGCCTCAAACAGCTCCCGCCCTCTGACCCTCAGCCTGCCTCCCATCACAGAAGCAGCCATCGGTCTCCTGGCTCCCACTGCCCAGCCCTGCCCCGGAGCGGAGTCCGAGGGCCCTGCACCGTGGCAGGCGTCGCACAACGCTGCCTCGGACCCTGTGCCATTGCCACACGTCCTGGCTGGCTTTGTGGGGCCGGTGGGGATCAGCTGGCTTGGCTGTGGGTGTGCTCGCGTTGTGGAGCAGAGGGCCTAGGGGCTGCTGGCCTTCCCCGAGGGGTTACACTCGAATGTGGGCAGACGTTTGGCACCTCAGGCCCCAGGGCACTCACAGATCAATTGGCTACAGCGGGTTGCAAGCATTAGGTGCATAACAATACAGTAAGGAGCTCAGCTTCAATGACTGCGCAATGTGTTGCCTGCAGCCTTAACCCGAATGCGTCTCAGGGCCCACGATTCCCCATCGCCCACAGGCTCAGCTGGTTCCACGGGGCAGCTCCCAAACCAAGGGCAGCTACAGCGGGCGGCTGTGCCCACGAGCCTGCCAGCTCCCAGCAGTTCTGGGTGATTCATGTAACGCCACTCTGCAAGCAGGGCTCAAACCTGCTCTCGGTGAGCCGGAGACTTACTAGGACCAAGCTGTGATCAGTACTGGCCAGCTAGGGGCTGCTCACGGACCCAGCCCCCCCCTTTGGCTCAGCTGTCTGCTCTGGCCTGCAAGCTCTTGTGCTGCCCTCCCCTCGGCTCAGAGACCTAAAGACCAGGAATTCCCCTTCCCCCAGCCACCTCCGCCTGCGCTGAGCCTGCAAGGCTCCCGAGGAAGGTAAGTGTGGGGGGGACAGCGGAGGAGGGAGATACAGGCAGAGATGAGAGGAGGAGACCAGCTCCTGTCCCAGGCTCCACCTACCGAGGGGGGAGCTGGAGCTGGGCTGCAGCCCAGACAAGGTGCCAAGCTGGTCGCAGGCCTGAGGCTCGCGCTGCCTACGGAGCAGGGGGACTAGGGGCTGGTTTATTGGCCAGCGGCGGTGATGTGGGACGGGCGAAGGAAACAGCCCACGCCAGGCACTGCGCCCACACCCACCACAGCAGCCAGTGGGGCTGCCCCATGCAGATCAGCCTGCAAAGGTGCTGGGGCGGGAGTGAAGCCCTGGGGGGCAGGGAGGCCGGACACACCCCATGAAAGGGAGCCGACAGAGCCGTGACCCTGGGAGCCTTTCCTGGCAGCGAAGGCGCAGGCGAGGAAGGGTTAATGGGGGTGCTCTGGGCAGCAAAAGAGCAACTTGATAAAAAGAAACAGACATGAAATTTAGGCTACGAAACCCCGCCCGATTAATGGTGCTGCCAGAGCACAGCCCAGCCTGGGATGAGCTTTCCACACAGAGCTCTGCCAGTGCCCCTCACACCTGCCCCTGCTAGCCCCGTCCTGGGCTCCACTCCCTCCCCACTGCTCTGCCAATGCCTCTCAGGCCTGACTTGATGCCCCACTGGCCCTGGAGTCGTCCCCCTACCCCAACTCTGCTGATGCCCCTAAAGTCCGACCCGCAGCCCTTCTGGTGTGGCAGTTTTCCCTATTACAGGGTGTTTACCAGCCTCCTTGATTACTAACAGCCTAGAAAGTGTTGCAGCAGCCTCCTGCACGAGAACCTCACCCTGCTTCTGTCCTAATACAGAACAGAAATATGCATTAAACGCCTCGGTCAGACAAACCTCAGCAGCACCACTTTACGTCACAGCTCATGGCCCAACCTCTGCCCCTGAGGGATGGAGCCTTCTGAACTGAGAAACCTCAACGCCACAGGCCTCGGAACAGAGGAGAACCAACCGGTCAAGCTCTCAGCGTGCTCTTCTGAGCTGGGAGAGGCCAACCCTGCTCACATAAGCTCTGTGTTCAGAGGATCCCCTTCATGTTATGACCTTATTTCAAACCAGGACTGAGGCCTGGAATAAAATTCTCCAGTTAATTCTTGGTAACCAGGCACTGCTGCCATGCTCTAGTAGCTGCCATCCAAAGTGAGCGCCCGGCGCTCAGCCACAGGCCGGCACAAAAGTTCAGACTCTCTCTCTTCGCCAAGGCGCATTGGGTTCATCCAGCCATTAGAGCCTCTCCTGCTAGCCCGGCCCTTCTTCACAGCGGTGGGGGGGGGGCGGGCTGCAGTCACATATGAGCACGAGTCATGCTGGAGAGGACAAGCTCTGGCAAGCGAGAAGTGTCTGCGGCCAGAACTATGTTACGTTTCTCCTTCCAACAACTACAAGTGGACGCCAAAAGAATCCAGCTGCAAGTGGCCTCCCGGACCCCTAAGCGTGCAGGATGTCACCGCTTGGAATCGCAAGGTACCAATTCCAGCTCGAGGGGACAGCACCTCACTAGCTCTGCTCAAGGGAGCTCACTGAACAGCAGTGGCGCTGCAGCAGTGCATGTCGCAGGAGGGACTGGAAGTACCTCGGGTCTCGGGTGGGATCGGGCTTGGCAGCCAGCCCCTGCAGCAACACCTCTATTTTTAGTGAGTTCGCTCGCTCAGAGCTACCAGGGGTATGTCTCCTTGCACCGCGAATCACAGCCCTGCACCAGCTGCCGACACACCCTAGTCAGTAGGCCTTGAATGACCCAAGCAAAACTTGGTGCTAACCCCATTACAGGCCTGTGGGAAATGCCTCTCCAAGATTTACCAGCCACTAGCTCATGAGAAGCAGCTCTTACCTGGTACCAGCACTAGTGTCCCGCAGCTGGAGCGGAGACAGGAAAGCTGACGCCCCGTTTCACATTCAGCTGAAAGTGATGGAGATGTTGCTGTCACAGCTGGTGTCTTTTAGCCTTCCCTGCAAGAACACAAACAGGAGGGGGTGCGGAAGGACAGCACCATCTCCCTCACTTTCCACTGAATGTGAAACGGGGCATCAGCTTTCTTGCCGCAGCTCCAGTGACGGTTGTGCCCAGCTCTGAGCCTTTGATTTTTAAATAATGGCCCAAACTCTGCCCTCAGGTAAACTCCTGCAAACCCACCAACATCACCGAGAGCAGGATCTGGTGCAGCTCCTTTCAGGTTTACCCCGCAGAAATGTGGCTCATGAAGACAAGACAAGTGACACGGTTCTGTAGTTTGTGATCTTCTCCCAGCACCTGACTGGATCCGGGTTCACTAGGTCTTCACCTCCGTGCTGATGTTCTCCTGGTGTGGGTCCAGCTTTGGGCTCCCCAAGACTCCTCAGAAGGCAAGTACAGTGTATGGGGGTTCCTGAACACCACACAGGCGGACACTTCCAGCAGCACTGACGAGCCAGACTTCATTGTACATGGCATTAGCGCCTGAAGGCAACAGTCAGAATTAGAGCTCCAGTGTGCTTGGTGCTGTACAAATGTATAGGAAGACAGAGCCTTTGCCGCAAAGAGTGTGAGATCTCCCCTATAGAAACCTAACCAAGAAATGTGTAGGATCCTATGTCATTAACTCAGCATCACTTCTTTACCTCAGTGGTTTTGAAGTGCTCGGTCAGATACTATTATACATGCTAGCGAAGCAAACCACCTGAGCAACTTCTGGGAAATAATCTGCTGAAGACCAGGACAGTGATAACCGTATAATCCCTGAGTCAGCAACAAGAATGTGAGCGAGAGCTCACGCTATGAGCTGCATGTCCCCACCCCCTTCTGGCAGCGTATCCTCTCAGCACTCTATCCCTTGCTGAGGCATTGGGACAGCAGTCCAGATCTTCCCAGAATGCACTGGTACAACCACATGTAGGCAGATTGGTAGGTATGGACACACAACATAGTTGACACACCGTTCTGGAGAGGAAATACCAGTTATAAAACAGTTGTATTTTTAGTGTAAACACTTGACCCTACCGGTCACCCATTGCCTGAGAAATGTTTCAGTTGTGGAGATTTGTAAGGCTGCCACATGGAGTTCTGTTCATCTAAACACACAAAGCACTTCCAGGGATTGGGACCGTCGCCTCTTCAAGCAGCATAGCACACGAGATCAATCATTTCACCCTGATTCTTAGCTTTGCTTCATGCCGAGCCAGGGCAGAGAGGGAAGGGGGATGTTTGGCAGAAGCATTTTCTGGAGAGAGAGAAAGTTCCTAGGCTCTGCCAGAGCACTTTAACCTAGGGCTCTAAGCACTGGGTTTGAAACACCGAGCGGGCCTGGTGCTGCAGGCTGAGCTCTGGGCAGGGCTGGCAGAGCCCTTGCTCCTCAATGCAGATAAATGGAGTTCCAAATATTGTACTTTGCCATTTTTTTGAGTCCAGAATGAACGATGGGGACTGTCCACTCTGTGTGAGCCCTGAGCCCAGACCGTGTTTGGCAGGGCAAGGAGCTGCTGCTTCATGGGCATGGACAAACACTGCCCGGCATTCACCAGCGCTGTGTGTTTCCTGTGCCCGCGGGTGACTGCTCTCCTCCGGGCTTGTATCTGTAGGATCCGTAAAGAGGCTATTGAAATGTAAACCGCCCCAGTACCCTTAATGGGGCCTGGCTGAAACAACCATCTTCTTTAGTGGGACATCTCCCAGGAAACTGACTTAGTCAAATGGCAGCAAAGGGTAATGACTGCAGCTTAGCTGTGACAGTGCTCGCACCGAGTCCTCCTGAAAGGTGACCCACAAAGAAGATAAAATGGTTGGTGCCTTTTCCCCCAACGTAGAAAAAAGCCCAAACCCTCTCTCCTCCCTAACCCCAAAAGATTGTTTACTGTAGAAATAGCAAGCACCTTCACTGCCTTTGTCATGGGACTCCGCCGAAGATCAGCGCTGGGGCGGCCAGGCTCTCAACCACTAACAGAAGGGCCAGAGGCCTGAATCTATCAATCATGTGAAGAAAGTAAATGAGGAAGTGTTATTTACCCCTTCTCATAACACAAGAACTAGGGGTCACTAAATGACATTAATAGGCAGCAGGTTTAAAACAAATAAAAGGAAATGTTTCTTCACACAACACAGTGTCAACCTGTGGAACTCTTTGCCAGAGGATGTTGTGAAGGCCAAGACTATAACAGGTTTCAAAAAAGAACTAGATAAGTTCATGGAGGACAGGTCCATCAATGGCTATTAGCCAGGATGGGCAGGGATGGTGTCCCTAGCCTCTGTTTGTCAGAATGGGTGACAGGTGATGGATCACTTGGTGATTACCTGTTCTGCTCATTCCCTGGCATTGGCCACTGTCGGAAGACAGGACACTGCGCTAGATGGACCATTGGTCTGACCCTGTATGGCCAGTCTTATGTTCTCCCAGCTGTTGGGCAGGGTTGAGTTAAATGGATGTGAACAAAAACCAATTTTTAAAGAGTCTAAATCCTTCCCCATTGCAATCACTCAGGCTTCCCTCTCTTAGTAGCTGTCCTCCCATATTCTCCTTCAGCAAATGGCTATGCTCAGAACTTACCTTGTTCTAAGCTGCGACTCGAAGAACGTCCCAAAGGGAAAGGCAATGCAGTGCTCCCGTAGGGGCTGGTTTCAGGAAGTCAGACAGCGGGGACCTCACTTACCCCCCAAACAGAGTTTGCGGGTTGCTATTTTATTGCAAAGGCGTCCCTTTAAAAGTATTTAGTAAGTTGGAGGGCAAGGAACATTCTCTGCTGGTGTTTGACTCATTCCTCACACCTGGGACCATGCTTCCTGTATGGTGGGATTTGAGGTATTTGCCTGCTGTCTCTCATGCTCTTTAGTGCTGCTTTGACACAGCTGCCAACTGGTGGTTCACCCACTACACGCCAAGAAGAATCTCAGCACTGAAGGGACGGTGGGGGAAAGGAGGGAGCTGGCATCAGGCCCCCGGGCAAGGTGGGCGTTCCTCCTTTGCTGTGAGCTGCAAGGAAACAAGTCCCAATGGTGGCCTTTAGGAAACTTGACCCATGCTACCAAAAGGAGAGAGGCCAGCCCACTACCCTCTCCTGTGACTGCTCTGACTGATGCGGAGCATGTTTATCCGCCCATTCTGACAGATCCCTTTGCAGTGGAATGTGTGTGTTTTACAAAGCAGGCTTCTGTCCTCCTCCTGCCTCCAGGGCTGACTGATTCACTGCTTTCAAGAGGCAATTTGCACAATTCCCTTGTAGAGGAACAGGCCAGTTTAGTTAACATGTGGAGGGCTGCTAGCAATAGCCAGCACTCATCAGGAACACGCAGGCTTCCCCGGGTAATTGTGTCGATGCAGCTCAGCTGTGACCGGCATCTCCCCCGGGAAGCAATGAGCCACTGTGCCAAACTGCAGTCACGGTGCTTCTAGTCAAACGTTCCTCAAGCAGCAGGCAAAGGCCACACACAAAGGATCCTCCCATGGTAGGGAAATGCTTTAACATACAATGCCCCTGAGGCTTCCGCTTCCCAGCTGTCACCTACGTCACAGGAACGCTGAGCGCCCAACACCTATGTGTAAAAACGAAGTCCTTGTTTCGAGTCCAATCCATAACAAGAGTAAAATCGGACTGTGTCAAACCATATCTCAGCTTCTGCTTAAAGCCACCCTGAGCAGCTTTGAGCAGTCACATATCTTCCACCCCCGGGCAATAACTCCATCAGGGCACTGGTCAGCAGCTCTGTCTCCTCTCCTGATTGGATGTTCTGTGACTTTTCAATGCGCCTGAAGAGCAGCCTGACACACGAAGTCCCGTTTAACCACAGAACACGAACCAAAGTGGCAGTGCCAACCTCCCCATCCTGCTCAACCATCTTCCTCACCCCTCTTGCAAAAGGACCAGTTCCAGACGTGAAAGGGGGATTCGTTCTCTCTATTGATGATGCCAAATGAGATTTGTTACATGGCTTCCTACTGACAAAGAAACGGATGGCAACCGCTAGGAAGGTATTTCCCATGGGGCACTGAACGGCCATTGCTAGAAACATCTTTCTTTGACTGAAAGTAAGCACTGCAGGGGGGGAAGGCTCCAGATTTCATGATCAGTCCTGAGTGCTCCAGATTGCCCCTGCCCACAAGGGTTTGGCAAGAAAGCTTCTACAACTTTGAAGCATGTGACTTCTTTTCAGCTGGCTCCAGTGCGCATGAGCAGGGTGATTTCCTGTTAAGTAGCAGAGTTTCACATTCACGTTGATTACCATCCAGAGGTGGATCAATGTCAGTGAAACCATGGTGGAAATACTCCAGCCCTTCTGGGAAGAGAAGGATGTAAATGTATTTGAGCAGCTTTGCCCTTTGCCAAGCAGCTATTCAGGAGGAAGAGCCAGCAGGGACGAGAGCAGAAAACAGTCTCTAGCACAACCGTCATTTACTGAACTCAGTTTAAGATGTAAAGGTCCCATCTCTCTTCTGGCTGGACGGGGAACTGTGGCTTGGTCCAAAGCCCACTGAAGTGAATGGAGAAGCTCCTCTGACTTCAGTGGGCTTTGGCGTAGCCGTGTGTGTGCAAGTCCCAGCTCCCTGAGCAGACGCACCCTAGAAGAGTGGTCCCCAAACTATGGGGTACAACCCACTACTGGGGTGCAGAGGAACGTTCAGGGGGGTGCGCGGCAGGGCTCAGGCCAGCCCCCATGGGGGGTGGGGAGGGAACACCCCCCCAGCCCCACTCCGCCCCCAGCCGCAGCCTCGCCCCCGTTCCAGCCCCAGTCTGGCTCCACCCTCATTCCCTCTTCGCCACCAGGCCAGCTCTGCCTCTAGCCCCAGCTCGTCCCCCATCCTCAGCTGAGGAAGCCCGGGCTGTGCAGTAATGGGCGAGAGGGCACGGACAGATTCCATTACTGGTATCGGGGGTGGGGGCATGGCAGGAGAAGTTGGGGTCCCACTGCCCTATAAGAGTCGTGGTGCAACCCCACTACTCCCGGGCAGGATACGAAATCATAGTGGGACTGGTCAGAGCCAGGCTCAAACAAGCGCCAACATTCAGCTCAATGAAGAACTAGGGGCAGACCAGCTTTTGCACATTGATGAGGGACCAATGCACTTAGTTTCAAAGACGATCCACTAGTTTAATGACCAACTCATAGACAAACTGAGCTCATTTAACACCTGCTGTATCCTAAACTGACTGATAAGTGCAGATGTCAGACTAAACAGCTGGTGAAGGTGCAATTCTTGGCCAAGTGGTTTATACTGAATTTAGAAAAGTTCTGGGCAGCCTGACCAGGTAACGCGCGCTCTCTCTCTCTCCCCGCCCAGGTAATGATGTGGCTCCAAGGGCAAGCGGCATGGCACGTGATGCCTTGATCTTCCTAACAAGAGTCAGTTGAAAGTGCTATATTGGAAAAAATACAACACTGACAAAAATGAGCCTACATAAAACACACTCCCAGCACTTAACAGGATTCATTTAAAAAAACAAAAACAAATTCTATGCGTTTCTTCTCTGATTTGGAGTTTTCTATTACTCTCACGAGAATTGCCAGCTTCTCATTCCCTAGTTTGCTCTGTGAGCCCTTTCATTTTTGGCAGAAGCCATTGTGCTTAGGTTTATTTCTTTGACTATTTTCCGAAAGCTAAAATGGCATTTACCAATTTGGCTCTACCAGGATCAGCGCCATACACTGACAATACAAAAACACTGCGGTACCAGAATCCATTTCCGAGCAGCAATTAGCAGTGGGTCTTTATAAAAGTGCTTCTCAGCTTACTGGGTGGTCACAAGCTTTACAATCATACTAATGATACGGGAACCTCGCGGGCACGTGCATAAATCCATGCTGGGATTCTTGATCTTATCCTGGAGTAACTGGTCTAGTTCACAGCGCAGTTCTTTCACCAGCTCTGCCACCTGAAGCAAACAGGGAAACATCCCCCCAAATATCATGAAATAACTTCTCCCCTGTACTCGACATCTGCATGTTCTGCGTGTTGCAGAAGCAGAGCAAGGTTTGAAGCACTCACAATCTTGCTCGTGGGTTTCATTACCTGGTGGGAGGCTGCTGCGAAACGAATCCATCCGTCATCAAGCGAAATGACAAACTCCCCCCGTTGCAGCTGCACGTGGACCTGCCCTCCTCCAAACAAGACCAGCGGGTACACCGACACCATGCTGCAGTCCCGGATGAACACACGGCTCGTTTTGATCTTCTCGTGGTACACCAAGTAGGGGCTGTCAAAGTGCCTGGTCTGGAACATTCAACGCCAGAGGGTTGCAGTCAGTTAAGAGTAAGAATGGCGACTACGTTAGTGTCACTGAGTGCACATTTTCAGTCAGTTAAGGAATCAATCGATTCCCATTCCCTTGCAGATTACAGGCTTGCTCGCTGCCCTGTCCATATAAAATGGCACATACAATTTATTTTTATTATAAAAACCACTTACAACTACAGGATTTATTAAACCGAGGGATTAACTGCAGTTATTGAATTAAACTGATTATTTCAAATATGCCTAAGAAAAAGCACGTCAGCTCTTACTCACTTAAGTCTGTTGAAAAAGATCCAGTCTCTTAAGTGACTCGGGCTGACCTATTGTGCCATATTGATAAAGCTTGGCCTCAAACGTTAGATGTTTTCCCTGATTCTTTCTTTATAGAGAAAAGCAGCCTCTAACTCAGTGTTTGTGACAGAAGCTCATGGAGTCGGTATATATACACCTCTACCCTGATATAACGCTGCCCTCGGGAGCCAAAAACTCTTACCGCGTTATAGGTGAAACTGCGTTATATCAAACTTGCTTTGATCCGCTGGAGCGTGCAGCCCCACCCCCCTGGAGCGCTGCTTTATTGTGTTATGTCCAAATTCGTGTTATATCAGGGTAGAGGTGTATTTTGTTATTTCAATGTTCTAAGGGATAAGTTTAGGCTTTAACAGATTTTGTTTTAAATTCAGATTTCATTTTAAAATAGATGCATTTAAAAAAGAAAAACAATTTCAACAAGATCAAAAAATCCAATTTAAATTAAAAAAATCTGAATTTATTTTTTCAAAACCATCATTGATTTTTATCCATCCTGGGTGTTGGGAAAGCCCAGTGGCTCTGCTTGTTCTCCCTCCATGTCTCATTCTACCGAGACAGATGGCTCTATTCATCCCTGTGATACCTGTGTCCCTTCTGAGCACCACACACTGACAGCAAGGATGGGGAGGAGCTGCTCTCCTCCGGGGCGGGGGGATTGCTCGTCAGAATCTGCCTGGGAGTCAGTGCCCGCTTCCTCTGCACAGCCGCCCTTCCCGCGAGTGCAAAAGGGTTTTGCTGCAGCTGCTCGCAGGGACCACATGGCATTGATTTGTTTGTACTTCTAAAATGTGTCATTGCAGAGCTCACAATGTCACGTATAACATAATCCTGTCTCCTCTGCCTCGTCTTCTGTGCGCACTCTCTTCTGCCCTTCATCAGAATCTCACACAAATGTCTACGCCTCTTCCACACTGCCCCTGCTCGCAGTCTGGCCTCCCTGAACTAATCCTCTAGGACACTACCCTCTTGTCTTTCCAATCTCTCCTCAGGACCCACCTCAGCCACAAGGCCTATAGGAAATCAGCCAATTACTGACAGTGCCTTGAGTTTCCCACACCCAGGTAGGACAGCAAGGCGTGTTTGAGGTGTAAGTAGTTCATTCTTATGTTAGTTTAAACTCAGACTGATTCACCAGGATAGATTTATAAACACTTAAGTTTTACAATACTCCAACAGGCTATTATATTTAACAATGTAATATGGGTTTTTAATTTGTATCCTCGAAAAGGAGAACAGCGTTACCATGTACCACTTTAATAAAAAGAGCACCCGTTCACTGGTAGGTTTCCCTCATGTGATCTTTATTAATGGGATATCATCACCTTCAAAGAAAATGATTGCATTTGATTTCATATGAAGAAGTGATTCTGTGCATTTCAACAGTGAATTATTTACAAATAAAGTATTTCAGTGGTAGAAATATGCACCCACATGTTCAGTCAATTTGCCCGTGTAAAGATGCTACATGCATAAACAGTTGCCATTTCATGCACAGTTCCTGAGATTGCATGGACAATTGTGGTGGTCCCTACAGGCACAATCCCCTGCAACTGCGGTAACTCTGCATGAACGTGTGTTCTTGCAATTGTGAAAATCTGGGCCATGAAGTTTCTTGACCCTGCAAACTTAACTTCATAGTTTGAGTTTCTGTCGTCTACTGGAATAGAGGTTCTTACCTGTGATCTGTGCCATTCTTTAAAACCCATCACTGAGAGGATTTCAATCACGCCGTTGCTGTATTTTTAAGACTGGTCAGTGCTCTAGTTCATAATCCAAGCAGCATTTAGTTGAAGTAATGTCTTTTTTTAAAATGTAGACAATGTATTTTACTGAGTTGGAAAAAAATCCTTACTTGATAATTCACCGAGGAAGGATGAACGTGAACGTAACCGTCATTTTTTGTAATGAACTTCAACTCCTCTGCCTTTGGGTGCAATTTAACTGCTCCTGCACTGGTATACTGGTATTTCCCCTCAGGGGTTTTCACCTAAATGTGAAGATAATAAATAGTAACAAAACAAATCTCTCTCTCTCACACCTCCTGCCCCAAGTAAACAGTCTTACCCGAGGTCTATTACTATGGCAACACCAACATGAAGTATTACGTTATTCCAGCTTGCATCTAACCCAGGGATCAGCAACCTTTCAGAAGTGCTGTGCCGAGTCTTCATTTATTCACTCTAATTTAAGGTTTTGCGTGCCGATAATACATTTTAATGTTTTTTAGAAGGTCTCTCTCTATAAGTCTACATATTATATAATTAACTAGTGTTGTATTGTAAAATAAACAAGGTTTGCAAAATGTTTAAGAAGCTTCATTTAAAATGAAATTAAAATGTTGATCTTACGCCGCCGGCCCGCTCAGCCCGCTGCTGGTCTGGGGTTCTGTTCACCTAGGCCGGCAGCGGGCTGAGCGGGGCCTGCGGCCGGAACCCCGGCTGGCAAGAGTCCAGCAGCCAGAACCCCAGACCGGCAGCGGGCTGAGCGGGGCCTGCGGCCGGGACCCCGGCTGGCAGGGGTCCAGTAGCCAGAACCCCAGACCGGCAGCGGGCCTGAGCAGCTCAGCCCACTGCCGCTCAAGGGTTCCATCCACCAGCTCCTGCCAGCCGGGATCCCGGCTGCTGGACCCAGGTCCTGGCCCTGCCCCGCCCACATACATACATATCTTCTCCCTGGTTCTGGCCCATTCTCTTCCTCTCTCTGCACTGAGCTGAGGGTGGGAGTGCACTGAGCACAGGGCTGTGGGGCTCAGGGCAGAGGGCTGGGTCTGTGCGAGTGGGGGTCAGGGCAGAGGGCTGGAGGGGATATGCCCCTATTCCACCACCCCCTTTCCTCAAGGCCCTGTCCCGCATCTTCTCTGCCTCTGCCAGGAGCAGCGAGCACGCTGACTCTGCTCCTTCCTGACCCCCTCCCTCGCAAGGGCCATCAGCTGATCGGCCAGCAGGGAGGGAGGGACAGAGAGGCAGAGGAAGGGCAGGAACCCAGCACGCTGCGGGAAGAGACAGGGGAGCCGGCAGGACCAAGCTTCTGCCTCCTGCCCCTGCAGGAGGGGATTGGCAGAAGGTGGAGAAAAGCAGGCCAGGCCGGGCCGGGCCGGATTTTTAATGGCACGCTACTGCCTGCCGGAATGCCATTAAAAATGGGCACGCGTGCAGCCTTTGGTAGGTGTGCCTGATCTAACCCAATATTTTCAGTTGCTCATAACTCTCAAACAAATTCTTTTTAGGATACGTTTTTGCTTGGTCTCAGCCCAGAGGTGACTTTGGAAGTATCTAGACCCCATTACCAGAGTACTGTCAGCACTCTGCAAAACTACTCAATACAGTTTGGGGATCGGTTTTATAACGTTCCAGCTTTCATCCCAGAATTCACTTCCTTCTGCTCATGTTCAGACTGTGGCCTATGGGGGTTACTGCTGCATGTGCCTGGCATCTTAAGATCACACTAAAATAGAAGTCTGTTGGAATAACAGCAATAGCCGGCTACATGAGTTTGGCAACTGAACTCCAGTTTACAAGGCCTAAAGCAGTAGGGGCAGCATGCTCGGTGGAGGTATCGTACCCTTGAACAGGAGGCAGTCTGTCTCCTGCTCAGACTAGCCCACCTTCATTGATCACTCTCATTACAGTTGGTATGGCAACACCCATTTTTTCATGTTCTGTGTGTGTGTGTGTGTGTGTGTGTGTGTGTGTATATATATATATATCTTCCTACTGTATTTTCCACTGCAGGTATTTTCCATTCCGATGAAGTGGGTTTCAGCCCACAAAAGTTTATGCTCAGATAAGTTTGTTAGTCTCTACGGTGCCACAAGTCCTCCTCGTTCTTTTTGCAGAATCAAAGCATTCAGTACAGATCTGCCACTCAAAAGGGAGCGGGACGCAAATGAAGATGGAAAAGGAAAAAAGCACCCTCTTACCTGGACAACGTTGGGATACAGAGCAGCACATAATATTGCTGATATCAACTTGATGTTCTCTGCATTAGAGTTTGCCTGTGAAATAAATACATCCAATAAGTACTACAATTCCAGGTTACTACCTACATGCCTTATACCAGGGACCCTTCAGTGAAAACCGGGGATTTCTTGATTCACTATAGAACATGACTTCATATTAAAACTAAATTACTGACATTGTTGGTATCCTCCTTTTGAGCCAACTATGTAACTTCATATTAGGAGCAGTTAATGGATTCTGCACTCTCAGGTTATGTCTTAACTACACTTTTTTTAACCTTTAATTAAACTAATCGCCAATTAATTTGCAATAGTTAATATGTTTGTCAGAGCTAATCTGGACACTCCTCAAACATTTATGCTACTAAGTAGTTGATCCCTAGGGTAAATCACAAACCATCCCAGGTCTACATGATGATGTAGTCTCACCATTCTATGCTTGGTGTCCCGGCTCCAGACCTGCCAGTCGGCATAAGGAGATTCCACAGCTATTAAAACCTACATCAGCTGTCTCTACTGCTCCATACGGCCTGCGTGATCTCCTTGGCAAAGCACGTTCCTGCTTTCATAGGGCGAAATTCCATCAACCACATCTAATACCCAGTATCTATCTCTTGTTCCAAAATGAGAGTTGCATTAATTGCAACTTTTGGTATCAGTGCCCAGATAATATGGCCATGAGTGAGGTATATGAACATATCTAGACTAGGTCATCGCTCCAGATTGGATCCATGCCTTCACACTGTTTGGAATGTAGGCCATAGACAGCAACCTAGTGTGCGCCAACCTGGAAGCGGGTCACTTTACTGACTTGGAGGGCTAAGATCACATCTGCACATGTGCCCAGAAAGAACAGACAAGTTATCCCACAATACGCTGTGAAAGAATTCACAAGTCAGCTTTGATCAGAGCATGGATATGAACCATGAGCCGCTAAGAACCCTGGGAAGTGCCCCCAGAAGGCCTAGCACCTCACCTGACTGAGTGCAGCACCAGTGTGGATCCAGCACTCGAGTGTGATTGCTCTCACCTCTCCCTCGGGCCAGGCCCGTTTGAGTGGTCACACCCGTGTGCCAGTCACTCGAGTGAACTGTACAGTGTGGACAAGGCCTTCACTACTCCAGTGTGTTAATTATGTCAATTGATAATTAACTAGAGGTTAAAAAAAATCAGATGGTGCATACCAGACATTCGGTTTCCTTGGATCTATTATTCTCCCTGGATTCATTCATAGCGCCTTCCACCCTACAGAGCTGGCCAGGAGAGCGCAGCCATCCTTTCCAGCATGGACCTCACAACAGTCATCTACACCTCTGTCCCAGTGTGATTACAGCTCTCATTAGGGCTATACTGGAAACCTACTGGAAAGCTGCACTAGGAGAGTGCAGAAAAGCGACTCACCTCCAATCGCATTGCCTGTGCAGATCCACGCTGTGGGAATTGCATGTCCTGCCACAGGGCCATTGCAGAGTGGTTATTCATTAGGCAGAGTGCATGCACCTCAGATTTGTTGCTGTAGAACCAAGAGTATAAAAGCCCCCAGTGGCTAACTCCCTCAGTCTCTGACCCCAGACCTATGTTATAATACAAGTCTCCAAAGTAGAAGGGAGTAGATTGCCATTTTCTTCTTTGTCAATCACTAATCACATTGGCTAGTGAGACAAGCCTGCTCCAGCAAGCACACCACACCGAATGTTTGCTACAAAGGCCGATTAGAGATTAAAGCAGCAGTTTAAAGCACTAACGCTCCAGTTACCTCTTCTCCTGTAGCATCCAAAACACCATCTCCTCGAGACCACCTCTTCTCCATGTCCCTGGCTCTTAACCCCTCCTTCACAAATCCAATATCCGACAGCAGTTCTGTGAATTGCCTTTTTAGGCTCGCCATTTCCTACAAGTCAACAGAAAGCCTTGAGAAGTGCCACATGCACATGAGGTTAATTCACACCAGATTCCCCAGTTTAAACACCAATCGCAAGGATTATCCTTTGGCATCTCTCGCAATCACCTATGATCACTTTGGTTGCTTGCAGTAAGACAACCAGCGGATATGTGAAAACTCCAGGAAATGGTACCCATTTGAAGATGTTATCCAATCAAACAGAGTAGGAGGAGCTTGCAGTTAAGGTTGACAGGTTCCCAAACCCAGCTTTTGCCATTGTTCAGAACTTTCTCAAGCTTTCCTTCTGAGCTGAAATATTCCAACATTGGTCTGAGCCTCGGGTTGATTTTGAAGTTAAACATATCTGGTTACACTAGGATTACAGGCTCAGACAGTTGGCTGAAGTTACAGTCAGTAATATTTCCCAGCTCTCAGCTAAACTTGGAAGAAGATCTGAAGGATGGGGCAGGGAGAGGAGGTGAAATAAAGAGGGATGTGACTGACAAGATGATGGAGATTACTGTCTTTTTAAAAATAATCCTGAAAAATACTGACTCAAAACTGACTTACTTGAAGAACTCTTCCTGATAAGAAGTTCTCCCTGCAATAGCTGTAGCTTGCATGAGAACTCTCTTTGGTACTCAAGCGCCATCCCTAAATAATGGAAAAACCAAACTTTATGAATGATGCCTTGGATTTCAGAACACGTACACACTTTTGATCTGGGTCACTGATTTTTAGCTCACCTTATAAGCCTGGAGAAGAGCCAGGTAATCACTGTTTCCTACTGCAAATTCCAGCTTTTTTTTGTTCGCCTCCTCCCTTTTATCCCATGGAGACACCTAAATAAATAGATTGACACATTTCATCTCTGCTTCTCCCGTCGTTGCTCAAAGCAGGTGCTTTATCATCGGTGATGCATGTTGTCTTTCTTACATGACCAGTAAGCTACTGATCCGTTGCAGTCCTCATATCCATGACAAAAAAAGTTTACTAAGCAGTAACTGAAGTTCTCTGGGTATATTGCCTATGCAGACTCCTGCTGTCAGAGTTGCATGCTGTGATTCATTGGTCCCAGGACCGTTCCAAAGCAATATATTCATTAGGGGAGGAATGCATACTGACCACAGATTTGATATTATAAAAAGCTTCACTTCCAGAACAGTCCTAAGCAACTCTGTTTCCCCTACTCTCAATAATGTAACTGTCAAGAAACAGAAGGAGGGAGGATCAGGCTGCATCTGCAGAAGCAATATACTGGGGAACAACCTTCCTTCTTTTAGAGAACTGCCTCTGCAGACCTCACTGGAGGAGATTAGGAAGCATCAGAAAGGCCTTGTCTACACTAGAGAAAACCCTGAACCTACCACCTCCCCACTTCTGACTGGGAATGAATGTCTCACAGCCGTAACACTTGAGAGGGAAATGCCCCTGCACCAGGCTCTCCATATGTCAATTGGTGGCCCAGGAAAGAAATAATTGAAAGCAGAGTCCTGCTCTGGATCTGCACAAGGCCAAAACCTGTTCTGGACCTGCACAAGGCTGAAACCGATCAAAACCATAGCTTTACAACCCCTAACAATTTCATACAGTTAAAGCTAAAAGGAGAAATGTGCAATGGAGAAGGAAACAGGAGGGAAGAGAAAATCTGAAAGCCACCTATCTTCTATGGAAAGAGAATGGCTATGGGATGGGGCATTTTAGAACCATGACTCAACAAAACAGATCTGCAGTGGACGTATGGGCACCAAACACAGTTATATCACTCTCATACATTCCAGACTTACACAACTCCGACCGTGAGGGATTTGCAGAGGCAATTTCATGATCATATTGTCCACAATAGAGACTGTTTGTACCATTAACTATAGCTGGCAAAAACATATACTGAGATGGAATCTCAAAGATTCAGTCCTGATCTTTGATATGAGGTTGTATATTGCTTTAGACAGATATCTAAAAACTACAGCCACTGGACGTACAGAACAGCAGCTGATTTTACAAGCTAAGCCAACGTGTGCGCACACAGCCTGAGATCAGGAATCAACATTATATTCAGAGCTCAGAACTGTCAGCTTCATAACCTTCATGAACACTAACACCACTGCTTCCAAACACAGGTGGGCGTAGGAGATGTAAAGCATACATCTATAATTTCACAAGGATTATTCCTTGCACACACATTTATAGATTGTGTTTCTGGACTCACAAGAACTAAAAATTGAAGCTTTATGTACTAGTTAATATTTATAATCACTTTGATCTTTGATCCATTTCGTACTCTTAAACAGGACTGCTGTTCTCTTGATGTTATTTTGGCCTCTACTTACATTATTTGAAAACAATAATTAGTTATTCTGCTCAAAAGCATTCCACCCTCCAGTAAAATATTATGTTATTTTTATTAGGGATCAAACTGTTCTTGATAATTCTGTCTCTGCATGTACTTATGATATGAATATTTCCAGTTCAGGCACAAAAACATTTTATACTAACACAAAGATGCTCTGTGCAGTAAGTGGAACTGGTAAGAAATGTAAAATGACTCTTGTTGCAGTATACTGCAATAGTCACTTATGACTACAACACATTATTTTCAGATTTTGACACACAGCTGTCGTTTATTAGAGTGGCATACTTACAAAAGGGGACTTAAAGGCCAGACTTGCTGCTATAGTTAGTGCAGGATCCAGACAACGGAAAATGGTGCCAAACAACATTAGTTTCCCAATCCGCACATCGACAGGCAAGGAGGCCAAGTGATACCCCAAGGGGGTGAGCTTTTCATCTGGAGTTAAAGCGCCCAAGTCCTGCAGCCGCAGTTTCGATGCACGCAGAGATTCAATTGTTGGCGGCTCAATCAGGCGGGATAAGACAGATTGAAGGCCATGCGCAGAAAACATATCCAAAATCTTAATTCTTAAGGAAAAAGACAACAACTCAGTCTGCTGACATAGGACGAAGCCGCAAACTTTTTCCAAATCACTGAGAATGCCCTCCCCACGGCCTGCTTTCTAGATAGGTCATGCCAATGGGAGCACAGCCAACCAGTCCTCCATGGTCTACACTGGCTCCCTACTGACTTCCTGATCCACTTCAACATGCTGATCCTTATCTTTAAAGCCCTTAACAGGCACTGGCTAAACTACCTCAGATGGCCTCTTCCCCACCCTTTGCCACTGCAGCTGCAGGGGCCGTGAGCTAACTAACGACTAGGGAATCTGCTACTACTGCAGATCAGAACACGCTCAGATCCAGTGACCGTCACAACATGGTGCAAGATCCATCTTTGTACAGGCCCCTCGAACCATAAAGCTAACGAGCTGCCATTCCTCCTGGTCAAGAGCCAATAAGGCACAACTCAACTTGGGAAGTGGTCCAAAACGATTAGGGAAGAGTTTTGATCCCACTGACTTGATTCGGAGCCCATTCAAGTCAATGCAAAGACTCCCATTTACATCACTGGGCTTTGGCTTTGCAAAAGTACCTTCTAATCCTAAATTACTGGCATTGTTTTGAATGCTAGAAGTCTCCATTTGTAAAGGAACGTATGGAATGAGGCCGAACGTCAAAGGCCTCCCTCTTTAATATTTATATTGCAGCAGTGCCTAATTGGAATTGAACCAGGCTGCGTGCAAACACGTAAGACGACGCAGTAGTCCCTCTACCTCCAAAAGAATTTGTAATTTAAAAAGACAACAAACATGGGGCTGCAGGAAAGGAATGCAATATACCAGCAAAGTGCTCAGAGGAATATCTTCTTAGCACTGCCCTTGTTTATAGGGGTGGGACCAGCCAAGGAAATAGTGAGTGGAGGGTGTGTGTGAGGGAGAGGCTATGCAGTAACATGGTGGGTGGGAAGACCAAGGTCCTGAAGCAGAGGTAGAGTGGCAGTCAGTGAGAGACGAGAGCAATCAACAGCCAGTCAACAAAACAAAAGTGACGAGAGGGGGGCTTGCTGGCTCCCATGATGTCAGGAGCTTGGTACGAGTGTGACAACTCTGCTGCTCCGGCTGGAGAGAGAGGAGCTCCTGAGGGCCGGCCCTTTAAGACCGATTACGTTGATAATGGTTTACCTGAGACACAGCTGTTCCAAAGGCACTCTTTGGATTTCGGGTAACTGCTGCTTTATAAGCTGGTGATTGTAGTGATGGCTACTGAAAAGATGAAAGCAGACTCCAGAGGCTACGCGCCCTGCCCGCCCTTTCCTTTGCAATGCATTGGCTTTGGACACAAATGTGTCTTCCAGACTTTCCATTCCTTTGCTGGGGTCGTATCTACAAGAGGAAACAAGTCAAAATGGATGAGTTTCAATTCAAGCAGGCGAAGAGCACCGACACTGAAGCTCAAGCAGAGAGGTACTGCCAATTTTTGGAAGGCCATAACTACCAACACTATGGATATACGTCTGTAACAGGGCCATGCATGGAACTCCCATGAAGTCAATGGGAGCTTTGTGCACACAGTAAGCTGCAGAATGAGGCCCTTTCAGATTTTCTCCAGCTCTTTAACAGATGTGAATTCACACTCTGATGCGTTAGACAGTTTTTTTAAACAGATACCATGCAGAACACATCATTCTCCGAGATCACAGTTCCGCCAGAATAATCTCAATACCTTTTCTCTTTCATTTTCCCAGAATCAATCACA
Source organism: Mauremys mutica (assembly GCF_020497125.1). Taxonomy (NCBI): domain Eukaryota; kingdom Metazoa; phylum Chordata; order Testudines; family Geoemydidae; genus Mauremys; species Mauremys mutica. The sequence continues at coordinate 207,590,575 of NC_059074.1, read as the reverse complement.
AAGACCACATCGTCAATGGTGATGGACGTTTCTGCAATGTTCGTAGATACGATGATCTTGGTAACTCCTACAGGGGGCTTCAGGAACACAGACTGCTGGTCTTCACTGGACAGCGAGGAATGGAGTGGATAAACAACACAGCTAGAAGAGAAAGACGAGCACATCTTTGCCAACCTTTCTTCCTCCCAACATCCGTCCATTCACACAAGCTTTAGCCCAGAGTATTGTAGGTTGCACATTCCCATTCTCAGAACAGAGCCCACATGCAGCCCATACCCGCTGTCCCCTGCCCAGCTACAACTTCAGATTGGAACTCCAGGGGCCATGGATTATGGGATGGACATGTTCCTTGCTACATCTCACCATCAGCTCTTCTGGTGGATACAGTCATCCGGCAGAATGCAGCCCACAGAGTTTACTTGCAAATATCCAGTAACTGAATTTGGCTGCTGACAGAGAAGTGAGCCTGGAGCTCTAAGGAGCAAAGAAAACGGGACCCACCCCTTAAGAGTCTAACAGCGACCTTGGTTTTCTTGATTCTCTCCACAGGCCCATCAGCCCTTAGACTGAACAGATCCAGTCCCGTAAGTAGCGCTGTGATAGGGTTGAGTACCCCACCTTGCACAGGCCACAGGGAGCAGGCCTTTAAAATATCTTTGGGGGGTGAGGGAGACAGGGTTTCAGAGCTGGGTTGCAGTCTCTGCTGAAGGGTTCCTGAGAGCAGAGCTCTTCTGAGCACCTAAGTGGGAGCCCACCTTCTTCCCCCAAAGCCGGTCAGGGATTCTGCCAAGATTTCTGCCTTGCAGGGTTCTGCTGTCTTTCTATCCCCATAAGCTCCTCCCCTATTTACTCACCTGAAGGCTTAAGGAGCCTGGTAGTGATAGGATCTGCATGCCTAAGGTGACATGTCCTATGATTCACTATCACTGGCCAAGGGCTTAGCTAGGTGCTTTTTGAAAGATTGAAATTAAAACAGTATGTACAACCAGGGCTGCCACCAGATTTACACAAGTCATTCTGCGGGTGTTACTCTATTCTGCTGAGAAATTTGGTCACCACAACACATCAGGCTAAGGTCACTCAACCTAACCAGGAGAATGCCTTCTTGTTTAAATGCAACGTCCAGACTGCGATCTAAATATGTGTGGGAGAGCTTCCCAACAAGTATAAGCTTATTTTTCCCTTTCTTGATTTTCTTCCTGCCCATTCCCACAAAATGTAGAATGTTTTACCTTAGAAATACCCAATACTTCACAGCGCTAAAAATGCAGATGTTTTTGAAGCACAAAACAGGGTAAAAGATAGAGTTAGACTCTATGTTTTTCAGCCTTCCATTGGCTCGCCGTAGCTAGTGCGTGAAGACCCACTGCAGATAGCACATAAAGACTATCTAGGTTCTTATACAACACCCATTACCGTGGTATCTGACTGCCTCCCAAAATTCTCAAGTTACATTCATCTTGGTCACCAAACCTGCAACTTTCCCCTCCCCGGTTTGAGGAAATGTGACTAGAACTTACATGGCAAACGTGCTAAGTGCATGATGGTTGAGCCACGGTGCTAACTTATAAAGGACCTGTTCCAGATGGAAGAGAAATGGAGAGAATGGCGTCTAAGCCGTCTCCATCACCAGCTGTCTCAAACAGTAAGTGGTCTGCACTTGTAACTGGAGACAGATACCAGAGTTTGAGTAGAAGGTAACTTTTTTTTTAAATCAGTTTCTTTACCCTTGATTTAACTTCAACACACTATTGGTTTTGGGACACTCTTGACTTACCGTTTACTGTGTCTATTATTGAAAAGGGCATTAGATTGTAGCTGTTCATAAAGCATCTTAATTTCTGCTAGACCAGGCAAAAATATCAGTACAGCACCTGTACATATGGGGGGAAGAAAAGAGTCAATAGACGAGTTCAGCTAAAATGCACAATTACACTTTGATTTTACCGCAGTGCACACAGGCCCCAGCCAAAACTGGAGCTCCATTTTGCTACGCGCTATATAAACTCACCAGCAGCAATGACCCCTGCCCCCAAGAATTTACAATCTAACCAGACAAGCCAGATAAAGATGTCAACATACTGTCAAAGGTACATCTCTTTGCTACAGTTTTTGTGCTGGCCCAGTGTACCCATCTGCCCATCCCCACAGAGATTAGGGGCCTCCCCACTCCGATCGACTCAAACGTCCTCAGATAAATTCGGAAGTTATGGAAATTATGTTTTGGATGAAAGCGCCAGCTTGGCACAACCTATACAAGCACATAACTGTTACATGTATTCCCTGTTATACAACCCACAATGGACAGACAGGTTACCTGATGGGTACGAGTGTTTGCCGCTGACTATCCATTCCAACAGGGACTCTATTAATTCCAGATTAACTTTGTCTAAGTCCATGGCAGCCATTGTTTTTAACACTGATTTACTAACCCCTGAAAGAGAAATTAAATCAGGGTAGGGACATAGGTGAGTTGGTGTCTCATAAAAGAGCATACACTATACAGTTAACTGAGAAAATGGCCAGACAGAGGATCAGCAGCCTTTCACCAAGCAGGATCCTGCATCCCCGTAAATATGGCTGAAGGGTACAGTAAGCGTAATACCTCTGAGCGCAGTCTGTCCTGCCCTCCCCTTCATTCATTCTTCCCCACTTGACTTCTCCTCATTAACTCTACCACTCCTCCCACTCTCCTCTCTTCTCACTCACACCCTATTGGGTCTCATATATTCCCAACGCACCACACTCCCTGTGTGCCACATCCAATGAACAAACACACTGTGCCAGCCCAGCACAGCTCACCCACACTGATAGCAGGCAGGAGTTGGGAATGCCATGGGGGCAGCCAAGGACTGACACCAGAGGTCTCCAGGACCCTGCACACAAACTCTGTTCTGCCTCCTCCCAGTATTTCATTTCTTAAATACAACAGACCCCAAAAGCCCTTTACCCTTTTGGGCTACTACAGTCTTCCCCCCACCCTTGAAGATACAACCCCAGAGCTGTACATGAAGGATTACAATGAAAAGAAGGCTGGGTGGCTATCGGATCACTATTTTGCAAGTCAATATACACCCCAGTGAAGTTCAGCAGCGAAGCCCTGGAACAGGAGCTTCCCGCCTAGTTGAGCCGCTGTGCTGACATAGGACCAAGTAAATCGAGACCATCCCTAACAGCTGTCCTTAAAAACCTCCAATGATGGGGATTCCACAACCCCCCTTGGTATCCTATTCAAGTGCTTAACTACCCTTACAGTTCCATCTATCTAACTTAAATCTCCCTTGCTGCAATTACTTCTTGTCCTGCCCTCAGTGGACATGGAGAACAACTGATCACCGTCCTCTTTATAACAGCCCTTCCGATATGTGAATATTTTTATCAAGTCGCTCACAAGCCTTCTTTTCTCAAGACTAAACACGCCCAGTTTGTTTGTTTTTTAAATCTTTCTTCATAGGCCAGGTTTTCTAAACCTCATCATTTTTGTTGTCCTCTTCTAGACTCTCCAATTTGTCCACATCTTTCTTACGATGTGGTGCCTAGAACTGGATGCAGTACTCTAGCGGAGACCTCACCGGTATCGAGTGGAGTGGGACAATTATCTCCCATGTCTTACATATGACACTCCTCTTCATACATCACAGAAAATTGAACTTTACACCATGAAGCCTCAAATTATGAAACTACGTGTAGTATACTTTACAATACATTCAAAAGTACCAGCTGGGAGTGTAAATATGCTTTTTGGGATATATGTGTGAGAGAGAGAGAGATTACCTTTGTACCGTATCAGGAGTTGTTTAAAAGTTAATTGCTGGTCTGGGACTGAATCCTTCACAGTAGTGTCATCCTCTAGGAGGCGAGCACATCTTAGATCTTCCTCTACTTCTTCTAACGCAGTTCTCTTGCGCCTTGCTTTAAGTTTCTCTTCTGGACCTCGTTTCGTGTTGTTCATGTACGGACTACCATCCTCTAAGACATACCTGAACATGAGCAGAGAGAATTCAGTCATAGGGAAAGCAGTTTGTACAGTCTACACCTTAAATTAAGCTTTCAAGGTATTATGCCATGCCCATCACCATGGTACCTCCATGCCTTACAAATTTATATAAAGAATATGAGTGGCTAATCATAGCCCTGACTTCTCTCTTCTGTCACTCTTTCTAGCAGCAGGTAGGAGTGCGGGGAATGTTACATCACTCTTAGCATAAGGAGTTAGCACATATTGTAAAGTCTGAATGGTCCTTTAGAATATGTGCTAACTACTTATACTAAACAATCTGTTCCACCTTGCCTGTAGCGGTGATGTTTGGAGTCCCTTTCCCAGGCCTGAAGAAAAGCTCTGCAAGGCTCAAAAAACGCTCGCACCAAGAGAAGTTGGCCCAATAAAAGATACTGCCTCACCCACCTAGTCTCTCTAATATCCTGGGACCGACACAGCTACAACTCTGTTGCATACAACAATGGAACTATTCCAAAGGGCAGTTACTTGTGAGAATGCTGTCAATGATTTCATACCTTGTCACTGCAATTACATCTTCCAGAAAAAACTGATCCACAGGGAATGTCCGACCTAAAGAGAAAAATTTGAATCTTAAAGGAAAATGCGAGCTACCATTTCAGGAGTGGCGGTCAGGGGAGGGAGAGTGTTAACAATTTCTCATGCTGGTGTTTCACCACTTCACCCCTTGTCCCACCTTCGTTAACTTAACAGCGCTATGGGGGGTCTTTTAGAACTATACTGCAATCGGTAACACAACTCAGTCCAGAACAAATGGCTGATGTTTCTCAAGAACACTGCTGGCATTCACTCAGTTTACACAAGGAGGATTCCTGTAGCAAGGTAATTTGGTGCAGTATTAGAATGATAGGAAGCAACGTATTTCCATCTAGCTAGGTATTTATATCATGCTCAGTGTGATATCTGAGCATTGTATAAATGTGTATACATCCAAATGGGGGCTTACGTGTACCCCTGGATACTCAAGCTCCTCCCCGTTTACCAGAACAGAAGGGATTGTTTTTTCCTTTTTTTAGGAAGCTGTGTCAGAGAGCTGGGTCTTGGAGCTAAAGTTTCTTGCCATTCTTGGCTCTTGCGTGAGTTCCAGAGCAGTAGGCCAACCGCCAATAAGGCTCTGTCTCCAGGTCCCCTTGTCATAGAAAATTCCATCATTCTGAGGACTGCAGCAAGGTCAGGCTGTCTCTGAAATAACTCAGGCGCAGCACACTGAGTTTTGAGGTTCAGGACCAGCACCTTAAACTTGATCTGATATTTGATGGGTAGCCAATGACCAGTGTTAGTCAGCAGGTGGGTTGCACCAGCTGGAGTTTTAGTAGCTATGGTTTCATTCTCATATATAAATATGTTGCAATACTGAAGGTCACATCTGGCAAAATGGGACAATTTCTCCTGGCCAGCCAAAGGGGGTAAAAGGCATTTTGTGCTGCTATTGCTAATTGAACATCCAGTCTCAATGGGGAGCCCAAGAGGACAACAGGATGTAAATCATGGACACTTGGGCAGACACCCACTACTGAGAGCGGCAATATGGAATAATGTAACTCTTCGAAACATGTCCAATACTATCACCTCTGCTTTATCTGGGTTTAGCTGCAAACACCTGCTCTTCATCCAGACACCGTGCGTACTGGGGAATATCATCCGATAAAGGAGCAAATAATCTCCAAAAAAGGCTCCAACTAAAAAGATGAATTGCTTGTTTCCCAAATTCAGGGTTTAAAAAAAAAATTGCAAAGCATTTTAATATTTACTGATTCTCTATATTTTAAATGAATTTAGCAAACTCTGCAACGAAATCCCCGTCTTAATATCTGATCTCCTGAGAAGGCAGTGGCTGAGGGCATGAGTGGATAAAGTGCACCGTTCCTAAGAAAGGAAGGTATTCTTGATGTTGCTGTAAGCGGCAATCCCTGCTGTCCATAAAGCAGCAGTGTTAAAAAGACTTTGGAGGAAATCCTTCAGCCAGAGGAAAATGTAGATGAAATGAGATCTAACCAAGAAAGGACAATTTTAGAAACAAAATAAAGCTTCATGAATGCACATAGGTACGACAGCAGCCTAGGACAGCGTTATATGTCCTGAAGTCCTCTTGCCTGCAAGAACTCTTCTGTGGCTTCTGGAAGAGAGCCAAATGGAAACTGTCTGGTGTGGGGAAAGCCTCATGCTAGAGATACATAGCTAAAAGATAGAAAATGAACAGAAAATAGCACTGAGCTCATGTCAATGGAAGACAATGATATTTCCCAAATGTAATCAAATATATTGATGTTACATATGTGTAAGTGGGTCTTATGCCAAACTATATGTAATGGACAGATTCCTGTAGCCAAACAGACTTGAAGTTTTATAAAGCAAAACTAAACAAATGGTACATTTATTCTTTAGGTTCATGCCTACGCTGCCCTTTATAGCCTGTGGTACGATCACCACCAGGGGCTGGGAAATCCTCAGCCTGGCACGCTTGCCCCTAAACCAATCAGACATTCTTTGTAACCTCTATCCCTAAGCTAAACAGGGCTATTATTCATCGGTAACATTGTACAATACACTAACAGAGAAACACTCCCCACTCCATTGTAAAATTTCTCAACGAAGCTGAAACCAAGCCTGTAAAATAACTTGTAATGGATAATAAAAAAATAACCGTTCTTCACCTGGTATGTTAATAACTGGACAGGAGTTAAAGTACTGAGAGAAAAGCTCTGCATTCAAGGTGGCACTCATTAGTATAATACGCAGGTCTGGCCTCTGAAACATAATATCCTTCAAAACCAGCAGCAAGAAGTCACTGAAGAAAACAAGCAAAAGACATCTGAATTTCTTCAGTGTTAATTTCCAAATCTCCTCTCTCTCTAATCTGCTCCCTTTCCTGGTGTCTCCACCAGCGTGGCAATAACACCATGTCAAGCTGCACTCACAATAGTGCCTCTCCGGCAATGGCCTTTAGCTAGGAATTTGGTCATTTACTATAAGTGACCATGGGTTATAATCATCTACTTGTGGGCTGTCCCTTTCCGGAGTGTCTGGATTCCGTGGTATATTTACTTAGATTTAAACAATACAAGCTCTTGGGTGCCCTAACAGTGAGTTAAGCTGATAACATAGTAATCCCCACCCAACAGTATTAAATAACCGCACACACATAAATTAACTCAGCCAGACAGTAAATCAAAGCAAGAGACAACCCCTTTTCACCCCTCTCCCCATGGGAGCATTCCCACCACCTTCACCAAAACACATCTCAAGTACATGACTTTTGCAGGAGGCCTAGAAGTTCATCAAATGCAGCTGGTTTTTGAACTGGGGGAAAGCCGGGTGGAAGGGAGGGGTGTCCAGTCCTGTGCTCCCCTACCAGGAACGCCCTTGCCAGCAGCCCCCTCTCTTTTAGAATGAAGAGGCTCAAGCATCTCCAGTGACTACAGCAGTGGCAGTATGTTGTAGGGAGAGCGGTGGTCGCAGGCAGGCAGGATCCAGAGCTTTCCAGGGCACAACCAATGCTTTTAAGCTTACCCAGAAACCGTCCACATAGCTGCAGCTGGTCAACAAGTACTAAAAGCATCTTTCAGGTCCCTTCTTCTCTGCTTTTAGAGTCACCAACAGACCTGGCCCCTTCCGGAGCACCAGCTGGTAAGAGGGGTGTGTTTGGGAGAGGTTGGATTACAACAGGGTTGGGAGGGGGAAGAATTAGAACATTCTGGACTGGGAAATCCCCATTTGGGGTGTTCTACTTGGGATGGGAGGGGACTTTAGGGCTCCCAGAGGCAGCATGTGGAGAATTAGAGCAGCTGGGGGACAGCAAGCTGAAATAGGGACGAGATAGTGACCTAAAGAACCCACCTCCCTGTTGTCCCTCCTGTCCCATCCTAAAACTTTCCTTAAAATGTGACTGCAACTGTGATGGGCGACTGGAAGCGGGAGGGTTGACCGATGTGCATTCTCCTCAAGGAGCTGCCACAGCACAAGCAAATCCCTTAGTCCCCAGGGAGAAAGAGACCAGGAGCAGTAACCAGAATCTCCCATATGGCCGTGCATACAGAGTACTGCCAGTAGCCCATCACACTGGCTGGAAGCAGTTTGATTTTAGTAGTTTGTTACTCGGTCATCTCAGTGCTCAACATCTTGTATTTGCTTTTCAGTTCTGGAATAAGGAACTATTTACCTCTCTTCTGTTCTTTCATGAACTTCATCAACAATAACATGGGTGATTCCCTGTAAAGTCATGTCTCCTTCTAGTCTTCTCAGCAGCACTCCAGTAGTGCAGTACAGCAGCCTGGTAGCTAGTGACTGGAACAGTACGCAAGGACACAAAATATTCAGTGGAATTTTAAAAGTTTAACAGCTTTGCTAACACAAAGTCTAGTGAGAGCACATTGCCGTATGTCACTCATGTCCAACCTGAACAGTCCTTGCTTCAAGCAGGAGCAAGCAATTTTTCCTCACCTTACCCTTAATTCAACTTAAATGCAGTTATCTGGTTCTTAACAGGGAGCCATTTTGCAAAAGGACAATGACATATCTAAACTATCTCATCTAATTCTTTCCTGCTTCAGTAGCTGCATGTTAAACACTTGACCATTTGTCTCCATCAATGAAGGTGAGAGCTACTGAAAGGGTAATGAGACTGGCTCTGGAGGAAGAGGGCTGTCTGTGTGTCTGATCTCTCTTTGATTGACTAATAAAGGTTTATATAGCGTCATTGATGCGTGATGCATATTTTGCCCTATGGGACAGAATGAAAAGGTGTTGCAATTGTGGGCAACAGCAGGGACAGAAAAAAAGAGCAAGGCTCAAATCGCAAGGCTCAAGTTAAGAAGGGACGGACAAAACAATAAACTAAAAATCAAACCCTTTGCAAACCAATTGGTCGCCATTGTAAACTGATCTGTTTTGTTTTTCACTCAAAACTTACTTTATAATTTGTTCAATCAACTTTTTAGCTTCAGATCTTTGACAGTCTTTATTTTAGATTTGACTTCACTTCTGTAAATCGTATTGATGCAAAATTTGTCAAATGTGGATGACAGGAGAAATCAAATGACAGAAAAAGCTTTAAAATACTAAACCTGCTTTATCCATGAAAAATGTTAGAAAAGGGGGACTGGGTGGCCCACAGAATAGCACTAGTAGGAAGTTAGCTCAATTCAGCCCACATCGCTAAGAACTGAAGTGCTAGGCTTTGATTCCTGCTTGGTGGCTAATGAAAGTGGTTTCATTCCAGTTTCCAGAGGACAAGTATTCAGATCACAAAACCCACTATCAGGACTGATTTCTTTGTTGGCCACCTCAGCAGAGAGGCTACCCAATGAACGTACGCTAAGACTACTACTACCTTCTCATCCTAGAAGGTGTGCCCGACAATGTGGCTTGAGGCAAAATGGCAGGGTAGCATGGGGAAGCTCGCACTGCTCTGGTCATACTGTATGAATCCTGTGGATAAAGGATTACATCTCTAGGAGAGTCAATCTACACCTTTTACAGCTAATACACACATTTTAAAAGAACTAGATGAAAAGACAGGCAAAGCATACAAACCTTTACACTTTCTAAGCGGATCTGGTATCCCACAGTGATCCCAACTCTTTCTGTTCTTTCCTTGGCTACGCGTTCAGCTACAGAAATGGCAGAGATCCTGCGAGGCTGAGTGCATATGATATTGGCTACCCTATTTGGAGGACCCCTCAGTGAAGCATCCAAAATAAACTGAGGAATCTGAGTGGTTTTCCCACATCTGCATGACAAAAAAATTAATTAAATGTTTTTAAAATGTCTTGTCAGGATGAGTTAGGAGGTTGGATTCCCATTTGTATTTCCTTGCTTATATTAGTTTGGGTCACACTTCATGTGAAATTCCTTAAGAATTCAAAATTAATCTACGATTGCAGTAATTTAACAGCAATGAATTATGCACTGGAGCACCTGATCATTCCAGAACACAGGCTGTATAATTAAACTTTAAATATGCCTTCCCGGGTATCGTTTGATACTAGAAGTGTATGTGTAAACCACTTACCCAGTCATGCCACTCACAACAAGCACCTGATGCTTAATCAGCAAATCAAGAATGGTTTCTCTTTCTTCCCACGCAGGGAGATTCTGTCTTTCTTGCAACATGGACTGGAAGTGCCTAGAAGACTGAAACATAATTAAGAGAAATTGATCTCTTTGGTTAGGAGCCTCAAATCCTGCCCTAGATTCACAGATTCAGATGAGAAGGGACCATTATGATCATCTAGTCTGATTGTTTAGAACACTTTCAAATACGTTATCTTAACTTCGGGTAACCAGACAGCAAATGTGAAAAAATCGGGACAGAGGGTGGCGGGTAATAGGAGCCTAAGAGGGCTAGCTCAGTGGTTTGAGCATTGGCCTGCTAAACCCAGGGTTGTGAGTTCAATCCTTGAGGGGGCCATTTGGGGATCTGGGGAAAAAATCTGCCTGGGGATTGGTCCTGCTTTGAGCAGGGAGTTGGACTAGATGAACTCCTGAGGTCCCTTCCAACCCTGATACTCTATGATTCTAAAAAGACCCCAAAATCAGGACATTTGGTCACCCTATCTTATCTCCTAGCAAAACAACTAATTTTACACTTAGCTGAATAGCTTAAGAAGCAGTTTGTCATTTAAAATAAATATCACAAAGTCAGAATACAAATGGATTTTATTTATTTATTTATTTATTTTGCACTGTACCTGCTTTATTCGGAATTGCTTGCAGATTTTGACATTTTCATTATACACAGACTTTGCCTGCATGTCATACTTTCTGGAAAGCTTCTTCTTGAGGTTCACATAACTCTCATTCTCCACAACAACTGTTTCAGGCTCCTCTTCCTCCTCATCTTCATCACTCTCAGGCTCAGACTCTTTTGTAACTTGAGAAAGAAAAAAGCATCTTAACATTCAACTCTGCAGAGATTGAGACGAACACTGGTTTGAGGCCTGGGACTTCCTGAGAATCCTGGACCACGGTCCAAAAAAGCAGAACTACACCAAGTAACCAGTTGGCCCTAAGTTCTAAGATCCAACATTACCAGAGCTAGAAGCAAATGTTTTATAACATAAAAAAGCGGATTTGAAATCCATATTAAGATTCAATTTCCTAAACCCAGCCACATCTACATTTGAGCAGTTTAAAAAAGTAATCTTGTTTTTAAAATGTAATGAGAAGGTTCCGTTGCCACTGTCCATGCGCTCAAAAAATGGGGTAGTAGTTTTTCCTCAAATTTCCCAAGAAAGTTCACCTTCGAGAAGAGACCAACTCTGGAACGTTCCATCTCAACAAATGAAAGTTTTGGAAAGTTCTGAGTAGTTCAAGACAGGGGTCTGGAATACAATCTTTACTTATAGGTAGGGCCCTGTGCAGATTGCAATTTCACAGACTGGGCAGAAATCAACACTGCAATTTTTCCAACAGCAGGGATGCAGGAAGGGGCATCCGCACATGCTGGTCTTGTGCTCAATGCAGCTTGCAGCAGAAATGGGACGGGGAGGGGAGGAAAGAAAGCAGGATGGATGGGGACGTGGCATCTGGTTTTATGCAAGGCACAGTAGCCAGAGCTGCTGCCACTTGGAACACACAGCCGTACTGAGCACAAGACCAGTGCATGCAGATGCCCATTTCCACCTCTCTGCTGCCTGAAAAAAATTGAAGCAGTGAGGTGGGGGAGGGAGGAGAGAGGAACAGATTCAGTGGCCTGTTTTATGCAAGGCACAGCAGACAGCACTGCCGCTGCTTCGAATGTGAATAGCCATGGCCTCGGGAGGAGGCCATGGGAAGGCAGAAGCGACCATCCCTGCCTACCAGCCTTGTGCTCGGTGCAGCTTGTAGCACACATTCCAAGCAGCAGCACTGCTGGCTAGAGTGCCTAGCAGAAAACAGGCTGCTCAGCTCGCCCCCAAAGTGCTGCTCCGACATGGCACTGCCAGGCACTGCGAGCATGAGACCAGTGCTTCTGCCGCTCCGCTGTTGGAAACGTCACAGCAGTTTCAGAGGGACTCAGCAGCCGTGCGTATTCTGTGAAAAAAAAAAAAAATCGATACTTTCCCATGACACTGCCGTGAATCTTCAAAAGAATATCCAGGATTTCCACAGGGCGGCTGCCATGCCTGTGATAAATAATGTGGTCCGACGACTCTCTCCTCGGAAATCTGTTTATAGTTACTGCCTGTGTAATGCATCCAGCAGTATGAAGCAATATTACAAACGAGAGACATCATTAGGAATGTTATAAAACTGGGTGAAACACCCGCTCAGCCTCAACTCCAGCTTTACAAAGTCTTTTTATTTTTTGCCTAGGAATTTTTTCAGTTTTTAAATGTTTCAGAATCGGTCAGTAACAGAAGCACCGGGACAAGCAGCCTGAACTTCACTCCCAGCCTTTGCTTTAGCCTCTAGACTGTACTCCCACCATCAAAAGAAAAGCCTTTATGACACTGTCCTTACCTTCTGACACGCGATTTGAAACAGGTGAGCTATCTGGAAACACTTGTTTATGACCGTCCGTATGGGTTCTTGTTGAGGGCATGGCCGGCAGGGACACAGGAGGGACGCTATATTTGTGGGAAGTATTAGTAAGTAACTCGGTTATCTCCGATTCATCCTCCAAACAGGTTATTAAAGAATACACAACTGGTTCATTAGCCTCTGCAGACGTCAAGGCCTTTCCATAGAGGAATTCAGCAATGTGTAAACGACAAGCCAGAGGTAGATTCTCATTGGTGGAATAAAATGCCACAACTGGTGCCTGACATGGGTATTTGTTATCCTCAGGAAATCTGATTTCAAGTTCATACAAAGGAGAGGTATCATCATTAGATCTGAGATGAGCGTCATCCACAGAATTCTGTAACGTTCTTGGCAGGTGCTTTGGGGGAGTCTCATGTTGGAATTTGCATCTTGTGCCAAACTTGCAGCCTCCTTGAAGGTAAAATTTACAGACTTTATTTAAAGCCTGTTTTGCCACATCTTTGGCAGCACTATCCCTCTGTTTGGATTTGCTGACTTTATTTGTTAGGTGTTCCAGTTCCAATCCAAATGTCCAAACTCTGTTTTTAATTCTTTCTACAAAGTTTTCTCCGTAGATTGAACGGAGAGCAAAAGCCTCTTCTTGCCTTTGTTCCAAGCATTCTTCTAGACTGGCCTGAACAGCTGCTTCTGAGATTTGCATCCTCTCTCCGTATTTTTCTGAAAAGCACTGCAAGAGCAAGTGTTCCAACGATGCCCCAATGTTACCATTGCAGGATCTTAGTATTGTCCGACAGCGCTCATTATCAAAGCCATACCTGCAGCAGAATGGAGAAAAAAATTGTAAAAGGCAATGATAAAAAAAGCAATGAAATATGAAGTAACTGCAGATCTATTCAATTAAACTAATTTAATATAAGCTTATATGGAATCAGACATCATTACTTTTTTGTTTGAAATATTTTGAGAGAATTTTAGGGCTCATGGGAGGTACCAAACTGGCAGCTATGGAAACAGAAGTCCACTGTTTAGCCAGTCCAAGATGGATTAACCCATTCAGTGAACCTTTCACATTTCAGAAAGGAACACACGACAGCTACAGGATTATTAAACCATACAGTGCAAAGTCAACTCTTCAGAGAAAGTTTAGTTACTTAGAGATAGACAGCTTCCACGTATTGAAAAAAAAAAAAAGCTCATGACTGCTTACAAGGTACCATGTGTGAACTATAATGACAAAGGAATTCTACATGGTATAGAAATATTTGATATTTGCCCATTGGAACTGCCAAAATTGAATGCAAACTTTCCATTGCCATTAACTATCCTGAATATTTGATTTTACAGTATCTATTTCTGTTTCTTGGAGAGACAACTGAAACCACCAAATGGAGCTACTGCTGCAAGACTGGAATGATTTAAGTGTTATTTTAAGCGCATTCACAAAAGGGCTGATTCTGTTAGTCCTCTACATGCAGAACTTCCACCGAAGTCAACGAGAGTACCAAGCACTGAGGGCTTAACGTTTCCAGGAGTGCAAGCGTATTATTTAATATGAACGGGAATCACCTGGAAAGTTTATGCACAGCAAATGAAGACACCTCACTTTCCATCATTTTGTGTTCATCTGGTTCAGAAACCACCCTTGTAGTTACTTCAGAAATCTCATCGTCTGCTGACCAGCACTGCACGTCATCAAAGTAATCAGGTTCATCATTGTCATCTTCACCTGATGCAGCCATTCTGATAAAAAGATATGAAATCAATAATAGCATTATACATCTTAATTAGATGTATGTCTGTGTGATTCAAAATTATGGTGTTTCAAATAAAGGGAAAATTGAAGAACAAGCTGCTTTTATTTAGAATAGCCTGTCTGCTAAAATGTTATACATTACACATAACTGAGGTATGGCCACCATTAATTGCCAGAATGCAATTTCAAGAGCAAAAATATTGCATGCAGCACACATTTGAAATGATTATTTTTTTAAACAATTCTTGTCCACAACTTATTTCCTAGAAAAGTCAAGTCTTTCTATGGATCTGCTACAGGAGTGCAAAGAAACCAAAAATCTTCAAGAATGACCATCAGCAAAACAGGGAAGATCAAATTTGATATTCCTGATAATTCTAAAGTTAATAAAAATAAGGAGGACTTTATACTTCATAAAGCACAACAACGAAAAAGGAACAAAGCCATTTTCTCCTCTCCAAGTCAACTTTAAAGAAATAAGGGAACAAGCAATTACTTTTGGAAGTGCTGGTAAATCAGAGAGCTTAAAAGCATTAGAATGGTGCACATTTTCTCACAATTTACATTTGGATAGTTCCTTTCATCTAAAGAAATCCAAAGCACTTTAGACACCACACAATACCACAGTGAGGTAATGATCTCTGGTGTGGAACACAGTCATTTCATAGCAACAGTAATATTACACACCAGTTTGCCAAAAAGAAAGGAAAAAAAATTTTTAGGAAACCTATTCCAACATAGTAACTATGGAAATATATAGTACAGATGAGTTGTGGGTTTTTTTGGCTCCCGGCTTTAAGGCACATCATTACATATTACAACAGTGCCCAGTGAATGATGGAAAAGGTTAGAGGCTTTCACGTGCAAAATATTTCTCCTCCAAGCAAAGGTACACATGTAAAAAAATTGATCTAGCCAGGAATGGTTTTGTTTGTTTAAACTAACTCTGAACCAGCAGACAGCTCTTGTCCCTGGAGTTCTCGGAGGAGTTCTTTCACCCTTTGCTGATTCTCAGATGTCATATGTATGGTCTGCAGAGGCATCCTCGTTTCAGGTCGCTGTTTGGTTTGCCCTCCTCTTCTGATAACGCAGCTTGATCTAAAAATTAAAAACACCCACACAAATTCCATGTTTATTTATGTAACTGAAATTATACAGACTAATCAGATTCCAACATCAAGAATCCAACAGAAGAATTAAAGTGAGGGCTTCTCCAACACACAGGCACAATGGGACACTTGATTGTGTTTGTGTGTTGGAAGGTCTTTAACAACAAATACCCTTTTTTGGGTCTTTTGTCAGATCCTCAGTGTTTTCAAGTTATTTGGCTATATAAAATCATCAGTGGTTACAATACAGCCATGTATGTTTAAGTATAGATTGGCTAGAATACATTTTGGATTAAAAAAATGGACACTAACGCATGCACACTAAGATTATACAATAAAAATACTTTTTGGCAGGCCAAAAGCTATCATACATTTGCATTAAAACATGCTTTAAACTTGGAAATGTAAAACTTGAGGAGGAGAAGTTAGCTTTAAAGGACTGATAATTCAATATGCAAAGCAGAACTCCTTGCCTGCAAGTATAGATTTTTATTTTAACATGAAAATTCACTCTTTCAACATTTACATTTTAAATGGAAGATGATTATAAGGTCTGTCCACTCTTCTTTCTAGAATTTGCACCATCTCTTGTTATTTGCCAGTAAAAAGACTGCTACAATTTAGTGTTACATAGTTGCTGTGGTGAAAGTAAGTTGTACCAGAGAGAAAGAGTGCCACTAAGCCACTGCCAAAAGCAGCAGGAAGAGTGGGAGGTGTGTGTGTGTAAATCCGAGGGAACTGGGCACAGGGTTTGGAGCCAGAGATCCTGAATCCTATTGTGCTTTTCCAACTCCTCTCTCAACTAGCCTTAAGACTTAAAAATTCACAAGCATTTGCTGAGACATCCCGCTACTCCATGCTGTGATTTATTTGATGGGTCACTAATTTCTGTAAACCTCACTTACCCCCATGTGTGAAATCAGGCTAACTTGCTCCTCCCTCACCTGAAGATCAGACTAGAACCAGTGTCTGGGACTTGAAAGCTAGCAATTACAGGCAAAGTTCAGCACCAATCTGGTCATCTTAAAAGCTCCATCTAGGCACTACAATTTCACTGTGCATAACAACTACTCAGGGGTTTCCATCTTACTCTTTTCTGAAATATTATCTTCAGTGGCTCACTGCAATGAAAACTACACCGACAATTACTCAGATAACAATGCTCTAAAAAAATGCATCAAAAACTATCCAAACGTGCCTAACTATGGCAAAATCTATTACAAGAAATCCAGGCCTTGATTTACAGGTTAAGGGAGGCTTTTACATTGGTGCTAACTTGAAAGAGAACAAACACACACACAAAAAGTATTTGAAGAGCATTCGTCTGTGTTTCTTTTTAAGTTATTCTATGTGTATGTGCTTTAATCTAGGCTGTTTACCCAGGTTTCTTACTATATAAAATATGTTATCTGGAAACTTTCCCAAGTATAAGAATGCCTATTCTCTTTACATTTCCAAACATTCAAAGGTGTTCAAAAAGGGGATTTGAAGTGTCCCACAAATCTTAGTCATGCAGAAAATGAATAATAATGACCTGGATGCAACTGGCGGTTCCTCAAAGCAGAAAAAGTCATCCCCATCATCCCAAATTTTGCTTGACCCTTTCTTATTTCCACCAGCATGAGATTTGTTACATTGTCCTCTGCCTCTTCCGCCTCCTCCACCTCCACCTCTACCTCTCCCTCTTCCTCCGCCTTTATTTGGCCTTCCTCTTCTCTTCCCTGCTGAACTCATTTTCTCCTACTAAGGGGGAAAAAAAGGTTAAACAAATATTCTTATAATTATGCAATACAGTCCATGTTTCTTGGTGCACATCATACTCTTATTTATATGGTACAATAAAGAGTATTGTTAACAAATGGTCTGTTAGAAAATATGCCTTGTCTAATTCATATGTCCAAGAAGCAAGTGTACTCTTCTACAACAGTTGTTGTAAAATACAAAAGCATTTAATACAAAAGCTATTCTAGTCCATTGTGATAGCAGGTTTTTGCTAACGTGTAGTGTTGGTGCTTCCGTTTCTTCAGCTGAAAAATGAGTTTAATAACAATGCTTTGTGATTACCTCTTTTCATCAGTAGCTCTTAGAGCACTTTAAAAAGGTGGGTAAATATTATTAGCCTGGTATCACAGGTGGCCCAGCTATGGCCTCATGGAGACTTAGAATTCACAGCCATTCAGCCAGAGTCCATCGGTGCCAATCCTTAAGCATTCGAACTGGGGTTTGCACCAACTGAGCTCATCAGGAATTACCCCTGCTTGAAATACACAGACCTGATGGATCTGCATTCATCTTAGGGGGATCAGTGAGAGGCCACAGCCTTCTGTGAGGAGCCTCATGCCTCCTCAGCAGCTTTGGCCCCACTCTTTCGTACTGCAATTCTAATGGGGACACAATGACGGAACTTTCTAGGGCACAGATGACCCAGGGACAACCTTTAAAGGGGATCTCCACTGTGGAGAGGTGTTCAGTCTTTATTACTTTTCCACCCTAAAGTTTGCAGGGCTGGGGAGGATAAGGATGCATGTTCTAAAGCAGTGGTTCTTAACCTGGGGTGCTCACACCCCTAGGGAGTGCAAGATGCCCTTTCTGGGGGTGCGAGACATGCCAGATTTTTTTAGAAGGTAAATCATCAAAAACACAAATTAAGCACAGGCACGTAAGTACAACTACTTTGTTTCATCAAACCTATGTATTTATTAACATTATGCATTTTTTAACGATTATTGTAATATACAAACAAAAAATACATCTAGATTTAAGGGATGCGAGAACATATTTTGATTTTTGATAAGGGGTGCATGAACATATTTTGAGAACCAAAGGCGTGCAGCCTGCGGTAAAGGTTAAGAACCACTTTAAAAGTAATCTGCATGAGGCACTGTAGTCTAGTGGAGAAGACATGAGCCTAACTATACCTCTCAACCTTCAATCCTGCCATTACATGACACAAGCCATTAAAAACCTATGACAGAAGACCAAAATGTGGAACAGCTGTATTTTGCTGCATATCACAACATAATTAACAGCCTATAATAGCTTTTCACTGTAAGACCGATTTTACAGGATGTTTTCTCATTGTGGAATTCAATAAGCCAGATTTTTAAAAAGAAAACAGCAAAAACAAATGCCATGATATGGGATCGCAAAGAACCTTTACTTGGCAATTATCCAAACCAATGTTATACTGTACCGATGCTGCACATCTGGTAAAGACGCTCCATGTCGATGCGAGACAGCTCTCCCATCAGCATAATAAACCACCTCAGTGAATAGCAGAAGCTATGTCGGTGAGAGAAGCTCTCCCAATGACACAGCACTACGCACTAGAGCGCTTATGTCCGCGTAACTTATGTTGCTCAGAGGGGTGGTTTATTCACACCCTGAGTGGTGTAAGTTCTGCCGACATAAACCGTAGTGTAGACACTGCCTTACTCTACAACAGAGTTTTATAATGAAACGAGTCACCATCTCAGCTAAATACAGGCTGTTGCCCGTGCACAGTGGAGGAGGGAGTGGATATGTAGGTAGCATTGCTGCAAGGCCACACTGGAGAGGTAAGAAGCGTGAGCAGTGCACCCAGCAGGAGCTCTGGGTACAAGCAAAGGTGCCTGATGCTGGTCACAGTCACTGTTAGAGCTGACATGTCAGTGGGTTAAGACACGTTGGGGGAGGAGGGGGGGGGAGAATTCACACCCAGTACAAGACATAAAACAAACTTAATCATCCCCTAGAGACACCACAGCCCCATTTGGGACCAAAGCCCTCCACCACAACCCCACCCATAACGCCCCCCACCCCCTTCAGGGCCCCGCACCCTCCACTACAACCCCACCCATTACACCCCCACCCCCTGCGGAGCCCCGCACCCTCCACCACGACCCCACCCATAACGCCCCCCACCCCCTGCAGGACCCCGCACCCTCCACCACGACCCCACCCATAGCGCCCCCCACCCCCTGCAGGGCCCCGCACCCTCCACCACGACCCCACCCATAACGCCCCCCACCCCCTGCAGGGCCCCGCACCCTCCACCACAACCCCACCCATTACACCCCCCACCCCCTGCAGGGCCCCGCACCCTCCACCACAACCCCACCCATTACACCCCCCACCCCCTGCAGGGCCCCGCACCCTCCACCACGACCCCACCCATTACACCCCCTTCGCCCTGCAGGGCCCCGCACCCTCCACCACCACCCCACCCATTACACCCCCTACTCCCTGCAGGGCTCCGCACCCTCCACCACGACCCCACCCATTACACCCCCTACACCCTGCAGGGCACCGCACCCTCCACCACCACCCCACCCAAAACCCCCCCACCCCCCGGCAGGGCCCCGCACCCTCCACCACAACCCCACCCATTACACCCCCCACCCCCTGCAGGGCCCTGCACCCTCCACCACGACCCCACCCATTACACCCTCCACCCCCTGCAGGGCCCCGCACCCTCCACCACGACCCCACCCATTACACCCTCCACCCCCTGCAGGGCCCCGCACCCTCCACCACAACCCCACCCATTACACCCCCCACCCCCTGCAGGGCCCCGCACCCTCCACCACGACCCCACCCATAGCGCCCCCCACCCCCTGCAGGGCCCCGCACCCTCCACCACGACCCCACCCCTACCGCCCCCCACCCCCTGCAGGGCCCCGCACCCTCCACCACAACCCCACCCATTACACCCCCTACGCCCTGCAGGGCCCCGCACCCTCTACCACAACCCCACCCATAACGCCCCCACCCCCTGCAGGGCCCCGCACCCTCCACCACAACCCCACCCATTACACCCCCTACTCCCTGCAGGGCCCCGCACCCTCCACCACAACCCCACCCATAACGCCCCCCACCCCCTGCAGGGCTCCGCACCCTCCACTACAACCCCACCCATTACACCCCCCACCCCCTGCAGGGCCCTGCACCCTCCACCACAACCCCACCCATTACACCCCCCACCCCCTGCAGGGCCCCGCACCCTCCACCACAACCCCACCCATAACGCCCCCACCCCCAGCAGGGCCCCCCCCCACCACCACAACCCCACCCATTACGCCCCCCACCCCCTGCAGGGCCCCGCACCCTCCACCACAACCCCACCCATTACGCCCCCTACTCCCTGCAGGGCTCCGCACCCTCCACCACAACCCCACCCATTACACCCCCCACCCCCTGCAGGGCCCCGCACCCTCCACCACAACCCCACCCATAACGCCCCCACCCCCTGCAGGGCCCCGCACCCTCCACCACAACCCCACCCATTACACCCCCCACCCCCTGCAGGGCCCTGCACCCTCCACCACAACCCCACCCATAACGCCCCCCACCCCCTGCAGGGCCCCGCACCCTCCACCACAACCCCACCCATTGCGCCCCCCACCCCCTGCAGGGCCCCGCACCCTCCACCACAACCCCACCCATAACGCCCCCACCCCCTGCAGGGCCCTGCACCCTCCACCACAACCCCACCCATTACACCCCCACCCCCTGTAGAGCCCCGCACCCTCCACCACAACCCCACCCATTACACCCCCACCCCCTGTAGAGCCCCGCACCCTCCACCACAACCCCACCCATTACACCCCCCACCCCCTGCAGGGCCCCGCACCCTCCACCACAACCCCACCCATAACGCCCCCACCCCCTGCAGGCCCCGCACCCTCCACCACAACCCCACCCCCCGCGGGACAAACCCTCGCCCCACAGCACGCCCACGGGGTCAGCCCCCGCCCGCGGGACACACGCCGCCCGGTGGGGGTTACCCCCCTTCCCCCTACCCGTCACAACAGGCTCCGAAGCCAGCCAAGCGCAGGCACCCCCCGACCCGGAAGTGAAATCCCTTCTACTTCCGGTGCAAGAGTCAATCTGTCTCCATAGCAACCGCAGACACCGCGTCCCAGGCATGGCCGGTGAGAGCCTCTGCCCACCCCCGTCACAGCCCCCTCTCCCCACCAGTCCCTGCCGCAGCCCACTAGCCCCACAGAGCCGCTTGGCCAGTCACAGAAGTTGAGGCTGGTCCCGCCAGGCCGTTTTGGGAACGCGGCGCCCCGGAGCGGGACGAACGAGCCCAATTCAGGCTGGGCGAGCCCGGACCCCGGGCCGGGCTGCCAACCCTCCAGGATTGCCCGGGAGTCTCCAGGACTGGCAGATTATGCTGCCATTTAAAATTACGTCATGTGATGAAACCTCCAGGATTCCCGCCAACCACAATTGGCAACCCCAGTCCCAGGGCCAGGTGACGCTAGCCACGCCTGACTTCATGCACACAGAACCCGATCCCCGCTCGTGCCCTCTGCACAGGGTTTAGAGCAGACGTCGCCCTGCAGCTTGTTCAGCAGAGAGCATCAGGTTTGCTCAGGGACCGAGGCAGTTTGGAGCAGAGAACCCCCCATATTGCTCTGGGTGTATAAAAAGTGGTACATTGCCCTTCCACTGTGACTATTACCGGCTTTATAAAGCCTTACCCCAGGGCTGTATTTACTATCTTGTGTGTGAACCTCATTCTGGGCCATTCCAGGGTTGCCAGTTTTGGTGGGAAGCTTCCTCACATGACATAACGTTTAATTAAAGATTAATCTTTAATTCCTGAACCCTGAGGACAACCCTGGAGCGCTGGCAACCCTACACAAAGCCCACCTTGGAACCATCCCACAATTGTATCTGATATCTGCATAAGGCTGTGGCTTTCCAGGTCCTAAAGTGTGGAACTCACTGCCTGAAACACCTGTCTCTATTCATCTCTTCCCTCCTTTCGGAAAGAAAAAAAACCTCAACTTTTTTTATTTGAAAGGGTTTTTTTATTGTGACTACTATTGGTCCTATGTTTATTACATTTCCCCAACTACCTGCTTTTTCCCTTCTTTTTGTACTGGATGCTAACATTTGTGTCTGTCCTGAATGTTGAGTGTTTCTTTTCCTTATGTTTTTCTTGTATTTTAATTAGTTCTCATTAATTTGTATCATGCAGTACACTGTGTGCCTTGGAGGAGGAATATGGACATTTTATAAATACAATTATATTATTGATTGATTCTAGTTTGTTTAAAGGCTTGGATTCCAAAATGAAAGTAAAATAATTACACACATTTTCTTTTAACAGGTCCTGAAGTTTATAGAATATCTTTTGTATTTCCAAATAATGACAAATATGGTAAGAAATTCTTGAGAGTTAATGCTTACTCATTCTTATTGACTGCAATTTAAAAAAATTAATAAAATATCTCAGAATTAGGGTGACCGGATAGTGTGAAAAATCGGGACACTTTTTTTGGCAAGGGAGGTGGTATAGTTGGTTATATCAGACAAAGCCTCTAATATCGTGACAACTTGTCACCTTCATTAAAACTGAGTCTGTGGTATCAAAAATGTGCTATATACTAACTTCATTGCCATGACAGAGGTCAGTGTCTGAGTCAGATTTTGAAACCAAAATGCTTTCTTTAAAAGGGAAAAGAGAAAACGTTTAAACAACACATCTTGCTTACTATTAAAACTAAAATCCCTAAAGATCTGTGGAAACTAATATAAGTTAATTTGTTTTCTCAGCATTCCTTCCAGTTATTCCAAACCTTAAGACCTTATTTACCTAAAACACCATTGCTTAGGTTGAGAAAACTGGATGGAACTACTTTCAGGGCAAAAATCTAGCTCTATTGAAGTCAATGGCAAAACTCCAATTGATCTCAGTGGGGCCAGGTTTTGATTCTGAGAGTTTACCATCTAAAACCCCAATCCTGCAACCAGCTCTGCACTGGGAGACTCCTGCACCTGCACAAAGGTCTGTTGAAGTCATTAGGGTTTGCACTAATGCGGCAGTCCATTCACACTGATTTGATTCCAGGATCAGGACCACAATCAGCCAGTGGAGTCAATACTGCATGATGCAAACCACATTCTCTGGTAAGGCCTAATTCTGCTTCCATTGAAGTCAGCAGTGAAAATCCCATTGACCTCAGTGGTGCAAGGTTAGGCTCATAGACTCAGGTTTGACTCCTTAGTTAGTCCATACTGGTCAGGGAGTAGAAGAACATATCTGAGAATTCAATCTGATTTTCCTGCATGGCAGCATAGAACTTTATTATTGTAGGCCACTGGATTGTCCTACATTTGAGTGGCACTGATAACTGAGAATATAGAGACATAAGAGCAGCCATACTGGGTCAGACCAAAGGTCCATCTAGCTCAGTATCCTGTCTTCCGACACTGGCCAATGCCAGGTGCCCCAGAGGGAATGAACAGAACAGGTAATCATCATAGTGATCCATACCCTGTCACCTATTCATAACATTTAAGGCCAAAAGGGACCATTCTGATCATCTAGGCCAGGGGTGGGCAAACTTTTTGGCCTGCGGGCCACATCGGGGAATAGAAATTGTTTGGTGGGCCATGAATGGTCACAAAATTGGGGTTGGGGTGTGGGAGGGGATGAGGGCTCTGGCTGGGAGTGCAGGCTCTAGGGGTGAGGAGTTTAGGGTGCAGGAGGGTGCTCCGGGCTGGGATCAAGGGGTTTGGAGAGCGGAAGAGGGATCAGGGCTGGGGCAGAGGGTTGGGGCATGGGGAGAGGCTCAGGTGTGCAGGCTCCAAGCGGCACTTACCTCAAGCGGCTTCCAGAAGCAGTGACATGTCCCTTCTCCAGCTCCTACCTAGAGGCACGACCAGGCCGTTCTGCGCGCTGCCCCATCGGCAGGCACTGACCTTGTAGCTCCCATTGGAGTGCTTAGGAGCTGGAGCAGGGCCATGCCATGGCTTCCAGGCAGGGGCGGCTCTAGACCCCAGCGCGCCAAGCAGGCGCGTGGGGCGGCCCTTTCCCGGGGGGCGGCATTTGGCTCCGGTTGAGCTCCCGCCGGGATGAGCGGACCTGCCGCAGGCATGACTGCGGCGGGTCCCCTCTTCCCGCGGCTCCGGTGGACCTGCCGCAGGCATGCCGGCGGGAGCTCAACCGGAGCCGCGGGAAGAGGGGACCCGCCGCGGGACCGGGGAAGGGCGGCGCAGCGCACCGCGCTGCTTGGGGCAGCCTACTTTCTAGAGCCGCCCCTGCTTCCAGGAGCTGCATGGAGTGGCCCCCGACCCTGCACCCCAGCCGGAGCGGGGCCGAGCTGCATGGTGCGGCCCCCGACCCAGTGTCCCAGCCGGAGCGCTGGTGCACCACATGGAGCAGCCCCTGGCCGGAGCAGGGCCCACCCATGTGGAGCAGCCCCCAACCCAGCGTCTTGGCTGGAGCTGACCTTCTGCATGACATGCATGACCCCCCACATATCCTGTAGGAAACAATCCTGCACAGGGAGTGAAATGGATTAAATAAATAAATAAATAATAATAATAATAATTGCCATCTCTGTCTTTTGCATCTTTAACTTCTAGTGATTTATTCTAAGATTTAATTTTTTTGATTAAATACTGCCTAATTCAAATGGAAATGACTGTTTGAATTTCAGTATATTGAAAGTAACAGGGTTTCTCCGACTACTCTTTTGCTTCACTCGTTTTAGATGGTGAGTGTATAAGAACACCTGATGGTGCTCTTGAGAGGCATGGAGATGGAGTTCATACTACCCCTAATGGAATAACTTACACAGGAAACTGGAAGAATGATAAGGTAATTTAAAAGTTCTCTATTTAAAATGTCTGCGGATCTTCCAGGTAACATTAATGAATATTCTATTGTTTCCCACTGGTTATCTAGTTTTAAAGAATAAACCTTGGATTGTCTTTTGGAATTACTGAGACAAAATGAGTAAATATAGGAAAAGTTGGTTTTTGGTGTTGAGAAAAAAATTGGTGCTACTGAGTGTGTAGCCCCTGTAACTAGACAAATAACAATGCAATTAGAAGGGAGCCTCTCCAGGCAACACTTGGTTTGGCATGTCATGCTTTTTAGTCTGTTGGTGTTTTTTTAAAGATAATTCAGTAAAAAAGCTACCTTAAAAGAATTTTAAACAAAGGGAAACTGACATCGATTTTGATTGTCCAAGCTAAGAGAAATGCAAGAGTAAACAGAGCATCAACAGCAACAAGTAAACTGTTACAGCAGTGGTCCCCAGCCTTTTTGTGGCCAGTAGCACATTCATGTTTTCAGAAGAGTGTGGTGGGCGCCAACAATTTTTCAAGGCTTATTTTGTATTTGTACATTAAATAATACGAAAATCATATTTAATATTACATAATATATGAATCCATAAGATAAAAAGGATAATTTTACATGTAAAAGGTATTAATTAAATTATTCGGCGATTACTCTTTCACATTACCATGTGAATTTGCTCTTTTTTATCTACCGATAAGAAAAATTAAGGAATTTTTACAAAATAAATATCATAAACAGTTTTCATCTTATGTATTTTAAAAAAGTAAAACATTGTTGAACTGCTGGTCCAAATATATTTATTGTTCTTACTTTAACATAGACTGAAGCCTGCAGCCCCAGAGTTCTCTGTCCCCGGCAGGCGCGAGGCCGCGGCTTCTCTCCAGCTTAAGCTGTGGCCCCGCACCTGCTGGGGACCGAGAACACCGGCGCCTGCAGCCCCGGAGAAGCCACACTCCCACACCTGCCAGGGACAGAATGCCGGTGCCCGCAGCCTGCAGCCCCAGAGTCCTCTGTCCCCAGCAGGCGCGGGGCCCCGGCTTCTCTCCCCTGCTAGGCACTAGGCGGGCCCTGCACCTGCCAGGGACAGAGAACACCGGCGCCTGGAGCCCCAGAGTCCTCTGTCCCCAGCAGGCGCGGGGCCCCGGCTTCTCTCCCCTGCTAGGCACTAGGCGGGCCCCGCGCCTGCCGGGGACAGAGAACACCGGTGCCTGCAGCCCCGGAGAAACCGGAGAGAAGCCGCAGCCCTGCGCCTGCCAGGGACAGAGAACACTGGTGCCCGCAGCCTGCAGGCCCCGAAGTTCTCTGTCCCTGGCAAGCACGGGGCCGCGGCTTCTCTCCCCGCTGGGCACATAAATGCCCCAGCAGGCACCATGGCGCCCGTGGGCACCGTGTTGGGGACCACTGTGTTAAGGTTTTGTAGTAGATGCAAGTTTGATGAAGCTGCGGTGTGTATGGCTTATGGGGTGTGTATTGTATTGCTTTTGGGGTATGGACTGGTGGGGTACATTGTTGACACCATTGTAGGCACTATGAAGTTAGAAAGAAATGCACACGCCTTTTCCCTTAACTTCTTATTTCCATTCTATTAAGGTTTGAAAGCTGAGGCTCTCTGCTGTATGGACACAAAAGATTCCATGACACTTTTCATAAGAGAAAGGTTTACTGTATAAGCAGCAAAGAATCCTGTGGCACCTTATAGACTAACAGACGTTTTGCAGCATGAGCTTGCATCTGAAGAAGTGGGTATTCACCCACGAAAGCTCATGCTGCAAAACGTCTGTTAGTCTATAAGGTGCCACAGGATTCTTTGCTGCTTCCACAGAACCAGACTAACACGGCTACCCCTCTGATAGTTTACTGTATAGTTACCTTGGCCAAAAACTTCTGAGACCCATCTGAAACCCTTGCACAGCTGAGAGCCTGGGTAATCCCTGAAGAGTATTAGGTGCCCTACCTGTTTTTATTTAATAATGGAGTATATCAGGGGTGAAAGTAACTTAAAGGACTTGCCGGTACTCCAGAGTCCTGCAGAGGGGGAGGGGCCTCAAACGGAAGAGGCATGGCCTCTATCAGAAGAGGTGAGGCCTTTAAATCCCAGGGCTTTTAAATCAGGATTTAAAGGGCTAAGGGATTCAGCTGAAGCTAGGAGCTGGGCCCTTTAAATCACCCCCGGAGCTACCAGCTGCAGAGGCAGCTGGGAGCCCTGGGGTTTGGGCAGGGGTGAAAGTAATTTACATTTCTTACCCATCTGGTCCAATCGCAAGCAACCCACCTCTCCTACGTACTTCATGGATCCCTTCCACTGCATGACATAGATAGAGAAAATACTACCAGTACTGTCTGTAATAAAACTTTACTATTGGAATAAGCCTGAAAAAGTGAAAACTCACTGTCACATTTTTCTCCGTGTCTTCCCTCCTCCTCCAGCCAGGCTGCGGACACTAGGCTCCATGCTTTCTCCCTGCCTGGCACTGAGCAGCAGCTGCAGGGGCTACCGTCTAGCTTGCAGCAGGGAGCAGGGAGACTGGCTGAGGGAGGGAGGGAGGGAGAAGCCTGCCTCCTGCATAAGAACAGTTTAAACTCAGCTGTTCCCTGCACGGTTCAGTAAAATTTCAAAGAGGATCTGCAAGCAGTTTGGACATCACTACCATGATCCTCTGCTGGGGAGGGAATGGGATAGATTTGAACTTGGAAATGGTTTCTGATTTTGATTGTGTTTTTTGTGCATAGGAGATCCCCTCATCCCGGGGGCAGAAAAGAACTGCCCCTGCCATGGTCACACACACCGCAACTGCCCCTGCCTCTTCCCCCACACCCCGCAACAACAACAACTGGGAGTGAAATTAACAAGGATGCCAGAAAGGGCTTCTAACCCTGCAAGCTAGAACCTAGAGGAGAACCCCTGCTGGGTGGGGAGTGGGGGAGGAATGCAGAGCCTTGTCTGCAGCCTTCTGGAGGAGGGGGAGGGAGGAGACGAGAAACCAATGTGACAGTGAGTTTTCCCCTTCCACCTGCTTTTATTAGCTCTGGATTTAAGCTGTGCAGCCAAATGCTTGTATTTGTTGTGCATATTAGTATTGGAGACAAGATCCCCTCATCCCGGGGGCAGACAAGGACTGCCCCTGCCATGGTCAAACACACCCTCCCCACTCCCCCCAGCTACTGAGAGTGAAATTAACAAGGATGCCAGAATCCACTCCTAACCCCGAGGGCTGAACTGCTCAGGGAACAGCTGAGTTTAAACTATTCTTATGCAGGGGGCAGGCTTCTCCCTCCCTCAGCCAGTCTCCTTTTCTTACCGATCCTCCCTACCGGCCCGTACCCGCTTACTTTCACCTCTGGAGTCCATTCAAAGAAAAGTATCTGAAGACACTGGTCTACATCAGTATTTTAAGAATAAGTATTAACCCTCTTCCTCAACTCCTTGTTCAACATAGATGAATGGCTTTGGAAGGCTTGAGCATCCTTCAGGGGCAGTTTATGAAGGCGAGTTCAAGGACAACATGTTTCATGGACTAGGAACCTATTCATTTCCAAATGGAGCAAAGTACATTGGAAATTTCAATGAAAACAAGTAAGCTTAATGCCAAAGACACAAGAGTTTAGGCTGCTCCTTCCAAGCATGTGGGTTTTAATACTGCAAGATACTAAATCTCCACACAAAGTTGACCAAATGTGGGAGTTGATTTCTCTTGCCAGTGAAGGATGAGGCCATTTTGAAATTTTTCATTTCGTACGGCATCTCTTAATGAGCATTTGCAAGTTGGGGTGTAAAATCTGCATCGCTGCAGCACACTGCACACTAACTGTCCATACGGACCCTGCTTCTGTGCACTAAAAGTTCCTTAGTGTGCATTGATGTGCAGCAGTTTGAAGCTGTGGTATTAGGAAACTTGTAACGTGCAGGAGCAGGGTCTACACGAACCATTAATGCAGGGCCCACTGAAGCATTGCAGATGGACACCCCAGCTTGCCGCACACGTCCTGCTCATTTAGACAAACTACTCATACAGACATGGCCATAGATTCGTAGTGTTTAAGATCATAAGGGATTAATGTGCTAGATTAAAAAGACCTTTAGCACCCAGTATTTTTTCCCTGTCACGGTACTTATACACACTGTAATTAAGTCACCTCTCAGTTTTCTTTTTAATAAACTAAACAGATTGAGTTTTTTAATTGTCTCACCATAAGGCATTTTCCCCAGCTTAGAAATCATTTTTGTGGTTCTCTTCTGCACCCTCTTCAATTTTTCAACATTCTTTTTAAAATGCGGACAGCAGAACTGGATGCTGTATTCCTGTATCGGTCTCACCAATGCTGTATACAGAGCGTCATCTTACTGTCCTCCTCGTCCTCACCACTCCCTTGTTTACACAGCCAAGGCTAGTGTTAGCCATTTGCCAGAGCATCACACTAGGAATTGGTGTTGAGTTACTTCTCTGCTATGATCCTTTTCAAAGTCACTGCTTTACAGGGTCCATTCCCCCAGCCAGTGCTTAATTTGTGCCAGGGTTTGCCAGCACCTCTAGGCTTGGCAATTCAGAGCTCCGGCATTGCTGGGCTTGGCAGTTCAGAGCCCCAGAATCTCTAGGCTTGGCAGTTCAGAGCCCCAGCAATGCTGGGCTTGCTGCATCAGTTATGAATGTAAAAAAATTGCTTGAGCCCCAGCCCCTCTTTCATAACAAATTAAGCCCTGCCCCAGGCCGTAGGTATGGCTGCACAGGCCGCCCAGGGGATTCAGGGGGCCTGGGGCAAAGCAATTTTGGGGGCCCCTTCCATAAAAAAAAGTTGCAATACTATAGAATACTATATTCTTGTGGGGCCCCCTGCGGGGCCCGGGGCAAATTGCCCCACTTGCCCCCCCGGGCGGCCCTGTGGCTGCATTCCTCATTTCTAGATGTTTTAAGATAGAAGTTTAGATTCCAAAGTGATGAGGAAATGCTGCATCTGGAGGTATTATTTTTGTTATCATTCAGATTAATGGAAAAGCTGTAGTGCTGACCTTATAAAACATCAGCTGAGTCTGTTGATGCAGGGTTGTGAATGAGGGTTTTGTATGAGGAAAAGATTGTATGTCTCTGAAACAGAAAGTGGATTTTGATTTCATAATAAGTGAATCTAATCAAAAAATTGACTTTAAAACTGATGTCAACCGTGTTCATATTTATTCTCCTTAAATGAGTCTCGGCAAATTTGCTCAGGTTTGAAGTTAATACAAGATTTTTTTTTTAAACTACCACCTCAGGGTAGCGTCTGAAAAGCAAGCTGCATTTTTTCTATAATGTTAATAAACAATGAAGAATCTTGAATCAGAATACAGTTTTGCTGGTGATGCACGGAGAGAACTGAATACACCAGTGCTAGAAATGTGACCAGTGATTATGATATTTTTAAGGCATCAGTCCCTGCTGTCAGAATCCAGTCAGATACCAAATACAAATCTGTATCCTAAAACCAAACCAGTACTTTTTGAAAAGTAATAATATCATATTTATTTTAGCGCTTTACAAGGAAAATCCATTTAAAATTACACTGCCCAGCATATGTATTTGCTGTTTCAGAATTTGTAATTTTAAACTCTATTTTAGGGATTCTGTGTGCACTATGATATGAAACACAAGATGTAAGCATTCTGTGAAAACAAACAGTGAGTGCCTACCATTTTGGCAAGGACGTTTGGAAATACATCAAGATGGTGACTCCCGTGTGTTTTCTCTCAAAAGCCTGTGTGTGTGTTAGGCCAACACAATGCCTATGCACCTCCTATATCCCACTTAAGTGAGATGTAAGTAGTGCATAGGTCTCCTGCTGGCCCTTTGCACAGGGATGAATATCGCCAGTTGTGAATATGTGGTCAATCCAGTATGTTCTTAGCCGCAGGAAGGATTGTGTGGTGTTGCTCTGGGTGGTGTTGCTCATGTCAGCGTTAGATGAGTAGAAATTCACAAATTTATATTAGCAATATTTCTTGCTAGTGAACTTGTTCAGACATATCAGGGATCACTGTGTGAGCAAAAAAATTTGTGAAGGGGAGCTGGTAACAAAGCTCCTGGAATATGATCAGTTGACCAATGGTTGGCTACTCCGCAACAGAAGTTAGCTGGTTATCTCCCACCATCGTCTCACCCAACATATTATGAATCTTCCTGGCATTCAAATAATCTGTTTTCCATGCCACCGTCTTTATAGTTCTCTGTAATGTTTGAGGCTAGCTTGCAATTCTAAATAGACTGTGGTTCCTGACAACCCTTTCTAGGTTATCTTGCTGACTCTCAGAATTCCTTGAGAAAACTGAGATACCACTATTATTCATTCACTTCTCAAGAGGAACAGGTCCCCCAGGACTGTTTTTAAATTTCATTTTCCATTGCCAAGGCATATTGGAGCATAGACTTTGCTTCATTGAGGGAGTATTCAGATATTTTGACCTTGAACAGCGCTTTAAAATATCCACAGAGACATGCTTTTTTGATGAGTGAGTCCAAAATGGCTGTTCCAGGAGTCTATAAAACACTGCACTTCGTCTTGGCGCACCATAACAATGAGAATTGGTAGGGATGGGGAAAGGCTAAGGAAAGATACATTTACAGGATTAAGATCACACGGTAACTTGCTTTATGTGCGTGTGAATCTTGTGGGTGCCACTAATAAAAATCAGGGTAAGTTCCATGGAGCTTAGTCCAGCTAACTTCAGCTCACTGCCCAAGGGCCACATCAGGGTTGTGAAATGGTATGGACGGCCGGGTAGGGAAGGCTGTGCCTCCTCAAACAGCCTGCCCCGCCCCCATCCGCCCCCTCCCACTGACTGCCCCCCTCAGAACCCCCAACCCATCCAAGCCCCCCTACTCCCTGTCCCCTAACCGCCCCCAGAACCCCCCCTCCACACCCCTTTCAGAATGTGGCCCTGCGAATGCGGGCAGAGGACTCAGGAGGAGCAGGGGCAGCCATGCAGCTGGAGAGAAGCGTCAATTTCCCCTTCAAAGTGCCGCTTCTCTCCGGCCGGCTGTGCGGCCGCCCGGTGCTCCTCCTGAGTCCTCCGGCCACGCTCCCACCACCCGCACTGCCCACCTCCTCCCCTGCCGCACAGTGCAGACCCTTCCCCCCACAGGGGGTGCGCCGGTGCTGTGCTGCCCGAGTGCCCGGCCCTGGGGACCCCTGTTGTGGGGTGGGGGGCACCCTG
This sequence comes from Mauremys mutica, assembly GCF_020497125.1. NCBI lineage: Eukaryota > Metazoa > Chordata > Testudines > Geoemydidae > Mauremys > Mauremys mutica. The sequence goes on along the minus strand of NC_059074.1, from coordinate 207,558,460 downwards.
TGTTTACCCCTGAGCCGCGCCGCTGGGTCGGAGCCAACCACACCGCCAGCATGGTGAGCTGAGGCTGCGGGGGAGCGAGGACAGCAGGAGAGGGGCCAGGGGCTCAGGGGCCAGGCAGGATGGTCCCATGGGCTGTAGTTTGCCCACCCCTGCACTAGGCTATTGGGAAGGGAGGTGTAGCCTGACAGGTCCACTTCTTTTGCCCTATATATTGCCCCTGTTGAAGTCTTTGCGGCTCCTAGGTCAGAGCTTTTAGAGCTTATAGTCATGGAGTTTAAGGCTAGAAGGGACCATCCAATCATCTAGACTGACCTCCTTAATATCACAGGCCACACCCACCTTGTGCCCACAGACTAAACCCAACAAACGAAATAGACCAAAGCACTCCAGCCCACAGGCAGAGAATAGGAGAGACCCAGGTGCCCCAATGCCCAGGGCCCTTGCAATGGCAGGGAGTTAGTTAAGTGAGATCTATCCAGATAATCCAGCAAGTGACCCAAACATGCTGTTGAAGGGAAAAACACCCTAAGGTCACCATCAGTCTGACCTGCGGGAAAATTCCTTCCCCACCCCTCATGGTGATCAGTCAGACCCTGAGCCTGTGAGCAAGAACCAGCCAGCCCAGCACCTGAGAGAGAGAATGCTTGTTGGTGCCACCTCAGTGCCCTGGCCCACCCCAGCCAATGTCCAATTTCCAGCTTTGGCCATCCCACATGCTTCAGATGAAGGAGACCAAAAAAAAAAAATCCAGAATATATCGGGAGGAAAAGATCCCTTCCTGGCTCCTGAAGCATGAGTTTTAGGAACATCAGACAAACTGGAAGGGGCTCCTGAGACTATTGAGGAGATAATTACCACATGGGAAAAAGGGGAACTGCTTGCTCTGTAAGGCAGGGCCCGGGGGAGCACTGGATTCTGGTGCCCAAACTCCTGCTGGTCTGTTGCTGTACCTAGGTATTTCTAGAGCTCTCATCATTGATCGCAGTCTCCATTAACAGATTGGTTTTATACTGTTACAGGCTGGAAGGTGAAGGAGAATTTATAGATACACAAGGCCTGGAATGGAGTGGCACATTTCATTACACAGCAGCACCAGGACTGAAGCTTAAGCTGGAAATGTAGCTATTTTGCACTAAAGGTAACATGTATTAAATACTGTTCTTATGCTGCATTTTGACTTAATAGTTGTAAGCAAGATTTACAATAGCAACTGATGTCTTAACATTTATTAGAAATAATTTCCCAGGCTACATACTGTAAATAAAATTAACCAAACTAAACATTCCATTGTTTTTCTTTTCATTATGAAGTTCCATTTTAAGGATGTCTAACAAATGATGTGAAACAATGGGGTGAATTTAAAACCAGAGCAGTTAATGACTAGTTAGTCTTTAAAATAATTTAGTTATTAAATCTAAGGGAGACTGTATCAGGAATTTCAGCAAGTGTTGAGTTTCAAAAGAAAACAGGACTCTGAAGATGCCATTCATCAATGAGAGAGGCCCCTTTTATGCTTAATTTGTGCAAGTTTCAGAGAAAATCAGCAACTCCCACACACAGCAGCACTCACAACCATGCACAAACACAGCATGACTGCACTTGCACAAAGTGCCACTAGTGCACCACCGCGGTGCCAGCGTATGCAAGTGTAGCATTTCAGTTAGTCCTCCCGGTACAATCCTATAATGATCCTGGCCACACTTCAGTAACAGCTCTGACATGTGCTGCTCCCTGAGGCTGCTGGAAGTGTGTGTGGGGATTTCTGGGGCCAAGTGACCCCAAGTCCTAGCTTTGTGGGGATTGGGGCAGAAGAGGGCTCAACTACCTGCTGCTCATCAGTACTGCTGGCAGTGGCTTCTGCTGTCCCTGCCAGCTGGAAGATGCTCCCCCTGGGAAGTCCATGCAGTGCTTGAGCTACAGGCTACTCCTGGAAGCATTCATTCTTCCCCTTCTGGGCTATGCACCAGCTGCACATGCGCCCACCAGCAGCAAGTCTGTGTCCTAAATTCTTGATTTGAGAAAGGCATTGTCTTTTTGCAGGCCTGCTAATAACTCAGGAGTCAGCCTCTCCCTGTCCTTGAGGCTGTTTATCTGGGACTCTTTTTCACTAAGCCACTTACTTTGCTCCATGGTGTTTGTACCCAAGTGGGCTGCACAGTTCTGAATTTCAGTTACCTCTGCCTGAAGGGTGCCTCTGGACCGGACTTCGTCCTGTAGCTGCAAGAGCAAGTTCTTCTTTTCGTTATTGTTCATCGCTCCTATCCTGGGCATTGTTGCTTCTACTCTGGCTGCTCCCATGGAGAGACTCACTGGAATAACAGAAATCCTTTCCTGATCCCTTCAGGTTTGAGATGAGTTGTCCCCCCTGCCTCCAAGTGTTCTGAACTTCCATAGGGTCTCTCGAGTGAGTGCCGCAGAGCCGTAATGGGGCAGAGGTGGAGCACTGCTAATCCCATCCCCCTTCACTTTTTTCTGTTGGAAATTTATCACCGTCTAAGGAGAAACAGAAAATAAACAGTTGCAGCTCCCCTGTGCTGCCACTCGCCCTGCTGATGCTGCCCTCTGTCTTCATGTCTACACTGCAATTAAAAACCCACAGCTGACCCATGCCAGCTGACTGCAGCTCATGAGGCTCAGGTGAAGGGGCAGTGTAGATAGCTGGGGTCAGGCTGGAGCTCGGGCTCTGGGACCCCACTAGGGCCACACCTGCCTTTCCATGCATGAACAAGGGAAGAGAAGGTGCAAGGAGCCTCTCCTGACCTCTGCACCCCCAGGAACAACAGGAGCTCAGGCGTGGCACAGAGTCAGTGCTACTGTGGGGTAGAGAGGCGGCTACCCCACAATGTCCAGCCATGCTGGAACGGAGGGCATGCTGCACCCTCTAAGCCTGGTGGAGTTTTGAAGCCCAAGACAGAAACAAGGCTGTTGCTTCAGGCCCTGGGTTAACACACTTTCCAGTGCTACAAAGAGTCCTTCTGCAAAACCGTACAATTCTAATGTTAAAAAAAAAAATCAGCATCGTCTTCTGCCAAACACACAGTCCTGAGTTACCCCCGGGGATGTGACCTGGAGCTTACATAATTAGAAGGCATTTGTTATGCCTGCATTTAAAATGAGTGATTAGCATGTGATGGTCCCATTCTGGGAAACATCAGGCTATCATAGCGTTCATCTCTCTTTTTTGTACAGTCCCAACTCAGACAAGCACCACCACGGAAGGAGCTGTTACCTAGCCTTGGGTAAGTTTAAAATGTCCTGAGCTTCAGGTCTAGAATGGTTTTAATAATGGCATTTTTCATGCTAGTGGGAAAAGCTAGTGGCATGTGTCGGATTTGCAGCATATAAGCAGGTAGTTAAGATATTTTCTAAGAGCAAAAATCATTCGTCAGTTGTTTGATGCACTGTAATTATTTCTGGCTAATTTCTTTTCTTGCCTGTGCAGTTTCCCAGATTGCCAAGCACACTTTTAAGGATCTATTTGTATCTAAACTATCAGAGTAAGGGTAGAGATCTAATAGCCCATACCGTTCAGCGGCGAAATCGAGATCTGAATTGGAAGGCATGCTCATTTGAAATATATGTATATAGATAACATTAGAATTAGTCAGACTCTAGGGGTAATATGAAACAGGAAATCATTTGATTTTTACTCTCCGAGGAAATGTATGCTCTTTTTGGACATGGGATGACTAATAGAACAATCAGTTGTGAAATGGGAACTATGCAAATAAGATTGCGGATAGATTCTGACACAACATATTTGGGAACTAGATTTGTTAAAGGAGGCAACACACTGAAGATCTCTTGGGGAGCAAAGGGGGGAAAATGATTACCAACAAAAATGGATAATCCTTTCTATTTAGTACAGGGAATTCGTGATTTCAAAACCTGAATGTGACTATAAGCCAAACGAATAGTAGCCATGCAGTCAGCATATTAAGTCTAGCTTGGGTTGAAACACTAACGTATTGATGCTCATGCTTTGTTGTCTTTTTTTTTTTTAAATAACTGATCAATCTGTGCCATCCTGAGCCCCATGCTGCATATTGGTAGAAAGGCAAGCAGACCATTGCTGCAGAAGCTGTAGTTCATAAAAGGGAGTAGGGGGTTATGCACCCTCTTCCCGGCTCCAGATCCATGCAAAGAGGTAGTATTTCATGCATAGATCTCCTGCTTTCAGTGTTGTCTCTGCAGCAGCACTTTCTCCCTCCATGGACAGTCCAGAGATCCACAAGAGCATAGGGTGAGTTGGGATCATAAAGGGAAGGATGGAAATTGTCCTGTCTCAGTGCCCCACATTTGATCTGCTGGGAAGTCGCTGCAGACTCCTGCTGCACTAACTTTTGCACTATGACTTCTCTGTTGTGGGGAGAAGGGGAAGCTCCAGGGGCAGTCTCTAGTGGAGGAGGCCAGGGCAGTGCAGCTCCACTGGAAGTAGAAGGGGTGGGAGGCCAAGGCTGCCAGAGCTGGGGCAGGGCAGGCACTGCTATGGATGGCTTTGCTTCCTGGGATCTCTGCCGATGTGGGGGATGTGTTGATTTGAGGGGCAGAACCCTGTTCTTTCCCTGGGGAGGAGGGAAAATGCAACTCCTTGCCCCCATGGAATGATGTGGCAAAACTCAGTGAGAGGAACCTGATTTTAGCTCCCTCTCTGGGGCCTTCCTGTGGGTGTCTGCAGCCCAATTTCTTGCTCGCACTAAACTGTCCCTTTGCTACATCAGGTTTGCCATGGTTGGTTCCTGCGTTACCCTGGGCTGGGATGTTCTGGACAGGCCCCATTACTGGGCAATCTGAGCAGCACCTGGCGAGTGTGGCAAAACAGGAACAAGCCAAGTCTCTGCCTTCCTTGTCAGTTTGTAGGAGAAGCAGCTTGATCAGCTGATTGTGTGAGCGAGAGAAAACGCGAGTGTGTCTAAGGGGGAAACTAAGCTGCAAAGATGAGCTCTGCATTTTGTTGTGAAACTGGCCCATTCCATGGTCGTTGTCATCTCTTCTGGTAGCAAGTCCCATGGTCCAGCTGCTGCTCCTGGGAACGTTCAGCTGTCCCCTCCTATTGGCCGGGAGTTGCATTGTTCCAGTAGAATGCTGCTGAGGTGAGAGGCCATGGTCTTGCCGGGAGAGGTTCTCTCAGGCAGTCGAGGCCAAGGGCCAATCCCATGAAGGGCTTTGGTTATGGACAGAGAAGTTGCACTGTGACCACTATATACCAGGGACCCAGAATTACTGCACTGGGATGTTCCTGCTGGCCTGTGTTGCTAGGCAGATGGGCTGCTGTGTTTTGCACCAGTTAGAGCTTTTCTTAGCTCTGATCGATGTGTTACAATAATCTAACCTGGAGGCTGGAACTCTGCAAATCACTGTCTGCAGGTCAGCATCTTGTAGAATGAGGTGCAGTCTTCTGGCCGGTTGGAGATGGAATCAGGTGTTTTGTGTCTCCAGGGCAGAGGAGTCTCCCAGTCAGGAGGCTCTGGCTGGAGTTGTTCCCTCAGTCAGTGGTCCTGCTGCCAGAAACAGCTGGCCTATTGCTTGCAGAGCGTGCATGGGAAGCCAGATCCCCAACTGACCTTTCCCTTTGCTTATATCCCATGGTCTGAGATCTCGGGTCTCAACGTGCCTTTGCTCCTCTGTAAAGTATCTTTTGGCCTATGCGTGGTCACCCCAAGTTCTCCCAGGGATATTTCCCGATGCTCTGTTTGCCATTGCATATGGCAGTGGCTCTCAATCTTTCCAGACTACTGTACCCCTTTCAGGTCTGGTTTGTCTTGCATATCCCCAAACTCCACCTCACTCAGGGGCACCAGAATGGGGGGTGGGGCTGTGCCTCTCCCACACACTTTTAGGAAGAGTCTGTCACCCCTGACCTCACTTAAACTACTTGCTTACAAAATCAGGGAAAAATACAAGTGTTACAACACACTATTACTGAAAAATTGCTGATTTTCTCATTTTACCATATAATCATAAAATAAATCAACTGGAATATAAAGATTGTCCTTACATTCCAGAGTATAGTATATAGGGCAGTGTAAACAAGTCATTGGCTGTATGAAATTTTAGTTTGTACTGACTTCCCTAGTGTTTTTTATGTAGCCTGCTTTAAAACTAGGCAAATATCTGGATGAGCTGATGTACCCCCTGGAAGACCCCTGCATACCCCCAGGAATATGTGTACCCCTGGTTGAGAACCACTGGCATATGGCACATGACCTAAATCTTGTGCCAACCATCCCCAGCGCTCTGAATTCTGCACCAGTGCTGGATGGGGATCCGGTCTGTGGCTGCACAAGAGGCACAGGGAACAGTCACCAAATGAGATTACAGGTCTGTCGCATCTTACGCACATTTAACATGCGCGATTTCAGCTTTACGCAGTCGGCAAAAACAAACAAAAAAAAACCAAAAGAGAAAAATAACAATTTTAATACTGTACCTGTAGTGCGGGCAATTTTGGCCGCCATTCAACTCAAAGTAATTTTGACTATACGCGGTTTTCGCTTTACGCGCTAACCACGGAATGGAACCCCCACGTAAGATGAGACTCGCCTGTATTAAACTGAATCCAATAGATCAGTGCTTTTAATATTTAACTTCATTAGGGGCAGCATCCCTCCAAGTCCACAGGCCCTCACTGCAGTATTCACAGTCAGTGTGTCATACTCTGTCCTCCTGACTGCTGGGAGGGACTCCCATCTCCTCACCTACAGACTGCCGGGAAGAAGAGACATGCTGGGTGACCCATATCTACCTGTCCTCCTTTCTTCTCTAAAGGGCATGACACAGACCAGCTCTCTTTTTTGGGGGGTGGGTGGGTCAGAAAGACTGTGGGGGCAGTCCTCAGTAGCCTGAGCTTCCTAGTCTGCAGGGGCCAATGAGGTAGTCAGACCCAATCTAGTTCTGTCTCATCACACAGGGAGAAAACTCATACTCGCTAGCTCTGAAAGGAGCCTTTCTGGGGTCTTTGCTGCCTAGGGAAATTGACCAGCATAGCTTTTCCAGAAGAACTATTCTACTAGACTTTGCTACTAGACTAGGCGATGTCTAAACTACAGTTTATATTGGCATAATTTACGTCGCTCAGGGGTGTGAATAAACCACTCCCCGAGTGACATAAGTTACACCGACATAAGCACCAGTGTGGACAGTGCTATGTTGGCAGGAGAGCTTCTCCCACTGACACAGCTGCTGCCTCTCGTGGAGGTGGTTTTATTATGCTCTCGTGTCGGCATAGAGTGTCTTCACCAGACACGCTGCAGAGCTGTATGTCTAGACAATCCCTCTGTCTGGACGAGAGCATCCCCGTGGGGGAGTTATTCCAGAACAGGTAAATTATACCAGACTAGCTATAATGGAATCATTAGACTGGAGTAGCTTTGCCAGTCAATTTCCCCATATAGACAAGGACCAAGAAAGGCTGAAGGAGGGGATGGGGAGTGTAACTCGTTTCCCCAAAAGTGAAGGTGAGCTCTGCAGCCCTGCTGCCAGCTGAACGCTTGGCTGGATAAAGGAAGCGACAAGAGTGTATAAAAATAGAGAATAGGGATTTTTTTCCATTCCTTAAAAAAGCAGAATAAAAACCCTGCAATGTTTTGTACCCCGTACCATTGCCACCCGAAGATCTATCTCAGGGCATGTCTACACTGGCAAGTTTCTGTGCCACAAGTGATACCACGTTTATTAAAATGCTGAAATTAAACCTCCGCTGCATGTCTGCACTGTGCTTCTTGTGATGCTGGCACGCAGCCCCCTTAGCAGCTCTTGCAAGACAAAGACAGCAGTGCATTGTGGTAGCTATCCCACTGTGCAACTGGCCCCAGGGTGCTTTGGGAGGGGTTTGCAGGGCTTCATGGGGCAGGCACAGCACCACTTGATGCAAGTTTCCCAATCCCATTGTTCCATGGGCATCCTATTACATTGCCAGCTGCTGTTCAACTGAAACGGGGGTGGGAGGGGGAGAGAAGGGGAGTGTGTGGGTGTAGTGGGGGAGAGCGTATGTTAGCATGCTGTCTTGTAAGTTCAGACAGTGGCAGGAAGCAACCAATCCTGAGGCGAGTGAAACCCCAACATTAGCCCCCGCCTCCCTCCCTGGTCAGTCAGTCTCTCTCTCTCTCTCACACACACACACACACACACACACACCTGTGTGTTCAACAGCACAAAGCATTCCACGTTAATGGTTTGCTGTTTGTCCCCGAGCAGATCAGCACAGCACTCAAGGGCTCTCAGAAATGGTGCTTTGAAGTGGGGGGGCACATGTCTCCAGGGCAGGGGTTCAAAACAATGAGCAGAGCGGTCACTTGAGGCATTATGGGACAGCCCCGGAGGCCAATTACAGCACAGAAAGCAATCAAGTGTCTACACTGGCCATAGAGCGCTGGAGCCGCTGTGCAAATAGCCTTACGACTCTCATCGAGGTGGGGTTTTTGCAGCGCTGCCACTGAGGAGTTTCTGCACACAGGATGGCTTGGCAGTGTGTACACGTCTGCAGTGTGAGTGCAAAAAGTGCTTTACTGTGCAGAAACGTGCCCATGTAGACAAGCCCTCAATGTCAAGCTTCCAGAAGAAGTGACCTGCATTATTCAGTCTCCGTAAAACTCCCTAGAGCATTTGTGAGGCAATGTTGCCAACTCTTGCAATTTTACCACGCGCTTTCTGGTGTTTTAGTCTGAGGATTTCATGAGAAATTCAGCTTTCATTGAAAAAAACAACAGCTGCTGCTAGCCTCATGGTTGCAAAACAAAGCTTGAAAACATAACACAAGAGCCCCCCGGAGGCTCAAAACACAGAATGCAAAGAGAAAGAACCTCCCATTTATAGTTTTCAATCTCATGATTTCTGAATGCTTGAGGTTGGCGATGGTCACTTCCAGACTGGACAGCTGCATTCCCAGCTCTGTGGGGCTATCCCTGAAGATCCTGCTGAAATTTTAGCAAAAGTAAAATGTGGCCACCCAGCTATTGTCTGCTCCTACGACCCTTATGCCTGGTGAGTCACCCTGATGTGGGTATTCTCATGTAAGAGCTACTCACTGTAAGGCAAACTGGGCAGAACAGAGTCTTCGCGTAGTGCTTCTGGTGCTAAGTCCACCTGTCCTCCAAAGCAGACACTGGTCTTCAGTTTGTTCTCAGATGTCATTCAGGGTGTTGTTGGTAATGTAAAAAAGCATGAACTGTTTGGGTTCTGGATACCATGCCTTCAAGACCACCTCTCTCCTTGGAGGTAACAGCTTCACTTTTAAAATGATGCAGCACTCATAGCAGAGGATTGTCCCTGGAGAATTCTCTCCAACAGAGCCAGAACATGCCAAGCCTGTCTATCTGTTCCCCCAGGCATCTGTGGAAGGAGGAGATTGGGCGGGGTAGGGTAAAGAGGAGTTTGAGCTTTGGTGGGTGATGAGCAGGCTACAGTTGAATAAATGTGTATAGTTAGTATGTTCGCCAAGAGCAGGGTATGGAATGCCTGGCCGGCTGGCCAGACTGAGCCTACCGCTGGTGACATGCTGAAATTGCACAGTGTGAACTTCATTTTTTAAAAAATGTTTCTAGCATTAATAGGTGCAAAAACAAAACAAAACACCTTCTCTGCGAGCTGGCAAATGAGGTGAAATCGTGACTGCCGAGGCGAGTCCTACCAGCAATACAGCAAAGCATCCTCCTGGATGGAATGCTAGAGTTGCACCTACATTTCTTTGACGTATGCATGCACTACCAATGGGAAACAGCAGCCTACACACGGAGGAGCCCATTTCCTATTACTGCTCCCCTGAGCCACCCAGTTCCTTTTTTTCAAAGCCTTTTCCATACTGTAGGAAGGAGGTAGAAGATATTCAGCCAAATCAAATGTATTGGCTTGGAAAAAGCAATATATACATGTACTGCTGCAACAGAAATTATAAAGGGAAAAGAGCTCCTAATACTAAGAAAATACCAAGAACCAGAAGATGAGGGTCAAACCCTGCTGTTCTGAGTCAGTCCTAATTCAGAGAAGAGGGGAGTCTTGCCTGAATTAGTACTGAATAAGGACTGATGGATTTTGCCCTGTGTATTCAACAGTTCAGGAGAAATAGGGCCAGAGAGACAATATTCTGTGTTCACCGAGTCCAGAAGTAATCCTTGAAGGCTGGAAAGCATCCAACATAATGCAATTATTTCATGAAGAACCTAGGGACGCATCAGGAAATTACAAACTGCAGTTACGGGTCAAATGAAAGCCCGCCGCACTGCTAGGATGGGGAGGATTCTCCGGCCCTACTTAGACATTGTTAACCTATTTTGCAGGGGCCCTGAAGGAGGCAGGTGGAGTGGTGCAGAAGGCTGGCTAGGTTCCAGGCAGGGCCTTCTCTCTGACTCCTTGCTGCAATCCCGCTCCTGCCTCTGCTCCACAGAGCGCAGCAACTGCTATGGCCAATGCCAGCGGCCCTTCTGCAGCTGTGCAAGGCCTGTCTTATACAGGAGGCCAGACTGGATGATCACAATGGTCCCTTCTGGCCTTGGGATCTATGACTAAGTTTCTTGCTCCATGCTCCACCCCAGTGCAGCCATCCAGGAGCTGGACAGAATTTTCTCCACAAAGAAAAACTGTTGTTAAAATAAAGTTAAAGTTGCTTACGGACAACATGCATGCACCCAAGCAGTACAAGCAAGGAACTGTCCAGAGGTATGACATATCTCAGCCCTATGCATCACATTCACACTCTTATTGACAGACTCCACCCCTCTATCAATCAGTCCCAAGCACCTGCAACATACACAGTAACACAACAAATGCACTACATTCCCCCTCCCCAGTCTTACTTTACAGTTAAGCCAAGGCATGTCTACACAACAAGCGCTACCGCAACACAGCTGTAGCACTGTAGACACTTGCTCCAGAGAGGGTTATTTTTTTCCGTTGCTGTTGTAAATCCACCCCCTCAAGAGGTAGTAGCGAGGTCAACAGAAGAATTCTACCATTGACCTAGTGGTGTCCATACCAGGGCTTAAGTCTGTTTGACTACATCTCTCAGGGGTGTGACCTAAGTTTTAGGTGTAGACCAGGCCCTAGTTTTTCCCTTTCCATTTGTACACTTTATCCACCTGTTGTGGTCTCATCATATGTATAGACTCAAAACTCTTTTGAACAGAGACTCATTATTATTATTGCAACAAAGAGTCCTGTGGCACCTTAAAGACTAACAGATGTATTATTATTAGGCATGGACTGTGCCTACCGCAGTGGGGTCCTGATCCTTACTCAGGACCTCTGGGTGCTACCATAATAGAAATGATAATGAACTGTCCCATTGATTGATGTTAATAATTCTGCACAGTTCATATTTCTTAGCTCAACTCAAGAAGGCAGGCAACTAGTCTCAATATTTTACATAGGGTTGTTAATGATCTGAGAGGCTGCATAAGGTCGCTTCTGGCAGACCTGGGGATAGATCCTAATTATCCCATGTGGCAGACCTAAATCTCTCTGACTTGGCTGCATCTCTTCTCCAAATGACGGTTACAAATTGGTATGCTTGGCTGTATAACACATTGGCTGAGGAGAGTTGCTTATCTTGCTACCAGCTAACAGATTGCCCCTTTAGATCATGAGGTAGAGATCTCAGCTGTGATGCTAAAGGTTTAAACCCCTGCTGATGAGCCATGCATGGGAGAAGTACAACAGGGGAGCCTGAACAGAGACATGCATGCTATGTAACATGCTGGCAGGGTGTTAGTGATAACAGCCTACGACTGCTACCAGTTAATGGAATCACTCCTTCAGCACGAGTAGAAGAGATCCGTGCTTTGATCTAGAAGGTCCTGCTCATGATGTACATGGACAGGAAGCATATGCAAGTTGAACTATTCCTGCATATTCACCTTCATAAAATACTTGGAGGACCTGTCACGGGGTGCACTCACCGCTAGGTCCTCCTGACTGCTCTTGGGATTAGGGCCTTCCAGATCCAGAGCCCACTTCTGCTGCTCGCTGCACACCCTACTGCCGCTGTCTCTCAGTCTCTGCAACTCCAGGTGCTCCTTCTTCAGGACTTGGTCCTCTGGCCAGGTCACTATGTGTGTTTCCTCCTTCCAGGGAATCAAAGTCTTTTCTAATGAACAGGCTTAGGCAGTCTTCCCATTCACTGTCCAACCGGCGCCACTTCCCTAGTGGCAGGTAGGGGAACCAGGACCCACTCTCTACTCCAGGTTCCAGCTCAGGGCCCCTCTAGTCAGCAGCCAAGGCCTGCACCATCCTAAACCCTGGTGCCTTTTCCCTGTGCCCTTCCTTACCTTCTGGCTCTCCCCACTTCTCTGGGTTTGCCAGCCCTACAACTCCCACCTCTGAGGGAGTAACGCTCCAACCGTACCTCTGTTCTCCCATGGAGTGACCGCAGCCTACTTCTCTTCTGTTGCCAGCTCCCTGCCCAGCCCAGCTCCTCCTTAGCTTGCCCTGGCTTTCCTCCAGGTGTGGCCTATAGGTTAATTGGCCTAATTTACCCCTTCAGGCCTTGTGTGGGGTGGATATCCCATTACAGGCCCCCAGATGAGTGAGTGAATGAGCTCTATGTCCCCCTCCCCCGTTTTAAACACAAAAATAAGTTAGAAGATTATTATTAAGGTTGGAAAGTCTTGGACTTAAAAACTAGGAAATTCCAGAACTTAGATGGCCTTGGGTGTACACATTATGATTTTAATTCCACCATCACCTTTTCTTTTTTCCACTGTACCCCTCCCTCATTCCGTGCAGAGGCTGGGTGGTGAACAAAGCAGAGCTGTGTAGTGCATGACACAAAGCTGCATTGAGAGAAAAGATGGTCTTGTGATTAAGACAGTTGAGGGTGATGTCGGAGAACTAGGTCCTATCCCTGCTCTGGCACCGGGTGTATCCTTCCTACGTGGTGTCAACAAAATCACTTTGCATAAGTGGCCACTAATTGGGTGTTCTTCATTTTCTGGAGGCCCAACTTGAGACTGTTGGAAGACCTACTATTGTTATGCTCCCAACATATAAACAGAGAAATTAGATACAAACAAAGTGCTCTTGTTGGAAGGTTGCAATGTAATATGACTTTATTTCTGAGATTCCAGAATGATAATATACAAGAACCCAAACCAGAAAGAGACAAAGCAGGCTGCTCCCTATCACAGAGCAGCACAACTCACCCCGACCTTTCTCTAGGCTGTTGGTGCAGACTGACTGCTGCTAGGCACAGATCACACACTTCCCTACAGACCCCCCTACCCTGCAAGCAGGACCAGGGAAATCACTGAAATTTAAAATGATAGTACATAATTTTAACGCAATTTTCAATACACCACAGTTATCACAGTGTAATGGCTCGTCACCCCACGTCCCATTCCAATGCACATTCTTCCTCTCCAACCTGACAGGCACAAGGGTCTGTTGCAGGGACAGCTTGCAGCAAAAAGGCTCTGAAATGTTCTCACTGAAACACATGCAATACACTCCTGAGAAGCCTGATGACTCAAAATCAAAAACAGAAAAGCCTGGGCATGAAAACTATGTGCATCTTGTGATTTTTGCAGGGTCTCGCCCTGATTTTGCTTCATTCTGCAAATTCTAAGCTTCCATTAATAAATAAATAAAATAAATAGCAGCTTTTTGTCTATCAGAGTTGCTCAAATATGGCCATCATACTGGAAACAGATGGGCTATTATTTTAACTCAGTTTAGCAGAAAACTGTTTCCAGCCAAATAATCTCAGCATTACAAAGCGTAAAGTCACTGTTGCACCACTACAGTTGCTTGAAAGAGGAGGGAGTTTCAAATTCTAATTTGAGTTGTCAGGGCTGATCCTGGAAACACGAGTTAGTTCTACTGAAGTCAATGAGGCCACTCACGAGCGTAGTTATGTGTGGGTAGAAGTGTTTGCAGGATAGAAGCCTGAACACCTAGTATTATTAAGCCTGGACAATGTCTTATATTTCTTACATGCAAACAAACCGGATCATTGAATACAAAAACTACAGCAATGCAATGCTAGAGCTGAACACAGTAAGACACTCACAGAAATGCAAAGGTTCCTACAGCCACTTTAATTGTCATACTGCACCTCCTGTATAATTAATGGTCCACATTGACAACATAAAGGCAGAGTTGACTCCAATTTTTTAACAATTTTTTTTGTTGAAAAATCAACGGTTTTTAATGGAATGTTTTTGTGAAAAAATTGTGATTTTGAAATGTTTTGTTGAAAACAATCACAATTTTTCATTTTTCATGTTTTGGTTTTCCTTTTCTACTCCTCCATTTTATTCTCTTTCCTTTCTTCTCCACTCGTGAAAAGCAAGTCCATTTTTTTTGTTCATTTTCAAATTCTGCAGAAGAAAAAACACCCACAATTTTTTTTTTCAAATTTTGACCAGCTCTAGTAAATAGGAACATATTAAGCAGGGATAGAAATGACTGCTAAAGTATAATGTGTCTGAGTTCACCTTACCATAGAAACAAGAACATTACATCACCTGTTCTTTTAAAATCTGTAACTGTGCTACTATTTCATTAACTATATTTTTAAAACATAAAATAAACCCCCTAACATTATAGCTATAATTTCCAAGAAGCAAACAATTCTAGTTACTTATTGGGGTCATGTCAGTCAGTAAAAGAAGTCTGACATTCTTCTATCTAGATTCATTGGAACAAAGAGGCAGCTATTAACTGATAAAGATCAGATCTAATGAATCATTAAATTATCCCACTAATCTGAACCCACTTCAAAGGCTTGATCTTTACACGCAAAAATCACACTGACATCAGTGAAAGCTTTACCCCTCCCCACTCACACTGGTGGTCAAATCGGTCAATGACTGTTCTGCTTGCGTCGACAGTGCAGGATAGCCTAAAAAAGCCCAGAACACGTCCAGTGAGGTGCTGCGAGGGCATCTCTTGGGCACCTCGTTAAAGTTCCATGCCTGCTGAAGGACCATTTGGGTTGATGACTCTCTTTATGGCGCGCACCTCCTTTGGAAGCTGCTTTCTCATCCTTATTAGGAATGACCCTCCATGGGGCTCGTAACACCAGATTGCATCAAGTGCTGGGTATTTTCCCCTTTCCCACCAGGTATTTACACACCTCCCCTTGGATAGGTCACATGTCGTACACCCTGGGGTAATCTAAACGGTGTTAAGTTACAGCCCAGCTCTTTAGCTCAAGTTGTAGAGACTCGTGCTTTTAGCCCTGGAAATACTCAAGTTCCATCCACAATGTGCAAGTCCAGATGGCAGCTGTCATATAAACTCCTAACCTTTTATCTAAGCAGTTGGAGTCAATGTTCAGCAATGCACTGACAGAGCATTTCTACAGTGCTTCAGTAAAAGCCTGTCTCTCAGAGCACTAAGGCCTGGGCTACACTACAAAGTAAGCTCAACATAAGCTGCCTTGCATCACCCTAGCCGTGCATGTGTCTATGCTCCAATTGGTCTCCCACCCATGTAAGTGTCCTGTTATAGGAACATATTAATACCACCTTTCCAAAAAGCATTGAACTATGGCTGATGTTCTGAGGTCGGTGCAGTGTGAGCGTACACACTGCATTACTGATGTCGACCTTAACTGTCTTCCAGCAGCCGTTCCACAATGCCTGCCGACACCCTCTGCTCTGGGTCACGGTTGTGAACTCCACTGCCCTGGGGTCACAGAGACTGGAAGGCTCTAGTCTCCTCCCCTTTTAAGTACCACACATTTTTTAAATGCCTTTTCCTGATTTGTCCAGCTTGACATCAGTGAAGCATCCCCAATGATCCACCAACAAAACTTGCATAACCATAGAAGAGTAGCTCTTTGTATTGGTGGACCCTGTGGCATGGTGGTCTGGTGACAAAATAGAGATGTGTGTGAGGTCTATTGCTCCAACAGGAGATGATTAATTGCCCTGCACATGTACATGACAGTGGATTGTCCAACACCAAAATTATTTCCCCTGAGCGGTAGTAATCCCACGTTGCAAGTTGCCACCGTGCGATCCCCTACTTGCTTCTCCACTGTCAGTGCAGCTCTCATTGTGGTGTCCCTATGCTGGAGGGCTGGACATGTTCAAGGCACAGATTCAGGAATGTGGCCTTGCACATTGGAAAGTTCTGCAGCCACTGCTCATCATCCCAAGCTGGCATTTACAATGCAATCCCACCAGCCGGTGCTCATTTCTCAAGTGAAGCAGTGGCACTCCATCATCTGCAGCTGTTGGTGATGAATACCACCAACAACTCTGAACTGGTTCTTGCTGTGTCCCACAGCAAACTGTTCTCCACGAAATCTTCATGTTCCCCGCTGATTAGGTGCTTCTTACAGCTCTGCAAATACGGAAGGATCACGTGTCCTGTGCTTGCAATGCTTATGACAGTAGTGCAGCACTGTGTGCAGGCTCCATGCATCTGTCAGAGATGGTGGGCAGCAAGGATGGCCATGTGTCTTCGTGGGTTTTTTTAAAAAGGCGCAAGAAGTACGGGATATAGGTGACATTGTGGGATGGAGACAGTTGCATGCTGCAAAGTTGACCCCTTGCTCCCAGTCACCCCTCTGTGACTTGTTTCTGCCCCTCCATGCATTGCCAAAAAGTGGACTAATGGTGGTAGGTTGCACACTGGAATCCCTACCCATGGTGCACTGCACTGTGCCTCAACACCAGCACGCCTGGTGAGCACGTGCAGCGCTGATGCAAGGCGACAAGTATGCATGTGCACAAGCAATATACTACTTGCAGTGGCTTTATGTCGAAGTAACTAGCTTACATCAAAGTTTGTAGAGTAGCCATGGCCTGAGGGCAGGTCTACACTACAGCCGGGATCAATGCACTGAGATTTAGCGGGTCTAGTGAAGACCTGCCAAATCGACAGCAGATCAGTCTCCAGTCAACCCCTGTACTTTATCCCTGACAAGAAGAGTAAGGAGAGTTTCTCCCGTTGACCCCTCGCGGTGTAGACTCCCCGGTAACTCGACCTAAGGTACGTCGACTCCAGCTACGTTATTCACATAGCTGGAATTGCGTAACTTAGGTCAACTTACCGCGGTAGTGTAGACATGGCCTAAGTACTGGTAGTTACTGAGCATTTCCCAAAGGTTGGTGTGAGCATTTCACAGCCTAGCTGCTCTGATTCTGCTCTGTGTTTTATGTTGGTTAGGACCAAAGAGGGTTATAATCTAGCCCTTGGTGAGTTTAAGGTGTATGAGGAGTAGGAGATTATTTCTGGTGGGAGTTATAACACACACAAGTTTGTAGCCATCTGGGATTTGGAATGACTGGATCCCTCCAGTGAAACCTGGGGGGTCCTTACCGAGGAGAAGATTATGCTCCGCGGAGACTGTAAACAGGTGGAGATAAGTGCCTGTGCTGGGGAGGGCTGCTTGTGCTGTGTGTGTGTGTGTGAGAGAGTGAGCTGGAAAGGTAGTCATGCTCTTTGGGCCTGATTTTCAGGGGTGCTGCATACCAACAGCACCCAGTAACCTCAAGGAGAGCTCCAGGTGCCCATCGCCTCTGAAAGTCAGGGGGACTGGACAGCATTGAGCAGCGGTGAGACCAGTCATAAACCCTGCACAGTGAGCATCTCTTGAGTGAATAACTCGGCCCATAGACAGGCTTACGAAGTGTTCAGCAGATGAATGGCAGTAGAATGTGGAGAGGGGCATATGCTTTAATCAATGCATTTCCGTAAGTGCTCATCAAATGCTTAAAACCAGGTTGTTTTGCCTCAGAGTTTAACAAGCCATGAGGCCTCTCTCCTTGGGTTGGAAAGAGTCTAAAGGGGAAAGCAGATGGAAACCTACCCACCCACCTCTTCTTTGCCAGCACCTTGTCCTGGGAACATGGGGTTTATGAAAGATTAAAGGAAGAGGGGTTTGGTGCTGTCACCACATCCCTGTAGTCCCTCCTGGGACATGTGAGTTCAACTTGTTCTCTCTCCTTTAGTGTTTGCTCTGAGTGTCTGCCTCAAGATCTAGCTCAATAACCTCCTTATACTTTTTCTGAAAACAGGGCTTGGATCATCTGACTCCTCATTGAGCTCACATGCTAGTTATTCCAAAGCAGGGGATGTTTTCAGTGCACAGTAAAAGCCCTCTGAAGTGAGGCCAGAGCCAGAACTCCCCAGGGAGGACAAGCAGCATTGCACAGCCATGGATTCAAACAAACAAGAAGGTAAAGTACACTCTTTGATAGAGGTGAACTAAAAAATAAAGCCCTCTCCAGCAAGAGAAATCACTTCTTTGGAAAGCTCACAGCACTGCTCTGATACTGCTCCTTCTGTAGTCAATGATAAATCTACAGCTGACTTCAGACCAATGCTGAGGCCCAGATCCCTCAGAGGTATTTAGCCACCTAATTTCCATGTATTTCAATAGGAGTTAGGAACCTAAATACCTTTGAGGATTCGGGCTTGAGTGCTTTGGAAAATCCCACTAATTTCTTCTAGAAGCCAAAAATGTTTTACTCTAATCTGGGAAAGAAAGGAGGAGGAGGGTAGGAGGTAGAACTATTCCATTACCTTGCCAAATTATTAAAAAGTAAACGCTAATAACCAATGTAGAACGTATTTTAAAGAGTATTTCCATACAGAAATTAGGAGTTCAAAGGAGACCTCATCGGTCACATTCTTTGTATTGCAGATATTTTCAGTTTGAGAATCTGACAATGAAAAGCTGATTTTATTAATTAAAGCATTTTAGATCACATAGATCTTAGGCCCCAGTTCTACAGGATAGTTAAGCACATGCCTAACTTTAAGCACTGGCTGCTTAAAATAAAGCATGTGCTTAAGGTCCTTGCAGAATTGGGGCCTCATTCATTCATTACTTATACCTACCAATATGCTGTTAAAACCCTGTGGGGATGGGGTGAATGGAAACGAACAACAGTGTGTTTTGGAAAAGTTGGGATTAGATCATACAGTTCTTTCACTTGCAAAACTCCTGTATATTTCAGTTCTGTGCAGAGATACAAGCAAGGGTAGGTCCTTACTCCATAACTTTGGAATTTAGAACAGAACCCATTTAAACTGTTTGTTTTTAGTTTATTTATTTGAGATGCATCGTATTTGGAGTCAAAACCAATGCCAAAGCAGGACTATAGCATCATGGAGTACAGGGACACCCTGCTGTTGGAGGTGACGTCTTTCCCAAGAGACATAAGGTCTTTTCACAAGAGGGTTGATGTTAACCTCAATGTTCTGTGACCAAATTCCAATTTATGCCCCAATCCTGCAATCACTTCAGTATATACTTATGCATATGGGTAGTCTCTTGAAGTCAACAAGACTTCTCTTGTACTACAGGTAAGCACATGCTTAAGTGGTTGCAGGTTCAGGACTTCAGCTTTCACTGGCTTGCTTGAATTCTTCTTGCAGCTTTGTTTGGATACAGCGTTCTTCATTTTCCATCCTAAACTGTTGTGTGATGTTGCTGTGCGCTGTGGAGGAGCTGCCACTCGCCACTTCAGAGGTGGCTGCATTTCTGTGTTGGTGAAGTAACTGCTGAAGCTAAAGGCTTCGGATCTTTTAGGGTGACAGGTAGAAAAAGCATTAGGAAAAGCTAAAGTATTTAAGTATATATTGATTCAGCTGTGGTATCAGTGTGTAAGTTTGAGCAATGGACAAGAGCCAGGCTTTGGTCCTACAGTCTCTGACCTTTCTCAGAAAGGGTCAAATTCTGATGGTGCAAAAGGATTTCAGAGGAAGGGCATAAATGAGAGCAGAGTACATTTGTATTTTCTCCTCCAGATTCTGGGCTGTATCCCCCCAGGTAAATTAAATTAAGCATAGGAACAATGGGGTTAATTTTTTTAATTAGTTTTACTAAATTAGGCCTGTGCACTCAGTCCCAGCTGAAATGGAAATTGACTCCAGGATGCCTTCAATTCGTTGATATCCCCCACAGACTGCTGAGATTCATTTGGTGTCACAGCAGAAAATGAGAAGGTGGCCCAAGAATCTAACTTTCCCCAGCTCTGTGTTAGCGTGCTATGCCCTGGACCCGATGCGTGCGGTGAATTTCCAGTGGTGAGTGGGGATTTCAGCTGGATACCCGTAAAGAGGAGCTCTGCTCTGAACAATGCAATGGTTGCGGGGAGGGTGTCCGGAGCCCTTCTCCATCTGCCCCTGCTCAGGAACAGGCTACAGAATCTGATGTAGAGTCAGCACTTAATAGAAGTGATCCGGATCTACACCCACTGAAGCCAATGGAAAGACCCCCACTGACTTTGGTGGGCTTTGGATTGGGTCCCATGTGTATCAAACCAGCATGAGAAAACACTCCAAAGGAGGCTGAGGAGGAGGGGAGCCATGGCCCTTCCTCTCTCATGTCTGCACTGGCCTGAGGAATTGGGTAGGAGCTCAGGAGAAAGAGTGCTGCCTTCACACACCCCTGAACACTCTCCCTCTGGAAATAATTCTGCCTCCCTGATCTTCCCAGGGGGGTGCATCTCTGAATCACCTTTTCCTTGGGGCACAGTGCCACAGAGTCACCCTCGAGCCCTTCGTATTAAGATGTCAGAGAAGTGACCAAGTCTTTCCCCATTAGCTCATCAACTGCTGGATCCAGCATTCCTAAATACAAAACCACTGGATTCAAAGAGGAGTTCACTTCCTGGATTATGTCGTCAGAGGAGTTCCAATAGCAGCTGAGCCCTCGCCCTCTTATTCACACTCCCGGCTCCTCTCTGCTAGATCCATCAGTGCCTAGCTTACTTAACAACAATTGCATTTGCCTTTGAGCTCCCATCTTAATTTCCCCATTGTCTTTTTTAAGATGTATTCATTAAAATAAATCTGCACTGTGGCCTGATTTTAGGGGCTTAATATTCTTGTTTATATAATATGGGTTATAGGCTCGCCAATTAATCTGATCAGAAGATAATACGGTTCTTGTCCCAGAATCAGGCTACACAGAGTTTTGCAAGGACCCTGGGGATGCATGACAAAGACACTCACATAGAGAACAGAAATACAGCCATAAAGACTTTTATTGACATAAGGGAAAAAGTAATCAATCAGAATTACAGAAATAATATTAATACTGTTCTAGAGGTACATTTGATATCATTTACTATAAAGCTTCTTAGATTAATATACTCACATGGTTCCTTCATAGCCTGGTGTAAGAGACAAAGGATCAGCTTCTCCTCTGGCATGTCAAAGAGTCCGATGCTCCAGGTTCCTCAATTCTTGAGTGGAAGATGAAGAACTTAAGAGAAGCTAGAGAACTAGAAAGCTACGGAAAGACCCAAGAGAAGCTAACTCAAAACCTGACTAAAATTAACTAACTAAACATGATGATTTGTCACTCTTATAGAACCTGAGAACATTATGCTCACCTTCCATAGCGAAACTTAATTTCCTCATCCACACAATGTTAGGTTATGCTTACTCTATAGATTGGCTGTGACCGGAGTCCCGGGAGGGCCACACTGAGATTGTTCAAACTGCAAAGAATGGGGCAGACAATCCCCAAAACTGGTGGTTATTCCAATACTTTGATTCACCCAGCCAGCAACAAAACAGCTTTTACAATACCTTACTGGTTACTCACAAGCCAGAATACAGTTCCTTTAAAGCAACCCAGCCTTGGGCTTCCACCAAGACAGCCAAGTAAAAAATGATGAGGATTACTGAAAATCTTGTTCACCGTATAAAATAGTTCTAACCAATCCCAAAGGATCAGATACATTATCCTCCAGGTAAATTAATATTTCAGATCTTACCCAAATATATGCTTACAGCCAATTCTTATTAACTAAACTAAAATGTATTAAAAAATAAGAGAGAGCAAGTACTGGATAAAAGATCATTATACATACAGACATGAATAGAGTTCTTAGGTCACTTTCATAGTAGAGATGGTGAGCTTTAGAGTTGCAAAGAGTTCTTTCAGAATGAGTCCATGGGTTCAGTCCAGTGTTTAATATCAGGGTGCTCCAGAATGGAACTCAAGCTTCCCCTGATGAAGCATAAGGCGATTTGAGATGAAAGGATCAGGTCCCAAGAGAACTGTATACAGTTCCCGGGGAAGCCGCTTGATAGCATGCAGTCCTTGGGTGAAAACAGGCAATCATCCTAGCTTTGAAGCACACCTCCTATTTCCTAAGCATCATCGGTAATTAGCTATATGGATTAACATAAGGGAATTGCCTATTTCCCACCATTTGCAGATGATTTACCACAAACTTCAGAGAGAAGTTAAGACAGTGATATCACTACATTTACAGTTCATTTAAATCTTTTGATCTCTGAATTAACAGAATATAGTGATAGACAGGAACTGTTTGGTTACATTGTTAGCTTCTCAGAATATATATGTAAACACAAAAATTATCTACTAATATGTCTCTAAAGGTTGAATCTGGGTCAGTTAGCCTGCTAGCTGTGTAACCCTTTCTGCCCTATGTAACATGGCATAGTCATAGGTATTAATGACAATTAGTTCATCTGCACATCTGTTATTTCTGGCCTGAACTGGTTTCATGGTGGTGTTGCCCTGTTTTTGTGGTATACCTGTTAAGTTTATAGAGGGCAATCGGTTGGCCACTTATCTATGCCAAAGGTTAAAAAGCATAAGTATATTAACTTGTTTTAGCTCATCATACAGGATGTGGCCTGTAGGTTCCTCATGTGGCTGCCAAAATACTCTAGTATAAATCTATTATAATAAAACAGGAAACGGGAGACAGCTGGGGGGGGGGTCACCCATGCTCCCCTCAGGTGGCAGGACAGACAGTCAGGGGGTCGCCCGCGCTCCCCTCAGGCGGGGGGAGACAGTCAGGGGGTCGCCCGCGCTCCCCTCAGGTGGGGGATTTAAGTGCTAGTCTCACCATATTGGATTTTTTTTCCTCAAAGTCCTAGTTCCTGGATCATGTGAGTTTGTGAGACACTCAGCTTGCATTTTAAAACAGAAGTATGTTTCTAGTTCTCATGGTTGTGGTGAAAAGCTTGAAAATGTGACCTGAGTGCACCCTGCAGGGCCAGAGCCAGAAAGCAAAGCAAAGAACCCTGTTTTTTTTTTTTTTAAATCATAATTTTTTAGGCCAATCTCATGATTTCAGGGTGCTGAGTGAGGTTGGCAATACCGCACATCACTGTACCTTGCATACTGCCTCTTTCCCTTATTTCATCAGAGAGGTTCTGCATCAAGCAATGCAGACCAGTCCTGAGAGTGTTAGAGCCCTTTGGCAACACACCCACCAGACCTTTAGGGCTGGAGGCACAACTAAAACTAGTCTGGACAACACTCCCGACAATGTCGAAATGTGTGTGTGGGGGGAAGAGATAGAATCATAGAATATCAGGGTTGGAAGGGACCTCAGGAGATCATCTAGTCCAACCCCCTGCTCAAAGCAGGACCAATCCCCAGACAGATTTTTGCCCCAGATCCTTAAATGGCCCCCTCAAGGATTGAACTCACAAAGAGATGAACGTGAAGACCTAATAATTCTTCTGTCTTTTACTTTCATTATTCCATGGAGAATTAGCTCACGTTTTCCTGAATCAGGACATCACAGACTATAATATGGCAATGCTCAGGTGCCCTGTTTTCCTTGGCAGTTGTCCAGTTCCCCCTCAGGGGCAAACTAATCAGGGCTCGATTATGTTGTTTAAGGCACAGAGGGCTGAGCAAGGCACCCCAAGGAGGATGTTGGGAGGCACTATGCCTCAGAAAGCTCCTCAATTGCACTGAGGGGAACAATTTGCAGCCACTTGCTCTGAGGTGCAGCCCCTGTACTTTTTTGAGTGCTGGGAGTTGCGATCCAGGAAGCTCTAACATGTCCACTCCTCCTCCCTTGTGCAGTTGCATTAGGGCTAGGAACAATCTACCCCTCAGTCTTAAGCTTCCTACTTCATATATGTGGCAGCTGCAACAAGGTCCTTGGGAGTAGGATACCTGTTCACTGATCCCATAAACAGAGCTCACTTAAACCCCAGAATGGGATACAGGGTGGCCATTCAGTGCAAATGCTGCATGAATTAAGTGTCACAGGCCAGCATGAGAGAAACCAATAGTAACAGAACAAAGGAAAAGCATCGGCATGTACCAACATATGCCCCGGTCTTTTCACTTGTTCTCTGAGCTCTCCAGGTATTAGCACTGCTCTGACAATGAGAGTGATTGAAGGATTAGAAAACTTGCCTTACAGTGACAGAGTCAAGGAGCTGTTGTATTCACTTAGGTGGAATATGGGCCAATGGTGTTAATATGAGCCAATCACTCTATCCAACATTACACAGTGTTAAACAAGGTACAGGGTTTGGTATAGAGACCTCAG
Organism: Mauremys mutica; assembly: GCF_020497125.1. Taxonomy (NCBI): domain Eukaryota; kingdom Metazoa; phylum Chordata; order Testudines; family Geoemydidae; genus Mauremys; species Mauremys mutica. Next base: position 207,534,224 of record NC_059074.1, on the reverse strand, counting down.
CCTGCTTAGTACCATGGCAAACACACCATCAAACATCCTTTTAATAGTTTATTAAAGATACAGAAAAGAAAGAAATACAATTAAAGCATTTGAAATGTGAATTATTAAATACGGCTTTCATTGTAACAACGTCCCTTGTTCCCTTTCCCTTTGGCTAGAGAGAGGCTTTAGAAGGAAAAAACCCATTTGACAGTCTTTAAGATGGTATTAAAGATGGTAATAACTGTCCTTTTGGGGAAAAGAGAAGCAGCTAGTTGAGATGGGTTGGAGCTGTCATTGCTGCTGCTGCTGCTGAAGTCTGATCCTGTTTTGTAGAAGACAAAACAAGACACAAACCCCCAAAAGGGGAAAGAAAACAGCAGCAAAGATAGGAAATGCAGCTTGTGTGTCTGGTGTTGACTCTTACTTGCAACCTCATTACTGGATAAACACAAGCATAGCACATGGTCTGATTAGCCATGCCAAAACTCATACTAGCATCAGGCTGTTTAAGGCATTGCTTTCAGCTGCCTTTTTTTGGTCTCAGGCTTACAACTGTGTTGCAAAATACACAGTCTTGGCTGGCTATGCCAGAGTCTTGTTAGACAGAAGAAAAAAGGAGAGGGATGGGAAAGAGAAGAAAGAGTGGAGAAGGAAAAGGATACCCATGGGGGAGAGAGAGACAAAGTCTCACATCCCAGGTTGTATTCAGGATTCAGCCAGAGCCAGAAGAGGTGCTGGTGTGATCTGGATCCCTCTCTTTGGCCCGGTTATCTCTCAGGACGGGGGTCCTAGGACATGGTGTAGCAGCCATGATGATAAGGTTCAATCTAGTAGTCAGTTTTCCTCCCAAAGTCTCTTTCTTTAAGGACCCACGAAGGAAATGGTGGGCACAATAGCCTGTCCCTTCATTATTGTGTCCATCAATTAGGGCTAGTTTCCAACACACCAGTTTTAGTTAACTGATTTCTGGTTCCACACTTTTCTTGCTTACCAGGCATGATCACAGTCCCTGAGTTATAGCAGCAGGCCTTTTGGTTTGCCAGTTCAGTCTTTTTGTCCATTTCATACATTTTCCTATCAACATTTGTTGTTGTAAGTTATTGTGACGTGTTATGTGCACTTACACTCATTTTTTTTACAGTTGAATGCAACTAGGGTAAGTTTCTAGGGCCAATTATCACAACAGAGCTCAATCTGTTTAGCTTAACAGAGAAAGTTAAGGGGTGACTCGACGACAGACTAAAAGGGGACCCAACATGGGGAACAAATATTTAATAATGGGCTCTTCACTCTAGCTGACAAAGGTATAAGAAGATCCAATGTCTGGAAGTTGAAAGTAGACACATTCAGACTGGAACTATGGCATAATTTTTTAACAGTGAGGGTAATTAACCATTGGAACAACTTACCAAGGACTGTGGTGGATTCTCTATAACTGGCAATTTTACAAGGTATAACAGATACAACAAGTAAGCTATGCCTACTCAATGTGGCACTCTGTCCCCCTCTAGGAGTGGCTAGGCCAGCAGGAAACTGATGAGTCTGCTACAGGCTTGGCTGACAGGTGTCTTTTAGCTCAGGTAGTAGAGGTTCATGCATTAAGAGCAAGACGTCCCAGGTTTGATCCCAAATTATTTGTAATATTTCTTTGATAAGTCTACTTTCAAAGTCACGCCCCTGATCAGAATGGATTCTGGCAGGCCAAAGTACTTGTCCCATAATATCTTGGCTACAGAGGGTAGCACATTGGGGAACGCTTGTGCATATCAAGTGAAATGATCTATTACCACTAATATGTTAGTGTTCCCTTTGTTCTCAGATTCTAAGGACAGAAAGTCAATATACACAAGATTCATGGGTCCCTTGCTATGGATGTTAACTAACTGGGCCGATGGTTTGGGTGTCGTCTTCTGAGTTAAACATCTGGCACGATTCTTATAATATTCCTCTCCATCCCTTGCTAATGTGGGCCGGTAATCCCTGCTTCTTACCATTCAAGTGTCCAGTGGAAAAATCAGTTTTCTGCAGAAATGAGACTTTTTGCAAAAAAAATCATTTAAACCAAAACCCAATTTTCCATCAAAGAATAGTGTTGATGAAAAATTTTCAGCCAGCCCTAGAGTAAATCACCTAAGCATCTAAGTCACGTTTGAAAATGGGATTTATGCTTCTAAATCACATAAGTGCAAGGAGGAATTCAATTAAACTGAAACCAATACATTTGAAGCTAATAAAAGGAAATACTTTTTAAAAAAACCCACAACACAATTAATCTGTGGAACAAATTGCCACAAAACATAACAAGGGCCAGGAGCTAGGAAGGATGCTAAAGAAGGATTGAAAAATTTATATGGATAATGGGAACACAGATAGGATTTAAAAAAAAAAACTTTAGAAAGGATCTAAACCATAATGCTTCAGGGCATACACCAACTACTAACTGATGGTGGTTAGGAAGGATCTCTTAGTGGGCAGAAGATATAATTGTGTATTAGGGGGTTTCCTGCAGCTTCATATGAAGTATCCAGACCTGGCTATTGTGAGAGACTGGATACTGTACTAAATGGACCTCTGGTCTGATCTAGTCTGGCAATTCCCATGTTATAACTGCAGCTGATTTTGCAAACTATGTGGTCTCCACATCTCCCAGAACAGGACTAAGTCCTGAAAAGAGATTTGCATCTGCAGAGGATGCACAGCACTCTGCTCCAGTTATTTATAGCAATCATAATAAGTCATTTTAATTGACTGCAGTTCTTTATTCCCACAGGAGAAACTGAAAATGTGCCAGTGAGTAACCCTGCAACACAGATTTCTCAGGTAAAGACAAGCAATATGCCCTGAATAATTCCAAGTTTAAAGAATGAAGAACAGATTAATAGTCTTTACAACCAAAATTCATTCAAAGGAAAAATAAAGGCAGATGTGCACATTGCATGGACACATGTTATGAACTGGGCGTCCTTCTGAAAGGTGCTTTCATCTGACCTCTTTGCTCACAGCCAGGTGCAAATTAGATGATTGGTTTGTGATCTCAGCCAAGTAATTAGATGTCACCATCCCATCGTTTGGGCACACGCACTTGTGAGTGCAAAACGGGAGGCAGTAGGGGGGTTGCTCCTTCCCTTCCTGAGCTGCACTCTGTGCTCCTTGTCTATTGCCAAAGATCTGGGTCCGTGTTAATCGTTTAGTATAAAGTTCCCAGCTCTATGATGCAACTTTCTTCAAATTGCAGTGAGGCCCCATTTTAACTGCAGTTTAAAAAAAAAGATATGTAAAAGTTGTGGGGAATCGTTTTAAAACGCAGACTTGCTTGTAGCATAGTTTCAACACTTCCATCCCCCACTCTTGCTCTTACCCCTGCCACTTTCCCCCTTTGCTACTACTATCCTTCCCTCCCTGTGCTGCTAGTAACCGTTCTAGGGCCAGAGCCTCAGCTTGCAGAAAGCAGCATAGCCCCACTGATTTCAAGTCCCGGAAGTCAATAGAGTTACACTGATTTACACCAGCTGATGATTTGGTGTATAACTCTAGGACCAGAAGGGGTACTAATCTCTGCCATTAGAGACACGGTCATCAATAGATGTAAGACTCAATAAATGTAAGCTAGTCCATGATAGGACAAGGCATCGGGCCGTTCCACTGGGGATAGGTGGGAAAATTAACTGAAATTGCCCAGGTGCTTAGGGTTTGTGGAAAGTCCTGGCAGTAATATTTCTGTGAAATTACAATTTGCATACAGGCTCATTAACAAGAGATGAGAGCCATGTGCTGAGTAATGAACCATTTATTTATAACTTCAGAACCACAGCATAAGAGGGTAGGACATGCAATGATGCTTGGTTGAGGCCTGGTGAGGCAACTAAAATAATAATAAATAATAGTAATAATTAATAATAATGTAGTTGGGAGAGGGAAGTTTTCAGGCCTAGTTTCTTGTATGAATTGTTTCCAAACAGTGTAGTTAATAATACCCTGTGTGGTGCACAGTGCTGTTGCAGCCATGTTGGCCCCAGGATATTAGAGAGGCAAGGTGGGCAAGATAATATCTTTTATTGGACCAACTTCTGTCGGTGAGAGAGAGAAGCTTTCGAACGAAACAAAGCTCTTCTTCAGGTCTGGGAAACTAACTCAAGGTGTCAGTGATAAATACGAGATTTGAACAGATTGTTTTTCATAAGTAAACAACACACATTTGAAGGGACCATTCCAGGTGATGTGACCCATTAACACCCCTCCAGTCAGGGGGAGGAAAGGAAAGCAGGGGGAAAACAGTCCATGATTTTTAGTGTCTAGCAAAGTTATGAATTTAAACTCCCAGGCTCATCTTTTGAAAGTGTTCTGTGGGTTTCTTTTCAGGATGAGGACGATAGATCAGATATAGATTGATGGCGTTGTGAAAAGTGTTTACCCACAGGTGATATGGTGTTTTTGTCTTTTATCATTTTCCTGTGAGTTCATTTGAGAGCCTAGTGATGGTCTGGTTTCCCACACATAGTTACTATTGGGGCATTTAGTGATAGGCATGTGTAGGACCCATGGATCTTGAAAGGTGTCTTGTGGGGGGTGTTGATCATCACAGCAGTGGAGATATGTCTGCAGGTTTTGCATCTGCTGTTCTGGCATGGTCTGGTGCCGCTTTGAGTTGGTGTGTCCTGGTCTGTGGGGAGCCTGCTTCTGATGACGACCTTGGAGAAGTTGGGGGGTTGGTTGAAGGCCAGAAGAGGGGGTTCAGGAAAGTTTTTTTCAGGATGGGGTCCCCATCGAGTATGGGTTGTAGCTGTTTGATGCTATCCCATATGGGTTGCAGTATGGGGTGGTATGTGACAACTAGTGGTTTGCAGACAGAGTGGGTTTTATTTCTGTATTGAAACAGGTTTTCTCGGGGTATTTGGGTGACCTGTTCCATAATGTTATCTACTTCTCTGGTGGAGTGTCCTTGTTTGGAGCAGGCAATTCTGAGTGTGTTAAGATGTGTATCCTGGATTTTCTCCTCAGAGCATATTCTGTAGTATCTCAGTGCCTGGCTGTAGATAACAGATTTCTTGGTGTGTTTGAGGTGGTAACTAGATCTACGAAGTAGGTGTGGTGATCTGTGGGTTTCTTGTATACAGTTGCCTGTAGAGTTCCATTGTTGAAGTTCTTCATGGTGTCCAAGAAGTGGATGCTGGTGTGGGAGTTTTCCAGAGAGAGTTTAATAGAAGGATGGTGATTGTTGAAGTTGTGGTGGAAATTCATGAGGGAGCTGAAGTCATCTGTCCAGATGATGAAAATATCATCAATGTATCTCAGGTATATCATTGATTTCATGGTGCATTTGTTCAGAAATTTTTCAAGGTGCCTCGAAGAGGTTGAGATATTGGGAAGCCATCATAGTATCCTTGGCTGTTTCCATGGTTTGGACAAAGCATTTGTTGTTGAATATAAAATTGTTATGGGTGAGGATGAAATGGATGAGTGTGTCAATGTGTTTGGGGTGGAGATCTGAGGGTTGTCCACCATCTTGTAAATATTTGAGGCAGGCAGCTATGCTGCCTTTGTGAGGGATGTTGATGTATAGGAAGGTGACATCCCTGGGGACAAGGAGGGTGTTCTGAGGGAGGTCGTTGATGTTGCGGAGTTTGTTGAGAAAGTAGGTTGTGTCCTGGAGGAAGCTGGCCCTTTGTGTGAGGAGTGGTTTGAGGATAGCATCTATGAGTCCCGATCTTGCTTCACTAAGAGTGCCGTGGCCAGATATAATGGGTCTGCCTGGGTTCCCTTGTTTAGCTGGGGAAGGATTTGATGATATCCTTAAATTGGGTAAACTGTGGTGTGGGGTTGTCTTTGAGTTTGTTATAGTAGGTGCTGTTGGAGAGTTGTCGGTTGGCCCCCATTAATGTATTCATCACAATTGAGGCAGACAAAGGTGGCACCACTAATCCTGTGGAAATTCTGATTTCATTCTGCTTTTTTCCCCTTCCCAAATAACTCTGGAAGTGCATGTCCAGGGATTGAATAGAGATGATGGATGGAATTAACGGTAGATTTGGAACAGACGCTGTCCGGGGGTACCTAGGGTTGTGATGCACCTCACTGGCCCTTAGCATAAGGAAGACTTATCTGTGCTTGCTGTGAAACAGCTCCCAGAAACCACCAATCTCTGGCAACACATGCACTGCCCTCCAGGCCTCCTCAGTTCTCGGTCTCTGTGTACCAGTAGCAATAGGCACACACCAACCCCTGAGTCCTCGGAGTGTGCCCTGCAGCATCCAGCCCCTTATCCCCTGGACACTCTCAGAACTACCAGGCCTCCTGTTCCCAGTTTGAAAGATTCAGCTCAGGACAAGCACTTTGCTTAGCACCACAGCACTCAGATCTATTGAGAGAGAAAAGAATAAGAAGTTTCTTATCAAAGGATGGTAACTTCCTGTAGAGGATTTAAAGATGTATCCCATATTGCATTTCTCATTAGGTCACACATTTTATAGGCACTCATTATGACTCATTCCAGCACTGAGATTTCTAAATTTCAACCTGTACACCTCAGGGGTAATTTGAAACCTTTGCAAGACAGCTTTTTAAAATTCAGGATATATCAAAGCGTCTCCAATCAGCATTTCATTAAATACATGTAAAGCTTTACCCAGGAGTTGTGCAATCAGTATGGGGACTGGCCTGTCCTCTGGAACTGTATGTAGTTCACTTAGCCTTTCAGAAGTGATGAGGTGTTCTTCAGTACAGTCCGTTTCCTTGTATGCAGGGCACGACTTACCCAGCTGGGTGTTCCTTGGATGGAGGGAATAGCTGGGGATGGTGGAATCTGCCCCGCCTGTCCCTTATGCTCCAGGCCGGCAGTCTTTCCTTTTCTTGGGCTTCCATGGCCTGCCAATGTGCTGCTTCGTGCTGCTGCCTTTCTGCCCCCCTCTCCTTGGCTCTCATCTCTGCTTCCCATTTTCTGCTCATATTTGGTGCCCACATTCGTTGTCTTTCTGCTCATTCTCAGCCCGACCAGCTCTCGCTTGGTAGTTGTTTCGCTGTCACTCATGCTTATGCTTTACTTTTGTTCTATTTTCCTTTCCTGAAATAAACAAAACAATAAAGCTGTAACCTTTCTTTTGACTGTTCCCACCCACCCACAACACTTGAGAATCACTTAAAAGCGTTACGCCGGCGACTGAAATACAAACCTCAGTTAAAATAACAAGCTTTGTACAAATCCTGCTTTGACTACATCACTATCACATTCTAGGGTGCAATCCTGATCAGTGAGGGTTTGTGTCACCACCTGCCCTGTAACCCTGGGTGCCTCACAATGCTTTGCTATTGTAGCTCCCAGTCTGGGCCACTCACAAACAGCCTGCCACCACGCAGGTTACACCCTGAGTGTCAGTGTATGACCGTAGCCCTGGTCCAGCAGCCTGTCAGCAACACACTAGTCAGACTCTGGCTTCCACCAGCCTTGGTTATTATTGGAGGGTGACCCCAAAAATGTGTGTTCTGCACTGTCAAGCCCTCTCCTGGACAGTTCAGATATTAAAGTTAAGTTGCTCCTATACAATAAGCAACAGTTTGCTAGTTAAACTGGAGTTACCAAACAGTTCAGTTTAAACACAGCACTGGATTGGTTTAGATTAAAAAAATAAAACAAGTTTATTAACAAAATAAGATAGTTTTAAGTGAATTCAAATATAAGAGATGAAGTTAGAAGTGGTTACCAGCAACTAAAAGCTAAAACACAAGTCTAAAACTTAATCTAGCAAGTTTTGGTTCAAGGCTTTTGCTCAAGATGGCCTCTCTCACCTACAGTCTTCCAGCAAGATGGTGACTGACTCTCCTTGGTCAGGATCTCTCCCAGAGGCCCAAAGGTGCTGGTGCTTATGTCTTCTCAGGTGAAAGAACTTGGGGTTCTCTGCCCTTCTCTCTTATAGTCCAATGAACCATTGAAATGGATTCTTCTGAAGATTAGCCTTCAAAGCAAAGTTTATGCAAACAGTAAAGGAAGCGACAAGGAGTCTGGTGATGAGAAAGAATCCATGTTCTTTCTTCCCACCTGGATTTGCTGAAATGCAAATTTGCTTTGTCCCCTGCCATTTCCTCCCTCTGCTGTCTCAAGGACCCTATTTACTACTTTTATGGAAACTAAAGTAAACACACATTCCTTTGTTTATAACAGGCCTACTTAACAGACATTGCCTAGGCAGGGCTGTGTGGTTTTGGACATGTGTTAATAACATCATACAGGGGGATTTCATAACTTTATATATAATCTTGCTACAGACATTTCACCAAGATATTATTAACCAGAGAGTTATTAGTTTTCAAATGGTACTTCACAAGGCATATTTTGTACAAAGATTATTACAATGCTGTGTAGGGTGTGAATTCAGGGGTGCTTTCAGTCACACTCTCCCAATGGAGCCAGGAGCTGTAGGTACTACTGCAATACAAACCACAGTCAGTGTGCGCGCCAGGAACTCCCACTGAGGTAGGACAGGTGCTCCCCACTTCTCCTACAGCGGGAGAAGGCATGACTGACCCTCAAGGAGTAAGGGAAACTCTCCATTTTAGAAATCAGCATTAAGCCTAATAAATAATAATAATAGGAGATATACCAATCTCCTAGAACTGGAAGGGACCTTGAAAGGTCATCGAGTCCAGCCCCCTGGCCTTCACTAGCAGGACCAATTTTTGCCCCAGATCCCTAGGTGGCCCCCTCAAGGATTGAACTCACAACCCTGGGTTTAGCAGGCCAATGCTCAAACCACTGAGCTCTCCCTCCCTGCCTGAGGAGAGTTGGTGCCTTGCGATCTGAGGAGGGTCTTGCTCAAGAATGGTTTCATTTGTTGACTGCTTGCTAACTTTTGACTGTTTTGTTATGCAAATATGTTAGGTGCCATTTACTGTCCTTAATATCCAGGCCACCTTCCCCCTTAGACTAGCTTTTCCCTCCTTTCAGAGGTGAACAGACTGTAGTTTGAGAAGGAATTGAACCTGAGAACTTCTGGCTCTAAAGGAATGAGCTGCTACTGCCTGAGCTAAAAACGATTTAGGTCAATTAGCCAAGCCAAGTAACAGGCTCATCAACCCCCGTGGCCCGGGCACCCTTAGATGAGGACAGAGCACCGCAATGAGTTGGTTACATAAGCCCTTGTGTCCTCATGCCAAATTGATGATCTGATGAACTTAAGGGACACTGCTACTAACAGCATGTTCGGAGGGCTTGGATTCACATTGTTTCTGGTTCCTTTTAGTTGCAGGCACTGGCCTCTGAACTAAAAACTGGTTTCACTGAAGCAATGCAGGAACTTTCAAGAATTCAGCATGGAGAGTATGCTCTGGAGGAGAAGGTTAAGAGCTGTCACTGCACAATGGAAGAGAAAGTGTCAGAAATGAAGAATTCGCTGAACTCTTTCAAGGTAGAAGCTATTCCCACCTGTTACATTCCTCAGACCCGTTACATTCAGTGCATGCTCACAGAGGTCTTTGATAAAAATGTAAGTGTCCTTGCTAGAAGATTGCAATGTAACATTACTTTATTTCTTAGAATTGAGAACAACAAAACACAAGAACCCAAGCAGGCTGCTCCCTACCACAGAGAGGACAACTCAACCCACTTTGGCTGTCTGGCTACAGACTGATTGTTGCTAGACTCAGATTTCACACATCCCTACAAAGTCCCCTAGGCTGCAAGCAAGACTAGGAAAACCCCTTGTCATTTATAATACAAGCCTACAATTTTAACCAGTTTTTAAATATGCCACAACACCCTCTCCTGTTCTGAACAGCATAAAAGAGCATCCAGCTACAGGCCAAGCCCAGAAATGAGTTAAACTAAAACAAACAGAGAAAATGAACTATTTGGAACCCATATTCTGGGTGAGGCTACCTATCACATTGGATTAATGAACTAGCTGGACTCAACTGTAGAGACCCAGAGCCAGTCCCATCATATCATAAGTCACAAGTGAAAATGAGTCTTGATAACGTGTATACACATGTCCCTCATCACAGAACGGCTACACAGCCAGTGCCTGAGAGCAGGGGTTTGTAGGTCGTCGCTGAAGGGCATTGCTACAGAGCAGGGGTTCTCAAACTGGGGGTCGGTATCCCTCAGGGTGTCACGAGTTTATTACAGGGGGGTCATGAGCTGTCAGCTTCTACCCCAACCCCTGCTTTGCCTCCAGCATTTATAACCATGTCAAATATTTAAACAAATGTTTTTAATTTATAAGTGTGGGTGGGTGTCACCCAGAGGCTTGCTATGTGAAAGGGGTCACCAGTACAAAAGTTTGAGAACCACTGCTATAGAGTCATATTGAAGCTTGAACAAAGCGTGTCTGCTTTCATGAGAGAGAAACAGAACATGTAGATAAATGAACTCAGATAAAACCCTCTAAGGGTGGGCTAAAGTCATTCAGAAAGTTGGGCTCATTGATTTCAGTGGGAGAGAAACACCTGAGCAACACTGAAACTCCAGCCTTGGGGCAGATCCTGGCCCCCATTCTAGAGGCTTTGCACCTCTCTGGCAGTGCACAGCAGGGGGAGAGATGGCTTAATCTTCTGGTGATGGATTTCTCCCAGCTCTGGGCACCACCTCTACCTCCTCCCACCCCACCCACCCATGTGAAGTTATATGGGAAAAAGGTTAAACAGATAATTTAAAAATAAAAAAAGCAAACTAAGGTCCCGATCCTGCATACACTTACATGTGAGTGACCCCATTGTGGGATGAGAACTGCATGAGGACAATACCAGCTGTTCTCTGCGTCATTGGGAGTCATTCCATTGACTTTAATAGGCTTTGAATGAGGTCCTTTGACTCTGTCTCTCTCTGCCTTACAAGAGCTTCCTTTCTCATGCTGGTTAAGGTGCCCAAACATACTCCAGTAATGGAGGCTGTGGCAGAGATTTCCAGTACATGCTGGATAATACATGTATACATGTCCAAAACCACAGCATGTACATGATACACGCTGTAACTGCAAGAGAATAATCATCTGACCAATAGTTTTATTCCAGTAATTTCTAATCATGAGCATAGTGTCATTCCAGGCATGCATTCCATCATGACCAGGGAGCATTAGTATCTAAATTTTCTAAGTGATGTTTGAATTTATTCTGGGTTTTAGGAGGAGCTCAGTGATGCCAAGTCGAAGATTGAAGTGATCAGTGCCAAGCAAGAGGAAATGCAACAGAAAATTGAACAGCTGCAACAAGAGAAACGTAGGGAATCCCGGAAAGTGAAAACTAAGTAAGGAACTAAATCTAGAGTGTCCTGAAGTGCTCATTGTTAATTAGCAGCAGCCTCCATTAGTGAAGACTAGCTTCATATCTTCATGTCTGGAGACATCTGTATTCCCTATAGAGTAGAAAAGATGCTGGCCTCTAGCAGCACATCAGGCATTTCAGATGAAATGTTCTACGTATCCAGAGAAATGATTAACAGCTTTAACGTCCTCATTGTTGATCCAACAGTGTTAGTGAAAAGTGACTTGAGTAACTTCAAGGTAAACCTCAACTAAGGTTTTTACTGAAAAATGTAAAAGTGTTTAAAAATGTAGGGTAAACTTTTCAAAAGTGCTTCAGGAGCACAGGTTCCATTGGAAGTCAATGGGGTACCATATTATGCAGTTCCATTGGAAGTCACTGGCATACAGTATTATACAATCCCTCTATAGTCAATGGCAACTATGCTCCTAAGTCACTTAGCCTCTTTTGAAAATCCCACGGACATTATTACAAAAGACGGACCCTTAGGAGTATTGCAGACAATAGTAGTGTGTGTAACTGCTACATACCTGGTCTCCTGCCACCAGGCAGCTTCCTCTGCCAGGCAAGGCAATCCAAGTACATATGACTCATGCAGTGCGTGTGGGTACTGTGCCAGCATCTCTGAGGTGACAGCTGACCTGTACACTGACCGAATGGGATGCTTGCTGGTCCCCTCACTCCCTAAGCTGGCTGCCATGGGGGTAACCCATGGGGAGTCTGTAGCACCTGGGACAACTTGCTGCTGGTGCTGGCTGCTGGGGGCATGTTGTTGTGATAGTTACTAGCCCTCCTGCTGACAGCATTCGGAAGCTGCTGGGTGTGATAGTAACAGCAGCCTGAGGCCCATCCAGGGATGAGACTCCTAACGGATGTTAGCCACATCACTGAATGCACAACTTGAAGGCGCTCGGATACTATAGTGGTGAGCATGGTATAAGAACCTCTGTAGGAGAGACTAGGAAAAGTCTGTTGAACTCTTAAAGTCAGCGGAGATTGTAGCCTGCCAGGTAGGTACACTGCGTTTCCTGTGTGAAATTCTCCTTATCCATTGCAACTCCTTGCAAGGGTTCTGAATAGCTTGTCTCTCTTGCGTGGACCATTGCACACCTTGCACTTGTTCCACAGCAAAGTGAGCCCATGGCACGTGCATCCTGTTGTGGGGGAGTGTCTCTGCATTCACCATCCGCTTCCTCTTCCCTTTCCCCTCTTGGCTGAGCTGCCAGACGGCCAGAATGCTGGGTGCACGTTGCTGGTGCAATGCCAAAAGCCCCAGAATGTTGCCACGTGATTGCCTGCCGCTTTGTGAAACAGCTGCTCTGATAAGGCAACACAAAGCAGCTGGTGTTAGCTACTCCCCTGGCTCATGCAGTTACAGCTGCAATTTCTGATGTGAATTGTGTGCACCCCAAAGCCCACTTGTGCCTAGCTGCACTATGTGGGACACCTGGGGGGGCTCATTTTCCAGGCCACACTAATAACATCCCCTTTGTGACTCTTCAGTGATTTTCTAGCTGGTGGACACATCCCAACACCTAACTCCTTTTGTGCACCCAGCTCTTAGTTACTTGGCTAAATATATAAGAACGTATCTGGCATAACACTGTCCTGCAGCCAGGAGAAGGTGCTCCCAGAGTCATGTTAGTGAACTGTATCCAATGCAACTTCCTCAGGCAAGCCCAGGTGCTGGGCTCGGAGTGCCTCCTTAGTTGTCCTGGGTTTGTATGAGCACTAGTATTTGTATTGAAGTTTGCCATGATGACAGTTTAAGCTGAAAGTTTGCTCTGTGGTATTGTGCTTTCCAGTTGCCTCTTTATTTTCACAGAAGAACACAAAAGGATGAACACGGGTCACAAACGGTGCCTACTCCTCTACAAGGCAGTCCGTTCCGATCGATAAATCTCCCGGAACCTGTACTGATTAATGAAGATTTTACAAGTCTTTTGCACCATGCAACCTATGAGAGAGGTATGAGTGAGGGAGAATGAAGCAAGGGTTCCTTTCCTTTCCTCTGAAAAATACTCCTCACAGTAAGCTTTCAAGGGATAAGATGAGATGTGCATTGCAGATACCAGTATTTGTCAACATCTTTGTGTACACACACTAACTTGGCTGGATTAAGGCAGGATATCCAGGCACTGGTCTGAGAGAGTTTGATGTATGAAGTTTGGATGTATTTGGGGTGAAGGGCACTGCTAGTGTTTGGATTGGCCATGGGGAGAAGCTAGTTTGCATTGGTAGGCCTGGGTGCTAGGAATGCCATGAATTCTTTGATAGCTGTTGAGAGTTCTTGGACTGGATTAGACCTGGGTTTCATTTAGGCCCCGATTCAGAAAAGCATGTAAGCACATGCTTAACTTTGAAGACAAGTACCAAAGAAATGTTAAACAGTTCTGTTTTGCTATGAGAACTCATTGCTTCCATGGTCACCTTCTGCAGACCAAAACTTCTGGGTTATATTCTCCTTACTAAAACTGGTAGTTAGGGATAAAAAAAATCCCCAAACTGACCTGCTCAGAAAACTTCAAAATTAAAATTAAAATGTCAAATTTAAAATTAAAATGTCAAACTGCTCAGAAAACTTCAAAATTAAAATTAAAATGTCAAAAATCCCCAAACTAACGTGCTCAGAAAACTTCAAAATTAAAATGTCAAAGAGTTGCTGTGTTTTCCATTCCTTTCTATTCCCAATAAATTGTCCTGTTCTGTTCATTCCCTCTGAAGCACCTGGCAATGGCCACTGTCAGAAGACAGGATATCGGGCTAGATGGACCATTGGTCTGACCCAGTATGGCCGTTCTTCTCTTATGTTCTTATGACCCAGCTGGTAATGAAATCAAGAGTTTAAATGGCACTCTCTCAGTAGAAGACCTAAAAGAGGCATTCCACAGGCTAATATTAAAGAATTAAAAATTTAAACTTTCCTTTTGTATGGTTTGACTACACCTTTCAAGAAGAAACCTGCTACACAAACACCTGCTCATGTCTAGTGATATTAACATCTTACGTAGCTTTCCTTCATTCTTCCAGTCTCTGATACCCGATCCATGGCAGCTGGAGAAGGAAATGTGAAAATAGTGTCAGGCACTGGTAGGTGAATACTGACCTTTTAAAACTTCCTCCAGGGTTCACCAACCAGCTTCTTTAGAGGAATCCTGACAAAATGGAATGGTAAATTTATAGAATTCTTTCCAGCTAATGCTGAGTTTTGCTCTGGAAAAATGAACACCTCAAAGTCAATTAGCATAGCAGTCTAGCTGAACTCCTGGTAGATTTTGATGTGTGATAAAAGAATCTCTGCAAGAATAATGTGGTTTTCTTTCTCTCTCTGTTTTTTGCTAGAACAGACCAAAATTTCCAGTGCAAATTTACATTAGTCACCAGAAGCATTTTACAACAGCATTTCTTTCATTTTGGTCCTCTTAAAAAAAAAAATTATGGAAATTAGCCACATTTTCTATTAGAACCCAAGAGCAAAGGGTTTTCATTAATGCCCTTGCAGTGCAGTGAGCATAATTCCCCTTCCCCCATCTCTTCTTCATGATTTATTAAACTTGGAGGGCCAGGTCGTCAGATGGTGCAAAATGGCATAGCTCCATGAAAGTCAACATAGCTGCATCAATTGATACCAGCTCAAGATCTGGTACTGATGCTCTAATTATAACAATTCTCTCCATTTACATTACACCGTTCATCAAGGATCTCAGAGTACTTCTCCCACATTAATGAAATGTCCTCAAATCCCTGTGAGTGGGTAGGCATCATTATACCCATTTCACAGATTAACTAAGGCAGGGGTGGCCAACCTGAGCCGGAGCCAGAATTTACCAAAGAGCCACAGTAATACGTCAGCAGCCACCCCCATTAGCTCCCCGCCCCCCCGCTCCCAGTTACTCCCACTCACTGGCAGCCCCACCGATCAGCGTCTCCCCCTCCCTCCCCGCACCTCCTGATCAGCTGTTTCATGGCGTGCAGGAGGCTCTGGGGAGGGGGAGGAGGAGCGAGGGCATGACAGGCTCAGGGGAGGAGGTGGGAAGGGGTGGAGTGGGGGCAGGACCTGTGGCATAGCCAGGGGTTGAGCAGTGAGCACCCCCCGGCACATTGGAAAGTTGGCGCCTGTAGCTCCAGCCCTGGAGTCGGTGCCTGTACAAGGAGCCACATATTAACCTCTGGAGAGCCGCATGTGGCTCCGGAGCCCCAGGCTGGCCACCCCTGAACTAAGGGTACGTCTATACTTACCGTCCGGGTCGGCGGCTGGCGTTCGACTTCTTGGAGTTCGATATCTAGACGCGATATATCGAACTCCGAACGCGCTCCCGTCGACTCCGGAACTCCACCACCGCGAACGGCGGTGGCGGAGTCGACGGGGGAGCTGCGGACTTTGATCCCGCGGCGTCTCGACGGGTGAGTACTTCGAACTAAGGTAGTTCGAGTTCAGCTACGCTATTTGTGTAGCTGAACTTGCGTACCTTAGTTCGACCCCCCCCCTTAGTGTAGACCAGGCCTAAGGGATACAGAGGCCTACATTTTCAAAAGCTGGCTTCTCATTTTGACTGCTTATTTGGTGCCTAATTTTAAGTACCCAAGTTTGAAAATTTGGGAGGGGCCTGATTTTTATAAGTGCTGAGGATTGGCAGTTCCTATGGGAGTGAGCAGGAGCTCTGGATGTGCAGCACCCTTGGAAAAATCAAGTCGTAGGTTTCTCAACCTGGGGACTCCAAAATTGAGGCAACTCAAACGAGAAGCCAGTTTTGAATGTGCAGTCCTAAGCACCTAGCCCAATGGGAAACTGGGAGTCCTGATTTCCAGTCCCCACCCCCGCCACCATTCCGACCATCAGACAGGGGTGAAAGTAAAATTTCTCTTTTACCAGCACGGGGAAGGGGCAGCTTTGCCCCCCAGAAGGGGCAGGGCCTCAGGCAGAAGGGGCGACGCTGGGGGGCTCAGGGTCCCCCAGCCAGCCCGCCTACGCCGCCAGCGGTGATTTAAAAGGCCCAGAGCTACGGCCGCTGCCCCCCGAAAGGCGGCCGGAGGGGGAAAAGGGGCTTTAAAGTCAGCGGTATGGGCTGGTACAGGTGGCCACTTTTTACTGGTATGCCGTTTTTACTGGCCCGTACCGCCTTACTGTCACCCCTGCCATCAGAAGCTTTTCTGTGGATCCTTTCGTTTACACCAATTAAAGGGATAGATAAGGGTGACAAGGACCCAGCAAGACAAGTCAGGCACATTGTGGAGAATCCACTAGTGACCCCCTATATTTAGGGACTTTTCCCCCCTGTTTTCCACCCCTCCTATCTGTTCTCCTCGTTTGCACTGTTACAACAGTGATTTCTTCACAGTGCTGTCTTTACTGTATTGGATGCTTTTAGGAAGAGATTTTCAGAAGAGTGGCATTCATCTGGTGAGTGGAATTTGCAGTTGCATTTTTGCAGTTGCATTTGAATTGGTGGTGCAAATCTGAATATTTGAACCGGTACATGATTGCTGGTGCAAACCAGTGCTCTAACTTGCAACTGCAAAGCATTCTTCAGGCAACAAGAAGTCAGGTGTCATTTTTGCAGGTTCAAATTGCCCCTACAGGCAGGGGAACTTGGGCTTCATCCTTATGGAAAAGTAAATCCATCGTAAACTGACTATTAGGGGTGCTGAACAGCATCCCTATCACTTTGGAGGGGACATGCTTTGTAATTATTACTACATAGCAGTTTTTCATGCAGACTTTTTACAAAGATTGCAAAGTCCTGACAGCAGCTTGTGGTTTCTAGGCGGGAGCAGTGCAAATCCAGAGACAGAAGAAAGCCTCAAGCCTTCCTTGCCAGCTGACATTCAGCCAAAGGGTCACCCCACATCGACTGTGTGGAAGCAGCCCAAGGACAGTAAAGAGTGGGGTGATGAATATATTTCTAAGGAGCACCCAGACAGAGTGAAGGAAACAGGCCAAAGCAGATACACCTCAGTGGACAATGTCTTATGTGAAACTTCTTTCGCTGGTAAGAATAAAGAAGCATCTGTGGCTAAAAAGCATGGAGGCTTTGGGATTCTAGAGGCCATCAGCTCTAGTCTGGAAGCAAATAAGTTAGCAACGGGACCCACGAGTAGTTGAAGTTGTAAATTTGTTGTAGGTTTCAGAGGAGAGCTAGCTGAAATGCTGGATTTCCCATTTGCAAGAAATGTTGGCATTCCAAAATCCGAGTTAGGGGAACAAAACCAATTTTCTTCTAATTTTCCCATGAACCAGAAACCCCCCCAAAATTTCTTTTCAGAACCACCAGCAAAGGGTGTTTTCAGACATAAAATCTGCTCACCAGGATTCTGACAGCTGCTGAGTGACACTGACATTAAATTGGTTCAATAAAAGACATTACCTCACCCACCTTGTCTCACTGACATTCTTGTCCCTTTTATGCTGCTAATTTGGATTTGCCATCATGATGATAAGGTGGGTGAAATTTTCAGCCGAAACTTTTTTTGGCAAAAAAATGCAGATGTGGCAACACCACTGCGTCTTGAGAATGCAGTTCTGTGTTGGTTAAATTACAGACAGTGTATTTATCGTGCCCTTTATAGAGAAGGTTGCCTGACCATTTCCATCTTAAAAGGTCCTTTTACAATTGCACATAATTTTCCCTGGGACAGCCTATAGTTCGCAGCAGGCTACACCTGTGGAGTCCTTTAAAAAGAACAAAAAACCTTACTCTCCTTGTAGCATGGCTCCTCAGTCCTTAATATCTTTGGCAAAGGACAGAAACTTTCTGTCCCTGGGATTGTTCCTTCTGCCTGATCTTGCTCCGAGGTCACAGAGCATCTATGGCAAAGTACAAAGAAGCAAATAGTTTTGCTTCTCCATCTCTGCTAGGAGAGACTATTCTTCCTAATCCCATTCCCTCAAAGTCTATGCCTCTTCTGTGGGAGGAAGCTGATTATATATGCTGTATATCCTTCCCAGCATGCTTTGCTTCAGAGCCCTACAGTTCTTAGCAGGCCCAGGAGTACTAATCCCAACAGTCCCTCTGGGCTGCAAGAATAGGCTTCAGTCGCAGGCCCTGAACAGCAGCAGATGTCTGGTTCTGCTTCCTCCCTGAAATCACGTCTGCTTTCTCAGTGGCTGTTTTTTCTTGCCACACCCCTAAATCCAGTGAATATGCTAGAGACTCGCCACATTAATCTTAAAGAGCCAGTACCCCCATTATACTCACTTTTGGGCTGGACTCTCTTCATTGGTGAATTGTTTTGAGTGGCAGTCACAAGGCAAGTCCAGGGAACAACTGCAGTCCTTGGGGCAGCCAGGGGCTAATTCAGCCCCTGTCATACGTTAGAGCTGCCTCGGGGCTGCTCTAGCTTATGATGTTGGCTGGTAATAGCCTCTTAGAGCTAGAGGTGGCGTAGACAGTTCTGGTGTCAACTGTGGGTTCTTCCACGCCAAAGGAAATCCCAACTTCTCTGCTAGGGCAGCTCTAAGTGGTGCAAACAGGCTAAGGATCTGGCCCTGACTGCTCTCACTGGAACAGTGAATTTGATTTAAAGGGTAGTATAATTACTAGAGATGCAGCAATTTAGTAGCAAATTTGATGTGAATTTTCTGTTTATGATTTCTAAAAAACCTGATCTTTCAGAAACACTGGAGTTTGAGGGGGAGACACATGCTTGTTTTCAGTCTTCCTTTGTAAATAGACTGTGGCCCTGATCCTGTGTGGAGCACTTTGCAGGATCAGGGCTAGCACTTGATATTTGTGAGGAAAATTACATGAAAAGAGGAAGCTCCTTCAGTCTTCCTCAGCCTTTCCCTTCCAACTCGCCAGTCAAACACAAGCGTGCAGCTTTTAACATGTTCTTTTAAATCAAACTTTTTGTTGAAGCCAAAAGACAGAGCATTGCTTTGGAGCTGCTCGAGTCCGAGAGGAAATATGTCATCAACCTGTCCCTGATCCTGAAGATCAAAGCCACATTGCAAGGCTCAGACATGAAGAGGAACACCAAGGAGAGAAGGTATCGTAACTGCCACACTGGCTTTTATAAGAGGGCCTTTTCAACATTCAGAGTTCTTTTTCCCCCCAAAAATTTTTTGGGAACTTTCTCTTAGCCACTTTGAAACCTTTAAGTGCCTAATGTTTTTTATAGCCAGAAAGCTTTAGGTGTTTAAAATTTTTAACATGGGTAAAAGATTCTGCCTTTTCCTGCCTTTCTACTTTCATCAATTCATAGACTCCAAGGCTAGAAGGGACCACTGTGATCATTTAGTCTGACCTCCTGTATAACACAGGCCAGAGAACTTCCCCAAAATAATCCATAGAGCAGATCCTTTAAAAAAACATCCAATCTTGATATTAAAATGGTCAGTGATAGAGAATCCACCATGACTGTTGGTAAATTGTCCCTGTTAAAATGTTGTGCCTTATTTCCAAACATTCCTTGCCTCCTCTAGTCCCCTCTGCGTGCCCTCTGACTCACCTCATTTAATCCCCCCTCTCCACCCATCCTGCTCTCCTCCCTCCTGTCTCCCCGAGCACCCACTGTTTGAGACCCGAGAACAAAGCCCCCCAATCTCGACTCACCATCTAGACCAGGGGTCGGCAACCTTTCAGCAGTGCTGTGCCGAGTCTTCACTTATTCACTCTCATTTATGGTTTTGCGTGCCAGTAATGCATTTTAATCTTTTTAGAAGGTCTCTTTTTATAAGTCAATAATATATAACTAAACAATTGTTGTATGTAAAGTAAATAAGGTTTCAAAATGTTTCAGAAGCTTCATTTAAAATTAAATTAAAATGCAGAGCCCCCTGGACCGGTGGCCAGGACCCAGGCAGTGTGAGTGCCACTGAAAATCAGCTCGCGTGCCGCCTTCGGCACGCGTGCCATAGGTTGCCTACCCCTGGTCTATACCTCTCCCTCCACCACTGGAAGTTGCTGGTTTTAACATTAACTATGGACCGGTTACTGCTGTCCCATTATAATTGAATATAAAATATATTATTCAGTATCCTACATGGCTCAAAGGCATTTCCCCTGTCCGTCTCTTGTCAGTCTTCTTTCCACCTCCTGTGTCTCATATCTGTTTCCTCCCCATTTTTCTGGTTCTTCTTTTACCTTTTCCTTTTTTCAGGATCTCTGCATATTCCTCATGGCCACATGCTTCAAAACTCTCTCTGCCCATGTCCTCACTGTATATTAATAATATACTGATAAGCTTGGCATGTTTTCCATGTACATACTGCATTACAGACTTTAATGACATGATTACATGCTTTTTTATCATAACATACAATACAATATCATACCTTCTCTCCCCCCACTCAGCCTTTGGAGCTAGTTGGTAATTTTCCATCAAAACAATTTTTGATGGAAAATACTGTTTCTGTACAGTTGAAATCTTCTATGGGAAAATTTAGATTTTGCTGAAATTTTTCAATGTTCTGTCAGGTAAATCAAACTGTCTATTTTGTTTTGGGTCAGATTGTCCTGAATCCAAACATTTCAGTTTGTTGAATTAAATGGAAATGTTTTGTTTCAGGTCATTTTGAACCTAATCTGTGTCCACCTGAGCTGCCACAGTGACTCATAGGAATTGTAGTTCAGGTACCTTATGACCTCGTTCTCCTCTATGGGCTCCCTGACCAGACTACATCTCCCACAATACACCATGGTCTCTTCTCTGGTTAAATTGCTGTGATGCATTGTGGGAGTCCCTTGACATAGGTGCATTCTGGGAGACAGTCTGAGGAGGAGGGGAAAGCTGTGGATGTGCTATTTCTGGACTTTAGCAAAGCTTTTGATACAGTCTCCCACAGTATTCTTGCCAGCAAGTTAAAGAAGTATGGGCTGGATGAATGGATGGTAAGGTGGATAGAAAACTGGCTAGATGGTCGGGGCAACGGGTAGTGATCAATGGTTCCATGTCTAGTTGGCAGCCGGTATCAAGTGGAGTGCCCCAAGGGTCGGTGCTGGGGCCGGTTTTGTTCAATATCTTCATTAACGATCTGGAGGATGGTGTGGACTGCACCCTTAGCAAGTTTGCAGATGACACTAAACTGGGAGTAGTGGTTGATATGCTGGAGGGTAGGGATAGGATACAGAGGGACCTAGACAAATTAGAGGATTGGGCCAAAAGAAATATGAGGAGGTTCAACAAGGACAAGTGCAGAGTCCTGCACTTAGGACGGAAGAATCCCATGCACTGCTACAGACTAGGGACCGAATGGCTGGGCAGCAGTTCTGCAGAAAAGGACTTAGGGGTTACGGTGGACGAAAAGCTGAATATGAGTCAACAGTGTGCCCTTGTTGCCAAGAAGGCTAATGGCATTTTGGGTTGTATAAGTAGGGGCATTTCCAGCAGATCGAGGGATGTGATCATTCCCCTCTATTCAGCACTGGTGAGGCCTCATTTGGAGTACTGTGTCCAGTTTTGGGCCCCACACTACAAGAAAGATGTGGATAAATTGGAGAGAGTCCAGCGGAGGGCAACAAAAATGATTAGGGGGCTGGAGCACATGACTTATGAGGAGAGGCTGAGGGAACTGGGATTGTTTAGTCTGCAGAAGAGAAGAATGAGGGGGGGTTTGATAGCTGCTTTCAACTACCTGAAAGGGGGTTCCAAAGAGGATGGATCTAGACTGTTCTCAGTGGTAGAAGACGACAGAACAAGGAGTAATGGTCTCAAGTTGCAGAGGGGGAGGTTTAGGTTGGACATTAGGAAAAACTTTTTCACTAGTAGGGTGGTTAAGAACTGGAATGGGTTACCTAGGGAGGTGCTGGAATCTCCTTCCTTAGAGGTTTTTAAGGTCAGGCTTGACAAAGCCCTGGCTGGGATGATTTAGTTGGGTTTGGTCCTGCTTTGAGCAGGGGGTTGGACTAGATGACCTCCAGAGGTCCCTTCCAACCCTGAGATTCTATGATTCTATGAGGCAGCCCAGTCCATAGAAGAGATCAGAGGTATGAGGCATCCAAACTACAACTCCCATCACACAGATTCAGTTTGGTTTAACAAACCAAAACATTTTGATATTTCTAAACTGAAAGGTTTTTGATGTTTCCATTCAGCAAAATATTTAAATATTTTGCATTTTCATCCTGATTTGGGATGAAAACAGTTGTAAATATATTGGAATTTCTCACAGGATGGAAGTTTTCACCAGCTCTCATTACAAGACAGTAACAGTGCACAGTGAATGAGGCAAGGTTTATGAGTCCCATCCTACTTCCATATGTGGTTGCAGGAGCGGGGCCCAAGTCCTCTAACTCAACTGATAATGGCTCATACTTTTAGCTGTATAGGTTCATGCCCTGTTGGGCAGAGTCGGTTGCACAAGGCAATGGAGCATTAGGCCCAATGAGTGCAAAACCATGTGAACTGGAACCATAAAACACTAGATTCCAAGCTCTTTGGTGCAGGGACTGCCTACAACTCTGTATTTGTACAGCGCCTCACACAATGGGGCATCATTCATCATTGGTCTGTAGGCTCTGCCATAATAACAATGATTAATAATACCTTGTAAAGCAAACCCAGAAATTTTAAAAATGCTGGCCCATGAATGTGAGCAGAATCTGTGGGTTCCCAAAGCCTAGGAATCTGACTCTTTTTCTAGATGAATTTCTATATTCTTTGTGCAATCTTATCTGTTATCTTCCCTCTTTAGTTTCTTCCCCGGTTCTTTACGATACCTGGTCCAGCAGCATGTAGACTTACTTCACACACTGCAAGAGAGGGTGCTGAGTTGGCCACGTCCAGGAATCCTGGGAGACATATTCCTGAAGTTAACAAATGATGAGGTATGTTGGTGCTCATGACAGAAAACACCCAACAAAGGCATTAGGATTGCTTTAGTTTAACAACGTATAATGGTGTGTTCGGATCAAACAGAACTGCAGATTTCCCTCCCACACACACACACACAATTACGTGTCTGGCTGTATAACAAGTTTAAAAGAACTCTAGGGATAACAATTCTACATACCATACCACGTACTACATACCAGTTCAAGTAAAAAATGGTACATCCATTATAGAATCATAGAAATGCAGAACTGGAAGGGACCTCAAGAGGTCATCTAGTCCAGTGGTTCTCAAACTTTTGCAACCAGAGGACCCCCAATTTAAAAATTTTCAGAGACCCCCAAGCCACCTGTCTCAGCCCTTGCCCTGCCTGCTTCTCCAAGGCACTGCCCCCGCTCACTCCATCCCTCACTCACTTTCAACAGGTTGGAGCAGGGGGTTGGGGTACAGGAGGTGGTGCAGGGTGCAGGCTCTGGGAGGGAGTTTGGGTACGGAAAGGGGTGTGAGCGGGGGTGCAGGCTCTGGGAGGGAGTTTGGGTACGGAAAGGGGTGTGAGCGGGGGTGCAGGCTCTGGGAGGGAGTTTGGGTACGGAAAGGGGTGTGAGCGGGGGTGCAGGCTCTGGGAGGGAGTTTGGGTACGGAAAGGGGTGTGAGCGGGGGTGCAGGCTCTGGGAGGGAGTTTGGGCGCGGAAAGGGGTGTGAGCGGGGGTGCAGGCTCTGGGAGGGAGTTTGGGCACGGAAAGGGGTGTGAGCGGGGGTGCAGGCTCTGGGAGGGAGTTTGGGCACGGAAAGGGGTGTGAGCGGGGGTGCAGGCTCTGGGATGGAGTTTGGGTGCAGGGGCACAGGACTGGGACTCACTTGCTGTGTGACTGTGACCAAAACCTCATGGGCCTCTGCACTGGTAAATCTGTGGCATTGCAGCATGGTTTGTCGGGATGGGCCAACAGAGCAACGTCATGCAAAAATAAATAAATAAAAATCCACAATGTGAACATGGTGCCCCATGGTAACTGGGTCAGATGGTGCCAAAGCGTTGTGGCTCCAGTTGTAGCGTCAGCCGGCCCCTAGGTCTTATCTACACTGCCACCAAGACTTCGCTCAGATCCTGACCATATCACAACACAGGACAACTAGGTAAAGACTCTGCCTGGACTGGGTGAAGGCCCTGCACATGTCCACTGTTGTAGCATGGTTTGACGGTTGCAGCTTGACAGGCACCATGTTACAATTGTTTGGTCGTGACTGTTTCCGACTGGGTTACAGGTACATGTACGGATAATGGCCTAACTTACCCAAGCTGTGTGCTATCCCTCCCCATTCCCCTGCCCCTTCTGCACAGCTCGGAGCCAACAGTGAACCTGGGGCTAACCCTGCAGAATTTCAAACCACTAACATTCCTTACTGAGCATTTCTGGGTTTGTTCCTCAGAACAATTTTCTGGACTACTACATTGCTTACTTGAGGGACCTGCCGGAATGCATCTCACTGATCCACGTGGTGATTCTGAAGGAGGTACATTTCTAACCTGTTATTTCAGGGACTCATCCACCATGACACACAGTCATTACTGGCAATAGTGAAGACACAATCAGTACCCTCCCTCCACAGTGGAAAATAGCAGTTTGACAAATCAAATATTAATGTATTCCTGGAATTTCTCTAAGGAATCAGGCAGTTGAAATAGTACAGAGATATCAGTTCATCCTGAGCACATGAAACATAGCACAGAGAACCACAAAACACACTTCTGAAATCATCAAATCCAGGTCTGGGATTGTCTTTAGCCCCAAGATACTACTGATGGCAGCTGTTGACACCTTTCGGCATAACCATGCCATTGCTAATTATACACTGGCAGCCTGAGAATGCCGGCAGATTCTGGATTTTCTGTGAAATATCTGAGCTTGTCCCTGGATTACCCCAGGCTGTGGTCCAAACCACCCACTCTCTGTTTGCAAACTGACCCTCCCGCCATCCTTGCCCCACTTCCCACAGCTGTTGGAAGCTGTTCCAGAGTTTCTTCCTGCCATTTTTTTCCATCCCGCTAACCAAATTATTTCATTACCAAACACTGGTTTCTTGAACGATGGGCCTGTTGATGAATTGGTTGTTCTGTGTTACCAAAGGCAGCTGTCTAATTCTAATGTCACCATGTAACTGAATGCAGTTACGACCAGAAGTTCAATTGAATCAATATCTGTAAAAAACCTCCCCCTGCTAGGAAATCCTCCCTTGCACCCCATCCAGACCACTGCCTGGGAGGGGATGTAGGACAATGGATAAACCTTTCCACCTGCCCTGGAGAAAGACCCTTTCCTGAGACCTGCTTGCTGCCAGCCTCTTTGCATTCATGCCAGGGGTCTAATGGCTCACGTCGCTCAGTTGGATGCAAGTCCTGTGGTATCACCCAGGGGAGAGAGGTGGTCTCTAAAGGCCAGATGTCGATATCCTTATTCACAGAGAGCAGTGCCCTGCACCTGGAGCAGTGCCATAGAAATCAGTGGGACTAGTCCCAGGAGTGCCTAGTGCCAGTCCAGCCCTTAGCATAACATGATTGGGACTGTTGTCATCTCATCCCATTGTCATTCATCTGTCACTCCCTGTGAGTTGCTGTGTGTTCTGTACAGCATCACATGAATACAAACTGCACCGGGAACTTACATGCCATGGTGATGCTAAATCTACTTTCTCCAATTCAGGTGGAAGAAGAAATTAAGTCTGACCTCTACATGCTGTTCTTTCACATAGTCCAGCGTATCCCCGAATACCTTATTCACTTACAGGTAGGACTAATGCATGAAAACTGCCTGGGTCACCCTATTGCCCTGTAATGATACTTTTGGTATTGGCGTTTACACTGCATGTCACTTCTCTCAGAGCTGGCCTCCCGGCGAAATCTCTGGGCCCTTGAAAGTGGAAGCCAGTGGAGACTGGTCTCTAGGAGACTCTCTCATGATTGGCAGTTTCCTCAGGGCCAGGACAGCCTTCGCCCCCCAGGAATGCCCTCTATTCTGAGAAACCCCAGACCCTCACACAGCTGTGGGGGATGTGTGGGCTTCCAGTGACTGGGCTAGGGCTGCCAGGAACTAGTAGCCAACCATGTACAGCTGAGTCCGCTCCTTTGCTGAGTAGCCAGCATGGTCTCTAGCCACAAAGGTGGTGGCTTACTAGTGTGAGATGGCTTAGTGGGACTGGCATGGAAGTGAAGGGCTCCTGTTGACCAGGTCCGGCTCCGACATTGGCCCACACCTTGCCCATGGCTGGGTCACGGCTTGATCCCTCTAGCTGAGTTTCCCAATTTGCAAACAGCGCTAATCCATCCCTGTGGAGTGGTGATGCTCTGGCTGTGACTCAGTGCTTTTGCAGGGGTGTTCAAGAGATGGGGAGGACATGGAGAGACTGTGAAGGTGGTGGGGGGGAGAATGTAACCTGGGGTGTGGCTGTGAGAGAGTCAATGCGAGGGAAGCAGAGCCATGACGGAAGGCGCAGAGAGAGAATGCAAACAGGAAGGGAGCAGCCTGCAGAGGGCTAGTCGTGGGAGGAGACAGGCAGGGGGTAAAGGAACGCACAAGAGGCTACCCGAGGAAGACACGCACACATTGTTAAGTTTGGTGACTGCTATTGAGGGTATGGGTAACCCTTTCCTTGCTGACATCCCGTTTCTCTGTAACAGGGGACATACAAAATCCTAGGGGGGCAGGGCTAGCAGCGCCCAAACGAGAATGACCCCCAGACAAGTGCAGCACAAACAGCTGGCTCCTGCAGCCAGGAAATTGGTTTGTTGGGGATGAAAAGCATCTTCTTGCTGACACTCCTCTAAATCCTCAGGCTAGCACTGTGCAGACTGGGGCAATCACAGCCACGGTGGTGTGAGAACTGGGTCTTGGGCCTGTCCCAAAAGGAAAGGCTGGCTCTGGTTTCACTGAAACAGTTCAGGCCCCAAGGGAGAAAGGCAGCAGCAGTGCTATAAAGGCCCAGGGAGCCTGGTGTATTTGTATGATGGTCACCCCATTGTCCTAGGCACTGTCCAAATGCCTACAACCCACCTCTCAAAGAGTTCACACAATGCATTTTCAGAGCCTCATGCGGTTGGTTGATTCTTAGTACTAACCCAAAGTAACAGCTCCTTTGCATGAAAAGAGCGAGGACATAGTCCAAACGGTCTGCTGTGGTGATGAATCCACTGGGAATCTAGTGAAGACCCATTAAATCGACCACAGATCCCTCTCCCGTCGACTCCGGTACTCCACCGGAACGAGAAGTGTAAGGTAAGTCGACGGGAGAGTTTCTCCTGTCGACCCAGCGTGATGTAGACGCCACAGTAAGTCGACCTAAGGTACGTCAACTCCTACTACATTATTCACATAGCTGGAGTTGTGTAACTTAGGTCGACTTAATCCCGTAGTGTAGACCTGCCCTTAGTACTAACCCAAAGTCACGTTAGCGTCTTTGCATGAAAAGAGCGAGGACATCGTCCAAACAGTCTGCTTCCCTTTGCGCCCCAGAACATCCTGAAGTACACCGAGCAAGAGCACCCCGATTACTACCTGCTCCTGGTATGTGTGCAGCGCTTCCGCATTTTTATCTCGCACTACAGCCTGCTATTACAGTGCAATGAAGACCTGCTCATACAGAAACGGAAAAAGCTGAAGAAGTAAGTCTGCCACAAGATATGGCTCTGTACTCTCAGGGAGAAATGATGGAGTAGCTGGAAACAAAGGGCCAGCTTCTCAGTTGGTGTCCATGGGCCCACTGCTCCAGGGCGGTCAAATTGTCAGATTTCCACCAGCTGAATGTCTGGCTCCTGTTAGATCAGAACATTTGTTGTCAAGTTTTTTGGATCAGATTTGGAGCAGCCACTTCCTGATGGTTCAGAGAAAGAAAAGAAGTTCCTTTTATTTGTTCTAAACGTACCAGCCATTAATTTAAACAAATGACTCCTTGGTTTCATAGGCCTGGTCCACCCTAGAAAAATTCCCTGTTGCTGACAGCAGGTGATAGACATGGGTTCAGTTGCAAGCGTCCAGCAAATCAAGGTTAAGACGTGCTTTGAGCAGATTTTAGCCACCGCTTGCTGAAATAGCTTTGAATAGGCCCTGAAGACCTTACAGCCTAAATAGACAAGGCAGAATTATTGTCCCAGCAGAAGGGGAACTGAAGCACAGTGGGTTAAGTAAGGTGCTTGATTGTCCTACAGGAAGTCTGAGGCTGAGCTGGGAATCAACCCTAGATCTCCCAAGTCCTACATAAGGGCCGTAACCACAAAGACATCACCCTTTCTCACAAATGAGGCTGTTACTGAAACGATGCGTGGTTCTGTTTATTGGTGATTAATTTCAATTCCCCTAGGTCGTCCCTGGTTAAGTTATACAAAGGTCTGGCTTCTCAGTGTGCCAGTGCCAGCCAGGAGGTTTCTCAAACACCCAGCACAACAGCCGTCCGAGACAGCGGGATCCACTCCGAAGAGGTGATGCAGCCGTTCCCAGCAGCCCCCTCTTCCAGCACAACAGCCACGTAAGCCTATTGTCAGGCCGGTATCGCTTCCCTCCCCACACAGCCCCAACAAGGTTCAGCAGCACCAATGTGCCACGAGAAATAGCCAAGCATGTTGCTGCAGCATGGCCATTCTGGGGTGGGGCTGCAGTGGGTTGGCTCCCCTGTGCAGGGTAATAAACCTCTCTATGCATTCTCAGGAGGAAGTACATTCTGGGAGCAGGTTTGAGTGGTGGGGAATGCCTGGGGAAGAGGTCTCCTGGCAAACAGCTTGGAAATTCTTGGTGCGGGAGCAGAGGGATCGTAGTAGCCAATCAGAGTAGAGAGATTTGCATTATCCCAGTGTAGTTATCGCAAAACAACTTGGTGATGATGCAAATTCCTGCACTCTGGTTGGGTAATGGCTGCCAGGCTGTCAAAAAGGATTAAAATATGGGACAGCTGAGAGAGCAGGCTAGTTAGGGAGCAGTGGTTATAGGAGGTGCACGCAAAGCAGTGGGGAAGCCCACTGTACTAATCAGTGCTGGTTGAGAAATAGTAAGGTCTTTCTACAAGCTCTGCTGTAGCTCCAAAAGCAGGAAGGGCATGAGGAAGAGTTTACTGGCTGAGGGGCCTCTGGCTTGTTCTCTGCAGGAGGTCAGACTGGATGATCACAATGGTCCTGTCTTGGCCTTAAAAATCTATTAAATATT
This sequence comes from Mauremys mutica, assembly GCF_020497125.1. Taxonomy (NCBI): domain Eukaryota; kingdom Metazoa; phylum Chordata; order Testudines; family Geoemydidae; genus Mauremys; species Mauremys mutica. The sequence goes on along the minus strand of NC_059074.1, from coordinate 207,505,041 downwards.
TGGTGTAAAAAACACTGAAATAGTTTTCATCCTGCAGGTTGTGGACAAGGACCCATTTTTATTTATTTATTTGAAGTTTTTTTTTTTCCAGACTTTTATATAACATTTTCAGTGTTCGAATGAAAAATGTCCACCACCTCTCGTTTTAATGCAGTTTTCCGGAAAGCTGGTCTGCGTTTCCAAGGCCAGAGATTCACTCAGACCCAAGAGGGTGAGCAGGGCTGCCGTGCTAATCTGTGCAGTCCAGATCCGCTAGGGATTCATTCTGATAGATTTCCCCGGAGCACAATAATGCATTTTTCATTGTTGCAAAGCCAAAAATTGCATGAGAGTGTTTTGTGGAATTCCAGTAATCCACCATTGTGTGCTTATGGTGTTGTTTAAAAGCAAGTGATTGCTATGATCCAGTGCACTGCAGTGACAACACAGTTTGTCTGCACAGGAACACTTTCACCTGCTTTGCAGTTCAGCTGGTTGGGAATTTGGGGCTGACTGTTCACAAGGAGTTAGGCTCCTAACTTCCACTGATTTTCATTTTATGAGCTAAAACCTAAGTTAAGAGCCTAACTCCTTTTTGAGCTTTCAGCCCTTTTTGACTAACTTTTTTTTCCCATTGGAAAATGATGATTTGTTGGGTTTCACTTTTTTTTGACTCAACACGTTTTTTGAAATTGTCCGAATGTATCATTTCAACATCTTCTCAATGCGAAATCCCGGCTTTCCAGTTCAAAACAATGCCAATACATTTTTAATAGTTAAAACTGGAACAAAACATTTAGAAATTATTTAAACCAAATATTTTCATTGACACAACCCCCCTTTTATGTATGTACGTATGTATTTATTTATTGAGATTTTCTGTTTGCAAAAAATTTTGTCCCAGTTTTGGGCTGGGAAATTTTTTTTTAAATCTCAGTTTTTCTCAGGATGGGCAAAGCTGTACGTAGTCGGGTGACTCGCCTGAGCCACTGCCTGTGTCGCCGCGGCTGCACTGCTATTTTTGGTGCTGTCTCCAGCAGCTTAGCGCATGTACATCGATCCGAGCGGGGAATCACACTTCCCAGCTGCAGGTTAGATGGACCTCTAGTGAACACAGTGTCTCCAAGGTTCTAGCTACAGGGAGGGCTGGGGCCTTTTCCCCATCCTTGCCTCCATACTGGCAGGAGATGCTGACCAGATGCGACTGTGAGGTGCTTTCTCCAAGAGAAGCGCACCTCAAACCCACAGGGGAAATCCCAACTTCCTCAGCTGGAATTCCCCATGGGGGCCTCTGCCCAGCCCTCCAGCACACTAGGGGACACCAGGGGCAGGGTCTTCCCAGACCTCTTGAAGGGAAAGAGAGGCAGCGTGAGGCATGGCCCCTGAGCTAGGGGAGAGTGACAACAGATTGAAGAGTAGGAGCTTCCCCTCTGCTCTCAAGAGAGGGGAGAGGGGACAGGGGCTATCCCCCCCCCCCCAGCCCCGCTCCGCCTTTCTTTAGCTCTGAGCGTGAGTGGATGAGCTGCCCGCGTGCCCAGTTACTGCACAGGTACTGGAATGGCCACAGCGCTCAGCAGGCATGGCAGGGTTTACAGGACTCTGGATTCTAGTTGCACCGGGACACGCATGTGCAGTAACCAGAGGGTTCCTCCCTCCTGCCAGTCCAGACCTGCTGCTTTCTGGCATTTCTTGCACCATACAGAATGCTTGTGACACCCTTATTAAATGGCACTTGAGTGACTAAGGTAGTGGCTGAGCCAGGCTGACGAAATGCATGTACATCACGGTTCTTTCTGTATTTCCTCCCCCCGCTTCCTTCCTTTTTAAGGCATTTGGTGTCACAGATGAAGAAGAACCAGCCTGCAATGATGGAGAACATCCAGGCTGGGAAGCCATCAGACTGGGAAACGGAGGCTAGAAAACACGAAAGGCCAGAAAATATCCTTGCTTCGTCTCAGTTCCCCGAGCAGGAGCTAAAGGCCATGTCCATCCCTTTGCAAGCGATCCCGGAGATGGAATATGAAACTCCCCCAGCCGATCCAATGGGAAATGCTGAGAGATCTGTCAGGACCTCAATGGAGCTGCTCCAGGATGCTAGAAGCTTTGCTCCAAACTATGAAGAGCTGGACTATGGGAGGGAAGTTTTCACCCTGCCAGGTCCCTACGAGGACGAGACCTTTCAAAATCTGGCTCTTTTTGAGAACTGCTCCCCGGCCTCCTCTGAATCCAGCCTAGATATTTGCTTTTTAAGGCCTGTTAGCTTTACAGTGGAACCAGACAGGACAGATCACTCGTCGCAGCCGCTGCCCAAAAGCAGCAGTGCTTACAAACAGGAGGCGTTTCACAGCAAAGGCAAGCAGCTGAGCAGGTCCCTGAAGGAGTTCCCCAGGAGCACTGAGGTCATGAGCACGAGACTCTACAGCACCCGGAGCAGCAGCAGTAGCCAGCTGCAGCACAAGCAGGAGAGAAGCATGCAGCCTCACCTGATCTCTGCATCATCTAGAAGCTCCCAAAGGAGCTACTTCCCCCCACCAAGAGGGCTGGGGGAGAAACAGAGCTTTTTGGAAGTAAGGAGGCGAAAATAAAAAAGCAAAATTTTGCAGCAGGGTCAGAGAAACTTTTAAGGGAGAGTTTTCCAAAATAGCTTCCAAATTTGCACATGCAAAGCCTTCCCCTGCACAGATACGTCAGGTAGTGAGGAGCAGAAGGGCACAATTTGCGCCCAAATACCAGGCTGCAAGGGGGCAAATGCAGGTTTGGTGAATGCAATTTTGTGGGTGCAGGTTCAGAGACCACTTCTGAAAATTTGGCCCTTCTTGTGTGTCTGACTTTTTTCTCCCACTGTCACTGAGCCCCTGCGATCCATGCTTTTCTCAGTGCTGGGCAGCCCCCTGCAGCAAGCCCCTCGATGGAGGAAACAGGTTAACAATGGAGCACAACCCTTTGAAATGAGGGCTCGGACCTGCTTGTGGTGGGCAAAAGAGGCAGGGCCAAGAGCTCCTGCATTAAATTAAGACAAATGCAGTTAGGGCCAGATCCGTAGCTGCTATAAATCAATGTGGCTCCACCGAAGCCAGTGGGCCCAGATCCCCAGCAGGTGTAAACCATTTCAGCACCACTGAAGTCAGCCCCGTTGCAGCAGCTGAGGATCTGGCCCACAAGCTCTCGCCCGACTGACACCTGATCTAGGTCTCGTGACGCAGTGCGACTGTGTCTGAATACGGACAGGGCCTCGCTGTGGTAACCCCAGCTCTGTGCAAGCTTATACAAAGGTGATGGCTTAGAACGGGACACAGCACTAACCCGAACATGGGGCGAGGTAAATTCAGACCTGGGGGGGGACGGGACATATTTGGTCCCCTGAGGGGATCCTCCAGGGATGGGCACTGTTGGCCTGTGTGCAGAGCTGGGGAATGCCCGGCAGAGGATGGGGAGGAAGGAACGAGGAGAGCCCCAGAAACACTAAAGAGATAGCGCAGGAGCACAGACAATGAAGATTAGAAAATGGTGAGGACGACGGAGAAGTGACTGAGGCAGGGCCAAATGCCTGGGGAACAGCCTGCACAGAGTTGTTAATAATTACCCCTAGCTCTTATCTAGCACTTTTCATCAGTAGATCTAAAAGTGCTTCACCCAAGGAGGCTGGGATCTTTGTCCCATTTTACAGATGGGGAAACCGAGGCACGGGGAGGTGACGGGACTTGCCCAAGGTCACTCAACAGGCCAGTGGCAGAGCTGGGAATAGACCCCAGGTGGCCAGTTCAGTGCTTCATCCACTAGACCACACTGCTTAGTTAAGCAGTGGAGGTCTCTGGGGACACTGCCTGCCTGGCAATGGGGGTGGGGGTTGAGCTTTAAACTCGCACCCTTCCAGAATCACTTCCCCGTGCAGCCCACCCGTTAGAGGAAGGGCCCTACAGCATCATTGCCTCAGCACCGGTAAGAGGAGTCCCTCACTGACACACTTACGTTACAGTCCGTGTGTCAGTGACAGGTGACCTCATGCTGTGTCCTGCGGCTGCGCATACAGCGAGTGACAAAGCCAGCGGCACCATCCGCCCTCCCCCAGAGGCGCCCTCCATCCAACACGGTGAGCATGCCCGATGCAGGATCCACTGGTGGAGGGTGCCACCACCCTGCACCGCTTTGCCCCATGGTTGGTGAAGGGATTCTGAATCCTTGCAGATGAAAAGCTGGAGCGTTGGTAACAGGGACGTTGTTCAGCTCTGACGTGGCTTAAAACAGTCACTCTGTATAAGGGTTATTTTTACCCCCTCAATTATTCTTCCTCGGTTTCCCTGGCTTTACAGACCCCACATTAACTGCTGTGCAGAGGCGTCACTACTGCAGAAGTCTGAGCGATGGAGCAGTCTAACCCACACAGACAAATGCAGAGTGGAATAAGATGCAAATTTTTAACCATGAGGGTAATTAACTACTGGAACAACTTACCAAGGGCTGTGGTAGAGTCTCCCTCACTGGCCATTTTAAAATCAGATTGGATGCTTTTGCTAATAGATATGCTGTAGTTCAAACAGGAATTAATGTAGGGAAGTTCTATGGCCTGTATTTTACAGGAGTTAAAACTAGATGAGCACAATAGTCCTTTCTGGCCTTGGAATCTATGAAACCAGACTCCTCAACATGACCTGGCTGTCAGGTTCCTCCGTTTCCTCCACTGCGGAGAGAAGGGTGAGGTTGTAAATTCTGGTTAAACCATCTTTTCCATTTTAGGAGCTACATGCAGAAGACAACACCAGGTTCTGCCAGAAGGATGACAACGAACAAACATCCTTCAGCGAGCACAACCCGCGGCAGGAACCCAAAGGGGGCTTCCGGAGCTCCTTCCGCAAGCTCTTCAAAAAGAAATGAGCTGTCCAGCAGGAGGTGGGCAGTGATCTAACTGCTACAGCTCTTCCCCTGAGCCCTGAGATTGCAGACAGAAAACAATCCAGGGCTGCAACTTCCAGGTCCATGGCCAACACAGTAGAAAAGAGGGGGGAGGTTTCCAATTGCTGACTCACAACAGCATCTTGCTCTCCCTAAAACAGCGGAAGGGTGCACGGTAGATCGAAACGGAGATTGTTAGGGGTGGGGCAAATTGATTTGGTGACAATAGGAACCCACTGAGCCTTCATCCAAAACCTAAACTCAGCTTTCCATCAAATCTCACCCTCAAGTCATTTTTCTTTGCCCTGCCACATTCCTGTGAGGCCCCAAAGTGGAAGTGCACGTGGGAGAGGCCGCACTTGTAGGTTTTCAGCCTGACTGGAAGCGGGAAGAACTTGGCTGAAGAGGATTCCCAGCTTGATATTGCAGGGCTGAGAGGTCCTGATCAGCGACGAGCTTCGGAGGGACCCTGGCTTTCTGAACTTCACCGTCCCTGGCAGCTCTGCTGTAACTTTCATTTTGCATGATTCCCTCTGATCGTTTCAACGCTGTAGGAACAGTTGCTCTTGCTGCCATGTTCGTATGATACATTATTTGTATTTTGGCAGCCCTTAGTGATCATGGCCCCATTATGTGAGGCGCTTGGTCTCATATGCGGTTTACAGGTCCCCTTTTATTTTTTAGCTATAGAAAACTCAGCCTGGGGCCTGCGACTCAGTGTGTGTCTGTACAGCACCTGGCACAATGGGGCCGTGATCTTGGCTGAGGCTTCCAATGCTGCTATGGTGAATAATCATGACTGTATGAAAGCTCTGTACTGTCCCTGGACTGTGCAGTATCTTGTGAATTAACCTGGAATCAGTTAGTTCCATGGATCACCAGTTACAAGTGTTTCCTGAGGTGTAAGGACAGTTTTTTTTTCTTTTTCTTTCATAACAAAGCCATGATTTCCCCCCTGCTCACGCCATGGCAAACCCTTAGCCTCAAAAATGATAGCGACACAGAAAGTTACCTTATATCCTTTAGTTAAAATGAAAAAAAGGAACAGAAGGAAATCCGTGCCTTTCCTGCGTGCTCTATGTACTAAGCTCTGGCAGCAAGAGCAGTTGTTTATGTAGGGCTGGAACTCTGGAGGCAGCTTGTTTATGGATTTGTTACACTCTAGCACCTCGAATGCCACCTGGGATTGGACCTCGTTGTGCTCAGCCCTGTACCGAGTCAGAGACAGCCCCTGCCCCGACAAGCTTACAAACTAAACAGACAGGAGCCACACACGGTAAAGGAGAGGTAGAGAACATATGAGTAAAGCCCCCAACCCCCAGAGCCATAAGGCTGCCTGGATCTCTTGCCGTTTCCCTGGGTACTTACACTGGCGAGGAGACTGACTAGTATATCGGAACCCTCCTATCAAAATTATAAATGGGGCCCAGGCCCGTTCCACTGCCCCCTTGGGACTGGGCCCCACTGTACGGCTGGTGCGTCTGAATTGTGACCAGGTTGAAATCTGGCTCCAGAAAAAGAAAGAATGGCCCCTCCGAGAGACAAACCTGCGGAGTTCTTCTCAGCTTTCCCGCTGTTAGTAGAATCACAGTTTTTATTTATTTGTAGTGCCATAGCACATAGGAACCCTCGTCAAGGACCAGGCCCCCACTGTGCTTGGGGCTGTACAAACACAGAACACAGACACGGCGTGTCCCCCCACAGGTTACAATCTAAGTATGAGAGAAGAATCAATAGACAGATACAGACAGAGGAGAACACGAACAGTGCAACAGTCCTGGTCAGCATGATCAGCAGGGCTGTCTGCACACCTGCTGCCTAATGGAATCAAGTTGTTTGTAGACATTGAGGAGGACAATGAGGTCGCTTTGTGGCTGTCTATGGGGAGCTCCTCCCCAGGGCGAGGGGCAGCATGGCAGAAAGCACTGAGGGGCTTGTTTGAAAATGCAGCAAGTGGGCAATGGAGGCCAGCGTCATGGGCCGATCGCAGGCGGGAGTCGACGTTTCAACAGCAAATGGGAGATAAGAGGTAGGTGGGGATAAGCTTTGAAAGTGAAGATAAGTAGCTTGTGTGTGATGCACGAGAGAAGGAGGAGCCAATGAAGGGATGCAAAGAGAGGGGGGTGGGGTCAAAGTGACGGGCTAGGACACTGATCTTCGCAGCAACATTCAGGGTGGATATGAACGGGACAAGATGACATTAGTCAAGGATGGAGGGAAGGATGTTCCATTAATGAAGATGTGAGATGAGAACTTGGATGAGTTCTAGCTGTGTGGATGGACAGGAAAGGCCGTATCTTAAGAGATGATGTGCAGCAGGAATCTGCAAGATTTAGACATAGCCTGGATGTGAGGATTTAGAGAGAGCTCTGAGTTCAAGATGACACCCTATTGCAGGCCTGAATATCAGGCAAGATGGTGGTGTTGTCCACAGTGATTGAGAAAGGAAGTAGGAAAGAGGGTTTTCGGGGGGAAATTAGGAGTTCTGTTTTAGCCAAGTTTAGCTTGAGCTGGTGGCTACACATCTGTGAGATGTCATCAGAGAGACTGGACCAGATCTTAGTTTGGACAGAAGGAGGCAGTCTAAAGGAGAGAGGCAGCAAAGAATCCTGTGGCACCTTATAGACTAACAGACGTTTTGCAGCATGAGCTTTCGTGGGTGAATACCCACTTCTTCGGATGCAAGAAGTGCATCCGAAGAAGTGGGTATTCACCCACGAAAGCTCATGCTGCAAAACGTCTGTTAGTCTATAAGGTGCCACAGGATTCTTTGCTGCTTCTACAGAACCAGACTAACACGGCTACCCCTCTGATAAAGGAGAGAGGTAGATCTGAGAGTCATTGGCATAGAGATGATAGTTGGTTGTGTGTTTGGATGGCATTATCCAGCAAAAGCTGGAGAGGGAGAAGAGAAGGAGGCCAAGGACAGAGCCCTTTGGAACACAGGGCCGGATTAATGAGATTGGAGGGCAGGAGCTAATGTTTTTTGGAGGCCTCCCAGTATTAATGAGAGAAAAAAGTACCAGCTTATGACAATCAACAAGTCACGTATGATACTGAATAAACATGAAAAGATAATCAAAGACAATGAACAGGTTATATATTTCCTGGATAAACATAAAAACATAAAACATTGAGTCAAATGAAAATGTTGCTTGTTCAAACTGACATCTTGTGAGCTTTACGAGCTGCACATTCAGTTATTGTATCCTCAGATGACACTGTGCCCAGTAAATCCCATTCAATTGACATGATAGAAAGAGCATTAAGCTTCACTTCTACTGTAGTTGACCAAAGATTTGATTTTTTTTTTTATTAAGGCAAGCTTAGAGAACAATTGCTCTGCTTCAGTTGGCAATGGCTGCAATCAAATACAGTCTCAACACAATGAAGATATTCAGCATGCAAAAATGTGATGATTCCAGTAGCACTCTTATCCTGCATGTCACAATATCTTATAAATGCTGAAAAATAAAACATTTCAGCGAAAGGACCAGGCTCCAGATCATTTGGGTAAGCGTTGAGCAATGCCTGAGTGCATGTTTGCATCTCTTCTTCACTTCGTACTTGTTCAAGAAAAATAAGGAAGCCAAATTTTGCAGATAGTTCAGCATAACATTCGCTCCTTTTTAGTTTCCAAATTACTTTATTGAGGATAACATAAAAACATTCAACCTCATATTTCCTTCGATCTTGTAGTGTCACTTTCACCATCCGGAAATTTTTGTTTTACAGTACATTCCATAAGACTTATGTCCCAATTTTTTGCTTGTGTTTCAAAAACGGTCAAAACTGAGACTGTAACCTTGTGACAAACTCTTGCAAGGAACTCAGCAAATGAACAGCAACAACAAGATCCAGACCTGGCTTTTGAAGCTTTACCCTAGTTTTGTCAAAGCTTGCTAGTATCACAGTCTATAAGATATTCATAACTGCACTCAGCTCATTTCCTTGTACAACTATTGTGCCTCTCTTCCAGTTTTACTGTTTTCCTTGGCATTGTCTATTGTTTCTTTCAAACAATGTTGAATGCCTTCATAATCTACTACAATTGTTTTACAAGATTCAGCATGACAGGACCATCTTGACTTCAAAATGGTTTTTAGGGCAAAAAGAGTTCTTTGCTCACACTTGATAGCATTGTTGCACAGAAGCTTCCATTTCCTGGGTGATGCTGCATTAAAAAAAATAGTTTCTGAACAAAACTGAAAAAGTTTATGGCTTTCATGCAAGAATCAATGCTGCAAGTTCCAACTAAGTTCACAAAATGAGCTGTGCATGGCACATACACAGCTAGTGGGCTTAGTTTTTGATCTGATCTTTTCATTTTGAAGACTATCATACGTTCCAGACACGGTAAGAACATAAGAATGGCCATACTGGGTCAGACCAAGGGTCCATCTAGCCCAGTATCCTCCTGTCTTCCGACAGCAGCCAATGCCAGATGTTACTTCTGTTATTGGATGACTGACCTCTGCAGTTTTCAATAGCAATATTGTTTATGTCCAATAAAAACATCACTGTCTGGAGGAGCGACTTGACGGTGTGGCTTTCAATTGGTAGAAACCCAATGAAATGCTCATACGCAGCACCACGTGAGCAGTATTGTAAAATGACAGATAACTGATTAACATGAGTGATGTCCAGACTTCAATGTATTGCCAAAGAGAAGTGTTTCACCTGTTTGACTTCACTGACAACCAATTCTAAAACCTTATGTTTTATTAGCTCAATGAACTCATCGCAGATTGGTTTTGACAGCTAGGATGGGTGAACTTTCCCTTTGTTTCCATAGTGTTTCATGTGCTCACTTAGAAATGGGTCAATTTTGGCGATGTTTCAAGAATACCTAGATCATTTCTGTTCTGAGGAGAGTTGGTAACTTCCTCCCTTTCTCTAAATACGAATCATGTTCAGCGAGAAGCTTAACTATCACAATACACCTTAAAACTTCTTCCCAGTAAGCAGTTTGTGCTAGAAGCAACTGTACCATCTCCCTGTCAATCTGATGCTTGCTTTGTGAACATACTAGCCATTGTGATGTTCCACACTGTTTTCTTGAGAACAAAACCTCTCCTCTTGCTTCTTTCCATTTGGAAATGCCTGAGGTCGTCGGATGATTAAAAGAGTTTGCACGTGAAACAGAATAGTGCTCCCGTGGATTTACAATACTTCAACCAATGCCTCTGATAACACTCATTTTACACTGCATTGGTGCACTATACTTCATACGTCGGGAGGGGGTCCTACTGCTCGCAATCCCCACCCATCTGACAGAGTTTCTTCTGATCCCATCACTCCATGAATCTTGCTCTTGCAAGTAACAGGAAGGATTGCTGAATGTAAAATTTCAGATTATCATGGGAATCACCATGTTGAAAAGAAAAAGTAGTTTCTCAGCCGCCTGAGAAAAATAATTTAAATTAATTGAAAGAAATAGGAAAGGAGAGAACTCTGCATCTTGCAGCTATTGGAAGTGTGACACTGATGTTTCAGTTTGTGGAAAAGGTCCTGTAATACAAAATGTTAAACTGCCAAACAGAAATCAAAACACAAAAGCTGTTACGAAAAGTCTAAACTTTTCAAGTTTTTTCAAAAGTTTATGGCCCACCCTTGAGAGAGTTACTGCAGCAGAACTCACTAAACATTTCATGTGGTCAAGCACCACCGCTTTTATTTAAGTGTGGATTGCACAGCAGAAGTGAATAGAACTATTTTCAGTGAGTTAAAAATTGCTAAAAGAACTACATTTGTTATCTGATGGCCACTGATGCCTCCAGCAAAGGTTCCATGAAATGCTCCCTGCTTGTTTTAAGGTATTTCCATTGTATTACTGGTATTAAATATTGTTTCTTAGATTTTTAACAAAGACTGTCATGGAACGTCCTAAGCATTCACTACTAATACAGGCAATAGGATTGACGACTTCGAACTAAAATGATCGAACAAGTCAGCACACAGGGAGACAATGTGTTAAATATTCTAAATGTGTTTTCCAAAACTGAAAGAGAGCAACAGTGACCTTCTTGCTGCCATGTGTTTAGTTTATGTCAACACAAGATTTGCAATGACCAAATGAAACATTGCTGTAGAAAACCTAGTTTAAACGTTTACAGCCATTTTAGCATTTGCTCATGGAGAGTTCAATAACTGGCAGAGTTTTGCGAATTTGCTGGGATAGAACCCAGTAAAAGTCTATGTTATGTTATGTAGTCACACCTTGGCTGTCCTTGTACCTGCTACTGACTGACTGGCGGTGTGTTAGACTGGGCTTGCAAGTTACTTTCTATCTTTGGGGGAAGATGAAACCCCTAAAGTAATCTGGGATAGTTTTGAAGACGAAGGAGGCAAGAATGAAATTGCTGAATTGTACTGTTTCTTCTTGAGTCAGGCTCTAAAATAATTCGGACAGTAGTGAAGCTCTGGAGTCAAACTCATTCACACTAACTTCATTGTTTGAACTGATGTCCGCAAGAAACGAGAATGCAGTATAAATGACAAATGGTCTGGTTACTTTCTGAACTCCAAACGGAAGAATCTCAATGAAAGTTAATGAAGGAATTGTGTGAAACAGATTTTCTGCTTTTTTAATCACTGAGCTCAAAAGCATTTACGAAACAGTTATGACCTCATTGAAAATAATGTGCACAAGAAACTGTCTGTCTTATCATTGGCAAAAGTTTTCTTTTGAAGAATTTACAGAAGCTGTTGAAGTCTGCAAAACTGATAGTTATTGACATGGATGAGTTATATGAAAAATTGTGTACAATCAAAGAAGTCATGTCATCTCCTAAATTTCAAGACTGTACAAGTGCTGATGAGAAAAACCTCAAGATTTTCAAAATGACGAAGCCAAATAGATGTGGAAACTTAAAGAATTTGAATAAAATTGGTTCTTACATACTTTCCATTTCATGTAGCAATGCATACACTGAAAGGGTAGTTTTGTTAATGAATTCCATCTGACAAGATGAGAGTAATTGACTGGACGTGGACACAGTGAAAACCAAACGACAGAGTTACTGCAGTTTTGAAAATGCTGAGTTCAAAAACAAGTTTCCAGTATTCCTCAACAATAAGATGCTATTAGAGTCCACCATGCAGGGGAAAAAAATACAAGTAGTAGACAATTTAAGGTTCATGCAATACTTTCTATGAAATATTTTTTAATTGAGGGTTTGTCCTCATTTTTAGCTGCAGTAAGAAGGACTTGGCCTCCTTTTTCAGTTCCCTGTGATGGCCACCCTGTGTGTAACACCCCAATGGCAATGTCACTGGGGCCTGACACCCTTTTGTTAAGAGATTATGTGCCCAGCTGTGTAGGGAGTGCCTGGATGGGGAGGCACCCTTAGCTGGGTGAGTGGGCACGGGGGAAGAACATCACACAGCAGAGGAATATTGACCTAGGATTTTAAACTGCATCAGAGATGTAACACAGTGCCATTACCAAGGGATCTGCTGCTTGTGCCTGCATGAACAGGCCTTTCCCCTCCACAGTACTAAGCTGCTCTTACATCCCCTGAGAGCACCAAGGAGCAGGCACTGGCAGAAACTTGGGAAAGGAGGGAGCCCCCGTAATATCTCCTGGGTCAAGAGAGGGGGAGGTACTCTCAGAATGGCAAAGCTGGCAGATGGGAGCAGCTGAGAGCAACCGGGGAAATGTAGACACTTGTTTCCCTGTAAAATACTTACTGTTTTTAGCTGCTGTTTTAGTGAGCTCAGAAATTAACTAGTGGATGGTACGTTTCTGCTCCTGGATCACTTCTTGTCCCGTTTTGCAGTGTCCTTGGAAATGTCACAAATTCCGCCTGGTATTGGCTCCATGTCTGCAAAATGTAAACAAAATGTGTGAAGGGTGCTCAGCCCCTTGGCTTGCTCACCCTGCGTCCACAGGCTAAGGCCCAGCGCTTGCTTTGAGACAAGTGCACTCAAGCCTTGTTTCCTTTCTGTAACAAATAAACTTTGCTTTTAAATAACCCTAAGGACTGGAAAGCACTGCTGGTTTTTTGCACTGCCCGCTGGCTATGGGGCACACTGCCCCAGCCAGAAGCAAACTGACATTAAGAAAGTCAGGAGCAAAAAGGAAGAATAAGCCTGCCCCTCTAATCAGAGGGGATGGAGTTGCTGTCTCTTCTTTCTTGGAAAGAAGTTGCCTTGATGCAGTCTGGGCACAGGAGAGCCCAGCACCCACAGGGGCAGAGCTATGGTTGCATAAAATTATTCCCCTCCAGCAAAGTGTGTCTCAAACATTCACCCTAAGGGGTTTCCCTTTCACAGTTCCCATAGCACTAGTGATTCAACACCACCTGATCACCTGCAGGGGGCACCAGAAATGGGGGATCATTTAATTTGGGGCATCAGCACACTGGCCGGCTGGGTTTAAGAGAGCCCCGTCATCATCTGGCCTTGGGGAACCCAGCAGATAGCACCTCTTTTGGCAGCTGGCTTTGGTGAGAGTGGCTATAAAGGGTGTGTGTGTGAGTCATTAAGTAGAATAGTCCCAGCTGGTATGAAAGATGAGTGTAATTTACAAGCTGAAGGAGTAGCAGGAAAAGGAATTAGCATAAGGCAACACACCCACTTCCTAATCGAACACCGCCTGTTCTGGTCCTCTGTCCTTTCAGTGCGTAGGCTGCATGCGTTTAACGCACCCACTGATTGCCATGGGTATTCAAGTGACATGACTTTGCCATTTACACCCATTTTGAGGTGTAACTGATTGCACCATTTACATCACCACCTCATTTGGTCCAAAGACTTCCATGGGACTCGCCGCTGCTTAGTCCAGGTGCAGTCATCTGCTTGAGGCTTGGAACGAGCATACATGAACGCGTCTCGTTTTGTGATGGACACATCAGCGGAACCTCTGAGCTGTGCTTTGTAACCCATTCAGATCAACAGAGCCAGCAGTGGCTGTGCAGGGAGGACCGAGCCACTATGATCCATGCATTCATCACCCCCCAGGTAAGAGCGCCATAGTGCATGCTAGCTAAGGTTGAACATACCCACTTCATGGAAGCTACCACTAAATTATTACAAAGCCAGCCACTTAAAGAGCAGTAAGGCCAGCATGGAGGTGCATCACATCAGCGCTCTCCAGCTTCCAGTGGCTGCCAGACTGTTTCTGGACTGACTTCAAAATCCTTGTCCTAATCTACAGGGCCAGTAACAGGCGAGGACCTGGCTGTCTCACAGACACCGATCCATCCATGGATTGACCAAGGCTACTTTGCTTCTCAGGGATGCTGCACACTTACGAGCACCACGTTCAGACAGCCCAGGTGCAGAGTCAAAGCGCCCTCAGCAGCAGATGCCTGGCTCACTTTACCAGAGACCACCAGACTGATCCCAAACTCAGCTCCTTGCCCAGTAATGGCATCTCCTCCCATGGAGACCTGGGAGAAGAGACAACTGTCTGGGAACATGGTGGGAGGTCATGCAGCAGCTCATGGCTCCCTAGTGTTACAGCAACTAAAAAGCCAGGAATTAGCATAGGGATGCTACATCAATGCTTTAGTAGATGGATGGGTTCCACATCACCAAAACCTGAACTGCAAACTCCTTCCCAAATCCCCAACACACCCAGGGCCCGTGACCCTCATTACTAAGGGGTAGCCAAGCACTCAGCTGACTGTCATGTCCCAAACGATTGAAACATACAAATATTCAAGATTGGGATGGCTGAGTGGATTTGCTATAGGATACCAAACCACTTACCACTTAAAATCCAAACCAAGTCAGTCCAATTGAAAGCATATAACAGCTGTTCTGCATCCTGTATGTCTGAAGGGGCCAGGCCAGCTCTCCAGTGGACAGGAGTTCACATCCCAACTGGCACCCATGCCGGCGGTTTCACTGGAGACACAAAAGACTGAATGAACATGGAGTAGTTCGAGCTACAGGTCAGATTTCACCTAGTGCACTGCCACGGACTATACTATATGTTTGGTGGAAAGTGGATTTTTAATTATTTGAAAGCTTAAAGAGATTCTGCTTTACTTTCTCCCTCTTCTTTCAGACTTCAGTGACTGTTCAGTACACGTTTTAGAAATCTTTTTTTAAATGTCTCTCTCTCTCTCTCTCACACACACACACACACTTACACTTCAGAGGAAGTCAGTGTCCCACCACTAACTGGAAGTGACTAGAATTTTGCTCCCATGGGCAAGTGATTACGGAATTGCCCATTATGGGTGAGGGGTTTTTTTTTTGTTTGCTTGGTTTTGAATATTGTTGAGTTTTGGTCTCCCCTCCCACCCCCCTGAATGTTTTTCATGAATTGTTGTTATTCAGCAAGTTCTGATGGGTGTGTGTGGGGAGGTGTACACTTCCTTCCAAGCATATAGTTCTGGTTGTTAGACAAAGGATGTTAGACAGAATTGACCAGTGATCCACTCTGATCTAGTTCAATATCGAGACAGATTTAGGCCCTCTCTCTATAAGATTATATAGGCATCCGTGCATTAAATTTCAACAGAGTGAATTTTATCCCCAAGTTATCAGTTCTTTAAAATAGGAAGGTAAAATGGAAAGCTGTAGAACGAGAGAAACGAAATATAATATCAGTCCTGCAATTGCTGCAGTTGTAAAATATTATAAATGCATTCACTTTGTTTCTCCCACTAAGTGTATTTTGCATGCTTCTCCACTCCTCTGCAAAGCTTCCATCACAGGGCTATCATGTCCCAGTTCTCAAATTACTGAAATGATTACATATAACTCTGCAGAAGACTGACAAATGTCCTTAATATGACGCACAGCATTAATCTTTCACAAACACTGCGTCATCTCTACTGAGATGTTCATCCTATCTTACATATGCAAAAGTGTACACTTACGGGATATGTAAGGCATTTTTATTTTTAGAACATATCTTTTTAATGCCGAAAAATAACAGCCACTATTAATTTTCACTTTAAATGCAATCTGAATATCATTGCAGACAAAGCATACAAAGATCACCTACAGACATGGTTAGGTACACAGGTCATAAGACATGCCAGTTAAAGATTACCGCTTTATTCTTACATTTGGGTCGGACTGACATCGCTTTTTGACAAATTAATCATTTTAGCAAATAACCATGCCATTAAACAAAGGCAAACACACAAACACACAAACTTATCAAAACTTAAAATTTGTACAATATACTTTGACAAACAGAAACAGGCTTGTTCTCTAGTAAGCGAACCAAACAAATTTGTCCAAAAGAACCTCCCTGTCCTCATAATTTACCTTGTTCTGAAAAAAATTACAGATGTTCTTAATAAAAAGGCACATTTGGCAGCTACTAAAACTGGCATGCATCTGGCACAGGACTTCCCCCCCCTCTCTTTCAACCTTTCAGTCACCTGGTGCATGACATCATGTTTGTTACGGAATCAAATGCAACCTTATTCTTTGTTCACTTGATTTTGCAGCAATTGGCTACTTAATGCACTATTTTTCATTAAAGGCAAAAGAGAAATTTGCTCACAGTTGACAGAAAAATGCACTTTAAGGTTTTGGTTTTTTTAAAAAAAGGAAAATAAGGCATGAAATTTACAAACCAAGTTACAAGTGCTTTTGGCTTTTATAAGTGTATGGAGCCACATGTTTCTTTCCTTAGCTAATAGAGCTAAAACGACTGCAGCCCACATATCAAACACTGTCGAAATAGGGTGTTTAAAGAGAAAAATCTAAGAAGCGGCCCATTTTTTTCTGCTTTAAAAATGCATTTTTCAGCAAGACCCTCCCTGTTAGCTGAAAAAGGTATGAATTTTGAGAGGGAAACCAAAGCGTGATTTTTACATATCACAGACCAAGTGCACTGATCACAGCAACTAAGTCTTAAGGAACATTGTTACGAAGACAGACATTGATTAGCAAGGGGGAGTTTTCCTGGTGGAGTCTCAATGCACGACCGCTACGAACATGGAAGGCTGCTTACGAGATTTGCTATGCTGGGATAATACCAAGAGCAGAAAGAACTGGCATTTCTATTGCCAGGCATTAGCTCTGCTACAGGGACTGCGGCAAAGCCGGTTCATTTCAACAGCCCTAGTGGTACCAAAGAAACACTTCCCTGAATACAGGGAAATAGAACCATCTTTCAAAAGAACACTAAGGGCCTGATCCACAGCCTGCTAAAGTCAGTGGAAAGACTCCCATTGATTTCAGTACATTTTGGATAGGGTCCCAACTGAGTAAAAGTGATTCTAGAGTTTACTGGTAAGAAAAGCCTGATTTAAGATTCTGTCTGCATAAAAGCAACAAACTATACAATAGATAATTATGATAAACAAAAGCTCGAGAGTGTAAAGGCATAACTGGATTTGTGTTGGGGGCACAGACCTCTCGTTTCTTTTTTAAAAACGATGGTTAAACAAGAATTTAGAAACAATTGCAAGAGAGAACAAGCGAAGTGGTTTCTAGTTTATGGGAGCATTCTCAATGATTTCATGGTATTGATTCTGAAGCAAAAAGACAAAATTCTCTCCAAAGAGACACTGCAAAATCAAGCCTGGGTTGTTGAGTGCCATGACAACAGTAATTCTTTGCCTGACAACCATGTGTTAAAATAACTTTTCCTTGCACTTTATTGTAAGTTTAACTTGAAATAGTGTTTCAGATGCTGAAAACTTTAACATTTACAAACTACTAATGGAGAACTTTTCTTTTTAACACCCACTTTCTCCTACACTGCTGCACTACACTCTAAATCAGAGATACTTTAGGGAGAGACTTCAAACACTGCTCAAATATTGCACTTTCATGTCTCATTAATGGACTTCGTTTCTCCTATGCCCCCTCCCCACCCTCCATGCAAACACCCAATGGCTGAAAACCAATCCTCTGCACCAGTACAGTTCTGACTTGTGAGCAGTGTCAGACTTTTACTTTGGGCTCAGCAGTAATACAGAAATCCATTTAGCCCGTTGTTGGCTTAAGATGCTTCATCATTCCTTGCTATTATCCAAGATCATTTTATCAATAATCGGCAATATGACCAATTAAAATGATGCCATTTTCCCTGCCATTGTTTTAACCTCCATAATCAGTAATCAATGCAAACTTGTCCAAATGTGAAATTCTTCCATGTTATTAAAAAAAAAAAAAGGTTATTTCTTGAAAATACAAATAAAATTGACACGTTCTGAGAGAGGCCAGTGGCTCAGCAGTTGTGTTCAACATTCTCCTCCTAGACACAGGGATTTGATTTCTGGTACTGGTTTGTCACACTTTGTGGTTCAGGCAGCACATTGTAGGTGTGCCATACACTGGTAAATAGGGGACGATTGAGCAGTGTTGCTGAGCTCCAAGGGAGTTTAATCTAGGTTTCTATATGATCCTCATCACCAGAGTGTCTATCAACTTCTATGGATTTTTATCCTCAACCCCACTGTAAAGTAGGGAAGTATTAGCAGTATTTTGCAAATGGGGAACCGAGGCACAGAGAATATTAAATGACTTGTCTTAATGCACACAGGAAGGCTGGGGCTGGGCCAGGAACTAAATGCAGGTCCGTGCCATATCACTGCAGTACCCTATCCACTAGGCAATTCTACCTATCTAGCCTACCTTGGTGATGACAGGGGCCATGGTTTTGAGTGCAGAGGACAGGCAATGTGGGTTCTGATAACATTGGAGAGCTCCCTGGCTTTCTCCTGGAAAGTCAGCAACTTCTAAGACATTGCACCAAGGGTATTCATTACTCTTGGTTAGATTTGAAGAACTGGGAACTTCACTTACATTTCTTACAGGATAGGATTAAATAAAGTACATATGTAAGAATGTCCTCCTCTGAAGCCGAGTTTATAAATCTTACTTATAAAGGAAAAAGGAACATTTTTTGGTGGAGGAGGGGGCAGAAAAACATATTTCAAAATAGAAATGTTAAAGATATACACAAATATACAACTGACAAATTCTCCACTTTGGCTATGACAAAATATGCTGCTTAATGCTGTTGAAATCAAAACACTTTTTGAAATGTAAAGACCAAACTGTAGTATCATGGTGCATATTCCACTACTCTAATGGCATTGTAGAAAGTTATTAAAATAGTAGATTTCCATCATGATTCGCTCTACTAAAACCGTCTCTAATGACACAGCGTTCTGGGTTGCTGAAATGTAGTTTGTTTTTATCCAACAGGAAACATGATATAATTTTACGACCCATGACTCTTATTAAATAAAGATGAGATACTGCACACTTCACAAACATTATGGTAGAGGAGATTAATAAAGCTGCTTTTCTTCAATAACTGGCATGCATTACTGTCACAGTATTGGTTAGAATCAGAGGAGTAGTACACAGGTTTAGGGATAATCCATGTCATGATATTTATGCAGGTAAATGTTCTGTCATGTACATTTCTGACATAGTAAAGAGCTACTGTAAAGATTAATAGTTTTTAAGACAAACTTTGAAATTCTATAACAAACTACAGACACGTCTGGGAAATTTAAAAACATGTACAGTAATTCGCTTTGAGAGTAACCCAGCTTTGTCATTCTAACTAAACTTTGTTTCATATGCCAAAACCTGATTTCTCCTTAGACTGTTCTTTATCACTAAAATACATATACTGAACTACGAAAAAACGTGTACCACAATATGTGCTTTTATCCCCTTATCAGCATTTAACTGAAAAACTGAATTGTACATTTGTCCATGTAATAATTTAACGTATGTCAGCCAAACAAATGTGTATCTTTATTTCAATTAAATTAAAAACAATCTGCAAGCATATTTATGCAACATTCACTATATACACATGATTTATGCAAATGCAAGGCAATTCTACGTATGCTGATTAATCTATGGTTAGTAAAACATGACAATAACTATGGAAGATGGCCAGCGAGTGCTCCTTTTCACAAGTGACTGTGTTTTCATGGCATGATTAAAGAAGAATAGTTACAAGCCATGAAATGGATTATCAGTAAACCTTAAAAAGAATGTGATATAACCTAGCATAGATTAACAGTCTTCTAAACGTAGCAGAATATTTCAGACAATAGTGCTGTTTTTTTAAATTTTGCTGTCATTTTAATGACATAAGACTTTAATCTGCTCCATTTAAAGAAAGCAATAATTACCCATTATGCTTCCTGGCAATAATTTCTTTTTCAACTGGCACCATAATATTTAATAAAATAATAATAAAGTACCTCTTTGGTGAAGCCTAGGTACCCATACTATTCACTGTAACAATTTGTAAACAGGACCGCAATACAGTGCCATGCCTTCGTTCTAACATGGTTAGGTACCACAGATCTTCCTCACAGTCCTTTTCATGATTTTAGGAGAGTATTTTAAAGCAGGGAGTAAAGTAAAAAGGAAATTAAGAAGGATATAAAGTTCCCTGTTTGAGATTTTTAAAAAAGTGCATAATGTTTTCATTCTAATAACTGTGTTACTGTATAGAACTGATGGATACAAGACTATATTTTCCATTCCCGTACTGGACATTAGAGATCATTACACAAAACACGGTCTCCACTTATTGGCCAGAAAAGTCCCTTGAGTCAGTTTTCTGGTACAATCAGTTGTCCAGTTACTTTAGAACAGCATCCTGCATACTACAATAGGAACAGTGAGTTTATCAGCTGATCACGTCTGCTTCTGCAATTCAGTTTCTGTACACTGCATTCCCAACCTAGCATAGTTTTTAATGCATGGCGTATTCATCCAAACTCCTTAGCGCTAGCAGGTTCAGTGCATCCATTGCCAGCAACAGACGTAGTGCCAAGAAAATGCAACTCCCAGCACAAGGTACAACTCAGGAGGAGTGGGCGTTCTCCAGCAAGGGTGGTCCGTCTCGGTGCATCGATGGATGGGTGTGCTCCCGTTTGTAAGTTTTTGGAGGAAGCTTTGGGATATGTTGAGAAGTGCTTTGTCGTGGAGGGACAGGTGGCCCTTCAACAGAATGGAGGTCCACATCCTGTGGTATCAAAGAAGGGGATGGCAGATGCCTCCGTGCTACATGTGGAGAAGGTGTCTGAGGGGGTGGAGGAGTAAATGGAGAGGGACTGTTTGGAAAAAAGGTATTGCCAAGTTCACTTTTTCTACCTAAGGGCGGTGGCTGGAGATGTAGTGGTGAACTAGAGAAAACATCAGGAGTTCGCACAGGTTCTCGTGGTGGTAATACAGGAGGGCTTTCAGGAGGATCAGATATGGAGGTCCGCTCTGGCACGGAGTATCTTGGTGAATAGACTTTTGATGTTGGTTGTCGAGGAGGAATTGCTGGTGGACTGTCCAGATGCGCAGAAGTAATCTGAAGTATACAAACATTTAATTTAAGGGTTATCATCTGTATTATGATAGCCCCAACGCCTCAATCAGGATCAGGGCCCTGGTTGTGCTACATGTTACATGAATATGTTCAAAGACTCAGTCCCTGCCTCAAAACACTAGAGACAGCCAACAAGTGTTAAACAATTGGAGGGGGCAGGGGAGAGGACCCAGGCTGAGAGAGAATGAAGATACATGGCAGTGGGGGACAGGGGAGGGAGTATGGGAGGCTGCAGGAGGCATAGTGGTCTGTGCTGCACAGTTTCTAAGCTAATACCAGCTCAGCTGGGGCACCTCTTGTAGCAAGAGGCCCAGGAATGAGTAAAATGCAAAGGCATGTACCCTCTAGAGAATGAGAGGGAAGAGAGAGGCAGATACTGTTTAATAGGAAAGGGAATGAATGATGTTCTGTCCCGAAGAAAGAATAAAGGGTGGGATCTTCAAAATTACCTAAGTGACTCAGTTGTATGCGTCCCACTGACAGCCAACCAAACTCTAGCATACCGTACGCCATTGCCAGCTAAGGGCATTATAGAATACTGTACGACAACAATCAGAAAGGCTAAGGCACAAAATAAATTACATCTAGCAAGAGACATAAAAGGCAATGAGAAGAGATTCTTTAAAAACCATCAGGAGCGAAAGAAAGAAAGGAAAGCACAGGTCCTCTACTTAGCAGGAGAGGAGAACTAATAACTGATGGTATCAAGAAAGTTGAAGTGTTTTATGCTTATTTTGCTTCAGTCATCACTAAAAGGGTTAATGGTGACCAGATACTCAACACAATTAATATTGACAACAAGAGGGAAGGAATGCAAGTCAAAAGAGGGAAAGAACAGGTTAGGTAATCTCCCTAGGGAATCTGTTTCCTGGCAGTTAGGAAGTTTTTCCTAATGTCCAACCCAAACCCCCTTTGCTGCAATTTAAATCCATTGCTTCTTGTTCTGTCCTTAGTGGTTAAGGAGAACAATTTATCACACTCCTCGTTGTCACAATCTTTTATGTACTTGAAGACTATCATTTCCCTCCCCTTTCTCCTCTCCAGACAAAACAAGCCCAATTTTTTCAATCTTTCCTCATAGGTCACGTTTTCTAGACCTTTAATCATTTTTGTTGCTCTTCTCTGGACTTTCACCATTTTGTCCACATCTTTCCTGAAGTGTGGTGCCCAGAACTGGACACAATATTCTACCTAAGGCCTTGTCAGTGCCGAATAAAGAGGAAGAATTACTTCTCATGTTTTGCTTACAATATTCCTGCTAACACATCCCAGAACGTTTGCTTTTTTTGCAGCAGCGTTACACAGTTGACCCATATTTAGTTTGTGATCCACTATAACACCGAGATCCTTTTCTGCAGTACTCCTTCCTAGGCAGTCATTTCCCATTTTGTATTTGTCCAACTGATTATTCCTTCTTAAGCGTAGTACTTTGTATTCATCCATATTGAATTTCATCCTATTTAATTCAAATCATTTCTCTAGTTTATTAAGATCCTTTTGAATTCTAATCCTATCCTCCAAAGCACTTGCAACTCATCCCAGCTTGGTATCGTCCACAAACTTTACAAGTGTACTCTCTATGCTACCATCCAAATCATGAATCATTTATGAAGATACTGACTAGAACTGGACCCAGGACAGATCCCTGTCGGACCTCACTTGATATGCCCTTTCAGCACGATTATGAACCACTCTGAATAGTTTTCCAGCCAGTTGTGCACCCATCTTATCGTAGGTCCGCCTAGGCTATATTTCTTCTAGTTTGTTTATGAAAAGGTCATGTGAGACAGCATCAAACGCCTTACTAAAGTCGAGATATAGCCCATCTACTGCTTCCCCCCATCCACAAGGGTTGTTACCCTATCAAAGAAGGATATTAGGTTGTTGTTTTTGAAAAGGTCAGGTTGACTGTTACTTATTACCTCATTTTCTTCTACTGCTTACAAATAGAATGTTTGATTATTTGCTCCACTATATTTCTGAGTACTGAAGTTAAGCTGACAGGTCTTACCTGGGGTGTCCTTATTTCCCTTTTTATAGATAGGTACTATATTTTGCCCTTTTTCAGTCCTCAGGTATCTCTCCCATCCTCCATGAGTTCTCAACATTAATCACTAATGGCTCAGAGATCTCTTCAGCCAGTTCCTTAAGTATTCTAGGATGTATTTCATCAGGCCCCGCTGACTTGAAGACATCTAACTTGTCTAAGTAATTTTTAATTTGTTCTTTTCCTATTTTAACCTCAGATCCCACCTCATTTACACCGGTGTTCACTATGTTAGTCATCTGATCACAGTTAACTTTTTTGGTGAAAACTGAAACAAAAAAGGCATTTAACACTTAGGCCATTGCTACGTTTTTCATTATTGTCTTTCACTCCTCATTTAGTAATGGGCCTACACTGACTTTGGTCTTCCTCTTGCTTCCCATATATTTGTAAAATGTTTCTTGTTACCATTTATATCCCTAGATAGTTTAATCTCATTTTGTGCCTTGGCCTTTGTAATTTTGTCTTTACACACACACGCGTGTTTTTTCATATTCATCCTTTGTAATTTGACCTAGTTTCTACTTCTTGTAGGACTCTTTAGACTTTCAGATCGTTGAAGATCTCTTGGTTAGCCAGAATGATTTCTTACCATACTTTTTATCTTTCCTGTGCATTGGGATAGTTCGCTCTTGTGCCCTTAATGATATCTCTTTAAAAACCTGCCAACACCCCTGATCTCTTTTTTCCCCGCTGACTTGTTTCCCACAGGCTCTTACCTACCAGTTGTCTGAGTTTGCTAAAGTCCGCCTTCTTGAAGTCCACTGTGTTTATTCTGCTCTTGTCCCTCCCACCATTCCTTAAAATCATAAATGATATAATTTCACGATCACTTTCATCCAAGCTGCCTTTCTTCGTCAGATTCTCAACTAGTTCCTCTCTGTTTGTCAGAATCAAATCTAGAACAGCTTCTCCCCTAGTCGCTTTCTCCACCTTCTGTAATAAAAAGTTGTGTCCAATGCATCTAAGAACTTTTATCTTCCCAACAGATATCTGGGTAGTTGAAGCTCCCTATCACCATCAAGTCCTGTGTTTTGGATGATTTTTTTAGTTTTTTAAAAAAAAAAGTCTCATCTACCTCTTCTTCCTGGTTAGGTTAGATGTAAGGTTTACTTGGTCCTGCCTCAGCACAAGCGGCTGGACTGGATGATTTCTCGAGGTTCATTCCAGCCCTATATTTTTAGGATTCTATGATCCTATGCCACTGACAGCCAACGGGACTACAGAATATTGTATGCTGCCAACAGCCAAGAGGACAGTACAATACCGGTCACCACTGAAAGCCAATGGGACTTGGGCTCCTATATCACTTCAGTGGTTTTGATAATTTCACCCTAATTTTCTAAGGCCCTGAACAATCTCACACTTAAGTCAAAAGAGCTTTGTCAATGCCTCCAACAAGTGCAGGATCAGGTCCCAAATGAAGACCAATGGCCAGACAAGCACATACAGTAAGAGGAAAGAGGAGAGATCGAGTATGAAGGCAGGCAAGAAATGGCAACCGGCAGAGGAAACGTTACACAAGATGTCATTAGGTACATTTTATTTCATCTTTTAGGGAAGACTGTAGGGTTTAAGACTTCTTACATTGCTGCTATTTTTTAGCACTTTACTTCCCATATCCTCCTTTTGGACTATCTTCCTGGACAAGGAGGTTTACATGAAACCTCAAGTGCTCCCAGCCAATGCCAGGATAGGGGCAAAGAAGCTCAGGGCAGGAGAAGAAGAATAAGAAACATTGCTCACCCTAAATTTAGACCCTTTTGCTACTATTGTAATTAGTTTTAAGCCTGGGGCAGATGAGAAGATGTTGCACAGAGCTATCACTGTGCAGGTATGAGGCATATAGCTCCTTATTCTTACCCATCTAATTGAACTAACAAGGTCTGACTCTTCAAAAGTTATTTTCCCCTTTACCCTAATCCTCACTTTTCAGGCATTGGCTTATGTGTGAGGTCTGATTTGGGCGTTTCACCTGAATGCAATAGGTATTGGGCCCACACATTTCTCACCTTTGATGGCGATGATTCTGCCGGGGCAGACTCTGGTCGTCTCCGTGGAGGAACAGGAGGAGGACCAGAAGTTTCATCAGAGATTTTGGTAAAGCTTATGGACGAGACAGATGCAGATCCTGATGGATATTTAAAAAACAAAAACCTTCAACATGATGTACTTTATCTGCCCTTTACTCATCTGATTGCTTTTAATGACCACTTAATTAGCAACAATTTGCTTTTACTGAAATACGAACGCAAGGGAGATAATTCAGCACACCATCATCATGTCTTTGTCTTGCTCATAAAAGAACAGCTGTAAAGTATGGAGATACTTTAGTTTCACACAAGGAAGCTACCTATGAAATATATATTCTATGGGAGGCAGTGTGACCCAGTGGGCAGGATGGCCCAGCAGATAGGGCACTGGAACAGAGCTGAGGAGATCTGGGTTCTATTCCCGGCTCTGACATTGGCCCGTTGAATGGCTTTTGCTGTGGGCAAGTCACTTCACCTCCCTGTGCTTCTGGTATATTAATCTGAAAATGGGGCTGGTGATACTGATCTCCTTTGTAAAGCATTCTGAGGTATACTGATGAGAACTGCTCTAAAACTAGGTATTATTAATTATTATTATTATTATAAGTGCACTACAGAATGAGTAGCCCTCTTTGCCTGGTAGTGAATGAAGAGAGAGGGGGAAACTGATGTATTTGTATGTCTAGGAATAACTGATGGATTTGGTGGAGGGGGGAATTGTGTGCAATTATTCTTCAATTTCATGCAAACTTTATGTTTTTTAACTCTACATTTTTCTTGAGCACATTTAGGCAGGTCTGGCGGCATAATACTTCCAAGCTCTTATCTAGTGCAGTGGTTCTCTACCTTTCCAGACTACTGTACCCTTTTCAGGAGTCTGATTTGTCTTGCATACCCCAAATTTCACCTCCAGTTAAATACGACTTGCTTACAAAATCAGACATAAAAATACAAATATGTCACAGCAAACTATTACTGAAAAATTGTTTACTTTTTCATTCTGTCTGTATGAAATTTTAGTTTGTATCGACTTCGCTAGTGCTTTTTATGTAGCCTGTTATAAAACTAGGCAAATATCTAAATGAGTTGATGTACCCCCTGGAAGACCTCAGTGGTACACGTATCCCTGGTTGAGAACCACTGACCTAGTGCTTTTCATCAGCAGATCTCAAAGTGCTTTACAATGAAGGTCAGTATCATTATACCCATTTTGCGTGTATAGGGAAACTGAGGCACAGGGAGGTGAAGTGACTTGCCCAAGGTCACCCCAGCAAATCTGTGGCCAAGCTGGGAATAGAAATCAGATCTTCCAAGTCCCAGTCCAGTGCTCTATCCACTACACCACACTGCCTCCCTATGAAATAGGCAGAAGAGGTAAATTAATTTTTATCTTCATTGTTCAATAACAGATTACCAGTCAGCCTGTGTACCAACTGCAAAACCCTGATGCTGAATTCACCACAAACTTTCCATCTTGGCCATAATTTTTTTAAATGGAAGTTTAGATTCTGGAGCACAATTCTGCATCAAGGAGTGGTTTGACAGCAAATTCTATTGCTGCAGCATCATGGAATACGTGGGGCCCTGGACGTGGCAGAATCTGGAAGGGAACATGGAATGATGTGAAAGCGAGATTCCTAACCTAGCCCATCTCTCACTTGACAATAAACTTAAAGATAATAGTAATCTAAGTAAAAATGCACTGAAACTGTCTGCCATTGTGCAAGGAGGCAAAAACATCTGCAGATAGATCATTTTGGTCCTTCAAATTTATTATATCAGTTTACATCATAAAATAGGACAAACATTTTTGACTGTCCTAATTATTTAAAGGCATTCCTAGCATTAGCACCTACTTGAATGAAAAGGACTTGAAGGATCTGAATCAAAGACGCTGCAGACATCTGTAGTACTGGAAGTAGCAGAGGCAGGGGGTGGTGTCAATGGTGTTCGTGGAGAATTTGGCGCAGATGCTGTACTTTCTGACTCACTCTCAGGGATGCGACTGTAACTAATTTTTCTTGGCTCCTGTTGCAGCGGTGTAGGGTGTCTCATGGTACCTGGCCTTGGGTTTGATGGACGAACACCCGGAGATTTGAGGGAATAGTTGTATTTTTTTGGCTGCAGTGATACCAAATATCAATATTGTGCAGTTAAAAACCTTGCAGTGAATTGAAAGTATACATTTAAAAAATCAAAATTATCTTCATCTCCATCACAAAATCAGTTAAATGCAGCTTCATCATTATGCATATAAATTCTAAAACAATCTCTGCTGCATTGTGGGAAACATTTTTGAAGTTAAGAAAAAAATAAAATCTGAATACTAACAAATCTTGGTGGAGGCTTGGAATTTCGCGGCTCTATTTCTAATGACTTGTTGAACAGATAATCTGTGAATTCTTTCTCCATGCTATTTCCCATTGGATTCAAATTTTCAAAAAACCTCTGAAACACAGGAAATTTAGGAAGATTACATAGTATAAATTACTTTCATGGGGCAGATTCTACATACTTTATGATACAATTAGTCCCAATGGTTTCAAAAGCACTATGTAAGTATTATTCAGCAAAGGTGAATTACATGAAATTTAACTTTAAAAAAAAAAATCAGTAAAAATATCAAACGTAATTGACAATCATTTCAGAATTTCCATTACTCTGACAAACCAGGGGCAAGATCTTGCAAACTGCCAGCACACAGAAATCCACTGACTTGGGAGGACATCAGTAAAACCCACGTGCGTTACCTCACCTCTCCTTAGAACTTCACTACAATGAGGAAAACATGGTGTTTTAAGGCAGGTATGTAAGAAATGAATTACAAACAGGGTTGAAAGTGCCAATTTACATTCAAGATTTTTTTTCTTTTTAGGATTTGTAGTAACTTCAATATAGAAAGGAGAAGTCATATTTTAATACAGCAGAAAAGAAAACTGCCTAAATTCTGCTTCTGTCAAGATAGCAACATGCAGGATTTTCACTCATGGATCATGGAAAATGACATAGCTCCTGCAGAGAGCTTTGCTGACCTCTGCCAAGAACGAACAGGCCAGAAAATTCAGTAGGCTAAGGTACTGGGAGTCAGTGTATCATGCTGGTCAGCAGATGAGGAGCCTCATGTACTGCCTGCTACTACAGGTGTCCTATAGTGTGAAAAAACCAATGAGCAAGGGACATCCTGCACTGTGTCACACAAAGCTTGAGACCCAGGAGCAAATCTGCTCTACAGATTCCTTTGATTTTCTCTATTAAATTATTTCTGAAATAATCACCATAAAGAAGCTCTCAGTATTTCAGCATAAGAAAATGCAACTTACTCGGATATCAGGTTCTATTCGTAAGCAGTATGGCTGGTTTTGGTACTGCTGGATCTCCCCTGTTATTTCAGCTACTTTCCTTCTCTTGCTGAAGTTTATAAGTTCTTTCCCATGTCGCTTTAGAAATTCAGGGTTGCCTTCTTCTGTTTTCAAGATGTTAGTCAAATAAATTCCTAAAATAGTGAAGAGAATAAGAACATTCAGATACTACAGTACAAAACTATGAGGAAATAAAGAATATAGCTGGAATATGAAGCCCTTTTAAAGAATTAAACTTGTGTATTTTAATTACTCAGGCCTGATCTATACTAAAAAATTAAGTTGGCATAACTACATTGCACAGGGATGTGAAAAATCCACACCCTTGAATGGCATAGCTAAGCTGACTTAAGTCCCCGTGTAGCCATGAGTAGGTCAATGGAAGAATTAGTCGTTCAACCTAGCTACCACCTCTCGGGCAGGTGGATTACCTATGCTGATGGGAGAACCCCTCCCATTGGTGTAGGTAGTATCTACAATGAAATGCTACAGTGGCACAGCTGCGCCACTGTAGAGTTTTAAGTGCAAGCACCGCCATAGAAACAAAATTTTCTCTATCACAATCAATGACAGAGTTGTCTGCTTTACAAATAATGGCAATATCTTAAACCTTTCCTTGAAAGCTGCCTGTTTTCATGAGAATCTCAAGATCAATCTATTAACCTACCTACCACTTACAAAGCACACACCACATGTATTAAAAAACAACAGGGAAATCTAGTTATGTTTAAATGTTGTGAGGCAATGTAATTTCATTGAGCTGACAGAAGTGGAGAGCTCTAAGTGTTTCCCTCCTCTCACTAACATTGCCTTATTCATTCTCGGTTCAGCTCTAGCCAGTTACTGAGCTGAGCCAAGCCCTGGAGAACGGAGATGATGTTTTTTATGCCTGATGTGAAACTGATGTGGAGCTAGCCACTGTCTGCATATTGCTGGCAGTTTAGTCCATGCTGTGTCAAACTCCCCTAATGGTTTCACAGAGATATTCAACAACAAGAGGATTAAAAAGAGAGAAAATGGAACCCACAGGAACGCCACAGATGAGGGCTTGGACGTGTGTACGTGTGTCCATCATTGAGTCCGCAGGTGCATGGCTTTTGTAAATGGAAACCATGCTTCACCAACCTGTTCAAATTCTTTGAGGGGGTCAACAAACATGCAGACAAGGATGATCCAGCTGATACAGTGGACTTGGATTTTCAGAAAGCCTTTGACACAGTCCATCATTAAAGGCTCTTAAGCAAAGTATGCAGTCATGGGATATGAGAGATGTTCCTCTCATGCATCACTAACGGGTTACAAGATGAGTAAGAAAGGGTAAGAATAAATAGTCAAGTGTTCCTAGGGGAGAGGGGCAAATAGCCTCATAAATTATCTGAAAAAAAGGGGTAAACAGTGAGGTGGCAAAGTTTGCAAACAAAAAATTACTCAAGATAGTTGAGTACAAAGCAGACTGTGAAGAGTTACAAAGGGATCTCACAAAAGTGAGTGACTGGGCAACAAAATGGCAGATGAAATTCAATGCTGATGAATGCAAAGTGATGCACATTGGAAAATATAATCCCAACTATACATCCAAAATGATGGGGTCTAAATTAGCTGTTACCTCTCAAGAAAGATCTTTGAGTCATCGTGGATAGTTCTCTGAAAACATCTGCTCAATGTGCAGCGGCAATCAAAAAACGAACAACATTAGGAACCATTAGGCAAGGGATACATAATGAGACAAAAAATATGATAATGCCACTATATAAATCCATGGTAGGCCCCTGCTTGAAGTTCTGGTTGCTCCATCTCAAAAAAGATATATTAGAATAGGAAAAAGTACAGAGAAGGGCAACAATAGTGATCAGGTGTATGGAACAGCTTCCACGTAAGGAGAAATCAAAAAGACTGGGGCTGTTCATCTTCGAAAAGAGACAACTAAGGAGGGGAATATTATATAGGTCTATGAAATCATATATTGTGTGGAGAAAGTGAATAAGGAAATGTTATTGACCGTTTCACATAACACACAGACCAGAGGTCAAACAATGAAATTGATAGGCAGCAGGTACAAAACAAACAGAAGGAAGTACTTCTTCACACAATGCACAGTCAACCTGCGGAACTCACTGCCAGGGGATGTTTTGGCCTTCACAAGTATAACTGGGTTCAAAAAGAATTAGATAAGTTCCTGGAGAAAAGGTCCATCAATGTCTATTAGCCAAGATGGTCAGAAATGCAACTCCATGCTCTGGGTATCCCTAAACCTCTGACTGCCAGAAGCTGAGACTGGATTACAGGGGATGGATAATTTGATAATTGCCCTGTTCTACTGATTCCCTCTAAAGCATCTGGCACTGGCCACTGTCGGAAGACAAGATATTGGGCTAGATGGACCATTGGACTGACCTAGTATGTAGCAAACACAGAGGATTCAGACTCGGGCCATGTGGAGGTAAGAAGGAACTAGAGAGGCATCAGTCCATGCTGCCCTTTATACACTTGGTTTGGAGCACGAGACAAACTACTTTGCATGTACAGACCAATGGACACTGCTTACTAAAAAAATTTCCAGACTCGGGCGCGTGGTGCCCAGGCCTATCTGTGTGTGGAATACACATAGCAACCATCACTCGAAGAATAACCATCATTATTCCAAGTAATGTGCACATTGCAAGGACACCATCAACTTCAGAAAAATCGTATTTCTGACTAAATGGTCCTTAAAAAACACTTTTTTCCCTGCAAGCAATACCTAACGTCAGTAGAACAGAGTAGAAAAAATACTTCTCTATTTTTTCCCAGTTGTTTACTTTGTGGTCAGTTAATTCTTTCCTCTGCATATTCAGTCATATTGCCCGTTTGCGTGGATCTTTCACACAGCAGTAGGGGAGATGAAATGTTTTACAATCAGACAACTGAAACTAAGTTTAACTCCTTTTAAAAAAAACTGACTAGACTTCAAACTCAAGGTATTCCTTTAAAATATACTTCTCCCCTCTGCTTGTATTTCTGTAGAGTGCTTTAGCTCAGTCTTTGTAAAACACTAACTGACATTTCTTTTATACTGTTCATCCCAAATCAAACCTACTTACCAAAGAAAGGCACACATGGAGGATTAATGGACCTGAGTTTTGCCAAATATTTCTTATAGTGATCCTCACTCAATTCATGAGCTTCTTCTAAAATCTTTTTCTGTCGACTTGGAATTTGCTGAAAAGATATACAGAACGGTTAGTTAGGAGGGGATTGTGGTCCAGTGCCCCATCCACAAGACTAGGACTGACAGCTGCCACTGCCTTGTTGTGTGACCTTGGGTAAGTCACAGGCCCAGATTTTTAAAGGCAAGTTTGGTGTTGCAACGCTCAGCACAGCAACATCTTAATACCCTTAAAATTCTGGGCCTTTAGCAATTTGGGCCTCGGTTTTCCCATCTGAAAAATGGGATACTAATACTTTGAGATCTAGAGATGAAAATAGCGATATGGGTATAAGAATCAGGACACTGAACCTCCAACCCAGGTCAGCTAGGGCTCTTATAAAAGCCTGACTTTCATACATATCCCTCAGCCCCTGACCATAATCTTGCCTTGATTTCCTCTCAATCATAATATTGGTAGCATCTCTCTAAAACCTTTAAATCCTGCAAATGCCTATGGAAAACGCAGTTACGCACCCTCATGTCAGTGAGGGTCAAGCAGCCCAATCAAGTGGGTATGGATCCTATGCTAAAGTATATGGAGGGAACCTGCTAGGAGATGCAGACTTTCTTCCTGTTTCCTGCAGCTGGCGTGTTCCACCTCTTTCCCCAGACACCCATTGCTCTGATCAATCTGCCTATGCCTTTCTGATAATCCATCTTTTATGTTCAATCTTGCCCATTACTGGTTTCAGGGACTCGGCTCTGGTGATTTGCCATGTCTTTCTGCCTTGCTCACCACTATATTCACTTTGGGGACTCCTGAAATTAGAGGTAAGCACCTCTGACATTACACAGAAATTTATAGCTATATTTTACACTCTCATACAATCTTCCATGGGTGATTTTACTTCCCTTGGGGAAGCCAGAGGCACTGTACACTTATATTTGTGGTGCAGCCTGCACATTGTTGAAGTATAAGCTTTTCCTGCTTTATGCACAGTAGTCCTTGCCAATGGTTCAGTTGATCTGCTACATCCAATGATCTACCCTGAGGACTAAAGCCTCAGATGATGCAAATAACTGAAGTCATAATTGGAGGAGTTCAGAGAACTAGGTACAGCACTACAAATGGAACTATGCACACATGTGCAGTACATCTGGGGACTCGCCATCATTGGTTTTTTCCCTCCCCAACAACTCAAAAGCGATTGAAGGAATTTAAGTAAAACTTTTCAGAAACATTCATCTTTGGTCAGAGATTCAGTCCAAAAGTTGTAGAAAACTGTAAGCATCTGAAAATAAGGCGTTATAATAGTGATCGTTTTCAACCTTTAACTATAGTATTTGCTGTCACTGACCCTGTAATAAACCACCATTTTTTAGAAAGTCTAACAATTGAGCTATAACAAATTTCCTTCATCCCATTTTTTCCCTTCAGTTTTGAGTGTTGGTGCATCTATTCTTCCATATTTTTCATTAACTGCTTCCCCTTATTTGTAATATTTCTGTATTGAAATTTTTTTTTTTTTAAGTATCAGTTGAAAAGTTTTTCTTCATCTTCCCTTTGAGACACCGTTCTTCCTCTGTTTATTTCAGGTTTTTAACTCTCATCCATCTCTCTGCTATATTCTTTCACTCTAGTTTTCTGCTTTTTTCTCCTCAGTCCCTTCTAGTCTCTCCTCTCTGTCTTGTGATTGGCAGTGCCTATGCCCAGACAGTGTGAACACTGAATACAAAAGCAAAGGCTCCTTCAAAGCCCAAGAACCATTTACCACCCTTAATGTGCTACTGAAAGGAGAAGCATTTATAGTAACAGAATGTAACTTAACCGTTTCAGTTTCTAGATTGAAAACTGAAAACATTGTAACCTACCTCAAATGTGTGATCCAGTCTATACACAGGTGAAGAGTTCATAGCACTCACAACTTCAAGAACACCATTGAAGTTATTTAGCTCCTGAAAAACTTGCAGGATCTCAATTATCCGACTCACTACATTTACTCTTTCCTCTAGGTTTTCTGTTTCTACGATGCATCTAAGTACACAAGCAGAACGCTAATTTTGTAGAAATAAAACAGAGCCAGAACTCTGCCAAGCAACAAAGATTCAGAGATAGCACAAAGTGTACCATTTTGAAATGTTTCAACAGATCCAACAAGGCCCACCAAATAACTGGAGGGAGATTTAGAAACATTTAGAACAAGTTAGGTCCCATTTCTCAGGTTAAAAAGCTGGGAATATTAGAAGTAGGCTTCAAAAGATTAGATTTTTATCAATAAACGTTGATAAACACTGATTTCAACATACACACACAAACCAACACAAAAATATTTCCATCAATGAGGATAAAAGTTTATAGACAGGAAAAGCAAGAAAAATGCTGCTTGAGAACTTAGAGTTTGATTTAAGGACATTTACTTTGTGTATTTTGACATGTGATGTTGACAATTTGTGTTTTAACAGTTATAAAGCTTTAACTATCTGAATCCCAACATCTACTGTCATTAAATAATTATTGTCTGACACCCCCCTTGTCTGACCTTGCAAAAATTTTCCACAATTGTGAAAGTTTAAATATATAAAAATTAACAAAAAAGCTTAAAACCCACAATTTTGTACAACTGTGAACATTTTTATCGTTTAAATCAAAACCAGTGCTTAAAAATAAACATTTTCTGTCGAAATTATAAAAAAAAATGAAAATCAAATTCTGCCAAGCCTACTTACAAGCAGCTGTTCTCAGAGGCAAACTAAACATTTAGCCATTGCCCAAGTAGCGGCTTCCCCAAGGCAAAATTTCTCCTCAGGTTACCTCTCAGGAAGCATCTGAATGAACTATATAGATCCACTAACATTCCAGAAGTAGAGATTTAAAAAACAAACAGAAAACCTCTTACTTTTCAAACCATAAAGTGAGATTAGTGGTGTGCCGTATCATTTTGAGAAGGTTGGGAGAATTAATTTCTTTATCTTCCTTGGTCCACACACTTCCAACTAGTTCTGATGGCTGCACAGCTCTAAAAGAAATAATAAAAAAATAAAGCATAATATAAAACTTTTAAAAAAAGACTACCATTATTCCAAAAAAAGTCTTAATTATCAGTGAATTTTAATTTAGTGAAGGACCACTGCTTGGAAAAAAAAAAATACTTAGCTTACAGCAGACTACCATGATCTCAGAATCAGGAGCTATTCTCCTCTACTATAGTGAAATTAATAGTATGTTTTAATTATAGGTGCTTAGATACCTTGATGTACATGATATAAACATACAAATATTTTCACTTCGTGGTGCATCTTTAAACTCTTTTGCTGCATAATTAACAACCTAGCACACGACATGTGTCAAGAGGGTATGCCAATAGCGGGGATCTGTACAGAGGGCCTGCAGAAGTAATTTTGGGAATATTTTGAGTTTATGTAATAATTAGTATAGTAAATTCAGTTTTTCAATGGAGGAAAAATACCTGTAAAGATCTGACTCGAGTAAAGTGAGCTGTCGAGCAATTTCTATTGGGTGCAAAGTGAGCAAGTCAAAAGTTTCTGGCTGTCCTGGCTTGCTTATATGCCACTCAATTGCAGGAGGTGAACTTTCAAAAGTAATATTGTGGCTTGGCCCAATGGCTTGTGCCTGCTTTTTCCGGTAGATTATCTTTGTGATTGATTCAACCCATTTCTTCATAGCTTTACCTGGAATAAAGACATCATTAATATTTATTTAACCCTTTTAATTCTGTGTTTCTCCAAAGAGGCTAATGTCAATTTTTAAATCTCCGTGTTACAAACATTGTGCCTCAATACTCAGAGGTAAGTGGCTCACTCACACAAAGCCAAGCAGCGGCAAAGCTAGAAATAGCAGTAGGAGCCCAGTGATCTTGGTAGTAGCATGTACGTAATTCCTTCTGAATTAATGGGAGTTTCACACATGGAACTGAAGGGAAAACTGGACCCCAGAAAAAACAGTTACTAACCTTTTCTGTAAATGTTGTTCTTTGAGATGTGTTGACCATGTCCATTCCACTTCAGATGTGTGGATGGCCAGTGTGTTAGTGTTGAACATCCTTCCATTAGTGGTACCTGTTGGGGCAGAGCCGCCCTCAACCTCTCTCAGTTCCGTCTTATCGGACAGACTCCAATAAAGAGGGGAAGGAAGGTGCGTTGTGGAATGGACACGTGCAACACATCTTGAAGAACAACAGTTACAGAACAGGTTAGTAAGCATTTTTTCTTCGGGTGATTGCACATGTCCCTTTCAAGTCAGGTGACTCACAAGCATTACAAACTGGAGGTGGGATCAGAATCTACCTAAATAATGATTAAAGGACCACACGTCCAAATCTTCCATCATCTCTAGACTGCTGGATGATGGTATAATGAGACACAACAGTATGAACTAATGACCAAGTTGCAGCTCTACAAATGTCCTGTACAGGCACATGAACTAGAAAAGCTCAGAAGCTGCTTGTTATCTTGTTGAATGTGCCAGCACTGTGCTGGGCAGAGTCGCAATGTGTCGTAGCACAAATGTATGCAGTAGGAAATCCATAATGATTATTCTTTGAAATAAGACCCTTCAAACTGTCTGCCACTGCCACAAACAGCTGTGAGGACAATCTAAACAGTTTCTTCCAAGGAGAAAGCTAATGCTCTCCTGACAGCCAATGCATGGAATCTTTCCTTGTCCTTATGAGAATGAAACTTCTGAAAGAAGATTGGTAAGTATATTGGCTGATTGGTAAGTGTGACATTACTCTGGTCAGAAATTTTGGATGTGGGCATAAGTACACTTTGTCTTTGTAAAAGACTGTATAAGGTGGGTCAGACACCAGGGCTTGCAATTTTCCTACTCTCTGAGGAGAGACAATCGTCACCACAAAGTTCACTTTCATTAAAAGATGAAGTAATGAGCAGGTAGCCAACAGATCAAAGGGAGGACCAATCAGCCTTAACACCAGATTTAAGTCCCAAGGAGGGATAGGATACTCCACTTGGAGAAATAAAGGGTCCAGACCCTTTAAGAACCTGAATGACACTGGTTTGGAGAATACAGAGCAATCTGCAATTGGAGGGTGGAAAGTGGAGATAGCTGCTAGGTGAACTCTGATGGAAAGACCTTGATGTTTCAGCTGTAACAAATAGTCCAGGATATGCTGTATAGGAGCCCAGAGTGGAGAAACACCTTTCTGCTGAGACCACAAGAACTGCTTTCATGTCAACAGGTAAGTGTACTTAGTAGGTGGTTCCTGCAGCTATTCAAAAGAATGTTTTGTATATTCCTTGGACAGACCTCCTGAGGTACTTCCCATGGAATATCCAGGCTGTAAGATGAAGAGTCACTGGTTAGGATGAAGGAGGTGACCGTAGTTCTGAGAGATCAGGTCTGATTCTGGAGGTTATGTCAGCGGAGCCCAAATTGAGAGGCTCAGCAGAGTGGAAAACCAATACTGGGAAGGCCCCACTGGTGTTATGAGGATTGTACGAGCATGATCCTGCTTGATTTTTTATAATAATATGGGGAGGAGCAGAACTGGAGGGTAAAGCATAGATGAGTCTGTCCTTCAGGGTAACAGAAAAGCATCTGTCAGGGATGCTGGATTGTGACCCACTCTTGAGAAAAAAAACAAAAACAAAAAAAATTGCTGACACTTTCAGATGTGACGAGTTGTAAACAGGACTACATGGGGAACCTCTATACTTGAAAAATGACTCTTACTATATTTGGCTGGAGATACTACTCATGGTGACTGGTGAAAGACCTGCTCAAGGAATCTACTAAAGTGTTCTGAATACCCAGACGGTGTTTAGGGTGAACCTTATTGGTGATACAAAACTCCCAAAGCTGTATTCCCCCTTAACACAGGAGATTCAATCTGGCCCCTCCTTGTCTGTTCACATAAAACATTGCTGCTGTATTCTCCATAAGAACTAGGAAATTTCTTCTTTTCTGTGGGGAAGGAAAGTGTGATAAGCTAAGTGAAGAGCTCTCAACAACCTCACATTTATGTGGAGAGCTATCCATCTCTTGGCCAGACCAGAGACTCCCCAGGTGGGTTCTGCAACCTAGCGAAGAAGCCTCTGTAACCAAAGTCAATGTTGATTGTAGAGGAACAAAAGGAACTCTCATATGTACATTGGCTGGATACACTCACCAGTTCAGAGAGCTTAAGACCTTCTCTCAGTCCTACTAGCTGTAGATGGCAATGAAGGTGTTTGCCAAACCACCTTTGTGGGTTCTAGAATATCCTCATTTATGGAGAGAGCCACTCAGGAGGCCTTGCTGACCCCAAAATGTCCACCAATCTGTGCATGCTTATCTGAACTACTTCTACCTGTAATTCCAGGGAGGAAGCAACCCTCTTCAACAGAGGTGGAGCCTCCCTTTACAATTCCACTGGAGGAACCACTGGGCCAGTGCCCAACAGCTGAGCTCTATCTGCAGGTAAGTCAGAATGAGCATTCATTGGTGCTAGACAAGAAGTCTCCTGAACCGCTGGTGAAACTGGAACGGACCGAGACAGGAGACTGTGTGCTGCATCTTATGCCTCTGGCATTGAGAGGTTCCCTTGATGCTGTTGCTGCTGCACTGAAGAGGTCAGCACCCCTGGCTGGGATGGTGCTCCAGCAGTGGTCAGTCTCAACAGCACCTGTACTGGAGTAAAGGACCCTGCCTAACATGCTATTTGCACCAGGGAGTGTCTCCTCATCAAGGACACTCTTTCCTGTTTCCCAGCATGCTTGCTGGTTGACAGTGGTGGGAACCTCAATCTCTTAGAGGGTGGATCCTTCAACTCACCCTACCATTGTTTCTTCCTTAGCACCAGGGAAGAAGATGGGTGCCGAGACTCCACAATGTCCAGAGAAGCATGCCTAACAGAAGTAAAGGCTTGGTGCCCACTCTGGGCAGCAGGAAAGCTCTGAAGGTGGACACAGAGCCGTCTCCATGAGGCAGTAACATAGTCTCACCTTTCTGTCCCTTTTAGTTTGGGGATTAAAGTCCCTGCAAATTTGGCGCCTGCCCCAGACATTAGTCTCCCCAAGGCACTTCAGATGCCTGCAGGGCAGGTCACTTATTGGTATCAACTCGTAGCATTTGGTGCAAGGCTTGAAGCCCAGAGACTGAGTGGCGCCTTGGTACTGGGCATCAGCTCCCAGACAAGTGGAAACCAAAATATACACCAAGAACAATACTAAATAAAACAAACATATCTCAACTAACTATAAAACTACAGATGAGTACCAACTATATATACTAGAAAAACAAATTCCCAGCAAGGGAAAAAAACACTTGCAAGAGCAAGCTACCATGCTCTGACTACTTTCATGAGTGGTAAGAAGGATCGGAGGGGAGGCTGGGGGCAGCTCTACCCTTCATAACAATGAGCAGCAGTATGAGGTAGCAAAGGGCATACTTCCTGCGCTGACAGGTATCACTGTGGAATGGACACATGCAATCATTCAAAGAACTCCTGCACCCCAGTCTTATGCTCTGTCCACAAGACCGGAGATTTCCAAACTGGCCAGTCTACATAATTTGCTGACAGTCCACTGTGAACTGATTAGTCACATGCTTGTTCTCTTCCTGTTTCAAGCCGCTAAATATACATTAAACACTTTCCTAATATAACCTTTTCCTGTATGCAACAGCTGTAGCTGCCACAGGGATGTTTCATTATTAAAAATGAATAATGTTTGCTACACAATTATGAACTGGAGTGGGGGGGCAGCCTATGTGATAACCTCTCCAGATGTAGCCCATACTGTGAAACAGCCTGAGAATCCCTGCTCTAAAGTACACTGTTTCCTCCATTAAGCTTTTATGAAAGTTACTCCTAACTATAGCTTAAGGGATTTCCCCCAATAAGCAGGTGACCAAAGACTATTTTGACCTGCTTTCAAAACCAACCACTCAGTTGCTGGCAATTTCCAATTATAGCAATTCATTTTCAGTATAACTAGAATCACATTTTGCTATCAGAGTTAAGTAACATGGATCATATTTTTCTGAACAGGCACCATATTTTTGGGAATGAAAATAGCAGTTGACTTTTAAATAAAGGTTTATTCAGGGTATGCACAATGCGTATGAGTAACGTAAGTCATCATAAGCACCCATTTCATTTTCCTTCATCCACTGACCGCAACGAAGCATCACCACGTAACAAAGATGTCTAACACTGGACATATTCTAAAATGCTATTTATTTTAATCATAAATACCTCTGACTGTCCCAATGAATTCTTCCAATCGGTGCAAAAGATCTACATCTCTCTCAAAGTCATAGAAGTGGTGTTCTACCCAGTGTCGGCATACATTTAACACTCTACAACATTAAAGGAGAGATTATAAACACTTTGTGGGAAGAGACTGTCTGTTAGTCTATGTCTGACAGTGCCTGGCACTCTGGCTAAGATGGGATCTCCAGGTGCTACTGTAAGAATTAGACCATACAGGAGGGTGAACCAAGGGATCAATTGCAGCTAATATACAGTTTTCATTTTACATTAAATATTCACAAAAGAATGTGCACAGCTAGTTCTTGCCTTAAATACATTTACCGTATATACTCGTTCATAAGCCAAATATTTTTGGTAAAAAAGTGACATCAAAGAGCGGGGGGCGGCTTATAAACGGGTCTACACCAAAATGTGATCATTTTAAACTCTATGGAATCATTGAATATTTAATACATTGTCATTTTGTTTACCTGGAGCATCTGCAGGCATGGAGCCCCTCAGCTCCCTGTGGCTGCAGTTTGCCGTTCCCAGCCAGTGGGAGCTGAGAGGCTACATGCCTGCAGACGCTCCAGGTAAACAAAACCTCCCGACCCGCCAGCAGCTTACCCTGACGACCAGGAGCCAAAGTTTGCCAACCCCTGAAATATAGGTTCAGCTTATGAAAGGGTCATACAGTTTTTGCTATTTTTACCTAACCATCTTGGGGTTGGGTGGGGGTGGGGGTGTCAGCTTATAAACGAAAGGACTAATGAACGAGTATATACGGTATATATTAATTTCACCTGAAAGCTCTGAAGAATGCTGTCAGTTAGAAAACAATGTTACTTACTTAGGTCACATCTACATTAGGAATGCTTTGCTGGTATAGATGTAGCAATATACTACTCTAGTAAAGCACCTCTAGAGTGGATGCAGCTTATACTGGCAAAACTGAGGGATTGTCTTCACTATGGAGCTAAATCGGTGCTGCTGCAATTGACGCAGCAGCATCGATTTAGCGGGTCTAGTGAAGACACGCTCAATTGATGGAAGAGCACTCTCCCATCGATTCCTGTACTCCACCTCAACAAGAGGTGGAAGCAAGGTCAGTGGGAGAGCATCTCCTGCTGACATAGCGGAGTGTGGACCCTGTGATAAGTAGATCTAAGCTACATTGTCTTGAATTACGCTACTAACATAACTCACATTACGTAGCTTAGATCAACCGGCACCTGTAGTGTAGACCAGGCCTGAGATTTTGCCAGCATAGCTTATTACAGCTCCCTGAGTAAAACAAGCTACACAGGCAAAAGTGCAGGTTTGCCAGTATAACTAAGTCTACAGTAGCCTTACTGCTCCATCCCTCAAGCCACTAGAAGCACAGATTTCAGAAAACGCATTAGGTAGCATTAGTGCCTAATTTGCATCATAGCATTTTAGAACCTAAAACTTTATAAAAGCTGACCCCTTAACCTGTCCTCACTTCTCCTCTATTTCAGAGAGTTTCAGAAGGATTCCAAAGTATACCAAAGGTGGGAGGGATAAGGGTGCATCTGCAGAGATAATACATTCAGAGAACTTCATTTATAAGAAAATCACTTTTTTTTGTTGTTATCCAATGAGTTATCTACCGTAAAGAAAGGAGCTTTGTGGTTCTATAACTGTTTATATGCTGAATCAACGAAACTGAGGATGCGTTATTAGGTGGGAATCAGGGTCCTGATTGCTGTGATACAAACTAGGCATAAGTGCCTCCTCATAGCTTTACCACTTTGTCAGTGACTCTGTGGCTCATGAAGAATGAAGAGACTCCTTGTGGGAATCTGCAGAGGCACTCCACGAAGGAGAAGTTTTATATCTGCATTTCTCTAATACTCACCGCAGCTGTACAGGTTGTATATATTCTTTCCTAAATCGTTTCAACTCTGCACTAAGAGGCTGATCTCCATTCTCCATAGCTATACGATCAGCTTCTGTTGGCTCAGGCTCTGGAATTTCAAACCTAGCATGGGAAAAACAAAAAAGTCTAAACCTTTACATTCATTTAAATGATGTAAACAGGAACCAGTAAATTTGTTGTGTTAACCTCTCTCAGACCATGCACTAACAAAACTATTAAGAGTTTGATTCAATTGAAGATACCTCTGCTTTCTCCCCTGCTAGTCAAAAAGTTTAGAGGGTTTCCATTAAATCAGACCCTTACTAGTTAGTAAGTGTAGAAAATACCACTTACTAAATTGGAAATAATAATAAATGTATCTTATGTCACTACATAAAAAAAATAAAAATAGAAGATAGCAACACAGTCACAGTATGTGCCAATACAGACTGCAAAATGACAAAACCTT
Organism: Mauremys mutica; assembly: GCF_020497125.1. Lineage (NCBI taxonomy): Eukaryota > Metazoa > Chordata > Testudines > Geoemydidae > Mauremys > Mauremys mutica. The sequence goes on along the minus strand of NC_059074.1, from coordinate 207,462,763 downwards.
TGGGGCAAGATCCTCATCTGGTGTAACTCAGCGTAACTCCATTGACTTCAATGGAACAGTATCAATTTACATCACTTGAGGATCAATCTTTTGGACCTCATAATCCTTGGATTTGAAAATTTTTAAGAGAGACCAGTGACAAAAATTGAAGCCATCTTTTTTAAATGTTAAATTTTAAAATAAAAAGATTTTTTTTAATCCCACACCACATTAAAAAAAGAAAAAAGAAAAGAGATCCCTTCTCATATGGACCAATGCAGCAAGCACTCCAGTGAAGATACAAAAAAGTCACATACCTTTCTATCAGAAGACTCAATAGTTCTTGAGGTTTGCAAAAGGATCTATATGTCGTGAGAAATGTCCGAACAAAATTTGGGTCTAGGACACACAAAAAAAACATTGCTTTCTTTTCAACAAATTTGCTAATTATAATACTTCACAAGTATTCAAAGTGAATGGTTTTCTTTAAACCTAAGTGTACTTGAAAACACTCGGACTATTAATGGATACCTGTTATACAGTACACTGAACATTTCCCTGTTTTAGTGGCAAGTTAGTACTTTTTGGTATGGCAATACAAGGCAGAATGAATAAAATCAATTTCAAATGCATTTTAAAATTATTCACAGAAAACACTTGTTTTTCCCCTCTCAATTATTAAAAGAACTGGAAAAATTCTTACAATGTTGCACTTAGTGCATTTTTATAAATGCACATAAATGCCATTTTATGAGTGAGTCATCTAGTCCAGCACCCTATTTATGACAGTGACCAGTGCCAGATGTTTCAAAAGAAGGAGTCAGAAACCCTATAATGGGCTATTATGGAATAACTTTTTCATAGGGAGATGTTTCTTCCTAATTCCATCACTAGTGTGACCACTGCTGGATAGTGTGTCCACTTCTGCTGTCCACCAAGAAAAGTATGGAAAAATTAGAGAGGGTTCAGAGAAGAGACACAGGAATGATTAAAGGATTGGAAAACATGTCATATTGAGATAATCAAGGAGTTCAAGTTATATTTAGTTTACCAAAGAAAGTTGGGGTTACTGATCACAGGCTAAAAGTATCTACAGTGGGAACAGAAATTTGGTAAGAGGGCTCTTCAGTCTAGCAGACAAAAGGTATAACAAGATCCAATGGCTGGAAGTTGAAGCCAGAAAACTTCAGACTAGGAAAACGGCACAACTTTTTAGCAGTGAGAGTTCTCCCGCCAGCATAATTAAACTGCCCCCAACGAGCGATGGTAGCGATGTCAGCGGGAGAGCTTTATCTGCCAATGAAGTGCTGTCCATACCGGTGCTTCTGTCAGTGAAACTTCTGTTGGTCAGGGGGGTGTTTTTCTCAGACCCCTGACCAACAAAAGTTTTGCAGACAAAAGTGCTAGTGTAGACAAAGCCACAGATACTGTCTTAAGTCCATGATTTTTGGTCTTTAGCAGAGTTATGGATTTACGTTCCCAGGATCATCTTTTGAAGGCGTTTCCTTGGAGGACAAGGACTAAAAGGTCAGATATGGAGTGATCTTTTCGTAAAAAGCGTTTGCCCACAGGTGATATGGTGTTTTTCTTTTTCTGTGTTCATTCCACTCCCCGTTAGATTTCCACCACAACTTTAGCAATCACCATCCCTCCATCAAGCTCTCTCTAGAACACCCCCATGCCCCTAACCCTGCTTTGTTGTAGAATGGTAGAGGTGTTACCTACCCACTTCACCCCAAATGGTCTCTCCTAACATGTGTTAACTCCTTATCTGTTCCACCTTGTATTTAGCTGTGACACTCTGAATACCTTTCGCAGACCTGAAGAAGAGCTGTGTGTAATTTCAAAAGCTTGTCTCTTTCACCCACAGAAGTTGATCCAATAAAAGATATTAATTCACCCACCTTGTCTCCTTAATAAGACAGTCATGCAAATAATGAAAATTGGGGATTTCCCTTTACTCAGTATGGGACGAGAATGTCATTTTTACAGAGCTGAACTGCACTTTTACACTTAAAGACAAAACCTTTCAAACTTGAGTGCCAAACAGTAGGTGTTTACATCCAGAACAAGGAGCACTTGAATTTTTTAGATGCCAAACAATGGTAGTTGTAGGCAGTCAGCACATGTGAAAATCAGGCCCCCTATTTAGATACCTGACTTGGCTCCAAACTCAGAAACCATGAGCAAAACTATTTAACTATTTGCCTATAAGTAGCAGTGTTTCCACAGAATGATTTTCATTATATATTATTAAAACACACAATGTGTACCCTAAACATGTTTTGTTTAAACCAAAGAGTAGAATGCTTCCACATAATTTAAAAATTTCTTGGCTATTCTACATCTGAGTCATAGCTATTGTTATTTACATTAGAATTTGAGATCAATGTTTAGAGCCACAGAATCCACAGCAGCATAGCTGCATTTGAGGTAAATACAGCAAAACAAATCTAACTTTTTTTCCTTTCAGTTTCTGATTACAGGTGTTATCTTACCAACAAAATCAGTGGCTTAAAAATAATGTATATTATATAGCTAACCAATTTGTAGGTAAAAAAAAATACAGACAACTCCACTTAGTCAGGATGTCCGCTCATGTGATAATTCTCCCTTCAATACAGCCAATTTAAAAGCTAAAAAAGAACAATAACTTATTCTACAAGGATTTATAAATAATCACCCTTGAATTCCTTAAGAAAGGAAACGGACACTATGCTGACGCACAAATACTCTTAACATATCAAAGCTTTAAAAATAGAACAGCACTGCCCTATAGATAAAAAAATTGCCAGGAGCCCCTAACCTTAATGCTCTTACACAAACATCAGGAAAAGGGGGGGCGGGGGAGAGAGACACACAAACAGGTTTATGCAAACAGGGTCAAATGGTCTCCTTTAGTGTTTAAACTCTGTGGAAAGGGGCTTGATGTAGGGGAAATTTCTCCATGCAGAGATATATTGAACTGTCCCATTATAGGGAGGATGCAGTGGTTTGCCATGCCTCATGGAAAAGGCTGTGGGGCCTGCCTCCAAACCTGGCGACTCCCAGGAGGCCTTCGTCATTATACTGGCTCTGGCCACTGGTGGATGCCTGACTCCCTGGCAGTACTACACCACTGCAGCTGCTCTATCAGAGATTTCACCTTGGTGCCAATGGGAACATTTTTTGCAGATAAGTCAATGTAGCCTGGGGGACAGGCAGGTCCACCCCAGTAGATGAAATCTTGCATAATCAATCATTATGGACCTCTGACTGCAAAAAAAAAGAGATCTGATATTTGATTTTGCCCCAGATCATTCATGTCTTGAGTTTGCAACTAATTTAGCTACACTCTGCTGTTACTTAGAGCACACTTCGTTTATGTCACCTTAGAGTGCCAGGCCCACACAATAAAAGCCTGCTTTATAGGATGTAAGACCTTCGGGGCAGGAACCAAATTTTTGTTCTGTGTTTGTAAAGTACCTAGCATGATGGGATCCTGGTCCATGCCTAGGGCTCCTATGCACTACAAATAATAAATAATAATGCTCACAGCTAGAGAAGTTACATCTTTAAGTTGAAGCACTAAGAGATTTGTGTGCAGCAGTTGCACTGTTTGAGAAAAGGTGTGATTGTGCAATAAGAGACTAACATAATGCATATGCACAAAGGTGCAGAATTAAGGTTGAACACAATTTTTAAACTTCTCTTAACAGAATTTTATGTATGGTGGGAAAACAAATTCTACAATCTGGAATTATTTGGCTAGATGTCATCAGAATGCCCTTTCTTAAGCACCTGAATAGGTCTTGTAAGATGAGCAAATGGAGCCATACTCTCAGCTCATGCACATTATTTAAAGACAATAGGGGCAGTGATACTGTGGAGGATTGCCTCACTCACTCTGCATCTCCTAAATATGCAGCAAATCACTGCACTCTTTGCAAGGTATGTAAATTCACTAAAAAGCTAGGTGACTCACATGCATAGGCATCAAATATGTTCACTGAGACTGGATCTAGTTTCCTATGTCATAGTGCTTCCTGGCTAAGTCATTGAACCTCTGTGTTCCTTTGTTCACCAGAAAAGCATGGCTAATCACGCTTAGCATACACAGCGTTTCTCTCATTCTTGGATTTCAAAGCCCTTTGCAAAGGTAGGTATGTTGGAGTCATTAGGCATATCCCTAGATAATTCAGGAAGGTAGAAAACCACAGTATTAATGAAGTCTTTCTGTACTAGGCCTGAATGGAACCAAAGTTATTTTATGCTTGTCCAAAGTGCTTCCATATTAAACTCTAATTGAACTCCCAGGCTAATATTGAGAATGGAATGTGTAACAGCTTCTTATCAGTGTAAGACACCAGAAGATAGGGCCTCTTTTTACTATCTCCTGTTTAGTTTAGAAAGAGGGGAGGGGAGACAGGGTAATAAATTCAGAAGTAAACCAAGGTAACAGCCTTGAAAAGTTACGAGATGAATTGTCTGCTGTCAAAGATGATTTAATTGTTAACTATACACTGTATAGGAGTGGGGAGGAGACTAGTGGGGGGTAATGAGGATGCCTTGTTGAAATCATGTATAAGAAGACACACACAGCTTGTATCTGTGTGTGCAGGATTTGAGATGGTAAATATCTCCCTGGCACCTTACTTGAGCTCAAATAAACTTTTTCTGCATTCTCCACCCTGGTGTGATAATTAGTGCGACGCACACCGGGCAACGAACCACTGTTTGCTGCCTCAGGCCTTTTTGGGCCGGCAACAGTCTTGGCGTCCCTGGGTGGGCTCGAGGCAAAATTATGCCTTGCCCGGACTCCTCCAATGGCCGGTGGACGACAGTCACAGCCGATGCCAGCGCGCACCGGTGCTTTTACCGGGGGCCTCGGCAGGGACGTGTCAGACCGACCTTGGAAGGCACAACGGTGCAACGCACTCAGATAGTGGAGAAGCAGCTGCGGGCGACGGTGAGGAACCGGTCCTGTGGAAAAGGTAGGAACAGTTCAGTGCTGTTAACCTTTTGTTTGCCTGTTAAGACCTGGGGACGCCCAGTGTCTTCCCATAGGTATGGGGCAGGGATGGAGTACAGGCAGGGCATGGTGTATGCCCCCAGAATGCATTCTAGCAAATTGGAAAGTGTTTGGTTTGGATCCAATGATTAAGGGTAAACTAAAAAGGTTCTGTACAGTTGACTGGCCTCAATATCAACTAGAGAGCCAGGAAAGGTGGCCACCAGAAGGATCACTTAATTACAACATGATCCTTCAATTACTTTTGTTTTGTTAGCAAATGGGTAGCTTTTGAAACTGTTTGTATAAAGAGCTCTTGTAAAAATCCCCCACCATATGCCCCAGAGCTGCACTGGGAGGAGGATTGTCCGTAGGAATAATGGTCTTGGTGTGTGTGTGTGTGTGTGTATACCAGTGTGAGTGTCTGTTGCTGGAAGACGCCCAGATTAACCTGTGAAGCAAATGCTAATGATCAGGAGTAGTCTAACGCAAGCCCAGTAACTAGTGGATCTTTAGGAGATCCGACCCACGGTGGGCTGACTCAGCCTGGCATCGTCCGGCGAGGAAGCTGCCTGGGTCTAGGAATGTGTGAACCTATCTTCCCTCCCCCCCCTTCCTTTCCGTGTGGGCTACTGACAGTCTGATCATCTCATTGAATGCAATTAGAGTATACGGCGTTGTGTCTCCCAGAGACTAGCCGACGCTCTTTGCTGAAAGGAGATGTAGAAGAGTCAGTCATCCTCGTTAATCTCTCCTGTGTGAGTGTCCTGTAGGGAGAGATTCTTAGTTTATGAGCCGCTAGCGCGGACAGGGCCCCCCTCTTTGTGTGTGTAAGTGGAAAAGGGGGAAGGGACAGTCTAAACGTTCTACCTCACCCCCTAAGGGTACCCCAGCATAGTACATGTACGTACATTATGGTCCTGAAACCTGCAGGTATTTAGAGAATTGGAATCTTTACACGCGTAAAAATCCATCTAAACAATGTCCATTAGAAGGTACCTTCAATCTAGATAAGATCATATATCTCAGAGGAGCTTTTAATTACCAAAGAAAAAGCCTCTGACACAGTGTGAGCAATTCGTCTAGGAATGGGTTAATTTGAAACTCTGCTAAGCCCAGCGATAAAGAGAGAGCTGCTCTGTGTATTAGGTCAGACTATGTTAAGTACAAAGAAAAATTGCTTTTAGCCCCAGCTGGCTGTGGGAAAATATAGACAGAGGTAAATTAAAGGTAATCTAAGTTACAGAACTGAGATTGCATTTGCAAAGCTTAACTGTTCAGTGAGATTTAACAGTTTTTGCAATCCCAGAGTTGGTATGGCTTGGTGACCTGAACTGGAATCTCTGAAAGAGACACTGCAGGAGATTCCAGGGTGTAAAAGAACAGCTCTCCCAAGAGTGGAAGCATGTTGGAAATACTGGATAAGCTGTATACAGAATAATCTCCCGTCCACCTATTCCCCTTCTCTGAATGTTATATACAGACGTGGCCAGTCTGGATATGTGTGAGTATTAAAGTGGCTTAAGGCTTGGGGAAGCTTTGGGGTTTGGTTATATGGTGTGTTTTATCCTTCCCCCAACGTCCTGCAGTAGATAAATTGGTAACAGATTTGTCACAGTTTGGTGAGTAATTGAGAATGGGGGAGCCCTATAGAATTTACACCATCTATTTGTTTTACCTTTGTTATGTTGTGTTTCTTTTGTTTGGAACTGTTGGTGTTATATGCTGAGGATTGCATGATTAAAGGTGAGCCTACTCTCAGCTGCAGTAAGTCTGAGAACTAGAAAGGGGTTCTACCCCCAGTTGCAGCAGGACTGGGCAATAGAGTAGTTGGAGAAAAAGAACAAATATGTACTTGATAACTAGAATTGAGCAATTAAGAGCATAGATCATGACCCAGACAGCAACTCAAACCTGCACCCAGGGCAAGTTGCAGGCTTTGAGACAGGATTTCTAGTTAGAAAAGGAAGCCCTGGTTAAGCAAGTACCAGTCCTTCAGGGACTTGCCAAAATTTAACTATTTGTGCTCAGCATACGCCGTAATAGTAGTGTGTTTGCTACAAGGGGAGATTAAATAATTAAACACCAGTGGGCCATGTGTTTTGCCCAGGTGGCAAGCCTCACAAGGGAAGACTTAGGTAGTCTTGTGAGTTAAAATGTTTTAGGGAAAAAGACCAGAAGGGTGGGGGCTAGTTGAGAAGCCAACCCCCCCTTAGTTAAAACTGGCAGTGGAGCAAATTGGTGTCTAGGGAAAGAACGGTTCAGCTAGAAAAGAAGGATCGGGCCCAGGCAGGCAGGCAACAGACGGAGAGATTGGAAAACAAGTTGGAAACTTTTGACGGTCTAGTGGAAGAAAGGAGTAAATAGGTATAAACATGGGGATTTCAAATACCCAGGAGGATACTTGTCATAGTGATTTAAGTTGAGAAAAGTGGTTGTTGGAGAAAACAAGTGAGTGATTTAAGGCAGTGTGAAAAGTTAACTCCGTAGTTGCTGGAGGGAACAGCAGTTGAACTTTGTAAAAACGCTAAAGAGAAAAATTCTTGGTGTCTTTGAAATGTTTGTAAATAAATTCAGGCAAAGAAATTATTAGATTGCAATCATTTGGTTATGACCCATTTAGTTGAATTATCTAAAAAATGTTTATATAGTGCTATGTAATTGAAATCTTATTAGGTTCTAAAGGCACTATAAGTGATGATGTTTTCTTTCAGTGTTTAAAAGCAGGAGTTAAAAGTACAAAGCAAGTCAGGAAGCATCTGTATTGATGCAAGTTATCTAACTGATAAAGTAGAAGTCACTGAGACCAAAGCTGCCTATGAAACATATATATGAAAATATGGGGTAATTCCCCTGTTTTGCCTGAAATCAACTAAGGTATTTGTATATTTTCAGTGATGATTGATTGCCCAGAAAGGGTAGACTTCTGTTTTTGCCTTTCAGATAATCAGAGAAAACTGATGCTAGCTGAACAGCATTCAACATACCATGCCTTTGATGGCACAGTAAAAATTATGTTTTATGTTTTATGTTCTGTCTTGTGGTGTCTGTCTGGTGGCCAAAATTGTTTTGTTTATGGGATGGTCTGGATTGGAATACAGATACTTGTTTTGTTCAACTTGGAATACAAAGTGCTTGGATAAATTGGGAAAAATGTGATATACTAAAGTCTAATACATCTCCTTAAGTAAGAGAAAGAGAAATTTTATTGGCCAAATCTTTTAATTGAAAATTGTTAATAAAACTTGCATACTAATAGTTTTTGGAAGCAAGGACATGGAAAGTTAACCCACTCCCCATATTATATTTGGATCCTTCTGGCTATCTCAGATTTCTAGCCAGAGGGCTGGGGATGGTGGGAAACTATTGGACTAGAGGCTCTATGAAATAAACTCATCAAAGTGGGTGTGCTTGTCCTAGCTTGTTGTCCCAAAGCTTTGACGAAAGTTATTTTAGTAAAAGGATAGATGTGACAAACTTTAAATAATAAGACTAATGTACTGTATAAAGGCAATGTATATGTGTTCATTGTTAGAAAAAGATGTATAAGTGAAGGCTAAGTTTCCTTTGTAGGTTAAAAGAAGCCTTTGTAGGAAAAAGGAAGAAGAACGAGTTAACTGAGGAAAAATAGCTAACATGCTGAGTTTAAAGATAGGGCATTAGCCCCATTTCAGGACACTGCTCTCAGCTAAGACTTAGCTAACAACCAAGACAAGGGAGGCTTAAATGTGCCCACACAGCTGTAAAGTCTGCAAATCGCTGACAGGCACTAATGAAATGTGTTAGGTTTCTTTTTTCACAGGTAAAGATGCACTACACAAAGACCCTAGGAGTCCTGCCACCCTTGGAACCAGGAAACTGGATTAATGTAAAGCTCCACCAACGAAAGACTGCTTTTGCTCTATGCTGGAAAGACCCTTATTAAGCCCTGCTGACCACCAACAGCGTTGTGCAGTGTCAGAATCCAGGATTTCCTGACCAAAAAGGACATTAAGGACTGACCCTGGTGTAGAAACCAAGAATTATACACTGGCAGGAAGAAATTTGTGGGACCCCTGTTTGAGACTGTGGTATTGATTAGATTTTGGGGTTTATTCTACAGGCTGCGCCCTGTGGTTTGGATAAATCCTTCAGCATGTATTGCTCACAAGGGGCTGCCATTAGATTAGCACAACAGAAAGCCTGGGTTGTTTCCTCTGCAAGAAGAGGGAATTGATCAGATCTCTGTGGACTCAGGCCAATAATACAGCAGCCATTTGAAATATTCTTACAAGCTGGGAACATGATAAGAAATTGGGCCAACTAGAAGGGGCCACTAGCCTTATTTTTAGAGCTCAGCTATCCCAAATACAGGCTGGAGTTGGTGGGTTACATGTCATTTCCACCCTCAGTTCTATGACCCAGAAGTTGCTGACAGAGATGGTATTGAGAATCACTGAGACTGGGAAGGTATTGCAGTGGGATCTGGTATATTTAGATGGATCTTGAGCACCAGACTTGGCCCACTGCCCTTACAGACTATCAGGAACCATCTGATCTGTGGTCAGGGGGATGACATACTTGGACACTTTCTGGATGGAAGTATGCACATTCACAATGCTCCTTCCAGGCATGAGGACCGGTTAGGGTGGGTGTGGGCTTCCACATACCGAATCCTACCGGGTCCATAGGGAGGATGAATGTGGGACTGAATACCCCAGCTCCCTAGAGTTTAATTGTTTTTTGTCTTCAAAGTATGAGAAAACTCAGCCAAATGTTTGTTGAGTATTCTCAAAGGGGGGGATTGTTGGAGTCATTAGGCATATCCCTAGATAATTCAGGAAGGTAGAAAACCACAGTATTAATGAAGTCTTTCTGTACTAGGCCTGAATGGAACCAAAGTTATTTTATGCTTGTCCAAAGTGCTTCCATATTAAACTCTAATTGAACTCCCAGGCTAATATTGAGAATGGAATGTGTAACAGCTTCTTATCAGTGTAAGACACCAGAAGATAGGGCCTCTTTTTACTATCTCCTGTTTAGTTTAGAAAGAGGGGAGGGGAGACAGGGTAATAAATTCAGAAGTAAACCAAGGTAACAGCCTTGAAAAGTTACGAGATGAATTGTCTGCTGTCAAAGATGATTTAATTGTTAACTATACACTGTATAGGAGTGGGGAGGAGACTAGTGGGGGGTAATGAGGATGCCTTGTTGAAATCATGTATAAGAAGACACACACAGCTTGTATCTGTGTGTGCAGGATTTGAGATGGTAAATATCTCCCTGGCACCTTACTTGAGCTCAAATAAACTTTTTCTGCATTCTCCACCCTGGTGTGATAATTAGTGCGACGCACACCGGGCAACGAACCACTGTTTGCTGCCTCAGGCCTTTTTGGGCCGGCAACAGGTATGCATGAGTAATTCTGTATTAAAAATGAGTGACAGAGGTTCAGAAGGGTTACTACCTCACCCAGTTTCACACAGCATGTAAGTGTCAGATCCAGTGGCTGAATTCAGGTCTGTGACTCTAACTCAATGCCTATCACAGTACCCGCCCAGGGCAACATAGGCAAATCAGTCAATTTTTCTGTCTCAACTTTCCAACCTATCAAATGGGACTAAAGTTCCCAGCTCTGCCACAGAATTGTGTGACCCTGAGCAAACCAAATAACCTCTCTCTGGCTCAGCGACGCCACCTCTAAGCTTTGTTAAATAGGGGTTGTAAAGCACAGGGAATTATTAAGTGCATTTGGTGGAAGAGTCAGGACTCTTCTTGGCTACCACCTTGTGCTTAGTACCATATGTAGGTTAAGGGGGCATTTTGGTGGGGAATACAGCAAAAGAAACATCTCTTTTACTAGATCCTGTGTTCCTAAAATAATTTAGAAACTGTTCCTTTCTGGGCAGATAGAACTCTGGAGAGAGGCTCATAGCTCACTGAGCACAAGCATACAAACAGGGCGTCCTACCAACACTAGGAACATTGCCAAATGTATTAATAACTTGTATCAAATCGTTGTGTATGTGCAAAGGGTGAGTCTCAAAGGCCTATAACTAAGCCAAATCAAAACAAAGCATTCACCAGAAAACTCAAAAAGGTACTTTTCCTTTGGGGCTGTTGCCCTTCTAAATACTGCCTTCATTTCCCCACGTACTTTAGTGCTCAAACTTTTCAAACCAATGTCACAAAACCAATTCTACTTAAAATGTCTTGGCTTTTGCTCTCAAACACTGCTGAACTGCCTTTGCTCCAACTTCCAAAACATTCACGGGACAGAAACCAAACAAATAAAATTTCATCCCCAAAGGCTAAAAGGTTTGAAAAGTTATGAGCAAATGAGAACAGAGACTTAAAATAGTTTTGCTGTAACTGCATCTGGAGTACTATGTTTATTTATTCATAACACATTTTAGAAAGATATTAATAAATGCAAGTGCATTCAGAGAAGAGCAATAAAAGTGATTGAGAGTATGGAGAGATTCATTGACAATAGAGATTAAAAAATGAAATATAGATAGCTTAGTTAAATGATGGGGGGGGAGGAGAATGGGACACAGGATGGACTGAAAGCCACCTACAAATATTCAAGGCTCTAATCTTGCAATGTGTAGTGTGTCAGTTCCCTGAAGGGCAGAGCACCAAGGATGGAGAGCAATTTACAATAGTTTTAATTGAATGAAATTGAGAAAGGAAAAAAATTACAGCTGAATATGAGGAAAAGCCCTCATTGCGAGATGAATTAGGGTATGGAATAGTCTCCTTATGGAAGTGTTGGAAGCACAATTAATTGGGATTTTCAAAATTAGACTGGCAAAAACACTGGAAAATGTATTCTAAAGAACAATTCCACGCTGATAGGGGTTGGACTGAATGACCTAATAAAGGGGTGCCCAACCTACAGCCCACCAGAGCACTTTAGGAGGTCCACGGCCTGCTTCAACACAATATACTAACAGCCTATTCATTAACGTTTTGTCGTCATGTTTACATCATTTTAGTTTATACAACTGTGTAAACAGACAATACAAGTACATAGAAACAATCAGTGGCGGATTTAGAGTTAGTGGGGCCTTGTGCTCAGCTTCATTCTCTCTGATCTCCCCCCCCTTTTCATTTTTCCCCCTGCATTCTCCTCCTGGGGCTCAGGGCTGAGGGTGCAGGGTCTGGCCAGGAGTTTGGGTGAGGGAGGGGGTGTGGAGCATTTACATGAGGCAGCTCCCGTTTGGTGCACGGGTTGCAGGTGGCTCTGCTTGTCCTGTACTTGCCCTGCAGGTCCCATTGGCCACGATTCTCAGAGCCGCCTCCCACCTCCTCCCCCGGCCAGGCAGGGCTGCAGCCCCTAAAGCCCGGCCCCCTTTCTGAATCCAGCCCTGCGAGCAGGGGCTGGAGAACTCAGGAGGAGCAGGGGCAGCCACACAGCTTGAGAGAAGCAACGGTTTCTCCTTCCAAGCACTGCTTCTCTCCGGCCAGCTGCGCGGCTGCCCTGTGCTCCTCCTGAGTTCTCTGGGCTGCGTTCGCAGCACTCCCGCCACCCGCACCTCCTGCCTGCTCCCCTGAGGCTGCGGGTGAGCCTCCGTCCCTGCTCTCCTGCTCCCCGCAGCCCCCCTGCAGGGGGTGCACCAGTGCTGAGCTGCCTGAGGGCCCGATCCTGGGACTCCCTGTTGCTGGGGGGCCCCATGCCAGGGCACTGTGTTTCCACAGTAAATCCGCCCCGGAAACAATCTAAATACATAAAACAAGCTGAACGTAAAACAAATCAATACAGGTGATTTTAAATCTTATTAAAATATGTAGAATCTGTTTGGCACACACAAGATTGTGCTAGGGTTTATGAGGCCCTCCTGTGTAATAATGTTGGGCACCACTGACCTAATAGATCTTCTCCATCTCTGTCAAAGAATCCAATCCCAATCTCTGATACAGTCTTGATACTGATTCCTAGCCTAAACCTATCCAAGCCAAAGAACTGCCTTAACCTCTCCCTGGTGAAAGCCAGCCTCTCCAAATGTGTTGGAAAATTCTACTACTGTAATTTGTTTTTTCCAATAGGATCTAAAGTTAGCCTTGGGATTACAAAAAGCTACAATACAGGATCTAACAATAATTGAAAAAAATCATAAGGAAGCAGAACAGAAAATTCCACAAAAATCCTACCCTCAACTCTTCAGAAAAGCATTTTTTTAAAAGAAAACGAAATAATTACATATTTTTAAAAGTAAGAATTATTCAATAATATAACATCATAAAAAATCAAAATATATAACTTTGACATGGGGAGGGGAGAAGCTTCCTTGTCTAAATTTGCAAATTACTGAATAGTTTTTAAAAAGGGTGGAGTGTTAAGGACTCAGTTATCCTAAATCAGACTGATTTTACATTAAAAGAAAAAAATACAGCATTGAGTTATTGTACTGCATACTGTTTTGACTAATAAATTTAAGACTTTAGGTTAAAAAAATGAAAAAAACAATTTTCAACTCTATCTTGGGAAGAGGCATCTTCTTTAGGAAATTTACACATTTAAAGCTTTAAAGTAGTAAACAAGAGAATGTGGTTAACATTTCTGCAAACGCAGCACATAAAATATTAAGAAGCAAGGTAACTAGGGATGAGTGCTATTATGTATCTATCTCTACCAAGTACAGATATTTGTAAAGTCGAGTATAGAAGCTTTGTCCCTTTAATAATCTGATTAAGCCTTTATACTGAAATTCAGTTAAATTTAAAGCAAGAAACATGCAACAAATTGTTCCTCCGTAACTACTAAATTGATATTATATCTTGCTTCTTTGCTGCGTGTTCATTTCACTAGCTGCCTGTGCGGGTACAGATTGAATTCAAGGCTGTAGTTTTAAAACAGAATATAGAAACTCTTTCTGAGCCTGTGGCCCTATAAATATCATCACAGCTTATGAGGTCCAAACCGATAGCAACTCCTGAAGCCTGGAACATACAGGAAGAAGTATTGTGTATGGCCCTGGTCCTAAGTACCCATGTATGAGAATAACTTTATGCACATGCATAGTGCCAGTGAGTTCAATGGACTGGGGACTACACCGCTACCCCAATATAACGCGACCCGATATAACACGAATTCAGATATAACGCGGTAAAGCAGCGCTCTGGGGGGTGGGGCTGTGCACTCTGGTGGATCAAAGCAAGTTCGATATAACGCAGTTTCACCTATAACATGGTACGGTTTTGGCTCCCGAGAACAGCGTTATATCGAGGTAGAGGTGTATATTTTTATGTCTATAGTAATGGGGCTAAATAAAGATCTCTTCTCTGGAATCCAGACCCTTAACTCAAAAACAAATTTTATTTCAGAATGTCTTTTATACTGTAAAGCATGTTGATCAGTTGAGGTTTTATTCAAACTGTTTATGGATTTTTTTTTAAAGTGTAAATCTTTTAATCTATTTTTACTGTACCAGTGTTTAGTATGCTTTTTAGGCCACAGGGAAACCTGACAACAGAACAGCTGTGGTTCTGCTGAACAAGAAAAGGCTGGATTTGAGTGGGCCAAATGTGTACGGTCCTGTTCCACAACAGCTCTGTACTTGCACTGGGGTGGGTAAGGGCAAAGCAAAGGCAGGCTGGAGGCAGAGCCACAAGAGATATTACGGTTATTATCCAGTTCTTGCCCTGTGACAGTGGTACATTACGGGCTGCAGAGAGCTTCTTCAGACACTGAGCTGAAGTGGCTTCCACACAAGCTCTGCAGCCACTATGTTAGACATCTTATATTCTTAGCCAAGCTACTGCATCGAGACACTGCACATACAGACTGGAGCTTTGCAAAACCCAAAAGATGACAGCATCTTTCTTCTCATTGTGTATTAATAAGTATTGATGCAAAGAAATTAGGAATTTAGTAAAATAATCAACAGCTTCAAATATTCTAAACCAGCTTAAAGGCTGCCTCACCTGCATACATGTGGTAGGTCAGTCTCTCAATGAGTTTCACAACAGTTCCTGCCTTGAGGATAGGGATTCCAGATTTGGGCTGCATGTTTTCTTCAAATACAATATTCTCTTCAGAATCTGGTTCTGCAAACCTATAAAGCTCAGGACTTGGAAATCTCATCTGCTCCTCCTTCTCTTCCTGTAGCATTGTTACATCTAACATTCTTTCCAGGGTGCTTCTGTACTGTAAAGATATCAATGCTGCCATCCAGTTGTTTTTCTCTTCTGCTGATTTAGCAGCAAAAATAACACTGTTCTCATCTTTTAAAATAATTTCAAAAGCATGTTTATATTCATTAGTGTCGTCTTTATCATTGATTTGTACCTTTCGCATAAAAATTTTTTCTTTCAGACGATACTCTGCATTGCTAGCACCTGGAAGTCTTGGCTGGCCATGATTCGACTTACAGCAAATCATTAGTCCATCAAAAAGGAATATGTGTCTCTCATGTTTTGCGCCTACTCGTGAGAGAGTTCCTTCCATTATAAACTCATTGCAGCACTGTCCAATGTCCTTACCCTCCCAACCATCAATGTTTTTCTGGATCTCATTCATTTTCTTGATTGCTAGTTGTTTCCCCTTCATCTGCTGACTATAGAACCGACATGCAGATTCACTTCAGTGAACGAGAGTAGTAATAAAAAAAGGAAATACCACATTAGTTCAGAAAGGATAAAATAAACTATTCCTTCCAAATGAGAAGGTAAATACACCCTCAAAGAAATACATGCTAACAAGAGAATAATTTTAATGAAACTACCAGTCCTGAGAAAGTGCTTGCTAATTCCTAAAGTGCCTCATTTGGATACAAGCATTCTATGTGTTCGATGCAATGTAAAATGTTTTTAAATGAAGTGCCTAATCAGCAAAAGGCAAATTGCTACAGTACAGTTTTACATGCTCTAACATGTATTCTCAGTTTATTTCCATTATTAAGGATGCACTTAATTCTACCTTCCTCAATTAGCAGCTAAGCTGTACAATGCATTTATGTCTAAGCCTAAAGATTCCATTTTAGAGTACAAAATTGGATTAGTTAACAAAATATTAAAATAGTCCTAAATTAATGTACTGAACAGAATTTTTAGAAACACCTGTTTCTATATTACTTATAAACTGGCACTGCATGAATATTGTAATTTATTTTAATCATAACCAAATATAACTGAAGTACATAACATTGCAAGTAATTACTTGTTCACACTTGAGCTTGATTTTCAACTGGGTATGCACACAAAAATCTGTTTAGGTAATTTAAATGGTTCCATGACATAAGAACATCTACTTTCAACCATAAAAGAACTGCACATTAGCAATTATAATTTTACAAATCCACTTACTATCTGGAAAAAAAAATCTACAATTTATCTTTCCTTCGGCTTACCACTAGATTCTCAGGATGTCTTGACCAGTTGTGTGCAAGGACACATACAAATACGAAAGGTTTTAAAACAATAACAAATTATCTTAGCTTTGTATGTCACTTCCTCTGAAAAAGCAGGCTTGTCACAAACTATTTTGTTCATTGTTTACTGAAAGAGGAAACTGGGAACCCTGGATTTATAGCAAAGCACTGAGGGCTGAAAGCAGAAAAAATGGAAACATGTTTACCTAAGTCTTCGCTTTGCAAGACTTTTGGAGCATATCCTTTCCATACTACTCTGAAGGTTAAGCAGAGCTGTTATCGCTTGCTTTAAACATTCTTTATCCTCTTCATCCTCACTCTTCTCTTCCAGTTGCTGTGAATATTGAAAGCTAAATATTAAAAGTGTTAAAGAATGATGGTATATGCATGTGTGAAAGCATTACAAATAATCTGTTTAACATATTGAGAAGAAATCACTCCATTTCCTGGGTTTGTGTTTTTCTTATTAGATAAATCACAGAATAATCTACATTAATTAGATGCATTACCAACAGCAAGGGGGGCAGGGGAGTCCCCTTTAAGAGAGGAGTTCCTTGTCTACCCCAGGACTCAGCTGTGCTAGGGAAGAAGCTACCATTCTACTCCAGGTCTATCCAGTCCCCCTCATGCCACCAGCAGTATGGGAGAGAGTCCCCTTTGAGAGAGAAGCCTCCCTCACTGGGCAAGGACATAACTAGACATGTGTTTATTTCTAAATTAATAGGTTTACAACCCAGGTGGGAGGAGCTGGTTGAGTGTTTTACATTCTTATGGGTCGGAGACATAAAGGGGAAGCTTGTGTGTCTTTCTGAGGGATGTGAACGTGTTTGTATGATGTGCAGCCTCCTCCATATTACACACATGAGGATTTTCCTGGGAGTAGAGTAGATTGATTTATGGCCCTGTGGGAAAAGGGCTGGGAAATGAGGCTGGAAGAGGTTACACTTCTTTGTGAGAGACACACCTGGAGGGATAAGGCTCTCTGTGTTTGGCAGGAAAAATGAAGAAGAGGTACCAGTGTGTGCTTGTTTTTAAAGCTCTCTTTTATAAAGGGGTTCCTTATTTTAGTTTGTCAATTTGGTTAGTCTTGGATGGAAGTGTAGGGTTTGTTACTGTAAGCTCCTTTGGGTTTGGCTGAATAAGGGTTAGTAGTTACATCAAGATGTCTTTTGCAGTCTACCCAGGAGATCCCTATTTGGGTACCAAGCTGTGACAGGTAGGTCCTTTTGCTGGCCACCTTAAAGCATCTCAGAGAGTGAGGCAGCACTGCCAAGAGCTTCAGGCATGGAGCCTGAGAGTTGGAGGGGACAGGAGCATGTTAACAGTGAAGGTCTGGGTCCTTCTATCCCTATGGCGGATGGGGAGGCAAGGATGAGACAAGGAAGGTAAAAAAAAATATAATGGTGCTAGACAAATCTGAATTGAGATTTTTATTTCAGTGCCTCTGGTTTAGTCTGCAGTTTTCTCATGGGTTAGGGTATCAATTGAAGCAATTCCTAGACTATGGTTATGCTTATGAATACATCAGTCAGCTGTCAATAATTAACAATTCTCTGATTCGATAAGAGATGAATCTCTTATACATATCACCAAGTACTGGCTCAACAAAACTGTGGGGTTGATTTGGCACATTTGGTCTCAGGCAAGTATCGGTGCCACATGAACCCACAGGTGAATCAGAGTGGAGGTGGTGTGCATCCAACTTGAAATGTAAAAGGTGTCCCATTCCCTAACTGGATCAAATATAGCATGTCCAACTTTGTTTGAAAGTCCTGGGGGACGTTACTTCGTTCCATGACCTGTTCAAGTTAATTATCTCATGTTGTAGACACCAGTGCTGACAGCAACAACCTCAGCATTCCCATGGATGGCCAACTTTCTGAATCAATTTAGTTTTTCCTGTTCACCATGAGGCCAATGAGACTATCCCTGGTGGTTTCTGGTTCAACTCTCATGGTTGACCACACTCTTGATGTAGTGTTTGGATTGGGATTGGAGATGTGAAATTTGGAAACTAAACCCCTCATAGAGCAACCAAAACATCCATTAATCAGAGGTTAGGGCACACAACCCATCACAATGAAGGATCCATTTAGATTGTGCATTACCATACTAACACAACCTGAATGTTTCCAGAGGGCTCTCAAGGACACTGATCTCCTGACAGAACACTCAATCAATGGTAGTGGGATATCTGCATCTTATCCTGATGAGGGGGACTGCTAGCAACCTCTTAACCTAGCTTTGATCTTGCAGGTTGCTTAGTTTATATCTGACCTGTAACAACTCCAATGTGAGGGAGGGTAGCTCAAGCCCCGTTGGCAGGAGTCTTGGGATGAAATAGATTGTGGCATAAAGATCTTTGAACTCTTATATTATAGCTGTGCACGAGACTAAATAAGAGGTTCTTTGCCTCCACCACAGTACCCACTGACAGTCTTTTCTACTGTTTGCAACCTGGGTTTCTGACTGGATTCCCTGTTGTGTGTGGATGATCATCTTTCAGCAGCAGCCAAAGCTATTACTTACCCTGTGTCTGCCTCTGAGACATTCCAATGCAGAAAGCTAGAGGCAGCTTTTGAGCATATGGAAAAATGCAGACTGACCTGCTTAAAGGTCAGGATTCAAAGTAAATGAGATATAAGTAATTCTATCACATACTTATGAGATATACATAGTGTTATCTGGGACTTTGATTCAGCATAATACTATTTTATGACACAGGTTGAAGACCATGGAAAATAAAAACAGATCCTTGAACCTCTGCATTTTGGTGTAAGAGAAGCAGGAGTAAGAAAATACTTAGTTCTTCAAGTCATTTTATTAATGAAATACTTGTGCAAAAATCTGATCCTATATAAATGTACACAATGCTTTTTTAGCTCTCCTTCCAAATATTGTGCAACAAGAAAGAGCTGTAGGGAGAACGATTTCCTTAAGGCAGTGAAGAGATTAAAAGGTTTTAAAAAATTCGTCACAGACCTTTCATGTTCATGTTACTAGGTAAAACAAGCTTGCAGGTTATTTTATCCTGATAAGCTCTAATATATCACTCAAAGAAATAACTTTTCTTGGACTCTGATGAAGCCCAATTTTTAAAAGTTACCTGTACTTCCAAATCCATATTCAAAGAAAAATCAAGTGTTCAAAGCTACTAATGAATTTAATCATACCAGTCTTTTTTTAAAGTTAACTTAAATTTAGCTATTTGCAAGGTTTTATGCTAATCATACAAAAATAGCCGCCGCCCCCAAAAAAAGGGCAAGAAAAAGAAAAAGGCTTCTGCCTTCATCTGTTTCTTTTCAAAAAATCTTTTTTTCTTTTTAAAGAAATAGGTCATGCAGGGAAACATGGTAGGAGGGAGAGTACAGGAGGATTTTTGTAATCTAGTGTCAAATTAAAAATCTACTTTCTTGGAACATATTGGGTCATGAGAAACAAAATCTTAATGGACATATACCACAAAAAATTCAAACTGCCATTAAAAGGCCCACTGATTTATTGTAGCTGTATAGTGCCACCTAATGAATCAGTACAATAACTGCAAAGTATAGGTGTTTAAAGTCTCCTTTTATAAAGAAGGAGAGCATAGGGAGAAGGTCTAGCTACGCATGACTGGGATACTGAAGGTATCATGGTCTGTTTGGAAAACTGTCTATATTTTTACCGGGTCCAAGAGTTCATACCTTCTTCCCCAAGCTGTTAAAAGTAATGGAACACCTCTACCTGCTAGTCAAACATTCTATGGTCTGAGAGACTAACCAGTGGGCAAGAACTCCGAAGCAATAATTAGTTTCCATACAACAATAGGTTTCATTGCATACACATCAAGACTGAAACCCTCAGTTCCTGTTAGGCTCAGCCCCCCTACATGATATAGTATAGGAAACCATACCCACAGGTACACTGCCCAGAGACCCTGACCAAAGCTCAACAATTAAGATTCGTAAGAGGAAATACGTATACAGCCATTCCAGCAGTTGGAGGATGTTATCAGTTGGAGAATTTCTTCCAAGTTCAAAAATAAATACTGCAAAGCAGAACAGATTTGAGGGCAAATAGGATATAGAATCTGTCCTCATGAACGTCAGCATGAGAACTGCTCCACTCTTTGGGGTATTAATCACACCTAAGTAGTAGTAGCAATAAGAAAAGACTATCCACCTTCAAAGAAGGATTAGATGTTTATATGGCGAACAAGAGTATCCAGAACAACAGTTGATGGTAACAACAAATATTGTGAAGAATATAAAATCTCATGCTTCCACAGTTTAAATCAATCTCTAACTATTACGGATTAGGATCAGACCTTCATGGGGGCAGATTATTCTAAATCTGTCAATTGTGAGGTTTCTTATACCTTCCTCTGAAGCATGAAGTACAGGCCACTGTAGGAGACAGGACACTAGACTAGATGAACTATGGATCTGATCCAGAAAGGACCACACAAAATGCCATTGTAAAGGGGATCCATTCAACTACAAGGGTTAGTTCAGTTGACCAATACCAAAAAGTTATAGGTGGCTGAATACACCAGAAATTCAGATTTAAAAAAAAAAAATCAGCCTGGATTATAACCCAATACAAGCACAACAGAAAAACCTGAGACAGGATCATTAGGTTTAACGCATGCAAATACTAAGCAATTTCTGACACATGAGAAGCACAAAGATTATCGAAGGCTTAAACTGCACCTCCTCCAAGAGGAGACGGGCAAAAATATTCCAAGCCCATCTGTGCCCTGATCCAAAGCCCATAAAAGTCAATAACCCTTTCAACTGATTTAAGAGTCTTTGGATCAGGCCAATAGCCCCATAACCTACTTTAGATAAGACCCTGAGAAATCAGACAGGGCATCACACAGGCACAAAGGATAGGCAATCTGAAGAAAGTGGGCACCTGGAGGTACACTCCTCAATCAAGAGGTTGCATTCTGTTTATTAAAAGGTTATTTGGGAGCATCTACTTGAAATGGCCATCCTCTCCATGCAAAGTATTTTAAATAAAAAAATACCAGGAGACAGTGAGTATGTAAGAGGTGCAGAAAAAAAGCTTTCCTGTGTGCTCTTACATGCTATGGACTTCATGTTAAACAAAGATACACATTCAGTGACCTCATTTGAGGAAAACCTTACATCCTATTCACCAACCCAGGGATCATTCCTACAGAGGTCCAACCATCAATCAGCTTAGCCTATACAAAGTTGTTTTATTTTACTGGTGGGAAAGAGACCACCAGGAATCTCCTGTGGCACATTAGCATCGACAGTGTTTTCGGTCACTGGAAACATCCTGTGCCTCTTCTGGCTTGATGGTTCTAACATGGCACATGATTCATCACTTGTGGCAGCCAAGCTCACTGCAGGCACCACAGGATCCTTGCATCTCTTCATTCCCCCATAAGGTCTGTGCCCCTCCTTCCCCCAATTTCAGGACCCCCCTGCAATTCCTCCCAATCTCTCCAACTGCTAGGGCCTCTCATTCTCCCCTGGTCCCTCTGTTCTTCTCCTACACCAGCGGCTTTGTGTTCAGCTCTATTCTTACTTCCCCCCATACCCTCAGTAGCAGAGTCTCTGCCTCCCCTTCTTCCATACCAGATTCCCACAATCTCCCCCATCAGGGATTTTAGGTGCCCCACATCCTCTTGTCCAGCCATGGCAAGGGCTTTGTGCAACCCCATTCTCCTCTTTCATCCTACTACCCCCGTACCAGGGTGCCCCCAATCCACCCTTCCGGGGGCTCCATCTGCCTCCATTTCCACCTTCCCCACATTGCTAGGTGTTTGAGAGACTCCTCATCCCTCCTATACCAGGGGCTCTGTGTTACTACTCCCCCCCCATGCCCTCCCTGTCAGGGCTGTGTGCCTCCTATTTTACCTTATCCTGATGCCAGAGGTACTCTGTACCCCCATGCCTCACATCAGGTTCCCCCAATATTCACCCACCAGGGGTTCTGCATTCTCTCCATTCTCACTCCGTAACAGGGACTGTATACATTCCCACTCCTTCCCCCTGTACCATGGTACCCCAATCTCCCTCCCCCCGACGGCAGGGGCTGTGTGCGCCCAGTGTCCCCTCCATGGGTTCCACATCCTTTTCCCCAGGTCAGAAGTTATGTGCATACCCCCATTTCCCCCGCAACATTATTCTGACTTCTCTTCCAGACAAAGCATTCAGGACACTGACCTGTTAAAACTCATCTCTGCTCATCCTCCCAATAGAGATGGAATATTGTTATTAGTAAGTATTAATGGGTACCATCAACTAGCTCTTTGATCTATAGGCTATTGCAGAAGTGCCTAAAACTGAGACAGTGGTAGAGAGCTGGTAGGGACTCCCATGTGTCCCCAATCTTCTCCAAATCAATAAGGTTCTGGCCTTTGATGCCTAACACATTTCTGAATTCCTGGGATAGTTATGTTACATACAAACAGAAATGTCAATGAGTTGAGCATAAGGCATTTGCAAGAT
Source organism: Mauremys mutica (assembly GCF_020497125.1). Taxonomy (NCBI): domain Eukaryota; kingdom Metazoa; phylum Chordata; order Testudines; family Geoemydidae; genus Mauremys; species Mauremys mutica. Next base: position 207,439,970 of record NC_059074.1, on the reverse strand, counting down.
CAGCCAAACTGTTATAATATGATGGCTTAATTCATTTGAATTAGGATCACCTTCCAATTCAATTCCACTTTCCTCAGCAGGTGAGCTGCAGTCTGAGCCCCTCATTGGCATGGAAACAAAAAAGGGAAGTCAGAGCAACCAGCACTGGTGTCAGCAAATCTCTCAAGCATCCTTCATTCCTGTGCTACCTTAAATGTCTTCCTCCACATAAGGCCTTCTCTATTAACCTCTGTGATGCAGATCAGGTTTCGTTGGTCAGCTACTTGAAGTTCTTCTGGAGTGCACGGACGCCTTGAGCCCTAACAAGAGGCAATGATTTCAAGCCCAGCCAAAGGACTGGAGCTAGAAGCAAGAGATATACAGTGCATAAAGGGTCTCTCAGATGTGGCAGTTATGCACATCACTTTTCAAAACACTCAGCTCAGACACCAGTGCTTCCACATGCCCAATCAATATGCTAAACAATATCCAAAAGAGGTTCCATGGGCCTGGACGCTAAGCTAATACCCCACCATGTGGTTGGGGCATCTACAGCACATTGTGCCAGGGAGAGACGTTTTGATGGATCAGGTGCTCAAGTGCACTGGGTGCTAGTCAGAAACAATGGTGCCTTGGGAGTTATGAGGAGCCAGAAGAGGTGGTGGGCCACTGAATCCCTGGTTTAGTGGACCACACTGAAGACATCTATGCCACAGAATACCTAAAGACCTTGAAGGACCAATATCTCATGGAGTCCACCCCTGCCCCTGTTGTGGATTCCACAATCTGCACAGACTCTCTGTGCACCAAGAATGTAATAGGCTAGGAGCAAGTCAGTCTCCAAGACCCAAAAGGCTCTCCAGTTCCTAAGCCCCATCAACACAAGCTGCCTGAAGCAGCTAATAAGTAGCTCTGGGAGCATGACACATGCGGAAATAGCTGACACCCCATCCAGTTGTGAAGCCACTGTTGGACTTAGGAGGCAGCCAAGTGCTGCATAAATCAGGATGCATGGCTATTACAGGAAGCATGTCACATTCAGAGCTTTGATAACAGCATTTAGCAAGATCTTTGAACTTAGTTTTTTTTTCCAATACTCTGAACTAATTATAAGTTCACTACAGCACAAATACACATCTGAGTTTAATAGGTCAATTTATACAAATAAAAAAAGTACTACACTTTAAGAGATTATTACTACAGATTTTTCATGGGCTACACTGACTCACTTTATTCTAGACCTTTAAATTAAATTACATTCATTGTGTTACACATTCTTTCCTTGTGTGAACATGGCATTACATACCAAAACCCAGGATAGTTGAATTAGGAAAAAAAACCAAAACCTGATGCCTAGTTTTATCTTATAAAGATAATACATGCTGCTCCAATATAAGCAGGAGAAAAAATCCACTGAAGTTTGCTTTCCTTAGTAAATCATATAATTCAGATATGGCATGACATTTTTGGGTCCTTCAAAATTCACATTTGATAAAATTAAAGTGGCAACATGACAAAAATGAAATAAAAAAAATCATATATCCAGTAAGTTTTACTCTAACATTTGCCAGTTCATTAGCAGTTTATGACTTGATACTCTAAGCGCTACACAACTTTCACACAGATTTAAAGTATGTCAAACCTGAGGATGACGTTGGCTAGGTGAGCAATTCTCAAAAAAATTTCCAGACATCCCTCTCTCATCTAGCTATTAAAAAAAAATGGTTGTGACCCCCCACTGTTGGTAGAATCCATATTCCAGATAGGTTAGGAACTCTTGTATTTTTTTTAATGCTTCTACTTCAGAATGAAGGATTTTCCCCACATTAGAAATTGAAAAAACCTCTTAATGTTAACTCATAATTAGATGCATAATTCAATTTTATTGAACATTTATAATTTCTTAAACTAAAAGGTACATTCAAATATTACTGTTTAAATATCCAAACAGGTGCCAAAATATGTACTTTAAAAAAATTACTATTTCAACACATACAGATGTAATCTAACCCTACAAGAAAGAGAAGAAAACAGCATTGTTTGCAAATATATCAGTCGACTTTGGCAGTAAAAGTGACTCTTGAACCATCTACAAAGTTTTTTAGAAGTCTGCAGTAGACTCAAATAGCTACCAGCAGAGTCTTTGTATGGATTTTGTACGCTCAAGAGTCCACCACTGAGGAGCTGCATATGTTGCCACTTGCACATTTGGAGAAGCTGCTGTAAATAAAATTAATCTTCTTTACACTTTCCTGCCTAACTTCAGATTAATCAGTTCCTTCCACACTTGCTGCTATCTCTTCCACAGCAGCTGCATTATCTTTCTGGAACAAATGTAGAAGCCTGCACCACTTCTCTTCCTTGGCCCTCCACGCTCTTGTGAGTCCTCTCCTCCTCGGAGTCATCCAGTTTTTTCCTCCTGAGCTGGAGCAGCACTGCAGAATGTACATGAACATTTTATTTTACAATTTTTCATTAACTAGACTGGTAACATGCATTGTTACATCTATATTTGAAATATCACAAAATATTTACCTATTTGCTTTCACATTTGGGATTGAGGACATCCATTTTCTTCCCAAGAATTCTCCATCACAGTAATGTTGATTTAAACCAGTCTTTCCTTTTTCTTATATAATTCCAATTTGTAATAAAATTCACCTTAACAGCTTCAAGATAATACAGCATGGAGTCTGATTATTATTGGCAGAGTTGTGAGGCCTTGCACTCAACTCGATAGCATTTCTGCATTTGGATGTGTTACATGATAATGTCTGAATGCCGCGTCCAATCAATTCCAAAATTTTCAGGGAGTGTACTAAGCATCAACAGGCAGAACCTTATTCATTTTGGTGACAACTGGAAAAGCGAAAGGGGGAAATGGGAGACACAGAATGGGTTTGCAGAACTAGGAGCTTCAGCCACCTCTATAACTGTCTATAGGAGCAAAGAGCCAGTTGATGGCAGCCATTATCACCTTCCAGTTTTACAATAACCCTCATCTTAGCTCTGCCCATCCTCCCAATACAGTTTAAAAATGTGGACAACCCTGAAAGAGAAAGAAAAGAAACAGATAAAGGAGAAGAAGAATGGTGGGGAGAATGGGAGCACACAGAACCCCTGGCATGGGGGGCAGGGAGAGAATGGTGGACCTGGCAAGAGCAGAAAGGGGACTACAGAGCCCCTGGCATAGAGGAGATGTGGGCCGTGGAAACCTTGTTGGGGGGAGGGGGATGTGGAGGGATTCAAGGAGTCCCTAATGTCAGGGTTCCCTCCCCACTCTGAAGTACAGATGTGGGGACCCACATGAAAGACCCCCTAAGCTTATATTCCACCAGCTTAGGTTAAAACTTCCAAGGCACAAATTTCTTTCCTTGTCCTTGGACGGTATTGCTGCCACCACCAAGTGATTTAAACCAACATTCAGGGAGGGGCCACTTGGAGCCCTATTCCCCCCCCCAATATCCCCCAAGCCCCTTCACCCCCTTTCCTGGGGAGGAGGGGCTTGAGAATAATATACCAACCGTTAGGTCAACAAAGTGAGCACAGACCAAATCCCTGGTTTTTAGGACACTGAAAATCAATCAGGTTCTTAAAAGAAGAATTTTATTAAAAAAAAGTAAAAGAATCACACCTGCAAAATCAGGATGCAAGATAACTTTACAGGGTAAATAAAAAGATTTTAAACCCAGAGGATTCCCCTCTGATTCTGCTTCCCAGTTACAAAACAGGAATAAAATTACCTTAGCATAGGGAAAATTCACAACCTAAAACAAAAGATAATCTGACGCATTTCCTTGCCATTACCTACAATTTTTGTAATCTTAGATCAGGGGTAGGCAACTTATGGCACGCGTGCCGAAGGCAGCACGCGAGCTGATTTTCAGTGGCACTCTCACTGCCCAGGTCCTGGCCACCGGTCCGGGGGGCTTTGCATTTTAATTTAATTTTAAATGAAGCTTCTTAAACATTTTAAAAACCTTATTTACTTTACATACATACAATAGTTTAGTTATATACATATGCACACACATATATACATATACATATACACATACTTATAGAAAGAGGCCTTCTAAAAACGTTAAAATGTATTACTTGCACGCGAAACCTTAAATTAGTGTGAATAAATGAAGTCTCGGCACAGCACTTCTGAAAGGTTGCCGACCCCTGTCTTAGATGCTTATTTCAGGGAGGGTTTTAGGAGATTTTTTTTTCATGCCCTGGTCCCTCTCTGTCTAAGAGAGAACAACAAAGACAGCACAAACAAAACCTTCCCCCACAGATCTTCCCTTACTGGTCCTTTTGGTCAGATGCCAACCTGATTACTTGAGCTTCTTAACCGCTTACAGGTAAAGGAGGGATTTTATGCTACCCTTAGCTGTATGTTTATGACACCTGGGTTGTGCAATGAGCTCAGCCAATAGAAGCAACGTGTATGACCTGCTAGATTACTCCTATTTCTAAGATGATTATATCTTTCCAGGTGTCTTCACTGAGGGACCGTTTAAAATGTTAGCAGAGCCACATTTTCTGTAAATTCAAAAGAGTGTTATACATCCCTGTCATGTAGTTGGGGTGACAGGAGAAACCATTCTGATAACAAGACATTCCACATATTAGAAGCTAAACAAACAAAAAAGCTATGTTAAAAGAACACTTAGGTTGCCAGCCAAGCATCCGTAAATTAGGAAATACTAGATTTAGGGTTGTCTATATAAGCTAAGTTCTGCCTGTCTTGTGCATCTTTCCTGTGCACTGAACGAGGCAGAGTACTGTGGAAAAGATAGTATACGATCATGCAGTTAAAGACTACCATAATGCATATGCACAAGAGGTCAAATTAAGGTTGCACAGGCAACCATAAAGCTGACATTTCCTAACTTTCAAGTGCTTGACTTTGCAACCTAAATAATGATCTTTAATTTAGTTTTTTCCCCCTACATAATTTCTTAAGTTTTTAGTTAAGAAGGAAAGAGGTAATATAATTTGTTTTTATGTGCAACTGTAACAAGCCCCTATCATGCAGTGTTTAACCCTGAGCCTTTCAGCAGTGGAGCACAGACTGCAACCCCTTGAGCTACAGAATTAACTTCATTAATATGCAGCAGCAAAAGGTGGTTATTCAGGGTGGATCTACCTGGTTGGGGAGTGGTTGAAGGGACAGCCCAGCTGGTCTGGCTTTCCCATCCCCCTGAAATTGGGGGAGCTCCTGCTGCTCATGGTGCCCCTAGAAAAGGACCAAGGAAGTGGGCTACTGGGGCTGTTTGCTGAATCTGTGGGTGGGTGAGGGAGAAGGCAGAGCCCAGCCTGGTTCCCACCTCATGGGATGCCTCCATAGGAGGGTATGGGACACTGGGGCCATGAGCCATGTCCAGGTATGGGGACCTCAGCTCTTCACCTTCCCCTCTCCAGCTGCTTTAACAGCTCCTAGGAGTTCCCAGTACGTCTGCTGTTGTAATAGCAGCAACAGCATGCGCCTTGCATGAGCTACGAGCATGCTGCCAATATTTTCCCGAGGAACGCAAGCAAAAGAAGGCATTTTCTAAACAAACAGCCTGTAACCCAGCAAAAGCTGAACACAATTTCATGGGACAAAGAAAAAGCACTTCCCTAGCTTAATGGCATGCCCCCATGTCAAACATCGAAAGTTCACCTCAAACAACAGAAAGGTGATAGAAAGGTCTTGAGAGGTCTTTATAGAGGAAAGTGTTAGGCAATGTAAGTATAAGGTTCATTACCAATTCCCCATGTAATAACTTCGGTCTGGTCTACACCTAAAAATTAGATCAACCTAGACTGCCATTGCCTGGGGCTGTGAAAAATTTTATGCCCTGGGCAATACAGTTAGGTCAAGCTAACCCCCGCTGTAGATACATCTAGGTTGACAGAAGAATTCTTCTATTGAATTAGCCACTGCCTCTCAAAGGGGTGCATTTAATATCTCAAAAACCACCACATCCTTCCATCAGCGTAGCAAGCATCTAGCTATGCCACTGTAGTGTTTGTAGTGTACACATACCGGTGGTGATTTTTCAGGCTGAACACAGTACTACATTTTGTATTCTTCACAATACTGCAGACATAATTCACTCAATCTTTTTTGTACTGTTTACTTAAACATATTAAGAAATCTTACTAGAATTATACAATTGAAGTCATCTTCCAGAATAAGACAGCATAGGAAAGAAATTCAAGTTCTGACAAGCAGCCAATTCTGGCCCATTTTAGTTTGCTAAGAACCTGAAAAAAACCAAACCAAACAAACCTCTCTTTTCAGCACCTGCCACATTTACCACTATCAGCATTCTGCTATCCACAATGTGACTAAACAAAAGGACATGTTACAAAAGCTCTCTGAAACAAATGTCCTTTATTCCGTGGAGTCGCATCATAGGCGCATTTAACGTACGTGATTTTAACTATATGTGCTCGGCAAAACAAAAAAAAGAAAAACAACAATTTAAATACTGTACCTGTAGTGCAGGCAATTCCACTCGCCATTCCACTCAATGAGTGTTTGACTATATGTGATTTTCACCTTACGCGCTGACTTCAGAACCTAAGCCCCGCGTAAGATGCGACTCCCCGGTATTCTTACTAGTGAGTATACTAGACTCTAGAGCAAGGGTGGCCAACCTGAGCCTGAGAAGGAGCCAGAATTTACCAATGTACATTGCCAAAGAGCCACAGTAAAATGTCAGCAGCCATGCCAATCAGCGCCTCCCCCTTTGCCCCCACACCTCCAGCTGTTTCGTGGCACGCAGAAGACTCTGGGAGGGAGACGGAGGAGCGAGGGAACGGCAGGCTTGGGGGAGGAGGGGTGAAGTGGGGGCAAGGTCTGTGGCAGAGCCAGGGGTTGAGCCGTGAAAACCCCATGGCCCACTGGAAAGTTGGCACCTGTAGCTCCAGCCCTGGAATCGGTGCCTATACAAGGAGTCGCAAATTAACTTCTGAAGAGCTGCATGTGGCTCCGGAGCCACAGGTTGGCCACCTCTGCTCTAGAGAGAGAGAAAAAACTTCCTATATTTAAATTCAGCTAACATGAACTGTCAGTTTCAGATTAAATAGAATACATAATTACATTTTAATCAAGATTATTGGATTATTGCAATAATCATTGAAGGCATATTACTTCAGTTCACAAGAACAATTTACACTGATCTAATAAAATTCAAAGCCAATACAGAAGTACATCCACTGCATATACTTTATTTCCTGACATATCTGCTCATTAATTTCCTGACAGGCTATCCTGTGTCTGTGGTATAGTTATTTTACTTCTTTACATCCATACTCTTACTAATAGGTAGTAAGTGGAAATCCATTCTCCCCTTCAATTAGTATTAAAGTATTTTTATTTTGAAATATAATAATATGCATAAGAGCCTATTAACATACAGAAAGCAGCAAGATAGACTATATAAATTACCTGATGTAAAGAAAACCTCAGCAACAAGTTTCAAGAAATATGTTATACATAAATCATGACAATTAGGCATGAAGCCTTGAAATATTTATTTAAAAGAGGCAACAAACACTGTCATAGCTTCTACCTCCTTACAAACTAATGACCTGACAAACAATTACAGTGTTATATTGAATGCAAGAGCTTACGGACAAACTTTCATCACAATGTCATGACCATTAAAATGATGATCTAGAGAGACAGAATTCTGTAAAATTTTTCAGCATCAAGCGTCAAACTTGATTCCTCAGCCATTTCCAAATTAAAACCAGACTCATTCCCTTCCCTATATAACAGATAGTTGTATGGCCCCAGCATAAATATACAAATAGTGTAACTGATACAATTCCACAGTTGTATGCCAGCAGAGCTCCAGCAGCATGTAATAAATTGAATACTTTCACGCTGGAAAAGGAAAAAAAGTAACATTCTTACCTTTGATGTCCTTGTTGCATCAGAAGGATTTAACACTACTTAAGACAGTGCAAGAGATTCAGGAAAAAATATTTGAAATTAAGATGTTTCCACATTGACTAAAAACTAAATTACAACTCTGCAAAGACCAGAGAATCATTTTAAGATGAAATTCAGATATTAAAGAAGGCTTTGGGAATGGATCTTTGGGATCTGTCCTTCATTTCTGGTGATACTAGAAGAGATCAACTGAAGTTATTGTGAAATGAGAGTATACCGGACAATCGACCAATTACACAAGTACATGAAAAATTCCAACAACTACAGATATTTGCGAAAACACAGGAATTCCCATCAAGTTACAAACTTAAGTTTACACACATAGAGATTAGCAAGATTTTTTTCAGGGAAGGAATGTCGAATATTGCACTTTCTGTATAAGAACATTTGCAGTACATTAGAACTGAAACCATTTAAAGATACTGAAGCTTTAGAATGCACGATAGAGAAGATACTTATCTCAGAGAATATACATACTACTCTTTCACATATTATAGTCTTCTGTGCAGGGAAGATTTGCAAATTGCTATAAGCAAAAGGAAATTTTCAAGTGAATTTTCCTAAAAGTTATCTTACAAAAAGAAAACTAGAAGTATAAAAGTATTATGCATCCAGCCTAACCAAGACAGAGATATGGTATCCTATATCTATAAATCTTATAAACTGTTTCCTTTGACAACATGACAGAACTGTTTATGAACAGTATTATGCAGTTCCACCTTTTATAGCATCATTCACACAAATACAAGCCAACTCTGTCTCCTTTATTTTTATATTAACAAATATATTACAAATATTTTATATTACAGCAAACAGGAATTCTCCACAAACAGTTGATTCTTGTACCTTTCCCACACACCCACACCTCCCCTTGCAGCTTGGCGACTTGCCTCGCCAATGTCACTGCCAATAGGAAAGCTACCTTCCATGATGGTGAGACAGGGAGCACGAGGCCAAAGGCTCAAAGGGCAGGCTCATGAGCCTGCTACATCACTCCCCCAGAGCTTGGGCCCAAGATCCCGATGTGGGTGAAGAGTTGCCTGACATGGGACCTTGCTCACACCGCGTCTTATCCTTTCCCTTGCGGGAGGATGGAGACCAGCCTCGTCCCACCTTCTTGGGCTTCGTGGTGGGAGCCATGGATGGGGACCGGTGCTGGCTAGTGGATGGTCCCGGTGGGGCACTACACACCAAGGTCACGGTACTTGGCACCAAGTCGGAGCATTGCTCCAGTGCTGGGGTGCTAGTCGACTCCATAAGAAGCACTCTTAAATGAAAATCACGCTCCTTCTTAGTTCTTGGCTTGAAGGACTTGCACATTTTGCATTTCTCACTAATACATCCTTCGCCCAAGCAACGCAGATAACTGCTATGTCGATCACTAACGGGCATGGACCTCTTGCAGCGATCACAGGGCTTAAAGCTTGTATTCCTGAGGCAAAATCCCATTCGGGACCTACAAAGTCTCTAACTATAGCTAAGAGATTTATAAACACTAATAAAAAAACTATATACAGTATAAATAGGAAATAACTAGTTCGTATGAACAAGCAGCTACAGCACTAACTGAAGCAGATACAGTTCCAGCACCATCACTAGCGGTAAGAAGGAACGGAGGGTGGAGGGGGAACTGGCAGCATCCTATATATCTGGCGCCCCTCGGGCATGTGCACACCACTCCAGGGGGCACCGGAGTCGGTCCCCTATACTGCTGAGGGAAAAACTTTCAGCACCAGTGCATGTGATGAGCATGTGATACGTGATGAGCACACACGCCTAAGTTGAACGACATGAGCAATCACTCGAAGAAGAATGGATAATACTGTATATTCCTGATGTACTGTCCATCAGATTTCAATTCTCTTCATTTTTTTTAAATGTGATAAATAATGCACCTATGCTTTGAACTATAACTGTCACTGTGTACAAGTTATGTGGTTTTTTTTGCTCATCTACATATTCAACAAGAAATTGCAAGAGATTCTTTTTAACAGCTATCTTCAAATCACACAGAAGTCAAACTGGCAGATGGATGTTTAAAACCAAAGCACATGTATTCCATAAAAGATGCAATATAGCCTCAAGACATTGCTAGTGCAATTTGCTTAAATGCTCTATGAGAATTATGGAAAATAAATGTTGTTCATTATGTAAAGTATCTCTTATACTAGTTGACATCTGCGGCTAAAAGAAGATATGAACATGAAACACTATTTGTGGCAATCAGACTTTTCATTACTGAGACTAATTTGTCTGCAACCCTTGCAATCCTGGACTCTAATTTGTGTAATATAATCTTTTATATTTCAGATAATTCAGTGTTCTTTACAGTTAAGTGTATATAAAAATGCTGGGTCTTCATTCGGTTTCATGTTTTAATAAAGAAACTATCTGATGTGACCTCCTCCCCACCCCCAAAATAAAAATTTGAGTTAGAATATTGTCATGTATAACCAAAATTATAAGCAACTCAAATCTTTTGACACTGAGCTTCCAGAACACAAAATGTTGTTGCCAACCAGGAGACAGGGAGGATTTTTTCCATTCTCATTTGAATTTCTCCATGATGTCTGAGATTTTTTTCTGAGAGCGCAACCCCCCCTCCCATTTAAAAATTCCCTCTAAAGTAAAATTTAATTTTGGGAGAAAACTTAAGCAAAGTATTCTATTTGTTAAAGATTACGGTTTAATAAAGATGTCTGATTTGTTAAATCAAAAGACTTTGCCCATTTACTTTGTACTGTTCAGTTACAGTACTTTAAATTATAAGATCTTTACAATTCAACCACTGATAGTCCATCACATCACACAAAACACCCAGGAAAAAACCTGATTAATGGCGATGACTCACCTGTAACTTAAATTCTTCAAGATGAATGCTATACATTCCCACTTATGGGATACACCAACAGTGCAGTCTGGATGCACTGACAATACATCTCAGGATCCAAGCTGCATCATCAGTACATACCATGAGCGAGAATGTGCAGAGGCTACTCAAAGGAGCAAAACACGTTAACGTTGAAAGAGAATTTCACAGGAGTCCTGTTCTCACCCAGAAACCAGTTACCATTACTTTAAAAAAAAATCTCATCAACTTTAGAAAACTCCATATATATATATGTATTTTTTTTCCCAGGGTTTCCAGTTAAGAAATGCAGCCACATTTTCACTGATTATTACCCTGTCTTACACTGTTCACCCAGGCTTAGCTTTATTCCTAAAATATAAACAAAATAACTAGGAAGTAAAATTCCTTTTTCTATTTGAGGGATCCATTTTCAATACACCAAAACAATATCATTACAATATTACTCAATACAAAAACCAAAACCCAGATGTTAGTTGCTGCACAATATAGATAAAAATATGGACACGTATTTGTTACGTATACAAATCTACAATGGCACAGAATTTACATTTCATTACACCATTTCATCATTCCATTTTTATTAAAAAATTATGTTAGTCTACTAAGATGCCTTACTGAGAATATAGATAGTTCTGATATAACTAAAATTGAGAAATGCTAATATGAAACAAAACATTTTAGATGAGCAATATAATTTTTTACTTACCTTTAAAAGTTCAAAATAGTGAAGACAGTGATAAACAGGAGCAAGAAGCAGCCTCGGTAGAACATATTGAACAGCCTCTTTAAAACCTTCTCCTATTGACTGGAAACAAAAATGGTCTTAATCTTAAAACAATAGATGTGTTGTTGTAACACAATGGTATATTCTTAAAAACATTAAAAAAGATATTGTACCTGTAAATAGAATGCTGCTCCAGGCTTTGATAACTGACTAAGAAAGTGATCATGAAAAGCAGGTCGCAAAATATCTTGAGCGTATGATTCATACGGATCAAATGCCAGTTCCTAAGAAGAAATACAAAGTACATTTTTAAAATAGGTTAGTATCAAAGCTTCATGTTATTGGTAAAAATATGAAGTATATTACACAGGAGAAAAACTTTATAATTTTATCAGTAAGCACATTTATAAAGATTTCGGCCCCAATCCTGAGAAGATTTAGGCACATACTTAACCTCATGCATTTAGTTATCAGTGTGTAAAGTTAAACTCATGCTCAAGCCTTTGCAGAAACAGGGTCTTAGACACTCCCATTTTGATTTCAGTCTCTAAAGGTCAAGTTTGATATTTCTAAACCTTAAATCTCTTGTTCATTTCATTTCTGCCAGCACCTTGTCCCTCCACCTGCATGCACTGGTAATAAGGAGGAATTCTGATAGTTGGGTGCTGGGCCTGAAAATTTGGTGGCATGAGGGGATGCTCATGCAGCTTTGAATGGTCAAAGCCCTTCAAAAATGTCTCAAAGACCTGTGTAACCAGGTGGCAATACCTTAGCGGGGAAGCTCCCCTCCAAAAACTGCCAAAACACACTTTGGAATTATGAGTGGAAGATACCCATAGTGAAACTGGTCCCACAGCCTTTTTGTGACTCAAACTAGTCTGCAGTCTCAGAATCAAGGGTAGGTCAGCAGTGTAAATCTTGAGAGCCTGGGAAAATCTGCCCTGTGATGACTGTTTCTTTGAAGAAGGTACATGTCAATGTAGGCAGCCAAGACAGCTGAAACAAAGACGTGCTGAACTACCAAAAAACCTTTTTTTTTTTTTTTATAATTACTCCAGTTATCTAGGACATACAAGGTTTATAACAAAAAATATATATATTATAAAAACAAACTTTAATGTTCTTACTTACCTCTGCTAGGTCTTCAAAACAACTACCTACTAAGGGGTGGGGGCTGCCTTCATCTGTCATTTCTACGGTGTCTTCAATGTGGCCCAGTAGCTTCACACTAAGTTCATGAATATCTGATATACGACTAAATATATTTTCCACATCCTGAAGGAAGAAATTGAACCACCAGACAATAAATATCAAAGGTGAATAAGAAAGAGAAATTAAATCCATAAGACAAAATATATAGCACACAACGCAAGCTACTTAATCAGTTAGCATATTGAACAAACACTGATTAGTTTCTCAGCTAAAGCAAGGTTATAAATATTGTAGGTAACGGACAGGTGATTAATTACTGAGACTCATATTTGGAAGAAAAATAATGGGAGAAGAAACAGAGAACTTAAGTTACTTATCTTAACCTGAATTTAGCAAATAGGGCTAGTTCTTTCATAGAATCAAACTCTTTAGTGTTTCTCACAAGTGTTGCCTTTTGGTTTCCAGTTCGAATTTGAATTAAGAATAGTAATGACCCACATGTTAACCTGCCCTATGCAGTATACACAGTATTACACACAAATCATAATATCATGCAATTGCCCAGTTTGTGTTCTGAACCCACTGGTGAATCCCAAAGTCTAGCAGAGAAGAAAGATGAACCTGTGGAGAGGTGACCCAAACTTTTCAGCTTTTTTACTCTTAAGTAATCCAGTTTTCAGCAGTTCAGGATCTACTGCACATACCCAACAGAACTGCCACTGACTTCAGTGGAGTCAGAATTTCACCCTACAGCTCAGTACCCTTATAGAAAGAATGGGTGGAGGAAAGATTTAGCAGAATCAGAAAAGACAGTTCAACTAAATAGAGCTCTAGCATTCAGAGAGAGATCTCATGTAGCTAAGAAAGTGCATGGCACTGACAGGAAAACAGACATTACAATTCCCATACCATGACAGACTACAGGCCTATTAATACAATATTGCAAAAACAGGCAGCACTTGCAGTTTGCAATTTTTTTGAAACTCTGCACACCTCCTAAACTTCTACCCAGTAATGCACTTAGCCAATGATGCAATTTTATTTAATTATGCAATGCCAAACAAAGAAGAAGAATATCCTTCTGGTTCCTCAAACATGGTCAGTTTATGACCTGAAGCATAAGTTTTGATCATCCTCGATGGTCTTAAATCTTTGCATTTATCTAGAATCTTTCATAAGAAGCTCTTAAAAAGTATCAAAAAGGGGTAGCCCTTCTACTTACAAACACTTTCCCCTTCTACTTACAAACATCAATAAATATTTTTATTCTTTCCCACACACTTAAAATATATATATATATACACATATAGAACCTGAGGCATAAAGGTTAAGTTACTTGCAGAACATCACACAACCCAGTGGCAGAGTTAGTGACTAGGGGCTCCCAATTCAACGTCATTGAATATCTCCACAATCCTGCCTCTGTTTATATTTTCAAGGCACTTCAGCACCTACATAGCGATAGGTGCTTCATAAACAGAAGATAGGCACGACAGCATGGTAGACTAGGGCATTCAAACAATTTGGATCTTAATGTGCATTTCAATGTTGTCGGTTTTGCTTTTTAAAATGCAGTCTATATGGTAGCTGTACAAGTGGGTTGAGAAATGGTACAGGAGAAACTTCCTTCTATCCTCATAATGTCAATACAATAGTTCCCAATGCACTAAATTGGCTTTCTAGGATGCCAGAGAAGTGCAAGGGGAATATAATGCTGCATGGTATAGGACACTCAGCGCACCCTGCTCTACAATTCTATATTCTGGGTTCTAGATTTCTGGGCTGGGAGGGAGGAAAACATCCTCCTAATCCCTCATCATTTATTTCAGGATGAGCTATAATACGTTCCCATGCTGCCTCTCCTTTCTTATCTACATTTCAATCCTTACACCATGTGTGCATGCACACACCCCTTTTCTCAGCCTGTTCTTTCAGAGCTGCCTTTGTAGGTGAGCGGCAGCATCAAAATAACATCTGTTACTGTATTTTGTTTGTTCATAGTTCTGGGCTGGAGCAACAAGCGTGGAGAAACAGATGGCTTTCTGATAGTTCTTCCTATACTATAGAAATGTTACACTAGACAAAAGTTAGGTCCCAGAAATTCTCACCTCCATTAATGCAAACGTAAGTTTGATATGCATCAGTTGTAACATCTATATAATACTTACATGAGCTGAAAACAATTTGGAATTGGAGACAAAAGGCTCTCTAAAAACTTTTATAATGAGATTTAGTTCCCTTATGTACTGTCGAACCTCTGCCATAAATGACTTGACTAGATCATAATAGGTTTGTTCTCCTGAGGTGGAGGGTTCCTCATCAGATAAAGTTAGTGCACTTATATCTTCTACATCTTGATGGAACATATCCATCAACACCTGTGTAAATGAAATTGGAGAAAGTTATACACAAAAAATAGATACAAAAATTACCGGCGGGGGGGAATAAGTTGTTATAAAAGATCTAGTTGACTGCTATTAATGGGAGGCTTTGTATGTTGTCTTGAGGTTGGTTAAATATATTTGGTAAAAAGGAAATTGAATTAAGAAAAAGCAATTCAACAAACTATGTATCATCCTAATTCTAACTCAGCTACAAGAAAGAACTGACTGGCAGTTTGGGCTGTTCTACACTTTATATCCCATATGGAAGAGGGGTGCCAGGTTCATGCATGTGAGGCGCACACACCTACAAGAGGGATCCACGTGGACAAATGCTTGGAAATATACAATTTGGTTAATTTGTCTGTCCTCCATATGGGGTAGGGAGGAAGCAGAAAGAGGGAAATATAGCTTATATTATTTGAGACTGATCATACTTAAGATGCTAATGGACAGAAGGTAAGGATTACATTACATAAAGGGGCAGCCTACAAGGCGTGTGAAGGTACTTGAGGGAATACTGGACTAATGCATACCTATGACAGAGCATAGGCAAGTGTTGACAGCTTTATAAGGTCTCAGAGTTAACTGATAAGGCTGGGCTAAGTCTGGAAACACTGTATGGGCCATGTCTGCGTTTGATGTGGTGAATAAGGCAGAGCCACAGAAGTCTCCCTCTAGCAGGTTGTTCCTTCAGAGCAAATACCAGCAGGCTGGATGCTTGCTTCAGAGCCTTTAAGAAACCTGGGAGGTTTCTGCTGTTTATGCATGGGGTTGTTGCAACTCTTCAGAAGTGTGACTGTAGTGTATGAGGCACCCTTACATCCAAACCTTGTTAAGGCTGGTTTCTTGGCCAACGTATTTTGTTAGTTCCACCAACAGCTGAAGGAGGCAGAAGATTAGGAGAAAGAACCAAAGGAATCAGCATCATTAGCACAATCATATGGCAGGTACCCAAGCTTCTGCTGAATATCCACATACAGACATGTATCTTTACAAGCAACAGTGATGGAGACAGCTGCCCTATACTACTAAGTCCTGGTCTACACTCCAGAATAAGATCAACATAAGACAGCTTATGTCAACCTAATTATGTCAGTGTACACATTCCAGCCTTGCTCCCACCGATGTGAATGCTCTACTACCCTGAGATAATAACTCCACCCCCATGAGAGGCATAGGGCTTATGTTGATGTAGTTAGGGCGAGGCAATGTCTGTGTAAACACTGCAGGTTACTTACATTGGCTGTCATTCTTATCAATGTCAGGGCTCCATGCTGGAGCTGTGAAATTGACAAAGTGTTCACAGCTTGGGCTGTCACTCCAGGTAGGGTGGGGGAGCTCCAGCTAAAGCCTGGCTGTCCTCCCAGGGTGCTGGCTCCCCACTGGGTTGCTGCCCCAGATCCCTGCTTCCCATAGGGGGCCTGAGGCGGGTGGGGAAGTGCGTGCTCCCGGTGGGGAGCTCAGCAGATCTGAGAGCCCCAGCTCTAGCCCCCCACACTGCCCTTCTTAAGTCAGTGGAAGTGCTCCTTATGAGACCGTGCACCACTGACAGAAGGAGGTTAGTGTGGACACGAACCACTGCAGTAATTACTGCAGTGGTTGTAAGTCAACCTAACATAGGTCAACTTAAGCTTGTAGTATAGACATGCCTTAAGTGTCTTAATGGTCGCTAAGGTCTCACAAGGTACTTCCCCCATCTGTTTCTTCCTTAGCCTTAAAGGAAAGCGAAGAGGCTTCAGCCTTATATTGACTGTGCCAAGACAGGGGACTATTCACTGGAGCAACAAGAAACAAAAAACCCAATGAGCTGATTAACACATGTAATGCCAATAACAGACAGGGCAAACAGTGAGAAGGGGACACAAGAAAAGGTTCCATGGACTTCAATGAAACTAGAGGCTCTGACCTCTCTTGAGGGACTGATTACAAGTTGTGTGGGGTTTTTTTGTTTTTGTTTTTTTAAAGGGAAAAAAATACAGATTGTTTGCCCTCCAATGTGTCAAAAGATTGAGACTAGGGGTCCAAGGCAGCTAGAATGCAGCAACGCTTGATAACAAGCCAAAGGAATTTGGCTCATCGACCACAGTCAGAAAGACAGTGTTCTGGAGCACTGGGGAATGCTGAGGTTGCATGAAGTGTCCCAAATAAAACCCTAGGAATGCTCTACGTTGAAGTCACTGTTAGTCTCAAAATAGCAATAATTTTAGAAGTTCATGTACTGCTGGGGGGTTTCTAAAGGAAGATGCATATCAAAATTCTACATTACAAATACATTTAAGGACTAAGAATAATACTCAACATGGAGATTTTTAGACACTATTCAAGATCTAGTTAAAAATTTAATACTGCCCAAAAAAAATTCCATTCCTTTGACACTAATGAACTATGCCACCTACCTTATCAGCACACATTGCCACTTTAATGTCTTGTTTTGTAATTTCATAATGTCTTATATTTCGTACGTAATTCCCAACCAGCTTTAAGATATCTGCAGAAATATATTCTAATACTGCTACTATGTAAACAGATACTTGGTGGTCAATTTTATAACCTAGAACTTCCTAAAAGTAAAAAAAAACAAAACAAAGTGCATCATTAAATGTGTTATACAACCAGTCAAATAACTAATTTATGTATTTTAGAATAAACCTATGAAATCATATGTTTAGTGCAATAGTCATTAGATAGTCAACATCTATCCACCATTAGTACTGGCAATACTTCTCTCTATATGTATAACAGAAATAACAGTGATATCACAGGTAACACTACATGGTTCAAACTGACTTTGAAATGTTAACTCTACCAAGCATTTATAACATGCAGTACAGTTCTAATTGACACACTCTAAAAGCACTGAATTCTCTTTATTACTCAGCTAGAATAAAAGTATTGCAATTTTTGGCAGACAAGTATTTAGGGTTTTCTTTTTTTCAAAAATTGTTACTAACCTTTCAAGATGTATTGCACATATACATTCCTCTCTTGATGTACATGCACCCTAAGCAGAACACCAGAAATTTTTCCCTCAGTGGTACTCATTTGGTGGGGCTTGAGCACCCTCTGCTGGTGCCAGTAAAGGGGCCCAGCTGACCCTGAGCCCCTCAGTTCCTTCTATCCAGAAAGAAGGATGTAGAGGGACAGGAGGGCAAGTTGTAGAACGGACACGTGCAACACATCTCATAGAACTGTCTTTTTTTCCCTTTGAGTGACTGCCCATGTGCATTCCATTCTTGGTGAGTGTCAAGGAGTTAAATAGATGGAGGGATCAGAGTTTATGTACCCACAGACTGCAGTACATCTCAGCCAAATTTGGCATAATTTCTGAACTATTGGGTGATGGTGTAATGGGAGGAGAAAGTGGGCACCGATGACTAGGTTGCTGCTTTACAAATGTCCAGCATAGGGATCTGCACTAGGAATGCCACTGAGGATGCCTGAGTTCTTGTGAAGCTTGCCCGGTGGTGAAACACCTGTCAGAGCATAACAAGTGCAGATGCTTACAGTTTTTTAAGATGAAATTCTTTGTGACGAGACGGAAAGATCTTTAATTCTGGCCACTATAGTCACGAACAGAAAACTTGGATGGGGTATAAATACAATTAGGAAAACCATGGTAAAAATTTTAGCCTGGCTTCACACTTTCTCTGTGCGAGGCATAAAGTCCCTGCAAATTTGGCAACACTCCCCAATAAGAGCTTCCCCAAGGCACTTAAAGCAACTTGAGTGTGTGTCACTCACGGGAATAGCCTTATTTCAGGAAACACAGGGCTTGAAGCCTGGTGACTGAGGCATCCCTTGGCATCGGGAATCAACTGAAACCGATGGGGTAAAATCCTAACAGAACAAACATGAAACTATTTACAATAAAATTCAGTAGTCTGTGCTCTCTTGTGAATACTTGCAAAAGCAAGAAGAGCCATTCCAGTGACTGTCACAGAAGGTAAGGTAAGGAGGAACTAAGGGAGCATGGGGTTGGCTAGGCCCTTTATACCGGTGCCAGCACTTTGAGCCGCCCAGATGGGTATCATTGAGGGGGAACTTTCCAGTGGAATACGCATGTAGAATCATTTGAAGAACTTAAAAACTTCTGGGAAGGATAATCATAGTCCTAAATGTATTTAACAAGCATACAATTAACTGAAATAGAAATATTACAATGATGATGATACAGGACATACACTAAAATCCAGATTTGTTTTATTCCTTTTGATTTACACTTCAGGCAATATACAGACAATGAATGAAAATGTCAACTTTAACATTATATAGTTCTGTAAAAGACAGGTTTGCTTAATTTTAAGTAGCAAGGCAATCAATTATGATTTGAATACTTACTTTTAACAATGGATGGATTTTTTCTACTGGGAGAGATAATGGATTTCTTCGTTTCCTCTTTTCAATAGCAGACTGGGCATCAGCTATTGCCCACTTATCAATTGGATGGGGAAAACTTTTTTGAACACGATCCTTAGGAGACAGAAAACAAGCACTAAGGGCTCAGTGAATAATCTGAATGTATTCAGCAAGTAGTATACTTGTTTAGACAGAGATTTCACTGTTACAGATTAAAAGCAATTCCTTAAAAGGAATAATTTATTTTGATTCAACTGTGTTTTAATGTACAGATAGAAACTAAAGTTATACCAAAAACTGTACAGCGACACATACCCTAAATGCTGTACACTAAATATATGCTGCGCACAAAAAACTATACTCAAAGAACATTAAGGTTGCAAAGTTAAGCACTCAATTAGGAAACACTCACAGGTGTGTTGTGAAGTTAAGTTTATTAATGTATGTGAAGCACTCAGATGCTACAGTGATGAGTGCCATGGAAAAGGCCACAAGGAAATTAATAATTCTGTCTTCAAAGCAGCGTTTGAATAGTATGCAGTGACTAAGACATGGAGCCACACATCGCATAATAAAAGGTTAAAATAAAATACTGAGTAGCTGTTCTGTGAGCACAGTCCATCCTGTGCACTGAGTAAGGCAGTGGTCCTGTGGAAAAAAACTAGTCTGTGATCATGTAATTAAAGACCGTAATTACACACACACACCACTAGGGAGCCAAATTAAGATTCATGGGCAAGCTTAATTCTGGTGTTCCTGAATTGCTGAGTGGTTGACTTTGCAACCTTAATGTCCTATTAACACAGGTTTTTTATGTATAATTTTCTAGGCTTTTAAGAAGGCAAACTAAAAATCAGAAATTTCTTCATGTCAAACTATATCAACTCCAACATGGTTCAGTAAGGTTAGATCTACATCACAGACTTTTGCCACTTGAGCGAAGAGACTGAACGCAGCAGAAGTCAATCTCTATGTAGGCCAGCCACTGAGGGAGAGATGAGACATTTTGCCAGTGGGCTCTCGGCTATTTGCTGACAGAGGAATGTTCAGAATCAGAACCTGGAATAGAACTCAGGATTCCTGAGGTGATCACCCTCTAATAGTTGCACACAGGGACTATTCACCCCTTCTTGTCAACTGTTGAGAAGGGCCCACTTCCACCTTAATTGAACTGGCTTGTCAGCACTGACTCCCCACTTGGTGAGGCAACTCATCTTTTCATGTACTATGTATTTATAGCTGCCTCTGTATTTTCCACTCCATGCATCTAATGAAGTGGGTTTTAGCCCACAGAAGCTTATGCCCAAATAAATGTGTTAGTCTCTAAAGTGCCACAAGGACGCCTTGTTGTTTTTGCTGATACAGACTAACACGGCTACCTCTCTGAAACCTGTCAAAGGCTACTGTATCAGTTTTATAAATGTCATGTGATATCTTTCTGGGAGGGCTAGTGATGGTATTCATGGCTCAATGGGTGAGCTCAATAATGATTCCAACAGGGAAATAAAGTCAGTAGGGGGTAATTAACGCAAATCTCTAATGTAGGTAACAAGTCTGAGGAAGCTTCACCCATGCTAGTTTGACCCAGTTCAAGAGTCATGGAAGACAAAGAACTGGAAATGGTATAAAGATAATGATAGTCCTGATTTGGGAAAAGGGACACTCTCTCTTGGTTAGAGTTTCACGTCAATTCTTGGATTGAGAGAGAGAGAGGTCCTGCACAAATTGCCTGAACTACTTTAAGCTTACCAGGGTCTGTTGAAGATGGATGACTGCCTAGTAAGCCAACCTCTGGAGAAAATTTTGAAAGAACATCATAACTCTGAACAAAACATTATGGAACATTTCAGAGTTACGAACAACCTTCACTCCCGAGGTGTTTGTAACTGTGAGGTTCTACTGTATTCCTCAGAGAGAGATTTAGAAGCATGAAAACTTCTCTCTCATATTAACAGAAGTTGGTCCAATAAAAGATATATGCCTCACCCACCATGTCTCTCTAATATCCTGGGACCAACACAGCTACAACACCGCATACATGTATTTCTCATGACATTTTAAAGTGCTAATTAGACTAATCATCCACAGCATCCCAAATTAAACTCCAAAATACAGAACAGATAAACATTCTCTGTACCTCTACATCCAGAAAGCTTCTTGGCTGGGCTTGGCACAGCATATTCAACAACTGCAGAATTAACTCCTCAACATATTGTAAAGCATCTTCAGCTGAGGAAAGTTTAGGATGGACTTGCACCTGAACCTACATTGAACAGAAAATTGATTTAAACCTTGCACACTTTTCCCCAGGAGTCCATGCTTTATTTCCACAGAAGTTAACTTACAGTTAAAAGAATTTCAGGAGCATGACACCACAGACCTAAAAACTAAGAGAGCCAGAATTTTATGAGGCATAAATCAGCATAGCTCACAGATTGAAGTCAAATAAACCATACCAATTTGTGCCAAATCTAACCCACAGTACTTAAGTGAACACATTTTGCAATACGCAACATTTGATGCTGACTTAGTTCTACTGCAATGTCTACAAGACATTGTCTGATAACGAGTGGGCTGTGAAGCAGCTATGCATATATATATTTTTTAAATAAACATTGCATATTTTTCTCTCTCCCTCCCTTCATCTATTGTTTGCAGACTAAACTTTTTAGTCTGGAACAGTCTGTGTGTGTACTATGCTTAATGCAATGTGAGCTACCATAATGCAAATATTACAATAATTTTTAAGGTACAGGCACTATATTTAAAGAGTTTCACCTTTTTAGGAAAATTTAGCAACCTTGAAGCTTAAAATTTAATCAATTTGCCTAGAGAGTTTGGCTTTCAACAAAAGTAAGTTTCCTTTAGTGTTGTCTGAAGTTAAACTACCTTAAGTGCCAGTTGCACTGGTTCAGAATAATTAAGTATTCAAAACAATCTCCAAAATAAAAATATTTACAATATATTACTTCATCAGTTCTGCACTCAGTAATGCTTCAAATTTTACAAATGTGAATGTTACACAGTAAAGAGTAAAACTTAGATTTGCAGTTATAGCTGGGAATAAATTCCCAGTGGCTAAATATAGTGAAGATGCACTCCCCTCCCACCTGTTAAACTACAGATTTCATTTTCTGGAATACCTGTTTAGTAATTAAAAAGTACTATCTGAAACATGACTGCAGTGTAATGTTTGCTTCCTACCCCTGTAGCTAACAAATAGCTTGGTTTTAACAGTTTAGGTACACACAAAGTACAAAGTCTCAGGCTGTGTCTACATTGCCACTATCAGTTCTAAAACTTTGGTCCTTCAAGGGTATGAAAAAACACCTCCCTGAACGACAAAGTTTTAGCACTGAAAAGCGCCAGTACAGATAGTGCTTTATCACCGGGAGACGCGCTAAAGCCACCACTGCTCGTTCGGGGTTTGTTTGTTTTTTTTAAATACATTGCCGGGAGAGCTCTTCCCCAGCGATAAAGCGCGTCTACACTGCCATGTCACAGTGCTGCCGCGGCCATGCTGTAATGTTAGCAGTGCAGACATACCCTTAGAAGTAATATATTTAAAAACACCTAAGAATATTGCTCTTAGGAGTATTCACCACAACTGTTTAAGTATTTGTGCCAAAGGAAGCTAATAGGTAACAACCTTCATAGTCATACCAAGTAGCAAAACTGTCAAATTTACTATCCCGCCACAACCCAAACTCCAAAACCCACTATCAGTCACCCCAATCACCACAAACCCCTAAGCTACCTTCCCCAAATCATAAACCATCAATCTATCCAATCCGAATATCAACCCAACATGCCAACATTCAGTAAATGATTAATTATGGAGGCATCATTAATAGCTCCATAGTTAAGGCTGCGTTCATATTTGCACTTACAGCAGGAATTAAATCTTACGAGAAAAAAAAAAGGCATAAAACGTGCATGCATCATTCTGCCTCAGAAGCAAAAGCCTACTGGGCCTGCTGAAGCACTCCATGAGGCTTCATGTTTGGGTACTGTTCTCTGTTATAGATCCTGCCTTTGAATTTGTTTAGTTTGCTAAAACTTTAATGAGAGAGTGGGTTTAGTATGACAAATTATGTCCACACTTGGTGGGTCTTAAAGCATCGCTAGGAGTCATTGCTTTTTACCTTAAAATCCCTGGCAAATCTTGAAAAACAAATCTCTGTGCAAACTGACTGACCAGAGCATTTATTCTGGATCTGAAGCAAATTTGATTTTTGCCCAGCACCTCATTCTGACCAGCGTGTATGATATGGTTTTGGTGGCGCTTGTGAAACAGCAGGAAAACTACTAGCCTATCAGGCAAAAATCGGGGACAGCTCAGTTCACAGAGTGCAGTAATTACCATAGTATCATATGCTGTTTGTATTTCCATTACATAGAACCTAAACCTTCCAACTGGTATTAGAGCACCACCATAGTAACTGCTGTACAAATTGAGTAGGACAGTCCTTGTCCTAAAGAGCTCACAATCTAAATTAGGATGCAACAGTGGATAAACCAAAAATATAGGTTTAGCGAGGGAAGATAAGGAAAGCAGCAATGAGAATATGCATTAATGCAGGCTGGCACATGATTTCAAGATTTGTTAAACAGTGCAAAACTGATTGGAAAACCGTTCCCAGAGAATAGTTATCAGTGGTTCACAGTCATGCTGGAAGGACATAACGAGTGGAATCCCACAGGGATCAGTTCTGGGTCCAGTTCTGTTCAATATCTTCATCAATTATTTAGATAATGGCATAGAGAGTACACTAAAAAATTTGCATACGATACCAAGCTGGGAGGGGTTGCAAGTGCTTTGGAGGATAAGATTAAAATTCAAAATGGTCTGGACAGACTAGAGAAATGATCTGAAGTAAACAGGATGAAATTCAAGAAGGACAAATGCAAAGTACTCCATTTAGGAAGGAAGGATCAGTTGCACACATACAAAATGGGAAATAACTGCCTAGGAAGGAGTGCTGCAGAAAGGAATCTGAGGGTCACAGTGGACCACAAGCTAAAATGAGTCAACAGTGTAACACTGTTACAAAAAAAGCAAACATCATTCTGGGATGTATTAGCAGGAGTGTTGTAAGCAAGACATGGGAAGTAATTCTTCCGCTCTACTCCGCTCTGATTAGGCCTCAACTGGAGTACTGTGTCCAGTTCTGGGCACCACATTTCAGGAAGGATGTGGACAAATTGGAGAATCCAGAGAAGAGCAACAAAAATGACTAAAGGTCTAGAAAACATGACCTATGAGGGAAGATTGAAAAAATTGGATTTGTTTAGTCTGGAAAAGAGAAGACTGAGGGGAGACATGATAACAGTTTTCAGGTACGTAAAAGGTTGTTACAAGGAGGAGGGAGAAGAAAAATGTTCTTCTTAACCTCTGAGGATAGGACAAGAAGCAATGGGCTTAAATTGCAGCAAGGGAGGTTTAGGTTGGACATTAGGAAAAACTTCCTAACTCCCAGGGTGGTTAAGCACTGGAATAAATTGCCTAGGGAGGCTGTCAAATCTCCATCATTGGAGATTTTTAAGAGCTGGTTAGACAAACACCTGTCATGGATGGTCTAGATCAGAGGTTCTCAAACTGTGGTCCGCGGACATTCAGGTGGTCCGCGGATAGTTCCCTCTAAGGTGCACACCTGGGCAGCCTCACACGAGAAAATGAAGGGCCACCCACCTAACTACTTGAGCCGCAAAGGTGTGGCTCCACTAATTAGGTGCCTGGACCCTGGAGAAGATGCATATGTAAGGTGAGATGGTGGCCTTGGAGGGAATAGGAAGTAGACGGGAGGAGACAGTGGGGAGAGGGGGGGAATTTGGGATGTGCAGGGCTGCGGCGGTCAGAGAAAGATGCGACTTTCCCCAGCTCCAGAGCTGTGGCTGCCGGGAAGAGACAGCCCTCCTTCCCAGCCTTAGCTCTGTGGCAGGGGAGAGACCCCCTCTCCTTCACAGCTCCAGCTCTGGGGCTGTCATAGCAGGGGAGAGAGGGCACATCCATCGTATTAGAAAGGCAAGACTACTGATATTAAAATGAGTTGTGTACTTTTATTTGTAGAACAAAAAAAGTTAATTAAGTTTTTAATTGGGCCCACTGATTTGAATTCATTCAGATTGGTCAGAAGATCTCTGACATGTTCTTTACTTATCCCAATCTGCATCCTTTCCCCTTTATTGTCTATGGCAACTTCACTAGTTGCCCGGTCACGTTATTTTTTGTGAGAAAACTGAAGCAAAAGTTGCTATAGAGGAACTCTGCCTTTCTATCACCTTTCATTGCCAGTTGACCTTCTCCACTGAGCAGCGGACCCACACCGTCATTGATCTTTCGTTTTTTGTCTGACATATTTGAAGAATCCCATCTTCTTGTCTTGAACATTTCTTGCCAGCTGTAACTCATTCGTTGCCTTAGCTTTCCTGATTTTGTCCCTACATGCTTGCACTATTCCCATGTAGACTTCCTTGGTGACATGCCCCTCCTCTTTTGTATCCCTTTTGGTTTTGAGAGAGCTAAAAAGCTCCTTGTGAAGCAACATTGGCCTCCTGTGGCTCTTCTTACCTTTCCTCTGCATCGGAATAGCTTCATGTTGGGCCTCTAGTATTCTGTCTTTTAAGAAATGCCAGACCTCTTCGACTCCTTTTCTTTCTAATTGGTCTTTCCATGGGAACTTGCATACTATTTCTCTGAGTTGAAATCTGCCTTTCTGAAGTCAAATGTCCTTGTTTTTCCTGTTCTCACACCCTCCTTTCCATGTAGGGTGACCGGGTGTCCTGATTTTATAGGGACATTCCCGATTTTTGGGTCTTTTTCTTATATAGGCTCCTATTACCCCCCATCCCCATCCCGATTTTTCACACTTGCTGTCTGGTCACCCAATTTCCATGGGATCTTGAATTTTATCAGATCATGATCACTTCCTCCCAAATTCCCAATTACCTTCACATTCGCAAGTAATTCATCCCTGTTGATCAAAACCAGATCCAAAATGGATGACCCCCTACTTGTTTCCTCAATTTTCTGAATCAGAAAGCTGACCCCCACACATGCTAATAAATACATGAACTCAGAAGATGAAGTTAATGTTCTGTTTACTGAGTTCATATAAATAGCCAAACATCACACGCTAGTACCAAAGACCACTATATATCTGAACACTTGACCACACCCTGAAATGACACGAATATATATATAGCAGTGAGGTAGTGCAGAGGCATGTGATTGCTGTCAGAAGGTGTCAATGAGCTTCAAATTATGGAATTATATCTTAAGTGACTATTTCTACACAGATAAGAGAAAGCTGAATGGACACATTCTTGACTAGGCAGATAACTTGTCAAAATGAGTATTGTTTCATCTCTTTTTATAACTTTAAATCATAAGTTACAATACATACATAATACATTCATAAAACATAAGACAGAGCAAACATGGCAACAGACAAAAGAACAAGGATCGTTTGGCTTTACCATACCTAAAAGCTTATTTCTAGACATACCAAATTTAAATATTTATTTGAACTATTTTGTGACTGGCTTATAAAGACTGAACTGATATGCTGGAGATTCAGTAGTTAGAAGAACTGAAAGAACATTCTACTAGGGACAGGTGAACAACAGGATGGTGTGCTACCTTCCCAAAGCCAAGATCTGAGATGTCACTAAGATTGGATAGGCTTCTGAAGTCAACAGACAAGGATCTATTGGTGATGGTTCATATCCGCACTAATGACACTGCCTTGCAGGATATTTTACAGATAATAGATTACTTCAGGGAACTCTGAAGCATGCATCTGAAGAGAGGTTTTTTACCCACGAAAGCTTATGCCCAGATAATTCTGTTAGTCTTTAAGATGCCACCGGACTCGTTGTTTATGCTGAAAAAGAATGCCCAAGCTATCTTCTCAGAGATACTTCCTGTCCCATGAGAGAAGGAAGACAGAAGGCAGAAGAATCTGGAGGTGAACCCCTGGTTAGGTAAGTGCTGCAGGGTATGTTTTGTGGAACATCGGTCCACGTTCTATGGGGGGAGGGACCCATATAGTTTGGATGGCTTCCAGATCAGAAGAAGTTGAACCAATCTCCTCAGGGGCAGGCTGGCCAGAGTACTCAAGAGGGCTTTTAATAACAGATATGAGCACTTATTTAGCACGAAATTGAGATGCTAAGAATAATCAAGGAGACAAAGGACATGAAGAGAAGAAGTTACTTAATTACGTATCCACCAGTGCTATTTTGAAAAAGAAAATGGTGCTCATAAATGACAACATAACCACAGAGCTGCTGCAAGCCGGTGAGGAACATATGGTAAACGTGATGCACAAGCTACTCAAGATTTACAGACGAGAGATAACAGTATCTGCCCATAAAAAGGAGATAAGAGCAAGTGCAAGAACTACAGAGAAATCAGCTTACCGAGTGTGCCAGAAAAAGCATTCACCAAGATATCGAAGAGGAAAATGAAGAGGTACGTGGAAGGGGCACTTGCAGAGGGACAGGCGGGATTTAAACCATGAGGAAGTACAATAGGTTAGCTATTTGTGAAAAAGAACATAACCAAACCTGTTACAACAACTTTATAGACTTCAAACTGCCTTTTTATAGTATTTGGCAGAAAGGGTTATGGTGAATTTTAAGAATGTAATGGCATCCCTTGGAAATTAATCAAGCTGACAGAAAACATCTAAAGAAAGTCGATGAGCGTGGTGAGAGTGACATGAAGCTGACGGAATGGTTTTGGGATGACCACAGAAGTGAGACAAGGATATACACTATTGCCAGATTTGTTCAACTGGGTATTGGAAGCTGTAGCACAGACAAATGAATGGTTATGGCTGTAGCACAGACAAATGAAACAAGACAAGTCATGGTATGTGAGTGGAAGGTGCATAGAGTCATAGGTGATATTGATCTCTATAGCACTGACAAAGTTAGATCTACAGAGAATACTTGACAAGGCAGACTGGAAAAGCAGAAAATTCAGATTGAAGATCAGCATGGAGAAGACAAAAAAGATGGCAATTGGAAGGCAAGAAGAGAAGCCATTGGATAGACATGGTGAAGAATGACATCAAACAAGAAGGTTTAAAGATGAACAATGCCATGAAGCGGATACAAGATAGAAAGCGGTAGAAAGACTTCATTCTGCCCCATCATTGCTGCTGAGCTGACCGATGGGATTAAACAAAAGCACTACACAGACAGCAATGTTAGGAGCCTGAGTAACAAACAAGGAATTGTAATTGCTCATTTCTTAATATAAATTTGATCTAATTGGTATTACTGAAACCTGGTAGGATGATTTGCACCAAGCTCTCCCAATTGATGAGATAAAAGAGCTTCCCTTGGAGAACTTTGAAGTCCAAGATCTGCCTCACCAGGTATTCTTCTGACCCCTGAACTGTGACGGAGGGAGGAGGTGGCTGTATCTGTCCAGGAAAGAAATTGACGTACTTTCTCCAGCAGGGAAATAATGGAACACCGAATGAACCTTGATCTATTTGGTAGCCAAAGTTTGAAGGCCACCAGGTTAATCAGCTGGATTACCTGGAATGGGCCGAGATATTGGTAGTCAGGTTTCCTTGAGGGCCAGGCTGTGTATCCATGCATTGCATTGAGCCATACCTGACCACCGACTGTGATGTGAGGGGTGTCCTGCCAAAGGAGGTCAGTGTATCTTTTGTAATCCCTCTTGGCTGATTCTAGGTGGGTTTTCAATTCTTAATGGACATGGTGCAGGTGCTTACACACGTTAGAGGCTAAAGGAATGTGGGAGGCTGGCAATATGGACAGGTGAAAACAAGGGTGGAAGCCATAGTTGGCATAAAAAGGACTTTGGCAGATTGAGCTGTGGTCGGATCGGAATTGTTGTACATGAACTCAGCAAAGTGAAGCAGCACCCAGTCATTCTGAGGTAGTTGATAAAGCAACTAACATACTGCTACAAAATTTGGTTCACTTGCTCCATCTGCCCATCAGTCTGCAGGTGATAGGCAGAGGAAACTTAGATTAACATCTAAGATCTTAAATAATTCCTTTAAAAAAAAAAAGAAGAAATGAACTGAAATCCTCAGTCAAACAATGTCAGATGGTAAATCATGAAGATTTAAGATATGATTAAACGTATCTGTCACCTCTGTAGTAGGAATTTTCCAGCAACATATGAAAGGAGACAGCTTTATGAGAAGGTTGATGATAATTAGTATGGCTGGGTGGCCCTGGAAATTCAGGTGGTCAGTGAGAAAGTCCATAGAAATAGATAACTAGGATTGGGATGGAGTTGGCAAGGGAACCAAAGCACCCAGTAGTTTGGCTGTGTGTGGGGGGGGGGGGGTGGAGGGGGAGAGAAGAGGTGGAGAAAGCAAGAGGCTGTCCAAGCACATACATAAGTTCTTGCAATGTTCAATATTATACACCAATATAGGTTTGGCCAC
This sequence comes from Mauremys mutica, assembly GCF_020497125.1. NCBI lineage: Eukaryota > Metazoa > Chordata > Testudines > Geoemydidae > Mauremys > Mauremys mutica. Next base: position 207,410,119 of record NC_059074.1, on the reverse strand, counting down.
CAGAAATTGAGAGATCAGTTTCAATAAATTTTCTAGTGACTGAAATGGCCTGTCGGGATGAGTCATGATATAGCTGGAGCATGGTTAGATGTGGTAGACTATAGGGGACACAGATCTGATCTTTGAACAAGAAAATCCCATTCTTGACCGATTTCAGAGTAGCAGCCATGTAGCCCACGAAAGCTTATGCTCAAATAAATCTGTTAGTCTCTAAGGTATCACGAGTATTCTTGACCGAGATGTTTGAGTCAGGGGCCAGATCTGTGATGGCTGGCCTCAATTTTACCGCAAACGGACAATGAGGCAAAGAAGACTTGAAAAGACAGTAAATCGTTGTTTGCTAGTACACTGACAAGATGACAGGGCTTCAAGACTGTGGCAAGCTACGGGGGGGGGGGGGGGGTGTCTATTCCCCTTGTGTAGGTACTCGCTCTTGTAAGATAGTATGCCAGGCTTCACATTTCGGGTACCAGGGCAATAGGTCAAGGTAAAAATCAAATCAGGAGGGGGAGAAAAGGGACCAACAGATCTGGTGTTGATTGAGAGCATTTGCAGTTTGCAGGTATTCTCAATTTTTTGATCCGTGAATATACCTAAACAAGAAAACATGCGCCTTCCAAGTGATGACACCAGTCCTCAAAAGACAGCTTTAATGACCATCAGTTTCCTGTCACAGACCTTGTAATTTTGTTTCACAGGCATCAGCTTTCAGGAGTGGAAGCACAGAGATGGAGAACACTCAGGGACCTATTTGCTATGATAGCACTGCTCTGATCACATAATAGGAGTATCTGCTTTGACAATAAAAAGTTTAGTCAGCTCCAGGTGAACTAAGATGGGTGCTGATGTAAATGTTTCTTTCAGTTGATCAGTTGACACAGGAAGCCCAAAAGCAGTGTCCTTTGACAGCAGCTGGGTAACTGGGGTCATTACCTTTGAAAACCTCACTGATGAACCACTGGTAGAAGCTGGTAAACTACAGAAAGCACTGGACATTGCAGACCTTTCTCAGCTCTGCCCAGTCCACACCTCTCTGGGATCCATATTTATCCCACTGGATGAAGTGATATAGCCTAAAAAGCCAAATGGAAGATACAAAGAGCTGTTGTTCTTTTGGGGCAATCAGAATTGGAGCCCCAGCAGTGGATGTAAACTGACAGATAAAGTTTTTAGCCAGATTCTCATTGAAATATTCCTGTAGGTCAGTGGTTTTCAACCTTTTTTCATTTGTGGGCCCCTAGAAAATTTCAAATGGAGGTGCAGACCCCTTTGGAAATGTTAGACAGTCTTTGGTCACTCAGGGGTCTGCAAACCACAGGTTGTAGGGCCCCAAGTTCTGGGTCCAACAAGGGATAAATTAATTCAAATGGAATTTAAGCCCATGGCTGGAGGTTGATAGGGCAGCCATAATACTTACACAGGGACAGGACATCAGCCTTTTTTTTTTTTTAAATCAAACATTAGCAAAATCTCAATATTTTGCAGGGACTGGTGAGTCATTATCTCCTTGAATTACAGTGGTCTTCTCCATGGCATTCTTAATTTTCTTGGTGCCTAGTCACCACTGCTGGCAGTAGCCAGACTGATCCAAATATCTCCTGGAAGATGCAGGAGATATGGCATCATGGACTGAGAGCAAGGGGATGCAGAGCATGACTGGGAAGAGGGGTGATTTAAACAAGTTAAATTGGAGTTTCTTTGTGGTCTTGGATTTTGATGAGAAAGGGTGCAATTTTGTGAGTGACAAGATTAAGTACAGCATGGTACCATCAATCAACTCCACTAGGTCTGAAGCAAGCTTTCTTTGTACCAGAACTTGGTTAGCCTTAATGAATTCTGCGTCCACAAAATTGCTGAAGACCCCTGAATCCACAAGCACAAGCTGTGTGAAGCTCACCTCAGGTATAGATGGGATGCAGACACAGAAAAAGACATGCAGCTGGGGATGGCAACAGTCCACAACTGTTAAAAATGCATGTTGGCAGAAGGGTCTGTTTAGGGAAGGACATGGTCATTTCCTGGATCTGCACATGCCTGGATTTGATGGAGCATTTAGTGGCGAAGTAGCCTCACCCACCACAGTACAGGCAAAGGCTGTTCAATTGCCAGTACACCATCTGCCGCTCAGTGAGGTGTCTTCGCATGGTGCCAATCTGCACAGGTTCTGGCCCCGGGACTGCCTTTGGAGGCAGATGGGTATGGGATTGGGCTAGACTGGGACTGGACATGTACCAGACAGTCAATGGTCAAGCCATATGTATAATTCAATGTCTGAGCTCAGTACAGTGCGTGTGTGGGTCAACCTAGCCCAAATCATCATTTATGTTATCATCTAGTCCCTGGTGGAAGTGATAGATCTGTGCTGTCTTGTTCTACACTACATCAGTGACCAGACGTTGAAAGCAGGCAGCATATGCTGAGATGGACCAATGGCCTTGTTTAAAAAACTGCAGATGACTTCAGCGATACAAGTACGGTTCAGGTAACCTAATGAGTGAAAAGAGACAAATGAACAGGTCAAAACGGCCAAGGATCGGACTTGCCTGTTCTAGAAGTGATATCCAGTCTAAGGAATCACCAGTTAGGCTATATCTACACTAGCACTTTTTTCAGTAAAACTTTTGTTGGTCAGGGGTGTGAAAGGAACCCAGCCCTAACCGACATAAATTTCACCGACAAAAGCGCTGGTGTGGACAGCACTATATTGGCTGGAGACACTCTCCGGCTAACCTACCTACCACCGCTCGTTGGGGGTGGTTTAATTATGCCGACAGGAGAGCTTTCTGCCGTTGGCACAGAGCAACTACACGGGAGACCTTACAGCGGCGTAGCTACAGCAATACAGCTGTGCTGCTGTAAGGTCTGTAGCGTAGACATCGCTGTAGTAATCTGATAAGCCTCTCTGGCAGCAGGACCTTCGGGGCTCGTTTTATGGATACTGTGGCTAGATTCACTGGAAGTACTCAGGCTGCCAGGATCTGTAAATGGACAGAGGAATTCTTCAATTGCAGCTAGGCAACTTGGCTCTGAAGGCACTGAACTAACTCCAACATCTCAGTAATGGATGTTCAGGGGGTTTCCATCTCAGCTGCCGGACTGAGCACAAAGAGGGGAGTCTGCTCAAACTGTCAGAATTGCAGGGCGGATGGATGAGGCAGGAGCAGATACTGGCTCACTTGGAAACAGGCAGAGAGTCTGTAGCAGAAGCAAGGCCCAAGAACAGGCAGATGCTGGGGCAGAAGCCCAGGAGCACGGGCAGTTTGTCAGAACTACTAAGCAATGGGAGTGCTCCTGGCCAGGTAATGACTGGAGACTGCTCAGCAGACTAGAGAAACTACTTCCCAAGGCAGGTATATAGGGTCCAAAGGGATCACCTGGGTTCTCACCGGTTGGATGGAGTGGGGCCTATCACAAGACCTGCAGGTAATTGCCTCTGATGACTCACTTCAGGCTCAGGGATGGCTTAAGCAGGCTCAGCAGTAACTCAGAGATGACTCATGACACAGCCAGAATGCTTGTAGCAGAGCTCTGGAAGAACACACCTCCACTGCCCCCCATAGCACTGAATTATAAAACTGGGAAAATAGTTGTAATGGAAAGATTGACATCTCCACTGAAGAAGCAAACGAAAAATATTTAGAAATTTGGTTTCCTTTCATCGTTTACTTGGATACAGAACAATCTCCTGCTGCCAAAATAAAGAATTCACATTTCTGAATATCAATTTAATTTTCAATAATGACTGGAAGGAGTGGCTTTTGGATCTTTGTCAAACCACAGAAGTAGACGTTAGCCTACATGAAATAGAAAGATTGGACTATACAATGAAGATTGAAAATGCTAAAGATGCAGAACTGGAAACTAATGACCCTTTTCAAATGCAATTTGTATGATGGTTTATTTGTGAAAATGTTATGCGCAGGGGAGACCACAGAATTGGAATTTTCTGTACTGTTCTTATAAAAATTCTAACATAATTAATTTCCCTGAGAAAACAAGAGATTGTTTGTGAGTGAGACTTCCCCCAAAGGCTATAGAACTACTGATAGCACTCACTTGCTCATTACCTGCAGGTCTAAAAGCAACATAGTGAAACAGGCCATGGTGAATTGCACAGCTAGTTGAATGAAGTGAACAGTTATCCCTCCTGGTAAAAAAAAAAAAAAAAAAAAAGAATACCTGGACACAAACCCATACACGTTGTGATACAGCATGGCCAGAGGGCAGCAGGAGAGTGTTACAAGGGAGCCTTATTCCCTGTAAGGGGAAGAAAGTTTGCTATAGATTAACTAGAGCACCTGAAGCCAATTAGAGCACCTGCAGTCAGTCACATGATAAAAACCCCTGCTTCAATCAGACAGTGTGGGAGTTGGAGCAGAAAGGATTGGTATTGGAGCAGAGAACAGTTTGAAGGAGTTGGAGCAGAGAACAGTTTGAAGAGAAAGCAGAGGAAAGTTTGGAGAAGTGCTGCAGTGGGCTAAGAAGTCCAAGACCCTAGGTAAGGGGCACCTGGCTTGTATAGAGGGAGGGCAGGAAGCCCCCCCACAAGCTGAAGGGCAGGAGAGGGAAGTAGCCCAGGGGAAGGAACTGCCAGTTCAAGTGGTTCACCACTATCCTCAGGGCCCCTGGGCTGGGACCTGGAGTAGAGGGCGGGCCCAGGTCCCTCCCTCTCCACTCCCCTCCTCAAAGACACTAGTGGGGCAATTATATTCCAATTCAGGAGCAAGAAATAGTGCCCTGAACCCCCCCAAAGAAGAGAAAGTGCAAGACCCATCATAATAGTGCCAGCAATTTGCCACAACGTTGAATTGTTATCTATTCCTCTTGATACTTTGTGATCCAGCCCAAGTTTTGCTATCTTCAAATTACACCAAGTACCTGTATTTTTTCCAATCACCAACTTCAGCAACTCTGTGTGGCTATGAAAGACTAACAGAGATGCAGATTTAGTTAACCACATCTTCAGTATACCCAGGGGGTGGTTTTATACATCTGGTAACAAGTTGTTACCAAGTGGGAGATTTACAGCAAGAATTGGAAGGAGGTGGGGCAGCTACTCAATTTTATCTTCCACAATCTGCAGGGATGCCAGGAGTCCAGAACAACTGTGCCACGGAAGTTAATATAAGGAATGTCCTATATAGGTAATGCAGTAGAGACGAGAAACTAATGACATCCAGTGTTACTATGAGCAACAAGTCAAGCAATGGATTGGAGTGAAACCGTTTGAAATGAAGTCAGTTAAAAAGATGTGTTAAAACAGTTTCATAGGCAGGCATAGCATGAGTGTCCCAACCAATTTGCATAGTTTTACAATCACTTTTGAAAGAGTTTTTTTTTTTGCCCCATTACTGTTTAAAAGACCTAGACATAGGAAGCTGACATTAGAGGAGTTCCTGTACCTCCAGAAGCATTCTGTGTATGGTTACTTTCATTACAGTAAATTGTAAATAAAGAAAAATATTTTTCCCTCAGCTCTGTCAACTTAGGTAAAATAATTTCAAACAAGTGTGACTTTTCATAGTGTCTCTTAACTGAGTGTCGGTACCAGCTACCTTGTTGTGAATAATGCTCAATTATTTCATAAATATTCTGTACTGATGTGAATGTGAAACTGTGGAACATTTTTATGGAAAGATAATCCGTTCTTTTGATTTACTTCTTTTGAGGATCACTAAAACATTTAAGATGTTCCTTAACTGCCACCCTTTTTATCACAAAAACTAAGATTCAGGAGAGAAGCAGGCTCTAGGTATACATGAAAGATCTCTACTGTCTGACAGTAGTATAATGTGTGGAAAGGTGGTGTAGGGGGAAGGTTCATCACCAGGCACAGTCTCTTGAAGACAGTGTAAATTCACTAGACTGGAAGAATCTTGACTGAAGTTGCTGGAAGGCACTGATTGATGATGTCTAGCTACAATCTTAGCGTCTGTTTCCAAGGAGCAATAAGACAGATTTCGATCATCCCCAGTCACCTAAGAGATCTCATATTCGAGTTTATCTTCAACCTCAGACTCAGCTTTGGTCTGTAGTCTTATCATCTTGTTGCCTCTGCAGCCTTAGCTTCTCAAACCCCACACTGGCTTCTGTTCCTTGCTTTCTTATCTTGGTGGAGTGCTAGGAATATTTTGTCCTTTGTCAATATCTTCCTTCAGTTATTGGAGGGCTTTGTGTTTCTCTGCTTTTGCTCCTTCAAAATACCACTGATCAGGCAAGGAAGCATCTCAGAGTGCACATCAACATCTTCCTTATTCAGTGCAAAGCACTGGAAGTTTGGAATGCAGCTGTTCAGTGCAAAGATGGGTGAGATTTAGAACAATATATCCGGAGTTTGACAAAATATCCTAAAAATTAGGATTTGAGGAATTCTTGAAGTACCGGTATATTTACCTTAAGGAATTATTTTATTCATTATTTCAAGTGTCCCAGGCAAGGATAAGAATTTGTCATTTTGGGCCTTTAAATATTCCTTGTTGCATGCCAACCAAATGTAGCAAGAGGGTAATGACAAGCCATTCATAGACATCATAATGACGACTATTCCACTACTGAATGTTTCTTTCCTCACTGGCTGGGAATATTCCACCTTTCCCTTCCCCTAAACCTGTATCGCTATACAGGTCAGAAACCTGGACCCTCTTACAGGCAGACTTGGAGCAGCTAGATACATTCCGTATGTGCAGTCAGCTCCAAATCCTGAGAATAAAGTGCTCTGACTTTGTGCAAAACATCTAGCTCTCAGAGCTCTGGCATTCCTTCAATTGCTCATTATATTCAAAAGCATCGTTTGCATGCTCTTCTGCCATGTCACCAGGATGGTGAAAGAACACCTCAACACATCATACTCAAACTCTCCATCAAAGCAGAAAGGGGTGCATGCCCTGAACCTACCTGGCACCACCCACAGGACTGCCCCAGAGATTTGTGGATTCACAGGATTGAGCCAAACTGGGGAACTTCATTATGTGATGTTTGGTGTGACGCTATCAACCACAGTCAGTCTAGCTAGTACAACAATCCTCAAAAAACGACATGTGTTTGATGATGATGCTTTCCCCATTATATCAGGGCATGAAAAATTGTAAATGGACACAGAAAAAGGATGCTTTCTTGTACATTATATAGTATGTTACTCTCCAAACAGTCCCATTAAAGTCAGACGTGCTAACCAACCTGGGTACGTAGGCATCCTTCAGTCTTGAAAGACCATAGGTATGCGCCTGAGAGGTAAAGAATATACTCAGTTGGTTTTAAGACAGCTGCGAACATGGCTGAAGAAACCCACTCGAGAGAGAGAGAGAATCTCTGCCGTATGTCAAATTTAAAAGCGATGTTTTGACGTTTTGGGCTCTGCCTTCTGCAAGCTCTTTTCTCTGCTAAGTTGGATTGCTTCCTCTCATAAATCTGGAGACCTTTGTTAAGCTCTTATTTCCAAAGGCTGTGGTCTCGAGTGTGATCTTCCCATTTGTCCACATCCATGTCCATTTCTTTGAGGTCTCACTTGCACACATCCTTGAAATGCAATTTTGGGTGTCCTTTGGGTCTTTTTCCAGATCCCAATTTGCCGTAGAAGATGTCCTTCGGGATGCGCCCATCAACATTGGTAAGGGTATTAAAATCTGGCGAGGTGACTGGGAAAGGAGTAGGAAAGAGAAAGCTCTCTCTTCCTTCTATCAGTCAGTTGGTGTGTGCAAGCTTCAGATGTATACAACACCTATTGACAGACAGGGTACGTCTGTATAGCGTTTTGGAACCCACGGAAATGAGCCTTTCAGCTCAGGTCAACAGACTCCGGCTAGAGGGGCTCTAAAAAGAGATATGTAGACAGAACTGAAATTGCAGCATAGTTTCAGAGCCAAAACTCCAGCCCATACTGCAACTGCATAGCTACGTAGACAGTGCTTTTTTCAGAGCACTAGTGCCAGCGTCCTTGAGCTTGAGTCTGTCGACATGGGCTGGAAGGCTCGCTCCCATGGGCTCCAAAACACTGTAGATATGCCCAGTGACATTATGGGAAGATTCATGAACTGCTAGACACTGTCTCCAGGGTGCTATCTCTAGATCTCCCCAACTGCCACCACCTCCAGCTCCACCAATCCTACATACTGGCCTCTGGCTATAGGTTTAGCCCTCCGGCCAGTAGAGTGTGAAACTTTTACCAGATGCATACTAGTTGCAAAGCTTAACAGTTGCATTGCTGAAATATTTGATGCATTGATAAAGATGAGTTCCACTGTGAACTTATTTTTATAGTATCAATTTTGTTCATCAGCTCTAATAGACCCATGGCTTTATTCTGGGGGATTCTCCCCCACCGCATTTTGTGCCTGTAGAATTTAGCAATATATACAAGTTTAGCTTTTCCAGGAGCTTTAATGTTTAAATGTTCTCAGTTGTATTCAGCTGCTTATCTCTGGCCCATTCCCAATGGGATTTTACTCAAATGGATGCAGGTTAAGCGCGGAAGTTTCCATCTCTACCTTTATAACAAATAATGGTAGCAGCTGTAACCCAGGATTCTAGAGAATGGTAGGCAGTATCTAGAATGAGGATATGAAGCAGACAGTGGTCTCAAGAACAATGGAGCAGTTAAAATTTGTTACATTGTTGCAAAATTAATGCATGGGAGGGGAAGCTTCAGAACTCACTTACCCCCAATATTTCCCAATTCCAAGTAAGTCTGCCTCTCATTCCCCTGATATACACAGTGAATCAGAATAAATGCAATACATCAGAGGTCGGCAACCTTTCAGAAGCGGTGTGCTGAGTCTTCATTTATTCACTCTAATTTATGGTTTCGCGTGCCAGTCATACATTTTAACGTTTTTAGAAGGTATCTTTATACGTTTATAATATATAACTAAACTATTGTTGTATGTAAAGTAAATAAGGTTTTTAAAATGTTTAAGAAACTTCATTTAAAATTAAATTAAAATGCAGAGCCCCCCGGAGTGGTGGCCAGGACCCAGGCAGTGTGAGTGCCACTGAAAATCGGCTCATGTGCCGCCTTCGGCACATGTGCTATAGGTTGCCTACCCCTGCAATACATAGAAATCAAAAGGAATGCTAGCTAGTATGGCAGGTTTCTCATCATCCCTGGCAGTTTACTTTCATCAACTTCTTCTGACAGTTGGCCTCAAACTCCAGGACTCCTTTCTTGCTAGTCCTCAGCAAGTACACCCTCGTGAAAGTTTCTCCAGCAAACACTGATAATTGAGGTCAGCTCACTGTCTGGCTTGCTCACCAAGAGAGAAACAAACACTTCACAGAAGCAGCAAGTGCCCTGAGTGGTCCCAAAAGAATTGTTATTGCTGGAGCTCCTACTAGTCTCCTTGATCTTGCCCGGGATTGCGTGGCACTGTGCTTAGTGCCGCATTTTGTGAACATCTGAGACATCCTGCACCTAGCTGCTCCAGATCCCAGGAAGCCCTAGTTCAGCTTGCTGCTCAAATGTTTAGACGTATGGCAAGAAGCAAAGCTATGGGTAGCTAGCCCAGAAGTTTAGTGATCATGTGTGCATTGCAGCAGCAAATGCTTTGGAGAATACACAGATAAGACTCTGTTACCACAAGTAGAACAGCACAGAGTGCCAGAGACCTTGGGAAAACATGCTCACTCTGGAACATGAGGCAAATGCATTGTAAGATGAAGTCAGAAAGACAGGCTGACTCGATACAGCTGAAACACTTGCGACTTCTAGTCCGCAGTGGGAAGTGCACCAGTTCAGCCAGAACTGAGAGCAAGTGTTTCACTCAGAAGTTCCAGTTAACTGTTAAAACCAATACACTTGTAAAATGCCTAGAATGTCTGTTGTATGCGAAATAAGGTATTGAGTAAATTTTGCAGTCTGAATCCATTCCAAGCAATGGTTTCTTGAACCCCTTTTGTCTTGCTTTCTATGGACAAAGTTCAAAGGTGGATCATAAGACAGCCTGACCATTTTCCCCATATTCTATTTTACCAACACACACAAATTCTAATGAACATATGGGAGTGAGACTTACTGTTCCCTCATTCCTAATAAAGAATCCTTAGCAAAAACCATTCTTACAAAAATACACTAAAACTAAAGTAAAGTCACTAAATCACAGTTCTAAGTAAAATACTTTCACTATAAAGTTCCCCCCACCCCGCCACATAAGCTCTTGTAAAACGTACAAGTAAAAATCTAAGTTCTAACCTAAGTAAATACTATATTTTTTCCCTTTCATAAAGAGTTGAACGTTATTTTTAAAAAAGACAGGTTAACCTATGTGACTCACAGCTGAGAAATTTCAATTTCAGCCATACTGTTTCATATACACAAAACTGGAGTGGGATAAACAAATATTTAATTATAATTTTAAAAGTTAGAGCAAGCAGGCCTTTGGAGCTGTGCTCCGGCTCCGCTCCAGCTAAAAACCTGCAGCTCCACTGCTCCGCACTCCAGCTCTGGCCTCCACTCCGAAGCCCTGAAGCAAATTCCTTTAAACTGATATTTTTTAAAACAGCAGTTACACGTATGTTTTAAACTGCACATATACTTGTACAAGTAAACCATTATACATCATTAAAAAAGGAGATTGACAACAAGCTACCTTGACTAGGCTGAAAAGATCACTTCTGGAACTAATGAACTGGGAGAAGAAAGAGTCCCATAAAAAGGTATAAACAAAAACAATGAATTTCTGAGCCAAATTGGAAAACAAGTGGAATATGTCCAAGAATAAGGTTTCACTAGCAAATTATGAGCCTGATCTCCTTAGTAATGTAAGACCAAGTGAAACTGAGAAAGGATAAACATAATAGAAACAATGATCCACAATAACAAAAGAAAACTTAACCAAATTCACTTTATCATCTGCAAACATAGCAACCAAAGAAAAATCTGTCAGGATCTCCTTCCAGGCCTCAGCAAAGGTTTAATAACATAGTGTTGCACAGTGAGGTCTCACATTATTGAGGTCATAACATTTATTGAAGTACATTCACTATGATATGAAGTATCATAAATAAAATAAAACTAGAGATGTCAAATGGTTAATTTTTAAATTGTGTTTGCAATATTTGATATCATGTGATGGATCAGTCAGTCATTAATGCAGATAAATGAGTGATGTTGAGAAAGTGGATAAGGAAAAGTTATTTACTTATTCCCATAATATAAGAACTAGGGGTCACCAAATGAAATTAATAGGCAGCAGGTTTAAAACAAATAAAAGGAAGTTCTTCACGCAGCGCACAGTCAAATTGTGGAACTCCTTACCTGAGGAGGTTGTGAAGGCTAGGACTATAACAATGTTTAAAAGGGGACTGGATAAATTCATGGTGGTTAAGTCCATTAATAGCTATTAGCCAGAATGGGTAAGAATGGTGTCCCTAGCCTCTGTTTGTCAGAGGATGGAGATGGATGGCAGGAGAGAGATCACTTGATCATTGCCTGTTAGATTCACTCCCTCTGGGGCACCTGGCATTGGCCACTGTCGGTAGACAGATACTGGGCTAGATGGACCTTTGGTCTGATCTGGTACGGCCATTCTTATGTTCTTATGTAAGCCATACCGGGGGGGGGGGGGGGGGAGAAGAGCCACCACTGCTACGGTCATAGACATGCCTCAAATTGCTCACACTCTGGCTATAAATTAGGCTGTCATACCACCAGTTCAACATGAGAGAAGCACCAACACACTAACCCCAGGGTACGCAGGGGTCTTCCAGGGGTTACATCAACTCATCTAAATATTTGCCTAGTTTTACAACAGGCTATAGAAAAAGCACTAGACAAACTAAAATTTCACACAGCCAATGACTTGTTTATAGTGCTCTATATACTATCCATTGAAATGTAAGTACAGTATTTATATTCTAACTGATTTACTTTATAATTCTATGGTAAAAATGAAAAAATAAGCCCTTTTCAGTAATTGTGTGACTGTGACACTTTTGTATTTCTAGGTCTGATTTTGTAAGCAAGTAATTTTTAACTGAGATGAAACTTGGGGGTACGCAAGCAAGTGACCTCTCTGGTCACCCAGGAACAGACTTAAAGGAGGCAATTTTGCAGCAGAAAAGCTTCAAAAACAGACTCCAACGAGAAACTGCTGAGCTTGAATTAATATGCAAACTAGATACCATTAACCTGGGTTTGAACAGAGACCGGGAGTGGCTGGGTCATTACACATATTGAATCTATTTCCCCATATTAAGTATCCTCACACCTTCTTGTCAACTGTCTAAAACGGGGCATCTTGATTATCACTACACAAGTTTTTTTTTCCTCCTGCTGATAACAGCTCAGCTTAATTCATTAGCCTCTTAGCACTGGGACGGCTGCTCCCACCTTTTCATGTGGTGTGTGGGTGTGTTACTGCATGTTCCAGTCGATGCGTCCCACGAAGTGGGCTGTAGCCCACCAAAACATACGCTCAAATAAATGGGTTAGTCTGTAAGGTGCCCCAGGGACTCCTGGTCTTTTGGCGGATACAGACTCACAGGGCTGCTACCCCTGGAAGGGAGGGAAGAGGTGCGAGGAGCCTCCATGGGCCACACCAGCCATGGGCCGCCCCCCCCCCGGCCCGAGGACTCGCCCCGCCCCCTCACCTTTTTGAGGGCCGGCACCAGCAGCCCCCGCCACTTGGGCGCGTTCTCCTCGCTGAAGAACTCGTAGAGCAGCGGCGGCGCCTGCATCCTGCCGCTGGCGGGCTCCCGGCGGGGCCGGCGGGATCAGTGGGCGGCCCGGCGCGGCGGCCGCGGGCAGCCGGAGGGCAGCGGCAGCACCCGCCAGCGGCGGGACTCAGCGCCGGGGGGCGGCGGCATCCCAGCACCCCCCGGGTCTCGCCTCAGCGCCCGCCCCACGCAGGGCCCCCGAGGCCGGAGCGCGCTCGGCGGGGCGAGGCGGCGCGGGCAGGCGAGCGGCCACCCTGCCCCGCCAGCCGCGCGGGCATGCCCGGCCCGGCCCGGCCCCACGGAACTGCGCGCGCAGGCCGGCCCGCTCGCGCTGCAGGGCGGAAGGTCACGCGCCGCCTCACATGCCCCCGGGGAGGGGGGGGTCTGCGCCGGGAGCTCGAGCGCGGCTGGAATTCTCGGGGCTTTCTCCTCGCCCTGACGGTTACTCCCGAGGGCGCGTGCGCAGTGCGGGTCGGCCGACCAGCGCAGGCGCGAGGCGTATGCCCCCGCCCACTCGCCCTGCGCCAGGGCGGAAGCGCGGGTCAGCCGGAGCCGTCAGGGATCTCAGCAGAGTGCCGAGTGCCTCGCTGGGCTGGCGGAGGCGCGGTTCCGCAGACAGCGCCCCTTACAGGTAGGGAGGGTCCAGAGCGCCTCCCTCGTCCCAGCCCCCGCCCATGCCAACCCCCTGACCCTGCTGGGGCCGCGGGGGGGAGAGGGCTGCCCCCCCTCCCCTCCCTTTCTCAGTCCCTTGGGCAGAGATGGGGCTGGCTGCCCTAGGGGAAGGACGGCCCAGGGGTTGGGGAGACATTGGGGTCAGGCCCTGAATCCATCGCAGACGCCACCCTGTGTCCTCCGGCCAGGCGGCCGGCTCTGTGCCTCAGTTTCCCCACCTATAGAACAGGGTCAGTGGAACAGACCTTCGTGAAATCAAAGCAGGGGAGACCCCCCCAGTCCGGGGGTACTAGCCCCCACGGGGGGCACCCCCAACACCACAGGCGGGAGGGGGGGCGATTGCAGAGAGGAGCCAGACAGCGACTCCAGCTCCACCAGGAGCAGAAGCAACCAAAACCGGGACGGTGAGAGAACGTCCTATCGTTTTGACTGAATGGTCTCGGCCCAGTGCAGATCGGCTCTTTGCTCCAACCCCTCTACCCTCAGTCTCTTCACCACCCCTTACCCTCTTCTTCCTGCCTCACCCTTTTGCTTTCCCTTCAGCTGATCCCCTCCCAAGGAAAAAAATAGTGGCACAAACAGGCCGCTTGCTGCCATCCCATTGTTTTGGGTCTGTCTAGGTTGTAAGGTCTTTGGGGCCAGGACTACCTGGTACTCTGTTTCTACAGCACCTAGCACAATGGAGCCCTATAGTCAGAAAGAACATAAGAACATAAGAAAGGCCGTACCGGGTCAGACCAAAGGTCCATCTAGCCCAGTATCTGTCTACCGACAGTGGCCAATGCCAGGTGCCCCTGAGGGAGTGAACCTAAAAGGCAACGATCAAGTGATCTCTCTCCTGCCATCCATCTCCATCCTCTGACGAACAGAGGCTAGGGACACCATTCTTACCCATCCTGGCTAATAGCCATTTATGGACTTAGCCACCATGAATTTATCCAGTCCCCTTTTAAACATTGTTATAGTCCTAGCCTTCACAACCTCCTCACGTAAGGAGTTCCACAAGTTGACTGTGCGCTGCGTGAAGAAGAACTTCCTTTTATTTGTTTTAAAGGAACAACTGACTGATCCATCACATGATATCAACATCACTCATGATTTTATATACCTCTATCATGTCCCCCCTTAGTCTTCTCTTTTCCAAACTGAAGAGTCCTAGCCTCTTTAATCTTTCCTCATATGGGACCCTCTCTAAACCCCTAATCATTTTAGTTGCTCTTTTCTGAACCTTTTCTAGTGCTAGAATATCTTTTTTGAGGTGAGGAGACCACATCTGTACACAGTATTCGAGATGTGGGCGTACCATGGATTTATATAAGGGCAATAATATATTCTCAGTCTTATTCTCTATCCCCTTTTTAATGATTCCTAACATCCTGTTTGCTTTTTTGACCGCCTCTGCACACTGCGTGGACATCTTCAGAGAACTATCCACGATAACTCCAAGATCTTTTTCCTGACTCGTTGTAGCTAAATTAGCCCCCATCATGTTGTATGTATAGTTGGGGTTATTTTTTCCAATGTGCATTACTTTACATTTATCCACATTAAATTTCATTTGCCATTTTGTTGCCCAATCACTTAGTTTTGTGAGATCTTTTTGAAGTTCTTCACAATCTGCTTTGGTCTTAACTATCTTGAGTAGTTTAGTATCATCTGCAAACTTTGCCACCTCACTGTTTACCCCTTTCTCCAGATCATTTATGAATAAATTGAATAGGATTGGTCCTAGGACTGACCCTTGGGGAACACCACTAGTTACCCCTCTCCGTTCTGAGAATTTACCATTAATTCCTACCCTTTGTTCCCTGTCCATTAACCAGTTCTCAATCCATGAAAGGACCTTTCCTTTTATCCCATGACAGCTTAATTTACGTAAGAGCCTTTGGTGAGGGACCTTGTCAAAGGCTTTCTGGAAATCTAAGTACACTATGTCCACCGGATCCCCCTTGTCCACATGTTTGTTGACCCCTTCAAAGAACTCTAATAGATTAGTAAGACACGATTTCCCTTTACAGAAACCATGTTGACTATTGCTCAAGAGTTTGTTTTTCTATGTGTCTGACAATTTTATTCTTTACTATTGTTTCAACTAATTTGCCCGGTACCGACGTTAGACTTACCGGTCTGTAATTGCCGGGATCACCCCTAGAGCCCTTTTTAAATATTGGCGTTACATTAGCTAACTTCCAGTCATTGGGTACCGAAGCCGATTTAAAGGACAGGTTACAAACCTTAGTTAATAGTTCCGCAACTTCACATTTGAGTTCTTTCAGAACTCTTGGGTGAATGCCATCTGGTCCCGGTGACTTGTTAATGTTGAGTTTATCAATTAATTCCAAAACCTCCTCTAGTGACACTTCAATCTGTGACAGTTCCTCAGATTTGTCACCTACAAAAGCCAGCTCAGGTTTGGGAATCTCCCTAACATCCTCAGCCGTGAAGACTGAAGCAAAGAATCCATTTAGTTTCTCCGCAATGACTTTATCATCTTTAAGCGCTCCTTTTGAATTTTGATCATCAAGGGGCCCCACTGGTTGTTTAGCAGGCTTCCTGCTTCTGATGTACTTAAAAAACATTTTGTTATTACCTTTGGAGTTTTTGGCTAGCCGTTCTTCAAACTCCTCTTTGGCTTTTCTTATTACACTCTTGCACTTAAGTTGGCAGTGTTTGTGCTCCTTTCTATTTGCCTCACTAGGATTTGACTTCCACTTTTTAAAGGAAGTCTTTTTATCTCTCATTGCTTCTTTTACATGGTTGTTAAGCCACGGTGGCTCTTTTTTAGTTCTCTTACTGTTTTTCTTAATTTGGGGTATACATTGAAGTTGGGCCTCTATTATGGTGTCTTTAAAAAGGGCCCACGCAACTTGCAGGGATTTCACTTTAGTCACTGTACCTTTTAACTTTTGTCTAACTAACCCCCTCATTTTTGTATAGTTCCCCCTTTTGAAATTAAAGGCACAGTGTTGGGCAGTTGAGATGTTCTTCCCCTCACAGGGATGTTGAATGCTATTGTATTATGGTCACTATTTCCAAGCGGTCCTGCTATAGTTACCTCTTGGACCAGCTCCTGTGCTCCACTCAAGATTAAATCTAGAGTCGCCTCTCCCCGTGTGGGTTCCCGTACCAGCTGCTCCATGAAGCAGTCATTTAAAGTATCGAGAAATTTTATCTCGGCATTTCGTCCTGAAGTGAAATGTTCCCAGTCAATATGGGGATAATTGAAATCCCCCACTATTATTGGGTTCTTAATTTTGATAGCCTCTCTAATTTCCCTTAGCATTTCATCATCACTATTACTGTCCTGGTCAGGTGGTCGACTCAATTTAATCATGGATTTTTACATAAAAGTGTATTCTTGTTGGTTGTTATAACCTTAATACATATTCTTCACAACTCTGAGATAGATGAGACCCAAACTGGGTCTCTTTTACGGCCTGCTGCTATTATAGGTTTTCCCTCCTAGTTAGGGAATGTTATGGTAGATCTCAAATCAATGAAGGCTACACTCAGAAAGACCTCAAGATTTCTGGAATATACTGATCAAACAGTTTCACTTTTGTTTCTACTGCCTGTCCCTCCCTTCTCATATTTATCTCCAGACTTCTTCTCTTTCTCCAGATCTATTCCACCCCCACCGATCTTCTATTCATTGAACTTTTTGAAACTTTGCACTTTTAAAGAGAGGTAAGGGGCTGACTCTGTGTACACAAATTTGCAGAGGGACAGTAGGGATGAGTGAGATCTGTTATTTTTCACCTCTATACATTATTTAAAAACATTTTTGCTCTTAACAAGCATGTTATCTCTGGTGACACGAATCCACAGTTTGAGAACTGCAAAACTAAGCATCTCTGATGGCATCTTCTAGACTTAGCACTGAGTCCCATTGGGTAGATAGAAAGATTAACCTAAATAATATGTACAGAAGCCTGTGGAACCCCGTAAGATTGGGTCGCTAACCCATGAACTATTGGAACTCATTTACAAAACTTTTCTTACATGAATATATTGTCTCATACTATAGAATTTATAATCCCTATTCCATGATGAGATATTTGAGCTATAATGTATCTTAATTAAAACTATTTTTAGATTGCTTTTTGAGGAAAAAAAATATCAAAAAAATCCAATTTAAATAAAAAATCCAATTTCTGATTTCTTAAAAAAAAAAATCATTGATTTTTATCCACGCTGATCTAAATGCCTCCCCGTAGTATAATGGGGGCTTAGATCACTGACCTTAACTACCACCCTTGGAACCTTTCAGCTGGTTCTTTCCTCACCCCAATCAACAAAGAAACTCCCTGCACCTTCTCAAGCACTGCTGCAGCACTCCAGACCATTCCGCTTAAACAACTGCACTTAGCAGTCAGGTGCAGTTTAAACCTTTGCCTAGAAATTAAACAAACACAACAGATTACCTGAAAGATTACAAAATTTCATATTCAAAGGCTCCAATAATCTCTTCTCAATGTTATTTTGTCCTTTTAATATATTTTTGAAAATTTTAGGGACAAAGGTTTGGAAGGTCTGTCTACACTGCATTGTAAACCTGGGTCTGTGGGACCTGGGCTTGTGGACTTGGTTTCCATGCCCACGCTTGAGCGTCCACACTGCATTGTAAACCTTGGTTTACAGTTGCTGGACCCAGGTCTCAGAACTGTGCTAACGCATTCATACTGTGCTATGCAGAACCTTATGACTTAGGTTTGTGGCTTGAGCTGCATCCACACTGCAAAATGACAAGGCTTAGACCCAAGTCACAGCAGGACTGTCTCTCTGCCCCATGCCCAACAGGGTCATAGGACCTGGGTCCTGAGCGATTGCTGATCTGAATCAGACTGATTTGTATGTGGACAGAAGAGGGGACTGAGCTCAAACATGAGTCAGAGTCTGGGTTTAGTGTGCAGTGTAGACATACCCAATGAGTGAAGCTGAATGAAGTGAGCATGTTTATTTTTGTAAAGAAAATATAATTGGTTTTGGATGCTGGCTGGACTCTTAAAACACAATTCCAACTTTAACTTTTTAAAAGGAAGTGTTTTATTTGTCAATTATGGTTGTGAATTATGTGACTTTCCGTACCTTGGGCACTCCTGATATCTGTAATCACATTGCTGTTAGTGTATTTTTGAAATATTGGTTTTGATTGTTTTGTTGTTTTGTAATGTTTTTAAAATACTGTTAATATTAGCCCCCAACTATTATTTTCAAAGTTCATTGCACGTCAACTTTCAATTTTTTCACTCACAACAAAGAATGGGGAAAGAAATTTGTCCTATTTTACAAGCTTTACAAATAGTCACCAACACCTGTCACCCACTTAATGAAACCAAATGGCCCCATCTATAAGGCATCATTACCAACTGCCAGGAACTGTCACAAGAACCACTCATTGCCTCTGCTGCCACCAACTGTCTCCACGACAAAAATTGGCACCAAATCTCACCAGTTATGAAATGACAAGTGGCCATGAATTGCTACCAGCTCCCAAGAGAGACAAATTGTCACCAACTATCTCATTTTATTGACTGCCCCACTCTTCCACCAACAATCACTAGCTATTGCAACCTCTGACCCGACATCCCCACTTGGAACCAACTGCCGCCACTTGTCCATCATATACCAAATGTAACTAATTCTCTCCAGATGTCAGACTCATGAACAGCCACAAAATGTCCACAATTTTCAGTGAAACCCATCAAATGGAAGCAGCTGGTGAAAATTTCCTGATCAGTCAACCTGCAGCCAACAAAGGAGAATTATCAGCTATCAGCATCTGCCATTACCTGTCTTCAGTTGACAAGAACTGCCACACAGCACCAACTGAGAAACTGTTAGAGTTGCCAAATCTCATGATTTTTATTGTGAGGTTAGCAATATTTGACATTTTTCTTAAAGCCCCAGCTGCTGGAATCAAGTGATTATGAATCTCAACTTTCATTATTTGATGTTTCTAGCTCTCGTGATTGCTGAGAAAAACTTAAAAATGGAATGAGTGCCCCCAATAGCTCAGAAACCAGAAGGCAAATAAGAATACGTTTTTGGTTTGTTTGTTTTTTTAAATCTCAGGGGACTTTTTAGGCCTGAATTGTAATTTTAATGGGTGAGATTGGCAATACTGCTGACACCAGTCATCACCTCTACAAGACACCAACTATTGCTATTGGCACCAGTTGTTTCCAAATGAGACCAACTATCACCAACTGAAATCAAGAGCTGCCAACTGTCACCCTGTCAGGATGCTCTCATCCTGCAGACGCGGCCTATGCATTGCATCACATTCCTTTGCTTGTACGGTAGTTTACCCTCCTGCTAAACCAAAACTCCATCTCCATTCCAAGTTAACAAAAGTCCAAATAAATCTAAGTACAAATGAAATCGCAGTTGCCTAAATCCTCTCCCCTGTGGAAGCAGCAGCACTCCTCGTGATCCCTCAGGCAAAGGGGAATTCCTGCTCCTCCTTGGGGAATGCCTCCGTTCTAGGCACAAGCCAGGATCAGGGAAATTATGGCTCTGGAGCCTGCCGTAACTGCAACAGTTAGCTCAAATTAGTACCCTGGAGTTATTCCAAACTAGCCTGGTGAGCGAGAGCAGTGTCCACATCAAAAACAATGGTAGATTAGAATCGGATCAATTGTAACTCGAACTGCAGCATCTCCCACTAGCTCAAGCATCAGCTATGCTCCAGCTTCAAATCTCTCCCATCACCCCCAGCCTAGCTAGCACCTTTTAATTCAAACTGGAGATTTCTGTGCGCGGATGAGAGTCAGGTTAAAGGCAAAACCCAAATTATACCCTGAGCTAGTGAAGACAAGACCTAATACTGGCTTAAGAGCATGACAGAACTTTCAGCAAAGGAAGATTCCCCAATTCCTTTAAAAAACATACCCTCACTCTTTCCTATTTTTATCTCCTGAGATTAGCAGTAGTGCTGGAGAACAAATTACAAAGGCAGGGAAATTTCTAGCTGCCTCCATACACTATCCTCACCAGAGCTAAGAGAATAAGGAATAGTGACAAGTGAAAGGGTCCAGCCACTCTCTCTTGTGCATCCAACAAATTATTGAGCAATACCTGGAAGTCAACTGAAGCCTTTCCCAGAAGTTCAGGCATATCCTCCCTCTCTCCTCCAGAAGAATAATTTTGAATATGTATTTAATGCACCTATTCTAGTGCATTCTAAATGCTATGAAGTGCTCTTTATTAGCATTAGCCACAGAGGGGAATGACTTCCACCAGAAGCAGGGAAAACTCAATCCCCCTTAATTACTATGAAAAAAAATCCAACGTGCATATATTTAATTGTAAGAGCTGCAGAATGACCCCAATAATATGAGGCTCTGTGGTCACATTGATTTTAACCCCATCCCCATCCCATATTTTGGCAACATCCTGTTTCCTCTATGCTCATTTCTGTTATCTCAATCCTTCACCCTGTTCTTTTTTTAAACTTCCCTCCCATCTCCAAATCTCATACCCACACATCTCTTCACTCATCCTTCCAGACGTTCTCAACAGTAATATGCTCTTAGACCAAGGAGGTGGGAAAGCAGGCAGGAATCCCTGGACAGCTAGGGAACAGAGTGGGTGGCTGTCTGTCTTCTCTGCTGCTCTCAGGAGGAAGCGGATGGTTCTTTGCCAGTCCCAGAGAGGAATCACGAGCTAAGGGTCTCCCTCTTTCCGCATCTAGGCCTGAAGGGGAGCATGGGAGGATGCTGTTCCATGGTGAAGCTCAGTGTCAACCCAGGCAACAGAACTGCAACCAGAAGAGGGCACCCACTTCAGCTCCACAGACAGAGGCAGCCCCTGCTGGAAAGGAATTTAGCTGAAGCTAAAATATGTGCCCTAGGAAAATCAGGGGATGAAGGGACGTCCTGAAGAATCCAGGAAGCTATTGGCCAGCCAGCAAAGTGCCCAGTTGTCTTAGACCAGCCCTGAAAGTGTGAGACACACTTACCAATATCATTTTCCTCTGTAGTAGAGCCTGTCCCATACAAGTTGAGTAAGGATGTGTTAGGGCCAGTGTGAATTCTGTTACCGGTGGACACACCTGTCTGATGTATATCTAGTGGACAGGCGTTTAAGAAACAGTGACTTCAAACTAACATGTTGATCCTTGGAGATAAAGTCCTGTAGGCTTGTTTGAGTAGATCATGGAAGTAATATGTATTGATATATATTTGAGTATATTATTGAAAAGTATATAAATGATATAATCTATTGATCTTTACAGAATCAGAGAAATGTGGGGCAGGAAGGGACCTTGAGAAATCAAGTACAGCCCCGTGCACTGAGGCAGGACCAAGTAAACCTAGACTATGCCTGACGGGTGTTTGTCCAACGTGTTCTTAAAAACCTCCATTGGAATCTGCCTCATTGGAAGATTCTAAGAAAAGCCTGGGCAAACCCTCTACTTGGTCCGCCTCAGCACAAAGGGTTGGACTTGATGACTTCTCAAAGTTCCTTCCAGTCCTAGGTTTCTAGGATTCAGTGATTCTGTAAAGATACATATCCCAAAAAATCTAGGTGTTAGGTCAAATGTAGGCAAAATTACATTCATAGCAGCCTGACCATTCATACGTTCAGAATGCCCAGTTTATATATTAGGGTACATAAACATTTAATAGCAATTCAAAAATGGATGTTTTCCAACGGCAATTTTTTAGTCTTATGTGGAAATTAGTGCAGGTGGTAAGCTATCTGTACAACAACATGTTAAAAAAAAGTTTATTTTACATTATGTACATTAGGGAACATATTCAAAAGGATTACCAATCACAATAACGTAGACCATAAATCACTTCAAATTTAGTTTGTTCTTAGTGTATATTATCATAATAAAATATAAAGAACATATACAAAACAGAGCCAAATGTGTGCATTTTGCTAAAACTTGGCATTTACATACTCCATTGGAAAATAGCAATCAAAAATACTTTTGATCAGAACTATGTTCCTGCAATATGAAGTAACCACTACATTGTTTGTATGAGGTAGTAACTAAATTATTTTGGCCATGTGTTAACACCCTAAATCAAGAAAATGGTCATAAGGCCAAAAAAAGTCAAAATATGACAAGATCTTTGAACCATTTCCACAGTGTGGAATGTTGTAGTTCATGATATGAATAAAACCGTTTAGTGAAGGCTCGTAATAATGCTAATTTTATCATTGCATACACTAGTAATTCAGACAACTATTGCAGTGTTACATTAAGGTACCAAATTCTGGGATTCATATCCATTCCAGAAGGTATTGTTTTCAAGCATAGAGAAGTAATCTTTACAGAATTTTACTTAAATATAAAAATACAGGTGTTTAATTGGTTTGTTTCACAACAAAACTACCCAAATAAACTAAAAAAAAGGTACTCTGAAGCCCAAGTCATATCCACGAAGTCACAGCTTACCTTTGTGACTAAATACATCACAGATAAATACTTTGTGCAAAACAAACAATCACACCAGTGTAGTTGCATGAAAATTAAAAACAAGATTGTAATCTGATTACAGCCTTGGTTACAATTTCTAAAAGTTGATTTATTTGTATTAGTAAATTACATATAATAAAATACAATAATGTTGTTAAATGCACTGTGTTCATTGCTAACTTCCCATTTTATAAGAACTACACGTGAGAAGTCCTTAAAATAGTACCCCAATTGAAGTTCTGCTTCCTCAGCAACCTTTACATCTGTACAGGTAAGACACTTGTACATAACAGAAGGATCACTATCTACATTAAGTCAGTGTAGGTCTTCAGCAATGTGTTTCACTGAAAAATACTGCATATATGTACAAAGATTACATAACAGTGAATTATTAAGCACTTCCGTGGTATAATATGCTAAGTGTGTCCATACCACTTAAACTAAATTATCCTCTTTTCTCCCATGCCACAATAAATTACAAAGTAACTGAAGTCAGGTGACTGCCGTTTTTGTGCAATTTCAATCATCCGTCAATGTTGCAGCAGTAGTGTTTTCTCGTCATGGTTAACTCTCAGGTATGATTCTCAGTAACTGTTTTCGTGCCCTGCCAGGATGTATAAATTGCTGTTGGCCATAGGATGATCTGTTGGCCTACTCTCCAATACCACAACCCTAGAATTAAAAAAAGTTAAATAAATAATCTAATGAACAGTTATAACAAACACAATTTCAAATTCCCTGTCTGTAAACTCGGTCAGCCTCTACTTTCACTTTCCTTCATGGCTCATGTGTAAATTTGGCTCTCGCCAATGAGTCAACTTCACTACTGAACTCCTCAGTCACGCTTTCCTCCCCTACTGCCTGGGCTACTGCACCTCTCCTCTTTACTTTCCCCAAATCCTCTTGCTCCTCAGACACCAGTCAGTGCAAAACACTGCTGCCAAGTTTTTCGCACATCCACTTGACCCCATCCTCAAACAACTCTACTGGCTCTTCACTCACAAGGAGGAGGAACGGCCTTGTGGTTAAAGATGCAGCACTAGGAGTCATTTCAGCTCTGCCACAGGCTTCCTGTGCAAACCTGGACAGTGTCACTGAGACACACTTTGACCTTCAACCTCCAACTGCTCAGTCCTCTTGAATTGCCCTTTTAATAGGTGGGTGTTCAAGTACAAGCAGCAGACAATCCCTAAGATGGAATTACTATGGTGACATAATTGTCTGTTAGCTGACGATTCTGACTGCCAACCTGATTAAGAAGTATACAATATGTTCCATGCTGTCAGTTTAGCTCCTGTTTGTCTGATGGAGATGAACTAACTAGTCTTTTGCTCTATCTACTGCAGCGGATATAAATAATGATTAACCCAATGGGGGGGGGGGGAGGAATTCAAAGCCCTGCTCTTGCACTTGAAATAGCTGCTCAGCTTCTCCAGACACAGCAGGAGTTGTAGCTGTGGATAACTAGCCCTCTTCTGAAGTTCCGAGGAGCCCTTCAGCGATTCCCAAAATGATACAGCTTCTGGGTTTCAAAACACTGGTACTGAAAAAACAGCAAGTCTTCTCAGGTAACTTGGTTATCTCCAGATCTAAAGAGTGAAACATTTCTCCCACTAACTCCTGGATGCTCTGGTAGTCTGGTTGTTGGTTGCTATGCCATTATGCATCTAAAAAATTCCTGTTCCTGACACACAACTCCACCATTTTGTTGTCACTGCTTCAGCACCTGTCACTTTTATCTGTTTTTATGAAGCTCAGCAGCTCTGCTAAGCAGAAGGCTGCAGATGGGTCTGTGGTGTTGAGGGTTGTGGATTAAGGCCCAAAGTATCTGCAAAAATTACAGGAGACTTGTGACAGGAGAGCAAAGGTCTGTGAGAGGCGGGTATGTGCATGGAGGGCCAGTCCAGGAACAAAGGAGCTCAGGGGTGGCTGGGGAAACATTAAAATTTAAACCAGGTTGGCAGCCAAGAGCAGTTACAATTAAAGCTGGGTGTTTTCCTAGTTGAAAACATCTAGTACATAAAGTTTTCAGTTTGTTAAACAGGCTTTAATTTTAATGCTTCCTGGTTGCCAAATTGCTTTAAATTTTAAATGACTACCCTCTCCTCTCTGGCCTGCTGCCTTCCACTCCACTGACACTAGATGCATAAGTCTGGGGTCTGTACTGCTTAAATTTAGCCTAGTGTGCCACATAGGAAGCAATGCCTAGTTACTGTCATTGGAGAGGAGATACAATGGACTCTGATGTTCACTGGGAAATATGGAAGAATTAGGGAGATCAGGGTGCTCATCCCTCAACATTCTCATCACTGTCAGAGAGATCAGCGTGAATCTTGCTAACGGCAAGAACAACACTATGTAAAGGTGTTGAAAGAATGGCCACACAGGTCAAGGATTAAAAGTCCTACACAGAAAAGGGTTCTGGCCACAAGAACACCAGAATGTAGGGAAAGCCCATGTGATGACTCATAACTGATCTCAAAATGTTCCTGTACCCCTAGAAGTAGAAGGGATTTCACAGAATGGAGAATTGTGCCAAATGAGCCTCTAAGCTTCTCAGTATATGGAAGAAGCTAACTAGCCCTTTGATCCATCTGTTGCAGCTACAGATGCTAACCCAGACAGCTCTTGGTTCTTTCTAGGCCACAGGACAGAGACTTCCCACCAACATCTGAGAAATAAGGCAGAAATTGCAAGGGAATCAGGCCCATTTAGGCTTATCCAAATACCCTGAATTCAATCGGGCAGAGTAACTGGTGCAGGCTTCAGACCTGACACTCATGGGACAGTCTGCCCAGTCTACTTGGCACTCTCAGGAAAGGGCAATCAAGCACTTGTGAAATCTTCATATCAGAGGGAGTCCCCTGCAATCAAATCCTCCTTGGACTGGTACCAGTTCTTTAGTTTCTTAGTCACAGCTCCAAGGCTTAGTGCTGAGACAACTCTTTTCTCTTGAGAGCAGCTAAGGGAGGCCCCCAACGTGTGAGAGAATGTTTGCCCTATCTGAATCAGATACAGCAGAACCCCAAAACTGAGGACTGAGTTCATAAAACAGAACATCCCAACTACAGTAGGGGCAGAAGTTGCATTACATCGCTTTCTTATTGCCCTTCAGACTACTGCAAACAATTTCCAATGCACTGATGGCACTGGAATGTGAAGAATGTTGACCTGCTCTTCATAAACATCACTTCCCCATAGTCATTCCTCTGCCTTCCCCATGGGAAAAATGGTTCATATAACTGGTTGTTTGTAAGACTGGTGTTCAGAAAAGATTCTACTGTAGTCAGTACTCAGGCAGTCTAGGCATAAACAGTGCTTTAGAATGATACTTTTCAGAAGCCTTCAAGTCTGTGGAAGGTCACACAACTGACAATAACTTCCGACCAGAACTGACTTGGACTATTGAGGAAGGTTTTAAATCTAAAGAATTCACTCGAGAGACTTGAAATAAAACCACATCTGACAAGCTCAGGTTTTTATTTTTTGCAATGCAAAGTTTTTGAGCTGTTGTCTCAGATCCATTAGGGTGCTGGTGTAAACCCAATTCAGATGGAACAGCAATTGGGGAGAGGATATTTCTTGATGCAATGGGCATACTGATCTTTGAGCAGTATGATGCTCTCATCTTAAAATCAGATTTATTTATTTTAAAACCTGATTGTGCTGGGCTCTCAGTAACTATGAGAAATTACTGGACTAATAACACTGAACTGCAGTAAACACCCCAATAGGAATGAGGGAGTAAAACACCCTCTTAAAAGGAAGCTGTGCAACTGCTAAACAGCTACCCACTACTAAGCCAAAAAATTACAATGATACACTAAAGAACTCTGTCCAAAAGACAGCTAAAATGTAGCTTGTAAAGGCACAGTGGAATATTTCACCTGCAAATCGTTGTTAGAAGAACTATGGGTGGTTGTGGGATCAACATCTTTGCAAATTCAGACCTGTGATTGGGTGCTTACAAAGTCCCAATAGATATTGCTCTTTTTGATAGCTCTGAGATGCAGTGCCAGGGTGAAATTCCCACAAGTGGAGACAGACATAGGCAGTTCTCAAAGGAAAACTAAGATTTAACTTTGCACAGTACATGTATCATGCAAAGGGTGAAATTCTGCTGTCAGTATATATTACCTAAAACATACATTTACTTTATTAATAGCCTTCATTCAACTGCAGCACTCCAAAGCAGGGCAGAGAAAGTAGGAAGGTGGTGGTCCCTGTGAAGCTCCAAAACCTTGCAGGACAGTTACTGGTTGGAGGAGCTGAGCATCCTACTTCACTATTTAGTTCTGCAGGACAGGGAGAAGCAGAGAGATTTGGGGCCATGCAAAGCAGGCTCCAAAAAGCAACAGAAGTGGAGGACCTTGTGGAGCTCAGAAAACACCCCCTGGGCTGTGGATGTTGGCAGAACAACAGGCAGATCCCCCCACTTTTGTAATGTATTGAAGTTTGTATGTTTTTAATATTTTGAATTTGTTTTGAGGTGCAGATCCCATGATCTAATACAGCATAACACAAATGAATGCAAAACCTGAAATCTATTAAACTAAGTTAATGGAGGATATGTCCATTGATGGCTATTAGCCAAGATGACCAGGGATGCAATCCCACGATTGAGTGTCCCTAAGCCTCTGATTGCCTGAAGCTGGGAGTGGACGACAGGGGATGGATCACTTGGTGACTGTCTGTTCTGTTCATTCCCTCTGATGCACCAGGCATTGGCCACTGTCAGAAGACAGGACACGGGGCTAGATGGATCTTTGGTCTGACCCAGTATGGCAATTCTTATGTTCTTATATGTTAGAACCCAAAAAGAGAAAAGCTTTGGAGCTATATGAGCACCTGTGAAATATAAGCTTATCCTGAGAGAAAATACTGCTAAACTCAGAAACAAAGTTTTAATTGCTCCTCAGGAAAGAGAGACAAGGAACATATGCAAGAAAAGGGCTAAGGGGAAAAATAAGGAGACTAAAAGAAGCCCACAAAGGAATCACAGAAGGATGAAGTACTAGTGAGAAAATACCTTAAGAAATAGGAGGAAGAGAATATATATATTACTCTTATTTTAATAGACCATGTCTGGTACTGTTCATACCTGTCAGATCCAAGAAGCCTGAATATTCTCGTACTGTCAGAAATTTCCTGTGTGATCTATTTAATGAAAACATACAATAATTATTCATGTAGCAAGTGCAGTTATTTTTGACCAATGTATCATAACATCTATTGTAGCTAGAGAAAGGAATTAATGCTCACTGAATTAACCAATTTAGGGTAATTGCCAGTCTAAGTCGGTCAGAGTCTGAGAATCCTTTAAATCTGTCCCTTTAAACAAGGGCCAAAAGAAAGGACCATTTTCCAGAACTTTCTGCCAGATTATGCAAAATATGAATCTTAGTTACTTTAACTGGAGGTTCTTTGAGATGTGTAGTCCCTGTCTGTATTCCACAGGAGGGTACACATGTGAACCATGTGCCGAGTGCAGAGATTCTAACAAGCAGTATCTATGGGCCCATACACAAACAGTAGATCTCCTCATGCTCCTGAATGAGGGTATAAGAGGCCCTCATGGGTCAACACCCCTTCAGTTCCTTTTCTTACCACAAATTCAACCAGATCCAAAGCAGAGGGGATAGAGGGAGGGTAGTGAAATACAGATAGGGACCATACATCTGGAAGAATATCCAGTTACAGAAAGGAACCTCCATTTCTTCTATGAGTGATGGTCCCTGTATTTATTCCACACACGGGTGATCGGCAAACAGTGCTCAGACTGGAAGGGCATGTGAGGACTGCAGATCCCAGTAACTTTTTCCTCAGGTAGATGGACTCGCGCTAGCTCTGACCAAGCTAGCATGCCACAAATAGCAATGCAGCTGCAGTGGCTAGTGGCCCAAATACCCAGGGGTGGGCGAGAGTATGTATTTGGGCAGCTAGTCCAAAACACCGCTCATGTAGTTGCGTCTACACTGCTATTTTCAGCACACAAACTCAATCAAAGCTAGCATGGGTATGTCTATCCAACCTGGAAATTACACTCCCAGTTGGAGCACACGTGTGTGATGGGCTGGATCAGAGAAACCCCCTGGGAGCTGCCACCCCATGTGCCAAGACTACTTCTAGCTGGGGGGGGGGGGTAAACTCATACATTTGGGTTTAGACCCCATTGGGAGTTGGGCATTGAGTGCTAAAGTCAGAAACACTTCTGTGAGCTGCTTTCAGGTAAACCTGCAGCTTTGGGGCAGGTAATTCTGACCCTGGGTCTGTGTTGGAGCAGACAGGAGTGTCTGGCTCAGCAGGACAGGGTACTGGGGCCCCAAGCTGGCAGGGAAGGTAGGGGTAGAAGTAGTCTTGGCACATTGGGTTGCAGTCCCCAGGGGGTTTCTGTGATCCAACCCATCACAACGCATATTCACAGAGGGAATTTTTTAGCCTGCCTTTCTAGCTAGTAGTACGACACTACCTTGTGGCAAGAATGTCATTTTGAAGTCTTAGGTTTGCCACAGGTATTCAGATGGATTGTAGGGAATAGAGCTATGCCTACAGAGCCAGATCCAAAGCCCACTGAAGTCAGTGTAGGTCTTTCCAATTATTTCAGGCAGCTTTTGATAAGGCTCATTATGCTGTGGAGATCAAGACTAATACCGCTAGCCCAAATAGTGCGAAGAGACAACAGAAAGCATGGAAAACATGTACTGGACAAAAGCACTATTAAACAAAAGCATACTGCTATTTCAAAAACAAATTATGAGAGTACAATAAAATCTGTTAAATATATAACCACGGTAAACAGAAAATTTAATAGTCCAACATGTATTTGCTTTACAGGGTGCCAACACTTACAAATAGATTTTTTTGTGTTGCAGAGAAATCATACTATTGTAATAAGCTTTCATTTAGGTGAGCACCAGGGCACTGCATAAAACGGCTGGTGCATCAGTCTATGAGGTCAACTGAAAAAAAAAAGTCAAAATATACTCCCAAATTCACCAGCTGATTCTAGTTCACCCTATGTGTGTCATTTACAAATTTCTACCTACTTCTGGGAATAGAAACAATTCTTCCCTAGCTTCTTTCTCAGCCTCAAGGAGTAGCACCTTGAATAGTTTTTGAAAGTTAATTTGTTTATTTGCATTTAGGACTTATTGGGAGAAAGTTAATTCAAAGTAGTAAACTCTGCATTTAGTTCTAAAAGTCATCCTTGCCCATTGTAGCAGTAAACCCAAAATGTAGGTCAAGTTCCTCTGAAAGTTCTGTCTCCTCAACTCACACATCTCTCCCTATTAGTCAACAGTTTTACTGCTCCACTAGAAGGCAGCAACGATGAGAGGTCATGGTTGTGGTGACTTTTTAAGTAGCTAAAAACAATCCCATTCTGAGAGTCAAATGTCAGAACAGAGAACTTGAGCTGATAATGTGTTCAGAGTGACCTGTGTTGCTAAGCAGATGGGCTTGCTATGTTTTGCACCAGTTAGAGCTAGAAGGTAATGAATGTATGGATCAACATGGGCAAGGTCGGTGTCTGATAGGATCAGGTGTAGTGTTCTGGGCAGCTGCAGATTAAAAATTTTAATGACCGTGACTATTTGGGTATCTAACAGCAGTGAGAAGTCAAACAGACCCCAAATTTGCAGACCAACTTACCCTGAGGTTAGAAAGAAAGAAGTAAAGGCAGCAAGTTTTCAACAGAGTGCATAATTCATTAACCACCTGACTGAAGTTATAACATATTATAAAGGCATATTTACAGTCATGAAATAAAGAACACTCTGCCAAGAGCTCAAAGGGTGGCTTTATGAGTTGTGCTAAAACTAAACTGAGGTCCCATCCCAGAAGTGGGTCCTTTACAGATGGATAAAGATTTGAAAATCCTTTTGTAATTTTTTGACCATACTATGTGCAAATAC
The DNA here is from genome assembly GCF_020497125.1 of Mauremys mutica. Taxonomy (NCBI): domain Eukaryota; kingdom Metazoa; phylum Chordata; order Testudines; family Geoemydidae; genus Mauremys; species Mauremys mutica. Next base: position 207,379,450 of record NC_059074.1, on the reverse strand, counting down.
TGATTTATTATCTCTCAACACAGGATATGCTGATATAGGTGCTAAAGCAACCTTCAGCAAAGAATCTGAAATACCTTCAGTCTTTAAATGCATTAAGTATTCCAAAATACACCAAAGCCAGTTCCAAACATTCAGGTTTGTTCTGTATCCAACTCACAAATCATGGTAATTTAAATTGGTATCATCTTCTGGTCAATTGTTTTCTAGAGTTAATGAGCACTTGATGCACATCTAAAGGATAAGATCTTTCAAGGTCCGTTAAAGTCCAACAGCCCATGCTGTCAGGGGCAGAGATATGGGATCTGGAAGAATGCACCACTAGATCCAGTAATACTGGGAGCATCTTGTAAAATCCCAAGTAGATTCATGTACCACTCCTATATGAGCCACATCAGAGCAACTAAAGCCAATTTTGCCCTAACCTGTATTATTTTTTTCACTACCTTCTGTATCAACGGAAAGGGGGGAACCTTTCCCCAATTCAGTATAAATGAGTCCAATATGGACTGCACATCTTTTTCTGCCCTTGTCCAGAACTGACGACACTGTGTTGTGACAGGATATCCTCAATTGCTGAAGACCTTGTGTGCCACTTCCTCTTTTACAGACCACTCGTGTAACTGTATTGTGTCTCTCTGTCCAGTTGTCCTTTGCTGATAGTCGCAGGGCTACTGGATAAACATTGTGCTGTATGCACCAATCCCATAGCCTGATTGCTTCACTGCATAATTATGATGAATAAGCCCCTCCCTGCTTGTTGATATAACACACAACAGTTGTATTGTCCATTACTACCTGAACTACCTTCCCTTTGATATGAGGAAGAAAAGATCTGAGAGCCAGATGAATCACACTCAGCTCCAATATGTATAGCTGTAGTCTCCTTTCCTGGGAGTGCCAATGTCCCCTGAAGCACAATGTAGTTTAGATGGGATGCACCCAAAGTGATGGTCAATGACAGGGCTGGACGACTGAATAACATTCCTCTTAAAACGTTTGTCCTCTGAGACCACAAAGTCAAAGAACACAGTGAGGTTTGTGCATACCGTCCATACCAGGGGTGTAATTTACTGCCAAGCAGTACTGTAGAGACCTCTTCCTGAGACGAGAGTACAAAATGTCATGTGTTATTGCTGCCATTAGAGCCATAAGCCCCAGAAGAAAAGAGACTGATTTCTGGGTACACTGTCAATGAAATATGCCTATAACTATCTGATGCCTTAGAAATCTGTTGTCTGGCAGAAAGGTCCTGCCCTCCAGAGAATCGAAGATTACTTTCATAGGAACAATCTCCTGAGTGGGACATAACCATGATTTTGTCACATTTATTAATAGACCCAACTCTCTGAAGAGGGATGTTGTACATTGAATGTCTCTGAGAAGTTCCTTATGTGATGTTGATTTGAGTTGCCAATCCTCTAGATATGGGTAAACAAATATGCCTCATCTTTCAAATGAGCTGCTACAGCTGAAAAGAACTTTATAAAGTCCCTGAGAGCCAGTGTCAGGCCAAAAGCGAGACAGTCTATTGAAAAGGTCTTTGTCTTTCCATGAAGCAGAGGTATTTGCTATGGCTTAGTTTTACAGAAATATGAAAATAAGCATAGTTGAGACAGAGTTTCAAACCAATGCAGAGTAGATCGGGAGGCTGTAATGAGAACTCATGGAGGAGAGATGAAGGCCCCAGCGACTGAAGAAGGGAAAACATAGAACCTAGCTTTAAAAAGGGGAACAAAGAGGACCTGGGGAATTACAGACCAGTCAGCCTAACTTTAATACCCAGAAAGATACTGGAACAAATTATTAAGCAATCAATTTGTAAGCACGTAGAGGATAACAGAGTGATAAGTAACAGCTAACATGGATTTGTCAAGAACAAATCATGCCATTCCAACCTAATTTCCTTCTTTGACAGGGTTACTGGCTAAGCAGATGCGGGGGAAGCATTAGATGTGACATATCTTGATTTTAGTAAGGCTTCTGACAGTCCTACATGATGTTCTCTTAAGCAAAGTAAGGAAACGTGGTCTAGATGAAATTAATATAAGGTGGATGCACAACTGGTTGAAAAACCATACTCAGAGTAGCTCTCAATAGTTTGCTGTTAAACTGGTAGGGCATACCTTGTGGGGTCCTGCAGGGGTCTTGTCCTGAGTCCAATACTTTTCAATATTTTCATTAATGACTTAGATAATGGAGTGCACAATACAATATTTTGCTGACATTGACTGCCCACAGATACGGCTCCCCGCAGCTCTCAGTGGCTGCGGTTTGCTGTTCCCAGACAATGGGAGCTGAGGGAAGCGGTGGGCCACAGCGATGTGCTGGCCGCCACTTCCTGCAGCTCCCATTGGCCAGAAACGGTGAACCGTGGCCACTGGGAGCTGCGGGGGGATGTGCATGTGGATGGTCAACGTCAGCAAAATGTCTTCCAGCCCGCAGTCAGATTACCCTGATGGGCCGCATGCGGCCCACCACTAGTCTAAAGGTTCCATATTCAGGAGTAAATCCTGCTGTAGGAGGCTGAAACCTAGATGAGGCCTCTGGTTGTCTAGCTCTATCCTGGCCCTCTGGTTGTTGATACGACCTCAAATATGTTACTGATATGATCAGCAATATCACTGGAACCAGCAAGTGAAGCATCACAAACAAAGGTAGTTTTACTCTGAGAGCCTGAAAGGAAGTGATGATTCCTGAGCTAAATGAGGTATTACTTCCATACTGTATCTCTTCAGATGTAGGAACCTTAGTGAAGGCATTTGACAGAATCTCTTTTTTCCTTTCCATAGAAGGTCTTTCCAGGGATCCAGACCATTGTCCATTCCAATGGGATGAATTTCTGCTACTACTGTATCCATATTTTGCAGTTCCGATAATGGCTGCGTCTTCAACACTATCTTTGGATCCAGCAGAATTAATGGATCCGCAAATTGAGGTCTCTGTTTAGATCTCTCTCTTTGGACTCCTTTCATTTTTAGTCTGGGAACCAAAGTAGACAAATCCCAGTCTGATAGACCCAATGTTGAATAACCCATATGGGATCTGGCCTGCTAACAGTGGTCATCTTCTCTCTAGTCATAGTCTTCAAAACCACTAGATGGATCAGATGGCTTTTCTAAGGTAGGCAGATAGTACACCAGGCTCCCTTTTATAGCCTTGCCCTTAGAAAGGTTAGGGAACGCTGATGAGAGATATAGGAAGGGGTGTGTGAACACATCTATGGATGCTGTTTGAAATAGTTCCAGCATATAGACTGCAGAGGCCAGCACAATCCATGAGTAAAAATATGCAAAAGGCACTCAAAGAATTAAAAATAGTCTGACGAATTGCACAGAATACATTTTTGGGAGCTCACGAAGACAAACCAAACATCATTCAAAAAAGTAACAGCATTTTTTCAGCATGGTCACTCATTGGATATTCTACATAAATAATGTTACTAATGAAATGGAAGATCTAAGTTCGATATGATTTAAGTATATAGATGACTAACTGAATTTAAAGGTGACTTGCTCACTCTCTGCACTGGTGTTTATTATTTGGCAATAGGAACTTGAACTTCCTAACAATGCTAAAGTTGAATGCATGAGCACCCAGTTGTTGGGAAATCCCAGCTGCTGGTGTCAAGGAGTTAATAACGAGGGGTACTGAAGTGATTCTTTGAATAGATATTCAGATGATTTTTGGCTAAACGTTTCCCCAGTATCCATTCCAAACTGAATACTCAAGTCAGTAGCACTGTGTACTCCTAATATTTTGCTGCAGCAGCATGGTTAACTTTGTTATTTTTTTCCGCCTCTTCTTATGTTAGGAACAACATGGGTGGTGTCAGATCCTGGGCCCTCCAGCATGTGAACTCAGCTGTCTCTTTTCATGATTGAGAGAGCTGAGAAGGCACTATTCTCCCCAGGCCACGCAGCTTTTCTTTTCAAGGCTGGAGGGATAGAGGTTTCACTGCCTTTTCAAAGCATACACACAGCTCATTTAACGACAGAGGTGAATTCTTGGTCTGTGCTAATTCATCTTTTTGGACCTGATTCTCCACTGTTTTTCTCCCCACATGGACATTTACACTTGTGCAAAGTAAGTGTATAACACTACCACACCAGAATGTAATGCCTCCAATATACCTAATGTAGATTCCACAATATTCCACTAGGGATGAATCTGCGCCTTGGCATTCTGTTCCTTGGAACAGTAAACTAAGGTCCATTTGTTTTCTGTGAAGGTTTTCAACATTTAAAGATTAGTCTTGGGATGACAAGCTGAATTCTCCTGGTTTATCCTGAAATTTAGATATTGTTGAAACAATGCTTAAAATATCTAGCTGTTATGTCCAACAAAGAATCCTCTTTAAACTTGTTCAATTCAATAAAACAATATTCATTTACTCTTATTCTTGTTACATTCTAACTGAATTAGGAGCAAAAAAATTGTGAGGAAGATATTGCACTCACCTCATTTGACCTAAAACTCCTTCCTTGCATTCCATGCTTCCAGAAAGCTAAAACACTGTCTTGTAGGCAAACTAGAAGGAAAAGAACAAGAGTTAATTTTGGTGACAACCCCAATTTATTCTTTCAAGGCAAAGAATATTTATTACCTTCCTATCATGGCAATTTTACGTTCTGTCTGTAGACATTTTATAATTACACCAATTCCCTCATAAAAAAATCCCAAAATGTTTCACCAGAATGACTTAACCCACCTCAAGCTGGTCAAAAAAGGGCTTTACAAATACTGTTAGTTAATATGAGCTTTGTGTTATTTGTAAAATATTAATTCATTCTCTCAAAGAGTTTAAATGTGCAACATTTCCAGGTACATAAGCATTGGAACTTTACAAAAACTTGCATTCTACCTTTTCCTCCCAAATTCAAGAGAACAGCTGAAAAGAGTCTACAATTAAAACCTTTTTTATTTATTGTCTTAAAAAAGGCAGTTATATCATAGGTACCAACTGTCTTTTAAATTAAATTAAATTCTAATTACAGAAGCAGCGAAGTAGCTTTTTAAAAGAGAGTTGTATAAATCTACTGGGTAATAGCATGTTAAGGATTTAAAATTCATTTTCAAGAGACAGAATGACTTTCTTTTTTCCCCTAACAGTCACTCAATGCTCACTGGCAGAGGGCCACTATCGTGTAACTCACATCAGGCCTGACACACTCACTAATCCCAACACACTGTGGTAATAATATGGATCCAAAAGGTATCTTGTAAGATATCATATGTAAACTGGTAAAATGCTGGTCATGAATATCATTGTGCAATGTATGCACTGGTTGTGTATAAAGAATTGAGAGTGTGCTGGAAATATGTTCTTAAAATGTGGTTTGGAGGCAGGGTATAAATCAAGCCTGTCAGACAAAGGAATGTGGATTCCCTTATCTGACTGGCTTGATTACAGGCATAGGACAATAAAAGAACATTTACATATAAGGTAAAAAAAGCAATCAAGCTAACAAGCAAGGGAGAAAACAGCTTAGAAAGCACGACAGAGACAGAGTCTGCAAATCCAGGAAGTCTTCCTGGTTCTGGAAGCAAAGACAATGGACTCTACATAATATAAGGGGAGGAAAAAGGTACTTAGGGCCTATCTACACTTAAAATGCTATAAGGGTAGACACTACCTATGCCAACACCAGCAAAGATAATCCACCTCCCGGAGACCCCTGACCGATGTACTTAAACCAACCTAATTTTCTAGTGTAGAACAGGCCTTATTTATCAATCATTTAAGGGACAAAACAGGCCAGAGCTCTTGGAATCTGTGAAAGGTGGATCGTTGAACAACGTGGGGGGGGGTTGAAGTCTCTGGGAACTGACTATAAGCAAAAGAAATTGACTGAGACCAAGGCTGTAATCTGTTAAGATTCAGATACTAGGAAGTGTGTTTTATTTTGTTGGTAACCATACCTATCTTTTTTTCTCTTGCTTAGTATCACTTAAATCACAAAAAAACTTCAAAAACAGACTCCAAAGAGAGACTGCTGAACTTGAATTAATATGCAAACTAGATACTATTAACTGTGGTCTAAACAAAGACTGGGAATGGTTGGGTCATTACACCAATTGAATCTATTTCCCTATGTTAAGTTCTCCTCACACCTTCTATGGGCCATCTTAATTATCACTTCAAAAAGTTTTTTTTCCTCCTGCTAACGATAGCTCATCTCAATTGATTAGACTCTGCCTGTTGGTATGCATACTTCCACCTTTTCATGTTCTCTGTATGTATAAATATCTCCTGTCTGTGTGTTCCATTCTATGCATCCGAAGAAGTGAGCTTTAGCTCACGAAAGCTCATGCTAAAATAAATTTGTTAGTCTTTTAAGGTGCCACAAGTACTCCTGGTTTTTTTTTACTTAAATCTTTGTTCTTTATTAATATATGTATTCTTGTTTTATTACAAAACCAGCTCAGTGCTGTATATTAAACTGAAGTGAGAGTCTTCAGCTAACCTAACAGGTGGGATGGGTCTCCACGCCTGGGCTCCAGTCTGAGCATCTCCAGTACCATTTTAGCTCTGTAGCCTGAACCCTATGAGCCCAAGTCAATTGACCCAGGCTCTGGGACTCTGTGCCATGAGTTTTCTCTTCCAGTGTAGACATTCCCATAGAGCCTTGAGGAGTCTGCCTGTGAGTTAGAAAGACAGGTGTGGCAGGAAGCTGACATCTGGTCTAATCTCTAGTAAAGCTCAATCTTGCTGAAGCAGAGAGGTAACACAGTGGCTTGTAGTTCTGAGCGTCATGAACAGAATGCCACAATAATGTGAAGTGCATTTTCAGTTCCAAAGGGTGGGAATGAAGTGTGTAAAATAAGTGCATCTATTATGAGAATAGAAGAATTCCAAATTGTCAATATATCGTGGAACAAATTCTACGTGACTCTCCTTGATTAAATTCTGCTGGAATCTGATAGAACTAAGTATGAGAGAGACTGATGGTAGCATTATTGCCAGGCAACATATCATCCACGTGTCACCAAAATGATTTGTGGCAGACATGGCACAACATGCAGCCTCAATAAAAATAACCAGAGATCTTCCAAGGGGTACACATTTCATCTGTGTGTTATCACAGTAGGCTTTTGGTAGAAATCAAAAAATAAAAATGGTACAGTGCTTTCATGAACCCCATTTCAGAACAGAAAGGGGAGAGGATGATGCAGAGAAGTGAGGAAGTTGCACTACTCCACTATGCCATAACAATACTAATAATATCTAGGCCTTATATAGCAGCTTTCATCCATAGATCTCATTGCATTTTACATAGGAGAGTATCATTATCCCCATTAAAGATGGGTTAACTGAGGCACAAAGGGTGAAGTGACTTGCCCAAGGTCACCAAGAACCCTGATCTCCTGAGCCCCGGTCCAATACACTAGCCACTAGGCCACACTGCCTCCAACTAAGGAATTAAATTTATTTTCAGGAGACAGTGATGTGCCATATACATTTAACAAAGGATTTACAAATTTAGTAAGAAAATAGAGGCTAGTTAGCAATGAATTTTAGTTCACACTTCCTGCATTTGCAGCATTGAGACTGAAGTAAACAAATGAACTGCATGCATAAATGAAAAGAACGAATTAGCAACAGGAATAATTCACAATGAGTTTCAGTGGCCTGAGTACAGACTTTTCTGTAGAGACAGAGGGTCATAACAATTCCAGACCATTTAGACTAATCGGCGGGCATTCTGAGGTTACATTTCCATTCTGGTCCCTCTTTTGGAAGCCTATCTGTCCATTGAATGTTCAGTTCAACTTGTTACCACACAAACAAAACATAGGAATTGGAACATTTCATGTCAGCAAAGTCTTGAAAATTATTTTCTTTAGCATTGAGTGCCAAATTAAATGACACCAAGTTGAGTCCAAAAACCCACACTCACCTATTGATTCAATCTGGAAATCAAACGTGAGCTCTGATGAGAGTTTTCGGCTAGATTTTAATCTGCCTTGTAGATTTACTATTTTTATACAGCCTAGAGAATAAACAAGAGGTGTCACTTAGCCATTGCTCTCAAACAAGTGACCTAATTTGAATCTGTATATTTGGTTCATAGCTAAAACTTACAATCCAGACACACTAAAATGGTATCTCTTTCCAGCTGTGTTAAATGTACAACGCTCGCCTGCGTAGTGTCTATAACAAAAATAATTACAGTTAATTTATATACAACACAAATTACCATCACATTTGAATGTGGAGATTCTGAAGTTCGAAAGGACTTAAGGTACTGTTGGATTTTCTTACCAGTGAAATTTCTCTTCTCTTAAAAAGGCACATCCACTTACCCAACTTGTTGGCTGTGATGGAGGCAAATGAAGCTGTAATATTAAAGTATTAATATTACAAAGCAAACTTATGTTTAAGTTGCTATCCACCGTCACCTCTTTGTCTTTCACTATTTTTGCTTTCCATAAAATATATGTGTTTCAGATTATTTCCTCCAGATGTGTTGGTTTGCATTTTTCCAACTGGAATCCTGTTCTAATTCTTCTGCCATTGGTTCTAAATCTTGCTAGGACTTTTGGACTTGTTCTCAGTCCTGGCTACTGTTTGCAACTTCTCTTTCATCTTCAGATTGTATATGCTATTTACAAATTGTTAATGAAGATGGTTTGAACAAAGGAGAGAGAGCGAGTAACCTTTCTTCCACATTAGAGCTGCAGTGGTCTCCATCACAGCAAATGGGGGAGATCTGAACCACAAGCTCAGATCAGTGGACATGCCAACTCAAAAGACAAAAAATATAATTTATTTTATCAAGATACGATACAAAGCAACTCTTGCTAATCTGGCATCTATACCACAGCATTCTAGGAACCTTTCATACAACCAAATGAGAAACTAATTCAGTTTCTATTAAAAGATGAGAAATTAAAACATGTTACATACAATACTAAAAGCAGCTATGAATCACTCTTAATTAAGAACATTTTAGCCCCATTTAAAAAAAAAAAGTCAAATCCCTGGTCCCACATAAGATAAAAAAAAATGAAAGAACTCCACCTATGGGGCAGTAGAAACGTCCTCACTGAGGCAAGTCTCCTGACCTGGTTACTTTTGAGTTCAAATTTGAGATTTAGATTTTTATCACAACCTTAACTGCAATCTGGATCGGCATCTGAACCAAAGTGGTGAAAAACTGGTCTTAGAATATTTCTGCCATTTCTTTCCCCTCAGCCTGGCTCCCTGACTCACTATTGGATTCTGGGATTGGGGCCCATTATTTTCAGTATTATTAATAATTGCTAATACTTAGCTTCTATATAGTTGAGAAGCACAATACAGTTTTATTGTAAATACTTCCCTCTTTTACTTTTACATAGACAAATTGTACTCTGATCCCAATGGATATTCTCCTATTTTTGTATTAACACTCCACCTACAAGGGTCTCATCAAAGCAACTGTCCCTTCAGCTGGGTGAGCTGTGACTTCTCCTCCAAGTGAACTGAAGTCACCCTTAAACAGCTGGAGGAGTCACTACAGTGAGTCAAGACATTACCCGCCTCCCCACAAAGCTGAACAGACTGGCCTCTGTGAGGCCTGGAGTACATCCCTGCACATGAGTTAAAGCACTAATGATTCAGCCAAGACCCAGGGCTTGTCTACACTTACCCGAGGATCACGCTGCGGCGATTGATGCGTTGGCGGTCGATTTAGTGGGTCTAGTGAAGACCCACTAAATCAACCGCCAAACGCTCTCCCGTCGACTCCTGATCAAAAAGAGTAAGGGGAGACGACGGGAGAGCGTCTCCTGTCAACGTTGCATAGTGTGGACCCCACAGAAAGTAGATCTAAGCTATGTCGATTTGAGTTACGCTATTCATGTAACTCAAATTGCATAGCTTAGATCGACTTTTCCCTTTAGTGTAGAAAAGGCCAAAAAAGATTTTAAAACAGTAATGATATCTGTGTAAAATCAAATTAAATAGTGGAAAGAAATGTGCAGTACAAAGTATGAGAGTATTTTCCTGGGCAATTTTTCTAGTTATGGTATAGTGAGAAAAAGAGTACCAGTTCAACAATATTAAAATCTATTCTTTCATATTTCAAAAGATTTTTTTTTTAATCTAAAGCATTCTCACATCTGATGAAAAATGGGGAAAATACATAACAGTGCATCACAGCCTTTCATGGCAACAAGCCTGGGATGACACCATAACCAGAACCTACTGTGGGACTGTCTTTGGTATCAGTTTAGGAGGAGGCTGGGAACTTCATTTTCTCTTTCCTGCCTTTGCCCCCTTGATTATGAGAGAAGACTCCTCACTCTGTCTTCCTCTCTAATTTTTTGGACAAAGAACTCCATTCTCAGCCTTCTACCCATGTGGGGAACATGGTAGGCTGAGAGGCTGCTGTGTTCTTGGTGCTGGTCAGGCACTGGGTGCTCTTACTTGAGAGTGTGGAGAGCAGAACGAGAGCTACTGAAAATGTAATACATACCATTCTCCCTGTGACTTAGCTGCCAGAACCAGAGGGATGGGGGAAAAGAAATTAACAGAGCTACCTCTTCACCACCACCTCCAGGGTGTGTGTTCTTTGCCATTTCATAGGAATTGAGTTGGCTCTGCCTAAGACCACACATAGTGAAGCAATAGGTCATGTGGGAGTCTCACTCACATGCCATCAGGCATAATTGTCTCTAGAGAAAAATGCACTTTCAGAGCCAATAATTTGGCCTGTCAGTCACAAGAAGGTGTATGCATTTTCTGACTCATGATCATCACACAAATGGAGCAAAGACAATTATTTTGTAGCATATTACTTTAAAACATTTCCAAACAAATGCCAAATATATAAAAAAAAAAATCATTTGATGCAAGCTATTTAACCGCCACATACTGTATACTTTTCTCTCTTCTCAAAGAGAGTTTTTGACTGTGTTCTCACTGTCCTGTCAGCAGAGGACAGTGGAGACTGATTTAACCGCGTGGTTTAAAGCACTGCCAATATAATAAGGAAAGAAGACCTGACAACAATACAGATGCACCAGAAGGACATACAAACGACTAAAAAAGAATTCTAACGAGGATAGGTGCAGTAATTCAGAGAAGTGTTAAGCTGTCCAAGTTAAAAAACAAAGGGTATTAAAAAGGGAATAAAGATTTTACATTTACAGAGACATATCACTGATGCAGACAATACTGAAATAAGACTGAATACAAAGGGTACATTTTTAAAGAGTTGCTTTTCAGTGTTCTACTTTCATCGACTATGTTAGGAGCTACATAACCCCATGTACCAATCTGAAAATGGTCCTCAAAGTTCACACACACAAGTATTACAGTATTAACTGGCCATTCAACTGCAGCACTACCACTGATAACAGTAATTTGTGTAGTTGACCTTCTACGTACATCAGAAGTTATTCAGATATTCATTTAAGCAGCAAGAAAATCAACAGAAATCTTTCTAGTGAAAATAGCATTTTTAGTGAGCTCCACAGGATCGTATCAGTGAGGTTTGTGCAAAAGTACTGAGGGATGGCAACTTACAAGCTCACCACAGATCAATGGGAGTGTGCCATATTACCTTCTGCCCTGGCCACAGTGATGACTAAAGCCCTGAGACAGAGCTACTTACTGCTTCTGCATTGTGGGGCTGGGACTGGGACCGGGACCAGGCTCATGACAGCAACTGGTTTTTAAGAGGGTGGGGAGCAATCTAGAAAGACTGTCTCTCCACCACCCAATTTTCATCTTAAGAGTTTCTGCTGCTGCCTCTGTGCACTAGCTCCTCATCCAAATGGCACTCGCGCCAGCCTTGAGGATCAAAAATAAGTGGTGGCATCCGGATGCAAAGTACAGGGCACATATGCCTTCCCTCCTCCCAATATTCATGGGAAGAGGAAGGGGCAAGTCCTTCCTTCTCAGCAACAGCAAGGTAACTGCAACATTGAAACATGCTCCCTGCATTTGGCCCACAACATCTCATACCAACTGCCTGAGAAGAAGGCAGTCAGCCTGAAATTCTATTAAAATCCATTAAAAACACTGTCAAGAGAACAATGAAGTTGCAAAGTGAAGTGCACAATTCAAGAAGGGCCTAATTTACGGAAACACAAGCAGCTTTTATTCTGTCCCTTGTGTGTTCCACTCAAACATTCCAAAAAAATTCACTCAGTCAAAAATTTGAGCATGGAAAGTGAAAGTCAGAGAGAGTTATGGACAACTGGGAGTCCACTTTAGGTGGAAAACCCAATGTAACTAATTATGGGACATTGTGTCATTTCCATAATGGAAACTATGGAACCTAGCTGTTACTAGTGCTCAAATTATAATAAAGTAAGATAGCAAATAATGTTGGGAATCCAATCATAATGCACAAACCTGTTTCTGTAAACCATGAAGAGGTAGAATTTGGGTTGACAGTCTCAAACTTCACCACCTGGTTGAAGTCTCTCCCTCTACTGACACCAACACAAACTAAAGGGAATTCTTGTTCAGGTACTACCAGCATTTCAAACAATCTCAGTGGACAAGGTACAGGGAAATCTATGTGCTAGATTAAGAAACAAAAAAACAGTTAGATAAAGGCAAACAAGTTAAAAAGCAAACAATTTAGTACACATCATGATTAGTCATTTAAACAGCATGGTAAGTTGGATAAAGTAGTTTTGCCATTCATAGTTAGTACACTTATGTAACATCAAGCTTATTTCCTAGGATCATACTAATTGGCAGATGCGGGAAAGTCTGATTTATGAAGATTTAGGTTCTTCATGTGGATTTTCTTATTAATATCCAGAACCTGAATTTTCACTATCATTTTTCTTATGGCTGCTTGCAGGAGAGAGCCCAGATCCTCTGAGTGACACCACCAGTTGGGAGATTTAAAACTTTTGTTTCTCCAGCTGACCAGACTGTGGGTGCTGCCTATCCAAGAAACATGAAGCACTGTGGCCTCAGTCCGGCAGATGTCAGCTGGGAAAAACAACTATTTGATTTTGGAGCACCCAAAGAGTCATGCAGTCCAAAACAAATGAGTCATCTTCTCCCTTTAGGTTTGGCATCAAGTGAGAACTATCAATGTTCTCCCCTCAATTCTCCCAAGGCTCTGCCCATTGATTAGCCAGAACATTCTGACTGTATAACTATAAGACAACACTTACAGATAGAAAAAAATCAATCTTTAGACTGGATATGTGCAGGGAAAAAGGCTCTAAATAATGTTTAGTTGGCATCTAGCAAATGTTTGGGACATTTTAAACTGGTATTTTTCAAATGATGTAAAATGAATTTTACTTTCAAAATGAGTTAAGCAGAAATGAACAGAAAATCTTATAGAAATTATTTACATTTTGGTTACTCAACTAATTTTTTTTCAAGAAAAAAGCATCTGAAAATCAACATTTTGTATTAAGAGGTTGAGTCCTAAAGGGAAGGTAGAACATCTGCTTGTGGACATCTTATTGTAATGTTTACCTTAATTAACATAAACTTCTGCATCAGTTCAACCCATTCTAACAAGACAATGCTAGACTGTAGTGCTCCGCAAAGGTATTTGTGGCCTGTGTAAGGATTCCTCACTGCCAAGAAAGAAAAGGTAAAAGTTAGTTGCTTAGCACAAACATTTCACATCTAATTTAACAGAGCCTTTGCAATTCTGAAAGTGCCAGATGTGAAAAGGGACTCTGAAAAGTCAGTTTTCAAACTACATACAACCCTTAGATTTTGGGCTCCTAGGAATGTCTTAAGAGTTTGGAAAACACAGCATATAGTAGGTGCTATCACAAACATCATAATAAAACCATATTTTATATACCCAGCTTGTTTTAATACAACTGACTGAAGGTTTTTGACCGATAAACAGGACTTAATACTTTAGGGCTGACTACAGGATAGTTATAGCACAGACACTGACAGTCAAAGCTTCCCATTTCAGAATGTTGGTGTGCCCCAACTATTTTTTAATTATCACGAGGAACCTCCTCTAGTGTTAAGACTTTGAAGAAAGGTGCCAATTATAATGGTTGTTCTTATGACAGTGACACTTATCCAACATGAACTGAACAGAGGCCAGCAAATCATTTAACAATTTACCAGTCATTACCAACTGAGAGTCACTCAGTAGCCTTTCAGCCATTAGTGTTCTAAACCAGGTTCCAGCAAGTGATCGGAAATGAAAGGCTCCCTATATCCACTGTCAATTCTTTGAACTATCCAGTTTCCCAGGAAGCTGAATTTTAATTACAAAGTTGGCATAAAAATGTAACACTCAGTATATTTTGCACCAGTACCTAAAATTCAATTAACACATTACTTAATCTTACACCTTGACTGAAATGAAATAGGAAAGATATCAGTCATCACAGTTTTCATTAAAAACTGCTCTTCTTATAGCTTTTATCACTACTCAATTAAAAAAATCTTTATTTAAAAAGAGAACAAGAAGGTGGACTGCTAGGCACTGAAAAGTCAGGAAATGCTATAAGTTGTGTGCACTGCCTGAACGCTGCAAATTCATTACATTACAGACTAATTACATGATCACATTATTAAATCAACCATATGATTAGAGCTGTACAAGACACAAAATGATAAAGTCTCTGTCCAAAGGAACTTACAATCTAAGGGTCTAAAATAACTGATGTGACCTTGGGCTAGATTTACAAAGGCATTTAGGGGCCCAAAGACACAGAAAGGTGCCCACTGTGGTTTACAGAACTACCTGACTCTCACTGACATTCAATGTGGTTAAGTGGATGAAATCCACTAGGACCAGCCTCCTCTCTTGAAATTCCACTAGGTGCTTATTTGCATCTTTAGGCACCTAAAAATACCATTTTAAATCTGGTCCCTTGTGCAACATCTCAGTTAACTCCATCTGTAAAGCGAGGACAATGATACTTGCCTGTTAAAGTAAGGTTCAACTCAGTAATGCGAATTGTGATGTGTACAAAATTACTAACACCAGTATGTGGAAAAGATGAGACTAGAATACAGTCTCTTTTTGACTGCCACTTCAGTGCTGCTTCCGCTGGGCCAAAGGGTACAACACCCATGTCCCATCACAGGTTCTCTTCCTACCACATGGGAGGTTCTCTAGGGTCTAGTAATTTTTAGATGTTTATTAATTCATTTGGTGGTGATAAAGCTCTTTGAGCGCTGCAGAAAGAAGCATAGCCACATGCTAGCTATCTGCTGCGCCGTGCATGCACCCTTCTGACAAACTAGACAGGGTTACCATGACCATCACATGATTACAGTGCAGCATGCTAACACCTTCTCTGTTCAGCACTGGAAGAGAAATCTTGTAAAATCGATCAGGCTGAAAGTTACGTTGATATTCATGAAGAGCCTATAGAGTTTCATATCTACTCCAATTGTTTTCCTACTATCCTTCTGCCAGCAGGTCAGAAACTACACCTTTCAGTGGTTCAGTATATTGTTTTTTAACATTATATTGAGGCCTCAATCAGGTCAAGGCCCCTTCATGCTAAGCACTGTACATATAGTAAATGATGGTCCCTAGCCTATAGAGTTTACAATCTAAACGGCAAGACATAACAGGTAGATGAGAGAAACAAGTGATTACTTAGGTCAGAGAAATTGAAAATGTTTCACCGTGTTCTATACAACAGGGACCTAGGTGCTGCAGTTAGGGATTTAAGAAGACCCCACTCCACCTCCACACTCTACAGCTTGTGTGGAAAGCTCATGCAGCAAATAATTTTCCTGTCTTTTATGCACATTTATTGAACAGTAACTTTTCACGGTTTGTATCTCTCTTATACTGCAGTGCTGACTCAGAGGTTGGTGCACTGGACCCTTACTGTACTTTTGTCTGGTACTATTTTTAGAGAACCAATGCTGCCCTCGTATATCTTTCTAGCACCCCAAAAGAATTTAAACCCCCCCCCCAGTATCGGTCAATAATAACACGAACTGCAGTGGGCTCACAATGGCCAGTATTAGAAGTCATGGTCCATGGCCTGATGCTTCCTGTACGTCGCTCCCCTGGAGAGACTGAGGTTTCTCAAGAAACCGGACATGCATTCTGCTGTTCTGAATGTGTTGTGAAACGTGAATAACTGTGAGGAGGGAAAAGAGGAAGTTTTCACTTCCTATAAATGTGAGGGCTAATCTGGTTAAGTTTACTACCTGTAGATGTCTACAGCTTCTTTCTGATGACAGGAGAAACGTGACAGCCTGATAAACGTTCTTCTCTCCTTTGTTCCTCCCCAGGTAGTAACTCGTTACAAATATCTCAACTCTGTAGCCATTTATTCCTCTTACTGACATTTCCACTGTACATCTTTACTTACCAACGCAACACTTCTGACACCATTTGGTTTCTGGAATTTTTGTAGACACTGCAAACTTCCTAAAGGATATAAATACAGAATTATTAATTCAATAAAACAGACTGAATCAATCTGCTTCTTAGAAGGACATTTAATAAGGGAATGATATTCACCGAAAAAAACTAAAATAAGAGAACTAGTGTACTTCACTGTACATTTATCTTCTTCAAAACAGTATGTTTGGCACCTAGACATACATTACAGTGGGTCTTCCCCATTAAGGTTCAGATATAGTTCAATTAGATTTACAGCAAGTAGACCTACTAACAAGTGCCCCCCAGAATATCTTACTCAAATAGTTGTAAAGACATAGCAAGAACTGGTTTTCCTAAACAGGAACTCTCTCAGCAGTATTTTGTATGGCTACGTGGGGGGAAGACTGCTTTTGTCAAGGTCAGAGAAAATTACAGTAATAGAGAAGTAAGATGATGAGAGCCTGGACAAGAGTTTAAGCTGTATGGATGTTAGGAAACATCTCAGAGATGTTATTTAGAAAGAATTAGCAAGATTTAGACACAGCCAGGGTGTGAGGATCTGGAGAGAGAGCAGAACTAAAAATAATACCCAGGTTATGAGCCTCAGAGACAGGCAGGATGTTGGTGTTGTCCACAGTGCTTGTGAAAGAAGGGATGAGGGAGGATGTAAGGGGAAAATTCAGGCCATGTTGAACGTAAGCTGATGGCTGGGCATCCTCACTGAGATATCAAAGACAAGCTGAGATTTTAGTTTGGACAGACGGAGACAGGTCCATAGTAGAGAGAGAAATCTGTGAATCATTCACATAGAAATGGTAGTTCAGTTTACAAGGTCATCCATGCTCCTTGGTCCCCTTCTCTTCTCCTTCCACAGCTTGTCTGTGGGTAATCTCCTCTGCAAACACAAATTGGAGTAATAGTAATAGGATGAAATTTAATAGTGAAAAGTGCAAGGTCATGCATTTAGGGAGCAATAACAAGAATTTTAGTTATAAATTGGGGACACGTCAGTTGGAAGTAACAGAGGAAGAGAAGGACCTCGGAGTATTGGTTGATCACAGGATGACTATGAGCCACCAATGTGATATGGCTGTTAAAAAAGCTAATGCGGTTTTAGGATGCATCAGGCGAGGTATTTCCAGCAAAGATAAGGAGGTGTTAGTACCATTATACAAGGCACTGGTGAGACCTCATCTGGAATACTGTGTGCAGTTCTGGTCTCCCATGTTTAAGAAGGATGAATTCAAACTGGAACAGGTACAAAGAAGGGCTACTAGGATGATCCGAGGAATGGAAAACCTATCTTATGAAAGGAGACTCAAAGAGCTTGGCTTGTTTAGCCTAACCAAAAGAAGGTTGAGGGGGGATATGATTGCTCTTTATAAATATATCAGAGGGATAAATATTAGGGAGGGAGAGGAATTATTTAAGCTTAGTACCAATGTGGACACAAGAACAAATGGATATAAACTGGATACTAGGAAGTTTAGACTGGAAATTAGATGATGGTTTCTAACCATTAGAGGGGTGAAATTCTGGAACAGCCTCCCAAGGGGAGTAGTGGGGGCAAAAGATATATCTGGCTTTAAGACTAAGCTTGATAAGTTTATGGAGGGGATGGTATGATGGGATAGCCTAATTTTGGCAATTCATTTGGCAACTGATCTTTGATTATCAGCAGGTAAGTATGCCCAGTGGTCTGTGATGGGATGTTAGATGGGGTGGGATCTGAGTTACTACAGAGAATTCTTTCCTGGGTGCTGGCTGGTGAGTCTTGCCCACATGCTCAGGGTTTAACTGATCGCCATATTTGGGGTCGGGAAGGAATTTTCCTCCAGGGCAGATTGGCAGAGGCCCTGGAGGTTTTTCGCCTTCCTCTGCAGCATGGGGCACGGGTCACTAGCTGGAGGATTCTCTGCAGCTTGAGGTCTTCAAACCACAATTTGAGGACTTCAATAACTCAGACATAGGTTAGGGGTTTGTTACAGGAGTGGGTGGGTGAGATTCTGTGGCCTGCGTTGTGCGGGAGGTCAGACTAGATGATCATAATGGTCCCTTTCTGACCTTAAAGTCTATGAGTCTATGAGCATAGGTGCCGACTTCCCCTCTCTCTCTCTGCCCCTGGTCCCGCCCCCACTCCACCCCTTCCATGAGGCCCTGCCCTGCCTCTTCCCACTCCTTCCCTATCCCCACATTCCAACCCCTTCCCCAAAGTCCCCACCCAACTCTGCCCCCTCCCTGCCCCTATTTCAACTCCTTCCCCAAATCACTACCCCGGCCCCGCCTCCTCCCCTGAGCCTACTACGTTCCCACTTCTCCCGCCCCCCTCCCGGAGCATGCAAACAGCTGTTTGGCAGCAGCCAGGGGGGGAGCACTGGAAGGTAGGGGACCCGGTGCGGGGACCCGGTGCGCTCAGGGGGAGAGGAGCTTGGCTGCCAGTGGGTGCAGAGCCTATGCCAAAGAGGGAGCCCTGAGGAACCTCCACAGAAGGTTGTGGGGAGGGAAATGAGGAGGATCCTCAGAATGACTCACTGAAGGAGCAATTTGAGAGATAGGAGGACAAGCAAGAAAGGACTGAGTTAAGGAAGTCAACAGAGGATAAGATAATCAATAGCATATGATTGAGAGTTCCAAAGGTGACTGACAGGTTGAGAAGGAGAATGGAGTACTTGTTCCAAGTTGTTCCAGGAAGAGGTTTATTAGAGACATTGTCAAGGACTGCTTCAGTGGAGTTCACATGGCAGAAACGGACAGGAGATCATGACTTCCATAGATTGTAGGGCTCTGCTACCAAATGCTGTGTCGACTAAGTCCCTAATCAAGCATAAAATGTTTTGCAAATTTATGTACTGACGCTCATGTAGCTGCTTTGAATTTTTCTTTGCTTTCCATTTTTTCTGTTGGTGCATGAACTTTTCTCTGAAGAGAATTCTGCTTTAATTTTACATCAATTTTTATATTGCACTCATCATCATGGTATTCAAGAACCTCTTGAAGAACATGCTTTGAGGTCTGGTGGAAAGAATTTATCTTGCTATTTACGTACTTTAGATATGCATCTAGTAATCCTTCTGGGTACTGTGTCCTTCTGATGCCTGTCACGCAAAGGGAAGAAAGCAGCAAAGAGAAATGTGGAATATGTAAATGATTCTGTCCTGGTGATGTATGTTTTGCTTGCCCTTCCTAGCACATTCAGGTTGTTTAACATTTCCTTGGGATGTGATGGGACTTGGCAGGAAGTCTCCTGGCCCTCTGGAGAGTGTATGAGATGTCATCTCAAGCTTGATGTATTTTGGAATTTTCATAGCAACCCCGACCTTGTGAAATTTACAGTATTGGTCCTCTGCTGATTGTGTCCCCAACTCACAGAGTCTGCCGGCCAAAGTTACAGTATGGGGCTAGGAACAGACAAATTGCATAGGGATATACAGTGTAATAGTTTGAAAGGTTGCTGTGCTAGACCTTGTAAGACCATATTTCGATTCCAAAGCGATCACAGTGGCTGGTGGGTGTAACACAGCCATGCATGCAGATGACTGCACAGAGGCCTTTCCTGCATCATATAATGAATAAAGCTATGGCTGTTGGTTGTACCTCAAGGTAGCTAAGAATCAGGCCCACTGATAAGGTTGTTCTTTAGGAAGTTATGTATTGTGAGGTGTTCTGGTGATTCATTCTGCCTTTATGCACTGAATGTTGACTCCACACTGAATCCTCAGGTTTCTTACTGTTACCATTTCTCTCTGATGCTGGCAACATTAATTACATGTCCAGAACACTTCTCTTTTCAAGTATTTTCTTTGGAGCAGCAAGAGTACTACGGCTCATGGAGGACAAAACAGTCCTATAGCAGATTTGGTGCAATCAGCAAGTTATCTGGTACTGAGTCTGACGTCCAGACTATTTTTAAGAACCTGTCTCCTACGGCCTGGGTAACAACAAATATGGTATTACTTCTGCTCTCTCATATTTTGTATGATCCTTGGTGATAAATATATTTGGTGGGATTGCATACAGAATTTGCTGTGGACACACCTTGGATAATACGTCCATAGCCTTCAGAGCCCATGTTCTCATTCTGAAAATATATTTCCCTACTCTCATTCTCTGGGCTGACAGGAACAGTTTATTTTAGGCTTCAATCTCTCCTCTAGTTCTTAGATAAATATGCCTGAGCCTAATCCTGGGATTTAGTTTACAACAGACACAACCAGAACTTCCCTCAAGGAACAAGCTGTCTGACCTGTTCTCAGTAACTCAAGAATAATAAAAGTGAAGTAAAATGGAATTAGATCAGTATAAACCTGGTGTGAGATCAGATTCAAACCCAGTCTATACTGAGAAGAAAGTGAAATGTGTACAATTGGAGTTTTCCTTTCAGAGTGTATATTCTCATCTTGATTCATGTGAATTTAAGTCCTGAACTCTAATTAAGGCTAGCAGAAGTTATTCATGGAGATTAGACTATACGTTCCAAAAACTCCAAATTATTAGGGGTCCCGATTCAGGAGAGGGTCCTGGACTCTCAGAAACAAGATCCTCTACAGAATATTGCTAATACATTTGATTAATATATATTTACCTGGGGAGTATTCTGTCAGGAAGCTTGTGTGTTGGAATAGATACAGGCAACTTTTGCATTTGCCTTGCATAATCAAAGAGACCTGGTAAATTATGGGAATAAAGCTGAGAAGCTTTACCTGGAAATTAAAAAACAGAATAAAGCTTAATGCATAAAAACTTACGATTCTCAGGCATTTACATTAAAAATAGAAAGACTTACCAGATATTGATAATAAGCAATTGTTCATTACATACAACCATGTACATCTTCGGGGAAATAGCTGATAAAGAAAAAAAACAAAATTTACTGAACACAAAATGTTGTGTAGTACAATAAATGAATTTATAAGTTAGTATCTGGATAGGCAATACAACATAATTAACGTTGCTATGATTTCTGTAGTAGAAATTGGCCTTAGATAAGTTAAACATAGTATTTTCACAGATTTTTGAGTTAATGCACAGGATAAAGTCATAATACATACAAACTTTATATTTTACACACACACAAATGTATAGTATATGCATACTTTCCCCTGACCCGGGTTTCATCCTAGAAGAGTTGACAGATTCTTCTCAGGGTATTTTAAATAAGGCTCTCTATTAGCTCCTGGAAAGTTATATATATTTCTGATCTCTGTTTTGTCCATTGAAGTTAATGAACAAGTATGATCAGAGAGGTTAGCTTTTCTTTATCTTTGCCTCACATTTCTAGTCAGCAAGGCATATGAAAGATCAGCTTTACTTTAATTCAGTTCACAAGTAGTTTTATTTTCTATAATTGTGTAAGTATATTCTCCATTGTGACTCTGTGCTTGGCTTTAAGTGTTAGATCAACACTGGGTTGTAGGTAGTATAGAAACCAAATGAAACAATTTACACCCGGAAAAATATCAGCCTGAAAGGTGAAAGTCTAACAAGGTTATATGTAACTGAACGTGAATCTTTAGAACTGAAGCAGGTAACCTTAAGTGCAGCTGCAGCATGTATAGCTGCATTAAAGCAAAGGAGATATTACGTTATGCAGCACTAGCCTTAATTGCTGAAAAATGACAAGGACTTCATTTTCAAAATTCAAAACAAACATACCTGTTCCATTGATGTTTCATGAAGTTCATTGAGATTCAGGGTGTAAATACCTTCCTCTGCACCAAATATCAAGTATTGATCTGTAAAGGGAGAGAGAAATTAAAATGAACAAATCTGGAGTTAAGGAAAGTGAAAACTATATGAACATGGAGCTGGTTTAGCAAAGCAGTGTTTCACTATCATTAACAGAGGCACTCACATTCATCAAAAGCAGGCAATCTACTTTGTTTAAATTTCCTTGGATCAGGAAATAGTAGGAAGTAGCAGTAGCTTAAATTCAAAAAAAACAAAACAAGAAGCAGAGGGATTTCTCTTATTTTAGTTCAAAATACTGGCCATAAGAATTACTGCTAGAAGAACCTATATGAACAATATATTTAGGTTCCTGCTATAAAGATGAAGCTTAACTCACATTAATATACATTACTTAACAGTTCTGTAAGTCTTTCTGCAAGACCCATAACCACTTCATAGGGTGTTTATCAATGATGGTACTGACTGACATGTTATAACAGCTCTTCTTTGGGGGCCCCATCAGTTTCTGCAAAATTTAAGATAATTCCACATCTATCCCTCATGGTTACAAAGGTAATCTTCTGAATGTTGGCCACCACTCCTTCTGAGTTTCCAAAGAGTTTCCAAGAGAGTTAAAATCATTGTTTGCTGAGAAGTTGGAATTGTCTCATCTAAATGAGGTGTCAACTCCAAAGACTGATTTTGATCACTTAAATTTCAGAAAAGTATTTTGTTGCTGGTCATTTTAGTAGTAGCAGCTTGCTAAAATTTCAGGCAAAACTTGATGCCCATATCACCAATTCACCCCTCCCCTATAGTCTGACCCCTGTAGCATAGATCACTTCATCCCACACTGAAATATAGTTACCTATTATGAGAATAGTGGCAACCTCTCTCTCTGCCCACAACAGATCTGAGAAGTTAAGTGAACAATAATATATCCAATGAAACTACAGGAGGAACTGAGGAAGTCAGGATGTGGCTGTTTGACCAGGACACTAGGGGTAACAGCATTACCTCCTAACCTGGGATTTTTGATTCCCAGAAGCAGAGTGTTTTATACACCTCAACCAAAAGAAGAATACATGCACCTCACTTTCATCTGTATGGTAAACTTATTTTATGGAACTAAAAAGTTGCAATCTATATCACATACCTTAAAAGTAAAGGGAATTTACTTTTTTTTTAAATCAATGCTTGGTTTGAGTTTAAGCAATCCAATAAAGAGAAAATTCCTATATACACAAGTGACACTTTTATAAAGAATTCTCTTGGTATCTAAACTGAATAGATTATGTTCTTAAAACCTTCAGGAGAGAATAAATAGGATGAAAATACATAATTTACTACCTCTTGTATCTGGATTAATCCATGATGTTGCACAATGAATTTTTAATGGGCACCCATTGAAAACCTTTGAAAAGCAAGCACCCATCTGTGAAAGTAAAATATAAGCCATTTAGAACAGTGAATTTGATACTTTACATCAACAGGCATTAGGAAAAATTCTAATTATGTGTTTCAAATGGCACAGTTTTTGCCTTATTTAAGGGGTAAAAGAGTTAGGGACCAGTTTATTTAATTTTTTCTATTGGAGTGATTTCATCCCATTTTTTTAAAATAAAGCCAGTCATAGTTTTGTTGCCTCTCATATATTCCTGAATTAACATACTTCAAGACCTGCCAGTTCTGGTAACTGATTACAATAATGTCTACTTATTGCAGCATGAGAGGAAACTGAAAAAGGCTCTATGTAAAATATGGGAGTATGATTTAAAAAAAAAAAATCACAGTAGTCTCAAGAGTGCCCTCTTATTTCTGAAATATTTTACAAATTTGAAACGTCATCAGTTGTTGCATAAATCACCACTCACATTTTTATTTCAAGAACTTTCTTAAAACTCAATCTGTTCTGAAATGCAAATCTTAAACGATAGGTATGGTTAGTGATATTAGCTTTCAAATATTTTACTTTAAAAAAAACTGTTGTGACAACTATCTAAACCAATTGTTCAATTAGATTTTTTTTTAAACAGACAGAACTTCACTGAATATTCAGATTTGATTTTTTTTATTTAATAAAAAACATTTCTATACTATATTCAAAATTAGTTTGGCTGGTCCAATATTATATACTTACATGGACTTTAGGTGTGGGTGGAAGGCCATTACTAATTGGTTTCTAGAAAAAATATTGTAAACTTAGATTATTCTTTTAATAGCTATACACATTTCACTAAAACAAAATTAGTGTACAGATTAAACATTAAAATATCTTTTCTGGTCAGACACAGTGCATAAGTAACTTAGTAATTGTGAGTATGACTGTATTAGATGAAACTGACAAGCCAATATTTATTCATTTATCTGCATAAAAGACACCCACCAGTGGCAAACTCCATGCAAATTTTTAAACACAATAAATATAGACATGCTGTACATTTTCAAGTTTAATACTGCACTCATTTAATGAGATGAACTAAATAACTACAAGAATACTCCAGTTTTTATAGAATTTGGTATGTGAACTTGCTAACCTTCCCTGTCTGTTGATGCTGCCAACTCCTACCTCCTACAGAGGAATTACTGTTCTAGTGAAATTCATCTATTATGATTTCTTAATCTCAATATCCCACAACTTAACTTCTATATAATTTCTTATAATTTTTTTTTCAAATTAGAGATGTGAAAGAACACTAGAGTGTCATCATCCATTATTACAAAGCTTATGAGCCTTAGTATTATAATTAGCTGTTCAACATTCCCAACAGTTGCTTAATGTAAACCCTGCTTTATTAAAATGTTTCAGCATTCTACACATTGTTTATTCTATACCAAAACTATTTCATAAGCATCAAGAATACTTATTTCTTTCAGTGCAGAGATATTTCAACCGACAATTATCTCCTTTTTAAAACTGTAAGCTGCTTCAACTACAAAACTTGAAAGGGACAGTCAGCTGTAAGTCTAATTGATTTCAAAAGATGAGTTACAAGTAGTTTCAGGAGCTATACTTATCTGAGTTTCCCCACCAATATTTATAGTTTTAAAATCAGATTTTAACTCTTTAAAATATGTTCTCCCCCCCACCCCTTATTGTTCTGATAACTCCTCTCTCCCCCCACAAAAAAAAACAAAAACAAAAAAAAAAACCAAACCTGACTAATAGCAACATTTTACAGAAGCAGCCTGATTTTAGAGCACAAATTGAGACATCTTGAACCTGACTTTCACAAATGTTGAACACTCATCTCCCATTAGCTTCAACTGGAGTCAGAACTAGGTACTGAGCCAGTCTGAAAATCAAGCCCAAGGTTTCAAGTTGGGATGCAGAAACTGACACCCACTTCTGAAAATTTTGATCTAAATGACTACACAGGAGAAATAATGAAATGGATTATTACACACCAAAAGGTGTCAAAATACACAATGACAGTAAACTAAAAAAGAAGTATTTTTCCTCCCAGACTTCTTTCCCCCAATTTCCCCTCTTCCGCTGTCCCCATCCACCATCTTTCTTTCTCGTCTCTGATGTTTGCCCTCTCCTGGCCCTGCTCCTCATAACTCTGCTTCTCCTATGTCTCTTCTTCCACGTCCCTCATGCCTCATCCCTTTTCTCCCATAGCAAGAGGGGAAATCTAGGAAAAGACCAAGAAGTTCCCATGCAAGGCCACTCAGCAGCTGCTACAACATTGCTCACTAGCTTGGTTCCCTCCCTAGCTGGCAATTTGTTGTGATAAAGGCTGCCAGTGCTGGAAAAGGACCTGGGCCGGCAAGGAAAAAAGCAGAAGCTCAGAACAACATTACAAGGGGACTAGAAAAAGGGATGTATGGCTGAAGACTGAAATTTTTACCGTCTTATTTAAGTGAGTCCATATCCCATAGTGACCATCTCTGTGTGGGTGCGGAAGAAGCTTTCAGGTGTCTTTTTCTCCCAAAGACAGCACTAGGCACACACCAGTGTCAACTGCTAGGTGTTTATTTTGCGCTGGTCAACACTTTGCTTGTATTCAGAGTGTTTAACAACAAATTCACTTGCTCTGAGCTGCATGGACAGAGCAGTAGAATCAATACAAGGTGGTTCCCATGGGCAAATCCTGGGTCCATTTGTCTAAAAATCCTTGGAAAATACAGGAAATCACAGAATATCTGTGACAGTTGAAAGCTAGTCTGCTGTAGTGGCTCAAAGGGAGAGAAGGGATCTCAGTAAGCTGGAGTCCAAACCACACGGAACTTACCGTATATTCCGGCGTATAAGACGACTTTCTATATTAAAAAACAACCCCCAAAAATCGGGGGTCGTCTTATACGCCGGGTATAAACAGCGGGCGGCTGGAATTTAAAAGGCTCTGTGCTCCCCGCCGCAGCGGGCAGCCCAGAGCCCTCTGATTCCCGGCTGCGGCTGGGATTTAAAAGGCTCTGGGCAACCCCCTTGGAAGGGGGGGGTCGTCTTATAGGGCGAATATAGGCCAAAACCTATATTTTAACTGTAAAATTAGGGGGGTCGTCTTATACGCCCCGTCGCCCTATACGCTGGAAAATACGGTAAGTGAAAATGAATAGAGTTAAACCTGAAAGCAAACAGGATGCTAAGAGAACTATGGTATATATGTCAATAATGTAAAAGCTGTGCATATACAGTATTTTAATTTGAATGGTATATTTATAAACAGCTAAATACATTGTGTTACTGAGTTCCTGTTGGACATCAGTTTTGTAGTTTGTAATTAAAGATTTTATTCTGTAGGCCTGAGCGCCTCAGAAGTTCATTAATTGCTAAGGGGTAAAATCACACGGTTATAGACAGAAGCTTTCAAAATGGAATTAGGTCCAAGTATGCCAGAATACATAAAGGCACACAACTTTAAAATTGTATTTGTTTGAACAATTTTTTAACATATTTGTTTCTAACATCACTCTGGATTTTTGTCTTCACTACTGTTACCTCAAGTTCTAATTTGAGTCCTGTCCGTGTATGAACACCCTTAACTCGGGTGTGGTGGTGCTTTTAATTGGAGCTGGCAGGCCCACCCAGGGGTATAGAATAAAGCTGGAGTTAGCAAAACTCACTCATCAGCTGCTAATAGAACCCCTCTGCAGCATGGACAGAGAGTAGCTCTGCTTGCATGCTGCTAGTCCTCCAATGCCTTCCTGCAATTCCTCCCCTGGGCCCAGAAAGGATAGACAAGTTCTTCCACAATTTGCTGGGAAACAATTAACACAGCAGCTCAGCTTACTGCTGAGCAAAGAACCCTGGGAATTTCCCCAGAACAAGCAATTGCAGGGCCAGTATGGACATAGCATCGACTGTGTTATTTTGCACTGTGGCCACTCTCACTTGAGCTAGGCTACCTTGCGAGGAGTAAATTGAGTACTGATAACCTGAGTAAACTCTGCAGTGAAGACAAACCCTTTAAAAAAATCTGTCAGCAACAATAAAAAACTTCAAGAGCTCTAGCTCACCCTCCATCCTGATTCCTCACTGGTAACTCCTGCATATCTCCAAATTCTCTCCCCACCTACTGTGGAATCTTTCCTGTCACTCTTTCAGTTCCTTCTTTAACTCCATCCCCAGTATGGCCAAGTCAACTTTCCCACCCTAAAATGCCTTCTCTGCTGGATCTGGTGCTGCCACTTCTCTAGTACTGAATAACTGCTGATACTGAAGTGTCATATATTATCAGTTTAGCCCCAGTAAACAGACACTTTGATTTTAACCTTTTCCCCAGAAGATCCATTTAATTTACTGTAGAAATGGCTTGATTATATCCCTGTTAAGAACAATTCTCTCCATTGTCAAGCAGCAGTTAAACTGCAATCCAAAGCTAACCAGTCTGGGGAGAAAAATGCTATGACTGTATATGACCTTAATTGCGCACTATGATCCTCAATAGCCCCCACAAACTGCAGAGGATTTATGCAGATTTTCTTCTTAACTCTAATACAGTTTATATATAGCCCTAGATGTATACATTACGTGTAGAAATTACTCAAGGCAATCCTTGGCACATTGATAGGAAGACAGAATTAAGGATTTGCATGTATTCAGAAATCCATATCTGCTACGCTGCAATGAAATCTGCTTCTAGCAGGCAGTCGTTCAGAAAGTACAACAGAACCTTGCTAATCCACATCATTTTATAATCCACACAAAAAACTTCCCATCTCGCAGCAAAGATGTTATACCAGACCCTGTTGCAGTGAAATGTTAAATTCCTCAAATTATTATTTTTACACATTATTAAGTATCAAATTAAAGCCCAAATTGCAATAATCAATGTAAATTAAACTACATTTTGTGTTACATTTTCCTTGGTTTCCCAATTTTTTTTGGTTTCATACCCAGTAGTTAGTAAAATTCATTAATCTACACGATCTCTCCTCATCATTAATATGAATTATTAAGGTTCTACTGTACTGTATAGACAGGACACATCACTAAGGTTTCACACAGACACACAAATCTTTAATGCACAATATTTATTACTTGTAATAAATGACAGCTCCTAGTAGCATTTAAAAATAAAATTGGTATTAATGTCGACTGCTTAAATTTAGATAAAAAATGTAGCATGATTAAAGTTTAGCCAAAATGTTTTAGACTTGTAAGACAAAATCCATTCAACAGACATCAAAACTTGAATATATGAAACAAATCAATAATCATAGAAATGTAGGACTGGAAGGGACCTTGAGAGGTCATCTAGTCCAGTCACCTACACGGAAGCAGGACTAAGTATTACCTAGACCATCCCTGACAGGTGTTTGTCTAACCTGCTCTTAAAAACCTCCCTACGTAATTTGTTTCAGTGCTTAACTACACCGACAGGAAGTTTTTTCTAATGTCTAACACCTAAATCTCCCTTCGTGCAATTAAAGCCCATTACTTCTTGTCCTGTCCTCAGTGGTTAAGGAGAACAATTTATCACTCTCCTCTTTATAACAACCTTTTTTATACATGAAGACTTATGTTCCCCCTCAGTCTTCTCTTCTCCAGACTAAACAAACCCAATTTTTTCAATCTTTTCTCACAGGTCAGGTTTTCTAGCCCTTTCATTAGTTTTATTGCTTTCCTCTTTCTCCAATTTGTCCACATCTTTCCTGAAATGTGGTGCCCAGAACTGGACACAATACTCCAGTTGAAACCTTATCAGTGTTGAGTAGAGTGAAAGAATCACTTCTCGCATTTTGCTTACAAGACTCCTGCTAATACACTGCAGAATGATGTTTGCTTTTTTTGCAACAGTATTATATTATTGATCCATATTTAGTTTGTGATTCACTATAACCCTTTGATCTTTGTTTACAGTACTCCTTCCTAGGTAGTCATTTCCCATTTTGTATTTGTGCAATTGATTATTCCTTCCTAAGTGTAGTATTTTGCACTTGTTCTTATAGAATTTCATCCTATTTATTCAGACCATTTCTCCAGTTTCTCAAGATCCTGTTGAATTCTAAATTCTGTCTTCCAAAGTGCTTGCAACCCCTCTCAGCTTGGTACTGTCCACAAATTTTATGAGCATACTCTCTACTATGGCACTATCCAAATAATTTATGAAGATACTGAATAGAACCAGACCCAGGACACATCCCTGCAGGAACCCACTTGATATGCCCTTCCAGCTTTATTATGAACCATTAATAACCACTCTCTGAGAATGGTTTTCTAGCCAGTTGCGCGCCCACCTTATCGGAAGTTCGTCTAGGCTATATTTCTCTAATTTGTTTATGAGACAGTATTAAAAGCCTTACTAAAGTTGAGATATAGCCCATCTACTGCTTCCCCCCTATCCACAAGGCTTGTTACCCTGTCAAAGAAGGATATTAGGTTGGTTTGACATGGTTAGTTCTTGACAAATTCATATCGACTGTTATTACCTTGTTTTCTCCTGGGTGCTAACAAAATAGAATGTTTGATTATTTGCTCCACTATCTTTCCGGGTTCCGAAGTTAAGCCGACTGGTCTATAATTTCCTGGTTTGTCCTTATTCCCCTTTTTATAGGTAGGTACTATATTAGCCCCTTTCGGTCCTCTGGGATCTCTTCTGTCCTCCACAAGTTCTCAAAGATAACTGCTAATGGCTCAGAGATCTCTTCAGCCAGTTCCTTAAGTACTCTAGGATGTATTTCTTCAGGCCCTGCTGACTTGAAGACACCTAACTTGTCTAAATAATTCTTTTCCTACTTTAGCCTCAGATCCTACCCCCATTTACACTGATGTTTGCTATGTTAGTTGTCCAGTCACTGCTAACTTTTTTGGTGAAACAAGAACAGAATTTAACACTTCTGCCACTGCTGCATTTTCTGTTATTGTCTTTCCCTCCTCATTGTGTAATGGGCCTACTCTGTCCTTGGTCTTCAATAAAAGCACGGGCAACTCAATCTACGGAGTTTTTAAAAAAACAAAAACAAAAAAAGAGTATAAAAGTAGATTTGAAATCATTACCTACCAGTATTTCCTTCTTTTCTTTCCTTGAAAAATTAGTGTCTCTATTTTCATTAGGCTGTTGATGTGGAGATCCTTCTCTGTCACCATTTAAATGTAAAGAACTCACTCCATTACCTTCAAAAGAAACGTTTAAAGTTACAAAAACATTTTCTCTACATTCAACTTATAATTTAATCATCTACAGACACGAATTTGATGGGTCAAATTCTCTGTGGGCATTAACACCATTGTCTTCAATGGAGTTAAACCAGCAAAAAAATTAGCACATTATAACAGGAAAAGGGGTTGTAATCATTTCAATCCTTTCAAGCCCCTAAACAAGGATCAATAAAACTTCTGAAGGTTTTCAGTATGAG
This sequence comes from Mauremys mutica, assembly GCF_020497125.1. Classification (NCBI taxonomy): domain Eukaryota; kingdom Metazoa; phylum Chordata; order Testudines; family Geoemydidae; genus Mauremys; species Mauremys mutica. Next base: position 207,348,680 of record NC_059074.1, on the reverse strand, counting down.
ATAGTATGAAACAGAGTCATCTTCACTGACTTTTGTTGTATTTACAGCACATGTGGAGAGAAGATATTCACAGATTTAGATTTTCACGCTTTTCCCCAAAGAACTGATTTTCCCTTTGCAAACATGGCTGCCAGACCACGTAGCTGCTTCAAACAAAATCAGGAGTTGCAAAAGCTCATTCACTGAAAAGAGAAGCTTATCACATGTATATCCTCATTTAACCTTCTACATTTGGAAAATTAGGTATTTTTTCTTTTCTGTTAATTAACAAAAGAATTATATAGCCACAGAACTTCCCCCTCCCCCCAAACTCTCTCCCTACGGTATTAAGTCAGAAGTTTATACATCTACTTTTTAAGCTAAAGTAGCCTGAAAAATCATGAGTCTCAAGAATGTGAATTTTTAAAAGGCCAAATTTTAACTGATTAGAACTCAAGATAATAAACACATTTACTTGAATATAGTTTAGTTTTCCTCAGGCTATATGCTGAACATTTGGGGCATATAGACAGTTTTTCCTACAAAATAAAGGAAGCACTCCCACTTCCAGTGCAAAATACACTCCAACCTTATCTAAGGAGTGACTATGGTGCCTCCATTTTTATACACACACACACACACACACACACACACACACACACGTAGAATTTTATTCTATAAATTCTACATGAAAATTACTACCAAATTTTGGTCACTAACAGAACAAGTTGTGTGAATGTGAGATAAGATTATGTGTTGCTCACATCCATTCCACATTAGGTGTGAGCGCTTGCCACATGCACCAGTGCCAGAAGTTTTTCCCTCAGCAGTATCCAAAGGGGAGCAGCTCTGGCGCCCTCTGGAGTGGTGCCTGCATGGCACGGTATAAGGGGCGCCACCGGCTCCCCCCACTCTCAGTTCCTTCTTGCCGGAAACTCCGACAGTGGGGAAGGAGGGTGGATCATGGAATGGACATGAGCAACACATCTCAAAGAACACCAGTTACAGAACAGGTAACTGTCGTCTTCGAGTGCTTGCTCATGTCCATTCCATATTAGGTGACTCCAGCAGTTCCCGTGGAGGCGGGTAGGAGTTCATGGCTGTGCAGATTGTAATTAATACAACTCTGCCAAACGCAGCGTTCTCTCTGGCCTGCTGAGTGATTCCATAATGAGACGTGAGCGTGTGGACCGAGGACCACGTCACAGCTCTACAGATGTCCTGGATTGGGATGTGTGCCAGGAAGGCCTCCGAAGACGCCTGTGCTCTAGTCAAATGGCCCTGACGATTAGCGATGGTGGGACCTTTGCTAGCTGGAAACAGGTCTTTATGAAAGAGGTGATCCAGATGGAAATCCTCTGCGAAGAAACCAGAAGGCCCTTCATCCTATCCACTGTAGCGATGAAGAGCTGGGTCAATTTATGGAAAGGCTTGGTACACTCCAAGTAAAAACCTAAGGTCCTCAGGACATCCAGCATATGCAGACGCCTGTCCTCAGCAGTCTGTGTGGCTTGGGACAGAACACTGCCAGGAACATGTCCTGGCTCATGTGGAAGGAAGATACCACCTTCGGTAGGAAGGCTGGGTGAGGCCACAGCTGGACCTTGTCCTCATAAAACACTGTAAGGCGATGCCGAGGTCACCGCCACCAGGAAAGCGACCTCCAGGACAAGTAGGAAAGGAAAGGGAGCAGGAGCCCAGCAGCTTGAAAGGCGGGCCGGTAAGCCTGGAAAGGACCAGGTTAAGGTCCCACTGCGGGACAGGGGACCATACCTGAGGGTAAAGCCTCTTGAGGCCCCTAAGGAACCTGACAGTCATGTCATAAGAGAAGACAGTCTGACCTTGGATAGGCTGGTGGAACATGGAGATGGCTGCAAGGTGCACTCTGATGGAAGAATGTGCCAGACCCCGGTTCCTGAGCTGTAGTAAGTAGTCCAAGATGGACTGCACTGAAGAACATGAGGAAGAAATGCCGTGCTCTGACGCCCAGCAGGAAAACCTCGTCCATTTGGCCAGGTAAGTCAGTCTTGTGGATGGCTTCCTACTTCCCAGGAGGACCTGCTGGACTGCCTCCGAGCAGGTACGCTCCTCCGGATTTAACCACAGAGCATCCACGCCGAGAGGTGCAGACTCAAGGTTGGGGTGTAGGAGCCAACCGTGATCCTGTGACAGCAGATCCGGATAATAGGGAACGGGCCAGGGAGGGGCCGCTGATAGGCTCAGGAGCGTGCTGAACCAGTGCTGGCGAGGGCTTGCAGGGGCAATCATGATAACTTGTGCCTTGTCCCTCTTGGTCTTTACTAGGACCTGGCTGACCACAGGGATCAGAGGAAACGCGTACAAAAATTGGAGGGTGTAGCCGTGTGCCACTGTACTGAGGACCCAGCAGTCGAAAGTTATCGCCGACCATGCTGGGAGGAAAAAGGAAAGGTGGTTGCAAAAAACTGGGGAAATCGGATCCAGGAAATAGACTGGTAGGTCGCCCTCGGGTGTACCCTCAAAATGACTTTTGAGCTCCTTGCTTGAAGTGGGTCGAGCCCGACTGGGCAGAGGGTGTGGGCGAGTGGCTTGTATGCTATCTATAGCCCTTGGGCTTTTTGTGCAGCGGGTCCTGCCGGGGCTGGCTCCCTTGCCCTTGGGAATGTTGTAGTTTGAACCGCTTACGTGCCGGGCTCGGAACATAGAGCCACATGGTTTTTAGGGTGGTTTGGGAGTCCTTCAGCCCATGTAATTTATTGTCCGTCTGCTCTGCAAACAGGGCCTGGCCATCGAAGGGGAGGTCCTGAATTGACTGCTGAGCCTCGGAGAGGGGCAGCCAGGACACTCGGAGATGGCGGACGCCACAGTGCAGGTGGTGGAGTCTGCTGTGTCAGGTGCCGCTTGAAGGGTTGGCAGAGGCTGTACCCTCATTGAGGAGTGCCCGTAATTCTTTACGGGAATCGGGGGGGGGGGGGGGGGGTTCTCAAACATATTAAAGTTGTAGCGGCCAAGGAAGGCATGGTGGTTGGCCACCCTCAACTGTAAGCTAGACAAGGAATACATTTTCCATCCGAAAAAGTCCAGTCTCACAGAGTCTTTATTTTGGGGGGTAGTTCCAGGTTGTCCCCGGCATTCCCTGTGGTTAACTGTCTCAACCACCAGGGAATTTGGGGCAGGATGGGAGTAAAAGTATTTGTGCCCCTTAGTCGGGACAAAGTACTTACACTCTGCCCATTCAGAAATGAGGGGCAGAGAGGAGGGGTTCTGCCATAAGGCACTGGATATCTTCAATACCCCTTTGTGAAGGGGAAGGGCCACCCTAGCAGGGGCTGTGGAGGAAAGGACATCGAACAGGGAGTCTGCTTGCTCCTCCAACCTCCTGCAGGCCAAGGTTGGACACGACCCTCTTCAATGGGTCCTGGTGCGCCTTAGTGTCATTCTGAGGAACCGGGTGAGGGGGCTCCGTGATGGCCTCATCTGGTGACGAGGAGTCGGCTGGTACCACAGGTTCCATGACACCGATTGGTGGTCCAGCAGGCTGTTCACCTTGGTCCACATGGACTTGCAGAGTCCTATCCCCTGGGGCCTCAAGCACCGGAGGGAGTTGTGTCGTTGAGGCCACAGGCCTGTCAGAGGCTCCTGACACCAAGTGGGCAGGCTGGGAGAACCCCCACGGGTTCCAGGGTACCACGGGCCAGCCACTGGGCAGGTTTCGGTACTGACGATGCAGGCGGCACCAAGGGTCTGGGAGGCTGCCCCACCAATGTGGAGCCTTGCTCCGGCCGGAGCAATTCCTACCTGGTGACTCGGATCCATTAGACCAGCGACTTCGTGCCTGGCGATAATCACGGTCACGTCGAGGGGAGGACTGATCCGAGTGGAACGTGTGCCTCTGTGGGGACCTTGGTGATCAGCGGTGCTTGGCAGATTCACGATAGGAGACCAGCGATCCACACCTCACGCTTCAGGACCGGTACTGGAACGAGGAGCGGGACCTGGAGGTATCGCGGACCAGGCGCCAGGGAGATCTCCCTGAATACGGTGACACCCTCTTGGTGATCACTGGCAGGGCCCAAGGGTCCAGTCCTCCGAACATTCCTAGGATCTGTAATGGCATTACAGTGACATGAAGGGATGGTCCTGATGTTTCTGCCGGGGAGCGCATGCCTCCATGGGTCTGTGCAAGGTAAACAGCGAGGTCTGCCTCGAATCCCGTTGCCGGTGCCCAACATCCGGTGACCGTAGAGGGCTCTGATGCATCTGCCTCCCTAACTCCGAGGCATGACAGCTTTGAATGGGTGAATGGTGGCAGGACATCCCCCACACTGGGGAGCAATACCATTCGGGTGAGGGCGGACAGAAAGGTTCCAAGGAGGGCTTACCCCAAAGTCTGGGCGGCACCGGGAGCGTCAGGATCTCCTGCACGGTCTGGAACACTTCAGGCGTCGATGGCACCTGAAGCTGATGAAAGCCCGCCTCTGTGTTTGGGTTTCCAGGCAAGGAATGGGGTGGGCTGCATCGCTCGAATGAGCTGAGGCCCGACTTCCCAACGGGGGAGATGAGCTTCCTGGTGCAGGTCTTAGCTCGCCCCCAGCCCTGTCCTTCCCCTTGCTGGAGTGAGCGCTGACTCCATCAGGCGTGTTTTAAGTCTGATTTCAAACTCTTTCTTAGTCCTAGGTTTAAAGGAGTTGCAGATTCTACACTTATCACTTACGTGCCCTTCACCAAGGCACCTGAGACAGCTACTATGCGGGTCGCGCACAGGCATGGGCCATTTGCAGCGATCACAGGGCTTAAAGCCTGGGGACTGGGACATGCCCCATCTCCTGGCTAAGTCCCCGACGGGACTAACAAAACTAACTACTGCTAAGGGCTAACTAAGTCAACTACTAACGATGTATACTAACTTTACAAGAAATCTAGTTCGTACGAATGAAGCCTAAGCAATGCTGGTAAGAGCAGAGAACATTCTGTGAACCATCACTGGAAGCAAGAAGGAACTTAGGGTCGGGGGGAGCCGACGGCACCCCTTATATCGCACCATATGGGCGCCACTCCAGGAGGTGCCAGAGCCGCTCCCCTATGGATACTGCTGAGGGAAAAACTTCCAGCACTGGTGCACGTGGCGAGCACACACACTGAATGTAGAATCGACATGAGCAAGCACTCGAAGAACTAAATATTACTGAAAGACATTTCAACCATAATTTGCCATTCGATAACATGTCTCTCTTACACTTATAAAACACAACACCAGATACTGATTAAATCCACACCAACCCTATATTAATCATCAAACATGTGAACATATAACCAATACACATGGTCAGAGTAAAGGCTGCATGTTGGTTGTTTAGCATGAGAATAGACAAAAATGTGCTTTTGTGGATAAAGGAAGGGATGTAGTTGTAGTTAAGAGGAGGAACTAATAAGTGGAGTGGAGATGGATGTTGAATAACTGTTGCTTATTCCGTTGGATTTTTTGTTTGTGTTGGTGGGAGATGTTCATTTTTTTATGCAGCCTTACTGTGTGTTTCTAACAGCTAAATGTTTAAATGTATTAAATAAAGGTATGTTTACTGAAGTGTAAGGGCACAGTGGAAACTGTAAGGTGCACTATGAACCAAGAATGAGCCTGATCCTGCATGTTTAATATTGGGCAAACTAACAGAGCAGGTGTCAGATCAGGCCTTAAATTCCATATCAAACACCAGAGAAATGCTTACAAATAGGCAGGAAGCACAGTTAACAGCTATATAATTACTGGAATCAATTCATTTGTTTATCTGTGAACCTTTGAAGCCCAGTTCTACTCTCAGGTATGTTCACACAACTCCAACTGACTTAAATGGGAGTTTGCGCAGCAGAGCAGAATTTGACACTTAGGTCTATGAAAACATACAATGCTGCCCACTGTTACACAGTTTCAGCATATTTCACCTTGAGTATGTTGCTTAAGGATCCAATCCTGTCCTCACTGACATCAAGAGGAATTCTGTCAATGGCTACAATGGGAGGTGTAAATTAGTGTCCATTTTTACTCCACCTGGTTTTCCTGTACTATTTTTGCTACTTGCCCACACTCTACCACAGGATAAGTCATGTGTACATCTGTCTAAGGATGTGGAAATAAACTGAATTACATTCTTTTCGAAATCCCCACACACTGCTTGGTGTCACTTGTATTACCTATAGGATTAGGCTTCGGGGGAGGCAACCGAGGAGGGGGTGGTCTAGGTGGAACTTGTGACATTAACTTTGCTGGACTGTCTGAAACAGGGCATCTCTTGATCGTTCCTTGATTATCGTCTTCAGAAGAATGACCTTCCTGTGGTATGTAGATGGATTTAGGCTGAAAAATAAATATAACGATATTAATGAACGATACAAACAAAGTAATCTATCTAGGCATTTATACCACACTCATCATGGTACTACTGTACCAGAGCTCTGCATTGTACGTATCCCATGAGTGTACTGATAAAGAAAACTATATGCCCCATTAAGCAAAACAAATGTTTACTGCAGAAAAATGCTTAGCAATAAAAAAAGTTTCTTGTACTAACAGAAAACTCAAATTATTAAGTAGTGCACTGAAATCATGATTGGCCTGCTGAAACATCACTACTCATGTCAGGTTCTGCAATCTAGGTAGTCAGGCCTGGTGGTTGGAGCAGTGGTCATAGCCGGACATAGGTTCAAGGCCGGGCCAAGGGTATCACTGATACCAGGGTCTGGGGACAGACCATGGGTCAGAGTCTGCGGACAAGCAAAACCTTGATCAGTGTCAGAAACAGGCCAACAATCAAAGCCAGGCTGGAGTCAGTCTGAGGGTCAGGAGGCGGGTGCAGAGCTGGTGGAGAGGCAAGGTAGGGCACGGACAAAGCTCAAGCAGGCTGGAACAAGGCTCTGGCAAGGCTAGGGCAGAAACAGGAACTAGATCAAGAGCAGGCTGGAAGCCTAGGGAGTCTAAGACTGCAAGGCAGCGGGCGGGTTCCTGGACTAGTGCTGTTGCACAGATTAACTTGCAGCTCTGACAGGGTCACCTGTGCCTGGGGGTCATCTGACCTGGTCCCTGCTCAGGGATAGGCTGGTGCAGCATTCTTGAGGGCTGAGTCACTGCAGGCTCTGCTTATGGGATGAATCAGTGCAGCTGAGTTGCTGCAACATGCCTGAGCTATAAGACTCTGCAGCAGGCTCTGTTGGAGGAGTGAGTAATGGCATCTATTGAGGCTCTGGGGGTTCTAAAGGTCACACACCCCCAGCCTAGCAGGAGCTGCCACTGGACTCAAGCATCAAGAAATTATGGGAGAGAACAATTAAAAAACAGTGACAGGACTGAGGGTCACAGGGTCAAAAGCAGGGATCCTGAGGGTGAGGCATGGCAAGTGAGTAAGCTGGCTGTGGGTTTGGCCCACAGCTTATGTCCAACAGATAATCAAATCAGAGGCATTTAAGATAAAGTATAGAGCTGAATTATCAGAATGGAGGCTGGATATCGTCGCCACTCTGAGCTGGCCTTTGGTATCTGTGAAACATGGCTACAGGTCCCTTCGCTTTTGAGAGGACCCCAAATCAGTACATGGCTGCAGAGGGCAGTGTCAAGCAGACACACACTGATGGCACTAAAACTGTCACTAGCTCCTTCCCATCATCCACCTGAAGCTGAGCTGGTTCTTCTGTGAACCCTGTCAGAGACAAGGGCACTTCAATTGCACAGGAGGACCACTGCAGACTAGGCATGAGAAGGGTAATCCATTCATCCCATCTTTTCTGGTAACAGCTTGGCTATCAACTTTATACAGCTAGCCCAGTCAAGGAGCAGGGAGAACATGCCAATCATCGACCATTCTTAAACCCAATCTGTGCCTTTTCGCGTAGTTGTTTCCCTCCTGTATACAGGCAGATCGGAGTAGCAGTGACCTGAGTTCTCCTGTCCTACTAATCCCTTTCCTTTTGTCCTTTTTTCCAATGCATTAAGTACAAACAAGTTTTCTTAGGTATTAGGCATGCGTCTCTCCTTGCTCTAGTTCTTCTTTTCTACCATACCTTGTTGTTATAACAAACAACAGAATGCCACTTTACATTCCAGTCTGGGTTCTAACAAACACATAATGGATTTACACAGAGGTATTTTGTATTTTCCAAAATGCTACCCAAACATTAATTAACCCTCACCGTGTCAGGTGCTTCGATAACAGTGCTAAGCATGGTACAAATGCCTAAACAGATACACACATAATTTCCATTTTATAGATCGGCAAATAGACACAAAGGGAAGTTGGTTTCCCCCAACATAGAGTAAGTCAGAGTAAGACCCAGGATTTAAAAAGTGAGAAATCTTCAATGCTTGCCTCACATCCCTAGAACTTGCTGGCTTTCATATTGCTCTTCCACAGCAGGCAAAAGACACTGAATCAAGTCAAACTTTTGTGTGTTTTTTTTTTAAATAAACATTGTTCCCATTTATGGCTTCAGCACTATAAAGCAACTGATGTGTCTGTTCTGCATTTTGGTTATTGCTATTGATTGTCCTACTCTTGGAACCTTAAGAACCCAGGTTTGTCTATCACTCTTGCTCATTACGTCAGCATGCACAGCACCAGCTGAAGATGGTGCACAGATGGAAGTCCTTTCTTGGGTGCTGCCTTTACTGATACAGCTTTCTTGCCCTATAGTGACACCCATAGGACATTTCACAAGAGTTTGTGTATGCTGTTCTGTGGTCAATTACAAGAAGTGGAAGACTCATGGTTAATGAATATCTACCGCACAAGGAGGCAGCCATAACTGGCACGGTCAGGTTATGCTAGTTGCAAGGCTCTCAAAGGTCCCAGCTGTAAAATGGAAAGCTACAGCACTCCCTGCCGAGGAAGGGAGCAATCACAAATGTAACAGCAGATTCATTAGGCTAGAATCCACTGGAGCCAGGAACCCCATGGGCCCACTGAGCTGCAGAACTGGCTGGGCCAGTGGGGCAGAGAAACACTAGGCTCCGGGGGCCTGTGACTTCATCCAACCCAAGGAGAGGGCTGATGTGCATGCTACTCTAGGGCCAGAATCTGCAGATTGAGGAAATAAAATTGAGATCCGTCAGAAGAGCATGAAAGGAAAAAAGCCTGTAAAGCAGAAAACGGCAGAGGCTGACAGCTCAAGCATAGACTGGTTGCAAGAGACTGGGCAAGATGGCATCTAACAGACTCTTAAAGGGCAAAGTTTTGATGCCAAAACACAGGCCTGTCTGCACAGCTAAAAGCAGGCATGGTTAACCCACCCAGCATTGGTGAATGGACACTCAGAATAAGATATAGGGGCTTTTTGCACCTTTTAATTTACTTTGAATGTACAATGAAATTGTAGATCAACTGTGTTAGTGTGACAGAATTTGCGATCTGATCTGTGCACACAACCATTTAAGTATCCCATCATTGCATCTGAAATTAGTAGTCAAGACTCTTGCTGTGGTGGCCTTGTGGTGGGAATTCCTGCGCCTCCCCAGCCCCAAATCCTTCAAATACCTAATCTAATCCCTCCCTAAATATTAATGGTACAATCATAAACACCATTTCTGCACTGCTGAATACCACAGATTATATTATACACATTGCCCCAAATTAGAGATGTACACAAATAATTGAAAGATCAAATCTCACCTTGATAAATTTGGGGCCAAAAGAAGTTTTGAGTAAAGTTTTCAAAAGTGCTTAAGTCAATGAGACTCCTAAGTCATTTAGACACTTAAAAATTTTGGGGGGAAGAAAAAAAACACACACACACACACACCACAAACCCTTTTTAGCATATTTCTCCCCTTATGTAATACAGTGGAAAAACCTGCTTACCTTCGGTGGTAAAGGAGGTGGCACTTTAGGTTTAATTGTAGCGCTACAAAGAAAATAAGTACAGATCATTTAGAAGCTATCCAAATACAGATCTCTGACACATCCTCACAATGCTTTATTCTTGATACGGTCACGTAGGATTTATTTTTATATTTTTAAAACACTATACAAATAATTGAAACATCCTGAGCTTTTTGATCAAGACCAGCGTTATTTCTAAATACTTACACTATGTATATTTTCAGTGTTGCTCCCTCCTTTGCCCCAGATACAAGCAGGAGGAACCCAAGTGCCCCCAGAGACCTCCCTCGCAGTCATGAGTGACTATTTTGAAATGCTCAGCTGTGGAGGCTATATGGACTTGTGCAGGAGAAGAGAGGAGAGATTCTTAACAGGGAGATGCAGAGAGGACACAGCGTGAGTCTAGCATGTGTTGAAAGAAAGAGGAGGGATTTAATACTTAAGTGGGGAATACGGGATATTAGTTGGATTTACTTAAAAAGTATTGATGGTCGTGTGGACTGATGATGATTATATAGGATTACGATGGGGTGGTGAGGTGTGCGGAAAGCGACCACACCTGGGGACTCCACATAGCTGTGCTGTGGCTGAGGACAGCGCATGCCTAAATGGCAGCTCATCTCATACTGGCCTATTGCCATTGCTGACCCTGTGGCTACTGAATGGCTAAAGCATGTGATGCCGACCTAAGTCCTTTTGACACGTTTGATTTTTTTTTTTAAACTTGTACATCTTGACAAATTGGAGAACTGGTCTGAAATCAACAAGATGAAATTCAGTGAAGTGCAAAGTACTACACTTAGAAAGGAAAAATCAAATGCACAACTACAAAACGGGAAATAACTGGCTAGGTAGTAGTTTTGCTAAAAAGCATCTGGGAGTTATTCAATTCGCAATCCACTATATGAGTCAACAATGTGATGTAGCTGCAAAAAAGGTTAATATTCTGTGGCGTATTAACAGGCGTGCCATATTTAAGGCAGGGGAGGCAATTATCCTGCTCTATTAGGCACTAGTGAGGCCTCACCTGGAATAATGTGTCCAATTTTTGAGGCTACACTTTAGGAAAGGCGTGGACAAATTAGAGAGTCCAAGGGAGAGCAACAAAAATATTAAAAGGTTTAGGAAACCTTTTTGAGGTTGAGGAGGGGTTAAAAACAAAACCAACCCAAAACTTAGGCATGTTTAGCTTTGAGAAAAGAAGACTGATGGGGGACCTGATAACAGTCTTCAAAGATGTTAAGGGCTGTGATACAGAGGACTGTGATCAATTGTTCTCCATGTCCACTAAAGGTAGGACAAGAAGTAATGAGTTTAATCGGCAGCAAGGGAGATTTAAGTTAGATGGTAAGAAAAACTTTCTAACTCTCAGGGCAGTTAAGCTCTGGAACAGGCTTCCAAGAGAGATTGTAGAATCCCCATCACTGGAGGTTTTTAAGAACAGGTTAGACAAACACTTGTCACGGATGGTCTAGATTTACTTGGTCCTGCCTTACCACAAGAGGCTGGATGTGATGACTTTTCAAGGTCCCTTCCAGCCCTACATTTTTATGATTCTATCATTCTATGATCTGTTTATGTTTTGTATTTTGAACTTTTTTCCAATCTTTACTGTACCACCTGTGCATTTGCAAATAACTATGATGAAAGCAGCAAACATCATTCCTTGGACGGCTCATGGACCTGACCACTGGATTCTTCGTCTCAACGATATGCAAAGCAGCAAATCTGTTCACAGCATACTATTAACCTACTATTCGGTAATGTGATCAAAGTAATATCTTCATTTTTAACTTTTCCTTGCAGAATTCTGTGTGGACCTGAGTTCTCGAAGCAAATATTCAACAGCCTGGTCTTGGAAAAAAATATATCAACATAAAATGAAAAGCTATTTCAATTTTTTTTCCATTACTGTGTTGTAAAGGATTCGCTGTATTTTTGGTCTTGCATTCCTACACTGTTGTACAGCCTGTTCTGTTAAAAATATATTTCTTATCTTTTGGAAGTATAAAATATTTAGTGTGAATAATTTTAAGAATGCAGCCCTGAAATCTTGAATTCTTGCACAGAATTTTAACTGCTTTTGAATTATGAATTTAAAAAGGGTTAAGAAAATATCCAAGAAGTGAGAATTTTTTTGGAAAACTCTTATCTTCACTTGCCTGGTTTCCTTAAGACTTTCCAGAGAAGTTCTATCCCAGTATAAGATCAGGTTGATTTTGGTTTGGAGAAGGGAAGTTTGAAGAGGAGTTCAGAATACAGTTTATACTAGGAACCTTGTTTCATCTTTAACAATGAAAGTAACTACCTTCTCTCTCATTTACCCTCACTCAAATCCTCTATCATATATTGAAGTTAAAATCTTGAAAAATTTCCTTTACATCCTTCTCTGCATCTCAGGCAGACATCAAAGGATGCTGTGTCATTGCTGGGAGACAGCTAATCAACACCTTTTATGTATCAACACTGGTTGCACAGAGGCTACTGGCCTGGATTTTGTCAGTGGAATCAACAGCATGGCTAATGCAAAGTATCAGAACTAAAGGCATAGGGTATGGGTCCTGGATATCAGTGCATACAGAGCTCCTACATCCTTGAGGAGTCCAGGCAGCATCAGCATTGGGACACAGCTTTGATGTACTTGAGTTGATGCAAAAAACTTCAACACAGCCAATGTGATATGAAGACACTATTCACCAGAGTCTCCAGGCTCTCAAGATATAAGACCTATGAATCTTTCCTATCTTCAGGACTGTGGATTACATCAACTTGAATGTGGCTGGGGTAGGATGACACTTTGATTGCTTCCAGGAATCAAAGGCAAAGGTGGTTGCATGTCAAGTGAACTCTTCAATGATGACTTGGTCTTGTGGAATTTGTGTGAAATAACAGAAGTGCTGAGCCCTCAATGTGCTCTGGAGAAAGACACCAGAAGTTCAGCTGAATGCCTCACCTGTACTGAGGCGGAGCTTTGGACTCATTCCATCAAGCTGATATCAGAAGGACTGATGCAGAGCTTTAGCGACCAGACGACAGCCATGAATGTGGAGAAGACATCCAAACTATGGAACATCTAGTGAACCAGTGCCCTTCAAAATCTTTCTCTGGAGGGACATCCTTGATTCATCCAAGTCACCAAAAGCCACAGAGTGCATGACAAACTTGGATGTCAGCCTTTACTGTTGCTTTTCAAGTTGCCAAAAGAACAAGTAGAAGACTGACCCGTTGGGACTGGACTGTGGCTCACAAAAGGTTGAAGCCTTCAAGGCTTCTTGCCAGACTTAAAAAGTTTCAGAGAAAGCCAATACCGACCTTCTGGTTCTTTCTCTAGGACCTGACTGTTTGTGATGAAGTCTGTGAGCAAATCATGGTCCTTTTGGAGGCAGAGAACACACCAGATGTGTCTGTCCATAGGGAACATGGTCAGACTGAACTCAAAATATCTCTCGAAACTACTGGGCTCTTTCTTACGTATCCTGAAAGAAATAATTAAACAAACCATAGAAACACAAAAGCTACATGAAGACATTGATGTGAAAGTTCTGACTGAGCAGGAGCTAGGAGTAAGGATCCCTAGTGTATCAAGCAAAGCAGCCAGTGCAAAGTGCTTCAGGAAAGCAGGAGCCAAGAGATTCAAAGTCCTGAGGTGGTGTTGACTACAGACAGACTGAGATAAGGAGGAAAAAAATGTTAAACAAAACTTAAGAGACACGAACTGAGCATTAAAAGAGGCATCAAGCTGAGCTGGTTGCAGCACGGACAGCTGCAATGCTGTTGCCTAACATAGCTTCTTCATCAAGTGCAATCAGAATGGACCTGGTGGAATGGAGAGCTATGGGGACACTTACATTCCACTGCATCAGTGGCCTGAGCTATCCCATTTGAACACACAGCTTTGAGCAAACCAAGTTCCTTGGTCACATGTAGAGGGGCATGGATCCAAGAGTAAGTTCTGTTCAATCTTATCGTTGAAGATAATGCAGGGTTGGGGGTTTTTTTTATTTTTTTGTTTTAAAACGTTATGATTTTAAAAAAAAACCTAGAAAATTCTTCTTAGAGGAAAAAATGATTAAGAACTTTTCTACATGCGTCACTCATCTCAAATAGCATATGTGCCACCATTTTGAAAAGGTAACTCAATTAAATAACTGCATGTTTAATGTGATATCGTCTGCCTCAAATGTAAGTATCAGTGTCAGCACTTTTGTCTCCATCTCACCTTTGGAACCTTCCCCCCAAATAATTCATAGAAAAACAATCCAAAGGTTAGTGTTGTGTCATATATCAAGCACCCTACTTCCTGTCACCACCCATGCCCCAATATTAGTCCATCAGTAAAGCACATCATTTGTAAAAACGTGTCCCTCTTTGCTGATGGCTGCCCTTCTCATTGAATACAGGGGTGCATGCATTTTTAAAAAACTTTCCTTGATAAAATGGTCATATAATAGCAGTGGAACAGCTAAAATGAGAAGATGATTCATTAAAATATATTTAGTTTCTGTACGAGAATGGTAATAAACTCGACTAACAGTTCACAGGTGTCTAATATAAAGCAACAGCTCTTTGAAGATCATCCATTAGCAGGAAAGTAAAATTGAATCCTGTTGTCTTAAAAACAGTCTTCTTTCCGATCTCAGGCAAACAATGCTTTTGTTTTAAGAAGGTGGTCTTTCATACATACAGGTTTCATATTTTAATACAATTCCTTTTCAGTTCTCCTCTGCCTCTACCATAGTTAAACTTAGATTTAGAATGGTCATATTATTTGTTCCACTGAAATTTAATATGAATTAAAACTTTCCAGTATGATGTTTTTAAAGTGGTAAACAATAATACACCAGGGTTTCTGTTGCAACAGATGATTTCATTAGCTCAGTGTAGCTCTTTTGCCAGATCAGAATTTTAGCGAGGTGGCAAAATTTACAGATTATACAAAATTACTCAAGATAGTTAAGTCCAAAGCAGAGTGCGAAGAGTTACAAAGGGATTTCACAAAACTGGGTGACAAAACGTGAGATGAAATTAAATGTAGATAAATACAAAGTAATTAACAGTAGAAAACATCATCTCAACTATACATACATGGGGTCTGAATTAGCTGTTACCACTCACAAAAAGAGATCTTGGAGTCATTGTGGACAGTTCTCTGAAAACATCTGCTCAATGTGTAGTGGCAGTCAAAAAAGCTAACAGAATATCAGGAATCATTAGGAAAGGGATATTAAGACACAAAATATCATAATGCCACTATATAAATCCATGGTACGCCCACACCTTGAATACTGTGTGCAGTTCTGGTTGCTCCATCTCAAAAGAGATATATTAGAAATTGAAAAGGTACACAGAAGGGCAACAAAAATGACTGGGGGATGGAACAGCTTCCACATGAGGCTAGGTTAAAAAGACAGAATATTCAGCTTGGATAAAGAGACAACTAAGAGGGGATATGACAGAGTTATATAAAATCATGAATGCCGTGGAGGAAGTGAATAAGAAAGTATTATTTAACCCCTTCCTTAACACAAGAACCAGAGGTCACCCAATGAAATTATCAGACAAAAGGAAGTACTGCTTCATACAACGCACAGTCAACCTATAGTACTTGTTGCCAGGGGATGTTGAGAAGGCCAGAACTATAACTGGGTTCAAAAAAGAAGTATAGTAAAAGCTTTTTTAACCGGCATGCTAGAGGAACGGGGAGTGCTAGTAAATTAAAAATGCCAGTTAACTCAGAGAGAGGGGTTTGGAGTGCAGAGGAGGGGTGTGGGGCAGCAGGGACATAGGAGGGGTTGCAGGGTATGGGCTTGGGGGGGGGAGGCGGGAGGAGAGGGGTTGGGTCCAGGACAGGGCTTGGGCATGGGCAGGAGCTTGCGGTGCTGGATGTGGGGGGTGCTCACATCCAGCAGCTCCCTGTCCCTGCTGCTCCTGGCGGAGGTACAGCCAGGCAGCTATGCAAGCAGGCACACTGCCTCCGTCTGCAGGCGCTGCCCCCTGCAGCTCCCGGCCAATGGGCCGAGAGCTGCAGAGTCAGCGCTCGGGGAGCGGGGATGGAAGCAGTGTGCCTGCAGAGCTGCCTGGCCGTGCCTCCGCCAACAACAGCAGGGAGGGGAGCTGCTTGTGAGGAGCCGCCGGAGGTGAGCGCTCCCCCCCATCCAGCATCCTGAGCCCCTCCCGGGCCCCAACTCCCTGCCCCAAGCCCCCTCCTGGACCCAAACTCCTTCCCAGAGCGCATGCCGCAGCTCCTCCCACGCCCCAGACCCCTGCCGGCCTCGCACCAACCGCACTATGAACCAAACTTTCAGTGCAGATCAGAAATGCTGGTTTATAGAGCTTGCCGGTTGGTGACGTGCTGGATAAAAGAGCTTTTACTGTAGATAAGTTTCATGGAGGATAGGCCCATCAATTGCTATTAGCCAAGATCATCAGGGATGCAACTCCATGCTCCAAGCATCCTAAGCCTCTGACTTCCAGAAGCTGGGAATGGATGATGGGATGGATCATGCGATAACTGCTATGTTTTGTTCATTCCCTCTGAAGCATCTGACATTGGCCACAGTCAGAAGAGAGGATACTGGGCTAGGTGGACCATTAGTCTGACCCAATATGGCTGTTCTTATGTTGATTTAATTATAAGAAATTAGAGAAAATAATTAAAAGATACTGTGAAAGAGCCGTACGAAGAGCTGAACATTAAAATATTATTTCAATATTAATGCAAATCAATCAGCAGAATAAAGCAAAACACCAGTGATGTGATCCAAACAGAGATTACTGTGATTTTGCTACTTTAAAAATATATCAGAAGGGAGGGAAAAAAAATCAAGGTGTTCTCACATTCAGAATACAATTCAAACTAAATTAATTTTTCAGCTACCCATGAATCAGAGAGCAGATGCATCAAAATAAAAATGACTTACTGTTTAGCATCATCCTCTGCATCATCATCATCATCTAAATGTGCCACATGTCCCCTAAGGAAATGAACAAGGTACCATGGCTGAGTTCCATTCATTAAAATGACTTTAGTTATCAAAGAATTCTGGTATGCAATCCCTCAAGGGCACCTTCTATTCAGAATGATATTATGTTGCTTTGTATTTTTATTATATTTTTCATTATTCTTTAAAGCACAGATTCAGCCCAGACAAATGAGACCTCTCCCATATCTTCAAATGAGCATTAGTAGATTGTAACAGGTGCAAGAAATCAATGTAAAAACACTTTGAAACACACAAGAGAAAAATAAAAAAGTTACCGCTGATGCAGTTCTTCTTCAACTGATTTTAGAAGACTCCTTTAAAATTAATAAGAATACAATAAATAACTGAACACAAACTGAAGAAAGCACTTGGAAAATAAGACATGAATAAAAGTTCTCAATTCAAAATAAGTTACTCTATTCTAATAAGTACACTGATTCTTCTGCTGAAGAATAATTTCATTGTTTCAATATAGTTACATGATGCTATTAAACAGTGTTTACACTTATTAGCGTACTCCTAATTACTGTACCTGGCCATCACCTTTGTACTACAAACTAGGGCTATTTTGGCTTATTTCAATATTCACCTGTTTAAATTGAAACCAAGATACTTAAGATTAAATAGTATGTTATCATGAAAAGTAAAAGTGTCAAAAAGACTAAACTATCATTGTCAGGAGACCACTAGTACCAATTTTATTATCTTAAAATTCACATCTTTCACAATACTATGTTTTTCCCCTCAAAATGCAGATTTCAACATGCTAAAAAATTACAACTTCTAAGCCAATCTATGAAACTAAGCCCATCACATGCTGGCTATCATGCAAACATCTGCATGCGTGCATGCGACAAAAGGGCAGCAGGATTTTTACAGAAAGGAGGATTCCTGAAAATATCAATATTATTCCCTACTGAAAAATAAAAAAGATCTACAGAGTGAAGGAAATGCAATGCCTATACTTTCATCAAAATATTTGTACAACTTATCTATTATAAAGTTACATGTTACAAGAGTTAGACTTGTACAGACAGTGTCATTTTAAATATAAACGCACCTAAACCACTTAAAGTATCCGAGGCTGGAGAGAAGATCAGTGACTATTATCTCATTTCATACAGTGTGCGTATCTGGATAACTACATCAAAACTCACAACATAAAGGTTAACCTCTAAGGAACTTAATGACAAAACTGTAATAAATAACGAGTACTCTATAGATGTGTAAATGTTTTAAGTTCTTTTGTCTTTTTTTTTCTCTTTAAACAAACATGTGTAAGTACATCCCCATAACTGGCCAGATGACTTGGGCAGAAGGGCAATATCTTGCTGTAAGGGAAAGTTTGTCACTAAACAGACTCTGATGTCTGAAACTGAAAATGACATTCTAGAGGTGATTGGGGTGACAGTCTCAATATCTTGAGAGTACACCTCAATATGCTGAGAACTGTTCTAACTCTCTATATCAGCTGGAGTGATTATTATTGTAGAAGTCAATAGTTTAAAAACTGCACTACTGTAAATAACCAAAGGTTTATCATGTTTTACTGCATAAACATCAAATTACATTGTACTACTACATTACCTGCGGTTTTAAATTTAAACAATGAATTTAAGTCTCAATTAAATTTTAAAAACCGAGGAAAAATGCCTTCTTTTACTCACTTATTTGCACCTAAGAAGCAGCCACTCTGGGGACCATGACCATATTCTAGCTGCAGATCCTATAAATATAAGAGAAAGAGCTTTAAGATGAAGACAAGAGAGTTAAAAACATGTCACATGCTTGCCTCACTCTCTTCACTGTACCCAAGCCACACAACTAATTCTGTCCTACTGCCACTCTTGGCTCTAGACCCTCATTCATAGCCCCTTAAGCCTGGGTCCCTTCCATGCCTCGACTCTGCCATGCCTCACATCTCCTCAAATTCCTCCATGAAACACACTTCTTTCATAAAGCCATTCAATCACAGTCCCCTCCTCAGGGAAATACTGAGCTAGAGGAGCCTTTCCACTGATCACTCAAAAAACCCCAAACTATGAAAACAACAAACTTGTGGAACTAGCAAATGGTGTGTTAAGCTTCAATTAGTCACACTGCTTTTTACTGAATCCGCCCAATCTCTGTGTTCATTTTAATTGTATATATTTATATTGTCAGTTCTTTGGGGCAGAGATCTTGTAATGTCTGTAGTATACAATTGGCACTATTCAAATAAATACTATATCGGGAATACTGCAAATATTTTGTTTGTTTTAGTTATAAAGGCAAACAATATTTTAAAGACAACTACTATACGCTCATTTATTTTACGTGTAGATTTTTTTGTATGAAATACAAAATACTACATTAACCAAACATTAAAGTTGCAAAATCAAGGACTTACAAATTACGAAGTGCTTGGTAACCTTAAGACTAAGCATGAGGTGGCAAAGAACCCCAGGAGACATTACTCTCAAAAATTCTGAGCTCACATACCAGAAGGCATGCTTATCTCATTAGTGGGAATAGGCAGAGTTCACCTTAAAGAATCACCATACTAGCATGTCCCAAGAGAGGGCTATTAAAGCTATGGGATGTTTGTCTCTCCTCAGCCAGGTTGGGATTGGAGAAGTATGTACACAAACTCCTTCCCCATAACACTTAGGGTTCTCCTATACTGGGAAATGAGTGATGTTTTAAGACATTAAAATTTTTAGACACCACTTAACAGCTTGTATAGAACAGAACTCTCTCAAGAGCACCCCGTTCCAGAAATATCTAGTCCGTCACCAAAGGATATCCTGGTAACACAGTGATGAAACTAGTACAGCGAGATTAGATAGGCAACCACCGCCCAGTGAAGGGGCACTCCATATGGGAGAATAAGAGGCTCAGGCTATGAAGGACAGCCTGACAATGAAGAAATGCTCACTCCACTCCTCAGGCTACTCATCCCAGTCTCCCAGCCCAGCCAGTCCTAATCTTCTCCAGGTTCAATGTCCAAGTCCCAGTGTCCTCGCAACTTCCAGTCTCTCTCTCGACACACCCAGTCTCCCAGCCCAGCCAGTCCCAGTTCCCAGCTCATCCGACCCCAGACTTCTAGTACTACTTTCTATCTTCTCAGACTTCTCATCCAGTCTTAGTCTCCCCACCCCTCAATTCCTTGTCCCATTCTCTTCAGCCAACCAGTTCTAATTCTCCCCAACACCCAAGTTCCTTTCCAGATCTGCGCACCCTCCTCATGCCCCCGATCTGGTTCCTCATCCAACTTTGCTTGTTCTCCCAGTGACAGTCATAGTTTCTCTCCCCAATCCTACAGTCCCAAGCTATACCTTTCTCTCTCCCAGTCTCCCTTTTGTCACCTTTGCATTCAAACCAGACAGCTTCCTCTCCCAGGCAGCCTGGGGTCACTGAGAGGACAGGAGAGACTCCAAGGCCTGTTCTATACTACAAAGTTATGCTGACATAAGCTGCCTTGCATCAACCTGATGGCTACCTGTTCTGTTCATTCCCTCTGGGACACCTGGCATTGGCCACTGTCGGAAGACAGGATACTGGGCTAGATGGACCTTTGGTCTGACCCAGTATGGCCATTCCTATGTTCTTAACCTAGTTGCGCATGTGTCTACACTTAAATTTGTCTCCCACCGTAAGTGTCCTGTTACGCCAACATAGTAATACCCCCTCCCCAAGCGGCCATAAGCCAAGGTCAATGTACGGAGGTCAATACAGCATACATGTAGACACTGTTACCTATGTCAACCCTAACAATTCTCCAGCAGCTGTCCCAAAATGTGCCACATTGACCACTTTGGTTACCACTGTGAATTCCACTGCCAAGAGATCACGTAAACCAGGAGTCCTCCCTCCCTTTTGAAGCCCTGCAAATTTTGGAATTCCTTTTCCTGATTGCCCGGTTTGGCGAGAACACCAAGCAGCTCTCCACTGTTGAGTGCAACTGTCCAGCTGAGCACGCTGGCCACACACTCCAGATGTGCTCCGACAAGAGACATTGATTCTCTTGGACCTGTAGGGAGAAGAGGCTGTGCAAGCATTGCTATGGACCAGCCGTAGAAACGTGAACACCTACGAGCAGGCTGCTCAAGGGATTCAGGAGAAGAGGTACTACAGAGCCCAGTAACGGTGCTGCATGAAAGCCAAGGAGCTGTACCAGGCACACCAGAAAGCCAACAATCGATTGGTACTAAGCCATAGACTGCTGCTTTTAAGATGAGCTGCCTGCCGTACTCAGCAGAGACCCCACCAGCACCCTGCACAATACCGAAGATTCCTCCAAAGAGTCCAAGTCACAGGCCTCTACTGAGAACAGCGAGAGGGAGGAGGAGGATGGGGGACTGGTGACTGGGGGATCCAGCTGTGCAGAGAGCCAAGACCTGTTTTTGATTCCACCACAGTCCAACCAGTCGAGCACAGGCGAGCCCAATTCAGGGGAAGAAATCTCAGTTAAATGTGTACATAAATTTTCCATTTCAGGGATGCCCCCTGCCCACAGGACCATGACTTTTCCTTAATTTACTCGTTCTAGAAGAGATAGTTGTACAACCAAGAGAGGCAGAGATGCACACAGCAGCCAGCTATAACCATTTTGATTCTGGTCACACTGAGGTCCAATCCTGTGAGTAAACTATGCCCCTTCAAATCGACCAAAAGCACATTCAACTGTTATTCTGCACCTGCTGAACTGGTAGTTGAACCATTCCTCGGAGCTGCTGAAATGGCCGGTGTATGGCTTCATAAGCCAAGGGAGCAATGGGTAGCTTATCACTATTGTCATTTCAACATTCCCAAAGCTAATCTGCCAGTCTGGAAAGAAAGTCCCTGCTTGCAGCTTTCTGAAAAGTCCTGGGTTGTTCAAGATGTGAGCGTCATGCGCCTTCCCTGACCAGCCCACGTTGATGTGGGTGAAGCATCCCCAGTGATCACCAATAATTGCACCACCATAGAAAGATAGCTTTTTCTCTCGATGCACTCTGTGGAAAGTAGGTTTGGTGCCAAAATAGGGATGTGTGTGCTGTCTATTGCTCCACTGCAGTTTAGGAACCCCACTGCTTCGAATCCACCCACTATGTCCTGTACATTGCCGAGAGTCACAGTCCTCCGTAGTGGATGATTTACATGACAAGGGCCCATGCAGTGGATTTCCTAACTACACATTGATTTCCGACTGAGTGGTAGCAATCTGGCATTGTACGTTTCCACAGTGCGATTGCCACTCGCTTCTCCACTGTAAGTGCAGCTCTCATTTTGGTGTCCCTGCACTGGAGGGATATAGTACTTGTACGATATAGTGCACTTGGACTTTCAGAAAGCCTTTGACAAGGTCCGGCACCAAAGGCTTTTAAGCAAAATAAGGAGTCATGGGATCAGAGGGAAGGCACTCTCATAGAACAGTAACTGCTTAAAAGGAAACAAAGGATAGGAATAAACAGTTTTCACAGTGAAGAGAGGTAAATAGAAGAGTCCTCCGAGGAGTTAACTAGGACCACTGCCATTCAACATACTCATATATGATCTGGAAAAAGGGGTAAACAGTAAGGTGGCAAAGTTTGCAGATGATACAAAGCTACCCAAGATAGTTAAGTCCAAAGCTGACTGACGAGTTACAAAGGGATCTCACAAAACAAGGGGACTGGGCAACAAAATGGCAGATGAAATTCAATTCTGATAAATGCAAAACTAATTACACATTGGAAAACAAACAATCTCAACTATACATACAAAATAATAGGGTCTAAATTAGCTATCATCACTCAAGAAAGATCTTGGCGTTATCATGGATAGTTCTCTGAAAACATCTGCTTATTGTGCAGCAGCAGTCAAAAAAGCTAGCAGAATGTTACGAATCATTAGGAAAGGGATAGATAAGACAGAAAATATCATAATGTCACTATGTAAATCCATGGTAAGCCCACACCTTGAATACCGTGTGCAGTTCTAGTCACTCCATCTCAACAAAGATATATTAGACTAGGGAAAAGGACAGAGAAGGGAAACAAAAATTATCAGCTTTCATATGAAGAGAGATTAAAAAGACTGGGACTATTCATCTTAGGAAAAAGAAGTGACTAAGGGGGGATATGACAGATGTCTATAGAATCATGAATTGTGTGAAGAAAGTGTCACTCACCCCTTCATGTAACACAGAAAGCAGGGGTCATCCAATGAAATTAACAGGGAGGCAGAGTTAAAATTAACATAAGGAAGTACTTCTTTGGTGTGCTTGTTCTGAGCTCACAGCTATCATCAACTGTGAACCACAGAAAAAACCCTTGCTGGGATATGCAGGACTGTTCACCAACCAGAGCCCTTGTTGGAGGTGGGCTGATCTCTGGTAAGCTTATCAGCATGCATGTAGCTTCTTTTATTGTTTTAATGTTTTCTCTGTGATGCTTTCACCTTAAGAATAAATGCACTTGCTTAGAAAGAGCCATGTAGTAACTTATTACTGTGGCAATTACACTGTTTATAGCCTTCGAATTGCATGCAAAAGCAAAGCAGGCTTGCTCGGGCAGTCAGAGTTTGCTGGGGGATTCACAGCGTAGGCAAGGAACTGTGCAGCCTGGAAATACCCTGGTCAGGATGGAGAGAAACACACGTCTCCATCCAAGAGAGATGATGGCTGGGGAGCCAGAAGCCTGAGAGTGGGTGCACTTGCTGGACCACAAGAGTGAAATACAGGTGGCAGTTGCCCTGAATTGTGACACCTTCCCTTTTGGCACTACACAGCTATCTAGAGTGAGAGAAATTTCCCACCTTAAGTGAAAAGCATTTTGAATATAAATTCCAAAAGTGTAAGACAAATTCTTATAAAAATGGAAAGTGAAGGTCCTATGCTGGACAGAGCTAAAGTGTCTGTCTACTTTAATTTACACATTCTATAGTACATGACAGTGTACATTCTGCAGGAGTGACAGAAAATTTAATAAGAGAAAATAAGCAAACCTCTACAAAATGTAAAAGATTCTTTATCTGTCACTGATGGTTATATGCCTGCAATTATTTTTTTTATGAAAGATGACATCTGTCAGTGTTACTTATGTTTATATATTTTAAAAGGACAAAACCTTTGTTTTTATCCAGTTTACTACCATGCTGTCTGCTAGTATTACTAGACTATGTTTTCAAATGGGCATTTATGTTCTTCACTTCCTGTTCTAAACTGCTGTATTGTGTTCCTGTTTGCTTTTCAAACATTACTGTATTTCATCCAAATGCACTTCATTGCTGGGTAAAGTAATTCCTTATGTATACTAAAATCAATCAGTGGGGAGTAAGGGAGTTTGTAAAGACTGAGATTTGCATAAAAACTGTATCCTCATCTCCATCCAAATGCTTTGAGTTTGAAAGTTTTATAAAACTTTCAATTACATATTTGATGAACAAATACAGACAAACAGACATGCGTACACACACATATATACTGCACTCTATCTATATTTATACCATTATCTCACACACAGAAGGTAGTAATATCAGTTTATTCGAATTAATATGCAGCACATGAACATAAAACACAAATAAATCTGACTGAGCCCTATGTTTTCAAAATAATATTGCAAGATATACAATCATCATCAATGGGATATGGAAAAAATATTAAATTATCTTAATATGATCCACAAAATGTCCCAAATTACACTCTATTCTAAGAGGTCAGTTAACAGTGAACTGGTCTTCAATTGCTGGTACAGTTTATAACTAGAGTTCTACTTGGGCAAAAAACCCACTACTTTGCACAATATAAGGGTATGGACAACAACGTACAAGATCTCAGTGTAATGGATAATATTAAAGAAAAGTCATGCAGGAGAATGAATCATGCATTCCAGGGGAAAATCTTTTTATTCTAAATTAGGGCTCTGGGAGAGAGTTTGGGTGCGGGAGGGGACTTGGGGTGCCAGATCAGGGAGCCGCTCACCGCGGGCAGCTCCCTGCAAGCAGTGACCCGTCTCGGCTGCTCCTAAGCGGAGGCATAGCAGGCAGCACTGTGCGCTGCCTCTGACTGCAGCCGCTGCCCCCGCAGCTCCAATTGGCCATGGTTCCCAGCCAATGGGAACTGCATTGCTAGCACTGAGGGCGGGGGCAGCGTGTGGAGCCGCCTGTCACACCTCCACCTAGGAGCAGTTTGTGGGGAGCTGCCCGAGGTGAGAAGCCCCCGGATCCAGCACCCCAAGCCCCCTCCCACACCCAACTCCCTCCCAGAGCACACGCTCTACACCACCTCCCACACCCCAACCCTCTGCCGGCCCCGTACCAACAGCACTATAGACCGGAATTTCAATAAAGATCAGAAATGCCTGTTTACAGAGCTTTTCGGTTCATGAAGTACCGGATAAAACAGCTTTTATTGTATGTCATGCAGTATCTCATCATGCATGACCTATAATTGTAGCTTTGCTCTTCTGCTAGTTTTATACTCTTAATTTGGAACAAAATTTATTGTGTAGGCTTGAGCTGTACATGAAATTCACTTTCCCATTTACTTTTCATAGTTTTTCAACAAGTGTATTCGAATATGCACAGTGAACCAATAATTCATAATTGGATATTGCAGTTGCTATTCCTGAAACTGTAATTAAGTGGTCAGTAATAAAATTTGGAAGTATAACACTTCGATATTAAATACTACTGGCTGCTGATAAGGTAACTCCTGATCAGTTGACAATACAAATGTACCTTAGTTGCTCAAAGACAGTCAATCATAAGATCGTGTACATCTTCCATTAATATGGTATCACCATTTTTCCCAGTCTCCCAGTGGAAGGAATGACTAATGATTCTTAGCATTTCATTCACCCATAAAGGAGAATGCTTACTGAATAACACTTAAGTCATACACCAAATTCCATTGTCCTTATTTTATTAAAAACGTGTTCAACTTTTTAGATAATGTTGGTAGTTTTACAAAAAAAAGAGAATTAAGTCTTCGGGATTTTAGTAAACATCCAAATAAAACAGTCTCAACTAATCAGCACGCAGGAATTTTGTAAATTATTGTTGCATATCCGCAGTTTTCCCTCCCACCTTGTTCTGCGATTTCTTGCACTCTGTCTGTGGTTGTCTGAGGGGCATAATCACTATTGTTATTTAGCACCCATACAATGAAGAGAAATATATCCATTCTGATTAGCTATTGAAATCCCTCTGCAGTGACTGGCTACTGGATTCAGTATTTTAAATGAATCAGAAACAGAATTGGCTGTCTCAGAAATCTAACTCTCTTTGGCCGAGAAAGAAAAATCCCTTGGACTCAAGTCTCCCATCCTACTTAGTTCCATTGGATCTTAAGAATAATGTTCATATTTATGTTTTCCACTGAGGACAATCTCAAGAACCTCCCATCCCAATTCACTTTTGAAATGTAATGTAAACAAAAATTGTGGTTATTCTAGGGAGAAGAGTCTTGTTGATTTATAATGAAAGAAAAGGAGTGGGGGAATTTAAACTGTACATTGGTCTCTCTATATGACATAAGGGCTGGGATATTCAAATTGCTAGCCTGCGGAGTGAAAGAGTGAGGCTTGCAGAGCCTGGAGTGGGGTGCTTGTGTTGCCAGCTGGCAGCAACCTGTAGTTTTGGGCAAGTTTCCCCCAGGGAGCACAGACAAGGCTCCCTCGCGCTGTAAGGAGGCAGTAGTGATTCACCCTGTACCCCTTGGTAAACCCAAAAGAGTCTTAACGGTACAGTGACCAATATGAGAATACTAACTTCCAAACAGAAACAATCAAACTATATATCAGAAAACCCCTAATAATTAGGAAGGGTACTAGCTTAGTTAGGCAGCGCATTCTCCAGGATCCAGTGACCAAAAGCTGCACTCCTAGAGGACTCTGCATTCCCTTACAGTGTTAATGAAGGCACGGAGAGAAGCCCAGGGTGGAGATTTCCTGACACGATGGACAGTCCCTTCTATGCCCACAATATAACTACTAACCAAGTAGTGAGTGCGATTATTCCTGTATGGGGAGCCTTTTGGAAATGAATACAGGATCCCTTAAGAGCTGCCATGACTTATGGGGAAATGTGGAATTTGAAACCGGTTCCAAAAAAGTAGGATGGACCACATACAAAACAAAAGATCTTGGCATTATGAAAAAGAGTTGTTCCATTTGGGCAATATTTTACAGCTCTAATATCATCTAGGGAATTCTAATTCACTTCCTTGGGCAGGATGTGTTCAGACGGAAGGGAAGGAAATTTCCTAAGTAATGATGTCGGAACAGTTCTAAGAACTGCTTATCTGTGAAAAACAGGAGGAAGAGTTCTTTACACAAGAGATCTCCCTACTCATTAATTCTTTGAACAAAGGTGGTAGCAATGAGGAACATCGGTTTAATAGAAAGATAATGGAAGGCAGCTTTTGCCAGAGGCTTGAAAGGAGATTTGTTGAGAGCATTCAGAATGAAATTAAGGTTCCATTCTGCTAACTGGTTCAGACTGGCGGTTGACAGCATTTAGCACACTGGAAAAAGTCAAGTGATGTGAGAATGCAGGATGAGGTTGTCATTGTTTAGCCAGGATCTGAGAGTTGGTATGTGACATTCAAGGGTGTTGTAACTCAGTCTTCTGATACAGCCCTTTAACAAAAACTCCAAAAGGAAGGAGAGGTGTGCCTCGAGGGGAGGGATACTTCTGGTGCAGCACCCACTAAAGAAACTGCCAATTGCTCCAATATGCCTGATTTGTAGTCCTCCTTGGATGTAAGCAAAACATCAATCAGATGAGAAGAGAAGCCAAAGGTTTGGAGAATTATTTTGTTAACATCCAGGCCTGAAGTTTCTAAAATGACTAGTGATTTTGGGTGCCCAATTGAAACATACAAGGAACCTGATTTTCGAAATGTGCTACGTACACTTGCTTTCTGACACTCCTGTGTCTTGATGGGCACCTAGAACTGAAGCACCAAAAAAATCGCCAATCGTTTTTTAAAAGGTAGATCTCAAGCTGCTACACATGCTGTGTGGGTCCAGGGGCAGAATTGGATCTGATCAGAACTGATGGGAAGGTTCCTTGTCTGAGGGAGTTGCCATGGTTCTAATATAGACAGGCTGAATACAAACTAGGGAAACAAGGCCTCATGGGACAGTGACAGGGCTTGAGGATGACTTTAGCCTTTTGGCAAATACATATGCATTTCTTTGGCAGAAAAGGCATGTGTTTAGGGGTTGACCATTTTAAGAAAGAGCATCCACCCTCTCAATGGGAAGATCCTTGTGCCTAGATCAAGACAGAACCAAAATTTGTTTAGATGTGAAGAAAACATGTCTCTTTGTGGAAGGCACTACAATAGCACCATCTTGTTAGTTTGGCATCTGCCATGAATGATGGTGGATCTGCTAGTTAGTCTTTTGAGGCACTGAAATTTCCCTAGATATAGCTGAGAAGTCAACCACTGAACCTTTTCTATCTCCCAGAGGATCCAGATGGCAGTCTCAGAGACAGGTTTCATTTTAACCCTGTCCATTTTTACCAGTGGCCACAGTTCAAATGTCAAACTTCTTAAATATAATCTGTGTAGTGATTGGGGGAAGAAGCTGCTGAATGGCTAGATTCAGTGCCCAGAGTGCCACAGAGTTTGATGGTGATCTGAAATTCCAACTTGGACTACAGTCGCTGTCATTATCTATATGCCCCATAAAGCCTCTCCAACCTTTGACGCTTGTTTTGGTTATGATCCTGAAGATTCATGGGTTTTGCCAAAGGCAGAGGCAGCTTTAGGCATTTTGCTGCCCCAAGCACAGCAGGCAGGCTGCCTTTGGTCCCGCAAATTTGGCGGCAGCATGCGGGAGGTCCGCCGATGCCGCGGGACCAGCGGACCCTCCGCAGGCATGCCGCCGAAGGCAACCTGCCTGCCACCCTCGCGGCGACCGGCAGAGCGCCCCCCGCAGCTTGCTGCCCCAAGCACGCGCTTGGCGTGCTGGTGCCTGGAGCCGCCCCTGGCCAAAGGCTTGTCTCTCATCAGGTATATGTTCCACAGTGGAACAATTTCCGGACCCAAGTGAAATGGGAAGTCAAAGCCTCTTGATGAGAGGACTACTCAATCCCACTTCATGAAGGCTTGAAGAAACCATATACTGTCCAGTGAACAGTGTCTGCAGCTGAGACTAACAGATCTAGAGGAGGGAGAGCATGATTAGCATGGTCTCATACAGAAGATGAGAGAAAAACTTCCTTCAGTTTCTGGGCTTTCCAGAAGAACAACCTTGGTTGGTGAGAAAACAAACAAAACCAAATCTCAAAAGTAAATGGGATCCTGTGACTGAGTCAGAGCACTTCTCTCTGTTTCACAATGAGCCTGTGGAATTGCAGAATGGAGAGTGCCTGATGCAGATGAAGCGGAGATGTCTGGAAAGTGTTCACAGCCTAGAAAACTCCCTCCTATTTAAAAGTAACATTTCCTTCTTTCTTCATTGTAGCAATCACTATTGTCCTAAGTTTAAAACCGTGGGGCAGAGGAGATGCCAAAGAGGAGGTCTGGTCAGGATACATGCTGCAAGTGCATCTTAGGCCAGATTACACTCAGTGGTCTAGAGGGCAACACATGGAGCAACTACTGTAATGGGCTTATGCCAATCTATGAGGGGCTGCAGGAGTCCCTTTGGGAATGACCATGGAAAGATCTGCTGGAGCCGCACTCACGAGGACAGCAGGAACCATCTGCATGCAGCGGAGATGAAAGTGGCAGGAAAAAAGTGAGAAAATGAAGAGTCGGTAGCTGAAAGAAAAGCAGAGCTGAAGTGCAGGACAATGCTGCTGGAGGCAGAGAAACTGGAGCTATAGTCCCAAGAAAGTTGCTAAAGGACATTTGTGTATGTTAAGGAGGAAAATCTACACAGGACTGCCTCCAAAACTGGAGTCAGTGCAGCTTAAGCTATCATATATATTGGCAGATACAGTTTCTGAGAAGCTGATGTAAAAAGGCATCATTGTGTTCCATATTTATTATTCTCAATGGACTTCAACATGAAATTCTCAGTTTACAAACCAAAACAAGACTTGGGTTTAGTTGGTAGCATAGCATGTTCCACCTAGTACAGAGTCTGAAGAAATGAAACGGTGCTCTCACTACTTTACACATAACTAGCAACCATCACCAACGACAGATACAGGAGTCTCTGGCCATTTGAAGACCCAGGAGCAGAACAGAGAAAAGCTTGCTGGCTTGATTTTCACACTGCATTGCTAAAGCAGAGAAGGGCTGGAAAAGAGAACAGGTACAGTAGGGCAGTACCAAATGCCAAGACAATCACATTTCTGATCTAGCTCTTCGAATGTTCATGGTTTTGTCAGTACCCATGTTAATGTTTGTATTCATTCTATACTGTAATTACATTTTGGATATTAAAACATTAAAAACATACACATTTTCTAATCTTTCAAATGGATGTTTAAAGGAACTGCCAAACAAAATATGCTAAGAAATCTCTCCTAGACACAGTGAAAAAAGTTTAAGACATTACAGTTAATGCATAATACTGACCTACTTTATATATATTTTCCCTCCGTTCCTTAGAAATATTCATACAACTTAACCCTTAGACTGAAAAACTGTTCTATAGAGGCAAAAGCAAGTACAGCAATTGAACAAAACTTTAGCTTTGAAAAACAAAAATAAAGAGACAAAACCAAGGTTGACAAAGAAAATCAGAAGGTGAAATATACCAGGTTAGATCTTGCAGTGTAGTATATTTCTTCTGAACTGTCCAAAAAATCGTTACTGTTGGGCTGTTCATTAGACAGAGACCAAGAAACTCAGGTTATTTACTTTGAGACTGAAAGGCAGATGTACACAAAGGGAAATTGTCTTGCCAACACAATTTTGTTAATGCAAATGCAAACTGAAACCATATTAAACAGCTTCTGACAAAGCTTACATTTCATATTACATCATAATTAATTTAGTATAAAGTTTAAACATTACTTAACAGCAAAAAAGCAAAAAGAACCAAAGAACTACCATAATAAATTGGAATTAGCAATTATCAATTTATTCCCCTCCCTCAATCCCCCCCATTCCAGGATTTTTTGTCACCTGTTAGAATACTGGAGATTATTGCAAACTTCTACCCTCAATCTCTCTTCCTACGAGACCTTTCATCAAAATGTGTCTTAGAATGAACAAGACTTCTTTTGCAGCCAGTTAGTACTCGGACTTCAATTGACCAGAATGATCTAAATTTAATGATACAATACTCCTTTCCTCAATCTTTGAGACTGACACCACCTCCACAATCCTCTCATCCTCTAACAAGGAACCATTCTCTAGCTTCCAAGAATCAATCTGGCTTTTCCACTTTGCAGTATATTAATGAATCAGCCATTAAAGCCATTCATATTTAATTTAATAAAAGCAGGTACCTGTAAAATATTGGAACTACTTAAGTGTAAATGTTTTTTTCCAGATTACCGTTACATTTCTATGTAGTTCAAAGTAACCTCATAAATGTCAAAATAACGGTTTTGTTTCACTTGTATGCATTTTTTCTTCATCTATGGTCAGACTGAACATGAGCTCAAATAACTTGGTAGGGTATTATAGAAAAGCTGCTGCCATGCCCTCAGGAATAAGGTGCTGAAAAACCTTTTAAAATAAGAATATCTGAAGATGTCCTAAATAAAGAAATTCCTTTATCTTTAGAGCGAAGTACAGTCCTTCATGCTTCCCATTACTAGGCAGGCAATTAAGCACTCCCTTTCCCTCCTCAGAAATATCCAAACAAACAGTTCTAGCTCCTCATGGGGAGGGAGATAAACACAGGGGTTTAGGCAGTGGTTGTCTGTCTTTTTGACAGAGTCAAAACAAAGAGTTCTGGTTCTCCCTTCTGGCAAGGAAACCTTTTGTGTTGGTTTTCCCTATCAGCAGGATTAATCCTTTCTTGCAGCCAGAGAGACAACTAAGGTTCCAAAAGGCAATACTCCTGTGTGTTTCAACTCAATGCGGAGTGAACTTCAATTCCTCCCTTCCAAGAACATCTGCCAAAAAAACCGCTCCTGATGGCCGTGACTTAAGCCCCAGAAGAAAGTTTTCCCCTCAAAAACACACTGTTGTCCTGTAAAGCTGTTCAGCTGGGTGACGGGGACATACACCCAGTCACAGGAATTTTAAAATCAAAATGTACAATCTAAAAAGGGCTGCTTTTTCAATTTTAAGCTATATCTTCTTCATTAAAATCTATTTTGCAATTGTCATGTCACATTTTCAAGAATTTCTCTAAGAACAAAAAGAACAACACAAAAGTGAGAAAATATTTAAAGGCATGTAGAACTAAAGAGTGTGCTAATCATAATAGTTTCCACCAGGGCCGCCCAGGGGGGGGGCAAGAGGGGCAATTTGCCCCAGGCCCCGAGCCCCACAGGGGCCCCCACCAGAGTTTTTCGGGGCCCCTGGAGCGGGGTCCTTCACTCGCTCCGGGGGGCCCGGAAAACTCTTGCGGGGCCGGGCGCAGGAGTTTCTTCTGCTCCCGGTCTTCGCCGGCGGGGGGTCCTTCCGCTCCGGGGCGGAAGGACCCCCCGCTGGAGAATTACCGCCGAAGCGGGACCCGCCACTGAAGTTCAGCTCGGTCTTCGGCGGTAATTCGGCGGCGGGGGGCCCTTCCATTCCGGGACCCGCCACCGAAGTGCCCCGAAGACCCGCGGCGGGGGCCCCCCTCCGCCAAATTACCGCCGAAGACCGAGCTGAACTTCGGCGGCGGGTCCCGCTTCGGCGGTAATTCGGCAGCGGGGGGGGGGCCCCCGCCGCGGGTCTTCGGGGCACTTCGGCGGCGGGTCCCGGAACGGAAGGGCCCCCCGCCACCGAAGACCCCGGGCCCCCAGAATCCTCTGGGCGGCCCTGGTTTCCACAATGTATAGTACAGTGAGGCAGACTACAGAGAAGGGGAGTAAGAGTACTGACATTGTAAGGTGGTTTCGGTAAGACTCGCTCTTAACATACATTTTTCTTGCCAGTTTTAGAATTGCTGATCCTCTGTTTTTCCCATATGTTTAATTTTATATATATAATGCTCTAATCAGCATAGCAATAAGTAATGTGATTATACAGCTATGTAAATGGGAGAATAATTTCTCTCAAGTTGTTGCAGAAATTCTCGTTTGTATTAAATAAGCTACTCCTCTCTGTCCTGTTGGGATACTACAGGCTGTAGTCCGCCTGCCCAAGCCAGCTGCTGTGGAAGAGAGAGCGTGCACACCAACTCACATCTCCAAAGCCAGCTGGCTCTTTACCAGAGGAAAGGATCGAGGGAGGAAGGAGGAGCTCTTGTACTGCACTGCAAGAGAAGTGTGCCAGCTCTGCTCTTGCAAGGCTCTTATGCCAAAGGAGTACAGCTCCAGGCACGCTCCCTTCCTAAGAACCTGATCTCCAGGGGGAGGAGCTCATTGATAAAATTGCTTGGGGGGAGAGAGAAGGTACTATGTCACAAGTCAAACTTTTTTCTCATTTGCAGGATGTAGAATCTGAGGCATAAAACCCATGCAATATGTTACTCACAAACTCATGATGTGGCTCTGTCTCCTTCCTTAATGGAGGATTGAACTTTATTTGACCAACTATAGAGGAAAAAAATAAAGTCAAGATCTGGTTCGCTTACTGTGAGAAACGATTCAGTTTCTAGTAGCAGCTGCCCACTAACTAAGCATAATTCCGTTTTATGCACATATTATACTTCCATTGATCTGTATTTCTGACACACGCATGCCCTTAGTGCCATGAGCTCAGAACCCTTTAGAAAGCAGCAAGCTCTAGGGGTTGCACATCCTTACTTCTGTTCAGAGCTATATAAGGTACTGCACTTAGGTCCTCATCATCCACACATGAGAAGGATCACAAAAAGGATTCAGAAGCAGCATGGTAGGGGAGCATAACTCTGCAAGGCAACTCGTAACTTTAGTTACAGGTGAGTAATTCTTTTCTGTGAATTGCTTTTTCAGATCCGTACTGTTGGGAGATTTAACTAGCAGTAAAAAGCCCTGATGAAGGATTGAGGAGTACTAATTAAATTTTCCAGCACTGCTCTTCTGCAAGAGACATTGGCCACTGTACCTAAAGCTGGATACAATGTTCTTGAGTTCTTGAAGCTCAAGAATTCCAAAGTTACTATTAGTTTATAAATCCCAAGATACCAAACCCAAAATTTAAACTGCATTTGTTTTTGGAGAAAGGGAAGTCCTTCCTTCTGATCTGACCTCTCGTCAGACTCTCCCTCCACCAAGTTGCGTGTGACCATTTCAGTTTGAAAATAAAACTAATGATCTTAAAACAATAGTCGAATGAGAGATGTCAGTGTTATGCTCAGGGTTTTCTTAGCAGTGGTTTCTCTATCATCACCATAAGGTTTCAGGGGGCTTTCACTTCAACTTTAAATGAAACATTTTCTTAATAGCTGGCCCAAAAGTTTAATGCCAGCAATATTCAAAGTAAAGTACCAAGTTGCAATGCATAGCAATATTATGATGACATTTTCCTCAGCCCTAGGGTGAAGACAGAATCTTGCACCACTCTCCGGAAACCCTCTCTGAAGAATAGCATGAAGTGGCATTGAAAGTCTCTGAGAGGAACCTATGTTAAACCCTATTTCACTAGGCTATAGTAGTAGAGAGATTTGAAGCATTGTTGGAAAACAAAATGGTATGGACCGCTACATATTTTGAGAGAGAGAGAGAGTGTGTCAATAACACTCTTTTGTATAATTTTTAAATCACACTGTTTTGTATAATCTGTTCCTATGTTCACAATAAGTGAAATTGTGTATAAATTCATTCTGTGCTGCCTCTTAATAAAAATATTCCTAGTTATGGTATCAAGTATCAGGGGGTAGCCATGTTAGTCTGTATCCACAAAAACAACAAGGAGTCCCATGAAAGCTTATGCCCAAATAAATCTGAGAGTCTTTAAGGTGCCACCAGACTCCTTCTAGGTAAGGTAGATAGACAAAAGCTCAGTTTAAGCTAATTTCAAGTTATTATAACCTTTAATAGTCTTAATTTAACAAAGTATACACATGCTTACAGTTTATTTCAGAGCGTGTTTTTTCTTCTCTCACATTTCTACTTGTTGAATGAATTCTGTGAGGCACAAGGGGCTAGAAAAGAAAAGAAAAAAAAGTATTACCAAAAGTATATACCTTCTATTATGTGAAGATACAGTTGTCCTGTAATATGTATTTTACTCATCTCCTTAGAACATTTTTAAATGTCTGATACAAGCAAAGTCTAAAACCAAACAAAATAAAGAGTATGTTTTGCATTTTAAAGACACACCACTACATTAGACTGCCATCCAGGTACCAACAATATATATTTCCATTATATCTGTACAGTTTGTGCCAGTCTAGCTAAGTGTGCAATGGTTTTATAGATGTTACATATGTCAGTCAGAATTTAAAGGGACAGTGGTAAGTCTGTATTTATCCTAATTTGTCTGTTTCCTTCTTATACTTGCAAAATCTAAATACCTGAATGTTTTCCAAATAAATAGGACACCAACTAGTCCGGCAGTCAAAGTTTGGCTCCTGAGCTTGGTGTCAAGTGCCTCAAACTACAGGAACTTCAATGGCAACAGACGACCACTGGTAGAGTGAAGTATGCCTAAGTGGCATTAACAGGATCATTAGGGAGCTGCAGCCAGCCCTCCTCAGATGAAAAAACAGATAGGGCTTTGAGAAGGGAGAACAGGCATATTTAAAAAATAAAACAGATCATAATTATGACAAAACAACAGAAGCCAAGAAATAGAGCAAGACAACAGCTGGAGTAGCATAGGGGTACAATGTCAATCAAATGTTGTTCCCACCCCTTTGCCCCTAAGGCCCCACCCACCTTTCATCTTAAGGCCTTCCCCCTGGGTTACTACTTCCAGGGTCGAGACTGACATATGACCGAAAACGAGTGGCTCCCCCCATTCTCTCTCTTAATCAGACTGGGTTTCAGCTCAATAGGATCTCCCTGACAGCAGATCTGACGAATCAGGGCAAATTCCAGGTCAGAGTGACCAGTTCAGAAGAGGGTAATGTGACATCTCTAACAACACCTCCCACTGCCATCTACCAATCAGAATGGGTTTCCCTCCCATAGGCCCTCCTGGAAGGGAAACATATAACAATTATAACTGGTATAGCATTAGGGTCTAGGCCAGAACCCTCAATCTCCAGAGCTCAACATTTGGCCAAGTGGCAGCCCCATCCCCATTGCTGTGTGAGAGAGGCCATCTTGATTCAAGAGCGTGTTTTTCAGGAATCGTAGGAAACGCTGAGGGGAAACATGGTCTCCATCACCCCCAGAAGAACTACAGAATTCGTTTTAGCTCTGAGTCACTCTGTCCCTGAGGAGAAAGCAATACATCAGTGACAGTTCTGAAGAGGTGGGAACTGCGAAGGGGAGCCCTTTGGCCCAGCTGTTGATGGTTATGCCAGAATCTGACCCCGAGACCTAAGCGCTTGTGAGGCAGACTAACAAGCACAATGGTCATCCAGTGTCCACCCCCATAGAGAAAGGAGACGATAACTTGCTAGAGTCAGATGAGGTGAATGGAGAAGACACTTAACTAGACTATAAAAAGTGATGATTGAGGATGGGGTGTAATGGGCTAGGAACCAACCTGGGATTGAGTAAATCTAAAAACAGCAGACTGACAGCTGTTTGTTTTTTTCTGAAAGTGTCTCAACAATGCCTTTCTAGAGGACCAGAGGC
Source organism: Mauremys mutica (assembly GCF_020497125.1). Taxonomy (NCBI): domain Eukaryota; kingdom Metazoa; phylum Chordata; order Testudines; family Geoemydidae; genus Mauremys; species Mauremys mutica. The sequence goes on along the minus strand of NC_059074.1, from coordinate 207,312,187 downwards.
CCTGGACAGCATTGCATCATAGAGAGAGACCTTGAATCAAGCCCAGCTTGTTTTTGCTCAACACCAAGACAAGAGGAAACCGAGCATGAAGAGGATGACGGCTATATGCACTGAAGAAGGCCCTTGGCATAGAGCTGAGCCAGTGCCATGTCTTGAGCATAAAAATGGTTATGCACTCTATTGTACTCATTTCTGTTTGTGCTATCCTTAATCACTGTCTTAGAGAGCAGCTTTTTGAAGATTGTGAGGGCTGCGTTATAGACAGGGTAGGCCAGCAGCGTGAGTTGGACTTCAGAGGATGGAAACTCCAAGCTCCACACCCTGTGTGCTGACCTGTGTTTGGAAAGCCTATTAAATGCTTTTATTGCCATAGGTTATGGAACGCAATGTCTGTGCTTAATCCAAGAAAATTTAGCACAAGGGATGACCTTGGTAAATGCTGTGGAAAGCGCTCGAGATCCTAACAGTATTTAAACAAAATGATCATACCAAAGAATATCCGCTTAGTGCATTATATTGACTGCCTGACCCACACAAAAAGTTACAGAGCCCCACTTAGGAAAATTATCAAAAGTCTAAAAGAATTAAGTTAGAGAATGGCAAGGGGACAAGCATGCAATATAAAGTATAATAAAACTTGGTACCTGTAAATAAAAATGTCTATTAAAAAAGATCTGTGTCTCTCTCTGTGTTTCTGTTACAAGGTCTGTGTGGCAGTTAAATAAGATCAAAGTTTTGATGGGGCATCTCTGTTTTCAAGGGTTGTAAGTCTTTTAAATAAAAATAGCTTCAAAGAACTCAGCTATTAGGTCTTTAAGAAAAGAAACCAATTTACAGCAAAAAGCTGAAATGCATATAGTAGAATTCAGGGGAAATAAAACAAAAACATGTGTTTCAAATAAACCAAAAAAGCTCCTATATTCTGTATAAAACATGGATATTTGAGATGTGTACATAAGTACAACTGACTCAACACCACTTAATTACATTGGTTTAACCATAACCTACTGAAAAAAAGAGGTTGTGTGGAACTATTGCCTTCAGATGTAATCACTAAGGTTAAGATTCTGTCACATGTATTTTTAGTAAAAGTCAGGGACAGGTCACAGGCAATAAACAAAAATTCACAGAAGCCCAGCTGTTTCAGCAGCCCAGGGGCTACTGCTCCATCAGCCCTGAGACTGGCCGCTGGTCAGCTGTTCTGGCAGCCCTGTGGCTGATTGGGGGCTCCAGCCACACCCCAAAAGTAGTCCCAGAGATCCTGGAAAGTCATGGAATCTGTGACTTTCATGACTGAATCATATCCTTAGTAATCACACATCCATGTTTCCTTAATGCTCCATCAGGGTTCAAGACACTAGGTCCTGTTGGGGCTGGAAAAATAATCAGTAATTCACCCATGGAAAGGGGGGTGGTGAGCTCTGATTAATATTAAATTAAACAAAAGGAATTTTTTAGGATGAGTAAATAATTAATACATACATAGGGAATTTCAGAGCTGTAGAGATCAAATCAATCTGCTAACTACAGAAATTGAACTTTGTTTGAAACAGGCTGGCATAAAAAACAAAGCTTTTTTGGAGACAGTCTTCTTATAACAGCAACCATCTTTCAAAAATTATTACTACTGGACTGCAGGACATGGGGTTTTGCTTGCTTTATAAATCTGAAAATATATATTGTACAATCTTACTCTTTATACATGCTGTCTTTACTAATAACGATACATGTCTTTATTTCAGTGTGATTTGTTTAGAATGGAAACAGCAACTTCAAGCTGCATTACAGAGGTAATGGCGTTTGAAGGTTACAAAGAGCATTTCCCACTTTTGTTATTATATATATAAAAAAAATATGTGGGCCCTATGCCAGGGGAGAGGACTACGACACTGACAGCATAATGCCTGGGGAGAAAGCAGAATTTCAAGACTGGTATCAGGAAAACCAATAAGACATTTGACTTGCAGCAGGAGCTTGCGTATTATTGTCAGCAGGATGTCAAAACTGAAATGGGCCTGTATCCTGTACAGAGAAAAGATCATGAAAATGAGATAGCTGTTGCAGTGAAGGGTCCTGATAGAGGTAAACTTGTATATAGATCCTTTCCAGCGCATAATGTTGGCCTCTGTCTACATGGCTATGTACAGATTTATATTTTTACTGCCCAACACCACAGCACTTCTCCCTCCAGACAACTATCACAGACAGAAAAAGCTATTTGACTCCAGCTATCCAGTGGCTGCCGTATATCGCTCATGAAGAAAATATATAGATACAATATGCTTTACAGGTAGGATCCTACTTTCTAGACAGTTATGCCGTCACTAACAGGAAATGCACAGCCTTTCAATTTAATGGTTTTTTTCTATGGCTGTGTCACCTATTATGATGAAAAAGCACACAACCTAATGACAGGGATGACTTTTGGATTTCTTTATTACAAGACACAGCTCAAGACTGATTTTCTGAAAAGATGAGGATATGAAGTCAGGACCCTCTGGGAACACAAGTGGGAGGTGATGATAGAAATAGATAGGGAGCTTGCAGATTTCTTCAACAAAGCCCAATTGCCTCAACTCTGGTGCCAAGGGATGCTCTTTTTGGAGGGAGGTCTAACGTTATTTTCCTTTATTACAAACCTACCCCCAACGAAGAAATTCACTATTACAATTTTACCAGCCTGCACCCTTTCATAAACAAAACTAAAGCATACCCCATCAAACAAGCCAATATTGTTCATGACAAATTTGGACTCCTCATAAATTATTTTGGAATTCCAAAATTAAACCACACTGCCCACAAGGCCTCTTTCCCCCCAATGTTATCTGTCAGAGTGGGTGGCAAACTTATGTTCCCACTATGCCAAATCTGTGTGGAAACTGAGTAGCAGAAGACATGCACCCATACTGATGAGGAGAGCGCCATCCTGGGGACTTGGTGCACAGTGGAATTGAATGCGGCCATAGCAAAGGGGTGTATGGTGGCAAAAAAAAAAAAAAACAACAACAACCCACCACCTATGAAATTTAGCATTTTGAAGAAAAATCTGACAAACTCTTTTCTAAGTACAGGAACAAGAGACTTCAGGGTATCCAAGCTGGTGCACAAAGAAAAACAAAATAAATAAGTTAATGATTCTAAAAGAAAGAAGGTGTGCATCTATGCCAACATAAGATTATGCTGAACTCCACAAAGCACCAAATTGCTAAATTGTTTTTAAATTCTCTGGGGGGTAAATTAGGCAAAAGAACAAACCTACCCAATACCAGCATCATGAGACTCTTGATGAACTCTTTCAGTACCTATTTTCTCCTAATTATGGAGGTTTCATCCTCCAAGTTTATCAATGATGAAACAGCTTGCATGTCTTGGAAGTATACAAAAGAATGCTACATGGTCTCTGGCAATACTAACATCTTCAGGGCTTATTTCACCACCACTTATGGCCATCTTAGAACTATATAACCTGCTAGACAGGTTGCAAAGAGGTGCCTGTACCATGACACAGAGTAGGTGGTATTTGTGAAAAGGGAGGGAGACTGGAACCTCCCTCCAGCGGATTATTTAAGGGACCTCACAAGCGAGACCCTGCCAGATCAACACATCACAGAGTTTGTGTCAGTAAGTCCAAAGTCATATGGGTACAAGCTGTCGGAGGGGAAGGCCTACATGAAAGTCAAAGAGATTACCCTCAACATAGCAAACTGTGATAAGATCTACTTTGACAATTTGACAGATCTAGTCCTAGATTATAGCATAGACCTAGGGAAGTATAACCCAAAGAAGACACAAGTGCAGCAGTCCTCTACTGTAAGGAACAAAAATCAGTAGCAAATAGAGACAAAGACCCTTAAGAAAATACAAACAGTCACAACATGAGAAAAGTTTAAACCCTGCACTACAGCTTTGGAAAATGGATACATGGTGGAAACCTCCTTTTTTTTGTAATTCTCACAGGGCCTAGCAACTATTAGAAAAGTCACTTTATAAAAAATGTGTTGGATAACACTGAGCAAATATCTGTTATGTCTGAGACTACCGTGTGGTGTTACAGTTGCAGACAATCTCAGTATAAAGAACTGCTTTGTAAATAACCTTTTATCAATTTTGTGGAGGGGTCACCTGATGCTTTTAATGATGACCACTTGTTTCCTACCAATAAAGTAAATAAGATTATTGTAGACTATTTGATTAACTCTGCTTGTGAAAGTGATGAAATTGAGAAAGCCTTTACCAAGTACATGCATTACAGGAATGTGTGCATTATGTATATAGTTCAAAACGTATTTTGTCGGGGGGGGGAGGGGGGGAGGAAGAGTTGCACAATTAACCGAAACACAAAGTACATGATTCTGTTAAAAAAAAAACAGGGATAAAATTACAAATTATTATGCTTGCTCTGCAAATGTATGCTAGCAATGCAGAATTCTTTCTAGAAGCTACTGAAGCTACCAAAAGAACTTATGGCTATCTGGTGGTGGATTTAAACACTTCTACACCAGAGGTTTATAGATTAAGAACTAGGATTTTCCATCCAGACTGGCCCACAGTTTATACTTTGAAAAGAACAGCTGGGCATAAAAAGAAATTAATTTTTGGTAAGTCCTTTTTAACAGCCAAGGCTGCCAACTGCAAGCACATCTGGCTATGTGAAGAGAAACCTGGTCCTTTTCAAATTACTTAGCCAATCACCCCTGCAGAAAAGGAAGGGCATATTGTGTGCCTCTGATAATTTAGTAGTGCCTATCTCAGAAACAGAACTCAACACCTTAACAGAAAAAGTACCTTTAACACACAATTAAGTACATGTGCTGAAAAAGATGCAAATGTATAAGAACTGTGTAATAAAAGTATCTCACTAGAAAAAAAAGCATCTGGTGAAGCAGTCTGGGGGGGGGGGGAGTTTATCGACCTCTTAAGTTTTGCTATCCCTCTGATAATGGGACTTTTGACTAATCAATAACAGAGTATGCAGGAAAAAAATGTACCTAGTGCCTTTCCACTAATTGGAGCAATTAAGGGTTTTCCCTCCAGCGGAGAAAAATATCAGAACAAATGTGGGCCACTTACTGGATACTAAAATGAAGGCTATTCTTCAAAGGACCCATTTATTTGAATATGAAATAAACTTTATGCAGCCGTACTTCAAAGATCCCTAATGTACATGAGGCAGAGTGATGCAGATAAAGGGAAAATAAATCTGTTTCTACTGGAACAGGAAAGAGCATGACTGCCAACCCCCAGAAACACCAAAGAACTCTGACTCTGTTACTCAGGAGGTGTTGGATAATGTGAATAGGTGTTACACGAAAAATGCATTAGTATTGCTAAATAAATCGGGCAGAGTAAAAAGATCTCTTCACAGAACAATTATGGGGCTTTTGTGTACAAAGGCTCAGTTGTTAATGGTTCTAACATGCTTAACTTAGTCAGATTGTCACCCAAACAAGCTCCATTCCTAGAAGACATGGACCTAAAGGATGGGACATGTTTATAAATGCCATAGTGGAGCTGAACGTACCATCTTCCACCACGCAGCCAACACAGAGCTTTTCGAATGCCTGAAGGCCTTTAAACCATGGCTGATCAAGAAACCACCCCTTTTTTCCCTCCTAAGAAGCAAAAGTTGGCTAAAAACCCAAACAGCTCCATGTGCAATGTTTTTCATGCATTCATTTTTAAAATGGTAATGTTTTCCTTTAAACAAAATATTCCTATACTTAAAAAAAATACTATGTACTTTTTCTGCATTGGCCATTGTACCAAACAAAAACAAAAAAACCCCACACCACCAGACATTAATTGTCTTTAAACCCCCACTTGAGGGTGCTTTATTGAGAAACACTGTTATAAAAGTCATTGCAAGATACACACATCTGGGCTTGGAGAAACATGTTTTGAGTAAGCCTAGACATGCCCAAGTTTTTTTTTTGTGTGGTGGTGTTGTTTTTTTTAAACAGAATTCATCACTATCCTGTCCTTTTGCGCTAAGTCATTAGAGTACAGTTTTAATATCTGACCAAAAGATAAACCCTTACTACAGTAATGTAAGAAAACCTGCAGCTATAGCCTCAGGCGACAGAGCAGGAGTCTTGTGATTCTCCAAGTGAAACACATGGGTGGCATTTTTGTTTAAAAATTTCATAATGCTTCTAGGAAAGAACACAGTTTGGGGAGTATCCATATGAGTCAAAAAAGTCTCTACAGTCACACTCCACCAGGTACAAGCTGGACCATTGTTCACTTGGCTGGTCATGTGCGTGTGTGTTGACCACAAAACTTAGGGGGAAGTCTCTGAGATACACTGCTACCTGGGAGCCATTCGCTAGGAAGCACATCTAAAAAATTCTCTTTTGCATAAGGGTCTGCTGGTAAAACACACAGTAGCTGTATAGTGTCCATATTCGCATGTAGTCAAAAGAACGTTTCTCCTCTGATTTATCTCTATGACACTGTCAAAAGCCCCATACACAATCATATTGACCGTGTCTGTCAAAGCCTTTGCAAAACGTATTTCTGGTCTCAGGTTCCCAGTTTTTAATCAGGGAATAGTGATCAGCACATCCCTGGTTAGAAGACAGGTCAAAGGCAAATAAGGTGTAACCTGTCCAAACGCCTCATGGTTGATTAACAGAGAGTGATCTTCCATGTGTTTACCAGCCGTCTGCACCAGATTCATGTTTTCTCATGTGGTTTCTGGCCTTGAAGTCTGATTGCAGAGGTTTAGCTGGTATATGTTCACCATCCACACACAAGGCCACAAAATTAATATTGTAATATTTAAAGTGAAAGAGGTTTTTAGTGTAATTTCCACTGTCTAGTTTTCCACATTTTCTGTAGCAGCATTCCCTTACAGGCCAATTCAAAATTGAATCTCTTAACTAGAGTAAATAGACAGACCATGCACTTCTGTACAACCAAGTCCATAAGATTTATCAGTCTCAACTTCACTGCTCTCTTTACAGTTTCAGCCACGGATCATGTGATGCCTGGGTTCATGGAAAGGAAATTCATTCTTCCTGAAATCAGCAATAGCAATCTATCAACTCTTCAGTAAGCCTGAGAGAGAGACCAAAATCTCAGATGAGAGACTCCCTTTGCTAACTTTTCTTTCAAGTTTCACACTGGAAGAAATTTTCATTGATTCAGTCTGCTTGCCCAGTGTCAAAGATCTGATGTGTATGCTGGTATGTTAATTTTACTTCTGGATTCACTATTTCACTTTAAAAGCAGCAAAGAGTCCTGTGGCACCTTATAGACTAAACAGACGTATTGTAGCACTTCTCATGCATCCGACGAAGTGGGTATTCACCCACGAAAGCTCATGCTACAACACATCTGTTAGTCTATAAGGTGCCACAGGACTCTTTGCTGCTTTTACAGATCCAGACTAACACGGCTACCCCTCTGATACTATTTCACTTTAGTTAGTCTTCTGTAAACGGTCATCACATTCTAGTGAAGAGCTGCTTACTGATCTTCAATCTCCACATTTCCTTGTGAAGACATCAGCAGCTCTGCAACCATGTCTATTGTGAACACTTCACTTAGAAAATGTTATTCTCCTTTCTCTTCTCCCCCTTTCCCTAGCCCATGCTTTACATAAGATCTAAATAATGCTGCACTCATGTCTCTTATGACATTTAGTGCATTCTCCTTTACAGGCTGGACACATATTCCAAGAATGGTGTAGGTTTTTTTTTTTTTTTACTCTATCTTCCACAAGTAGTTTTCCATTCTTTGTAGACAGTCTCCAAATCTTCTGCTTGAGTTTTGTGCTTTTTGCTAAGTCTCACTACAAGTTTGTATTCTTGGGTTCACCTTTGATTTTATCTGTGAGTTTTTCAGACTTCCTAAAAATTATACATCAGAGAGTTTCTTCACTATGTCATTTAGATCTGGAGTTAGGTTTGATGTATTCAAGTAGGTCACTTGCCATTATAAATATGAGACAGCTTACTTTGTATTTCTCACTTTCCACGCAACGATGCAAAATTGCTTGTCAAAGCCTATCCATTTTGACCATGCTGATTTATCAGCAAAGGGAAAACCTTCTGGAGGGATTATTATAGGAAATATTAGCTTCATTGTAAAAGAAATAAGTTTCTTCAAGAGCAATCTGCTACTTTTTATCCTGCTGCTTCTGTACCTTTAAGGCATCTTCTCCACCCCCACCCACTTCTGTGGTGATACCTCTCATCCTTTTCTGTTTCTATGGGTCTGGGACACCTTGCTGAAGCTGTTCCGGTGTGTTGCCCACAGCCCAGTTTCTTGAGAGAGTCTCTTCTCCACGTTCCTGCCTGAGGAAAATATTTTTTTCTCTGGCCTCTGCTTTGGGTAGGAGTTTTTCTGGCCCTCCATCCTTCTTAGGACACTTAGTCTTTCTCTTCCCCCCACTGCCAAGTTTAGCCCTGGTGCCAGAACCGGGGCTGCTACAGTGCTTGCGAGGAGGAAAATAAACGTTCCTTGCTTGCGGTAGTGGAATTTCACTGATGCTTTTTCTTTTATTTTCTCCTTTCTCTAGGAGATAGGATACAGCCATTTCTGTCACCAAATTGCATGTAATGGGACACACAAGAACTAGGAGCACACTTGGCAGCAGAGGTAAGAACTTTATTAGTAGTAAGCCAAAAGTGACAAAGAAAAGTTAAAGCAGGGCTCACTCTTAAAGAGCCCTCCAGGACAATTATAATCCCTGTGGAATGAAATGGCTTCAGCAAAGGAAGATTTGACATTAATCACTTCAAGGGCCCAAGAAGAGAATTCAGGATGAGAAAGGTGCAAATCATATCAGGGATCCTTTCCACAGGCAAATGGCAGAAGACAACTGCACATCAATTATTCAATCCAACTTCCAAGGAACCAGGGACGACCCCATAGGCATAGGGAGAGCAACTCTGAGAACCGCTCCTTCCTAACTTCCTGCTACAATTTTAAAGGAACTGTATATGCATCCTCACAACTTCCCCACTTTTTTCCTGTATAAACAGTATTTAACAAGAATTAAACTACAAATCAGAAATGCAGATATGTCACTGGTTTCACTACCTGTCCATATGTGGTCATCTTTTGGTCTTGATGAAGGGGTTTCCCCCCCCACCACAATCATTTGGATTATGAAAACCCAAAAGTTAAGAGACTCCAGTCCAATAGCCTTAGCATTCAACAGATCATCTCCTTTAGCTAGGGATGCAGAGAGACCCTTTCCACCTGGTGCTGCTCTCCCTTGTTGTTTTACTGTCTTTAGATTGTAAGATCTTCACTGTAAAAATAGGGTCTCTATTTTTTCTGCGAATTGCCTGCATGCTGTCTGGTACAGTACTACAATCATTAATAAGAATATTACATTAATGAACTGCTTACTCCCACCCCCTGTCCTTCTGTCTGTGTACAGTATTTTATTTCCCAAGGTCTTAAGAGCCTACATACTATTGCATAATGCTCAGCACATTGTGGGCATTAACAGAAACAAAAATAATATAACATTGGCTCATTTCAAGTTCTAATGAGATGTGTTAGTCTACTGTCATCTTCAAGTTTTATTTCTTATCACATCTGACCAACTTTTGTCTAACTAACAGTCTCTGAAGTCAAAACTAAATAAATTTTGGAATTCAATAGTTTAGTCTGGTCTCACCCTGAAAATTTGCAGACATTGAGAATTAGTTTTTCACAAAAGAAGTCAAACACAAACATAGAGGAACACAATTACAGAATCCATGGCATGCCTGCCTGTCACAAAAGATTTAAGCTTTCAAAACCGATAATCAATTTGGAAGGGGCTAATATTTGGATAGTCTACATTTATACTGTGTATGCAAATACACCATAAACTAGACACTCTGACTGCATGCTATCCATTTTCTCTTGTTTGTGAAACATTTAATTACTGCGTGGTTTATCATTCTTATATAAGCATGCTATTTTTTTCATCTGTAGAAGCTTGCACTGATGTTATCATGCCTTGACATTTGACAAAACTAAGTGAAATCAAGTTTTCTGGATTATTTTAAAACTGGAAATAATATAAATATAACCTGCAAAAGGAATGTAACAGAATACAAACAACTTTTTTAAAAAAAGATCAAAGAAAACACTACATGAAACATACTTTCACTGTGATACTAGTGCTGAACAGAAGATTAGCAGTGGAAGACAAAGTTCTACATTGATCCTAAAATAGTTTCCAAGCTTTAGCTCCTTGTGGGAGATAAGGTGGAGGGGACAGGGTGAAGGAAGGGCATCCATGTGAAGAATCAGGGAGAAAGAGACTTGGCTTTACACAGTAGTACTGAAGAACTAGTCGCATACCTGTATGGTTCAGGGCAGAAGTTCTGGCTCAGTTAGAGACGGCTACAGAGGATACTCCCAATATAGATCTCTCTTAGATGAAATGAAGTAACCATAAGGTTTGCTACTAAAGAACAATCATTTGGGGAAGAGATTCCAAAATAGAGAGAATCTCAGTACTCCACATTCATGAACCTGAATATCTATTAACAAAAGAATACAAGTAGGCTTTGTAAACAATTTCTACACCTGTACCTCTGTGGGTTTAGGATTTTTTTTTTATAGTACCATATACGACCTGGTCCTCGTTTAAACAATAATTAAGAACCTAAAATATTAGATACTTGGAAATTATCATTTCACCCTTGCTTTCTGCTTCTTTAAGTTTTTCTTCCGAATTATAACAAATTCTGATAATTTACTGCACTTGTGACAAAATGCCATATTCTGGTTACACATAGATTAAAATGACCTTTTAAAAGCTTTTGAGATCTCAGAATAGACATAGTAAATGCTTTTAGATCTATAAGTGTCAAACATTTTAAAAAACCATTTACTAGCAAAGCCCATTTACTCCTATGGTTAGCATGCATTCTCACCTCAGGATCATCATCATCAAAATCATGGTACGTGGAATGATCAGGATTATTCATTTTATCCAATAATTCAATAGCAAGGGTTCGATTTAAGGGCTGTGTAACAAAAGGGTGCTATAAGACAAAGACAAGGGAAAAGAGGAAGATTAAATTAAAACTTCAACACAGTAAGTTTAAAGGTGCTTTCAGCTCAGAACTACTTCAGAAAATACAAACAAAAATCATACCTGTAGTAATTTTTCAGCTGTAGGTCTCTTCTTGGGATTTTTTGTAAGTGCCATTTTCACAAAGTGATGGAAATTATTTGACCTGCAAAATGAAATAGTGAACATTAGACTTCAGTAGTTTAGTGAAATGCATGATTAGTATAATATAATAAGAGAGCAAAATATGCTTACCATTTCATTTTGTCCTTTAGCTTGGGAGGCTGAAAGTTGCTTTTCGTCATTAAAAACAGTGCTCTGAAAACAGATAACATTTTTGTGATTGTTTTGTATTGTGATTATCCATTACTTTACAAACTTATTTTTGGCTGCAATAAAAAAATCCATCAACCCAAAAAAAGATGAGCTGAGGCTACCTGTTTATGCAAAATGCAGCCATTACAAATTTACATGTGCACATTTTGAAAACTTGCATACAATACTACTGGCAATAACCCCTCATATTACAAACTTATCTAGCCAATTATTTAAAAAAATGTTATTCACAGAACTTTACAGCCTGCCATAAACAGATTTTATTTACCAACCTCATGGGATGCAAGTCAAACATAGGAGGCTGAAGTTCTGCAAGTTCTATAGCAGTTATTCCAACGGCCCAAAGATCACACAGTTGGTTATAGCCACCCTTCCTTTCAACTGCAGCAACTTCTGGAGCCATCCTAAAATATATGTTTTTAAGAGGAAAGACATTTCTCTGTTAGACTTCTCTCTCTCTACAACTAACTCAAACACTTTTCAGTGTGAGTCAATGTTTTATTATTCATTTTTCTAGAGCACATTGTATACACAACCTTTTATTTATTTGACTTATTTGTAAGCATTTGAAATCCTGTGATCTACTGAGCTTCAATGGTATTCGGGGTTTTTTCCACTTTGTCCATTCCACTCTATGGCATTAGTGTTGTGGTGTTCATTCACTCAATTGAGGAGAGCTGGCTGCAAGTCATTCCAAAATCAATTAACACTCTTGAGTCAGAGGAACTGCAACAGTGAGTTGCAATTTTCTGTCTATATCCTCCCAGGACTGAGCATACTGCCTCCCAAATACCCCAAAGTCTGGTAGCAAATGGACAAAACCAGCTAGTGTTGGCTTTTTAGCCATAGCACAAGTGAGCTATCACTGGACTACCAAACTAGCCCTACATTTTATGATTAAACTGGAGTACAATCTAACTATAAAGACAGTTTTAAAACATCAGCCTGGAAAGTGAGAAAATGAAGGTTAGGAGAATTCTATAGGAAAATGCATCTAACTTTTTCACTCCTTGAGTCACCAGACCTGGGATTTATTCCCGACTCTGCACATATGTTCTGTGAGACACTTAACCACTTTGTGTCTCAGTTTCCTCATCTGTAAAATGGAAATAATTATCTACTTCACTGGGGTGTTGAGAGACTTCATTAAAATTTGCAAAGTACTTTGAGATCCTCAGATGAAAAAGTACTATATACTGAATTGATATTCATAAACAGAAGCGCCCAATATATTTTAAATTATTGACTAACCAATCTAATGTGAAAACACCTGTTTTGGTTTGTTACAGATACGGTTACATGCTATAGCCCTATCAGGCTATGAACTCAATCCAAGCATGGCTGGGTCTCATTAATATGGAAAACCACCAAGAAAAACCTCAGCTGGAGTAGGAGTTCAGTAGATGATACTCTTCCCTCCCAGTCGGTAATAAATCAATGCCCCAGAACAATGGTAGGTGACACAATGTAGCAGGAGAAAAATGAAAACTGCTCTAAACACAGATAGCCTTACCATCTGTGATCAAGAAAGATATGTTTCTTGCATAGCTGTGTTCTTAAGCTTGGTGACTGAACATGTTCCAATATGGATAATTACAGTCTGCTTACCTACATTTCTTCTCTCATCTCAATTGAGTACATTAGTCTATGTACCCTGTCTTAAATTACTGTGCAACTTCACTTGAGGTGGTTAAAGAGATTGTCATATATATTAAGTTTTAAAGCATTTTGTAATCTTTTTGGGAACATAGGTACTACGTAAGTGTGAGGTCTTATGTTACTACAAAACTCTAACAAAAAGCACTAAGTTTGCTAGTTTGGCTAAAAGGGGATGAGATGAACGTCTGTCTCTTTTCCTCCCATTATTTTTCTCTTTACTCCCTTAAAAGCGATTCTCAGAATTAACAGGTTAATCAAAATAGAAAAAATCACTTGAACATTTAGTTGCAGACCTATATACTGTTACACATCTTGTATGACGCATACATTCAGCTGGGTCCTGAACAAGCAAGGAATCTGGTCAGCAGTTACACCTGGCTCCCACTAGAGACCACTGTGGCACGTGCTGAACAGGCAGCCACTCTGTCTCTCTGATTGTTCTCTAATCCCCCTGCCCTTTTCCAAGCCATTTGGAGCAGGGAAGTTTATATTTGTTGCATTAGTGCCCCAAAGGCAAGAAAAACAAGGAGCTACTGCTGGAAGGAAGAGACCACTGAGAAACAGGAGCTAAGGGAGGAATAGGAGATAGCGTGAGGAGCAAAAGCTAATGTGGAAATGGAAGGCAAGTACCAATGGAGCTAGTACTACCCTATAGCAACGTCCTCCGCTCCCACCCAGCGACGATACCCTCTCCTCATCAAAAACCCCTGGTTATCTTTAACACGCACACCCCACGCCTTCCCCTCCCTTCCATCTCTTCAAAGGAGTACAAGAAATGAAGTCTTACTTGCTCCCACTGCTCAGGGGACCCATCCAAAGTAAAACTGGTGCCTTTTACCAGCATTAAATCCACACAATATTTTCAAAAGTGATGTTCATGATTATATGCAAATTATTTACAATTATGCAAGTCAGCTTGAAACATTACCTAAGGAGACTGACAAAACTTGGCAGCTACATAGTGGTTTGTGTTAAAAACCACTATAGATCAGGATTACAGTTATCCAGGCACCTCAGCCAGGAAACAGAGCCACAATCCATTTATGCAATCATGAGTGGAAGGTGGTTTGTACAACTGTGAAAGGGAGGTGGGTCCATGTGACACTATATATTAAAAATACAGCCCACACGATGGAAAAGCTTGAACACTTTGTTCATGGGCATATTTCAAGAATACAAATCCGAATGGAGAGACTTGTGCTAATATATACATATTTGTACATAATGTTTTCACACAAAGGATCTCAAAATACTTTTCAAAGAAGCACAGAACAGAGAAATAATGTTTTACAGTAAATATACACAACTCTCTTAAACGCAGCCAGGGAAAGTCATTTCCAGTACACAGATGGAGTAAAAGAAAAAGCTGAAATTTAAAAATGATAAATATGCAAGTAAATATACTTGTAGGCCAGTTATAGCGAGAAAAGACTAAAAGGGTGTGGAGTACTAGTGGAAGGGAAAGAGGGGTGGGATTTAATTTAATAATAGACTAAAGCAAATAGGAAGGTTTTTAAAACAAGATTTGAAGAGGAAGTGGCTGAGAAGAGCATTCCAGACATAGCAAGCACATCTGTTGACACAAACAAGTGAAACGACTCCCAACTGTGAAGAGTTCCAGGAAAGGCATGTCAGTGAAAAGAAACATTTGAAACCTAAATGGGTGGGTAGAAAAAGTATTTGTAAGATCGGAATTAAAGGGGGCAAACTCCAGGGAGAACTTTAAAATTAGATTCAATGGCTATTAGTCAGCGGTGATGAAATATATAGCTGATACAACTATTTTTCAGAGCATCACAGTACTCTGGTCACAACATTCTGATGTTTCGCTAAGTTTCATATTTGGCATAAGTCGTTAAAAAATAAAATATATGAGCAATAAACTAAGATTCTCAAAATGCTTAGTCTAACCAGGAAATTAAGTACAGAAACTTTTTATACAAATTATTATTTTTGGTTTTAAATATCAGAGGGGTAGCCATGTTAGTCTGGATCTGTAAAAGCAGCAAAGAGTCCTGTGGCACCTTAGAGACTAACAGACGTATTGGAGCACGAGCTTTTGTGGGTGAATACCCACTTCGTCGGATGCATGATATTCACCCACGAAAGCTCATGCTCCAATACGTCTGTTAGTCTATAAGGTGTCACAAGACTCTTTGCTATTTTTGGTTTTGTAAAAGTTATTATTACATTAACTAATCAAGTAAAACACAATTACCAATATGGTGTGCCAATGAAAGATTTCCTTTTGGCAATTGTAGCTGTTATCTGTGCAGATACTCCAAAATCAGCTATAAAAAAAATGAAGATAATTAATTAAAGAAGTAATGATCAAAAGCAAGTAATTAATTATCAACAGGAGAGTTAAGCTTCTTTGTAGTAAAAACTTCTAAATATCCAAGGACACAGAAGCTAATGAGGTTTTTACAGGATCCATCAGAAATTTCCATAGAATCACCTTCTCCAAACCATCCTGCCGAACACACACCACAAGAAACATGAAGAAGGAATTGCAGTGTAGAAGTCCTAACAGACACAAATATGTATATGTTCCCATGTTAGAGTACACCTATGAATTTTATAGCATCTATCCATGTAATAAACCCTTTAAAAATCCTCTGAACAAAGTTATTTCCAGCCGCTCTGCTTTGCGGAGAGCACACTATATCACTACTTGGGAAACTTTTGTAAAGAACTGAGACATATCTTCATATAGACGTGTAATACGACATATATTAATGCTGATCATAAAATACATGTTTATTTTGTTAATGTAAAACATGACTAGAAATATTAACACTGATAATATTTTAAAATAATCTTTGTCACTACAAAAATAGAAAGGCAGTCAGAGGCAGTTGGAACTGACCAAAGATATTAACACTTTTTGAACAACGGAACATGGTTAAGTTCAAGAAAGTCTTCTGGAAATGTAATCAACATCAGTTTAAAAATAAAACAGATTTAAACTACAAATGAAGACATTAACAAAGCACCTAACACCTAATATTGTGCTTGAATAAATTAATTATAAAATGTGATTAAGTGTGAATCTGTTTCTTTTACAATGGTGTTTTTCTCTTTATTCGTTTTTAAAACAAAAGTGTTCTTTCCCTTCCTGGTTGCTAACCAATTCTGACTGGGAAATCATATCACCCATGTTAAAGTTAAAATAAATTAAAAAGAAGTAAGTTCTCATTTTCTACTCTTGCAATACATAGAATGCAATTAATAAGATCAATAATATGCTTTATTAGTTAACATTTTCCCTATAATTCAAGTAATTGTATACACTTAATTTGAAATGTAATGCAATATATTCCAGTACCTATAAAAAAATTTTTTAAATAGACTCTGGTAAGTACTGTATTCATAAGGATTTTCTAATATACGCTTTTAGATTCATATATTTATGCAGCCTTTGGAGGCAGTTTTCATATTTCTGAGACTTGGCAGGTGCATTTATTAAAATGAAATGTAGTAATGGATTTTTAGCCTACCTTTTCAATGTCAGACTAATTCCCTATGGGAATATGTCTTTCACCCAATTTCCAAAGCTATAGTCTGATTAGCCAGTTGTGCACACCCATGCACCAATTCAATCACAGCTGAGACCTCATCAATGAAAAAACTAGTCCTAATAATACCCCCCCCCCTCACTGAAGTTTACTGGTATTATATAACATTCTGGCATTCCTGGATGAGAATTCAAAAAGTTTTTATAATCTGCAGTATCTTTTAGTATCTTTTTACAATATAATCTGAAAAAGATTTCCGAAGTACTTACCTAATTTTACATGGCCATTATCTGTTAAAAGAATATTTGCTCCCTTAAGAGAGAGAAAAAGAATTCAATTAAAATGTGTATCTTTTTCTAACATTATATGCTTCTTTATGCTCTGAGATATAAACCCTAGCATCAAATATTGCCTATATTCTGTATTGTATTTAATTTATTTAAATTTACACAAATGCTAAGAGAACACCTGTCCGTATGTTCTAGAGGCCCTTGATATAACTTTAAAATAAATAGTAAATAATACCATAGGTGCAACAGTACAATTTATTATAATCCCCCCTCTATAGGACAGGCAACAAAAAAAAGTCAAATCTCCTGCCTCTCCAAATAATCTCCCACCCTTACTTAACTCCATAGACCTAATCGTAACACAGTTACAAAGTTTGAGCTTCATCTTGAAACCATTACTTCTATGATAAAGTGATGCAAAACTGGGCTCTCAAATAACACAGCAGCAAGGAGAGACAAATTAAGACATCAAGGCAAAGAACATGTATATGTTTTGAGACAAAATTTGAAAAGAAATTGAAAGCAGAGGACAAACCAAGACAGACTGTTTGAAGAATCTGAAATGTGTACAACTGAAATGACAACATTAGGTTATAGGACCCCCATGTTCACAAATACCCTGTAAATTTTATTGTAGCTGTACATGTCTATGCAACTCAGATTCCCATTAGTTATGAAATCCTCTCCCAAACAGCAGAATTAGTTTTGTGACCATTTGCCTCTATTGATTAAATCTTACTTTCCCTTCTCTATCTACATTCATTAATAGGCGACTTATAAAGATCAAACAGGAAAGCAATCAGATTTATATTTCCAAAAGAAAAAGAAGTTTAGTCCCATTTTGAGATCCTCACTCATTGTAATCTGATGGACCTGCCTTGATACTAAAATTCCTAGGAAAACAGCGATTTTGCTTATGCTAGATTTGGAAAGTACACTGCTGTGAGGCTACATGCAGTGTTTATTTGGATTTAACAACCAGAACGAATGCTCAAAATTGATCCTTCACATCAGATTCCATTATAATTAGCTGTTACGAAGGACATGGAACAAGCCTGAGCTGAATAAAGAGGTTGGGTAAGGGCAGAACTGAACTGAGAGAGAAGCTGCCTAAGGCAGAGCTAAACAGGAAGGAGCAGATAAACTGATTTAGCGGCAGATGTTAGCACCACAGACAAGTTGGTGTGTGAAAAAGCCAAGTAGGTTTTTCCAAAGTACAGCTTGTGCTTTTCTGGTTACCAGTTTTTATACAAAAGGACAAAGCAGGCCCTCAGGACACCCATGCAACCCAACAGCTTTGAAAGGCTTTGCACAAGTGTAACTAATAGACCTTGTGATTGGAACATAGTACAGTAACCCCTCCCTTAATGTTGTAATTATGTTCCTGAAAAATGCGACTTTAAGTGAAACAATGTTAAGCGAATCCAATTTCCCCATAAGAATTAATGTAAATGGGGGGTTAGGTTCCAGGGAAATTTTTTTCAGACAAAAGACTACATTGTGTGCATATATATGTGTGTGTGTTTGTGTGTACACACACACACACACTCTATAAGTTTTAAACAAGCCATTTAATACTGGTACACAGTGATGATGATTGTGAAGCTTGGTTGAGGTGGAGGAGTCAGAGGGTGGGATATTTCCCTTACTGCTAAATGATGAACTAGCAATTGGCTGAGCCCTCAAGGGTTAACTCTCTCACTCTACAAGGCATGAGGAATGGAGGGAGGGGAGACATCGCAGACAGAGACACATACCCTATGTGTGTGTGTGAGAGAGAGAGAGAGATGTGCATTTCCCCTTTAAGTACACTTCCTTGTTAATAGATCAGCTTGCTGAGACTGCAGCTGCTGCAAGCTCCCTCTGTCCTGAGCCCTGGTGTGTCCCCCCTGCTCTATGGAAGATGGAGTAAGCGGGGTGCAGGAGCACGGGGGAGGGGGACACCCTGACATTAGCCCCCCTCTTCCTACCCTCCCCCCCGGAGTCTCAGGGAGCAGCTCCAAGGCAGAGGGCAGGAGCAGCACATGGCAGTGGGGGGGAGGGACAGCTGAACTGCAGGCAGCTGCTGCACAGGGAACTTAGGGGAGCGGGGAGCTAACAGGGGGGCTGCCGGTCCACCTTGGTTCCAAGCCCCCACCAGCTAGCTGCAACGGGCTGCTCTTCCTGCAAGCAGTAGCAGGGTCAGCTCCAGGCACCAGCCCAGCAAGCAGGTGCTTGGGGAGGCCAAGGGGAAGAGGCGGCACATCGGGCTCTTCGGCGGCGGGTCCCTCAGTCCCTCTCGGAGGGAAGGACCTGCCGGCGAACTGCCGCCGAAGAAGAAAGTGGCACAGTGGAACTGCCGCCGATCGCGGGTGCACCCCCTCCCCCGCCGCTTGGGGTGGCAAAAACTCTGGAGCTGGCCCTGAGCAGCAGACAAAGCAGGCAGGAGCTTTGTTATAAGGGAGCATTCCACAATTTTAAATGAGCATGTTCCCTAATTGATCAGCAACGTAACAATGAAACAACGTTAACTGGGACGACTTTAAGTGAGGAGTTACTGTACATAATTCTGTGGCTAATGCACAAGTAGTACTACAATCCAGTTCACGTCCTCTCAGCTGCATTGACTCTGCAACATTAACAGGAGTAAATATGTAACAATCACAAACAGGCAGGCATGGCTCAATACAGGATGCAGATCTTTAGCTTAAGGGGATGCCATTTTTCACAGTAAAACTGTATTTTATAAGAACACCAGTTTTGTTTACATTCCATTAAGCATTATGGGTCTGATCTACAGCCAAATGAAGTCAACTGAAAGATACCAGACTTTTGATCAGTCCCTTTATTCCTGTAATATGAGCAGATAAAAAGTAGTTCTGGATTTTGTAACTATCTTCAATTAAACTTTCAAGTCTTATAACATACATTCCTTTATGTGGGCCAAACTGGATTTTGGCCACCCTCTAACATGACCACATGATGGAGGAGAAGGAATGCTTCCTCCCCACCAACCCAAAAGTGCCATGCAGAATAGCAGCTCCAGCCCTGAGTTATGCCCCCAAAAGTTGGGTTTGGCCTTGCCATGACGCCATCCTGTTGGCTGGTGCAAAGGGAGGTGTATGCTGCACCTTAAACATACGTCAAAAATTAAATTCTCCTCCCACTTTCCTCCAACACAACTGAAAATGCTCCCCTAAGGTAATATGTCTCTATATTTCCCCCAATGCAGGGCAATGGCTAAATGTCACAATTTAGCCCCAAGTAACTGCTCTGTTTGATCTAAGTGATAAAAAACTGAATTATTCTTCAAGCATACATTTTAGAAGTGTTTTACTTCTGTTTTTAAAAAAAGTGACTACTGAACCCCAATAGAAAATGAAATTAGTAAAAAAACAAACAAAAAAATTAATTAGTAGCGGTACTTAAATATTTCTCTGTAAAATGGATATGTAACAATAGTCAACTAATTGAGAGAGTAGCTTTTTTAATTTTAAGGGAATCAAAATACAAAAAAAAACCAAAAACTTGACCTACCTTGATGTCTCTGTGCATTTTTCCTTTACTATGAAGATAATATAATCCCTGCAGTTTAAGAACAAGGGCTTTAGTTAAAGAAAATACTTACATCATCATTTAGCCTTAAACATTTTTCATTTTACAGAAAATAATTTACTAGATTAAAAGAATAAGATTTAGGATACAATTCAGTGATTTACTAAAGTTAATAAATACTGTTTTGGCTCGTTGTGAAATGAGAATGAGAATGAAACTAGATTTTAACAATCATACATTCAAACTGTACTTATCTAGCAGCAGCCAATTTAGAGATAGGACAAAGAATGAATGGGGGGGGAGAAATCAGTAAATAGACACACCTCTACCCCGATATAACGCAACCCGATATAACACGAATTCAGATATAACACAGTAAAGCAGCACTCCGGGGGGGGGGGGGGGGGGGGGGCTTAACGCACCGGCGGATCAAAGCAAGTTTGATATAACGCGGTTTCACTTATAACGCGGTAAGATTTTTTTGGCTCCCGAGGACAGCGTTATATCAGGGTAGAGGTGTATAACGAGCACCACGTTCATAACAGGAAAACAAGGAGCGTGAGAATATTGTCCTTCTGGGCATGTAGAGTGCCATCTCTGTTGTGCAACATTCAGATACACCTCTACCTCGATATAACGCTGTCCTTGGGAGCCAAAAAAATCTTACCGCATTATAGGTGAAACCGTGTTATATTGAACTTGCTTTGATCCACCGGAGTACACAGCCCTGCCCCCCTCCCCCCCCCGGAGCACTGCTTTACCACATTATATCGAAATTTGTGTTATATCGGGTGGTGTTATATCGAGGTAGCAGTGTATTTCTAAAGTGTCTATCCCTGCTTTATCTCACTGTTCAAGTTAGACACCTATGGTATAGATCATTTGCTTAGATACCAATTTTCAATTAACTCCCAAGTAGATAGAACCTTTTTGCCCAATGCAGGAGCTCAACTCTGGTCTATGTATCAAACTTAGTGGAATTTCTGTAGGAGGCATTTTAGGTGCTTCCTCCAGGATTTGACACATGAAATGAAAAAATATCCAAGAACGGATCCAGTCAATCATGGTCCTTGCTGAACCAGAAGGCATAGTAATACTGAACAGCCATAAGGGAAATTGTATGACTACAATCATGGCATTCCTGAATTCAGTGAACCAGCTTTCTTCTTCCATACTTGAAATGATAGAGAATAGAAAATTGGAGAGCATCAACTGCACATAAGACTAAGTTCAGCTAAAGGCTCTGAGAGAACTGGAGCTAAAGACTCTCTCATATCTAAACACCACCTGGCACAGAAGCTGCTTGGGGTGACCCCTGTACAGTGCCCCAGCAATGCATCCAGACTTGAACTTCGAAGGTGGTGAGATGAAGGGGAAGAAGTTGAGCCTGATGACAACACAGGCTACTGAGAGCACACCGCTTTCAGTGCTCCACTCTCTGCACTGTATTCAGTGAGTAGCCAGAATCAAGTACAAGGTTCCAAAATCCTCTCCGAGATTGACTGCAGTTGAACAACTGTCTCACTCTTGGCAGCCATAAACTCTCATAATGGTTACATTTCTCCAGAACTCAAGACAGAAGCACTTAAGTGTGGGACAGAGACCTATTTTGGCAAGTGGACCAAGACTACAGAATTCACTCCTGGAAAAAAATGGGATTATTGTGAATATTACCATCTTCAAATTGAAAAATAAGCCCCACTTCTTTGAAAAAGCCTTCACACAGTGATAAAGGCAAACCACTGACTGGTGGAGGACAAAACAGTTAGGGATTGCTTCAAAGATTTGTTAGCTGCTCAGATGATAAGCATGGCACAAATACCTAGATAGATAGGAGCACTAGCTGGATATGCTTTTGGGAGGTGTTTTTCCCTTTTTTGTCAGCTCATCAATAGCCTGAATGCAATTTAGCTGGAGAGCTAGTCCGCTCCCGACTGGAACTCCTTTATCAACCACAAGAGAAAAGAACTGATCACTGAGGCACCAAGGGGAATCTAGGTTCCTGAGCACGGTTGGCATGCAACAACCAGTTGGAACCAGCAATTCAGATTTTTGAGATGAGAGAATCCCCACCACATGTGCGTGCATAGACCTGGACCCAAAAGTGGGATTCATTGTAATGAGTATCTTTGGAGAAATAGGTATTTTTGTATAGACATACACCTGACATCAACTTCAACAGTTTTACTAATAGCCCCTAGATTTAAATGTCTTGGGGCTGTTACAGAACTGGGTCAACAATTAGCTCACTTCCACCACTGATCTAAAAGAACCCAAAGCCAAGGCTTCAGAAAACATATGCCTAAAGGTAGACCCTTAAAAGTCTGTATTTAGGCACCTAACTAAGGGAACAGATTTCCAAAAGTGATGAGTACACAGACACTCCTCCTGATTTCAATGGGAGCTGCTGGGAACCACTTGCAAAATAAACTCCCTTTTTTAGGTTCCTAAACATGGTCATGTAGCCTAATGTTAGGCACCCCACGGTGAAATTCTGGCCCCACTGAAGTCAGTGGCAAAACTTCTATCAACTTTAATGGGACCAGGATTTCCCACCTTGGTTTTGGACTAAGCCTGTTGACTTTTAGAGAGTGATATAAGATATATTTTCCTCAGGCTTTTGATTGATGAGGATGACTGAACTATAAATTTTGTTTATTTTAAACACATTAGAACCTATGAATGTTATATTTGTCAAAATATTGTAGTTTTAATATCATACATGCAGTAAAGGACAATTTCATAATCTACAAAAACATTCATTCATAAAACATTCAGATAATGTGTATGAGGTACTTCATTTATATTTCCTAAGCAACATACACATACTAAATGAGAATTATAACATGTTATTTTCTCAAACAACCAAAAATTAATAATCCAAAAAATCTGATCCTATATAGCTAAAGAAATGCTCCATTTGAGAGAGACCTCAAGACTCTCAGACTAGAAGAATAAAATGAATCAAAGTTTTCCCAGAACAAAAACAAAAAGCAAGAGTCCACACACTACTGCCTGGAGTTTTCCAAACAAAGAAATATGTATCTTGTAAATAACTAAGACAAATGGTTATATTTATTTTATAAGAAAAAAACCTATAACTCATTTACATATTCAAAATTGAGTTTTCAAGTTCTCTTCTAATCTATGGTATAAATCAAATATCTTATTTAATGCAATTATGCACACATGGACAAATGCATATGTAGTTGCTTCATTTTTAATAAAAGTGTAACAGCTTCTCCCAGTGTTCAATCTTCCACTGCCAATTTCATGACTACAGTGAAGATGGAAGGAGCTAACCTCCTTTTAAACAACTCTGCAATAACTTGAGCCAGATGACAGAATAATTCTACATTTTGTGAAAGCTGTTATTCAGGATCTTCTCTTTAGTAAAAGAGAGTAACTGCTAAGGTATGCAACATGATTCTTTCAGATGATTCAGATGTTTTTGGTCCTTTTATTTTTCCCTGAAGACTAACAATTACGTACAAATTAGAATGGTTAGCTACCTGTAGTGTTTCTCTGCTAACATAGGCAATCTGCTGTTCTGAAAGTGGTCCAGTCACTGCAAGAAAGAAAATATTTTGTTTTTACAAAAATAGGTTTTTAAATTTTTTTTCCTGGTGTTGTATTTCAGAGCCCTGCACAAGTTCAGTAGACACACACAGAAGCTTTAGTCTACTTTCTGTGGTTCCAGTTTATCATTTCTACCCTGAAACGTCACAAACTTTTCCAATTTGACAAAGTAAACAGAAGAAATATGGATGGAGGCTGGGATTTCTCAAAGAGGATTAGGAGAGTTAAAGTGCTCACATCCAACTGAAATCCAATAGGAGCTGGGTGTTTAACTCCATTAGGCTCCTCTGAAACTCCCAGCCTTCAAACAAAACACCACCTTGCAATATGAAACTTGAGAACAAATCTGTCTTCCCTTTCCTGAGGATCTTGAAATAAAACAGGAGATACATTTTGGAAGCATGGAGTTCTGGAATCAGGTAAATCTGGATATCTAAATGACACCAATTTTTCTAAGAATTCATGGGTACTTTGAGAAATCTAATTACCAGGGAACTAGAGTATTACCTCTTAGGGTACACCTACATTGCAACAGAAAAACAGTGGCGCCAAGTCTCAGACCCCAGGTCAACTGACTCAGGCTCACGGGGTTCAGGCTGCCAGGCTAAAAATTGTAGGGTAGATCAGGGGTCTCAAAGTCCCGGCCTGCAGGCCATCTGCAGCCCAAGAACCTCCCCACTGTGGCCCATGGAGAAGAGACACATGCAGCCACACTACCGGCAATGTCTGTTGCAGGCACCGCTCCCCGCAGCTCCCATTGGCTGGGGGAGAGGGACAGAGACACCATCACTAGTCGCCAGGCGGAGTCAGCCATGGAGGCGACATCATTAGTTGCCGGGCAGAGTCAGCCATGGAAGCAGCATCACTTTTTTCCACAATGAATATAAACAAGTCAAAATACCAAACACAACTATCTGATCCACACCTTGCTGCAATCCTGAAGGTTTCAACTGCTCCATCACTGAGGCCAAACATCAACAAACTGACAGAACAGAAGCATTGCCAGGTGTCTGGCAAACACTAAAAACTCTCTGGCAGGAGGAGAACTGTATAAAGTTGTATGACAGTTTTATTATTTCTAACAAATTCAAAATAAAAAATACAGTATAAACGTTTTCTTTTCTGAACACCATCTTCAGTGACATTATTGGCCCACTGGGAGGATTTGAGGACTGGCACTGGCCCTAAGGCAAACTGAGTTTGAGACCCCTGCCTTAGGGTATAGCTACACTGGAACTAAATACCTGCAGCTGCCTGTGACAGGGCTTGCAGGGCTCAGGCTAAGGAGCTATTTAATTGTGGTGTAAATGTTTGGGCGTGGGTGGGAGCCCGGGCTCTGAGACCCCACAAGGGGATAGAGTCCCAGAGCCCAGGCTCCAGTCCAAGCCCAAACATCTACACTGCAACAGAACAGTCGCTTAGCTCAAGCCCCATGGGCCGAAGTCAGCTGAAATGAGTCAGCAGTGTGCGTTTAACTGTAGTGTAGACATAACCTGAGGATTTAATTGTTGAGGCCCAAGGTCTGATTGGACTGAGACACAGCTTGGAAATTAGTTAAATGAGTACAGAGTCTTCTACTCTAAATAGCAGAGTTGAAGCCAAAATCAGTAGTGACAGGAAAGCATTACTACAGGACATCTGTTCAGCCACTTGTGTGAAAAGAGCTCATTTCCTTGTGAGCAGGTCTTTCACATCACAAAAACTATCATAACAATTAACGCTCTTCTCAATGTTAGCAGAAATGCCAAGGACTGACTTGGCCACTCATAACTTCTTGGGTCATTATAATGATCTGAGCATGTAAAATGATCCTTCAGTTTGATTACTGTTATGAGAGAAACCTGAAAGTATGTATGCTGTTTTATTCTTCCAGTGCAGAAGATGAAGCTACTGGGTGGGAAGTTGTGGGATAAATATGAAATTAAAGAATTAGAGTTAGCTTAAGTTTGATTAATATATAGGTGTTGTAAAGAAAGGCCCTCACTAGCAAGTAGAAGACAGGCCTCGAAAATAATGAGTTATAAGGTCAGAAGGAATGTAGGAGGGAGGATGCCTGGTTCAAAGATTAACTAACGAGATAAGGGAAATTTTCTAAAAAGGCGGCTTCTGACTGATAGGGGTGAGTGCAGATGGTTTTAAATAAGACGAAAAGAATCTGTCTTAAAGGGATCCTGCATAAACCTTCCCACCCTGCATACCAGTGTTAAACCCTATGTGAACCCAGGTGCAATGGAAAAACTGTTGGTCAACGAGGAGGGGAAGACCGACCTTGGGAAGATAGGAGGTTGTAAATCTTATCTGGATTAAGACTGAAAAATAAAGGGTGAACTGTCTCAAACTGAGTTTTAGCTGAAGACAGTAATTGGCAATGACATCACTTGTCTGTTAAAGGGTATAAAAAAGTAAACTCTTAAAGAGTTCATTGCTAGAAACTGTATGACCAAGTTGGAGCCAACCAATATAGGTCTAAGCACCTATCAGTTTAGCCTGCTTGTAAGTATCTTACAATGCTTATCAATGTAGTAAATTGCTTATTATTTAGCCATTGTAAGCATGTTTAGAGCAATTATCTAAATACCTATTTGACCTTTGGATTTAATAAAGGAATTTATGGTTAAACTAATGTCGTGGTAATAGCCAGCATAAATAATAATTCCAACAGAATTCTTTGCAATGTAGATGGTGGTGGCTTGAAGGTTCCTAGGGTGGACCTTTATCTGGAAAGGTTGTTTCAGGGTTGCAATTAAATCCCCATTTGCAACCCATTTCGTCTGGAATATTGTCCCTTTCATGCAGGTCCTAGAGACAGAGTGATAAAATCCTCGTTCTTAGATTTCCATTTTCAAAGCCTGTTCTAACAAAAATATGTATTTCTATCAACTAATGTATTCTTGCCATTATGTGACAGATAGGGCTGTAAGAAAATTACAGGCTGCAATTTTGTTGCAGAAACTACTACTTTTACCTTTTACAGTTACCACAAATGTCAGTGGCATTGTGACCCTGTGTGCCAGATTGCAGCACTCACTCGCATTTGCCCCAGGCGCCCTGCCATCATGCCTGCCTTTGAGAGCCAAGCAGGACATGAATCATCTCTTCTGTGCTGCTGCCCTACTTTGGAAGGTAGTCTTCATGCCTTGAACCACAGCTTTAACAAACTGTGGCCACATTTTGTAACAAAAAATAAAAATCAACTTTTTTACAGCCTTAGCAATAGATTTAACTAATGTACTGCAAATAGAGCTAGCAATTAACATTCCACATTCAGCTAAGACCCTTTTTAACTGGGCCATACTCTTGTCCATCAGTGAAACCTTTCACTTTTGCAACAATACGCGGTGTTTTCAGAGGATTGCTCATTTCACTGCTACCTTTTCGTTCCCCTCCCAGCTCCTAAGTGTTTTGCCCACCTGTTGCATCTAATGGTAAACCATATTTTGTAAACGGTTTGAAGCAGGGATTATCTTTGTATTTTGCATCTGTACAGCACCCAGCATGAAGCCCTGATTCCTGTTTAGAGCCTCTAAGCACTACTCTAATACAAATATCAATATACATGACAATCTCGCTATGCAAGCAACACCATTCATGACAACAGGTCCAATATACCAGCTATCAACAGATAATAGTGTGTAATATAGTAAAGCCAAGCTCATATGAACTTGGAAGAAAAGTGGATATATGCTAAAACTGCATGACTGGAAGCATGTTCTTCATTTTATTTTTTACATTAGAAATATTGTAAAATTAAAGACAAACAAAGGAGTAGGATATCAAAATGCACAAGTTATTTCCCTCTTACCAGCCCTTCTTTAAAAACATATAGTAAATTTTGTTTGTTTTGGGAAACTGGTACTTTTCTAATATGTAAACTGCTATTTGTCTTTAAACAAGTTAAAATTGTCATTAAATGGTTATAATATATATTAGATACTAAGACATAGATAAACAATGCTGACCATTTAAAAAACTTTCATTTTTAACCCTGTAAATACTGTAACTATACATTGGTCTAACAAGTTATATTTAGCTTTCACAGATGCACAGTGATGGCTTACCATGATAAATGTCCTGTAGAGAACCACCTCCACAAAACTCCATGCAAATCCATAGCTTATCTCGCCTAAAAAGTAAAAGCATTCATTAGCCTTCCATATTTACAACTTGGCCTATTAAAGATAATTCAAAAGTCTCAAACATTAAGCAACAGAATATAACAAGCCTACATACTATGCAAGTACAAATGAAAACAGAAAGTATCTATACTATCTGATACTAAAAATACACACTTTAAACAAACATCGAAGAACTTCCCCCAATTTATTGCATTAATGTGAACAATAGGAATGAAGCATGTGTGCGCTTTAAAAGGCCTAAGAATTGAATACCAAGGGAAATTAAATTTCCTACTCACTAGCTAATTTGCTTTCTATGGTAACAGTTGAGAGAATGCAAACACTGGGTTACTACCACTCCCTCGATCGACTGGCAGGATAATGGCTAACCACAACCCAAGGATTTTCCCACTCTAAAACCAGAAGAATGGAATGATCAGCTAGTTCTCACAAAGGCTTACTTTACAGAAGACACAACTGGAGAAAATTTGAGTACAAAAACAGAGCTTTGTTTTTAATTTTTTCCACTGATAATGTAACTTTTTTTAAATTTATAAAAATTACTTTTAGAAGTGTTGTGGAAGATACAAGTCTAATATGGTGCATTTTAGAAACACAAAGCAATGTAACGTCCATCACAACACTATCAGAAATGAAAGATAAAAAGAATACTTATCTTCAGGGAATGACAATTTAAAATGCAAAGAAGTGCTCTTTTCTCTATCAAAAAAACTGATTGAATCAAATGAACCTGAGTATAAAAAGAGGCTATAAAATTCTGATTCATCCTATCCTAACACAGTAATGCCCTGAGCCGTAACTGACTGAGTGGGTTCATCCCACACAGAGTACAAGTAAAGAATTGTTAATAAGTGTGTTCAGTACACCAACTAGAATTAATTACTGAGTTGCTGCTAAGCCAGTGCCAGCTCTAGCTAAGAACTGACAAATTCACAGCTGGAAACCGAACCAGCTCACCTGTATGTTAGTTTTGTTCAAACTAGATATTATTCTTATAATAATGTATTTAATGTTTAGACTATGAAATGTTTGTAAATTGCTGCATGCATTAATCTCACTTGTAATGTATGTATTCTGCTATAAAGAAATATGCAAGTTTTGCTTTAAAACTTTGAAAATGTTTGCTCTGAACTTGTGAACCCAAACACAGGAATCAACGACCTCTCCTCCCCCTGCCCATTAAGGAGGTCTATAAAGATTAAATAGACCATTAAGAAACATGACAATACAAGGATTGGTGCATGACCCTATAACACTTTGGAAATGCTATGTGCAAGGGAGCTCCTCCCATAGACCAGAAGGCTAAATATAAAGATAAAACAGGGTTAACAAGGAAATTTGTCATCTCTTTGATGTTTGCACTCTCACAGGGCCAGAGACGATAAACTAAGGCAGAGATCCCCAGGGGTTACCCCTGGGTCCTCCCTGAAAGACATTTTGAATTGACAGATTACTACATCTCTCATCTTTACTAATCAGACACGGTAACTCATTTGTGCATATATGCTTGCTTGCTTTAACCTACAAATAACATTTCTTTTTCCTAATTAATAAACCTTTAGACATTTATTATAGGATTGGCTACTGGCATTATCTTTGGTGCAAGATCTAGGGTACCAACTGATCTGGGGTAAGTACTTGTCTCTTGGGACTGGAAGCAACCTGAATAGTGTGTGATTTTTGGTGTAATTAGCCATTTATCACCAAGTCCAGATTGCTTGGGTGACAAGATAGACAGGAGAGCCCAAGGGGTCTGTCTGTGACTCCATGATAAGACTAGTACACTGATCCATGAGTTCATACTTGTTACTGATTTGGCAAAATCTAATTACAGAACATACCACCAGTTTGGGGTGTCAACACTGTTTTTGACAGTCTGCTCTGAAGTAGGCGATCATGGTCATGAGTCTCTCCAGTGCGACAGTTACCTTTTCTAGATAGGTTTGTTTTAATTACTATAGCGCAGATTAATAAAATGACAAACATGAGGACAAGGAAAGAGGATAGAATTGTGATAACATACTAACGTTGCTTCCTGACTGAAAAAATTAAAGAATAAAGCACTTCCAAGAATCAAATTAAAGACAATATTCAAATACTGAAATTGATCTTCTCCTTTCATTTTGGTGCTAAACCTCTCTATTCCAACCTTCCCCTCCTACATCCTTTTCTAAGCCACCCTCGACCTCTACCAGTTTCTCTCGCCTTCTCCTGCATAGGACTCTAACCCATTCTCTTGGCAAATCACAAGATCGTCTGCCCACTCTACCTTCTCACCGGTAGTCTGTCTGGCAGCAGCTCCCAACAGCTAAATATATTCCCAGACAAAATGTTTTGTTAAAACGGAGTTAAAGGTTGAAAGCACATCGCAGTAATTTAAGGATTAAAAACTGCCTTACAAAAATGCTGTAATTTTTTTATTTATTTATTTTTAAAAGAGACCAACAAGCAACAGAAACCCAAACAATTCATAGTTAAGGTTAAATTTTGTGTGTGTGTGTATAAAAATTATTAATAAATTGATTATTATTAAATTATAATAATTAAAAATCACAAATTATAGATATATTTGAAAGTATGGACAACATTCACAGTTAAAACACCCCAACAATCTTAACTCTGTCTTTAGGGTGATGCTTATCTTCTTTGGCCCTTTCATACCTAAGAACACCCATACTGGGTCAGACCAAAGGTCCCTCTAGCCCAGTATCCTGTCTTCCGACAGTGGCCAATGCCAGGTGCTTCAGAGGGAATGAACAGAACAGGTAATCATCCAGTGATCCATACCTTGCCTTCTGGCAAACAGAAGCTAGGGACACTTCAGAGTATGGTTTTGCATCCCTGTCCATCCTGGCTAATAGCCATTGATGGACCTATCTGCCATGAACTTACCTAGTTCTTTTTTGAATCCTGTTATAGTCTTGGCCTTCACAACATCCTCTAGCAAAGAGTTCCACAGGTTGACTGTGTGTTGTGTGAAGAAATACTTCCTTTTGTTCATTTTAAACCCACTGCCTATACCTAGAATATGATCCTGAAACCTTCATCCATCAGATCCAGAGTTTGCAGGGTCAGGTTCCTACATGTACTCTCTTTAAGGAGAGTGAGGCAGTGTATAGAACATTCATGAGGGACCCATAAAAGCCTCAATTACATAACATAGTAATGCAATTTTGTTGTTGTAGCCACGTTGGCCCCAGGATATTAGAGACCCAAGGTGGGTGAGGTAATATTTTTTACTGGACCAATAAAAAAATATTACCTCACCCACCTTGTCTCTCTCTAATAAGATAGTAATGACATTTTATTGTTAAGCTTTAAAGTCTGTTTCTAGCCGTGCAGGGCCAAGAGAAACAGACTTTAAATTCATGACCATTTTAGATACAAAAAAAGAAATACGTCATTAGTGAGAGACTGAAGCTTGTCTATATTGGACAGCAGGCAGCATATACACACGCTATTGTAATATATACACACAGATCAAAATTGAATCAAGCAAACATTTAGAAACAACTACATTAATAAAGTACAAGATTTTCTATCCAGTTTTTAAATGTAGGGACATCATTTCTAACATGAACTTTTCATTACAACTGAAAACAAATAGGCTTTACTTTACCTGCATCATAATCAAACCCTTTTTATAACTGTATTTGTAATTTCAAAAGTTTGCCCTGACCACTTATTTTTTGGAAAACTTACATATACAAAAACAGCATAAGAAAAAAAGTTATATTTCAAAAGTCTTGTTCAGAGAAAACCCCACAAAGATGTGACCACCCCCACATAGGTGGTGAAAGGGTTAATGTGGACCTAAGAGGCCAATTATCACATCTGGTTGCATCTGGAGGGTGGGCCAGGTCCAATTAAAGAGAAGTCTCAGCTGGAGGAGGAGCTGGTTGGTTTCTATGGGCCTGTCTACCCTTAAAATGCTGCAGTGGCACCACTGCACCTGCACCACTATAGTGAAGATACTAGCTATGCCAACGGGAGGGCTTCTCCGATCAACGTAGGTAATTAATCTCCGAGAGGCAGTAGCTAGGTCAATGGGAGAATTCTAGTGTCGATAGAGCGCTGTCTACATCAGAGGTTAGGTCAGTTTAACTGCATCTCTCAGTAGTGTGAATTTTTCACACCCCTAAGCAATGTAGTTATACTGACCTTATTTCCTAGTGCAGACCAGGCCTATAAAGAGAAGAATTCCAAATGAGAAAGACGCTGGGTCTTTCAATCTCTGGGCAGTAAAGAGGACAGGAGGGGGTTTACATCCTGATGGGAGACAGCAGCAGAGATTAAGGAGACTCCTGAACTGGGCCCCAGAAAAGGCCAATTGACAGGCACTGGAGTGGAGGATCCAGATTAGAGGCAAGGCTCCAAGGAGGTAATCCCGGACAGCCTTCTGCAGAAGAGACAGCAGGGGAGGCCTCAGGATGGATGAAAGGCTCAAGCACAAGGAAGAGGTGGAAACTTCTTTTGGTGTGACTTGTTTTGCTTTTGATTGCAGTGAAAAGACTCCCGGGAGAAGTCCTGGGCCACTACTCTGGCAGAAGAGTGGACGGGAAGAGGAGCACACCATATTGCTGACCAGTGTCAAGTGGGACACTGTCACCCTGGAAGGGGAGGGACTTTACAGTGACTCAGCTGGAGAGCAGGCAGACAACTGCAGGGCTGGAGCAGGGGTCAGCAGGGGACAGTAGCTGATGAATGAGTTGCTACGCCACGTCCAGCCACAAAGAGGTGTGCCTGCGCTCAGCGCACTTTTCCATAACAACTGAAGACTAAAATACTGCATTCAAATGCAGGCCTGAACAAATTTAAGAGGAGAGAGGACTATAAACCAGAGCTGACTGAGGGGGGGGGGGGAATCTGTTTTGTAACAAATTTTGCAGTTTCAACATTTGTTTTTGTTCTACATCAGAACAAAAAACAGATCTTTCAAAAAAAGTTGTGAAGAAACATGAGTCTGAGAGAGAGAGAGAGACAGAGACACACACACACTTCAGAATACCCAACAGCCCAGCGCATTTATCTGTAATGTGGGAGACAGGTTCAAGTTCCTGCCCTGCCCGATTCGGAACAGGGACTTGAATCTATCTCCCATGACCCAGATGAGTGCCCAGCCACCCTGGTTATAGTCACACTCTCTCTCTCACTGTTCCCTGTTGAAGCTATTTCACTTTGTATACACAATTAAATACTCATTGGGCCTCATTAATCTCACACTCAAGAAACTACTCAAAAGAAACAAGCAGGGGAAGATGAGACACCTGTTGATCATTATATGCTGGCTAGTGCCTACATCATATTAACAATATCTATTATCCACATTCTATATATTAATATGCATTAAGTATAAATAACAATAAGCACAAATATTATAGCAGTTATGTAGCCTCATTTCACCGATATCTTTATTATAACCCTATTCACTTATGCTAAGTATCCCATAACACCTTGCATTAGCAGAAGTAAACTTTGGCTTAAGTAGATAGGAAAGCTGTCAGGACCAGGACATATAATTATTTTACTACATCAATAGGTAGGGAGTTATTCTCACAGACCAATGCTAGTATCCAAAACAAAGATAAGGAAAGGAACAGAACAATAATTTAAGGAATTGGGACAAGGTGATGGGTTGGATTTTAATGACATGTAAAGAGATGTGTAATTTATAAAATCATTTATAAATACTAACAGCTGAGCTGTGTATCTGTGGGAGCACATCTGCATAAGGTAAATGTAACAATGCTGCATGATGCAGCTTTCTGGAGACTGGCATCGTACTGAACCTTTTTCCTGTACTATATTATTAATGGCTTATAGCAATAATCCTGACTGCTACTGGCTGGTCACTTGAATAGACTTCATAATGAACCAAAGTGTGGTCAAGCAACTGACTACAATTTATTAACAAGTGAAAGAGTCAAGACCTCTAAATATGCTAAAAACTGTGCTATCAAAGGACAGGATGAAAATAAAATACAGAACTGAAATACACATCACCTTCAGGTATCAAAGGGAACCCCAAAATACAAACATTAGTGGCCTTCAGAAATGTTAAGAGTTTCGGTTTTCTACGTACCACAATAGAATAATATCCTTGATTAATACTTATGTTAGAACTACTGTTCCAAATGCAAGAGAATCACCTCCTCCTCAATTTTTCCTCAGAATTTCCTATTATCAAATAGCCAAGGATTTTTTTTTTGGCAAAATCTAGTTTACTCCATGTAAACATCATGTGCAGATGTAATTTGATACAAACTAAAAGATATATGTTAAAGATTGCTACTGTATTAAGAGAAAAATCTATTCTAGCAAAACCTCATTAAAGACACTCATGTGCACGTAGTTCTCTTTACATTTGGTATATTCACCCTGCTGAGTTCATTCAGTGCTGTCCCAATACAGAGTTTGTGAAATCTCAATTCATGTCCAAGGATGTGATTAAATGTCACCTACACTGAACTGTGATGTCCCTGAAGGATCCAGTCAGTAGAAACAGTCTATCTACAGAGAAATATCTTAGCAATTAGTACTGTTGGTAAAGGACATAGAGAAAATATAGCAGTGTAACAGTGGTTAATAAATTATGTATTGCTAAGTTTTGCTATGGATCATTCCTTTTCAGACAGAGAGCACTACGGCATTTTTGAAATGAGCAAAAGAAACAAAAATTGTACCTGAGATAGCTGCCAAAATAAGCAACTATGTTTGGATGCTTACAGTCTTTCATCATAATGATTTCCTGCTGCACAACAGCAAAATCTTCCCCTGAAGAAGAAAACAATTGATATTTTTGTAGTTTTATTTAAATATCCATCCCTCTGAGTTTGGCTTTCAACATTTTTTTTTAGCTGAAGAGCTTTGGTAATTATCAGACTTTGTAATTATCTTCATTTTATATTCATGTACATTTATATAATACAGCACTTTGTAAGCCAGCACAAGTTCCAAAAGACTAAGGGAATAATAGGTAACTATTCTTAAAATCAGGATGGAGCCCTAGTCCACTACTTGACACCTCTTAGGACAGTAGCCACAGCTTTTCTCAACCCCTTTTTAAATCCAATTACTCTTTATTTAAAGGGTAGAAAATTATTTTAAAAATAATTTACTCTAATACCTGTGTAGATTCTCTTGTGGGAAGCTCTGCTAGTAAAGACCAAGCACGTTTGCAATATATATGAGGGTTAGAAATTGGTAATAATAATTTTGTATGTTAATAACAATGTTCCCGTTTAGAGTAAGTCCTAAAAGTGAACAGCTTCCTGGTTGTTTGCTCAAGAGTCTCTGCTCTCCTTGGCAGGAATTGCTGTACAAAGAAAGTTCCTCACTTAATTCTTTTCACTGGCACCTTGCTGTGTGGGTGTCCAGATGTACTACCAATAATCTATGTTCTTGAAATATGGCAAAACTTGTTACCTCTAACCACCATCTAGATCCATCTTGGATTATCTTCCTATAGAGAAATCATGTCATAGCACTCTTCAAGGACCTTGAAACAAACTTAAAGAGCATACAACTATACAGAAAGTGCTAAGTTGTATGTTCAGGCATTTCTCCAGTGTTTTTGCTTTACCATTTATTTGAGCCTTGCTATCTGGTGCCTAGATTGTGCCAATCTTTCCATTACAGACTCCAATTACCAGGTTTACACATCTATAGAAACTTGGTCAAACCATAGGAATAAAGTGTTCTGCCAGTGTTGGGTTTTTTGGGGAGTTTGCAATGGTACAGGAATTAATTTTACCTCTTAAAAAGTTTTTTTTCCCCCAGATGCTATTTTGCAAGCCAATATTTCAAACATAGCTTTGTGCCGATTTCTTAGGTCATTTGGACAAATTAGTATCCATATGTATTTTGGACAAGCTATTTTTATAGGAGTTATTTACTATCTATTAGAAAATATATTTTAAAGGAGTCCCCAGATCCTCATTAGACTCAAATAGCTTTAAGAACTCGGTAAAATAAAAATATGTCCCCGTGAGCCAGGCTTTTGCTACTTGAGACAAAAAGTCACTCAGAAGTCCTGGATAGCTGCTTCTATATGGGATGGAGGCCAGCTAGAACTTATCACAGCTATGCACCACCCTACCTATTAGTTGCCAAAAACCCATGCTGAAGTACAAGGTGCTAGTCACAATTTAGGCCTGTGCGGCAGAGAAGAAACTTTTAATTTTAATAGAGCCTCTCCATTTCAGGACCACCATACAACTTACGTTAATCCAGAACACTGTCATGAGGGTCAAGATCATAGGCAATGAAGGCAGACTGGAATCTGCTCGACCAGAAATAGTATATTTGAGTATAAGCTTGGTAATATTTAGAAAGAGTTGCAAGACATCTTTTCCACCTACTAAAAGCTGAGAAATCTGGTAATGTAACTGTCTACTCATGACTCTATAGCTCCAGGGGGGAGCATAGTGTTTCTATTCCTCTTACTCAGAAGATTAACCCAATATAAATCATGTTAGGCCACCTACTGTGGTGGTGGTCCCCTCTTTATATTACTGTGTAAGATGTCCTGAGAATAGTTCCAGTTTCACAAACATGTCTTGTTCAGGGCTATACTACAATTAAAACTGACTTGTACTATTTAGGATGAGATGTGTATGTGCAATACACATACACAAGACATATCCAATTACAAATATAATCAGTTAAAATATTAAGATTTTTCTCTTCTAACCTGACCTTAAAGTGAAACAGTGCAACAGCTAAAAAGTAATAAACTAAAGGTACATCTTACAGCATCTGTTATGCTCAACAAGTCTAATCAGATCAGTCCTCAGCCCTAAAACACTTTATGATGATATGTAAACGAGATACACTTTGTAGAAGCCAATCATATACATAACTAATACATAGTTCTATTATAGTGGCCCACCAGGTCTACTTTAGCTTTCCATTCAAATGCTGAACTTTTTGAAGTGCTCTAAAATCTGCATGGTTACTCAGACTGACTTGAAATCTGGTATGCCTTGTGAGCAGAGATCCTAGAAATCCATTTGCCATGGAAAAACACAGAATTTGCATTTTTACAGGGAACCTTTAGTTTTTACATTTTGTGAAAAAATAAAAACATATATTAACTAAATTTTACTGAAAGTGCCAGTGTCACTTATTCCAAAGGCTCTCAAACTAGTGAGTACTCCCCCCTGGGGGGATGCAGAATGTATATGGGGGGCCGGAGGGGGAAGGGTGCGTGAGAAGCTCCTGGTGGCAGCGCTGCCTTCAGAGCTGGATGCTTGGCCAGCAGCCACCGCTCTCTGGCCACCCAGCTCTGAAGGCAGAGTGGAGAACAGCAGCTGCTGGCCTGGCACCCAGCTCTGAAGACAGTGCCACCATCAGCAAGCACTGAAGTGAGAGTGGCATGGTATGGTATTACCACCCTTACTTCTCCACTACTGCTGCTGGCGGCACTGCCTTCAGAGCTGGACAGCCAGAGAGCAATTCTGTTCATTTTATTATGATTGATGGCACTGGTAGGCTTCGAAATTGTTTAAAAATTGTAAATATCTCAATAAAACATTTTGTTCAACTGATACCTATATATATTGTGGCTAGGGAAACAAAAGTTCAGCATTTCATTTAATCATGGTAAAACATGGATTTTTATGCTTTTTTATTGGAGAATTTTGGTTTTTTTAATCATAGAAAACTAGGATCCTGCTCATGAGGACTCTCTGGCTAGGATTAGTGAACCAAATTTGGGGTAATTTAACCCAGGGGTTCCTGAGATACAGCTTTTAAACAAGGGGGTGGAAAGCTCTCTTAAGGTTGACATTTTCCTGAATGTTTTATTGGGAATCAAACCATGGCTCTGATCTGCTTGAGAGTTAGCCCCAACTAGTTCTTGGCACCCACTACTCCTTTGGGGGAGCAAAATTCAGTAAAATATTCTCCAAAGAGTTTAGGGCACACACTCAATGGATTACACTGAGCATTAGAGGACAGAGCCAACAGGGTTTGTAGTCCTATAAGTTTTGTTACAGCTGGGTAGCTCAACCGGATAAGCAGTAGTCCTTTAAACCCCACCCACCAAGTGTCAGTTCAAAACCTGCCTGGGGAAGAAATCCGGAAAAAATTTGTAGTCATCTTATTCAAAGCTTTCCAGGGGAGGGGTATGTTATTTTATGTAAGGGGAATTTAATCAAAATAATTGAGGAAAAAAATTACACACTCAAACACTGAGTCTGCTCCCAAAACCAGTCCCAACAGTAGTTAAATTTTACAGCCCTTCACTCTTACCCAAAATATTCCATTTAACACTACTACACTTTCACTTACCCATCATTAAACCCACCAACTGCTCTCATATCCACCACACTGCTGAGAATCTGCATGGCAAGAAGACCCTTGTGCCCCCTACTGACAACCTGCACAATTCATTGCTGGAATGCTGAACAGTAGATCCCTCAAGGTATGTATGTACCTCTTTCCTCTGATCACACACATTGGAGGGAGGGCCTCCGATCTAGATCTCCTTACATGACAATCACACCTCTACCAAGCTGTTCCAACTAATGCCTCCGCCGTTCCGTACTCCTACACCTAAAACAAGGAATGCAGTGGAATGCATGCAGATAATTTCCAGCTCTGGGAGACAGAGTTAGTGTTGCATTGGTGTGAACTTTAACTCCGAATTTCCTGGTTTTCAGAAGTTTGAGCTTTGCTGAAGGGCATGAGATACTTCCACACAACCTCTATCTGGGTTAAGTTTTTTTTTCTCAGTGAATTATAGTGTGTTTTAGTCAGGGTCTCCATGAGTATTTCTGGGCTCATGGAATATGCTGAAGTCCTGGACCCTTCCAGCTCATCTACACTCCTCCTATCTTTCTCGGTTAGTATTCCACACCTTCTCTCACTCTGCTTCTCTTCTGTCTCACTGTCTTCATTTCTCTTACCCTGTGTAGTTTTCATTTCACACAGACTGATAGATATTAACAATATTGGGTTAACACTTTAATACTTCATGATTTTGGGGGGAAAATGTACACCTTATACTAAACTGAAGCTTTAAAAAGTTTCCTTTTAAATGTTTTGCACCCATTGTTTGCTCATTTCTAGATAAAGAATATATCTATACTCATAGGTGCCAACTCCGTAGTTGCTCCAGGGTTGGAGCACCCATGGAAAAAAATTAATGGGTGCTTAACAGCCAAGCTCCCCTCCCAGCCCCCCCAGCACCTCCCACCTGCTGGCAGCCCCAACAATCAACTCCCCCCGCTCACTGCCAGCTGTTCCGCAGAGTGCAGGAGGTGCTGCGGGGGCAGAGGAGGAGCGGGGACACAGCAAACTCAGGAGAGGGGAGGGGACGGAACTGGGTGGGAAAAGGTGGGGCGGGAGTTGAGTGGGAGCAGGGCCTTGGGGGAAGAAATGGAGTGGAGGCAGAGCCTGGGGCAGAGCGGGGGTTGAGCATCCCCAGGGAAAGTTGGGAGCCGGCACCTCTGTCTACACTACAACTGAAGGTGTGATTTGCAGCTCAAACAGTTTTAATCTAGCTAGCACACTAAAAACAGCAGTGAAAACATGGCAACACAGACTAGTAATGTGTATACATGCCCAGAGGGACTGGGCAGGTTTGTAGAGCCCACACTGAAGACCATGCCACTGTGTCTTTGCTACTGTTGTTAGCATGTCAGATTAAACCTAGCACAGATATGCCTATCCAAGGTGCAAATCATACCTTTGAATGCAGCATAGACATACCCACAGTACAGACTTTGTCCAACCTGCCGCTCATTCTAAAAAGATTGTATGTTTACAAAAACATAATTCTTGGACACTTTTCATTTTCTTTAAGAGGGTGTCTTGATTCCACTCTGCCACCCATATCTTCCTGATATTAACCTGCATGGTGGGACTATCTGAGAATGCTGTTCTTATATTTATCGGTTATATCTAATGCAAAATACCATTCACCCTCTGCAGCACGATATGCAGAGACAGATGTAAGACAGGAGTACCACAGCTAGAGTTAGCAATGCAAAACAGCAGGCAAAGCAACACAATAAAAGAGTAAAAATAATTCTATGCTTTTTTTTTTTTTTGCACTTCTCTATTTGTGTTCATCCTTCCATCCTTAAAAAAGTATGTCAATGAAAGAGAGGATGCATAGCAGGAAATTTTGGGGTGAGGGGACCAGAAATTATCCCTATCCTTCTTGATGGCCATTTTTTTTAAACCATTAATTTTGTATAATAAGAGCAAACAAAAATGAGCACAACTAAAACATGAAAAATATTTGAAGTCTGTAAAGCAGTAAGCGTCAAAAGAAGAGGACACTTACCTGGTTCTAGTTTTATTACTTTAATTGCCGCTAGCTCACCCGTGTTAACATTCCGAGCCTATAAAAGAAAAGAGAAAAGTATATCTTAATTTTATATTCTTCAGTAATGTGAAGAGTTTATGCCAGAGCAATTAAAAACTCACTACATGAACTAAACATTAATTTAATTTTTTTAAACAAAGGCAGAGTTTAGAAGTCTGTGCTAAATTAAAACATTTTGCAGATTTATATGTTACATCAGATTTACGATTAGTTTAAGGTTAGGGGAACTTTCAGTTAAATGTGTTACTGTAATAAAACGTAATTGGCCATAAATCATATATTGTGATTAGCTAAATAAACATTGCTGTGCAGTTAGCACTATTACACTATTTAGAACTTCTTTTAATGTACGAGCCACATGACTATCTGATGACAATAAGCCAAACGTCATTGAGAAGACCTTGGCTTCAAGAAGCCACACACCATAATCCAAACATAATGCGTATTTTATAATACTCAGCCTTTTTAATCCCTTCTTGCCCTGCCATCTTTTCAAACAAAATGGTGAACTATGCATTAATTCTTAACCATACTCACAAGACTGATTTTGCAATCACAACCTGGAAATCTTTAACGAGTTTTATATGGACATTTCTCTCAAGACTTTTTCACGGTAAATTTATTTTCTAATTACAAAGAAAACTATCTTGCAAGGACACTAAACAAAATTAATTTGGAATAACGTGCGTGCTTTGGCACATCAGACATAAATTATGCAACAAGGGCCATGAATTATGCTGTATTGATGCTCTGTAAATTTGTGACATACTGGGAATTGGGACAGGTTGCTTACAAAATAGTTTCAGCCTACATGGCTCCCAAACTGGGGGATCAGGAGGTATGCAGCAGTAAGTACATTGTCTTGAGGAGAAGCTGCTTCCATCCAAGGCTCTTGAATCTTGTTGCTTTCAAGACAGTACTTCAACCTTTTCTGCTTTGTATTCTACTACATACCCCTAGTTCCCTACCCCACCCACCCACAGTATCTTCTTCCTGTGAAGCCATTAAAATCAGCTAAGGAGTTAGAAGACAGTATGAAAATAGCCCTCCCACTGTCCCAGCCCAATATATGCAGCAACTTGATTTTGAGCAGCTTCCTAGAAAACTTACATGGCAATTGCTCAGCATCAGAATTACATTATACATTGGGATGCTGTTATGCAAAAATGTACCTTATAATAGAGTAAAAAATTAATGAAAGCTAAATTTTAAGATGACATTAAAAAGAAACTCAAATATGGTAAACAGCCTCCCCCCTTCTTAACTAATCATCTAGGACCATTGCTTGGAAGAATTTACTGGGCCTTAAAAGTATTTTGTATAAATCCACCAGTGTGTTTCCAGCCCTGGCAAGTCATGATATAATACACCTTCAGACTCCGTTTAGATTAGCAGTTCACTTTTCCACCCTTTCAATTACAACATGATGTTAGCAGATAAAATTTTCAAGTCACTTAAGACCAGCTTTACAAAGATATTACAGTGCCTAAAGAAGAAGATATCAATGAGTTGGATTTTTAAAAGTTTCTAGGCATCTATCTGTATCTTTAGGCTCCTAGGTATCTTTAAAAAACTGGTCCTTAGAAGCTTA
Organism: Mauremys mutica; assembly: GCF_020497125.1. Classification (NCBI taxonomy): domain Eukaryota; kingdom Metazoa; phylum Chordata; order Testudines; family Geoemydidae; genus Mauremys; species Mauremys mutica. The sequence goes on along the minus strand of NC_059074.1, from coordinate 207,270,178 downwards.
AGTCCCACTGATTTACAACAAAACTTAGGGTCCTAGATCATGTTTGAAAATGGGACTTTGGAGATTTAAAAAAAAAAAACTGAGCTGCTCTCTTCATCACAATGCTTGTGAAAGCATGAAATTCCGCCTATCGAATGATATAAAGCCTCTCCTTCTGTAGTGGTGTGAGAGATGAGCTTGTAAACTCCTGTTTGAACTGATGTTGAGAAAACAGCAAGATGTTAATCAATATGTGAAACGAGTCACCTGGCAACCTGCCAAGCCTAGAAATAAATTCTGCAAGCCAGTGGGAAAACATAATAATCTCAGATTTCCATCTTTGGTTTTCTACCCTTAAATTAGAATGAATAAATTACCGGTAAGACTCGGCACACCACTTCTGAAAAGTATCAGAGGGGTAGCCATGCTAGTCTGGATCTGTAAAAAGCAACAATGAGTCCTGTGGCACCTTAAAGACTAACAGATGTATTGGAGCATAAGTTTCTGAAAGGTTGCCAACCCCTGGTATAGGCCAAGCCCCAGGCAAAAATCAGTCAATGACTTTACTTAATCGGAGAAGCTCTCCCATTGGTGTAGGTGGCGTCTTCACTAAGCCGCTGCAGCACTGAAAGTGTAAATGAGCCCTTAGTGTTTGGCAGAGACCAAAGCTTGCATAAGGGATAGATGGCTGAAGGTCAACCAGGATAAGACAAATAATATTTGTTGGTTAAAAAAAAGCAACCAAGAAATATGCAGACACTACAGAGGAAGGTCTGCATTCATCTTCTGATTGCACTTGCAGTCAAACCAACTTCCAGCTACTTCTGATGAGCAAGAAATAACAATGGCCAAGACTGCCACCCCCCTATTTATATATGGGTGGGAGTTTGCAACTGCTTCTTTCCAATGCAGACTTCACTACTGTTGCTCATGCCTTTCTAAACTCAAGATCAGATTATGGCAGGGGTTCTCAAACTTCACTGCACCGCAACCCCCTTCCAACAACAAAAATTACTTCATGACCCCAGGAGGGGTGACCGAAGCCTGAGCCCGCCCAAGCCCCACTGCTCTGGGTGCTGTGGGCATAGCCCGAGCCCCACCACTCTGGGCAGAGGGGCCAAAGCTGAAGCTCAAGGGCTTCAGCCCCAGTCGGGAGGCCTGCAACCTGAGTCCTGCCAACCAGGGCAGAAGCCTTGGGCTTTGGTCCTGGGTAGTGGGGCTTGGGCTTCAGCCCAGGCCCCAGCAAGCCTAAGCCAGTCCTGGTGACCCCATTCAAAGGGGGCTGCGACCCACTTTGGGGTCCCAACCCACAGTCTGAGAACCACTGGTTTATGGTGATGTGCTCCAAATAAAGCTGCATCTTAAATCCATCCAGAAAAATCAAACTGATGCAGAAGTCATCTGTCCATTGACTCATCTCACCATGAGTATATTGCAGTTATTTTCCATGATCTGTGTTGACTGCTATCTTTTTTCCAGATGGAATTAAAGATGTTGGCATTGGTTTATGCAGCCCTATATGGCTTTCTACCAAATGCAGCATCCACATGCAGTCACACTGGCAATTTTGATATGTTCCAAAACCATAGCAAAAATACCTATACTAATTCAGTCTAAGATCAACACTGATATAGATTAAACCTTCACATCTGAGGAGGTTTCTCAGCATTTTAAGGCTTGGTCTACAGTGAAAAGTTAGGTCATCATAGCTACTTCAGTCAGGGGAGTGAAAAACACACCCAACCAACATAGCTGTGCCAACCTACTCCCCTAGTGCAGAGGCAGCTATGTTGACAGAAGAATGCTTCTGTCAATGTAGCTGCCATCGTTCTGGGCAATGGTGTTCCTACACCAATAGAAAAACCCCTTCCCTTGATGTCGGCTGTGTGTACACTATAGTCTCGACAGGTTAGACATAACCTAAGTAACCTTTGAGACACATTACTTCATCAACTGGGGCCTGGGCTACACTACAGTTAGGTCAACATAGGGCAGCTTATCTCGACCTAATGATGTCAGTGTACACACTACAGCCTTGTCCCGCCAATGTGAGTGCCCTGCTACACCGACATCATAACTCCACCTCCACCAGAGGCACAGGGCTTTTGTCAGTGTAGTTATGGCGATAAATACTTACTTACATAGGCTGTTGGCTGTCTTGTCAATTTCAGACTGGAGCCCTGAAATTGACAAGAAAGCCAGGCAGCCCAGCTGCCCACCCAGCTCCCCGCTCAGAGAGGTGAGAAGCCCGGGGGGCTGCCCCCAGATCTCAGTAGTGAACAGCACTCAGTAGTGCTCCCCAGTGGGGAGCAGGGAGGTTAGAAGACCAGAGAGTACCGGTAGCTGGGCTCCTGGCGAGGAGCTGCACAGAGCTGAGAGCCCTGGCTCCCAACCCCCAAACACTGCCCCCTTCAGTTGGTGGAAGCGCTCCTAGGGATGATGCGCACCACCGACAGAAGAGTAGTGTGGACATCAGCCACCACAGTAATTACTGCAGTGACTGCAAGTCGACCTAACATAGGTCGACTTCAGTCTGAAGTGTAGACATGCCCTGGAAAATAGCCACTTATACCTCTGAAAACAACAGGATTCCAGCTTAAGAAGTTAAATAAAACAGGTACCTGGTCAGAAACAAAGACTACGAATGTCTCTATAAAAATGCAAGAGGCTTAAAGTAAAAACAAGTTAACTAGAATGCCTATCAATGGAAGAGGATCTTAATATACTAGGCATTATTGAAAAAAGTAGAATGATAAATCAGTGGGGTACTATAATACTTGTCTGTAAACTATACAGGAAAGACTGATTAGGCAAATGAAGTGGAGTAGCAGCACTGTACTTAGAAGATTCTACAGGATTTAGCAAGGTAAAAATTGAATGGAAAGGACCACACAGTTGAATCTTTCTGGACACAAAGCCCAAAACTGTAAGAGAGTGTGTGTGTGTGTAAATAATGAGGGGTGTGCATGTATGTATGTATGTATGTATTTAATATTAATTAGTAGGCCTATACTACTGGCCTCCAGATCAAGAAAAGGATATTGAATGCACAATATTGAGAGAAATCAGAGATTGCAAAAATCTAAGAAAAAAATAATGGTGGACTTCAGCTACCAACATAAACTGGTCAAACGGCACTTAAGACAAAGTTTAAAGAAGCCAATGCTTCTTGGAATAGCTAGTTCTAGAGCACAAGAGCAGAGGCTATTCTTCACAGTATTAAATAACAGTAGTTGAACCACTGAGTAATAGTGACTACAATATAATTAGATCGAACATCTTAGGAAGTAAGATACCAAGAATTGACATAGTGACACTAAATTTTAGAAAGGGATATACAGACATCCCCTGACTTATGCAATTGTTCTGTTCCGGAAAGCCTTGCGTAACTCGAATTTTGTGTAAGTCGGAAACGTATACCTGAACGTTAGGCAAAAATTTCCACAACTCAATCTTATTTCTGGTTTATGGAACTTTTTCTGTAAGTGCTAATTTACGTAAGTCGGGTCTTGCGTAACCCGAGGAGCATCTGTATTTCAATAAAATGAGGCTAGTCAAAGACACTGAAGTTAAGAGTAAAAGTGAAATCTTTAGATCTGGCATGAATGCTATTTAAGGAAACCTCAGCAGGTATTCTTGAACAAAAAGGGAATCAGGATGGCAAGAAGTAAACCCATTTGCAAAACAAAACAAAAAGCTTGAAAGGTTATTAAGCCAAATAGATCCTTCAGGTTTGAATATCTAACCCTAGTGAAGCTAATACACAAGAACATAAATTATAGCAGGCAATATGCAAGAGGGAAATTAGAAGGGTTAAAATGGAAGTCAGAGCAAATAGCTAAGGCTCTTCATTATTGGTATTTACCAATTTTCCCTGAAATATTCCCACTGTTTTGTTTGAAAAAGCCAGTATTCAGGTCTTACCGATTTTGACCTGAATTTTGGGATCCAGAAATTTTTTGCAGGAGACTAAGATGGGGCTTGCTGAAAAGCCGGCAGGGTCCAGCAGGGGTCTCTGTCTGGAAAGGGGTTTTAGTACTCATGGGCCAGATGATCACTTCCCTCCTGAACTCGGAAGCCAGTACCACCTGACTGTTGGGAGCGGAAGGCTGTACCCCAGGCGTACCGGCTCCCTGCTGAACAGAGACTACTTCTGAGGCCAGCCCTTCAGAATGGGAGTCGACAGAGCCGTGCTGCACTGCTGCAGCGATCAGACCTAAGGCACAGAACGCCGTCTGCTTTCCTTCCATTATCCTGTCAGGCAGCCTGTACAAGGGAAGCAGATGGGGCAGTACTGAAAGACCAAATTGGCCAGGATGGGACTGTGACGGGATCCCCGGGGTACAATATGGAACTGGGGTACTGCTGCGCCACCTTCACTCCCCAGCCTGGGCCATCTCTCACAATGCTTTGCTAGTGACAAACAGCAAACCCCTCCAGATGATCTTATCACTTAGCACAACAGTGAGGAGTCCCACACCCAGCTAAACTGCAGGAATGCTCCCTGAGCCACTCCCAAATCACACAGAGAGGCACAAGTAAGTCTCCCAAGCCCCCAGCCTTGCACCCCCAGAATATACCGTCTTGCCCTGATCAGAAGCCTGACCAGTATAAGTTTATTATCCAGTCTTCCCCTCCCTCAGTGTGGAGAGGACACGCATTAACCTTTGTAAACTGAGCTGAGATTTCCCAAGCACTTCAACCAAAACACTGTTTTAGGTAAAATATAAAACAGATTTATTACGTACAGAAAGATAGATTTTAAGTGATTATAAGTGGTAGTTACCAAAGAAAATAAAAGGTAAGCACACTCTAAAATTTTCAACCTTATTAGACTAGGCAGTATTTAGATCAAGCAGTTTCTCTCACCCCACTGGATGCTGCAAGTAGTTTACAGTTCTTAGTACATAGGCTTCCCCTTTAAGCCTGGGACCAGTCTCCTGAATTCAAGTCTTCGTCTTCCCAGTGTTCTTGTTAATTCCAGCATGGGTGGGGGAGGAGAAAGGCAAACGCATGATACCACTGTCCCCTATTTTATATCCTCAGTCCATGTGCCTGGAAAACACTAGCCCAGACATGTCCTGGAGGGCTTTGCTAAATCACAGAGTGAAGCAATCCCCCATTGTGTGATGCTTGTGCAGCCCTCTTACAGCATTGTAAATCCCATGTTTACAATTCCCCTACTGATTAATGATCACTTAATACGCTCCTGGAAGTGGATCACCTCCTTTGTTGTCACTGGAGAACTGGCAGTGGATGACTCTCAAACTTGAAACATAATCCCCACGCCCACAGATACCAGGCATTCTTCCCCCTTCACCCCATAGCTCCATGAGTATTGGGCATCCTTCCCCACCCACCTTTTGGTCCTGGTTTTTACCAATTTTTCTCCTATTTTTAATAAAACCCAATAAATTCCCAGGACATTTTAAAAACTAAAAATTGAAAATGACAGGCCTTACAAATAGCTAATGACATTTAAAAACAAAAAAAAACAAAAAACAAGAAATTATGTAACCCGCAGGAAGCCTGCAAAAGAATTGGTGGGTCTGCTGGAGCACCAAAGTTAAATGGAGCAATTAAGGAAGATCCATGGACACTGATGAGAAGATAGAAGATTTATTTGTATCAGTCTATATCACAAATGTTGTTAGGGACCTGTCCTTTTCTTGTAATAAAGATAAGCTGCTATCAGAAATTGAAGTGTCAAAAAGAAAAGGTGCTGAAATAATCATATAATAAAAAGCAGTAAGTCACCAGGCCCAGAGGGTATACATCCAAGAGTTCTGAAGGAGATTATTTATGAAGTGGCTGAGCTGCTAACAAAAACATGCAAATTTTCATCAGAAACAACTTTTGTCTCAGAGGGTTGGAGGGCAGCAAGTATTATACCCATATTTAAAAAAAAAAAAAAGTAGTAGTAGTTCTAGGAATGATCCAGAGAATTACAGACCAAAAAGCCATATGTCTACTTGGCAAACTGGTTGGAACTCATAATAAAATACCTGGAAGATCATGACATGATAAGGTCTAATCACCAGAGCTTCTGCAAAGGGAAAGAGTGTCACTCTAATCCAAGGGATCTCCAACTTCACTGCACTGCGACTCCCTTCTGACAACGAAAATTACTACATGACCCCCGGGGGCGGGGGGGCCCGAAGCCTGAGCCTGCCCAAGCGCCACCGCCCTGGGTGTGGGGGGCCAAAGCCCAAGCCCAAGGGCTTCAGCCCCAGATGGGGGCCTGTAACCTGAGCCCCACCACCCAGGGCTTAAGCCTTCAGGCTTCGACCCCAGGTGGTGGGGCTTGGGCTTCGGCTCTGGCCCTGTGTCCCAGCAAGTTTAAAGCCAGCCCTAGCAACCACATTAAAATGGGGTCACGACCCACACTTTGAAAACCACTAATCTATTAGAACTGCTTGAACATACCAATAAGAGAGAAAATAAAGGAGACTGGTTGACAATTTTACAACCTTTTTTCAGGCTACTAGACAGGGTAAGTGGTCAATTTTCACCATGGCAAAAGATTAACAGCTGGTAGCTCAAGGTTCAGTATTTGGTCTGGTGTTGTTTACTCTAGTTATTAACAGTTTTTGGAAGAGAGGTGTGCAGTGAGACAGCACAATTTGCAGATGACAATTATTTAGGTTAGCTAAATCCAGAGAGAACCATGAGGAACTAGAGGGATCTAAGTAAGCTAGGTGAATGGGCAAAAAGATGGCAAAGTTCAATATTTATAAATGCAAAATGCTGCACATTACAGGGAAAATTGTAAACTACTCATACACCCTACAGAGTTCTAATTTAACTGTTTCAGCTCTGGAAAAGAACTTGGACACCACCCAACGTGGTCAGATCAGTGAATAACTCTCCTCTGTGTAGCAGCAGGCAAAAAGCAAACAAGCTGTTAGGATGCATAAGGGATGAATTAGAGAACTATTATAATGCCATTATAAGTCAATGGTCAGACCTCATCTGGAATACTGTGCACAGCATTTGTCACCTTATCTCAAAAAGGACATGCAGAACTAGAGTGAGCTCAAAGAGATTTTAATATGAAAAGAAATAAAGAAGACTGGGATTGTTTACCTCAAGAGACAAATAGGAGAGAAAATGGTAAACGTATAAAAAATGAATGGTCTAAGAGGCAGAGAGAGAGAGAGAGAGAGAGAACATAAGCTCCCAGTCTTATAAGACAAGAACCCTGGGGATATTCAATTAAACTGAAAAGTGACAAATTCAAAAAGTGAGAAAGGAAATACTTTTTCACACAATGAATAATTAGACTGTGGCACACTACCAGAGGAAGTCATTGGATATGTCTTATGCTACAGCTCGGAGCAAGCCTCCCAGCCAAGACAGACAGATTAATGCTTAACACTCTAAATAGCTGTGTGGACATTGTGGCACCGGCAGAGGCTCAGGCTAGACACCTGTGAGCTCAGACCCAGGGGTAGGATGGGCTTAAGCTCAAGTGGCTACCCAGAGCCTCTGCAGTGCTGCAATGTCCACACAGCTATTTTTAACATGCTAGCATAAGTCTGTCTACCCGAGCTGCAAGATTCAAAGAGGGATTGGACTTTTATACTGATAACAAGAATACCCAGAGTTATAGCAGTTAATGGTAAGAAAAATTTGGGAGGGATATAAATCTTCATGTTTCAGGGTTTAAGCCAATCTCTACTAGGGATTTGAATGAGACATCCATGGCGGAGTGGATTATCCCATTTCTCCCTCCTGTGAATCTTGTTTCCCTATTATGCGGTTTCTTGAACCTTCCTCTGAACAATCAGAGACAGGACACTGAACTAAGTGGACCCTGGTCTGATTCAGGGTATGGCTACACTTGCAGCGGTACAGCGCTGAGAGTTAAACCTGTCTTTGTACAGCTGAATAGGGAAAGCGCTGCAATCTGGCCACACTGACAGCTACCAGCGCACTGTCATGGCCACATTTGCAGCATCTGCAGCGGCATTGGGAGTAGTGCATTCTGGGCAGCTATCCCACGTTCAAGTGGCTGCAACGTGCTTTTCAAAAGGGGGGGTGGGGTGGAGTGTGACAGGGAGCGTGGGGGAGAGAGAGAGAGTGGATTTTTGGAGCCGACACTCTGTCAGCAGCTGCAAGTTCCGACCCACTCCCCCACCCCTCTCTCGCTCACTGAAAGCACCAGATAAGCAGCCTCCCTGAAACAGACTCCCTCTCCATCCCTCCTGCACGGCCGCACTGCTTCTCTCCTCAAGCTCCCTCTCTTCAAGCAAACACTAGCTGTGGGCGTTCCAAAGGGAGCTCATTCACAACAAACAGTAGCTGTGTTTGTTTTTTTGATAAGCAGCTTTGGGAGCCCGGAGTTCACAACAAAACAAACAGAGGCATCACAACAAAACAAAGAGCGTAATCTTTACTTAAAAGCATTATGGGAAGCTTCCGGAGGTCAATTACAGCGTAGTAAGATTATTCCCTGTTTACACGGGCACCCCAGCACTGCAGCACCAGCGCTATTCTCTTTATTCCTCTCGTGGAGGAAGAGTACATGCAGCGCTGTAGCCAGGGAGATACAGCGCTGTATGTGCCTTGCCAGTTTGGACAGGGAGTGAGTTACAGCGCTGTAAAGCCACCACCAGCGCTGTAACTCTCAAGTGTAGCCAAGGCCTCAATCTGGTAATTCTACATTCCTTAGGGGGCTGTATACCATACACAGTACCACCAAACAAGGAAGTGGGATCATTTCCCACTAAACTGTAGGTGAAATGGGGTGCAGGGGGGGACTACCTCTACAAGGCACCTATTGATACACATACAGAGGCACTTAGAGTAGTTACATGATCTTTTATTGCTATCATCTTCAAAAAAATGAGAGGCAGTAAGTTAACAAGTTTCTCTCCTTGAATATTCAGGTCCAGTATTCCCCACTTTCACAACAATTTGTTACGAACAAGATGCTGTCAATTATCAGTTTCATCTTTGCTCCAACTACCTACCAAATAGGATGCTTTCTGAGATTTAACATGAACTAAGAGCAAATTTTCTGCAAAGATTTTCTACAGTGCAGAAAGGGCAAAACCACAACTTTCCCTTATCGAAATCAAGGGACATTGCCTGTAACTCAGTAGGACAGAATAGTGAAACTGTTTTTTCAGAGAAGGAAAATCATTAGTTAATTCCTCTTTTGAGATTTTTACAGTAGTGAAACCCATAAACAGTAGATGCATGAAAACAATTTACATGTGCCAGCAGAAATATTTTTCACCCTGCCTAATAGGTGTCAGTTAAACTTTTTCCAAGCCCTTTTTAGCTATATGGAATTCTGTTCTATTCTTATACCACGCTCATCACTGTAGAACCTGAGCACTTTTCAGTAGCAGCCTAATTACACATCTGCTGCGTGTTGTTTATTCTCTCATCTCCTCAGGAGGAGGAAGCATGTGCATTAGAATGTCTTGTTTTGGTAGGGTTGTTTTGTTTTAAATATGGGTTGCTATGCATTTATGTTAAAGCAGTGTCAAAGAAATGCACTTTGCATTTGGAAGTGGTGAGGTTTGGGATAGTCCTTAGTTCCTGTGGGAGTTCAGGCTAGCTCCCAAGAAAGTTCTGTGTCCCTAACATGCATTTTACCCTTATTGTAAAACACTGTGCCACAGAAGCATGCTTGTCAACCACAGTCAATCCCAGAGCTTTAGGTGGTATTTTAGAAATCCTGGGGCCAACCATGGAACACCACCAGGATAAGGACAGAGACCCTGAACTTGATTTGAAATTCTGTGGGAAAACAATGTAGAGAGCGAAAGGCAGGTTATGTGCTTGCAGTAGCCTATGTTACAAAAGAGTGCTCTGTACTACTTGGAGTTTTCTAAGTATTAAATCATGCCCAGAAATATTGTGTTGCTGTAGTCCAACAGAGAGATGAGAAGGTGTAAATAACTGAGGCCTTGTCATCATCCACCAGGCTAGGACGAGTCTCCTAGCCAACTGGAGATGACAAAAAGTATTACTCACAGATGCTTTTACGTGAGAGCTTAGAGTTAAGTGATGAATACAAGAGTTCTCCTAGACTTCAGGAGAAACAGAGCAACTGTGGCTATGTACCTTCAACCAAAGGGAACTGCACAATGACTATAAACTCTTCAACCTTCCTCATCACCAACATCATTTCTGTCTTGCAAAGATTCAGCCTGCTGTTCTTCCTCCATGAGTTGATCTTGTCCAAGCACCAGGACATCTTGGTGACAGAAGAGTGGTGGTATGTAGCAGAGCTGCACATTACTGGCACTTGAATCCATGTCATCGGACCACTTCACCTTATGGTTGCACGTAGATATTAAAAAGGACCAGCGAGAGAACTGATCCTTGTGGAATTCCACAAATGAGGTGGAGTACTGGGATTTGATAGAAAAGGTTCCAATTCAAAAATTATCCTGGCAGAGGTGACTGCAACCAGGAAAACAATTTTGATGGAGCAGACTAAGTGGCTTGAATGGCAAATTTATTACGGTACATAAAACTGATTAATATTATGATGAAACCACAAGTTAAAATTAAGTGTCCTGAGGGTACCTCTGAGATGCTGCCTGCAGGAATCTCTGAAGTACAGTTTTACTCTGAAAATGACTAAAAATGATAACATCTTACTCATTAGATCCGCTCTGTGTTTAGACAAGGTCATATCTGCTGTCTTTGGAAACAAAAATAAGTTATTACTTTTTACTCCTGTTAGCACTACAGACACAACACAGCTCTGGGAAAGGGAGAAAGAGTCTAATGTTGCTTTTGCATCTGTCACAGAAATATTTAAAAAGTCCCATTTACAGACCTAATGAGTTATGCCTATGTAAACCATCAAGGCAATATAGCTTCACTGGAGAAAGGCATTCTCCTCATAATCTGATGTGCAATACTTTTGTTATCTTAATTTGCATATTCTGGAATGAGTTTGCATGGCTGCTGGTTAGGAAAGATATAGTCTTCCCTATAAACCAAGCACATTTGATATGGAAACTATTGCAGAACCAACATAAAACCTCACACATCCATTTTTTACAGACATTCCATCATCATCTCCAATTCCTCTCTCAAAACCCACTTCAAAGGGGCTTATAAAATTTAGCCTTATGTATTAACTTTAAGAAAAATGGTGTATCCTTCAAATAATGTGCACTAGCACATTTTTGGACACCATATAAAATAACAGAACTGACCCAAACAACAGCAGGATCTTATTGTCTTGACCCATGTCCTCATCTCTCTTCACCTTCTCCTTAGCTCTGTCCATACTACCTACTCTTATTTTAAATTGTAAAATATCCAGGGCAAGGACGCCATCATTTTTTGTAACATAAACACAGCTACATATCTATTTTTGTAACATACTAAATACATCTGTGGCTATAAAGAAAATAGTGACCATTCAATGGTATATCCAGGTTGAAAATCCAATTAAAAAAAGATCAAGAAAATCTAAGGATTCCAGGAGATACCACATTGCCTTGACTCTATCGTCTCAATAACTTTAACTCCCCCCCCCTTTTGGGTCCCAAGTTAACCCCCACGTAGTCACAAACTGCATGGATACTGAAGTCATGGCAGAACAATAAACCTGGCCAACTCCAATCCCAAGGGTACCTGAACAACACAATGAATCTAATTTAATCTTATCCTGGAACTTGCATGTACATGGTGAAAACGAATCCATTTTTCAGAACAGGACTTATATGTCTGAAGGTAGATCAAATCAGGAATGGTACTGACTTTATTAGCCACCGACAGAACTCAGCCAATGCCCTACTGCTCCCAACAGACCCTTGCCAAATCCAAAACAACTTAAAAGTAACATACATAAATAATAGTATTATAATTGGAAATATTTAATTCTACGGTTTGAGGTAATATCTTTTAAGGTTAACCAATTGATCCAGGTTTGCTGATTTGCATACATCTTAATATCTCATTTATAATGCTGAAAACACTTGATCAAAAACAAACCAAAACATCACTCCAGTTACTGGAACCATTTCAAAATTATTAACTACACTGGAAGAAAGCTCAACCAGGTTCAAAGTAGCACACTGAGGGAGGACCTGAACATTGAGTAAATGTACTTTGAAAAAGTCAAAAACCTAATCAGATTAGATATCAGCATACAGATAAGGAGCAGGGACAAGGAAAAAACAAGCTCATTTTCTACAGAGCTATCCTTAAGAGCAGGAGATTTGGCAAAAAGGGCCCAAAATCTGTGTTAATATTTCAATGAGATCAGGTATAATTGAGGTTCCACACACCAACCTAAATTGGTTTTATGAACATTCAATTAAAAAACATTAAGGTGGAATCAGTGTTGCTCACATACAACACAGCATTAAACATTAGAAAACCAGAAATGCTTAGTGAAGGTCCCTCCACATATATCTTAAAAGAACATCAGTGTTGCAAGAAAACCAAAAAATGTTAAGGTAAAACTTCCAACACAACACACAGAAAGTTTAGTTCTGCCCCACACACATGCAAGCACATGGAGACAAAGTAAAATAAATGTGTGTGTAATGCCACTTGGGGAACTGGCAGCCATACTGCATTAGTCAGTAATTGTGCTGGACACACAAAATGGTAACGTGATTATGGATTTTTTTTCATATTAACTTAGTGAGTTCCTCGTGGCAGCTTTAAGGAAGCAAAGTTAAAACTGTCTGGTTAACGTTGCCTTAACTGGGGGGGTGGTATTATAACACTGACATTCTTTTAAGCGATATGCTTAACCAAGTATTTCCTGGTTTTCCAACATTTGTGTTTACATTCTGAAGTCTCATGTTCTGGAAGGGTACAAGGAGTAGGAGACGCTGTTATACAGTAGGAAAATTACCTTCACCTTAACAAATTAATCAGTGGAACAGGTGATATTAGAACTCATGATTTCCTGGCTCCCAGCCAGGTGAACACTATACGCTAAAGGTCATTTTGAAGGAAGCAAGCAACATATTCATCTGTCTGATCCTTGTTCCCCACTAAATTCAGAGGAGAAAATGGTGCTGAAATTATGTCAGAATGCAGTTAAGGGGTCTGCACACCATGCTGGCAATATATAAGTACACCAACACGACTCTGTCATCTCAAGCCTGGTCTACACTAAGAGTTTAGGTCGAATTTAGCAGCGTTACATTGATTTAACCTTGCACCCGTCCACACAATGAAGTCGTTTTTTTCTACTTAAAGGGCTCTTAAAATCTATTTCTGTACTCCTCCCCCGACAAGGGGATTAGCACTGAAATTGACATCGCCCGGTCGAATTTGGGGTAGTGTGGACGCAATTCGATGGTATTGGCCTCCAGGAGCTATCCCAGAGTGCTCCATTGTGACCGCTCTGGACAGCACTTTGAACTCAGATGCACTAGCCAGGTACACAGGAAAAGCCCCGGGAACTTTTGAATTTCATTTCCTGTTCGGCCAGCGTGGCAAACTCAGCAGCTCTCAGCAACACAGGTGACCATGCAGTCCCCCCAGAATGTTTCTACGTTCCCCCTATCATCTCTGTCCCTGAGGTTATCGCAGATTAGAAAGCGAAAAAAACACACTCGCGATGACATGTTTTCCGAGCTCATGCAGTCCTCCTGCACTGATAGGGCACAGCGTGATGCATGGAGGCATTCAGTGGCAGAGGCCAGGAAAGAACTGCTGTGTTTGCTTAACGGCAAAAGTATCATGCCTCGCTAGCGATCCTGCCGGAGCCAGGTCGCTGTGTCAGCCTTGGGCGGGGGCATGACCGCTGTGTGAGCAGGAAGGCCTTAGATATAGACATTACATTAGGTAGCTTCTGTAGCTAGAGAAAACATTTCTGTGCATTTGGCAAACTGTGGTTATCACATTCACCTAACACACAAAAGCCCTGTAGTGTAGTGGTTAGCACGTTCACCTAACACAGGAAACATCCCTGGTTTGAAACAGGGTGGAAACAGGTCACTGTTCCTTTTTCTGACTCCCCTCCTGCATTTTTAGTCTTAGACCAGACCGTGCTGTGAAATTTTACTTTGAATGATGAGTTAAATAATATGGAAGCTCTCTCTAAGTTATAGGTCCCGGGTTCCTTATCCTTTCAGCTGCTCTGGTTAGGGGTGGGGAAAATTTTCATGAAGCCTTTTATAGGGACTAATGTTATCTAGGACTCTGAAATAATCTTAACATGGCCCATAGAGTGTAATCCTTCGTTCTGGATTTGTCATTCCACAAGCTGAACTGCTCCTTACTACTGTCCAGGCTTCATGCGCCATGGGAGCAAGGGGCAGGCTGGGGTAGGTGCGACCGCGCTGTGCTGCTGGCTGGGAGAGCAGCCTGAGGCAGAAGCCTCCAGCTCGCATGATATTCCAGGCAGGACTGAATCTCCATGAGACGAAACTTAAAGAAGAGAATGACCTGGAGTCACTCCCATTTGGTGCTCTAAGAGGAGGATAGCCATGTCTGTCCAGGCACCCCTGATCGACCTCACCAAGGTCTGCCAGCTGAGCGGCACCATGCCAGGCAGGAGCTGCGGACGGAGCCCCAGACAGGCAGTGAGCTGAGCCGCTCACCCCGCTGCCAGTCTGGGGCTCCATCCGCCGACCCGCTGGTTCCGATCATCCAGGGAGGCAGCGGGCTGAGCGAGTCCAGTGGATGGGACCCCGGTAAAAAGGCATGAAACGATTGTCTGCCACTGCTTTCACGAATCGGGGGGGGTGGGGGGGGTGCTGACCACATGTACCCAGAACCACCTGTGACAAAGTTTTTGCCTCATCAGGCATTGGGAGCTCAACACAGAATTCCAATGGGCGGCGGAGACCGCGGGAACTGTGTGATAGCTACCCACAGTGCAATGCTCCGAAAGTCGACGCTAGCCTCGGTACTGTGGATGCACTCCGCCGAGTTAATGGTCTTAAGTGGGGACACACACAATCAACTGTATAAAATAGATTTCTAAAAAATCAACTTCTATAAATTTGACCTAATTTCGTAGTGTAGACATACCCTCATTCTGAGCTCCAAAAAGGTTTAATAATGTCTTATATTTTAAGTGATGGACCTTTTTTCCTTTCACAATTCAAAACAGCTTAGATTGAGGTGCTCAGGTTCTTCCACACACTCTATGCTGACCTGATCTACCCATTTTCAGATCAATTTGACTTTTCTTTAAAAACTTCAGAGAATGCAATATGTGGCTTTAAATGGAAACGTGGGTGAAAGCTTAATAATATATTCTCTTAAAAATTACTGTACATGTATTCAGAGGTTATTAATACAGTGCTATATATGCTACTGTGCTCATATCCTATTTGGTTGTGTTACTCTTTTTCTTGTTACTTGTTTTCTGGTGCATTTGTTTGAACAAAAATGTGATGCTGACATATTAATGTAGCTGAGACCTGACTGAAATGAGCAATTAACACCTGAAGGGAAGTCTCATTTCTTGGAGGATAGAATTAGAGAGGTAAACAGAACATTGGGTTTAAAAAGAATGTCTGAGCCAACTAAGATAAGAGGGAGAACATCTAGGGAGCCATTTACTAACAATGGACAAAGTAAGTTAGACATTTAGAAATTATGTAACGATCAGGTTGTATATAAACAGTATACTGACAGAGCAAGCGGTACAGAGTCCTGCAAAGTGACCAAGACTATCCAAAAATGTATGATCTAAGAAATAGTAAATGCCACGAGACAGGTAAATGTATATGAAGGGAAAGTGCTTCTGTGTAACTTTTGATTGTGGTATGCTCTAGACTAGGGATAGTCAATTATTTTTTGTCAAGGTACAACTTTCTTGGTCAAGGTATAATCAAGGTCCAGACTCCAGTGAAAATAATAAAAAATAATGATAATAATAAAGTAAAGTAAATAAAAAGATTTCAGGGTTCATACAAGTGTCCAGATTTGGTCCACAGTCCACCTATTGATTACCCGTGTTCTAGACCCACTCCTAAGTTTCAGTCTGATCAACTCAGCATAGCTTTGTTGTATACCAAATAAAGGAACCTGAGTAAGAAAATCTGGAGTCGAACTGGTTTCTTGGATCCCAGAGACCTGGGCAAAGTGTTTGCCCAGACCTGAACAAGCTGTTCTGGATGAACTGAGGGGAATCCAAACACGTCCATGTATATTCCCACCGGAATTGTTTTCTCACTAACTCACGTTGAAGGCAGCGGGCTTGTTACAAGCCCAGGACAAACATGTTGGAAAGTTGTCCCGGGCACCTCCTAGCCTAGGCTCTGACAGGGCGGCGAGAGTGACACGGCCGGCCGCGTCCCTGGCAGAGGAAAACCCAGCCAGCCTGGGCTCTGCGGGGCTGCTCCCCCGCCTGGGAGGGAGGATGGGAGAGGCTGGGGGGGGGGAGGGCCCCGTGACAGAAGCCGGGCCCCCCGCAGAGGCAGGGACCCCAACCCCTGCGGCCTCCCAGAGGGGGGCTCAGCCAGGCGGGAGGGGGAGCCCGGCGGCTGACAGGCGCTGCCCGCGGCGGGGCCGGCGCCGGGGCCTGCCTCGGTCGCTACCTTGTAGACGTCGCCGTAGGTGCCGCTACCGATGCGCTGGATGAGCTCGAAGTCCTCCTGCGGGTTCCGCCGGGAGAGGTCGCGCACCCGCCCGACGCTCATGGCGCCGCCGAGGCCGGGGGCCCCGCTCGGTCACCGCCGGGGCCGGCTGGCGGAGGGGGGGACACCGAGGAGCGATCACCGCCGCCCCCCGGCCTGCTCAGCCAACATGGCGCACTAAGTGACACCGTGCGCATGCGCCCACTCGCGCGCCTCTGGCCCCCGCGACCAGAGACACGGGGCGGGGACGCTACGGCCCAGCGCGCGCATGGGGCGGGGCGAGGAGAGCGGCGCGCGCCCCAAACTCAGCGGCTCAGTCCCGCCCCTGCTGCCCACGTGTCTCCCAGCTGGCGGCGGGCGAGCTGTCAGCAGAAGCGGGGCGAGCCTGGGGCTCGGGCTCGTCTAGTAACTGAGAAACCAACGCACAAGCCTGGGGTCAGTCCGCTCTCCATTCCCCGGGCTGCCCTGACCCACTCCCAACCCCCGGCCACACCAACCCCCCAACTCAACAAGGCCCCGTCCTGTTCCCCCGGCCACACTGACCCCCGTCCACTCCCAACAAGACCCCGTCCCAGTCATTGCCTCAGGTTGCACTAACCCCCTCCCCTACACCCAACAAGGTCCTGTCCTGCTCATTGCCCCCTACCGGGCTGACCCTACAACCAACAAGAGACCCCATCCCACTCATCCCAGGCTGTACTGGTCCTAAACCCAACAACCCATCTCCCCTTGCCAACCCAATCCGTGCTGGCCGCTGTGGCCAGCAACATCCCATCCCTTTTCACTGGCCTTGCCTGCGGCAGTTTCATTCTCCCCCCACTCGCTTTCCTGGGCAGTTGACCCCTAAACCCAGCAAGACTCTATCCCCCTCAAACAGCCCAGGTTGCTCTGCCCCAGGCCTGGTCTACACTACAGAGATAGGTCGATGTAAACTGCCTTGCATCAACCTAACTCTGGAAGTGTCTACACTTAAATATAGCTCCCACCAGTGTAACCACCTCGCTACGCCAACATAATAATTCCACCTCCACAAGCAGCGTAGAGTCAAGGTCAATGTAGTTAGTCAATGCATTGTCCGTTTTTCACTGTGTTACTTACATTGATTGTTACTGGCTTTCAGGAGCCATCCCTCAATGCCCCGCACTGACAGTACAATCGATACAAGCCCCCCTGTTGAGGACGCACACCACTGACACAAGGAGCAAAGTGTAGATATGCATGAACAATGTAATTACTGTGGCAGCTGTATGCCGACATAAGTTAGGTTGACTTCATTTTGTAGTGTAGACATGGCCCCAGCATACAGCACTCAGTATTAAATCAGCAAGCACAGTGGTTCTCAAACTTTTGTACTGGTGACCCCTTTCACACAACAAGCCTCTGAGTGCAATCCCCTTATAAATAAAAAAACACCTTTTTAATATATTTAACACCATTATAAATGCTGGAGGCAAAGTGGGGTTTGGGGTGGAGGCTGACAGCTCACGACCCCCAGTTTGAGAACCCCTGAGCAAGCATAACTGATCCCAGCCACACTCAGACCCTGTGAAATTTGGTAGCATGGAACAGCCCAGCAAGACTACCTGTACTTCTTTCCCCAGTTCTATTTATACTACAGCACTTTGTGGGCACAACATTAAACACAGCAGCTCTCCAGTCACCCGTAGAGTTTCCCAAGACAAACAGGAGAAGGGACCAGAATTCAAAGGGAGAAAAGAAGCAGGAAAAAAAAAACTATGATCCCTGTGACTCCCCCTTCCCCACCCCAGCTGTGAGCATCCTTCACACATGGATGAGAAAGACCCTGTGACTCTCCCCACAGCTGTGAGTGTCCTCACACACTTACAGGGGGGACCCTGTGGCTCACCCCAGCTATAAGCGCCCCTCATACATTCATGCATGGGATGTGTCAAGCTGTCTGGAGTGGCTCATGAGCATAAGTACCAACCTTAGGGCCGACTATTAAGAAGTAGGGCACAAACCCTAAGTTGGCTGTAAGTTCTATATTTCAGGCATTACAACAACCTCAACACAGAGTCACTGACAGTCTGCAGGAGAACTCCAGTCTGTCTTGCTACCCAGATAAGCTTGCCATTACAATACATGGTCCCTTACACCAAAAATCACAACAATACTCAGGTTACTTCCAGTCCCATTACCCTGGGTCAATGCACTTTAGATCCTACACCAAAGACACTTGTAGCCACTCCTATAATAAATTAACTAAAGATTTATGAATTAGGAAAAATAAATAAGAGTTATTTACAAAGTTAAAGCAAGTAAACATACCACACAAATTACTTACAATCTTAGATTCCAAACTGTCATAGAAGCTGCAGTAATATGCAAGCTGTATATGTCCTCTAGGGCTAACCCAAGCTGAATATCCGGGGATCCCTTGCTTATGCTTAGAAGTCTTGCCCTCTCCCTGAAGTCCAGGCTGCATAGGGATAACATTTTTTTCTTATCAGAGGGGTAGCCGTGTTAGTCTGGATCTGTAAAAGCAGCAGAGTCCTGTGGCACCTTATAGACTAACAGACTATTGGAGCATGAGCTTCCATGGGTGAATACCCACTTCATCCGATGCATGCAAGCCTTTTATTGATGCCTGAATGTGCCATTAACTTGTCTTATTTGCATCTTCATGTCAGGGATTTTTATTCTGTTCCCCCAGAGCTCAAGCTGATGGGATGAGTTTCTATGCACCACTCCTCTTCACGGGTGTGGGGGGAAGCAATCAACAAAGTTTTTGTCCTCTGATGTTCCACAATGTCTTGTCTGGTGTCTGTGGGTCTTCTTTTGTTGGTGAGGAGATAACACTTCCCTGTGGCAAACTAGTATTTCACACTTGTTAATGCTTCTCTCCTAACTATGGGGGTTTACAATTTTAGAGCAAATACTTTTACAGGTACAGAGCAAATACTTAAATATTATCTTGTAGCATGGGACAAAGATATTATAAGTGAGATTACTGCATGCAGCAACTTACAAGCATTTCATAAAGTCTGAACACTAAATACATTTTCATAAAGCTAATAACTATTTTAACAATACTAACACAGAGATGAGCCAGACTGGTTTACAGCAGTGCAACTGTCAGTGTTCAGTGATGCCTACGGGGCGCTGGCATGAGCTGGCACCTGACCTGCAGCATCACATGGGGTCCCTCACACACTCATGGGAAGGTCTGTGATTTCCTCCAGCCAGGAGTGCCTCTCACACACTCACAGATGGGGGGACGCTCTCACTCCCCCACCCCTCTGAGGCCACTCACACAGTCATGAGGGGGACCATGTGACTCTCCCATCTGTGAGTGACCCTGACACACTCATGGGGGGGGAGCCTCTGACTCCTCCCAGCCGTGAGTTCCCCTCACACACCCATGGAGAGAGACCCTGTGAGAGGGGACCCTATGACTACTTTCTAACACACTCACTGGGAGGACCCTGTGACTTTGCCCCTCACAAACCCAAAGGGGAACCCTGTGACTCCACCCCTCACACACCCAAGGGTGGGGGGCCCTGTGACTTCACCCCTTACACACCTATGGGAGAGGATCCTGTGACTCTGCCCCTCACATGCCCGCAGGTGGAGGGACCCTGTGACTCCACCCCTGACACACCCACGGGTGGGGAGAACCCTGTGACTTCACCCCTTACACACCTATGGGAGAGGATCCTGTGACTCTGCCCCTCACATGCCCACAGGTGGAGGGACCCTGTGACTCCATCCCTCACACACCCAAGGGGGGGGGCCTGTGACTCCGCCCCTCACACACCCACGGGTGGAGGGACCCTGTGACTCCCCCCCTCAGACAGCCACGGGTGGGGGGACCCTGGGGCTGGTCCCGGCCCCCCCCCCCATCCCGGGGCGCAGAGCGCGGGAACCGGGCGGGCCCGTGATGGCTCTGGGCAGGGGGCGGCGCGGGGGGCCGGTGCGGGGCGGAGCCGGGCTCGGAGGGAGCAGCCCGGCTCCCCCTGGCGGCCGCGCGGGGGCCGGTGCGGCGGCGCCGCTGTCCTTTGTGCTGCAGCCGGCATGTGGCCGGGCTGTGGCGGCGGGCGCCCGGCGGCGTGAGGGCGGCGGGCGGCGCGATGGGGCGCAGGCGGGCGCTGGTCAGCGCGCTCAGCCTGTGCCTCAGCCTGTGCGCCCTGGGGCTGCTGCTCAGCGCCCTCCTCACCGACCACTGGTACGAGACCGACCCCCGGCGGCACCGCGCCGGCTGCGAGCGCCGCGCCCCGCGCCCCCGCCTGCCGCCCCTGCCCCTGCGCCGCCGCCTGCCCCGCCGCGCCGGGCCGCCCCCCGCCGGCCCGGAGCCCGCTCGCTGGCCCGCGCTGCCGGGGCTGGGCGTGCTGCAGTCCGGCTGCGCCCGCCCGCTCTTCGCCACCCACGCCGGCCTGTGGAGGAAATGCTACTCCCGGGGCATCGACCCGGACCTGGACAGCCTGGTGGAGAGAGGTGAGCGAGCGCGGCGCGGGGCAGCGGGCACCCTCCGTGCGGCCACTGTGCGCCAGGCACCCCCTGCACGGCCACTGTGCGCCTGGCACCGCCACCGCCACCCCCTGCACGGCCACTGTGCGCCTGGCACCGCCACCGCCACCCTCTGCACGGCCACTGTGCGCCTGGCACCGCCACCGCCACCCCCTGCACGGCCACTGTGCGCCCGCCACCCCCTGCACGGCCACTGTGCGCCTGGCACCGCCACCGTCACCCCCTGCACGGCCACTGTGCGCCTGGCACCGCCACCCCGTGCACGGCCACTGTGCGCCCGCCACCCCCTGCACGGCCAGTGTGCGCCTGGCACCGCCACCGTCACCCCCTGCACGGCCAGTGTGCGCCTGGCACCGCCACCGTCACCCCCTGCACGGCCAGTGTGCGCCTGGCACCGCCACCGCCACCCCCTGCACGGCCAGTGTACGCCTGGCACCGCCACCGTCACCCCCTGCACGGCCAGTGTGCGCCTGGCACCGCCACCGCCACCCCCTGCACGGCCACTGTGCGCCTGGCATCCCCACCATCACCCCCTGCACGGCCACTGTGCGCCCGCCACCCCCTGCACGGCCACTGTGCACCAGGCACCCCCTGCACGGCCACTGTGCGCCTGGCACCCCCTGCACGGCCACTGTGCGCCTGGCACCGCCACTGCCACCCCCTGCACGGCCAGTGTGCGCCTGGCACCCCCTGCACGGCCACTGTGCGCCTGGCATCCCCACCGTCACCCCCTGCACGGCCAGTGTGTGCTTGGCACCCCCTGCACGGCCACTGTGCGCCTGGCACCGCCAGTGCCACCCCCTGCACGGCCACTGTGCGCCTGGCACCGCCACCCCCTGCACGGCCACTGTGCGCCTGGCATCCCCACCGTCACCCCCTGCACGGCCAGTGTGCGCCTGGCACCGCCACCGCCACCCCCTGTACGGCCAGTGTGCGCCCGGCACCGCCACCGTCACCCCCTGCACGGCCACAGTGCGCCTGGTACCGCCACCCCCTGCACGGCCAGTGTGTGCCTGGCACCGCCACCCCCTGCACGGCCAGTGTGCGCCTGGCACCGCCACCGCCACCCCCTGCATGGCCACTGTGCACCCGCCACCCCCTGCACAGCCACTGTGCGCCTGGCACCGCCACCCCCTGCACGGCCACTGTGCACCCGCCACCCCCTGCACGGCCACTGTGCGCCTGGCACCCGCACCGCCACCCCCTGCACGGCCACTGTGCACCTGCCACCCCCTGCACGGCCACTGTGCGCCTGGCACCCCCACCGCCTGGCACCCCTGCACGACCAGTGTGCGCCTGGCACCGCCACCCCCTGCACGGCCAGTGTGTGCCTGGCACCGCCACCCCCTGCACGGCCAATGTGCGCCTGGCACCCCCACTGCCACCCCCTGCACGGCCAGTGTGTGCCTGGCCCCCCCTGCACGGCCACTGTGCGCCTGGCACCCCCACTGCCACCCCCTGCACGGCCACTGTGTGCCTGGCACCCCCACCCCCTGCACGGCCAGTGTGTGCCTGGCACCTCCACCCCCCGCACGGCCACTATGCACCTGGCACCTCCCCCTCCCCTGCACAGCCACTGTGCGCCCGGCACCCCCAACACCACCCCGTGCATAGCCAGGATGCACCCGGCACCCCCAACACCACCCCCTGCACGGCCAGTGTGTGCCTGGCACCCCCAACACCACCGCACTGTGCCATCACTGCCCAGGCACTATGCGCATCCAAATACCATGTATCCCCTGATCTAGCAATGCATTGGCACTGTGCACCCTTAATGCACCATGCACCCACATCCCCTATGCATGGGTACTATGGATTATGCACCCCTTAATAAACTATGCACCTCCTTACCCACCAATCCACATGCACCTTGCATCCTCTCACCCACCAGTACACAGGCATGGTGCACTATGCACCCCCCTCATCCCTCAGTGCATAGGAACCGTGCATCCCCCAATGTGTCATACACCTCCCTTACTCTTTAAAGCACAAGAACTTCTCCTACTACATGTGCACCATGTGCCCCGTAATGCACCATGCATCTCTTCTCTCTCTCAGTGCATCAGGTACTCCACTCATGCACAGGGTCCACATACCTCCTCTTCTCCCATGCACAGGTACCATGCATTCCAGTTACTCCAGTGCACAAGAACCATGCACACCTTTATATCGGTACATGGGCACCATGCACCTCACTTCCCCCCGCAGCGCATGGGCACTGTACACTCCCAGGTGCAAAGGAACCATGTAACAGCTTGCGTTCCCCCCGCAATGCACTTTCAGGTACTAAGGCACCACTCTTTCTCTTCAGTCCTGCCCCATACGCAGGCACTATAAACCCTTTCTCCATCTCCAGTACTGGGACTCCAGTGCGCTCAGCCCCCACAGTGCACCCACACCATGTATCCCTTTCTCTCCCTCCAGTGTGGGGGCACCATGCACTCCTTTTCTCCTCTCCCAGCCCCAGAATATACAGGGAGTAGGCTCCCCTTCTCTAGACCGTTTTGCCTCTCCTTCCTGTTCCCTCTGACATGCTGGCACCATATATGCTCTTTTTACCACCAATGAGCATACTCCCACGCTAGCCAGGCCCACCTGTGGGGAGACAGCGTGTGACACAGACTCAGGATGAAACACACAACAATTATTCATGCAAGCAACTTAAATTGCAGTAGGACTCCTTCCTTTACTGTATATGCCTCTTCCCATAACCTCGTCCTTATGGTTCTTTATTTCTGATGTTAATAATTTTCAGTAATGACAGTGAAGGGCACCAGCTTTGCATGGGATAAAGTTATTTTTCAGCCTGCAGTGAATGACATGCTTCAAAATGAGGGATGTTTGAGAGGTTATGCCAACATATAAAATGGCACCATACGCTCGGCTTCCCCTCCACTGACACAAATACGCTGGCACGAGCCACCCTCTCGCCTCCTCCCCCTCAGTCTGCTGTGTCGGGGGGGCGGGGGCGAGAGGGAGGATACATGGGCATAGAGTATTGTCTGAGTGTTGATGAGTGATAATTAAGGCTATGTTTTAGTCACAGGTATTTTTAGTAAGTCATGGATTTAGTAAAAGTCATTGGCTACCAATGCTTTATGTGCAGGAGTAGCTGGCTACTCTCTACAGTAGCTGCTCTTCTGCTGCTCCCACAGTTATGCTACTGTGTACGTCTGAGTATATGCTGTCTAATATTAAGCAGGCCATTTTTTGTTACTTCTCTTTGTACCTGAAGCAGCCTTCAAAGGCCTCCTGTACATCTCCTCTTTGTGTAAAAATCTGCACTGGTCCTCTAGTAGAACCTCTGTTCCTCCTTAGTGAAAAAAAGAAATGTAGCCCAGATAATAACACCTCTGTCCCTTCAGAAATTAAAAGGAATAGTCAATAGACATTTGCATCATTTGTCACCCCAATCTGAGATGTGACTTTTCTGCTTCCTCCCTTTATTGTCACCTGTTAAATTAGACCTTTGTAAAACAGCCAAGCCTTTTGTCACATAGACATGGGCTAATATTCTTCTTTAGTACATACTGGGAAACAAAGATATTTGTTTTATGTTGCAGCAATAGATTAAACATTTTCAAACTACACATATTGACTTAATGCAGGTTTTTTATTTGGTTGGTTAGTTTTGTTTTTCCTAATATTTAACTTTGATATTATATAAGTAGATAATAAACCTTTTAATTACAGCAACAAATAATGTGTAATACACTATTTCATGCTCAAAAGGGTGGGAGGCATCACTTTATCTTCTGTAGCCACTTGTGTAGAGGAACAGGGTAGTTATATTGTTAACATTACGTGCAGTGAATGTTGCACAAAATATCTGTAACTTAATGAAACATTTCAGAGGTGTGCCTCGGAAGACACAAAATTTCATTTACCAGATCGGCCTGAGAATAAAGTAAATAGCTTTCATTATGGCAATGAAGATGCACATTTAAGTGCTGCAATTCATACCATCTTAAGCCAAGCAGTACAGTTGCAAATTAGTAGAGAAATGCAAAAAATAGATATTGCTTTAAGTGTTCTTATGCTTATACTCAGCAGACTCATTGTGACATTTCATTGCTTGTGCCTTTAGGGATAACATTTTGGATTTGGAGTCAGCTACACCCTAGAGCACATGCAAATACCTTCCCTGGGATGGATGTTGTATTTTCAGGGCCAGCCCTGCTCATAACCCATTCCCCATGTTTCTGTTTATAACCAAAATGACATTTTGTTCTCTGCAGACAACATTCTTGGCTTCTGATTAAAGTCCAAGGGCCAGCTCAGCTGGTGTAAATTGGCATCCCTCCATTGACTTCAGTGCAAATATGAAGATATACACCAGCTCAGGATCCATCTCAAAATGTCCCAGAGAGTATGTTTCAATATTAATATGTACAATCACAAAGGCCCTGCATTTCCTCTCACTCTCCAGTTTTACACTGGTGTGTCCATCCCGTTAACTCTTGACTAGCATGAGAGGACCTTTTATCGATATTCCCATAGAGTTGAACTCTAACCTAAGCACATAATCATTGTATCTGCAGACAGGTAACTTTTTCCTTTCCAGAAACATCACCTCTCTCTCAGGCATAGGCCTCTTTCCTGAGACTCATATTAACTGTGATAGGCCTTGTCTACACTGCCATTTTACAGTGCTGAAACTTTCTCACTCAGGGGTGTGAAAAAACACCCCCCCCCGAGTGATGTAAGTTTCAGTGCTGTAACGTGCCAGTGTAGACAGTGCCCCAGCGCTGGGAGCTATTCCCCTCTCTCCTAGCGCTGGTGCCGCAACTACACAGCCACCTGAAAGTGCTGCCATACCCTGAGTAACAAATGCATTTACAGTTGCTTACCTCTTCAGAAAAAACACCTTCACCTTTGCAGCATAGTTAAATTCAGATCATGACCTTGCAGCCCATTATTTTTCATATGCTGTCTCCGTTTAGTTAAAAGGGTTTAATCTGTTTTAATAGTAAATTAAACTAAAAGGACTGAGGTCACGTCACCTCACTGGCTAGGTGCTGGTAGAAAGGGTTCACAAGGAAGGTTCCAGATCCTCCAAGGTATTTAGGCACCTGACTCTCAGTGAAACCGATGAGAGTTGGGCCCCTAACCACCTCTGAGGATGTGAGACAAAGTTTACATATTGGGTTCAGCCATCTCCTTCCTTGACTCCATTGCCCTGCAGCTCTCATGCTTCCTACAATTCAGCACCTCTCCCACTAGCCTGGCTGTCCTCTGACCTGTCCATGATGCCCTTGGCGAGGGGGGGAGTCTTACTCCATCCCTTTCCTGGGCGATTCACTTTCAGCTCCTGGTGTAACCAGTTTAGTGTCATTATTATTTATATTGCAATAGTATCTTGAGGCCCTGACCAAGAGCAGGCTTCCTTTGTGCTGGACACTGTATGCACACACACAAACACACACAGTAAAGAAAGGTTACTTACTGGTAACTCTTGTTCTTTGGGAGTTCCCTCTGTGCATTCACGCCTGTGGGATTGACTCCCTCTCCTCTTGGCATGTGCACTTGAAGCAGGGCGCATTAGCCCACAAGTGGGAAATGCACAGAGCCCCGCAAAGAAGAAACACTCCCTGCCCCAAAGAGCTGACAATCTAAATAGACAAGACAGATGCATCTGACCCAGGCCCTGCCCAGGGACAGGCTGCTGCAGTGTGTCTGGGGCTGAGTCGCTGCAGGTGCAGCTTACGGAATGCGTTGGTGAGCAAGCAGCCCTGGTCCAGCTGCGGGTTTGCCTCACAAATACCACAGAATTGCTCATGGTTTCTCTGTCACAAAGCCTTTCAGTGGTGCTATGCAACCTGTCACAATGTCACTGAGCTTAGAGGATAAGGGCTGGATCCTGCCAAGTGCTGATTACTCCAAGCCCCAAGTGAAATCAGTGAGAGCGCCCAGCACCTTGCACGATAAGACTCTAAGAACAGCCATGCAACTGCGTGTCAGGGCAGTACACTGGGCACTTCAGCTTCCTTGCAATGGAGCCAGATTGCCTTGTTGCAAAGCAAACACGGGGTTATCTGTAGGGGGCCAGGTACTGGCAGGGCCCATGCAAGGAAGTTTCGCACCCTAGGCAAAACTCCCACTTTGCGCCCCCCCAGCTAACCCCGCCCAACGCCCCAGTGGCAGCTAACCATGCCCACCTGCCCCTCCCACCCAAGGAGGGCCCCCCCGCGGCAGCTAACCCCACCCGCCGCGGCAGCTAACCCACCCCTCCACCCGGGGAGCCCCCCTCACAGCAGCTACCCCCCTTTGAAAGCTCCCCCCCACGACAGCTAACCCCGTCCCCCCTCCACGGCAGGTAGCCCCTTCCGCCGCAGCTAACCCCGACCAGGGAGCCCACCCCAGCTCTCCTCCGCTGAGCAAGCCGGTGCTGCTCTAATTCTCCTCCCCTGCCAGGCTTGCGGGGCAGAGTGGAGGAGACTTAGAGTGGGGGCTGTGTGCTCAGCGGAGGAGGCAGAGTGGAGGTGATCTGGGGCGAGGAGCTGTTCCCCTGTGCACCCCCCCCCGTTACCGTGGGCAGCCCTCCCCGCCCCCCACCCCAGCTCACCTCCACTCCACCTTCTCGCCTGAGCTGGCTTTTAGGTGCCCTCCACCACTAGGCGGCCGCCTAGTTTGCCTCAATGATTGCACCAGCCCTGGGTACTGGCTGTTAAAGCAACAGCCCTTTTTGGGGAGTGCCAGGGAACACCGCCAGTGGTGGATCTTGTAGGCATTTGTTCTGCTGAGAGCATAGCCAAACAGGGTGCCTCTGCATGTGCTGTGGGAGCGCACACAGGAGAAGCAGCTGCTACATACTGTGACGGGTGCATCATATGTTTTCCCACCCATCACAGATTCACAGGATCGGTGCTATGTCCCCAGCTTTGGATCAGTCTCTAGGAGGAACCCCTTCAGTGTGCCAGACCCCTTAGGGGTCTCCCTTTTCCTCCAGGGTAAGCCACATGGCTTCACTGCCTCCTTAGACTGGACTCTGGGCCTGCAGAGCCTCTGCTTCATACCGTGAGCTCCATTCAGCGAGTCCAGCTGAGACAGATCCCTGA
Organism: Mauremys mutica; assembly: GCF_020497125.1. Classification (NCBI taxonomy): domain Eukaryota; kingdom Metazoa; phylum Chordata; order Testudines; family Geoemydidae; genus Mauremys; species Mauremys mutica. Next base: position 207,242,118 of record NC_059074.1, on the reverse strand, counting down.
CGGAGACATGTCCACTCTGCAGGATTCATGCACCTCGACCATTATTTGCAGCGATGCTCACCCAGCGTTGTCCAAACAGCCGGGTTTATTAGTCATCTGGACACAGCATAGGAAGTCCTTAGGGTAGTGTAGAGAACTGAAGGTTAAAGCTCTGGTTACCCCAGAGCCCAGCCAAGCTGTAGGGAACCCCTTGATTCAAGGTCTCACTCTGTGTCTGACCTCCTTCGTCAGACCCAGGTGAGTCCCAACTCCTTCCAGCAGCCAACACTTATCACCCAACCTTGTACCTCTCCAGTCCTTTGATCTCAAGCTGGGGGGTTGTTGTTCTCTAAGGAGAGATGGGGAAGTCCTTATCCAAGAGTCATTGGTTGCTAGGTGTCAATGTCCCGTCTGTATCCCATTGACTTTCAGTGAGATTAGGGCACCTAATTGCCTGCATCTCTTTTGAAAAATGGACTTAAGCTCCTAAATCACTTAGGTGCATTTGAAAATTTGATCCCATGTTCCTGGGTCCTTGTGGGTCTGGGTCCCCTCCAGCGTCTCGTGGGGGGAGAGGGCTGCTTAGGAAAAGGCCCCAGAGTGAACACAGAGTAGCGGGTGGGTGGGTGCACATCCATGCGCGCGTGAACTCTCCCAGACTGAGGAGCTTGCACATCTCTCACTAGTATCAAGCTTCTGCCATTTGTAGGGAGAGGGGGCACTGGGTGTTCAGAACTGGAAGTGCAGGGTAGAAGCTGTGGGCACAGGGAGAGCAAATGGGGAGAAGGAAGTGTGGACTAATTGTATTAAAAGACAATTTTCAGCCTAGCTGTCAATGTTTAACACAGTGTTCTCTGGGGGAACCTGCTTGGTTTTTAGCCGGCAGGTTAATGAAGTCTCTTTCTTCCTTTCCTGAAGGTATTGTTCAGAGATGCACAGCTGTCAAATACCACTTCTCCCAGCCAATGCGCTTACGAAACATTCCATTCAACTTAACCAAGACCATCCAGCAAGATGAGTGGCATCTGCTTCGTAAGTACACGAATTGTCAGCTCTCATCTGGGGACGCACAAGTTTCTCCATAATTCTGTCAGTGTTTCACATGAAAAAGCAAGAGAACGCGCTGGTCTGTAGATAGGGTTTGCCATGCTGAATCAGATCAGGGCTCTGTCTAGTCCAGTAACTTCTCTCTGGCCAGTGGCCAGTATCAGATGCTTCAAAGGAAGGCATAAGAAATCCCATAGTAAGCATATATGGAATAACCTACCTACAGGTAAATATCTTCCTAGCCCCCATCCTTTACAAGTTGGCTTATGCCCTGAAGCACAGCTGTTTATATCCCGTCTAAATCTTTTTTTAATTTTAAATCTCATCTGATGTAGCTCTGGATGTTCTTGTTATTTATATAGTTGGTCAGTCTTTTTTTGATTCCTGGTAAACTCTTGGCCTAAATTATAATTTGTGGCAATGAGTTCTACAGGCTAACTGCGCAATATGTAAAAATGTATTTGTTTCTATCTATTTTAGATTTGTTGCCTCGCAATTTCATTAGATAGCTCCTCATTCTGTGTTATGAGAAAGGGTAAATAGGAACCAACCCCTGGTTTAATTTTTCTGTACAGCTCACTAGATTCTATACCTCTGTCAAGTCCCCTCTTATTCCTTTCCTGTCTAAACAATCCCAATCGTTTCATTCTCACTCTAAAGTTAATTTTTTTTCATGCCCCTAATCCTTCTTGTTGTCTGTCTCTGAACCACTTGTTCTCTAAGATAGAGTGACCAGAACTGGTATTCCAGGTCAGGTTACATCGTTGGTGCAGGTAGTGACATTAGAACACTTTCAGTATTACTTTCTGTTCCATTGCATCTGCATCTAAACATGTTGTTTGCTCTTTTAACCATTGCTACCCACTGAGGAGGGTTGTTTGTTTAGTCAGCTATCTACTCTGGAGCCCACATCTTCTTCCTGAGTGGTTACAATTAATTTAGAACCCAGATTTGCCTATGAGTGGCTCGAAAGATTCTTCCAATATGCATTACCTTGCATTTGCCAACAGGGCTTGTAAATAGTTCCTTGCCACTCTCTTTTTTGCTCTCAGCAAAAGGGTGGTGTTTAATCTCTGCTCTACTTCTGATATGGAAGCAGATTTAAGAAGAATCACGGCTGGTTTTCTGGGCATGGCAGCTGCTGTTCTTCTCTGTGGATGCATCGTAGCGGCAGTCAGTTTCTTTTGGGAGGAAAGCCTCACGCAGCACGTGGCAGGCCTTCTATTCCTTATGACAGGTATTGTGCCATCTTTGTGTACTAATTACAAACAAAGCCCTTGATTAGGTTTCTCTTTGGCAGACTGTGCTTGTTATCCATCAGCAGAGAACACCTTCCTTTGATCTTTCCAGTTAGAACTGACTTTCCACTGCAGCTATTCGGGCAGACGTCAAAAAAGCAGGCAAGATTTTTCTGAATATTGTATGAATACAGAAAGGGACCATTTAATTTCTTCTTCCAAAAAAGGGAATAAAAAGATAGTCCTTCACACCTGCATACCTGTGCCTGGGAGAAAGAAGAGGTAAGAGCACTTCATTACAGCGCTTACACAGACTGCAAACTCTAGGACCAGGTGTGCAGGGGCAAGTGGGCATGGTGCCATTGCTTACTTCCCTGCTTGAGCATGTGGATGGGGAAGAGTGGGCAGAGCGTTGGTCCCTTGCCTTCAATTTACCAGCCAGCAAACCTGAGACAGCATGGGAGGGTGTCATAATTTGCTGGGAAATGATTTCTTTCCAAAGCAAAGAGGGAGGCTGAGACTAAATTGTGTTTGAGTTACAACGTCTGGCAGGGCTACTCCTGGAGGGGTGCAGTTTACACCCCTTCTTTTGCACAAGACTGGGTCTAACGGCAAAATCTATCCCTAACTTCATGTTAGTGGGGAAGACTAGGGAATAGGTTCCCCTCCCCCCCATTCCTTCTTCTTAACTCTGGCCTTAAAACAACAAAGGAGAAGTCTAAATTACAACAAAAGCAGCAGTTGTTTAGTTAAGTCAGTGTAACAATTTTATTTTTGTCCAAGTCATTTATAACTTCTTGAAACTTTCACCCCTCAGGTTACCATTTTCCATCATTGGCCTTTTCCTAAAAATGAACTTTTTGGGGAAGTTTGAGGGAAAGTGTTCAGCTGTTTTTTCAGAGTGAAGGTGACCAGGTGTTATTTAGTTCGTATTATTAAAAATAAAGGTCTTTGCCATTTTTTTTTGCAAATAGCAAAAATGGCAAAGGATAGGAAAGGTTAAATTCATTGTGGGAAAAGCCCTTAATAAGAAGAAATTATTTTTCCTGGTCTGGAGGAAATGTATATTGATTTGACCAAATTATAAACCTCTGAAAACCACATACTGAGCATGTAGATTTTATTTCGTAAACTTGTTAATTTTAAGCACCATAGATTTTATTCCATAAATTTGTAAAGTGCAAGCCTAAGGAAAAATGTATTGTGGCTGTATGTGTATAGCTAATTTCACTGCATAGTGAAACATCTAGCCCAATAGATTGCTGCCAACCCAGGAGGGACACTCTGGACAGGGAAACAGCTCCTGCAGACAGATGTGGAGTGGCTGAGAGACAAGCAGCTCACTCATATCAGAGCTGTGCTGGGGAAGGCTGGCTGGGGATGCATGGTTGAGTAAATTACATACATGCCCAGACTAGATTTTGTCAAGTGCATACAAAACTATTGCCTCAGCCAGCCCACCATGGATCTTGTGAGGTGCGATGGGGCTGCTCTCAGCCCCGGATTTTAAGGGGTGCAAGAAGAGGAGTCTCCAATCTGAATATGTTAAGCAGGCCTCATGAATCCACATGCAGGGCACTTAACACCCCTGCTCTAAAAGCATTCTCCTGGGGTAACAACTGCAGCAAACCTTAAACCACTTGTATAAACTGAGAGCTTTTTTCCAATTACAAGAACTTACAGGAACTACAAGAAGTTACATTAAGTTCATAATTAAAATATGGAGCCAATGCTCAAAGACTTCTATAGTCAGATAAGACCCTGAAACATTGTAACTGCCAGCATTAATACCACATGTTCTATCCAAGTAAGAAAACAGCTTTTGCCTAGTCTTTTGATTATATGAACTATTGTTTAACAGGGATGTGTTTGCTCTTTTATTTATCTCAGGCTGTATAACTCTACTAACCCTGAGAATGTTTTGTTTGCAGGAATATTTTGCACTATTTCTCTGTGCACTTATGCAGCAAGTATATCATATGATCTAAACCGCCTACCAGCATTCATATATAGGCTTCCTGATGATGTGGAACATGGATACAGCTGGTCTATATTTTGTGCTTGGTGCAGTTTAGGATTTATAGTAGCAGCAGGATGTCTTTGCGCTGCTTATCCATTTGTTAGCAGGACCAAGATTATTCATCTAAAATCTGCCAGAAACTCTTCTGTATGACTGCTTCTCAGAAGATGATCTTCTCTACCCTTGTTCAGTGACAGGTGAGCAATATTGTTCAAGGACTTACCCCCAAAAAAGTGAAAGGAAAGTTACGTTCAGGATTCTATGCACAAATACCTGCTCCTTCAAAATCTACCAGTCGGGAAACAAGAGGAGTTCTGTTCTGCTTTCTAGCTGTCTGAAATCAAATAAAGGAAACACCTTCCCAAGGACAAGAATAGTAGGAGTAGCAACTGCTTCAGTCAATATACTGTGTATACATGTGTCTGAAAGGAAATGAAGCTATTCACACAGGACAAGTTAAATGGTTGGGAAAAAGCTAGGATGAGAATTTAGGGCTATTTCTATTTTTCAAATGGTTGTAAATAAAGTAACTTATCAGAAGGGGAAAAAAAAATCATTGCCAGATGAGTCCAAGTCAGAAAAATATGCTTTTCTCTCTCTAGGATCATGCTTAATACACTTTAATGCAGCTTCTTCTGGACTTGAATTCAGGGGAGGGTTGTTAGGTTTTTGCTGTTGGATAGACCCAGTCTCTTCCCCTGTACCCCATATGAATGTTCTGTGTCAAAACAAGAATCCTGCTTGGTTTCATTTCCCTTTGTACTTTATAAGTAACCAAAAATGTTCATTATTTATATAGATGAGAGATTCATTCATTCCCACTGATAGTGTTGGAAGTTATCTCTGTTGTGAAGCTTCAGCATCTTTGTGTTAAACAATCCAGTAGTAAAACACCTCCCTCTGCGAACACTGTGTTTGTGTTGAGTAGAAGTTAGGGGGCTTAGAACTGGGTTCTCTCTTGAAGGTGGTGTAACTCAAAGCTGAATGTGAATCATTACAGCCGGCTTTCTAGTGATAGGGTAGTCACAGATCCAGTCGAGCACCCCTCCTGGTTCTCGCTAGACTGCTGTGAAAGGCAATCCAGCTTCTGGCTCCCAGGTTAAGCCTCCAGACTCTGAACAGAGCACCTAACACTGCCTTTGTGAGCACTACCTCCTCCTTCCCCCTCCCAGAGATGTAAGGATTCTTCATTTGCAACTGCAGCATGAAAGCACAGCACTGCACAATCTCACCAGCCTCCCTCCTTGCCCTCGGGCACTGTTCTGGGCTCAGACCTTTGTGAGTTAGCAGAAGGAACAGAGGCATTCGGGGACCAGTTGTCCCCTTTTGTAACTTCAAATGTTTGGGGGTAGAAGAGGGAGATTGTGCATTGCCAGACAGAACCCAAAGTTGGTGAGCGCCTCCCCCATCCCACAAGCATCAATGTACACAGGCAACTCCCTCCACAAACTACTGGTGAAGAACCTGTTCCTGTTTCCTTCCACTCTTAGGGCAAGTCCTGGAAAGCTGTGTGGCCCCTGTATGAAAGTGAAACCAACTATACCTTCCTTCTCACCAACACTGTATTGATACAGGCTTGCCCCAAGTGAGTGCTTGCTTACTCAGAGTAGAGTAGGTGTCTCTTTACAGCGGGATACTTCCTCATGTGCTTTAATAAAGAATGGTTTGAGGCTCTTTGCAAACTCAGGCAGACATCTCTGCATCAATTAAGTCTGGAGATCATGACATGACTATTTCTTTGCAACCAGAACAGCTAGAGCCTTTTCTGATAAAAGTGGAGCCTCTAGAGAATGAGTGAGAGGCTCATCTGCACACACCCCTCTGAAGAACAGTGTTTCAGGCTATTTGGATTTGCTCACAGCTATAGAATATTAGCAGCTAAGAAACGTTAAGGTACTAGGCAACCTCTGCCCACCCCCCACTTAGCTGCCATGGTTAATTAGCCCTTTGAACACAGGTCCTGGCAAGGGCGAGTGAAATAGCACACGAAATAGTAGCTTTGTGCCAAACTGCCTCTTGTATCATTTTTATTTTAGCTTACACATTTATCCATAGTCTTGACTGGTAATGCATCTAAAGTCACTGTACTAGAAAGTTTCCAGTTATAAGTAGCTAAATATTCCTTAACAAGGTCAGAGTTTTAAACAATATATGTAATGCTACAATAGTTTTAGGTAGCATGATCTCTAAGTAAGATACACACTTTTCTTAACACTCCATGAGCTTTCCCTTTAGGAAATACTTTCCTTTCCAGGATTTCTGTGGACTTTTACTCCCGGTAAAACTGACCAAATCTGACCCAGCGTGCGACCAGTTTGCTGCCACTTTAAATATAACCCGTCAAATGTGCAGAAGAGCATCATTGTGCAGACTTGCTCTAAAACTCTAAGGATCTTGTACATGACAGTGCCAAAGTTGTATGAGCTGGAGTCAGAGCAGAGATCTCTTAAGAAGTAAGAGAGACAGCTAGTGTTTCCACTTCTGTTCCCTTCTGTTCTCCACACTATGCAGCGCTGTCAAAGGTGGGATTCTTTGGGTAAAGATCAGTAGGGGAGAGGTTTAAGATTTCTTCCACTGATGGCCCATCATCTTCTGGTAGTATCTCTGCCTCAAACATACGCTGAAGCAAAGCATCAACTGTCCTGTACCCTGAGAAAAGAAAAAAAATACATTGGTTTCTATACTGACCTAGGCTAGTTAGCTAGTCCCTTGATTTACTTTATGCTCAAAGGCTGAGTGGTCGAGTCATTTTGGTGATCTGTTCCTCACTGGGTGACAAGTCACTGAGGTGTCTACCCTGCCGGTTTACATCCCCCAACAAACAAAGGCAGCTCTTTCAATCAGCATGTGTTATTTACCAATGTAAAAACATACATGTGAGAACCTCCCTCTGTAGGACTGGTCCCTACAACACATTTTCTAGTACTTCGTCCAATAACTATTTGAACATCCTGAACAAATCCACAGTGAAAAAGCAAACAGTTTTCATTAACTGCTGCCCTTTCAAGGGATTTTTTTTTTAAATGAAGCAGTTTTGATAGAACACTTGAAGAAGTAGGGAGCTCCATATGAGGCCTCTAGACTCAGGCTTTCAATCAGTTTGTGTGTTAAAACAGGGACTCCAGGCTTATAGTGAGCTTCAACTGGATTCACTAGGAAACAGCCAAGATACAGGGAGAGAGTTTCTGGGAGGGAAGGATGAGCATTAAACCAAGTGGTAAGAGTTGCAAAGAGTTACCAAAGAGCCTCAGCCAGGATAAAAGTGAAGTGGATACAAGGAGAAAGCAGCAACAAAGAGGCTTCCTAACATCTGGAGAAGCTGAACCACCAAGACTGTTCCTTGTGTAAGTAGCTACTGCAGGCAACGAGCTCGTGCTGTAAAGCCCAGAAGCTTGACAAAGAAAGTGCTATAATAAAAACAGCATAAACACTATTAGAATCTGACTGGGGATGCCAAAAGCCCCAAAATACATTCGGATTGGCTGTTGGGCCTGATGGTGCCATATTTAATCACAAACGTGGGCGTGCTCAGATGAAAGAGGTGCTGGGGGCTCAAACAATTTTTTACTTTCATAACTGACGCAGCAAGCATAGAGTTGCCGGGGCTATGAACTGCCAAGCCAAGAGCCCCGGCAAAAATTAAGCACTGCCAGTGCCCATCATACTTCATGGACGAGAAGATATCTGAGGGTTGGAAATATTCCTAAAGAGACTCCTTGATCCCAGGCTGCCATTTAAAGGGGATTTTGATGAAGTCTCTAGGTGGGTTTTAGCTGCAGAGAGACAGCTACACCTATATCAGCTTCCCCTGCCACCCCAATGCAGGGTGGCTCCCCTCCCTGCCTTGGGACCTGGAGTGCCCTGGAAATCTGTGTTTGAGGCGATCAGGGGAGAATTAAGGTTTTGAACAGCTCATCTCACCAGAAGTGGCTTCTCCTAGAGTCCCACTAAGCTTTCTTTTTTAAATGGTCAAGTTAACATGCCATCCTGTAATGGCGACTGTGCACGAGTAGGCTATTGGAGAGGGGCTCAGTTAGGTAGAGGCACACTGCACCTAACACACACCCCACAATAGCCTGTGAGGGCGCACTCACTGACTCATTGCTGTGGGCCGATTCATGCCAATTCACAGCAATTCAGTAAATCTGTTTGCCAGCCCCAGGGGTCTTCCAGCTGCAGTTCACCACCCTGGAATATTTGTAATCTCAAGAGAGACTTGACAGACAAGCAGAGAATTCAGCAGTGGATTTGTTCCCCAGAGAAGAGCCTTTGGGAATGGACTTACTTTTAGAAGCTATTTTAAACATCAGCCCTTTAGACTTTTTCTTGGTTATTTCTTCCCCTCCAAGGTCATTCTCACTGGTTTCCATGTTGTCTATTAGTTTACCATCACGTAGTTCTTCCCTTTAAATAAAAAAAATATATCCCTATGAAGCCACTTAAAAATGCACTCCAGTGCTCTCCACAAGTCCATGGACTGGACTGGCTCTCCCAGGCTCTTGCTATTGGGGCTTGGAGCCCCAGCAGTCCCTCCCCCAAAGGTCGCTCTGCATGCAAAGTGGAGCATGGCTCAGAATCAATGGAGCAGACCCTGCGATGCAGGAGCAGAACCCCCACACCTCTGTCAGGAGAGAAGGGAGAAGGAGAAAGCAACCTTTTCCCATTCTAACATACGACCAACTGCTGCTATTGACAGACTTTCAACGGGTCAGTGAAATGCCGGCCTCTTACAGCAAGGAGCAGGTGCCTGTCTGCCTCCCACCCCGCGACTGGGAATTAGCAGAGACGTCTGTCCAGAGAAGGTCTCATTTTAGCTGTTAGCCCCTTATGGGACAAGTCAGCTGCCTGAGTTCACACTCCTCTGCCCAAGCCATGTTCTAGGCTAGGGTTAAAGGAACTAACATCACACCTTCAATCAGAGCCCAGATGCCCACTGCAGCCTGTCTAATGGGGGAAACCGGACTGTCTCTGAATACAGTATCTAGAGCAGCCCGAGGCTGTTTTACTGATTTCACTAAAGTAGCTCCCTGAACACCCCTCTCTGCCAAAGGCAGGCAACGGATCTGTGCGCGCGGGAGGGAATGTGAGAGAAAGGGGAGGAGTGTAGGTAAGAGAGCCTATGCAGAAGAGTCACCTGTTCCTTTTCAAAGGCATCTGATCACCACAATGGTGGGGAGGCTACGAAATGGAACTGAACTCACCCAGGAGACTCTGGAAACCTAGATCAGATGCCTCAACTCTTGTATTTCTCAGGTGCAGATCACTAAGGACAATCCCATTACACTTTCCATCAGTAACTGGAGGTGTTGAGAGACCCACCCCCAAAGTACCACCTTTCCCCTGTAGTTTACTTACTCTTGGATTCCTACTCCCAGCTCTTGAATTTTCCTCTCAATGGCAGTTTCTACTTCGCTCTTTTCCAGGGAGTACTCCACAAAGAAAGCTTCTAGGATAAATGCTATGAGAATACTGAAGGGGGCGGGAGGGGAAAGACATGCTGTTTGTATAATCCTGCCTTTTATTAGTAACATGCCCAATGTTTTTGCAGAACAAGCCCGCGCATTATTAATGGATTTCTGCCATAGCAGACTGTGGAATTCATGGCCCATCAGTACACATCTCTCAGTGCCTACATACCGTGGAAATGCCCCCAGAGCAATAGATAACCCTTGCTATTTGCCAAAGACAACCCCCCTCCCCTCCCAACATGTCTTCATGGCCTGGCACTGAACAGGGATGGAGGAACCCGCAGAGTCCCAGTTAGATTTGCAGCTAGACAGTTTAATTCTTATTCTTTAAGATTCCAGCCCCAAGCAGCACTTTACAGAGTTAAGTGCTGTTGTCCATGAGACTCATTTAGGGCTTGCTGCCTCTCCCCTCCCCAAAGCATCCCCAATCCTTCCTCCACGGGGGAGACACAATCCTGCCTTCCTTCCTGACGTGTCTGTTTCATCTTCTAAGGAGGAGAAATCGCCCTTTTCATCAGTAAGGTGTCCCCCGTCTCAGTACCTCTTCATGCATCCATCAGCGGGAGGCATTTGCAGGGAAACCACCGTAACCCAGAGCCCAAGCGTATCATCCCAACCACAAAGCAGAGCTGCAGCCACCAGGCAGTAAGAGCCTCATGAACATATTACCTCAGGCCTTCAGCCTGCTGTGGCTCTCAGCCCCTTGCTTCCCCGCCCGCAAACAGATGGAAATGTCACTGAACTTACTTTATGATCATGATCACCACCACAATGTGGAAGGCAATGAAGTACAGCTTGGCAGCCTGATGAGTGACCAGGGCAAACCCATTGGCAAGAAGTATAAAGTTAAGGACTAGGACAGATAGGGAACATCTCCCTGCTGAGAACACCCTGCTTGGGACAGTCAGGATGACGACAAGACAAGACACATTTGAGCTTCCCTTGGTGACACTTCCTAGTTAAAAACTTTACTGAAGGGAATTAAGAGCTCATTTCTTTCTCCATTTTGACCCCATTGAAGTCAATGGTGTGGGGGTGTTTTTCCATTGACTTCTGTGGGCTCTGGATCGGACCCTGTGTTATAGATACGGAAAGGATATCATGCCACTGATTGACGACAGTTAGCTCCATCAGAACAACGAATGAAGATGTGATGTCATTGAAGTTGTTCTTGCAGTATTTGGCTCGAGCAAACAGAGAATCTTTTAAGGCAGGGTTTCCGCACTCCAGGGCATGATGGGCAGTGGAATTCCTGGGAAAGAACTGGATTTTCCCCTGGAATAGTTCCATGCCGATGATAGCAAACATGTAGTAAACCACCTAGGGAGAGAGATGGGAATGTCACATGACAGCTTTACCCAGCAGAGTACAGAAGCAGCTAGGATTCCACTATCAAATTCCCCAATGCACATTCCCCAATGCACTTCCCAGATTCTGTACCTAAATACTGGGCCACTTGAGCCAACTGTGGCTTCTCTCCAAGACCCTTTTTGAGGATGGCTGGTACTAGAAGATTAACAGAGACTCAGTCCAGGAAGTAGTGATTCTATACAAGGTTTACAAATAAACTAAGCACAGAGGGAGAAGAACTTTGAACTGGAATCTAAGTTGATGGAGGTGGGTTTTTCCAATTTATCATCTAATTTTATTATTTTGGGGGTGGGGGGGAGGGGAGAAAAGCACTGCAGCATCAAGCAGAATATTATATATCCTGAACTGGCAGCTAGGGAGAACCAGATCCTGCTAAATAGCTTTATGCATAAATAATCCTGAAAATATTCAGGTCCACACATGCAGCCTTGACTCTGGCCTGAGAGTGACCGCTCTGAAGCTTTATAGTTTGCCTTTTGAAGATAAAATCGGAATTCTAAGGAAGACAAGGTCATGCTACAGCAGGAACTGCTGCACTTCAGAGTTAGTGTCCAGGGTGCTTACCAGAGCCAGCCCACCAAAGGTCAGCATCGTCGGCACAATGTTTATGAGCGTATTCATGATGACCCGGAATCTAGAACAAGACAATTCATGAGACCCCCCGCAGGTTCAGACATTTATTTAAAGAGATATTCCAGGAATTCCTGATAGTTAGGGGACTCCATTGTTCAAAGAGGCACCATTTTGTTTTGCAGGGGCATGAGAGAGAGAAAAGTGGTGGCAGATCTCAGAGATCACTGGCCCATTTGCCTCTGCTGGTTGTTGGTGCCATTTCTCTGCCACTGTCCCACATTAATGCAGAATGGGGCTGGGGTGTAGGCTTGATCCTGTTTAACACCGTCTGCCTGCCTGCCTGCCCGCTGCTGGGCAGCCTTGTGTGGCTTCCCCACTTCACAGGGGCAGTGCTTGGTCTGCTCTAGTGGGCTCTCGCTTAGGTGTCTGAGTGAGTGGTGGGGCTTATTCCTGTTTGAGAAGAGAGCTGCTAGCGGCCCTTAAGCCTGGTCTACACTTGAGTTCCATTGGTACAAACTTTGTTGGGCTGGAGATGATGTGTCACCAACGTAGTGGTAAAATCCTTTAGCAAGGACAGAGTTTATGCCAGGATAAAGGTGCCTTATTCTAGTACAACTTATTCCCATATGGGAATGAGACTGACTACACTGGTATCAAAACCCCTTTGTAAAGCTGTGCAGCCCTTGTAAAGCCATAGGGCAGCATGGATACAGCCAGCTACACCAGTATTGCTTGTGTGTGTCACCAAGGGCTCGATCTACTCAGCTGAGCAGATGTTAGCTGGCTGGGAGACCCGGTCCCCTGCCAGCCTCTGGATCAGCTCAATGCAGTGGTAGAGGGCTGCAGCCCCATTACATTCTTTACCTTTGAATGCTATCCACAATCCTGATGAGACGGAGGACTCTCAGTATGAAGACAATATCCAGCACTTGCTGGCTATTGTATTGACTTGCTGAGGAAGAAAGCAGCACCAGCAGCTTTTAGCATACATGATCTCCAATACTTCCCTGTTTGCTTAAGACAAAGGCTAATTAAATCACTAGGCAAAGCACAGAAAGTGTCCCCCATCAGTCACAGTACAATAGCAGAATGAGACAGAGCCCTGAGATGGTTGTGCATCACAAGATGTTCTATTTCTATCATCCTCAAAGATGTGTGCACAATTCTGGTACATGACACTTCAGATTCTGACAGGGATGGGTGGTTTGTATTTCAAAACCCAAAATAAAACAAAGGGGTTTGTTTCTGCCCCCCTCCAACATAAGAGGTAGTATTTAATTTAAATGGATACCTTTCATCGCTATTACATACATAGCTGGAACGAACAAAAACTATGTTGTAATCTAAACAATGTTACCTACTGAAAGGGTACAGATTATGGGTTCATTCTTCCCCCGATTGTTGTTTAAGTTTTTTTATACTTCCCCCTTCCCCAAAAACATGCAGAATTCTTCATAAGTTTCAATGGAAACCATGAGTTGAGAGTAATATTAGGAGATAAATCTAAAAGAAAAACAAAAAGCCCACCACATAAGCTACAAGTGCCTGAGAAATTAACAGCCTGCTAATGCCACAGAAGGTTTAAAGCATAATGCTGTTCTTACCTGATTTAAGTGAAGCATTGAGAATCGTAGCTATTAGAGCAGCGATAATGATGGAGGTATCAAACCTAGTGTTGATGGAAAGAATTCTATTACACAGATAATTCTATTGCACATGGAAGTGCAGTGCAGGCATTTAGATATTAATAGTGATGGACACAATACAAGGCCTTCATCTGCAAACACTCAAACGTGTGCTTAAAGTTAAGCACACAAGGATTCCTACCAAGCCAGAGGAACTATTCATGTGCTGAAGCGTTTGCAGGTTTGGGCCCTAAACGGCTGGACTGTGACCTCTTTGGGGCAGGGACTGTATTTTATTCTGAGTTTGTACAGAACACCTAGCACAGCAGCCCCAGACCCAGTCAAGGCTCCTTGTGTTACTTCATGCACTGAAACAGCCATCCAGGACTAAGCAAAGTTTCTACATTGGACATATGGTTTGCAAAGATGACCTGCAAGGTGTGTGTGTGTGGGGTGGGGGTGGGGGGAGAATGGCTTACGCTTCTTTGGTTATTGCTGCTTTGCAGTGGATAAGAGACCTAGAATGTTCTTTACTACTTTGTTTACATTAGAATTTCAGGCCCAGTCTGTGCTACAAGTCTCTGGACAACTGGAAAACTAGTAGGTTCCAGTATCACAGGGGGAGAACCACCCAGCTAATGAGAGGGGTGAGGGGATTCTTGTATTGACTGTTGGAACTAAGGGCTGTTTCTATTAACAGGTATTTAAGTCCCACCCCACTTTTGATTTAAAGTCTGATAAAGCTCTTATACCTACAAGCCCCAATGGGTCTGCCAGCAAGTCAGTGACAGCCAAGGCTTGACAGTCCCAATATTTTTAGGGCAAAGAGGGTACACACAAGAGCTATCACCCCACTTCCAGACCTTCCTGCAGTAGTATTAAAAAAAGCAGCACAAACCCAATTGTTGAAAATGTACATTCCTTTTTAAAGGCAAGCCACCCCCCCCCCCCCGCCCCCACTCTGGTACCAAGAAACCAGTCCAGTTTTCTCATCTTGTACTCCAGTTTGAGTTTAGAGCATTTATCTTGCCATCTCACATTGGCAATCGCTTTAGTTATATGCTGGTTATGCAAGTATGAACTTTACTAATCTAGTGCTGGTTGTTTTTACAAGAAGAATCTAATTCGAGTAAGAGGCTGAATGTAAAAAGTGTCTTTGGCTGCAAAGAGAAGAAAGTTGCAAGACATTCTTCCTATATCCCCTCTGCCCTCAAACCACCGCAACTCAGCGCCCTACTTACCAGTTCCAGAACTGGGTCTTTGCAAAGAATGCCCTGGGTTCATAAGTATACACTTTCAGGAGGATCTCAAGGATATATAAAGACAGGAAAACCCACTCTGCATAGGAAATCAAGGGGTTTTCCTCATCCAAAGCAATGAATACGGCGTTTATTAGAATGATTACATCGTAAGTCCAAACAAAGCCCCTGCAAGAAGTGGGAGGGAAAAATAAAAAAAGAAAGAGTTTGTTTGCTCCTGCCTATGAAGGTTTAAAATATATAAAATATCCCTCAGAAGACTCCCCTGTGACCTTAAGAGCCCTTCAGTGCAAACTGGCAGAGAGAGCCGCACTGTTGTGTAGTTCTGAATGTTGTTTAAGATTTCAAATGAAAGCCAGGCACACTAGTGATTAATATCATTGCAAAATACATATATTAAACATTAGATAAGGAATTACAGATGCTTGCTGATACTATGCTTTAAAGTCTGATCAAACAAACAAACAAACAGAAAACCAGGTTTTCTTCCAGACAAGAGGAAGGACAGTTACCTCCATCTCTAATGGGAACTGTCTCTGGCATGACCATGTTCAATGGGCAGTTCATTTGCATCAGAGATAAAAACAGGAAGAACAAATTAATAGGAGGTTCTGAAATCAGCATGGAAACACACTCCCATCTGCACCCCAGTGATCCATCCTGACTCTGGTGAATATCAGGAGAAGCAAAAAGATGTTTCTGTTATCCATCACTTAGGAGGCCAGCATTCTTTGTATCCATGAATGGTGGATCCCCTACCATGCGGGTGGGTGCTGCTGAACGGGTGCCTTAGATAGCTTTATCATCTTAGTCAAGGATTGTAGCCGGTTAAGTTTTAGTGACTTGAAGAGTGTTATACATCTGTCATATTTGTAACCATTTCTGCTTTTAGTGTTGCTTAGTCTTCCTTTCAGTTCTCGGTTAAACAACTTCTTGTTTTATCATAAGCACAAATCAGTGCTGTTATATTAAGCAAAGTGTGAATTCCTGGTTAAATCAAGCAAGCTAGTATGTACACAGTCTCTAAGGAGACAGTGAACTTGCTAATTTGTGAGTGTCCAGCGACGGGACTGGATGTTGCAGGGAGACACTTCTCCAGTTTCGGAACCGATACACACCAAGGCCTAACCTGCAAGGCAAAGTTAAGCCTGGCAGAGTCCTGAGGAATCTATGGAGCCAGTTAAACTGGGAATGGCAGGGAGCTGTCAAAGTTTAGCACCAGCAGATTTCTTTGATGCTGAGGCAGAGAGGTAACAAGGCGAGACACAGTTCTGGATGTTCCAAGAAAGCCTCACAACCCTCCCATCCACATCCCCATTTCCCAGTTACAAAACCAGCTTTGCCATATATCAGCCAGTGTTTCAGTTTAAACAGCCTTTTTCCTGATGGAGAATTTAGGAGAGCTGATGTAACTTAACCTTATATCTGAGAAGCCAGTTACTGCAAGTGTGTATATTCAGTTGTTGACAAGATCTAGCTTTCAGTGATGTTGGAAGTTCAGTCTGCATCAAATCAAACAGCGCTCATAAATAGATGTGAGATGCCCAGAAGAGTAGAAAGGAATTGGAGAAAATTAAACATCAGATTGAGCCCTAAATTAGCTCTTGATTCCAATTTAATAGAGGTCGGTGAAACGGAGCGCAATACCACTTTACTACAGAGACTGCTGGGTTATTATAGGTTTTCATACCTGAATTCAGACTCCTTTTGAGCAAGACTTTATTTTCAAGCCAGAACATACAGCAGATCTGCTGTAGAATACTTGTGATATCATTCAGTGCTTATAGCACGACTGAGTTAAAGGGACTGGAACGTGAAGACGGGGGTTTTCAGTAGCATTCAGCATTGGTCTAACTCCTACTCAAGTTAAGGATCAAACTCCCGTTGACTCAAGTGGGAGCAGAGTTATGCTAAGACTGCGCACTTCTGAAAAAAATCCCACCTGTAGCATTCCCCTCGCAGGGCTGGCATTTTCCAGCCTGCCATCCAGGTGAACACTTGTCCAGAGGTAAATGCTGCTTTGCAGCATCATTATGAGATGCTCATTGTGAGGGCAGAGACAGACTTACTTGTGTTGAACCATGCTACGTATGAATAGGCTCACTGCTGAGTTATACACATGGGGCATCCAGTGTTCCAGGGGGTGGGTTTGTATCCTCATTGCAATCACCTGGATGTTCAGAAGGTCTGCCAGACGCACAAAAGATTTTTTGTCTGTTGTGGACAGGAAAGATGCCAATTAGCCTACATGCATAATAAATGGCAGCATTTCATATTTGCAGAAATACAGGCCTTATGTGAAAAAGCAGTACTGTACTTCACTCTGCCCACACGCACACTGCAACACACAGAGAACACACAGGACTCGACCCCCCAGGCACAAAAGGAGCTTCCTTCAGCCATGCTAGCTTCATACTAGCTAGGAGCCCTCTTCACCTGTGCAGGGAGCTGTGGCATGAAGTTGTAAAGAGACTTGCTGGGGGGGGGCGGAGGGAGGGAAGAGAGAAAGAAAGAAATCACATCTATAGGACTCATTTCACTCCTTACTTGCGAAAATTTTAAACCTCATCAAGGCGGCCAATCTTTAGGCAAACACGTAGTGGTCAGATCACACATCCACAGTTAAGCAATCACTATTCATTAACGTAAGTGGTTGCAAATAACATTTTTCTATTTAACAGGTGATAACTGAGGAATTTGCTGACAAATAAATGCTGGCTTTTTAGTAGCCCCCCCTTGTAGGTTTGTTCCTAGACAGAGGCTGGAAATCTGGAAGCACATTTAAAGTGCAAAGGAATTTCCAGACTGCATCAGATAAGAGCTCCATCTTTCCCAAAATCCTGTCTCTAGTAGTGGGTAGAACAAGATGCTCAAGAGGAAGGCACGAGAAACCCCACAGCAGGAAAACTTCCCCCCCATCACAGGTTATTTTCTTAACCCCCTTCACTGAGAGTCTGGCTCATGCCTGGCGGCAGGAGAATTTATATCCCTGATAAAGCCATGGCAAAAATCAGATTTCCTCATCTGTATGGAAAGAATTTTTTTATGCCAAACATCTTTGGAGAGTCTCCTACACATTTATCATGTAGGAGTTTTAAATTTGAGGTCATGAAGGCTCCAAGACACTCTGTGCATGGAAACAAAGTGGCCTAAGAATGTGTGAAAAGAAACTGAATGCTACAAGCTTAGATAAGTGAGGTAGCAGGATATGCCTGGTTGAGAGTGTCACCAGTCACACAAAGCCAAGTGACCGGATGGGTAGATTTTCAGCATTCACTTCAGGTTGGTTACATATGGTACATTGAAAATATACATCTCACTGCTTAAGCCAAAAGGTCCTCCCCTACTTCAGTAATGCCTCCCCAACAAGCGTTGGTTTACTGCTACTCACCTACATAACCTTTTTGTTCCTCATCGGATACTCTCAACAGGAGCTCTCGATGGGAAGTGCTGATATCTGGGGCCACTAGTTTGACGAGTTCCTTCCACTGGGCTTCTTGAACAACATACTCTGTGCCCTCCTTGACCTTTAGGATGTTGAAGGCTTCTATCATCTTGTGACGCTTCATGTAAGCAAGTTTGCGGATCTCATTCTGGAGGAGACAATGGATTTCAGATACCCAGAGGGTGGGTTTATTTCCCTCCCATCTCACACTTATTTTTAAACTTAATGTAGTTTTGGGATATTCATGAATGCCAGATTTGTTCTTGCATGTCTATACTAGACTGCCAAGGAGGACTCTACAGGAAATGAACCGAGAGCAAAAGTTCCCAGCTGACAATGCTCCATTCAGCCAGAGAAGCAGAGAATGACCAATAGTCAAGAGTGACTCATCTGGCCAGCTGTGGAGCAGTTGCAGCAGGCTACCAGGAAAGTCCTGCCCTGTCCTCCGCTGTAGAGTGGTCACTAGCCCCTATTTCCTGCTCAGTCTATCAAAAACTTCCCAGACATATCAAGGTGGGATCCATAGCAACAGTTTGCTCCCATGGGACACCTCTTAACAGGTTAAAAACCTAGATGGCTTATACTAGGCCTTGAAGGATGGTGTGCAACTGGGGGAGTGGGAAGAGTGTTGGTATGTAATGAACAGCATGGAGGGGTGAGTCACAAGGGCTTTATTATGGACTGGAAGGCCCTCAAGCTGGAGTAGAAGAGAAGAGGAGGGAATCGATTTAGACATCACATCAACACTAACAAGTGAGGCCTCGGAAAGTGGCAGCTACCCGTCTGATTTCTGTGGTACACAGATGGGAGATGATCCTGCCAACAGCAAGCTCCCGGAATTTGGGCAGAAGAGGCAGCCAACTTCCTACCTCCGCTAGGCAGTCTGCCCAACAGACAGCATGCAGGGATGGTTTTTGTGGCCTCCTGTTAGTGCATTTGGCAGGAGACCTTGTGTACAAGAGAGGAAGGTTAGTCTGTTTATGAAAGGTCAGTGGAACTTTTAGCATTAGCCCTTTAATGGCAGGCACTAGACATGCTTATCGTGTCCTCATTTACCCCAAAATGTAGTGGGTGCTACTGGAAGAGGGAAGATCTACGCCACTCTGATTGAATATTGCATCCTCTGCTTTGTCCTCCTGCCAGTGCCTTAAGGGTATGTTACAGAGCAAACACACACTATGCAGAGTTGCTGCTGGGTGGCAGCTATCTTCCAGGTAGAGACATTCTGGAAGGGAGGTTTTCCTAATGTTTAGCAGGAACAGTGTGCAAAGAGGACTGCACCCAGTCTATTGATGAGCGCACACACCAGGCATTTACTGTGAGAATTCAAAACAAGTGGTGGTTGTGGCACTAGCAGCATTAAGTCATTCTGTATTGTGTATTAGTGCAATAAAAATAAGAAGCAGCCATGAGCCCCAGGCATGGGCCAGGACCCCGTGGTACAAGGCGCTGGGCAGACAGGCACAGAACAGGGGGACAGGCCCTGCCTAGAGAGCTTCCCTCTTCTCCCCACCTGGTCTTCTTTGACTGTAAGCTCTTCAGGACAGGGCCATGTTTATACTGAGCCTAATGCCATGGGGTCTCTGGGTGCTAGTAGAACCATTAAGTGACATATGGAAACCTCATTAAACAGCTCTAAAGGATGGTTCAGAATCAGCAACCAATTAGTCGTGCTGTCCCCTGGAAAGGATGAGTGGCTGGCTGTGGGACGTTGCCTCGAGGAGACTTTCCTCACAGATGCTCTGTGGGTCTCTCCCCTCTCTCTGCCCCCACCACTGAACAATGTTGCAGCACAACCCCACTACTAGGCTGTAACAGGAGATTTGCCATAATGCCAGCACCTTACAGCTGTGCCGTAAGAAGGGTTACTAGATAGAAAACATCAAGTGGGGTTTTGGTTAGCACAAAAATCACTGTCCCACTGATTTGGTGGCCTACTGCTGGGAGTCGGACTCACTCCACAAAGCAGTCTGCACTGGATTCACAAACACTTGCGACTCGGAGGACCAGAGGAGGAAACAGATGTTGTTAAAGCAGAACACTCCATGCAGAGATGGGTAGAGTCATGTTATTGCTATGCCCAGTTCAGGAGATGCTCTTCCTCGCACACTTTACCTTTAAATGTTTCCTGTAATTGTTGTACACAACAGCCAGGAAGACAGACATGAAGAGGTAGGTGTTGATTACTACATAGGTTATGAAGAACAGGGAATACCACCAACTGAAGTCAAACGCCGGCATCCTAGATGGGGCGAGAGTGGCTTTAGTCATTTTATAGTGAAAGCCGGGATTCATATATAGCAACAAAACCTCTGGGACAGCTTCCAAAAGGCTGTCTCAGGATACATTGCACCTTATAGGCATGAGACTGAAAGCAGCGTTGGAACAGGTCAGTCTGAAATTCAGCAAGTCAATCACACCATAAGAATCACAAGCCGCATGTTCTCCGAGTCAAAATTCTTCCCACGGGTGCTCATTTGCAACTGCTAATAACGTGGATAAGGGGAGTATAGAATTTGGCCTTTGGGTGGACAGCAGAGGACAGACACCCCATGCTGCTGTCCTCTCCAGCTCTCTTGTTCCCAAGGCTATTGGTTCAATGAATGCAGCTCCTGGTGTGGGGGAGGGAAGAGAGAGAGAGAGAGAGAGAGAGAGAAAGAAATACTCTCACTGGTAAATGCAACTCTGAATTAAAAGGCTAAAAAGCCACAAAACCCTCACCAGGGTTTGGGTGCTGCCTAGAGGTGATGATAGTCCCCACTGCGGTACAGGTTACAGGGCGAGGGGCAAGTCAGGCCACTCACCATCAGGACAAGGCTAAATGCTCCCACCTCCCCACATGCAGAGTCCATCCAAGCCAGTCAAATCACACAGTGCCCAGAGGCTGTTACAAGTACTGTGCTGTTTGAGACTTCCTCATTGCCTAGATTATATCATCTGTGATTTAAAGACCCAGAAAACAGAGAAATCCTTTTACGTTAAATATGGTGACAGACTCTGCATGTCTTTCCTTCTACTGCAGCGAGCTCTGGATTGGACTCTAGACTGCTGCTCCAGTTCTATGCGCTATGCTGCGCTTCCCGGCTGCCCAAAGATAGGTTGCTGCACCTAGATTGCTCTGCAGATGCCAGGCTGGGTACGTACATGACGTCAGGGCTGTTGGCTGTCGTCACCAGCACATACAGATCAAATACGATTTCTAGGTAGTTTGTAAAATATGGAGATCCTTCCACTGTCCGGAGATTCCTGAAAAGGAAGAGGCACCATGAAATTACACACACAGATACCAAGTCACTGACACACAGCTATTGCAGGGTGGTTGACACTGCAGTCAGACTCCCTATGGCCTTATTTTTTGGAAGTACCCAATACCCACAGATGATAAAGCCAGTCATGGTTGCTCAGCAGTTCTGGAACCCCCGCCATACTTCATCATCTGCAGGATTTGGAGCTGGCAGATTCCCTTGGATCCAAAGCTTGAAACCCACCACACAGGGAACTCCAGAACGAAAAGTGCTCTCACCTGTCACCGAACAGCTTCAGAGCCATGAGAGAGAACATGAGGACGCTGAACATGAAGAGCAGGAAGACGTATGTGATCTCTGGCAGTGTGTTTCGTATACTGCGGAACACTCTCCGGATCTGCCAAGACAACAGGGAGCATTTAGAAAATGAACTGCGTCAGCTTTCCCCATGGCTTTCACACCGGAGTTTGTAGCGCCTCCTCCCCCATGATCAGGCAGAGCAGGAGACAGGCATTCTTTCCATTGACAGAAAGTGATCTAGCCACCAATTAACGATGCCCAACAGTAAACTCCACTCTGTGGTCTTTACACAACCTGTTCCTCTAGGGCCCAAACTGGGCCTGGCCAAGCCAGATTGGCTGCCTGGTTCTTGGAGGATGCCATCTTGATCCCCAGAACGTCAAAGCTAAGTCTCTAGCCCTTATGTTTACAAAGGGAGCCTTCCAGCATCCAAAGATGAACCAAGCATAAGCTGGTGCAACAATATCTGCCTGAGTCTTCAGGCAGCCTGAGAAAATAGCTTTGAGAGGCCCCGCAATGTCTCATTTGTTTCAATGAGGTAATGCCCCAGGTGTCCCATGACAATGATTTAATTAATAATATTGTTAGCTATTTTACTGTGTATGAAGTGCGTAAGTAAGGAGGGGGCAATGATCCTAGGAAGATCGGCACAGTCTGCTGTAAGGGTATGTTCCACCAGGAAAATGCCACATGACAGGAAACTTATGAGCCAACACATTTCTACTAGCAGTATTAGACAACTTCACACTTGGTATAGACAAGCACTGCCATGGACGAGTCTTCTCTGGGTTCCATGGGCTTGTTGGCCAACTGAGCATGCACAATCTGCATGGCATCTCATGTAGGCAGAGCCTGGGAAGATACCAGGGCCTTCTTCCCCTGTCCCCAAGAGACAGAAGAGGAGTCCCCACCTATGTACAGCAGACACACCCTGTTGAAAAGGGGAAGCAACAGTTCTCATCTCACACCCGCCCAAAGATGTTCCCATGCACAATTCAGTCGCTGAAGTCGAACAAACATTGTCAGACTCTGCCAGTCAGTCATCAAAAGGTCTTGGACTGCATCAACTTTAAACTCATCCTCACGAAAGTCATTGCTCCATACAACTCTTAGAAAAGCTTTTACCCAGATGCCTGTATTATGGCACAGACAAGTGCGTAAGGCTATGTCTACACAACACGTCTTACAGCGGGGCAGCTGTGCTGCTCTAAGGTCTCCCGTGTAGCCACTCTATGCCGGCGGGAGAGAGCTCTCCCACCAGCATAACACTGTCCACACTGGTACTTTTGTCAGTGAAACTTACATTTCCCCACCACCACCACTTCCGTGACCGACAAAAGTGCTAGTGTAGACAAAGCCTCCTCTAAGACACTAAATACGCCAAGCTCATAAAGCAAGTCGGCCTCTCACCCAACAGCTTCCTGGCAGGCAGAGGAAGAGTTGTTCAACATTAACCATGTGTAGGTCACTTCATGAGCCACAGCTGAACTGAGCTGTATTCTAAATCAGAGTAGGCGGGATGAAAGATTACACAAAAACATGGAGATTTCCCTTGGGGGAGAGAGGAATGGAGACGGGACCACACAAGACAGATGTTAAGTTATAAGACTGGCCTTGCGGGTCAGACCAATGGTGCATGTGGCCTAGCCTGACTTCTGACAGTGGCCAGAGACAACAGAACAGGGCAATTATCAAGTGATCTATCTCCACTTGTACACTCAGCTTCTGGCAGTCAGAGGTTTAGGTACACCCAGAGCATGAGGTTGTGTCCCTGATCATCTATGTTAATAGTCATTGATGGCCCTAGTTCTTTTAACCCAGTTATACTTTTGGCCTTCACAACATCCCCTGGCAGTGAGTTCCACGAGTTGACTGTGTTGATTGAAGAAGTACTTCCTTATGTTTCCTTTAAACCTGCTAAATATATGTTATTGGGTGACCCCTGGTTCGTGTGCTACGTGAAGGGGTAAATATCCACTGCCCTCACTTTCTCCACACCATTCATGATTTTACAGACCTCTAGGACATCCCTCCCTCAGTCATCTCTTTTCTAAGCCGAACAGTCCCAGTCTATTTAACCTCTCCTCATGTGGAAGCTGTTCCATACCCCTAATCATTTTTGTTGCCCTTCTCTGCACCTTTTCTACTTCTAAGGTCTTTTTTTATATGGGGCAACCAGAACTGCAGGAAGTATTCAAAATATGGGTGTACCATGAATTTGTATAGTGGTGTTATGATATTCTTCTTTTATTATCCATCCCTTTCATACTGGCTCCCAACCTTGTTAGCTTTTTTGACTCCAAGATCTTTCTTAGCGGTAACAGCTAATTTAGACCCCATCATTTTGTATGTATAGTTGGAAATGCAATGCTATGTGCAAAGTGCACGTTAGAAGAAATAATCCCATCTGCCATTTTGCTGGTTAGAGAGTACTCAGATACCATGGTGATGGGCACAGTTCAAGAAGCTGAACAGAACAGGCCAAGTTTTAAGATGCTAGCTCCCCTGGTCCTACTATTCACATGTGGCAGTCACCACTGCCCGTCAAGTCCCTGAAGCCCTTTCTTCCACGTTAGTCACTGCCACACTAATAAGCCTCCACAGACAGACAGCCTGGCTTCAGTACTGCTCTACAGTAGCAATCCACCTGCACTGCCTGAGGAGGAAGAGCTGTGTCAACAAATCTTGGACAACCCTCCAAATCCCTACCAAGTAGGTATTGTCCATATTTACACAGCCAGACAATTTGAGATCACATGGTAACTCAGAGGCAGAACTGGGATTAGAACCTGTAACTCCAGGCTGCCGGTCCCATGCTCTCATTTTAAGAATCTGCTGTCTCCCCACTTCAAAAGGGGGTGCCTTGATTGTCAAGGCAGTGATCCAGTCTGTTCATGACACAGGAGTGAACAAGCGAAGTCTGGGCAGCCTATGCAGTTGAGATGACAACGTAATTAGCACAGCTGTGATCTCGTTCGCCTAGAAGGGTTCTAGAAACAAGTAATTTTTGACAAATGAGCAGAGCAGGCAACAGAAGCAAGGTTAGGGAAGAATAATTAGCACATGAACTTAAATTAAGAATCCAGACAAAGTGAACTGACCCCAAAGAAGTTGGGACCATGCAAAGATTCAGGTTCCAGCCAGAAGCTTTTCAATTCTGTCCGCAGAGCCAGCTGTGATTAGGTAAGTCACTGCATAGGCAGAAGGATATCACACACACACACACACACACACACACACTTTTGAAGCTACTTGCAATTCTCCATTATTTCCACCATTCCAAAGCCATGGAACTGCTGCCTGCAGGAGTCACTTTCTTCTCGCTTGGCTGTCAAAGAGATCTTCACTCAGTGCAGGAGAGAAACCCTGCCGATATGCACCCTATTCTCCCTCTGTCACAGCACAGAACACAAGAGTTCTGTGTCACACTCCCTCTGCTCTGCCACAGCCAGACACCAAGAGCTTGATCGTTGGGGACAATGAAGCTCTAGAAGCATTTTGGATTCACACCAAAGGGAAAGAGGGGTGTGTTTGCACACACCCAATAATGCTCATGCTGACCAACCACAAGGGTATCTTTGAAGAGAGCCTTGGCAGACACGGTAAGGAAAAAAAAAAAAGAAAAAAGCCATAGACTCTCATTGGCTTCCGTAGAAGGCTCTCTTACAGCCACTCTGTCAAATGCTCTTACTCCAAGATATCAGCAGGCAACTTCAGACAACCACCACCCAAACCCATTCGTGTGATGACCAAGTGTTGCTTACCTGGCGACTTTCTGCAAAGTTTATTAAGAAAATGGGCCTCAGGAATCTTGACCATCTAATGCTGTTTATGTTCGAGATTTTAAGTGCCCCATATATAATCAGGTCAATTAAGGTCACCTGTGGAAGAAAGAGCAGCAACAATTCACAGGAAAGGGTTTGGTCTACCACTCATTGTAACACAGGGACCTGCTCTTTGATAATTAAGAGACCACAGTTTCATGAGGTAGTGTTATCTCCTACAGGAGATGCAAGTTTCAGTAGATTAGACCATGTTATGACATCAAGACTGACAATGCACATATAATAAAAAAAAAATTGCTCTTGCCACATTTTCTTTCAACAGAATTCCAGAAACTGTGCCTCTGTTGTAAGTCATGCTCTGAAACTGATCTATTAAGAGAAGAGGGGGACACATTGGAGCTGTACAAATGGGAAGAACAGGCTGTTTGTAGACCTGGCTATCAACCAGCCCCATCATTTCACACAATCCTTGTCACAATGGAAGTGGAAGTCTACAGAAGATCTAGCTTCGCACACCTAATTCCTTCACGTCACAGTGACCACGGCTGTAACTCACCAGTATTGCTATCATGATGCAGATATTCTTTGTATCCTTCCAAAACACATTGCGAGGGGTGACTTTGGCAAAGTGCACCAGTCGGCTGAAGAACACCAAAAGGCACAATACTTCCACCAGCGAGGTGGCCTGCAAAGGGAGGACAAAAAGTTTAAGCCAAAACAACTGTCTTGCTAGACTGCCCCAATATCGTCTCTTTAGCTGCATTATTCTCTACCTGCCACCAGACAAGTTCAGACAGTGAGCCAGAGGGAGTAACAAGAAAAACGGAGAGGAGGAGGTATCAGAGTGGTTTTCACTGGGAATTTGCTGTTGATTGAGCTTTTTTTTTTTAAACTGTCTTTCACTGTAAAAAGAAAAAAAAAAAGTCACCTATTCAATGTTGGCCACTAATTTTTTGGTGCTTCTCGTGTAACACTAGGAATTTAATTAGGGTGGCATCTTAGGGAGCTCGTAGATTTTCACGTATGCAGGATTTGGGACGGATGTCTGTCAAGGTATATGATGCCAGTGCAGTATGGAATTCTATTCTGGAAATAGAACCCCTAGCTCTTCTAGAGAACTTTTCATCCATAGATCTCAAAGCACCTTACAAAAGGAGGCCCAGTATCATTATCCCCAGTTTACAGAGAGGGGAAGTGACTTTCTCCAAGTTGCCCAACAATGACCAAGCTGGGACAGATACCAGGTCTCTGAAGTCCCAGTCTAATTGCTCTATCCCTTAGGCCACACTGCCCTCCCTGATGTAATACACAAGAACCCCGAGCAGATAGCGCACCATTAAGATTATTATTTAGTGTTGACAAGCATCTCACAATGCAGCTCGAGACATAATCCCTGCCACAAGCCAACCTTGGACGTGACAGGACCGCAGAAAGGGCGTTAGGCCAGAATTAATAGAAGACTAGTTACTCAAAAACGGCTAGGCACACAGTGTGAGGGAAGACAGACATTTGTTTAAAATAAAGGAATAAAATAGTTAAGTGTCTTCACTGGCCAGTTTCTTGAAGAGTTTGCAGGATAAAGTGCATCTCCAGGAGGGAGAGGAATGAGGCGAGATTAGTGGCCTTGCAACCAGCTCAGGAAGATGTTCTGTGCATAGGGGGAAGCATGGCAGAAAGCAGAGAATACTGAAAGTGAGCCAACAATGTTTTGAACCTGGTGGTGGAGCGGAGGGGCACTCCATGGTACTGCTGATGGATGCACAGCACTCAGCACCATTAACAGGGCTTGCACACATTGATGAGAGAGCCATTCCTTGTTTGCACAGGATTATATTTGCTATGCTCCCATAGAGTTCTGAAGATTAGATTAATTCAGCAGTACCAGGGATCACTGATATTACTATAAAAACAAACAAACAAAAAATCCAGTAGCCTCCTCTACTGAATGCAAGCAGAGAAATACTCCTTTATACGACAAACTGGAGTATTATAGAAGACATGAACTTTCTCCATCCATCAACAGAACAAAGCTGTTGTTCCTTTTACCCAAATGCTTACCAAGAAAGGGAATGGGTACACAGCAGGATCTTCAAACACAGCAAGGAAAAGGTCTACAAAGATAAAGAAGTAGGTGGCTGCTTGCATAGTCCAATGGTTATAGAGATAGTAAAGTCTGGGGAGGCAAACCACAGAGATTAAGAGTTAAGGCACTAGTACATGTGCATTGATACAGCAAATTTACAGCGGGGAAAAGAATACAAGCCCTTCCAATCCAACAGAAGTAGGTTAGGACTTCCGACAGTACACAATGGTAGCCCGTGAACACCCAAAGCAGTGGTGGGCAACCAGCAGCCCTGGGCCACATGCGACCCACCACTGACCCAAAGACTACTGGGACACATACAATCTGCATGGAATCCTAGAATATCAGGGTAGGAAGAGACCTCAGGAGGTCATCTAGTCCCTCCCCCTGCTCAAAGCAGGACCAACCCCAACTAAATCATCCCAGCCAGGTCTTTGTCAAGCCAGGTCTTTAAAAACCTCTAAGGAGGGAGGTTCCACCACCTCCCTAGGGAACCCATTCCATCTTGCAAGGCCTCATTAAGTCACACAAAAAAAACCAGTTATTTGCTGAGATTTTGTAAGAATTGTCCCTGTAAAGCACTTTCCTGAGCGAGCTAGTTCATTTAGCCAAGTTCTTGTGTATATTGGAAACTTCCTAACTGTTCAGAGGACAGGTAAGACTCAGGACCTGTGTTCTTCAATTCAGTTTCAGAATAAAATGTTAAACACAAAAACTTGGTAAAGTTGCCTCTTCTTTATAACTAGCCCTTCCCCTTAAGCTATGTCACCACTGGAGCGGACAGCATCTCCTCAGCTCGGGAAAACAGATGCGCACTACCTGCATTCCAGCTAGCGTGCTAAAAATATCAGCATAGCCTACATTCTTTGCTACTAGATTAAGCATGTGCATAAACATTTGTGGAAGCCGAGCTTTAGTGAATAAATTAACTTGATTTAAATCCAAATTTTCTTTGTATCCAGCATCCCCCTCATCCCAATTAAGTGAAGATAGTTTCCCAGTTAAATATTTTAATTCTTCACACAGAATATTGTTGTACTGGATGTTAGAGTGTTTTCTTACCTGACTGCTTGCGGTGAGGTTTCAAATGGAATGTTTCTATTATATTGAGCATCATAAACATAAGCTGCTGCCAGGAGAAGGTCCTGTTGATGGGGGTGGGGAGAATGTGACACAGTTTAATTCAGTCAGAATTTGACACTCTTACATTTAAAGACACAATTCCAAAGAGACCTTCCAAGGAAGCAACTTTTTACCCTGAGACATTCAATTTAGATGAAGATTAATATAAGTGGTGCTCTGAACAACGGTGCTATAAAGAGACTTCATGACATGCAGATTCAGAAATATATTCTAATTTATAAAAGCACAGGCAAACATACAGCCTTCTCCTCACCCCTATTCATATTGGGTGACAAACCCAAAGTTCACTGCAGAACAAAAAAGTTGTATGATTATTTACTATACATTTAAAATTGCTAGAAATATACAACGCAAGGAGAGCTTTAGGTGAGGTCACCTGGTGGTTAGTAACTGTCTAATAACTTTAGGAGTACTTTGCCAGGGAAGTGCTGTGTGCAGAGGGCACTTTATTCTTCTCTCTCCATTGAGGAGATTAGCATATGTTTGTTTTTTCCTTCTCTTGTAGCCAACAGCGGAGGTGGAGTTCTCAAAGGGATGAGCTACCTAGGATTCCTGCCATTCTAGGATAGATTCCAAACACCTGAATTCTGTTTCCTGGAAACATGTGACTTATCACCCTACCCTCTCACTGCATTTGTACCATACACACACTATTTACAATACAGTACCCCTTTAGTTTCTGTCAATTGTGTCATTGCATGAATGACTCAGAACAGAGGGGCTGATTCGCTTATCATGCTTTTCTCAAAGAAAGAAGATTTCAGTGCAAGTATTTAACACACAGATGGAGTAGCTCCATACTGAGTTTGTTTAGCCAATGCTCAGCGGCGTTCTGGGTCACCTTTAAACAAGGAAGAGTCAGGTTGGCAGCTTGCACTTTGGCAGCTGAGCCAGGTAGTCATCTGCCTCGTTAATGTGGCATGGAAAAGCAATAACACAGGTTCTCTAGTTCAGAGGGCACGAGAGGAAGTTTTGGCTGTGTCTGCAAGTCTGTACTCTAACAGGACTTTACAGTACCCACAGTGTTCACTGTTGTTTAATGGCTTAACTATTAAAATGCCATTATTGAGGGTCTTTCTTCTCAAGAAACTGCTTAAAGGAACCTGTTGACATCTAGTGGCTCTCATGGGGAACTGCAGCAGTGCCAAAGGAAGCCTCTTTGCTCCCAGACACCTGCTCTTCGTTTCTATGCTCTTTAAACCCACCTGCTCTAGTGGTGTTTGTTTTTTTTCCCCAGAGGGAGTTTATAACATAGTTGACAACACACAGCTCATGTCCACACATAGATACATAAGTATGGTGAACAAATGGTTTCTAACCATGTCTCTGGACTGTATTTCAACTCTGTTCGTGACCAGGGCTGTAACATAACTCTTAGGCCATGAATTGGGTCTCAGCCTACTCCACTGAGTAGACAGGACCCCAAAATCAACATCTGTGCAGACAGCTTAGCCATTCCTCTGTCTCCCAGGTCATCCCTATGTAGGAAGCCATTCCAAAATACACTGTGCTGCGTGGAGAACACCCACACATCCACTGCTTCTTGCGCAGCAACTGAGGCAATATGCAATAGTTACACAGAATTTCCCAGCATGCATTGATACAAACACCACTGTACAGAGGGGAAGAAACAGACAAGCTAACACAGTTGTGTCAGAAAAAGCACTGCTGATGTGCTGAATTGTGTTGACTGTAGAGGTGTCAAACAACCTGCCTACACTACAGATCCATTTCTGTAGATTTCTGTAACATGGTTAAGATACCCGCTACCCTATGGGTACGTCTACACCACAATCATGGGCGTAACAGCGGCTCATGGAGACAGACCCAAGCTAACATTAGCTAGCTCAGGTTCTGGAGCAGAAAAGCTGCAGTGTCCGAGGCTTCAGCACAAGCTAGCTGCCTGCGTAATTACCAAGGGCCCCAGGTCTTGTACAGTGCACGCTGAGACCCATGCTATGGTGGCTTCACTGCTCTCAGTATCCAACTAAAGATTAAAACTGGTTTAGGTATATGGCTACACAAGCTGCAGTCACACCTCATAACTGCAGTGCAGACATTCCCTACGAAATAAAGCCCTGCTCTAGCCAGTTCAGGAGCCAAGCGCTGTAACCAGATGTCAGATAGTAAATGCAGTTAAAAGACCAAACATTTTGCCATATAGAAAGGGCCTTTGTCTTCTCCATCACCTTCCTGCGATCCCATGGGCAACTGATTTTTAAAATACACCAGCATCCCCACCCACTGACCGAGAGGTCTCCGTCCAATTTCTTAAACAGGGAATAAAGCTACAAGAGCAGCTGAAGCTGCTGAGGCCCCTCTCCCTCCTGACAGGCCATGGCTAGCCCTGCGCCCCTAGACTACCCGAGAGGGGGTCGAAGGGTAGAGAGAGGGCTTCCCCCTCTTGCCAAGAGCAGGCAGGGGAGCGTGGCCAGCGGACACACCCTGCAGGTGGCCCCTCGCCCGGAGGTTAGGGCAGACCCTTTGCAGGGGCGAAGGGCAGGCTGCCAGCTTTGTCCTGCAAAGGGGAAGGAGCAGGGGGGGTTTATAGCCAAAGAGCCCCTCCCTGCTGCCCAGCGTGCATGGGGGGTGCAGACCTGCCCATCCAGGCTCCGGGGAGGGAGCGGGCAGGCACCCGCCCAGGGACAGGCTTGCAAGGCAGCGGCCGGGGGGGACACGCGGAGCCCAGCCCCGGGGGGACCCTGCACCCCGCGAAAGGCCCCGGCACCCGGGCTGCCGCCGCCCGCCGAGCCCCGTTACCTCCTGCGCGAGCGGCGGGTCCCGGGCTGCGGCGGACATGGCCGGGCCGGCTCCGCTCAGGGCCCCGCTAGCTCCATCCCGGGCGAGCCCCGCCGCGAGCTTTAACCCCGCCCGCACGTGACTCCGGGCGGCGGAAACAGCTCCCAGCCCGCGGGCAGCCCGGCGGGGCACCGGGCTCGGGGGGGCCCGGCCGGGGACGGACAGACAGACTGGGGGGGAGGGGATGGCGGCCGGGGACAGACGGACATAAAGGGGGAGCCCGGCCGGGGATGGACGGACGGACAGACTGACTGGAGGGAGGGGATTCTGGCCAGGCACAGACTGTGGGGGAGGGGATGGCAGCCAGGGACACGGGGGAGAGCCCAGGGAGGAACTCAGCCAGGGCCAGACGGACAGACAAGGGCCGCTCAGAGGATTCAGGGGGCCTGGGGTCTTTGCCACCAAAGACCCGGCCCTTCGGTGGCGGGTCCCGGAGCGGAAGGACATCGCCCCACCCCCCGCTGCCGAATTGCCACCGAAGACCCGGAGCGGAAGAAGCTCCAGGGGCCTGGGCCCCGTGAGAGTGTTACGGGGCCCTCGGAGCGAGTGAAGGACCCCGCTCCAGGGGCCTGAAAAACTCTCATGGGGGCCCCTGCGGGGCCTGGGACCTGGGGCAAATTGCTCCTCTTACCTCCCCACCCGGGCGGCCCTGCCAGCAGCTGGGGTCTGCCAGGGCCGGATGGACAGACAGATGGGGGCAGCCATGGTCGGACAGGAGATCCCAGTCAGGGTCAGGACAGAGACAAAAAGGTGGGTTGAGGGGAAGAGGCGTCAAGGAACAGATGGACAGAGGGAGAAAAGCCAGAGATAGATGAGGAGGCTGAGGAAGAGGGGTACAGACAGATAGGATGAAGGAGGCTTATACTGACATGGACACAAGAAAGTGACATACCCTTACACACTGATCCACCTAATCACCTTGGACAACAGAGAAGAAACACACACACAGAGCAAACTCTCATACCCAGATAAGGACACACACACACATGGAACAAGCACTCACACATGACAAAACACACATGCAGTCCCTCTAACACACATTATTCTCTCGCTCCCGTCACAACACATACACAGAGTCAAACACTAAGGCAAGGCAACACACACTAATACAAGGAAACATTCTGTCATACGTGTTCAAACAATAGGCCCCATTATCAACTGCGCTGGAGCTGTGACTTTGTGGTGCTGGCTGACCCTTAAGCAGGAGCAGCTTCAGGGTTGTACAACTTCATCAAACTCACACACAAAACTTAAAAGGCAGCCTCAGCAATGTTAAGGCAGAAATGTAAACAATAATAATCCCTATCTCCTACATAGTGCTTTTCATCAGTAGATTTCAAAGCACTTTACATTTTACCAATGGAGAAGTTAAGGCACAGGGAGATGAAGTGACTTGCCCAAGACTGGTGGCAAAGTTGGGCTTAGGTCTCCTGAGTCACAGTCCAGCACTTTATCCACTAGACCCCACTGTCTAGGAATTTTTATGTAATGGGGAAAATAGGGGAAGTTGCTTGCAATTATGATCAATTAGCAGTTATGAAATGCAAACAGCGATAGGGAAGCTAAATGTATGACTGAAAAATCTATGTCCAGTAGAGTTAAGGACAATAAGAAGGAATATTAGAACATGTATCAGTGTGATGATCTGGGAAGTCTGTCTATCTATAAATTATTAATTCTGCTTGATACTATGAACTCGCTGTATGTATCTGTATTTTTGAAAAAAGGCGTCAGATGTGTAGAGCCCTGTAAATCTGCGGATATCCGCGGACCAATTTTGTATCCGAGCAGGGCTCTACAGGTGTGATCCTGGCAATTACAAGCCGGTACGTCTTCCTTCAGTACTAGGCAACTGATTTAAACTATAGTAGAGGATAGAATTGTCACATACATTGATGAACATGGTAAGTTGGGGAAGAGTCAACATAGCTTTTGTACGGAAATCATGCTTCACCTATTCTATTAGAATTCTTTGAGGATGACAACAAGCATGTGGACAAGGGTGATCCAGTGGATGTAGTGTACTTGGACTTTCAGAAAGCCTCTGACAAGCTCCCATACCAAAGGCTCTTTAGTAAAGTAAGCAGTCCTGGGATAAGAGGGAAGGCCCTCTCATGGATCAGTAACTGCTTCAAAGATAGGAAACAAAGGGTAGGAGTAAATGGTCAGTTTTCACAATGGAAAATGGTGACTAGCAGGATCCCTCAAGGATCTGTACTGGGATCTGTGCTGTTGAACATATTCATAAATGATCTAGAAAGGGGGTAAAAGTGAAGAGGTAAAGCTTGCAGGTAATACTAAATAACTCAAGATAGTTAACTTCAAAGCTGACTGAAAAGAGGTAAAAAAGGGATCTAACTATGCTGGGTGACTGGGCAATGAAATGGGAGATGAAATTCGGTGTTGATAATTGCAAAGTAATGCACATTGGAAAAAACAATTCCAAGTATACATACAAAATGATGAGGTCTAAATTAGCTGTTACCACTCAAGAAAAAGATCTTGGAATCATCATGGATAGTTCTTTGAAAACATCTGCTCAATGTGCAGCAGCAGTCAGAAAAGGTAACGGTGTGAGGAACCACAAGGAAAGGAATAGATAAGATAGAAAAAATCATAATGCCACTATATAAATGCTACAAGAAATAATCTGAGGTCTGGGAAATTTATTTTACAGTGACGGACTAAAAGAGCTCAATTTATTTAGTTTATCCAAGAGAATCTTAAGAAGTGATTCGATCATGATCTATTAGGCCCTTAATGGGAGCAGAAATTGGGTATCAAAGTACTCTTCAATCTAGAAGAAAAGGTATAATTAAGTCCCATGGCTGGAAGTTGAAGTGAGACAAATTCAGAGTAGAAACATGGTACAAAGATCTAACAGTGAGAGTAATTAAACCATTAGAACAACTCCCCAAGGGATATGGTGGATTCTCAATCCCTTGGAGTCCTCAAATCAACACTGGATATCTTTCTAAAAGACAGGCTATAGCTCAAACAGAAATTATGGGCTTGATGCAGGAACTACTGGCTGAAACTCTGTGGGCTGTATTATGCAAACAGACTGAATTATCATACTTTGTGCCTTCTGGCCTTAATCTAGAAACCTATGAAACTTCCCGCATGCATGGACTGTGTGATGGTCAGATGTGCTGATCTTTTGATATGAGGAGAGTGCATCAGGTCACCATTAAGGTTTTGCATTTAGACTGCAAGCTTGATGAAGTCTGGGTATGTATTGCTTTTCAGTATCTGTTGGAGATGGAAGTGACAACCTTATATTGGAGTGTATTTTCAATAGTGTTGTAGGTGATGTGAAGGTGGCAAGGAATGCAGGTCAATTTCTCCTAGGTATATCTCACCAAATCAATTCCCTGGCATTGCAGTGGCTTGGGCACTGGTGCGCCTCAGTCCCACCTATTCTCTGCATGTGGCACATAGTCGTTTAGTCTCTGGATGGCTGTAATACTTCTGTCTAATCCAGGTTATTGTGCTCACTGTATGGGTAACTGGGTGGGGTTTAGTGACCTGTGATGTGCAGGAGGTCAGGCAAGATGATCTGTGGTCCCTTCTGGCTTTAAACTCCGACTCTGTGATTAACTTTAAAAGCATGAAAATCAGAAGTTTTGGGTCAGTGGAGTCTGTCCTGATGAAACCTTAATTGTCACCTAAATTGTTGGTGTTATTTATATTGACTCCACCAAATCCAGAGGAAATGCATGCGTGGATTTGCTGTCTTGGGTTTGTGGTAAATCTGGATCACATTCAGGCTTAATCAGTTCCTGCTCTCAGTTCTCCCTTCCTCTGCAGAAGGCCCCTCTGCTAAGTGTGGTGTCAGCAGAAAGGAAAAGGAAGCTCAGCTTGCAGTCAGAGGTTTCCCTCCCTCCTGTTTCTATGTCATTGTTTGGTATTTCCATAAGCAGTCTATGCCTTTGGTCTGCTGAGAAAGCATTTATCTATGCAGGGACAGAGATAATACAGGGTCGGATATGTAGTAAATGCAAAATGAAATTAGACACTTTTTAGATAACTGAATTGAGTGAATTGCTCATTATGCCGCTTTTGACAATACTTATCTAGGAGATGTGCCCAAGCCGCCAAGTTTGAAAACAAATCTGAACTTCCCCAGAGTCTGGGAGTGTCTGGATTCAGCAGTCTGGAGAGGTCTGGTATTGGAGAGGTGGCAGACTCTCTATACTTAAGGTTGTAGCCGGCTTCCATTATCAAACCCATTTTTTGATCTCCAACAACTTTGGTTCAGAAGATTTGGCCTGAAAATTGTCAAATTTACTCTGAAAGTATATAAAGAATACTTCCATGTTATCAATCTGAGTTACAGGTCACAAAATTTTCTTAGTTTGAAATTCTGGCTTGTTTTTGATCCCTGAAGCTCAAAAGCACCTTGTTATAATCCCTGCTACTATCTCTTCAGTTTCTCCTTACAGTTAAATCTCCTTGAAAACTCAGGCACGGGGTGTCTGAAGAAAGTGAAGCAACGCTGTTAAATATTTTTGTTGTCTAGTTTTAGGCCCAATCCGGCCCCCATGGATGTCAGTGTGTGTTTCTGTGACACTGTATAGGGGTGTGAGAGCATATTGCGCAATTGCAACTCAGAAAGAACAGAAGGCTATTTCTATAGCTATTGGCTGATTCCTGTTCACCATAGTGGAAATTCCAAGTGTCAAACAGCTAGAGGATCAGACCCTTACCTTGCGCAGAGGGTGATTACTTGAGTTGGAATTTGGCCAGGACATCCATTCCAAATTAACATTCTTAATCTTGCAAAAAGTGATGTGGGGTTATTTCTAGTGGTTTACTTCTTTAAATTGGTAATAGCTTTCTTATTATGCTACTCTTGCACTCTCTCCTGAGCTACCTTATTTTGTCCTCACTGGCCAGCTTGCTATTCTCTGCTCCTTTTAGAGTTGGCTTGTTCAATAGATTTCAAGGCCAGAAGGGACCTTTGTGATCATCTAGTCTGACCTCCTGTAAAACACTGGCAATAGAACTCCCCCAACATAATTCCTTTTGAACTAGAGCATATCTTTCAGAGAAACATCCAATTTGGATTTAAAAATTACCAGTGATGGAGAATCCACCATGACCCTTGGTAAATTATTCCAATGGATAATTAGCCTTATTGCTATTCCTGTGCAATCTCTTTTGGGATGAGCCCCCAGTTCCTGTACACTCTGTTCCATGTGACAGGAACTGACTTAATTTACATGTTTGGGGAGCTGTGGACTTAATGCTTAGCCCTAGGCAGAGAGGCCCAAGGCCTCGTGGTGAAGGCACTGGACTGGGTCTCAGGAAATCAGAACTTTATTACTAGCTCTGCCACAGACTCCCTGTGTGACCTTAGGCAAGTCACTTTGCTTTCTTTCTGCCTCAGTTTCACCATCTGTAAAAGGGGTTAATAGCACAGTCCTGCCCTGACAAGAGTTAAGTTAATTCATGTGTATGATGTGCTCAAATATTAGAGCTAGGGTGCTGATACCGGTGATGTGTGAAAGTAGGTATTGCAGGAGAACCTGACAGTGCAGTGTACCCCCATATATTATATTGCTGCAGCACCCAACATGTGCTATATGCTATACAAACACATAGTCCCTGCCACAAAGGTTTAAATTCTAAATAGACAAGGCGAATGACCAGCCAATGAAAAAACGTTAAGAACACAGCACCACCACCTTCCTTCACCTCTGTCCAGATGCACCAGCTAATCTGCTCTGCCCTTTCTGATCCAGAGTGAGAGTGCCCTCCTTCTGTCTGTTCACCCCGTGGCATAGATTCAGGAACAATCTAAAAGCCTGAGGGAAGGAAACACAAAAAAACTAAGAGCCAGAGAACTCCCACATTATGGAAAGTGACCAACAGTGGGAAAAGTGACTGATAGTGTGTGGAGGGGCTTTCTGGCCGTGCGGGCAGAACCCTACATAGTTTCACCCGTCCCCAGCAGACTCTGGAAGCTTGTAGTCTGGGTTTAAATTGATTAAATGTGTGAGTAATAGTAGGCCCATGTCTGAAAGGAAGGTCACATCCATTTAATCAAGTACAGATAAGAAAATGTGCTTTGGGCCATGCCCCAGCTTCTCTGAGCGTCCTTGGATCCAACAGCAGCCTTGAATCTAACAAGAATCTTACATTGTGAAACTGTCATGTCAAAAATGATAGCTGCATCCTATCAATCCAAGGTGTTGACAGAATCCTCTGCAGACATTAAAACAGATTACCTGCTCATGCTACTCCATTACACTCATTGGAGTTATGCCAATGGAGAATCTGGCTCACCACGTTTCTTAGGTGGACCAAGCAACAGCCAGCTAGAAAGCAATTGCCTTCACCTTGCATGTGCTATCTAAAGGAAAAAGGACACCTGACCCAATGAAGGAATGCTCACCTCTGAAGTAATCCGGATTTATTTATGTGTTAAATGGGTGGTGCTAATGGACCAAGAATCATTGGTCTGCATTTTGGGTTTGAAAACAGGGATGAAATAAAAATTTTGTTTTACAAAATTTATCTTTCTAGCTCCCATGTCTGAAAATGTGACTCCGGTGTAACTCATGCAGTGGTGTCTGCCTGAATTTGCAGAGAGCCTGATACACTAGCACTAAGAGCTGTAACTTGTTCCATTGCTCTGCTTGCCAAAGCAGTTGCTCCCAAGGCTGGGAAGCAAGACATTTAAGACAATCCCTTCAGCCCAGATGTTAAAGTCCCCTCCCCACCCCACCCGCCCAAAAGGGCATCCTCTCCCAAACAGCAAAAGCCCCCGCGGCCAGAGCTCCCCCCCTCAGGAGCCACCTCAGCCAGAGCTGGGCCTGGCTGCACAGGACCGCCGGGGCGCATCGTGTGCACGAGCCGCTCCCGCCACGTGGCGGCGCGCGGGACTCGAGGCCAGCCGCGGGGCGGGGCCCGACAGGCAGGCGCGTGCCGACGCCTCGGGGAGGCGCGGAGCGCGCGCCGTGGCAGTTTGGGCGTGCGGGGCCGCCGTAGCGCGGCCGGCGGAGCATGGCGCTGGGCTCGGAGGCGCTGCGGGAGCGGCCGGTGCAGCTGGCGCTGGTGCTGGCCTTCGCCTCGGGCGTGCTGGTGGGCTGGCAGGCCCAGCGCATGCGCAGGCGCTTCCTGGCCTGGAGGAAGCGGCGGCTGCAGGGGCTGCTGGAGGCCACGCAGAAGAAGCTGGACGTGGCCTGAGCGGGCTGCGGCGGGGCCGTGACCTTGGGCGGCCCCGTCCCGGGCGGAGCGGCGCCCTGGGTCCCGGCCACGCCCCGGGTGCGATCGGCCCCGCTGGGCCTCACCCGTGTCAGGGCCCGAGCCAGGTGTGTGTGAACGCGGTAGGACTGCAGCTCTCTCTGGTGTAGAGGCGGCCAGCCTCTGCGGGGTGGCGTAACACTCCGTGTATCGCAGTGGCTCTCAAACTTCTGCACTGGTGACCCCTTTCAGAGAGCAAGCCTCTGAGTGCAACCCCCCCCCCCACCCTTATAAATTAAAAACACCTTTTTATATATTTGCCTCCAGCATTCATAATGGTGTTAAAATAGGATTTGGGGTGGAGGCTGACAGCTCACGGCCCCCTCCTGTAATAACCTCGCAAGCCCCTTGGGGGTCCCGACCCCATTTTGAGAACCCCTGGTGTAAAGCAAAGTGAAGCGCTTGTGTAAGTGTGCGCAGATCGGGGCCTGAGGGTACGTCTGCATGGCAAAAAACGATACCCACAGCAGTGAGTCTCGGCTGTGGAATCCACTCATTGGGGCTTGGATCAGGCTAAAAGTAACAGTGTAGACGTTCCTGCTCCAGCTTGGAGACTTAACCCCCTCTGGGTTTCCTAGCCCAGGCTCCAGCCTGAGCTGAATGCCTACACTGTTGTTTGTAGCCCTGTAGCATGATCCCAAATCAAGTGCCCTGGGTGCTGAGCCTCGCTGTTACATGGTTTTCTTTGCAGTGTAGATGTGTCCTGAATTTCTGTTGGTCCCTCAACATCAAAGCCCCCCTCCTTCTGGAGCCAGTTTCCTTGAGACAGTCATCTTGTTCTCATTCCCTAATACTAGGGAATAATTTACTATCTGTAAACACTGACAATTTGCCATATAAATATTTTGTTTTTAAATGTGTAGGATTTTTTCTTGAGTAAGGGGCTTATCACAATTATTAGCCACTCTAAGACCTAGCAAACTTGTATGGGTATTGGGGTGAAGGCATTGCTTTTAGCTGCCTCTTTCTGGTAACAGGCTTACAACAAAATACAGTAGAACCTCAGCGTTACAAAAACCTTGGGAATGGAGGCTGTAACTCTGAAATGTTCATAACTCTGAACAAAACATTATGGTTGTTCTTTTAA
This sequence comes from Mauremys mutica, assembly GCF_020497125.1. Classification (NCBI taxonomy): domain Eukaryota; kingdom Metazoa; phylum Chordata; order Testudines; family Geoemydidae; genus Mauremys; species Mauremys mutica. The sequence goes on along the minus strand of NC_059074.1, from coordinate 207,202,400 downwards.
AAGTTTACAACTGAACATTCAGCTTTGAAACTACAATGCAGAAGAAAAATGCTGCTTTTAGCCATCTTAATTTAAATGAAACAAGCACAGAAAGTTTCCTAACCTTGTCAAATCTTTAACAACTTTCCCTTTTGTTAATTATGTTTAACACAGTACTGTACTGAATTTGCTTTTTTTGTGTGTCTCTGCTGTTGCCTGATTCCATATTTCCGTTTCTAAATGAGGTGTGTGGTTGACCCGTTAGTTTGTAACTCTGAGGTTCTACTGTACATAGACTTAGGTGGCTAAGCCAGGCTATTATTAGACAGAAGGAAAAAGAGAGGAATAGGAAAGAGATGAAATAAGGTGGGGAAGGAAAAGGACATGTGGGAGGGGAAACAGTCTTCCAGGTGATGTTTTGGGATTTAGCCATAGCCAGTGCAGGAGGCAATGCCATCTCAGTCCCACTTTCTGTCCCAGCCTGATCAGGACAGATCTCAGGATCAGGATGATGAAGGCCTCAACGGTGTTACAGTAGATCCCGGGAGATGGTGGGAGTGGCAGCCATCATGGTAAATCTTGTGGCAGTGGTTGTTGGCAGACAGCTGCTACTTTGGTGAGGAAATCAAGAAGCTTTTTTTTTTTTAATAAATATAGCCTTAATAGCCCATTACCTCATTGTTTTGTTCACCAGTTAGGTTTAATTTCTGATACATTAATTTTCGTCTATTGATTTCTGGTTCCACACTGTGTTCGTTTACCAGGAATGATCTTAACACAGTCCTTGAATTATATTAGTAAGCTTTGTTTGGATTAATTCAGTTGTCTCCTTTTTGCATCTTTTCCCATCAATATTTGTGGTTAAAGGTTATAGTGAAAGTTCGTAAGATCTCACAGACTTCTCACAGTTGAGCTAACAATACAGGTAGGCCCAGTTATCACAAGAACTGAGACTTATCTGTCACATGCAGTTCCTTATTCAAGCCCTATTTACAATATGGAAGTGGAAGGGAGAAATGTGAGAACAACAACGTTTTGGCCTAGGTAGGGAATGGCATGTTCCTGCTCCTTCACAACAGTCTAACAGTTGCAGGGATGTATTTCTTGGGGTGACCGGAGACACCTTTTGTCATGTACAGTCAATTAAAAATCCAGTTTCTTATTTAAGCCATAAGTACACTATGGAAGTGGAGTGAGGGCATGATGTCTCAGAGCATACTGCACAGGAACTAAGCATCAGGTTGATGAGTGGCATGTCCCAACTACTTCAGAACAGTCTAATGGCAGCAGGGATGAATCATGTGGGGTGATTTGAGACTAATTTTGTCACGTACAGCCAGTCAAAACCCAGTGCCTTAATTATTTAATTCATTAATAATGAAGTAATTAGGAATTTTTTATCACACCCAGTCATGCTAATTTGATGAAAAACATATCAATGTAAGATTACATTTTTAGAAATGTCAAGTAATTTTGACCTTTGAATAAGGAACCACATAACCATTTGGTAAGGAACTGGTACCAAGTAAAAGGAACCAGGAATAAAGAATCAACTTCTGCCTCCTCGGGGGAAGAAGGATTGTGTCCCTCCAACCTTACACAGCTCCCATATATAAAACTTGTTTTATTTGATCTTTGCGTAGGGGAGGGCATTGTGGGTTTTTGTTTTGTATTACTGAATACAGAGAAGACTATTGCATCTCACTTCAGATACTGTTTAGTTCAGGCTAGTTTTCTATTGGGAGCCTGGTTTTAAAAATAGATACATCTACCTCTCCCGCTCCCCAAAAAAACTTAAACCAGTATTTGAAACGTTTGCATGTGTGGAACTCTGATAGGGGATACACTGTTTTTGGGGCGGGGGGGTGCAGAGAGGGTGGAAAGGGGAGGGTTGGTATTTGGACAAAGATGTCCCTGAGATGTGACCATTTGAAAACTCAAAGCTGCTTCTGTCAGCAAGGGTTTGAAATGCAACAGAGCTCCCATTTTCAAGTTTCCATGTAGCCTGACATGGGAATGCACTGCTGGCACTCATGTACATCTTTGACTCTCCTCTGCTTCAAAATGTAGTGAAATTATCTCAGTCAGGTATTAAATGTAAATAGATCATATATTTGACTATTGCAACATAGTTTATTACAGAACACACTAAATTCCTGACAATCAAGGTTGCTTTATTGTAGTCCCTAAATCTAAATGACAATCTGGAAATACTCAAAGTGCTAACAGCATCGAGACCTACTATTTAACTACCATATACTAAACTTGATTTTCACAAACTTGTCTCTTAATAACTGAAATATTATAATGGTGCTGTAAATAGATTGATTTACCTTTGCTCTCGCATAAATGTTGGTTTTTGGTTGTGAGCAGATGTAGCACTGAGGAGATGTAGCTGTTAGGGACTATAGGCTTGTATTGGTACATATCTGGAAACATTTTTGTTCGCACCAAAAATGTCCAATAATGGAATTTTTTTGCTAATGAAATTTTGAGGGAACGCCAATGATTTTGGGTAAATTTTAATGAAGTCTTTCTACCTTCATATTTTTGACATCATATATTGGTTTTGTCCCTTTCCCTTTGGTTACTCAATGTTCTGTCTGCCCCTTTTTAATATCTCTCTTACTTCTGATTTTCTTCTTTTATTTTTAATACATTATAATCTGACTGAACCTTGTTTTGACCACCTTTGCAATTTAAATTAAAAAAAACCAACATGAAATTATGTGCAATTTGTAATTTTTTACTTTCTTTTAACAGCCTTATACAGATGAAAGCTGACAACTGAATGAAAATAAATGGACTCCTGCTGCATTTGTATCTAAACACAGTTTAAAAGATGGACTTTAAAAACAAATGTTTTGAAAAGCAACCATATTCTAAAAAAGAAGGCATCTGTGGTATCATACAATCTCATTTGCCCAAACTGACATCAGTAAAAATTATCTTCACATGTATCAGAATAACCTATCCTCCAAAATGTTATGGGGTGAACTTAATTAATTCATATGTATTATGACTGTGCAAACCTGTCACATTATGTTTTTAAGGGATGTTTGTGTCTGTTTTGCTTTGTGATTCTTAAGGCTCGTCCGGAGCTACATTTGACCCCTTACATTGTAATAAATTAAACTAAAAATTATATAATTTAATTACTTACTAGTAATTTGTAATAAAGTATCTGTTAAGTGGGGAGTGAAAACATGTAAAGATTCTGACCTTAAACATTTTAGAACTTTGAAAGTATACAACCCAAAAGGGTCGGTCAAAAAGATTAAGGCAAAAGCATACTAGTGTACACTGATAAGATAAATTCGTATATTAAATCAATAATGCTGGGGTTCTTGTCAGAATTCTCTATTTTTGCTGAATTTCAATGTCTAGGTCTCTTACCAACTCCATAACTAAGAATACATCAGCCCTTTCTACGCCACGGCATCACTTCCAGCAAAGATGCTGGACATCATGAATTAAAATCCTTGGGACTTCCTTTTTCATTAATTTTGCTGGGCCTCATGCTACATATATGTCAGCCATCCCTATCTTGCTGTTACTTCCATGCATACGTGCACAGCTTTCCCCTCCAAAAATAAATCTCCTAATCAACACATATTTAAAGTGTTTCTATCTTGTTCTCCTTTTATGTTATAGGCAGATGCCAACCCCACATTGTGCCAAAATAGTTAAAAGCTATGTAGGTTCAGAATTCATTCCCTGCCCTTAGCTTTGACTTTATTAAAAAGCTAATGCAAAAAGAGGAAAAAGCCCAAACAGATTCTGCCCATGCCTTCTTCCCAGGCTTGGCGAGGCTTAGACCATTGATTCCCAAACTGTTTACTAAGGTGACCCACCGGCTGCATTTTGTCTTCTTTTTTGCAACCCACCCTTACATATATGCACCCTCTGTCCTTGCACTGCAATGTGAATCCCGGCCCAGTGCAGAGGGGAAGCCGGGGCAAGGGGGGTTGGAGAGCGGCTCTAGTTCTGCGGCACTAGGCTTAGCTCTAGCTCTAGCTCTCTGCTCCAGGTGTTACAACCTGGTACACAGCGTGTCAGCACCACTCAGGTTTGGAGGGCTGCCAGTGGCTCTGCGACCCCATGTGTCTGGTTGCAATCCCCAGACTGGGGAGCCAGGCCCAGCCGCCCAGGACAGAAGCCACCACTGTGGGATGAGTGTGGGACAGCCTCACTCTCCAGTCCCCTCCTCTCTGCACCTGGCTGGTAAAGTGTATGTTTGCCTAGTTCAAGGCCCAGTGATGAGTAAACCTGGTCCTGGACACAGTGATCCATATAGAATCTTCCTGAGACCCACCATTTGGGAAACACTGGCTTAGATTCCCCTGATCAGGGGGCCACTCTCACTTCACTTATACCCAGAATTAGTCACAATGAATAAAAAGGTTTTTAACTAACATCTTCTGTCAGAGTTCCCATGCCTTCTAACATAGGGGGTCAACGAACCCAGCTGCTGTGTAACAATGCCATTCAGAATCTTGAAATATTGACTTACCCAAGTTGGAAATCTTGTGTCCTTATAGCTGAGATGTAGCTTGGTTACAGAAGTTTTTTGTGTAATGCTGTATCAGTCTGATTTAGTGGTGATATGGCATACACTTGTGGGCATCCTGTGCAAAATGGAGCTGAGGTCAGGTATTTTAATGTCATTCATTGCAAGACATGGTTCAGGTGCTAGCTCAAACTTTGCACTTACTGACATGTTAAAATATAATTGTACTTATATTTAGTAATAAAAAAATCCTGGGTGCTTTAATTTTTTTTGCAATGGATTATTTATGTTTTTAATGTGTACGTAGTATTTTTTTTTCTGGAAAAGGTGAAAAGGTAGATGGTAGACATGACAATTTGGGATTTCTATATAGTGCCTTGAATAATTCTTTGGATATATCAACATAGTTTTTTCTAAAGCTGATGTTGCATACATCAGTGTAACTAATCATTTTAATATGATTACAAATGATTTTTTTCCTCACGCCTTGTCAATAACCCTAAAAGTGTTTTGAAAAAATCATTAAAATAAAGAAAAACAGTAAACCCTCATGTGGAAAGTGCATGTGATTGTTTTGATATCAAGTACATGCTGTAACTTGATAACACTTAATTCTATGTAGATCTCTGCTGCATATCCTTATCTAATACTTTGGAAACAAACAGCAAATACTGAAGTGCATGAGCTGTTTAAAGAGTTCAGAGGGACGCCATGTTCAGAGCAATCACCTGCTAGGAAAAAAATTCCTCTGAATATGTCAAATTAATGTGAAAAGGCTACGGAGAAAATTAAATTGCTTCTTCCGTGGCTCAGTGGGTGTGAGAGAAGAATTCCAACAGGTGCATGGCTAGAATTTCTGCCTGCAACACAGCTGTGCTATGCAGACTGAAGTCTCATTTTGTAGTATGGTGGGTCCATGAGTGGAACTCTTAAGTGCTATGGTATGGCAATAACAACAAAGAAGTTTGGCAGAATTTAATTTTTATTTTGTATAATTTTTGGGGATAACATAGATGTTTATTTCTGAGCATGTTTGCAAATGTACAGCTATTTAAATTGTCTCAGTTGTGGCAATCATTACTCACTGAATGTCTCTAATATCAGAGGGGTAGCCGTGTTAGTCTGGATCTGTAAAAGCAGCAGCGTCCTGTGGCACCTTATAGACTAACAGATGTATTGGAGCATGAGCTTTTGTGGGTGAATACCCACTTCGTCGGATGCGTGTACATGTACATCAGATGAAGTGGGCATTCACCCACGAAAGCTCATGCTCGTTTGAATATCTCTAGACATTCTCAAGCAGCATTTTTCTTTGCCTCCCTTTACCTTTCAGTCATCAATGGGGGGATATATATATATATATATATATATGTGTGTGTGTGTGTGTGTGCGCGTGTGCACCCACAGCCGCCTAGGAGGTGAAATCAGGAGCACCCACTGGTTACAAACTTACAGCCCCAATCCCTCCAGCTAACCTAGCCACACAACGTGGAGAGCTAGGCCCGCGCAGACTACAGCTCCCAGCATGCACTGGTGCGGGGGAGGGGGACTTTCGGGCCCCAGTGCATTCTGGGGCGTGTAGTCTTTGCCGGTGATTCAGGAATGAGGAGAAGCATGCCAGCCCCATTGCATGCTGGGACGTGTAGTTCGCCCCTGTCTCCACCGCCCTCTGATGTTCGGGACGCGCGGCGATGACGACAATTCTTAGCGCCCAAGCGTTCGTCTCCTTAGCGACGATGTCCGCGCGGAGGGGTCGGAGCCCGCTGCAGGGGGCTCAACGGCGGGGCCGCGAGCTGCGGCAGCAGGTACCGCCCGTCCCGCGCACCCCCGCCCCGAAGCTACAGCGCGGGGAGCGGCGCCCCCTGTCCGTGCGGCGGGGGGAATCCACTCTGGGCAGGGGGAGCGGCGCCCCCTGCTGGCGCGGTGGGGGCGGGAGGGAATCCAGTCTGGGTAGGGGGAGCGGAGCCCCCTACTGGCGGGGCATGGAGGGTTCCACTCTGGGCAGGGGGAGCGGCGCCCCCTGCTGGTGGGGTTGGGGGGATCCAATCGGGGGCGCAGCTCCCTCTGCCGGCGGGGCGTGGGGGCTCCAGTCTGGGCAGGGGGAGCGGCGCCCCCTGCTGGTGGGGTTGGGGGATCCAATCGGGGGGGGCAGCTCCCTCTGCCGGCAGGGCGTGGGGGCTCCAGTCTGGGCAGGGGGAGCGGCGCCCCCTGCTGGCAGGGTGGGGGATCTAGTCTGGGCAAGAGGGGCAGTGCTCCCTGCTGGAGAGGTGGCTGGGGGGATCCAGTCTGGGCAGGGGGAGCGGCGCCCCCTGCCGGCGGGGCGTGGGGGCTCCAGTCTGGGCAGGGGGAGCGGCGCCCCCTGTTGGCGGGGTGTGGGGGCTCCAGTCTGGGCAGGGGGAGCGGCGCCCCCTGCCGGCGGGGTGTGGGGGATATAGTCTGGGCAGGAGGGGCAGTGCTCCCGGCTGGAGAGGTGGCTGGGGGGATCCAGTCTGGGCAGGGGGAGCGGTGCCCCCTGTTGGCGGGGCGTGGGGGCTCCAGTCTGGGCAGGGGGAGCGGCGCCCCCTGTTGGCGGGGCGTGGGGGATATAGTCTGGGCAGGAGGGGCAGTGCTCCCGGCTGGAGAGGTGGCTGGGGGGATCCAGTCTGGGGAGGGGGAGCGGTGCCCCCTCCTGGTGAGGTTGGTGGGATCCAGTCTGGGTAGAGTAAGTGGTGCCCCCGATGTTGTGGGTGGGGGTTGGGAACAACTGTTCTTTGATATCCGAGCCACTGAGCCTGTCTGCCCAGTGCTGTGCGCCTCTGAATGCTGGACTCTTACCATGCAGGTGGATGCATTGCTTGCTGACAGCAAGGAGAGGGGGCCCCTAGACCCTGCGAAAAGAAAGTACCTTTTTCAGAGGTAATTAACCCTAACGGTACATACTGCATAGAGGTGAAGCACACTGCTATATCTGAAATCTAGGCTGAGGGGGTAACATTTGTGTGATGCACTATTAGCTATCTCATGGCTAATCAGTTTATCACTGAGAGATAACTGCAGCTGGTTTTGATAGAAATTTTCCTAATCAATTTTGCTGATAAATTCATCTTCAGTGATGTGGAGGGATGCCCATATAAATTAATTACTGGCTGGCAGAGTAGACTAGTGGGCTGGGAGCCAGGAGACATGGGTTTTAGTCCCAGTTCTGCCACTGACCTCCTATGCAGCCTTGGTCAAGCTGTTTCACCTTTTTGTTCCTCTTTTCCCCACCTGTAAAATGAGGATAATATACTGTCCTTCCTATGTACCTTTCCTTTGCTTTGGACTCCCAAGTCAGACAATGGATTGGAAAGGGCAAAATACGAGAGGTTGATGTTAATTCTCGCACACTGAACATATGCATAAACAAATATATTATACACATTTAGGTCCTGATCCTGCAAACTGTTACGCATGTGCTTAACTTTATACGGTGGGTAGTCCCACTGAAATCAATAGGACTACCCTTAGCAAAATTAAGCACATGCAGAAGTATTTGCAGGATCAGGGATTCAGAGGCCTAATTAGTACTTGACTGTGTGCACTATTAGTGGACACCTATGGTACTACATAAATAATAAAGGACTTAAAAATGGCATATTATATGTGTATGAGTGAGTTAAGGCTGCCCCATGAATCTTAGATTTTTAATATTTTACTAGAAGCCTTTTACATTTAATTTTCTGTTAAAAAAGAGAAGATAATCCACCTGTGACACTGTGGTGCAGTACAGTTGGGTTTGACGTTTTTACCTTGTGTGTATTGATAAACAACCTAGTTGCAGTACTGTGCAGATCACATTCTGCATCAGTGCCATTATATAGCCTAAAACTTACTATCAAGTTTTTCTACACATCCACAGAACCATTTTTTTTCTTTCAAAAAGAGTTTTGAAAAAACCTATTCAACTGTCCACACGAGAAAGAGTCATTGAGAACTATTCACGTATGCAGTGAAGATTTAAAATCAGCCTTTTAGAAATGAACAAGTCTCAAAAAGGCCTTATGCTACTTAACTTTAAAAATATTTTTTTATGTTCAGAGAATGTGATAATTGCGGGATAGAATTTCTGCCGTAAAGGCTGTAGCTCAAGTGTAAGGTTATTCCTTATTATTTAACAGAGCAAGGCCCCAATCTTGTTGTGTAGGGCACAGGCAGATTGCTGCACCTGCGTGTGCCCCATGGGAGTCAGCAGGATTTGATGCAGGTGCAAGCAGTTGGCTTGTGTGCTCCACAGTGCAGAATTGGGGCCTACACTTCCAGTGCACCCTTCCGTAAAATATATGAGATAAAATATTTGTTAAACAAGTACATTTGCTCAGGACAGAATCAAAATATTTTTAATAATACAATGAGACCCCTTTAAACACATTTTTATTTTGATGTGCTAAAATGATGTCTTTTTGACAGGTTTATACTGTGCAAGAGAAAACAAGAAGTTTGAAATTGATAGTATGATAGTGTTCTATTTGTGGTGGTTAGCCCTGGCAGGCATAGTATATCTTCTGTGCAGTGGATTGACCACTTTGCTCAGAGAAAAGGTAGCACAAAACTGTAGCAGAGAAATGTAGCTCTGTTCATAGGAAAGAGAGCTTGAGTAAATGAATTTCACATGTATTGCAATATCATGGGCTGAGTCCAGCCATCATTTCTCTCTCTAGTCATAATGCAGTTCTTGTGGAAATTATTCCAGCCAAAGTTCTGAGGCACCTCCATATGTGGCTCCATTGTGTGGAAAAAGACATATGGATGCCATGTGGCTTGCTCTCTTTTAAAAAAACATTTTTTTTAAGTTGTAATTTCTTTCTGCTTGTGTGTCAGATGATGTTGGCTTTAGCCTACCACGAGGCAAATACCCGTTTCTTCTTATGCTATTATTTACGTAGCACCGTAGATGCACACAGAGAATTTAGGAAGGCAAAGTTCCTGTTCTAAGGAGCTTAAAATCTAAGGTCCGGATCCTGGATGAATCCAGGTCCTTGCACCTGTGAAAAGCTCCTTCGCCTATGGTCTTGCAAACACTTACATGCTTAACTTTGTGCACTTGAGTAGCCCTATTGACTTCAGTGGGACTATTCATGTTTGTAAAGTTACATATGTACATAAGTGTTTTCAGGTTCAGGGGGCTAACTTACACGTTTCAGAAATTGTACACAGTTTTAGTCATTTATACAGCAGAAGAGATCATACAACCTTTGTCATTTGTTTTCAATATAGATGTATGGAGTTGAAGAAATCAGTGGATGAAAATACATCTGTTCTTCAAAACTTGAAAAAAGTAAGTTGAGAGGTTAAAGCATTTCCTATTTTCCCAAAATAAATTGTACAGAATGTTCAGAGAATGGTAATATTCTTAGATTGTAAATTCTTCAGGACAGGCACCATCCCTAACTTTTTGTATAGCAGCTAGTCTGGGCTCTGATCTTGACTGAGGTCCTTTGGGATTAGTCTAATATTAAATCATGATATATTTTTCTGCATGCCTTATAATGAAAGTTCTGTGGTTGAAGAGTTTCTTAGCACTACTTAATATTCCAGTGGGTTTTTTTAATAGGAAAAAAATCATGGAATTGCAGAATAAGAATATAGATTTTCACCCCCCTCTTGGCTAGATGAAAGATCTAGAAAAATGTTAAGGAACTGCATAGTAATAGATTTCAGGACTGATATTATCTAAACAGGAAATGGGAAAATGGCCATCCCCATGCTTAGTTACTTAAATGATATCAAGGCAAGAAGCTAGAACATACTGATGAAACAAGACGTTAAAAGTAGCTGAGAGCGCTAAGGCCTGAATGCATTTAATCCTAATACTCCTCCTTCTCCGTCCCCCTCCCCTGCCCACCTCTGGCTGTTCTAGTTAACTCACCGGAGGGCCTGATCCGGTAGGTGGCCTCTGGGCATGCCTACTGGATCAGGCCCTGCATATGACGTAGGTGGCTGAATACTTATCTTCCCCTGGTTTGTGAATTGTTCTGAGGCTTAGGCAGAAGATAGGTGCCCAGATGCTTAGAGGGAGGCAGTACTGCACAAGCCCAGAGGTGGAAACGTAGGTGCCTAAGGAACTTTTACTGCAAAAACTTAGGTGCTGAGTGAATTTAGGCACCTGCAGGATTTGGTGGTGGTTGTGCATTGCAGTGGTGCCAAAACAAGTATTTTGGTGCCTAACTCCATTTGTACATTCTGGCATAGATGATTAGCAAACACAATTTAGCTGAGGGTTTAGCTTCATTTGACTCCTTCAGCAGTTGGGTGTATTCTTCTTTTTTAGACTGATGAGCCTGCACCTGTGGGGAATTATAATCAGAGAAAAGAGGAGGAAGAAAAACAATTGTTAAAACTCTCTCAGCAGCTCCAGAAACTTGCTGCAGTCCTGAGTCAGGACAACGTGACCAAGGGTTACACTGTGTAAGTAGTATAAACAGGCAAATACATTTTAATTAGCCTATTCATTTAATTAGCTGTATTCATTTGTACAGCTGAAACAGACTCATTCTCGTATGAGAGAAGCTGAAGATAAAATACCAAAAAATTCCATATAAACTGTTCTGAAATGTGGTCACTATAGCATTCATAGCCTTTTCATTTTTGTCTTTTTATAGTATGTCCCTTCCAGACATTGAAGCATGGGCCACTGCTCACCTATTCCCTCAGAGAAAACCTTTCTTCTCTATGCCCCAAACGTTCTAGCACCAAGAAGAAAGAGGCACCAGTGGAAGCACAAGTTGCTAAACTGGAGAGCTGTGCCATGGGAAGGAGGTTTCTCTGGGGTCCCTGGAGGCGAGAGCCCTCTTTGCGCTCAAGGAAAATTGAGGCTCAAGAATTTGGGGAGAGAAAAATAAACCAAAACATAAAAAGGGCCAGACTGACTGAAAGGCAGGGAGAGGCACATAAAAGAATAGTGTAAGCAGGTAGGCACTGCGCAGGCTGAAGAGCCAGAATGGTGGCTGAAGATGCACAGCTCCTGTAGGGAGCAGTTTTGTTGACTGCAGACAAGAAGGATCTGACTAGAAGATTCCAAGGGTTGTGGTTAGGTCCAGATTAGAATGTAACCATCAGGGGTTGGGAAAGGGCGTTTATCTTCTGGACTGCAACCCCTGGCCATAGGGACCACTGCATACCTTTAGAGTCTGGGAATTTCTGCCTCTTGTGCTAGGAAGCTGGGACCCAGGAATGAGAACCCTGCTGCAAGGTAACTTCAGAGATGCGAAATGACAAGGAAAGTACCGGTAATTCTCATTTATATTCTGTAGAATAATCTGGAGATGATCCATTAAAATAAGAAATTGTGGTAAACGTGGGGTATCGTTTGTCTTGTGCAGAGATGGGAAATGTCAAAATAGTCCTCAAACAGAACAGGAAAATGAGGAAGAGGAGGATGAGGATGAAGAAAGTAGTGGGGAGGAAGATGCTGAAGAGGAGGAGGATGAAGAAGAGGATGATGACGATGAATTGGAAGATCAACCAACAATTAAAGAATGTATCACGGTTGGTGATTTTGTTGCTCAGCAGGAAGGGGATCTCACGTTTAAGGTACATATATCTTTGAAAATATTATAAAATGTGTCTGAACACATACTGCATCCTCTGAATATCAAACGACTGTGTGTATTGATGGCTCAGAACTCTGATTAAAAAAATTAATGCAAATCCAATGCTCTCTCCAGTCCCTCATTTCCAATTGCCCATCTCTTCTTCTAGAACAGGGGTTCTTGAACTGGGGGTCGTGACCCCTTGGGGGATGGTGAGGTTATTTGGTGGGGGGTCTCGAGCTGTCAGCCTCCACCCCAAGCCCGGCTTCGCTTCCAGCATTTATAATGGTGTTAAATATTTTTAAAGTGTTTTTAATTTATAAGGGGGAATCTCATTCAGAGCTTGCTGTGTGAAAGGGGTCACCAGTACAGAAGTTTGAGAACCACTGTTCTAGACACGCCATCTTGTCAGACTATCCTGTCTATACAAAATAGTGCTTCTGGAGTAATCCTCGTATCCAGCTGCTCTGACCACATCCAGTTCCCTGCACTTGCTGCTTATTTTTTTTCCACATCAAATTCAAGCTCCTTATGCACATCTTCAGATCTCTGCATAAATCTCAGCCCTTCCTATGTCCCTCTTAATTCTCTTTCTTTGTTGCTCCCTTTGTTTCCTTTTCCCACTCTTGCCATTGTGCCTTTCATGTTCCCTTAAACTTGGGGTCTTATTTTTGTCCACTGAGCATTCCTCCATACTCCTTTAATATCCATTTTCTTATGAATCCTTTCTACACTGGTCTTAACAAAAGACTCACCAACACCTCCTTTATCTCATGTGCTGTCATATGTTCTGTCTGAGATTGTGAACTATTTGGGGCTGGGCTGTATCTTATCTTTGTTAAAGAGCAGTGTGTGTGTGGTTAGTAATCTCTGGTTGGAAATGTTGTGATGAAGCTTTTTCAGACTACTGTTTGGAGCAAAGCAGTCAAGAAAACTCCTTACAGATGCACACTTAACAGTGAAACCAGTCCATGCTTTTAAAAACACTTTAACAAACTGGAGAATGCCAAAGCACGAACTAGCATGGTGGGGCTATGAGCTGCCATGTGGCACATAGGTGTTTGGGCCTCCGTCTCTTGTTTCTGGCCATTTGAGTGTGAAGAACCATCTAGCAACCACTCCTTTTGACTCAGGAGCATATTTGATAGATGAGCTCTGAAAGGAGCCTTTGTGGCTGGAATCTGTAAGGTTAAGTATCTTTGTTTACATTTCCCCAAAATCTACTGTGCCTTCAAGAGCGGCTGAGCAAGAGGAAACCTTGGAGGCATATTCTGAATGCTTGGCCTGTAACTCTACTGAAATGCCTTCTAAATTTTGTTTCTTATCTAAAAATAAAGTTGAGCTTTTACCACCACTGGATATCAGGAAAAAGTAAACTAGTTCACTAAAACTGCAGTTGTTTCAAAGAATTCATGATAAACCAGAATATGAAATCATCAGGGTAAACCAGTCCTAGATAAATATTAGATTTAAGAACAAATTAAAAGGCAGTTGCATTTTATTCTAAAGACAGAATGTGGCCGACAGTTGTTCCATGAGTAATTTTTAAACATCTGAATATCAATGCATTTGTCTCTTTTCTTCTCTCTCTCCGCCCGCCCCACATTACTGAAGAAAGGTGAAGTGTTGCTCATACTTGACAAAAAGCCTGATGGTTGGTGGATTGCTACAAATTCCAAAGGGGAGAGAGGCCTTGTTCCTAAAACCTATCTCATGGTTAGTATGCTTCCATCTTCTTCCTTTGTATTTGTACATCAGAAATATGATGGGTGAGAGTGTATAAAGCTACAGATGGTTAGCAAAGCATTTTTTCTCACTTCACAAAGATAAATTATATTGCTGTTAATTTTTTGTAAACAAAAGCAGACCCCTTGAAACATGAGCTTTGACATGTAAGGGCAGCTGTGAATACCTAGTAGTGCTATAGAGTAATTCATATTCTGGGCTTAAAGAACACTTTCAAAAGCTCCTTTTAACTTTGTGCCAAAGTTTTCATGCCCTATGAGGCTTATTTAGGTGCATACATGGCATTTGTGCACTTAAATTGGGTAGATGTGTAATGAGAAAACATGATGCACATATTTGCGTTTAGATAACCCACTTGGGTAGATTGAGTCCTGTCCTGAAGTCTGACCTTTTGTGTCTTGTTGCATTGCAGGGGTGGTTCTCTCTTGTGAGAGAGCCTTGCAGGGCCAAATCACAGCACATCAAGTAGCTATGGTTACTTTGTATTTTGAGGTTCAGGTGCATTTTCCTCTCTGAGGAGGCTTGCTCTGGAAATGAGCTCTATTGTTTACTATTTTAAGAGGCAAAAACTTGCTGCCATAAAAAATGTAAACTTATTGACTTTAGCTGCAGAACCAAGGATCACATCATATTCTCATGGTACCCTGTAGACGTCAGTCATTTTGTTCCCTGACCATTAAAACCAGCTAAGCTCCTCTTCTGAGCTAGTGAGACATCATGATGAGTGCTCAGACTGTTTTTAAAGTCTGAACTATGAAGTAGGTAAAACACTTGACAACTTTAACCCTGAATTACAGACGTGCAATAAAGGAGTTGGCCAAGAGCCAAGTGAAGAGGAAAGTGAGGAAGACATAGAGGTGGTTGATGAAACAGCAGATAAAACCGAAATTAAAAAAAGGTAAAATGAGGTTGTATTGGAGAAAATGAGGTGAAATGTAACCCCCTCCTTGTCATCTTTATTTTTTTTAATAGGGGTGGTAAATTATTTGAAATGCAATACTTTGTCAGTTATGTTTCTCTTGGTCTGTAGCAATGGCTTTTCCAGTACAGGGGCAGCTGAATTTATTGGGTAGATTTCCAGTTTGAACTTTGCTTTCAACTTCCAGTCATTTCTTTCTTTACTAGGTTTTTTTTTTCCCCCTCATAAAACCAAAGAGTGGCTGCTGTCCCAGCTTCATAAACCACTCCACAGAGTGCAAAATAGTAATGTGTTTCCCAGCTACCTGTTGATGGGCACATCCACCTGATGTACTAGATTTCCATCATTCAGCAACAGATACATGTGTTTTATAGATATAGTAATTGTTCATTATGCATCCGTATGCTGGAAATGCATTCATATTGTTTTGCTTTATGGTATCCTTTTATTTCCCTCCCTACCTACAGAACAGATTCTCACTGGAGTGCTGTTAGAAAAGCTATCACAGAGGTGGGTATATTTCTTATGATATTACCTTAATGTTGCAATGTCAGTGTAATTCATGGCTACGCTATTTCTCGACAAAGCGAGGTCTGTCAGTGTGGTATAGCAAAATGGGAGGGTGTGTGTCTGATCATCCATGAGATCAGTCTGAGGATGTTTTGTGCTGAGAGGCCAAAATAGCTCTTAAATACCTTAGGGGAACAGGTGACTGAATCCCAAGGTTTGTGTGTTTTCCTTTGTGATTGCCTGGCTTGGGATTGGAAGTTAGGATAAGGACATAAGATAGTTGGTAGTTAGTGAAAATTGCAGCAAATTTAGAAAAAAAAAACCTTATGTTTTGAGCAGAATAATACTATTGATGTGTTGGCAACCTTGGGAGCTGTTCCTGCAGGATTCCGACCATCAACTCTCTCCCAGCTCTTAGAAGAAGGTAAGATTCTCTTGCAGTAATTGCAGTGCAGGATCCATTATCATCTGTGATGAGTTTCTGATCCAAATTACTAGTCTGTTAAGAACAGTCTCTTTCATTTTAAATTATTCATGATTGGTTGCCCATACTGGTTGTATATGACTCAGTAGTGCGTAAGAGTCTTCTTAGTTTCTTTCTTTATTCATCTGGGGTGAAATCCTGGCCCCATTGAAGTTAATGGCAAAACTCCCTGTGACCTTGATGATTTCACCCCTGGAAGGGGAGAAATCTCTAAGACAGTTCCTGTAGGCAGTGTAGAATAAGAATACTAAAACCCCTGCCACAGTTTCTATAGCCATAGCTTAATTGTGGATTTAATTCCTTTAAGCTCGAGAGGGCACTTGAAGAATGTTGATAGCAATGTTTTTTATTAATTGTACTTTTTGATTTCCTTTTATCCTAAGAAATAAGATGGTGTGGGTAGAAAATGCTGTGTTCCATAGATGGATGTTTCCCTGTAATGGTGAAATCTATAACTAAATTGAATCTATGCCATTAGGAGAGATGGGTGAGTGAGTGTAAACAATATAATAAAATGTTAAAACGTTGTTTTTCTAGGAAATCAGTTTCAAGCCAGTTACTTCATACAGCCTGAATTGACTCCTTCACAACTGGCTTTCAAAGACCTAGTGTGGAACCCTGAAAAAGACACTGTAAGTAATTTCTGTTGATAAAGTTCTGAATGCTGTCGCTTTTAGGATAGATGACCAGAGTCTTTAGATGAAGACGTCCAGAGCCCAGAAAACAAATACCATGTTGTTCGTAAATATTGAAGTGAGATAAATGTTAACATTCTTCTATGTCACGCCAGGGCATTCCAGGCAGTAGATATTATCTCATCCTACTAGCTGACAGCCAGAACATCAAAAGAAACATGTGATGTCAGACCCTAGATAAGAGCCAATTCCAGCTGAGCATACCTGTTGTTTTCCTGTCTTCCAGGTGAAACAGCTGTACAAGGCTGAACTAATCTTTTAGTTAGATCTTAAACTTTTGTCTGACATTGTGAAATCCCTCGGTTCAGTTAAGTAGTTGTTTTTCACTGTGAGGTTTTGATTCATTTTCTAACATAACTTTGCAACATCATTTGAATATTGTAGTGGCAAAAATGCGTGTAAGCCAGACATTTAGAAGAGAGTAGCTCAGAAAATTGAAATGCCAGACTTCCTCCTGGGTCTTTGCTTATCTTGTTATCAGTGGGAGAACCTACTCTTTGCCACATTAAATTAACTTGCATCTTCCACATTATGGATGTGAATTACAATACAATGTCATTGTCATAACAAGAGATGATCTGCACCAACCATTCCAGCTTACAGTGGATAGACAGGATGTTCTCAGCCCTGTGTCTTGTCTGATGGTACATTATAGGACACATGTACATGTTCCAGATGTACATGGAAGAGTGTTGAACTTGGCCTGTATCTGCAGTGTGGGTCTATGGACAAAACTGAAGGGTTAGTGGGTAGAGGTGGTGTATCCTGCCTACTGTGGCATGGTGGATAAGCTTCAGATGTTTGTCATTATTAAAAACAATCTGTGTTGTGCAAATAAGTGGCCTGTGTCCAACCTTAACTATAAGCTTATGCTCCAATACATCTGTTAGTCTTTAAGGTGCCACAGGACTCATTGTGGCTTTGTAACTTGACAGTGCTTTTTGCCAGGGCTTGTTAGATGGCTTTTTATAAAAATACTTTGTGATAACTTGATGGAGGTGAAATAGAACTGGTCTCAAGCCAGACCCTGGTAGACCTGTGTTCATAAAAGCACCATCACACTTAACGTTAGTTAGCACACTTGTTGTCTGAGCAGAACAGCCAAGAGCTGAATGGCCTGGAGACTGACTGTTGTCCCCTAGAGGGGGGCTCTGCACAAAAGGGTTGAGATATTGCAGAAAAGCTTTGCTGTTGCCCTTGTGCTATACCTGTTCTGTGGATAGAGTAATCCAGTCTCCAGACACCTGTCACAAGCCCTAAACACACACTCACTCTCTCTCTCTCTCTAAAACACATAATTATACTGTTTTTAGGAGGACCATGTAGATTTAATTCTCTGTTTTATTATTTTGTCTGCTTCACAGATTCTGCCAAGACCAACTCGAGTATCACTGATTTTAACTTTATGGAGTTGTAAAATGATTCCTCTTCCAGGAGTGAGCATACAGGTTCTCAGTAGGCATGTTCGACTCTGTCTTTTTGATGGTAACAGGGTGAGTTGCTCTGATGCAATAAAATGTAACGTTCCAGAAACAGTGAGGTTAAAACATGATATATTTAAGGGATTTCTGAATGGATTTAAAATGATCACAATTGGGCTGCCTCTTATTATGGGTAAAATTTTCAAAAGTGCCTAAATGATGGAGGAGGTTAAGTTCCATTTTTAAAAGTGACTGAAACGTGGCACATGACTTATGAGGAGAGGTTGAGGGAACTGGGCTTATTTAGTCTGCAGAAGAGAAGAGTGAGCGGGGATTTGATAGCAGCCTTCAACTACCTGAAGGGGGGTTCCAAAGAGGATGGATCTTGGCTGTTCTCCATGATAACAGATGACAGAACAAGGAGCAATGGTCTCAAGTTGCAGTGGGGGAGGTCTAGGTGGGATATTAGGAAACACTGTTTCACTGGTAGGATGGTAAAGCACTGGAATTGGTTACCTAGGGAGGTAGTGGAATCTCCATACTTAGAGGTTTTTAAGGCCCAGCTTGACAAAGCCCTGGCTGGGATGATTTAGTTGGTGTTGGTCCTGCTTTGAGCAGGAGGTTGGACTAGATGACCTCCTGAGGTCTCTTCCAACCCTAATCTTCTATGATCTTGTATAATTTAGGAGCCCAAGTCTCACTGAAAGTCAACGGGACTTGGACTTCTAAGTGCCTCAGTCACTTTTGAAAATGGGACTTAACTTCTAAGTCACCTAGGTTCTTTTGAAAATTTTACCCTAGATCCCCAATTTTATTTAACCCATTTTTACACACAAGAAACAGATCTGCTGAGTATGTGCTATTTTTTACAGTCACTTTTTGGAGTACAATTGTACTTTCATCTTAATTGCAGTTTACACACCTCTGAAAAAGTAATATGAAAATGAAATATATAAACTTACTATGACTGGGCTAATTTCAGAGCCTTTATTTTTTTAAAAAGAGCTTTCTGTAAATTCACGTTATTTTAGTAAAGAAATTCTCAATGCAAATTTGATTGTTTGTCTAAAAAGCACCAAGCATACTTATACCATTGTATAAATTATAGACAAAACATTAGTTTCTTAAATCCAGATGAATAAAAATCTTATAATCCAGAGTTTCAAAATTCTGAAAATCTTTTATAATCTGCCACCAACCTCTGTGGAGTCCTCAGAGTTCAGAGGACTCTCCTCATTCATTTCACCCCACTATTCTCACCCCTACATCAAATCAGATATGTTCATGACCGAGGCAGTGTCGCATTGCACCTTCTGCAGCTGCTGCTAAATTTCTAAAAGTATTGCTAGAGAGGCTGTGCTGTGCTTGGTGATTCTTCTTTCAGGGAATGTGATTCCTCTGCAGTGTTCTTAACATATCCTAGCTAAGAAGGGTGAAGGACAGACATGGTCTGATCCTGCATTGCAATGCAGAGTGCTGGACTAGCCTTGCATGATCCTGTATTTTCTTAGAGCTACATAATTTTCCAGAAAACTAGTTTTTAATATTTTCCCCACCATAATTTCCTATCTCATTTTAGGTACTGAGTAACATTCATACAGTTAGAGCTACATGGCAACCTAAAAATCCCAAAACATGGACCTTCTCTCCACGGGTAGGTATATAGCACAGCAAATGGACTTGGCCAGTATGTGTGTGAATCTGCTAGTTGTAATACAGCATACTTAGATGTTGTCAGCCAATAGGTTCATCTCACTTTTAGTCTTCTTACATTTTCTCCATATATTAGAAAGGTAAAAATGGGACTAATCTGTACTGTGCCTGAGGCATTTAGCCCTCCAAAGCATTAGCTCTGAGTGAAGGGCCGTATCTTGCAAACGCTTGCTATCGAGTACAGTACTTAGTACCCAGTAATCCCAGCAACTTCATGGTGATAAAGCACAATGCTTGGTAGTGTTTGCAGGATTGGGCCCTAACACCGCATCTCTGTTCGCTCACTTAAGTCAACACTGTTGCAGTTTCTCTCGGCCAACAGATCTGACCAATACATTTTCAGTTTGGGTCAGTTTGATGTTGGTGATAATACCTGGCAGTCTCCACCCATAGATCTCAAAACCTTCTACAAAAGTGGGCATGCATTGTAATTCCTGCTTTGCCTATGGAAAGACTGATGCACACAGATGAAGTGACATGCCTAAGGTCACAAGTACGGTATAGCTAAGATACAGTAAATGTTGTAAGGCCCGCAGCTGCACTGCCTCAGAGGGGAATCATTAAGGTTCTGTTAGCTAATCAGGGCTGGGTTAGGTGTAGGCTTGGCAGAATTCCATTTTTTTTCAGTTTCAACAACATTGATTTTTATTATTTTTTTCAATTCTTAATTATTTTTATTTTTACAGTTGTGGGAAATTAATGGAGGATAGTGTTGAGGTTTGGGAGGAGCCACTCAGCAGCAGGATGGCCTCCCCCATGGCTGAGGGCTTGTCCTTCTCCTCCCGGGCCTGGCCAGGGGTCTCTGCTCTGGCCGGCCAAGACCATAGCCTTCCCCACACCTTGCGACTGCAGGGATCCATTGTCACCAGCTCTGTAGCCATGCAGCTCTGTGGTCCCATGACAGCAGGGCAGCAGAGAGCTCTGTGCTGCTGTGGGGCCGGTGATATGCCATTCTCGCAGGCACAAGGTGCACGGGGGAGGATGTACTTGTGCTGGCTGTTGCCTATGGATAATTTTTTTTGTCGATTTCAGTGTGAAGTTGAAATCGACATTTGACAACAACTGTCAATTTAAATCAAATCCTGCCAAATAAAGTTGTGTGTGTACCAAGGAAGTGCTGTGAGGAGCGGGTGTTAGTTATTCAGCAGGTGGCACTCTGTGCTTGGAATCAGTATAAACATGAACACTAGAATGTGTTATTAGCAATGGAAAGCAGGAGAGTGCTGCTGTGAATAAACTTCCTTTGTATTTTCGTTATCACAGCTTATGACTGATAACCTGCCTTAAACTGATGTTGTGTAGGATCACTGTACGCTGTCAAAGAACTGCTGTATGTTAAACCCAGTGGTGGCTGTGTTTCTCTGGTGTGCAAAATCGTCTCTTATTTGTAAAATGCTTTGAGAGCCTATCATTACTAAGGGAGTTACTTTTACAGATTAGCAGCATTTTATGGAAAAACAGAATGAGAATAGTATTTTTTGCCTTAAATTGAATCTTTTTAGTTAAAAGAAAGTGATGAATAATGAGATTGAGTCTTTTACAGAAGATCCTAGAATCAATGTGTTCAGACTTTTTTAAAAATTGGAATCTTGAAGATCTACACTCACATCTTATTTTTGTTTTAATTTATTAGGTAACAGGCATCTTACCTAGCCTGCTTGATGGTGACTGTTTCATCAGGTCCAATTCTTCATCTCCAGACATTGGTATATTATTTGAACTTGGCATCACTTATATTCGCAATGTAAGCATATAAAGATGGATACATTTTCAGAACTGAATGTTTTATTATTAACTTCCAGAATCTCAACATCAAACAATCATAGTACAATAGAAAACTTTTCGTTTTTTATTTTTCCTTGGCTTTACTAGTTTTTTTTTAAGTGATTTTTAGTGCTAGTCAAATGTTAGATTGACAGCAGTGGAAACTGAAGTCCTATTAATCCACAGAAAAGGTATAACATCCATCTCACCCCACCCACTAGCATCTGTGGAGGAATAGAAAGGTAGTTTTCGCTCCTTGTTTAGCGATCAGAACACTTTCTTTTTCTGATCACTGGTCGTCAGAAAGTTTTACTTGTCCTGAAAGCATTTTTACTGGTCTTCCAAAGATCTGACATGCATTGTGAATATTAAGGACAAATTTCTTATCATTCTGGTTATCATCTTGCTTTCCCCATTGCCTTCCAATTTTGGCATGATTACTAGCTCATAATCAAATTGTTTAAGAATAATCTTTTATATAATTTGAAAGCTGAAATTGCAAACTCTTTCAAAAATGTACAACATACTGGTTACTAGCTCTAGTGGTTACTATCTGTCTGATTTGGTACTTATAAGGATTGAAACTAGAGGGTGTGTGCAGAGAGCCAGTTATCAAAGGCATGAGCCCCCGTGAACTCTGAGATATAAAAACAAATAATTACACCACTGGAAAGCAGAGATTCTTCGCTTTCATTTCGGATGGTTCATGAAATATTGGCTCTGAAGAATCACTTGTTCCTCTGTCTAACAGTACTTTTTGCCATTGTTTCAGGGCAGAATATAGCAAGTTCAACATGGGTCATATAGTTCCATTCTGCTGAGTCACCACATTACCTGCTACAGGAGAAAAATCACAGTTATAATTTCATGGTCTAGGTCGAGGAGAATTGTCTATATAAATAGACTAGCTCTGTGTCTTTTGGTCATTGGCGGTCTGGAGGGGCCTGTTGGGGAATGATGGGCCTTCATTATGCTATTTGTCTAGTCAGGATTTTATTAAGGATGTGTGTCTAGAATATGGTTGTACAAGGGCTAGAGTTTGTGCAAACACCCTGTTGGTCTTAATAATACCTAGCTCTTGTATAACACTTTCCATCTGTTGATTTCAAAGCACATTTTACAAAGAAGGTAGGGATCAGTATCTCCATTTTACACATGGGGAAATTGAGGCACAGAGAGGCAAAGTGACTCCCCCAGGGTCACCCAGCAGGCCAGTGATGGAGCTAGGAATGGGACTCAGGAGTCCTGAGTCCCAGTCCAGTGTTCTATCCACCAAGCAACGCTGCCTCCATTACAAGTAAAATATTCTAGTGTTTGTGGTCACTGATATTATAAAAATGGTGCATCCAACGAAGTGGGTATTCGCCCACGAAAGCTCATGCTCCAATACGTCTGTTAGTCTATAAGGTGCCACAGGACTCTTTGCTGCTTTTATAAAAATGGTTGTTATAGTTTGATAAGCTTCACTCAATTAATTTTTTTTCTCAGTGCATCACTAAAGGTTGTTTGGAGGCTTTACAACTATGCATTTCCTTATTGAGGGCTTGTCTACATGGTGCAGCAAAGTGTGCCAGAGGGGTGAGATATGTGAAGTGCAGTAATGTGTTGCACTCTACCCTCCCCATGTAGACCCTGCCGGTGTGCTCTAAAAGGTACCTAGTTTGTGTTAACCTAGTCATGTTAACCCAGTGTGCTTTGCTGGCGCTGTGTAGGCAAGTCTTTAATGTCTTGCTTTCTTTCTTATCTTTGCATTTCCTGGCTTTCTAAAGCTTGTTTTTTATAAATTACAACATTTTGGTAAGGTTTTGTAACTCTTAAATTACTGTTATGAATTCTCAACCTCAACTCCAGTTTAACTGGTGGTGGTTGTTGTTTGTCTGGTAATGTAATTTCAAAGGCCTGTGGGCGAGTGGATTTGTTGTTTGTATTTTTTTAAGTTCACCGTAGACTAAGGGTAACTTCGGACACACAATTGGACAGATATTTTCATGTGGTAGTACCTGCGCAATTGTCTAATTCCTGCCCAACCTTTATTTGAAAATCAGGCCCATAATCTCTATTTCACTTTTTGGTTGCATTCAAACACATGCATAACACACACAAGGTTAGGGCAAAAGACACTCAAAAATGTTGTGATCAATACCCAATCCCCTGAAATTTTCAAGGTATATTTACATAGTTCTGGAACCTTTCATATTTTGAAGGAAGATCTTTTATCTGTGGTTCCACAAAATGTCATTCATCTCTTAGGTTTTCTATTTTTAGCTGGCAGAATAATAAGTTTTATTCTTCTCTTACTTTCTAGTCAACTGGTGAAAGAGGAGAGTTAAGCTGTGGTTGGGCATTTCTAAAACTCTTCGACTCCAGTGGAATTCCAGTTTCTTCCAAGTAAGTTGGCTGTATTTTCCTCTCAGAGTATGAGGATTTTTTTTTAACTCATTCTTTTGCTTGCATTTTTTATGTAAAATTTTTTGTTGCAGTTAGCAGTAGAGCTGGAATTTCACATGTATTAACTGTATATATAAGGGCATGTGTATTTAATTGTAGAAAAGTTAATCAGATTTGGGATTCTAATATTCAGGTGATGCTGGAACTTCCAATCAGCATGTTTTTGTCCTAACTATCCACCCCTCAAAGGCTCAAAATTAAGTATCCAAAAACTGGAATGCAAGTGTATTTTGCAAATCTTTGTTTACAGAATGATTGTTTTTTGTCTAGATTACTACACAGATATTAGGTTAAGTGGAAAAAAATTAAAAATCCAATTTATTAATCCCATTGACACTCAGTTTATATTTTTGCATTTATCTTGGCTTAGACAGTGAAAATCAATTTGGTCACTTTAACTTTTTCATAGATCCATAGTCTATAAAGCCAGAAGGGACCACTGTGATCATCTAGTCCATAGAACTTCTCTGGATTAATTCCTGTTGGAACTAGAGAATTTGTTTCAGAAAAATATCCAATCTTGATTTTAAAATGGTCAGTGATGGCAAATCCACACAACCCTTGGTAAGTTGTACCAATGGTTAATTAACCTCACTTAAAATTCTGCACCTTGTTTGCAGTCTGAGTTTGTCTAGCTTCAACTTCCAGCCTTTAGATCTTGTTAAATCTTTGTCTGCTGGACTGAAAAGACCATTGTTAAATTTTTGTTCCCCATGCAGGTACTTATAAATTGTGATCAAGTCACCCCTTAACATTCTCTTTGTTAAATTGAATAGATTGAACTCCTATCATTATGTCTTTTGTTTACAGGTTTATGTCTAATATTCCAAAAGCTTATGCATCAGGGCTTCAGCCAGCCACCTGTAGGGATCAAGAAGGGATTCTTTCCCTCTATCCCCCCCAATGTATTCTGGGTTCTTTGGTCTCCTTCCTTTGAAGGATCAGAGATGGCCACTGCTGGAGATGGAACACTGGACAGGGTGTGTCATGGCTCTGAGGTGGCATCAAGCATTTCTCTCTCTCTCTCAATGCTTGGCTGGCTGGTTCTTGGTCACAGGCTCTGGGGCTAACTGATCACCATAAGTGGGGTCAGTGTAGGGGACCAGGGCAAGGGCAGTCTGGTTCAGCAGTCACAGCTGAGCTGGGGTTCACACATCAAGAAATGTAGTTGGTGAGCAGGGGTTGGGGAATCGCTAAGACTGGGTTCCATAAGCCAAGTGTTGGAATCAGAGTCAGTCTGGCATCAGAGACTGGAGATCAGAGATAGCACCGGCTGGAGTCAGGAGGCAAGAGTCAGAGTTGAGCTGGGGTCGGAGACTGGAGATTAGGAGTTGAGGTGAGGTTTGGAGTTGCACCAGGCCAGAAGTCTGTGTGCGTTGCCCAGACAGCTTCCTGGGGCACCCTCCAGGGTTAAATAGTGCGATTGGCCAATCAGAGGTCTGCAGAGTAGTGTCACTCTGGATTCTTTGGGCGGTACTTCCTGTGGCTCCTACTCCCCATGCTCCCTGGCTAGGGCTCTACATGGCCCCCCAGTGGCACTGTGAGGATGTTAGCCGTCTCAGGCTCTGCAAATGAGGGTTCTAGTCTGTGGATCCTTACAGTCAGGAAGAAATTTCCGTCTAGATGGGATTGCAGTGGCCTTCCTCTGCAGAGTGTTGGTGTGGGTCATATGCCAGGATTATCTAGGTATATCTAACTTAATCATTTTTGTGCCATTGTGGTGACCTTGGTCCCTCCTATTCTCTGCCTGTGGCACATATTGGTCTAGTCTTCTGTGGGCTGTAATAGTTTGGTCCAATTTCAGTTGTTGGGTTTAGTGTGCAGGTGCTGGGTGGTGGTTAGTGGCCTGTGATATACTGGAGGTCAGATTAGAGATCTGTGATATAAAGAAGTCCCTTCTGGCCTTAAGCGCTAGGACTCTATAAAGCATTTTCTCCAATCCTTTAATTGGTCTTGTGGCACTTTTCTGAGCCGTCTCCAGTTTATCAACATCATTCTTGAACTGTGGGCACCAGAACTGGGCACAGGATTCCAGCAGTGGTCACACCAGTGCCAAACACAGAGGTAAAACAACCTCTCTACTCCTACTCAAGATTCCCCGGTTTATGTATCCCAGGATGGCATTATCCCTTTTGGCCCCAGCATCGCACCAGGAGCTCATGTTCAGCTGATTATCCACCATGACTCCCAAATCATTTTCAGAATCACTGCTTCTCAGGATGGAGTCCCTCATCCTGTAACTTATAGGTCCTTAGTGCTTCAAAATGCTACAGGGTAATATTTGTTTGTTTAAAAACACTGTGGAATTCACTACCACAAGAAAGGACTGACACTGCTCTCACTGCTAGCAAAACTAAACACAAATCAAAACAAGCAGTTTACTCCACCCATCCAAGGGGACAGAATGAGGGAGATTGTTTTGTTTTAAAAAGTTGTGAGATGTTCCCATCAGTTGATGATGGAAGAAAAAAAGAAATCTACTGTCTGCTCTGTCAATACTCCTTTTAACAATAAAAAGCATACAGTGCAAGAGAAAAGAGTTTTCTTCTCATTTCTTTTCTCTTAGTGTATTGGTGACCCTTCCATAAGACCCTGCTGCTAATACAGTGATGTTAATACAGTGTCTAGAATTTTGAAACAAAATGTTTATCTTCAGGATGAAAACTTTCAAGCTTTGATGGCTAAAGTTTGACTCATAAATTAATATTTAGCTGCCTAAATTAAATATGGATTCACGAGATTGACTTTAGGCACCAAAGTCAGTGTGGATTTAGGAGCCTAACTTAAGTTATACAAATTTTAAAATTTCTCTAGTAGTAGTAGAAGTATCAAGTAGTAAGTGAGCAGAAATCTTGTGCCTGTTAAGTTACCAAATTTATTGAAACATGAGAAATGTCAGAAAGTTGAGTCTAGAATCATCCATTAGAAGTGTCATCTTTGAATGATTGAGCAGTGTCAACACAACAGTTTCACATTATTAAAATGTATTTTTATAAATACCTTTGGTTTCTGTTTGAATGAACAAATACAATTGACACAAGATGAAGACTGCAATTTGTGAATATGTGAGTGAGAAGAGACCTTTGTTCAGACTGCAGAAATACAGGTTTTTGGGAATTAAAACATGATTAATTTTTTGTTATATTTCATTTTAAACAACACTTTTGGACTTGCATTTAAGAGAATTATTGCTAGTACTTGTTTTCAAATGTGGCTTATTTGTTACTGTAGAAGAGAATCTTCAGGCTTGCTTCTTGAGTTTCAACTGTTGTGAGTGATTAAGCAAAATCAACTCCTATTAAAATATTAATAATAAAGCAAAGATCGCTCTTATTTTTAAAGGAAAGAGATCCAGTTTTTATTTTCAGAGAAAAGTGATGCTATTGTTTTCATTTCCCGCTGATTATATTTATTAAAGTACAGTATATTACTGTTTATTTGCAGGACATATGAGCTTCTTTTGAATGGTGGCACACCCTATGAGAGAGGTGTTGAGGTGGACCCATCGATATCAAGAAGAGGTACAGTTTCACATGTACATTACATAAATGAAATGACACATATCAGTTGGTTACTGTATTTTGCAACCTTGCAAGCTTATAAATCCTCTGAAAGTCAAGCATAGTTACACGCTCCACTCAGAACCTCAGAGTCCCTTTGGCAAATTGCAGGGAGAGGGAAAAGAGCAGTCATGAGCTCATAAACAGCTTTATTTTACAAGCAATGAGGAAATTGACTTTATTCTAAGTTTGTTACTGATCTTCATTCATGCCAATGTATTATCAGCATTATCTATAGTATCTGCAATTATGTTCTTCAAATGGAGACAAGCAGGAAGAGATGGGTAGTAAAACAAATATGTGGCAAGATGATGATAGATTTTTATTGCCACTTTTTTGTAATAACCCACATTATTCAGACTTGGCTTCAACTCACACCAAAATGTGATTACCTCAAAGAGATGGCAAACTTTTTCTTTTATAACATATCCTTCCAAATAAGCTCTCCATGCCCTAATTCTCTTAAATAGACCTTTGCAGTGGAGGGCACAACCCAGCTTCCATTAAATTATCCTTTAAATTGTACCCCAAATGAAGGGGTAGAGAGAGGTTGTTTGGATGCTGGCTAGGAGAATTCTTCTGTTTATGTGTCTGAGTGAATTTGATGTTAACATTGGCTGGTGTCATAATTGTTTAGGTCAATGTTACTCTGACCTTGTCTTAAGAGTTCCATGATTTTTAATGGCTGAGATTTGTTTGTTTAAATGGATGCGTACAATAGTGTATTGTTTTTTGAATTGCACTTAGCAGCCTTAAATAAGTTACTTGTTATGCAATATGTAGTGTGTGTGTGTGCATATCCTTCATTGCAGTAAATGAAATTTCACTGTAAGTGGGTTCAAATGATGCACTGTCGATATTTTAACCAGGGGGTGCCCCCAGTGTTCCTCCTTCGCTGTGATAAACCCAATTTGCCAGAGGTCCTTGTTGTTGCAGGACGTGGACAACCTCGGCCACTCCCGACTCCCTCCAAACCAATGACCTGCTCTTCTCTTTCTTTGTTCTGTTTCATTTGCCCCTCCCCTTCTCAGCATTGTTTCAAGGGCCAGATCAACAGGCTGATAGAACATATGTCTGCTTTGACTGAAAAATCATACACTGGTGCCAAGCTTCCCTTCATAGATAAGCACTGACTGTGCTATGCCTCTCTCAAGCATAGGATGCACCCAAGGCTACACATAAAACAAATCAGAAAAAAGTTCTTTGGTACTTGCTGCCTAGATCATGAGGTTATGCAAGTGGACTTAGCACATTCTGAAGTCAACATCTCCTAATTTTAAATGATTTTATTTCTTGGTTCAGAATTAGAAAGGAAGTTTCCTTTTCATGCTTGAAAAGTGGACTTGGAAACTTAGCTTCACTTTGCCGTGTGGATATTTAAATGTGCCTTCTCATTTTATAATACTCAAACATCAAAAATGAAATCAGATGTTTTGAAGCTAATTTTGACTGTTTGTGTCTTAAGCAAGCAGTAGTGTTTTCCATCAGATGATAACACTGAAGAAACAGCCTCAACTTCTAGTGAAACTGAGATCATTAAGCACACGATCAAAAGGCATCTTGAAGTAAGTGTTCTATGTGTGTAAAAATAAAGTGAAGATCTGTCCATGATAATTTGTGTCAGTGGATCAATTCTAATTTAATGTATAACTGAAAAAAGTTGTTTACCAAGCATTGTCTGTGTTTTTTGTTTTAGAAAGCGCTCTGTCTATGTACTTGTATAGCCTCAATTACCATAGTATAAACACATATTCCATAAATGTTAATCAAACCATACAATTCATGAGTTGGGGAAGTATTGTTATCAGGCAGATTGAGTGACTTCCCTGAGGTCACAAAGGAAAACTGAAGAACTGGGAACTGAAGCTAGCTCCCGAGTCCTTGTCCACTGCCTTAAGTACAAGAGCATCCTTCCTCTTTATAGGTCCCCTAGTGGAGAGTGCTTACTCCAGAAGTATCAGAGGGGTAGCCATGTTAGTCTGGTTCTGTAGAAGCAGCAAAGAATCCTGTGGCACCTTATAGACTAACAGACGTTTTGCAGCATGAGCTTTCGTGGGTGAATACCCACTTCTTCGGATGCAAGTAGTAGAAATTTCCAGGGGCAGGTATACATAAGCAAGCAAGAAGCAAGCTAGAGATAACGAGGTTAGATCAATCAGGGAGGATGAGGCCCTGTTCTAGCAGTTGATTACTGCTAGATTACTCCAGAAGTGTAATCCCTATAGAAAACAGTGACCATTGAGGCTACATATGTTCCCCTCAAAGAACTGAATGTGTGGTACAGGGTTATATAATGAGTCACCTTAGGGTGACCAGATCACCCAGGTCAAATATCGGGACGCAGGGGGGCGGGGCGGGGCGGGGGCAGAGGGGGAAAAAATGGCGGCAGAGCAAAAAAAAAGAAATCCCCCACCCCCGATTCCTCCTCCCTCCGCAAGCGCTGGAGGGAGGCCCGGGAGACTCAGGGGAGCACGGGGCCGGGGTGAGTGTGAGTCCAGCCTGGCCCCGAGCAGGCAGGACTCAGGCGCGGTATCTGGAGGGAGAGTACGGGGTGGCCTGCG
Organism: Mauremys mutica; assembly: GCF_020497125.1. Lineage (NCBI taxonomy): Eukaryota > Metazoa > Chordata > Testudines > Geoemydidae > Mauremys > Mauremys mutica. The sequence continues at coordinate 207,172,543 of NC_059074.1, read as the reverse complement.
GGGCCAGGCAGCGGCTGTTCTCCCCACCTGGGCAGCAGGACTCGGGAGCAGCCGCTGCTGCAGCTCCCACTGCCGCGCAGGGAGGAAGCGGCCGCTGGCCAAGCTCGGCAGCTGCGGCTCTGGCGCCCACGAACCCCCCGAGCCCGGGCCTGCTGCGGGGACCCAGCAGGGCGCACGCTGCGGGGACCCAGCCCCTGGCCACTCGCGTCCGGGCTGGCTGCCCAGCTGGTGCAATCCTGCGGGCGGCCTCGGAGTGGGGGCAGCAGGCCCCAGCCCCCCGCATCCCGCTCGGGTCCTGCAGGGGAACGAACGGGACTGGGCTGCCGATGCCTCCGCCATGGGATTGCACCAGCTGGGCAGCCAGCCCAGACGCGACTGGCCAGGGGCTGAGCGCAGTGTGCGCGCTGCCCCGCAGCAGGCCCGGGCTCGGGGGGTTCGGGCCCGGGCACCAAAGCCGCAGCCGCCGAGCGCCACGTGCTTGGCCACTTCCTCCCCCCGCGGCAGTGGGAGCTGCAGCAGCGGCTGCTCCCGAGTCCCCTGCCCAGGTGGGGAGAACAGCCGCCACCTAGCCCCACGGGCCGCCCCCCTACTCTCCCTCCAGGTACCGCGCCCGAGTCCTGCCTGCTCGGGGCCAGGCCAGACTCACACTCACCCCGGCCCCGCACTCCCCTGAGTCTCCTGGGCATGGCATGCTTGGCAAGAGGCGGGGATTTGGGGAGGGAGACAATGGGGCGGGGATGGGGGCGAGGATTTGGGGAAGGATCCAATGGGGGAAGGAGGGGGCGGAGTCGGGGCAGGGGAGGGTGCGAGCCCTTCGGGCTCCGGAGCCTTTGCTTGTTTGTCCAGTGTCCCGACCTAACATTGGTCGGGACGTGGGACAAACAAGCAAATATCGGGACAGTCCCGATAAAATCGGGACGTCTGGTCACCCTAAGTCACCTGCTAACGAAAGCAGGACCAGAAAGAACTCACAAGACCACCGCAAAGGATGAGGGTTAATTTCCTTAGCAACACTACAAATGTTGATAGTGACTTATCACATATTATTGGCCCACTGTGATTTTTCTCTCAAGACAAGATCCTCCTTCCCTAGAACAGGTTCAGTGGCGGAATCTAAAAAATGGGATTGGCATTAATGGAAGAAAGTGGCCAAACACACTCTCCTATAAAACAGCAGATATGGTGGCTTACTTGGTGGCATCACTATGATATAGAGAACAATTGGCTTCACATTCTGCTTTGCCTCTGGAAGTACAGAGTTGGGGTGTTCTGTTTGAAGGACTAGAATTCTTTAGCCAAAAAAAAAGTGTGAAACTGGAGGCACTTAAGGATTCAAACTTGATACAAGTCTTTGGGTTGATATCGGGTTGAAGCTAGGGGAGCAAAGGCTATTTACACCAACTGGAGATCTGGCCCAGACTTTGGAAGTCAAGAGAATATTTTTTGGTGCTTTGGGGAAGGTCAGCATGTAGCATGTGTGTGAATTAAGTATAGGCACATGGAGAGCTCTTGGCCCTTGGTTACTATTTCAAGATTCGTACATAATTTATACTTTGTATTGGAGAGTAAGCTTCTTTACAAGTGGGATCTGAATTTAGACTGGCAATACTGCAGCAGTTGCTCTATAAACTGATTTGGCCATTATGGCTTGATCCTCCCACTTCGTAATCAATGGGTGTTTTGCCATGGACTTCATCAGAAGAAGAATCAGACCCTTTAAAGAACAATTTAGTCTCTCCAAAGTGTCTCCTGTGTAGAGTTTAAATATATTGCTGCCTGGGGAAAATCTGAAATTAGATGTGCATTTTAATGACTGTTCTTCCGTTTACACAATCAAACTCACAATACTTTTGACTAGCTCTCAATTTTTTCCTGCTTTAAACAGTCGGAGTCATTTATTGGTGGCACCGAACTGCTTCTCACAGCCTATGCATAAAGCATATGATCATAGTGGTGGCTTTGTGAACCTGTAACTTCATATAATATATGTTTGTTCACATACATTGATCTGGCTGTAATATGTTTTCCACCTTATGGCAATGCATTGCATGAGTTGTTTTGGAAACAAATCTATAACTTTTTATTTCTCTTTCTAACAGTCTGCTACCAGAAACATTAATTGGCAGTATGTGCTACATTCATCTCTTGATATTTTATCGACAAATTCTCAGTGATGTGCTGCTAAAGGACAGAATAAGCATGCAAAGTGCTGGTAAGAATTGTTGTTCTGGTGAAAAAGAGTCAGATAGGTAAAGGTAGTGTTGGTACTCTCGGCTTCTGGTCACTTTTTCAGGAAGAGAATATTTCCAGAATTACTAGAAGTTAGGCCTAGCAGAATATAGTACAATACATGCACCCAAGTTTGTATAGATTTTACTTTTCTAAAAAGTTTAAAGATTTGCACAATATAATAGATCTCAGCCAATTAGGAGGCAGTGTGTTGTTTTTGTAATGTAATCATTTGTCATTAACTCCAGTTTAAGAAAGATCTGGGGCCCAGTGTGTTAACTGCCTTATATTTCTTGCCGTCGTATGCAGTTTTACCTACATGTTCCAATTTTCAGAAGTATGAATGAAAATAGCACACCGTATCTAGAGTGTATAGACGTTCTATAACCATTCAGTTTGGAGGAACTTCATTTGCAGTTTCCAGTGGAAACTGAATGAAACCTCTTCTCCCTCAGCCATTTTTAGAGAGTCCCTTGTTTCTACTCAAGAGTCTTTTTAAAAAGTTTATTAAGTATTTATTTGTATTTCAGGCTAGTAATATTTGAACTGTCTATTTTAAAATGCCTGTTAAACTCTGTAAAAAGTAGTCAATGTTGTTTCATTTTCCTGATACATTTTGATAATGATAAATTACTAATATTTCCTAAACCTTGAATATTTCACCTTTAAAATGTGGATACAATAGAACAGTACAATAGTTTACATTGTGTTCGGAGGTATTCAAAATCATGAGAAAGTGCAATGATATTTTATTAACGCTGAAATTCTGAGTCATTTATAGTGCTGATGTAATTGTAATCTTATTTAAAATCTCATTAATCATAATAGAGATAATCGTTTTCCATTTCAGATTTAATCAGTAATCCTATTTTAGCAACTTTCCCCAAACTCATGGAGCAGCCTGACCTTATGGATGCACTTAGGGTATGTAATACATCGTATATTGATATGACACTTCTAGGCTTTTAAGGTATTACACGTGATTTGGTGTGGATTTTTTTGTTGTCTTGTCAGTAGTAAATGGAAAAAGCAAATGACAGAGAAACTACAGTTCTTTCAAGTGTGTGCAGATTCGATGAGCCTGCATTCCTCTTGTACTTGATTGCCTTCTTTAACTATGATGTAGATGAGTAAACGTGATAGAAGCAAAGCATAAAGATGTATAAATACTACTTTAAAATTTCCCCATAGTGTCTGGAGACAGATTCTTTTGGGAGGGGGATGGGGTGAACCATTTACAAGGAAAGAACTGAACAAATTAATTGAAATAGTACAGTTTAAAAGCAGACATTTAATTTTACTAACATCTTTCATTTTTTTTCATACTTAGTGCTTTTCACAATTTGTTAACTGATTAAATTCAACCAGTACTAAACAAGTGTTCTTCTGTCAGAGAAATGGACAAGCTCACCAAGTAAAATGCAGATTTTTGTGGTATCAGAAAGTATTTGGCATTCCAATGTTATCTGCAAATGTAGGATTTTAATAAAAAATAGTAAACCTGTGTAGTTGTAAATATAATCTTGCAGATGTAAACCAATGCACTGCCGTCTTCCTGAGTCTGCAGACACACTGTAGTAGTATCTCTGAGATGTGAACTGCCCTGATCATCTCGAAGTGGTATTAAGCAAGTTGACTGCTAATCATCTTAGAAGCAGCATTTCCTGTTCAGCCACATAGTTGATGTTCCTCAAAAATAAAGTTGCAAATTAAAATTTTGCAAATAATTGAATTTATTTAAATTGTCACAATTTAAATGTTTTTTAAACTTACAAAAAAAATATTTTTAGTCTTCAGTTTTTCTCCTTGTCTACACTCACCTCAGTCCAAATTAAGGAACCAAAGTTAAATGTTATAACACTGTTTGGACACGCAAACTGTGTTAGGATTGTTTTCTGAAAAATGATTTACCTTAGATCATTTTTAATGGGGTTCTAACTAGTTAGGGGTTTCTATACAATTTGGTCCAGCAGTCATTCCTTTAACTAATGTTAATACACATTTTGATTCCTTAAACATAAGGATGGCCAAGTACAGATGTGAACTAAACAAAAAATAAACTCTTATAAAATTCCCCATTGAAACTCCCTAGATTTTGGCAAAAATTCCCCCAATTAAATCTCATTGATTTTGGAGATAGACTGAGCTGACTTCATCAAAACTCCCTGCAGATTACCACTGCTCCTGGAAATGACCATAATTATGGTCATAATAATTCTCTCTTGAGAAAAGGGACAGGAAAAGCATCTCTATTTACTCCTTCAATCCTTTTTGTCCTCTTTGGGTTCATGACATTTCCCAGATGGTGAGAAGAATACTAGAGTATTGAGGGGGGAAGGGGTCACTCTCTGGTCTCCCAGAGGTATTTAAAAGTTCCAGGAAAAACTTTTCTCCTCCCCCTGGTCTCTCTCTCTCTCTCTCTACTGTCATTTCCCTCTCATCCTTCCAGTCCAAGTCCTGTCCTGTTAAACATGCTTGTTCTGGAGAATGTATGGCAGTGACTAGAGAGATAGGTGGAGGGAGGACAGATCCCAGATTTGTGACAGAAAGCTCTGCATCCTGCTTTGTGGCCTCATCTTCTCTTTGATGTCTGAGGACAATACTCCAGGTATCAACTGGATTGAATCAAGTCACAGAAATGTCTTTTGCAGCTCAAAAAATGACCTTACGTGCATCTTCACAGCTTTCCAAACTCAGTCTGATGTCAAGTTCTGTGTTTTATTTTAGAGCGCTTGGGCAGAAAAGGAAAGCACATTAAAGCGATCAGAAAAGGTAATAACAGATTTTCTCTGTGAGATATTAAATCTAATCCAAGCCAAAGGTATTGCTATCAGTGCTGTAACTAGCTGGAATCATTTCTGTCATTACAATTTTTATAGTACTTACTTCTAAATTGACTCCTGTCATTAACAGAAATGGGTTGAGAAGAATTAAGTAAGTACTATAAATGCAGTTCTTCCCATCTTTTTTCATCCACACTTGGGGCTTGGCTACACTTACAAGTTGCAGCGCTGGTGGAGGGTTTCCAGCGCTGCAATTACACCCCGTCCACACTTGCAGGGCACAACCAGCGCTGCAACTCCCTGGTTGCAGCGCTGGCTGAAAACCCATCCCGGCAGGGGTATAAGGAGTGCAGCGCTGGTGATCCAGCGCTGCTCAGCAGGTGTGGACACTCACCAGCGCTTTAAGTGTCCTCCAGGGAATAAGGAGTTATCCCAGAATTCCTGTTCAGCCACTCTGCTCATCAGTTTGCACTCTACTGCTCTTGCCTCAGGTGACCAGCCCTTTAAATGCCCCGGGAATTTTAAAAATCTCCTTCCTGTTTGCTGCAGCCAGGTGTGGAGTGCAATCAGTTAATCTTTCCAGGTGACCATGCCTCCACGTGGCAAACGAGCCCCAGCATGGAGCAATGGCGAGCTGATGGACCTCATCAGTGTTTGGGGGGAGGAATCAGTGCAGGCACAGCTGCGCTCCGGCCGTAGGAATTACGATATCTTTGAGCAGATATCAAGGTCCATGCTGGATAGGGGCCATGATCGGGACGCACTACAATGCAGGGTGAAAGTTAAGGAGCTGCGGAGTGCCTATTACAAAGCCCACGAGGGGAATCGCCGATCCGGAGCTGCCCCCACGACCTGCCGTTTTTACAGGGAGATGGACGAGATACTTGGGGGTGACCCCACTGCCAATCCCAGGACAACGATGGACACTTCTGAGCAGGCTGGGGGACAGGAGGCGGAGGCGGAGGGGGGGGTGAGGAAACCACGAGTGAAGCTACTGGGATGGGGGAAGACACCCCAGAGTGGGCATGCAGCCAGGAGCTCTTCTCAAGCCAGGAGGAAAGTACCCAATCGCAGCAGCCAGCAGTTGCAGAAGGACAAGCAGAGGAGCGGGTTAACGGTAAGCGGCTTTTATTTTCTGGGTGGAAATGTTTCTGGAGAGGAAGGGGGGTTATGGCTGCATGCATGCCAGCCTCTAGATGTGGAATAGCCCGTTGATGTGGTCTATCACGTCGCGGTAATCTGCTTCAGTTATCTCAGCAAAAGTTTCAGCCAGAGCGTGGGCAATATGCCTGCGCAGGTTTATAGGGAGAGCCACTGTGTTTCTTGTCCCAGTCACGCTGACGCGTCCGCGCCACTGTTCCGCGAGTGGGGGGGGGATCATTTCTGAACACAGGCAAGCCGCGTAGGGTCCCGGGCGGAATCCACATTGCTGTAAAAGAGCCTCCCGCTGTCCCCTAGTGACTCGCAGCAGGGAGATATCTTGCAGGATTAACTCCTGTGAAAAATGTTGGGAGACTCTTTAGTGAAGAGATAAGGTAGATAGTGAAGATCACCCCTGCAGCTGCATCTTCACTCAACCCCTCTATCACTCCAGATTACCCGAAGCAACCAGCTCCCCTCTATCAATCAAGCCCCACTTCTCCCTGTATAAGCACCCCTCACTCACCATTTCGTGGCTTCTGTCGTGTTATGCGTGTGGGAAAAGAATGTTAAAGTGCGAACTCCCTCAGTGTAACAATTCATGTCTGGAGATAGTGAATACAATGCTGCCCCTGTTAAATGTTTCATTTCTGGGTTTCTACAGTGACCTTGACTCCTGGAGTGGGCAGATGTTCCACAGCACAGAGGCTACAAAATTTGAGAAAAAATCCCCGAAAGAGCAAAGAGGACATGCTGAAGACTGTTCTTCATCACTCTGCTGCAGAGAGAAAGGAGTTGAAGGAGTGGCGAGAGAAGGAAAGCATGATCCGCCAGAGACATTGGCGTAGAAACGCTGTGGCAAAGAGGAAAAGCACAAACCAGCTGCTAGAGATCCTGTCGAGCCAAGCGGACTCTCTCAAGGCTATCGTAGCCATGCAGGCAGAGCAGTCCCGTGCTGCCCCACAGCCCCCCCCCCGTCCCAAAGCTTTTTTCCTTGTGCCCCAATGTCAGCTCAAACCGCCTTTCCCCAGCATTCAGTTTCTTACCACCACCAGCTGCCTCCAAAACCTGTACGTTCACCAACCAGCCCTGATACCTACCACCCTTACCCTCTGCACTCAACCCCCATCACCATGCAGTATATGCACCCTGAAGTGCAGGATTCGTTAAACAGCACTCCAGACAGGACATATGCAAACTTGTGACTGTACAGTTCACCAACCCACACCCCTTCCCTCTTGTGTTCATGAAATGTTGTGTGTCTGTCTGTCAAGGAATTTTTTTTCTTTACAATAAAACAATTCTTGGCTTTGAAAACAGTCTTTATTATAGCAGATAGTGAAAGATACCTTAGCCCAGTAAAGAAAGAGGCACTGCAAATCATTTTAGGGATAATAGAATAACAGTGTAAACAGTGCAATTCACTCCCATGCAAGTCAGCAAACATTACTGTTGGCTTTCAGCCTCAAATTCTTCCCTCAAGGCATCCCTAATCCTTGAAGCCCTGTGCTGGGCCTCTCTATTAGCCCTGCTCTCTGGCTGTGCATATTCAGCCTCCAGGACTTGAACCTCGGTGGTCCATGCCTCACTGAATGTTTCACCCTTCCCTTCACAAATATTATGGAGGGTACAGCAAGCGGATATAACCGCGGGGATGCTGCTTTCCCCCAAGTCTAGCTTCCCATACAAGCAACGCCAGCGTGCCTTTAAACGGCCAAAAGCACACTCCACAGTCATTCGGCACCGGCTCAGCCTGTAGTTGAACCGGTCCTTGTTCCTGTCAAGCTTCCCTGTATAGGGTTTCATGAGCCAAGGCAGTAACGGGTAAGCGGGGTCTCCAAGGATCACAATGGGCATTTCGACGTCCCCTACTGTGATCTTCCTGTCTGGGAAAAAAGTCCCTGCCTGCATCTTCCTGAACAGGCCACTGTTCCGAAAGATGCGTGCATCATGCACCTTTCCAGGCCAGCCTGTGTAAATGTCAATGAAACGCCCGCGGTGATCCACAAGCGCCTGGAGAACCATAGAGAAATACCCCTTACGATTAACGTACTCTGATGCCAGGTGGGGGGGGGCCAGAATAGGAATATGCGTCCCATCTATTGCCCCTCCACAGTTAGGGAAACCCATTTGTGCAAAGCCATCCACAATGTCCTGCACGCTCCCCAGAGTCACGGTCTTTCTTAGCAGGATGCGATTAATTGCCTTGCAAACTTGCATCAAAACGATTCCAACGGTCGACTTTCCCACTCCAAACTGGTTCCCGACCGACCGGTAGCTGTCTGGATTTGCCAGCTTCCAGATTGCAATAGCCACCCGCTTTTCCACCATTAGGGCAGCTCTCAATCTTGTGTCCTTGCGCTGCAGAGTGGGGGCGAGCTCAGCACACAGTCCCATGAAAGTGGCTTTTCTCATACGAAAGTTCTGCAGCCACTGCTCGTCATCCCAGACTTCCATGACGATGTGATCCCACCACTCAGTGCTTGTTTCCCGAGCCCAAAAGCGGCGTTCAACGGTGCTGAGCATTTCCGTGAATGCCACAAGCACTTTAGTGTCACACGCGGCAGGAGAATCGATATCGATATCGTCAGACTCCTCGCTGTCACTTTGGAGCTGAAGGAATAGCTCGACTGCCAAACGTGTTGTGCTGGCGACACTCATCAGCACAGTCCTCAGCAGCTCGGGCTCCATTTCCCACAGAAATCGCGATTCACACACAGAGCAGACACTCACAATGGCGCCAAACGTTGCCAGAAAGACAGAATGCTGGGATGTGAAGCGATGCACCACGGGGCATTGGAACAGGAAGCGGAATGACCCACACACTTCCTTCCCCTTCCCACAATACTCAGCGCCAAAACGGCGCCAAAACGGGACGAGGTGCTCTGTGGGATAGCTGCCCACAATGCACCTCTCAATACAGCGCTGGAAAGTGCTGCAAGTGTGGCCACACTGCAGCGCTGGTAGCTGTCAGTGTGGCCACACTGCAGCGCTGGCCCTACACAGCTGCATGACCAGCGCTGTAACTCCCAGCGCTGCAACTTGTAAGTGTAGCCAAGCCCTTGTAGTATAGTATCAAGCCAACAAAGAAGGGATCTGATGTTAGCTTGTAATTATAACCAGCTTGCCTCAGTGTTAATATAGGATCATCATGGGTTGCTTTGCAACACTCATAGTCCATAAATGTAAATACCCCTAATGGTTTTGGTCAGTGTAGTATGACGGACTATTTTATTTTGTAAACAAATAGCACTGAGGATGCATGTTTTATTGGCTGTAGGCCACATGCTTTTAAAGTTGAATTGCTAAGAATCAAAAGGTTCCCTTTGTAGGTTTGTTGGGGCCTGAACCAAAGGTCATTGACGTCAATGGGAGATTTGGATCAGGTCCCTGACATACTGTGTAAAGATTACATCATTTTTCCCCATAATAAATAAACTTCCTTCCAGCAAAACCCGTGAAGACAAGACTGGAAATCCCTGGCATTTCTAATGTAAAAACACAAACAGGAAAAACATTTTTTGGGGGGAAAGAAAAGGGACACTGACTCTATATGGTAGATCTTAAAGGACACACACAGTTTTTCCCTTTACATTTAACAGTTTCATGTTATTTCTTTTTTTCAGCTAAGCTCCTTTCACAAAGGAGCCCATTTGTATCAAGGCAGTTTTATCAGGAGTGTCATGAAATAGAGTTGGTACTTGTTGGCACCACTGAATTTTAGTACATTAAAGTATAGTGCAAGAAAAGTTAAGGTTAAACATTTTAAAATACACCAGATTAGGCACACTAAATATCAGTGTACATGGTAACAACACTGCTGACATTTACATGAGACAGTAAATTTTTGAAGCATCATGGGTTTGTCAACACAGGGTATCTAAAGATGTTCCTGAGAACAGAATAACAGTCAGCAGAATTACTGTATCTTCTCATTTTAATTTTGTACATATATGACTCACTAGAAATGCTTTCAAACCGCACAGGCTTGCGCAGGGGCCTTTCTGAACAATTTGATTTTCTTATTTTTAGAGAGACCGAGAATTTCTGAAGTCTGTGTTTTTCCTGGTGTACCATGACTGTGTCTTCCCTCTTCTCCAGTCCACTTTCCTCCCGGAGCACAAGTGGGCAGACGAAGAGTCTGAAGCCTCACGCTGGAAAGTGATTGCTGACTTCCTGAAGCGGAACCAAGAAAAAGACAGTGCACTCTGCTCTCTGCTCTCCTCAGAAAGTGTTCACAAAGCTTTCGATATTTCAGAGATCGCATACGACTTCCTAGGACAAGCGAGGAAGAGCAGTGCCTCAGTTTGAGTGGACTTTCAGGCACTTACACTGTCACATGTACAAGACTAAATTAAAAACATAACTAATCGTCTGACCAAAATGAGACAGGATTATATTACCACCTGGGCTGGGTTTATTGTTTGTCCAAAGCATATTTTGCAAGCAAATTGTATTGTACATCACAATATTTGCACGTCATAAACTTTCTTTTTTACACAGCATATACTAATGGTTTATAACAAGTATTTTATCTCCTTATCTACATGATTTTACAAAAAAGCTTTGTTTTCATTTTTAAATGAATACCGTTATCAGTGAAATTCATTGCTCCTCCTGTTTTGTGTAGCTGAGTGTTATGAAGCAAAAGTAACCCATTATCCTCCTTCAAACTCTCCTTTGCCTTGATGCCTACAAAAACCAGCTAGGCTGCTGGTGTGCTGAGACTACAACCTGTCATGCTGAGACCAATATTGCCTCATTGTTTCCTTGTACTCCCGTCTGGCTTTGTCTGTATCCATCTTATCTCTTGACTTATATTTAGATGGTCCCTGCCTCAAAGAGCTGACAATCTTTTTGTTCTCTGCCTAGCAACTTGGGGTCTTGGTCTATGCCTGGAGCTCCTAGGCACTGCAATAATACGAATAATACGAACATAATGGCCATACTGGGTCAGACCAAAGGTCCATCTAGCCCAGTATCCTGTCTTCCAACAGTAGCCAATGCTAGGTGCTTCAGAGGGAATGAACAGAACACGTAATCGTCAAGTGATCCATCCCCTGTTGCCCATTCCCAGCTTCTGGCAAACAGAGGCTAGGGACACTTCAGAGCATAGTTTTGCATCTCGCCCCATCCTGGCTAATAGCCATTGATGGATCTATCCGCCGTGAATTTATCTAGTTCTTTTTTGACCCCTGTTATAGTCTTTGGCCTTCACAACATCCTCTGGCAAAGAGTTCCACAGGTTAACTGTACGTTGTGTGAAGAAACACTTCCTTTTGTTTGTTTTAAACCTGCTGCCTATTAATTTCAATTGGTGACCCCCTAGTTCTTGTGTTATGAGAAGGAGTAAATAACACTTCCTCATTCACTTTCTCCACCCCAGTCATGATTTTATAGACCTCCATCATATCCCCCCTTAGTCGTCTCTTTTCCAAGCTGAAAAGTCCCAGTCTTATTAATCTCTCCTTATATGGAAGCTATTCATACCCCTAGCCATTTTTGTTGCTCTTTTCTGAACCTTGTACAGTTCCAATATATTGAGATGGGGCGACCACATCTGCACACAGTATCCAAGATGTGGGCGTACCATGGATTTATATAGAGGCAATATGATATTTTCTGTCTTATTATCTATCCCTTTCCGAATGATTCCCAACATTCTGTTTGCTTTTTTGACTGCCGCTGCGCATTGAATGGGTGTTTTCTGAGAACTAGCGACAATGCCTCCAAGATCTCTTTCTTGAGTGATCACAGCTAATATAGACCCCATCATTTTGTATGTATAGTTGGGATTATGTTTTCCAATGTGCATTACTTTGCATTTATCAACATTCAGTTTCATCTGCCATTTTGTTGCCTAGTCACTCACTTTTGTGAGATCCCTTTGTAACTCTTCACAGGCAGCTTTGTACTTAACTATCTTGAGTAATTGCAAAAGCAAAAGTAAATTTGAGTAATTGCAAAAGCAAAAGACTGCTTGCATCCGAAGAAGAGGGTATTCACCCACGAAAGCTCATGCTGCAAAACGTCTGTTAGTCTATAAGGTGCCACAGGATTCTTTGCTGCTTCTACAGAACCAGACTAACACGACTACCCCTCTGATACTTGAGTAATTTTGTATCTGCAAATTTTGCCACCTAACTTTTTACCCCTTTTTCCAGATCATTTATGAATATGTGGAATAGGACTGATCCCAGTACAGACCCCGTGGGCCACCACTATTTACCTCTCTCCATTCTGAAAACTGGCCATTTATTCCTACCCTTTGTTTCCTATCTTTTCACCAGTTTCTGATCCATGAGAGGACTTTCCCTCTTATCCCATAACAAATAATACTAATGAAGCATTGACTATAAAGTTGAGCCAACTATTTAGATGTAACAATATTTTTTATAGTTCATTTAGAATGGCTGTGTTCACTTCTTAGTTTCAGTTTTAATATGGGCCTCTACTTAATGAAAAAAATGCAGGAATCTAGGCACAATGCCCAAGTGGGCAGGTAAATTAGAACGCAAAGAAAACAGCAATAAGATACTTTTCTTAGGGAACTAGTTTAGCAAGGTCAATCAGGCTGAGAAATGAGTGTTCATCATGCATTCCCAGGTAATGAGCAGCAGGATCCTACTGTGCTTTAGAACACTCAGAAAAGGTGTGTTGGTTTTGTTGCTAAGCGGGGGCTCAACAAGATAAATAAACCCTCTGTACTCTTACAACATTAAACAGATACTTGTCTTTTGGGGTTTGGTGTCAAGTAATCACCTACTTATTTCTATTGTAACCATCGCAATTAAAAACTTTTAATCTATTAAACTCCTGGAAGAATGAGGAGAAGCCCAGACTTGCAGTAGAAACTTTAAAAGTTGAATAAACACTTTTTCTCCTATTTCTTTTCCCTTTAGCTGGATAGAGCCTTTTACTAGAAAAGCTCCTTGCTTGACTGTCTGATCTTTTCCCAACAAATACATTTACCACCATCTAACAGTTATTGGTATTGTCCAGAGTTGTTCTGAGTCTAGTCCTGCATTTGGTCATTAGGGCCGATGTAGTACGTGGCACCAGGCAGTCTCTCTGCTCTCCCTGCTGGCACAAGGCCTGGCTGGAGTGCCCAGGAAACAGGGGGCAGCCAGCAGGGCAGGGAGCCTGGGGGCAGAGCCTGAATGCAGTTTGGAGGAGATTGGAAAGGGGGCACGTAATGGGGCAGGCTGCCCCTGGCACTCCACAATCTTCCCCCCAACAAAACTATTTTCAAAATACAGAAACAGGAGACCTGCCCCATCCATGCTTCCTCTTCGCCCTGAGTCCCTGCCCTCTCAGAGCTGGGCAGTGGTAAGAGCTGCCCAGGGAGCCTGGGCCATTGTGGGGAGCCCCAGCTCCTCCCCCTGCCTTAGGGGGCGCATCTTGCGGGGTGGGGACATAGGCTAGGGGCTGCTCTTTGGCACCCTGGCCCACTGTCCCTACTATTCTGTCCAGGGCTCAGCAAGACTTTCCCCACAATTGCATCTCTGAGCTGCTGGGGGCCAGGCTGGTTATCAGAACTGATTGCAGGGAGCCTCTCTCGCCTGTTCTTAATGCTCCCCCTGCTGGGCCCAGCAACGCAGAGGAGGGAAGCTGCCTGTTCAGACCGCAGAGGGGACAAGAGCCAGTCCTGGGAGAGGAGAGGCGGAGCAGACTGGAACAAGGAGACGGGGAGTAGGGGGAGACTGGAGGCTGGCAGGGGAGTAAAAGATGGAAACTGGGGCTGGGATTTGGGTAGGGGGAGGCTGGGACTGAGAAAGGGGGGATGGACTAGGAGCCAGTGGAGGGGAGATTGGGATTGGCTGGGCAAGGAGACCGGGACTGGGAACTAGTCAGAGGGGAGACAGATCTGATGAGAAGCTGGGCTGTGGGGGGAGAACTGGGGCTGGCTGGGCAAAGATATTGGGATTGAGAGCCAGTGGGGGATGGGAAACATGGACCGGGGGCTTGAGTAGAAGCCAAGGGGGGAGGGGATGGAGAGAAGATTGGATGAGGAGCCAGAAGTGCTTGAAGGGGATTGGCACTGTCTGGGCAAGGAAAGTGAGACCGGGAGTGGGGGAGACTGGGACGGTATTTCCGGAGAGGTGGGACTGGTGTTTGCTAGGCAAGGACGCTGGGGCTGGGATGAGTAGCCGAGGATGGACACTGGGACTAGCTAGGTAAAGGATTGCACTGGCACCAGGGGTGGGGCAGAGACCGGTTGGAGAAGATGGGCAAGAGTTTGAAAGTTGCACAGAAACCCTTAACTCTGGCATTTCCCAACTTTTAAGTCCATGATGTTGCAACCTCAATAATGTAGGTTTTTGTGTCTCACACGTTGGGTAAGCACTGCCCAGGGTAGGTCTGTATTGCAAATCAAGGTGTGATGGGGTGATTGTAGCACACAAGTAGGGATACCTGTGCCAGCTTTAATCCTGCTAGCATGGGTAACGAGCAGTAAAGATGTGGTGGTGTGGCCCCTGGCATGGGCCAGCAACCTACGGACCCAGGGTCCCTGGCAGGCTTATCCTGGGGCAGCTAGCCTGGGCTGATATCCGTGCTGCCATGGCCTCGTTATCACTGCTACCTGGGCCAACTTTTTTTCCTTACTTAATTGGCCTCTCAGAGTTGGTAAGACAGCTCCCACCTTTTCATGCTCTCTGTGTGTGTATATATAGCTCCTCACTCTATGTTTCATTCCATGCATCCGATGAAGTGGGCTGTAGCTCACGAAAGCTTATGCTCAAATAAATTTGTTAGTCTCTAAGGTGCCACAAGTCCTCCTGTTCTTTTTGTGGATACAGACTAACACGACTGCTACTCTGAAACCTACATTTAAACTGGCTATGCCCACCCGTGCTGCAGTCAGACCTTAATTTGTAGTGCAGATGTACTGTAACGTGCAGGGGAGAGGGCAGTTCTGTGGGGGGCGTTAACAGATTGGAAACTCCAAAGGGTGAGAACTGTTTTTTAGGGTCGTCGGAGGGGCAAGACCTGGGTGAAATAATCTCTCAGTGGGAGGAGTGGAAGACCCAGAACGTGGGACTTTTGAGAGTTAGCAGATAACGCACTGTAGGGAATGTTCCTGCCCTGGCCGGGTGATGGACTGGGTTTCTTAATACATCTTAATACATTTCCCACTCTAATTGTTCTTTTCTAAGAGTCAGCAAAACCTTGGAGAAGATGTAGGCATTGATTACACACTGCTGTGGCATTGCTGGTTTGCAAGCAAACTCCTGGGGCCCTGGTGCATACTTATATGTGTGTAAGTACACGGTGTTATGGAGTCCTGGGGTCTGGTCTGTGGCCTCTGGTACCTGGGATTCCTGGCTCCCTGGCTCCCTGCCGTGGATCCAGCCAAGCGGGAGTCCTGTGCGAAGCTCATACTGTGCCCCTTCAGGGCACGATTCCCTCAGTGAGTATTCACAGCACCACAGGCAGCCTTTTCAAAACGAGGTTGCCATTTATTAGTCACCTGGCGACAGAGTCTGAAAGTCCTTTGGGTTAGCACAGAGAGGCAGACGTTACGCCACAGTCTATCCTGGTCAAACTGGTGCCATGAGGTAATGGTCAGGTCTCCCTCTCTGGCTCCTTCTCTCATCCCTTTTGTCCACCCAGGTGATCGCTCCTGAGTCCCTCCAAAGGGCACTCCTTGTCCCCATCACCTAGTGTTTTCCCCATTGGTTCTCCAGCTCAGTGCACAGGTCCCATCTGCTGGGTTTTCCGGCTGTTCAGTGTAGGTTGTTCAGTCATTGGGTTGTCTCTCATTGCTGGATGCTCTGTTGATCTGGGTTGGTTTCAGCATCTTCTTTAATGGCCCAGGCAGCTAGGTGACACACACCCATTATGACTTGTATTTTGCCCTGACAGCAGAGTTAATCCTCCCATTCTCTCCCAGCTAGCTGTGCAAGGTGTAGGAGGAAACTGAGGCACATATCAGAATCATCAAAATATTACAAATCATTCCCACTTTGTCACTCATGCTTTTATTCACTTTGCAAGGAGTGAACTTGCCTCACTCAAGTCCTTTGTTTAATTAGCCCTAGAGTAGCTGATGATTCTTTTGGCTGCAAGGAGTGGAATGACCTGCCGGGCTGGAACTGGTTTTACTGATTACATCCAGATGGGCGTGTCAGGGGATAGTACTTTAAGCTGTGCATGCCGATGGTGTTGCACAGATAACCACGGATAGCGGAGCTGACCCTCTACCTGTCTAAGCAGAGAAGAGATGGCATCAAAAGATCTCCCTCCACCTGTTACCCACACAGAACCTGACATACCATCTGGAGCAAAAATATTTAGAACAGTGCCATATGCTTTTATCCTACCAGAGCTAGTAAGTATACTGAACGTTTTTGATTGATTGCTATGGCAAAAACTAAAGGCTATTTCAGATTGTTGTGTGTGGTGGTGGTGATGGTGGGGGGAAACCAGAACTAGCACAAAAAGCAACCATGGTAGGAAGAAAACTATGTGGAGGGAAAGCTTACTTCTGCAGCTACTTGCATTAAAAATCGTATGGTCTGTCTCAGGGCTTGAGTCAACCAAAATAATGGAAAGCACCGAAAACAGCTTGTCATTCTTGCATGGTGTAGAAGTTGTTTTATCTTTGTATTAAGTCAGAACTTGGAAGTTAAAGAAGTGTCTGTCTTTTCTTCTTCAAGGCTGTATTTCTCTGTGTATTGAAGTTTTCTGGGGGATCAAAGGTTGTAGTCACGCAGTCGGCTTCTGTCATATGCAAGCGATGGCAGATTTTCTTAATATTCCAGAGTCCAGAGTCCTGGCCATGCATTCCAGTATGTCTAGTCAGATTATGGTGTGATGAAGTGAGGGATTTTCTTGACATATGGCAATTGATGTACTTTGATATACAATACAGTCATTAAGGTCTGTTTATAGTCATTACATGGATAACGTGGAGCCTGCACCACCCACCCAAACAATTATGTGGCATATCTGTTAATTGCAGCTTCATATTCAGACAGCCATAGGAAAAGATAAGCTGACACGTCCATTAGAAACTTCAGCATCTTGTCTTTATCATCAGCTTTGTGCTGAAACTGAATGCTGACTGTGGTACCATGAACAAAACACGGTTAAAATAGCATGTAAATCAGTGATACTCAGCTCCTGAGCCACTGAGGTCTAAATTAGCGATCATCATAACCCAAAAGAGCCACAGCAGTGTGAATTCATTTTCATTTACTATACTGCTATATATTCATATTTAAACAGTATGACAGGGAAAATACCGGTATTGTGTGCGTGCGTGTATATGATTCTCACAGCAAAATGACTGACCAAGTATTATTATATTATCAACTGCAATTGGTTAATAACATAGTAAAAGCCTCCTGATTGGTTAATGACTTAGACTGGCTAATAATTAAATTGGTGTTTTAATATCAAGTGCTGCAAAGGGCTGCAGGAGATACATTAAAGAGCCCCTTTGAGCTTGCAAACCTCGGTCTGAGCATTGCTGAGGTAAATCATGACATGCCTTTCATTGCAACACTTGTTATCTTTCATTTTAAATCCTTTTGTGCTGCTCAGTCTCAACAGAGGCACTGTTATGCTTCTTTTGTATGAACTAGTGACTTTGGACACCTTTTAACATTATTTTAAATGACCTGAATTGCCCCAAATTTGCAAGCAGGGGGGAGGGATAGCTCAGTGGTTTGAGCATTGGCCTGCTAAACCCAGCGTTGTGAGTTCAGTGCTTGAGGGGGGCCATTTGGGGAACTGGGGGGTAAAAATCTGGGGATTGGTACTGCTTTGAGCAAGGGGTTGGACTAGATGAACTCCTGAGGCCCCTTCCAACCCTAATATTGTGGGAGTGGCTAAGATTTATCCCATGGTTGGATCCCCTTTCATGGAGATGAGAAGCAGGTATCTCTAGACAAAGAATGTTCTTCCGCCCGTGCTCTGTGTACACAATAGCTGTCGTCTCTGAAGTTCTTAAATGTCACATTATGTGTTGTATACATATTTAGGAGGTATTCTCCTTTTGAGACGCAGGAAGAGAGAAGCTAAAGTCCCAACCCTACGCACATTCTTACTGTGCATTGGCACGATGTATAAGGCCTGATATTCCACTCACACCGCTATAGATCAGGAGTAACGTAGAGTCATAGTGTTTAAGGCCTCTAGCTCACCTAGCTTGACCTCTTGTATCTCACAGGCCACCACCACCACCCAGCCCTTGCCCACTCATCCCAACAGCCGAAATGAGGCCACACTATGACAGCTCACAGGACACTAGACGGTAAGACAGGCAGAGACCAGGAGGGACTCAGGTGCAGGCCCAGAGAAATGCTTAAGTGAGATGATCCTGGCAAGTGACCCACACTCCATGCTGCAAAGGAAGGGCAAAAACCTCCAAAGTCGCTGCCAATCTGACCTGGGGAAAATTCCTTCCCGACCCCACGTATGGGGATCACTTAGATACTGAGCCTGTGAGCCAGAACCAACCAGGCAAGCACCTGAGAGAGAGAGAATGTGCAGTGCCTCCTCAGTGCCTCCCCAGCTAGCGTCCCATCTCCAGCTGTGGCCAACTCCAATTCTTCAGAAGAAGGAGATTAAAAAAAACCAAAACTCTCCCAGAATACAGTAGGGGAAAAATCCCTTCCTGACCCCTGCCGGTGGCTGGATGAAACCTTGAAGCATGAGCTTTTAGGAACTTAAGACATAAGAAGTGAGTGACGTTGGCTGAAGTCAATGAGTTCACATCTCCTCTCTTAACAATTTTAAATTGATGTTGCTCCCAGTGACTTCAGTGGAGTTTCTCCCAGTTTATAATGGTGTGAGATGTGAACTGGGCCCAATGGGGTTGAACTGGTGTGTGAATAATACCCAATAACACGCATAATATTAGAGGATATTACACGTTATGTACGATAAAAGGAGCCTACACGGACTCATCACAATGGTTGCTTTTGAGCTGCTATAACAGTCATTGTGCCATGTCAAAACTTCCTAATACAGTATTGCTATTTCCCATGTATAAAACATTAAATGTGGGAATGTAGGTGGAGCTGGTATCAATGCTTATAGTTAAGGTTGCCTAACGTTTTCCGCTATAAGACCCTGTTCAGTTGTTTATAACTTTTCCAAACCATTTGGGCTGAGTATTTCCATGCTTGGGTCTGCCTCAGACTGATTTTTATGGGAAAGTTTTAGCGAAAAGAATTCTGCCCTTCCCAAGAACGAGGCTAGTGAAAAATACGTGGTTTTTCCCGTGTTAAAAAAAAAGGTGTACCCTGGGAAGCTCTAGCAGCTCTGTGCTTTGGAGCAGGGACTTGAAACGTGGCAGGGGGAACACGCTGGTGTCTGGGAGGTGCCTATTGCCGTCCCGGTGAAAATCTGCCAGAGCTGGCCCAGATTATGAGCCCCTGAGAACTGCAGTTCATAAAGGCTCAGAAGAGGCTTGTTAGAGTTGGACACCTAAATTCTCCAAAGCTTCCGTTGGCACTGAGTATAGAGTTGCCAATTTTGGTTGGATGTATTCCTGGAGGTGTCATCACATGACATCATCATTAATGAAAGATTAATTCCTGGAGATTCCAGGGCAATCCTGAGCATGCTCCCAGCTCCTGTGTGTGATGACTGAGCATGTACCATCATAGGAATGGAGGAGCTGAGCAGGACTTTCCCTACAGATGCTCCTCCTGGCTGCTGGAGGCGGCTGTGGCCCCAGGCCCTGGAACTGAGAGCGGGGAGACAGCCTTGCTGTGCTCTCAGTGCCTCCTCTGGACACCAGGCCCTGTGGAAGAGGAGGACACGGTGTCTTGCTGGGATGGGAGCTAGGAAAGCAGTGATAGGAGCAGGCGTGGGGAGAGCGGATATGAGCAGAGCGGGGGCTGGAGGGAGAGAGAGAGACGGGCCGGGGGCATTGGGGATAGAAGCAGAGTTGGAACAGGGGTAGAAGCCCAGGGGAGAGGTGCAGGAGCAGAAGGGGATGACGAAGACAGGATTTTGGAGGGGCGGAGGGGCTAGGAGCCTAGAGGGATCGATGCAGAGATGGGGGCCGGGGCTGAAGGGTTTCTCACTGTGGGTCCCAACCCAAAATTGGGTCGCCAGAATGTTTCCAAGAGTCACGCGGGGGCTCCTGCAGCTCTGAGCCCGAGGGGCAGGCTTAGGGTGACCAGATGTCCTGATTTTATAGGGACAGTCCCAATTTTTGGGTCATTTTCTTATATAGGCTCCTATTACCCCCCACCCCTTGTCCTGATTTTTCACATTTGCTGTCTGGTCACCCTAGGCAGGCTGGGCTCGCCCCCCCCGTTCCAATCACTACAAGCTCGGGGGTCATCATGATGATATGGGGGCCGGCCGGGCCAAATCTGAGTGAGTGGGGCTGCGACCCCATGCACCAGGATGCAATGTCTCTCACCCAAATTCAGGGCATGGGGTCAAACCCACACAGTGCTGAGACCCTGGAGGTTGCAACACCTGGATTGGGGAGCTGAGCTCAGCCATCCCTTCAGGACCAGAACCACAGGAGCCACTGCTGCAGGGATTGTGGGATGGACTCTGCAACCCCTCCCTCCTGTCTCCCCCCCTGGCCTCCCTGGTTGGAAGGACCCACCTCCCTGAGGAGAGGACCCAAACCCCCTGGGCCTTCACCCCCAGGGGCAGCACCCAACCCTCACCCCCCACCCCGGCCTGTGTACTGGGTGGCGGCAGGCCAGTAGCATTTACAAATAGTTGCTGCGCCCTAAAAGGTTGAGAACCCCTGCAGTGAAGCATCCCCCCGCCCTCCATTAGTCCTCAAGCTCAGTGTTCTCTTGCTGTCCAGACTCGCGCACGGTACGCTTGGCTTTGCGACCTTCACGCTCTTGTGACATTGCGTTGGGCGCTTGTGTCTGTAATATTACACTACAGGGCCAGGGAGTTATTGAGTTGCGGCTACAAAAGCCACCGAGAAAGCAAAACACAGAAATCGGCGAGGGTAAAACGGTTGATTCAAAGTGGGAAGTGCTGGCAGACAGAGCAGTCGGGGCACTGCTCTGCCTTAAGACAGCTTGGTGTGCCTCGATATTGCAGGGATCTCTCGATAACAGGGGATGTTACCAGCCTAGTCTGGTTTTCAAGCGTTAGGTACCTACGGGTCTGTCTACACTACAGCTGGGCGCCAGCCTCCCAGCTGGGGTCGACAGACGTGCACTAGTGCCGCTTGATCTAGCGTGCTAAAAATAGCCGTGTGCACATTTTGGCCTGGGCGGTGGCTTGGGCTAGCCGCCCACACTCAGCGTCAGTGGGTTGGGCAGGGGCGGACTCGGGCAGCTCGGCTCCGCCGCCCACCTGTGCTGCAGCATCCACGCTGCTATTTTTAGCATGCTCGATCAAGCGGCACTAGCGTGTGTCTGTCTACCCAGGGTAGATGTACCCTGTAGCAGAGGTTCTCAAACTCTTGTCCTGGTGACCCTTTCACACAGCAAGCCTCTGAGTGCAACCCCTTTATAAATTACAAAAAATCTTTTGTGTATATTTAACACCATTATAAATGCTGGAGGCAACGTGGGGGTTTGGGGTGGAGGCTGATAGCTTATGACCCCCCCATGTAATAACCTCACAACCCCCTGAGGGGTCCCGACCCCCAGTTTGAGAACTCCTGCCCTAAGGGCCTGATCCAACTCCTACTGGAGTCTTTCCGGGGCCACCAATAGGAGTTGGCTCAGGTCCTAAATATATAATGACATGCACACAAAAAAACATGAAGGCTGCAAACCAAGGACTCAGAAGTCAGGAAATGCCAGAATTAAGGTTGTCTGTGCAGTGTGGCCCCAGGTGTGTATCCATGATGATCCAGTCTGTAATTACATGATCACATGCTGGTTTTTCCCCAGAGGACCCTGCCTCATGCAGTGCACAGGCTGGGCGGCACTCATGAGCACCTAGTCAATATTTTGTTTTATCCTCATTGTCCTCAGGAACACAGGGAAATGGAAAGTGTCGGGACACCGTAACTATAGACAAGACCAGCTCTGCCTATATTTTAGGCAGCACTATACCCATTTTAAGCAACAGAACGCTGCTTTAGGTGATTACTGATTGTTTTATTTAGTCTCCCTACTCCATCCCATTCAGACTGAACCATCTATAGAAAATGGACATTACCCTTCAAAGCCAGCACACGTGGTGGAGACAGGGTGTCTTTTTATGTCACGTTGCCATAGACAGAAGGAGCAGGTAGGCTGGGTCATTGTGCCCCAGGGTGGCAGATGACCTGGGCCTAATCCTGGACCTCAAGAAAGTGAAGACTTCCCAGAGAGGCCTCGCAAATGAAACACCCCAGTTTAACTTAGTTTTGGGGGGATTAGCATATCTTGGGAGAGCGCTGCAACCCTGACTCATATGGACGTGGGTCTAAGATCTCCAAACACCCATTGGGCTAACGCGAGGAGCAAGGGCCTGTGGGGAGCAGGCCGGGCCAGAGCAGATGGGGTGACTGTGGCCATGTGGTCATGACCAGGCTGGTTAATGTCTGATGCCCTTTGGATATCCACAGTTCATCACAGCTGCTTTGCCAGAGCTACCCTGCCCGTGTCTTGTGGCGTGACTCTGCCGGACTGAGAGCAAGGGCCTTTTAGTGCGTGTCACCCTGCATGTGAGTGTCCGGGCTGGGCGAACCCGGGTTTGAGGTGCCCACATGGCGCTAACAGCTGGAGCGGGGATGGCGCTTGCCGTTAGGGGGCTTGGTGCAGTGTCCAGCACTACCGAATACCGTGGTACCCGAGCGCTCCCAGTGACCACAGCGGCAAGGCTGGTGGCAATGCAGTGCAAGCACTATGGAAGGGGGTCGGTGTGAGGGAAGAATTGCTCTTTTCCTCCTTCTCCGGTTCCTGCCGGCTGATTGCAAAAGACTGGTACCACCCTGTTGCATGCCTCTGGGACCTTTTATCGGAAGATCTCCAAGCACCTTAGGCACAAGTAATTGAGCCCGGAGGTAAAGTTGTGGTTAGATCCATTTTAGAGCGGCACTGCTGTCGCTGAGGTACAGGTGTGTTACCCCAGGGCAGACCTGAGAATAGACTCCAGGGCCTTGATTCTGACCTGCCGCCAGCTGGAGCTTGGAGGGCAGGGTTGGTTCCCTTTTGGGGCCAGCCAGGGATCCCTATGGGTTACAACTCTATGGTGGCCTTAAAGGGCCAACCCACACAGCCTGCACTCTGCCCTGAGCCCCGGGCCAGGATTCCCAGGTATGGCAAGAGGGTGGTCTATAAGGGACACATCCTTCTAGGCTTTCTGTGGTGTATCCATTGATCATCATTATGTAAATTAGGCAATGATTCTGCTGGATTTTATCATTTTTGCATGACGTCCCTTGACCTGTGCTAGGGGGTCACGACCCACAGTGTGAATCCCTGTACATCAGCCAGACTCTCTTCTCTGTGACGGGCATGTTGTTTGGACATCCTCTCTGTGGCGCTTTCTCTTCCCCGAGGGTCGGGCCCACCTTTAGCACTACAGTTCAGAACAGGCTCCTGTAGTCACAGATCTGCTAATTGTAGCAAACACACCGACTGTAGGATTTATTGGTATGAAATCCTGGACCGCCTGCCTGCAAGCCTCCTTCAGGTCAGTGATACGCACATTCCTTCCTTATGCACACCTCCCGGAAACGCCTTCCCTCTCTGGAGGGCAATGATACAACAGGAAAGCTGTGGCTCAGAAAACCCAACTCATTTTTGAAGGTGCTGGGTGTGGGTTGAGAAACATATGCTTTATGAAGACCTGGCACCGATAATAATCTTACCCTGCACTTCTAGAGCATCTTTGAGCCATGGCACGTCAGAAGCATTTACTGAGGGAAGGTTTGTAATATGCCAGGGAGGCAGGGAAGTGCAGTTAACCCTACTGTACAGATGGGGAACTGAGGCACAGAGAGATTAAGTGATGTGCCCAAGGTCACACAGATAGGCTATGTCTGTGGCAGAGCTGAGAAGTGAACCCACATTTGACTCCCAGCCCTGTGCTTCTACCCACTAGAAAGCCACCTTTGCTTAGAGATAGAAGGTATAAGCCAGGGCGCACTCACCCTCGTAGACAGCTACTAGGGATACAGCAAACGGATGAGCTGCTGAGGCAGAGAGAGTGTGTGTGAGAGCTGGCGGGGGGGGATTCTTTCTGCATGAAAACGAGGGAGGCTGCAGAGGTGTGCAGCGCCAGCATGCTTCTGTCCTGGGGAAGAAGGCGGAAGGACTCTGCTAGCGGCTGGAGTTGCTGAGAGAAAGCGGGAGGTTGGATAAAGCGTGGAGGGGAACACTGAAAAGAAGAGAGGGGACAGGTTGACACCATGTAGTATCTGTGTGTGTGTGTGTGTGTGTTTCACCTCACACGACACCTTTTTGTACACTCAGCATCCCAGTGGGGGAACTGTGGGAGCCGCAGGTGTTCACACCTCTGAAAATAAGGCTGGGATATGAGACTGTGGCTGTGGGGTGAATAAATGGGGGAATCTCTAGGGCTCTGCCAGGGATATGGACAGCCCACAACCCCTGGATAAAACAGAAAATCTCTTTTCTTAGGAGAAGATTGGCTATTTTAAACTCTGGGTCTAGGCTCACAGCTGTGAATGGAGGGTCCGAAAGGTCCTATCTCCGCTGGCTTTACAGTACAATCTGTGGAAAGTTTTTCTAAAGTTCATCTGTATCTGTATTAAGCAGCGCTATCAGCTTCCCTATAACTCTGCAGGTGCAAAGCACCATCAGAATGGCTGAAACGTTGCCCTCCCAAGATCCAATATGCAGACACAGTATGTTGGGACAGTACTGGAAAGGAAGGAAATCAAAGTCAGATCCCAGACACACGACACCTGCAACCTTTCCCTTCCCACATCACCCTGGTCCTAATGAAAGTCTCATGGGTTGCTTTGAGATCAATATAAGGCTTTTGATGCACTAGATCTACAGTTTCAGTGAGCTACTGGATTTCTGAATTTAATATTTTTTAAAGGTGAAATGGATTTCTTTCTCCTCCTGAAAAACCTGTCTGATTGCTCATGAGGGCGGGTCAGTGCCTCTCTTCAGTTGCTTCTGGCTTTATTGCTAGAAATGGAAGGAGAGCCCTGAGTAAACAAACTAACGTGACAGTGGCGGAGGGGTGGTAGTGAAAAGTTCAATGTCAGATTTTTCTTGGCAGTGTTTTCATAGCTCAGGGGAGGAGTCTGGGAACACCTTTGCGAAGTATGTATTGTGTTTACGTCAGTGATCTGAGCGGTTTTGCTAGAAGCAAACATTCAAAGAGCGAGAGAGATGGCAACGTTCTGGTTTACACCATTATCCCGCCAACACTGCCTGGAGCGTTACCTGTGAAACGCTTGTACTACAAGACAAAGGGTGGACTCCTGGCTCTATTGAAGTCAATGGTAAAACAAGGTTCCTGGCTAGCTAGGTGGTTCTGCTGGTATCTCCCATAGGCTCCTGTTGTGTATTTGGTTGTCATGGGTTTTGTTACTATGGCAACTGAGTTAGACTATTAAGGGATAGCTCAGCCGGTTTCAACCGGCTGAGTGAGCTCTCTGTTTCTGTAAATAAAATGGAGGTTTTGGTTAGCTGTCTGCTCTCTGGCCTCAAGTGACTGCTTCCTACACCGGCTGCCCCTAGGACATAACACTGGCGACGAGGGTGGGATCCTGGTGCTGCTCCAGTAACAGAAGGAAGTAGAAGTCAAGGTAAAGACCAAACAAAGAAAAAAAGCTGCTTGTTTGCACTGACTGTGAAAGTGAAACTAAAAATCATGGCTACTCTGACCAGGCCCCTGGAGCCTTTTGATGAGAATACAGAGCAGTGGCATGTGTATACTGAGCGTTTTGAGCTTTTTGGTATTGCAAATGACATTACAGAAGCGAAGAAGGTGCCAATATTCTTAACTGTTGTAGGGGCTAAAACCTACTCCCTGCTACGCAGCTTACTACACCCTGTTAAGCCTGAGACTAAATCTTACAGTGACATTGTGGAAATCCTGGGTCTCATTTCTCCCCAAAACCACTGGTAATTGTTGAAAGATATAGGTTCCACAAAAGAGACCAAAAGGAAGATGAAACAGTTGTACAATTTGTAGCCATTTTAAAAAAGCTAGCAGAACACTGTGAATTTAAAGAGATGTTAAATGATGCCCTGCGTGACAGGTTAGTGTGTGGCCTCTGCAGTGAAGCTATACGGAAGCGCCTACTGACAGAGGCTCAGCTTACATTACAGAAGGCTGTTGATATTGCTGTCTCCATGGAACTGGCTACAAGGGAGGCACAATACATCGGTGCATCCCCTAGGGTGCAAAAAGTGTCACAAGAACTGACCCACAAAACGGTGCAGAGTCAAGAATGTTACCGCTGTGGTAAGCTGGGTCACCAGGCATCAGAATGCTGGTGTAAGGACCTGGTGTGTCGACACTGTGGCAAAAAGGGACACATTGAGTATGCCTGTAAACAAAAGAAAAGGAGGCCTATGGTCTGGCCGACAAAAAGAGGAACCTTGCATACCCTAGAGCAGACCCAGGATGATCAAGGTGACACCTCCTCACAAGAGGAAGTGCCACTGCATGTTTTGTCTTTGGCAGCGGGCTCACATGAATACTGGGTAACCCCCTTATTGGAGGGCAAACCTATACGCATGGAACTAGACACCAGTGCAGCTGTCTCGCTGGTTCCTGAGACTGTGTATAAGGAAAAGCTACAGCATCTTCCGCTTAAGGCAACAAAAACTGTTCTGAAGACGTATACAGGTGAAGCTGTGCCCATGCTGGGCACTATTGATGTTAAGGTGGAGCTCAATGGACAGGCGGCTAAATTGCCACTGTTTGTGGTGAGAGGTGACTACCCAGCCTTAATGGGTAGGTCTTGGCTTGGGAAGATTCAGCTGAACTGGGCAGAAGTGCACCGGATGACTAAAGAAGAAACCAGTCTAACCCCTATACTAAGGAAACATGCTGCTGTTTTTGGAGATGATTTGGGAAGTATGAAGGGAATCACTGTGACATTGAACATTAAACCTGGCAGTCCACCAAAATATCTGAAAGCCCGAACTGTGCCATATGCCATCAGGCCAAAAGTTGAAGCAGACCTGGAGCGCCTGGTCACCAATGGAGTCCTAATACCAGTTACCCATAGCTCATGGGCCACTCCTATCGTTCCAATAGTGAAGAAAGATGGCTCTCTCTGGATTTGCGGTGATTTTAAAGTCACTGTCAACCCAGTGTTGTGTGCAGAGCAATACCCGCTTCCCCGCATCGATAACCTCTTCGCAGGCCTGGCTGGGGGACAAAAGTTCAGTAAGATTGATCTGAGTCAAGCATATTTACAGATGCACGTCGATGAAAAGTCCCAAGAGCTGTTGACTATTGTGACTCATAAGGGGCTTTATCGATACTGTCGCCTACCCTTCGGAATCACATCGGCTCCCGCCCTGTTCCAGAGGGCTATGGACCAGATCTTGTGTGGCTTGTCAGGAGTTCAGTGCTATCTGGATGATATCCTGGTCACTGGAAGAAATGAAGAGGATCACTTAAAGAATTTAGAGGCTACCCTACAAAGACTGGAAGAGTATGGCCTACGAGTTCGCAAAGACAAGTGTGAATTCTTCAAGCCCTCTGTTGAATATTTGGGACACATCATCGATTCTGCAGGTCTTCATAAGGCCCCTGCAAAAGTTAAAGCTATTGTGGAGGCTCCCCCACCTCGAAATGTAAGCCAGCTACGCTCATTTCTAGGACTACTGAACTATTATGGAAAGTTCATCTCACAGTTAGCCACACTGCTAAAATCACTTCATGAGCTCCTTGGGCAGAACAAAGCCTGGAAGTGGACTGAAGACTGTGATGTTGCATTTAACAAAGCTAAGGATGCATTGTTAAATTCTGAAGTTCTAACGCACTTTGATCCATCCTTACCCCTGCAATTGGCCTGCGATGCTTCCCCTTATGGAGTGGGAGCGGTCGTGTCACACATAATGCCTTCGGGAGAAGAAAGACCTATTGCTTTTGCTTCACGCACTCTAAGCAAAGCAGAAACTAACTACGCCCAAATCGAATGTGAGGCATTAGGAATTGTTTTTGGAATTAGGAAGTTTCATCAGTACCTGTTTGGGCGAAAGTTTACTCTTCTTACAGACCATCGACCTCTGACATCAATTTTTGGACCTTACACAGGCATTCCCCCATTAGCTGCTAGTCGTATGCAACGTTGGGCATTGATACTTTCTGCACACACATATGAAATCAAATATCGGAAATCCACTCTGCACGGCAATGCAGATGGCCTCTCAAGGTTGCCTTTACCGGTCAAACATCAAGATAGTGCCCAAAAGGAAATCTTCTACTTTGAACAGGTAGAGAATACAGCCATCACTGCTACTCAGATAAAGAAGGCAACCCGCGTTGACCCAGTATTATCCCAAGTTATGGACCTGGTGATGCATGGAAAATCTCGACAAACCTCTCCGGTCTCACCCGACCTTGTTCCCTACATGTCCAGGTGGACAGAGTTATCGGTCCAATCTGGTTGTTTGTTGTGGGGGAGGCGTGTCATTATTCCACCACCCCTGAGATCACAGATGTTAGAAGAGCTACATTCCGGTCACTGTGGAATAGTGCGCATGAAGGAAATTGCACGAAGCTATTTTTGGTGGCCTAGATTGGACAGTGCTATTGAAGAGAAGGCAAAAGCTTGTATGTCATGTCAGAGTGTAAGAAATGCACCCCAGTGGGCACCCCTACACCCATGGGACTGGCCTGAAAACCCGTGGCAACGTATTCACGTTGACTTTGCTGGCCCCCTTGAAGGAAGCATGTTCTTGGTGTCAGTAGATGCCCATTCTAAATGGCCAGAAGTCTCTATAATGCAGTCCACTACTGCAGAGGGTACTATCCAAAAACTACGAGGACTCTTTAGTCGTTTTGGTCTGCCAGAACAACTTGTGAGCGACAACGGACCGCAGTTCGTCTCTCAGGAGTTTCAAAATTTTATGAAGGCAAATGGGATACACCACATCACGTCAGCACCATATCATCCGTCCACCAACGGATTAGCTGAAAGATTTGTGCAGACAATGAAAAACGCTTTGAAATCAGCAAAGGGACAACACTCCATTCAAAAGCGTCTGGATACCTTCTTACTTTCCTATAGGAACACACCTCATGCTACGACCCAGGCTTCCCCAGCCTTTCTAATGATGGGACGACAGCTGCGCACTTGCTTTGATCTGCTGAAACCTTCTGAACCCAGACAAACTGTGCAACATCAGCAGCAATATCAAGTAATCAGACGGGCACCCAGAGCAAAAGACCGAACCTTTAGCCCAGGGCAGCCGGTTTTGGCTCGGAATTATACTTCCAGAGCTAAATGGGTCCCGGCCACAGTCATCACTCAAACAGGACCTGTTTCCTATACAGTCTGGACTGCAGAGAATCTTACCTGGTGGCGACATGTAGATCAGCTGTTGCCAGGTCATGCCAGTCTTCAGGACCCATCTGCAGTTGAGGGGTCTGACTTCACCCCTCCTGGAGAGATACCGAATCATGAGTCACCTGTTCCTGACTGTTCTCCTCCATTACTGCCGGCAGCTGAGATACCCCTTTGCCCAGCACGAGCTGATACCACCTCCTCACCTATTCGTGCTGCGGACCCTGAGCCCCTAGTACTTTCGGGTGCAACAACACCAGAAGTTCGCCGTAATCCACCTAGAGACAGAAGGCCTCCTCATCGGCTGGATCTTTAGTTAGGGCGAACCCACGGTTATGGGGCAAAATAATCCCCAGGGTTTAGCTGGGAATGGAGGCAGTCTACCCTCCTTCTCTAGTTTAGTGTGTGTTTTATTTAGGGGATGTTCTTATTAGGGGGGGAGGAATATGTTGTGTATTTGGTTGTCATGGGTTTTGTTACTATGGCAACTGAGTTAGACTATTAAGGGATAGCTCAGCCGGTTTCAACCGGCTGAGTGAGCTCTCTGTTTCTGTAAATAAAATGGAGGTTTTGGTTAGCTGTCTGCTCTCTGGCCTCAAGTGATTGCTTCCTACACCGGCTGCCCCTAGGACATAACAGCTCCCCCTTCCAGGTGTTTGGTCTTAGGGTACGTTTATACTTACCACGCGGGTCGACGCGGCGAGTTCGACTTCTCGGAGTTCGAACTATCGCGTCTGATCTAGATGCGATAGTTCGAACTCCGGAAGCGCCGCAGTCGACTCCGGTACTCCACCGCGGCAGGAGGAGTTGGTGGAGTCGACCTTGGAGCCGCGGAGTTCGCTTCCGCAGCGTCTGGACGGGTAAGTCATTCGAACTAGGGTAGTTCGAATTCAGCTACGTTATTCACGTAGCTGAATTCGCGTACCCTAGTTCGACCCCGGGGCTGTGTGTAGACCAGGGCTTAGAAATTCTGGTTGCTTTGCTGTATAACCTAATAATGCCTGATCCACTTAATAAAGAGGAGTTGGATACACGGCTCCTTGGCATTGCTTCAAATGAATTGTCCAGGGAGCTCCCTCTGAACCCCATTACATTGTGCTGTTCCCTCTGCTGCCTTCTGCAACACAAGGCCTGTTGAATCACATCAAATACTAACTACACTTTCTTGTCCAAAAACCTCATCTGTGACCTTCCGTGTATTCTTCTCTCACTTGTGACCTATTTCGTCCTTGTTGATTGACTTCAGAGTCACATCTGACACATGCCCTGCTCCATCATTGCCTTCCTGCTTCAATGGGTTCTGCTGATTTTGCAGGCCATAGTTCACCTTATTTCTATTGGTCTTTTAATGGTAGCAGAACATTTCCAAAAATCAGGTCTGTTCTGCTTTGTCTTTAAACACGGGCTGGGATAAGGGGATTACAAGCGGCAGGTGACCAGAGAGCTATGGCAAACACGGGACAGAGGAAGTGAGTGCACAGTGTGGTAACCAGTCCTGGTGGTACTACGCAGGGAGACCCACAATCTGTTTCACACCTGGCCATTTTCTTCTGTTTTCCCAAAAGAATGACGACTCGGGAAGCACTCAGGCAGAGACACCCTCCTTAAGCGCATGCAGTACGATAGAGCTGTGCTGATGCTCACCTGTTTTTCGGTTTGATCAGAAATTGAAGATTCACACCAAGCCCACTGGAAGGTTTGCTAGGGTTTTGTTAGCATTTTGAGTGAACCTAAGCCAGCTCAGGGGGTTCCTTTCAATGTGATCCCACCCTGGTGACTGGAGTTTTGACTTGGGTTTCACTTTGATGTTTTGATGTAGAACCATTGTGGACTGAAACCAAAGAAATGCTCCCTTGAGCCTCTGTGAAGTGCAAGTGCGAGTTTCACAAAGCTATAAGACTCTCCAATCCAAAGCTGGAGTGAAGTCAATGGGAATCTTTCCACTGACTACAACGGGCCTCGGATCAGTCTCTCATTGCTTATGCACCAGATAAGGAAATCTAGATCTCTCACACCTCTTTGATGCTGGTGTAACTCGCCTGGCTCCTAAATGTTATATGTAATTGTGAGCTTGTTAGAGACTCTATTCCTGGTGATTTGGGTAAGTCAAAGGACGCTTCCTGATGGAAGTAAAGACAAGGAGGGTCACTAATGCTGAAACAATGCAGGTAACAAGTCTTTGGATGTATTTTGCTTTCTCTGTGGCTTTTGTAGCAGCAGTATAACACAGCTCAATACCTCCCCAGCCCCTGTAATGAAATATTACAGACACCACCACCAAACGCTATGTCACAAGAACGTGAAGGTCGCAAAGCCAAGCACTCAAAAGTTGGCAAATGCCAATGTTCCATGTGCGACCCTGGACAGCAAGAGAACAACGAGCTTGAGAAATAATGGAGGGGAATGTGCTTCACTGCAGAGGTTCTCAACTCCCAGGAAGAGGTCCACAGATTGACATGACCTGGTTCAAAGGCCTTAGCAAACACAGGACTTGAAACTACACAAAAATAATAGCCTTGATCTAGGCGGAGAGAGTCCATCCAAGAACTGACAGGCGTGAACCTGTGACCAAAAGAAACAGCCATTGCAGGAGGATTTGGAGTATATTAGACCTACAAGGGTCTCCATGTGGCAGATGGGTGACACCTGGTAAGCTTGGGTCGATGGCAGATTATTTCTTTTCTTACATTTAATTTTATCCTGAACATAACAGAATGTCTGTTCCGCAGCCTGTACAAGGGAAGGCCAACACGTATGCATGGTACCCACCTCCCAGTTTGATGCTGTTCTTGAGGTTTTATTCCAGACCTTTACCTTTAGTAAGGAACCCGGTGTGCCTAGATTCAGATCTTTTCCCTCCTCTTCCATCTGAAAGTTCCAGAATAATTAAGGTTTAAGATCTCTTGGCATCTAGAGTTCATAAATCAACCCATAGACTCATTAATATAGTCATCAGAGGTCTATAGAACAAGTCTTACTCCATTCAGTTGGGCATTCCTGAAAGTTGAATACAAGTAAACAAATTGTGAAGTGGTTGATTTGCTCACCACTGAAAAATGAAAAGCATCTGCTTGACTCTGTTAAGTTGGGTGCAGCAGTGGGTGGGGTGGAGATCCGAGTGGGAGGGCGCAGGAGAAGTGGGTGTGGAAGAAAGAGAGCGGCCAGGAGGGAGAGTGTGTTAGGGAAGCAGTAAGATATGACGGGCGCAGCATTTCTGAGCAGTTAGTCAGTGCCTCGGGATGGATTGTGCAGCACAAAGATGAAGGTCAAGTGGTTTCAACTGCTTGAAAAGTGCAATTATCCCCTCTAAACTGCCTGTCATGGCTAATAAATAAATAAATGGTCCCACCTATGCTGCCTGTGCATAGCAGAGTGTGACGCCCTCGCTGGCCAGGATTAGAACAATGTTAGAGCTATTTCACAACAGCAGCATTCGTCTCCTCCCCAGAGGGAACGCTGGAAGCCCGTTCTCTCTCCACGATGGGCGCTGACCACAGGAATCAAAGATCACGTCCTGGGAGAGGCACTCATGAGCACTGCACCCTTCTCCCATCCCGTGTGAGCCCAGTCCTGCTCTCAGAGGGAGCCTTTTCATTAACTTCCATGGGCACTGGATGGATCCTGACATTTGTGACTTTCAGTTGTAGTTTAGACTTGAAATTAGACAAAGGTTTCTAACCATTAGAGGAGTGAAGTTCTGGAACAGCCTTCCAAGGGGAGTAGTGGGGGCAAAAGACACATCTGGCTTCAAGACAAAGCTTGATAAGTTTATGGAGGGGATGGTATGATGGGATAGCCTAATTTTGGCAATTAACTGATCTTTGATTATCAGCAGGTAAGTATGCCCAGTGGTCTGTGATGGGATGTTAGATGGGGTGGGATCTGAGTTACTACAGAGAATTCTTTCCTGGGTGCTGGCTGGTGAGTCTTGCCCACATGCTCAGGGTTTAACTGATCACCATATTTGGGGTCGGGAAGGAATTTTCCTCCAGGGCAGATTGGCAGAGGCCCTGGGGGGTTTTCGCCTTCCTCTGCAGCGTGGGGCATGGGTCACTAGCTGGAGGATTCTCTGCAGCTTGAGGTCT
Source organism: Mauremys mutica (assembly GCF_020497125.1). Classification (NCBI taxonomy): domain Eukaryota; kingdom Metazoa; phylum Chordata; order Testudines; family Geoemydidae; genus Mauremys; species Mauremys mutica. The sequence goes on along the minus strand of NC_059074.1, from coordinate 207,138,911 downwards.
TTAAACCACAATTTGAGGACTTCAATAACTCAGACATAGGTTAGGGGTTTGTTACAGGAGTGGGTGGGTGAGATTCTGTGGCCTGCGTTGTGCAGGGGGTCAGACTAGATGATCATAATGGTCCCTTCTGACCTTAAAGTCTATGAGTCAGGAGCCTGGATGGCTTGGAAAGGACGTTGAATACCCTGCAGCATGGGCGGCACATGACTCCTCCATTTGGGGAGGTTGCACGTGCCCAGACCTTGGCCCCGCCCCTAGGCCCGCCCCTGCTCCAGCCCCACTCGTCTCCCTCTCCACCCGCCACTCACACCTCTTGGTCCCTTCCCCAAACTCTCCCCGCCCACCAGCTGGGCAGCTGAGCCGGCTGGCTGCTCACCCCTCGCTCGCGCGCCTCTTCACCCCCTCCCACAAGACTCCCGTGCGGGCAGAACAGGGACAGGAAGAGGAAGAGCAGGGTGGGCAGGCAGGGCCCCGGGCGGGGCACCCACCCTTTCGGCGGCAATGCGCTCCAAAGGCAGCGAGTCAGCTGTTTGGGGAGGCGTAGCCGCCCCTGGCCTCTTATTCCCACAGCTTATGCTCTGCAGGTAGAAGAAATGACAGCTGAGGGCGGGGACTGGAGCCTTGTGGGTGTGAATAATGTTTCCTACATGACGTTGTCTGTTGTTGACTATTCTCGCGGCTCCGTTCGGCCACTGTGGGGAAGGGTGTGCCGAGTCGGGCTCCATCATCCCAGCCATCCTTCACAAAGAGCAAAGCCATAATCCACCACCGCTTGGCAAAAGAATGACGTGCTCTCAGCAGCGCTGGCCCTCAAGACCACGCAGCCAAAGCTGGCGGTAGGATAGTGATTGTTAGGGGGGATAGCACTGCCCGGCATGCTACGGCGCCCCATTGCACAGTCGGGTGAGGGTAAGGCTATGAAGGGACAAACTCGTGACCGTATGGAACAGACCTGTGTGAAAATGCAGAAAGTTTTTGCCCATTTTCATAGACCCCGTTTCCTCCCCAGCTCCAAATTGGCATTTGCAAGAAATTTCACAAGACTTCGGTTTGCAGAGCCTTCTTTCACAGCGAAAACGATTTCGCTTGAAAATGGCCTGGTTTAGCATAACCGGGAAGTACACTGAATTCCCCTCATGTTCAAATGTCATCGCCATATTCTAGTCTTTGCTATGCTGTACAGCGTCTTGGACCACTGTCCTCATCTCTGTGAGCTCCATGGAGCACAGACCGTCTCCTTGTTCTGGGTGTGTCCAGCGCCTAGCACATCGGGGGGCTGGTCCATGACTAGGGCTTTTAACCACTACCGAAATACAAATAATAAATCGCAATAATGGAGGAGATAAGCACTTTCCAGTCAGGCATTAAATATTGTGAGGTTGTGACTAGTGGACTCTGAACTTTAAGGCAGAGGCCAACCAGATCTAGCTTTCAAGAAACAAGGCTTGCTGGTCAAGTTTTTAAAATATGAATATCTAACAACAGGCCTCTAAATCCATATTGAGCCACCTAAAAAAAATGTCCTGCTCTTCCAACATACGTAGCTCCCTGCAGCAACCTTCAAAATCACTGACAAAACTGCTACTGACTTCAACGGGAGCAAGATCCAGCCTTGGATGTGATTGAAGGCCTGCAGTACATTGTGTTTATCTCCCTTCATCTATTGCCCCTTCACTGAATCCGAGAGAGGGCTGCAAATCTCAGTATCCTACTTCGTATAGTGGGGGAGTGGAAATACCATTTGTACTTTGGTATGAATTTCATCCGCGTTTCTACATGGCATTTGCTCCCTTTCCCCTTAATAAAATTCCTCTCCACAGTCTCTTACCGGGATATGCTGGTTGCATGATATCAGCCAGGAAAAGTAGCATAGGAAGGAACCTTTCCAAGTTTTTGCTCTGCAGTATATGCCAGTGCCTGGTATTTTATGACTCTGTTCCAGTTCCAGTTCTTGCTCAGCAGACATTATAGATCTCCTACTGGTTTTCACTTGAGAAATTCCTTGCATTCATATTGTGAGTTTGGCAAGGATAGTTCAGAAATCTGACAGGCTGAATTGGGATCACAGAGTTACATACACCAATGATGAATTGCAGAGGACCCAGCTGGGGTAAAGATCCAAAAGACACTAGAGCTTATCCAAACCTCTTGATTCTGACAAATTATGCTGGAAACCTTGTGGAGAACTGATCGCTTGTGAAATTGCTGATGCTTCTGGTCACAATGTTCTTGTGCTTTTTCCTTGGTACTTCAGCCCATCCACATTTGATCCTGGCTAGAAGCGAAAAGAGACATGAAAATGGCAAGTCATAATTTTAAAGTTAACCAAACAAGATTTGGATGTTGAAAAAGGATCAGGTCTACTTTTTCATAGTCATAGCTTTTTAAGGCCAGGAGGGACCAATGTGACCATCTACTTTGATACCTGCATATTGTATGTCAGAGAATCTCACCAGTGATTCCTGCAGTGGAGAGAATTATTCTGCTCTGCTATATAAGTGAACACTATTGAGTCCAATAACTTGTAGCTGAATTAGAATGTATCTTTTAGGAAGACATCCCATAAGAACATAAGAACGGCCATACTGGGTCAGACCAAAGGTCCATCTAGCCCAGTATCTTGTCTTCCGACAGTGGCCAATGCCAGGTGCCCCAGAGGGAATGAACAGAACAGGTAATCATCAAGTGATCCATCCCCTGTCGCTCATTCCCAGCTTCTGGCAAACAGAGGCTAGAGACACCATCCCTGCCCATCCTGGCTAATAGCCATTGATAGACTTATCCTCCATGAACTTATCTAGTTCTTTTTTGAACCCTGTTATGGTCTTGGCCTTCACAACATCCTCTGGCAAGGAGTTCCACAGGTTAACTCTGTGTTGTGTGGGGGAAAAAAATCTCAGTTTGAGTTTTGGTTGAAGAGTTGGGTCAACTCTTACTGGGCTTGATGCGATCAGGAACAAAGAATGTAGTCCATACTCACGGGGTGTGGCTTTATCATGGCTCCTCTGTGTGGGGCCATTCCAATACTCCTCTCCCAAGGAGCACTCACAGGCTATACGCTTTTTGGAGCAGGGACTATAATTTACCAGCTGTCTCTACAGTACCCAGCACATGCGGCCTAGGCACCAGTGAGGTTCTTGTCACTGCTGTCATACTAACAATAATGAGGGCAGAGCTGGTAGGCCTGGTGTATTGTCTCTTAATATTGAGACAACCAAGCTAGGGACAATGAGAAATGCAATGTATGAACAAGAACAAAACTGGCGCTCTCAATGGAGTTCATTGGGTTTCTCGTTTGTTTTTGGCAGATATTTGGATGCTGGGTCTGGATCCTCGTAGCTGCCACCACAGTGTATTTCCCTATGCTGCAGGGATGGGTTATGTACGTCTCACTGAGTTCATTTTTCTTCTCCCTGATGTTCCTGTTGTGTTACCTGTTTGGATTTCACAGAAGCAGTGACTCGTGGAAAGTAGTGGTAAGAACACACTCACTTATTCCGGGTGTTGCTGCCGGTGGTGGCTCTTCTCATTCCTGTGACTGCCTTTCAGCTTCAGGTCTCACCTCTCAAGCAGAAAGTTGACTCCAGAATCTACTTTCCATGTGTTCTGCATTTTCTGATCTTTTCACACAAAGGGTCCGGCAGATGGAATCATCCCAGGTCATTCTGCAATGTTCTTACTGGTTCTTCTGACATTTCTTTTAACATTGCATGTGAAACTGATGCAATTCAACTAGAATATAGAAAATAGGGTAGATGCAGGGCCACCTGAACCCTCTGGTGTTTGGGCCAAACCTCTTGGTACTTCCTTTGTAGCTACAAAGCCAGTTGGTTAATAACAGGATGTGAGGTGCCCCGGTGTACTTAAGGCTACAAAAGAGTTTTAATTATAATCTATTTTCACATGCTCATAGCTTATCATTTGGGCTGAAAGGGGGTGGTGTTTTTTTTTCAAGTTTGAAGAAAACCTCTTCAGTCATTTTTAAGTTATGGGAGAGAGAAAGGAGAAAAGAAAATAACACAAAAGCTCTAGCCATGTCCTTCTGAGCAGAGCTAGCGCTATAGCAGCTGAAGACAGTGGTGTGACAAAACTGGGACTCTGTGGTGCCAATAGAACAGTAGCCTGGGCTCTGTGATTTCAGAGCCTTTGCAACGTTGGTCGCATTTGCCTGCAGATTCTAAGCTGCTGCTTAAAAGAGTTTCGTTCTTCCACTGTTGCAGAAATGAGCCATCCCAATGTAACGTGATGGGCAACTGCTCTGCCAAGCCAGTCTTGCAAAACACCTCCCTCTGTGCCCAAACGAGAGCAGCAGAAAGGGTAGGAACTCACAATGCCCCGTCGATTCTGCTTACCTCAAGTTGAACATGCAGAATCTACACTTGCAGCAGCATCACCTCAGCTACATTGAACATATGCAGCATTTTCTATTCTCGTTTCCTGCTACATAACATATTGCCCTTTGAAACACTACGCTCAAGGAGAAAGTTGGTGGTGTGATTAAGGCACAAGATCAGGAAATCTGGGTTCAATTCCTGGCTCTGCTGTAGAGTTCCTTGGTGAGCTGGTGTATGTCTCTCTGCTCCCATCTGTCCATTGGCCTAACAATACTTCCCTGCCTTACAGGGATGCTATGAGGGTAATGTCATTGTCTGAGAGTGTGTCGAGATGATGTAGGGCATATAAGCAGATGTCTAGTAAACATATACAATAAAATATACAGGTGAGTTAATGATGCTGTTGAACCTTAACTTGGGCTTTTCCTATCTTTTTGTGATTATTAACTGTGAAAACGTAACAAGCCATTAATGTACTTTTTTTGCTTCTATTAATAGTGTAGCATCACTCACTGCAAGCCTGGGAAGACACTTTCATTCTAAACCAACTCTTTTAAATTGCTTGTGACGTGCAAAATGTTTCCTCTTGGGCTTGACTGTCACATGCCTGGTCCCAGCCCAAAGAAGATTTAGTTGCTGTGGAACATTTGAGAAAAATTGTTCCAGATGTTTTTGAGTCATGCAGGCATCATCCTTCCCAATTGTGTAGAACCGAAAAGCAGTCGCCGGACAGCTGAAGGGTCATAGCTATGCTGTTGAGCTGGAAAGTACAGCTGTCATGTAAGTGAGGAGGAGGTACCTGCACTGTGAATGTGTATTTCAACATCACAAACCTTCCTCTTTTGTCTCTTGTTTTGCAGGATAGTCTGTATCATGGAGCCACTGCAATTTTCTATATGAGCGCGGCGGTCTTACAAGCTAATGCAACAATCCGCTCGGAGACTGAAGTGCTTGCACAATATAGTCCTCGTTACTATCAAATCAATGTCGCTGCCTCGGTAAGCTGAATGCTTAGAGTATTGATTAGCCACAGTTTCTTGTAGGCACCTCTAATTCCTGTGTAATTTCCATGGGAAAGTTTCAACATTGCTGAAATTTTTTCAGGGTTTTTTTGTTGGAAAAATCAAAGCCAAATATTTCAGGTCAGGTAGGTCATCCCAAATCGAAACAGTTTGGTTTGTCAAACTGAACTGAACCACTTAGTTTCATGTCAGAGTGACATTTAATCTGAGTCTGCCTGAGCTGCCATGGTGCTTGATGGGAGTTGTAGTTGGGAGCCTCGTGCCCTTATTCTCCCCACTGGGCTCCCTGGCCAGACTACATCTCCCATGATGCACCGTGGTCTCCCCTTTGGCCGAACAGCAGAGGTGTTTCATAGGATCCCGTGGCCGCAGTTTACCATGGGAAATGTCATCCAGCCATAGGAAAGTCAGGGCACAAAGCACCCGAACTACAACTCCCATGAGACACTGTGGCGGCTCAGGTGGATACAAAACAAAAACATTTCTGAATTGAATTTTTTTTTAACTTTTTGGTCCATGAAAAATTTTGATATTTTGCCTTTTCCTCATAACTGGGGACAGGAAAGACAGAAAATTCCGATTTCCAGTCAACTCTGCTCTGGAGCTTTCCCACGGTTTGAGTTTGAGATTTTATTCATTAATAGATTGGCAGGATCACTTTAAGGACATAAAATCCACTGAAGAAAGGACATTGGAGGGGTCACTAACGACATAGATTAACATAAGGCTGAAATCGGTAGAGTAATTTCATTGCCAAGTAATGTTCTTTCCATTTTTCCTTTCAGTTCTTTGCTTTTATCACGGCTCTGCTGTATATTTTACATGCCTTCAGCATCTACTACCACTGAAGACTGCTGTCAAAGAGAGAAACGGGCTGACTAAGACAAGCAGCAGTGACACCCGGACTTTGTGTACCTAAAACAATGGTTTAATAGGATTAAGAACATAATTCAGTGTAAATGTAGGTCATTTGGAGCCTGGCACCGCTTCATGTTAATTTTAAAAGATATTTGTTTTATAAATCTATAAATCTTAATTTTTATACAGTATTGTGTATTTTCTGTCTGAAAGCAGTATCGTTTGGGGGAAAGCTTGTTCAAGCAGTCCTCCACAGCCTATCGACATTTTCTCTTCCCCACGTATCACAATGTCTCAGCTTTTGGTCATGTCCAAAGGCTCTTTGGCTGTATGGTCACATATGCTTGTGGTAGGGGTTGCATGAACTAACTTATTGGAAAATATAAAGGTCTCTTTGTTTTCTTATGACAGCTGCTTTGTTGTGTATTGTTCTTTTCGTTAGGTTTCTCTGTTGTTCTGGTCTGATTAGAACTATAGTTCCTCTGAGCTAGTTCACACATCTCCTGCCGCTTGTGCAGTGAAACGCCCCTCACCTCCGTGACTAGCCGGCCCCATTTCCAGCACCTGCTCCACGTGCTGAAATCCATCCTTGTGCAGAGCGCCGGCACCAGGGCTGTACACCACTTCAGTCCCATTTACACCTATGCAGTGAAGTCCTGACGTCAATGACCGAGCTCTCAGTGATGTCAATGGGGCCAGGACTTCACTGCAGGGTCAGAGAGCAACGTGAGAGTCTTGTTTTATGAAGATCCAATTTTCCATCCAGAGGTGTCAGCCAGTGTTACCTTCTCAGCAATTTGTCCTAACAGGAAACCACAGTGCCCAAAGGAAATAACTGTAAATGGAAGCAAATAAGTCAGGTGGCAATTCCCTACTTTTCAGGGGGTTGTGAGACAACATTAATTATTGCTCCTAGGTGCTTTGAGATCCTCAGAGGAAAGGCACTGGAATGGTGTGCGAGTATTAATGACTGGTATTATTAATAAGCAATCTCAGAAGCAGGCATTTGTGCTGCCTATAGATGTGTGTGTGTGTGTCACTATTGTGGGAGGAAATCTACATGAATGGCTAAGGACTTTGCTTGCTGGTGGGAGAGTCTTGTTCTGCAAGTAAATCCCACAATGCAGTTAGCTCTAACTCCTCAATAAGACACCTAGGGTATGTCTACACTGCAATTAGACCACCTGCAGCTTGTCCGTGGCTTGGGCTAAGGGGCTGTTTCGTTGCAGTGTAGACGTCCGGGCTCGGGATGGTGCCCAGGCTCTGGGACCCTGCGAGGTGGGAGGTACCCAGAAGCTCGGGCTGCAGCCCAAGCCTGAAAGTCGACACTGCAATGAAACAGCCCAGCAGCCTGAGCCCTGTGAGCCGGAGCCAGTTGGCACGGGCCAGACGTGGGTTTTTAATTGCAGTGTAGACATACCATTAGTCACAGTGGGCCAGCTGCTCCATGGAGAAGACATGTGCAGCCCCCCTTGTGCCTTTGCACAGCAGCCAGGCATCACAGCATTTCCTGGGATCCCTGGGGTGTGCCATGAAGCACAACAGACCCCAAGAATAGTCCCTGCTGAGGGAGAGATGGCAGGGAACATGGGTTCCTAGGTACATAGATTCCAGGGCCAGAAGCAACCTCTGTCATTATCTAGTCTGACCCCCTGCATAACACAGGCATGGAACAGCCTCCAAATAACTCCCAGAGTCAATTGTTTAGAAAAACAGCCACTGTGGATTGAAAAATTGTCCGTGATGGAGAATCCACCCCGACCCTGGGTAAGTCGTTCCACTGGTTAATTACTCACTCCTGCAAATGTACGTCTTTTTTCCAGTCTGAATTTCTCTAGCTTCAAGCTTCCGGACACAGTATCTCGTTAGCCCTTTTATTTGCTAGTTTGAGGAGCCCATCATCAAATATTTGTTCCTCCTACGTACAGACTGTGACCAAGTCTCCCCTCACCTTTCTCTTTGTTCAGCTAAATAGACTGAGCTCCTCGCGGCTCTCACTATCAGGCAGGTTTTCCAATCCTTTATCATTCTTGTGGCTCTTCTCTGACCCCTCTCCAATTTACCAACAGCCGTCTTGACCCCCAGTTCGAGCCGCACCTTTCTCTGACATTGTTTATAACAGGCTCTCTCCTCTTAGGAAATCTCCCCTGACATGGGTGGTATTTGGTCTGCCCCATAATAATACGAGCCGGTAAAGCTCCATGACTGGCCCAAGAAGCTTCAGCTCACTCCCGGGGCTCCGATTTTGAGCGCTGCTATTTGAAGGAGACGAGAAGCCGAAGCCAAATCCTGCATGCGTTATTCAGGCAAAACTGCCACTGAAGGCAAGGCAGGGCTTTGCCTGAGCTGTCGCTAAGGGCTCAACACAGAGACGCCCACCGACATTACTGGGCCCTGGCTCAGGGCCGTAAATACAGCTCTATCGTACCCAATGCACCTCAGTAACAGGAGGGCACAGTACACATTCAAGGGGGTCCTGCCCCGTGCTCCTTGCCGATTCCCTTTGTCGTGTGGCAGCCAAGGGGTGAAGTGGAGCTGCCCTGCTGTGGGGGTGTGGTGGATGGAGTCTGGGGCTGCCCGTGTGCTGGGGAGCAGAGACAGGGAATCAGCCACCGCACCCTAGCAAGGCCTGGGTCATCCCTTACATGCATTCCTAGCAGACAAGAGAGGGGCAGTAATAGGGAGTGTGCACATCAGAGTGACCCCCGCGCCCCCCCAACTGCCTCCTCAGCCGCGATCGGAGCCACAGCCTCAGCGAGTGTACACGGACGTCAATGGAGCGAGCCTGGGTCATGCCAGCTGAGAATGGAGAGACATTAAACCCTGTAGCTGTCACTGCCCCTCTGCAAAGCTACAGTGGCAAACCTCACCCCCGCCCCAAGGGCTTGAGGGTAACTGTGAAGCCCCATTCCCCACCCCAGGGCCTTGTGGGTAGCTATAATCCCTCTTCCATCTCAAGGCCTTATGGGTAGCTGTGATCCCCTAGCCCCACCCCGTAGCCTTATAGGTAGCTGTGATTAGGGTGACCAGATGTTCCGATTCTATAGGGACAGTCCTAATTTTGGGGTTTTTTTCTTATATAGGCTCCTATTACCTCCCATCCCCATCCTGATATTTTACACTCGCTATCTGGACACCCTAGCTGTGATCCTCCCAATCTGCCCTAAGGCCTTGTGGGTAACTGTGATTCCCCCATCCCCAACCTGCCCCGGGGCCTTGTGGGTAACTCTGCTCACCCTGTGACGGTTCTCGAACTGTGAGTCACCTTGTTACCGTCTGCCTCTAATGAGATGGCGCCTTGCCTGTGGTGGCTGGGCGGGAGGTCCCCGACACCACCAGCCTGTCAGCCACTCAAGCCTGCTCCTCTGGGCTATGCCAGCCCCGGGTTAGCCCGGCCGGTCAACAAGAGGTGCACCTGAGTCCCCTTGGCGCGTGCCCCTGTGATAGCCAGCGCCTGATACTGGCTACTCACAGGTAATCCCAGATCCTCTGCCCCCAAAGGCACCGTGGGCCCGCGTTTTACCTTAAACCACGGCTCCTGTAAAATCACAGTGCCCTTGTAATACACCAAGAGGTTTAGTTAAGAGAGACTAGAGAGTCAACTAAACACAAGGGAGAGTGGTGGGAATAAATGCTGACACTGCAAAACCAGATAATAAAATGTGAGCAAAGGCCTAGATTTAGCGCTAGTTCCCTTTCCTGGCTAATAAAGTTGTTTCCACCTCAAAGTTCAGCGTGTTGCAGAAGTGCCTGGTTTTAAAGGAACAGTGAACCCTCAAAAAAGTTTGCTCTTTATTAAAGTTTTTTCCCCCTCAAAGTTCAGTCTGTTGCAGAGCTGACTGGCTTTAAAGGCGCCAAGATGAAAACACCAGACGTCTCCTCAATGAATGGCTACACGGAACAGGCTTTTTTCTCTAGTCATAGACAGGGCGAGCCCATCTGGTGTAACAGTCCGCACACCTTTTTTACCCTCAAATGGTTTCACCTGTTTTGCATTGTAGGTGGACCTGCCATGTTGTAATCCTGTTCCCAGACTGCCCCACTGCAGGCCAATTGTGCAGCATGGTTAGAAACACTGTTCAGTTTAGGTGCAAAACCAAACAGAGGCGGGTTTTTGGGGTGTGGCTGCATTATTTAGTAGCATCAGAAGCTCATCACAGTAGGGTTGGGGGCAGTGATGAGCTGCCAAAATCTTAACAACCGGTTCCCTATAAAAAGTTCTGATTTAACGAGGGGGGAGCGGGGGAGGGGGTGGGGCAGGGGGACACATACCTGTGGGGCCTGGGGCCCCTGAAGGGCCTGGGGCAAATTGCCCCACTTGCCCCCCGGCAACCCTAGAACCTGCAGCCTCCTCCCCCCTTTACCTTGCCGGCAGCTCAACGCAGTAGGACGACTCAGGAGCTCAGCTGAGCTGCTCAGCTGCTGGCCATGCTGCAGTTCTGCGGAAGGGGTAACTGGGGGGAGACATCCTCATGGGGCCAGGGGCCCAGGGCAAATTGCCCCACTTGCCCCCCCCCACGGCCCCGGAGCTTGCAGCCCCCTTACCTTGCCAGCAGCCCAGAGCTCAGCTGAGCTGCCCAGCTGCTGGCCATGCTGCAGCTCTTCGGGGTGGGAGAAGCGGGGGAGGGCCCAGGGGCCCCTGCAGGGCCCGGGCCAATTGCCCCACTTGCCCCCTCACCTCACCTCTGACCAGCCCTGGAGCTTGCAGCAGGACCCCCCCCCACACACCTTGCCGGGCCTCTCAAAAAGCGGCAGCAGGACGACTCCAGAGCTCAGCTGAGCTGCCCAGCTGGTGCCGGCGGCTGGCCACGCTGCAGCTGGGGAGAAGTGGACGAAGGGCCGGAGGAGCCTCAGCCTCCCCAGCTGGGAATCCTGGGAGCAACAGGAAGGTCCGGCCCACAGACCAGAGTTCTTTGCCCACCCCTTGGCCCTTTGATAACCGGTTCTCCACGGCGGTCTAATTTTAGCAACCGGTTCTTGGGAACCTGTGGGAACCGGCTCCAGCTCATCACTGGTTGGGGGCCTTTGTAATATTCTAGCCAGGGCTAGTTGACAAGAGTGAATAGAGGCCAAACTACCTCCAACATGATTTAGCTCCAGCCTATGCTGTACTTCCCACTAGCGCTGTGTTTGTGCTGAAATTTCAGCTCTTTGAGTGATTCAGTAGGACCTTCCTTCCCAGCACTGGCTGGGTATTAATTAAGACGGCCCCTTTTCTGTAGTATATATTTAAAATAAACACTCCCACACTTGCTATGATCATTTTATAATCCATGAGAGCTTGCAAGAGGCTAACATGTTGTTTGTTACTAAGCTACCAAGCGTGATGGGTGAAGTCACAATATCTGCACTACAGCGCTGGGAACCCAAGATCAACACAGCGCTGCTCACTGGCAGCAAGGTTTGGCCATATTAATAACTGACGCTAAACTGAAACCAGCTCCTCTTCACCTGAAATCACTGTGTGCACAGAGGGTTTGATGATCAGTTTAAAAACTGATTTTTAAGTTAGACTGGGGCAGCTTTCTCATGTAGACAAAGCCTTAGGCCTGCCGGAGTGTATGGTCCATGTGTACTAAGCTAATGTGTTGGATCAGAGTGGAAAGAATGGCTGCATGGAACTAAACTGATTCACCAGCTAGCAATTCAGATTTGCTGTACCGTAAAGTCTGATAAACTTCAGACTGGCAGCTCCCACTTCTCCGAGTCTCGCGATTCCTCTGAGAGATGCTAGCTTGCTCAGCTAAAGCTCACTGCTTATCCCAAAGCTACTACAAAATGTCTCCCAGACGTTTGGAAGGGCTGAAGGATGTTTGAAAGGATATGCAGAATTTGCAGGCCAAGAAGGCTTAATTAATATTTAACTAGCGCTGTGCAATTTATATAAATCCTGCTAGATTATGTTTGTGTATCATAATAGTTGAGCTGTGATTTTCTACAGCACATTATAAATCAATACAGCTGCAGAATTAGCCGACATGAGCTACAAAAGGTAATGGGGATACATTAAAGATCTGGCCCAAAGGCAGCTATAAAGCAGGGAATATCTTTCATGCTCGGTGAATACTGGGCTTACAGTACCTCCATCTGGCCATGGACAAAACCAGTATCGAGATGAAGACACATGAAATGGGGATAAAACAGAAAAAAGTGTGGAATGCAGCGTTGCCAACTCTCACAGTTTTATCATGAATCTCACAATGTCCACTGGGTTCCTTAAAGTCCCAGCTCCGGAGTTGGGTAAGTATGGGAGGAAACTCAGCCTTCTTTTTTTTTTTTTTTAAAGTCAGTTTTAGCCTTCATGGCTGCAGAGAAAAGCTAGAAAATGTGAATCCTAAAGAGTAAAAAAACTAGAAGGCAAACAAAACCAACCCTCTATGATCTCTCAGACAATCTCATGATTTTGTTGGCCTGACATGATTGTTTTTAACTCTTGGGTTGGAAATATTGGGACCCCTACAGCTCTGAACCCCAGTGTTCTGGCTCAGCGGCAGTTTAGGTAATTAATATTCAGCCTAGCCATATTCCTCCCGTAGTCTCAGTGGGATATTGTATAGTCTGTGCTAAAAATGAGTCTCCAGTCCTGTAAACACTTTCACATGAGCCTAACTTGATTCACCCCCTGGAACTACTCACATGGGTAGTAACATTTTTCACATGCATACGTGTTTGCAGGATCAGAAGCCTCAGACGTCCGCCTCCTTCTCAGGACATAGACGGGGCCACAGCCCTGAGCAGAATGAAGGCACTCACTAAATATTAACGGCATCATTCTTCACTATTTTAGGCTCTGATCCTGCAGCCATCTCTGTGTGAGTGGGCCTTTGAGTCCATTGACTTCACTGAGGTGCAGTGGTTTGCCTGCACAGAATTCATTGTGTTGCAGGGCACCGCGGGGTGAGTCATCAGCAACCGGATCTGAACCTGGACACTCTGGATGCACGTGCATGAGTCGCTACTGCCTGAGCTCATCAACCTCTGCATGGAGCCCAGTCCCAACTAGTGGGGGAGAGAACCCCACACTACGCAGGGTACAATTAGAGCTGACCAGAGGATGACACGTCCCTTTCGCAGGCCTCACAGTTTTGTTTCACGTTGGAACATTCCGGATATAGCTGTAACCTACCGCCCAGGTGGGTTGAGAGCCTGAATTAATTGTTTCTAAAGCTCTCAGGGGTCACTGGATGGGAGGCAGTAGGTAATGCAAATTATTATTATTATTTCTGACTTGTTATGGGGTAAGGAGCTAATGCACGATCTGATCAAAGGTGAGCTTGACACCAGTCTAAGCAATAAATGGATTGGTGGCTGGCGACTGGCAGAGAACGAGAAGGCGGTTTATGCCTCTCAGCACAGGCAGTACCTGTAATGTGTGTTTGCAGCAATTTGGCACATTTAGGGTCTGATCCAAATGTCCATGGGAGTCTTTCCATTGGCTTCAGTGGGCTCTGGATCAGGCCCTTAACCTAGTGGATAAATACAGATAAACATTTTCAGCTGCTTTCTCTTGTTTCCTGCTGGCAAGTAGGATTCTAGTCTGCAGCCTGCCCACTGGGCAGATCAACCACAGGACGATGTGGGACTGAGAGACAGCTGCATGGTGCAGTTATTCTTTTGGCCACTTGATGGACCCATTACTATGCTGTTTGTTACTCATCTGAGCTTAAGGGCACCAAAAAGTGGGATGCCTTGGTTTTTACCCAAATTCCTTTACAGGTTCTTCAGCCGAGACTTAAAGGGCCAGAATTTCAGTGGGGGCGAATCAGCTTAGCTTGGCTGAAATCAACGGGACAGATCCACAGCAGGTGTAAATTTCCCAAGCTCTGTTGAAGTCAACAGGATGGATTGTCAGTTGGTGTAAATCAGCTGGCGTTAGCTCCATTGACTTCAAGGCAGCTACACCTCTTTACACCTCCTGAGGATCTGGCCCCACATGTTCTTACACGGTAGAACTGGTCCTGCCTTTGATCACTCCTGGCTTTTGCTCTTAGAAATGAGCCCCCTTTACATCTCTCTGCCAGTACAAAGGGGCCTTAGGCTGAGTGTAAATTACAAATACACATGAAGGCCCACTTAGGAAGAACAATGTAGAGGATATTTAAGGCAAAGGAGAACCAGGTCCTCTGTGTTCAGCTGCAAAAGGTAATGCGTGACGCATACTTCATGCAAAATCCATTTCTGTTAAGAGATGTGCAATAAACATTGCATTCTTAATCATAGTAGGCAAGCCTTCATTTTTTTCTTTACTTAAATTTTATGTGGCCATCTTCAGGTGAATCTTAACTAGTTGTAGGGGGTCTAATTTGTCCTCCAAATGAAATAATTAGATCGTAAGCTTTTTGGTCTGTGTTTGCACTGGGGTTCCTAGGTGCTCTGCTAACACAAATAAATAATAACGTGGCAATGAGTCTGTATCGCGTAGCATGTCAGTCACACAGTTTAAATGAGCTGCCGCTTGCTTTGGAGAGCTGGAGTCTGAGTTTTTGCAGCTTTCTGTGGTCATCACGAGTCAGGATGCGGTTTCCTGGGTAGAAGCCAGGGAACCTCTGCAGCTGGACAGCACTGAAACCTACTTGTGGAGGAATAGAGCCCATAAATAGCAACACTGGACCGGTTCCATTAGCAGAATGAACCTGCCCAAGCCTGTAAACTCAGGGAAGGGGAGAAATGTAAAGCACCAGGAAGCATCCAGCCCTGCTCCCAACCTGTCCTCTCCCCAGCTGGAGGGATCTGAAGCCGGGGAGACTAGGCCTGGGGGGAGAGTGGAACTTTAGAAGCAGCTGGCCAATGCAAGGGCCCTGCCAAACAGGAACCTGTCGCACAAACACGTCCTGCCGTGCCGTACACCATGTCCAATATCTCTTACCTTTAAAAACATGCTCTTGCTGCTATTGCAGGAGACCAGGGCTATTGGGTCAAAACCAGGGTCTCAGCTGGGGCGCTGTGATCACATGTGTAATAAGACAAGGCTACGGCCCACACACGTATGCCCAGCCGGAACTTGGCTTGCGGCAGGGCGTTGGTTTGGAATGTTTAGCTTTTATTAACTTCCTCTTTTTATGCCAGCCAGCTGGGAAGAGCGGATTTATTTATTTTGCTGAACGGGCACGACTGGAAACGCCCACTGCAAAGACCAAACACCGATAGCTATTTTCCTGCTGATGTTGCAGAGCACAGAGGCTGAGACCCTCAAAGGTCTTTAGGCACCTAACTGAACCCAGTGGAGACCCTTTGAGGACCGGGGTCAGAATGGCTACCTGACTACACAATAAGAGGCCACAACATGGAGATGCCCACTGAGCTTTTCTGTAGCCAGTTACTTCATTTTATCATTCATTTATTGTGTGAGGTTACAATTAACTCACATGCCATGTCAGATACAATCACTGTATGCTAAATAGAGTTAAGCTGTAGGATTATAGACGTATAAGAGTGATTAGTAGTTAGAAGATAATTAGGTATCTAAATAAGTCGTGCTGAAACCCAAGGCCTACAGGTCGAGGCCTGTAAGATGTCAGCTTAGCCATATGAGGCCATAGGTGTAAGAAATGCTGGACATAGCGACCATAGAATGACCGTAAGCCCCAAAATTATGGGAAAAGATGTGCCAATGGGTGGTATTGTGAAAAATTAACCGTTAGATTAATTTTTGACTACAAGATACCCGGTAGTCACCGTGTTCAAACACGTGCCCTAACCGCAGGGTATATGTTGCGGGTAAATGCTAATGAGAGTAAAAGGAACTCTAACAACCTATGAAAACCAGGGTACCACAATATCCTTGGGGGACACAAGCCAAATAAGGAAAAAGAGTGGGGGTACCCACCACGCACATGCGCAGAGTGTTGGGTGCGGTGAGAATCACAAGATAGAAGAGGCCTCCCAGATTGGAGAAAATATGTTCCTATGGGAAAACTCCAACAGGAACCATCCCTCTACTGATGATCACTTGGCAAGGCAGCCATCAGGCCCTAAGAATATCTTTAAGGATGTGAATATGACTATATTTGTAACTTGCACATAGGTCTATATAGGATTTTTATATGCATGAGTAATCATAACCTTAATTGTAACTTTAATAAACCTTGTAATGCAGACTAGACCTTGTACATGTGTATGTCTATGTGGTCACTATCCTTGGTCTTTATGTGTTCCTAGATGCTCTAAATCTGAAATATGTAGCAGAGGTGACTTCCACTTTGTAGAACTTGAAACTGTAGCCACCAATGGGATAATACAACGTTACTAAATTCACTTTAAATAAAATAAAAGGCTACATTTCAGAGCCCCTCACACTCTGAGATGGAAACTGCCCCCACCCCCGAAACCATTTGCAATGGCCTGCTCTGGGTGCTTTTTACCAATAGCCACCTTTGCTCAGGGCAGCATTAACCCCTGATTAATGTTCTGTAATCGTCTATATTCAACGTTGCACCAGTTCAACTTTAAATGGGTTTTAAAAAGTGATTTGGTTAAAGTGGTGCAAAATATGGTGTAGCCACTCTTAATTGGACTCAGACCAGGCTCTTCCTGACTGAGCTTGAATTGATGCCTTACAGAATTCAGCTAACTTGATATAAGTGAGGTTAAATTGGATTAAGAGCATCCTCACTGTTTTCACTGTTTCTATTAAATTGGTTTACAGCTAGACCTTTAGTTAATATAATGCAACTCTGCATATAGATGCTGCCTTCCGCTGTTTTGCAAGGGGGTATGTGTAATACTTTGGCTTTGCCTGGACTCCTTCCACCTTTTTTCCCTGATTACTCCACCTATTTTGTTGGTCCCTTGCAGATATTCTACATGGGATCATTTATGTGCTGTAAAGGCCTCTATTCAGGAAAGTACTAGAGAACATGTTAAAGTCCATCCCTATTCAGGAACAGATTTAAACTCGCCCATAACTTTGTGTGTGCTTAAGTCGCATGGATATTAATGGGGCTTACAGTAAAGACATCCTTAAAGATAAGTGCATTCTTAAACACCCTACTTGAATAGGTATGTTTTCCTGCACCAGGAAAACATGGTATGGTAGGCCAGCTCTTCATCCAGTTTCAAGCTACACAGTCCTCTTTCTCTAAGGTTTGTCCACTGTCCGGTACTGCAACAAAACTGGATGTGGTTGTGTTCGGTATCTCAGACGAGGGATGGCATTTTGAAGAGTGCACTGCCCTGCCTTTGCTGGCGTGACCTTGCACGCATGGTACATGTGAGGGTGGGGGTCCTGCAGGTGAGGGTGGTTCCGGGAAGTATCAAAATGTCTGGGCTGCTTTAATTGTTAACCAATGAGCCACGTGCCAGGTAAGGCCACTGTTTGTTCCTGTAGGTTGCCATACCCTAGAGTGGCCAGTGCCATATCCCCAGAATACCAAACTCTTTTTTGAGGGAACACTTTTCCACTGAAAGATGCAGTTTTGTTGAACTGGAAATGTTTCCTGTGAACATGTTGATATCAATGAAATTTTCAATGGGAAAAAAAGTCAAAAATAATTTTGCCTCTTGTTTTGTTTGGATGTCAAAATATTTTGTTTTGATATGGTAAAAAGGATTAGTTTTAACTTCATAATGTTGATGCTTTTTTACTCATATTAAAATATTGATTTTAATAGAGTATATTATATGAATAGATTAAATATGTAATATGTAAATATAAAGGTTGAAATGAAATGAATCAAAATGCTAGAGTCAAAATGAAAAGTTTTGACATTATTGAAATGAAACAGTTCTATAGTCCCGAATCAACTTGTTTCAGGATTTTCATTTTGCAGGAAATTCCAAAGTTTGGTTTTCGTTCAGGTTCTGAATTGAATTATTTTTCTAAATGTCTGACGTTTCCACAGAACAGAAATTCTGATTTCCAAACAGCAATCAAAAAGTGAGACTTCTGGAGCACAACTACAGTTCCGCTCCATCTCCAGAAAGATCTATTGGAACTGGAAAAGGTGCAGAGAAGGGCAGCTAAAATGATTAGGGGCATGGAACAGCTGCCGTATGAGGAGAGATTAAAAAGACAGGAACTGTTCAGCTTAGAAAAGAGACTACTAAGGGGGCATATGATAGAGGTCTAGAAAATCATGAAAGGTGTGGAGAAAATGAATAGGGAAGTGTTATTTACCCCTCCATATAACACAAGAACTAGGAGCCACCAGATGAAATTAATAGGCAGCAGGTTTAAAATAAACAACAGGAAGTGCTTCTTCACACAAAACACAGTCAACCTGTGGAACTCACTGCCAGAGGACATTGTGAAGGCCAAAAGTATAAATGGGTTCAAAAAAGAACTAGATATGTTCCTAGAGGATAGGTCCACCAAAGGCTAGTAGCCAAGATGGTCAGGGATAGAACCCCATATTCTGAGTGTCCCTAAGCCGTGGAGTGCCAGAAGCTGGGACTGGATGACCGGGGATGGATCTCTTTGTAATTGCCCTCCTTTGTAAAGTGCCTTGAGATCTGTGGATTTATTATTTATTATTATTATTGATAATCACAATAATGAACAGTCCAATGCGCTACTTGAGGACAGTTCTTAGAATGAAGCTCCCGGATGCTAAAAGAAAAATACATGAGATTTTACTATGTTAGGCTGGCATTTTCAAAGGCATTTAAGGTGCTCAGCTCCCACTGATTTCCAATGGGATTTTGCTACCTAAATCCCTGAGACACTTTTGAAACTCCCAGTTTGAAATACAGCGGGAGTGGCTTCTCTTTTCCTCCTCTAGGAAATGAACAAATAAAAACAACTAAGACAGTAATGGGCAAAGCTGATATGATGTGCAAGAGGCCAGTATGCTAAGCTATGTTATTACAGAGAAAATGACCTGGCACTGAAAGAATTAAAATAATGTCATTCTTGTTTGTTCAGGCTTGTTTTGCCTATGCCAGTCACCTTGACATTTCTAAAAGAATTTTTCAAGTATGTAAGTTCAAAAATTATGCAACTTGACAAAACAAAAGGTGGGTGGGTGGGGGGGGGGGAGAAAAGATTGATGGAATAAATTTGGAGAGTCATGCAATGCCCAAAGGGGGTCTGAAACAGAAGGTGATATCTGCAGCTTGCAAAAAACAAATTCACATTGTAAGATTGCAGTCTGGGAATGATCTGTGTTTAATTTATTGCCACAGGCATGAGATAACCGGACAGACTTCTAGATTAGGAGAAAAAAGTGGGCCAGATCCTCATCTGATATAAATTGGGGTCATCATAATCATTATCATGGCAAATTGCAAAGCAATGTAGTCTCCTGGTGATCGAGTGCTATCTTTCAACCTCTAACTATTCCTTAAGGCGGTCTGGCTGGATATTCAGTTTATGATCATCACTGGCAATCTTATCGCATCACTGAAGCTTTTGGTGATCGCTGACTGTGCAGCTCCATTCCTGGTAAGTGTGCTTTGGGACTGTCATTTTAATCACAAATCGGGGTAACTTCATCGAAGGCAATGGGACTGCTTGAATTGGGACCCTGAAGGGGTTGCTCCACATGACCTTCTGGGATCCCTCTGAATGGAGCGACAGAGCCAACGTGAAACAATGTCAAGAGAAAAGATTCAAAACTGTCGAAGCATTTTGTTTACACATCTCCAAACAGAAAAAAACCCAACCATTTTGGGGGGTTCAAACCACCTTTTCATGTAAAAATTTAAGCTAATTAGACTAAAAAATTAAGGGGGAAAAAGTCAGTCAAAATGGAACCTTTCAAAATTAGCCAAGCAAAATATTTCGAATGACCCAACGCAAACAATTTTTTTTAAATCATTTTTTCAGTTTGCAAATATTTTCAATAGTTTGTCTTTTTGTTCTGATTCCAGCCAGGAAAACCTGAAGGACTCTTGGAAACTGTCACAGGACACAACCGCCATTCCCTGCCAAGCTCTAGGGAGTGACTGACCCTTTCCCTGCATCCCCTGCCTGTTGCCAGCTTCCTGGCTTTATAGGCCCTGCCTATTCCTGCTCAGCTGAACCTGCCCGCAGTTAGTTCCCTGCTCCCTAGCCTGTGGAGTCAGTAGGCCTGCCTGGCCACCTTAACCCCTTCCAGTCCTGGCGGGGTGGACACTCCATTGCAGATGGGTGCGTTGTATTTTGTAAAGATAGTCACGTGGCAGCATAACGCCTGGGCAGTGTAACTGCTAGACAGGGCATTAAAGGAGTATCAGGCTCTCCTTCTTTACACGGCCCAGCGGCTTAGGCCTGGAAAGAATATTAAACCTTGTGCGTCAGGGCTTAGGCCACGATCTAACTTTTAGAGACCTAACGTGGGGGTCGGTTTCCTCTGAAGCATCTGGTACTGGCTACTTTCAGAGACGGGGCTAAATGGACCTGGGTCTGAGCCAATCTGGCAATTCCTTTGTTCCTCTGACTGCTGATTTGTGCTGAAGACCACACTCCTTAACATGACTCTCCTAATGGTCACCTTCATACATGACCCATCGATTCTAGTCAAGACAGGCCCTGAGGGGCACCTCCTTCAACCTCGCTCTTTAGCAATGGCCCCAAAGCGTGGCAATACCACCTTTTCTTTGTTGGGATCCCCATCCTGCAGTGGGACCCACGCCAGCTCAGGGCTGTGCCTGCTGGGAGCTCACTTCTTGCTTCAACTCCCAACTGGAAATAGACGTGGGCAACCTGAGATCTGTTCTGAGCGGGGGAGATTTCCACCCAATGGGCTTCTCCAAAGCCATACCAATGCTCATGCGCAACCCACGCCTTGGATAATTTGTCTGTGTAATTGTATGCTTTGCTCTTAAGCATATTGATTCTAAATCAATATGGAGCCGCTACATCTAAAAATATAAAATCCCATTAAACTGATTAAATTAAAACTAAATCAATCTTAAATTACCGCATACAACTTAAAATTGTTGAACTAGCATATTGCCTTCAAATAAAATTATTTCATTCAAACAAGACTGTAAGGAGCTATCAGGGAGAGATACCCGGTGTCTCTTTCACAGCACGTGCCTACGTACAGAGCTAAGAGCTTAGACCCCATACAGCCTAATGCTACTGTGGTGTCTTGAGCAAAGCTGGGCTTGATGACCCCTGGGCTCTTACTCCTCAGGATGGCAGGGAGCTGGCAAGGTTGGGGTGGCACCAGGTTCAGCTCCTGTGTTCTTAGGATTCCCTCCATTTAACGTGGGTGCCAGGGGATGCTGTGAAGGCCAAAAGTATAACTGGCTTCAAAAGCAAAATTAGGTGCGTTCAGGAGAACAAGTCCATCGATGGCTATTAGCCAAGATGGTCAGGGATGCAACCCCATGCTCTGGTGTCCTTGAGTCTCTGACTGCCACAAGGTGGGACTGGACGACAGGGGATGGATCGCTTGTTCTGTTCATTCCCTTTGAAGCACCTGGCACTGGCCACTGTCGGCAGACAGGATACGGGGCTAGAGGGACCATTGGTCTGACCCAGTCTGGCCGTTCTTATGTTCCTAGGAGAACTGAAGCAGTGTGATAAGGCATCGGAGTAGGACTCAGGAGAACTGGGTTCTAGACTGGCTGCCATTGACCTGTGTGAAACTGGACATGTCACTTCCCCTCCCTGAGCTGCTTATGCCCTTTGTTGGGCTTGTCTATTTACACTGCAAGCGCTTTGGGACAGGGACTGTCTCCCACCCTATGTTTGTCCAGCGCCTTGCACAATGTGGTCACAGTCCAGCCTCTAGGCACCATTGTAATACGAATAATCGCCATAAAAGTTGGCATTGCCATACGTGTCTCCTCATGACCGACAGGCTATGCAGAGCTCAGATGGGAGGCTGGTAACCCCAATGGGGGATTTAATAGGAGTGTGTGTGCGGGGCAGGGTGTGCGCTGGAGAGTCCTTACGGCTATGACAGGGGACACACTCATTTTGTGGAAGCACAGATGGGGAGATGGCATTGAAGAGCTAGCGGCAGCTAGATCATTTGCACGGAAGCAGTGGGCAGAGTTCATTTCAGTCACTCCATTACACATCATCGCTCGTGCTGCACAGCTCTGCGGCTAGTATCGTTTGCCTTTACTGCACATGAATCTCACTACCAGGAGGTGCTGCTGCCAGGGAGAAAACTATCCTCGGCCAAGGCTCTAAGGGTCGGCGATCTGCTACACACAACATAGAAGCTACTGAAGTTGCAACGTGGCCAGGGAATAGTTGTGGCTGTGAAAATGCATGAGAACTGTCCTGTAAGGCCAACTCAGACAGTTCCTACCGACTCCTCATTTGATTTCAACAGGCAACAGGCATCGTGCCTAGATAAGGACGGGGGGATTTGTTCTGTAGTGCTGACTATAGCAGACCAGCAGAGTCCCATTAGAAGTCAGTGGAGATGCAGTGTCTTACACCAGATGAGGATCTGAGCCCTCTGGCTTCAAGTGGATTTAACTACTGTATAATTTACCTGATCAATCCATATTAAATGCTGAATCCAATGTGTCCGCTAAACCTTTCAGTGGAACCAGCCTTCTGGCCTAAACTTTCAAAAGTGACTAGTGCTTTGGGGGGGGCCTAATCTGAGACACCCGAAGGGCTCCCCCTCTCCCCGCCCAATTAACAGAATGGAGTGTTAAAGGGCCTTAAAGTAGGTGCAAATTACATTCACGCTCATTGTCAGGCTCCTTTCCGTGGCCAGAGCTGTGTAAAATGGACCATGTAAATGAGAAGTAGGTTTCCAGTCTTTGGCAGTCAGGTCCCTTTAAAGTGTCTAGTTGGTCATCCAAAAACTGGGGCATCTGAGCTCGCCCGTGTTAGAATGGACGGGAGACCTTGCTGCTGGCCGCCTTTATCTTCATGGCTTATTTACAATGAATGACAAGTGTCCTAACAGTGCGGTGGCAAACGCAATGAGCCACAGAGACTCACAGCCAAAGTTAGTGCAATTGCTTTCATGGGGGGGAGGGGGGAAAACCAGGAACTTGACCTTAAAGGATGAAAGCTCCAGCTTGTTGGAATCCAGTGAGGACTTTACAAAGAGAAACCGATCCGTGAGCGAAAATCGGAACCTGAATCCTTCCTGCAGCCATTGCTAATGGCACAAATTAGGCTCCGCCCTCTCTGGCTGTCAAGCTGTTGACAGAAATGGCCGCCTTTTATTTCTATAACTTAGCTATTTTCTGAGGAGAAGTTGTTGGTCTATTGCTTAACCCCAGCCTAGAGGACCCAGGACGGCTTTTCATCATCTTCCTCCCACTTTGACCTTTCTGGCTTGGGAGTCAAAACTCCCACTGGCATAGCTCTTAGGGGTCGTTGGAACACACAAGCCTTCCCACTGCATCAAGGCACAGTTCCCCGGGAAGGAAAGGGATTGAATGAAAAAGTCCTCAGTTACTGCACTGGGCTTGGGACCGGGCCCCAGGCTTGCTGAGAATACACTGGGAACAGTGTGGGGCAGCTATGAAATGTTGGGTGCCTGATTTCACAAACCTGGCCTCTCAAAATCACAGCCCACCTGGCCAGATTTTCAAAAGAGCTTAGCTGAACTCCACTGAAAATCGGGGCGCTGCTGGGTACTGAACACTTACCGAACCTGGTGCACTATGTCAGGGCCTGAACGGGCGCTGACATTTCAAAAGCTAGTCCTGATTGTGGGCTCTGAGCATCTGAAAATCTGGCCCTGAGCTTTTTTTTTTTTTGAAAATCAAGCCATACATGCCTGCCAAACAATGCAGCAGCAGCTTATTTCAGTCATCTGAGGTGAACTGAAAAGGTTTCTTATCTGCCAGGACCTGAGTTCCAGATTGTTTCTCCAGTAACAGCTGATCACTGGCTCCTAAAGCGCTGTGGAGAGCAGTAGTCCTTATATTGCTTCGGTGATGCTACCACCGAGCGCATGGGAAGGGCAGAACTTGCGACTTGCTGATAAGCGAAGGATTTCTCAGCTATTTGGTTCGGCGATTTATTTGTTTTTACATTTTTGTGTCTACCCTCCAGTCCTTTTGTATTTTCAAAGAACATTTTCCCATTCACTTTTTAAGCCCAGCAATAAAAAAGAAAAACTCGATGGGAAAATGTTCCTGGCTCGTGAACTTAGTGAGGGTGTATGTGTGGGTGTGTCCGGAGGAGTGGTCAGATCGCCCAGGATAAGTGGTTATTCTGAGGCCAGCTGTGCCAACGGCAAAGCCAAAGTGAGGAGCCTAACCCTGTACCTTGTTTAGGAGCTGATTGTTTCGTTGATACAAATTAAGTTAGGCCTGATAAGCAGCAATTGCAGCTAGGATCTCTCCAGCAAAGAGTTACAAAACCAAACTAAACCCCCTCTGTAGAGGCCCCCATCTGCATTTGGTCAAATGTCTAGCAGCCTGGCTTTTACAAGAATTAGCTCAAAGGGAAAAGTCCTATGGAACATAATGGAAAATGATTTTTTTTAACTTACAGAATTTAATAGATCTATCTTAGGCACTTTTATGCTCCATCACCAGAGTTTTTGAACCCCAACACCCCTGGGAGGCAGGGAAGTGCTATTATTCCTGGGGAACTGAGCCCCGGAGAGACTAAGTGACTTGCCTGAGATCATACAGGAAGTCTGTGGCAGAGCAGGGAACTGACCCCCCCCCAGAACTCCCAGGCTAGTGCTGTCACCATTGGACCATCCTTCCTCTCTAAAAGATCCTATAGGATAGTAACTGGGACTCAGGAGACCTTGGTTCTATTCCACTTTCTGCCACTGAGTTGCAGGGTGACCTTGGGCAATTCACTTTGCCTCTGTGTGCCTCAGTTTTCCCATCTGTAAAATGGGGACAATGATCCTGACCTCCTCTGTAAAGTGCTTTGAGATCTACTGACAAAAAGTGCTTTGTAAGACTAGGTGTTCTTATTAAATTCTATAGGATTTTTGACAATTGTTTACTGTGTTGTAGACACACTGGTCTCAGGATATTAGAGTGGCAAGGTGGGTGAGGTAAGTCTAAGCTGAATAAATCTGTCCCAACTTTTACTTAGCTTAGACACGCTGATTACCTACCCCAGACCTGAAAAAGAGCTCTGTGGAGCTCCAAAGCCTATATCTTCCACCCTCAGAGAGTTGGTCCAGTAATACCTCACCCACCTTGTCTCCTAGAGTCATTTCTATGGAACCCAATTGGTTTCATCTATATTACATTCCAGCGGGCTTGTCCATGAGTGTGTGGGGGGGTCTGGCTGTGCAGAGATGCCTCCTGAGCCTGTTCTAGAGGTTTTTGGAATCTCTTTCTTTCAGCAGGCTACCAGACCCCACACCTGATGGGAGAACTGCCAGGAAATGCTGCAAACCGGTCCTTGAAGCCCTCTTGCTTCCTTGTCTGATGATCCCTCTGTCTACTATCCAAAATCTCTTCCCCACGTAGAAACAATGATCAAGTCACCGCTTAGCCATCTCTTGGATAACCTAATAGCCTGGGACTTAATGTCTCATCTGTCATTTGGGAATAATACTCTTCTTCCCACCCCCACTTGGTCTTGGTCTTGTCTACTTATGTCTGTATTTAGCAATTCAAGGCAGGGATGTGCTCGTGTCATGTGTTTGTACAGCACCTAGCACAATGGGGCCTCGAACTCAGATGGATCTTCTAGTTATTATGGTAATACAATGCCAAACAATTGCATCAACTTGGAGAACTAGTACAGCATGCCTATCAGGCAGCCGGAGGGCCTTATGGTTAAAGGACTGAAGAGGCTCCCAGGAGATCTAAGTTCTATTCCTGGCTCTGCCCTAGACTCCTGTATGACCCTGGACAAGTCTCTTAGGCCCAGTTTGGAGCCCAAATACCTGTGTGGATTGAGGCCTCAGTTCCCCATCTGTAAAATGGGGATAATAATAATTCCTCTCTCCCCCTCCTTTGTCTTGTTGATTTTTATGGTAAGATCTCTGTAGCAGGGACTGTCTACACTATAGACTTCTGCCAGCATAGCTATGTCGGTCAGGGGTATGAAGAAGGGCGATCCCTGACTGGCGTAAGCCCCTAGTGTAGACGTGTTCCTGCCAGCCAAATTGTGCTTTCACTTGTATAGCTTATTTCACTCGAGGGGATAGATGCAGCCATATCACGAGAGCGCTTTGCCATGCGGTATGCCAGGACAGCTAAACTGGCAAAGCCTTCCAAGTGTAGACTTAACTCAACTGGTAGAAAAAACAATCCAATGCAGGCCTCCAGTGTGGACAGGGTTATACCAGCCTCAAGGCATTTATACTGGAAATAGCTTTAACAAAGCAAGCTCTGCCACAAGCAACACCTCAATCCCGGCACAACTCCGTCCACACTAGGGGGTTTGCACTGATTTCAGTAAATCGGTTTTTCTTCCAATTTAATGCCATCAGTGCAAAGATTGAGTGTTTTCAGCACAGTGGGGCCCCAGTAATGGTTGGGGCCTTAGGTGCTATTATAATCTAAAGGACGTAGTAACTTCAGCACAGATGGCGTAGCTTGGCCCTGGGTTTAGACAGTGCTGATTTTCCTTGTCACTGTACACGTCAGATGAACTTTTGACACACTGCGTGGGAGGCGTGTGCACGCTTTCTGGTGCTCCAGCGGACAAGGTTCCAACCCTCCTTTCTAGAGCGTCTGTTTACCGTTATTCGCCCCGAGGCACAGAGAAAGAAGACATCAGTGTGGTAAATGTGCAGCCCTGACCTCTGCGAGATTGACACGCTGCTTTATCTCCTCTGGAATTATGGAGACACTTTTTGTAGCTCCTCACACAAAAGCTCCAATTTTCACAGCAGCATTCATGGCTGAAAGCTGCCAAAGGAGAATAATCACCATGTCCTCTGGCCCTTGTGAGCTCCTCCAGACAAATGCACCAGGCCACGAAAAGGCTGGCCATAGCTACCATGCGCTGGTAGCACCCTATAAGTGACATGGCACTTTGCACAGAAGAAGCCTGTGAGTTTATTATCATTAAAATGATCATTGGCAAAGGGCAAGTTCCTCTGTACCCGTGGGTGCTTTCTGATTAATCCGCTCGAACAGGAAAAGGAGCCAACCTTTCCTTTCTAATGTGTGTGGCTCTGCAAAGTCAGACCCAGAGCATTAAAATAATTGCCTCCCACGTGTAAGTGAACAATTAGCATGAGTATGTATGGCAGACTATAGGAGCAGCATGGGACTCAGATACTTCCTGAAAGGAACTGAATACACATCTTTGCAAAGTGTCATTTTCCCCTCGCAGTCACTGTTTGCCCACCTGAATCACACGCAGGCTCCACCAATCACAAGGAGGAAGAGAAGGCAGCTGCACAGCGACTCAAGCCAGGAAGCACCCTTCCTCTCTCCACAGGGTGCCTGTGCATCACAAGGAGAACATTATTTCCTCAGGGAGGAAGGCTGTGTTTGTCAGGGACCCCAGGGAACTGATGAGGTGCTAATGTAGGGGACTTTCCGTGGCTTCTCTGCCTGAGCTGTCAAATGCCATAAGTTGTGAGAACAGAATTACAGTGGGTGATCCAAAGGCTGGGTAAATACAGATTGGATGCAAAGACCACTACAATGGCAAGACCTGCTGTCCGAACACTGCTCACGCCAAGCCTGCTGCATTTTCTAATTTGTTCTCATGTCATGCTGCCTACTTGTAAACAACACACAGTAGTGATCTCGCCCCAAATGAAAAAAATTGGCTGTGAGAAGGTGGCTGATCGGATATGTGGGGATTTCCACTGGGGAAAGTATCAAGATGCCTGGCTGACTGGATAGGCAAACCGTGGGTTATAGCATGGATCAGAAGATGGGCTCGTTGCAAAGGCAATCGAGACAACTGTCATCCTTGAGGGGAAAAAATCCAGAATGGTTAAGAGAAATTGAGGACAGAGAAGGAGCAAAAAAGGGTCCGTTGTTTGGGAAAGCTTCCTTCTAAGAGACTCTTTTGTGATGTAAGTGTGCTGGTGAAAGCAAACAAAGTGTCAGGGAACGTTGTGTATCCTAGCGGGCCCCTTCTTCAGTATGAACATTTAAGACAGAAAGATGGTGTCATGCTTGTAGCGCAATACAGGAGCTTTGAGGCCCAACCACAGGCCTTGTCTACATGGCAGTGATGGGGTTTCTAAAGTGAACTAACTGGTTGTGCATTAATTGGTCTCCTCAGATCCTGCTGGTGTGAACTAAGTTTTCACAGAATATCAGGGTGGGAAGGGACCTCAGGAGGTATCTAGACCAACCCTCTGCTCAAAGCAGGACCCATCCCCAGACAGATTTTTGCCCCAAATGGCCCTCTCAAGGATTGAACTTACAACGCTGGGTTTAGCAGGCTAATGCTCAAGCCACTGAGCGATCTCTCCCCCCTATGTGCCCTTGGGGACTTCTAGCTCACACCAGCAGGAGCTATGCAGCTGGACTAATGAATGCGCAATGTATGTGTGTGCTTCGGAAATGACTCCGCCCCAGACCGCTTTACTGTTCCATGTAGACAAGCCCTCAGTGACCTATATCTGCAGCCACTGACGTTAGGGAAACTGATGGGGAGCTAAGGGAGTAGACGCCAGAGCCACAATTGTGCACGTGGGTAACTTACAGTGCACAGAATTCGTCCCGACAAAGTCAACAAGGGCTGCTGGTGTGAGTAAAGGAGTTCACGTGTCCTCAGCTAGTGCCAATTGGAGTAGCTGCCCTGAACGTCATTTACACCAGCTCAGATCTGAGACCTGATCCAAAGCTGGCTAAGTCAGTGGGAGTCTGGTGAACGTGGAGACGGTTTCTGTGTCCTGAACGAGCTGCATGAGACGTTCCTGAGGAGCTCAAATTGTAACA
Organism: Mauremys mutica; assembly: GCF_020497125.1. Taxonomy (NCBI): domain Eukaryota; kingdom Metazoa; phylum Chordata; order Testudines; family Geoemydidae; genus Mauremys; species Mauremys mutica. Next base: position 207,110,005 of record NC_059074.1, on the reverse strand, counting down.
AACGCAAAGGCAGGCCCTGGTTACAGTTCCATTCGCATTGGGATATCTGGTGAATATCTGTTAGGTTTCTGGTTCCCTGGACAGCTGTTTGATGGCCCTGGTGTAAGGAGTTGGTGGCATGTGCATCTAGCAGGCTGTGCTGGGAGGCCAAGGAGGGAATCAGCCCTGAGACTGGACTACTCACACCTCCCTACATGTGAGAGTTTCAGGGCAGAACAGAGGCACGCTGGGGAGATGGTGCTTTTGCTGTGCCGGGCCTGCTCCGGAGCCCATTGAAGTCAGTGGAAAGGCTCCCATTGAGCGGGGTTTGGATGGGGGCCCTCTGTCCATAAACAGAGACTTCTGTTTCCATGGCTGTCAGTCTGGCACCTCTCCTGAGCCCTGCATTCACTTTAAAAGGAGAAAAAAAACCCACCCCTATTATCCGTCTGACTTTTTGGATGCTGTAGAAGCCGATTCCTCCCTCCGCTCACCACTCTCACACACTGCATACATAAAGGAAATGCTCCTATACATGTGCTCTGGGAATTCCAGTCCCAGATGTCTATGTAAATCAAACTGACATGCACTACAGCACTCTCCATGTGGCTGGAGCTGTGCAGTGCTTTGTTAATTCAGTCTGTAAGGGGGACATCATTTAAATGTCAGCTCCCTTGAAAAGAAGCATATTGCTGCCGAGGGTGCGGAGCTGCTATCCCTCCACCAGCTTAAAAAGCACATAAATCAGAATGCGCCCGCTAACAAAATATAACACACCCGACTCCACGCTGGCGTTGTCACCAGATCTTGCACACTCAAAACTCCCATTTAAACAAAGGGAGCAAGGGCCACAGGACTAGGACATTGATTGTTGAAATGCAATCAACTTATGGCTGAAAAATTATTGTTGTTTGTTCCATAGCACTTTACATAAGAACATAAGAGCGGCGATACTGGGTCAGACCAAAGGTCCATCCAGCCCAGTATCCTGTCTACTGACAGTGGCCAATGGTTCCCCAGAGGGAATGAACAGAACAGGGAATTGTCAAGTGATTAAAAGTCCCAGGCATGGACCTATTGTGTTAGGCATTGTGCAGACACAGAATGGAAAAATAATCCATGCCTCAAAGTGTTTACCGGCTAAGTAAAAACGATGCCTGGGTGTGTTTCCTTTCTTTCTTTTGATTCTATTCTATATAGGTTCTTGTACCAGGCTCATCACCATAAGTATCTGAGCACCGTCTAGAAGTGCATTAAGTGACATGACTAACATCTGTTACGTTTGTTCTCTCATCCTCTCCCCAGGGTTTTGTTTTGGAATTGTTTCTATTCTCTCTCTTTCCCACAGGTTGCTCTGTTTCTGCCAGAGAGGGCAAGGTGAAATAAATGTCCCTTGCAGTTGGGGCAGAAGGTGGTGAGATTTGGTCCTTACTTTCTGGGAGAGTTTATTCCACGGTCTCGGATTGGTCCCCAGGATCTCATTGTCGCCTGCATGGCAATAGCATTATTTTGGGGATAGGCTTGTCCTGGCTGTAGCGCCACTGACTTCTGTGGAGCTATGAGCGTTTACACGGGCGCATGAAGTGTATGAAGTTGAGTAGGTAGGTAAGTCTTTGCAGGATTGGGGCCTTCTTGATGAACAGCTTAAAGTGACTGGTTCACGAACCACCCACTGGCTGCAAAGTATTTGTCAGAATGAGCTGGCAAATAGTTACGAACAATGAACATGCTGGCAAAAGACAGGGCTTGGGCTGCAAATGATTCAGAAACGGAGAATGGGGCTACATTGTAACAAAATATTATTGGCAACATGGAGTCCAACCACCTCCAACATTCTCTATTAGGAAAAACCTCAAAAGAATAAACGATTCGTCAGAGCCAGGCAGTTTGCATAAGGAAAACCTCAGCATTAAAAAACAAAAGCCCTGAAATGGAGAAATGCAAATCTCTGGACTGATATAACCACTAGGGCAAGCTAGTCAGCTGAGAGTAGAATACCTTTCCCCCAGTATGCTCCCTGGTAAAATAGCTCAGATTTATTGCTGTCCTGCGGGGCTCACGGTGACGTTCGAGGGAACTTGAGTCAGCCGAAGCCCCCAAAGTAATATTTAAACTGCTCTGAAGGCAGGAGTCAAGGAGGCTTGTATTGCATGATGCAAAATGCAGCTCTATGAATGAGATCGTTGCTAAACTACCTGGTTTTGCTTCACAGGGGGTCACAGGAATAGTTTTTCCTATTTCAGCATTCACGCTCCTTAACTCAAACTGAAGCTTGGTCACACTCTCAGCAGTTCAGCTGGTTCCCCTTCCATGGGGCTATTCCAATTCACGCCAGCTGAGGATCTAGCCCTGAAAAGTCCTTTTCTGTGTGCGTTTTGTTAACTTCTGAGACTGGGTGGGCAGAGTAAGAACGAGAAAGCCCGGACCACCTTAAAATGTTTGCCTTGTTTATGGCAGGCACATGTGAGCTGCTTTTGTCTCTCTTCATTCTGAAAGTTTTAAGTGTAAAGACTTTTTATTTGAAGAAATCCCTACTGCTTAGGTAGGTGCTGTTTGCCCATGTGAATGGGAGCCGGTGGACAAGATGTACAGTCCTTTGCTTTAAAATAGCTCCTTACTTTTTAGTCCACCCCCTTGTACACAGTCCCAAGCCCCGGGGCCTTTCAGATTCATTTGCAGGTAAACACACCGTGACAGGCCGCAAACCAATAACCAGCGAGAGTGGTCACAGCTGTGGCCTGTAAGGATGCGTCCAAACGCCAAGCCTGCTTAGGAATGTTTGCTGTCACCACCAGCTGTGGGCAGCAAATATTTTCCATTGCGTACCAAGTAAAAGGTCTCATAGTATATTCCACACAGAGCACTGACAGCCTGGCTCTGTAGCCTTCTTGTTCCAATGCTTAGGAGACACCTACTCTAAAGAGCTGTTGAGACAAGATGGAAGGGCTTTAAAGAGCTCTGGTTAGTTTTGTTCCTCTTTGGCCGTTTAATGGCTCCGTTCAACATGCAATCAAATTCCCTGAGTTTATCTCATGCCTGTATTTCTTAGTTTGCTAGCCAAGGGACGGCCTGTTTTTCCTGCATGGTAGAGCCAGATCTGTATGGAAACCGTTAGAGGCTGCATAATACTCAGTCACTGTTTATTGTGTGACTTGGGCTGTAGCAGGACAGACGTCTTCCAGTTTGCCCAGGGCACTAAAACCGGCGTTCAGGAGTTCCACAGAGGAGGCGAAGTTCAGGACCCAGCAGAGTCGGGAGCTAAGACACAAAACTGTAGTAACTTGTGATGTGTCCAACTATCTCTGCACTCACTTCCCCTGAGTTCATGCTGAGTCCAGCTTGTATTTTGTGAATGAAGGGATGCAGCCTTACACGAAAACATCTTTATAGAGGCAAATCTACTTTACATCTTCTAGTTAAAACTCAGAGACAACGGAGTCCCGGCCCACAATAGTAATAATAACAAATAATAATTTACAATCTGCCCAGGAGAGGTGCCTAGCAGAGGAAGGGAAGCTACACTGGCCCCTCTATAGTTTGCTGGAAAAACCTCCGTACACCACAGGCTCCTCCTCTGGTGTAAAGCACCATAGCTTTATGGAGTTAGTCCAGCTGAGGATCAGGCCCATTTAGTCTAGTTCTTGGTTCAGAGGAAGAGTGAAATTCATCCCTCCATTTAACTCCACTGGTTGAAAAATTTTCCAACTGCACATTTTTTCACTGGAAAATCCCATGTTGTCAACATTCAAAATTTCAGCATCACTGTGTAGCTTTAGATGACATTTTGTTTTGCTAATATTGGGGAGGGGGGGGAGGCATTTTTAAAGCATTGGAAAAGAGCATTATCGGAACAGAACATTTCAATTTTTCATTTTGAAGCAACTTTTCATTTGGAAATTTATTTTCATTATAATATATTCTCATATTTAAAAAGTCAAACCCGGAACAAAACATTTTGATTTTAAGAAAATGGAACATTTTGATTGTCCTGAAATTATTATTATTCTCCACATTTTTTTTTGCAAGACGTTTCAAAATGTTGATTTGTCGTCACAGTTTGGGACAAAACAAATTTTTGAAATCTCAAAATTTTTCACGGGATGGAAATCCTGTTTTCCAGCCAGCTCTGCTTGTGAACTTATTTACAGTGTACCACACATTAGGAACAACACTCATGTTTGCGCAGTGATGCTAAGCAGCACACAGTTAGGGATTTAGATCTGCTCTAGGAATCATTTGTGGGAAGTTCTCCGGCCTGTGTTGTACAGAAGGTCAGAGTAGGTGATCCCAGTGGTCCCTTCTGGTCTTGGAATCTATGACAGCTACAGTGGCCATTGACCTCAATGGAAAGATTTCCATTGACCTCGATGAGCACTGAAATGCACCCTTCTTGCAGTAACCTTGCTGCCAGTTTCTTCTCATTTTCTCTGGGCTTTACATTTTCTGTGTGATAATTGCTCATATTGCAGCATTTTTCAAATGGAGAACAACTAAAACCACACCTTAACTACAGTTCCTGACTCAAACGTTGCATCAAAAATATTTTTGACAAATTATTTTTTATTTTTTCCATCATTAATACTTTGGCTTTTCAAACGAGACAAACATTTTTTTGGGAAAAAAATGGTGTCATTGAAATTTTCCACTTTTTGTGAGTAAACATTTCATGTTTGGCTAGGGGTGGAGAGATTTCTCAGAAAACCACCACAATTTTCAGTTCATTTTAAATGTTCCATGGAAAAGGATTCCCAGTAACAAAGCTCTTCTTAAAGAGGCACAACTGGTAAATTTCCTATAGTAATGCAGTATGGTAAAAATGAGTTCTGAAATATTCCAAGTTTAATCAACATCATCTCATGTGGTGCTCATGTTTCAAATGGTGGAAGAGCCCACTTGGCATGCAATGGAATGAGATGCTCACATGCATAAGAACGCAAATTTGCCAAATCACAGTGGAACAATGGAGTTGAATCAAGTATGCTCTCCACTTTCCGGCATTGGCCTACATCTGGTGCTTCATAGCATTAGTTCTCAAACCACGGTCCGTGAGCCACTGGGGACAATAGCACTTCAAACAGGTGCTGGCAAAAGTCTATAGTGTAGACAGTCCCTGCTACAGAGATCTGTCTTCATGTACATCGGCTCTCCAGCTGGAGGGGCAATGTCCAGCCCAGGCAGATGTACACACAGTCTAGTATCAACTGAAAAATAGCACCGCAGCTGCGGTGGCGCGGATGGTGGGCTGCCGAGTAAGTACCTCGGGTTCCAGGCCGGATTGTACTTGGGTGGCTAGCAGAGACGACCCAGGCCTGCTGATCGTGGGCAGGGCAGAGTGAGGGCAACTGGCTTCAGCAGTGTTACTCCGCATGCTCAGTACAAGCCAAACAGCAAGTCGGGGGGAGGGCATGTGACCCCATATGCCCCCCTGCCTCCACACGTTGCCTCTGCATCCCAGGTGGAAATTACATCTCCGGCGTAGATGTACCCAGTGTCTGGTTTGTTTTCAGCGTAAATTCAAGCAGGGTCAAATCTGAGGAGGCCACCAATGCTGGGAGGGTGGCAAACCCACTGACGGACAGAACTTAACTGTTAAATAACATGGAAAAATCAGAGCACTGGGGAAATGCAGGCAACAACCGGAGATTTGGCACAAAGAGATGGAAGAGGACAAAGGAGCACAGATTCAAAAGTAGGGGGAGGTAACCAGTTGGCCAGTTCACCTTCCATGACAGTGAGGTTATTGTCACTGAATCACCCTAACGCTGCCCTGGTACTACCTTTGCCTGTAGCCATGCACTCTGGTTGCAGCAGGGAAGGAGTGTGGGATCTGGCAGCTGAAATGGAAAGTGTTCATGAAAAAATAGCTGACTCAAGAACAGTTTGAGTCAGTTTGGAACAGTTTGAGCATGGAACAGTTTGAGAATTACTGCTTCAGTGAAAGGTAAAGAATGCACCCCTGATTCCTGCCACGACCCAGGTGAAGATTAAGGTATGTCTGAATTAGAGCGACCTTGAAATTATCCATCCAAATGATTTTTTTATGTGAAAAATGGCTGTTTTGTCTAAAAGGCCATTGTCAATGAAATATTTTAGCTATTCATTGAAAAACCCCAACATATTTCAGTTTCTGGGAACTGAAAATGAAACATTTTTGGAGATGTTTCTGTTTTCAGCAACTGCAAACAAAAAAAATTAGTGGCCCGGTGAAAAAAAATGTTGGATTCATCAAAGCCATTTTCCTAACCTCCTGACACCTTTCTGGTTTTGTTTGCTGAAAACCAAAAGTGTCTGTAGCTCATTCCAGGACTCTGAACAAGTTTGTGGAGACTTTGTTACTCAGCTAAACTTGGAAACACCAAATGCCTCTCTCAGCATCTTCTGCGGATGCTTTTTATCTATCTTAGTAAGGGGTTGAAGTCAATGGAGCGTCCTACGTCACACCAGATGAGGAGATGGTCCCTTAATTTTAACACTTTTAAATTCTTTAATATATATAAAATGGCCGCATGACACAGCCACTTTGATGAATATGTTAACCTTATATTTTTAATACCAAATCTTTTGTTCCGGACCTCATCCCAGCCGCCTGTACATCTTGTTTACCTAACTAAATGTGGTAGTTGAGAGTACTTATAGAAGGAGAACATGTGAGCCACAGTAAACAGCCAACAGATGCAGGGTATTTATTTTGTTGTAGAGCCTTTTCATAATTTTTCATAAGTCACAACAGTTGTTTTGCTTATAGACTCCTCAGAGGGGCCTTTATTCTGTACCAGCTTCCTAAAGCACAGTGGGCACCTGTCATCGGCACCCAGCTGAATTATAGTGCTCATAGGAGAGCCAAATTGAGATAAGAATGGGCCAGGTTCTCAGCTGGTGTGATTGCTCCACTGACTTCAAAGGATCCACCGTGCCCACTGAAACCAGCGGAAGGGTCGGCTCATCACTTTGACATTGGTCTTCTATTATAATAGCCCAGGAAACAGTCCATTCATATGAAGCACAAGATCCAAGTTGCTTTTCCAGATCTTAATTGTAAATCCTCTTGTAGGAGCCAATGACAACAATGGGCAAACCCTGGAATTCCGTCCCCAGGGAGTGGGGCTCTCTACTGCGTCCACGACCACTGTGCTCCTGCTCTGCACAGGGCGATGGGGTGGGTCTGTGTAGGCAGCATAACCCGCACCCTGTCCTGCTCCTCTGCCAGCGCTTATGACAGAAACGGGAGGCAGCCCATGGGATCCCACCTGTCGCATGAGCCGACGACTGGCTACACTCCCCAGGCATAAGCATTATGGGTCAGATCCTTAGTTGGTGTAAACTGTGGTCCCTCCATTGAAGTCAAAGAGTGAGTCCTTCACCACGTAAAAGGGCTGGAGTGGTGTACAGTGACCCCATATCCATCTGGAGAAGACACTGCAGAAGACAGAGACATACCATGCTCCGGCCTGGGGGGGTGCTGGGGCTGGGAGACATGGGGTGGGGTGGGACTGATGCATGTAGCACTGAATGGGATTCCAGACAGCGCTGCACCTGGGGAGACTGCTGTATCTTAGACAGGCCTTCAGGGCTCTCCTAGCTACCTCTGAGTGGCACCGCACAGAATCTCAGGCACTGCGTCTAATGAGTCCAGGGGAATGATTAACATGCTGTTTATCCCCACGTTGCGATCATAAATGAAGATTGTAAGAAGTTGGGGCGTAGCCCTGAGTGCTGCAGGGTCTTACTAGGCATTTCTCCCCTGGTTGATACAGGGCTGTTTATCATTCCGTTTATTAGAGCCGGTCAACAATTTTCACACAAAAAGTATGTTTTGTCAACCCGTGGCCTTCTCTCCCCAAAAGAGACTAAAAACAGCAGTGGTGGCAGCACAGGTGAACCGCCTGTGACCAGAGAACGAACCTAGCATCTCGGCTAAGATTGTAGTCAGACAACTGGCTTGCTAGCCCGAACGTGCTGTCCTGCTGGGAATTACACCTCCAGCTGCAGGGTAAACATACCCTAAGAGACTTGCCCAAGGTGATGCAGGAAACCTGTGGCAGAGCATGTAATTGAACCAGGGGCGGCTCTAGGCACCAGCAAAACAAGCTGCTGCCTAGGGCGGCAAAATATAGGGGGCGGCAAAAGGCTGGGGCTGGGGCCCCAGCTCATCCTGCCGCTGCGAGCCGAGGAGCGGCCCGTCCCCTGCAGCCGGGCAGGGCCGCGCTACCGGCTCCGCTTGGAGGAGAGGGGGGCCCCTTACCGGTAGCGTGGCCCCGCCTGGCTGCAGAAGACGGGCCGCTCCTCCTCCGCTTGTTCCCCGGGTCCTAAACAGCCCGGCAGCAGCTTGGCTGGGGGCGGGGCTGAGCCCCGCCCCGCTCAGAGCTGCGTGGTCAGGGGGCGGGGCTACAAGCTCCGGGCCGAGCAGAGGCAGCTGAGCTCAGCCTGGAGCTTGCGGCCCCGCCCCCTCCCCACGCGGCTCTGAGCGGGGAAGAGCTCAGCCCCCTCCGGAGCCATGCGGCTGCCGCGCCGTGAGCCGGGGCTGAGCTGCCTGGGGTAAGCAGCCGGGGCGGGGGTGGCTAAGGGGCAGGGAGTCCCGGGGGCAGGGAGGGGGCACAGGTTCGGGGGGGGGCGGTCAGGGGCCAGGGAAGGGGGGTTGGATTGGGGGGGTCTCAGGGAGGTGTTTGTCAGGCACCCCCTGACCCCATTATTACCCCCCAGGCCCATCCCTGACCCCCAGCTCCAAGCCCAGCCCCTAGGACCTGGGCACCCCCCGGCCCCATCCCCCTCACAGCCCTGACCCCCAGCTCCAAGCCCAGCCCCTAGGACCTGGGCACCCCCACAGCCCCATCCCCCTCACAGCCCTGACCCCCAGCTCTGAGCCCAGCCCCTCTGATCCAGACACCCCCCTCACCCCATTCCCCCCACAGCCCTGACTCCCAGCTCCGAGCCCAGCCCCTCTGATCCGGGCACCCCCCTGACCCCATTCCCCCCACAGCCCTGACCCCCAGCTCCGAGCCCAGCCCCTCTGAGCTGGACACCCCCCTGACCCCATTCCCCCCACAGCCCTGACCCCCAGCTCCGAGCCCAGCCCCTCTGATCCAGACACACCCCGCACCCCAGTCCCCCCACAGCCCTGACTCCCAGCTCCGAGCCCAGCCCCTCTGAGCTGGGCACCCCTGACCCCATCCCCCACTGCCCTGACCCCCAGCTCTGAGCCCAGCCCCTCTGATCCGGACACCTCCCTGACCCCATTCCCCCCACAGCCCTGACCCCTAGCTCTGAGCCCAGTCCCTCTGATCCGGACACCCCCGACCCCATCCCCCACTGCCCTGACCCCCAGCTCTGAGCCCAGCTGCTCTGAGGTGGGCACCCTCCGGCTTCATCCCTCCACCCCAGACCCCCCGCTCTGAGGCGAGCCCCTCTGAGCCAGACAACCTCCGACCCCATCTCCTCACAGTCCTGAGCCCAGCCCCTGTGAGCCGGGCACCCCCCAGAGCCCAGCTCCCCACCCAGCCCTGGGCAACAGCAGCACCACCTCCAGGCAGTGACAGCCCATTGGCACCAACCATCACCCAGCAACAGCCCATTTTGTAATTGCAAATGTATACAGACCAGTAAAGCATTTAATGTTTTTAAATAATGTATTTGGTGTATTTTCAAATTATTACAAATTAATTTTCACTAGTTATTTTTTACATTTCCAAATACATGTTACTATAGTATTGCAACTTTTTTTATGGAAGGGGCCCCCAAAATTGCTTTGCCCTGAATCCTCTGGGCGGCCCTACCCAGTGTGTGTGAGGAGCCGGGGAGGGAGGGAAACGGGGTCCCCTGGAGCCGAGCCTGGGCTGCGATGGTGGCGAGGGGCTCCTGGAGTGTGTGAGGAGGTGAGCGGCCGACTGGGTTCATCGGTGCTGAGCAGGTAGCCCCGCAGCCGGAGATCCTCGCCTTCCCTCCTGCCAGGGCTGGGCCAGGGCACCGTGAGGCTGAAGAGCAGCAGGTCCAGGGGGCTCTCCAGGTCTTTGGCTGCCAGCATGTCGAGGGTGAGGGCGGTGAGCACGAACTGATCCACCTTGGCCACCAGCAGTGCTGCGAAGCCCAGGGAGGGGGCCGTGTTCTTTGCGCCACCCCGTAGCCGTGCCGCCACCTGGAAGTACTCCCGCTCCGTGCTGCCCAGCAGCTCCACCCGCATGGGGACAGAGTCGCAGCTGGGCCAGGGCTCGGCTGCAGTGTGCTGGTAGCGGATCCCACATTTGGGGGGGAGGCCAGTGCTGGGGCAACAGGGGGTGTGAGTGGGGGGTACTGGTGGGCGGGGGGGGCTCATGTCTGGGGGCGGGGGCGGGGGCAGCCAAAAAATTTTTTGCTTGGGGCGGCAAAAAACCTAGAGCCGGCCCCGAATTGAACTCAGGCCTAATCATTGAGCCATCCTTCCTTTCAAAGGTATTTAGGCACTGAAGTCCCACTGACGTCAATGGGAGTTAGGTGCCTAAATACCTTTGAGAATCTAAGCGTTAGGGCTTCTGTGTGTTTTGGATCAGACATTTATAGAGTCCACCTCTCTTCTTCCCTCAGCCCCCAAAAGTTTCTTGTCACACAAGCAATATATCCAGACAGGCAACAGGACCCAGCTGGCACATCTTCACTTTGTATATTCATGTAACTCAGGCACCTCCAATTGTTCTGGTGCCTTATTTTACCCTGTGGTGCCAGCACTGAATCCTGCAGTTCATTCAGTTAGCTGCTGCTATGGGACTTCCAATCATTACAGAGGGGAAGAACATTAGAGTGGTGCCTGGAACATTGACTACACCTAAGATAGTGATACCTGCTGGTATTTTTGCTGTTATGTTACGTTTGTGGTCACTTAAGGAAAGGCCCCACATGAACTGGAAATGTACTTAAATCCAGAATAAAACAAAAACATGGTGTATGAGGAGCAGCCACTCCTCCAGCAATGCTATGGCCACACATAGGACCAGATCCTCAACCCTGTTCATTCTGCTATGTGCTGCTCAAAGCAGATTTCATGCTCCACCTCCCTGTTTTTCACTGACATTGTAAATGTCAATGAAAATGTCCACTGAAATTCCAAATTCCAAAATAGTTTGACCAGTCCTAGCACCGTGTGACTTAGCTGACCTATCATACCACTTCGCTTTCACAGGCACACTGGTGAACAGTTTTCAAGCACGATTGTTTGTGCAAAACAGCTGTTGTGCAATGCTGAATACTCAGCAAATTTGCAAAAAGTGGAGTCAGTTTGTGGACAATTCCTCAGTCGGAAAAAGGGCTAAATTCATTAACAATCTGAATTGTTTGCTCAACGCAAGTTATGCGGCATAATTAATTGGATATTTTGGAGCATGTAGCAATTTTCACATGCAAGAGGCAACATACGTGTTTATTACATGATCACATTTCCACATATGTGCATTTGGTTAAAAAAAGCATAGCTGTAAAAATGTTATTTTTTTTCTCCCTTGTGCATTATGTTAAATGGAATTTAAACTGTGGTTCTCTAAAAAGTGACTTGATAAAAATCAGCGTTTCATGCTGATTGAGCTAAAAGTCATGGAGAGACAAAGTTGCTCTAGTTTTCACAGGAAAAAAAGGTTTTGTAATCCCCATAAATTCAGTTTGGACTCTAAACCTCAGGTTGGGTTCTTTCCTTCTTATACATCGAGGTGGCCAACCTGAGCCTGAGAAGGAGCCAGAGTTTACCAGTGTACGTTGCCAAAGAGCCACAGTAATACGTCAGCAGCCCCCCATCAGCTCCCCTCCCCACCCCGCTCCCAGTGCCTCCTGGCCACCGGCAGCCCTGCCGATCAGTGCCTTCCCCTCCCTCACCGCACCTCCCGATCAGCTGTTTTGTGGCGTGCAGGAGGCTCTGAGGGGGAGGAGCGAGGGCACTGCAGGCTCAGGGGAGAAGGTGGGAAGGGTGGAGTGGGGGCAGGGCCTAGGGCAGAGCCAGGGGTTGAACAGCGAACCCCCACCCCCAGCACATTGGAAAGTTGACGCCTGCAGCTCCAGCTCTGGAGTCGGTGCCTGTACAAGGAGCCGCATATTAACTTCTGAAGAGCCGCAAGTGGCTCCAGAGCCACAGATTGGCCACCCCTGTTATACATCATCCCCCGGCAAGAGAGGACTCCAGTCCAATCCTATCTTTTGCAACTCCATTGTTTTCAAATCATGCCCCACAAAGACACCTGTACAACCCCACTGAGGGCCTCATTTGAGCTGAAGATTCTTCATTACTGGCAATGAAGCATGAAAAGCTGCGGAGGGGAAGGGGGAAGAAAACTAGCCTTCTATACCCCGTGCTGAGTATGCAGATCTCTGGCAGTTAGTGAGGCAGCTTTGTCTTGTGAGCAGCGCCTATCTGATCTGGCATCACTGAGAAACAATCTCAGGCCCCACATGTAAATCCATGGTAGGGATCATCCTCGAATCGAGGGAGCGTCGATCAATCATAACACCTCCTGGCACCAGCAGTTGAGTCAGACCCCAACCCTTTCCAACCCAGCTCCGGCTCGTAAGAACCATCATATAAACCCTTAACGTGAATGGGAAACTCATGATAATGCAAAAGAAGTATGGCCCATGTTCTCTGTGGCTATTGCAGGGGCAACACAGGCGAGGCGTGGCAACCAGCAGGAACATCACATGTATTAAGGAGATTAGCCTTCCTTGCACTCTTGATAAAGTATTTAAATTATAAAATTTTTGCGTACGCCAGACTCTTGCTTTCTCAGCCTCGTTAAAGCCTCAGAAAATGTTTTCACGAATTATGAAGCCCCATTAAATGTTGAATCTAATTAGGAGAGACTTGGCTGTGGAGTTCTTCAAATAGTTAAGTAAATATTATACAATCTAATTGTAGTAATTCCCTTATGGTGCCACAGTCAGGGACCTTTCTTATTGCCAGAGTAATTCCATAGATATGGGAAAAATTCTACCCACCGCAGAGTGTCGCGTATTGAAGTAGTTCCCGGTTTGAATCGATGAGAGCTGTAAGTGGCCAGGTAAAGTTATTTTCTGACATACCTCTCAGAAATAAGCATATATTTGAGGAATTGTACAAACATCTCCTTGAAAAACAGTCCTGAAATATGGAGTCATCTATCAGTAATGTGATTAAGGCAGATGTGATTAAGGCACCGGACTGTGAATTGGGAGAACTGGTTCAGGTCTCTCTCTGCCACAAACTTTCTATGTGGACTTGGTCAAGTCATTGAATCTCTCTCTCCCCCAGTTCCTTATCTGTACAGTGGGGATAATAATACTTCCTTCACCTGTCTTGTCTATTTATATGAGAAGCTCTTTGAGACAGGGACTGTCTTTTACTATGGGTATGTATAGGGCCTTGCACCATAGGGCCCTCTCACTATGGGCTTTTTAGTGTGATTGTAATGTGAATAGCGAGTCATAAAAATAACAATACTACTACTGATTGTGGCAGGTTTATACAGCATCCAAAATAGCTCCATTTCAGCTTTCTGGGCTGAATCCTGCCCCAATTTGCATGCGATGCTGCGCCATTGTAGCAAAATCTCTGTGTTGTGGCAACATGATCTACAGAGATGTACAAACCATTCTGCATTTCCCAGGAAACCAGCACCACTGGGTTTTTGCCAGCCAACATCAAAACTACCAGCTTTTCTATAGCTACAAATGTCAGGTATCTTTCAGCTCTGATAGGCTAGCAATGAGAACGTTCTACCTTTGGAAATTGGGGCTCAGCACCCTAATATATATATATATATATATATGTATTTATGTATTTAAACTAGTACAACTTTGAATATAACCAAGGGCTCAGATTCTCGTCCTTGCTCCAGTCCCTGTATGCTGGGTAATAGGCTAGAGTGACATAAAGGGGCTCTGAAAGTGCGGGATCTGGCTGGGGCAGAAATCTTCCAGAGCAGGCTCTGAGGAAGACAGTGGCAGGCTGTCTCCTGAGGACCACCTTGCAAGCCCTGGAATAGGGCATGACAGGCGTAGGGCTGGGGATATGTGGAGCATGTCTAGCTATCTAAAGTTACATGTACATGTGGGGCTTAAATTCAGCTGGAGCTGTTCAGAGCAGAGTTCTGGTAAATATTTCCACTCCCCCTGGAGTTTCCATAGCATGTTGTGTGTGTGTGTGTGTGTGTATGTTGGGGGTGGTGGTGCATGTGCTGGGCTCCGGGAAATACTCTATGCGAATTTAAGCCCTGTGTATCTATAAAACCAGTGAAGCAGGGTGCTGTTATACGAGAGAATTGCTGCCATTGTTAATCAGATTTATCACACTCCAGCTTGATTACTGCCTCAAATCCCCAGATAAGTCGATTCAGCCATAATGTTAATACATTATCAGATGAACGTCTCAATTGATCCTGACAATAACGTTTACAGCACTGTACAAGAATACGATGATGCCTTTCTCATCTACTTGTTCAACGATGATTCTTTTGTCCTCATTCCCTGCTTCCTTTCATTATTAAAATACCATACTACTTACTGGCAAATAATTGATTTCTATTGCAATGAAGAGAGAGTAAATTCCTCTGTACAAGGAACATTTATTTTGAAATTATTCAACACCAGTGCAATTGGGAGCGTTCGCTATCTTGGGTTAATTGTTATAATTACTGGCAGAAGGAAGTTAACTACTTTGTATGTTGTCAAGAAAAAGGCAAGAAAAAGGTTTGTTTCCCCTCTAAAACAAACCTAAATGAACACAATTTATTAGGCTTGGCAACTAGACACGTCCTATCACCATTTTGTTTAGGGATGGGCATCACATCTTGGATAATGTGAAAGATGCCTGAGCCCTACATCAACCATTAAAGCAAATCTTTTGTAGAGTTTGAAAAAACGATATTAACTAAAAATGTGATTTTTATAACAATATTGGTTTACATTCATGCCTTAGGTTATACAACAAAGAAAACAAAACAAACAAAGCCACTCAATGAATCAAAATGAACAAACAAAAAAACAAAACAAAATCCACCTTTCCTGGGTAGACACAGTTTAGAGGTTTCAGAGGGGTAGCTGTGTTAGTCTGTATTGGCAAAAACGATGAGGAGTCCTTGTGGCATCTTAGAGACTAACAAATTTATTTGGGCATAAGCTTTCGAATTTACACCTAAATAAATTTGTTAGTCTCTAAGGTGCCACAAGGACTCCTCAGTTTTACAGTTTAGAGGGTTAACTTTGGATCTCCCAGGTGCAATCCAAGATGTGTGTCTCTCTCTCTTACACACACACACAGAGGAGCAAAAGATGGCTATATACCCTCAGACGCTGGGTGGTATGAAGTGTGTAATGATAACAAATTTTCAGTGTTGCCAGCTAAGAGAAAATATGAAGATTTTTTAGAATAGCACATTTTTTAAAAATGTCATTACTACAACTGGCTTTCTTGTTACAGTAAAGATGGGTGCTCCTATAATGACTTGTAATGCAAATAAAAACTAAAATTAAATTTAAATTAAATATTAGTTAAAAATTGAAGAGGAAAAATCATTTCTCAGCAACCAACCAAATACATTTAAATAAAGCAATGTCAGGCTGTGTATACACTGCTACAATATTTCACTTTTATTGTCTTAAGATGTGTGTAATAATGTTTCTTCCAGTGCAAGAATAGATGACACTTTTTTAAAACTGATGTTAATTTTAACAGGTTTCTTCAAGCTGCCATTATAAATGCTGCTCTTATAGAATAAATTATAAGGAGGTAGAAGCTGTAAAAAGGAATATGCCTCTCAAAGAAGCAGAAACACCCTTTGCTGCCAGAAGGAGCATCTGAAAAATGCATGCTGGTTCAAGAAGAGGTTTGTTTTTCAGGTCCCGGGATTTCTTTGCTCTTTCCTCCAAAGGGCAATTTTTCTCCCCTTCACGTCTGAAAAATCAGACTTCATATGGGCTAGATTCTCCCATCCTTACATTTCATACATCTTACTGCTTGAGTAGCCATACCAAAATCAGTAGGACTAAGGAGCAAGGTATTACTCAGTGAGAGTAAGCATTGAAGAACCTGGCCCTACAAACCCAAGGGCCGTATTTCCAGCACATTCAAACCAGCCTCCATTTGAGTGTACCCACTTTTATGCATTCAAACCACTGTGCTCCCAAAAGTGGCAAGGTACCCTTTTTGTGCATGCCTAGCCTGCATTTACAAACTCACATAGATGTAAGAAATGCTGTTTCTCTCTCTCTCTCTCTCTATATATATATATCTGTTGTGCTCATTGCAATAGTATTTGGGCACCTAAGTGCCTCATGGACGCATATGGACAACGCTTTGTGTGTGCAAAGTGGGAAAGGATTAATTATGTGTATGCTTGCAAAACCAGTTGCTTGTGCAATGGTGAACACATGATAATAGAAACCATGGTGGAAGTGTGACCTCAAATGTATTTCCAAGGTCGGGGGTGAGCAGGTCCTAAGTCTGTACCAATCCCACCTCACACAGCCAGTGTCTAGCCTCTGTCTGGCGTATACAGTAGCTGTTCAGCCCATAAACTGGGAGCTCCTTTAGTTAGGGCAAAATCCAGTCACATAAAGGAATCTAGGTTTGATTGATAGTGATTTTTGGTGACCTGAAATGTTAGCCATCTTACTCATTAGTGAGTCACCTCCCCTGGAAGCCAGTGATGTTTTCTCTCTCTCAGTAGTAAACAGACATAATAAGAAACAACGTCCACCTCTCATTCTACCCTTTCGGCGCCTGTGATTGGGCTCTGTCAAGTGCCTGGGGATGACACGAGACATTGTAGAGGAGGCCCCGATCCTGCAAAGACTTAAGACTTTGCAGGATCGAGGCCTAAATCTATATCTTTTGTCATCTCTGTTTGTTTTGCCTGCCTTCCTGACTTTGCTGGGAGTACACGTCCTGTGCTCATCGTGGTGGAGAAATAAAAAGGAATTTAGTTCCAGATCCTCAAAGGTATTTGGGTGCCTAATCCCCACTGGAACCTGTCAGGAGCTAGGCCTTAGTTCCAAGCCACCTTGGTGAGGAAGGCAGCGTAATTGTGTCCAGAGGTCAATTTGTCTCTCCAGCACATCAAAGCCATGAAGACGTTTTATCATTTAGCTAATCTCTCTATCTAGGTCCCGATTCAGTGAGCAAAAGTTTAACTTTATCCCCTGACCCTCTGCTTCAGAAAAGCCTCCCAATTCAGGACAGCCGGTAAACGTACTTATGTACGCTGCCGAATTAGGGGGCCAACGTTCTGATATGGCCCCGTCTCCAAGCTGAAAAACTGATGGTACAATATGGCCCGAAGTATTTTTAAAATAATGGATTTCAGCCTTTTCTTTGCTTCTCTCAGTACAATTAGGGTCCATGGTTTAAGGCACAAACTTGTCTGTTTGCAATGATTGGCCTATTTTATTTCATATGTTTCTAACTATGTTTTGGAAGAGCTTCCTGTTTTTCCTTCTCTGCATTCAGAGTGTGTGTAAAAACAGTAGCACTTTAGCTCTGCCTTGTACAGTTAAGGTAATTCAACCCTCCCTGGTGTGGATAAGATTATACCTGCATAAAGGTGCTTTCTAGTACAGCTGTTCCCATATGGGAAGGGAAATAAGCCACCTTTATATGGGTACAACTGCATCCACACTACGGACTGTATCAGGGGTAACTATTATAGTTAAAAAAAAAATCACACCCCTGATTTATATTGGTACAAAAACAATGTGTAGACAGGCCTGTGAGGCTGATGTATTGAACACAAAGGGATTAGCTTGAGAGACTGGGTGCAGGGCTTAATTTGTAATGAAAGAGGTGCCGGGACTCAAGCAATTTTTTTACATTCATAACTGATGCAGGCAGACTAGAGGTGCTGGAACTATGACTGGTCAAGCCTAGATGTGCTGGGGCTTAGCTCTGGCAAGTCCTGGCACAAATTAAGCCCTGGACAGGTGGAAGAAAGAAGAATTACAAACCTAAGGGCTAACCTTCTAAAAACAGGAAGCAAAATCCTTTTGCCAAATACAATCCATTTTGTTTTTAAGGCTGCATCATTCTCACTCTTCCCAAAGAAAAAAAAATAAATTCCCAACTAATGTTTCTCAGCCATTTTAATTAAACAATAGATACAGGAATAATTAGCGGAGTAGCGATTTTTCACAATCGCCGTATGTTTTTGAAGGAGAGAATGCGATCTATGCTGTAATTAAGCAACTGGGGTGGTATGACCACTGCCAGTCATGACCAATGTTGTCTCATTGATTCATTTTACGCCTCATCTCTCTCTCCATCTGTCTCTTGTCTTATACTTCGATTGTGAACTCTTTGAGTCAGAGGCTGTCTTTTTGTTCTATGCTTGTACAGCACCTAGCACAATGGGGCTCTGGTCCATGACTGGGGCTCCTAGGTGTCACTACAGGGCAAAATATGAAATAAATTAATAACAATTCACTCCGTGCTGAGGGGCAACACAGACCTACTGCCATTAAAATCTCCCTTCAGCCCCCAAAATGAGGCTTACATGAGATCTCAGGTTTCAGAGTGGTAGCCGTGTTAGTCTGTATCAGCAGAAAGAATGAGCAGTCCTTGTGGAGTCTCTAAGGTGCCACGAGTATTCCTCATTTTTTTAATGAGGTCTCAGGGTGCATATCTACACAGCAAAGAAGGCCTGTGGAAGTTACACTCAGAGACCATCTCATGGGACTTGGTTCTCACGAGGCTTGTGCTGTGGAGTTAAAAATAGCCATGTGGTCATTTGGGCGTGAGCTAGGGCCATCAAAGGGGAACGGTCTCAGAGCCCAGGCTGAGCCCAAGCCCAAGTGTCTGCACTGCTATTTTTACTCTTCAGCACCAGCTCTGCAAACCTGAGTCAGTCGACTCAGGCTCTGAGACTTCCTGCCCTGGGTTTGTTTGTGCTGTGTAGATGTATCTGAAGCGGCGCCTAGACCTTCTCCTGCCATTCCTCACCATGGTGAATTTCACCCTGCGTCCATTAGAACCAGGAAGAGCTCAATACGGATTTCATCGTAATTTAAATTTGCCTCGTATCTTATTCACATTTCAAACAGTGCTCCAGGGGAGGGGGAATCCCTCGTGGAGATATAATACCATGGAAACACTTGGAGCTGGGATTTTTTTAAAAAGCTTTAATGTCTATTACGTTACAGCACCTGTCAATCTGGTGGGGTCAAGAGATTGCCAATTGAGGGCTGGATCCAACGCCTATTAAAGTCAATGGAAAGACTCCCTTTGACTTCCGTCAGCGTTGCATCAGGCCCTGAGAAACTAAGGGCTTGTCTACGTGGCGCTGGCAAAGCGTGCCAGAGGGGTGATTTATAAAGTGCTCCATTGTGCTACACTCTACCTGCCTTGTGCAGACCTTGCTGGCACACTCTAAAAGGTACCTAATTCACATTAACATTGTCTACACTAATGTAAACTGAGTCCCTTTTAGAGCACACCAGCCAGGTCTACAAAGGGGCAGCTAGAATGAAGCACATTAGTGTGCTATACACATCACACCCCTCTGGTGCTCTTTGGTAGCAGCGTGTGGACAAGCCCTAAGCTGCCTTTCATTAGACTGGTATGTCAAGTTTCCTGCTACAGTATGAAATAAATGCCAATCCCTTGTGCTGTCAGCCAATGGAAAAGCTCCCAACTGAGCACTGGCTTCAGATCAGGCCCTTATTTTTCCATTCTTCTCTCCACATGATAGGAAGCTCTGGTTCAGGGCAAGTTCAAGCTTTCACTGTCGAAAGGAAATAATTTCCTCCTACCTTTTGACATTTGAGGTTTTTCCAAAGTGAGAAACACAAACCTTATTTCAAATGTTTATTGATAACAACAAAACCATAATAGGATTAATCAGTCTCTGGATACCATTGATAGGATGGGCATGATGGGTTCTTTTACTTCCCAAATGACCCCCTGGGGCTGCATTCATGGAAAGCAGGTGATGTGAATCTCTGCGTCACTGTATGCAGAAAGTGGAAAGAAAACAAAGATTAACACCTCCGCTGTTCCCTGGGGGTGCTGGGAGGACAAGCTTCCTTGAGGAGAAAAGGGGCCTTGGTTTGAAATTTCCTGGTACAATTGTTTTCCTTCTGACACTTCCGGTAGATCCTTTCCCTTGAGTGGGATAATGCAGTGTTTTAACTTTAGCATGCATTTAGGGGGCCAGGCGATTACAGACACCTGCAGGCTAATGAGTTCTCACGCTTTTAAAGTACAGAGAGAGCTACCAGGACAAACTGTGCCATTGCTCTGTTAAGCAGAACTCCTCATTGAAATTAATGGGATCTTGTACTTAAAAGGCGACAGGCCCTTGGAATTTGTTACATCCTATTTCATTGCATTGAGAATGTTTGACAGAGAATAAGCTCTTTGGGGTAGGGGCGGTCTTTTTGTTCTGTGTTTGTACAGCCCCTAGCACAGTGGGGCTCTGGTCCAGGACTGAGGTTCCTAGACACTTCTGAAACAGTACAGTTACTACCACATATCCATGTAGTAACAGGCAATGGAAAGGCACCAGCTGCTTGTCTGTCAACCTGCTAGGACTGAGAGTTCCAGCATATGCACTCTGAAAAGCACCACAGTGTAGGATATAAAAAGTTCGGACTCTCATATCTTACTCAGCAGCTCTCCCAGATCAGTTTATAAAGGTTTAGGACCCGATTTGCAAATGCACCGTTACATTCTCTGGCAGTGTAAAGGGGTCTTAAACTGGTGGAAATGCAATTTACGCCTATTTTAAGGTGCAAATTATACTTTTACACAGGCAAATTCATGTAACGGGGTCTTAGTAAAAATGAGCACCAGAACCTTGGGATCTCAGGACTGGCTCTTGACCTCTGGAGCGTACGTAACATTGCACAGTACAAGCCAACAATGCAAAATGTGAAATCAGAGCACTTCTGGTTAAACATTGAATTCTGATGGCTTGAATGCAGGGACAGCAGTTGGAACTTCTTCCATAGTTGGGAAATGCCCTCAAATATTCAGGGCAGAAATCTTAGCAGTGGTTAAAGATACTATGCCTGCCTTCAGGACCCCACTGGGGCTTCCAGTCTGGGGTGAGCGTGTGTGCACAATCAAAATCTTCTACCTGTAAACTTCCTGTTAATTTGAATGAAAAAAACAAAACAAATGAACCTAGTAAAATACAATGGATTGTGCGAGGCTACAAGTATGTCTCCACTACAACAACTTCAGCAGCACAGTTGTGGCTGTGCCGCTGTAGCATGGCCGCGTAGACGTGTCCTACAACAGCAAAAGGCTTTCCCCATCTCTGTAGTTAATGGACGTCCCAGAGAGGTGGTTGCTTGGTCAAGGGAAGACTTAGCTGCATCTACACCGGGGGTGACATTTTTCACAACCCCTAAGTGATGTAGTTAGGCTGATCTAACTTTTAGGTGCAGGCCAGACCTAGGATCAATTTAGGCTCTGTGACGGCAAAGCCTTATATATGTGTTTAACTTCATGCATTGTGAAAGTGCAGGTGTGTGCTCGGAGATCTTACTGGTGCTAGAAAATCCTCTTTAAGGTCTTACCCCTACTACTATTGAATTCAATGGGAATTATTCCCAGTTAGAACAAGATTGCATAATAATTCCTCATTGTATTGTTGCCATTTTTTTTTCATACGGAGGGAAAAAAAACCCGCACTCCCACCAGAACCATACCAAAAAAGATCTAATGTGTATGTACTGATTTAACTGAACTACAAACACTAAGCTAAATATAGATGATCTTTTGACTTTGGATTGATCACCCTTATTTATATGCAATAGCCTCTTAATTAATTTTACTTACAGTAATTCTCCCTATATTTTCCCTTCTAAACAATGATTTTGTCTGTTGTATTGTATGCTGTTAAACTGTGGGGGGGGGGGAAGGAAACGGTTAAGTGCATGCCTTATGAAATGTTCTAATGTGGTGTATTAGAAGAACAAAAAAAAAAGTTGATCCATCCAGAAAACAGACACTTATTTGCCCCAGATTTGCCACTTATGTGAAGAGCCCATAACTCACATCTCACTAGGCCTCAGTTTCCCATCTGTAAAATGGGGATAATATTTCTTCCTTTCCTCCATCTTTTGCTGCTATGTGCCCAACATGCCTCTTCCTCCTCCAGGCCTGTCCCTGGCATGCCCTCTACACCAAAGCTTGCAAGAGTGTCCTCAGAAGGTGGCTTTTCACCTGTCTTCCTCAAAACCTCTGCAGGATGAAGCCACCCTAGCTGGAACAGGTAGCTTTTAGGGACCCTTGCTGCTGTTTCAGCCCCTTTGAAGAGAGTGACTTAGACTTAAGGGCTAGAATGAACCATTCTGATCATTTACTGTGACCTCCTGCCCGACACAAGGCCACAGAATTTTACCCAGTGAGTTCATCAAGTCAAATAACTTGTGGCTGACAAAGTGTTCAGAAGAGAAGAGCACTCTAACAGGAACAGGCACGTTGAAAATGTACAATTGCGTTGTTTTCATGTGCCGGGGCTATTTAAATAGCCCAATTAACGGATTTATGATTATTCATTCTAAGTAGCTGTCTTGTAGGGATATGGCTGCTGTTTAATATCAAGGATTCTTTAAAAGTTTAGTCTTAATGAGATAGAAAATGCTAATACTGGAGGTGCCCTTCATCTGACGAGCTCAAAGCACTGTACAAGCCTCTGACTGCACTAAAGGGATCATGCAGCAAACCATTGTTTAAAAGCCAAGGCGGCGGCTGTTCTGCACCCTTCTCTTCGGGCCTAATCCCAAACCCAGTGAAATCAATGGGAGTCTTTCCACTCACCGCAATGGGTTTTGGATCAGGCCCCGCATCAGATTCAATATGGCGCTCCGCTGAACAAACGACAGGGGGCGCTCTACCACCATTTTTCAATCTGTAAGACCCTGAACGGACGCTTGGAAGATGGTCTATTTCCATCAGGCAAGATACAGGAGAAGCATCAGTCTATCCATTTTTGTTTAAATAGTGTTAATCAGATCCTGGTTCTCCACACTCATTCCCCAAAGGTCTCCTCTGGCCTCACTCACCAGAGGACACAGTAGCTTGGCTTTTTTATTGTTATCTTTAGTTGACAAATAAATAGAGGCTTTAAAAAAGCCAGAAGAAAAGCATCTAATTTTGCAGAACAAAAATTTATATTATTTTTTTTTATTTTCAAAATATTCATTCCCTCGCTTAAATCAGAAAGGTGACGGGTATTTTTTCTGACGCCTTTTAAAGTTACTATTTAATATACTGTGTGGCTTATTTAGCAAAGTCTATACCCCTGTTTATATGAATCATTTGATGAGTGTCTGCGATTAAACGAAACCCCCTCGGGGATGCTATATTAGCATTTTATATTAGTGCTAACCTTCATTGTTAGAGCTAGAAGTGTTCGTCTTATCTGGAAAAAATGGGCCACACTGCCCCATTCATTTTGAAAGTGATAGATAGATAGATAGATAGATAGATAGATAGATAGATAGATAGATAGATAGATAGATAGATAGATAGATAGATAGATAGATAGGGATTAGAGTGACCAGATAGAAATTGTGAAAAATCAGGACAAGGGGAGGGGGGTAATAGGTGCCTATATAAGAAAAAGCCCCAAATATCGGGACTGTCCCTATAAAATCAGGATGTCTGGTCACCCTAATGGGGATAGATAGATAGATAGATAGAGTGGACGGGGATAGAGAGAGAGAGAGAGAGAGAGAGAGTGGACGGGGATAG
The DNA here is from genome assembly GCF_020497125.1 of Mauremys mutica. Lineage (NCBI taxonomy): Eukaryota > Metazoa > Chordata > Testudines > Geoemydidae > Mauremys > Mauremys mutica. Next base: position 207,086,349 of record NC_059074.1, on the reverse strand, counting down.
ATAGATAGATGGATGTGGAAAGTTGTACATGAGAAAACGGATGCAATGGCGTAGTTCCGTTTCCTATGACAGAATTTTGAGTCACTTTCTCTCTTTACAAGGAGAACTGCGGAATTCCGATGGAGTGGAACTGTCTGCGGGCTATTAGCAACGAAATAGTCAAGATTCATTCCACTGCACAGAATCGCTGTTTTCTATTGCATGAGAAAAACCCGTTAAATCCTTGATGAACCAACACTGTTAAATAAACTTGACTTGGTTTAATATCTCAAACGGCTAAGGTATCCTCTAGAATAAATACAGGTTTCAGCATTTGGTCAGATAGCGACGCGGGACCAGCAAGCAGGTCGTCGTGTGGGTTTTGTAAATCATGGGTGCTTATTTCTATCTTTCTATCCCGCCCTCTATCATTAGATTTGAAATGAACACACACTTAGCGGCCATAGCGAGAACGATTGGCAGAATTTGTACAAAGCAGATTACGTAGCATCACCTTTCCTTTGGATTCTGTTGTGTGCTGGCCATGCGTATAGATAGTTTCGAGGTCGAAGTCTTGGGATTTTCTGTCTAGTTTCCTGATGTCTTAAGGTTTTTTTATTATTATTAATTATTAATTATTACTATTATTATTCTGGCCTTGCTGTTACTGCCACAGTTTGACTGGCACGTGATGGGGTTACGGGCTGCTCAGGGGCGGTGGTAGAAAATCAGTGATTTCCTGGCTTAGGGCTGCAGGCTCCCTCTCACCTTCCCCCTGTTTGTTTTAGTTACGAAATGTTGTAGGCGCCTCGGCTGTGGCTGGGTAACCTTGGAACTGTCTGTTCTGTCACAGACAAACGGGTGATCCCAAGTCATTTAGCACCTTACCAAAAAATGAAGAAAGCCCGGGGCATGGCTTGGCCGAGGTAAATGCTGCGTAAAATCCCCCCTCTCCCGTGACTTTGTTCTGGATCTCGCGTGCAGCCAGGGCGCTCCGGCAAGGCACAGCTCCGGGGGAGTTACAGGTGTGTAAACAGCTCGTGCTCACCGGGGACAGGGCTTTGCAGATTCGCTTCCGAGCCGCTCGCCGTGCTGACAGCCAGCGAGCTCCAGCCAGCAAAGAGCCCCGGGTAAATCAATCCGGATTGGAGAACCCAGCCCGGAGCCCGGCGGGCGGCGAACCAGGGCCCCCAGCCCCGGGAAGGAGCAGTCCAGCGGCAGCCAGGCAGGGGGAGGCCCCGCTCCCTCCCCAGCCGCAGTCACAAGCGCAGAGACCCCCGTCCTGCCAGTCCCTGCCCACCGGGCAGCACCCCGCTCCCCCCAGCCTGGCTCCCAATAAAGCCGGGTCCCGCTGCCCCCCTCGCTCCTTCTCTGGCTCGCTCTGCCCGGGGCAGCTCGGGGCAGGTGTGCGCAAGCGGGGGGCGAAGGCGAGGAGGCCCCCGCCTAGGTGTGAGCTGATTATTCAAATCGGCTGCCCAGGATCTGGGGATTGGAGGCTCGCGGGGGCGCCCGGCGCTATATCACTGGGTGACGGGAGCGCTCGTCCTCCGCCTCCTGCTTTCCCCAGCGCCGCCGGGCGACTCTGGGCTGCAGGGGGAGAAGGGGGAAAAAAAAGAAAGAAAAACAAACCCACCCAAGCAGCAGCAGCAGGAGCAAGGGGGGGGGGAACGCAGCCACCCCACCCCAGCAGCCGCCGCTCCTGCCCCCTCCCCCTCCGCCCGGCGCAGGCAGAGGGAGTGAGGCAGAGGGGAGGGGAGGGCTGGGTTTTTTTTTTTTTTGGGTTGTTCTCTCTCTTGTCGTCGGTTGTTGTGGCTGTTAAATTTTAAACGGCCATGCACTCCGCTTCCAGTATGCTGGGAGCCGTGAAAATGGAAGGGCACGAGCACTCGGACTGGAGCGGCTACTATGCAGAACCCGAGGTAGGGACGACAACTCCCTCTGTTTGTGTGAGTCTCTGTCCCCCCACCCTGCCCATCCCACACCCCCTTCCCGTCCCCCGGCCGCCGCCCGTTCTCCCCTCCTTCGGCGAAAACAGGGCGCTGGGCTGGTACGACACCGTTGTTAGCCTTGAGATAATATTAACTTTGCGATCAAATATTGACTTGCGGCGCCTCCAAATCCTCTGCCCTGCCCGCGCCGCGCTCGCCTAACAAAGTTGTGTTTGGCGTGGGACTGTCGGGAAGGGGGGGGGTGGCTGAAGAAAACAGGGGGGCGGGGGGGGCAAGGCAGAAGGGGGGAAGTTTAGGGCTGGAGAGCTGGGTTTTGAGACGCGTGGGAGAGGGACACGCGCCTCGCTGGGCTGCGGAGAGTCCTCCTGCGCCGCCTCGGGTGGGGCTCCCCGCGCGTGGGGCTCGTCTGCCCCGCGGTGTATTCCCTCCCCACGTAGTCTGCAGTGCAGCCCCCCCCCCCGGGATCGCAGGGTTGTTTTGCTGATCCAGGGGTCGAGCGGCCGGCACATTTCGTCACGATTTAACACACACTCCTGCGCCCCCCCCCGCAGCCCGGGGCAGTAGCATCCCCCACACCGAGTCCCTAAGCCCAGTTCCCAACCGGGGGCGAGCGCTCCCCCTTCCCGGCGCTTTGGGGTGGGAGCAACCCCCGCCCCTCCCCAGCTGACTGCTGCCTTTTCGGACCCAGCAGAGAGCAGCTCGCCCCGGCAGCCGCGTCCTACACACCCCGGGCGCCGCGGGGCGGCTTGCGGGGCGCCCCCCGCCCGGCCAGCAGCCCCATCGCTAGAGCAGCCTAGGGGTGGCGGGCACTGCGTGGCAGCCGAGGTTAACCCCCCCCTTCTCCTTGCAGAGCTATTCCTCCGTGGGCGGCATGAACCCGGGCCTGGGCATGAACAGCTACATGGGCATGTCGGCCATGAGCAGCGGCCCGGCCCCCATGAGCGGGGCCGGCTCCATGAGCATGTCCTACAGCAACAGCGGCATGAGCCCGTCCCTGGCCGGCATGTCCCCCGGCCCGGGCGGCATGGCCGGCATGGGCAGCGGCATGGGCCCCCACCTGAGCCCCAGCATGAGCCCCATGGGCGCCCAGGCCGGCTCCATGAACGCCCTGGTGCCCTACAGCAACATGAACTCCATGAGCCCCATGTACGGGCAGGGCAACCTCAGCCGCTCGCGGGACCCCAAGACCTACCGGCGCAGCTACACCCACGCCAAGCCGCCCTACTCCTACATCTCCCTCATCACCATGGCCATCCAGCAGTCGCCCAACAAGATGCTGACGCTGAGCGAGATCTACCAGTGGATCATGGACCTGTTCCCCTTCTACCGGCAGAACCAGCAGCGCTGGCAGAACTCCATCCGCCACTCGCTCTCCTTCAACGACTGCTTCCTCAAGGTGCCCCGCTCGCCGGACAAGCCGGGCAAGGGCTCCTTCTGGACGCTGCACCCGGACTCGGGCAACATGTTCGAGAACGGCTGCTACCTGCGCCGCCAGAAGCGCTTCAAGTGCGAGAAGAGCAAGGAAGGGGGCGGCGGCGGCGGCAGCGGAGGGGGCGGCGGCGGGGGGAAGAAGCAGCCCCCCCAGCAGCAGCAGCAGCAGCCGCCCCTGCCCGGGGAAGGAGGCTCCTCCGACAGCTCGGCGGGTGGGCCCGAGTCCCCCCACCCCGGCGCCTCGCCCTGCCGCGAGCACAAGCGGGCCCTGGCCGAGCTCAAAGGGACCCCCCCGCAGCAGGCCCCTTCGCCGGCCCAGCACCTGCTCGCCCCCCACCACCTGGCCCACGAGGCCCACCTCAAGCCCGAGCACCACTACGCCTTCAACCACCCCTTCTCCATCAACAACCTGATGTCCTCCTCCGAGCAGCCGCCGCCCCCCCACCACCACCACCACCCGCACCCCCACCCCCACCCCCACCACCACAAAATGGACCTCAAGGCCTACGAACAGGTGATGCACTACTCCGGGTACGGCTCCCCCATGCCCGGCAGCCTGGCCATGGGCCCCGTCACGAACAAAAGTGGCTTAGAAGCCTCCCCGCTGGCCGGCGACACCTCTTATTACCAAGGTGTGTATTCCCGGCCCATCATGAACTCCTCCTGAAGCTCCCCTGCCGAGCCCAGCCGGCCCGGGGGGGCCGGAGCTTGGACCGCGCTGCTCAGGTCCTTGGCTCGAGCTGTTGTGTCTGTTTGTGTTCCGAGCTCCCAACCCCATCCTCAAAGGACACATTTCCACCCAGCCAGCCTGCTCCAAAGTCCGAGGGGCTGTGGGATCAGGCCCCGGAATTGCCCCGGCCTCTTTAAGCCCCGATTTCAAGCGGGGGTATTTGGTTTATTTGGTTGGTTTGTTGGGGAGGGGGTATTTTATGTCATGGGCAGCAGAGGGGTGGGGTAATTTTTTTGTTGCAGGGAGTTATAAATATATCTATTTTTTTTTGTGCGTGTGTGTGAAAGTGACGGGAAACAACTTATTCAGTGTGAAACAATGCTAGTTTTTAAACCGGGGACCAAAAGTCTTGTCACGTTGTAAAAAGAGAGAGGAAAAAAAATTACAAAAGAAAAAAAAAAGAGAAAAATTCACAAAAAGAAAAAAAAAAGTCAGGATAGATTGTTGTAATTGATACAAACGTTTGATGTTACTGGGAGAGTAAACTGCTTGGATCTGATTAATTTATCGTTTCTGTATGCTTTATTTATGGCTTATAAATGTGAGCTCTGGTCCCAAACAGCCAGATTTTCACACAAATATATTAAAGTGTTATTGGCGTTTTTTCCCCCTGAATCTTTTTCTTCGGATTTTCCAATTTTTTTCCCACTTGAGGGGGGAAAACACTGACAGGGAAAATGGAAAACAAATTGGCTCAATTTATTTAATAATTTAAAAAGATATTTCTACATAGTCCTGTAGCTCTGTGTATATTTATTCTCTCTGTATAAGTATACAATCATATATAGTGGGGAAAAGAATGTAAGATAACTTGTTATATAAGATATAGAATATATACACATATGAAAATATAAGCTATATCTCTACACATACATCTACGAAAAGAATATATATAGATATAATGCACATCGATTAAAAGAGATATATGTATATAAGTATAAGCTAGATATATATAAAATACACACATAAGAGAGGTAAATGACTTGTCTTATACCCATATGTGCATCTTAGATATTTTTCACGTGTAGCTGAAATGTTTGACGAGTTCCCCGGCTTTGTCCCAAGCTGTAGTCACTCCAGTTCTAACCAAAAGGAACATTTGATATTGGATTTCACTCTTCAAACAAGCAAGCAAGAAAACGAAACAAGGCGTCATTACTAATAAACCCGCATTTACCTTGGGCTCCTTCCAGCCATTATAGATCATGTTAGTCTTATAAATCAGGAATTTACAGCTGATTACTAAAAGCCACCCCCCCTCATTTCCCCTTGACACAACCCTCTCCCAGCCCCCGCTAGTTATCCAGACTGTTCAAAGACACGGAATTCCGTCTGAAAGGCAGGAGCCGTGTAAACCACACTGGGTCGGTCTCTATGGCGCCAGGTGACACGCTGCATAGACTGTCCTTCATGTCATGAACTTTGGAGTTTGTAGAAACCTTGACAGGGATCAGTTGAGCGACGGGCAGCCGAGAGCTCCCTTAACTCCTTGAGTTGCTCGAGTCGCCGGGCCCTGAGAAGCTAGAGGGGCGGCTGGAGGAAGGTGGATGAGCCTAAAGGCTGGGCAAGATGCGGTTGAGGGGACTAGTACCTAACCCAGATACAATCAACTTCTTCGCCTTGACTGAGCCCCCGCAGCCCAAAGTTCTGAGTGACCCTGAGCATTGTCCAGGCCTGGCCACGCACACACCATGTTACAATCCCTCTCTCGGTTTACTCACTGGGGCTACTTTGGGGCGAAAAGGGAGGGACCGTGCGCCCTAGAAGGCGAAATATTTTCACACCCATCAATATAAACGCAGGGCTCCCCCCCCCCAAATCACAGATTTTTACCCGTGACTTCGATACGTGCAGGATTGGGGTCGAATTTGTTGGGGCAAGATACTTTCCCTTTATCACACAACAACTGAGGAAGACCCTGAATGTGCCGCCAACGTACATTCCACGGCTGAATCTACTGAGGTGATAAAAAAGGAGAGGGTGTAATGTATAGTCAACTCTGGAAAGCTGTTTTTATTTATATATTACATAGATCTGAATAGGTTTTCATTCCTCCTGTTAATTGTGTATATAGAGAACTGGCAGGGATAATGAACATGTTCATATTTATGGACCATGATGAAAACAGTTTGCTAGATACATACCCACACACTACAATTAACAGGAGCAGTGCATGTGTGTATAATTTCAAATCCGTAATCCCTGAACGAACCAGTGGAGACAGTGAAACAAGTTAACATGTGAAAATCTATTCACTGTAACGACGCCTGTGAAAATACAGTGGATTTCATGTATGGCTTATTTTGCGGGAAAAAACTGTCCCCAGACTTCTGTTGTTTACCTGGCCAACCGTCTGTTTCTTCACATATTTTACTTATTAGAGGAAAAATAACGTTCAACTAGGGTAGATTTGCATTTTTCACACCCAGAAATATCCATATACACATGGAGGGTTTAACCCAATATGACAAGAAAAATAATCGACGCTGCACTGAAAAAACTCCGTCTAATTGTTGATTTGTTACATATCAATAGATGAGAGATTTGTGGATCTGATTAGAATATAATTAGTGTTTGTGTGAGTACTGTTACGTCTGTATCTAGACACGCACCACTACAGGGCCGTATAAAAATGCCATTGTGTAGGGAATAAATCATATCTAATATACACACTGGTGATCACTTGTTTTTCAGAGAGTAGAATCAAATGACCCACAAGTTTTATTTTACAAACCGAGAATGAGGTGCTATTTTTTAAAACCGCTTCGGGTGGTTTGAATCCAGCAAACATTTCGCCCTGAAAGCAAGTCCTCTGCCTGCCTGCTTAAAACACAGCCCGATGCTGAAATGTTTTTTTCACGCAATAAATTCACCCCGTTTCCCAGGCACTTGTTGTTTTCCCACGCGTTTAAGGAGTAATAGATCTGTTGCCCAAAATAACATTCAAATCCTTCTTAAAATTCGCCATTGTTCGGGGGAAGAGAGAGAGAGGGCGGGGGGTGGAAAGAAACCTCCAAAAACAAAACCAAACTAGGATCCAGCCAGAAATCTGCCCCGTCTCTCCGCTGCAAGGACACACACGTTGTGAACCAAAGCATAAAATGTGTTTCATTATCACATAAAAGGCTCCCGCAGGGAAGGAGAATAGCAGCAGGGAATGAGGCTGATTTGGGGACAATGGCGCGAGACTGCGATGCTCTAACCTGTTATGTTCTGTATCACATGCCCATTGTTCAATGGCCGTTTTAAACTACTGAGCGTCTCTCACTCCGCTGATCCCAACAGATAAGATGTAGTCCTGGCCGCATACATAAAAAGGATGTCATTTGGATGCCTGCTTTAGAAGCGGATCCTTTATGTGCTCCGCTCCCGTTCCCCATGGATCGTGCACACACCCAGGGTGGAAAAAAAAAACCACACCAACAAACAACCTCCCCCCCCTCGATATATTTATTTCTCCACCACATCAAGCTCTTGCTGCTGCGGCTGGTGGTTTAAGTAACCGTGAGCGGCGAATAAACAAAAGTCACTAAACAACCAAAAAAAAAAATCTAGATCCAAATTCCAAGAGGGTAAACTTTCAACACCACGTCATACTTCAGCAAATTTACACAGATATTAGAGTGCGTCCCTTTCCGTTTTTTTCCCTTTTGAGCCATTGTGCTTAACTGAATTTTATAAAGCTGATCGATATCTTGGTAAAATATTCATTTTTAAACTAGCGGGCAGTGAAATCTTTGCTTTGTGCTAAAGTCAACAGCCGCACAATTTGAGCTCCCATAAATGCAGCGATGCCGCTAGTAGTGGCAGTTGCTCGAGGCTGCTTAACGCTGGATTGTCATCGCCATGTGCAGCTCAGGGGGCAGCAGGTAGGTGATTTCCAGAACTTTTTTTTTTTAATTCCAATCTCCAGATTCCCCATTTCTAACTCCCCCCTCAAATTAAACCCAGCGAGATAAACAGGGGGGGGGGCGATCCTGGGGAATCGAATAGGGCTTTTGCCATCTGTAATTTCTTGGATGAAAGCGGAGGAGGTTGAAACAGGGAACACCCCACGCTTCATGATCTTGGGAGGATTGTTTTTTTATTAAGTAGTGGTTGATTACAAATTTAAATTGAATTTTTTAAATTCAATTAAAAGGGAACCCTCCCTACTGGGGGTCGAGAGAGGAGGAAGCAGCGAAAACCTGACCCTACGCAGGGTCTTTCTACGGCTCAGTTTATGGACAGTTCATTGCAAGAAACTGATTTCTCAGGGACTAATCCGCTGAAAATCCACGAGTCTCGCTCGCGTTTCGTTTGCGAGTTCTTTCCCGGAAAACAAACTGGCCATAGCCAGCTCCTTCCGAGGCAAGCGAGGCTCTGTTGCATTCGATTGAGTTTTATAGCACATGGAATTGTTTTCATATCGATTCACTTCGCTTTTTCCCTGCTGATTGATCTAAAACATGCTCTTTGGTGTTAATGCACATCCGAGCTAGCTGAATCCTCCCTCCCCCGACACACACACACACACGCGGGTGTGTTATCCTAAACACAGGTTTGCGGAATGAAAGCTTTACGGAGAAAATCGGAGCATGCATTTCCACAGCAATTCCTGAAGCCTGCCAGTTTATGAAAACTTCAGGCAAGGCATAGCCGAGAAATGCCTGTACAGACCCGACACCTGCCCTCAGTTTGCTCGGTGATCACTTTCAATGCGGTGGCGGTGAATTTAAAGGAATTCGTGTTAGGCATACGTGCATATGTAATAGAGTTCACTACATATGAAAAGGCAAAGGAGATTCTAAAAATGTTTAATTGATTCTCATTCTTAGGATATACAAATCCATATGCATTGAATTACCCTGACAGAGGACACCAGAAAAATCGATTTTAACTGGTATGAGGGGGGAGTCCTCCAAAAAAACCAACACAAAACCCAGAAGTGACCACATTAAAAATAGCATTAGCAAGCGCCACTCTTTAAAACGTGTTTGGGTTGTGCCTAGGAGCCGGAGTGCTCAGAGCTTGCAGAAAAGGGTTTCCAGGTCGCAAGTAAATGTCTTTTCTCTCCCAAGAGGAAATAGGAAGGATTATTATTAAAAATCGAGGCGCAGAGAAAAGCAGGACTCGGGGATCTCTTTATCCCCCTGCGAACGGGTTCCAGGAGCTGCGCGTTTGCAAGCGGTTTCTGCAGACGCGATCTGATCTGACTTTGGCAAGCGGATTTCGTTTCACGCCGAAGCAAGCTGGGTGAGACACTGAAGGCGGCTGACACGGGGTATTCGGGCCCTCTGCACAACAGATCGGCCATACAAAGGGGCCAGTGTGATACCGTTCTGAAAATGGCCCCGGGGCGGTGGGGGCAGCCAGGGAGTTTTCTCTCCCCCCCTCCCACGTGAGATGGCAATTAATAAATTCCACGTGAAAAGGGAGGCGAAGGGGCCAGTCGCTTCTGACTGATGTGACAGGTTCTATTTCCCGGACGAGATGAGATCTGGGCAGGACACACAGAGAGGCTAATGGTTTTTAAATAATTAATAACCTCCCGGTTCCACGCGTAATGCTGCTCCTCGGATTCCTCAATTACTTGTCATTAAACGAGTGTCTATCCACGTACCGCACTTGGGATCTTTTGATGGGGTGCGGGGGGAAGGGGGAGCGAATGTGTGTGTGTGTCTTGGGGGGGGGAATTAACCTCAAGTCAAGCCCACTCCAGGACTGAATTAAATAGGGAATGGCCTTTGTGATATTGGTTCACAGCTAGGCGGTCCCTTAATGCAGTGGCACTTTGGGAAGAAAGCTAGCGTTTTAAAGAGATCTAATCTGCCAAATGGCCAATTTACGCGCCTGATCTGTATCGTGTCCATGCTCTCCCCCACTTCGGCCCCCGGATGTTTTCTTTTTATTAATACGACACAAATAAATACATCCTCGCTTCGCGCCGCGTCAGAAAAAGGACGCAGAGACCGGCTAGGGTTCGGCGCTCAGCACCGGCTGCGTTTCGAGGCGGCCATCAGCTGCTCCCTAAGGAGTCCCGGCAGCCTGAGTTGGTGGGGTCCGTGTGAGAGCCCCCTCACCCCAAGAAAGCAGCCGCCCCAGCCTCCTTTTCTGGTGAGAAAGAACGGACTAATTGCGCCCCTCCCCCCCAATTAAGACAGGTTTCCACCAGCACAACCAAGAGCTCCAAAGTGGGGCGCACGCGGATGCACCTAAGTCACAGAGGACTTGACAAGACACCTCAGGTTCACCCCTCCCCCCATTTTCATTGATTCTAGCAAAAAGAAGGGACCCGCCCCGCCCCCCCAGCTGGATTGCCGATGTGCCAGGTCACTCTGATCAAGCGAAGGGGAGAAGGCACTTTTCACCCGCCCGACACCCCCCTCCCTTCTCACACGAAGAGAATAAGAGGAGCCGGGTTTCAAATGTCACAGCGCAGGCCCCGAATGCCTTTAGCCGGGGACATCTCAGGCTGGCGCGTCTGCAGGGCCATGGCAACCCCAGGCCAGTGCAACCTTTTCCCTTTAACTTGGTAACTCGGTTCAATCACACGGTTTGCCCCCCCCCCGCCCTCTGCTTTGCATATTCCAGCGAACAAAATCCGAAACCTCCCGCTGCCCCCACCTCCCCCAGACTGTATTCTCGCTGGAGGAAGCAGCACCAGAGACACAGGACTCTGTTTGACCCGCTAGTTCCACCCAGCCTTCCAGTCCTGGAACTGGTTATGCTCCAGGATCAGGGTGATTTTTTTTGGTGGGGGGGAGTACAGGGTCCATCCAATCAAACTTAATTGCTTTTGTGAAGTCTAAAGTTCGTTCCGCTCATCCCGCCAAAAGGGCCCAGATTGCATTAAAACTTGTCTGAAGAGGCAAAGTCAATTTCTCTAATCATCACAGCTAGATTAAAGGCAACAATCGAGCGCTGTAACGCTGGCTAGAGGAGCTGGCTGTACTGCAGCTGGGTTGCCTAGTAATCAAAGTATTCAAATTCGCCTGCTACGAAAAGTCAGTTTAAAGTGTAATAAGGACTTTCTCTAGCGATCATGGTTAGCTCTCCACGGCCGAAGTCATCCCAGAGGATAAAATTCGCTACAATCACGGCTCCATGTATTTAAACGTGTCTATTTATGAATTTAATCACGAGTTTAACACCCCACAGTGAAAATCTAAGGCCCCAAATATCCGAAGCGCTCCGTGTATTTAACTTGTCTATTTAAGAAATGAAAAGCCAGTTTAATAGTGAGTTTCACTATTCAGAGTTAAGATCTGAGGCCAAAAATCATCTAATTGTGTCCAGCACTTTTTTTTTCTTATTTCCCGTCCAAAGGGGGGAAAAAAAGCCACCTCTTTAATTGTTTGAGCCGGGTAATGACATGCAGCGATGGTCTCAAAAGACACCAGACATCAAAGCACAAAGAAGATGACACATCCAGCAGTTTGATAAGAAAGTCACACTTCCAACTTTTACAGAGAACTGCCTGGGTCTCTGCTGTGTACCTAGTGTGTCAAACTTTGCAAAGTGTGTTGCCCTCTAAACAGCCAGGGAAGCCACCCCGCCAGGCCTTTTATAATTCTATGCAAAACATGCATTTATTGATCATCTTAAAAAATCCTGGGGGTAAGATGAGACTAATTATTGTCGGGCTAACAAGGAGTGGAACACCCAAGTAGAAGCTGAGCCGGTCTCCTGGGAGACTGATGGAGACTATTTTACAAGCTGTAATTCTGCTTTAGACTATTGCAGGCTAAAGTCAGTTCACATTATCCTCTTTCTTCTAGAAATATTCCTAATCCGATATTTCGGTGGGGAGAAACTCGCTTCTCCTCCATGGTATATTGATCCGTAAACCGCCTAAAACCAGGTATGGGGGGGAGAGTGGAAACCAAAGCCTCCGAGTTTGCTACCTCTGCAGTGTCTAACCTTCAAACAAGTAAATATTAAACAGCATGCCATGTGGTGATGGATAGTCTGCTGCCCTGTTCACTTGAGAGATTCCTCGCCAGTATAGCTAAAAATGGTTGCTGGGAAAGGAGTACCTAATTGCTATTTTTCTACTGGGGGCTTTTTGCTTTCCCGGGGGCGTGATAATATTCATGAACTCTAGGCAAGGCAACCGAAATAGTTTGTTGTGGGGAACATGCGGAAAACGATTCATCCGGAGAAAAATGGAACCCGATTGCGTTCGAATCGGACGTGTGAACTTTATGATTCCAAGTCATTTTGCAATTTAGGAGGATGGGAGTTGAAATAGGCACAAAAAACATTGCGCGGGTTGATTTTGTTCTGGAAATAAGGAGAGTCCCTTTTGAAGAAGAAATTTCGTTAGAATGTCGGTAAAAGCACAAGACAGCGCAGGAAATAAACTTCCAATTAATATGGGGAAGGGAGACTATAGAAGAAGTTATCATCTTACACGCAGAGTTTCTGTCTTTCGTTCGCTACAGATGATTTATCCATTAAAACTATTAATGAATCTACGGGCACTGGAAAAAAGTTTTTTTTTAAATCGTCATTTTAAAATACAGGGATTTAAACCTAACGTCCTTGATAATAAACATACAAAATCTGAGTTAAAACCATTTCTAAATTCATATAACACAGGAGTTTTTTCCAATCGCAGTTTTGCTGAGTTAAGCATTAATCTCACTTCAAAAACTACACAGGCAAATGACTACAAAAAACTTAAACTGAAAATCATTACACTAGGGGACATGCTCCCGTCAGTGTTTAAAGGCGAAATCTTCCTTGATCTCAGTGCAGGTTTCTGCGGAAGTAGAAAAAGAGATGGTACCAGGCTTGCTGCTTCTAACGGCAATTATATTAAAACAACCCGAAAAACGCTGGTGCTTTGGGAAATGGCGTGATATGAAACCAGAAGGGTGAACACAGCGGGTATTCGGCTGTGTTTAAAATTAATGACTCAACAGGTCGCTTCAGTTTTTGAGCTGGCAAGAATAGGACACCGGAGTAAATTCGTTTTCATGTTTTGTTCTCTTGTTCACACCGCATTTCCTAGTGTCCCTCCTCACCTTATCCGGAATCCCGTATTTATGTGTTGAAGGACGAGCAATCCTTACACCGAGCGCTTTGAGACCTAGGGCTGGAAAGCGCCGGTCTCAAAGACCAGTGAACAACACAGGACTCTCAACATTTTCTTCAGTGGCCGCTGGATCAGGCCCTAAAGAATTCAGATGATGCTACTGAAGGTTCGAATGGCGTGTCCCCGCTAATGACCTTATTTGTAAATACCTCCTTTGCTGCGTATTTAAACACTCTGCCCCTCCCCACCGCCATCAGGGACACAAATCTGGGGGCTCCTTTTGACCCCTGTGCCTCCTGGTTCCTGAATCAATAGGTTGGAAATGATGCGGTGCTGTCACGAGGTCTAGATCCACTTTGTAGCGGTGACTCTACCTTGGCGGTCCATTATATGCAAAACAGAAGAGGACCGCGCAAAACACAAGCTCCCGCTGTTCATGCTGTGGCTAACTATCCCCAAATCCCAGGCATAACACCTGCTTGGACAAGACAGAATTTGCTTCGGGCTGGAAGTTCTAGGGGGTGGAATAATCAGGGTGTTTTTTTTACCCTGTATTGATACAGTCCATTTATCCCGCTGCTATTTTTTGGAAAGGCATCAAAACTAGCCTTAAAAAACAAAAACAAACAAACAACCTCCCCCCTCATAAACCGCTCTTATTTTCCAGCTCTCTCATCTCCTTTATGGATTGATTTCAGGGCCGCCCAGAGGATTAAGGGGGCCTGGGCCAAAGAAATTTCGGGGGCCCCCATCTATAAAAAAAATTGAAATACTCTAGAATACTGTATTCTTGTGGGGGCCCCTGTAGGGCCTGGGGCAAATTGCCCCACTTGCCCCCCCCGGGCAGCCCTGATTGATTTGCAGGGTTGGTTTTGTGTGTGTGTGTGTGTGGAATTGAAAATGTTGTAGATGGCAAGCTGAAAAAAATCACTCAGCGGAATGGATCCAACCGCAGCAGCTGGGGAACATCTGGCTCATGGAGAGCGCACTGGAAGTGTATGGGGAGGAGGGGGGGTCTTAGATCTGAAAATTCTGTCGATCCGTGCGCGCAGGGCATGATGGAAACTGTAGGCTGCTTCAATGGGCGATGGGAGAGGTGTCTCCCACTGAACTCTGCCTGACCCTCACCTGGAAGACTTGCTAAATAAGGGCTGCGCCATTAATCGCCTTGCAAACCAGGAGAGGCTTTGCGCGTGGATCTGGCTGTCATACCTAGGAGCTCCCCGGCTTCCAAAATCAAACGCAAACCCGCGGGTGGCCGCGTCTATTCAACCTCCTCCTGCAGCCTCATAAACTCCTCGGGACCTTAAAGCGCCCAGGAGAGCTATTTAGGCAGCTAGGGCGAGCGAACCGGGGTCTTCCCATTGCTAGATGCTGCTGTTCCTGCAAGAGGAAGAGATTATTAGAGCAACACGTTGACTCGGTGTCATTCAAGACGTCAGCCTGAGCAGCAGAGAAGAGGGGACCCCATTTACACCATTGATCGCTTCGGATCAGGGCAGGGCGCTAAACAAGGGACTTCCCTTCCCACTAGTTTCTGGAGGTTTGGCAATCAGGACATGACTGCCCTTGAGTTCAGCGTGTTCCCCACCAGCTCCCCCAAGCGCGGACTGCCACCTCTGGACTTGTGCGTTTGTCCCGGGGGGGGGGGGTCGCGTTACATTTCTGGCCCGGAAACCCAAACTCAGAGCGGGTATTCCCGACACCCCAAGCTGCCCCCACTACCCTCAGCAGGGCCGAATGCTTCTGAGGCGGAAAGTGTCAGGAGAGGGCTCGCTAGGGAGAGCTTTTGTGCCGGCCCTGCAGAAGTCCTGGCCACTGCAAGGGAACCAGCTATGGGGCAAACAGCCCCATAACGATACTCAGCCCTGCAAATAGGCACAGGGTACCATGACCTCTGCGCCCGGCTCTTCTCCTCGGCTCATGACAACTGCGCCGCTGTCACTTACACCGCGCACCGGCCTTTCTTCCGTTCTAGGCCAGGGCCGGCAAATCAAAGCGCCTCCCCACAGCCGCTGATCATGCCCCAGATCCTTCTCTATCTCCTGCGCCATCAAGCCCTGGGAAGGAGTTGATCTCAGGTGCCTAACCTGCAAGTACTGAGGAAGGAGAATGTCCCTCTTCTGTTCACCTGCCATTTCAACATTGTCCTGGTTTTTGTGTAAAGAAAAATTTTTTTTTCTAAGATCTGTTGTTTTTAAAAAAAAAATATTTGCATAGAATAAAAACTTTAATAAAAGTTATCAGCCTGCCAGACTCATTGAGAGAGCTCGGCTCCGTAACCCGAGACAAGGGCCCATTGATTGTCTGCAGCGGTGTTTAGATTCCGCCCTTCCTTTGCCAACAACGAAAAGTCACCTGCCCTTGTCCCCCCCTCCGTCCCATTGAATCGCGGCCTCTCTCACTTTCAGCCGGCGCCGGTTTTCCGGGCGTGCACCCGGTGTCTCGTTTGCGGGCTGAAATACATTGAAAAGGGACCAAGAATTAAGTAGCAGATCCGATGAGGGAGAGGGGAGGGTTCTTGGAAAGAGAAGTGAACAGCGGAGGAGACGGAGGTTGCTGTGGCTTTTGCTTTTACGACCCTCTCAGGTGTCCCTACAGCTGTTTTGCAGAGCGATGCTAAATTCAGGAGGTCTGGATGCTTTTCCCTGGATGTCCTTCTCCGCCCTACTAACCAGCTGTCCCCCAAACGCAGAGAGCCGGCTCCTGGCCAGGCGTAAATACGCGCCTCTCCTCCGATGGACATTTTGCCCAGGGATGATTGTTTGTAGACGGTGATTCCTTACTGACGACCCCTCATCTGAAGTCCCCAACCCCTGCGTAACTGCAAGGATCCGCAATGGAGCGGGGACGTTAGCATGAGAGTTGCGGGCAACATTTTCTGCTTTGCACTTTGGGGAGAGACGGGCACGCGGGGAAAATCCCGGAAGGAATTGAAGCAGCGAGGAGGACGTAATGGTGCCCTCGGTTTTTGCAAGAGAGAGACAATCCTGAAATCAGACAGGAGCTTTGCCTTAAAAAAAACAAAAACCCTCCTCCCGCCCCATCGCTAGTGGAATGAGGGCCAAACAGAGAAACCGTCGCCCGAGGAAGAGGAAACCTTCCCCCCCAGGACAGAAACCGACACTTTTACCGGCGGAAACAAGAAAGTAGCTAAATCCAAGCGAGGACATGTGGGCCACCGTCTAGTTTTATATAGAAGGGAATTAAACTATAGTATGACTAGCTTAGATGGGTAGATTTTCTATCCAGGAATCAAATGACGGCATTGCTAGCGTATCAGAAAGTAGTTCCTCATCCCACTTCTCTCTTGTGAAGCATACACAGCGACGGCCACAATTATTTCCCTTATGATCGATAGTAGCAATAATCAGTGACGAGTGATTAATAAAGCCAGCTGGGACGGAGTAGTTTTTATCCCTCACTCGTTATTTCAGGCAACACACAAAGCAGGGAACTGTGGCAGACTATAGGTGACGCGTTCGTTGGGATTCACTTTTCTTTTGGATAAGCTGTCTTTTTACGGGAATGAGTTTCCAAGACAGTTGCACTGTTTCCCCCTATCCAACAAATTCTCTTTGCAATGGGGTGGGTTTGCTGGGGAGTTTTATTGGGAAATACGGGGCCCGATCCTGCTTCCAATAAACGTCTGTGGCCAGACTTGGAGGGGGAAAGCAGGAGCACATTATTCGCCACACTTGTCACCGCTTCTGGAGCTAAAACCGAACCAAGAAATGCCATAACTCCTGGCTTTGGTTTCAAGGGTCTTTTCTGACTCCTTCACACTTTCCTTTAACCCCTCTAAAGACCCTGGTAGCGCAGCTCCCAGGTTCGCCGAGCCTCGGGACAGAAAAGCAATTCGAAATAGGGTTTCACCCCGCAGCACTCCGGACCTGGCGGTCTAGCCCTGCGGAGCGCCCCAGCCAGCCAGGAATAGGAAGGGGACAGTGCTCAGGAGAGTTTCGTTCACAAACGGCCGGGCACAGAGGCCAATCAGGAACCCATCCAGACCGAATGTCGGTCTTTACTCCCCTGGGGGGTCCCACTGACCAAGGAGAAGAGCAGGCGTGAGCCCAGCAGGTTATGGGTTAATCGGAGAGAACGATCTGTCCGTCGCCTCTCCGGGCAGTGACATCGGGGCAGACGAAGGATTCTCCGCGCCGCGCATTGTGCGGGACTTTGCGCACAGATGCTTTTGAGGCGGCCTGTGTGTGTCTGGTACAGCGCTGGGCGTGGAAAAAAAAAACCCCAAACCTAACTGCGGGAAACTGCCACCCAGGACTATTAAACAGAGAGCAAAACATTTAAGCAGACCCGCATCTCCGGCTCTATACACGCAGAAAGAAACTAATCGGTGCGCATAGCTATCCCAATACACGTGCGTGTTTTGTATAGTTCTGACACACACACACACACACACACACACACACACCTGTTATCAAGTCCATTTCTGTTAAGCCGAACTTTAAATGTGTCTTGACAGACAGGGGGTCGGTGTGGAAGGAAAGGATTCCCCCTCCCCGAATCCTGCACTGGGACCCGCTAGCTCCATTGTTCCAGCAGATCCTGTTACAGGATACGGGACATTAGTAATGTAGGGACTGATCCTGCCCCACTGAAGTCCAGGGGCGCTTTACCATTGACTTCAACGGGGTGAGGCTCGAGTCCCTCAGTTCACTGCCTGAGTCAGTAGCCCGGGACTGGATGCGATCTGGGGGCAGTAAAGACCGAGTTTGCCCCTTGCTCAGTTGTACTTGGGGTGCGCGTGGCTGTGTTTGTGCGCGTTTAGCGCAACTCCAACCCCAGCGATCGGCAAAGTAACGGTTAAAACAAAAGTGATCAAAATCTCATTAGGAAGCCCCATACAAAGCTCGGCGCATAAGTGTCCCGCCGTGCACGAGCGGAGGAGAACGCAATTCAGATACGCTCCGTCTTGCAAAACTATTTCAGGTGGAGGCTGCTGATAGCACCCGGGTAATGCCTTTCGCTGGAAGCGTGATTTTAAATAAGCATCTCTCTGCTTGTTCATTACAGCCGGGCGGAAGGCGGCTGACGTGGCACTGTATTTACCGGTGTAGCCGAGCATGAAATTGAATGTTCGAAAAGTTTTTAGAAAATGCAAATCGCATTAAAACAGAAGCAGCGTGTCCCCGATTTACAAGCACCAGCTGACCGGGGATTGGCGCCCAGAGAGAAATGGAAAGGAGATCGGGGACCCAGCCTATTTTAAATCGCTATTTTCCCAGACGAATTTTTTGTTCCCCCATGACAGAGGATCTCACCCTCATGCCAACAGGCACTTTGGAGAACTGGCGAGCCTGCGAAAGTGACCAAAGTTAGCCAGAAAAGGCCAGCACGCTCAGCGATTGTCATGGGTGGCCAGTAACACTTCACCCCCCCCCCCACAGCAGGGGGGAGCTTTCCCCGGGTAGAGTTACCCCCGCATGTCCCTCTGGTCTGGCTCGGGAAAGCTATCCTGACAGCACAGCGCAGCAAACCCACCCGCTGCCTCGGAAACAGCTGGCAGGTTCAGTCTGTTCAGTGCACACAAAATGTTACAAGCACGTTGGATGGCAGGAGAGAGATCACTTGATCATTGCCTGTTAGGTTCACTCCCTCTGGGGCACCTGGCATTGGCCACTGTCAGTAGACAGGATACTGGGCTAGATGGACCTTTGGTCTGAGCGGGTACGGCCGTTCTTATGTTGTCTTTCCCCGCACACAAAAGTTTGTTGCGGCAGATCCTCCGCAGATCCTGCCGCACGCTCAATTCGTGGGGGGAATTCCCCCATTTAGTCCTCTGACTGCAATGGTAGAGGCTGGGTAAGGAGGACAACCATGGATTGTCCCCATTGCCGTTCATTGGGCAACAATCCACAGGACGGGTTACCAGAGCAATGGGGGTTTGTTTTTTGGGAAAAAACTTTGCTAGTCAAATTTGGATGGCAAAATAAAATCGTAGGGAAGACGGCAGGGAACCAGTGGGTGCATCCTAAAACACGAATCTGGCAAGGATTAGGAAATGCCCAGCTTTGAAATAGTATCTAGCAAAGCAATGGGTGCAATTCGTTGTATTAATACAGAACTATTTAATACCCGTCGCCGCAGGATCTAGCCAGATAGCACAATGTCTCCAGCACTACTTCGCCACAGACTAAACAGGTCTGTCTGTCTCTCTTTCCCACCACTCCCCACTACATGAGCGCCTGACTTGGGGGTTTATTCCACCATTGTATTTCAGGCGAGCCTCCTGCTGAAGATAAGGAAGGGTCGGTTTTCCTCTCAGTCACACCGGTTACTGGTGTGAATTCCCCCGATTCCAGCAACTTGATGCACTCCGAAGATCCTGGGAGTGGGTGGTTCCAGGCTCGCCCCCTGGGGGAAGGATCGGGCCCCTCCCATTGTGATCAAAGCCGACACGAGCCATTCTGCCGAAGTCGAGAGGGAGAAGACAAGGGAGCTTCTCTGCAAACGCGCCCCCGTTTTGGAATGAAGCCTCGGGTAAAAGCGCAGCCGGCACTCGGAATACAGCGCCGTGAATGTAAACGGAGCATCCCAAGGGATGAAAGCGCACGTGGGATTTATTGTTTCAATATCAGGACATTTGGGTTAATTCGGATCACACCTGAATGCCTACCCCCCCCTTCGGGAAATCGGCACTAACAAAATGCCCTCATTGCTCAGAACTGGAGAAAACGGGTCCTTCCCGGCTCCCTCCCCCTATCCTCTATTCCATTCCAGCCCCCCCCCAGCCCCCAACTTTTGTCACGTGGTAAAAGTTTTAAATAGGTGCTGAGCCCCTCTCCTCTGTGTCTCCCTCCAGAAGCACCCTGCTCCTCCCGAGCTCGGGACAGTCTGGTTTTCACTCCCAAGCTTAATGGGAATTGCCACCTGCCACAAAAAGCCCTTTCTTCTCACAACAGACCTTCCCCTGCCACAAGGCTGTGTCAAGGAAAAGCGCAAAACAAACAAATCAACCAACAAACAAAAAACAAAAAACAAAAAACTCCCAAAATAAACCAACCAAACCCCCCAAACGAAACCAAACCAACCAGCCCCAACCCCCCAAAAACAAACCAACCAAAAAACAAACCAAAACCACCCCAACCCCCGCACAACCCCCCCCCCCCCCCCAGCCAGGTGGGAGTCTCCCTATATCTATGGCTGTGACATTCAGAGAATCCACCTAACATGTTTTTGCTCCTAGGAATCCTTGGGACCTTCCCAGCAAAGTGGAGAGGAGACAGCCCAGGGGCTGGGTTTTGGGAGCTGTCCCCCCTCCCCCATGGCTGCTGAGTTGCCTTTTCTTCTCACAGCAGAGCGAGGATCCAGAATTGTAAAGGGACCAGCAGGGAACTGACCAGGGAACCGTTTTCACTCAATTCCCACGTTCTCTGGGATTTCTCTCCTTATCCCCTGGGCAGCCGCCATTCCCCCCAGCCTGTTAGCCAGGGACAATGAGCCAGAGCCTGGTTTAATTTAATTGTCCTGTCAGCCTAGCCAGAGCTGCACTGTAACCCTTACACTTACTCCTGCGGAGCGGGGCGGCTTGGTATTGCCATTTGCACCAGAAAGCCCCCAAAGGACACTGTTCTGGGAGCCCCAGGCGTGCATCAGGCTAGAACCCAACGAGGTTTCCACTTGAGAACAGGCCCTAGCTGCCATTGATACATAGCACTAGTAGATCCAGCACCAGGCTGCAAGACTGGGCACAGGGCTACCCACCAACCCAAAGCTGCAAACCCTGAGAGGAGAAAGGAAGAGAGAGAACAAAGGAGGAAACTGTAGATGAGCCCAGTCCTAACTATTCCATACAAGTGTGTCCAGACAGCACGTGACACAACCTGGGGTATAGAACGCTTCCCTCATGCAGCTGGTGGATCATTACATTTGCCATTCAACACCTCCACTGGGGTTCATTTGAAAGGAACGAGTAAGAGGTCTTGGAAATGCAGCATTGTTGAATCATTCTGCCACCCAGGGCCCGACCCTGCCACACCCACGACAATAGCAAAACTCCCACTGAGTTCAAATGGTAGAAAGGATCGGGTCCCTGATACTGCTAAGTTTTTTTCTGCCCTAGTGAATGTTATCACTGTTTGTCCTACTTGGTGGGGGGGAAAAAGTATCACTTTATAGAATACTACTTCCATGTTTGCTGTTTGAATCAACTTCAGTGTTTCCAGGAAGCCTTGTATTGACATATCTTCACCATGGCCATTCCCAGCCCTTACATTAGTTGAAAATAGAGGCTTATCAGTCTAAAAAGTAATGAGTGGTCAGCAGCAAAGATACGAATGTGTTTATTGCCCCATCATCCAGTATCTCAGCCTAGGAAAAGAAAAGAAACAGCTTGTGTTTGTAGAAATGCCTCCTGCTTTCATCACTGAAAGGAAGGGCTACCTAGGAAAAGTGACAGTCTTATTAATATCCTTTGTGTGATTTCAACATGAACAGTAGGAACTTGAATTAAGTAACTGTTTTTAGTGCGCATATGTTTCCTTTTAATATCTCTGCTCTCTTCTGTACTGCAGACATTAATCTCCTAAATGCTTTTTTTATTACAGTCAGACTAATTTCAGCCCAGACTGTTCATTTAATTGACAACTGACGTGACATAGGGTGTTTTATGTACTTAATGGGTCTCTTTGTGTTCTTGGGTTCATGCAGCAATATTTTGGGTGTCTCCCTGGGAAATGAAATGCATTTCTAAACTTTAAGATTCTGTTCATAAATGCATTTGAAATACATTTGACATGATCACTACATGCAGCGACAATCTCTAATTGTATAATGCGTTTGCACAGCATTTTAATCCAGGCATGCTACTGCAAACTGCTAGAAAGGGCGGCATTTGTAGCTATTACAGAAATATGCCTACACTGATATAAAAGGCGATTTTTCTGTACTAAAGCTGTTAACAATCCAGAAAATTTACTAAATACAAAATGGAATCTCATATAAATTTTTACTGCATGCAGGATAGGATGTAAGTTCTTGCTGACACTAAGATATCTTTACACCTCTATGGGAGTGTGGAATGGCCTTACTGAAGAGTGCACACATGATCCCTTCCCGCAGCCTTTGCTTTAAGGCTTATTTACATTGCCAGAGTGATGGAAGTGGAACTTAGTGTAAATGAGACTCGGGCCCAATATGTGTAACAGAGCAGTTCACTGTACTCCACAGAGATGGGCTTCCTTTCTAGACATTTTTTTAAATGTAAAGATTATCAGAACAAAAATGATTTCTCTCACTTCACCTGGAAGGAAAGAAGAAAGCTGAGTAAATGTGTGTTACATAGAGTGAATCAGAATAAATGTGATGTTTTGGCTGTGATTCCCGTTTCAGACTGAGGACATAAATATGAAACAAGGTTAGAGTAAACCCATTGCAATTTAGGATAATGATTAATTAATTGGTATGTTTTAATCTTCATATTTCTTATTTTAATAATCCCAGAAGAAGTCTATGGTAGGTATAAGCATTGTAGCAAATATGTAACTAACTGATGTTATTGCTGCTGTATGTATTTCTTATTAAATTCCCAAAGACCATCTCGGTTTGCCTCTTGGTGTCTGTATTTGTTATGGTGACTTGTTTTAATACCTTGAATACCTGTTTATATGTCTTTGAATGACACAGACTAATTATATCTGTTTATAGCTGCAAGTTTAAATGTGAACTAATGCGTTGCTCTGGGGCATCCTCAGCGGGTGTAAATTGGTGTAGTCCCACCTGCAGTAAGTGTCTGGCATGGGGTAAAACAAGAGCATCTGAGTCACCACTGAGTTACTCCAGGTTAACACTGGTGGAAGTTCATCGATTTCAACGAAGGTTCACCAGGGTAAAACAGCAGTGATACAGGTGTGAATGAGGCCCATTGAGCCAGATGCTCAACTGATGTTTTGATTTGTTTTGTTTTTATTATTTAAAAGTGCCTATAAGCCCCAGCTCAAACCAGGACCCCGTTGTGCTAGGTGCTGTACGTACATATAATAGTCCCCCCCCATGACGAGATTGCAGTCTAAATAGACAAGACACACAAAAGATGGGAAGGGAAACAGAGGTGAAGTTACTTGCTCCAGGTAACACAGCAGATTGAGTAACAGAACAGGAGGAGAATCCAAGTCTCCTTAATCCCAGTTTACCGATCCACTGGGTTTCTCTGCTTCTCTCTGATTTCAGTGACTGTATGCTGGTTTGCACCCGCTGAGGATCCTTTAATGGAAAAAAGAAATCTTCCTCTGCCAGATAAGAGGGGATTTCCACCTTTGGTCACCTGCTGAGGAAACTGTTCCCCCCCCCCATGGTCATATATGATAGATTAAACACATATGGTATCTACAGCCATACATTTTTCACTGATGGGGGAAAAGAAATGCCTCCTTAAGAGGAATATTTGGAGCCATTATGAGATTCCTGGAGAGAATTCGATATGCATGTGCACCTTCACATGGGCAGAGCAAGGGGCTGAGGTCCAGATTCAGCGAAGTATGGAAGCACTTGTCTAATTTTAGATAGAGGAATAGTCCCACTGATGCGTGCAGAGTTAGGCATCTGCTTCAGTACCTTGATGAAATGGGACCAGATGCCCCCAGGCCTGCATTCCTTGTCCCTCTGAAACTCCCACTGACTTCAGCGGGAAGGTTGAGTTTGTGAGGAATGGAAGATCAGCCTCTGGAAGCCAAATCTCTCTCCTCCACACATGCCCCACTAACCCTGCTGGGCAAACCGGTCTGACACCATAGGAGGCTGGAGCCAATATAGCATCTGTGATCAGCACCGTAAGAATTTAATGTCTTGATCCAGCTCCTGTGGGAATAAATGGCAAAACTACAGTGACCCCTGTGGCATAGGATATTTTTTCCCCTGGGTTTTGATTTTTTTCTTTTGGTGAAAAAATTTGGTGTGAATTAAAAAAAAAAGGGATTATTTCAAGGATTTCTTCTTCAATCAGAAACTCCCAAGCAGCTCAAATGTGACCTAGTGCCACTCCATCCTAAGAAGCCCTGCCTCTCATTTAAAGCTGCCCTCCTCTTGCCGTATCCTCAAGGGAGTGAGTCACCAGTACTGTTCCCTTGTCTACACAAACATTTCGTTCACGGCAAGCTGGGGTGTGAACCTACCCTGCACTAGCCTGCCGTGCTCTAATTCCACGTCCACCTTATTCACATGCATTAACAGTTCTAGTCCCATTTCGACGGGGACACGATCAAACCGCATTAACTATAAACACGCAGAAGCAGGTTCGACAGGAACCGTTTGTCTGTGGCAGGCTAGTGCAGGGGAGATTCACTCACCATCTTGCCATGAACTAAAAGTTTCTGTTGACAAGCCCTTTGCCGCTATGTGCTTCAGTTCCCCATCAGCACTTTCCTACCTCATGGGGGTGTGTGTGTGAGGATAAATTGGTTAAAAGACTATGAGGTGCTCAGATACTGCAACAACAGGGAAGACATGTGTACACAGGCAGCTGATCAGAAATAAGAATCTATATTACCCAAGGTTCATAAATGTGTGATTTCATACTGTGACTGCATGTTATGAAAAGGAAAACAAATAGGGACCCCTCCCATCAATCTTGCCATAAAAGGGAGAGGGTGGCATTCCCCCAGGTCGAGATCCCACCAGCTAGAGACTAAGCCGATGTATGTCGATCTGTGAAACTGGAATAGAGTTCTCATAGAAATAAAACATATTGTTATAACCTTTCAGGAACAATTTTTTTACCCTAATTTATCTTTTTCTGCTGCCGTTGGAAATCAGCCAATTGATTATTGATTTCACCGGGGGATGCACAGGAGTAACCAAAGGCACAAAGTTACTTCTTTATTCATTTTATATTTGGAGGCATTTCTCCTGCATGCATTACTATGGATATATCAACACTGTTCACCGATGCCGGGTCCGCAGGTCTGTGTAAATCTGGATTTACAATCGCTAGACCCGGATCTCACACAACTCTACTCCACTATGCAGACTTTCTGACTCAGATCTATGGCTTGACCTGCGTTCACACTGCAAAGTTACAGGCTTGAACCTGAATCCCAGCAGGATTCTGGTTCTGATCCATGCTCGTAGCGAGGCCCTAGGACATGGGTCCTGAATGCTTGTTGACCCGAGTCAGACTGATTTGTGTGTGAGCAGAGCCCTGGGCTTAGTGTGCAGTGTAGACATATTCACTCTCTGCCCTGATTTAGAGCCCGAGAGGAAATGTCCACATGGCTATTTTTAGTGCCGTAGCATGAGCCTTGTGAGCCTGAGTCTGAGACCTGGGGTCTGAGACCTATCTACACTACAGGGTCACCGTAAGCTGCCTTGTGTTGACCTAGCAGTGGAAGTGTCTTCCTTTAATTTTGGCTGCTGCCCAGAGGTGGCGACTTTACGAGTTCCCATGGGGGCGGGAGGGAAGGTGGCTCAACCTCTGCTACACCCCAGGACTTGCCCCCACTCAACCCCTTTGCCCAAACCCCACCCCTTCCCACCTCATTCTGCTCCTTCCCCTCCCCCACAGCGCCTCCTGCATGCCGCTGAACAGCTGATCACAGCAGACAGGAGGCGTTGGGAAGGAGCTGATTGGTGGGGTTGCTGGTGGGTTCTGAACACCCACTATTTTTTTCCTTGGAACACCCATCTGGCCCTGCGCCTATCTGGCCACCAATGTAAGTCTCTCTACGCCAATTTAGTAATACCACCTCCCGGTGCATCATAGAGTCATGGTCGATGTAATTAGGTCTATGCAATGTCCGTGTAGACACTGCATTGCTTACGTCGACTGTTACTGGCTTTCAGGAGCGATCCCACAATGCCCCACACTGACAGTACAACTGATACAATCTGTCCAGGTGAGGACATGCATCACTGACACAAGAAGCCAAGCGTGCACACACAAAAGTGATTTAATAACCGCAGTGGCTGGTCGACTTAATTTTGTAATGAGATTCACTGCCACGGGGTTTTTTGCAGTGTAGAAATAACATAGAATCGTTAAGGCCTTATCTACGCAAGAAACTTCCACCAGTTTTAAACTGATTTGGTTGAGCTGGTGCAAACTGCTGTGTGAACATTTATTTCAGATTCAAAGGAGGTTTACTTTGGTTATGTTTAAATTGGTTAGGAAACAGTTGAAGTTAAACTGAAATAAGCCACTCAAACTCAAACAAGAGCATCCCCAAATGCGTTGACACTGGATTAAACTAAGTCAGTTTAAAAACCTAAGTGAAATCGGTGTAATGTTTTTGCATAGAAAAGAAGCAGAATTTTCAACTGTGCCTGACTTAGATGGCTAAGTTCCATTTTCAAAAGTGGCCTAGGAACTGTGGATCTTAGGTCTCATTGAAAGTCCATGGGAATTAGACTTCTTGGGGCACAGAATTTTTAAGGTATTTAGGTTTGCTTCAGTGTTGCCATGTCAAAGTGACTTGGACAGCTAAGTCCCATTTTCAAACCTGGCCCAGGCACTTAGGTCCAGATATTCAAAGATATCTAGGTGCCAAATTCTGATTGATTTCAGTGAAGGTATTTCACCAAAATACCTCAAGGACCTGGGCTTTGGGAGCCTAAATCCATGGGATTTAGGCTCATAAATCACTTTTGAAAATGGGATTTAGGAGCCTACGCCACCTGAGCACTTCTGAAAAATGTATTCCAGGCCTTAGATTCACAACTTTCCTGCATGATGGGTCATTATAATCATCTCCATTTCACAGAGGGTGTAAGGCTGACATTTTCCAAAGTGGCCTCCATTTCTTTTTGGTGCCCAGATTGGGTCTAGGGTGACCAGATGTCCCGATTTTATAGGGACAGTCCCTATTTTTGGGGCTTTTTCTTATATAGGCTCCTATTACCCCCCACCTCCTGTCCCAATTTTTTCTGTCTGGTCACCCTAATTGGGTCTGATTTTCCTGAAGTGCTGAGCAACCACAGCGCCTGTTGATTTCAATCCGACTTGCAAATGCAAAGCCCTTTCTGAAACTTGGGTTCTCTAGGTTTCTAGAGGGGAGCTGAGAAATCAAGGCACTCAAAAGCCAGTGGCCACTTCTGAAAACTTTGGCTTAAAAGACTTATCTGGGAGAGACACGAAATTGGATGCGAAGCTGGGAACACTCCTACTGATCCCAGTGGGCGTTGGGTGAGGTCGTGGGAGTTTGGATCCAGAGGGAGAAATGCTGCCGGGTTTGGACTTCCCCTCCATGAGAATAAAGGGACCCTATACATGCCCCGAGTCCTTAGGTTTGTCCATGGAGATCTGGATGACTGTGGGATTAGATGGGCCACTCTCTTCAGCCACACTGGGGGGTGGGAAAACTGCCTCCCTACTGCATGAGGCCCGGGGAACGCCAGGCCTGATCCAAAGGCCATGTCAGTTGATGGAAAGACTCCCACTGGCTCCCAGGGGCCTTGGATAAGGCCCTTGGTGAATGTAAGCTCCTGGGGTGAAACGCTGGTTCTACTGACATCAATAGCAAAACTCCCATTGATTTCAATAGGGCCAGGATTACACCTCCCGAATTTCCCAAGTATCTCTAGCCCTGCCCCTTCCTCCCTGTGGGGTCTTCCACGGAAGACAGAATCTGATCCAGAATGTCTCCCTTCACTTTGGATTTCCTGTCCCCCATCATCTCACAAACTTCCCATGGGGCCAATGTGCCTTTGTACCTGGGTCTGGAACTTCGCAATGCGTTTCCATGAAGGCAGCACTAAGAGTTCAGTGCGAGCATAAAAGGGGCTGCAGATTGCAAGCCGAAAAGGAGAGAGATCGTCCCATCCTGTGACCAGGGAGCCAAAAGAGCTGCTTTTCCTTCCGAGTTACTCATTAACCACTGCTCATTTGACAGGATCAATATTTCAAGCAAAGGAGTAAACACTTAAGATCCAGCACTGCCTTGCTCCTTTTCCTTTCCAAGATGATTTATTTTATAAAATGCATCTGCCTGAAGAGGAAGAGGAGAATGGAGTCCTGGGCCTTTTATCTGCAGGATATGCAAAGCACATTTATTTCACCTTTTATCTCTCGAATTGTATGTTGATCCCATACATATAGATTGATTTTGTTCAGGTAGATAATGAAAAGTCAAGTGGAAAATTTACACAATGGCACTTAAGAGCTCAGCTTTCTATTGGTATATAAATTGCTTTATTATTTCATTCCCTTAAAGAGGGACTTCAACACCAGGGAACTCTTTAAAATATATCATATTTAAACACAACTCCATTTACCTTTTGTGTGGGTTTTTTTCTGGTAATTTCCTTGCCACTTTTGTTAATTATCAAAGATATTTGTGTTTAAACAAGGGCTTACTCCTTGTCACCCCCACCTCGCCATCCATCTTCTTCGACTTGTTCCCCGTGTCATGTCCTAACGTGGAATTTCCGACCTGACAACCATGCCTGCAGCAGCAAAACATATACATGTTTATAGCTCAGTCTGGCAATACCTTGTGAGCGATTATTAATTCTCCCTAAGCAGCTTTCATTCAGCCCCTCTAACCCAGAGGCAGGCATGCTGCTTAGCTTGTGAATAGAGGCCACTGCATCGGAAAGAACAGCTTGGAACAAAACCAGAGGAAACATTATTAATAAACATCTTCTGGACATTTGGAGGCACATATAGGCTGCTCCAGCTTAAAGCAATTAATTCACGATACTGACAAACTCTCCAGCTCTTTGACAGCTTGGAGCTGAAATAAAAATGCTAGTTCTCCAGGGAAAAGAAGAGCATAGTTGGCTCTTTTCTGGACTGTTTGCTTATAGGCCCAGAGAGCAATCTTCCTTGCAGAATGAAATGCAAGGACACAAACAATGTACCAGGGAGAGAATAGAAGATGGGAATGAACAGTTTGAACTATTTGCTCAGCAGAAGGGCAGCCACAATGGTCGGCCAATGGCTTTCCCATGCATCAACTGGGGCTCCTTAGGCCCTTTTGTTGTTCGTCTTCTTCCTCTAGCCAGATAAGAACACAGCTGCAGAGCTGCAGTTAAGTCAGGCCTTAGACTTATTCACGTAAATCTCATGGCACATTTACTGTATTTTCTGCTGCAAAAGACCTTCCCTCCTTTATGCGGTTCAGTATTTACTTGGAAGCCAGAACTGTATTCACTTGCAATCTTTCAAATGCAATTAAATCTCTGCCTATGCGACGGTTATTGCTGGTCCATAGTGCAGCTTTTGGGGTTGCTTAGACTCATCTCGAGTCTCCGAGGAAATCAGAGTTTTTCTCCCCTGCCTACACCTGTTAATGGGTGTCCCTCCCTCTAGGATTATCAAACTCTCTAACTAGTACAGATTTGCGGATGCTGTACTTATGAAAGTCACCATAGAAAATAAAGCATCACCGCACAAGACAGGCGGATGTGACTCAGTTTGCGGCAAATGGGAAGAAACCCAACAGCCAGCTCCAAAGTGATCCCAGAATATTACACCCCCGCCCGAGACACATGGTTGAGCTTTGAGGAACTACTATAATATAAATAAAACCTAATAAATATTATTCTCCATTATAACATATGTATATAATATATACTCTGTCTGTGAAGATCGTCCTTTCCAATCTAACCCAAGAAGGGCAGAATTTGATTTGCTCTCATGATATCATTGCAGCTCAGCGAATGCTGTCATTAAAAATAAGTAGGTGGCAACGGCAGCCGCCCCCATGCAGTTGTGCTGAAAGTTCAAACCTCCCCAAAACGCTGACAGTGTGGTGTGTGTATTTTCACTCGTTGTCCTACCCCCCGCTGTTGGTTTTGGGAGCGGGGATCCAAGACTTAATTCTGTTGTAATAGGGTTGATTTCCTTGAAAGGTTTTACGGGGTGAAAAGGCAAAATGCCAAACACTAAAGGAAAGGACAAGCTTGCTAAGATCACTTTAAACCTTGGTCGTCAAGGAGCACACCTTGTTTAAACACGGCTTTCTCTCTCACACAATCTTGGAAACCTCTGGGTGTTTCTTTTTCCCCCCTACTGGGTGGTCAGGAAGAAAGACTGAAAAGCAAAATGACTCCTATTGTCTCTAGGCTGTCTTAAGAACTGACCTCACGTGCCTGTAAAGAAGACAAGCACCTGTTATCTCCAGTGATCCCATGCTTCTGGGAGCACAGAACTCTCCCTTCACCAGGCGAGTACCTTCATGTTGCATAGGAGAAAAAAGAGTAAAGTTTTTTCCCCATATCCATATTCTCACTGAGTATAGTTCAGTGGCAGCATTGCAAATCACAACTGCCCCCATGTCCCGTGTTTAGAGGGGCGTCGCTCCTTTCAGATGCTTCCCTCCTACACAGATTCGGGGGTCCCTGTCTTTTTCATCATTGGGAATTATTTCCATGAGACATACAGACTCATCTTACTGGGGGAGACAGTGTTGACTAGCGGTGCAGCTACTGGCTGCGGCCGGGGTAACTTGGGTTCTGCCACTGAGATTGGGTGATTTGTTGCACTTCTCTGTGATTCTGGTCCCCTTTTGCATGTTTAGATTTGGGGAGTGAGGGGCTGTCTCTCATTATGCATATGTACAGCACCTAGCACGATGGAGCCCTGACCTCAGTTGGGGCTGCTAGGTGCTACTGTGATACCAATAATAATAATGAAGCTGTGGAAAGAGTTATTTAATAATAATATCTAGCTTTTCAGCTTAGATCTCAAAACACTTTACAAAGGAAGCGCTAATCATTATCCCCATTTTACAGAAGGGGGAACTGAGGCAAGGAGTGGTGAAGTGACTTGCTCAAGGTCACTGAAAAATGAGGGACTAGAGGTCGTTTAGCCATTAGGCCACACTGTCTTGAGAATGATGTGGCCTGTATGAGTAATTGGGTTCTTTGTCACACACCGTGCCCCACCCTGATAAAACCAGATTTCTGTTTCAATAGGCTGCATGTCCTGATGCCAATTAAATGCTGAAAAATTAAAACTTTTATGTGACATTTCCAAACAGAAATCTGAAGGGTTTGTAAACAAGTCATCCCCTACCTTACTGTAAAGTTTGCCCACCGGAAGGGATATAATAAACCACATTGTAACAAAATTATTTTTTGTATATATATTCCTAATCCCATAGTGCTGCATGTGCCTCGCACAATACTAAAGAATGCACACCCATTAGGACACTGATCCTCTGCCAGGTCACTACCTGTCCACGTTTGTAACTCTGATCTGCCTAACCACAGCTCAGATCTCTGTCCCACTGGGCCCACTGGTCATCTCGTTAGTTGCAAGGTGGTTCACTGGCCATCAGGAGACATTTATTTATACAAAACACTAAAGAAGGGAGCCACCCATGTGCACTAGCCAGCCTTCACAATATGTAAAAATGCAACACAATGAACGTTACAACGCGACTCAAGCACAGCAGCACAGTGCAATATAACCCAGCCGCAGGAAACCAGGCAACACAAAAGCTGAGATCCCAGCCTATGCATCTTCCTAGGTAGGAAGGCTGCTCCAGTGGTTAGTACAGTAGCTGAAAGCTGAGTTCACGCCCTTGCTCTACCACAGACTTGCTCTGGGACTTTGGGCGAGTCACTTAGCATCTCTGGGTATGTCTACACTGCTGCCGGGAATGATCCTCCCAGACCAGGTAGACACATGTGCTGGCAGAGCTGGAGCTAGTGTGGACATTTTGGGTCAGGCTCAGAAGCTTAGGGGGTCAGTGGGCTTGACAGCCTGAGCCGGAATGTCCACATGAGTATTTTTAGCATGCTAGTGAGAGTCTGTCTACATGGCTTGGGAGACCTGCTCTCAGCTGCAGTGTAGATATACCCTCTGCCTCACCACTCCCCATCTGTACAATGGGCACAATCGCACTGCCCTGCCTTTAAATACACTAAAGATTGGAAAGTGCCATGACACCATGGGAGTGGGGGGCTGGTTAAGATGAACAGCCCTGAAAGTTTCCCGCTATTACAGATCAACCGAGGGAGTGAATTCCAACAGCCTGCAGCCCCCTCTTTGTATCAGTGGGGCTCCAGGCTGAGCATCTTCACGGATCTCAGCTGCGGTGGTAATGGCACATGGAGAGAGGAGATCTCTCAGATAGGTAAGTCCTGACATGGATCATTTCACCATATTTCCAGTGCACATCCATTAATGACTCACCAGCTGGGTTTTGTTTTTTTTAACCACTCGGGAACTAAACCTCTGCAAGTTCTCAGCCATCTCTTTCCATTAGGGGTTAACAATAGAACTGGTTGCAAAATGGATTTTCCATCATGTGAAAAAAGGTCAAGATTAAAAAAAGGCAACTAAATCTTTTTTTTCCCCCACAAAACAACCTCCCCCCCTCCTTCCCCAAAAATTATTTTAGGTCACTCAAAACATTTCATTTCTATAAATTCAAAACATTTCATTTCAATATTCTAGTTTGAAAATGTTTACGATCTAGCAGAAAATACACTTCAAACGGAAAGTTCATTTCATAATGAAGGATTGAAACTTGGAATTTCAAAAACACATTGAAGTAGGACATTGTGCCATTTTCAAATTGAAAATCAAACAACATTTCACTAACCATGATACGAGTTCGCGAAACAATTTTTGGCTATTTTGAAAGGGCATTTTCCGATGGCAAACGGCTTTAACAAAAGCAGGTCTAGCTAATGATGGTATGAAGTAAAGGAATGAGGATACACTGAAATAACTGTACAGTGGCTAATTAAAAACTAGAGTCCAGGACCTAGCTCCTGTAAATCAGTGAAGTTCCAATGACGTCGATGGAACTAAGGCTCTGGCTCAGAGCTGGCCGAGCATGGAATATTGATCTGACATATATTCCTGTTCCTGGTCATCCCTCCTGCAGCTAAGACACGTTAATTAATGAGACATTAAAGAGACTGAATGACACTTACCACTAGTTACTTACAGAGCTAATTTCCAAAACACTTTGCAATAGACAAAGAGAGAGTGCTGTTAATGCAAAGTAATTTGTGCTTTGTTCCTGGTGAATGAATTTAAGGGAGCAAATATAGTTATGCAGAATTTAAATGAAGGGAGACACTAATGTAAATATAGCAATGCAACTGCATGTTTAAGAAATCTGAGCAGGCTACGGTTTTAATCAGGTCTCTTTCACTCAGGTGGCATTTTAAATCCTCATCGTTTAAATTGGATAAAATCCTTAAGCTGTAGGAGGGTGAAAAAGAATTGTGCTCTCTCTCTCTCGCTACCCAGGGTATTTATCTGGCCACCATTGCTATTGTTTCTGAATGCCTTACAATCTTTAATGTATCAGAGGGGTAGCCGTGTTAGTCTGGATCTGAAAAAGCGGCAGAGTCCTGTGGCACCTTATAGACTAACAGACGTAATGGAGCATGAGCTTTCGTGGGTGAATATCCACTTCATCGGATGCATGATGGATGCATCTGACGAAGTGGGTATTCACCCACGAAAGCTCATGCTCCATTACGTTTGTTAGTTTATAAGGTGCCACAGAACTCTTTGCCAATCTTTAATGTAATTATCCTCACAACGCTCTGCGAGGTAGGGCTGTTCTATTGTCCCTATTGAGCAGATGGGAAACTGAGGCACACGGAGCCTTAGGCTGTGTCTCCATTTTGAGGCTGGGGGGAGGTGATTCCCACTCGAGGAGACACACTAGAGCAGGCGTGACCCTTTTAGAACTGAACTGACCCAAGCCTTTCAGACATTTCAAAATGTTTTGATACATTGGGACCTTCCCATTTTTTTCCCATGTGAGAGGGAGGTGCCGGAACTCTGCCCACCCTCCAGCTACCAGACAAACACTGACACTCCAGAGATCCCTTCCTGATCTTTATTTTGCCTTGGGGGAAGGAGGGTTGGAGGAGCAGTGGTAGGGTGACCAGACAGCAAGTGTGAAAAATCAGGGCAGGGGATGCGGGGGTAATAGGCGCCTATATAAGAAAAAACCCCAAATGTCAGGACTGTCCCTATAAAATCAGGACATCTGGTCATCCTCAGCAGTGGCCCACTCCTCCGCTCTGGTATCCGTCAGGCAGCACCTGGCTGGCTGTCTCTACTCTCCTAGCGATATAGGGGCAGTCATCTGGACTATTCCCTTCTTCTGCTGCTTTGGTGGGCTTGTACGGTTCTGCATCTCCTAGGGGTGTGGGAGGACTTCCAGCCCCTTCACACTTCCACAACGGGACCCCAAAATATCCCTCTGGTCCGCACACAGCCACTGCACTTGCCCTTTGTCAACCTGGGACCGAGATGCCCAGAATGCACTGGGACGGAGCCTGGACCCTCAGTTCTCCCAAGGGAATGAGACACCCAGGGCCGCCCAGAGGGGGGGGCAAGTGGGGCAATTTGCCCCAGGCCCCGCAGGGGCCCCCACGAGAGTTTTTTGGGGCCCCTGGAGCGGGATCCTTCACTCACTCCGGGGACCCTGGAAAACTCTCGCGGGGCCCGGGCCCCCGGAGCTTCTTCCTCTCCCGGTCTTCGCCGGCGGGGGGGTCCTTCCACTCCGGGGCGGAAGGACCCCACGCCACCGAATTACCACCGAAGGGCGACCCGCTGCTGAAGTGCAGCCGGGTCTCCGGTGGTCATTCAGTGGCGGGAGGGTCCTTCCGCCGTGGGTCTTCGGGGCACTTCGTCGGCGGGTCCTGGAGCAGAAGGACCCCCCGCCTCCGAATTACTGCCGAAGCAGGGCCCCCCCGCCGCCAAAGACCCCAGGCCCCCGGAATCCTCTGGGCGGCCCTGGAGACGCCAGCTCAGCACTTGCCCTGGATCTAGCGTTCTCCAGCTCAGGTGGGCAAGTGAACTTACTGAAGAATTGAGGGCAGCGCGGGACAGGAATATCGGCTGAGACAGGGTTTGCGTTTACTAAAGAAAACTCATTTATTTATAGGGTGGCCAGATTTTTAAGGGGGAAAACCAGGTCCCCTTGTCCTGGGTGGAAGGTTAGTCAGGAGCGGGTTTGGGGAGACAGTGTGGTTTAGTGGCAGAGCTCTGGAGAGCTGGGTTCTGCAACTGTGCTACTGGGTGACCTTACTGGCCCACTCTGTGCCTCAGTTTCCCCCTCTGCAAATGGGGGATGCCGCTGCCGTCCTCCTTTGTCAAGCACTTTGAGCCCTACTGATGGAAAGAGCCAGGTGCTGTTATTAGTGGGGTTAGGGAAGTGTGAAGAGGGAGCTGGGGCGGGGCAGGAGAGGAGACACGAGGCTGCCCATTCCTTCCTTTATACAATCCTTTTCTCTTTCCTTTTCCTCATTTATTTCTTCTACCTCTCTCCAGCCCCTTGCTGTCCCGTCTCCCTCTGCCACGTTTATTCATTCTCTCTAGCGCATCCACCCTCAGGCCCTTGCTTCCCACGCCTACAATACCCTGTCCTGATTCCAAGCTCCCCGGTGGTGCAGAGCCCGCATGGATGCCAGGGGCTGCCAGCTGGTGAGCGGCCTGGAGGCTCAGCACTCACAGCAGTGCTGAGAGCGACTGACTCCGCATGGACCTGACTGAGTGGGAGGAAGGGGCTCGAGGAGACACTCCCTGGGTGGTGCCAGGTGGCAACGTGTTTGTACAACACAGCTGGGGTCAGTCTCTCTGATCCTCGCTGCTCCCCTAGAACCAGTTGTCCATCTCACAGACTTCAAGGTCAGAAGGGACCCACCGTGATCCTCTGTCTGATCGCCAGCACATTGCAGGCCACAGACTCTCCCCCACCCACCCATCCACTCCTGAAATAGACCCAACCTCTGGCTGAGTTACTGAAGTCCTCAAATCATGGTTTAAAGACTTCAAGTGACAGAGAATCCCCCATTTACACTAGTTTAAAGCTGAAAGTGACCCATGCCCTCTGTCACCTGCTGCTTATACAACCAGAAGAGCTGAATACCTCAACAATGTCACTAAATTCAGCCTCACGGCTCCCATGAGGTAGGTATCCATCCCCATATCACCCCCAGGGAACTGAGACATAGAAACACACGCAAGACCTCACAGAGGAATGTTCTGCTGTAGTGGGGAATTAAACTCAGGTCAGCTGAGCCTTCACTACGAGACACCTCCACCCCCCTTCTCCTTCACAGGACTCCTCTGTTGAGTCAAGGCCAAAATATTTCCAGTACAACTGAGGGGGAACACAGGATAGGCCCTGGAAAGAGGGACATTTTAGGCCTTCAGGGACTCACAGCTATTTATACACTGCTTAGCCACAGATGGAGTTATTCTGGAATAGCTATTCCTGAAGAAAGGCTTGTTTACACGGGAAATAACCCGGACTAACCATTCTGCACTAACTCCCCATGTGGACACTCCTATTCTGCACCAAGAGTGCCTTTGTCCACTTTAGCTTAATCCACTTTCAAGGGGAATTAAGCTGCCCCCCGTTTCCCTCAAACGTGTCCATATGTGGAATAGTTATTGCACTTCACTAAGTGAAAAGGGAAGAAGGCACTCTTTGTCCAGAATGGAGTTATTCAGGAACAGCTAGTGCACTTTAAATTCACACCCTCTGTTAGAGGCTCATCTTAGACCAGAACACAGCAATCCAAGCTTATCTCCCGTTTTTCAACTAGATCTAATATGCTCTGATGCTGCTCCCACTGAAGTTAGTGGTAAAGCTGCCATTTACATCAGTGGTGCAGGACCAAGCCAATGAACCGTAATCTATGAAAGAACCCAGGCAGGCTTGGAGGATTGACTGACTGCCTGCTAGCTCTGGGATAAGAAATCTTTTTTTTTTTGTGTGCAAGAGCTTTGATACAAGCAGCTGAGTAGGGCTGCTGACTCTCTTTGAATGAATTCCTCCTTCTCTGTACAGTTAGGGAGCGCGGCTGAAAATCAGAGCTGTTTTAACTTTTTTATTCAAAATATTTTCCAGCCAAAAAAATTGGATTTAATCCAGAATGAAAATTTCCATGGGAAAAGTTTTTTTATGAACATTTTTCATTTTTTGGATGGGACATCTGGAAATGAAAAAAACCCCCAACAACCCTACCTTTCATTTAGTTTTAAATTGGAATTTTCCTTTCATTTTATTTTTCAAAAGCTAACCTGAAATTTCAAAAGTCTGTTTGTGTTTTTCTGCTTTCGGAATACAACAGAATGAAGGATGTTTTACGGACTTTGGGGGGTTTCCGCCTACTTTTGCCTTTTGATATTTTTCCTCTTCCCCCACCCCCGAAACTTTTCAAAAGTCTCTCAAATTTGAAAGTTACAGAATTGCAAATGGAAAAGTGAAACACAGAAACTTTGCCATTCTGTTACTTCTCAAAAGTTGGAGAAGTTTTGAAAAGCTAGGACACAGGAAAAAGTGGGCTAA
Source organism: Mauremys mutica (assembly GCF_020497125.1). NCBI lineage: Eukaryota > Metazoa > Chordata > Testudines > Geoemydidae > Mauremys > Mauremys mutica. The sequence continues at coordinate 207,049,005 of NC_059074.1, read as the reverse complement.
CCCACTCAATGGCAAAAATGGGCAGAGAGAGTGGGAAAAGTTGATTTCAGAAATTATGCTAAGAAAATGAAAAAAATTGTTCCATTTTGAACACAAAATTAGGCATAATAATAATAATGATACCTGGCTCTTATCTAACACTTTTTATCAGTACATCTCTAAGCGCTTTACAAAGAAGGTCAGTATCATTATCTCTATTTTACAGATGGTAAAACTGAGGCACAGGCAGGCGAAGTGACTTGCCCAGGGTCACCCAGCAGGCCGGTGGCAGAGCCAGGAATTAGAACCCAAGTTTCCTGAATCTCGCCCAGTGCTCATCTTAGTCAATTAGGTCAGAAATGAATAGCTCACTTACGCAATGTTGTTGTAACCATGTTGGCCCCAGGATATTAGAGGCACAAGATGGGTGAAATAATATCTTTTGTTGGACCAACTTCTGTCGGTGAGAGAGAGAGAAGCTTTTGAGCTACACAGAGCTCTCCTTCAGGATCCTGCTCACTAATGGGCACTCCTCACTTGTCCTTGGCCATTGTGCAGGTGCAGAGTGGGAGACAGAGTGCAAGAAATCGTCCCTTTCCTACTCTTCCCAGGGGAGGACTAGGCCAGTCACTAGCTCAGGGACTCTCCCTTCATGCCCCTTGGAGGGTTAGGAACCCAGATCATGGAATCTCCCCGCACAACCAGCAGAGTGGTCTTAAGAGATGGTGCAGCCTTTGCACTCCCATTGCATGCTGGGAAGTTGAGAAAGAAATTGAGTCTCCTGGGGCACAATCCCCTTCTGAGCTCCCCTTGGGGAAGCGTGGCTTGGGTTGCCTTCTCTGCCCATTCTCTTACAAGCACAATCTGGCCCTTTGTCCATGTTCTCCCACGTACTCTTTGTCTTGTGCCTACACAATGCCACCCTCACGGTCAAGATTGAAAGGAAGCTGGATGCCACTCAGATGAAGTATCTCCAAGTGACTGAAAATATCAAATGGTTCGAATTCAAGTTGGATGAAGAGATCCATCTTCTAACGCAACATGTCCCGTGCTCTCAAATGGTTGCCCAATTCTCTTTAAAGCGGTCTGGTCACCTGCTCCGAATGCATACCAGCTTCCTGGCAAGAATTATCTTAGTTTCGACCCTTCATGTAAAACATCTTGTTATGCACTAGATTTGGTTCTGGACAGATCATCATGAAGGCACAAAATGCGTTTGGTGGCCACCCTGCTGTCCAGACAGCATGAGAATTAACTAATTGTAGATCTCAGGCCCTTTGTGACTGGACACTATCTGTTCAGCGCTCGCCTAGTGCTGTGCATGTACACAATGCAATACAAGTTGCTAATCATCACTAACACCCACCAAAGTTTGGGGAGGCCAGTATCAAAGTCCTTCAGCACATATTCAGTGAATAGTTACAATGGTTTTAATGGTAACAGTGTTTTCCCTCCCATCTGTGACATACCAGGACACAATCCAGACTAGTGGGAGTCTGTCTCACCCCTGCCCTGCAACTGCGGATGCCTTTGATGCCTTGCTCTGGTAGCCGCATCTGGGCTGCTCACAAACAGCCTTCTAGCATGCAGGACACACCTTGGGTGTCGTGTGTAACTGCAGCCTGCCCAGCCTGGGTTATACTGCAGGTGACCACAACACCCTCTCCCCTCCCGCTCAGCCCTTGATCCTCCTCCAGACATGTATGTCCTGTACTGCCCAGCCCTCCCCTGGGCAGTACAATACATTAAGTCCATTATTCCTTTAAGGGGATAAGATGCCAGTTTATTACCTTAAATATTTATGCAAACACTTCAATTTAAACACACTGGATTAAATAAAACAGTAAAGCGAGTTTATTAACAACAAAGAGAGCGATTTTAAGTGAGTATATGTAATGAGGTGTAAAAGTCAGAAATGGTCACAAGAAAAAGAGATAGAATGCTTACTAGTGCCTAACTTAAACTATATTAGATGTGAGAAAATTTCTCACCACATGCTACCAGCAAGGTTACTGATCAAACTCCTCATGTCAGGACCCCTTCCACAAAGTCCAACAGCAGTTTCCTTTTGTCTTCTCAGGGGCAGAGAGAGAAAGAGAGGGCGGTGCCTTGGGGTGTTTCAGCCTCCCTCTTGAAAAACATTTCCAGTTGAGACCCAGGAGACAAAGAGTCTATGGGGAAGGATGTTCCCTGCTGTTTTTTTTTCACCTGTTTGAACTTCCTCTGTCTTCCCTTCCTGCTTGATGACTCTATTTATGGCTTAAATGCAAATTAAGGCAAGCACTCTTTCCTTCTTTTGTTTAGGACAGAGCTGCCTTCTGCCTGGGCAGGTTTGTTGGATTTGGAACATGTATTAATAATACCATACAGAGAATCCTACAACTTTACATGCAATGTTGCCACACATATTTTACCAGGAGAATACTGACCAGAAAATTATGAGTTTTCAAATGATACCTTACAAGGCATACTCTGTACCAAGATTATTGCAATAGTGTGTAGTGTGTGAATACAGGGGTGTATTCCATCACTCCCTCAAAACCCAGCCTTTTTTCAAACTACAAAATCGTTGACTTTTTCATTCTTTGATTAAACATTCCATGCTATTTTATTTTTTGAAAATTATAAAAAAAATTATTGGCTGAAATCCAACACAATTTTTTTTGGGGGGAGGATATATTTGTAAACAAAATAAAAAAAATTCTTACCACCCCCAAACAAGAACAGCTTCTAAATTTCAGACATTTTCACAAAAATCCATTTTTATTTTTGACTGGCTCGAGTGGTCACACGGTTACCCTCACAGCCACCTTTGGTTCACTGGCTCCTCAGGCCTGATCCAAAGCCTATGTAAGTCAGTGGGCGTCTTTCCATTGACTTCAATGGGCATCGGATCAAGGCGCCTCAGCAGCACACACCTGTAATTCACCACTGATGCACCTTTGACTTTACTTCATTGTGAGAAATGCCAAGTTCAAAGCTAACCTCTGTCATTGTTTCCCAGAACGATCTGATTACAATTCATGGGCCTGATCCAGGGCCCATTGAAGTCAATGCCAAAGCTTTAATTGACTTGAATGGTGCAGGCCTAAGCTACGTGCCCACCATTTGAAAGCTGTTAGGTGAATTAGTGGTCACTTAAAAATACTCAATATTTTGTGCTTCTTTTACAAAAAAAAAAAAGGTTGAAATTTTAAAAAATGATGATCAAACCCATGTTTGCCACAGCTCGTAAACTATCGCTGATATTCTTATGTCCTATTAAACTATTGCTAATGTGCTTTATCTATCTATCTTAGGTACTTACCAGGTCCCTCTCCCCATAGTATCTGAGTGCTTCAGAATCTTTAATAGATTTACCCTCACAACACCCCTGTGAGGTACAGCAGTGCTATTAACCCATTTTACAGATGGGAAACTGAGGCACAGCAACTTGCCCAAATGTGTGGTAGAGGAGGGAATTAAGCCTTGGTCTCTCAAATCATAGGCTTTACCCTGAACCACTGGACCATCCTTCCCCTCCCACTGGGCCACCTTTCCTAACAACTTATTGGCAATATTGTTATGTTTGCTAATATTCCTGTATTCTAATAAACTATTGTGAATATTGCTATGTCCTAGTGTTGCTGATATGATTGGATTGGGATGAACAAGGAATACAGAGTTGGTCTTTTGGAGAGACACCAGCCCAGCAGCATAGGGTGATTCCAACCAGTAGGCCAGATTTTGCACTGATTTAATCTCCATGCAGTCCCAGTTCCAGGTGACGAACAAAGACCACAATCCTGTGTTGATTTCAGGACAGAGGGCTGTCTGGATTAAAGGTTGCTTCAACCCTTCCCTGACATAAAGGGAGTCAGAAGTGGCCCTCCTGGAATGAACTCTCATTCTTGTTGTCCCAGGAGCAAACTGCTTTCTTTTACATTAACTGCCACTGTATACTGAACAGCTAACGTTTGGATCACAGGCCAACGAAAGCCCTGGTCATTTTGTTCCAATTGTTTTTTCAGTTGAAGGAGACATTAATAAAGACAACTGAAAATGCTGCTTGTAAAATGATTTGTACTAAAATCTGATTTATTCTGTTAACTCCTGCCAACGTTTCCCTGTTGCTTTTGAACAATCTGTTTCTAGCCTAAATCATGAACTTTGGGCTTTGGGGGTGGGGAAAGCACTTAAAACTGCCTAACCTACTTCAAAGCTGGGTGCTTCTGAATCAGAACATAGGTGCTTGGAACAACAATCGGTATTAACTGTAACCCTGAAGGGGCTACTTAACTGGAGCTCCTTAACCTGGCAAGAGCCACACCCCTTTTTGTTACCCTTACTGGAACAATATACTTGGCAATTTCATTTTATTTTTAAAGTGAGTTTAGTGCCTTTAAAAGGTACTAACTGCCAAATTACTGGGCTGTGTATTTATCCGCAGAACAGACAGATTTTGGGAAATAGCCAGACAAACTTTCCCCTAAAAAGTGACAAAGAGTCCTGTGGCACCTTATAGACTAACAGACGTATTGGAGCATGAGCTTTCATGGGTGAATACCCACTTCGTCAGATGCATGTGGTGGAAATTTCCAGAGGCAGGTATAAATATGCAGGCAAGAATCAGGCTAGAGACAACGAGGTTAGTTCAATCAGGGAGGATGAGGCCCTCTTCTAGAAGTTGAGGTGTGAACACCAAGGGAGGAGAAACTGCTTTTGTAGTTGGCTAGCCAGTCACAGTCTTTGTTTAATCCTGAGCTGATGGTGTCAAATTTGCAAATGAACTACACTTTAACTGATCACTCTCCTTAGAGTGTGTATGGTAACACCCATTGTTTCATGTTCTCTGTGTATCTCCCTACTTTATTTTCCACTGCATGCATCTGATGAAGTGGGCTGAAGCACATGAAAGCTTATGCTCAAATAAATTTGTTAGGGTACGTCCAGAATACCCGCCGGATTGGCGAGTAGCAATCGATTTATCTGGGATCGATATATCGCGTCTTGTCTAGACGCGATATATCGATCCCTGAACGCATTCCCGTCGACTTCGGAACTCCACCAGAGCGAGCGGCGGTAGCGGAGTCGACGAGGGAGCTGTGGCCATCAATCCCGCACCGTGAGGACGAGAGGTAAGTCAAAATAAGATACTTCGACTTCAGCTATGGTATTCCCGTAGCTGAAGTTGCGCATCTTACATCGACAGCCCTCCCCCCGCAGTGTAGACCAGGCCTATGTCTCTAAGGTGCCACAAGTACTCCTGTTCTTTTTGAAGTTCAGCAGTTTCTCTTTGAAGTCTGGTCCTGAAGTTTTTTTGCTGCAGGATGGCTACCTTTAAATCTGCTATTGTGTGGCCAGGGAGGTTGAAGTGTTCTCCTACAGGTTTTTGTATATTGCCATTCCTAATATCTGATTTGTGTCTGTATATCCTTTTACGTAGGGACTGTCCAGTTTGGCTGATGTACATAGCAGAGCGGCATTGCTGGCACATGATGGCGTATATTACATTGGTGGACATGCAAGTGAATGAACCGGTGATGTTGTGGCTGATCTGCTTAGGTCCTGTGATGGTGTCGCTGGTGTAAATATGTGGGCAGGATTGGCATTGAGGTTTGTTGCATGGATTGGTTCCTGAGTTAGAGTTACTATGGTGCGGTGTGTAGTTGCTGGTGAGAATATGCTTAAGGTTGGCGGGTTGTGCCCTGCGGCTGATGTGCTACAAAATTATCTTAGGTCTGGTCTCTACAGTATTTTTACTGATATAACTATGTTGATTATGTGTGTGTGATTTTTTTTTTTACCAATATAGTTATATTAGTACAGGGGTCGGCAACCTTTCAGAAGTGGTGTACCGAGTCTGCATTTATTCACTTTGATTTAAGGTTTCGTGTGCCAATAATACAGGTTAATGTTTTTAGAAGGTCTCTTTCTATAAGTCTAGAATATATAACTAAACTATTGTATGTATGTAAAGTAAATAAGGTTTTTAAAATGTTTAAGAAGCTTCATTTAAATTAAAATGCAAAGCCCCCCGGACCGGTGGCCAGGACTCCAGCTTTTTTCTGCCCCAAGCAGCAAAGAGAAAAAAAAGCTGCGATCGGCGGCACTTCGGCGGCTGCTCTACTGCACTGCCGCATTCTTTGGCGGCAATTCAGCGGCTGGTCCTTCCCTCCGAGAGCGACCGAGGCACCCGCCGCCGAATTGCTGCCGAAGACCCGGATGTGCTGCCCCTTTCCATTGGCCGCCCCAAGCAACTGCTTCCTGCGCTGGTGCCTGGAGCCAGCCCTGGGACCCAGGTAGTGTGAGTGCCACTGAAAATCAGCTCGCGCGCGGCCTTTGACATGCGTGCCATAGGTTGCCTACCCCTGGGCTAGCACGATCTTTAGCGAGGATGCAGTTACACCGGTGTGAATTTGGTTTAGACCAGCATAATTTATTCCCCTGCACATATGGGAATGAGGTATACTAGCTTAAGCACTTTTATACCAGTATAACTGTGTCCACATTACGGGTGGGTGGGCTTGTCCCACTTTAATTACACTAGAATCGGTAAAGTGGTACAATTTTTGTGTGTAGACAACCCCCCAGAGGCACCACCTCTTTGAATGAGACAGTCCATACCTGGCCTGTTTTATTATTAAAATGGTGAAATTAAAAATAAACTATTCTCTGCATTAAGCAGTTCTGCTTCTAAGCAGGACTGTATCCTATACACAGGTGTCTCTGAGACTGGGTTGGAGGAAGCACATTCACAACAGGAGCACCCTGGCCCTTCTATGATCAAGAAGCCAAACCAGACAGGAGAGGAGAAAAAAGAAGACCCTGGAAAAAGAAATGGATGGTTCCGTGGAATGGTAGTGGGAGCTGGTGCTTTTCACCTTGAAGTGTCAATTTCAAATCCAGAGCAGTAGTGACCAAAGTCCTAAACCACCTGACAGGTATTCAGTGGCCTGCGTGAAATGAGTTTGGTCCTAGTGGTCAGATGGACGTGATACAGACACCGCCACTGAAGCTGGTTGCTAAATGAGCTCAGCTGCCTATAAGTAGGGACTGAATGGAGTTATAAAGGGAGCAACTCTGTCGCTCTCCATTCAGAGCTGAGACATTGGAAGGGCAACGTGAGGCTACGTCCACTGTGCTCTCGGCTTGATCCGCTCTGTAAATAAAGACAATGCTGTAGGGTATTTTCAAAGCTCCCTAAGGGATTTGGGCACCCAGTTCTCATTACAGTCCATGGGAACTGGGCATTTGAGTCTCCAGGTCTGCCATCTGGGTGCCTGGCACCAGATTTACATTCACTTGACCCAAGAAAGCTGGCCATTAAGTCAGCTATTTTATGTGGTTTTAGCTTCGTAAAGTGCACATGGATCAGGCCTTCGAGCACATGGACAGGAAGTTAACATATTGACCTATGGGAATCAAATACCCTGCATTTTCTGTTGCTCTTTCCCGCCACCATCCCAGCTCTTTTGTTTGGACAGAGGCTTGGTTAGCTCCCACTTGCCTCATCCACACCTCAGCACTGGTAAAGCAGAGAGGGCACCATTCCTGCCTGAAGAAATAAAGAGACCTGGAGCCCAAACCACCTTGCTATCTCCCTTCATGGTCTCCCAACGAGCAGGACAGAACGTGGCATCCCCAACAAGGCAACCTTTACAACAGCTGAGTGAAATCTCCAAAAGCCATGAATACAGCCATGGCAGCACAACACCATCCGTCTCTGACACAGTAGAAAATCACCCCTGGTCATCAGATGACAGAGCCAAAAGGATTAGCACTGACAGATGATTTTTACGCATTGGCAGAAAGAGACTGTTGCTCAGAGAAACCAGCAGAGTCTCTGTATTGTAACCCAGGGGTCTGGACTCCAGACAACACCAGAGCTGCTAAGTCACACCCTTCTTAATCTCCTTTCCTTCCAAAGCCATCCATTTCCATCTCGGACATGAATTTAGGTTTGTGTCCAGCTATGACAGTGTATCATGAATCACCCTAACAAGGGGCAAGAGTTACAAAGCCGTGTTAATGCGGAACCCATAGAACTCGGTTGGGTCTCAGGGTCGATATGCTTTGCAAGCCTGGCTGCAGGAAGGGGGAACTGATGAACCCCACTGGTACATTCTCTTATCAGGCTCCCTCTCCCACAGCCACTCCCCGTCGTCTCTTCCCTCACTTCCAACAACTAATCTTCAGTCTCATAAGTTCAAAGAGCCTTGGTAGTCAGCAGAAAAATGCCTATTTCCTATAAGAGCATTCGGCTGGGAAAATGGGAAATGTTTTCCCTCGGGTTTGAAGATGTATGTGAGTTCCAGATTCCAGCAATGGGGAATTAAAACAAACAGGCTGAGATTTGGAGATTGGTTATCCTCTCCTTGCCCGGCAGCCCAATCTCCCCTTGTAGGTAGGAGTGCTGCCTAGTCTGTCCTATCTGATGCATGGCTACTCTGGGAAAGGTAGATAGCAACTGTATTCACAGCATCCAAATGTTCATCAAACATTGGAGTCCTCTTCTGGAGCCACATGTCCAGGGGAGGAGCTTAGAGTCTTAGGGGACGTCTGTCTTGCAATCACAGCTCGAGTTAGCTTGGATCCTGGAGCAGTGAAGCTACGGAAAGGCACACACCACCATGGGGTAGGCTTGGGAACAATTCCACGTGGCTCCGGTATGGGAGCTAGCTAGATCACAGCAAGCTCAGGTATGTCTACTCAAGCTGCAATTCCAGTGTAGACATAAGACGCAGAAACAGATAAAACAAGACACACGGTGTGACCCAGAAGGGGGTTTGTTTGTGGGGAGATAAGTTGTATTTTCCCTGATCTCATTGTCCTTCTCTCTAATGGTGGCACGCGGAGAAGGGATTTGATGATAGTCAGCATGATTAGGAGTGGTCTGATCGCCTGTTGGAGGACCTGGTCCGAGGCTCATAAAAGCCAGTGGTGAGGCTCCTACTGGTTTTGATGGGCTTTGGATCAGATGATAAATGCCTCACTGCCCCGCTTACAACATATAAGCCAACCTTTAAAATAAATACCTTTGTGTTCCACAAAACTATCCCGTGGAGGCAGGGTTTGTCAGTAATGCCCCAGCACGCATTAAATTGGGATTTCAGAAATCTCTAGTAATATTTGTAATACTGATTCAGTCTGTAGGGGCTCAGCTAAGTCCAATGCTTTGTACGTCTCTCGAACAGTTTTAATTTTTTTTTTATTATTTATAAAATAAAAAGGGAAGTTTGAAAAAAAAATAGCACTACAGCCAGAATAAATCACATCCTACCGGCGCTGCTAGAGACGGATTCCGTACTATCATTATCCATATGGCTATTTCTTTCCCCATAGAATCATTCAGCATTATTATAGATACCTCTTCTATCCCGGAATGATTCAGAATAATTAGGATGCAGAAGATACCGGATAGAGAATAAAACCAAAATATTATAATGCTATAATACGAATCAATGGTGCGGCCTTTTCTGGGATACTGTGCCCAGTACTGGTCACCTCATCTCAAAAAGGCTATTGCAGAATTAGAGGATGTTCAGAGAAGGGTGACAAACCTGTTTAGGAGCAGGGAAAAGCTCTCATATGAAGAGAGATTGAAAAGGTTGGGATTGTTTACTTTAGAAAGGAGATGGATAAGAGGGAGCATGAGAGAAGTATAGAAAATGATGAATGAGCTAGATGAGGTAGATTGGGAGCTTCTGTTCTCCCTGTCTCATAACACAAGAACAAGGAGCCATTCAATGAAATGGAAAGTTGGCAAATTCATAACTGATAAAAGGAAATACTTTTTTCACACAATGTATGATTAGACTCTGGAACTCATTGCCACAGGATGTCACTGACATCAAGAACATAAGACTAAAAAGGGGATTGGATATTTATATGGATAACAAGAATATTCAGAATAATAATTGTTTCAGAAAAAAAAAGAATTTTAGAAGGGATATAAAACATCATTCTTCAGAGCTTAATCCTGAACTATTACAGGTGAGGGTGAAACCGTAATGGGAGCAGAATACCTCATAGCTGCCTATGGCAGGGTTTCCATCTGGTCTGGCAACATGAGGGTGCCTGGTTGGTGTCCAGAATCTCAGTTTTAATAAAAATAGTAAGTCTCTGTAGAGATTTCAGAGACCCAGTGGCCACCTTGAGCAGCGATTCTAAACAGTCACAATGAATACCACAGCCTCTAGCTTTTTGGAGAAAAGTTGGAAAACATGAAATGAGCGTCAACTAATGCGATGATGCCATTTTTTGTTCAAAAAACTTTCTACTGCTGAGAAAATAACGACTTCCAGGGTCTTGATGAGCCACAGCGTAGAAACCTCCAAAATGTGTATGGTGACTTAAAAGGGCTCAGTTAAGTGGGTGGGCCCAAGGTCAAGGTGATTCAGCGCATTTCAGACAGTTCCCCTTTTCCCAGTTTCTCCAAATCTTTCTGGAAGAATTTCAGGTTTTGGAGAAGGAATGCTACCCCAGAGCAGTACCTAGTTGTAGCCCTAGTGAAATCATCACATTTTGGCTCCAAAGTCTGTAAGGGGAAACGCGGTTTTCCTTCTGATATACAAAGAAATTTCTTCTTCTCGAGGAGAACTGCTGCTAGTTTGAACTGCATACACATTGTGACTCACCAAAGAGAATTTATTCCTGCATTTGCTCCCCTAAGCAAGACTGGCAAATTAGTATTTGAAGTCATAATATTGATCATAACTTCACACTGAATTCCAGGCTACTGAAGTGTCTGCTGTCCACATTTCCTTAATAAATCCGCTTGAGTTCAGTGATAATTAACATGCAATTAAAGTAAAGTGTTGCCACTATTAGCTCTCGGAAACAAAAGGAGAAAGAAAACGATTCAAGTAATTTCATACAACTGGAGCCTGACCCAAAGCCCTTTGAAGTCAATGTCGTCGAGGAGGGTCCTTCCACTGGCCTCAGTGGGTTTCGGATCAGGCCTCGTATCAGCAGACTGAATTCTGCTACTACATGATCATTGACAATGTGTGCTTTTCTACCGCTTGAGACTTTCAGGAATGTTTTTCATGCAGGAGTGTAGTGCATTCAAAACACAGAAACCACCTTAATCTCAGCAAGACCAACAAAGATAAGCAATAGCTTTGAGTTGGCTGAAATTAGCAAATGGATCTGCCGCACAATGCCCTTGTTACCATTAGCTGTGACCGCTGAATGGCACCTAGTAAAATATGCTGGCAATGTTTAACAAACCATCCGTCTTTTACCTGTTCCTACTCAACAGAAACCTTTGTTTGAACCATGGGCCTATTCAGCTGCTCTGCTATCTGCTTATCAGGAAGATTAATCTCCTTGGTATCACCATATTAATTTTAAAACAGCCTTTATCATTTTGAGTCCTCTTCTGGAACAGCTTAATGCTGGGGAAAAGTTTGTTTTTTTAAATGTGGAAGCCAGATTTTGTGTTTGCCAAACGGCTATCTACACGCCTGCATGTGAGTCATTCGTATTATAAGAATAAAACCAGGAAAAACAAACGCCGTGTAACCGCCAGCACCTGTAGATGGCATCTGAACGTTCATGCCAAACGGGCACTTCTGCATGCCAGGCTTCCTTCCTATTCCAAATACGATCATTCTAGCAGCGGCTAGAGGCCCAAATTGAGACCAGAGCCCTGGTGGGCCGGACGCTTTGCAAACACAAATTCAGAGACAGTCCCCATCTGAAGAGCAAAAAGGACAACCAAAGCATTAGGGGTGGTGCTGTTTGCAAGCGGGGAACTGAGGCACAGAGAGATTTCCAGTGGGAGTTAGGCCCCAGATTTGATTTCAATGAGAATTAGGCACCTCGATACCTTTGAGGATCTGGGCGTAGGTAACGTATCCAAGATCGCACAGGGAGCTATAGCAGAGCCAGCTATTGGCTCTTGATGCCCAGACGAGTGACTTAACCACAAGATCCACCTTTACTGCCATGCTTAGGCAGCAGTGAGCTGGCTAAAACTATGGACTGAAAATGGTGTTTTCCCATGATTACAAATCAAGTTATCTGGTATTCAATAACCATGCCTCAGATACTCTTCCTTGATTCTGAGAACCTGGTAGGGCCCCGCCTTGGCACTATCAGAGAAGGAGACACCTCATCTGCGATATCCTTCCAGTCTTCTCCTGGAGTCTGCAGGAGCACCTCCGTGGGAGCCAGACATCCCAGCATCTGGATACTCAGCTAGATTTGGAGTTTGAGCTGAACTTTGCAGCGATAGCAGACCCAAACTGGGACCTCTGACCCCAACACCATGCATTTGTGCGCAGCCCAACATTGGGTTCATCCACACTGCTCAGCCCCAGCACGTTTACGATACCGCAACACAGGACGTACTATCCCAATGGATTGGATGCTTATTGGGAAGTGGAAGACCTGGGCTTACTTAATATAAATTGAAATAAGCCCTCCTGGGATATGTTTTTACTGCAGAATTAGCCTGGGTGATCGGCACTGAGCCCTTGGGGTAGCTTCGCCTCAGTATGAGCAACCACATTGCGAAGCCTCACTGGTATTGCACTGACCTATGTGCATCTCTAACATCTGGGGGCACATCCCATGGGTCTTTGTGCTGCAGTAATCTCCGCTGCCCTAGGATTCTTTCCCGGTGAACTGGACCAGCATTACAGACAATTGCGATGTCAATGATCAAATATCAGTGTGCAATGGGAGAATGCTGGAAAGAATTGTGGGAGAACGTACCTGCCCTTCTGAGCACACAGGGAATTGTGGGAAGGCATTGGAGGACTATGTGCCCTGCAGTGATTTAGCCTGCATTCGCACTGCAAAGTGGGTGGGTTACCAGCCTGAGTGAAAATGGAACCTGGACTCTAACAGAGGGTTCTCAACCTTTTCCTTTCAGAGGCCCTCCCAATATGCTATAAAAACTCGATGGGCCACCTGTGCCACAGTAACTGGTTTCTGCATATAAAAGCCAGGGCTGGCGTTAGGGGTAGCAAGCAGGGCAATTGCCTGTGCCTTGCCTCCCCCTCCCCCGCCAAGCTTCATTGCTCAGATTTCAGCTTCAGCTGGTGGGGTTCAGGGACCTGGGCTTCAGCCCCGTGCGGCGGGACTTCAGCTTTTTCCCCTGGGCCGCAGCGAGTCCAACGCTGGCCCGGCTTGGCGGCCCCCCTGAAACCTGTTCGAGGCCCCCTAGGTTGAGAGCCAGTGTTCTAACAGACCCGCCTTGTGGGGCCAGCTAGCCTGGGTTAAAAGCACCACTTACCTCCGGTGAGAGATTGTGTGTCTGGATGGGATGGGGGCTAGTGGGTAACACGTGAGTAAGAGCCCAGGCTAACTCTGCAGTAAAGACATAACCCTATTCAATGCCTGTGAGGTCTGTGGTCACAACTAGAACTGGGAGAGCTTGGAGAAAACCACCTGGCAAACGGCCTCTCCTTTCTATTTATTTATCACACCAAAACCCGCCAAGTTCATAAGCCTAGTGAGAGATTTCTTTAAGTTCCACAGCATTCCTTTCAAGTTCCCCCACTTCCTGCTTCAAGAGAATCCCACTTCAATACTGGATTGATTCAGGAGTGGGCATACTTGAAAGGGACTCTCTTAGGACCAAAACTTAGAGAAAGAAAAGTCAATCCCACGCAGCATTCCTAGAAGATGGCTTATATTGATATGGACTCACAATTTGAAAACTTCAGCTAGTGCAGCTCCTTTGATTTCTTTTACACAAGCTACAGATCCGGCATCCTTTGCTTAAAGAAAGCCAGAGCCAAAACACCTCTTCAGCAACCTATGCATCAGAATCCAAACTGGGTTTATTTGTTTTTAAACTATTAAGATACCATGGGCTATTCTATGATTTTCCCAGCTTATTGGTCCACTGGGCTTCCCCTGCTCCTGCATACTGGGCAGGGGGCTCGGTCCCCTAAATGTGCAGATTTCATTAGATCTGCATGGACCCCGTGGACCCTAAAGTCCATGTACCTCCACAGAGCATTCTCGCTGACCCCTATTCCCCACGATAGCTCTGCTTCTCCCTAGCTGACTGTCCCCTGTTACTGTGGGCTGTCAGTATGGGGATGAGAGGGTCTCTGGCTGGTCATGCTTGGACCAGCATTACAGACAATTGCGATGTCAATGATCAAATATCAGTGTGCAATGGGAGAATGCTGGAAAGAATAGCTGCTCCTCAGTCTACCCCTCCGGGCCTCCCAAAAAACCTGTGAAACCCTAGCCAGTTTGTGAGATTTTATTAAAAAAAGGAAATATGGCCAGACCACAACCAGTTCCTCAACTGGGGTGAACCAATCTTCGCTGAAATGACTTCAGTAGAGCTGAATTGATTAATGCCAACTGAGGATCTGGCCCTGTGGTTTTAAATTTAATCGTGAGTGAGGATGACATTGCACAAGGGAGACCCGAATGCTGAGTTAGCACAGGACCCGTTTCTACAACACCTAGTCGAAAAGCAATTTGAAAATGCCAGTCAGTGTAATGAAAGGAAATGCAACATGGTGATCAGTAGTCTGAGAAATCTGCAGCCTCTAGGCACTCTTGTTTTTTTTAATTAACAACATAATAATATCGATTTCTTCTTTTCATTTCAGAAATATTATCTTGCCCAATGACCAGTGTTGTGTTGTAGCCGGACAATACGTTATTTAGACGGCTCAGGCTCCGTGTTTGCTGAAGCACACGCAGGGATGGGTGGAGGAAGCAATAAGAGTTTAGTAGGACCAGCAGGTTAGGGAGCAATATAACTTTATCAGTTTGTGTTACCCTAGAAGAAATGAGTCTCTTGTTCCAGGCTAATTGCCTTCTAGCCTAGCACAGAGACCACAACAATAAATTCCCCAAGGTTTATTTGACAGTAGGTTTTATAATGACTGGCAAACCACTGACTGTCATAATTATGTGTGGTCCTTTACCATTAGTGGTAATTCAGAGGCACATAACTAGAGCAGAAGATTTCTGGAGCATTTACCTTGTTTGTTGGGTGGGCTCCTGGGAAGTTCATTGGTAGAAATCTTGATTTCATAGAATCATAAAAGATCAGGATTGGAAGGGACCTCAGGAGGTCATCTAGTCCAACCCCCTGCTCAAAGCAGGACCAACCCCAACTAAATCATCCCAGCCAGGGCTTTTGATACACAAATGTCTGGTTAAAAACAAAAAGGCAGCAAACTGTTGACACATTGCGCTCCCATTGGGAGTTTTCGAGGACCTTTTCTGCTCCCTGTCTGTTGGATACAACAAATGACAAATCCACTTGTAAGGTAAGTCAGCATGGCAGCCAGCAATAACAATAACACTTAGCACCTTTCTTCAGTAAACCGGTGGCTCTAGAAGAGTCTCATGAGGCACAGTGCCCATACTTCTGCAGAGCCAGACCCCCCCACTCCCAACTCATGGACAAGTCCTTTGGAATTTAATACAAGTGAAGCCAATTGGGTGCTACAGAAATTGGGTGAGGCACTATCTTTTATTGGAGGGGAGGGATAGCTCAGTGGTTTGAGCATTGGTCTGCTAAACCCAGGGTTTGAGTTCAATCCGTGGGGGGGGGCACATTTAGGGAACTGGGGTAAAAAACTGTCTGGGGATTGGTCCTGCTTTGAGCAGGAGGTTGGACTAGATGTCCTCCTGAGGTCCCTTCCAACCCTGATATTCTGTGATTCTATGAACGTCTGTTGGTGGAAGTTATAGGCTGTGGAGCATCACAGAGCTCTTCTGCAGGTCTGGGGTAGGTAACCAGAGTGTCTAAGCTAAATAAAAGTTGTTACAGATTTATTCAGCTTAGACACACTGGTTACCTCCCCCAGACCTGAGGAAGATCTCTGTGATGCTCCAAAGCCTACGTCTTCTACCAACCGAAGTTGGTCCAATAACAGATGACATTACCTCACCCACATGCTGCTCTCAGACCCTGAGACCAACGTGGCTACAACAACACAGCACACAATTATCTAAAATGGTACAGAATGTAATACTAATACCTAGCTCTGATAAAGCACTTTTCTTCAGTAAAAAGAACAGGAGTCCTTGTGGCACCTTAGAGACTAACAAATTTATTTGAGCATAAGCTTAGTCTCTAAGGTGCCACACGGACTCCTGTTCTTTTTGTGGATACAGACTAACACGGCTGCTACTCTGAAACTTTTCTTCAGTAGATCTCAAAGTGCTTTACAAAGGCAGTTGGGATCGTTATCCCCATTTTAAACAGACGGGGGATATAGAGGCACGGAGCGGTGAAGTGAATTGCCCAGTGCCACTTAGCAGGCCAATGTCAGAGCCAGAACTAGAAGCCAGATCTCCTGAGTCCTAGGCCCATGCTCTGTCCACTAGGCCACTGACTAAAACACAAAGAAAATAGCCTTGTGGTTCTAGCAGTGATGCTTTGCCGTGTGGGGGACTGGATGGGCCATTGTACCAACTCTTTTGATTTTCTCATGAATTTTGCAATATTCCCTAGCCTCTGTTTGCCAGAAGCTGGGAATGGACGACAGGGAATGGATCACTTGATGAGTACCTGTCCAGTTCATTCTCTCTGCGGCACTTGGCACTGGCCACTGTCGGAAGACAGGATACTGGGCTAAATGGACCTTTGGTTTGACCCAGTGTGGCCGTTCTTATGTTCTAATATTTAGTGTTTCTTTAAAACCTCAGCTCCTGGAGTCATGTGATGACACGAGACTCTCAATTTTCATTAAAAAAAATAAATAAAAAAAGGTGAGTTTCTGCCCCCATGTTTCTGGGAAAAGGCTGAAAAGGCTCAGGAACCAGAAGATGTATTAAAAGAACCCCACGTTTGTTAGTTTTTATATCTCATGATTTTTAAGTTCATCTCATAATTTTAGGGGATTTTGCAATGCTTGCAGCTAATGATACTAAATCTCAAACTTCGTGGACTGGCAAGGGCGTATGCTATATGGTGGAGTGATTTGCTTTGGCCATCTGAAGGCCTGGTAATGGCCCCTGCTCAGGGGCCTTTCAGGATGGAGAGAAGAGTCACCAGCAGGGAGATGAAAGGTCCGGGAGGGCTCCCTCCAAAGGGAATGTTGGAAAAGCTCACGAGAAGGGTTCCTTTATTAGTGTAGCAAAAAGGCATTAGCCTTTCCATGGCGGTGGGCCTACAGGCCCCGTCCGTGAAAGAGGAAAACAGTCATGTGAAAATGAGAAACACAAGAAGTGCGTGTGTGGGGGGGGAAGCTGGTATGTCTCATTTATTTCTGCTGTAGTGACCATGAAATAAATCCCCCAGCGTGAGAGATGTCATAGTCAAATGGGCGTTATGACTGCTGTTTGATCAGATCCGCATAAACATCCATGCGCCTCTGTAACCAAGCGTTCTTTTAACCTCACTCCCACCTGGGGCAGGGCTTACGTCCTCTAATGCTCTTTCTGGATCCAGTACGCAGCGGACATGCCAGTTCCAGATATAAAGATCCATGGCACAAATGGGGTTCACCTTAAAGTGGCCTCTTCCAGCAAATCAAGCCTTTCAGTTTAGTTGCGAGCCCAGTGACAGTGATAGACAAGAGATCTACGTGCAGTAACATGCCTAGGAATCCCAGGGAACTCACTGTCCTGCCCTGCTGCAGAGTTCAGGTGGAACCTTGCGATTTTCCCTCCCGAATTCCAAGGAAGGCAGAGTGCATTGCAGAGCAACCATGCAAGGGGTGAAGCTCTGGCCCCTTTGAAGGCAACAGCAGAACTCCCATTGACTTCAATGGGGCCAAAATTTTACTCTGCCGAACCTTTTCTCTGAATGTTTCTTGTCCTGCTATCGCCACAACCACTTTCTGTTTCATGTCAATAACAACAACATGGACTTTTATAGCTGAGTGAATTTGCTACACTCCCTGATGGTCAGAAGAACTTAAATACAAAGGCTCTGATCCTGCAATGAACTTCTACAGGGTATATCTACCCTGCCATTAAAAAAAAAAACACGTGGCAACCACATCTCAGAACCTGGGGCAATTGATTCGGGCTCATGGGGCTCAAAAATCACAGTGTCGCCGTCCGGGCTTGGGCGGGAGCCTGGGCTTTCAGACCCAGCCCCCTCGCGAGCTTTCAGATCCCATGAGCCTGAATCAATGGACCTGGGTTCTGAGTTGTGGTGCCACGGTTATTTTTATGGCAACTGCACCAGTGCCACGGCTCTTTCATTGCAGTGTAGGCATGCCCTAAGTGACTTTCCCAAGGCCAGACAGGAAGCCTCTGGCAGGGCAGGATTGAACTCATCTAGCACCTTAACCATGGGGCGAAACATCCTCTCTGTTACCAGAACCGGGATCACTGGTGCATTTTATGTTCCTCTCCCTTTACTGATTTTGTCTCCATATTCATTTTCACTTGTGTGTGTGGTGAAGAGGTGGGTTATTTCCTTCTTTTTTCTCCCCCACCCACCAATACAAACATTTTCTCTGGCCCTCCCCCTCCAAACAGACCAAGAACACCTTGATTCATGGAAAGCGGCTGCATTATGTGAGGATAATTTTGCTGTCTATGCTTCCTCCCTACTTGGCTCTCGCTCAGGCTGTGTTGTGATGCGTTCTGTGGAAAGCATTCAAATCATTATTAGCACAAGCCGGCAAAACAAACATGGTTTGAACTTTGACCCACAGTGCTGCCACTGCTGAATGCATCCCATCGTTTCAGAAGGTGCAGATCTTTGTTTCGTCTAACCGTAGCTGGAAAGAGGTATTTGCTGATTATCGATTATTTGAATTAAATAGGCTCCATTGTGCTGTGTGCTGCATGTACACACTGCAAGAAACAGCCCCTGCTCCCAAGGCCTTTCGATCTTGAGTGGAGAAGAGTGGTGTTCTAATTGCAATATTGCACACTGGGAAGTCACGTGCAGAGAGTTCAAGTGACTTGCCCAAGGTTATGCAGGAAGCCTGTAGTAAAGTTGGGAGTGGAACCCAGATTACTTGAGTTCCATTCACCTTCTGACTCTGCACTACTCTGCTGAGCTGGGCCGAACTGGGTTACCCTGGAAGATTTTTGCAGCTGCGACTCTCTCTAGGTCTGTCTACACTGCAATGTAAGCCCAGGGTTAGTAGAACTTGTGTTACCAAACTCTGAGTTTGTTAACCCCAGGTTAGGAATTCTTGAACCCTGGGTCCCAACCTGGGTCTTCACATCTACACTGCATTATGTGGGCCCGAGTCCAGCCACCCTATCCCTGTCTTCCTAGCGCCCTCCCAAAAATGTGGCCACGCTCGCCCTTTGTTCATAGTCAATTTTCTCACACTGCACTATCCATTATCCACCATTCACTATCCACTATCTTGACTGTCCAGAGGGCAAAGAAAGTTGGCTCGTGGGATACTTTTGGAGGACTCCCAGAGCATGAGTCCAGTGCGGCTGTGTTTATACTGCAAAGCAGTAGGGTCTCAGCTTGATTTAGGCTTGGACCCTCCAGCCCTGTGGGGTTCTGGGACCATGGGTCCGAGCCCTGGGTTCTTGCAATTTGTGTAGACAGAAGGGAGGTTGGGCTTGAGTCTGAGTTCGAACCTTGGGCTTACATTGCAGTGTAGGACATACCTTCTCATTCTTGGTTGTACAGTACCTAACACCATGGAGGCCTGATTTCTGCTGGAGCTGCCAGGGGCTACTGTCATGCAAACATCAGAACAAACAATGTGACTCTAAAAGTATGCTTGAGGAGGCATTGCACAGAGAAAGGAACAATGGTTCAGGAAACCAGGCAATCAGTCACTACACGGGCTTACTGGGAGCACCTCTTTTCACTACCGTTTGTTGTTCCATGCCAAAACCTATTCTCTGCACCAGGCTTGAGGACATGGATTCAACTCCAGAGGGCTCAGAGGGGAGAGGGGGAGAAGAGACATTTCTTCCTCTCCCTGGCTGGGAAGTGGACTGCAAGAACAGACTCGGTACCTTCTGTCCTGTCCACCTTCTTTGCTGGGTAGGAGTAGCAGATGGATGTGCCTCATAGCTTGCTTCCCAGAGCCTAGCTCTGTGATGTAAGAGGGATGAGGATCCTGCCGGGGCTCCTGGCACACTGCCACCTCTTTGCACAGGCACTGCCCCCTTTTGGCAGATTTCATGGCCCTCCCAGGAGGATGGCACAGACAGGATTTGCCTCTAAGAAAGAAAGAAGAGCATCTTTCCTTGCACTCTCTAGAACGTTACTTGTAGCCGTTACCAACTCCTGCTTCCGGGTGTAAGCTGCTCTCCAGCTCTGGAAGAACGTGTCCCCAGTGGGGTATATTGCACAGACAGGTGGGTTGGGGATACTTTGTGCTTCCTTTGAGGCACCTGGCACCCGGCCCAATCAGAGAGAGGATAATGGATTAGATGGACCTTAGCTCTTTTCTTATGTAAAGCGGCCAGGGCGGAGCTTGCAGCCCTGTTTTAGTGAACTCTCCAAGGAGTACATTTATTAAACACTTCTATTTAAATTAAAAAATGTAAACGTGATGCCAGAATGATGGATGATATATAAATGCCTAGGTACAGAATTTTTATAAATGGTACAAATGTCAAATAGTCTGTTGATTTATTTACCCCTCCGGAAACGTATTTTCGTTGTCAACAATATCCCAATTCCATCCACTTTGGATGAGTCTTATGGTTAAGACATTGGACTAGACTCAGGAGACCTGCGTTGAATTCCAGGCTGACACTGGCCTCCTCTGTGACGTTAGATATAATTTTTTTTTGTTTTCCATCTTTAAAATCTAGATAGTCATAGATTTTTCTGTCTTCTCTATTGAGACGCTCTCCAGGGGAAAGAGTGTTTCCTACAATGTGTATGTACAGAGCCTAGCATACTGGAACCCTGAACTTGGTACATTCCTCGCTTTTTTCAAAGCTGTCATTCTCATATGCCTTGCCAATGGAAACGAGCAATTATGGTCCAAAATAAGGGAGAAAAAACATGACAGTGCCTCCCTCTTTTCTTCAAAATTTTGACATGGGAAAATTTTGAATATCTGAAAAAGGCTGTCTGGGCTCCATAGCTGATCTGAAACAGGATAAAAATTTCAGATTGGCATGAAAGTTTCATTGGCATTTCCCCAGATTATTATTTTATTTATTTATTGTATTTTGAAATTTCCTTGAAATTTGAAAAAAAATAAAAATCAGAGCAGTTCTACTGGTCAGTGGGTGAGAAATCTGTCATCTTTATTCCGAGTGCAGATCTACAGTAAGAAAAAACGATATTGAGTAAGCAGCTAACGACATACAATCTGTGATGGGACTGAGCCACTGGGCAAAATTCAACACAATTCCACTGACTTCCATAGGATATGAGAGCAGGCACCAGGGCTCAGGTTTTCAGGTATTGCTCCTCTCAGCACTGCAAGGCCTACGTGAGTTATATGGCTCAGTCTCATTTTTAAAAGCGACTTAGGCACTTAGCAACCTAAGTGTCACTGAAAGTCAATAGGACTTAGGCTCCCTAAGTCACTTTTGAAAAATGAGACTTAGGTGTCTAAATCAGGTAGGCCTTGCAACGCTAAGCAAAGCAATGCCTAAATACCTTTAAAAATCTGGGCCCAGACGTATCCTTTTGACTTGGGGCAGTGCTGGCTTTCAGAAACGGTTGCCACTGAGCCACAGTCATTGTGTGACGGGCCATTGGTTTAAATGTTTATCCCCTTTGTAAGTCATTCTTCCTCAGCAGAGGAGATGCATTTTTTGTTTTCCCGTCTTCACAGCATCAGTGAGACCAGTGAGGAGATCTGGGTGAACGCTTAATGGAAAGGAATTTTTAGATGAATTTCGCTTTTCCTTTGTTTGTGAATTATGCAAAAGGATTTTGATTTTTGCAGATTTGGGGTCACTTTCCAAAGGGCCAAAGTCATTTTTGAAAATGGAATTTAGGTGCCTTTGAAAATTTTGCCCTTGATCTTTATTCAGCGCTGTCTGCTTAACATTTTATGCAAATGTATTCCACCCTATAGCTTGTTCTCCAACTCTTCTGTTTGACAATGTGCTAGTGGTTATTCCTGGTAAGTGATTATTTGCCAAAGTCTTGTGCTATTGTGTCTCTTCCTGGACGGAAACTTTTATAAACAGGAGAAAGGAAATCAAAGGCATATTCAAGAAAGCCACATTTGTATTTCCAGCACAGCCTTTGGGCAAACACGCTCTCCCACAAATACTCCTGAGCCTTTCCCTTTTGGAAACCATTCTTGTCCCATTAAAAATTGTTCACACAAATATTCATGAAAAGCAAATATAAAACTCTGGCCACACCACTGATGCAGAGTTCCTTTTTTCCAAATGGACGTGCAGGGGGACCTTCTTGAGCATTTAATTTTTTGCCTTTGTCTGTGATCATGTGTGTGTAAGTAGAGCGGGTTGGAAAAAAGGGGAGAAAAATTGTGAATTTTAAGGAAAATTTTCCAGATTTGTGTTGACATTTTGACCAGCTCTATCACTGGTGGAAAAACATGGGAAATTTTCACGGAAGTCTCATTGACATATTGCCCCCCCCGCTTTTCTTTTGTGAATTTCAAAATTTGAAATTTCATTAACATTTTGAAATGCTACCAGCTCTAGGAATAAGACTTTGATCTCTGGCTGGCTCTCAGCTGTCAACATTTATGTAACTGCCTCTTCTTGATTTTTATAGCTCAGCTCTACTATATAAAGGAGGGGTGACACCCGGATAGTTTGCAACCGCTGTATGTTGTTGTAGCGGGCGGCTGCCCCACTCTGATAGGCAGGGGTTAAAAGCAGCCAAGCTAGGCGGATTGGGGAAGCAGCCACAGGTGTGGCCAGCTCAGTCAGGGCCCAGCTGGCCCTGGTAAGAGGGCTGTGGCCCAGGAGCTGAGGAGTCTCACTCTAGCCCTGGAGTAGGAAGGGCCTGGCTGCCTGGGAGCAAGGTACCTGAAGCACAGCAGTGCTGGGAAAGGGCAAAGGGAGCTCCAGCCTGGCAAACCCCCAGGCCGTGGGCCTTGTTGAAGGCCTACAAAGAGGTCCTGGGGCTACAGAGGTGCAGCCCAGGGATAGGCAAAGGCAGCAGGTCCTACCCCCTTGCTGATGATGGGTGGCCATGACAGACTGCAGTCTGCCCCAGGGAGCGGGGGATAGATGAGGACTGGCAGTAGCCACTGAGGCAAGGTGGGGATAGAGGGTTGGGGGTTCCCCTGAGAGGGGAGAGCCAGACTAAGGGGGTGCTGCTGGGGGCAGAACCCTGAGGAAAGGGGCACTGGGGTCCAAGAGAGACACAGGGCCTGACGCAGGTGAGACACCCGCCAGCAGGGGGCGCTCCGAAGGCTGAAAAGAGCTAATTCCCAAAATGACCAGCAGGAGGCCCCACAACAGCGAGTCTCAACTTCGCTACAGTTGTATAACCCACCAGGCTAAATTATTGCTTTCAGTGGGACAGCTCCCTGCTTCTTTGCTGAATTGACTGTCCTGGGCTGTATAATTTAGTGTTGTTGTGATAGGAGTTTTACCTGCATTTGCCCTTTGTTGTTCTCTATTTGCTAAGAACACAAATTAGAATTTATTTGAATGGGGGGGAGGTAAAAAGGCAAATTATTAATTAACTTCATCATAAAGGAGGAGTTGGGGGTTAAACTTGGGCTGGACACAGGTTTCTCAATAAGCCCTTGGATTTTAGTGGCATCGAGGAGCTGCAGTAACCCCAGCACAGTGGCTTTAATCAAGCTTGGTGCTGTTTGGGGGAAAGTCTTAACTTATGTTGGCCTGAAATTACAGAATAATACTTCAGCTTGCAATCTGCTACGGCCAGGTGGAAATTTTCTTATCAGCAGACACACCCACAAGCTTGGACTTCAGACTCGAGAGGCAGCAGGGGGATATCGCCTCGTGCCATCACTCAGCCTCCGAGCAGGTCTGTTACAGGCTCTCAGGGAACCGGGTATATTCTCCAAGGATGAGAACCTGTCTGGATGGGGAACAGGTGGCGATGGGTTCGGGATTATTAAAGCATTGGCCCTGTCCCTGCTGTCACTGGCTGTGTGTGTGTGTGTGTGTGTGTGTGTGTGTGTGTGTGTGCGCTGCATTTTTACCCTCTTGGGACCTGAGCGGGGAGTAACTGCGACCGAGTGTGTAAATCATATCTCTTTCCTGGGGCAGAGCAGTGAAGCACTGGCTAGCTCTCAGCATATGTCTACACAGCAAAAACCCTGCCCCTCGGGGCAGCGAGTCACCGAGTCCGGGTCAGCTGATTCGGGCTCACTGCGGGGCTAAAAAGAGCAACGTAAATGTCCAGGCCTGGGTGGAGCCTGCGGGGTCACAGTCGGAAGGCCGTGTAGTTGTAGCCATGTTGGATATTGGAGAGACAAGGTGGGTGAGGTAATATCTTTTATTGGCTTTTATCTTTTAATATCTTTTCATAAAGGATATTACCATACCCACCTTGTCGCTCGAATAGTCAGAAGGCTACAGGTTTTATCAGTGGTGTTTTCTTCAGGCCACCCTTTCCAGAACATCAGTTTTGCACCTGCTGTTTTACACTTGCAAGGCTGGGAAGTTCAATCAGGTAAGGATGCAAAAGGCAGGATTGAGACATCAAACTTCCTGATTAGCAGGTGGAGAGAATATCTGTACTCACATATTGGGAAATTATACATCTGAATTCTAAATCTGGACCCAGGAAGTGCTATATACACATAGGAACAGATTTTCAAAAGAGCACCGTTCCTATTTAGGCACCTCATCAAGGAACCGGATTTTCGAATGTGTTCATCTCCCATTGAAAATAAAGGGACTGCAGAAATTCTGGCTCGTATGTAGAGTTGGTTGGTTCCCACAAGAAATTTTGACATTTACGTTCTTTGTCCTAAATTGGCAAGAAAAAGTCAAAATATTAAAAATTTTAATAGGACGAAAAGTTCCCAAATATTTTGAATCAAATGTCCACAAAATTCATCACTTTTGATTGAAACAAAATGCATCAGCGCTTGAATCATTTCAGTTTGAACCAAAACATCTGGTTTGGCCCAGACCCTTTGAAATGATACATTACATTTGAATCAGCATTTCAACACAAAAGGTTTAATTTCTAAACGCCACTTGGGAAAATCAAGACATTTTGTCAACATTGGCATTTTTCGGTGGCAAACCTGGGTTGGAATAAAACCACATTTTCGGATCATCAAGTTTTTTCTTTGAAAATTTTCAGCCAGCTCCACCCGTAAGAATGATTATCCTAGTTATTATTATGTATGGGGGGAGGGATAGCTCAGTGGTTTGAGCATTGGCCTGCTAAATCCCGGGTTATGAGTTCAATCCTTGAGGGGGCCATTTAAGGATCTGGGGCAAAAATCTGTCAGGGATGGTACTTGGTCCTGCTGTGAAGGCAGGGGACAGGACTCAATGACCTTTCAAGGTCCCTTTCAGCTCTATGAGATCTGTATATCTCCAAATTACACTGACTCCAGTAAGGAGACAGTGCTTGAGCCCCCCAAACTATCAAGCAAACATGGTAAGTAAATGCTGTTCTTCTGGCCTAGGGACTCAACGGACTGGTTCTGTTCTGAGCTTTACCACTGTGATGCTGGGCAAGTCACTTCCCCTTTCTGTGCCTTAGTTTTCTCATTTGTAAAAATGGGGACAAAGATACTGACCTGCCTTGCAAAATGCTTGAGATCTACCGGTGGAAAGTGCTCTATAAGAGCTAGGTCTTGCAATCCATAGTTACATGAGGGTAACTGATAAGTATTTGGCACTCCAAATTTCCTTCTCTGACTGTGTGTACGTCATTGGTTTTGTTAGGTTTATGAGTTTGTTTGCTCCATTGTGGAAAAGAAAAAACAGTATCAGACTGTATAGAATAGATTTGTTTAATTATCACGCTGATTGGTTGGGCTACATTTATTTCCCACAAATGGATTAAGTCAGTTGCAGAGCAATACGTTCAATGCCTTTCCATTTTCATGAGTACAAGGCCTATTTATTGTGTGCTGGAATAGCTGTATGTGCAATGTACTATGCAACTGTCCAGGGGTGTAATCTGGTTTCATACTGTAACTGCAGGACTTTCTTTGGGCTAGATGGCACCTTTCTGCACAGCCCTGACAAAGAGATGGTGTGTAGGCCGCCTGGCCCCAGGAGAAATTGTGACTTGGTGACTCCCAGTGCCTCCTGCATTCACTCCAGAGGAGCAATAATGTGCTCTGAATTTACACCAAGCAGCAGATTACGACACCAGCGAGGATGGGATGGGAGCCAAGGTTCCATTTCCCTCCCCTCTTTGTCCTGATCGAGGGCATAGAGTAAGCATGCACCCTGCGGCTGCTTACACCAATGCACCTGGATCCAAAGTCCTGGTAACCCACGCAGAGAGTGAGGGTGAGTGCTTGCTAAATTTCACCTCCCAAATTTGTAGATGACCAAAGATCCGGGAATATCTTCACAGAGGCTGAGCATCTCCATGGGCCTCCATATATCTCTCTTGCATCAGTAGTAATGTTGTTCAGTGCCCTGCTAGAACCCAGTCCCACTAGAAATCACAGTCACAAAGGGGAAGTTACTGTTGCTTCAACCAGCAGTAAAATCAGGATAGAATTCTGCTCTAAAATCCACCTGGACCTTATAGGACATACCAGACAGAGCCGCTATCCCCAGCTCTGGCCTCCAACCAGACATGCAGAAGACCATTTGCAGCACCTGGGTTCTAGGGAAGAAAATACAGAAGAACCATAGTTTTTGCCTATTCTTTACTGGTTTGAACCTTAATATGCCTCATTTTGAGTAGAGCTGGAGGAAAATTTTTGGCCACAACTTTTTTTGGCTAAAAATGCTGATTCGGTGACACTGAAACATTTAACAATTCAGCAAAACCCACAAAAATTCACTAATGTCAAATTCCCCCCCAAAAATATTCAGAAAAAGTTGAAACATTTTATTTTGACATATTCTAAATGAAATGTTTTGATTTTTCTGGTTTCCAAAGGACTTTTCATTTAGAAGCTTCCCTAATTTACAACAAACATATGAAACGTGCCATTGTAGGTCAAACAAAACATTTTGTTGGACCTCAGATGAAATTCAAATTTGACTGAAAATTTGCTTTGATTTGCTGAAAATTTTAAGCAATTTGTTTTTGATTTGACCTGAAACTTTTTTTCTATTTTTTCAGACTTGTCAGCGACCCAAAAAAATCTGCTATTTGCACAGCTACAATTCTGAGTCCTGTGCACGCTGCAGCAAGCAGTAGTAGGTGACTCACTGATTTTAAAAACTCCTTCTAATCTGATTGGGCCCAATTCTGATTCCATTATGCCGAGTGGAACCTTACTCCATGAGTGAGCCCGTGCAGTCAGTCGAGGAGTCAGGCACTACTTAGACTGAGTAAAGAGCAGAATCTGCCCCACTGTACGTAGGCATTTAAGTCTTTTTAGATTTAATCCAGAAGAAATTATTTGCCTTGCTTTGGAGAACAATATTTAAACTACATGTACAGTCCTGTCATATGACCATTATACAAAATATTTTATCGACTGCACAAAAAAAAGAGTACTTATTGTTCTAGGCTGGAGTTTTCAGTGCGGTACCCAACTTGCATCGAAATTCGTTCCTAACTCCATTTTCCTCCTTTGAAAATTTCAAGGCTAATAATTAGGCGAAAAGTTTCCTTCTTCATGCAGTATGCCATAGCCAGACATAATACCACGTGCATTTTGCATTGCATTCAGGGAGAGGCAGATCACTCTTCTGTTTGCACTGCGTTTAGCTATTATCAATATTTATATAGTAATTCAGAGGCTAATAAATGAATCAAATTCAGCTCTAAATAGCATCAAGTTGCCCAATTTTTTAGTGCTTTACATCAGAAACAGAAATGGCTCCTGCAGTGAGTGTTGGAGTCATTGGAGCAGCAGCATCTTCATTGCATGTCCTCAAGCAGTTTCTTTTGCAGCTCCAAATAGTAGGCAATAGGAAGTCCTGAATGCATTGTCACTGGACGGAGACTTCCCTGCTTTGTTTCAGGGCATTGTGTTTTCTGTGGCTGAAAGTATCTGAATTATTTTCCCAACAATAAACCTTCTTTTTAGGCTGGCTCCACCTCTGTGTGAGGTGCACAGACAAGCTGATTACAGTGATGAAGGAGAGGAGATATAAGGGTATTTTGTATGAGTTTTAGTTTCTAGTTCATAGCCTTGCTCCCTCTTTCTAGGCTGAAGGGTAAATGATCGTCCCTAAAAATCTACCTACAGCCTAGTGAATTTATCTAGGACTCGGTTTAGATTAATAGATTTTTAAGGCTAGAAGAGACCATCTAGTCTGGCCTCCTGTATAAGAGATTCAACCAGTAACCCCTGTATTTAACTCAATAACTTGTGTTTGAATAAAGCATCTATTCCTCTCTTCCGGAGCACATCTAGCCTTGATCTGAAGACCTTAAGAGAGGGAGAACCCACCACTTCCCCTGGTAGTTTGTTCCAATGGTTCTCATCCTCAGTGTTAAACACGAGTGCTTTATTTCTAGGTGCAGAAGGATTAGATTTCTATTGGTAAATGTTGATTTCAGGGCCACCCGGGGGGGAGGGGGGGCCAGTGGGGCAATTTGCCTCAGGCCCCGGGCCCCACAGGGGCCCCACGAGAATATAGTATTCTTTAGTATTGCAACTTTTTTTTTTATGGAAGGAGCCCCTGAAATTGCTTTGCCCCAGGTCCCCTAAATCCTCTGGGCGGCCCTGGTTAATTTCACCATACACACGCAAACTGACAAATATATTTCCATCGACAGGAATCAAAATTTACAAAGTAAGAAAAATGCTGCTTGAGAACTGATTAGAGATTCATGTAAGGATATTTACTTTGTATATTTGGACATGTGATGTTGACAATATGTGTTTTAACAGTTTAAATTTTGAATGTCAGTGTCTACTTTCAATAAATTATTGTCTGATCTTCCTATTGTCTACCCCCCATAATTTCCCACAACTATGAAAATTTAAATTGATAAAAAAAGAAAAAAATGCTTAAACACCGTATTTTTGTGCCACTGGGATCATTTAAATGGATACAAATCACTTAAAAATAAACATCAATATCATCTGTCAAAATAATAAAAGTGGAATTCTGCCAACCCAACTTATTGCTCATTTGAATTTTTCTGGCTTTACCGTCCAGCCATGGGTTCTTGATATGCCTTTCTGTGCTAGAATAAAAGCCCTTTAGTACCCAGTATTTTCTCTTTGTGCAGGTATTTGTATACCAAAAATCAAGTCACCCCATCATCAAGTCATTCCTTTTGACAAGCTAAACAGATTGAACTTCTTCTGTCTCTGACGGCCGGGCATTCTCTCCAGCCCTCACATCATTTTTGTGGCTCTTAGCCCTCTCCAATTTTTCAACACTATTTAAAAAAAGACACACACCAGAACTGGATGCAGCAATCCTGTATCGGTACCTGAGGCTTTTAGGGCCTGATCCAAAGCCTGCCGAAGTCAATAAGATTCTTTTCATTGACTGCAATGGGTTCTGGATCGGACCCATAGGAGGCAGCTGCACCACCTCCGTGAGAGCATGAGGAGACATCCTGCCTCAGAGAAGCAAGATCCCACCTGCTGCACCTGACCAGCTGGAGCAGCACTGCCTCCCCAGTGCGAGTGGCCAGTGCGGTGGCGGGAGGAGGGACATGACCTCACTTCCTTCCTGCCTTTCTCTGCCCTCTTTGTGGTGTCTTGTGCCCCAGAGCATTGTGGAAGGGGAAAAGTCCTGTGGTTAGGAGTGTGCAGCTGGTCCAAGGGGGTCAGGCTCCGAGCTCCATCCCAGCCCTGAGAAGTGATAGATCAGAGTGCACTGCTCTCCCTGCCTGGCAGAACGCTCTGTCCTGTTCATCATGTAACAGCTGATTTGTCCTTATTTGGTTAGGCTGCCTCCCATGACCTGACTTTAAAATCCCAGGAATTGTCTGGGTCTTTTTTTAATTAAAAGTAAATAAATACGTAAATACGCCCACACCTGTTTACAGAGCCTAGCTCATTCAGGGCCAACTCGTGGCCCATCTTTGCCTGGCAGTACAGGACACGGAAGCACAGGTCCAGAATGTCCCTGCCTCTTGCAGCAGTGCATAGAGATCGTGCACCAGGGATTCAGAGAAAGGTGAGGTTTCAGTCGGTACATCTCCACGGCTTTGTAAGCCTGGGTCTGCAGGGTCTGGGCTCGTGGACTCCGTGTTTCCACCCTGCATTGTAAACCTGAGTTTACAGTTGCTGGACCTGGGTCTCAGAGCTGTGCTACCATGTCTATGCTGCACTGTGCAGACCTTCTGACTCAGGTTTGTGGCTTGACTTGTGTCCACCCTGCAAAGGGACAAGCTTGGACATACGTCACAGCAGGACTCGGGCTACGACCACCTAGGGAGGCGGGTGGGCTTCAAAGCCCAGGCTCCAGCCCAAACCACAATGTCTACCCAGCTATTTTTAGCACCATACTGCAAGCCTCGTGAGGCCAAGTCTGTTGACCTGGGCTCTGAGACTCGCTGCCGCTACTGTGTATGCCACAGTGAGGGAAAATGCCACCACTTCGTCCTTAAAGATCGGAGTGCTGCAATGATATTTCCCATCTATTTTAAAAAGAAAAACAATATTCAGTATAACACAAATGAAAGGACTCTCTCTAGCACCCATTCCAATATAGCTGCCTGCTGCCCCAAAGTTAAAATTGACAGTAATGCAACTGATGCTTGAGCTGGAACAATGGTCTTGTGGTTAAGGTTCTACCTTGGGACTCCTGAGATCTGTGAATTTTTGTTTCAAAGAGCCTGAAATGGAGCATTTTGATAACATCAAAACAAAACACATTCATTTTTCATTTTGAAATGACTGCAAAATAATTCTTTTTTTAAATATTGACTATTTAAAAAAAAAGTTTTAAGATGTCAAAATTGGAAGAAAATGTTTCAAATTGATCTCAATCAGGGGCGGCTCCAGGCCCCAGCACGCCAAGCGTGTGCTTGGGGCGGCATGCCGCGGGGGGGCGATCTGCCAGTTGCCGGGAGGGCGGCAGGCGGCTCCGGTGGACCTCCCGCAGGCATGCCTGCGGAGGGTCCACTGGTCCTGCGGCTTCGGTGGAGCATCTGCAGGCACGTCTGCGGGAGGTCCACCGGAGCCGCAGGACTGGCAACCGGCAGAGCGCCCCCCGCGGCGTGCCGCCGTGCTTGGGGCGGCGAAATGGCTAGAGCTGCCCCTGATCTCAATGAAACATTTCGACCAACCGGAAATGGATTCTCCCCCCACCCAAATTTTGTTTCATGGGAAATTTTTGAATTTTTTGCTTTTGCTCTGTTTTGGAAGAGAAAAAAAACATTAAAAATGGCAGCATTTCCCACAACATGGAAAACCCAATTCCTGCCCACCTCTAACAGGAATATCTTGGCTACTCTCAGATGGCCTTGGTGTCAAGAATATATCGTGAGACAGATTCTCAGGTCTAGATGACTTCACATAAAATTGTCAAAAGCACCTAAGTCCCATTGTAAGTGTAATGGGATGTAGGCTCCTAAATCACTTACATGCTTTTGAAAATTTTACCTCAAAAAGCTTTAGATGCCATCAAATGACCTTTAAAATCCAAAGAATTCTTTGACTGATAGGTCTGAAATGACACGTAAATGATTTTCCTCTTTGATCTAAAGGAACATGGCATAACAAGCAAAGGGCCCCACCATGAACTCCTCATACACCACTACTTTGGGTGTACAAGGGATGTGGACACAGGCTCTCCATGTGTCATTAACAAAGCTACAATAATGAGCTTAGCTGCCTGAAATCTTTTGAGCACAGTCCTAGTGGCCTCACTGCCAAGAACGCATTTTAGTTTTTTTAAGGTAAAAACGGGAGGAACAAAACTCCTCCCTAGCTATGGGAGAAGTAGCACTGAAATCTATCTGTACCTTGCTATGCCAGCAGTCTCACTGGATCAGTACTCGAGCAGTAACAGATCACCTAGCAGCAAGAGTACCGGTGGCTGAACTGGGCCGAAAGAGCTTGTGGATTGTTTAATCACTCCTTAGTTTTGCACTTATTTTACTTACTTTCTCTAACTGCAGACACACAAAGGAAGAACTCACATGTGCCAAGAAGACTGAGTGGAACCTGGTAATAGGCTTCAAATATGTTAAGAGCTGTTATAAAGAGGACAGTGATCAATTGTCCTCCATGTCCACTGAAGGTAGGACGAGAAGTAATGAGCTTAATCTGCAGCCAGGGAGATTTAGGTTAGATGTTAGGAAAAACTTTCTAACTGTAAGGGTCGTTAAGACTGGAATAGGCTTCCAAGGGAGATTGTGGAATCTCCATCGTTGGAGTTTTTTTTAGGGACAGGCTGGACAAGCACCTGTCAGGGATAGTCTAGGTTTATTTGGTCCTGCCTCACCGCAATGGGCTGGACCTGATGACTTCCCAAAGTCTCTTCCAACCCTACATTTCTCTGATTCGGTGTAGCACTCAAATATGGTTATGTCAAATCTGAACTGAAAATAGCTGCAGAGGAAAACGCTACCTTCTGTACATGCTCTTTATCTGGAACAAACATTACTGCTGTGTACACATGCTTTATTATTTATTTATTGGTATTACTGAAGCATGTAGGAGCCCTAGCTGTGGACCAGGACCCCATTGTGCTAGGCACTGTACAAGCCCAGAACAAAACGACAGCCCGTACTTTAAATGCACTGCGAATACTATTTTAATTGCAGCTGCTCTCAAAAGAGCACACCCCTTTATTGTTTGTTTTCTCACATTGGTTTAGTGGTCTTGTCATTTCTTAAGCATATTGGTAGCTAATATAATACAAAATTTTGTCATCTGCAGAGACAGTAGAATGCCTTGAGTACAGCAGCTTAAAAATTCCATGAAATATCCAAATTTTACATTTTTCAGTCAACATTTCAAATTCTGATTGAAAAAATGTGTTGACAATATTTTTGCAAATCTCTCTCTGCACCACATTTTTGGAGCAGATCTAGTCTTGGGAAAGACGCCAATGAAGTTTTGCCTGAGTCTGCGTCAAAGATCAATGCCCAGATCCACAAAGGTATTTAGGTGCACGGCTCCCATTGATTTCAGTCAGGCA
This sequence comes from Mauremys mutica, assembly GCF_020497125.1. Taxonomy (NCBI): domain Eukaryota; kingdom Metazoa; phylum Chordata; order Testudines; family Geoemydidae; genus Mauremys; species Mauremys mutica. Next base: position 207,016,020 of record NC_059074.1, on the reverse strand, counting down.
CAGAAACACTTTTGGGGATCTCGGTGAAGTACCTAGAAGTTTCACTGTGATTCTTATTTAGGCTCCCCCAAATCCTGTTTGCACAGCACCTTGATTAAAGCCTGGAGACCTCCCTACTCTTTTGGGCTGCTCAGCTGGGGTTTGCCATACAAAACTGCAATGGATACCTGCATCTTATTTGCTAAGACAGAAAAAGCAGAACTGCCCACTTGGGCTCTGATGTTAGGATGTCAGAGAAGAAAAACTGACCATGATCTCATTTTAAAATCTCCTTTAGTCTCACACACCAGAGCTTGAGTGGACAACCCAACCTAAACTGTTTTGCAACTAAGCACTCAAATAAAAACCAAGGGCCTAATTCTCATTTACCCCAATTCCTGTACAACACTCTGGCAATGTAAAGAAGCCTTCCAGAAAGTCTAAAAGGAGACTTTTGTGTGTGAAAGAGAATCTGGCCCTGAATTCATTTCAGTTGTGTCTCTTCACTGTGTTTGTCCTTTTGTGTCCACTGTCTGTGTATATTCTAGTGAATGAGCTTACTGACAGGAATAGCTGTGGGAACAACAGATCATAAGCACAGAAATCAGGAGTTTTAACTTTGTAAATGGGAAGTTTTTGAAACTTGTGCCTAAGTGTTACATTCATTCAGTCGGGGAGGAGGAACAATATCATTTGGCCAGTGAGGCCAATCAAACTGAACCAACACTGCTCCAATTCTGAATTTCAGAAACCAAGTACTCAAAAACAAAGCTAGCAAAGAGTCTGCCACCAAAGATGTGTTTAGTAAGGGTAAGACTGTGCTATTTAAGTACAGCCCAGAAAGTAAGGAGAGATGTGGATCTGCAGAACCCTGTGAGGAGCACCAGAACATATTTTGTTTCCAGGAGTGCAGCCTCTGCACAAATGCTGCTGCTGCTGCTAGCCCCACCTTGTCTCTGACCTTCCTTGCTCTATTATTAATTATTATTTATAATTTGTATTACAGTAGCAATAAGAGGTTCAGGACTGCATTGTGCTAGGTGCTGTACAAAACACATACTAAGGCTCGGTCCCAGTCACAGAGAACTTACAGTCTAAACAGATGTAGCAAAGTGGGGGGACCTAGGGTGACCAGACAGCAAATGTGAAAAATGGAGACGGGGTGGGGGGAGTAATAGGAGCCTGTATAATAAAAAGACCTCAAAATCGGGATTGTCCCTATAAAAATCGGGACATCTGGTCACTCTAGGGAAACCGTCACAAAGAGGTGAAATGACTTACCCACCATTACTTAGCAGGTCAGTGGGAGAAGGGGAAAATACAACACAGATCTCCTGATTCCCAGCCCAGTGCTCTGTCCCCTAGGCCACCTTTCCTCTCCACATTCAGCAGGCTGCTCTGTGTGTCGCCCAGGGGAATCAGAACGGAGCAGGCCCTGGGCTCTCCTGAGTGCAGGGGCTGGAATTCTGCAGGGGCTGGATTTTCAGACTAAGAAAAAACATGAAGCTCCTTGTGTCTTTCCCCATTGGGCACACACATGTAGGAGCCAGTCTGAACGATTCAGAACAAGGAATACACTGCAGAAAATTGCAGGCTCTTTGCTGACAAACCAAGAATAGAAAAAGCGGCAAAATTCATCCCAATAAGTTATTTGCTAGGGATTATTTGCTGAACACTAAAATGCATGTGTGTATGTGCACACACACCCAGAGCAGTAATTGACAGTTGCTAGCAAGTACACAGAATTATATTCAGATATTTATTTGTATATCTCCCTGTTCTTGGGTCCCAAGGCAAAAATCGAGATTGGCAATATTTGTTTGCTGTCATTTAGAATTAGGTAACATCACATTTTCTTTTGTCTCAGAGAGAGTATAAAAGAGACCATTAGTTCTGCATAAATAGGATCATAACCACAGCTCGTGTAAATCAGCATAGCAATATTGGTGTCAGAGCTACACCCATTTTGCACCAGTTGAGGATTTGGCCTATCAATGCAATATTTAGAAGAGGAAATGCACGCTCAATTGAAAAGGAAAAAAATAGATTAAAAAAAGTTGAAGCCAGGTGAAATGAAATCTACAGCCTACAGATAGAGCACATGCGGGCAATGAAACAGGGAGCTATGAGTCAATGCGTTCATTAGTACCTGGTTATGACTGCAACTGACCTGATGGCAAATATGAAATATCAAAGCACTTGTCAGCACTCCTGAATGGGACAAAGAAAAGGCGCATTAATGATTAACTCTGCTAAAAGCTCAGGCTTTTGTATTCCCATGGTGCTTGGACTATCTCACTGCCATGTGACATGCTTGGGCCATTTTCTAGCAGATTGGGGAAAGCTAGTGAGCAAACACAGGTGCTTTAGAGCCAGCAGTGCTGTCAGGGACAACCACAAACAACACCAGCTATGCCTGGCTAAATTAGCTCCCGTGTTTGCCTCCATTTTTGCTTCCTGGAGATCTTACTTTCTAAGTCCAATGTCTTTTGCTCTCGTCTTCAACTATTCACACGCAGCGTTTAAAAGAAAATAAAAGGAGCACACAGCCAGTCTTCTTTGAAACAGCAACAACATTTGATGATCAAATGCAAAGACCCAAGTAAACTAATTAAAACTGCTCAGGTCTTTAACTCCAAAAACAAAACCATTTTTCTCAAGTAGAATTATTTCGGTGATCCTAGCCAAACAGAGCGCCAGCAGTGAAAGCACCGTAAACATCTGCAAGATGGAAGCCTGCTACAATCACTCCTTTGGTCTTGATGGCATTTCATAATAGACCCAAAATAGGAAATAATCTCAAAAGGGCTCATCTGGATTCTTCCAAACCTGACAAACACATTAGGATGCTTTTTCTTTTCTTTCTTTCGTTCTCTTTCTTTCTTTTGCTGTCACTTACTGTAAGTTACACTGGGCTATATTGCTGTACAGTGTGACCTCTCTGGCACTGTAGTTCAGAGTCAAGGTCCCTCTAGTGGTATTATTTGTTTTAATTTATTCCTTCCATAGCGCAAATCAGACAGACTTTCTTTTCCTGTTCAAATATTTATATATGTGTATTATTGCACTGTGCTTAAACACATTGCAATCACACTGGAGCAATAAAGAACAGACTATCAGCGTGAGATGATAAAGGTGCTTTGAGTAAACATCAGAAAATGAAATAAAGTTATAAAAAGTGGGCTTGGGACGGTATAACTGTCTACAAATAATCACTGTATCAGCCAGCTGATATTCAAGCAATTAACGACAAAAAGTAAGAAATTGTATCCAAGCTGTGCTATTGAATTTAAATAATGCGTTCTCTTCAACCTTTGAAGGAGAGAATAAACCACCATGCCATTCCCACCATGGGGCTTGCAGCCATTCAGTTTTGTACACCGGCCTAGACTTTGTGGTTGCGTCAACCAGTTAACTCAAGGAAGATGGGCTAAAATAATTCACTGGGTCCGATTGTGTCTTCTGATGTTGCACAGACAATGGCAAGTCGGCTCAGGCCTGGCACTTAACCGTTCTACTCTATATATCTTACCTTTATTTAGGCCAGAATTCTCTCTGTGACTCTCCCAGGAACTCAGCTGGGTAATGGGGAGCTCTCAGAAGAGGAGTTCTGACTAGCTAGCTATGGGGCAGCGGTCTAATGGCTGGAATAGCCTCTGTCGCTCTACCACTTGAGGTGAAAGGATGGAGGATCTGCATAGCAGTGAATCTCTGGCACAACCCCACTGAGCAGAGTCTGCCCATCCACCAAGGGTGTTGAGTACCTGCATGCCGCGTTCTCTTGAGTCTACTCTCCCGTGGGGCCTCATCCAAAAAACAAAGTCAATGGAAAAATTCCCTTTGACTTCAATAGGCTTTGGATCAGGGCTCACGAAGTGGAAGCACACTGCAGAGGTCTGTCCACGCCAAGGTAAGTGGGATGGATCCGGACTTCCCCATTGTCATGTAATACTTCCAGTTTTGTTGAGTGTTCTCTGAATTGCATAGGGAGTAGCTGAAGCTCGTGAGTATAACTGGGAGTGGTGGGGGGATGAACACAGGAAGGCACCTGCCTCCGGAATGAAGCACCCAATATTAGCTAGTAAGAGACTGGATGGGATGGACCAGTAATCTGGCTAATCGCATGCTCCGAGGAGTGATTTAGGGTGAGGTCCATTGTGGAGAAATAGATTTTCATCATGGACTAACTAACATCGTAACATGTGCATCCAACATGGGCTAGCATAGCAATAGGTAGCATCAGCATTAGCAGGCTCGTGGTGCGACTCAGACGCATTTGTTCATAACTCTTTTTTTATTTTTCAGAGGATCCCTCCTCCCATTCTCCAGAAGCCCAGCTGCCCTGTCAACGACAGCCATTTCCAATGTTCCAGTTACAATGACTCTGGTCCAGATCCTGAGAAGTGCCGAGCACCTGTCACTCACACTGATGTTGGTGGGTCAAATCCTAAAGACCTTACTTGGTTCTCACTTGGAGGCCTCACTCATGCAAAAGCCCCAGTGATTTCAATGGGTTTTGAACTGATTAAAAACTCCTCCTCCTCCTGGGATCCATAGATCCCTCACTCCTGCTTGGAAAGTTTTTCATCCACCTCCGCAGCTTTCCCTGACCTCATGGAGGCTGTCTGTGGGGATGACGACCAGCACAGTGGGTGAGCCAAGGGAGAAGCCAACAGCCATGGTCCAGAATTAGGGGAAAATCATGTTTTTGGCCCACATTGGCCCTCAGGAGATTTAAAGTACAAGACAAACAGCTAGAGGCACCTTTGAAAATCAGGTCACTTATTCATGTGCATAAATAAAGACTCAGGAGTAGACCTGGTTGAAGTTTTGTCACTGAAGCATTTTTCAGCAAGAAACAGCTTTTCAACCAAAATAACATTTTTTTTTCCCCCACAGCAAATTTTCCTTTGGGTAGAAATTTTCTATTTTTTCAAGGAAAAATGTTAACTGACATATTTTATTATTGTTATTATACTGAAACCATCTGCAGACACAGTTTTCAGGGAACCACCTGTCTCTTATGAATAGGCCAATATGGCTAAATCTGGAAAGGCCGTGTAAATAAGTCAATACATCAATGAACTGTACCACGGTGTAATGACTTCTTGACAATGAGAGTAATATGACCGGTGAGGTTATCATTGATTTTTCTCTGATAGCAGCATTTTGCTATTAAAATGAATCAGTGTATTATTTATTTCTTCTACTGCTACTAATGAAGAGGCCTAGAGGCCCCAACTGAGATCGGGACTGCACGGTACTAGGTACTACACATGCCCATAATGAGGGACTGTGCCTGGATGTGGGCTCGTGTGTAGGAGCACGCTGCTCTGGTTTAATCTAAGGAGTGAAGTTGAACCGTACCCCTCTTTTTGTAACTCTCATTTCAGTTTAAGGCAGGTGTCAGTTAAACTGAAATAAACCACACGTAAGCAGAAATGAGCGTGTCCGCATGGGTTTGAATTTAAACTAAACCAGTCTACATTCACACCTTAGGTTAAACTGATGGAACTTTCCTTTGTAGGCAAGAGAGACAAGAGGTGGGAGCAGAAACACAGGCACAAAGATGTGAAGGGTCTTGCCCAAGGCTCTGTTACATGTCAGTAGCAGAGGTAGGAACAGAACACAGGTCTGCTGTATGCCATGCCAGTGCCCTATTGTCTGGGCGCTATTATCTCTTTGGCCTCGTCTACACTATGGGGGTAAGTCGACCCAAGTTACACAACTCCAACTAGGTGAATAACGTAGCTGGAGTTGACATAGCTTAGGTCAACTTACTGTGGTGTCTACACCGTGCTGGGTCGATGGGAGACACTCTCCCGTTGACTTACCCTACGCTTCTTGTTTCAGTGCGGTACTGGAGTCGATGGAAGAGCAATCTGCGGTCAATTTAGTGGGTCTAAGACCTGCTAAATCGATCCCCGGTGCATCAATCGCAGCAGTTTCGATCCCCGGTACGTGTAGACATGCCTTTTGTCGCTACTAAAGTATTTTAATAGAAATGTTCTAGGGGCCAAACATGAAATATTTGAAGGTACAAAACGGGAAGACAATTTCAATCATATACAAGGACTCTACAAATGCTGAAAAGAACAGAGGCTCAGAACCAGCGCCCAGCTTTTGAATGAAGGACAAGTATTGCATCTGCAGTGTAGTTCACTTTGGGGAAAAATTAAAATCTGTGTATTTAGCAAGATTATGCTTGAATCAGTACCAATTTATTTTGCCAGACTGAGCGGCAGCCAATTCTCTCCCATGCGATGATGGATAAATATCATTAAATAGGAAGAGATGGAGGAGACTGATGCCCTTGTATTAGCAGGAAATAACATCACAAATCGTGCTGGAGAATGAAAGTACAAAATTGAAGAGATTTGGATATAAATCATCCAAATGAGACAGATTAAGTCTGAGGGATAAGAGAATGAACTCCAGAAAGTGAAAGTCTAGAAAGAATAAGATACCGCTCTAGTTATATTTACCGAGAGTGTTAGAAATTGTGATACTTAAAGAACTTGGCAAAACTCTGCTTACATCTGCATAAGCCATTAACAAATGTCCCAGGACTCATTGTGTATTACAGTTTATGGACCATAGAAAGGCACCTGTGTAGCCTATGCATTTATATTATGGTATTCTAAGCCCTTGGGGTCTGATCCGAAGCCCATTGAAATCCATGAGAGTCCTTTCATTGACATCCATGGGTTATGGATCAGACACTTGGTGAGGCAAATCAAGAACAATCAAGTGAATGACAAACCGCCTAGTGACATCAATGGAACAGGATTGGGCCCTACCTGCTGAACTAGTCATTCAGATCTGCTCCAAGGAGAAACTCTGAACTTGAATTAATATGCAAACTAGATACCATTAATTTGGGCTTGAATAGAGCCTGGGAGTGGATGGGTCATTACACAAATTGAATCTATTTCCCCATGTTAAGTATCCTCACACCTTTTTGACAACTGTCTGAAACAGGCCATCTTGATTATCACTACAAAAGTTTTTTTTATACTGCTGATAACAGCTCAGCTGAATTAATTAGCCTCTTAGCATTGGTATGGGTACTTCCACCTTTTCATGTTCTGTATGTGTATATATCTTCTTACTGTATGTTCCAGTCTATGCAGCTGATGAAGTGGGCTGTAGCCCACGAAAGCTTATGCTCATATAAATGCATTAGTCTCTAAGGTGCCACAAGGACTCCTACTATCCACATTGTGGATTCTTCTCCTCAGCTCTACTACATTCTTGAAAGCTCGATTTTATTTCTTCTTCTTCCCCATCCCTTGTTGTGTTATAGCAAGAAACACCGGACTTATCAGACCCTTGGTCCATCCATTCCTGCAGCCGGTTTCTGACAATGGGCTGTGCCAGCTGCGTCAGAGAAAGGTGAACGAAACACCTATAGTGGCCAGTTATGGAGCAAGATGCTCATAGAGCAGTTAGAGATCGATTTATACACTGAAGCAGGAGTATTTATATCTAGAGCTGGTTGGGGAAGGGTTTTCCCCCCCCATGGAAAAGGTCACCCAAAATGACAATTTTTGGTTTGCATAAAAATTTTTCTTCAAAATGTGTCACATTTTCCTAACCCTCTCCCACTACAATTTGAAAACCAAAAATAGTTTGTCGCCAGTTGATAAAAACCTAAAAAACCCTACATTTTTGGTTTCTGAAAAGCAAACTTTTTCAGTGTTTGGGTTTTTAGTTTTTCAATGAAAACCTGACAGTTTTCTACCAAAACAATATTTTTTTTGGTGAAAATTTCCATTTTGTTGAAAAAGCCTGTTTTTGTCAAAAAATGTTTGAACAACTCTAAATGTCCCTTATTTTCTAAAATTATATCCAGTCTAATGTAGCTATAGGTGTTCTATTAATCATATCAGTGTCTGACTCTTTATGAATCTTACTAAGCGCTTGGCTTCATTGATACCTTGTGAAAATGAATTCCACATGTCTCATGTAATAAAAATATTTCCTTTTATCTGTTTTACACATGCGGCCTTTCGGTTTCATCTAATGTCCGCTTGTTCATGTATTCAGAGAGTGTGACAGGAATTAACAGGTGAGCCTGCACTCTGATACCAATTAGTTCTCTCAGAGAAAGCTGTAATTAAAGATAATTCGCTAATCAGGCTGGTGGCTGGGTGAGCTAATGATAGACATTTCAATAACAAGAAATTTTGTCCAAAGACAAAATATTTCGGCCAAAATCAGAAATATTTTGATTTGGAAATGCTGACAGAGTATCTCATGGGAGTTGTAATTTAGGTATTTATGCTATCATTCTCCTCTATCAACCAGGCTCCCTGGTTGGACTACATCTCCCATGGTGCACCACATTCACCCCTATTGGAGACGGATACCAGTGTATCATGGGAGTCCTTGACGATGACGCATCATGGGATAACCTGACTTTATTAACCAGACACAGTAACCAGAAATGAATAATGTCTATTAGATGAGTATTATTGATTTTATAATATTTAAGTTGTTCTTCATTCTAGTCCTTATGCATCCTAGTAGCCTGTTTTCTCTTTTGACCAGCACTACATACTGAGCCAAGGTTCAGTGAGTTATCCACAGGGTGTCCTGGTCTTTTTTTCAGGTGGTTACAATTAATTTAGCGCCCAGAAATGTATATGTTTTGTTCAAATGTGTGGCACTTTGGATTTGTCAATACAATTTCCTCTACTATCATGTTGTCCATTCACCTAGCTTTAACTACCTCTGAAGTTCTTCAGTCTTCTCTTGTCTAGAGTAACCTAAAAAAATATTTTCTACAATTTTTTCCATCTTAGTGTTCACTACCTTTCCCAGGTCACTAATGGCTATAACAAACAGCACCAGTAGCAAACCTTGCAGTACCCTACTATTAATCTTTTGCCATGTTGAAAACTGACAATTTACTCCTGTACTTCACTGTCTTGTTAGTTTCTGATCCATGACAGTATCTTACCTCTCACTCCATGGCCACCTAGGTCCAGATTCTCAAAAGGTATTTAGGTGCCTATTCCTATTGATTTTGGTACTTTTGAGGATCTGGTCCTTACTTTCCTATGTAACCTCTTGTGATGGACTTTGAGTGGAAATTTTGATGGGAGCTGGTAGCCAAACTCCTTTATGGTGCTTTAGAAATCCCACCCTTTGTCAAAGATTTTTTTGAAAGTCTTAATAAGCTAGGTCAACATGTTCTCCTTTATCCATTATATTTGTGTATATGTGGGAAAAATTCTAATAGTTTAGAGAAGTACAATTTTTCCTTTGTATCTCATGATCATCTAGATCTTGTATAATTCTATTTTTAACTATAATTTCCTAGTATGAAGGAAGTTTTACTGTTTATCAGCTAAGAAAAAAAGACTACATGTAATACACAGAGTGCACAATAGTGTGAGGGCCTGTAAAGATTCCACTGGTGCTCATTATGGATGACCTACATAATGCATTCAGGGCCCTAACCAATGGCTATTAAACTCAATAGAAAGACTCGTATTTACTTAATGGGCTTTGGATCTGGCTCTTTGTGGCTTTGCCACTCATGAGTAGTGTGTCCATTCAAATTTATAAATACTCTTGCACACCTGACCCCAGATTCCCTTGGGATTTGTTCCCCTCTGCTTAGGTTAATAAAGAGGTGCATCTAGGCTCTGTCAGATTAATTTTTCCATCTTGCAATGGGATGTTAGCTAAGATTCCCTTTGACTTTGATGGGGAGGTGTGCTAATGGTTTGAAAATTGGGCTATTAGATTGCAGTCAAGGGGAGTTTTTCTATTGATTCCAATGAGCATTGGATCAGGACCCTAAATGACCAAAACCCAAGACTGTTTTGTAGAGATAAAGTACTATTTAACCTTAATTTCTTGCCCAGTATCCACCCTCAATCCAAGTCCCTGCACATATACTTTGAATGGAATTTGATAATTTGAAACAATTTCAATCATGTTAAACCAAGCAGCATTTCTGAAAGCCAAACCTCTCATTTGAGACTCAGCTGAAAATGAAACGGCAAATGTCCACTGAGCTTGAAAAAGTAATACAGACTTCAATGCAACAAGGGAATGTTCAACTTTCATGTCTTATCCCCCACCTCCACTGAATAGCTGCTAAATGGAAAAACTACAGTGATAAAGAAACAATGTTGGGTGTCATTTAAAAAATATTGTTTGGAAATCCGCAGATATTAGAGAAAAAAAATAGAGGAATGTTCCCATTCCTTCAAATTTTAACAATGAGTACCGGAGAGAGAATTGCGTAGTCCAAAGTGTTCAATTATAGAATAGGCCACCAGAAGAGATGAGACTATTTAAAACCTGTCCAGATAGTATCTATCCATGAGTTCCAGGTGAACATAAGAATGAAGTAGCTAAGGTGTAACAACATTATGAAGTTTAAAATCAGCTACTATACTGGAGGGTTGAAGGGTAGTAAATATTGCACCTTTTTTTTTATTTTTAAAGCCAATCCTGGGAATAATTAAAAAAAAATAAAGTAAGAGAGAGAGAGAAGCTAAGGGCACTATTTGTGGTAAGACTGGTATAGTGATCCAGGAGTTCACATTTGTTACTGGCTTGGTGAAATCTAATAATAGAATATACCACCAGTTTGAGGTGTTTGCCCTTGTTTTCTGACAGTCTGCCTTGACATAGGCACTCACAGTTGTGAGCCACTCCAGACAGTGTGATGGCTTGTTTTCTGTTTTCATTGTATCCTGTGATTTTTGGTGGTTGTTTTGTTAGGATCTACAATAAACCATGAGTAATTGTGGCTAATCTGAAATTATACAGGCGCTCGCACTGTGATGCTGTGGCCTAATAGGCTAATGCGATTCTTGGCTGGGTAACCTGGGAAAGATTGAGTAGGAGAAGGGAGATTATATTACATCTGCATATAGCATTGGTGTAATATTGTGTCTAGTTCAGGGGCCTGAGAGGGTTCAGAGAAGAGCCACCAGAATGATTTTGAGGCCCGGAAAATGAGACACGAAGGAGCTTAATATATTTGGCTTAAAGAAGATTGAGGTAACTGGACCATGGTCTATAAGTACCTACAGAGGGAAAACAAATAATAGTAATGAGGGTTCTTTAATTTAGCAAACAAAGACATAACAAGATCCAGTGCTGGTCTATGACTCAGGCCCAGAGATGCAACGGTAATACAAATATATAATAAAATTGAAAAATTCAAACTAGAAATTAACCCTCTTGTTTTTAAACAGTGAGGATAATTAACCATTGGAAAAACTACTCAGGAACGTGGTAGGTTCTCCATAACTTGGGGTCTTTAATTGAGGTAGGATTTTTTTCTAAAAGGAATGCTCTGGCTCAAATACAAGTTACTGAGCCTGATGCAGGAATCACTGGATGAAATTCTCTGGCCTGTGTTGTTGAGGAGGTCAGGCTAGATGATAATAATGGATTATATTAAAAGTCTCCAAATCTAGTAAGACTCCCATACAGTGCAGTCTACCAAATGCTGGAAAGAGGAATTCTCTGCAGAGAGAGAGACGTGCAAGAGAGGTTCAGTGACCCCGTGCAGGAAATCTGTATGATGTTCAGTTTCTCCTGCAGTAGCAGAGAACCTCAAAATATCTGCACAAACGGACGCAAAATACTAAAAACAGTGCAGCTGCCCCCACGGCTCACTGTCATTTTCCAAAGTCCTGACTCTTGAATGACTCCCAAGGCACTTTTGGTTTTGCAATGTCGCTGCTGCTGGCCTCACTCACCATTGTATGATATCAACTCTTCAGGTAAGTAACTACTCAGAATGCTCCTGTGACCCAGTGACTCCTTGGCAGCACTGACCAACAAGCTGGAAGGTTTGGGTGTGCTTGTAGATAAACTGAGTTATTTTCTCTGCTTTGCAGATGGGGAAACAAGGGAAGTGATATTGTTGCAGTCAATGCAATGTGTGATAAAGATTTATTGCAGGTAGAAAGCAAATAAAGGTGTGGTAAGCACTTCTTTATTACCCACAGTATGATTGCTTATGTGATCAGTGGCTGGAATCTATTCAAATTCATGTTAAATAAAAGCCCTAATAGAGATGGAGTTTTTTCTGCATTATTATAGCATGTGGTCATTGCAAAAACCTGCCAATTGCCATGTTTACTTAGTTCCTGCTTTTCTGGAATGTCTGCTGTTTTTTAAAGGCTTAGGACAGGTCTGCATTAGAAATCTTGCACTGGTTTAACTAAAGCAATTAAAATTTATCCAATTCAAATGATGCAACCCCCTAATATAGATATGCTTAAACTGGCTTAACCGTCACTGAAATCGACTTTGCTTATTTCATTAAGGCCTGGTCTTCCCACAGCGGTTGCACTAGTTTAGCTTATTAAAATTGGCTTACAGACTGAATTAGTTAAAATAGGCACAGAACTCTCTACAGTTACTATATTGATTTACAGGTGACTTGTATGGTTTAGCTTGCATCATGTAAACCAATATAAGTGTGGCCTTGTGTAGACCCAGAGTTGCCCTGATATGGCTTTAAATCTATTTAGCAAACCCCAATAGGGACATACAATCAATTTTAAGACCATTTTGTATCGATTAGCTTAATTTGGTAAGGAATAGAGTTAAAGTAAACCAGGTTGTCATTGCATTCAGATAGGGTTGCCAACTTTGTCATATTTAAAAACCGGACACTCCAGCAGGAGTGACGGGACCTCCCCCTGCCCCACCTCTTCCCCCCAAGGCCTCCTCCCCTGTTCACTCCTCTTCCCCTCTCCCTCATGGGTCGGGAGGGACTCACCTGCAGAGCCGGGGTTGGGAGCTGCAGCCACCCAATGCAGGTATGAGGTGGCCCCAGCTGAGTAGGCGCTGGTGTGGGTGGCGACCTGGTGCCTCCCCCGCCAGCAGTAACTGGATTTTGAGTGTCTGGGTCAGTAGATCCAACCACACATTGCCAGGTCCCTTTTTTATACTGGACTTTCCAGTCGAAAACTGGACATGTGGCTACCCTACATTCAGAGTATCCACACAGGGAGTTGAACAAAATCAGTTTTTAAACCGATTTTTGTTAAAATGGGTGCAACTGTGTGTAGACAAGGAGTAAAAATTTCAAAAGGGATTCCATACTTGGGGCCAAAATTTTAAGTACATTTAGATGTCTGAAAATGTAGATAGGCATCTAGGCATTTTGAAAATACCACTCGGCATCTAACTCCCATTGATTTTGACAGATGTGGCTAGAAACTTTTGAACACCTATTTACACCTTTAAGCACCTAAATACCTTCACAAACATGTCTCTTTAGCACTGAGGAGTCAAAGAGTGCCCAAGTCTCATTGAAAGACAATAGCACTTAAGCTCCTAAACTCCAGATTCTCAAAAGTATTTAGGTACTGAACTTCCAATGAAATTAGTGCAAGGTAGGCTCCTAAATACCTTTGAGTATTTTTGAAAATGGGACTTAGGAGCCCAAGCCACTTAGACATTTTTGAAAACTTGACCCAAGGCCTAATTTACTAAACCAAGTTAAACTATCTTAAGCAAGGATTAAAATAGGTTAAAGTACATCTATATCGGGGTTACACCAATATAGCTAGATCAATTTTAAATCAATGTAGTGAAACCAGTGTACGTTTTCTAACACAGACAAGCTCCTAGCGTCAAAGGTGATAAAGAGTGTTTCTGTTGCAAACGTTGAAGATGGCTCCGGATCTGAGCACCTGATGTCATTGACTTTACATCAGGTGCTCAGCATGTCTCAGGAGCAGGCTCTAAGTGAGTAACAAAGCTGGGCCTTCTACACTAGAGAATAGCAAAAGCTGCTCCTTCAGCATCTTCCCACAATGTGTAGGAACAAAAACTACTTTATCAGGGGACTTTGCCCGGGGGGGGGAATATGGTAGACACCTCATGTTCATCTTTGGGGTCTCTCTCACACACACTTTCTATCTATTATTTCCTAAAAGTTTCTGCACATAGAAGATACTTCTCCCAGGCTCTAGGGCCCAGCTCCTCAAAAGGTATTTGGGCACCTAACTCCCCTAACTAATAGTAATAAAAAATGCCATCCATCACAAAGACAAAACCAGCTGTAGCAGAATGGAGGCCAACCTCCAAAAGTGTACCAAAAGAATGAAGCATCTCCCCAATGAAGCCATCTAGCTGTCCCCCACTCCTGAGCCCACCCCAAATGCCTGCTGCAATAGATGAACTTTGCAGCATGTTCTAAAAGTTGGCAAATTCAGGCTACTTCAGAGCAGGCAGGGAGAATGAATTCCAGGATCAAAGGGTCTTTGTGGAGAACGCCCCACCAGCAGCTCCCTCTCATGTCAACAGAGGGGACTACAGTTAGAACATTAGATGTGAACACAGCTGCCATCCTATGGACTAGAAAAGAGGTGGTCTCTCAGCAAGGCAGATCCCAGGCCATTTAGATCATCGTAGCTCAAACCCAACACCTTAAACTCTACCCAGAAACCAACAGGGGACTAGCAATGATTCCACCCCACTGGCAGTGTGTGCTCACAGCAAGATAATCCATTTAACAAGCTAGCAGCCACCTTCTACATCAGCTTCCACTTCTGAATGGATTTCCCAGCCTTTCCCCGGCCTACGGTCATCACCCTCCCTTTATCTTGACTGAGCTTTAACCATCTTCCACTCCTCTCTTGCTCAATCCCTACTAGATACCGAGAGAGACGCTAGACTACACCTACTGGACTGGATGAGATAAACTCAATGTCAGCAGCACAGTGCCTTGGGCTCATTTGAAAATCCCTTGCCTTGCAGATAATTGACAAATGAAACAATTGCCTGTCAAATAGGAAGGCACCATCTTGACAACTTGATAATACAAAGCTGGATCGAAAGCATCAGCTTTAGCATTAGAGACCATTGGAGAACAAAAAGTTAGGAAGTTGTTGCAAGCTAAAATCTACTTGATTTGGTCTGATAAGGCTCCAGAAGATGTGCGGCCAGATAAATGAGCGAATATAATGTACTTAAGGTTAGTTTCTGGCCCAAGCAGCTTATCGGAACCTGTTCAAATCTCTTTGGACTTGAAACCTGAGCTTTCCTTTTGGTACCCTGGTTATCACTGACAGTAGCTTTGGAAAAGCAGCAAAGAATCCTGTGGCACCTTATAGACTAACAGACGTTTTGCAGGATGAGCTTTCGTGGGTGAATACCCACTTCTTGCATCCGAAGAAGTGGGTATTCACCCACGAAAGCTCATGCTGCAAAACGTCTGTTAGTCTATAAGGTGCCACAGGATTCTTTGCTGCTTTTACAGATCCAGACTAACACGGCTACCCCTCTGATACTTGAGTGTCTTTGGAAGATACTTAGCTTTGGTTGCCTAAGAATTGCTTTGGCAGTAGGTGGGTGGGAGGAGTGGCCTCACTGAACCCTGACAAACGCACAGCTGGAAACCAGTCTGGCCCATCTGTGTGTTAGTGTTGTTAAAATACATATTAGAGTTATAAGAATGTGTTTAGTCTTGATGAAACGCTTGTAGGATGCTGCATATGTTAATCTCAATTAACATCTGTACCCCACGTTATCAGGTTATATTAAGTGTTTGCGTTGTACACCTCTAACTGTAACTCATCAGGCAGGAAAGAAGCATTAGTACACGGAAAGGCTAGGTTCCTACAGAAAGTGTTAGGTCCTGTACACAAGAAGGCCCTTTGAACCAAATGAGCTATTGTGAAACATCAAAGGACAAAGATTTTGCTGGTTGCTCCCCCCATACCCATGAAGAGGAGATGTGCACGAGGACTCATCCCATTAGCTTGAACTCTGGTGGAAGGAAATAAAAATCCCTGACAAGAAGAAACTTCATCCCTGTGCTGCTTGGACTTCAGGGAGTGGGCAAGACTTCTAAGCATAAGCAAGGGATCCCCAGCTGTTCACCTTGAGTTAGCTCTAAAGGGCATACACAGCTTGCATATTACTGCAGCTTCTATTACCTTTTGAAACTTAAGACTAACTCATTTGTGGGTGTATGTTTACCTGCTTTAACCTTGTAAGTAATTCTTATTTATTAACTATGAAAAGAAATCTTTAGATTGTTTTTTATATATTTTGCTACAAGCGTTGTCTTGTGTGAGATCTGAGGTGCAATTGACCTGAGGTAAGTGACTGGTCCTTTGAGACTGGGAGTAACCTGGATATGGTTGTGATTTGTGGTGTAAGGGACCATCCATCACAAAGGCAAGCTTGCTTAGGTGACAAGATAGACCAGAGTACTCAAGGGGATGGTCTGTGACTCTATGTTAAGGATGCTATAATGTTTGAGGAGTTTACACTTGATGCTTAAGCACAGAACCCACAACCAGCTGGGAGTTTGTACCCTGATTTGTAACAATCTGCCCTGAGGTTGGTACAGTGAAACGCCGCTATAACGCAATGTTTGGGGTCCAAAAAATTCCATCGCGATAAATGCGGGGTCGCGGTATAGCGGGGTTTCAAGCCGGTCCAGTTTAAGTCAGTGGTCCCCAACGGGGTGCACTGATGTGCGCCGCCTAGTGCCCAGCAGCGGAGAGAAGCCGCGGCCCCGCGCCTGCCGGGGACAGAGAACTCCGAGGCTGCGGGCGCCGGTGCTCACTGTCCCCGGCAGGCGCGGGGCCGCGGCTTCTTTCCGGCTTCAAGAGGAGTTCTCTGTCCCCGGCAGGCACGGGGCCGCAGCTTCTCTCCCCTGCCATGGCGTTGGGGACCACTGGTATTAGGCCTTAAAGGGGAGCCAACTTATGATCGCGTTATATGCGATTTCGCTTTATGGCGGGGCACGTTATTGCGAGGTTTGACTGGACTCACATTCGTCAGCTACTCTAGATTGCTTGAGAAGGAGATTTTTAGGTTTGGAGACAGGAAAATGGAAAAAGGTAAATACTACATGAAACTAACATGACATCTAAAAATGGAGTCATCCCTTCCATGTTGTATGTTGCATGAGAAAGGTGGTCTGCTGGGTTCCAGGCACCTCTTTGGAAGCAACACGCCCAAAAAAATCCACCTATAACTTAAATCCAATCCGAACTTTTCTTCGAGGCTTGATTAAGGCTGTCGTCACTGCAGTGTGTAAGCCGGCGTAATTGGTACCAGGGTCTGAGCATCTGGGTTAACCTAGCAGCCACACTGCAAAGCCATACCTGACTTACTGGGTCCTCACTGGTGTTGAACTCACTTGTGTGTGTTGCTAGGACTTCGGGAGGTATATTCCAGGGGTCATTGTACTGCAGTAAGATGAGCTGCTCTATGATTCTTTAGCAGAGAACTTGTCTGTGCTTCTGGGCACATGGCGGGGGAGGAACTTTGGGTAGGCACTGGAGGACATCAACACTCGATTGACTTAGACTGTGACCTCACTCCAAAATTGGCAACTTACCAATCTGAGTGAAAGTGGAACCCATCTTCTAACCCACATCCCCAGCTAGCCTGGACTGAAAGCCCCACTAAATGCTGTTGAGAGGTTTTTGTATGTGGATGGGATGGAAGTTCAGGGCAATCTGGGCTAACTTTGCAGTGAAGACACTTGAAACAGTTAACATTTGAAATGGTTCAGGTATCTACTTCCTTCTGCACTTCCTGCTGTGGGCCGAGACCTGAAAGAGAAATACCAAAAATACCAGTTCTTGCTTGTCTGAAACCAGACTGTTCTAAAGCTCAAGGAGGTACAGCTCAGTTCAGATAAGAATCAGAATCTTGGGTTGCTTATCTGAATGCAGCCTTCAAACCTTTTTGTGGTTTGGCCCTCACTAGTTAACAGGGTCCCATTAAAAGCCTGGGCTCTTGTGTGATATCTTTAGCCTTTTCCAAGTAAATATCCTTTGAGACTCCCATCTCACTCACCGATAGTGCATTGTATTCCTTCCATCATGGATAGGTCTCAGGCATAAGGGGATTTAGATCATCTAAAGCATTCTGTTTAGTCATTTAGATTTAAGTAATTAACACCTTCCAATTCAAATTCACATTTATTGTTGACGAAAAGGTCTCTGGGAGGGTGCTAGATAAATCCCTTATGACTGAAAACAAGAATAAAGGGCTACATTTTTCAAAAGCAACCAGTGATTTTGGATGCCCGTACTGCCTTCAAAGGGGCTTAATTTTTGAAAGATACTCTGCCTTGTCTGAAAAGCCCTTTAAAGGTGTCTCGAGTTGGGAACACAATATCACAATTCACTTTGGAACATTTAGGCCAGAAGTCACATTTTAATAACAACAAAGTATCGTATCACTTGAATATGAAAGACAAGAAATGCTGCACATAAGCTTAAAAAAAAGTAATGCACAATTCTTCAAGCAAGAGGACATTTCTCAGTTTATACTCCAGGGAAATGCAAGAACTGAATAAAAACTGATGAATGCCCTCTAGGATCTGGCCTTTAAAATATAAAATGTTCCTTGTATATGAAAAGAGAGCATGGGGGACTATTTTTATTGTTTTGAGGAAGGATGCTCTTTTGTGACAGCTCTGGACTGAGACTCAGGAGATCATGTTCATTTTCCACCAGAGACTTTTTATATGACTTTGGGTAGTAGGGAGCCTCAAACATTGGTAGGTCCTACTGGGGCTACTGTAATTTTAAATCATCATTGTCATATCATCATTATAATGTTCAGTTCCTTAGGCACTGGGAGCCCTTTCAACACTACTCAGGGTCTAATACTGAGATGTAACGCGCCCCTACAATTCCTTGACTACCATGTGAGCTGTAGGTACCCAGTCTCGCTCAGGATCATCCCCTAAATGAGGAAAAACCCCTCCTATCAAATACTTGATAAATGACATGTTTTAACAACATTTCCTTTACCTTAATACAAACCAGTTTTTGCAAGTCCACAGGAAGAGCCATGTATCTTCATGGATATGTTAATTTGCATTTTTAAAAAAGGTCACTACAAATTGCATCTCTGGAGTAAGTGAAAAACATATGGTCACTTGCCTACCAGGGGTTATTAACTTTACACTTTCCATCTGGAGTCTATAAAGGATCCATTCTAAGAGATAATAAAGATCCAAGGTCATATTCAAGCAGAGGGCTGGCTATAGGCAAGGCTTGGGGGGAGGGCGACCATAAAAGCTTTGTTCATTCTAAAAGACAGACAGGCATACACACGGAATTCTCTTTAACACAATCGCACATGACAAAACATGTTTTCATTTTATTACAAGCCACCCAGTCTCATAAACAGAAGAAGGCGGAAGATACCAGAATGGATAAAACTCAGCCCAAATAAATGAAGCTTGGAATCTATGAGATGCTTCGTCAAAGCAAGTAGCTGGCAATAAACCAAAGAGTAAAACACCAGGGTAGGTTAGTTGCAGTATTTGATAAGTGGTATTAGAGTGGGTCAAACCAGAGAGTTATCAGTGGTTCATAGTCATGCTGGAAGGGCATATTGAGTGAGGTTCCACAGGGATCTGGAGTAAGCACTGGAATAAATTGCCCAGGAAGGTTGTGGAATCTCCATCACTGGAGGTTTTAAAGAGCAGGTTAGACAAACACCTGTCAGGGATGGTCTAGATAATACTTAGTCCTGCCATGAGGTCCCTTCTAGTCAGGGGCGGCTCTAGCCATTTCGCCGCCCCAAGCACGGCGGCATGCCGTGGGGGGCGGTCTGCCGGTCGCCGGTCCCGTGGCTCCGGTGGACCTCCCACAGATGTGCCTGCGGAGGGTCCGCTGGTCCCGCGGCACCGGTGGACCTCCCGCAGGCATGACTGCGGATGCTCCACCGAAGCCGCGGGACCAGCAGACCCTCCACAGGCACGCCTGCGGGAGGTCCACCGGAGCCGCCTGCCGGCCTCCCGGCGACCGGCAGAGTGCCCCCCGCAGCATGCCGCCCCAAGCACGCGCTTGGCGTGCTGGGGCCTGGAGCTGCCCCTGCTTCTAGTCCTAGGATTCTCTGATTTTGAAATTCAAAATTTCAATGATGTTTTTCATTGAAATTTTGGATTCTTGTGTGGGAAAAAAACTAAACTAAACTTTAGTGCAAATTTTCATGAAAATGTTTCATGTTTTGAACAGGCTTGTGACTTCTTGGCAATTGAAAGTAGTGGATGGACCCACCATGGAGTAAATTCTGTAAGGCTGAAATTCACTCACAAGTGGGTAGACAGTGGATAGTCCCTAGCATATGAAAAACAGCACACTTGCAACACAAGGGAGTGGGCAACTAAGGAGTAGGTGCAAAAAAGAGGCTCATCCCCTCATGTACTTGGGCAAACCTGGGCTCTGTGAACAACATAAGAGATATCATGGAAGGAGCAGAGGAGGGACTCCAACATAGATATTGCATAGGGGTCTAAATTAGCTGTTACCACTCAAGAAAGATCTTGGAGTCATTGTGGATAGTTCTCTGAAAACATCTGCTCAATGTGCAGCGGCAGTCAAAAAGGTGAACAGAAGGTTGGGAATCATTAAGAAAGGAATAGATAATAAGACAGAAAATATCATATTGCCTCTATATAAATCCATGGTACACCCACATCTTGAATACTACATGCAGATGTGATTGCCTCCATCTCACAAAAGATATATTGGAATTGGAAAACATTCAGAAAAGGGCAACAAAAATGATTAGGGGTATGGAATGGCTGCCGTAGGAGGAGAGATTAATAAGATTGGGTCTTTTCAGCTTGGAAAAGAGATGACTAAGCAGGGATATGATAAAGGTCTATAAAATCATGATTGGTGTGGAGAAAGTAAATGAGGAAGTGTTATTTACTCTCTCTCATAACACAAGAACTAGGGGTCAAATGAAATTAATAGGCAGCAGGTTTAAAACAACCAACCAACCCCAAAAAAGAAGAAAAGAAAAGAAAAGGAAGTATTTCTTCACACAACACACAGTCAATCTGTGGAACTCCTTGCCAGAGGATGTTGTGAAGGCCAAGACTATAACAGGGTTCAAAAAAGAGCTAGATAAATTAATGGAGGATAGGTCCATGAATGGCTATTAGCCAAGATGGGCAGGGATGGTGTCCCTAGCCTCTATTTGCCAGAGGCTGGGATTGGGTGACTTGGGGGGATGGATCACTTGGTGACTGCCTGTTCTGTTCATTCCCTCTGGGGCACCTGGCATTGGCCATTGTCAGAAGACAGGATATTGGACAAGACGGACCTTTGGTCTGACCCATTATGGCCCTTATGTTCTTATGTTTATGTAGATTTCATAGATTTTAAAACCAGAAGGTACTGTTATCATCATGATGCCCAGCACAGGCCATAGAATTTCACTAGGTGATTCCTGCATCTAGCCCCAAAATGTAGAGTTCTATCAAAGCATTTAATTTAGAAAAATATCCAGCCTTGCTTCAAAGACTCTAAATGATAGAGAATCCATCGTGTCCCTTAGTAATCTGTTCCAGTGCTTAATTACTCTCACAGTTAAATGTTTGCATCTTATTTCCAATCTGAATTTTGCTGACTTCAGCCTCCAGTCATTGGATCCCGTTATGCCATTGTCCAGTAGATTAAAACCCCCTTCTCTGGGCAGGTACTTTTAGAGTGGGATCAAGTCACCTCTTAACCTTGTCTTTGATAAGGTAGACAGATGGAGCTCCGTTAGAGCCACTATTAAAAACAAAACAAAAAACCTGTTCTGTTTACTAAGGGTTTTGTGCAGGGCCGTAGGGTTCACCCTGATGGAGAAATTCTCAGAACGGTGCCTTCTTTTTGTGCACACATTTCTACCCGTTGAAAACATGCCCCCTTTCTGATGAGAGAATCAGCAAACAATTTAAAATGATGAAATGCCATTGCCACTTTTTGACTGCTGATTTTCTGATACTGATGGAATAGTTTGAGATCTTCGGTTACCTCTAATATTGTATATAAACTGTTTTTTTTTAAACTGTTGTTTTGTTTGATTTCTTCCCTTGTCCTCTTTTGCCTCCTGTTCTCACAGGCTTGTTTGTTTTTCTCACTGCCTTCTCCTCTGTTCTCACCCAGATTTTTATTGGATTTTTCTTTTCTTTCGGCCCCTTCTCTACTCCTTCCTTCACAGTCTCTCCTAAGCAGGAAAGAAGCCTGATCACGTGAGAGTTCATGCTGAACTTTTGAACCCCCTGATGTTGGAGTGAATTTGAGATGAGGTTAAATAAAGCCACTTATCCCTAACATCTATATTCATAAAATTGTATATTTATAGAGCACCTCTGGAACTACCCTCCATTGAAATGTAGCCATCTCTAGAGTGGAATGTGTCCGCAGTGTAGCAGGAAGCAGACACACACCAGAACAGTTAAGGGCGAGCAATGAGGAAGAGTATCAGAGGGGTAGCCGTGTTAGTCTGGTTCTGTAGAAGCAGCAAAGAATCCTGTGGCACCTTATAGACTAACAGATGTTTTTGCAGCATGAGCTTTCGTGGGTGAATACCCACTTCTTCGGATGCAAGTCCCCGAAGAAGGGGACTCATGCTGCAGCTCATGCTGCAAAAACATCTGTTAGTCTATAAGGTGCCACAGGATTCTTTCCTGCTTCAATGAGGAAGAGTATTTCAGGGGAATGTGAGTAGGCAGAATATAATTGCTCACATTGGAAGCTGGCCAGAATAAAACTAATCTCAAGAAAAATACTTGGGGATCTTGATGACCAAAAGTGGTCAGAACCTCAGTTTTACATCACACCACACCTTCCATAGTGCAGTGTCCCTACAACGCTATGACAGAACACTGACTCGAAGGTAAGAATTTCATCCACAAATCCCCAAAGCTACTTACTAATTACATTACAGCAGCACCTGGATATCCCAGCTAAGATCCAGGTTCTGTTGCGCTAGATGTTGTACAGCCACATCATGAGAGACAGTCCACACCTTGAAAAGATGATGGATGATCCTTATTTGTGTTGCTACAGTCACAGATCAAGACCTCACTGTTGTAAGGCACAGTACAAACAGAACAAAATGATGGTCCCTGACCCAAAGGATTTTCTATTATTATGATTATACTGCTCCTAGAAGTCGACCGATTTGGGACCCCACAGTGCATGGCACAGTGCACATATATAGAAAATGGAAGTTCTTGCCCCAAAGATCTTGCAATCTAAAAGACGAGACATAACAGGTGGGTTAAAAAAATGGGTCAGGATGGGAGGTGGGTGTTTTTCTAAAAGAAACCTGAGTTCAAAAAGGAATAAATTCCTTTTGCCTGAGTTCAA
Source organism: Mauremys mutica (assembly GCF_020497125.1). Classification (NCBI taxonomy): domain Eukaryota; kingdom Metazoa; phylum Chordata; order Testudines; family Geoemydidae; genus Mauremys; species Mauremys mutica. The sequence continues at coordinate 206,992,909 of NC_059074.1, read as the reverse complement.
AAAGGAATAAATTCAGGGAAGTTCTACAGGCTTTGAAATGCAGGAGGTCAGATCAGATTTTCTGGCATTAGACTCTATGAATCGATACCCTCGGTTTTCCTTGTGGTAATAGGCAAGTGATGGGAGACTCCAGTACTAGAAATGACCCAGCCTGACCCCAGCTCAGCTTGGGAGATCAGAACCTGAGGTATGTTGGTTCTGGGCCATGGGTTGTGCTCAGAGGACCTTATATTTTACATCTCACTTTGGCTTTTATGGGATTTTTTATTCAGTAAACACTGAGCACCTCCTGAGGAGGGCACAGACAATGCACGCTTACTGTACTTAATGGCATCCCACAAAGAAACAATGGGAATTCCTTTTCAGTGTCTTTTTACACATGCAAGAGATTGAGACAAGAGTGCTAGAATAGGGTACCACCCAGTCGGTCCAGAAGCAGGGAAAAGAACTTCTTTTCTAGAGTTGGGTGGGAAATGGTTTTGCCATCCCGTGAAAAATTTTGAGATTTCAGAATTTCCCCCCAAAAAGTCAAAAATTCAGAAAGAAAAAAATCAGTTCAGGTCAATCAAAACATTTCACTTGGATAATTTCAAAATGTTTCATCTGGATTTCAACCATTTTCTAAAAAAAAGTTATATTTTAGTTAGGTTAAATTTCTAAATGAAAGGTTGTTTCAAACTGGAAAGCCCATTTTTTTTTCCATTTAGAAAATGTCAAAATGGGATGTTTGAACCATTCCCACATCAAAAATTAGTCAAGCTGAGAAATATGTTGAAACTGACCCTTCTTCAAAATGTTTCAGTTCTGACAAATTGGTATTTTTTGATGAAAAAATTCAAGAAATTCCTGACCAGCTATAGTAATTTTATTCCAGAAGATGAAATGAAGCATCTAAAATATTTTATCTTAGTAAAACCCAGTTTGTTATGATTTTTGAACCAGTGAGTGCCTGATGCTGTGGGTAGAATTTCTGATGAGGTCAAGTCTGGTAGTTACTCATTTGTTTGCAGAGGGTGAGAATTTTAAACTTAAATTTCTTTAATAGCTCATTAAAGAAGCAAATTTATTTTGACAGACCTGTAGCCAGGAATTAGTGTCTTAGTGATTCATGTGTGCTCTTAGGGAGCATGTTTATAATGCAAGAGGAGGGCTGTGTGCTAAGATAGCTGCTGAGTTTCCTTGACAAACAAAGGGCCTGATCCCGCAAACCCTTATTCACAGGAAGAGAAGTGACTCATGTGAATAAGCAAATTAATCACGTGGACTATTTATGCTTTGGCGGTTTTGCATTACTCTGCTGGCTCAAAGAAGCTCTAAACACAGTTTAACACATTAACTGGGCATGCCCCTTGCTGTAGGTCTTCCCCATCCCATCCCCCAGCACGGGAGGAGTGGCATGAAATGCCTCCGAGATCCAGCTATTTCTGGCTAGCTGCAGAAGTTAGAGCAGATTTTGGGCTGCTCTAACTTGTACCAGGGACCGGACAGGTCCTCCTGCCAGCCCCAAGAGTTAAGGACAGCAAAGGCTGCACAAACCCACTTTTGCCCTCCATTCTAATCTTGCACCCGCTGTTGCTCAGCCAGACCAGAAAATGTGATGGTAATTTTGTAAGGATTTGCAGGGTTGGGCCCTTCTTGTTCACGGCTGCTGGAGCATAGCTTCTGCGCCGTTTGCTCAAAGGACTATTAATGAGCCTAATAAATCTCCTAACATTTGCTAAGGAGCAAATCCAGTCTCCACCGCTGTCATTATTGAAGTCTCTCCATGCAGGAGTGGGTCCGATGGGAAAGGGAGGGAGTCCGATTCCAAGGGCCTCTGCAAAGCCTGTCAAGGTCCATGCGGACTTCTTGGATGACAGCATGCAGTGGGTGTGTCCAGGTGGGACATGGCCCATCAGGGCAGGGACAGGTGCGTGGATCTTCCAGTCCTCCTCCTCCACCTCCACACACTGAGGCAGCGTTAAGGTGTCCAAGGCTGAAGTAGCTCAGCTGGATCAGCTCCCTGGGCTTGGGTGGCAGCATGCCTCCCCTTCTTTCCACTGTGTATCTGTCTGGCCCCCAGCCCAGATGCTCAGTCTCAGCCTTGCACTGAGGATTTGCCTCTGGGGATAAGGCGCATGAACCCTGCTTTCACATAGCAGCAGCAGGTCATTTCTGGAAAGAAAACCCAGGGCCCAGTTCTGCCTTGGGATTTGTGTGTGCAACTCCCATTGATGTCAGAGTGACAGGGTGACCCTGAAGGCAGAATTGAGACCTAAGCCACTAAACCCTGTGTTAGCGCTGGCTGGTTGCCAGGTTTTAGACTTTCTTTGCTCACTGTCAGGTCCTGCATCATCCCAGTGGCTGGATCTCCCCTCATTAAGAAGACTATAAGCACTTCCATTCACAGGGCATGTGTGTCATGTTTCCAGACCCAGAGAAAAGCCATGAGAATGACACAACACTGACACCCCTTCTAGCCAGTAAAGACTGACCCTTAAAAAAATAAAAACAGGAGACTACACAAAAAGCAAACAAAAACAGCCCCCAAACCCAAGCCTCTGACCCGCAAGCAGAGCTTTTACCTTAAAAAGAGAGAGACCTGCCTGGGATTCCATGAAATCCACTAGGGTCTTTGCGATTGGTTTTACACGAAAGGTGCTCAGGCCCTGTTCCTCGAAGGGAACAATGGGAGTTCGGCACCTAAACACCCCTGAGGATCCGGGCCGCAGAGACTATAGGCCGTGCAGCAGAATAAATCCTTGAGAGAAGATAGGGAGCAAGCCTATGGTCAGAGCCTCAGGCAGTGTCAGTTCAGAGCAGCTGCATTAACATCGACCTCTCTAATGAGAGCCAAGCATGTATTTCAAGTTCAGTGCATGCTTAAGTGCGTTGCTGAATTGGGACTTACATTTAAAAGCTTTCAATGGAGGGTTTTTGGGTTTTTTTTAAATCATCATTTTCTGGCAATAGGATTTGTAAACACATCCCATCCCGCTGTCTTCCCATCATCCTGTTATAACAAACATTGGCTCTGGGGGATTGAGCTCAATTATCTTCGCCCCTTTTCATCTTTTCCAGCAAGGTGGAATTTCACTAAAGAGATCCCCTCCCATGAGCTCCCTCTATGCCTAACCCTTCTCTTCCCCCCCAGACACTTTTAAAACTTCATTTTGTGACCTCAGGTAAAGTTTTTAGAAGCGCTGTTGTAATTTAGAAGCCCAAGTCTCATTTTCAAGTGACTTAGGGACCTAGGGCCAGATTTTTAAAGGCATTTACTTGCCTAAAGATGGGGAGAGGCGCCTAGTGGGATTTTAAAATAGCTTCTCCATATGGGCACTTTTGAAAATCCTAGAAGGTGCCTCTCTTCATCTTCGGGCAGCTAAATCCCTTTGAGAATCTGGCTGTTGGGACCCTAAATCCCCAGGAAAGTCAGCCCAATTCAGGCTGCTAAATCACTTAGGCATTTTTCAAAATGTTACCCCTAATCTCAGTTAAAATTTAGCAGAGTCCCTTTCCTTTATTCCGCAAAGAAAGTATTATTTCACCTACACCAAAACAGTTGAAAATCCATTGGTATAATTTATTTCATGTACATTAGTTTGGGGATAATTGTTTAAAGTTGTTTTGAAGAATGTTTTAATATCAGATTATTTCTTTAACAATACTAAGGACATATCCGGCTCCACACAAAGACTTTCTATTCCCCCACAGTGCCTAAGAGGAAATAAAATTGCATAGAAGCAGAATTTCTTTCCTAACTGCATTGCAATCCAATTTTAAAATGAATACGCTGACAGGCTACACACTGTTGTTGTATTCAGGAGAGCTTTGATATTGGACAGCATACCATATTATTTTGCTCTGAAGCTCCAGTTTGCAGCTCTAACTCCTCAACCTAAAACATGTGCTCGGTGTTGGTATATTATCTGCATATATGCCTCTCCATCTGTATGGTATTGGATGGTGATAAAAATCTCTTTAGAAAAAAAATTCACCACCACCAGGCACTAAACTATCTCTGTAAATAATAATCATAAATGGATTTGTCTGCTTTTGATTTCAAAACACACGAATGTCAGAGTCCGTAATGCTTCCCTGGTCTATTGAAATATATTTCCATATCATAACATTCCGACTCCCTCCTGCTTATTACTGATCCCAGCCATCCTGTAACAAATCTATTCAGGGAGGCCCATGGAAAGGGAAAAAGAAATGCAATCCATTCAGCAACCTTTGCTTCTTCTGACACCCTCTGTCTCCTCCTCTGGTTCATAAAGAACTTTTTGTTGGTTCTCAGCAACCAGGGAAGGAGAATGCAGCCGGCTGGATCATGGTTGATGCTGTCTGCAGAACATGAACAGTACGGGGATCGTTTGACCTTGGATGTGTTGATTGCAGTGGTGGGACATTAGCAATAAATAAAGGCAAGTGGGCAGAAAAAGACTGAGACCCTCGGGGACTCTTGTGTCTGTAGGGTCAGACTCAAAGGAGGCTTGATTTGCTGCTATATTTTAACTCAGTCACTGGAATAATTTATCAGAGCAAGGACAAGTCTAATCTGAGTGCTTGCAATATAATGGAGATACACTGTACTCACCCTATGCAATTAGAGCCTGCTGGGTCTTTACTTAGGGTCTGAGCTAGCAAAGTAATTTAGTAGGTGTTTAAGCATGTGAGGAGCTGTATCGATTTCAGTGGGATTACTCATATGCTTAAAATTAAGCACATGCTTACATACCATGCTGGCTCAGGGCCAGAGGACACAGTACCTTGCAGAACTGAGCCACTCGGCCCTGATTCATCAAGGTTCTTAAGCATGTGCATAAAATGAATGGGGCTGCTTAGTGGCTTAATATAATGCATGTGCTTATGTACATTGCTGAACTGGGGGGCGAGGGCCCGATCCAGCTCCCACTGACGTTAACGGGAAAACGCCGGTTGCCTTTAAGAGGTGTTGAATTGGGTCCCTTTAAGAGAGTCCTTTCTGGGTCTCACATTAGTTTTAAGTGGCCTTCAGTGAAATTACTCTTCATTTACACCAGTGTATGGGAGGAGGAGGAGGATCGGGCCCATTCATTTTTTTAAGTCAGCTGCTCTGCTTGTGTCTAACTTGTCTTCCCCACTATGGCTTGCTTTTCCTTTGGAAGACCATTGAAAGGGCTTGAATAATACACCAGGAAAGAACAGACCAATAAATTCAGTACTCAAAAGATTAAAGACTGCACTCAAAAAAAAATATCTTTCCTGTATCACAGCACAGGTGTTTGTTTAGCTTAACCAAACACAGCACAATATATGAAAGACACAAACTAATAAAGGCACTTTGTTTTGTAAAACTAGCCTTCAATTAGTCAAAATTTTTACCTTCTTTTTTCTCCACAGATGCTTTTATCTATTTCTGTTTTATAGGAGTTGCATATGTGGGATCAGGGTTTGTTTTGTTTTCTTTTTCAGTCAATTAAAGTCATGCTTAGCAGACTTATGTGGCAGGTGTACATGCCTCGGGCAAGGGCAGAGATGGCTCTCGCCCAAATTCACTCTCAGTCAGCTGCCTTCACTAATTGTTGTACCTGTTAGCCTGCCTTCATTGTAGATGAACAGTCAACCTACTTAGGAGCTGAACAATCAGCTTCATGCGGAAGCCACCAGGGAAAATGCAACATGTGGAAAAGAAGAAGAGGACTGAAATAAGAAGGGCAGAAATGTGTTGGTGATACTCGGGATCAAAGAAGAGATGCAAGGGTCAGGCCCGGCTCCAGGCACCAGCCAAGCAAGCTCGTGCTTGGGGCGGCAGATTCTAAGGGGCGGTATTCCAGCCAATCCGCCCTATTTTTTTTTTTTTTTTGCTTTGCCTCCAGGTCTGGCTACCCTGCACCCAGGGTTTTTTTTGGCTTTGTCTCTGGGTCTGGCCACCCTGCGCCCTGTTTTTTTTTGTTTTTGCTTGGGGCAGCAAAAAAGTCAGAGCCGGCCCTGGCAAGGGTAACTTGCAAGGAGCTTTCAAACTCACTTTAAATATTTGTTCGCAGGAAAACACGACTATGGTCCAAGACTAGCATCCCACAATGGAATCTGTCTTAGGTACTTACATGGCCCCATCATCCTAGTATCTGAGAACCTCTCAATCTTCAATGCATTGATCCTCTCAACCCCCGTACCAGGGAGGGCAGTGCTGTTATGCCCATAGTACAGATGGAGAAATGAATCACAGAGAGGCTAAGGTCCAGTTTTTAAAAGGCATTTAGGAATTGCTGCACTCAGGATTGCAACACCTAACTGATTTAGGAGCCTATGTTTCATTTTCAAAAGGGACTTAGGAAAGACATCTCCAGTGAAGGACTGCCTATGTAAAAAAACCCAGTTATGAAGTTAAGGTCCAATTTCTCCTTTCCCTGCAGAGCTAGAAATGAGAGCTGGGATCTTTCGAAAGAGGAGTTTGTCTGCTTTTCAAGGAGGCATATAGCATTTGCTTCTGCCACTGGGAAACCCACCTGGTATCCTGCCAGCTTACCCGCCTGACTCGGCCGCTCACCTGGCAGGCTACCAGGGAGCTGGGGCTTCTGGGAAACCCCCTAATGTTCTTGCTGTGTGAACGTAGGTGTTTTCTAAATGAAATATTGCGGGATTTTACTTCCATGACAATGTTTGAGGTGTTGGCTTTTTTCCTGATCGGGGACAATTTCCTCCACCCCCAAAACCTCAAATAATTTGATGGAAGTGAAATGAAGTTTCCCAGCCATTTCTATTTATAACCCAGTGACAAATCTGGCCCATTGATTTTTGATATTGGACTTTAGTAAATACAGGATCAGACCCATGGTAACTAATCCTAATTCAGCAAAGCACTTAGTCATAAGCATGTGCTGAAGTCCATCCCAATTCACTTGCTTCACTTTAAGCACATGCTTAAGTGGTTTGCTGAATCAGCACCTAAGGCACCTGGCTGGTCAGGCAGAGGGATGGAAAAATGGTTTGAATAAACATTTGAAAAACTCTCTCGAATGTTCCTTAAATAGTTCTTCTGTAATCTGAGGAATGGAAAGAGGAGATGATAATGAGATGTGGGATAAAGGTTTTATTGACATTAGTTTGAGGTGACCTGTAGAACTCACGGAGAGCTTTACCCATTTGTGAGCAATGCAGCCATCCTACACTCTGTAGAGTTTTATTCATTCACATTTTACACCACTCCAAAACTGGTTTTCATTTTAACACAACCCTAAAAATGCTGAAAACTGGAGCTATTTTAACCTATGGAAAGAGAGTCGGAAGACAAGAAAACAGGCTCATGTGCTTTCTCCATATTAATTGCCTGTACAGTCATTCAAGACTATTATTTGTATCACAATAATATCTCAAGGCCCCCACTGAGATCAGGACCCCCATGGTGTTAGGTGCTGCACATATGCATAATAAGAGACAGTCTCTGTCCTGAAGAGCTTATGCTCTAACTAGTCAAGTTGGACAAAAGCGGCAGCATTATTCCCATTTTACAGATGGGGAACTGAGGCACAGGGAAATTAAATGACTTTCAAAAGGTCACACCAGATAAACAGAACTTGTAATGGACCTCATTTCTTTTAATTCTGAGTTTTAACTACAAGACAATCTTTCCACTCTGTTAGAAAAGTGGCTTGTATCAAACCTCACGTTAACAAACCTTATTCTTTTGTCCTGCCAGGTTGCCAAGAAAAAAAATATTCTGCTTTCTTTAAATCTATTTTTCTCATTGATGAGATGCCCCCTCCTTCCGAACACATTCTGTTATTTGCTGCTGCAACATTCTCGGTTAGTCTGACAGTTAGTAATTAGAGACCCTGTGAGGAGTAAATGCCTCGTTATGTAAAATAAAATGTTAAACTGGGCGATAATGGAGGAAATTAATAATGCCCAGAAGATGTTAAAGGTAAATATAATTGTAAGGTAAACAGACTGGCTTTAAATATTGGCTTTTATGTGACAGCTGCTTTCTAAGCACCTGCTTTTGACTCTTATTCACAGCAGTAATTTACAGTCAGCGGCTTTTGCTTAGGCACACAATAAAAAAAATGTGCTGAATTCTCATTGTCTTAGTTCTCCTTTCTTGCTCATGAGGTTGTCTTGACCATCATTTTTTCTTGACCAGTGAGACGTTAACACCGTTATGATCCTGGTGTGTCACAGAGCCCAACGAGAACAATAAATACATACAAATAATATCTCCCTGCCAGTCTCGGGAACAGCTGGTATTTACTTTCAGGACAGCCATATTTCCATACGTCAATGAGCACACTGTTCCTTCTGTGGATTGCAATGCTGATAGACAACATCTCCCAGATACCCCTTCCAGGATGGCACAAGTTCATGGCCCTGAATCAGGGCAGCACTTCGGCCCATGCTTCATTTTAAGCTCAGGCTTAAATCCCTCTGCAGCTGATCGGTCTCTGTGCAGAGGAGACAATGCCCCCGTATGGATCCAATTGCAGGGCTGAGGCAAAACAGAGCAAAGTGGAGACAGAGGAGGACCAGGGAATGAGCCTGTTTGGAAGACCTGGGGTGAAATTCTGGCTCAACTGAAGTTAATGGGAGTTTTGTCATTGTCTTCAAATAGGGCCAGGATTTCATCCTTTGTATTTAACACACACAGTCAGAGTTGGGCCTCGTTTAAAACTCATTTAAATGTGACAAATATGAAAGACGGACTTGAAAGTTTGAGGCTGGATGTTCAGCCTAGGTCTAACTCTGTGTGTGTGTGTGTGTGTGTGTGTGTGTGTGTGTGTGTGTGTGTGTGTGTGTGAGTGAGTGAGTGAGAGTGTGAGAGAGAGAGTGTGAGTGTGTGTGAGAGAGAATGAACATAACATAAGAACGGCAATACTGGGTCAGGCCAAAGGTCCATCCAGCCCAGTATCCTGTCTACCGACAGTGGCCAATGCCAGGTGCCCCAGAGGGAGTGAACCTAACAGGCAATGATCAAGTGATCTCTCTCCTGCCATCCATCTCCATCCTCTGACAAACAGAGGCTAGGGACACCATTCCTTACCCATCCTGGCTAATAGCCATTAATGGACTTAACCTCCATGAATTTATCCAGTTCTCTTTTAAACCCTGTTACAGTCCTAGCCTTCACAACCTCCTCAGGTAAGGAGTTCCACAGGCTGACTGTGCGCTGCGTGAAGAAGAACTTCCTTTTGTTTGTTTTAAACCTGCTGCCTATTAATTTCATTTGGTGACCCCTAGTTCTTGTATTATGGGAACAAGTAAATAACTTTTCCTTATTCACTTTCTCCACATCACTCATGATTTTATATACCTCAATCATATCCCCCTCCCCACCCAGTCTCCTCTTTTCCAAGCTGAAAAGTCCTAGCCTCTTTAATCTCTCCTCATATAGGGCCCATTCCAAACCCCTAAGCATTTTAGTTACCCTTCTCTGAATGTTTTCTATCGCCAGTATAGAATGAATTCAAATTGCAAATAGGAGCATATACATCATTTAGGGCCTGACCCAATGCCATAGCATGCAGGAAAACCACTTGAAGGTTGAGCTTGTTCATATAGATCCCAATTCACCAGTCAGTCTCTAGTCATTAAAGCACGTGTTTAACTGCAGGCAGGTGGTTAAGTCTCATTCTTTCTATCTTCTGTGGTCCCCCGAAGTATTTTTTCACACAATGCATAATCAACCTGTGGAACTCTCTGCCAGGGGATGCTGCAAAGGCCAAGACAATAACAGGTTTCAGAAAAGAACTAGATAAGTTCATGGAGGACAGGTCCATCAATGGCTATTAGCCGGGATGGGCAGGGATGGTGTCTCTAGCCTCTGTTTGCCAGAAGCTGGGAACGAGCGACAAGGGATGGATCACTTGATGATTCCCTGTTCTGTTCATTCCCTCTGAAGCACCTGGCATTGGCCACTGTCAGAAGATGGAATACTGGGCTAGATGGACCTTCGGTCTGACCCAGTATGGCCGGTCTTATGTTCATTAATATAGTATCTGAGCAACTTTCAGTCTTTAATGTATTTATCTTCATACAGCCCCTGTGAGGTAGGATAGTGCTATTATCAGTGTTTCACTGATGGGAACTGAGACCTCGAGAGGCTAAGTGACTTGCTTAAGTTCACACAGGAAATCTGTGGCACAGCAGAGAATTAAGCTTTGGTTTCCCAAGTCTTAAGCTAGTGCTGTAACTATTGGGTCATTCTTCCTCTCCATGCTTTAATGGGCACTGATTCAGGCCCACATACAGCCTCCACTTGTGAAACTAGTTTGGGGGGTTGTTCTGTTTCTGACGTGTATAAGATGCTCCTATTGTAGTAGGAATGCCTTTTTAAAAACGGAGTCCTACTTTGGGCAAACGAAGCCATCTGGGGGCCAGCTCCGTGGTTGGTGTGGATTGGTGTAACTCTATGGACTTCAGATGTATTGGATGCATCCGACGAAGTGGGTATTCACCCACGAAAGCTCATGCTCCAATACGTCTGTTAGTCTATAAGGTGCCACAGGATTCTTTGCTGCTTTTACAGATCCAGACTAACACGGCTCCCCCTCTGATATGGACTTCAGTGGAGCTGGGCTGCTTTCCACCAGCTGAGGATCTGGAAAGGCTTTACGTTCCAGGAGACTCAAACTAGCTTCACGAAGCAAAATAAAACAGTTGATGTTCACAAAACTGCAGACTCCATGAAGTTCAGCTCGCCCTAATTTTGACTAGCCCAGGAGAGAAAGACATCCATTTAGTGTTATTGTGTCTAATTTCTGTCACCACCCTGCAAACTGCACGGCCTTTGCTAGCAGTAGCTGCTGCACTCTGCATTTGTACTAGGTGGGGATTTGTCAGCTCAGATTCATTTATTTCGTTATGAGGCTCTGCACTGCTCTGCATAATGCTTAGACCTGGTCTACACTATAGATCGATGCAAGGTAGCTTACGTCCACCTAGCTATGGAAGTGTCTACGCTTAAATTTCACTCCTGCCAACGTAACCGCCCCACCACGCCGACTTAAAAACTCCCCCTCCACAGGCAGCGTAGAGTCAAGGTCGATGTAGTTAGGTCGATGCAGCGTCAGTATAGACACTGCGTTGCTTACGTCAACTGGCTTTCAGGAGTCTTCCCACAATGTCCCACACTGACAATACAATCAATACAAGCGCTCCTGGTGAGGATGCACACTGCCGACACACGCAGCAAAGATTAGACCTCCAGGAGTGATTTAATTACTGCGGAGGCCGTATGCCGACGTAAGTTAGGTCGACTTAATTTTGTTGTGTAGATGTGGCTTTACACATTGCACTAAGGCACTACATGATGCTTTACAGGCAAATTAAATGACAGATCTGTGCCCTGAGGTGCTTACCCATGAGGCATTTGATCTTGCAATCCTTATTCTCAGGAGTTGCAAGCACACCATTCCCTTGACTGCAATGGGGCTATGAAAGCATATAAGGACTGCAGGAGTGAACCCAAGATTAGACATAACTAATTGAAATGGTCCACTGAAAACTTTTTCAGTGTAAAATTGGGTTTTTGATTAAAAAATATTTGCACAGAAAGTGTCGGCGTTCCTCAAGGAAGAAGCTTGAAAATATAAACGCTACAGGCTCAAAAAGCAGATACAAATATCAAGACTTCAAAAGTATGATTTTGCTTTGAAAAAAAAAAAAAGCCATGAAAATAGATTGTTTTCCCATCCAAAAATCTTTTTGTTTGAGGCAGCTTTTGAACAAAAACCAATACTTTGGGGACCAAAATGTGATTCTTCCCCCTACCTCTCCCAGTTTTCAGGTTTTCGGTTTTCTGCTGAAAATTTCAACAAAAATGAATTCCCCTTCCCATTTTCATCTAAATTTCCTGCAAGGCAAAACTCTATTTCCCAACCAGCTGTTGAGAACACAGCACGGGATGGCAGTAAACAAAGGATGGGGTGAGGCATACGGGCGAATGAGAAGGCTAGAAGATATCAAGCATTCACAGTTCTAAAGAGAGACATGTACAACCGTTCATTCAAATAATTTCCACAGGGCCTGATGCAAAGCCCACTGAAGTCAATGGGAATCTTCCTCTTCATTTCAATGGGTTTTGAATCAGGCCCTTAATCGATTGGATGGGATCCCTTTCTGGGCTCAGTTGTTATTTTGGGGACTATAGGGAGAGTCCTAGTCATCTCTCTGACCACCTTACCACCACCTGCTCAGTTTATGCACAGGCAATCTGGCTGCTACTGACTAGCTATCAAGTACAAAATCAAACACCTGTGTGCCGGATAGGCACTGTGTGTGTGTGTGTTTGCTTAGGGCATTGCTGATCTATCTGCACAATGTTCCATGTGCCAGATGCTTTCCTAGGAAAGGGATGGAGAAGAGACGCCATGAAACTGAAAGTCCATAGTACAGTCATTAAACAATTTGTTTTTTCTGATCCTGCTCATCCGGTTATAACCTACTGCTGGATTTTCTATCCTCCTCTTTTCACCATATTTAATTTCTCCTCTAACACTCGATGAAACTTTCAGCCGTGGCTTGCCAATGTAATTTTCTCTCTCTCTTTGCTCTGACACAGCACTAATTCCCATGAAAAACAACATGCTAGACCAGGGATACTCAGACTGAGGCTTACGAGCCGCAGGTGGCTCTTTAATGTTTGTCTTTGCAGAGCATGCTACTAAAAGACTGATTTAATCATTAACTAATCAGGATGCTTTTACTATGGTCACTTGTTTCCTTGCTCATGGAGAGCTGTTGAATCTATAGTGCTATAGTAAATGAAACAAGGAATTCACACAATGGCGGCTCGTTTGGGTCATGGTGAACGTTAATTTGGCTCCTGAACCACTGAGGTTTGAGTATCGCTGTGCCAGACAGTCATGCGTGCTGTACAACAAAAAAAATCCACCATTCTCAGTTAGTAATTCCAGTGTTGCCAGGTCTCGTGTGATTTTATCACAAGTCTCATGGTTTTCAGTTTTCTTAAAGCTCCAGCTCATGGAGTCATGTGATTACAAGAATCTCAGTTTTCACTGCTTAAAAGGCATGTTTCTAACGCTCTGGGTTGCAGAGAAAAGCCTGACAACCTGAACTCTACCGGCTCAGAAAGCAGGAGTCAAATGAACACACCCCAGATTTATAGAAATCTTATGATTTTTAAGCCAATCCCATGATTTTGGGGCCCTAACTCACGATTTTGGAATGCTTGGACTGGCAGCACCCCATCATTCCAAAGGGAATTTAGCACTGTTGAAAGGTGTTAGATAGTGGAGTAAGCACAGGTCACCCCCTGAATTCTAATCCTATCTATGCCACTGATTTGCTGTGTAGTCTTGGGCAAAACATTTACTCTCTGCATTGTATTGCATATTTTAACTATAAAAGCGCCTAACTCCAGGGATAGGAACTTAAGTAGAAATCAAACTATCGATATAAATATATATTGGTAGACAGGCAGTCTGGAGAGGGGCTGTCGATGCCCTGCCCCAGGTTGTGTGATGCAGAGGCAGTTGGAACTAGTCACTGAATAAAGAGGATCTCTTCCAAGCACTCTGGGCCCAAAGTGGTTGCTGAACACCACAAAATGACTCCAGGAAAAAACATATCCTTTTCCCTAGATAACACAGGGCCTAGATGGGTTCTTTTTGGCTGGGAACTAACTTTTGTTTTGGTTCAAATGGGCTCATTTCTGAGTTCACAATGGAAGGTGAAAGAAATCGAAGGTGAGATTTTCAGAGATGCATACAAGTTTTGGAAACCAATTTCCCTTTAACATTAATTAAATGAAATGAATTTATTAAAATGGAGTGTTCAAATCCCTTAGCAGCTTTGAACATTTCAGCCGAAGTTTTTGAGTAGTTTTGCATTTTGCACACCTTTAACATTTTTCCTAAAATATTTGTTGTTTTTAATGCTACACCAGACAAGGAGAAAAGAAAAATGTGCTTTAACCCTCTCTTCTCCCTGTCCCGTGTCCTTCTCACAGTATTGCCAGCCCCAAAGATCTAAAACTTATGAGTCACAGCCTGAAAAAATAATAAAAAAACTTAATTATGAGGGTTATTTTTTTGTAATTAAAAAATAGCTGTGTTCTGTTTATTTGCCTTCTGGTTTTTAAGCCTTTAAAGTATACTTGGATCACGTTGTCAAGCTCTTCTCTGAAGCAATGAGGCCTAGAAAATCATTAAAAAAACCCTAAAATCCTGAGATTCTCACATAATCACAGGACTCCAAGAGCTGGGACCTTAAGAAACACCAAAAATCACAAGGCACAAGATAAAATCGGAGGAGTTGACAATACAATTATACACTTTGGGCTTGATTCCTGTTTACACGAAGGCTGTTTTGCACAGCTCTTGCAGTATACACAGGCCTTACATTTACTCTCACTTTATGGCCCCTTTCTATTTCCTGAGTGATGTGAAGTGGGAATTTGTCCCTTTGGACCTGATTCTTAGTTCGAGGAAGAACCCTACAGAATAAAGGGGCCTTAAAATGAGCATATATGCAAATAGATATACGTTACACTGCCAAAGCACGGTAAAGGAGAAATCAGGCCTATTATGTTATAGTTCTTTCAATCAGCTCCAGAAAATAATCATCAGGATCTATAGCAGAAAACAGTGTCAGAAGTATTTCAATATCAAGCGTCTTTTATGGTTAAATGGTGGATGGGAATCATTGTTTCAAAGACCAAAATATTGATTACAAAGGGCATGCAGTAAACACAGCCTGAATCTGTTCTCTGGGGCTGTAATCACATTCTCACTTACAATAGGAGAATAGCTGGGAGAACTGTTTAACTGTTTACTACTTCAAGACATTTTAAAAGGTAATGAATGTACAAACATCACAGGAAAAGAGCACTCTGGTAACATGGCTTAGGCTCATGATAGAAAATTCAAACAATATTAGACTCAAAAAGTCAACATTAGACACACTTCTACTAAGGACCTACAAACAAACAGAGTTCCTCTGTACACACATTAACAAACACAACTCAAATGATGATGGCTGCTTTCACCTTTTCAGTGCCTCCGTTTAATATACAAGCATTGTAGTGGTTATTGTTTATTTCCAGATACAAGAGCGCCGTTTGCTAAGGGTTTTCACTTTTAGTGCATTTTAGGCTGGCGACTCTTGTGTATCTTACAGCCTCTTAGGAAGTGCAGGGTTGGATTGAGGACTCACTCTTAAGATTTATTCTACCAAATTCCCAGTGGAGTATTCAGAGTTTGTGCACCCGTGGGTTTGAGAGCTATGAGATCTTGCAATAACCCAACGGTGGAGCAAGAACAAACCTCTTTTCACTGAGCCAGCTGTAGGAACACTTGGGGAATGTCTACACTGCAAAAAAACCCCCAAACTCATCTACAGACGGGGCTTGCATTATGGAGCTAAAAATAGCTATATCGACCTTCCTGCTCAGTCTGGAGCTCAGCCTTTGAAACCTGTCGAGGGGGTGAGTCTCAGAGCCCAAGCGAGAATGTCTATATTGCTATTTTCAGCCCTGTAGCGCAAACCCGAGTCTGTAGCTCCAGGCTCTGAGACTTGCTGCCCAGGGGTCTTTTTCTGTAGTGTAGACGTACCTTTGGTTCACGGCAAGCTGGGTTGTAAGTTTACCCCACACTAGCCTACCATGCACTTGGTTTCCATGTCGGCCCTTCTTAGGGTGACCAGATGTCCCGATTTTATAGGGACAGTCCCAATTTTTGGGTCTTTTTCTTATATAGGCTCCTATTGCCCCCACCCCCATCCCGATTTTTCACATTTGCTGTCTGGTCACCCTAGCCCTTCTGCCGTGTACTAAAAGGTTCCTAGTGTGCTTTAATCTGTTTCAAAGCAGAGCAGATCAAAGTGCACTGAACAATGGTTATTGTGTGGCAGCAGGGTCTACGCAGAGAGACCTAGTGTGTAGCAGACTACTGTGGGGGTAGATTCACACCCATTTGGCTGAGAATTAAGCATTTCTATAGACAAGCCCTTTCCCCAGGTTTCACACTGGCATACCATTGCTTTCAGTGGAGTAGGGTGACCAGACAGCACGTATGAAAACAATTGGGATGGGGGTGGGGGGTAATAGGCGCCTATATAAACACTAAGCCCCAAATATCTGGACGTCCCTATACAATCGGGACATCTGGTCACCCTACAGTGGAGTTACTACTGATTTACATCGGGGTAAGTGACAGGAGAATCAGGTGCTGTAAAATTTGCTCCATATTTGCAACTTTGAGCTTGAAGGAAGCTGCAGCGTATGGGAAATCCCTTTTTCTAATGACAAAGATGAGACGACTATTAAGATTATATTTAAAAACCCTAATACAAGGGCTAATTACCAATGATATGAGAAGCCACCATCCTGGTCACTGGCTGACGGAAGGCTAAACCCATGAGAAGCTCCACAAGTTGAAGGCCGTGTGACACAGCTGTACCGACGCAGCTGTAAGGTCGCTCATGTAGCCATTCTATGCCGATGGGCGAGAGCTCTCCCATCGAGATAATAAAACTACCTCAACGAGCGGTGGTAGCTCTGTCGGCGGGAGAAGAAGTTCTCCTGCCAACATAGTGCTGTGCACACGATCACTTATGTCGCTCGGGGCGTGTTTTTTCACACCCCTGAGCAACGTAAGTTTTGCTTACATAAGTGGTAGTGTAGACATGGCCTTAACTACAGGTGTTTCAGCTGACTTCTGCATTCAGAGGAGGGGCTGAGCAGAGGGCGGGGCCTCCAAATGCCCAGAGCACAGAAGAGTCTGCTTTGGCTCCTCCCCCTGCCTGTGCACCGTTCCCAAAGAGGCAGAACTGGGTGGGGTGGACTTCAATGCTGCATTAACCCCAGTGACTGCTTTGGCTTGTAAGGACTCAGGAAAAAACTGAGTAAGGACTTTAGGATTGGCCCATAGTGATCCATGCCCCCTTGTGCAACCAATCAACGATCATGCTGGCTAAGCCTCCCTGTGAAGTGAAACTGGCTCCGTAAATGAGATTAGCCATGTCCTCTGCCCAGTCTGTCGCAAGAGAACCAACAATCTGTCCAGCAGCTACCACACTGGAATGTGGATGGGATATGCGAATGGTGAGCACCCTTGGAGTACTTCAGCAGCTAATCCTGAGCCAGATGGCCTGCAGAGACAGACCATTTCAGGCCAACAGCATGTCGTCCAAAACCTGTCGGGCCAAAACTTTGCTCTTCTGGCACCAGCCCATGCGTCCCAGCATAGGCAGGCATGACTCTTAATGATTAATGTTTATTCATGTACTGCCTCTATAGCTAGTGTCATCTAGTAGTCTTCTCCTCCAAACCGTCACTAGGACACCAGATTATGTTCAACATGTTCTCTAAAGCCTGGTCTACACTGTGTGGGAGGGGAGGGAAATCGATCTAAGATACGCAGCTTCAGCTACGAGAATAGTGTAGCTGAAGTCGATGTATCTTAGATCAAATTAAAAGTACTTACTTCGCGTCCTCACGGCGTGCCATGCCGCGGCTCCTCCATCGACTTTGCTTCTGCCTCTTGCCGAGCTGGAGTTCAGCAGTCGATGGGAGAGCGATCGGGGAATCGGTTTATCGCGTCTACACTATAAGTGATCAATCGATCCCCAATAGATCGATTGCTACCCGCTGATCCAGCGGGTAGTGTAGACGTACCCTAAGTGTACACTGTATTTCATTTAGAGAAACAGCATTGTGACCAATGAAAGATGATTGATGATGATTACTACAATAGCACATGGAGGCCTCAGGCAGAACCGGGGTTCCATTTTGCAAGGCACTGAAGAAATGCAAAAGCAAAGATGCTCTTTCTTCATATAAAGATAGACAGAGGAGAGGTGGTGGTGGTGGGGGGGACGGACAGACAGAAAGACAGATAGTCTTATCATAGTTTCATTAATCACAATTATCAGTTCTCTGAACCATGATTTCTACTGACAAGTGTAACGCATCTCTAGGGCTGGACCTTCAAAGGCTCATCACCCACAGCTGAGGTTAGATTTCCAAAAGAAAGATTTCTACTTTCTTTTAGGCACCTAAATTAAAAGTCTTTTTAGAGCACCCAGCAGCTCCTACTATTTAGGTGTGTAAGTGGGAGATTTGGGTGCTGAATTTCTTTGAAAATCTGGCCCTAAATATTGCATAGAATAATGAGATCAGCGTTTCTTGACGATGCTAGCAATGAAACAGAAGCATGGTATTTAGAAAACAATGATTTCTGGCATGCTGCATAATTTACAAGAAGGAAACATAGTATCTTTGACAATGTTTCTGGTCTAACTGTTGTACTGCAGAGAGAAAATATTCCATCACTGTGCTTCAGAGAGGGTGAAACTATTCTACACGTTCCAAATTTTACCCTGAAGATCTTTCCAACCGAAGGGAAAGTCTGCTAATAAAGGCCATCCTAATTGTTATTGGCCCTGTGCCTCCTAGCAAGATAGTCAATAGCACAAAAGAGTCAAATCCTGGACTGATGCTGCTCTTCATAGTCTCTGATAATGCAATGCTCTTCCACAGGATCAAGGTATTAAGGTTTAGGTTATTTGTATTGATTTTATGTGCTTCCATGCTGTGTCAGTCATGCTCATATTTGTGGTTCACAAATTCCTCCTTTAAATGTCACAGCCATTTCATCTCCTTTTGCCATCAATACTGCAAACCACTGGGTCTGTTTATTAACCCCAAATGCCTGTATTGTTGTATGAAGCTTTATATAAATGCATTCACAGAACAATCTCTGTACATATATTTTTTGGACCAAATTCTTATTTAAAAAGAAATACAAGGACCAAAAACATTGCTTTAAAATGTGTTTTTCTTTCATGGTCACAGAATCATACATTGTTCCAGACAATTCTTAGGCCCTCTAGTGGCTAATAGGTTGTTTTAAATGTCTGAAATTCACCAGTAAATATTTAAATATGTAAGTGTAACTAAGTTTAATTCCATGTGCAATTATATATATTTATACTAAGAGCTGGACTTTTTGCATGGCCATTTTCACTGCGGATCAGACTGCTCTGTCAATTGCAATGAAAACTACAGAGACAACTTCATCATGAGTATAAAGGATTTTAGCTTTATAAAGGCTCTCTTGACAACCTGGAGTAATTCTTACACAGCTATACAGATAACTAAGTGAGCTATCAATTTTAGGCAAATATCCCCCCCACCCCCCAGCTGTGTTAAATAAATGGGAAAAGCCACAGGGATATCTACAAACATATAAGGATAATGACTGTATTTATTAGCCATTGTCCTATTTCATCTGTGAGCCTTTAACAAACACGCAGCAGAAATAAAAATAGCAAACATGTTTTCCCTTATTTCTCTGCAAACGCTTACTTAAGCTTTTATTATATTTGGCCATGGGACATTCGGTAAACTTACTGATGATATCAGAGAATGATTTTACAAACAGTAAAAGTTACACTATTGACACCTCCAAATTCTGGAGTATTTACATTGTGTTAGGTGCACACTTGCTCAGTAAGATTAACAAACATTACTAGAAAGGCTATGGCCAAATCCACCCTGGTTGTTTATAAAACCTTTACAACTCATCAGCTTCCACTAACATACTGGCACTGTTCAATTACCATCACTTTTAGAGAGCCTTAGCAAAACATCCAGTGCCCATGTAAATAGACAAATCTGAAAACTAGCTGGTCTGTTGGCTTACATACTGTAGGTAATGTTTTCTTTTGCTCAAATTTGTTCTAGAAACTAATCACGCTCTGATAAAGCCATCTGCAAATATGAGAAAGATTGACATCCACATGTCAAAGTTTACACAGCCTGACCAAGTGTACATATAGTACAGATGATGTTAGGGCCCTGCTGTTCGGAGTTTCTTCAGGCCATGTTGGAATGGAACATGCACAGAAGCCTGCATTGTTATACGGCATCAGCCAAGCCTGCCTGTGGAGTTATTAGAAAATGTCACTTCCACCAACATATTTTACACTCTGAAACTGGGGCATTGGTGGCGCCATGAAAATTCCTCTCAAAATGTACGCTGCACACCTGCGCTTTAACTTATCGTAGAGCACAGCATCGATCCGAGACAGGAATTATTCACATCCCTTATGAAAGCAAACCTTTAAACTTTAAAAACCGACCAATCATTCTCACCTAGTGCGATTGAAATGCTGTCCAGCTGTTGGTGGAACTGGTGGGGAGCAGAGATGACATGTAACTCGTGGTGCTGGTGGGCAGGGGGAGATATGGGGGGACATGACCACCTCATGCATTGCCTCTGGGCTGTGGAGCAGCACCAGGGCAGCGGTGAGTGAGCACCTTCAGGGAGCAGCTCATAGCAGCCGGGGGCCAGCACCAGGAGTTTGGAAATCGTCCTGGCGGACTCGGAGATGAATTGTGCAGGTCATCCCAAGTGAGTGTCAGGCCAACTTCTATCCCACTCAGCCCCATCAGGCCTTCTATTATGTGCCACATATGGGTACATACCACCATGGGTAAAGTTTTCAAAGTGCCTAATTCAATGGGACTTAAGCTCCTAAGCCACTTAGGGGCTTTTGAAAAAGTAACCCCCCTATTGCTAATGAATCATATATAGAGCATATACATAACCTCTCTTTTTATAGGAATTGCTAGTGAATTGAGCTCAGTATTCTTGACCAACAGGTGGGGATATATTGTTTGATAAATAGAACTGTTAGAATGTACTTTGAATGCCTAACATTTGTTCTCTGCAATTGCTTAATTGCAAACGAAGGCTCCAAAGGCCTAGGTCCGGAGACACGGATTTAAGTTGAATTGCTATCCTGGTAGTAAAGGGTGAAATCCTGGCTCCATTGAAGTCAATGGGAGTTTTGCCATTGATTTCAGTGGGACAAGGATTTCACCCAGACTATGTATTCCCTTCTGGAACAGGGCACTTTGGTAGCCACACAATGTAAGGTTCCTTTCTGCTCTGTTCCACTTATTAACTTTTACCTTGTGCTGATATATGCAATACTCCACACCCAAGCTATGCAGGGGAAAGGGGCTGAGTGGGGGCAGGGCCTCGGGGTGGAGCACAGGTGTGGGGAAAGGGGCTGAGCGGGGGCAGGGCCTCGGGGCGGAGCACAGGTGGGGCATTGAGGGGGAAAGAGGCCAAGTGGGGGCGGGGCCTCAGGGTGAAGTGCGAGTGGGGCCTTGGGGTGGAGCAGCAGGTGGCGCCATGGTCCGGGCACCAGGGCCCACAAAAATCCAGCCCTGTGGGTGCTGAGCACCCCCTATTTTTATTCAGTTGGTGCTCAAGCCCCGGAGCACCCACGAACTCTGCGCCTATGTCTGAAAGCGTGAACTGTCATCCATCTTTCTGTGCTCAGTCCCATAGTTATCTGTCTTATCTATTGTAATCTCCTCAGGGCAGGGACCATCTGATACGTTTCTACAGCTCTGAGCACTGTGCGACTCCCATCTTGGTTGGTACCTCTAAAAGGTTACTTTAAAAAAATAAATAATATAAATAAATATAAAATGAATAAATAATAAATAATGAAGAATTCAGGGTTCTTAAATGAGCCTTTGGGCTGGCTATGAGTTGGTGGCACCAACTCTTTCTGGGTGTTGTTTTTTAAATGCCAGAAGCGAACGCTTGAAAAAGATTCAAGGTGAAGATTAGTCAACTCCTTTGACGCAGCACATTTTCCCCCATTGAAGAATGGCCGATAGAGTTGGTCCAAAGTAAAAAGGATTTTCGTTTGGCTTTCCTTATATAAACAAGGCTTTTGTTGACTTATAAACAGGGCTTGTGCTTGGGGTTTTGGACTGGATTCCAGTGGTTGGCATCTACACTCTGACATTCCACATACAGAAAGAGAAAATAAATCACGAACGGTTCACTTGGCCGTATTTAGAAAGAAAGGATTTACACAGAATTTAATGAACTTCCTGTCCTTTTCTAATCAAATAAAATATTATTCTCACCCAGCGCCGGCATTGGATATGTGCCTTGATGGGCTTGCGTAGGGTGCCAACTTGGAAGGGGTGCAAAGTCTGTCATGCTCCGCATCCTGGAAGTAAATGAAATCTTTGAAGCGGACCCCCAGCGAGAGCTCTAAACTTCATAAAAAACACGCCAGAACTGCGCTCAGAGAACAAGTAAAAAAAAATCCCAGGCCAGCCTGATAGGTAGAATAATGCTCATTCACAAGACTTACACTCGGCCGAGCGTCACAATCTTCTGATGCGAGCCGCTGGCTATTCAGTGCGTTACCCTGTTCTAGAACATTCCCAGCTCTCTCAAACGCCCCTTCCTTTGGTCCCAGATGTATCTCCATCCTCTGCTAAATTGGTGCCTGCTCCTGCTTGTTTTGTTGAAAATTATTTACATCAGAAATAAAGAATCCTGAAGCTGAAAGTATGTCTACACTATGGAGACTATGCGAGGATAGCGATGTTGGCATAGCCCAGAGCGTAGATGCAGCCTACACCAACAGAAGGGGTTTAGCTGTTGGTGTGGGAACACCAATTCCATGAAGGACATTAGCTTCCATGGACGTAACTGTGTCTACACTGGGGATTATGTTGGCAGAGTTGTATCGTGAGGGGTTGTGGTTTTTTCACAACTCTTGATCAACATAGCTATGCTGCTATAAAACTTTCAAGGGTCAGCCAAACCTGAGGTTAGAGAGGGCAAGGTACACAGAAAGGATGCTGTGGAGACTTGTGGTTTTGGCTCTATAGGTTGCCAATTCAATCCCTGGTGTATTGGCCAAGATGGCGGCTCTCCCAAGCTTTTTAAATTTCATACACGAATAACTGTTTTGTGTTCCTCATTTTGTGTCTGTCACATGCTACCCTTCGTCACATATATAGGCTCTTGTAGTTTGAGAGGTATGGACACTCCTCTGCCACCCTGCTTTTCTGAAGTTGTCTTCTGCCTTTATGATGCCACCATCCACTTTCCCACACCCAGTCCCTATGGCCAGACAGCGATCCTGGCTCTCCTAGCCTCAGTATTGTCTCTAATGATGTTCCCATGTGAATAAAATCTGTAAAGTACGGAAGTAGTGATTTTATAATGGGATATTCTTTCTTCCTAAGATGATTGTTTTTGGTATCCAGGCTTCATGGCTTCTTTGCTGCTTTCCAATAGCTTAATATGAACTCTTCTTCTGTATTAGTAATAGCCTGTTGCTCCAGGGATTAAGGCTCATTCTGTAGTTAAAGTACTGGCCTGACATTCAGGAGATCTGGGTTCAAATCCTGACTCTGCCACATACTCCCCAGGCGACCTTGGGCAAGTCACTTAATCTCTCTGTGCCTCAGTTCCCCATCTCTAAAATGAGGCTATTAATCCTCCTTTTGTCTGCCTGATCTATTTAAATTGTAAACTCTTTGTGGTAGGAAGTGTCCCTTACTGTGTGCCTAGCACCTCGGGACCATGATCTCTGTTCGAGGCCTCTAGATGGTACTATAATATAAATAGTAATAGTGAAGAGAAGTAAAGGAAGAGGCATCAGGTTGATTACAGAGTGGATTTGAGACCTGGTCTGAGTGCCTGCTTCCTTTTAGGGCACAAAAAGGATGGAACTTCTGGTAATGGCAGAGCAGAAGCACCCATTCACTTCCCCACCATCCCAGGTGGCGCTGGATACAGACCCTCAAGTGAGAGGCCTGTGGCCTAGACAAAGACTGAGGTAAGAGGTCATTTTGACCTAGGACTTTGGGGTATTTTTTTACTCCTATTTTTCCAGAGCTAGGTGGTCTAGTTTAGCTGGAGAACTAACCCAACCAGAATGAGGTCCTGTGGAGATGGGAAGGAGATAAAACCCTGCCACAGCAGGGAATGGATTTTAAAAAAGATATTTCTCCTACACCAGAAAATTGATAGGGGAGGATAACACTTGTCTGCTTTTCCCATGCGAATCCCTATCAATTGACACAAGACATGTCACACAAGGTTAATCTCTATGGATTTGGAATCTTGCTCGCTATTTCTTCACCCTGCTAATGCTTCTCAATAAAAGTTAGAGACGAAGAGTCGTATAATAGTCACCTACTTTACCTCATCTGCACGTTGAAGGAAAATCACATATTTGGGACTGTGTTCAGGTCCGATCTAGTGCTCATTGAAGTCCACGAAAAGACGACCTGTTGGCTTCAATGGGCTTTGGATCAAGCCCCAAATGAACGGATACTGTCCACATGATCTAGGATGGGATTTTCAAAAGTGCTCAGTATTGGACCTAACTCTGCACCCACTGAGCCTTCAATCGGAGGAACGTTAGCACAGGGCTGTGCCCCTTTGAAAATCCCACCCTGGGTCTCTTGCATCATGTTTCCTATGTGAGCGTGCTTTGGAGGGTTCCCCAGGGTTTAATAATTCATTTTTAGAGCTGGTCAGAAGCTGGAATTTCCGCGCAAAATTTAGATTTTCTTTTCCATTCCAAATCAGAAAGACAAGCGGGAATTTTGCATTTTCTAACGGGGGCACCAGGCTTCCAGGGAGTAGCCTGAAACCACCAATTAGATTAACTAATCAGATGTCAGCAGTTAATGACTGTCAGCCATGACTGACCTTGGCCAAATTCCAACAAATGGTTGAAGACTCCTGTCCAAAGCACTCCCCACCTCAGCCAACCCTGCCCTACGCTTTCTGTACCTACTGACTTTATTATGGTACTGGTCTGTTGCAACACTGCTGTATCCTATTTCTTGGTTATGAAGTTACAGTTTTATTACTCCTTATTACTCCGTTAGACTGAGCACGAGGGATCCAAGACCATTGCCAAGCTGAACACTGAACACAAAGCAGTGGTGTTTTGACACTAGATCACTTAACTATTGCACATCTTATGTCATATGCTGCAAAAATGGACCTGATTCTCATTTACCCTAAGGCTCCCCTACATCACACTGGTAGAGTGTAGGTACAAATTACAGAGCAGCATAAAGGGGCGTTAGCATCAGTGCTAATCAGTCTCCAAAATTGTCTATTTCCTTTTTAAAAAAAACCCAACAAAAACCCGATGCCCCAGTTTAATAGAAACTCAAAGTGCAGATTCACACGTGCTAATATGAGATGTTTAAGGATACTTGTTTGAAAGCATATCAGCATCAATCATTGTCCGCTGCTACTTGAAAAACAACACCGATAGACTAGTCCCTAGCAAAGCTTTCTCACTGCCTCCGCAGCATGCTGCAATTCAATTAGTCATGGTCAGAGGGTGGCATTATTATTCATACATTACTGATTGTTCCCAAAGTCAACAACACTAGGATGGGGTCTGTGATCCTCTCTGTGCCTTTAGCCAGGACACAAAGGAAAATACTATGGAGACCCTGGGGGTGGGACATTTTGTCTGAATTCTGATCTTGTTTGCAAGCTTCACAGTCAGATCTTGCTGTTTTTCAAAGTCCTCACAGAGGCGTGTCAGTTTATGCATACAAAGAAGCCCACAAATATTTTACTCCTATCAGTTCCATGATGGACCTTTTAGAAGGGATAACTTTTTTTTCCAAAAGCCACATGCTAATATTAGGCACATTGAAGCTTAAACTATGCAAATAAAAATCCTGTCACCTTAGAATATAATAATGATTGACAGCTTAGCAATTAGCAGTAAATAACCATACTAATGCAACACAGAGATATCATTTGCATGCTGCAGAAATGGTAACCAAAAACTGTAATGGACTATGAAGCCAGCTGTTTATCATTGTGGGGAAAGCCAATGTATACACAACATGCAAAACTGACCAATTTCTGTCCTCAGATGTCCCTGTGACTCTGGGGCCAGTGAAATTGATGGGAACTGTGCAAGGACAAAACCTGGCCATTCATGTGAACTGGCAGCTCTTTGAATCATTAAAACTCCAACAGACAAATTTTGCCATAATTTACTCTTTGTAGAACCAATTCAAAGTCTCCCAAGACTGAAACCAACCAACCAAATCCTCTCCCTTTTCACATGGGGAAAATTCTCAAATCAAAACTGAGTCTCAGCCTTCACGCTGTATGAATCAACTTGAAACAACCCACATCTGGAGTAAATGTGTTAAAGAAATACCAGGACAAGATTGCTAATTGGTTTACACCTTGCTGTCTGGCCTGTCCCCCAGGACCCCTCCTGCTAGGTTTATCACCTCTGCCAATGGTGCAAATTGCAATCAAAGATGAGAAATTTGTCAGGACATCATGATTTGCACAGCGATTTAATTGGGTTGCCCATGATGTAATAAGCAAATGCAAAAATGTGTTAACTGCTGCAAGAAAAATTTGAGGCCATTTGACATTTTACAGTCTGCCAAACATAGCCATAAGAGCTGAAGACCCAAAGCATCCTGCCTACAATAGCATCTTAAATAGGAGCTACCCAGCCAACCAGGGGACTTTCCATGCTTGGCAATGGCAATTAATCATTTGCAACGTGGCAGCGTGAGGCAGGCCATTCTGTGGGTGGATTCCTGGGTGCCTTAAAGTCAATGGCAAAATTCCTATTGACTTCAGCAGAGCCAGGATTTCACTCAGGATCTGAAACCTGACCAGCAGAGTCTTGCAGAAGGCTTGTGCACTGAGCTTCCCTAAGATCTGTGGAAAAAATGCT
Source organism: Mauremys mutica (assembly GCF_020497125.1). Lineage (NCBI taxonomy): Eukaryota > Metazoa > Chordata > Testudines > Geoemydidae > Mauremys > Mauremys mutica. The sequence goes on along the minus strand of NC_059074.1, from coordinate 206,966,410 downwards.
CTCTTCTGTTTCTCCCTAGACAATTTTAACAGTGTCACTACTGCAAATTCACATTGAACTGTAATACTGAAGCTATTTCATTCGGCCCTCATCACCGTTGTATCTGAGCTCCTTCCAGCAGTGCAATAAGTGACTGGACTACACATCTGTGCCAGGTGGTTTGTTCTCCCTTACACCAGAGGCAGCAGAATGGGAGGGGGGTTAGGAGGCCATGGCCCCATCACTTTTTACCACCCAGAAGGGTAAGCGACAGGGGGAGGGCAGAGAGGAGCGAGCAGAGGGCAGGGTCTTGGGGAGTGGGGAGAGGCAGTGTGGGGGCAGGGCCTCGGGGGAAGGGGCAGTGTGAGGGTAGGGCCTCGGGGGAAGGGGAGCCAAGGTCACGGTTTGGGTGCAGGTGCCCCTCCTATCCCCACTTTTAGGGAGCTTCCACCTCTCCTGCCTCACCTGCTCCCCCTGGGGAGAGCTGTGTGTGCAGTGAAGTATTGGCTTCTGGTAGCAGGGTTTTGTTTGGGGGGCAGAGAGGTTCCAATGTACAGAGGCTCGGCCTACGTTAGAGAAGACAGGTTCAAGGAATGTGCCTTGCTTGGAGAGTGGAAAGTGGGGAGGTTTGTGATGGCCCCTAGTTCCCGGGGGAGTTTGGTCCCCAATCTCAGAGCAGCCTCCAAGAAAGCTTGGCCTCCCGCACAGGCGAAGCCCGGGGCAGCTGAGCAGTGGAGTTGTCAACCATAGTTTTCATCCCAGAGCTTTAGGCTCCTTTACATACCCTGGATGCCGGCCACTGAGCACCGTGGAGATAAAAAGACCGGAACAGTCTCACGTTGGCTTTACTGCGATAGTCACTGCTACTGAGTAAAAGAAAACCGTCCCCAGATAAAATAACATGGTGGACCAGGGAGAAGGAAAAGCTGCTCCTATTTTGGCGACAACTTAATTTTTAACCTCCTGCACACTCCTGGGGCCAGTTCTGTGTTCAGCAACACCCATACAACTACATGAAAAGAGACAAACATGCGGCAAAACGTTGCACTCACTGAGGTTACAAGGAACTTTAGCAGTGAAGGTTCTTACTTCCACTCTACTTCCCAAGGCTACTCAGGTGCTTAAAGCGGCGCGCAAAGGTTTGTAGTGGTGTCAAGGAGGACAATTTGGCTCCCAGCCTTTGCGGGAGTTATTTTGTAGTCGGCCCTGTGGTGCAGTCCATAAAGATGTTTTTTCAAAATGTGCAAAGCTTTGCTGCCTGATTTGAGATTGCTGTAGCATTAGAGGGCAAGGATATTAATAGGCTCAGTTTTAGATGCCAGGTTGTATATTTAGGAGTTGCTATATCGGGGGTAGTGTTGCTAACCCCCCACATTAAAAAGCCATCGAAATATAGGGCTGGAAGGGAGCTCGAGATGTCACCAAGTCCAGCCCCTTGTCTGGCGGCAGGACCTAGTAAACCTAGACCATCCTTGACAGGTGTTTGTCAAAGCTCTTTTTAAAAGCTTCCAATGATGGGGGGCTCCATGTCCTCTTTGGGAGGCCTATTCCAGAGTTAACTACCCTGATTTCCCTAATATCTAACCTAGATCTCCCTTGCCGCAAATTAAGCTCATTACTTCTTGTTCTGCCTTCAGTGGACATGGAGAACAATTGATCTTTTCCTCTTTATAACAGCCCTTAACATCTCTGAAGGCTGCTACAGTCCCCATCCCCCTCAGTCTTCTTTTCTCAGGACTAAACATGCCCAGTTTTTTTAACCTTTCCTGATAAAAAGGTTTAGAAAACCTGACCTATCATTTTTGTTGCTCTCTTCTGGACTTTCTCCAATTTGCCCACAACTTTCTTAAGCTGTGCTTCCAGAATAGGACACAGTACTCCAGTGCTGAGCAGAACGGGACAATTACCTCCTGTATCTTACATAGAGAACTCCTGTTAATACAGGATTGCATTCCTTCCCCCTGGTTCTTAATACAGAATCATATTAGCGTTTTTTGTAGCTGCAGCACATGGATGACTCACTCAGTCAGTTTGTGGTCCACTATAACCTTCAGATCCCTTTCAGCAGTACTACCACCAAGCCATTTACTTCCTCTTTGGTATCTGTGCGTTTGATTTTTCCTTCCTGATTGAAGTACTTTGCACTTGTCTTTATTGAATTTCATCTTGTTGAATTCAGATCAATTCTCCAATTTGTCAATGTCATTTTGAATTTTAAACCTGTCCTCCAAAATGCTTGCAACCCCTCTCAGCTTTAGTGTCATCTGCAAATTTTATAAGCCTACTCTCTACTCCATTATCCAAGTCATTAATGAAAGTATGGACTAGTACCAGACCCAGGACTGACCTATGTGGGACCCAACTAGATACACCCTCCAGTTTGACAACTAACTCTTAGAGTATGGGCCTTTCACCCAGTTGTGTACCCACCCTATAGTAATTTAGTCTAGACCACATTTCCCTAGTTTGCTTATGAGAATGTCACATGGAACTGTGTCAAAAGCCTTACTAAAATCAAGGGGTATTTCATGGCTACTGCTTCCCCCCATCCACAAGGTTAGAAATCCTATCAAAGAAGGACATTAAGTTAGTTTGGCATCATTTGTTCTTGACAATCTATGCTGACTAATTCCTTATAATGCTATTATCCTTCAGGTGCTTACAAATTGATTTTTTAATAACTTGTTCCATATCTTTCCAGGTATTGAAGTTAGGCTGACTGATCTATAATTCCCCAGGTTCTCCTTGTTTAACTATAGGTACTATGTTTGCTCTTCTCCAGTTTTCTGGGACCTCTCCTGTCCTGGAGGAATTCTAGAGATAATTGCTAATAGCTCTGAGATTGCTTCAGCTAGTTCCTTAAGTACCTTAGGATGAAGTTCATTAGGCCCTACTGCCTTGAATACAACTAATTTAGCTAAATATTCTGTGCTTTCCCTATTATGGAATGTGTTCCTTCTCCCTGGTTGTTAATATTAATTGTGTTGAGTATCTGGTTAGCATTAACCTTTTTAGTGAAGACTGAAACAAAATAGGCATTAAACACCTCAGCTTTCTTGATGTCATCAGTTATTAGCTTTTCTTCCCTGTTAAGTGGAGGACCTGCTCTTTCCTTCATCTTTCTTTTGCTCCTAATGTATTTAAAGAACCTTTTCTTATTGCTCTTTATGTGCCTTGCCAGGGGTTTCAGATTTTGTCCCTACATACCTGTGCTGTTCTTTGTACTCCTTAGCAATTTAACCATGTTTCTTTTTTTTGTAGGATTCAGTTTTGATTTTCAGGTAATTAAAGAGCTCCCGATGGAGCCATATTGGTATCTTACTATTCTTCCCATCTTTCCTTTGCATCAGAATAGTTTGCAGCTGTGCCCTTAATACTATCTCCTTGAGGAACTGCCAGTTCTCCTAAACTCCTGTTTCCCTTAGATTTTCTTCCCATGTGCCCTTAGCCACCAGTTCTGAGTTTAACATCTGCTTTTTTTTTTTTAAGTCCAGTATCTTTATTCTGCTGCTCTCACTCCTCCCTTTCCTTAGAAGAATGAGATCTATCCTCTTCTGATCACTACCCCCTAAATTATCATTCACCTTCAGATTTGCTATTCATTCCTCCCTGTTGGTTAGAATCAAGTCTAAAGTGATTGCCCCCCCTGGTTACTTTTTGGAACAAACAGTCAGACCCTGAAGCAGGGCACTGCTAGAGAAGTTCTTTATCAGCTCCTGCCTCTTCAGCCCCCAGTCCATTCTCCCTGATTGGGGCTGGGTGAATCACCCTGTGTTTGCCTGGTAACAGACCACACCTGCCAGCCTCATTAGCAGGAGCTATAAGGCCGGAAGGGGGGCAGGGGGGCAGAGCCTAAGAGTGGGAGGTCAGGCTCAGAGGGAGTAGGAGTCTTCTAGTCTATTGCTAGCTAGGCCAAGCAGTTGTAAAGCCTGTATATAGTTGGAAATGTGGGGGTGGGAGACTGATTGTGAATAAACAGGGGTATTGTACCAGGCTGAAGTGTCCCTGGTTCATGGAGGAGAGGGGTGCAGTGTGTACCCCATTACATCCCTGATACAAGAACTTATTGAAGATTTTGTTTTGCCATATTACTGTCTCAGTCATGAGTCAGGCCCCCCAAAATCACAAAATTGGTTTAAAAATCATGAGGATTTTTTTTCAAGTACATTTCAGGTTCTTTTTACTTGCCTTTTGGTTTCTGAGCCTTTAGGTTGTACTGGGGTCCCATTTTTCAAGTTTTTCTATGTAACCACGAGGACTAGCAACCATAGTTGTGGTTTTTTTTGTTTTTGTCTTTTTTTTAAGAGGAAAGCTGAGATTGTCATACAGTCACATGATTCTAGCAGCTGGGGCTTTAAGAAAAACACCAATGAGCACAAAACTCATGAGAATATTTCAAGAGCTGACCACACTGGTGGACCAGATCAACGGTCCATCTAATCTAGTGTCATGTTTCTGATAATAGCCAGCCCAAGTTGCTTTAGAGGAAGATGCAAGAAATCCCATAATGGGCAGATGTGGGATAATTTAGACTCTCCTGCAAAAGGGCTCATCTAATCCTTAGTAGTGTCTTAAATGCAGATTATGGCCCTGATTGAGCAAAGTATACAATCCTGTACTCAAGCACACGAGTAGCCTTTGGCAGTAGAGTGAAAGTAAGGATTTTCACAATTAAAGTTCCTTATAATCTAAGTGGGTGCAACATTTGACTGCATATTTGAGGTCTCTTTCATGTCACACTCAGAGAAAAAGCTTTTAACATTTTCAAATGTCACTTGATTTGGGGCTTCATGATGAACTTAGAACATGTTAAATTTCAATACATGTTGGCTGAATTCAGAAGAGTGTATATCCCACCAGCCATGTAACAGTCCCAACCTCCTCCTTACTCTTCAAACTAGAGCAGACTGAAAACAGGATAAACTATGCTGCAAAAAATATTAGCAATTTTCCCCCTTCCTTTTTGTGTGTGTGTCAAAATTTAGATGAAACATTTTTTGTCAAGATTAAAATCAAAATTCAGCCATCCCAATAGCTGGTCAAAGGCAGGGGTGGGAGGATGGCATGTTCTGGGTTTGTCCAGTACCTAGAGCAATGGGCTGATCCATGATGGGGTCTCCAGCTGCTACAGCAATTCTACTAGTAATAATAATAGGGGTCCAGCTGGATGGGGTGGGGAATTGGGAAGGTGAAGGGTGGCTGAGCCCAGGATAGTGATGAATATTGCCTGGCTCTTGGGAGAGCTGGGCAGAGGGTCAGACAGTTTTGCCTTAGAGGTGTCAGTGTGTACACATATTAATCTTTCACTGAGGTGCACCTCAGTGGGCTCTTTTGAGATAGAGAGCCACTGTGAGCAGACACCTGCTCGGTAAGCATTGACCAGCCCCTCTGCTTGCTTGTGTAACCTTTCCTAACAATGAGATTCCCTGCACCCGGTGCCTTCAAGCAGGCTGGGGGAGGTTTAACCAGTTTGTGGATCTTGGCAAAGGCTGCACATCTCCCGCAGGCCCTCAGAAAGAGACAGGAACCTTTACAGTGGATCACACAGTTACAAGCTGTAGGTGTTGTAGACTGTGGCTGTTCCTCTCAGAGATGTTACAAATTCCGCTGGCCATGTCAGAGGAGTTTGTAAGCTTCTCAGCCCCAAATACTCGCCTCAAGGAACCCACAGGCAGCACCAGACGAGTATGTTTTCTGATCCCTACGTTGCTACTGGAACTCACAGCCTGAATCAGCTGCAGCACAAGAGCTGGTGTAATGTAAGTGATGGGAACTCCAGCTATTTCTTTCTTGCAGGCGACAAGATCTGTGGATGCACTTGCATTGCTTTGATGGGAAATCATAGGGATTCGTTTGGTTCAATACCCAATTAATGTGCCATGGACAATAGAATACATGTAGAAATATCACCTCTAATAGCTGAAGGCTAGATCAGGGGTGGCCAACCCAGGACTCCAGAGCCACATGCAGCTCTTCAGAGGTTAATATGCGGCTCCTTGTATAGGCACTGACTCCAGGGCTGGAGCTGCAGGCGCCAACTTTCCAATGTGCCGGGGGAGGGGGGGGTGCTCGCTGCTCAACCCCTGGCTCTGCCACAGGCCTTGCCCCCACTCCACCCCTTCCACCCCCTCCCCTGAGCTTGCCGTGCCCTCACTCCTCCCCCCCCAGAGCCTCCTGCATGCCACAAAACAGCTGATCAGGAGGTGCTGGGAGCGGGGTGGGGGAGGAGAGCTGATGGCGGGGGGTGCTGCTGACTATTACTGTGGCTCTTTGGGCAATGTACATTGGTCAATTCTGGCTCCTTCTCAGGCTTTGGTTGGCCACCCCTGGGCTAGATTCTAACTAGGGCTCAATGCCCAGGGAAGGCAGTAATAGGGAATAAGAACCCCCTTTATCCTCCTAAACTGGCTACCTGGACCTAAGGTTCATCACTTGCCCACTTCCTCCCGTTCTGGAGCAGGTGGTTGGGGAGGGCAGGGTAAGGAAAAACCTTGGCTTCGCACTCTTTACTCATTGGCCGATGTAACCCGGCCATTATTGCTGGAGGAGTGCAGTAGTAACTTATTGCTAATACAGGCCAGCAGCAAAGTACTCATCCCCCCAGTAGCAAGGGAGAAGCAGGAAGGGAATTATGACAGATAGGCATGACTCTGAGTCACAGGGTGAAATCCTGGCCTGATAGAGGTAAAAGGCAGGCTCCCATTGACTTCACTGGAGCAAGGATTTCACCTTTCATGACTCATGGGACTTCTCCTAGGGTGACGCAGTTCATGGAAAACCCCTTGCTGTAGGCTGTGCCTAAAGGTACAATGCAGCTCTAAAAAAAATTCAGCTCCAAGGAGTCAAAGCAGTCTGATGTGGTAGCACCGACTGAGACGTTCAGAAGGAAGTAGAGGCATTTACACTTGGCCAAAAGAATTGGCATAATGAATTTTCCAGAAGTAAAAAAAAAACTCCCTAAGGGTTCCATAACTCACAGCTGACTTGTCTGGCTGACTTCAAGCTGGGTGAGGGGGACGTCATAGTTCTGTTTTCAGTAGATCCCAAAAATTGAGCAGGGGGACAAAAAAAGCTTTTGGCTGAAATTCTGGGGGCCAGGGATTAGTCTAAATGAGGCTGATCATGGTAAACACCTTACAGTTGTAACTCCAGAGTTATTACCATGGCTCCACGATGTCTGAAAGGGCATTTTATGTGTCACCTAATCCACAGTCCTTTCTGCCCTGCCCAACAAATCACGCTGAAATAAAAGTAATGACCTGATAACAGTAACGACGGCCATTTTTCTAAAAGGGACCCTTTATCGGTTCATTTGTATTCCCCTCCTGCCTCTGACTCTTCCAAAGGACCAGTCCAAAGGCAGCAAAGAAGCAATAGCCAAGAAGCAGCCAAAAAAGTCATGAAATGATCTATGTAATGTTTCATGTCAGTAACTGGAATTATTTTGCATAGTGCTACTGTTCTGGCCCATTGACAGCATGATTTAATGTTGCAGTTGCTTGGTGTTGACATGACAACTGTAGAATATGTCGTAAATATCCTAGTAGTGGACATGAATGGTATGTTTACATTGTGTGTGTTGTATTGCATGACATGTGGCCACACTATTCGCCTTTCCAGTTGGCAAGACCTGGGGGCTGGGAGTTTTTAAAACTTACTTACTTTTGTTCTGGTTTATAAGCATTTTTGTGGCACTTATCGCTGTAGTATCTGAGCATCTCACACAGTTAATGAATGAATTGGCTGAAATGACTTTCAACCAGTTTTCAGAGCACTTTAGTCCAATATGCGGTTGAATTGCCGGAGAAATGAAGCCAACTATTTCCTTAAGGGGGAAAAAATCTTCAGTGGAAAATAGGCTTTTACATGTGGACAGTTATTTATTAAATTATCTGGATATTATTACACGAAGGGCCTAATCCAAAACCGATTGAAGTAATGGGAGTTTTTCCATTGACTTGAATGGGTTCTGAATCAGGTTTTTAATGGAAACAGTAAGCCAAACTCTGCTCTCTGATATGTGCCTGGAAATCCAGGTGAGGTCACTAGGCCAGATTCTATTCTCAGTAACACTGGTGCAAACCTGAAGTAACTGCATGGCAATCTGTGAACTTCAGGGATGTAAGTCCCAAGTGAAGTGAGGTGAACTTAGTTTTCCAATCACTATGTGCAGGTCAGTTGGATTAGCTGTATTTTCCAAGGCTACTGGTAAAAGGAGGTATTTACGCAATAAAAGAAAAGAAAAAAGGATATTTGCACACTTTGAAATTGGATCTTCTCCCACTGTTACAGATGTAGCTAAACTGTAGAACTGCTTTGGGGACTGTCCTAGGGTATGGCTACACTTGCAAATTTGCAGCGCTGCAGCAGGGTGTGAAAAAACACCCTCTGCAGCGCTGCAAATTGCGGCGCTACAAAGCGCCAGTGTAGTCAAAGCCCCAGCGCTGGGAGCGCGGCTCCCAGCGCTGTCCGTTATTCCCCACAGGGAGGTGGAGTATGGACAGCGCTGGGAGAGCTTTCTCCCAGCGCTGGCGCTTTGACTACACTTAGCGCTTCAAAGCGCTGTCGCGGGAGCGCTGCCGCGGCAGCGCTTTGAAGCGCTAATGTAGCCATAGTCCTAGTCTCCTGGATCAGACAGACCTTCCTCAGAGCCCAGAGTAACAGGGCTCACCTGGCCCTTGCATCCGTGTAACACTGGGGCAGGTTTTGACACAAAATACATTCCCGAAGGGTGAGCTTCATCTCTGTACTGAGAACAAGTACCAGGTCGCGGCACCACTTAAGGGCTCCCCCCCCCCCCCACACACACTTTTGAGGGTTTCAATGGGACGTAAGTGGGTGCTGGCCTCTGAAGTTCACCCACACTAAATAATGAACTTGAGCAACAGCCAAAGTTGATGCATCAATATCCCTGCAAACCATGTTGGTTTTCCCATTTGACCTTCACGTCTGCTGTCTTTGGACTGCACTGTAACTACTGTCTGTGCACCAAAGACCAAATTCTACCCCTCTAAAAACAATCTCCTATATCAAAATTATAGAGCTCTTGCACCAGCTGGGAATTGCCAGAGCACAGCAATACTCTGATCATATTCCTTTTTCTGGGGACCCATACCCCTTCTCTGGGCACACAGCTGGGCTTTCCTCTATGCGGGGGCATTATCAACTGGGCACTTAGATTAATTGTATGGCCCTGAGCAGAACAAGGGGGCCAAAATTTGGTTCAGGATTGGGCCCATTATGCTCTTCCTGGCCTGTAACTCTTCACATACTGTCTCTGGGTATGGCTACACTGGTGATTTGCAGCGCTGGAAAGCCTCCACCAGCGCTGCAATTAGTAAGTGGCCACACCTGCAGGGCACTTCCAGCGCTGCAACTCCCTGGCTGCAGCGCTGGCCGTACACCTCACTCAGCATGGGGAATAAGGATTCCAGCGCTGGTCATCAAGTATGGCCACACACCAGCGCTGTGATTGGCCTCCAGGGTATAAGGATGTATCCCAGAATGCTTTTATAAATTACTCTCTTTGTTTTGTTATGCAGCCTCTCTTTGTTTTGTTGTGAACTCTGAGCTCCGTAGCTCCGTTGTTGATCCGTTGATCCCGGAGCTGTTTATCTACAAACACAGCTCCTGTTTGCTGTGATCAATCTGTGAACAATCAAATGAGATAATGAGGCAGGCAGGGAGTGAGTGTTTGCTTGACAGAAACAGCGGGGGCAGAGGGGAGAAAGGGAGTCGTGTTGGCTGCAGGCTGTTTGCAGTTAAGAGTTAAGGGTAAGGGATCGGGAACATGGTCTGATTTTTCAAGTCAGGAAGCTAACACACAGTGTTGGCTCCAAAACTCCACTCTCTCTCTCTCCCCCCGCTCACTGTCACACTACGCCCCACCCCACCCCCCTCTTTTGAAAAGCACCGTTGCTGCCACTTGAATGCTGGGATAGCTGCCCATAATGCATCACTCCCAACAGCATTGCAAATACTGCAAATGTGGCCACACACCAGCGCTGGAAGCTGTGAGTGTGGCCACACACCAGCGCTGACCCTGCACAGCTGGATGACCAGCGCTGCAACTACCAGCGCTGCAGATTTGTAAGTGTAGCCATACCCTCTGTCCTAGAACAACTTGTGGATTGGGAAAACAGGTTATAGTAATTTAGAGATATTATTTAAGTAGGCAATGGATCAAGCCCTTTGGAGGTAGTTAGGTCTTGTACTGGACTGCTGCAGAGAGGTGGGCAGAAGCTGGACCTGATCCAAAACCTATTGAAGTTAATGGCCCAAGGAAGTCAGTGAAAACATTCCCCACTGATGCTATTGGGTTTGGCCCACGATACCCAAAGGAATTACAGTTTTTAATCTCTCTCTCTCTGACACCCACACACACCATCACTTTTGAATCTGAACAACTCTTAAACATTTAAAATATGAATCAACACCAATTTCTCTTTTACTTCCTTCCCAGGCTGCAGAAGAAATATCTTGGTTAGTTTACTGAGCTTTGTTTGGGGTGTGTGCATGTAGGCTTCATTGATTGAAGCCTAAACTGAACAATAATGGATCTGTATAAATTAACAGGGCAGAGGAAAGACCTAGTTGAATTGATAGAGCCGACATTTCAATTCTCAGTTCAATCTACAGCAGCAGAGAAGGATAGTGGGTTACCAGTTTGGACTGAGGTTGACATTAGATAACCCCCAAAGAAATTGTGCCTTCACTTGCCGGAGGCAGCAGGGTTTAGTGGATATGGCACTAGATTAGCAGTCAGGAGCCCTACGTTCATTCCCACCTCAACCACTGAATGTCTGAATAACACTGGGCAAATCTCTTCACCTCTCTGTTCCCCCTCCCATTTTTTGTCTGCCTTGCCTGGGATAAAGAACAGAAGTACGAAAGCTTATGCTCAAATAAATTTGTTAGTCTCTAAGGTGCCACAAGGACTCCTGTTCTTTTTGCGGATACAGACTAACACAGCTGCTACTCTGAAACTTGCCTGGGATAGTCAAGGAGGGTCTCTTACTATGTGCATCTATAGCGTCTAACACAATGGGGCCCCGATCTCAGCTGGGGCCTTTAGATCTTCCTATTGTGCATATCAATAGAATAAACTTGCTGATCAGGCTGAAGTTGTTACACAGAACAGAGCTGAGTGACAGAGGGTTATATTCTGAGGGAATCTATGCCAGAATTAAAGGAGGGCCTATTTTATGGACGGAGTGTTGAACTGGTGGAAATGACTTTTAACAGGAGCAACTGACTGTCCTCGGGAGTGGGGGAGTCCGAGATTTTTCCCCCCAATCATCCTTTTCTTCCTAAACACCTCTAAATGTTTTATATCTTGTTAGTGTGAAAGACTACCCCCTTGTACTAGACTCTAGATAGGTATGCAGTATGCAACTACAGTCATAAAATCAGTTACTATTGCTTTAAGTTTTCTGGCTAGAGGGGATTTGCTACACTTTAAATTTAGAGTACCACCAGAGGGACTGATTCTGTTCCCAGGACCGGCGTAATTTCCATTGATTTCAGTGGGAGTTACTCCCTCCTGCAGCAGAGGAATCAGCCTGAGTGGAGCAATGCCAGTGTAAGGGAGGGGAGAATCTGTCCCTCTAGCAGACTTGCAGTGGCTCTTGCAGGGCGACATGCTGGAGTATATGGTGCATAATCCCACAAACGTGTAATAAAACTGGTCCAGCGACATGGGATCCTATTTTTAAGGGGTAAAATGCAGATCTCCGTTAGAAACTGCATCGGCTCTGAATGAGCAGTTAGAATCAAATGAGTGAAGCAGTGGGTAAGATTTTCACCTCACTGCTGGTGCTTTTACACAGGGTAGAATGGTGTAAAGGGTCCCTACAGGCCCTGGATCTGACCACAGAAGTGCTGCGGTGCAGGAACTCAGGCGGACGGCCACAGACTAATCTTTGAGGGCCCCCCCGCCCCCCGTATAAGTCTGGGGGACAGGACAGGTGGGGCATAGCTGCAGCACATGGCACCACAGAGATTCTGGGCAGTGCTGCTGGCCATATGAAGCCGGGATCAGGCTGCTGTAATTTAGACAGGCCCCGAGGGCTGTCTAAAAGGTAGGCCGGGGGCACCTCCTCCAGCCCCCCGGAGCAGCCCAGGATCGGGAGGGCACAAAGCTGACTTGAAGCCCTCATAACCTCCCTTCCCCTGGGCTACTTGTTCTGGAGTGCGCCTCTAGAACATCACCCAGAGAGTGCTAGGGCCTGAAGGCTTTGGATCTGGGCTGGGGAGGTGCAGAAAGGGGAAGAATTGCTGACTCTGCATTGAACGCCTCACCCCAGGCATGCCCTGTTGTGTGAAAAGCCTAGGGGAGGAGAAACTTGATTTCTGAAACTCCCCGCCCCCGACACTCGCCCTGCCTGCCCTCGGAGTGGGCTAGATGAAGCAAAAGGGAAGTTAACGCTGCTGGATGAAACATTTACTAGCAGGAGGGGTTCCTGCTGCAAGTCTGGGCGTACAGATGAGTTTGCTGTGTAGAGTGGCTGCTGCGAGGCTCTGCCCTGTTCCCAACCTGTGGATCACAGCTGCCCAGCGGGTTTGGGTAGTGTGGAGAATTCAATGGAGGTGCTGTCCCCACACTCCCTCGCCTCCTCCAGTCACGCTGCACTCTTTAGGCGTGATTCTCCACTGTGCAGTCATCGACACCTGGGCAAAGTGGGCGTAAAAGGCCACCGCTCTCAGCTGGCCCTTTCACGCTCACTTTGCATCCACGGATGCCGCTGTCACCTCGGGAGTTGGGGGATATGAGGCATGTGAGACTCTCAGCTTTCATTTAAAAAAGAGAGCGAGGGAGACTAGCCCTTGGGGCTGGATGGGAAAGCTTGAAAATGTGACCCGAGCATAACCCAAAAACTTCAGAAGGCAAATAAAAAAAAGCACCCACGGTTTAAAAAAAAATCTCATGATTTTTAAACCAATCTCAGGAGTTTTTTTGGCACCTGATTTTTTAAAAAACTCTTGGGGCTGGCAAGAGTGAGATGTCCATGACTACCCAATGGGCATGCTATGGAAAGACAGTCCCCTGGTCTAGTTTTTACCTGCGTTTGCTCCCCACTGACATAGTAGAGGAGAATGAATGTGCCTGATGTGATTCAAGAAGACAAGGGATTTCTGAGTTAAGAGTTGAAAAAGTGGCTCAAAAATCCATAGAGGAGGTATGGACACAATTCTCTGCTGCTGTAAATTGGTGCCACTCCAGTGACACCAAAGCAGGCAGGCCAGTTCATATCAGCAAAGTATTTGGTCCTATATCTCTGTTACTGAAACCCTCATTTCAAGTTCCTCTTGTGCCTCTAGATTTGCTGAGATTTGTGCCCACATATGCTGCAACCCCATATCACAAGTATCGGGTGGCGGGGGTACGCTGTGTGATTTCATACTGTGTATTTTATATGTAGCAAGGGAGACAGACATTTAGACCTCGATTATCCATTATGGAATCCTGCACCGTCAATTCCACTCGTGCACAGTGAGCGCAAAACAGTACTGGTGGAGTTTTACACCTCATCTGCACTAATGTAAACGACTGCAGAGTGCAAAGCAGTGGCTAATCAGGGCCCTAGCCACTGGTTTTCATGGTTCTTTTCAAGTAAATAGTTTTAGAACTCTTTCCTGACTACATCATTCTTCTGTTGATAAAACTTAAAAACAAGATTTGCAAAACTGATTAGTGATTTTGGCTGCGTCCATTTTTGCATGTCCAGTTGGAGATGCTTAACAAGGGGTCTGCTTTTCATAAAGTGCTGCTGAGCAGACGTTCTCTGAAAATCAAGGCCCTTGAAGGCATCTCAAGCTATGCATCCAGTTACTAGTCACTATTTTAAAATTTAAGCCTAAAAACATTTAATAGGCCCACAAAAATATCATTGGCTAACTCCTCTGCTGGAATAAATCAGTGTCACTCTGCTGATTTACACCAGGTGGGAATCTGGCCCATATATTAAATAATAGATCCTCCCGCCATGCGCGCACAGAAATATACATAGGTGCATATGAACAGTTGTGCATGGATGTCATTGTATTTCCTAAATTATAAAGTTCTGCCTGCGACGTTCAAACAAACTGGCAACATCTGCAGCTGCTTCTAGACAGACAGACAGTCTGATGTGAATTATTTAACACTAAGTGCCATGACCTCTATTAACAAAGGGAGATGCTTCCAGATCTGCGGGCAGCACCCTGGGAAGCAGCTGGATCCAAATCAAACTAACTGAAGATGGGTTAGAATTTATTATACAAGCCTATGGAAAGTTGCCGCTAAAGATGCTGAGAGAGAATGCATGCCAATACAGCACTCTAGTAGCTTAGCTGGTAAAATCACAGTCATAAATTGTGCTTAGGCTAATGATCAGTAGCAAGGTACGTGCGCACACACATACTCTCTCTCTAAAGGACAGATTTCTTTAGTGATCTTGCACTTTCAAAAAATAAAATTATATTGAAATTTCCTGGGGTTCCCTCCCACCCCTCTGCAATCAAAAGAAAGAACTGAAAGAAATGTGCACTTCAAGGCTTTAAATCTGAAACTTCCTAATCCCCTGAAGTCCACACTAGACTTCTTGCCTCCATGGAAACACCAAAGCATTCATCCAAGTGATTGGCCTCCAATGAATTTTAGATAAGACAGAATGGAAGGGAATTGATGTGATTTTAATGCAGAAGAAAGCGGTGGAAGGGAGGTCCACTTGGTTCATATTTGAATAAAGCAAACATGACAGACAAAAGGCTGACAGCTGTAAATGACATTGTCAGTACAAAAATTATCAGCCAGTTTACAATCTGTTTGCTTATGTTGAACAAACAGAATGTGTGTGGCATCCTTTGGCTCCATGAATGGCAGAAATACTTGCAGGCTCCAGAGAGAGGCAGATATCTGTTCTCCTACAGCCCTGCCACTATTAGATAGCCATTTGACAGCCACACTGAAAAAAAGAAATTCTCTCCTCTGCCTTTTTTCTTCCCTCTTGCCTTTTTTTTTTTAAATACAAGACAAGCACCAAAGTTGGGAATAGACACTTGTCTTTTTGTATCAATGGTGTGAATTATGTCGGTAGTGTTGCTGGATCAAGCCGTTTACTAATGTGTCTGACATTCCAAGTCACAAACCTTCAGTTACCTAGCAAGAGTCGCGGTCAACAGTCTTCATTTTTTATTCCTTATAGGAAGCAGATTCTGGGCCCCCCCTAAAGAATGGCACTTTCCCTGCATTGTCTAGCCTGTCTCATCGCTCGCTTTGCTTTGAACTTGCTTAATGTTTAATTCTCCCACTGAATCCGCCCTCCCGCCCCTAAAAAATATTAGCTACAAGGAAAAGCAAACAATTGTTTAAAGGGTTTCAGTGCATGGGGAGCTAATGAAATATCTATTGTCCTCTGAAGATTGGGGTGGAAATCTTTAATCCAGTCGTGTGTAATGAGTTGTGTGGTCTCAGTTTAACCCTCTTCCATTGTAGCCTACAATCCATATCATATTGCAGAAATCATTCTCTTCCTTCATAAAGACTGGGAGAAGTGCCACAGGTACTAATTAGCTTCCCACTTTGTTAGTGGATCTCTGTTGTGCTGCACTGTCTCTCTCTGCCTGAAGGCTGAATTCTACACCTAACAGAGCTTCACCTTTGAGATCAATTCTGTTCTATTCAGGTTCTTATCTTGCACCCATCACCATGGTATCTGAGCACCTATTTGCACTACATAGAGCTAACCAAACCTGTCATTCACGGAAACAATCGACCTTTGCTGAACTGCCTACTAGCATATGGTAATCTTACATTAAAAAGCAACTGGCCATGAATACCTACCTTTGGATTTTTATTTCTATTTTCAGATCTGACCATTATTGCATGCTCACCCTTATACCCTGAGTGCTAAAGATATAAGAAAATCGATCATTTTTTGTTGTGGATCATGTCCATTTCTTTCATGTAGATTTAAAAGGGAAAAAAGAATCTGTTTAGTGGCACTTGGCTTGTTTGATCAGAAAGAAAAAATAATGACAGGTGAGAATGGTCTGTTTGTAGCAGATAAAGGGAGTATAATAAGAACAGAAGAATACAACAATTGCTTTTCAGGCAGTCAAGCATCAAAACACATTTACTTCCATGAAAAGTTTATCCAATTATTGCAAACCGGATGACGCTTGCTAGGTTGTGTTACTCTTTTCATTTTAATCTAATTGCTGTTTCTTTTTCTCTGATATGGCAATCGGTCATAAAGAGTTGACCACCATTAAAGCTGTTTGATTTGGAGCCCTGTAGTGTTTGACTAAGAGGGTAAATGCAAATTTGATGAAAGAATAAGGATAAATTTACATATCAGCTTCGGCTCACATGGAGAGAGTAAACATTCTGTTTATCTCAAGTGTCACTTTATGATTTCGGTAGAATATAAAACTGACCTTGGCCCAGTCATTGCAAAAGACCTGAATGAAATATATTGTTGTCTAAATACAATTTACTCAAGTAGAACTTGTCAGCAAACCCTGCATAACTCAGCAAACAGGGTTAGACAGCAGGGTCGCTGAGACAAAATTGCTCTGATAAACTCCAAAATGAAATTCTTGAATGTGTTATAATTGGCAAGTGTGTGTGTGTGTGTGTGTGTGTGTGTGAGAGAGAGAGAGAGAGGGAGCTTACCTCAGAAACACAATTTCCATAATCAGGGGATATTTTAAGATCATGTCAGTTTGTTTTTTCTGTAAGAGATTAAAAGAACAAAATAGTAATAGTTACAAAATTACTAATGCAGCATAATGTGCAGTACAGAATTATTTTAAACAAAATATCCTTATACTACAATCAATAGTTAGGGTTTTTAAAAAAACACAAACACAGCAATCCACATGGATTTTGTAGGTTTTAATCATTTGATTGCTACACTGTTCAAGTTCCTAGTGGTTCTTTCCCTTGCATCAGTTACAAATAAAATAACTCTCAGATGCATGTTTGTAGCTACAGTAATCTTTTCAATTTCTTTTCCCCAGCTATGTCACACTTCATGACCTTGGAAAAGAAATATGGACTTTTGGTTGCTAAAGAAGGTTCCTTAGTTTGTATAAAAATACTTTTAGACAATTCAAAATATGTTCAGCATTATTGTGTGCCCCCTAGTCAATTAAAAAAAAAAGTGAAGAGAACCCAGATTTTCTTCTACTGCAATGGAAGCAACGTCTCACAAAAGTATCAAAAATGACCAGTGATCTGTTCAATTAATGATGCTGTTTATTTAATAATGAGACAAACCAACTAAACAAACATGAAAGCAATCTGACCTGACATATTTAATTGTGACAAAGAGAAATGAGAAAACGGAGGGGAAAAACATCTATTTTTAAAGTAAATACCCTTTCCCCACCAACTATTCTACTGATCTAGTTGGCTTTTTCTCCCCGATCTGAAGGACCGAACGTAAGGATGTAAGACAGAGAATTGATGTGACACTAACAGAGACATGTTTAATTTTGAATTAAGCTGATTCTTTAGGGGTTTGATCCCAATCCCACTGAAATTAATGGCAAAAATCCCACCTACTTGTATGGTGCCAGATACAGTCCTGGGTATTTCTTGTTAAATTCACTCAGAATCCACTAAGGAGTAAGCAATCACATTACCAAGCCCCATTGCTGTTATGTTGTTGTTGTTGTTGTTATTATTGACAGTAATGCCTAGAGAACTCAACTGAGATTGGAATCCCATTGTGCTCGGTGCAGTACAAATACATGCATTAATCTTTGCAAGATCAAGGCCACAATCAGAGACTGTCTTGACCCCAAAGAGTTTCTATTTTAAACAGACAAAGGTTGCAAGGAGAAAGAGAGACACTGAGAGGTGAAGCGACTTTCCCAGGGCCACTGACTTCTCTTAAAGAAGCACCCAGCGGAAGTGTGCGCTAAAATCCTTCACTAGCCCTGCTGATTTCATCGAAGCTGCATGTGTGGATCAAATGAGATATGATGACCATTGCTGAGCTAGGGGCAAATTTTGTTGAGTTATTCCACAAATGACCCCTTTGAGTTCAATGGCATGACCCATGGAGTAAGTGTTATAAGAATCAATATGGCCCTTAAATATTACAGGTGAAATTCTGACTCCATTGAAGTCAATGATAAAACTTTCATTAACTTCAATTGGGCCTGAATTTCATCTTAGATTTTTTTATATGTTTTCTGCTTTCTAGTATTATGCCATAGTTATAAAATGATGATAAATGTAATACATTTAACTGTGTCCATCATTCTTTTATAGTACCTTTTTGTTATTCCTTCAAAAATACCACTTCACGGACAGGGAATCCTGCAGTCCTAATGCAAATTCCCATTCAACCTCATGGGACTCTTGTCTATACAGGAACTGCAAGATGGGACATGTGGGTTTATTTTGAGGGGGACGATTAGTAAGATTTCCTACCCAGCTAATGCATGCGCACTGTAAGGCTCAAAAGAACATAAGAACGGCCAAACTGGGTCAGACCAAAGGTCTATCTAGCCCAGTATCCTGTCTTCCGACAGTGGCCAGTGCCAGGTGCCCCAGGGGGAATGAACAGAACAGGGAATCATCAAGTGATCCATCCCCTGTCTCCTATTCCCAGCGTCTGGCAAACAGAGGCTAGGGATGCCATCCCTGCCCATCCTGCCTAATAGTCATTGATGGACCTGTCCTCCATGAACTTATCTAGTTCTTTTTTGAACCCTGTTATAGTCTTGGCCTTCACAACATCCTCTGGCAAGGAGTTCCACAGGTTGACTGTGCAGTGTGTGAAAAAGTACTTCCTTTTATTTGTTTTAAACCTGCAGTCTATTAATTTCATTTGGTAACCCCGGTTCTCTCTTATGGTTGCCTGTGATACACGTGACGAAGGAATGGGTTCTTAAAGACATCATTCTTAGAATAGCTAGTACAGCCATTGATCTGGATCTTTGACATCAGTGGGAGTCGTACCACTGGAATCAATTGGAGCTGTATCAGCTCCCTGGGGATTAGGTTTAAGATGCCATTTGGAGGCAGCCTCCCAAATGTTTTCACTTTCTTTTGAGAGATGAGTCCAGACCCCTCGAAATAGATTGAGGGGGAATGGACGGAAAAAATGTGGATTAACCACCCTCCCACCCCCATGCCAAAAAACAAAACAAAAACCTTTCCCCAAATGGTTTTTCTCACCGCTGCTTGCTCACAGTAGAACACCTATTTTATTAATTGGCAATTGAGCTCAGAAAATTGGACATCCCCAAATGACACTGCATTGCTTTCTTCTTGTCCTTCTCAGTACCGGATAGCGATTTCCAGTGCACTGAAGGCATCAGAAGGGATGTCACCTTGTTTTTCATCAACAGGACTTTTATGAAGTGACCGTTTCCTATCGGGAAAGACGGCTTATGTGACTGGTGATTGGTAAGACTGAAGGTTCTACTGTATTGGAATGGGATCTGTAGGGTTTGATCAGGGAAGGAGAAGGCTTCCTTTCAAGTCACTGGATCTCTATCCCCATTTATAGAGAGTAGTTGCATTTCCAAGAGCGAAAACACGGCTGCATCTCACAGGGGAACAGGCAGTATGGTAGGAAAACAAGGGATTTTAATCAAGTCCTGGACTAGTGCTTTGTTTTATCATTTCAAAGGTAGTCAAGAAAAGAGCAAAACATTCATTTTGATGGGAGCAAAACTGGGTCCTTAACAATGCACCAAGAATTTCTAAAATCATATCCTTGCCGTGTATTGTCACTACTGCGTATTGATTATTATTTAATGCTGGCTTTTATTTGATCCCATCACAGGCTGCAAGAGTCACAGTCTTGTTTCTGCAATGAGAAATGATCCTGTACACTAGAGCAGGTTTAGGGGTCAGACGTTATCCGAAGGAGTGAGTCTTTTTGGGGAGAGAACAGAAATGCACAACGCAGCTACGGTTCCCACAGAAATTCCGACTCATTCCCATGCACAGATTAGTATTTGCTTTACCATAGTCACCATAGTCTGTTACATCTCCCTCTCTCTCTCTCTGTCACATTCACATAGTCTTTCACCCATCCCAGAGTCCCACTTCTTCTGCTGAATTAGGGAGCAGATAGAAAAGTGAGCCTGGGGAAAAATACTTCAAAAATTACTTCTGATCAAATCCATGCAAATCTGCAATATGAGCAGCCACCTCTGGGTGTGCGTTCCACAAGAGTAGATGTTCCACATAAGGAAGAGGCATTTTTCCCCCCTGAAGGTTGCAAAAATACCTTCTTTTAGAAGATCCTGGAGACCAAAACCACAGCAGCTCACCAGTAACCAACTCAGTGTGAATGTTCCCTATTCAATTGTATATAACGCAGAAGTATTGGCAGGGGATGGCATCAGGATAGATCAGTACAAATGAAGCAGATAAACAAACAATGTAGCCTTGGTACTCAAAAGTGGGAAATGCACATAATGACTGAGATAAATCAGAGTTTGAGACGGAAAGCTCAGCTGATTGAATGTGTAGCAACACTGTGGAGAAGATGACTCGCTCATTAGCCAGAAAGGCAAATGAAACATCTCAAGTCATTTACCACTTGTGAGGTTTTTTGTGTGAATTACATTATACAATACAACAAACCCAGAGCAATTATCCATTGTTGCTGAGTTTGTTTCTCAGCACGTTCAGACAAATACATATATATATATAGCCTAAAAGGAAGATTTAAGAAAGCTCAGTTACAAATCATTTCTTGTGCACATATATTTTAAAAAGATGAGCAACGTAGTCCACTCTTCTACTTACATTTAATACACAACAGGGTCTATTCTTATTTTCAGGCATGAGGATTCAAGCATTGAGAATAGCTCCCAAAGTAACAGTTGCTATGATCACAATACAGGAAGTAACTCAAGTTGCTATGGTGGTCCAGCAGTAGGCTTGTGATTAGAGCTGCATGGGGGATGGAAATTCCATTTTGTGACAACTTTTGAGATTTCAAATGTATTTTCATTCCACAGTAGAATGTAAACAAAACGTTTGGATTTTTTTTTTTGTGATACAAGGTTGTGTGGAAACAGCTGTTTTCAGATCAAAAAAGCTCAGGATTCTGTCGGTCTCTCAGCCAAAGTGACCAAAGAACTCTAAACCTCAAAAACCAGCTCCACAAAAGCTTGGTTGAAACACATACTCTCAAGAGAGTGTTTTGACGTCAACAAAGCAGCATATTTCATCGGATTTTGTGAAAAATCATCCCAACCAGTTCTATTTGTGATGCTCCAAAGCAATGGTCCTTTTACATCAGCTTAATTCAATCGCTTTTTCGCACAGCTCCCATTTAAAATTAATTATTGCTATTAAAGTAGTGCCAAGAGTCTCCAATGGAGGTCAGGCCCTATTGTACTAGGTGTGAAATGCCCATAGTCTGTGGACTCGATTTTGGCTTTTCTACATGCTCTGAGTCCAGGATATCATGTAGCTGGCCTGTCCCCGGAGCAGACCAGGGACTGTATTGGCTCTGTCACAGGCACAAGCTGGTTTCAGGTTTCCCCCTTGCTCCAGGGGAGGAGGGGAAGGAATCGGCCCTATCCCTCACACAGATTACTGCCCTCACCAGCAACTCGGCTCTGCTGGCAAGTAGAGCTAAAAAAACTAAATGTTTCTTCACCAGAAATGCTGATTCATCAAAATGGAAACTTTTCACAGAAATTTGTCAGAACTGACCCTTTTTCAACAACAAAAAAAGTTGATGAGTTTCAAAGTTCCCCAAAACAGAACATTGCAACATTTTTGAAGTGAACAATTCAGGTTTTCCAGTTCAAGACAACTTTTTGTTTTGAAACAGAAGCTACTGAGAGTAAAAAGATGGAAAATGGTCAAAATCAGAATGAAATATTATGAAATCAAAATTTGCCTGACTGGATTTTTGGGAGGTTTTGTTTGGCAAAAAAATTTCAAGATAGATTGTCCCAGATCAGGACAGGAATTTTTTTTTAAAATATTTTGTAAATTTTCATGGGATGAGGAAGCTGTTGTCCATCCAGCTGTACTGGCCAGCAGCGCACACCGTGGCAGGTCACAATCCACATCCTAATGTAAAATTCTCAACCTCAGAGCTGATGGCATTTGTTTCTTACAAAAAAAAAACACCCCAAAACCAAACCTTTTGGTTTTACTAATTTTCAACCTTCGGGCCAGAGCCTCAGCTGAGGAAATCAGCTTGGCTCCATCCCCTTCAATAGAGCAATGCCAAGATTTAGCCTTCCTATTCTTGCACTGGCCTCAATCAAATCCATGTACGGTGACCAAATGTCCCAATTTTATAGGGACAGTCCTGATTTTTGGGTCTTTTTCTTATATAGGTTCCTATTACCCCCCACCCCCATCCCGATTTTTCACATTTGCTGTCTGGTCACCCTAAATCCATGCCCAATTATTATCTCCCCCCCCCACTTTTCATATTCTCAGCATACAGGCCATGTTTATTAGCCCATTTCACACACAATCCCACCTTCCTACTAGCACTGCAGGCTGATCCATTGCTAGCAAACAGGTTCATGATTCTGCAAGTTCCAGGCCGGGAACAGGTCCATGAGATTGACCTACCACAGACTGGTCAGATTTTACATTTTGATCTCTCTAGTCATATTAACTAGACAATATTTCTCAACACGTTTCCACTCGGTCGAGAAAATCTTTTGTAAGCAGAGGCACAACGACGGCGGTTTATGGAAGGCTGCAGGGTAGCTGCTGTGCGTACCAGTTCTTTTGTTCAGCTAGTGCTTTGTGGAGAGCGGATTCCTGAATAGGAACATGTTAAGTGTAATGCTGAGAAGTGTCTGCATAAAGGGGCATCATGTATTGGCTGCGTGTGTGGGAAGTTCATTGCAATATGATTTTATTGAACTAAAGCCATGGGTAAAATCACATTAAGGTTCATATAAACTACCCCTAACTGGGAAATTGCAGCCGAACCTCTAGCTTTAACCCTCTGAATCTTAGGTGAATTTCCATAATATGTTGCAAAAGGGCATTTCATTGTTGATATTCAATGGGCCAGACCCCCCCCAGAGCTTACTGTTGATGGAACTCCTGGTGAGGGCTCCTAGTTTGCTAGAAGACGGGGGCATTGCAAGAGCAGGAATCGTAGCCCATAATTTCCCTTCCATGGCAGTGTGTGTGTGGGGGCCCAAATAGAGCTAGCGCAGCCCCCAGAATAAGACTGGCAGGGGAATTGTTTGTGGCACGGACAGCCAAGACACGCATTGACCAGGTGAGCAGGTTAAAAACGGCTCATTATTTTTCCACAAGAAATTTCAAACATTTTCATTTTTTTAAAAAGTTTCACCAGAATTTTTTTTTTCAGATTTTCAACAGAGAAGCTAAACCCAAACCCCAGTTTTTAATCCAAAGCAGATTAAAAAATACCAAAACAACCCAACCCAAAAGTGTGTTCCATTTCTCTGTGTGATGGGTTCTCTGCCCCGCCCCTCTTTCTGGGCCCAGTGGCTGTCCCAATAAAGTGCAGAGAGGCCTCCAGTTACGCAGCACCCGTGGCTTTATTTACACATGCAGTTCTCTCACCACCAGTGTTGAGCTACCTACGAGGCTTGCAGGGTTAGTTCCCTCTTTTCCTGCAGCCAGCCAGCAGCTAGGAGAGTGACCTTTTCTGCTGGCTCCCAGGCCTTATAACTGCTGGCTTGTCAGGCTCGCAGGTGGAGCCAATCCGCAGGCCAGGCATCAGGTCTGTTTCACCAGCCCCACTCTATTTCTCTTCATTGGAGCTGGCTGAACAGGGGTAATTAGGTGCTTTTGCACCAGCAACTGCTACACTTTGTTTTCCAGGTTTTGTGTGTGTGTGTGTGTGTGTGTGTGTGTGAGATGGAAAAAAAAACTGGCAAGTTTGGACCAAAATAAAAATTTTCCACATTTTGGAGGAAAAGGTGCTTTTTGGTAATAAAAATAAGAACATACGAATGGCCATAAGGGTCAGACCAATGGTCCATCTAGCCCAGTATCCTGTCTTCCAACAGTGGCCAATGCCAGGTGCCCCAGAGGGAATGAACAGAACAGGGAATCATCAAGTGATCCATCCCCTGTCGCCCATTCCCAGCTTCTGGCAAACAGAGGCTAAGGACACCATCCCTGCCTGGCTAATAGCCATTGATGGACCTATCCTCCATGAACTTATCTAGTTCTTTTTTTGAACCCTGTTATAGTCTTGGCTTTCACAACATCCTCTGGCAAGGAGTTCCACAGGAAATGTTTCAATGAAAAAAATTTGTATCAGCTCTGCTGGTATGAGAGCATCTTCTCAGCAGTCACCACCAGCGGCATTCCTAAGGAGATTGGGGTATAATTTACAAGCTGGTGGAAAACAGTAGTGCCTGTCCTTTCTTGATTTGGCTCTCAACTCAGTTGGGATCCAAGCTGGTGCAGAAAGAGGTAAACTTCACCACCTTGCACCAGGGATTCTGGCCCTGATCTTGATCATAGGAGAATCCTGCAGTATTGCCTTCTTTAGTTCTTGAAGGATAACCCAAGAGGAGAAAGCCCCTCTGCCTGACCAGGGGCTTGAACCCTGGAACTTCAGATTAAAACTCTGATGATCTACTGACTGAGCTAGCCAGACTCACTTAAATTTAAATCCTCAAATCCCTAAATGGCCCCATCAACCGATTGAACTCACAACCCTGGGTTTAGTAGGCCCATGCTCAAATCACTGAGCTGTCCCTCCCTCTTCGTAGTTCAAGCCATTCATTTTACCAAAGTTCCAAGCGACAGATCCAAAGCTCATTAAAATCAATTGAAAGACTCCTACAGACTTGGGATCAGACCCCAAATACAGGCAATCAACTATTGGGACTGAGGACTTTACATTTTAAAGACTCTCTCTGAAATTTGTCAATTCCAGATTCTCAGGTGGTGAAAATCAATGTCATTCCATTGGCTTCAATAGAGCTATGTAAATTTATATCAGCTGAGGATCTGATCCTAAATATTTTAAAGCCAGATGAGAAAACAACCCCTCAAATAGTATTATTGGATGTTACTTTACAATATACTGTTAAAAAATACTCAGTTGCTCTATAGGTTGGAGATTTCTTTGCAAGCTTTCCTAGCTAGGTATGACCTCTCTCCCTCTCCCTCCCCTGGATGAAAAATCTGGTTTATAATGGAAATGCTGACACCACCTCAATTATAGTGGTGCTATTGGGTTCTGGCGTAATGAAGGAATTTTCTCCTTTTTGTACTATGAATACTAATTGAGGCTAGGTTTTAATGCAGCAGCAGTACAGTAAAATGGTGCCATCTAAAGGAATTGAAAGCAAAAGAATTCCAGTCACCAGTGAAAGTGACAAAGACCATCGGAGTTGTTTTATTGTTTCTCATTCTTTTTAAAAAAAACCCAGACCTCGCAAAACACTATTTCCCAGAAAATAAATTCTGGATACTAAGATGTTCTGGATAAATACAAGCTCAATTGGTACCTCTTAAGTGATGTGTGCACGCTTGTACAGACAACACGAGACGGGCACTTTAGAAATATCTATACACACAGGTTAGATGGTGTCGTTCGGCCCAGTCCTGAGGAAGAAGTAACACAGAGCTGCACTGCCTCTGGAGTAGCTTCAGGAGATACCATGACTCAGAGAGGAGTCTAGGTCAAAGAGGAAATAGGGGAGGAATTGTGACTCAAAGGGATAGTAAGTTATGGCTCTCCCAAGTTACCTCAGCTGCACTGATCGGCCTGTTTAGGGAACCGAGGAATGGATATGTGCAGGGCCCTACCAAATTCACGGTCCATTTTGGTCAATTTCATGGTTATAGGATTTTTAAAATAGTAAATTTCATTATTTCAGCTATTTAAACCTGAAATTTCACAGTGTTGTAATTGTAGGGTCTTGACCCAAAAAGGAGTTTTGTGGGGGTCCCAAGGTTATTGTAGGGGGTTTGCGGCATTGCTACCCTTACTTCTGTGCTGCTGCTGGCAGCGCCGCTGCCTTCAGAGCTGGGCAGCTGGAGAGTGGAGGCTGCTGGCCGAGAGCCCAGCTCTGAAGGCAGAGTCGCTGCCAGCAGCAGCGCAGAAGTAAGGATGGCAACCAGGGGAAATTACACTGAGCCAAAACCTGACTGGCATGAGGACGTGCTGCAAGACCCATCTCTGTGCTAACGCTCTCCCACCATAACCAAAGGGTTACAGTGTCAACTTCAAAACCAAACAAGTATTTTTTTTAAAAAGGAGTTTTTCCTCTAGTGAAGGCAAAGAGAAGATTCCTCCACTAAGCATACATACCACGGCCATCTGGGCGTGAATTCTCATTTACACTAAGGTCCCTTTCCACTGCTCTGACAATAATTTATACCCACTTTCAGTTCCCTGGACACTGCCGGAGAGGTGTAAAGAGGCTTTTGTGTAAATGATAATCAGGTCCTAGATTCAGTCTGTAGGTTCATCACTTAGATACTTGCTGGATCTCACTACATCCTTCCACTGGCTAGAGCACGGAAAAGTCCCAGTCATTATAGTGATGACGTGCAGTGAATGCCTCTTGATAAAAGCTTCATATGTGTTGCCCAGCTTCACAGTGGGCCAGATTCTCTCCTGAATCAGGGCTAATCTCAGTGCAGGAGCATCAGGGAGCTGGCTCTGGTTCCCTGGTTCTGCTACCAGACAGCTCTAAGTTGCACCACTGAGGTAAGGTCCTTTATGCCTCCTAAGCCAGTGATGTGTTGCCATGGCTTGGTTCCACTTCACCGTGCCCTGCCACCTCCCCTTCTTCCCTGACAAGCCCACTCTGCCAGGTTGCTGGGAGAGGCATAAGTGTGGACCTAGATGCTGCAGAATAAAGCCCAGCACAGAGCTATGTAATACTAAGAATTCTCGGATGGATATCGGAGGCCAGACTGTGGTCCCTTTATGCTACCTGAGGGTGCCAAAGACCTTTATGCATAAATGTAGGAATACAAGTATCTGATGAAGTGGGTATTCACCCACGAAAGCTTATGCTACAATACATCTATTATAAGGTGCCACAGGACTCTTTGTCGCTTTTTTCAGACCTCAGTGGTTCAGGAGCCAAATTAGTGATCAACATTACCCAAAAGAGCCACAGCCGTGTGAGTTCATTGTTTCATGTACTATAGCACTATTCATATTTAAACAGTGTGACAGGGGAAATATTTAGTTTATATATATATACACACATATTATATATAATTCTCACAGCAAATAAGTTAATAACTTAGTGCAAGTAGATAACTTAATTGGTTAACAACATAGTAAAAGCATCCTGACTGGTTAATAATTAAATCACACAGCATTTTAATATCATGTGCTGCAAAGTTGCAGCCTGAGTATCGCTGCCTTAATGCAAAATAAAAATTCGCTCTTTTCTCTTAAAGCCAATAGTAGATAATTTTCCCCCTTGAGTTTTAAAGTTTTGATAAGATTCCTTATGCACATAAGAGGAACCCTGTGCGTATTGGCCCAGATCCTAACGCTACAAAAATAAATGGCACAGTGCTGGCCTGTTCTGTGATCCTTAAGTACAAGCAAAGTACAAGTACCTGGCTTCTATTTGCTCCTCATTTATGTGCCAAGGGAATTTGTTGGGCACTTCAGGGCCGGACTTATAAATAGTTCCCATACTGTGTTTATGCAGCATGTAGCACAATGTGGTTCAGGTCCAGAGCTGGGACTCCCAGGCACTATAGATAATAAATAATAATACGTAGAAAAAGCTATACAGTGGCACTATGAGCCATGCTTGAAACTGTCCTTTGGAGCTCCTATAAACTGACATTGACACTGAGACCAAACTTGAATTCCCTGCGTTAAGTTCCAGACATTCAAAAAGTTGCACTCGTCCAATAATTCTCGTCTTGTGAGTATCTAACAAGCCCAAACTACAACGAAAATCAAAGAACTGACATGCTGCATGCTACGGAACAGGCAGCAGACATGGTTTACAGAAGTCACAGGAATCCTTTAGTCTGAATTCCAGCTGCATTAGGAAGGCCCATGCTTTTGCTTCTGTGATTAATTATTTTTTTCCCAGGGTTTCACATTTTTTACAGCTCCCCCCCCCCACATTTTACTCATCTTGAAACCGATAAGACCACCCCGCGATAAAGACGTCATGCAAAATGTATATGTCATTAATCACTTCAGTTACCTTTCAATCCAATGCATTCTCTTCCCTTATGTTATTGGAAAAATAAACAGACACGTATTTATAACAGCCCCTTAGGGCAAAGTCAACAGTTGCATTTACTTTCTGACTCAACATCTTCAGCTCCAGCTAGATTGTCTTTAAAACTCTGCTAAACACTACAAAGAAATAACTGTATTTTCCCAAACAAATGATTTGGATTCCATATGGCATGATGATAGATGTAACTCAAAAAGTTATCTTACCATTGTACCTTGGTTTCTAGGCACTGTGAGTTTAAAGCTATAGCCTAGGTTGAAACTAGTCTTCAGATTTCTGATAGTCAGGTTAAGACATGCTAGAGCCTGTTCTATAGAAGAACTAATACATGCCTTGGGTGCGTAGGGAGGCTAAGGGCATGGAGCCCTGGGCTTTCAACCACTCAAACCATGTATTAATGGACCATTAAAAGAGGCAAACATACCTTAATTCTATTTCACACATCTTAATAGACTGTTGCAACCTGAATAAAGCAGAGAGCTCAAAAAGTTAGGAAATACCAGAATGAAGGTTGTTTGCTAATGCAGTTGGTCCCCCTGGTGCATGTGTGTTCTGACACAGTCTTTAATTCTATATTCACATACTATTTTTTCCCCACAGGACCCCTGCCTCATTCAGGGCACAGGACGCACCTGCTCTGGGAATGAATTACGCTAGTGTAGCTAAGGACACTGCTGCTGCACGGGTTAGAAAGTGTGAAGTGAAAGAGGAAGGGGACTGCAGGAGAAGAAAGGAGGGTCTCATGGCCGTGGAATGCAGCTCTGGAGAACTGGAGTCGATCCCTTCCTCTGCCACAGACAGTACGGCTGCACTGCAGTTGCAGAATGTAGAGACATGACTGAGTTAGCTTTGATCTAGCTAGTGGCTGCAGCCACTCAAGTTTGTGCCCAGGACAGTGCGTGGGTGAGGGTAGCCAGTGCAACCACTCAGGCTGCCATGGCTGTACCACTCTTGTTACTCACACTAGCTAGATCGATGCTAGCTCAGGCATGTCTACATGTGCTCCACCTCGCGACTGAAGTGTAGACATACCCAGCGTCCCTATGTGATGCTGGGTAAGTCACTTAAGCCAAATTTTAAACAAGGGGGTCATTAATTGTGTGTGCCTCATTTTTGAGGTGCCTGATTGGCACAAGTGCTGAGCACTTACAGGGGAGCTGTGCTTTGAACCTATGAAGTGCTATATAATGTTAAGCACACTCCAAAATCAGATGTGAGGCAACTCAAAAGCCCCCCCCCCAAATTAATGACACTTTTGACTCTGTGTCCCAATTCCCCATCTGCAAAAAAAAGGGATCCCACCCCTTCAGTTGGCAGGAATGTTGTGAACATAAATTCTTCAATATTTGTGAAGCAGGCAGACATTATAGTGATGAACACCACAGAAAAGCCCATGAAGGATTTAGCAATTCTGTCTTCAGAGCAGGATTTGAATAGTGTGTAGTAAATAAGGCCTGGGAGTCTCACACTGGACAATGAGGATAAAACAAAGTGTTGAATAGTTGCTCACTAAGTGAGTACTATTCATCCAGTGCATTGAATGAGGCAGGGGTCCTGTGGGGGACCCCCCCGATAGGATACGTAATTAGACTATCATGTGTTTGTCATTCCCAATGTTAAAAAAGATTGAAAAAGCCAGGAATCCCATCACGTGGCATACCATTTTCTGACCAGGTCTATCTGCTAGTGAGTGGCCCCATGCAGGACCCAGCAGCAGAAGACCCAGGGCCGCCTTAGTCTAGTTGGATAGTCCATTGTTTTTTTTTAAGTCACGTATCATCACCATCTCTCCTGCCTCTCAAACTCAACAGCTTCAGAGTAAGATGGTGACGGTGGTGCACATTCTCAGCCTGCGCCGCCCGCTTCCCAGCAAGTACCGGGATGGAGTTAGGGTTGCCAGTTTTGGTTGGATGTATTGCTGGAGGTTTCATCATGACATAATCTTTAATTTATGATTCATCTTTAATTCCTAGAGACTCCTGGACAAATCTGGAGGGTTGGGAACCCTGGATGGAGTGAGGAAGGAAAAAAAAAGCAAAAGCAAAATATGGCCTTGTGGGGAAGACCTAGACTGGGAGCAGAGATCTGTGTTCCTGGCTCTGTCACGTGCACCCTGAGGTACCTTGGGTGAGCCACTTAAGGTCAGAGCCTCAGTTTCCCATATAGGACGTAGGAAACATCACTGATCACACCCATGTCCTTGTCTATTTATATTTTAAGATCTTCAGGGTAGGAAATGTCTCTTATTGTAGATATGAGCAGCAGCTAACACACTGGTGTCCTGGTCACAGTTAAGTCATGGGAAGCTTGTATTTAACAACTATGTTATTATGTAAACATTTATCTAGCACAGGAATGGGACCCAGCTACTAGCAGCAGCAGCCAGCCAGAGTCTGACCCGTCCCCTGCAGCCCACACCCCCACCTTACAAAATGGAGGATGTGCAGCCATATCCTTACATGGCATAGGAAGCTACCAAGCATAGAGCCACAAGGCTGTACGATATAAACAATCCAGGCAGCTCCATTTCTCCTCACTCAAAACGGGGAAAAAAGGGTTCAGACAACATGGGAATGGTTTATTTATTAAAGAGGTCCTTGGCACAGGTCCTTATAATGTATTATGCATGATTAGAAGTTCCCCCTCACATCAGGCTATTGAGAGATGACAGGATTCCACATTGCATTGTTGGGTGCTACCTTTGTTTGCTCTCAAGTATATATCTATCATCCGTCATGCTTAGGAGAGTTAAATAAAGATCACCTGTGACTGTTTGTAAAGCTAGGTCTCTTCTTCTTCCAGGGCTCCCCACAACCCCACAGGGACAATCGACTGGCCACTAAGTTATTCCAAATATTTTTGAATGAAAATGTCAGCTGAAGATCCTCAGCATAAAACATACCTACAAAGACTGTTTGCAAAGCAAATTTACCCAGGATTTCTGATACCTAGGAAAGTTTTTTCTATTATATTTATTTAAAATTACAACAGTTTACATTAGAAACAAGCTCAAACAATTAAGGTAAAAGATAAATAACTGCATACAGTTTAATTTTTCAAAACGCAAACATACATCTTTCATTGTTCCATTATCGGAGTATTAAGCACAATATAATTGCACAATGCATTTTCACTGACTTACAAGCTCAGAAGTTAAACAGGCCCGACTTTTATGAAATAATCTTTATTTCCCTCCCTTATGCAAATCATTGTCTGCGAGGACTCGGAATTATCCAGGGACCCCTTTAAAGTTAATTTCGGTTGTGCTGTTTCCAACATGAATGCAGTGACTCTCAACAATCCATCAGCCTCCTGCACTCAGGCCCATCAAGTTATACTAGTTCAAAGCACGAATGGAAGCTTTGCTTGCGTCCTTCCATGAACTGCTCAAGACCTCTGCTCTCTCATGAGAGTAACTGCCTGATCGGGAACCACATTACAAATCCTGTCCTGGGGCCCAACCCAATGCCCATTGAAGTTACTAGGAGTCTTTCAGTGCTCTGAGAATGAAGCCCAAATGGCAGGGAAGCTCCCTATAGGACATTCTCTCCCAGGATATACGGAGTATGAGCTCCTGTAATAATAGTGAACCATTAGGGCCAGATGCTTAGCTAGAATAATAGCTCTTTTGACTTTAGCGGAGCTCTGCTAATTTACACCAGCTGACAATCCATCCCTTAAAGTTTTTCAGTTATAGAGTGAAACCCTGGCCCTTTTGAAGTCAAATGACAAAATTCCCATTGACTTCAGGGTGGCCAGAATTTCACCTTTATCCTGCAGTTCAGCTGAGGATCTCAAAGCATTTTACAAGTGCAAGTACCATGGAGGCTCAGGAACCAGACAATGACATTTAGTCAGCACTGGGGACAATACAGAGCCATAGGAGGCATAACAATTCCTTCCCAATGCCCCAGGCTGCAAGGGGAATGTCACGTTGCCATGGGCGGCAGGTGAATCCCCCCCTTTGCTGCTCCCACCCCTTCTGGCTGAGCAGCCCCCGCTCCTTCGCAGCCGGAGGACCCCTGGGTTGCTGGCTGGCCCCAGTGCCAGCCTGATGCCAACCCCTGGGCTGCCAGTGGGCCTGAGCGCTGGCTCCAGCACCGGGCTGCTGGCCTGATCTCCAGGTCGACCTGAGCCACCCCAGTCCCTGGCCACCTGCTGGAGTTGAGCCCTCCCCCAGCTTCAGGGGAGAGTGGGAGCAAGGGCAGGGCCTCTAGGGGGAGCAGGGGTGGGGCCGTGGCCTGGGTTAGGGGATGCTTAGCCTCCCTTGACCTGTGGTACCCGCCACCCATGCACATTGCACCATCCCTTCAGATGGTGTCATTGGTACATCTGGCAGCCCAGCGTTGGGGGAGGGGCTGGATCCTGGCTTCTTTAATGAATTGATTTCAGCTATCAAAAGAAAGTCTAAAGCATGGGCAAGGAAGACTTCAAGGGGTATATTTTAAAAGTCACCTTTAAAATAGCTCCGGTGAGAACAGAGTGTTGTTATGTCTATTCAACCAGCATTGAAGTTGTGTAGTGTTCTGATTTATGACTATGAATACCTATCAGACAATACGAGCCATCCTTTCATAGTCTCACAAAATGCCCCAGGGAATACTCTGATTGCTATTGAAAAAGCTGGCTTTAAAATAATCCATTTAAAAGGAGGAAATAATAGGAAGCTCAGATGCACTGATCTTGTAATTCTTGTACTAGAACTGCAGTCCAAAAGGATCTATTGCATCAATTGCAGATATGGCAAAGCCTTTGGAGTCAGTGAATTTGGCTTTGGAGAATATATCAGGTCTGTAGTAAGAAATGAGTACCATCGCAGAAAAAATAATCGTCTAGATCTTCCTAACAGGAGCATGGAAAAACACATAGGAAGAGGAACAGAAAAAATTGGGATTGTTACCTTAGAAAGGAGATGAACAAGAAAGGACATGGTAAAGTATATATAATAATGAATGGTCTAGAAAAGGAAATCAGGAAGCTTCTGTTCTCCCTGTTTCATAACACCAGAACAAGGGGACATACAATGAAGTTAAAAGGTGGAAATTCAGAATCTAGAAAAGGAAATGCTTTTTCATTCAATGCGTACGCTGTGGAACTCACTGCAACAAGAAATCATTGAGGCCACAACTTAGCAAGATGCTGAAGGGGACATTATATGCCTAAGAATATCCAGAGTTGTAATGATCAATACTAAAAAGTTTTGAGAGGGATATAAAACCTCATTCTTGACAGCTTAAGCCAATATCTAATTATTAAAGATCAGGATGACAGCTAGAATCCAAGCTTGTAGAATCCAAGCTCTGCGTAAGCTTGAAAGCTTGTCTCTCTCACCAACAGAAGTTGGTCCAGTGAGAGAGATTACCTCACCCATCTTGTCTAGCTAATTGGGAGACAGATTATCCCTGTATTCTAGGGCAGAAAGTTTAAAACAAACATAAGGAAGTACTTCTTCACACAACACTGTCAACCTGTGGAACTCATTGCTAGGGGATGTTGTGAAGGACAGAAGTATAACTGGGTTCAAAAAAGAACTAGATAAGTTCATGGAGGATAGGTCCATCAGTGGCTATTAGCCAGGATGATCAGGGACACAACCCCATGCTCCGGGTGTCCCTAAACCTGTGACTGCCAGAAGCTGGGACTGGATCATTCATGTCCTGTTCATTCCCTCTGAAGTGTCTGGCACTGGCCACTGTCAGAAGACAGGCTACTAGGCGAGAGGGACCTTTGGTCTGACCTAGCACCGTCATCCTTGTGATTGAACGCTTTATGTTGAAACTTTTCTTTGACAGAAAATTGAGGTTTTGCTTAAACACATTTGTTTTTTAAAAAGTGTCTGTTTCCTGAGGAAAAAATGAATGTCTGAAAACCCAAATATTTTGCCACAGAATGGAAAGTTTTTGGCTGAAGGCCAAGATATTTCTATTTGGAAATGCTGCCACAGTGCCTCAGAGCCACAGTTCAGTTTCCTCATGTCCTCTTTCTGCTCTATGGACTAGGATCTCTGACTGGATTCCATGTCTCAAGCATCACCACAGCCAGGGGCTCCCACCATGGGAGATGTAGTCTGACCAGGGAGCCTGGCCTATAGAGGATAATGGGAGCATAAGGCACAAACTGGATATGTTCAGGTTAAAAGACGTGTGATATAGGGCCCTTCAAGGCTCCTGCTAGAGTCACTCAGGTGGCATCGAGCTGAACCATTCTAGACATGGAAGGAAATGTTCATAGTTCAAGTCACCAACATGTGGTTTGATTGATTAATGTTACTGGAATGAGGTTGCCGCCCCTGTTGGGGTGTTATCTGGGGGACATTGAAAAAAACCCCAGTGGAACAGCGGCTCAGGTGAACTGCAGGTAGCAAGTTTCACTATCATGGCTCCCACTGCCTCTCACGGTCTGATGGGACCTACCATGACACTACGGGTCTTTGTCATTCTGATCCTAGGGGTGTGGTGGGGGGAAATACTGCCCAGAATGAGCCAGAGACAGGGAACCAAATGACCCCACCACTTCCATCAGCATCGGTTGAATCCTAAACATCTAAAATAGGAACCTGGGGTTCCTGCTGTCATCCCCTCCTTAGTGCCATTTTCCTCCCCAGACTTATTTTCTTTTTCCTGCCTCCCTGTTTAAGAAGAGTCTGGTGTAACCATTTACAACCCTGCTGAGAAAGGCAAGTGACAGCAGCCCCCTGGGCCAAACCCAGGGACTGACCTTGGGATCTCCAGAGACAGAGGAATGAGTCACTATAGCTTGAATTAAATAGCCAGACTCTCTAGTTGGGGGCTGTAACCGACTCATCTCTCTTCTGTTGACAGGGCACAGAGAGGGACACACAAATACACAGCGATCAGTGGGTGAACACAGTGTCTTAAACAGACCAATGCTGGCAAAAATGTGCCAGGTCTTGCAGTGTCTGATAAGGTTGTGTTTTGTGTTTCCCAACAGCGAGATTGTAGAAAAATAGTAAGAATCAGAGACAGGAGCTGCATTCTTCATCTTTTGAGATTCTTTTCTCTGCCCTTCTTTGTGTTTGTGTCTTGTTGAAATCTGACCCTGTTTCCTTTAAGACAAAACAACTCCTGACTGCCTAAACTAACCGTTTCCTCTCCTCCTCGCCCAAAAAGACAATTAATACTCTCTTTTTAGTTGCTGCTAAACAGGGATTTCGCCCCATTAAAGCCTATAACACCAAAGGGAAAGAAATATGGGAATACTGAAATGAAAGCCTCAATTTATTAAGTTTCAAATGCTTTAGCAGAGCTGTTCTTTCCCCCGTGTGTTTAATTAAGGGTTAAAAAAGGCTTTTAATGGTGGTTGTTACAAGGAGAGTCACCAGTGATAACACCACAAGACCCTATCCTACACTGACTTGCTCAATGTTATACTAAACAAGGCATCTCACCCATTGCTGGACCTGAAAGAGGCCCCCTATCATCACAACAGTAGTTGTGGAGATGTCCATCCAAGTATCCTCACTGGGAGGACAGATGCTAGCGCAGCTCCACCAATCAAGAAGAATACCTGGGATGTATATTTCCCCTCCCTGATGCCTACCTAAGTATCACAACTAGAATATGAAGGAATAATGGACTTTCTAAATGATGATCTAATTTCTCCCCTTAATTCCACACTTTTCAGGTGAGATAGTACTCACGATCTCTTGCAAAAACTCAACTCGTGCTTCTTTTGTTTTAGAGAGGCGATCCAGTATTGGTGGCTCCCCTTGGTACTTGGGCAGGCCATGCATTTCTCTACCCCTTAATACCCACCTCTTGTTAACCACAGCATCCCAAACAAACCGTCAGACAAAATCTTCAGGTCAGTTCTTGACTAACATGAACGAATCCCATGGGTGGGGATGGAAGCATTTGCATGAACTCTTCAGTCTCAAACGGCTCTCCTTGGGGGCACCTGTCTAACCCAGCTAAGCTTTCTGCCTGGCAACTCACCTGGGTGCAGAGCCAAGATCTTTTGTGGGCAACAGAGCTCTAAGTGAGCCACACCTGCTTTTCTCTGCCTCTCTCTTTTGAAAAGTACCATGCGTGTTCAGGCCTAAGTCTGATTTAGGAACCCTTTGCATGTATCTTGTACCCACACCAACTGCAGCCCATGCCTTGAAAGAGGACTTCCCAGCACTGACTGATTATCTGGGGCAAGTGTTACGGTAAAGATTTTGGATATGAAATATTTGAAAAATGGATAAATACATTTTGCTTCTATTATCGATTGCAAAATGGGGAAAGTAAAATCAGTTCTCTACCATGCAATCCCTACTTGAAGCTTTCATGAATGCAGGCATCTGAATTCTATATCATAGGGAATTTATTTCCTTGACGGAGAACATACTCAGCTCAGGGGTACGAAAGAGACGGTATGATGTCCATTTCATTTCTGTGCTAGCCATCTCTCTCTTTTTTTTTTTAAATTGGTGGCACCTCTATTGTGGAAAAAATAAACACTGGTGAGTAGAACTGGTCCAAAAAAGGGATCATGTTCATAAAAATTTTCACCAAGAATTGTCTCATTTATTGACATTCAAAATCTAGATGAAAAACAGTGGATTTTTAAACATTTGATATTGTTCCAATGAGTTCTGTAGCTGACTGAGAAAGAAAAGGATTTTTTTTTGCAGATTTTCATCAAAAAATTCTATATGGTCTTTCACTGAAATTGTAATGAAATTTTTTATCAAAATTGTGAATTTTGAAGCCTTTTGACCAGCTTTTTCAGATCGCTATGAAAATCCTGTGGTAGATAGAAAGAAACGTGGAGCTCACTATTGCAATGTTGTCAGTCATAGGCTGATAGTAATGAGCTCTGTTGTGGTATATCAGACACAGAGAGTATCATGGTGAGGCTCATTGCTTTTGAAGGGTAAATGTTAATGATTTAATGGCGACCACCATATATTGATATACATATGCAGTGTACTAAGCATAATACTTCCAGACAATACTTGTTATGTTGGCAACATTGTTTCTTGCCTGATATAAAAAGTCACACACAGTAAAATGACATCTCCGATCAACTTCTTCTTGTCCATTGCCTCTGAGTGATGTTGCTCCCCATTACGGTGACCAGACAGCAAATGTGAAAAATTGGGCCGGGGGCGTGGGGGGGGGGGTAATAGGAGCCTATATAAGAAAAAGACCCCAAAATTGGGACTATCCCTATAAAATCGGGACATCTGGTCACCCTACTCCCCATTCCGCTCATTTGCATGCTACAATGCTGTTGCCAGGAAAAGAAACATGTAGAGGAATTCAGAAAACCTACTGAGGGGGAATGGGAGTATAGTATCTGGGCCAGTATGGAGCTCTCTCAATTGCCCCTATCAAATAGAATAGTGGATTTAAGGCCACGTCTACACTAAAGACCTGTGCTGCTGTAAGGTCTCCCGTGTAGCGGCTCGATGCCGATGGGAGAGACGTTTATATGGATAATGAGATTGGTTATGGAAGAGAGAGAAACCCTCCCGGCTTCATGGCAAAAGCCAACCACTATCGGACAGGGTTAGGGAGAAATTTCTTCTCTGGTGAGGTCATTCCATAACTGTCCTTTACAGAGTTTATCACACCTTCCTCTGAAGCATCTGATGCTGGCTGCTGTTGGAGTCAGGCAGTGGAAAGAGAGAGACCAATGGCCTGCACTTCATGGGAACTGCCAGACCAGGTGCTACTGAGCTGGGGGGACCTAAGGAACACCACAGCTTCCCTGTGACTTTCCCAGCTCAGGTCAGGACTGGCATAGTGAAGCTACATGGACTGTGCCCCAGGTGAAGTGCCTGATTTACTGCCTAACCTCCTATTCTAAGGGGAGTCTACAAAAAAAATGAAAGTGTTCCTCTTGACTGGGGAAAGAGAGCTGGGAGAATGTAGGCCTCCTGCTGACAGAGAAAGTGGTGGGGAAAACAATCTTCCAGCCACCTCCCTCCAAGAATTAGTCTGGCCAGTGTTCAATAAACCTTCCCTTAAAGTGAATGTTCCCACCAACTACTGCCCTGCCTCGAGTCTGCCTTGCCAAAATGTAGTTACTGAACAAACCATGGTCTGCTGCCTCCCAAAATTCCTGAGCTCTGTCAGCATCTGAGATCTTTCCCAGTCAGTCTTCACACCTAGATCCAGAAGAAAGACTTCTGGTCCTGCTGGTAGAGGGACCAAATATCAGTGTTGCTGATACACTATTAGATTGGTCACTGGTCCTCACAATGCTACTCATTTGCTTATGGAAACGTGTGGAGGTAATTAGAGACTTTTGAACGGGTTTCATTCATTCCACTTATCACATTGTGATATCTACTTCTTGTCATCAAGAGTGTCCTATCATCTCTTTAGTTACATGAGTGTAAAGGCCAGATTCTGATCTCAATTACTGCAGGCTGAAGCCAGAGTAATCATCAATGAAGTCAACTCAGTTACTCCGTATTTACACCAATTTTAGTGCAAGCTGTATCTAGCCCTAAGTGTGATAAAACCAACCAGAAGTAAATATTGTATGTTGATGAAAATAGAATACTCTACTATTTAATTGGGATGTTATTTTAAAAATCAGATGAATCATATTTTTGGCCACAAAATATAATCTCAAAGATTTGCAGGTGTTTAGCTGTAATCCTATCAAACTTTGACTTCTTTGCTATTCTTGTCTTTCAATAGCAAAGAAAACTGGAAGCGTCTCTTCTGCTACTTCTGAACAGCTGTTACCGTATGTTACTCCCTCCCCCACACATTTGTATTGTCAACGTATTCTTCCAATTGAAAAGAAACAACAGTAGGAGTTCTAAAAGGAACCTTTGTTTCTTTCTTTTTAAACTTCCCAAACAGCTGTGTTCTTCGTAGCTGAAAGCACCCCACGAGTAATGCACTGGGACAGAAAGCAACATCTGAATTCTCCTGCAGCTGGCCAGGTGGTGTCTTATTACAGCAGTTTTTAAAAATCATCTCAGTCTTAGCAGAGATTAGACACCTTCTTCCCGTACAGAGCATTCAGGGGGTCAGCTCCTCAGCTGGCATAAATTGCATAGCTCCGCGGATGTCAGTGAAGCTTCAACAACAAAGCCAGCTGAGGATCTGTCCTGTAATTCTTGTTTTAAGAAGTGTTGCAATGGCCAGTTTATGCAAACAGTAGGAGGGCTCATGAACTCTGAACCTTGCACAACCTAAAATGAAATGGTTTGTTAAAAGAGCTTGGGCCACAGAACATTAAATGTGAACGGCCTCACTTTGCTATGACATTAGGGGGCAAGGCCCTCAGCTGGTGCAAACTGGCATAGCTCCATTGAAGTCACTGGGCCAGATCCTAAGTCAGCTTAGCCCTGTTGACTTAAATAGAATGACGTTAGTTTAGGCCAGCTGATGATGTGGTGTTCAGAATGGGATAATTGACTTTGCTTTTGGACAGCTACAGGGATAAGTCAGACTTTCAGGGAAGAGAATTTTAAAGTGTTACTGGAACTAAAATTTATATTTAAATAAAAAACCACCCTTTTTCATTACGGCCACATTATTCACGTCTGTGTTCACAAAAAGAAGCTACTAAGGAAGATACAACAATGATAACAACTCAGTATCTAGACAGTCCCAATGCCTCAACCGTAACACACACACGCACAAAAGCAACGTGTCAGAGCCCGAAGACAAATGCTTCTGGAACAATACTGAGACACAAGCAAAAAGGGCAAAAGGTCAGACGTTATTTGGGTAAGTCAGTATGCTCTTAGTAGTAATACACAGTGGTCGAAACAAAACTCTAAAGGTCAGTTTTGTCTCCTATTCTGTCCTCCTGCGTACACCTGCCTTTATGGCCTAGCCGGTACAAAAGAGCAGGCAAGTGGTCTCTGCAAAACCAATACCAAACAGGCTGTTTCCTGTTGTAAAAGGAAGTCCAAGCAACATGGAATTCGTACCAAACACGAATTTTCTGTCTGTGGCAACCCTGAAATAGCCACAGGTTTATGGGTGTTTCCCGTTCACATGCGTATGTAAGAGCAGAACCCTGCAACCGGGGTTCCAGCTAAATGTGGGAAGTTCGGCAAAGCAGCCATCCCACACTGATGATCTGTCTGAAATTCCAAATGCACCATATTCACGCATCCCAGAAAATAAAAGAAAGAGAAACCAATGTTGCTCATTTGGGATTTTCTTCCCTCCAGATCTAAACACTCAGTGTCTTTCTCTCCCTAAATCAAGACAACAGCAGAAGTGGTGGCAATCTGCTCTTTGAACGAAAGTTGTCTCAGGAGAGGGAAGGTGCTCCGTCACATGGGAATAGCTATTCCAAGAAGCCACTTGAAAAGTTACAGTTGAAACATCTGTCCATCATACCGCAGACTACCCAGAGTTCACTGTTGAAAAGTCCAAAGGCTACATTCCCCTGCTTGCATACACACGTTCCTGCTAGCTCTCCCTGAGCTAGCATGAGCAAATAGTGCAGCGAGGGGAGCACAGGTAGCCGCTTTGGAGGCACGGCTTAGCTTCAGGCAGGTTTGTAGTCCCTGCGACACTACTAATTTATACTCCTGCTAGCTCAATGAGAGCTAGTGCGAGTATCTGTATGTGAGCAGGGGAATCACCTCACTAGCGCATAGTGTAGATCAGGGGCAGGCAACCTTTCGGCACGCAAGCTGATTTTCAGTGGCACTCACACTGCCAAGGTCCTGGCCACCAGTCCGGTGGGCTCTGCATTTTAATTTAACTTTAAATGAAGCTTCTTAAACATTTTAAAAACCTTGTTTACTTTACATACAACAATAGTTTAGTTATATATTATACACTTATAGAAAGAGACCTTCTAAAAACGTTAAAATGTATGACTGGCATGTGAAACCTTAAATTACAATGAATAAACGAAGACTCGGCACAGCACTTCTGAAAGGTTGCCCCTGGTGTAGATGTAGCCCAAGAGTCAATGGGTCCATTGGCTTCAAGGGATTTAGAGTTGGGTCAATGGTGAGTGCCCTTGAAAAATCTCACCGTACAGGCTTTAAAAGATACATATACACTCACAACAGATTTTTCCACCCCAAGGGTCCCACAACTGTCCAAAAGTAGGGATGGGAAGGTAGAGGAAATGCAGGAGCCCCTTGTTGTTTAACCTCTAACTCAATTGGAGGGAGGTTTGGGTCGATTTCCCTGGTGGAATTCACTCCTTTTCTAGATATTGCTAACACATTCTGGAGGCTCACAGAAATATGGCTGAAGAACAACTTTGGAATGCACCAAACAAATTCACATGGATGTCCTCTACCGTAATTCCAAATAAAGCTCTTACTTTCTTCTCCCCTTCCAAAGTTTCAGGGACAGAACATGAATACCTCAAGCAAAGTGCACCTGGTATAAATTAGTTTGCCAAACCATTATCCACTCCCACGGTTAAGAGAAAGCATTTGTATGCTAATACAAAACTGATCAATAGATTCCACCGTCCTTCATCTTTCAATGGAAATTAGGAGCCAAAATACCTTTGTGGATCTGGCCCATATAGTTTATTCCAGGGAAAGGGTGAAAACATTAGTGGGAACCTCTTGGTAGAACACTGGAAGCATGTCCATGATACAACATTTCCATTCAGAGTTGGTAGAAATTTTTGCCGCTTAAAACTTTTCCTTTTGTCAAAGATGCTTTCATCAACATTTGATGAGAGAAATGTAGATTTCAATTAAGTTTTTTTGAGGTTCCAGTGTAAACTAACTGGAAATGAAGGTTTTCTTCCAAAGTGTTGAGGTGAAATGAATTAATTTGGACATGATGCCTATGTTTTAATCAGAAACGCTGACATTTCAAATTTCAGAATTTTCCATTTTGCAAAAATTTTCAGTATGTTGACTTGTCCTGCTTCAGAGTGGCAAGTAATTTAGAAATGTTGATATTTCCTGCAAAAGGAAAATTCAGTTTTTCAAACTCCTCTACATTCATGCAGCAGTGTTCAAAGTGTCCAAGGGGAATAACAGTATATTCGGCAATTGATATATAGCTTAATAGACAGATCACACGTTGAACATGGGTATCCTTTCATCTGTCCTCATTACTTCTTCTGACAGAAAGCAAAAGATTCTTTGTTCACCAACCAGCGTATAAAACTTTCTGTCTCATTTTTACAGTGAGCCTGATCCAAACCTAGTGAAGTCATACGAAAAATGACTTCAGGTCAGACCCAGCATTAGTATTAAACGATTAAATGATTTGACTCTGATTCGAGGGTCAAAACCAAAAGTCAGTATACTTGTGAACATATTTGAAAGAAGTGAACATTTTGTTTGATGTTTTCCCATGAAACTTTTCAGTTAAAATTTCCAAAAAAGCCCATCCATTTCAGTGGAGGACACACTTCCCTCCTCACCCCATCCCCCAGTTAAATGTGATTCCACTTGGGGGGGGGGAGGCAGAGAGCAGGGGGAAGAGAAGAAGCAACATGTGAAAAGGAAGTGAGCTTTCAGGTGAACATAAAAAAATAAAAGAACAAACTATTTACAGTTTTAAAGTCTCCAAAGATGTTTTGTCGAAATCCCAAACGTCTTTACTCGGCCCCTGTAACTTTAACGGAAGCTTTGCTTGGCTAGAAAAAGGAGGAAGAAATGACCCAAGATTTGGCACTTGGAGTTTTGATTCGTATTTTTATCCAGAACAATTGAGCCGTTCTTGCTGAAAAGCCTGGGTTCAGTATTGTCCTGATTTACACCTTGTGTAACTCCAAGGTAAACAGACACAATCTGATTCCTATCCAAGAGCTTCTGAAATAGGAAAAGAATTAGATAGCTCTGAATAGTCGGGCGTTATTATCAATGAAATTAAGACTAATTTAATCACTATTGGCAAGAGAACTGAAGCACAGAGAGACCAAAGGTACATCTACTTCTACAATACACACACTACACAACACAGGAATAAACAGTGTAGACAGTGAGGCACTGCTTAGATGAGGAAAGACACACCAGCACCCTGTGGTTATGTGCTCTCCATCATGACACAAGCAGCACTTCCCCCATCTACACTTAGCAGTGTAGTGTTCCGCTGACAGAGCCTTTCCCCGCTGCAGGGACAGCTCTGTCAGTGGGGAGAAGCTCCGACAGCTTCCTGTAGTGGAGTTTTCCTCCACTGCCTTCCCCCCACTGGCACTGCCTTTCACTGATCCGTGTACCTCCACACTGCACCGTGGACACAGCCTGCTTTTCACTGTAGTGTGTAGCTACACGGACCCGACACACTGCTGCAAGAGTTTGTCCACGGTGTAGAATTGCTCCACATCTAGGTCGCATAGGGAGTTTGACTTGAATGGTGCAGGATCAAGCCCATTACGCTAGTATAATACTGCCACCCATAAAGAAGTAATTGAGTTCATATGATCAGGGCCGGTTCTACCATTTTTGCCGCCTCAAGTA
This sequence comes from Mauremys mutica, assembly GCF_020497125.1. NCBI lineage: Eukaryota > Metazoa > Chordata > Testudines > Geoemydidae > Mauremys > Mauremys mutica. Next base: position 206,922,876 of record NC_059074.1, on the reverse strand, counting down.
AAAAAAAAAAAAAAAAGCCGCCCGGACTGCGTTGCCCCAAGACGGAATGCCTCCTCTTAGCATGTGCCACCCCAGGCATGTGCTTCCTCCACTGGTGCCTGGAGCCGGCCCTGCATACGATCGCAGAAGCCATGTTCTCTCAGTGGATGACTCCATGCATTTTTTCTGCTCTTCGGTCTCATCACTGGGAGCATTTTAAATAAAATGGACGTTAAAAAAAAAAAAGAATAAGGTCAACAAAATCAGTGGCCTCTATTTCAATGCCATTTCCCTATATTCAGAGGCAGGGTGATCCATATGGAGCTCCTTTTCAAACTGCCAAGAGAAATTTACATTTTCTTCATTGTTGCATTTTCCAATAGCCTTAGAGAAGAATTAATATGTTAGCCGATTTTCCAATTGCCGTTGGTTATTTGACTGCTAATTTGATTGCGGATGTGTGCTTATGGCTTCGTTGTTATTTAGATGAAAATCATGACTGTCGTTTTGAGAGGGTTACCCACGTCGGTTTTAGAATGTTGTTTTTACATTAACTCATAGTCACAATGGGCCCAGTTCTACTCCCATTAAGTCATTGGCAAAACTCCACCCATTGGCTTAAATGGCAGCAAGACTAGGCCCTACAACAAAAGACATCAATACAGCTCCTGAGCAGGTGGAATGGCTTTTGGGGGATGGAATCCATTGGCTTTAGAAAATTGCATGCTAGTATTCTTTTACTTCGCCTTATAGTTTCCTGAAAATATGAATGAAATCAGAGCATGTGCAATTAGCAATGTGCAAGGGTTCTCTCCTACATCAAGGCCCCGCTTCCATATCTGGAGCCCGCTCTGATTTAGGGTGGATCTAGCTAGGAAACTCCTGCACCTTAGCGATGTGGGTATGGCAGGATGGTCCCGATCCACCGATACCTGGTAGCACCCCTGGAGGAGTCCTGACCCCCAGGTTAAGAACCCAAAGCTTAACCTAATGAAATCAATCACATAAAAATGTGCGTGGGGAGAGCCTTTTTAGAACCTGAGTTTCAGTCAGCAGAGCTTTGCAAGTCAATATGAGTTACGATTAGTGTTGAGCGTATCATGGGATCAAGCACTTAAAGAGCATGATTTAAAAAGTACTGTAAATATACATTTTAGTTTTGTATGGAAACAAGATTTGTAGCACTCAAATGTACATTCAGGGACATCACTGTTAAAAAGAAGAGATAAAGGTGCATAATCAGGGTTATCTTCCCAAGGAGTCAGGGATAAGGAATTTGAATGCCAACAATTTGAACCGTGTTTTAAATAAAATATTTTAGAGCAACTCCTCAGCTGGCATAAAACACCACAGCTCCACTAATGTCAAGAAAACTATGCCGCATCATGCCAGCCGAGGATCTGAGACTCCATCGTTCCTTTAGACTTTGGATTCGCTCGATGCCTCGGAAATCCCAGGCATAAATGAAGGACGGCATCAAAGTGATGGAGAGAACTTCTGACAAAAATAATCAGAGTGGCGTTGAAAGGTATTGGCTATGCTGCAAAAAACTATCAATCAAAAGCCAATATTACACAGCTGAGTCTTTAGCATAAGCAAGGGAAATTAGTAGCTGAGATCATCAATGGGAAAGAGTTCTAGACTCCTGACAGACAACTGGCACTCAAGTACCTGACAAAGAATGTCTTACAATTGGAACATCCTGTATATGTTGAGCAACATGCTATGAAGGTTGAGAGGGACATAACCAGTTCAGAAAGGGATTTTAGACATTTCCCCCAAGACATTAAAATAGAAATAACAGACTCTAAATCCATTAGCACTCCTAAGACATTGGCAGCTCGTTCACTATAAGAGAACATGGTCACTTCTTTGGCTTGAGGACAGCCTGCTCGTGTTTCTTGAAAGCACCGAACTGTGCAGTAGTTTGTATGCTTTAAAGCCAGCAGCTGTATTCTGCCTCTTGAGCATGAATGCACTTGTCAAGGTCGTCGTGAAGAGCCAGGTAAAAACTAAAATACGCTGCTCGAATGGATCTGAATCGGCTTTGCAAGTGGAGGAGCCTAAAGAGCTGCTAACATAGAAGTGATGTTCAGAAGGAGATGTCTGTGTTGAGTTCTCAATGTGACTGGACAGGAGGGTCGATGCTTGTCTGAGATGGGACTGCATGGGTGACAGTGTCAGAGGAACTGAGCGATGGAGAAAAGCCAGGGTGGTGAATGCCAGCTGTCTGAACTCACAAAGCAGAACCTTTTTGTTTCCTGATCCAGCTTCTTACTATGAAGGAACCTGTCTATTTGAAGGGTTCAATCTGATTCGCTGAGTGTAAATGCCAAATCGCCCCCTGTGTGCCAGGAACAGTGTGGATCTCCAACCAATATCAACTAGAGATCTGCATTTGCGGACCTCATGGTGGGGGAATGAAGGGAATGATTGGGAGACCAATTCTATTTCTACAGAGCTCCTGATGTGAGGCTAGCTTTACTGGTGTCTTGTTTCAAGGTTTCTCATCTGGGCTTCCAGACAGTGTGCTACTCAGCTATTCTCAGTTATACTCAGCTTGAGTTTACAATGAAAAACATCCTATCTGGCACGAACAAGGCTGCTCCTGCTTCCATTGATGTCAATGATCCTGATTCCATTGATGTCCATGATCCTGCTTCAATTGATGTCTATGGCAAAATGCCCATTGACTTCAGTGTAAACTGGAGAGAGTCCAACACAGGAAGCACAAGTGTGTTTGTACAGGGAAACCAAGGCATGGCAGATAATCCGTACAGATTTCCCACTAAGGATTAATTTAGATTATTAGTTTCCAAAAACTGTATATATCAAAAAATGATCTTGTAACTTCCTGTGCTCTCTACATGTTCTCACATTAACTGTGACCAAAGGGTGAGGACCCGAAGGACATCAGTTGGGATTTTTGTATTATGAAGAAAGTTGCAGGTATATCAGTATAATGAATGGCACTTTCCTCCTGGTTGCTGCGTGATATGAGCTAACTGTGGAATTGCTAATGTAGATGGGTACCTTTGAAAATGTTATGCACTAAGTCATTTAGAAGCATAAGCATCATTTTCAAAATGCACAGGCCCAGATTTTTTAAAGTATTTAAGCACCTTAAAATCAATGGGAGTTAGGTGTCTAAATACCTTTGAGATCTGGGCCTTAGGAGGCTAAGTCTCATTGAAAATCAATGTTTGATTGATCCAACCTATCTCTTGGTCTTTATTTTGCTTGATTTTCATTATGGTTTTTAATTTAAAGTTTATTATGAATGAACAACATACACATTCACTCAGTTTCAGGCAATATAGAACATTGAAGTGGGAATCAAAAAGATTGGGATTCTATTCCAGCCTCTGCCACTGACCTGCAATGGGGCCTTGGGCAAATCACTTGCCTCTCTGCCCCTGTTTCTCCACCCAACTTTTGTCTATCTTGTGTGGTTAGGTTGTAAACTCTTTGGGACAGGGATTGCGTCTTTTTATGTGCATGTATCTTACCTGGCAAAATGGCGAGCCACGCTTGGGCAAAAACCTTGAGTCACTGGTCTAATATGTGGATTAGAAACCCTTTGGAGCAGAGACTGTCTGTGTCTGTATAGTGCCGAGCAGAATGGCAATCCATGACTGGGTCCCATAGGTGCTACTGTCACTAAGAAATACTAAATACGCTTATTTCAATAATTTAAGCTTTCAGACAATTAAATGTTTTGATGACTCATGTTAAATAAGAATCGTAGGTAGCAACATCACCAATCACAGCCTGAGCAAGGATTAATTTTTTTCTTGGCACATGCCCACCATTCAGCTTGCCACTGAAAATAACGAGGATACCATAAAGCAGTCAAGGTCCTCGACAAGTACCAGAGCATGTAGTAAATGAAGGGCGAATAACCAGTTACCATAACCCATGTAATTGACAATAGTTTTGTCAGAAAAAGTGTATGTATTATTGCTATTGCGATGATCCTGTACCACCGAATTCAATGATACCTTTTTCATTTACTTCAATGAGTGCAGGAATAGCTCCATAATGGTCTTTGTTACAAACTGGCCCTGATATGATATTGTTGTATTATGATTGTTTAAATACGCTGAAATCCAGTATAATGTGGTTGTTTTTGTACCTATGGCCCAGATCCACAAAACGGTCTCGGCACCCAACTCCCATTTATTTCAATAGAAGTTAGGCGCCTAAATAGCCTTGTGTCTTTGTTCCTAGATAAAGTCTAGTAGAGACAATTGCACCAGTCTCTGTCCTACATATTTAATCAACAACCCATGAAGGATCCTACAGCTTCAATCACAAACGCAGATCAAGCACAATCTACAGCGCCTGATTTTCAAAGACACTGAGCACACACAAATCAACGGAAGTCAACGGGATCTGCATTTGCTCATCCTCATTGAAAATTGGGCCGTATTAGCCCTGATCCAAACTCTCTTGAACTCATTGGAAAGACTCCCATTAACTTTGATGGATTTTTAGATCAGGCCTTTCATAACTGTGGATGTCCAAAGGGAAATGCAATCTGAAATAAAAAAAAATACTGTTTAGACTGTAAACGAACGGTTTGGGACTTAATGTGTGTTCATGAGTCACAGTGGTGTGTAGGCTAACAACTAAACTATGTTGGTAAACCACAAATCCTCTGAATCAATATTGTTAAGTTGACTGTACTAATAATGGCAAGTCGTGCAGTAAGTATTACTACTCTGAGGAAAGTAGAGGGTTTTGTTTTTTTTAAACAAAGGTGACATCAAGCACACAAGCAACATACTTTGAAAGCAAGAAAACACTCAGCAAAGCTGCTTGCGGAACTACAGTATGTAAGGCAATCTTAGAAAGACAGTAAACAAAACCTCTGTGGGACAGTCCGAAAGATAAGGGCACCTCTGTAAGTATCAGCACCGTGTTTCCTAAAGATCACACTGATAGCCACGTAAGGCCTGATTCTTCCATTGAGGGTGATCAGCACCTTGCAGAATGAGCAGGGGCGGCTCTAGCCATTTCGCCGCCCCAAGCATGGCAGCACGCCGCAGGGGGCGCTCTCCCGGTCGCCAATCCCGCGGTCCCACCCCCTGTTCAAAGCAGGATCAACCCCAACTAAATCATCCCAGCCAGGGCTTTGTCAAGTTGGGCCTTAAAAACCTCTAAGGATGGAGATTCCACCACCTCCCTAGGTAACCCATTCCAGTGCTTCACCACCTTCTAGTGAAATAGTGTTTCCTAATATCTAACCTAGACCTCCCCCACTGCAACTTGAGACCATTACTCCTTGTTCTGTCATCTGCCACCACTGAGAACAGTCTAGATCCATCCTCTTTGGAACCCCCTTTCAGGTAGCTGAAAGCAGCTATCAAATCCCCCCTCATTCTTCTCTTCTGCAGACTAAACTGTTGTGTATTTGGTTGTCATGGTTTTTGGTTCCTATGGTAACTGAGTTAGATTATTAGGGGATAGCTCAGCCAGCTTCAGCCGGCTGGGTGAGTTCTCTGAGTCTGTAAATAAAATGGTGGTTTTGTTAGCTGTCTGCTGTCTGGCCTCAAGTGATTTCTTCCTAAACCGGCTGCCCCCAAGGATATAACAAGTGGCGACGAGGATGGGATCCTGGTGCTGCTCCAGTAACAGAAGGAAGTAGAAGTCAAGGTACAAAACAAACAAATAAAAATACTGCTTGTTTGCACTGACTGTGAAAGTGAAACTAAAATCATGGCTACTCTGACCAGGCCACTGGAACCTTTTGATGAGAATATAGAGCAATGGCATGTGTATACTGAGCGTTTTGAGCTTTTTGGTATTGCAAATGACATTACAGAAACAAAGAAGGTGCCAATATTCTTAAGTGTTGCAGGGGCTAAAACCTACTCCCTGCTACGCAGCTTACTACACCCTGTTAAGCCTGAGACTAAATCTTACAGTGACATTGTGGAAATCCTGGGGTCCCATTTCTCCCCAAAACCACTGGTAATTGCTGAAAGATATAGGTTCCACAAAAGAGACCAAAAGGAAGATGAAACAGTTGTACAATTTGTAGCCATTTTAAAAAAGCTAGCAGAACACTGTGAATTTAAAGAGATGTTAAATGATGCCCTGCGTGACAGGTTAGTGTGTGGCCTGTACAGTGAAGCTATACGGAAGCGCCTACTGACAGAGGCTCAGCTTACCTTACAGAAGGCTGTTGATATTGCTGTCTCCATGGAACTGGCTACAAGGGAGACGCAATACATCGGTGCATCCCCTAGGGTGCAAAAAGTGTCACAAGAACTGACCCACAAAACGGTGCAGAGTCAAGAATGTTACCGTTGTGATAAGCCAGGTCACCAGGCATCGGAATGCTGGTGTAAGGACCTGGTGTGTCGACACTGTGGCAAAAAGGGACACATTGAGTGTGCCTGTAAACAAAAGAAAAGGAGGCCTGTGGTCTGGCCGACAAAAAGAGGAACCTTGCATACCCTAGAGCAGACCCAGGATGATCAAGGTGACACCTCAGCGCAAGAGAAAGTGCCACTGCATGTTTTGTATTTGGCAGTGGGCTCACATGAATACTGGGTAACCCCGTTATTGGATGGCAAACGTATACGCATGGAACTGGACACCGGTGCAGCCTTCTCACTGATCTCCGAGACTGTGTATAAAGAAAAGCTACAGCATCTTCCGCTTAAGGCAACAAAAACTGTTCTGAAGACGTATACTGGAGAAGCTGTGCCTATGCTGGGCACTATTGATGTTAAGGTGGAGCTCAATGGACAGGTGGCTAAATTGCCACTGTTTGTGGTGAGAGGTAACTACCCAGCCTTAATGGGTAGGTCTTGGCTTGGGAAGATTCAACTGAACTGGGCAGAAGTGCACCAGATGACTAAAGAAGAAACCAGTCTAACCCCTATACTAAGGAAACATGCTGCTGTTTTTGGAGATGATTTGGGAAGTATGAAGGGAATCACTGTGACATTGAACATTAAACCTGACAGTCCACCAAAATATCTGAAAGCCCGAACTGTGCCATATGCCATCAGGCCAAAAGTTGAAGCAGACCTGGAGCACCTGGTCACCAATGGAGTCCTAATACCAGTTACCCATAGCTCATGGGCCACTCCTATCGTTCCAATAGTGAAGAAAGATGGCTCTCTCTGGATTTGCGGTGATTTTAAAGTCACTGTCAACCCAGTGTTGTGTGCAGAGCAATACCCGCTTCCCCGCATCGATGACCTCTTCGCAGGCCTGGCTGGGGGACAAAAGTTCAGTAAGATTGATCTGAGTCAAGCATATTTACAGATGCACGTCGATGAAAAGTCCCAAGAGCTGTTGACTATTGTGACTCATAAGGGGCTTTATCGATACTGCCGCCTACCCTTCGGAATAACATCTGCTCCCGCCCTGTTCCAGAGGGCTATGTACCAGATCTTGTGTGGCTTGTCAGGAGTTCAGTGCTATCTGGATGATATCCTGGTCACTGGAAGAAATGAAGAGGATCACTTAAAGAATTTAGAGGCTACCCTACAAAGACTGGAAGAGTATGGCCTACGAGTTCGCAAAGACAAGTGTGAATTCTTCAAGCCCTCTGTTGAATATTTGGGACACATCATTGATTCTGCAGGTCTTCATAAGGCCCCTGCAAAAGTTAAAGCTATTGTGGAGGCTCCCCCACCTCGAAATGTAAGCCAGCTGCGCTCGTTTCTAGGACTACTGAACTACTATGGAAAGTTCATCTCACAGTTAGCCACACTGCTAAAACCACTTCATGAGCTCCTTGGGCAGAACAAGGCCTGGAAGTGGACTGAAACCTGTGATGTTGCATTTAACAAAGCTAAGGATGCATTGCTAAATTCTGAAGTTCTAACGCACTTTGATCCATCCTTACCCCTATAATTGGCCTGCGATGCCTCCCCTTATGGAGTGGGAGCGGTCGTGTCACACATTATGCCTTCGGGAGAAGAGAGACCTATTGCTTTTGCTTCACGCACTCTAAGCAAAGCAGAAACTAACTACGCCCAAATCGAACGTGAGGCATTAGGAATTGTTTTTGGAATTCGGAAGTTTCATCAGTACCTGTTTGGGCGAAAGTTTACTCTTCTCACAGACCATCGACCTCTGACATCAATTTTTGGACCCTACACAGGCATTCCCCCATTAGCTGCTAGTCATATGCAACGTTGGGCATTGTTACTTTCAGCACACACATATGAAATCAAATATCAGAAATCCACTCTGCACGGCAATGCAGATGGCCTCTCAAGGTTGCCTTTGCCGGTCAAACATCAAGATAGTGCCCAAAAGGAAATCTTCTACTTTGAACAGGTAGAGAATACACCCATCACTGCTACTCAGATAAAGAAGGCAACCCGCGTTGACCCAGTATTGTCCCAAGTTATGGACCTGGTGATGCATGGAAAATCTCGACAAACCTCTCCGATCTCATCTGACCTTGTTCCCTACATGTCCAGAAGGACGGAGTTATCGGTCCAATCTGGTTGTTTGTTGTGGGGGAGACGTGTCATTATTCCAGCACCACTGAGATCACAGCTGTTAGAACAGCTACATTCTGGTCACTGTGGAATAGTGCGCATGAAGGAAATTGCACAAAGCTATTTTTGGTGGCCTGGATTGGACAGTGCTATTGAAGAGAAGGCAAAAGCTTGTATGTCATGTCAGGGTGTGAGGAATGCACCCCTACACCCATGGGACTGGCCTGAAAACCCATGGCAACGTATTTATGTTGACTTTGCTGGCCCCCTTGAAGGAAGCATGTTCTTGGTGGCAATAGATGCCCATTCTAAATGGCCAGAAGTCTCTATAATGCAGTCCACTACTGCAGAGAGTACTATCCAAAAACTACGAGGACTCTTTAGTCGTCTTGGTCTGCCAGAACAACTTGTGAGCGACAACGGACCACAGTTTGTCTCTCAGGAGTTTCAAAATTTTATGAAGGCAAATGGGATACACCACATCACGTCAGCACCATATCATCCATCCACCAATGGATTAGCTGAAAGATTTGTGCAGACAATGAAAAACGCTTTGAAATCAGCAAGGGGACAACACTCCATTCAAAAGCGTCTTGATACCTTCTTACTTTCCTACCGAAACACACCTCATGCTACGACCCAGGCATCCCCAGCCTTTCTAATGTTGGGACGACAGCTGCGCACTTGCTTTGATCTGCTGAAACCTTCTGAACCCAGACAAACTGTGCAACATCAGCAGCAATATCAAGTCATCAGACGGGCACCCAGAGCAAAAGACCGAACCTTTAGCCCGGGACAGCCAGTTTTGGCTCGGAATTATACTTCCAGAGCTAAATGGGTCCCGGCCACAGTCATCACTCAAACAGGACCTGTTTCCTACACAGTCCGGACTGCAGAGAATCTTACCTGGCGGCGACATGTAGATCAGCTGTTGCCAGGTCATGCCAGTCCTCAGGACACATCTGCAATTGAGGGGTCTGACTTCACCTCTTCTGGTGAGACACTGAATCACGAATCACCTATTCCTGACTATCCTCCTCCATTACTGCCGGCGGCTGAGATGCCCCTTTGCCCAGCATGAGCTGATACCACCTCCTCACCCGTTCGTGCTGCGGACCCTGAGCCCATGGTACTTTCGGGTGCAACAACACCAGAAGTTCGCCGTAATCCACCTAGAGACAGAAGGCCTCCTCATCGGCTGGATCTTTAGCTAGGGCGAACCCATGGTTATGGGGCAAAATAATCCCCAGGGTTTAGCCGGGAATGGAGGCAGTCTACCCTCCTTCTCTAGTCTAGTGTGTGTTTTATTTAGGGGATGTTCTTATTAGGGGGGGGGAGGAATATGTTGTGTATTTGGTTGTCATGGTTTTTGGTTCCTATGGTAACTGAGTTAGATTATTAGGGGATAGCTCAGCCAGCTTCAGCCGGCTGGGTGAGTTCTCTTGAGTCTGTAAATAAAATGGTGGTTTTGTTAGCTGTCTGCTGTCTGACCTCAAGTGATTTCTTCCTAAACTGGCTGCCCCCAAGGATATAACATAAACAATCCCAGTTCCCTCAGCCTCTCCTCATAAGTCATGTGCCCCAGCCCCCTGATCATTTTCGCTCCACTGGACTCTTTCCAATTTTTCCACATCCTTTCTGTAGTCGAGGGGTCCAAAACTGGATGCAATACTCCAGATGTGGCCTCACCAGTGCCTAATAGAGTGGAATAATCACTTCCCTCCATCTGCTGGCAATGTTCCTACTAATACAGCCCAATATGCCATTGGCTTTCTTGGCAACAAGTGCACACTGCTTCCTCATATCCAGCTTCTCATCCACTGTAATCCCCAGGTCCTTTTCTGCATAACTGCCGCTTAGCCAGTCGGTCTCCAGCCTTTAGCGGTGCATGGGATTCTTCCGTCCTAAGTGCAGGACTCTGCACTTGCCCTTGTTGAACCTCATCAGATTTCTTTTGGCCCAACCCTCTAATTTGTCTAGGTCACTATGGACCCTATCCCTACCCTCCAGCATATCGGCAAACTGCGGCCACTGGGAGTTGCGGGCGGTTGTGCAAATGTAAACAAACGGTCTGGCGGATGCAAGTTGCCCACACTGACTTAGGTACTCGGAAAATCCACTAGGCACCAAACACCTTGGTCAATATAGCCCGAAATCCCTTATCAGGGAGCCATAAGACAGTGGTGGGCCCAGGACAGCTGTCCCGGGGGTTTGCCAAGCAGGGCCGCATGAGACTTGCTGGGGCCCAGGGCAGAAAACCAAAGCCCCACCGCATGGGGCTGAAGCTCAAGCCTGAGCAACTTAGCTTCACGGGCCCCCTGTGCTGTGGTGCCCGGGGCGGTTTTCCTGCTTGCTACCCCTGCAGCAGTCAGCTCTTCTTGCGACTCAGCCTGGGTGCATGGCTTCCGTGGAGCTGGGTGCGCTGGGGCAGGGCCCTCTGAGCCCGTGGAGAGACACAAGGCCCTGTGACTTTGGCAGGGCTGATGTGGATCTTAGAGGATTGGTGGGTCCTGGGCCAGGAACTCCAGGTGGTTCCATGGTGGAGCAAATCCTACGCCTCCATAAATGAAGCTGGGGGAAACTCCATGAGATGAGCCCCTTGGAGTTTTCCTCTTCAGTCTCCTCCTGTAGCATCTTCCTGGGGAGTGGGGAAGAACCCTCTAACCACACTGCCTTCTGTTTACCTACCACAGAGCTGAAGTGAAATCTAAACAAGCTTGCCCCGCCCTAACTTAAATACAAAGTCATTACCAATCCCTCATTAAACAATGCTCCTGAACGCTGCTGCCGAAAACCTCTCTTCTCATGGATCGCATTCTCAAGTCGCTCAGCGCCCTCAGTACGTTGTAAATTGCCTGTCAAATGCTCCCTCCAGTGGACAAAGCAATGAAAAGCTAAGGCCAATTTTGCAATAGTGGATGCTTAAAGTTAGGATCTTATTCATGGATCTAGATGGCTACACAGGGATTTTAGGTCTGAGGGACTTAGGTGCTCAAATTCCAATTAGATTTCAGGGGGAGCTGAGCAATTATGGCCAGATATTCAAAGATATTTAATATCAGAGGGGCGAGCCGTGTTAGTCTGGATCTGTAAAAGCGGCAAAGAGTCCTGTGGCATCTTATAGACTAATAGACGTATTGGAGCATGAGCTTTTGTGGGTGAATACCCACTTCGTCGGATGCATGTAGTGGAAATTTCCAGAGGCAGGTATAAATACGCAGGCAAGAAGCAGGCTAGAGATAAGGAGGTTAGTTCAATCAGGGAGGATGAGGCCCTCTTCTAGCAGTTGAGGTGTGAACACCAAGAGAGGAGAAACTGCTTTTGTAGTTGGCTAGCCATTCACAGTCTTTGTTTAATCCTGAGCTGATGGTGTCAAATTTGCTGATGAACTGAAACTCAGCAGTTTCTCTTTGAATTCTGGTCCTGAAGTTTTTTTGCTGCAGGATGGCTACCTTTAAATCTGCTATTGTGTGTCCAGGGAGGTTGAAGTGTTCTCCTACAGGTTTTTGTATATTGCCATTCCTAATATCTGATTTGTGTCTGTATATCATTTTACGTAGGGACTGTCCAGTTTGGCTGATGTACATAGCAGAGCAGCATTGCTGGCACATGATGGCGTATATTACATTGGTGGATATGCAAGTGAATGAACCGGTGATGTTGTGGCTGATCTGCTTAGGTCCTGTGATGGTGTCGCTGGTGTAAATATGTGGGCAGGATTGGCATTGAGGTTTGTTGCATGGATTGGTTCCTGAGTTAGAGTTACTATGGTGCGGTGTGTAGTTGCTGGTGAGAATATGCTTAAGGTTGGCGGGTTGTCTGTGGGCGATGCCAACTCTGCCAACATATCTACACCAGCGGCACCATCACAGGTCCTAACCACATCAGCCACACCATCAGGGGCTCATTCACCTGCACGTCCACCAATGTAATATACTCCATCATGTGCCAGCAATGCCCCTCTGCTATGTACATTGGCCAAACTGGACAGTCCCTACGTAAAAGGATAAATGGACACAAATCAGATATTAGGAATGGCAATATACAAAAACCTGTAGGAGAACACTTCAACCTCCCTGGCCACACAATAGCAGATTTAAAGGTGGCCATCCTGCAGCAAAAAACTTCAGGACCAGACTCCAAAGAGGAACTGCTGAGCTTCAGTTCATCTGCAAATCTGACACCATCAGCTCAGGATTAAACAAAGACTGTGAATGGCTAGCCAACTACAAAAGCAGTTTCTCCTCCCTTGGTGTTCACACCTCAACTGCTAGAAGAGGGCCTCATCCTCCCTGATTGAACTAACCTCGTTATCTCTAGCCTGATTCTTGCCTGCATATTTATACCTGCCTCTGGAAATTTCCACTACATGCATCTGACGAAGTGGGTATTCACCCATGAAAGCTCATGCTCCAATACATTTGTTAGTCTATAAGGTGCCACAGAACTCTCTGCTGCTTTCAAAGATATTTAGGCACCCAAGTACCTTTGAAAATCTGGCCTCTAACTGCTCATGTGTCTTCAACTATCCCAGTCCTAAATAATAAATGGCTTGATTTTCAGAAGTGTGGAACACCTGCAGAGGCCACTGAAGTCAATAGGAGTTGTGGATGCTCAGCACTTCTGAAAGTCAAGCTATTCCTATTTAAGCGCCTAAATATGGCTTTGGTGTTGGGATTTTCAAAGAAGACATCCAAGTCCTATTGAATTCCAGTGGGATGTGGTTAACTAATGTTGACTGAATTTGTCTCGACTAGGAAAAATGGTGGAGGTTAGTTTGGGTTAAAGGTAACATGCTAGCTAAGTCAGATCTAAACTCAATCTTTTCCCCAATGTAACAGTAATGCCTTTAGCTGGATTTTAGATGGTAGATTTGTCACATACTAGCCTAGAATAGGCCTACCTAAAAAATCAAGCCAAAATCATTACCCTACCTCTAGGGAAAAGGTCATGTTTAGGTTGGGTTTAGCTAGCATGGATTGGCTATGCCTGATTTAAACTGGACCACTTTTCCTTGTCAAGACAAACCCTTAGACTCCTTTGAAAGCATCCTCCAAGGGACAAAATCCTGGTTCTAGTCAAGTCTGTGGCAAAATGCCCATTGATTTCAGTGGGGCTCAGATTTCAACCTAGATGCCTAATTTCAAGGTCCCGAATTTGAAAACAGCAGTCCATTTAAAAAAAAAATTCATACAGTAAATATTTTCAAAGCTGTCTATATTTCCTGCAAAACAAAGTTTCACTGAGTAAAACTATTAAAAGAGAAGAACCCAAGTAGGCTATATCTCAACACCTATTTTAGGAACAGAACTGGCCAAGATTTTCAAAAGTGACTCATAATTAGGGGTGCCTCCACTTTCAGATTCCCAATAGGAGACAGTTATAAGGGGCCTGATTTTCAGAAAGAGCCCAGCACCTGTCATTTGCAAATGAGGTTCTTTTAAGGTGTGTCGATTTGGGTGCCCAAAAATTGATCACTTTTGAAAATAGCAGCCAGACGTTTACACCATTGAAGAGACCTATCACAAATCGACGCTCTTTTCAGAGAGACATTACTCCATTTATTTGTTTTCTTTTCCTACCAAAAAAGAGCACTTGATCTTAACATCACTGTAACATCACTTGAATGTTCTGCTCTCGAACAGGGGGTAGATGTGGATAAGCATGTCTCCTACCCCTAATGTAACCAACTTTTCAACACCCTCCAATTCATTTAAACGCCACATCAACTTAATCCTTTGGTTAATGAACAATGGACAAACTATTGTTTAGGAGTTTTAGAGCCTAGTCAGAAAGAATGCACACTGTCAACTTGTTTCTTGGTGTTAGGAGTAAGGCAGTAAGAACACAGTGACCTACAAGCTGCCATCCAAAACCAGCTTTTCTGTTAAACCAACAGCTGGGTTTCCAGCTGGCTCTTTTTATACCCCGTACTTACAGTTCACTTTAAAATAGAAATTAGGTCTACTGCTAATAGGCTGCATCGTGGCCCAGCTTCCACGGGGGCAGAGGGTGACCAGTAACAAGTGTGAAAAGTCGGGACCCCTTTTTCGAGGGTGGGGTGGGATAGTTGGGTATATAAAACAAAGACCCTAATATTGGGACATCTGGTCACTCTGCAGTGGCACCAGGGAATCAGAAGGTTGTAAAATATCTTTCCTCTCATTTGTGCCAGTTACCTGCATCCTGGCAGGGGGAGCAACCTCTGGCCAAGTTGCTAAGCCTCCCCCACTCCTGCGGGAGGTGGGGAATGAGTGAAGTTAGCTCCGCCTCCAACATGCCCCTCAGCAACATGTCAGGCAGCATACGCCGTGCTGGGTTTATCCCCGGAGTGCTTTGCTCCCTCCCCAGAGCAGTGGGAAAACTGAGCTGCATCGGGGCAGTGCAATGTGCTACCCCATAGTTATCTATAGGCAGATCATACAGGGCTCAATCCTGCAAGGAGCTCAGCACAAAAGCTCATGGGATTTGAGGGTGCTCAGCACCTTGCAGAACAGAGCCCACAGTCTTGGTTTAGCCCTATAAGTATAATTATCTCACGTCCTATAAGACTTCAGAAGGATTGTGGTCTGGTTAAGCCACTGGACCGAGATTCAGCCTCTGAAACTTACCAGGCCTGAGTGAGGGCCTTCTGAAGCTTATCCAGGGATTTGCCAAGTCTGCATATAGAGCTAATGGGGGATAAAGGGGGGGAAGACGAGTTATGAGAGGTGCTCAGAGATGCATGATAAATTCATTTTTCACTTGGCGCTGCAAGTTATCACATTGTTCCTCAATTCATCACGTGTGTCACCTCCAGATGGGTGTGGTATGAGACGGGTAGAGTATGAAATACCATTAACGATGCCCACAATTTCTTGTAGACTGCTCAAAAATACTGCCCATGGTGCTTAATCCAGCCTGGCCCGGGTTTATAGACATGTGAAGGTCATCTCCAGATACAAGGTTTTCCAAATTTCTGTAAAGATCAGGGGTAAAAAGCAAAGTTTCCAGTTAGGGGATCTTCTCTACAGCCAATATTTTCTAGTGGTAAGTAGTTAGCATTCAGCTTTATTGAACATTCCCATGAACTGTCCTGTTTAGGGCTATTCTGAATGAATGATAGGGAAAACTGGCATATATTTTTCAGCAGTGTGCCCTGTGCTCGTTTCTGGAGACCCAAAAATCCTTTCTGGATTACACATGCAAATTAATGCTACCCCACCGGTAGATGAAGGAAATAAAATGTTGCTTTCAGGAACTTTCACTGAGCTGTTCCAACATATGATCTGAGTCTGTGTGTAAAGCAGGTTGAAAATTTTTGATCAAAACTTTTTTCGATGAAAAATTGGGTTTTTGAATAAATGAACATTTTTGTGTAAAGTGTCTCTACTACTTTCCATGACCATTTTAATTTTTCTATCAAAATCAAAATCCTCAAAACGGAAAAGTTTTGGTCAAAAACTAAACATTTTTTTCTAGTTTATGACTAAAAAAAAATCTTTTTGGTCATTGTTCAGTTTCTGAAAACAGATTTTTTTTAAAATGAGAACTAGAAATTCCTCCCTTCCTCCCTTTTCTGACATGCTCTGCCTGCACAGTTGGACCAGTGCACGTGCATGCATTTAATTGCAGGATCAGGGCCTATATTATTATTCTTGGCATCTTGGATTCACAGAAACAATGGAACTCATTCTGTTCAAACAAACACCTACCGTATTAGTTAAATCAAACCCCTTTCAAACAGGCCGATCCTGACATCAGAAAACGCAGTTTTCCTATTAAGTCGGAAAGCAATTATCTTGGATTAGCATCAGATCAAAAGGGATTATTTCAAGTATTGTTTTCAAAACCCATAGGGTTGGTGGAATTATTATACCATAATAATGCTGCAAGCACTGAAAACTAGTTACATTTATACAGGCTCAGAAGACGACAGCGGCATGACAGAAAACCTACGGATTTCCTCACATTACTGCTACTACACTGTGACCTCACGGTTTTTGACCAATGACGTAACTGCATATAAGAGATTAAAATGTTACACGTTATTGATTAATACGTGAAGCACTTCCAGAAGTTTAGCCTGGATCTGCACAGCCAGGGAAATGTTAGCAGGGTTGTCTATGATACTGAATATTTTATGAGTGATGGGTTATAACCATTCAGGTATTCTCACTCGATACCCTACGTTCTTATCGGAAACTCTTCAGAAACTGTAAAAAACAACAACAACAACAAAAAACAGATGGTGATGTGGAAAGAAATGCATGAAAGAGGATTTTCACACAGACATACACAAAAGTTAGGAAAATATTGACTGTAAACACCTGGACAGAGGTCTGATGCTGGAGCCTCTTCTCCCACTTTGTGCAGTTTACTCAAGGACTGGTAATAACAACAGCCCTTGCACTCAGTGAAAGCAAATGTGGCAGGCTGAGTGGAACTGGAGAAAGGGGATTATGTTCCAGGGGGCACCTAGACTGGTGAGGGACCAGAGGCTCAGGAATATAAACATCAGGCTTCCTGCTGATACTGATAGTCCAGGGCCTCAACTCGTAACACTGGCCTGCCAGTGAGGGAGAGTCTCAGCTGATGCAAACTGCTGTTGCTCTCGCTTGACTTCAGTGGAGCTATGGTCATTTATGCCATCTGAGGGGGATCAGCCCCGTCGGTAAAGCTGAGCTTCCCTCTCCTCTGTTTGCTGGATCTCTTCTTGCTAATCTCCTCAGCGGGTGCCCTTTGTCCCAAAGAACATGGGGCCATGCGCCACCCCTGCCCCCAACTCCATAATACCCGAGTGCCTCCCTAGTATTAATACCACAGGGTGACTGAACTTGTGTGCTCTCTGCTCCAGTGGCTGTTTAGGGGGAAAGGGAAGCTGGTGTCCACCTGAAGCACAGTTCCTCCCCGAGTTGCCATGGCTTTCCACCATCACGGTCCTGCGCCTCAAAGGCACAAAATATGTCAGGGAACATTTCCCAGTCTCCCTACATTACGTGCGTGGCCACTGATCTGCAAGCCTGCTGCTTAAGATGACGTCTCCCCTGTAAAAGGTAGTAATCCCAGGAAGGGCATCATACCCCAAAGTACTGTCTGACTGGGGTGGGGTTATCACCACGGAAACCGAGGGATGCCCACACCATCATATGATACACACATTCCACCATTCTGCCTGTCACTACCTGCGTAGGGCCCTGATCTAATGAGCATGGGCATTGGTGGCAGACCGTTCACTGATTTCAGTGGGCTTTGGATCAGGTCCTGAAATTCTCACCCTTTAAATTTCCTCTCAATGTGCATAGCAATCTAGTAAAAAGCACCACACGAAACTATCCAAAAGACAACCCTGCACTGAGAAGCATGGTAGAACTCTACAATTCTCCCCATCTCAGAGTCTTTGTGGATAGTTCTCTGAAATCATCCACTCAATGTGCAGCGGCAGTCAAAAAAGTGAACAGAATGTTGGGAATCATTAGGAAAGGGATAGAGAATAAGACAGAAAATATCATATTGCCTCTATATAAATCCATGGTACGCCCACATCTTGAATACTGCGTGCAGATGTGGTTGCCCCATCTCAAAAAAGATCTATTGGAATTGGAAAAGGTTCAGAAAAGGGCAACAAAAATGATTAGGGGTATGGAACGGCTGCCAAATGAAGAGAGATTAATAAGACTGGGACTTTTCAGCTTGGAAAAGAGATGACTAAGGGGGGATATCATAGATGTCTATAAAATTATGACTGGTGTGGAGAAAGTAAATAAGGAAGTGTTGTTTACTCCTTCTCATAACACAAGAACTAGGGGCCACCAAATGAAATTAATAGGCAGCAGGTTTAAAACAAACAAAAGGAAGTGTTTCTTCACACAACACACAGTCATCCTGTGGAACGCCTTACCATAGGATGTTGTGTAGGCCAAGACTATAACAAGGTTCAAAAAAGAACTAGATAAATTCATGGAGGATAGGTCCAACAATGGCTATTAGCCAGGATGGGCAGGGATGGTGTCCCTAGCCTCTGTTTGCCAGAAGCTGGGAATGGGCGACAGGGTATGGATCACTTGATGATTCCCTGTTCTGTTCATTCCCTCTAAAGCACCTGGAATTGGTCACTGTCGGAAGACAGGATACTGGGCTAGATGGACCTTTGGTCTGACCCAATATGGCCGGTCTTTGTTCATAGATTGTTCATAGAATGTCAGGGTTAGAAGGGACCTCAGGAGGTCATCTAGTCCAACCCCCTGCTCAAAGCAGGACCAATCCCCAGACAGATTTTTGCCCCGGATCCCTAAATGGCCCCCATAGCCCTCACTTTGAAATATATTTTTGGTCATACTGTTTTGATGAACTTTACTCTTTCTTTGAGACAGAGCATGGTTTATGGATCAGTCTTTAAAAGAATAGGAGTAGGACTCTGGAGCTCTGGATTCCAGGCCAAGCTCTGCCTCAGACTTGCTGTGTAACTTTATGGAAGTTATTTAACATAACATTTCAGTTCCCTTCTCTGTAAAATGGGAGGTAATAATAGTTAATTACAACACAGGAGTATTAGTGTATTAAATATATTAAAGTTTGCAAAGGACTATGAGATTCACAAAGCGAATGTGCTATAGTACTGAGGTGCAAGTTATTATTTTTATGTCACAAGGGTTATATTTTAGACTACAAGATAACCATAAATAAAAATGCCCAATTATACCATATTTCCCATCACAGAGTACAAAATATATGAATAATCTCAAAATATAGCATAGGCCTCTATATTCCAGGGATCAGAGGTTGCTAGATTCTACAGAGCACAACTTGTTTTAGAGAGCCACCAAGTGGACAAACGGAGCATAGCTGCACAAAACTAGAGTTTTCTGTAGCATATTTCCATAAATCAAACATTAAAGTGCTACAAGAAAAGGTGATGACAACAATCGTCATCATCTCCTTAAAATCAGTTCTTGTGGTTCAATCCTTTATTGAGGAAAAATAAAATGTATCTACATTATAGGTCAGACGGAGACCTCCCTTAGTCATATGGGTGAGCAGACCCTCACATGAATAGAGCCCGTGACAGGATACTGTTAGCAGCTATGGATAGCCCTTTGGAAGCCAGCACTCTAGTTACTTAGATCACCCAGGACTTGGGGTGTGGTAGGATAGGAGAGAGGTAGATAGCTTGATTGGGTTTGGAAGAGTAGACGGGATCACTTACACCTGTAGGGAGCCTGTGGAGATAATGAGGTAATCTGGGAAACCCAAGGAAGAAAGCAAGTGGAATAAAAGGCTGGCCCAGGGAGCAGGAAGGGGGTCTCAATCCACCTACTGCTGTACTGGAAGAAATAATAATACTAAAGACACTTGAAGGTCCTTACCCCAGTATACTGTATAATTCACCAGGAGGGCTTAGCAGGGTGATTTTTTTTCCTCCCTGCAAAATTTCCAACAGTTAGCAACATTTTCAGATTTTCTCCATGACCTTTTGCAAAATTTTCCATCTTGATTAAGCAAAAGTCTTTCTAGCCCCCAGCAGCAGCTCGCTTGGAGTCTCAAAGCTTCACTTTCATGGAGAGACTTTGCCCACACCTAGTTCTCGTTTAAACCCTTTTTGTATTAGTCGAGCAGCCGTAGCACATCCAAAAAGTGAACGAAGCACCAGATTAGTCCAACAGTGCCTCGCCCCAGCAGTTGTCCTACTGAGGTCAATGGAACTACTTGTGGAGGAAGGTACTACTCCTCAATGTGAGTAAGGATGCCACAGTCTGGCCCAAAGAAGATAAGGATATACCCTTCTGTGTCTGGAAACAGCTCATTATAACAGGTCCATACAAATCTTATACACCTGTGCATTTTTGAGGCTGTGATAAGCAGGAAAAGTGTAGTCTGGTCTTCTTGAGCATTTGTAGACCGATAATATTGTTAACTTTGCATTAAGGTTCCTTCTCTCTATGTATAACACAAAGACCACTGTAAATTGAAAAACCTCAGCATTTAAAACAATACTTCCACCTTTCTTTCACATGGTGCTTTTCATCAGTAGAACTCAAGCTGCTTTACAAAGGTCAGTATCATTAAAGAGCAAAGGGCAAATCTAGTGCCCATCTATAAAAAGGGAAATAAGGACAACCCGGGGAATTACAGACCAGTCAGCTTAACTTCTGTACCTGGAAAGATAATGGAGCAAATAACTAAGCAATCAGTTTGCAAACATCTAGACGATAATAAGGTGATAAATAGCAGACAGCATGGATTTGTCAAGAACAAATTGTGTCAAACCAACCTGATGGCTTTCACTGACAGGGTAACAAGCCTTGTGGATGGTGGGAGGAAAGCGGTAGATGTGGTATATCTTGACTTTAGTAAAGCTTTTGATACTGGCTCGCATGACCTTCTCCTAAACAAACTAGGGAAATGCAACCTAGATGGAGCTACTATAAGGTGGGTGCATAACTGGTTAGAAAATCATTCCCAGAGAGTAGCCATCAGTGGTTCACAATCATGCTGGAAGGGCATAACGATTGGGGTCCCACAGCGATCGGTTCTGGGTCCAGTTCTGTTCAATATCTTCATCAGTGATTTAGATAATGGCATAGAGAGTACACTTTTAAAGTTCGCACATGATATCAACCGGAGGGGTTGCAAGTGCTTTGGACGATAGGATTAAAATTCAAAATGATCTGGACAAACTGGAGAAATGGTCTGAAGTAAACAGGATGAAATTCAATAAGGACAAATGCAAAGCACCCCACTTAGGAAGGAACAATCAGTTGCACACATACAAAATAGGAAATGACTGCCTAGGAAGGAGTACTGCGGAATGGGGATCTGCGGGTCATAGTGGACCACAGGATAAATATGACAGGTTTCAGAGTGGTAGCCATGTTAGTCTGTATCAGCAAAAACAACGAGGAATCCTTGTGGCACCTTAGAGACTAACAAATTTATTTGGGCATAAGCTTTCGTGGGCTAGAACCCACTTCATCAGATACATGGAGTGGAAAATACAATAGCAGGTGTATATACATAGTACACGAAAAGATGGAAGTTGCCTTACCAAGTGTGTGTGTGGGGGTCCGTCTAATGAGACAATTCAATTAACAGTAGAATAACAAGGGAGGAAAAATCACTTTTGTAGTGGTAATGAGGGTGCCCCATTTCAAACAGTTGACAAGAAGGTGTGAGTAACAGTAGGGGGAAATTAGATTTTGTAATGACCCATCCACTCCCAGTCTTTATTCAGGCCTAATTTGATGGTGCCTAGTTTGCAAATTAATTCCAATCCTGCAGTTTCATGTTGGAGTCTGTTTTTCAAGTTTTTTTGTTGAAGAATTGCCACCTTTATGTCTGTTATTGAATGACCAGGGAGACTGAAGTGTTCTCCTACTGGTTTTTGAATGTTATAATTCCTGATGTCAGATTTGTGTCCATTTATTCTTTTGCGTAGAGACTGTCCGGTTTGGCCAATGTACATGGCAAAGGGGCACTTCTGGCACATGATGGCATGTGTCACATTGGTGGATGTGCAGGTGAACGAGCCCTTGATGGTGTGGCTGATCTGGTTAGGTCCTATGATGCTGTCCCTTGAATAGATATGCGGAAAGAGTTGGCACCGGGGTTTGTTGCAGGGTTTGGTTCCTGAGTTAGTGTTTTTGTTGTGTGGTGTGTAGTTGCTGGTGAGTATTTGCTTCAGGTTGGGGGGCTGTCTGTAAGTGAGGACTAGCCTGCCTCCCAAGGTCTGTGAGAGTGAGGGATCATTCTTCAGGATAAGTTGTAGATCCTTGATGATGCACTGGAGAGATTTTATTTAGGGGCTGTAGGTGACAGCTTAGTGGCGTTCTGTTACTTTCTTTGTTGGACCTGTCTTGTAGTAGGTGACTTCTGGCTCTGTCAATCTGTTTCTTCACATCACCAGGTGAGTATTGTAGTTTTAAGAACGCTTGATAGAGATCCTGTAAGTGTTTGTCTCTATTTGAGGGATTGGAGCAAATGTTGTTGTATCTTAGAACTTGGCTGTAGACAATGAATCGTGTGATGTGGTCTGGATGAAGCTAAATATGAGTCAATGGTGTAACACTGTTGCAAAAAAAGCAAACATCATTCTGGGATGTATTAGCAGAGTGTTGTAAGCAAGACACGAGAAGTAATTCTTCTGCTCTACTCCACGCTGATTAGGCCTCAACTGGAGTATTGTGTCCAGTTCTGGGTGCCACATTTCAGGAAAGATGTGGACAAATTGGAGAAAGTCCAGAGAAGACCAACAAAAATGATTAAAGGTCTAGAAAACATGACCTATGAGGGAAGATTGAAAAAAAATATTTGTTTAATCTGGAGAAGAGAAGACTAAGAGGGGACATAAGTTTTCAAGTATATAAAAAGTTGTTACAAGGAGGAGGGAGAAAAATTGTTCTTAACCTCTGAGGACAGGACAAGAAGCAATGTGCTTAAATTGCAGCAAGGGCAGTTTAGGTTGGACATTAGGAAAAACATCCTAACTGTCAGAGTGGTTAAGCACTGGAATAAATTGCCTAGGGAGGTTGTGGAATCTCCATCATTGGGGATTTTTAAGAGCAGGTTGGACAAACATCTACCAGGGATGGTCTAGATAATACTTAGTCCTGCCTTGAGTGCAGGGGACTGGACTAGATGACCTCTTGCGGTCCCTTCCAGTTCTATGATTCTATGATTATCCCAATTTTACAGATGGGAAAACTGAGGCACAGAGCTAGTGACTTTCCCAAGGTTGCCCAGAAGCCAAGTGACAGAGCTGGGAAAAGAACCTAGCTCCTTGAGTAACAGTGCAGTGTTCCATCCACTTGGACACACTGCTCTGAAGAGAAAAAAGTACTGACGGATGGTTGATAATTATTCAAATACACTCAGTTCATCCAATCCCTTATATAAAGACACTGTGATACCCAATGTACATTTTCCAAAAACAGCTTTAGCTCATACTGCCTCTCCCTATAGCCCCAACTCCCCCTTTGAGCCCTACATTATATACATTTGCAGTATAGGCCCCAAGCTCTCACAAGCCACCACTTAATATTTCTTTGCCTCAGTTTCCCATTTTTAAAAGGGGTTAATATTTCCCTACACCACTGCAAGGGATAGATTTGCTGTAAGGACATCTTCATTAAGGTTTATGAGGTGCTCAGATATTACAGTAATGGTGGGGGTGGGTTCTATAAATAATCTAGATAGATATGGCCTACAGATGATTTTCCAGTTTGGATGACTATTGTTTCCCAGAGATACTAACATTTTGCCCCTTCTCTTCCTTTTAGCTAGATGGTGGTTGGGTGTATGGGCCAGAGTTAAGGTTATTTTTGTAAATATTCCTTGGAATGCACACACAGTGGCAACCTTAGTGTGGAGTCACTAAAGTTTGGTTAATTTTCTTGTTTTTTTAAAAAATACATTGAAGACCTTGGAGCAGGACCGCAGATAAGCTTGCCTCTGCTCCCAAATACTGAAGATCAACACAAGGCCCCTGGCTCCTGCAAGACTCCTGAAGTCTGTAAGGGTGTGCACCTACCAGATCTTGAGAAATGGTGGTCATAGCCCTAGCCCAGGATTTACGAGACAAGGGTTCCATTCCCTGGTCTGGCACAATTCCCTGGTGAGACCTTGGACAAATCACTTAGGGGAACGGAGACACAGAGGCTGTCTATAAGTGGGGATTGTAACACTTCCTTACCTCACAGGGGTGCTATGGGGATAGATACATTAAGATTGTGAGGCACTCAGATACCATGGTGACAGGTGCCATTACAAGCACCTTAGCTAGATAGTCTTGCACTGAGGAGCTCATAAACTTCTCAGATTCCAACTTATCCTTCTCTTACAGTATTTGTGTTTTGGGTTTTTCTGTATGGCATAGAATCATAGAATATCAGGGTTGGAAGGGGCCTCAGGAGGTCATCTAGTCCAACCTCCTGCTCAACCCCAACTAAATAATCCCAGCCAGGGCTTTGTCAAGCCTGACCTTAAAAACCTCTAAGGAAGGAGATTCCACCTCCTCCCTAGGTAACCCATTCTATTGCTTCACCACCCTCCTAGTGAAATAGTGTTTCCTAATATCCAACCTAAACCTCCCCCACTGCAACTTAAGACCATTACTCCTTGTTCTGACATCAGGTACCACTGAGAACAGTCTAGATCCAGCCTCATTGGAACCCCCTTTCAGGTAGTTGAAAGCAGCTATCAAATCCGTCCTCATTCTTCTCTTCTGCAGACTAAACAATCCCAGTTCCCTCAGCCTCTCCTCATAAGTCATGTGCTCCAGGCCCCTAATCATTTTTGTTGCCCTCTGCTGGACTCTTTCCAATTTTTCCACATCTTTCTTGTAGTGTGGGGCCCAAAACTGGACACACATCTCCCTCCAGCATATCTACCACTCCTCCCAGTTTAGTGTCATCTGCAAACTCGGTGAGGATGCAATCCATGCCATCCTCTAGATCATTAATTAAGATATTGAACAAAACCAGTACCAGGACCAACCCTTGGGGCACTCCGCTTGATACCAGCTGCCAACTACACATGGAGCCATTGATCACTACCCGTTGATCCCAATGATCTAGCCAGCTTTCTATCCACCTTATAGTCCATTCATCCAGCCCATACTTCTTTAAGAATACTGTGGGAGACCATCAAAAGCTTTGCTAAAGTCTAGGAATAACACATATTCCACAACAATGGAAAAAGTGGCCATGTTAAGTTTTGGGTGTCAGTTTACAATTAAAATTTTTGAAGCAGGTTTTTGTGATGTGTTTCAAATTCTGACCTAGGACAGAGGAGTCACTTGGTGTTCTTGCTCCTTGATTAGCTGAGTTTAGCCCATGTGCTCCAGAGGGTGGCAGCAGCCATTTTGACTCATTTTCTCAGCCCTGTGCATCATAGAGAAGGAAGTGATGGTTGTGACGATGCACTCCGTATGTTTTATGGAAATATGCTTATGAATGTGAATATGAAGTAACTGGAATATGCTTTATGCAAAAGGTCTCTTGTAAGGCATCATAACAAAGGTTATAACCTACTGAATATATTAATCCTATTTGTATGAATGTATCATTCGTGTATCTGAAACTAGGAATATGAAGTATAACTCTGAGGTCCTATTGTAATTATGCAAAGTGTGGGCCATTAATGGTGGTTTAGAATCTTGATGGCTCCTAGTGACTAGGACAATTGGTTGTAAATGGTTTATTTACCTGTAAGCCTTCCTGTGTAGTGTGGGCCAGCCCATGAGTAATGAAGAATGAGGTCTTACAGTGACACGTGACTATGTCACATGATACTGGAATCCATCTTGAATCTGATACTTTTCCATTTTGAAGGACGGGTGGGGACCCAGAGAGACAAAGGATTCCCGCCTTGTGCCAAAGCTACAAGAGGGGGTGGAGCAGGACAAAAGGAGCTGCCAGTCAGGAGAAAGCCCCTGCTGACCACCCGAGATGTCTGCTGGGACCAACAAGGACTGGAACAGACTAGGAAGGAGTCTAGTCTGTGAAAGAAGCTTATTGGAACATCTCTGAAGGTGAGATATAACCTGTAATCAGTTTCTTAGTGTATTAGGCTTAGATTTGCATGTTCTGTTTTATTTTGCTTGGTGACTTTGTTCTTCTGTTATACTTGAAACCACTTAAATCCTACTTTTTATACTTAATAAAATCATTTTTGTTTATTAATAAATCCAGAGTAAGTGATTAATACCTGGGGGAGCAAACAGTTGTGCATATCTCTCTATCAGTGTTACAGAGGGTGAACAATTTATGAATTTACCCTGTATATGCTTTATACAGAGTAAAATGGATTTATTTGGGGTTTGGATCCCACTGGGAGCTGGGTGTCTGGGTGCTGGAGGCAGGTAACCTGCTGAGCTGTTTTCACTTAAAGCCTGCCGCTTTGGGGGTGTGGTCCAGACCCCGGGGCTGTCTTGCAGCAGGCTAGCGTGTCTGGCTCAACAAGGCAGGGTTCTGGAGTCCCAAGCTGGCAGGGAAAATGGGCTCGGGGGTAATTTCAGCACATCAGGTGACAGTCCCAAGGGGATCTCTGTGACTGAACCCGTCACAATAGTCGGTTAAAAAATGCACCCACGAGGGGATTTGCTAGTCCTTCTATCTTCCAAAGGTGATAGATGGGGTAGCAGGCTGCCAGTCCTTCCTTAAATGAAAGGACGGGGTGTAGAGATCCATGGAGGAGTGTTTGAAAGAGGGCCTGTTGTGGTGGGGATGGAGAATCCAGTAGGGGCCTCCATAGATATGACTACACGGCAAAAAATCCCAAACCAAAAAAACCCTCCTTGGAGTTGAGTCTCTGATCCTGGTCTACAGACTTAGGTTGTGTTACAGCACTAAAAAGAGCTGTGTAGACATTCCGACTCAGGCTCCTGTAGGCCTGGCTTGACATTAGTAGTTGGACATGGATGAGACCTCATTTCTTGGCAGACAGGCTGAGAGAGGTAAATGGATAAACAGGCTGGAAACAGAATGTAAGTGCTAGTTAAGATAAGAGGGAGCACCCAGGGAACCACTGACAATGGATAAGATAAGCCTGGCTCGTAAGATGATGTAAAGAGTAAGTTGTGCATGGACAGAGCCTGCTGAACAGGGATTGGTTCCTATAAGGTGACCAACCCAATCCAAAAAAAGTGTAGTGCAATGTAATGTGTAAATGTATATGAAAGAAGAGATTTACTGTATAACTCTGGATGTGTGGTATGCCCTATACCCACCTCCAGCTTTGCTGAACACCAGATAAAGTAACCTGAGTGACACAACTGAGTTCTTGGGGAAACCGAGTGAAAGAGGTCTTGGGAGAACCCCAGCAGAGCCTGAGTGGGAATGTCTATATGGCTATTTTTAGTGCTGTACTGCAAGTTTGAGTCTGTAGATCCAGGCTCACCCCCCTGCCCCCAAGTGTCCTGATTAGTTGGATAAGTTCCACCCTTTTGGGTTCTTTTCTGAGCCGAACTCAGAAATTTTTCAAACTTTACCATATTGGGATGGTTTTCGGTGGATTTTGTCCTTATAGAATTTCATATTATTTATTTCAGACCATTTCTCCAGTTTGTCCAGTTCAGTTTGAATTTTAAAGCCCGGCTTGACAAAGCTCTGGCTGGGATGATTTAGTTGGGGATTGGCCCTGCTTTGAGCAGGGGGTTGGACTAGATGACCTCCTGAGGTCCCTTCCAACCCTGATATTCTAGGATTCTATGCCATACAAAAAAACCCCCAAAAAACAAACACTGTAGGAGAAGGATAAGTTGGAATCTGATAAGTTTATGAGCTTCTCAGGGCAAGACTATTTAGCTAAGGTGCTTGTAATTACACCTGTCACCATGGTATCTGAGTGCCTCACAATCTTTAATGTATCTGAGATGAATTCACCAGTAGGGCTGGTGGGAAGATAAGAATGTCATATAATGAAAAACTGAGGTTTCAGAATTTGTCTTCATTCTCCACCAGGATGAAACTGAGCCCCTTCTCGCTGTTTTTTTGTGAAAAATGTTGACATGCCAGAATAGCCCAGTTCTAGTTCCTGATCAGTCTGCTTCAGAGCAGGGTCTTAAACCTGAGTCTTCTACATTCCAGGCAAGTGCCTTAACCAATGAGCTACTGGCTATTCTAGCAGTGCTCATAGACTCCTAGACTTTAAGGCTAGAAGGGACCATTGTGATCATCTAGTCTGACCTTCTGCACAATGCCGGCTGCAGAACCTCACCCACCCACTCCTGAAATAGACTCCTAATCTCTGGCTGAGTTACTGAAGTCCTCAAATCATGGCTTAAAACAAGTTATAGAGAATTCACGATTTATTCTAGTTTTCACCTGCAAATGACCCATGTGCCATGTTGCAGAGGAAGGTGACCCCCCCCAGGGTTTCTGCCAATCTGACCCAGAGGAAAATTCCTTCCCAACACCACATATGGCGATCAGTTTACCCCTGAGCATGTGGGCGAGACCCACCAGGCAGCCACCTGGGAAAGAATTCTCCATAGTAATCCAGAACCCTCTCCATTTAGTGTCCCATTACTGGCCATTGAAGATATTTGCTGCTAGCAGTTGCAGAGCGGCTCCATGCCATTGTAGGCCGTCTCATCCTACCATCCCCTCCATAAACTTAGCAAGCTCAGTCTTGAAGCCAGTTTGGTTTTTTGTCCCCACTGCTGCCATTGGAAAGCTGTTCTAGAATTTCACACCTGCTTGGGTCAGTGCCTGGCAGGCAATACCAGAGGTATGCAGCAGGGGTATATTTTGTTCTTTGCAGCAAAGCCAGGAGAATTTATATTGAACAATTCAGTTATTTTTATTTAAAACTTGGCACAGCACAGTAACCCCAACCTGCTGGGAGCTGCAGCCCACCACTGCCCGATCTGCCCTGGAACCCAGAGCCCTGACTTCCAGAATAGTCTGACCTCTGGTCTCTCCAGCCACACCTACATCCTTGCATAGCCACACCTGCTCCGCAGAGGTTGGGCCAGGCTTCCCCACCCCAGCAGCAGACCTAGCCTTGCAGAGTCCTTTCACTCATTGGCATTGTGCCTGGCCCTAGGGGAGGGGAGAAGTGTCCTTCCTTGTCATTCTCTTGGGCACAGTCTAGTCATGAGGCTGCAGATGAAGGGCACTGGCCCTTGGCAAAGCAACACAGTCCATTTGCTGTGTGATAAAGGATGTTAACAGATGTACAGTGCTACATTTCACTCTTCTATTGCAGTTATTGGTGTATCTTGCCATGATAATATTATCACAAGACCAAGGATACTCAGAGGCTGGTAACTTACATTCAGCCCAGCAATGGAGAAAACAAAAAGTTACCCAGAGACAAAGCTAATATAATTACAAAAGGCCCAATCCTGCTCACATTGGAGACATTGACAGTTTTGTCACTAACTTCAATGGGCCCAAGACGAGGCTCATAATGGGCATGATCCCACTGATCCCGCGATCCCTGGGAGTTTTTCCAAGTGACTCCAACGGGCTTCAGATCAAATCAATAGGGTCTGATGCAGCTCCCACTGAAATCCATGGAAGTCTCTCCTTTGGCTACAATGGAAGCTGGATTGGTCTTTCAGGAAATTGGGGGGGTCATAGACTGAGGGGCTGGAGACAAAGATGGTTTAGATGAGGGTCCTCTAATATGGTATATGTGGAATAGTCTATTAACTAGAAATCTGTCATTAGCAAAACTGATGAGCTAAAGTATTGAATGGGAAATTTTAGATTTGGAATTGTATGCTGTAAGTTTCGGGGAGGTGCTTGGAACTCTGGATAAGTGCCACAGGAATGGAAATAAATAAAACTGCTAATTAGCCATCATCCCTCAATTAACCTTCCCAACTAAAGTTCACAGCAGTATTTTTTCATATTTCACTGTAACATTTAGCCGTTCATAGATTTCCGCAAGGGCAATCCAAGCAGTGTACAGTCAGCTCGATTTTGTTTTCTTACTAAAAAAAGATTCTCCATTCAGCCCAAGCGTGGTAATGAATGTCAGTCTCATTTTTATTTCAGAAAAAGCAATTTTCATAAATGGTGTTCCACTAATGGCTCATGATCATATATAAGCCCCATAGCAAATTACTCTTAATCCAGTTTGTCTGTGTTGTGTTACCTGAGGGAAATAACATCAAACCTTCCTCTCTGCGAGCAAACTGTTCGACGGGACTTCTCCAATATATATTAATCCCATCATTTATCTTTGTCAACCGAGAACAAAAATAATTTGTGGAAGAGTAAACAGAAGCGCATACAAGCCAGGAGCTGAGCATTATTAAACAGTGGAAAGCAGGTGTTCTCAAAACCTAGCTTAATTTTATTGCAGAAACTTGGGTAATTCTCCTTCTGCATCTGTGCATAGTAAACAAGAGTTAGAGTCTAATATGTTAGAGAAAACTGAAATTTCTTCACCCAAGGAGTGATGTAGGGGTAATAGAATATTTCATGTCACTCTCCCCCCCCCCCTTTTACTACAAAATATATTAATTAGTTAATTAAGTGTCAGCTTCTGATTTCCTTACCCATGATGAGGCCTTTTCTCCACAAATAGAGCTTAGGTGTCTTTCTGTTGAAATCATTTGGCTTCGGATCAGATTGCTATTGATTGCTTTGCGTTTTTTCAGTGCCCAGCGGTTCCACTCTTCCCCAATCCTACTCCTGACCTGAAGAGAAATATGGCTCAATGACTAGCAATAAGAATGGGTGTGAGCGCATGTTATGTCCATGTAGTGTGGGTCTGTTGAGCACAAAGCTGAATGTTCCCCCGCTGGTCCTACTCAGGGAACTCATGAGTTACATACCTTAATTCAGAAGCTTTATGCATCTTAAAGGCTCAGTTGTTGCTTTGCCACACGCTCTGAGTAAGGGGCAGGCCCTAGGAATCAGGTGCGACTTGGAGTTACATTCTCGTCCCCTGTTCTACTCCTCAGGCAGCCCAACTTTGATGGCTGCCATCTTGGCAAACACTGGCAGTTGAACCTGGGACTTCCAGAGCTAAAAGCGTGAGCTGCTACAGCTCTTAAGATGGGGCTGTTACAAACTGTCATCCTCTGTGGGCGCTGCCCCTTCGTTACTCAGCGCTGCTTACTTTCTTGTTCTCCGGTCACCCCTTTGCTTCAGGGAGTGTCTGCACCAGCCCATACACCGGGCACAGACTCAGAGATTAGAAAGCCAGAAGGGACCACGCCTTTCAGTTGGTTTGTCTCCCCCCGACTGTCCCAGATTTTTTTTCTTTGCTCCCAGTAGCTAAGCCAATAGCCTAGGTGCAGAAAAGTAAATCACACGCATTCACATTAATACATACTTTTACAAGTATTCTAATCTAAGATGCCACAATCAGGAAAACATTTAAAATACTATTTTCATTTGTATGGCACCCTTTTTATTATTTTTACTGAGATCAAAGGTACATTTTTAAAACAGAGAGCTAAGAAACAGTGCGACTACCAGCACTGCTCTAATTAGGGCTTCTGACCTGCTGCAGAAAGAGCTATTTTTTGTTGGGTTTAAATGGTGCTTTCAATGGTACTTCATAACGAGGCTCATTACACCAGGTACTAAAATGTAATAGGGATCAAATTACCTACAGTAGCCACTGATGTAAAGGGAATGTGTGATCCCCACTGCCCACAAACTCCAGGTAGCTTGACACATGTTCATAACTTTATCTAGTCAGCTGACAACTAGCACAGCAAAATACCTCTCTGAGAAAGAAAAGCCACAGGATTCATAAAGTGAGCTATAAAGAAAACGTGTGGAATGCACTTTTCCGCACTGTTGTCAATGCCATTATAAGTCACCTGCTAAGGACTTACTGGGAGTACCAGCTTGTCAGAATATCACATTAGCTGAAAAGTTATGGGGTGCCAAACTGCAGAACCTATCAAGAGCAACAGCAGGTCACGAATTGATCATTCATGTCTTTGGACAGTCATTCATTCTACAGTTCAATTTAAAAAAACACCAACAACCCCAAAAGACCCTGAAGTTAAGTAAGTGAGCAGTTAACACGGCCCATGGTACACACTTTGCGTTTTCTTGGGTATAAAGACCACTTTTATTTAATAAAGTAGATTGACCAGATGTGCAAGCCGTATACTCAGCTGGTGTCAATCTAGGCAGCTCCATTGGCGTCGGCACAACTACAGGTATTTATGCCAGCTGAGAATCTGGCAAAGCCTCAATAAGAAAGTATTGTAATGTTCAGCCTTTGCCTAACATTTCATTGTATTACTACATTAGAAACATCTTACAGGCAGTAGAGCTGGGAGAAATTTTTCAGTCAAGTAGGAAATTCACAGAAAAATGCAGTTTTGGGGGACTGAAAGTATTCATAAATTCAGGTCAAATTCAACAGATAGTTTCAGAGGAATACAAATGAAAAAAACCCCAAAATGGTTCATTTCAACATTTTCAAAACAAAAAGTTTTGACTTTTCATTTCAAAACATTTACTTTTGAAATTTAGCTAGATTTGTTTAAAAAACAAATCTAAAAGGGGCAAAATACACTTGAAAATGTAAAAAAAAGAGAAACCTCCCCCAAATTTTGTTTTTCCCCTTCAGTTTTTCATTTCAGCAAGAAACAAATAAGGCAAATATTTTTTTGATTTGGCCACAAAACTTTAAAACAACAAACAAGACAATCAAAACAATTATTTGTTTAGCTCTTATGGGCAGTATTGCCAACTGCAAGTGTTCAAAAATCATGAGTCAAGCCCCCAGATCATGAAATTTTTAAAAAAAATGAAGCGTTGGCTGCTTTTTCTTTGCCTCCTGGTGCTGGAACCTTTAGGGTTCACATTTTTCAAGCTTCACTCCACAACTATGAGGGACAGAAACTTACTTTTTAAAATGTAAGTTGAAATTCCAATGTAATCATGACTTCTTACAGCCTGAAAAACCCCATATTTTGTTTTTGAGGGGCAGCAGCTCTGTATGTGGAACCACAACGGTAATGTAAAAATCCACGTCATCCACGAGAAATTTCCACCAGGTAACAGATTTGGGCATTTTAATGTATTTCTCAAGTTGACTGCAAACTAGTACAGTCCTGTAACTGATTACACTAATACACAGAGCAGGCATAAGGATTATAGGCAGTATTAGTAAAATGACTCGTTGGGATGCACGCAAACCAGAATTGACTTGTTGGTTGTAAAATAGGGCACCATTGCCACAAGGGGTCACCAGGCTGAGAGATGAGCAGCAGAGCTGGTCGAAAGTTTTTCCCGACTGAACATTTTTCAACCAGACTGTGCCATTTTGTCAAAATTGAAACTTTCCACAAGCCCACGTTGATTTTGACTGTGCTTGAGGTGTGTACCTGTGTGCTGCAGTTCCCCGGGAGACACTGTACAGGCAATAAATACTTAGGCGCAGCTGTTCAGAGATACTGAGCACCCAATGCTCCCCTCGCAGTCAATAGGAGCTGCGGCTGCTCAGCATTGCTTGCCTTTTATTTGCAGTCCCAAATATGGACGTAGGGGCCTAACTTTAAGCCCCTGCATTTGAAAAATGTTGGCCTACGTTCCGGGGGCCCAACTCAAGACACATGCAACTGCAAGTTGGGCACCCAAAATTAGATGGGTAATAGTGAAGTAAGTTGACCAAGAGAAGGGGTGTCAAATTGCAACTGACGAATCCTTTGCTGTCAGTCCGGTGTTTGTACCCACTAGCCCATACGGTCTGTCCTGCTATTAAGCTGCCTCTCCTTGTAGCTAGTGGATGCAATGGCTGCATAGCAAAGGGAATTTGCATTGGATTTTCATCAGCCACAGGCTGGGCAGCACTGTGATAAGACAGTCTTGAACCCTGATGAAAAGGAGTAACCCGTGGCTGGAGATATTTTTACAGTCATTTGGAATAGCCATATTAAGCATCTAAAGAACCTTCGAAAGAACTGTCCTTCTGAGGGGCCAGGCTCCAGGAACTAAGAGGCGGCCCCTTTCTAGAACTCAGACAATTTTCCATTGTGGACTGGCTGCACCAGCTGTGCCTGGATTACTTCAGGAGTGACCATATATTGGTCAGAATGCTGAAAGCCATCGCAGGGCCATTAAACAACAACACAATGCTGTGCGTGCAAAGGCGTTCGGAGAGGGAAGGCGTTTGGGGGATCACCTGCCATCATCTCATATTCTTGAGTTGATTTTTCGATCCACAGTGATCTAAAAACTATATTTAAGGTGGGAAAAGGGTAACAAGTTGGGGAAAGTGCTACCTACCTGCGGCCATATTGTAACCATCTCCCTCATTATTAGCAATCTTTGTCTCATTTTGAGCCCATAGCAAGTCTTTGGCCTAATTTTCCAAACTCCGTTATTGACTTTGGTTGCCTCAGTTTCTGAATGAGACAAACACTTGATCTTCAGAGGTGCTGAGCAGCTTCAGCTCCAAATGAAGTCACTGCACTCAGTGGCTTTGAACAATTAAGCCAGACTCATGCCTCAAGTTGGATACAAAGAGATATGAGAGTGGGTGCTTAGACCAGAGTTTCTCAACCACCTGTCCATGGACCAGCACCAGTCCCTGAGATCTCCCTGACACAGTTTAGGAAGGCAGCATGCAGGACCCTGCTTTAGACAATATAGGCCATTTGGGTTTCAGGTCACTAGATGGCAGTGTAATGCATACTTTGGGTTTTCAGAATGTGGTGGCAGCTAAAAATGCCTTTGAGTGTAACTGACTCAAACCTGCCTCCCCTTTTATTTTAAAATACCAACATACACTGGAAAAAGGGGCTCTCTGCCCTTTGTGCCCACATTTTAAGCAGTGAACAGTTACAGTATGTTATCCCGTAGTTGGGTTATACCACGAGGGTGCTTTGGAACAGAGTGCTGCAGGGTATGTAAAATAAAGGAATTAACAAGAAAGTGTCTTTTTGGTAGAAAAAGTAAGATTAATGGGAAAGAGGGAAAATAAGGAGCCGCTACAGATCTCTGTGTGTGTGTGTGTGTGTGTGTGTGAGAGAGAGAGAGACCATCAGAAGCTACCATGTTTTGTCTGCTCAAGTGGCATATGCCTGTGGTTGGCTTCATATCAATTTGCTGGTAGGGTGGGAGTTTTCAGCATAGTTTTCCTGTATTCTTTCCATAGCTTGTGTGTTGTCTTTTTACTGTTTCACTGGAATATTGATTGTCCTTTTCTAAAACATGATCAATATTTGTGTATGTGATATGCAAACGTAGAGCTGTACACTGACTCAGAGAAAAAACAATGCTGTACAAAGCAAATGGGATAAAAAGTATTTTAACCAGTGCAATGTTTTACTGTAGCCTGTAACAATTATGTATGTTTAAGAAGCACCAAGAGACCCCAACCAATACTTATTGTGCTAGGCGCTGTACGGATACACAGAAAGAACAGTCCCTACCCTGAACTGGTTACAGTCCAACTAGAAGGTTTAACAGCCCTCTTTGCAGATGGGGAACAGAAGCACAGAGAGCTCAATGTGACTTGCATCAGGTTCCAGGGAATCAGTGGCAGGACTGGGTCTGGAATCCACACCTGCTGAGTCCCAGACCAGCACCTTAATTAGACGGGTAACATTTTTCAGCCAAAGCTATTGTTGGTTGACTGAAACATATCGCAAATTTGTGATGAAGTCACCCAACTGTTTCAATCAATTTTTTTTAAAGAAATCCGTTCCATTTCAAAACAACTTTCCTTTCACATTTTACTTCAATTTATTTTTAAAAAGAGGGTG
Source organism: Mauremys mutica (assembly GCF_020497125.1). Lineage (NCBI taxonomy): Eukaryota > Metazoa > Chordata > Testudines > Geoemydidae > Mauremys > Mauremys mutica. The sequence continues at coordinate 206,887,251 of NC_059074.1, read as the reverse complement.
AAAAGAGTGAAGCAAAACAATTCATTTGCCCTGAAACAAAAGTTTTCTTGGTTTGCCAGGTTTTTTGTCCTGTCCCCGCCTCTCCTCTCAATTTTTCAGTTTGGCCAAACACAACAAAAATCGGTTATTCACGTAACGCTTGTCTTAGTCACAAGACCAGTCTTCCTTTGGCACAGGCAGGGAAGGACATCAGGAAGGAGTTGGAGATAGCAACAGAGTAGCAGGGAAGGGGTGGTATAAACTGAGCGGAAGAGGAGGAGGGGAGCCAGTCTGGGCACCTAATGGACTTGAGATTCATACCCATTTTGCATCAAATAAAAAAAGAACGCACTGAATTACGGGACTATAATTCCAGCTCTGGGTTCCAGTGACTGAATAAACAACTCATGGTGGTTACATAATGACACCATAATGTGACTGCATAATCATATGCTTTGCTCGTGTAGTTTATGATGTTCCCAGGAAAGTTAGAATTATGGCCCCACAACTCAGTTCTCTTGTTTATTCTATGTGCCTGTAGCTTCCTAATTCATCTGGGCTTATGATTTTTAGGGCTCTACTTGCTGTCTTAGCATTTGTCTTGCTGTAATCAAATGCTGTGCTTAGTGCATGAGGCACAAACCCATGTAAGCTTAGCATTAAATAGGTCAGTTAATTACTTCTCAAAGGCTCATTTTCCTAGAACTCCAGCCTCCTGCTTGCTTTTGTTGCCTTTGCCTGACCTTCCTCTGATTTGTCAGCCTTTTCCTGGTAATATCAAATGCAATATTCTGAGTGCAGTCACACAGAGCCTTATAGAGAGGGACTATCATATCCCTGCTCTGAGAGAGAATGGCTTTGTATATCCAGCCCAAAACTGCCGCGCCTTTTGTTGCTGCTATAGTGGTACTGCAAATTTCTGTCTATTTTTCCCTCAACAATCTCTCCCATCTCTCTGAGCAACACTGAGATATGTTTGGATTAGACTAAAGTGTATGATAGTATTACACTGACCGCTTTCCCTTCATCCACCAATTTTGTAATTCTGTCAAAATTCGGTCACAGGAAATGATTAACATGCTGACGTGCTGATCCTCTTGCATGAGTTCATTGGCTGGAACGTTCATTGCAACAGAGAATTCAAAGTCACTCCTGAAGGATATTAGCTGAGAGTGGATTTAAAAGGGTTTTCCATAAGAATTCCCACCAGAAACCTTAGTCATGAATTGCATTCATCCAATCAGGGAGCCAAACCATACCATGTGACTTAGTACAAATTCAGACTGTGTCACTGAATGCCCATTTTGTACTCCCAACAAACTCTGCAGGTGAAACCCTGGTTCCATTACAATCAATGGCAAAACTCCCCATTGACTTCAATGGGATCAGGATTTCACCTCTTGTGAACAGGATAGAGAACAAGGATCATTCCCAGATATTACCTGGCAAACAATTTCGAATGACAAAAGAGAAAAATCAGAATCTGCTCATGGACAGTTAGTGAATAAGAAAATGACAAAAACTATCAAATGATTTGTAACAAATAATTTGCGCACCACTAATTGTTTTGCTACAGTGGGCCAGATTGTGCTTCCAGTTACACTCGTGAACATTACTAATTATTATTATTTGTTATAATTACCACAGTGTCTAGGAACCTTGGTTATGGAACAAGACCCCATTATGTTATCTGTTATTTAAAGGGGACTTGCAAGGGAGGAAATATGTGCTTAGGCACTTTTTTCTTCATTATGAAGGATAAGAGAGGTCTGAAAGATTATATATTTATTCATTTTTTCTTGTTTTTTATATTAGAAATGGAGGCCCTGTTTCAGGCTGGAAGATTCTCGGATGACTGGATAACTACTGCTGATTGGAAAAAGAGGTTCTCGCTTTGGGAAAAAATTTGATTTTTTCCCATCAGAAATCTGAAAAATGATTGTTTGGGGTTTTTGGCAAACAAAACCCAAAACATTTAAGCTGAAAACTGCTGAAAAACAAAAAAATGTTCAGTTTTTAATTAAAAAAGTTTTTGGTTTTCTAATGAAACCTCAATTTTTTGAGGAAAACACATTTTCTGTTAAAAAAAATCATCTTGTCAAAACCCCATTTTTGGGGGGGGGCCCTCAAAGACAGACATTTTTAGAAAAACAAAAAGTGCTCACTGAAAATTCTCAACTGGCCCTATAGAGAATGAGCAAAATGGTGACATCACAGCAGCTTAAACTGAGCTGTGAAGAGAGGAAGGGATGCTTAGACAGACACTGTTTGTTTTTATGACATTAAATGACTAATGGTTCAAGAGAAGGGAGGTCAAGAGAGCTGTTCCAATGGCAGGTGACACTGTAACAGAGGCTGATGGGAGAATGCCTGTGGGAAGCAGTTTTCCACATGCAGGTTACATTTACATGCACCGGGGAGGTGTAATTCCCCGTTGGGGTAGGTGTACATGCACTAGTTCTGCTAGCACTGGGTCTGTGGTGGCACAGGCAGTGCTAGCCACCCCAGTACAACCTCACCCCGAGTGGATACTTGGACAGTTACCAGAAGCTGCTGCCTGTGTCACTGCAGCCACGGTGCTAGTTTTAGGTACTAGCTAGGGTGGAGCCAGTGTATGTACCGGTATGTCTACCTCAGCCAGGAATTACACCTGTTTGGATGTACCCTTAAGGCCTCAGCTTGGTGATATTTTTTAATGTTACAGAATATCAGGGTTAGAAGAGACCTCATCTAGTCTAACCCCCCTGCTCAAAGCAGGACCAATCCCCCAGACAGATTTTTACCCCACTTCCCTAAATGGCCCCCTCAAGGATTGAACTCACAACCCTGGGTTTAGCTGGCCAATGCTCAAACCACTGACCTATCCCTCCCCCCATTAATAGTAATTGGTTTTGATAAAGACCTGCTCCTGCTGATGTCCCACAGCTTTATTTCTGGTGAGTCACCCCACCAGCTGACCTGGGGGAAAAAGGCCCTCCTAGGTTTATCATTGTGTTTTTGGAGGGAAAGGGAATGTGACAAGACAAGGTGTGAGACAGGCGAGAAGAGGGATAGAGCACAAGGAAAGGCAGAGAAGAGAGATACGTATGGATACGGGATTGCTTAGGAATCGCTCCACATACTGAAGTCACTGGAAAGACTCACACTGATGCAGATGGGTGTTTGAGCAGGCCTTTAATGTTTCCTTGGCCTCAAAAATTCTCTTCATGGCGGCTGCTGCTGGGGAGGGGGCAGAAAAATCAACCATACATCTCCACAACCCAGCCCTTTTACATATGAAAATGCAATACAGTTGGAGTATATAATTGAGTGGTTTTAAGGGATGAGTGCACAGGAAATTAGCCACACAATGCCTAGCAATATTAAAGGGAATTGAGCAGATAATTCTCCACCCCCCAGATTGGAAGTGTATCATTGTCTTACTCATTCCACTCACAAACAAAGGAATCGAATTACATCTTCATTTTATTTAATTTGGTTCCCAGCAGATGTTATAGCACTGCCTACTCTGAGAAGGGTGGATCTGCAGCATTTATTCTCTCCAGATGTTTGCCTTGTAATTGGTGACCTTGTACTTGCATGGGACTTCTATGGTATCTTCCATTGCAATAGCCTGATTTACCACTAGAACTGGCGCCATGAGAAACACTTTCCCCATCTGTCACAGGGTGCACTCGCTACTAGGGATGCATCCTCCTGGCTACTCCGGGGATGGGTTATATTTCCAGGTCCAGAGCCCCGTTCTGCTGCTCCCCCTGCTGTACTCTCTTGCTCTCTGTGACTCAGGATGCTCTTTCTTCATGGCTTAGCCCTCCAGCCAGGTCACTATAGTCCTCTCCTTCTGGGGTAGCAAAGTCTTTCCTAATAAATGATCTCAGGCAGTACTCAGGTACTCCAGGTTCCAACTCAGGGATCCTCTAATCAGCAGCCAATGTCTGCACCATCCTAAACCTTGCTGCCTTTTCCCTGAGTCTTCCCCAGGGGCGGCTCCAGGCCCCAGCATGCCAAGCGCATGCTTCGGGCGGCAAGCCACGGGAGGCGCTCTGCCGGTCGCCGCTAGGGCGGCAGCAGGCTGCCTTCGGCGGCTTGCCTGCGGAGGATCTGCTGGTCCTGCGGCTTCGGTGGATCTCCCACAGCCTGCCTAGAGCCGCCTCTGGTCTTCCCTACACCTGCTGACTCCCCTGGCTTTGCCAGCCCAAGCTCCCTCCTTCTACGGCAGGGATCGGCAACCTTTGGCATGCGGCTCGCCAGGGTAAGCACCCTGGTGGGCCGGGCCGGTTTGTTTACCTACCGCATCTGCAGGTTCGGCTGATCACGGCTCCCACTGGCCGCAGTTCACCATCCTAGGCCAATGCCCGTGCCACTTTCTGCAGCCCCCATTGGTCTGGAGCAGCGAACTGCGGCCAGAGGGAGCCGCGATCGGCCGAACCTGCGGACGCGGCAGGTAAACAAACCGGCCAGGCCCGCCAGGGTGCTTACCCCTGGCGAGCCGCATGCCAAAGGTTGCCGATCCCTGTTCTAGGGAGTAACTACAGACTAAATTCTATAGCCCCAACCACACCTCCCTTCCCCAAGGGAGTGACTACCAACGACTTCCCTGCAGCCTCCTTTCTGCAACCAGCTCCTCAGCTTTACAGAGGCCCCACCTGTTCTTCCCAGCTGGGCTTCATCACTAAGGTTTTCCTCTCAGCCTAACTATCTCCCAGCTTGCAGCCTAATAGGTTAATTGGCCACTCTGGCCATCAGGGCAAGTGGAAGTACACTTACGCACACAGGTTTTGAAATTTGGAATTTTTTCCTGTCCGTAACTGCAATGCCAAGTCAAAGTCTTGACAATTTTCATGAAGTGAAAAAAGGTTTGGATCAGATCAACCAAAACATTTCATTGTCATAACTCTGAAGTGTTTCATTTTGATTTCAACCCTTTAAAAACAATTTTTCTTTTTTTTTTTTTACTAAACAAATTTTGAAACAAAAAGTCATTTTGATCGGAAACATCAAACTTTTCCTTTAGAAAATGTCACAATGGCAAGTTTCGACAATTTAAAAACTTTGGGTGTTTTTTTCCCCAATTTTTGTTTTTCTGTGTGTTTATTTATTTATTTATTTATTTTGAAACAGGAAATTTGGCAAAAACTGACACTTTCTCATGAACAGTTTTGATTTTGCTGAATTTCTGATGAAAAAAAAACATTTTGTCAGAAACTTTCCAGCTCTGTTCATCACGGTATTACTTCAATGTTATGCTAGTGTAACTCCACTGATTTCAAGAGTGCTGCTCAGAGAGTAATCTGCTGCTGCTCAGCATGAGTAGAGGTGCCCAAAACTGGACTTCGATGTCTCTTCTCTTCATTTTCCACCCGTTTGTGTAGTAGAAAGAAGGCCTGAAACATAAGCCCTTGTATCAGAGGCCTGGTATGAGGCCTGAGGCCTGGGCTAAAGTAGTCAAAACTTTGCTGATATAAAGCAAAGTTAACTTGTGAGCAAGAGGCAGGCCCTGCTCACAGAATCTAGCAAGAACAGGGCTGATATTGCAGAAACACACATTCCTAAGTAGTGCTGGGCATAAGAATATATATGCAAACACATTCCAGAAAGGTACCAGAGCACCTCGATACCAGCACATTCCCCAAAGATAACAGGAACACGCTGGCCCATTCTAAAGATGAGGTCAGGATGACAGCATGATGGATAGAGATGTTTTGATTGAAGCAACATGTACAAGGTAACAGGTGGCATCCAATATGTAACTTTTTTGTATCTGTGTATAAAGCTGTATCTCAGAGGGAGTGTCTTTGGCTGGCCTAGAGGATAATGGAAAATCCTGCCATTAACTGAACTAGTCCATTGCAACAGCTGGGCATACGTGCGTTAGGGTACCTGTAACCATTGAGCTGGGGCATTAGGACTGTGCCTCGTTGACAATAAATCTGACCAAATTCCTTCACTGTGAACCAAGTCTGTGGATTTATTGGGCAGTTTGATCGGAGCCTGCAGCACGGGCTCTCTGGCCAGACTCAGGACACCTTGCAGAGAGAACACACACATGCAGCCAAACATCTGACCACAGTTTGGTTTTATTTATTGTTTCATTCCTACATCCTTCTAAATCACCCCCAGCCAGGACTTTGGAGCATACGTGCTAGGGGTTAGAGTGTGACCTAAACTACATGCCCAGGCAGATAAGTAAGAACCTCCTTCAATTCCTATGCAGCCTACCTGGACCTTATGCCTAAACCTGCAGGAATAAGCCATACTAGGCACCTGCTTATGCCCTCCCTAAAGTCGGCGAGGGGCAAGGAATGGGTAGAGTGAGTGGGGAGGGATGGGGAATGGATGGAGCTTTGGCTTCAGTGCGACTGAGCCAGGGTGGGGGAGGTTGTAATTTCCTGAAGATACAGCCCATCCCCAAGAACAAGGGGAGAGGGAGCAGGGAGAAAATGGTGTCTGCCTGAGATGCAGTTCCTTCCCTGGGGTGCTCCTGGAGTGGTACAATAGACTGGCAGTATTTAGCCCAAAGAAAGATCAAACTGGACCCAGTAAGCAGTGAGAGGCGAAAGGTAGGTACAGGTGCTAATTATGGCATTTGGCATTGCGCGGAACCATAGAAATGTAGGGCTAGAAGGGGACCGTCAGAGGCCATCAAGTCCTGCCCCCTGCGCTCAGGCAGGACCAAGTAAACCTAGATCATCCCTGACATGTTTGTCCAACCTATTGTTTAAAAATCTCCAGTGATGGGGGTGCCCCAATCTCCTTTGGAAGCCTGTTAACCTCAATCTCCCTTGCTGCAGATTAAACCCTTTACTTCTTGTCCTACCTTCAGTGGACATGGAGAACACTTGATCACCATCTCCTTTATAACTGCCTTTAACATATTTGAAGACTATCATCAGATCCCCCATCACTCATCTTTGCTGAAGACTAAACGTACCCAGTTTTGTTTTTTAACCCTTCCCCATAGGTCAGGTTTTGTAATCCTTTTTATCATTTTTGTTGCTCTCCTCTGGGCTCTCTCCCATTTATCCACGTCTTTACTAAAGTGTGACAAAGTCCGGGCCGGGATGATTTAATTGGGATTGGTCCTGCTTTGAGCCGGGGGTTGGACTAGGTGGCCTCCTGAGGTCTCTTCCAGCCCTAATCGTCTATGATTCTATGATCCAGAACTGGACACAGTACTCCAGCTGAGGCCTTCATCAGTGCCGAACAGAGCGGCACAATTACCGCCTGCGTCTTATATACGACACTCCTGTTAAAATACCCCAGACTGATATTAGACCTTTACACAGCTGCATCACTTTGTTGACTCACATTCAATTGGTGATGCACTATAGCCTCCAGATCCTTGTCAGCAGTATTACCACCTACTCAGTTATCACCATTTTGTAGTTGTGCATTCGATTTTTCCTTCCTAAGTGTAGTACTTTGCACTTGTCTTTATTCAATTTCATCTTGTTGAGTTCAGACCAATTCTCCAATTTCTTGTTTTGGATTCTAATCCTGTCCTCCAAAATGCTTGCAACCCCTTCCAGTTTGGTGTAATCCACAATTTTTATAAATTAAATAAATTAAATAAATTTTTATTTTTACTCCATTATCTACGTCTTTCATGAAAATATTGAATAGTACCAGCCCCAGGACTGACCCCTGTGGGACTCCTCTAGAGACACCCTCCCAATTTGACAGTGAACCACTGAGAACTACTCTTTGAGGTCAGTCTTTCAACCAGTTGTGCACCCACCTTGTGGAAATTTTATCTAGACCACATTTCTTTAGTTTGTTTATGAGAACTTCATGTGGGATTGTGTCAAAAGCCTTATTAAAATCAAGATATTTCACATCTACTGCTTCTCCCCTATCCACTAAGCCAGTAACCCTGTCAAAGCAGGAAATTAGGTTGGTTTGGCATGATTTGTTCTTGACTAATCCATGCTGGCTATTCCTTATCACCTTATTCTCCTCCAGGTTCTTACACACTGATTGTTTAATCATTTGTTCCAGTATCTTTCCAGGTGTCAAAGCTAGGCTGAGTGGTCTAGTTCCCCAGGTCCTCTCTGTTCCCCTTTTTAAAAATAGGTTCTGTGTTTGCCCTTCCCCAGTCCTCTAGGATCCACCTTACCCATCCTCCGTGAGTTCTCAAAGATAATTATTAATGGTTCTGAGATTGCTTCAGCTAGTTCCTTAAGTACCTTAGGATGAATTTCATCAGGTCCTGCTGACTTATCTAAATAGCCTTTAACCTCTTCTTTACCTATTTTGGCTTGTGTTCCTTCTCCCTTGTTGTTAATATTAATTGTGTTGAGTATTTGGTCACGGTTAACTTTTTTAGCGGACAGTGAAGCAAAAAGGCATGAAACACCTTAGCCTTCTTGATGTCATCAGTTATTAGCTCTTCTTTCCTGCTAAGTAGAGGACCTGCAGTTTCCTTCATCTTTCTCTTGCTCCTAATGTATTTAAATAACTTCTTATTGCCTTTTATGTCCCTTGCCAGGTGTAACTCATTTTGTGCCTTAGTTTTTCTGATTTTGTCCCTACATTCTTGTGCTGTCCTTTTGTACTCCTTAGCAATTTGTCCATGTTTCCACTTTTTTCATTCTCAATACTATGAAATATAATGTCCTTCTCATTTGCCAAACACAGGCTATCGGGCAGTATGTCAAATCTTCAGATTTCTAATAGATGCCTGATGCCCGATACATAGAATATCTTCATTACCACTCCATGTGGGGGATTGTATCATTTTACTCCATGCAGCACATATGATGCTGATCAAGTTTCCCTCTTCAAAACTATCCACTTAGTATTTGCTATCTTGCTTCACTTCACCTCAATGCAAGAAAAATTAAGAATGTGCTTGTTTTGTTTTGTTTTTTAAGGTGCCTTCTACCGCTGTATTTAAACTTTTCCAGTGCATCTTCTGCATAATTATGGAGCTCTCTGAGCTAACAGAAAAAAACATGAGACAATCCAAAGGCTGGAAGTTAGAAAAAATAAAACTGGAAATAAGACAACTTTTGAAAAGTGAGGGTAATTAACCAGTGGAACAGCTTCTCCAGGAATGTGGGAAATTCATTGTCACTTGACTTCTTTAAATCAAAACAGAATGTTTTTCTACAAGCTACACTCTAGCTCAACCACAAGTTAGTAGGCTCAGTAATGTCCACTTATGTATAAAGAGGAATAATTCCCATCATTGCAGGAACCACTAGGTGAAATTCTCTGGCCTGAGTTATGCAGGAGGTCAGACTAGATAATCGTAACAGTCCTTTCTGGCCCCGATTCAGCAAAGCACATAAACTTGTGCATGTCTTTCAGCTTGACTTCAACAGGTCCATATACTTCATTCAATGGGACTACTCATGCTTAAAGTTAAGCATGCGCTTAAGTGTTATGCTGAAGTGGGGCCACTGTTAGTTTCTTACAGCTATATTCCCGAGTTACAGGGATTTGCTTCATTTCTTTAGTAAATGTTCAGGCCGCTAAACATTCATCATTGTTATGAAAAAACACACGCACTGAACATTGAAAGTGTTGATAAACTGCTTTTCATCATGTCATGTGCCTTTAAGCAATCTTCATATTGCCTGCATCCTTCTTTTTGTCTCTGTAGTCATTTTCTATCATTGCTGCCTGGCCAAAAGAAAGAAATTTGGTCCATTTCCAGTTGCTTTCTTGTATTCAGAGAATTTATAAATACTGAAAGCCCCCCCCAAAACAACAACAAAACCTCTTTCATAGCCTTAAAGCTGGGAATAAGTTTTGCCTATAGAATAAAGCACAAAGGGAAAATTACAGGTTTTTTTAACAGAAGTAAACATTCAACGGTAAATAAACAGGAAATTAAGATTCCTTCACCAACCTTAACTCTGCTCCCATGCAGTATCTCTGTTGACCCAGGCTCCATATATCGACTAGAGACTCCCACCAGATGTTGCATAAAGGATTTGGTGGTTCAGTCTTTGAAACGCAAGGCCCCCTTGTAAGTGGTGACATGTGGGTGCCAGGGTGCCCCTGTGCATGGCCATTGACAGGATAGGGCCCCAAAACTCCTGGTGAAGCCCATGGGAGGCTTGGATGCATCAGGATCCGACCTGAAATGTCAGTCTGCCCTGTTGAGTCTATGAGCCTAATTTGCTGCCTGCTGAAGTCAATGTGAGACTTTCCTATCTTCAAGGAGCACTGGCTCAAGCTCTAAATGACTTACCCCAGCAGGGTGCTTCCTTGTACTTTGCAATGTGTCTTTCCTACACTTTTTCAGTGTCAGCTTGTGAGGTGTCTGGCGCTGTGTTTGTATAGCGAACAAGATACAAATGGACCTGTGGCTTGTGTTTGAAGAATATGGTACAATGCAATGTCTTGTCTATAGCAGGAGGATGCTCATGGTACAATAATAATCAGGTCTTCAATGTGTTAGTTGTGCTGGACACACACAGCAAGAGAGCACCTGTCCCGAAAATCTTACAATCTAACTAGACAAGGAAATGATTAGCATCCCCCCTATTCCAGATGGGGAACTGAGGCACAGATATTCACTGACTTGCCCAAGGTCACGCAGAGAGAGGGACTTAACAAGATCTCCTGAGTCTCAGTCCAGTGCCTTAATCGCAAGACTCACCAGCTATGAAATCTCCCAGCTGAGGTAACAACATCTGTCCTCTGTCTAGCCTTATATTACTGGTATTCTTATAGGGTTAATCAACTGTATCATATACCGGAATGTTTGGTGATTGAAGGGATTGGTTTGCTGCATGGGTGACTTTTGTGAGATCCCACCTGGAGGTTACAGTCTCCTTCAGGCATCCACAGGAGACGGGAACCTCATGCAAGTTACAGCAGATAAAAATGTAAGTGTGTGAACGGGGTTATTTGCCCCGTGTGCGTTGCCAGCTCTGACTGCCCCAGCAGGACCTGAAACTTATGTGAAACAGTTATTTCTTTCAAGGAATTTACAAGCTCTGCCAGTAGAGCTTGAAGTTTCAGTGAGCTATTTCTCTCATGGGACTTCCATGGGCCCCCCCACCCCAGACATATTGTGGATTACTTATAACTTCTGTAATAACTCTGGGGGAAGTTATAATATACATGGAAAATTACTAACTGGCTAACTTAGCAATTAGGCAGTACAAAAGCGTTAGACTAGACCAACTGGTAGTTCTCACTGAGAACCAATTGTTAAAACCAGTTGGAAAATTGACAGAAACAGAGCAGATTGCAGATGCCTTCATCTTCACTACAGACAGCTGTTCGTGGACACTTCAGCTCCCAGGATGCCGGACGCCATCAGATCAAAATGTAGCATTGCATGTTAGGAGGTAATGTCTCTGCAGCTTGCATCTCCATATTCAAGATGAAGGCACTTGCAGTCTGCTTGATTTTATGCCATATGGATGCAACCCTCAGGTTCTGTAAAGCTTCCAACCTGGCCTTCTCTATCGGGAACTCCCATCAATTCGGTGTGTGAAGATCAGAGTGTCCTATAAGATGCCAAAAAAGCAGTGAAGTATCTAACAAACTCTTGAAAAACGCAGTGGTTGTATACTCCTGAATTGCCGATGCCTTCATCTCGCCCCACTGCAGGAACCAGGAAATCAAAAAGATAATGCAAAATAAGTTGGACACTAGATGCTTCAATGAGACTACTCATCCTTACAACCTGTTGAAAATACCAAGGGCCTATGGGGAATGCTGTGCAATGGAAAATGTCCCTCCAGATAAGAACGCTAACCTCTGAAGAGAGCATGGATGCAATGACAGCACTAGCAAAGGGAAAGCAGGCTCATGTTTTTGCCATCAGCATTCCTTGATCTGTGTTCTCCACAAAAGGGTGATGTGGTATAATGGAGCATATAGAAACCTAAATTCCCAGGATGTTTCACTAGGCACCAGAACTTTTTCATGTTTGCTCATTATTATTTGTATTACAGCAGTAGCTAAAGGTACCAACCAAGATCAGGGCCCCATTGTGCCAGGCAGTGTATTGACACAGAGTAAGACATGGGCTTACAATCTATAAGATTACAATCTAAACAGACAAGAAAACAAGGAAGAAGTGACTTGGCCAGTGTCAAACAACAAGTCGATGACAGAGCCAGGAATAGCACCCAGATTCCCAAAGTCGCACTCCATCATCCTAACCCCTGGACCATGCTAAGTTAAGAAATAAAGCGTTGCTTTGTCCTTCAACCAGACCATGCCCAATTTCTGTTGTATTTGGCTTTGTCTACGCTCAGGATTCATCCCTCAGTGGCCAGCAATTTATGTAGCTGCAGCAGTGCAAAGCTTCAGTGCAGACCAGGTGAGCCACAATTTTGCATTGCATAACGTGCTGTTAGACTGAAAAAATGGCCACTGCTGGGGTACATGAAGCAAGCCGCCACTTCTTATTCCTAAACAAAGGGAGATATGGGCCCGTGGCAGATTTCCATTGGGGACATGCCCCGAAAAGACTGGCTCTCTCATCGTCTCGGGCAGGTGATATAAGGACTAGTCACCTGGCACATGGCTTTTAGGCAAAGAGCCCAAACACATCCCATTTTGGCTTTAATTGAGTGTCCCCAAACACAACGATTTTCGGCTTTTCTCATGTTCCCACGGAGCCTGAGAAGCCTGTCTGGATTCTTCAGGTTTCTTTCACAAATAAGACTAGCAAAAATGAAGATGACTTTAGTCTAATTATCAGCTCCCACCTGTAGATCCCTTACATTTTTCCTTAGTCTCCAATTTGGAAATGGTGGAATTTCCCATGAAATGGAAAACCCAGTTCCCACCCAGCTCTCCTGATAATCTCTTGTGTAAAGCTGATACTCAGTTTGATTTCCTCCAAGCTGACTATTGAGAAATATTTTCCTGTTTTGGCACCGCTTTCTGATATTCTCAGGTTTTTCTGTTTTGGACTCTATCTGTTGAGTTTCAGGAGGTGATTGTATTGTGAGAAGTCACATTTGTATGACCGTACAGAAGCGTATCACGTTCCAAAAAGGGGCCTCAATACATCACCGGAATATTATTACAAAAACTTCACGCTGCATGTTTACTATGTAAAGACTATCCTCAGTCATCTGGTGCTTTAGAAAGAGTTAAAGAAAAGTGACGGGAACCTTGGTGATAAAGAGTCTGCCAAAGTTATTAAAACAATACAGGTTTTGTTTTATGCACTCATATTTATACAACCACAGGATACTGGCACAACGTACATCTATGCTGATATTTGTCAGACAAGTCTATTTAAGGAATACTATAGGGGCCCCTTCTTTCCTTTACAGCTGATGTTCTACTTCCACTGTAATGTTTTAAAGATGACTGGCTTCAAACAAAAGAAATTTACAAATTAGTCTGGTTTTCTCTGCAAACAACAAAATATATTTTTACATTCTATTCACAGCTGGCCAGCTGAGCTCAATGCAGACAAAAACCTTCATCAAGTCTTTCTAGCATTCTGCAGCTATAACACAAGTCAGAATTTTAAGCCAAAAGATGTATTTACGCACACATTGCAAATCGAGTTTTTAGAAGTCTACAACATCTTCCATAGCAAGTGGAAAACAAAAACATTCCAAATGGAAATAAAATGAGCACCAGTAAATATATTCTCTTGAGTAAATTGTTTGTGATTCTTTGAGCATATTCAAAATCCTAGTGAACATCTCCCCATTTAGGATGTTTGGTTACTTTCCAGATTTGAATAGCGGGTGAATCTAGACTAGTCTGTTTCTAGCGGGTTTCACTTTGCGGTTCTCATAAGCTGTTTCAGTGCTGCAATGGTTGAGCTGCAGATGCAGAAGGGGAATTCCACAATTTAAAAAATGTACCGAATTAAAAAAAAACCCAGTTAATTGGAAACATGAATCTATGAAAATCTATAAATAGCAGATTTTTGTTGTCTTGTTATTCTTTGGGCCTTTCCCTGGAATAACCATTCCACTTTAAGAGCTATATTTTGACTGGTCTGGTACAGGGGTGTAAGAACATCCATTACGACCCTGAACAGGCTACACAGCCCCTGGGTCCAGAAGTAAAGGGCCCTTGCTATGGGCTATGTCCTTGTGGCACAATCTAGCTCATGGGTGGGCAGTAGCCATCCTGAGTCTTTGTGGAAACACAACAGTGGGACCGCCCTGCAAGCGGATGCTAGCTTTTATTTCTGACAGCCTCTCCGTAAGTTCCAGACATTACAGTTTCACAAGGGATGGTTGACTGGTCACAAGCCCTATGATGAGTGGTAATATAAAGCTCTAAGAATGAAACCCCTGTGTAGCTGCCTATACCAGCAACAAATTATATAATCAGCGCCAACCAATGCCTACTCACTTCTGGTGGCCATTGCATTGTGTGGCCAGAGCCAAGATTCCATCCACTTCCTGTCCATGTGCTCTGGAGTCAGGAAGTAGCAGATGTCCAAGGTCTAGCTAACCTGTAAAGGGGTGCAACAGGTGTGTGTGTGTGGGGAGGGGGTTGGGGGAAGGGAGGGAAGGGGAGGACTCTTACTTCTGTTTTCACCTCTGTGTGGGTATGTTCTATGATTCTATGTAGTCCAAGTCAATCTAGCCAGATGAGTCACATTTCTTTCCTGGGATGGACCAGTTACACAGCACATCTTACTCATGGTTCACCCTAAAAGCTCAGTCTAACACCTAGACCAGGGGTAGGCAACCTATGGCATGGATGCTGAAGGCGGCACATGAGCTGATTTTCAGTGGCATTCACACTGCCCGGGTCCTGGTCACCGGTCTGGGGGGTCTCTGAATTTTAATTTAATATTAAATGAAGCTTCTGAAACATTTTGAAACCTTATTTACTTTACATACAACAATAGTTTAGTTATATATTATAGACTTATAGAAAGAGACCTTCTAAAAAGATTAAAATGTATTACTGGCACGAGAAACTTTAAATGAGAGTGAATAAATGAAGACTCGGCACAACACTTCTGAAAGATTGCCGACCCCTGACGTAGACAATGTATGTAACACCACTTATCTGACTGACAAGGACGTTAGGCAGGAATTAATGTATGTAAAGGGTTTTGAGATCCTTGGATGAAAGACATTATGGGAAGAGCTGGTCAGAAAGAATTTTCATTCCATGGGAAATTCCAATATATTTTTAAAAAAATCATTTCAAATCAGAACAAACAGCTGAAATTTCAAAATCTCCAGCCCCCCCCAAAAATAAAAAATAAGGATTCCAAAAACTTTGGATTCAGGACCCATTGAAAAATTTTGTTTAAACATTGTTGAATTAATTTGTATAGTGTTGAAACTTTTCCTTTCAATAAGATTAAAATGGGTCTTTCAATAAGGTAAAAATGGTCCATTTTGATGTTATCATTTTAAATAATTTTGTGTTGACTTAGATGTTATATTAAATATAATATATACATATAATATTAAATGTAATAGTTTCACCTGCAAGTTGAAAACAAAATATTATTACCGTATCAAAATGAAATGTTTCAACATTATTGAAATGACAGAAGAAAGTCAAAATGATTCATTTCAACATTTCCCCATCAAAAACATTGTCAAAATCAACATGTTCCCATGAAATGTTTTAATTCCAAGAAAACTGAATTTTTGATGAAAAGCTGCTCCGTCAAAATTTTTTCAGCCAGCTCTAATAATAAGCAAGGCTGTCACGTGTCCATATGTGACTGCACAGGGGAGTGAAGGGGCATAAACCCAACTCTTGCCAACATCCATGAGCCCGGTCTCACGGGTGAGAGCAAGCTAGCAGCTGGGACTGGACGACAGGTGATGGAGCACTCAATAAATTGCCCTGTTCTGTTCACTATCTCTAAAGCATCTAGCAGAAGATGGACTACTGGGCTAGGTGGACCATAGGTCTGACCAGTATGGTCATTCTTAGGTTTTCAAGCTCTGCAAGCAAGTGAGAGTGTGGGGAGCAGATGGACCTAACATTGGTTGTGCTGATGCCAAAGCTGTATCTTGCAAGAGAAGTGAGGCAAGAACTATTACTCCCTAAATCACAACTCCTGCCCATCCATGGCTCCTCCTGGGACAATGCAACTATATATTGTCCCATCTGCAGGGCTAGGAGCTGCAGTGCAATCAAGCCCTAATACATGCCATTTATCTTCTTTTTTTTTACAACGAATATTTGTTTTCTTTGCCATAATCTGCCCCTCTGGACATTTCAGTGCAGTTTCTTGAGATTTAATAGGCATTTTATTAGCTTCATCCAAGTTTTATTTCTTAAATTCAGAGAAGAAATGCAATCAGCAGAATACAGGAAATGAGTGGGGAAAACAATCTCAGAGAAAGAGTTAATGAAACAGCACTAGCACAAAACCAGAAACATCCCCGTTTATTGGCTCATATACATGCCTAGTATTATGATAGTGGCTTGGGGCTAGATCACTCCCACCTGCAGAAAAATTTTCAGGAGGGGGCCATAGGGAGAGGAAAAATTCTTGGTGGAGTTTATGTGAAATCCTCCTCTTAGTGGAATAGATTTTTTGGGGGGGAACAATGTATTTTGGCAGCACCAACGCCTGCCATCTCTGTGGGGCCTTAAGGTCCACAGGGCTGGCTGAGATGTCCCCTTCATGTGGTGGTAAGAGCCATCCTGGAGCAATCAGCATTGCTGTTGGAGGGTCTCCTGCAGTAGCAGCATTGATGAGACCTCTCTGTGGGTAACACACCTCCAAACTGGTGTACATACAGCATGGAATTCTGTATGGAAAGCATTAGACTCTGCAGGGCATAGTGCCCGGAAAACAGCAGCTCCACTACTGTACCACGTTCTATATGCCTCCTTCTCTGCGTCCCAAACTCTGCAGAGCTCCTTGCAGAGCCCTAGACAGAGACTTGAGAGATCTATGTTCAGTTCCTGACTCTGTTACAGGACCTCGAGCAAGTCAGTCTCTCTGTGCCTCAATTCCCCATCCATAAACTAGGGATAATAATCCATCTGTCTTGTCTATTTAGATTGTAAATTCTTTGTGCACAGTGCCTTGCACCAGGGGCTCTGATTCCTACTGGATCCTCTGTGTCGTATCATTGTAATAATCAGGGAAAGGAGACATTGCACCCCTCCTTTTCTGTATGTGCAAGAGGTGATCTATTCATGAAAGGTCTCCTCTGCACACAAACCCCTGGGCTTTTCTCTGTACTTCCAAGGAGCACGTGCATTTTGCATCTGTATCGTAGACACACATACAAAAGGGGGGAAAAAAAGAAAAGAAAAAAGATGGACCAGATCTTTGGCCAAAGGAAGAATGAAAATGAAAAGAGAATCGGTGATGTGCCAGAACTTTTACTTTTTATTAAAAACTTAAGGGCAGAGGATGAGGAGCCACCTGGTTTTGATTTTTTTAAATAAAAAGTCAAATAATCCCCACAAACAATTCCTCTGCAATGGTTTCAATAGTGGAACCCGACAGCTGAACTTTAAAGGTGCCTTGTGAAAGAAAGAATCATTTTAGTACAAAACTCAGTATCATATTTTATTTTATTTGAGAGCAAGAATGTAACTTGTGACTCTTTTCCCCCCAAGATGCAGCAATTTTAGAGGATCCATTTATTTACTAAAAGCAAAAGAGGGGAGTGGGATGGGAGCAATTGAAAATATCTTACGACTTAAACAGAATAGGTAATGGAAAGGCAATGGTATATTTCATTCACACACCAAGGGGTAACCTTCATTTTCCCGGAGTTATAAATTGAAATCTTAGTTTTGCTGCACTGAAGCATCAAATACAGCCAAATTCCAGGCCATGATGAAAAATTAGCTAGCAGCAATGCAGCTGCTGTGTTGAGATGATGCTTCTTTTCCTCGTCCTTTCTTTTAGAAATGGTGGCAAATGATCTCTTTTCTTTCTGCTGTTGTTGAACAGCTTTGTTTTATAGAGCGTCACCAGTAGCCAAGAAAAGAGAGACAATAAGGAAGGGGGTCACGTACCCTGTGGATCCTATTATTGGACATCAATTGAATCATTACTTTAGCTGCATGTGTTTAGTAGTAAAGGGAGGCCTGTCCAGTGGCTAGCATGGTGTGAGAGAGACCTGGGGTCAGCGCTCTGCTCTCACAGATTTGCCACTTGACTTTGACAAGGCACGAAGCGTGACATTTTTTTAAAGGATTTCAGGTACTTAAAGCTGCAGAAAGTTTGCTAGTGAGATTTCAGAAGCATGTCGCTCCGATTGAAATCAAGGGCTGTTAGGTGCTTGGGCACTATTGAAAATCCCTATCTGCATCTTTAGGTATCTAACTACCTTTAAAAATCTCACCCTTAGTCTCGCTGGGCCTCAACATGCCGTCAGTGAAATGGGGATAACGGCACTTCCCAGCTCACAGGAGTGTTGTGAGGATAAAGACATCCAAAGATTGCGAGGGGCTCTGGTAGCACAGCGATGAGCCCATCTAAGTACCCTAGATAGGCAGGGGCCATAGAAGATGTGTCAATTAGGGTTGGTTGAAAAAATGGGAAACAAAACCCACTTGGTTTAAATAATTTAGTCCAAATTTCAAAAGATTTCAGCCAGTTGGAATGTCACTGATACCCAACAGGGCCTGATCCAATGTGAAACCAATGGGAGTCTCTCTCTTGTCAGCGAGCTTCGGAAGTCAGGTGGCTTTGGATCAAGCCAGAGATCAATAAGGTACAAAGAATGGCATGGATGACGCAAAGGGACTAAAAAAATACAGGGAGAAGCCCAAGAAATGTATTTTTGTTTAGTCTGAAAAATGGAGACCTGGTTGAAAAAGGCCGCTCTTCCCCATACACAGCTACTCAGATGATGGGTGCCCTGTACAGGAGACAAAAGGGCATCCTTTACCACTTGCTCCTGATGCAGCACAATTCTCTATGCCCACTAATCAGCGATTATGGGGTCTCCAAGATCTAGCCCTTGGAATCCTCCCCCACTCCTCGTCCTCTCCCCCTCAGTGCATAAGGCCATGGTCCACTAGAAGAAACAAGAGACAGACAGTCACATGGCAGAGGTGGGAGGAGAATGGGCAGATAATAAGAACGACACTCACAAGCAGAGTTGGTTCTAGGCATCGACAAACAGGGCAGTTGTATTGGATGCCAACTTATAGAGGGGCTCAACTGCTGCATTTTTTTTGCCCTGCAAAGATTGGCTGGTGAGTGGACCCCGAAAATGATTTCAGCCCCCGGCTAGCAAAACTTCTAGGGCTTCTCCTCCTCACAACACTGATGCACCCGGCTACCCAGGAAAAACCCAACCACAAAACAAAACAACCCCATCAAATCAACCTAAAACAAAACAACCCCCCAGTAAAAGTAAATTAATAACATTACAAACAAACAATCCTAAACAGAACTTGTACCCCCCCAAAGTTAGAAGGGTCAGAGACTCCATTAAGTCCACTTAGGGTGATCAGATGTCCTGATTTTATAGGGATAGTCCGATTTGGGGGGTCTTTTTCTTATATAGGCTCCTATTACCTCACACCCTCTGTCCCGATTTTTCACATTTCCTGTCTGGTCACCCTAAGTCCACTAGAGACTTCACGCTTTCACATGAAAGGTGCTCAAATACTCTGGTGATCGGCGGCAGTATGAAAACCTAAGCTGTGGTTGGCCGGTCAGTTGGTAGGTAGATAGATATTGACAAAGAACGAAGTTCCCCAGCCCTCACCAACAATAAGATGAACTATTGCAAGTTCTTTGCACAGGTCTGTTTGGAATCTGCCCGATTCATGAAGAAAATTATTGCGTAGTTGTCAGTGATATTGCCTCTATGAATTTAGTAGGCAGGAGGCAAGGTGCAGATTTTACATGATCCTGGCAAAGAAACTTTCCAGATTTCCTCAGGTGCAGGCCAGATGTGTGTTAGCTTTGGCTGAGCACAGAATTACTTCTGAAAATCCACTACAGGTCTTAGGAGTCCCCTTTTGCACTTATCACTTTTGGAGACAACAAGGAAACATATCTGGATGGAAGCCTATCCTCCCAGCCACTCATTTGGCCAGCAGTGTGCAAACAGCCGGCATTGGATTCCATGGTTTAAGGTACTGTGTTTAAAAAACAAAAAAAAGCCACGAATGATGCAATGATTTTAATTCAAGAGGAGCTCATGATAGCGTTAGGCATTGAGTGTTAAGTCAAATTGTTATGGGATCCTGCAGAAAAATGGAGTTTATCATTGAAATTAGTTACATTGTGCCCATAGAGCTGGCTGGGAATTTACTGGTAAAACGTTTTTCCGCAGGAAAATGTCAATGTTCAACTGAAATTGCTCACGAGAAAGGGTCAGCTTCAATGAATCTTCCGATTAGAAAACTTAAAAAAAAAAAGTTTCAAAATTGTCAGAATGTTGTATTTTGACATTTTCTGTTTTTCGATTCAAAAGGACTTTTCATTTAGAAGTTTTAGTTCGTTTGCACTCAGAAAGTCAAAAAAATATAAACAAAGGTTGAAACTGAAACAAAATGTTTCGAAATTATTGAAATGAAATGTTTTGATGAACCTGATTTTGGGGGGCAGATTGGATTGCGCAAATGTTCAAGATTTTGGCTTTTCATCCCATTTTGGGATGGAATTTTTTTTCTAAATCCTGTAGACTTTAGAAGAATGAGAGAACCATTTCCTGCACAGCTCTAGCCGTAATCTCAGTCTGTCTGCTTTAAATCGGGGCGGGGGGGGGGGAGGAGGGAGCATGGCGGGGTCGCAATTTATTATTGGTATAGGCCAACGTTAAGCTACTACCCCTCAGATGCATGGGAGGAAGTGTCACTCAGACAGGTATCTGAGGCCCTCATCCTGGGCCTACTTCTGGGACAGGGCTGGGTCTAAAGTCACAATGCAAGGATAACCCACACTGTAGTGTACAAGAACTGTGTAGTATCCCTTTAAATAGTTTGCAAGCCTTCTAGTTGCCCCCACTGTCTTCTATGTTTCAGACACCTCCAGAAACATGCTAGACCAGCAGCGTGTCTACAGAGATAGGTCTTGTGTATTATATATAGTTAGCAAACAGGGTTATTTGGGCCTCACTATACCTGTATGGTTCCTTCATATGACATATGTAGGGTAAAGAGCAAAAGACATGTGCTCACACTTGTATCGAAACTATGGCAATGCTGCTATAGTAGGGGCAGATTCTGACACCCTTATGCCATATATAGCCGCACTGAAGTCAACAGGGCAATTGGTAATCAACATGAGTAAGGGTATTGGAATCCAGTCCTTAAAGAGGACATTTAAATCGGTGAGTTAAACATCATACCAAAGTACTGTCACAGAATTCAAGCAACACATTGCTAAGTAATGCTGAGCAATATAACATATGCTCTTCATGAGCTGACATCAACCTTAAGAGGAAAGAATCCACACCTGTACAAACATGGACATCGGTCTGCATGAGGAGAGGGGAGGAAAAGTAGAAACAGCAGCAACAGTTACCCACTTTCTGCCTGGCTCCAGCTCCTAGGACTCTGCAGAAGTGGTGTTCATTTCAAAAGGCAGAAAAAGGAGAATGAAGGAGAAGATAGGGTGATATCTCATTCTACTTCATGTCTGCCAGCATCTGGGCTATGCTGTATGCTGTTAACCATTGCATTCCACCACAGAGGAGGCTTTTGGTTTTTTGTGGTAGGGTAGTTAGGGATACATTATACATAATATAATCCCAGATTTAAAAATGTAGTTAAAATTGAATTAAGGAGGTACATGAATACCCACTGATTTAAAACTGATTAGGACGAGAGCTGGTTGGGTTGTTGTTTTTTAATGAAAAATGTCTGCATCAAAAAATGGAAAATTTCAGACAAAAACAATCATTTTTAAATGTTTCCATCTTTTCAATAAAACCCCCAAATGAAAAAAAAATTTGGCTACCACTTTTCAGGTTTTCTGTTTTTCCTTCCTCCCCTTTGTTCCTTCTCAGATTGCCCCCCCCCCTTTTGTGGCATAAGGGCGGGCGGTAATGTGGGGGAAGAAAAATCAAAATCCAAACATTTTCAAAACTGAAAAAAAATTCAAAAGCAAAAATTTTCTATACATAAAATTTCACAACCATTTTCAAAAAAAACCAAAATATCATTTGTTCCTGAAACCTGGGGAATTAAAATTATTTCAAAGTTTCCAATTACTTTTTGTAAAAGCAGCAAAGAGTCCTGTGGCACCTTATAGACTAACAGATGTATTGGAGCATGAGCTTTCGTGGGTGAATACTCACTTGGTCGGATGCTGCTTTTACAGATCCAGACTAACTCGGCTACCCCTCTGAATTATTTTTTGGTGAAAACTCTACTTTTTTTTTAAGGTAACTCTAGTTAGATCCCTATAGCTATTACAAATTTTAAAAAAAGAAAAGAAAGAAAGAAAAAACATGATATAGAGGGGGTATACAGGGTATAGCTATTAAAAATTTTAAAAAAGAAAAGAGAGAAAAACAAGGTATAGAGGTATGTCAAAACCTAAGGGCTGAGGTTTTTCAAAGCTACCACAGGGATCTGGGCCTAGTCTTCACACAGAAAAAGTGTTATTAACGCTAGTTAATTAGCATGGGGTAATATCCTAGTGAAGACAAGGCAGTCCGCAGTCTTCACATGTTAGTAGGTCAACTTAAAGTCTGCGGAGAAGTCTCATCTTTGGCTATGTCTTCATTGCCAGAAAAGGTATGCTTTTACAATGCGATAACCGACAGGCCATAGCTCTCTTGCTGTAAAATACAGCAGACAAAGCACTGTAGTTTTATTGCAATGTAGCTAAGGCCTGGTCTACACTAGGGGGCAGGATCGATCTAAGTTACACAACTTCAGCTATGTGAATAATGTAGCTGAAGTCGACGTACTTAGATCTACTTACTGTGGTGTCTTCACTGCGGTGAGTTGACTGCTGACGCTCCACCATCAACTCCACCTACGCTTCTTGCTCTGGTGGAATACCGGAGTTGACGGGAGAGCGCTCGGTGGTCGATTTATCGCATCTAAACTAGATGCGATAAATCGACCCCCACTGGATCGATCGCTACCTGTCAATCCAGCGCATACTGTAGATGTGCCCTAAGGAAGGTCAACTGCATATGAGGGGTATAGTTTTGACAGTGCAGCAAAAACTACCTGCATCTTGCCTCCACTAGATTTTTGCAGTGAGATAGCTATAACATGTTAGTTATCTTGCTGCAAAAATACATCTTTTTAGCAGTGAAGACACTACCTCTATTCTAACTCAACC
Organism: Mauremys mutica; assembly: GCF_020497125.1. Taxonomy (NCBI): domain Eukaryota; kingdom Metazoa; phylum Chordata; order Testudines; family Geoemydidae; genus Mauremys; species Mauremys mutica. The sequence continues at coordinate 206,864,108 of NC_059074.1, read as the reverse complement.
TCCTAATTTGTGTGCAAATTACAAACTGCCTGTCCTTGGTAGGATTTCACCTCAATTGACGCAAGTTAATAACACCTTTTTTTTGGCAGTGAAGACAAGGCCCTAGGTACTCAATTCCAAATAATGTTCTTTGGAATCGAGCAATCAACCCCCTGTAGGCAGCTTTGAAAATCTCAGCTGGGCTGTACACACCACCGCTGAGCTCCTGATTAGGGGTAAAATTTTCAAAAATGCCTAAGCGACTTATGAGCCTACGTTGTATTTTCAAAATTGACATAGGCACTTAGGAGTCCAAGTCTCACTGAAAGTCAATAGGACTTAAGTGCCTTAGGGACAGATTTTTAAAAGTATTTAGGTGCTAAAGAAGGAAATAGGCTTCTCCCAATGGGAGTTAGACACCTAAGAGCCTTTGAAAATCTGTATCTTTAGGTGCCGATATATTGGACAGAGGCGCTGTTGAAAATTTTACCCTAGATTTTAGAAACACTTTTATGCATGTGAGTGGCTTCTGTGCATAAGAAGCCCCACTCCTTTATATAACATTATTCACTTGCATGGCACTTAAAGACCAGAAGACGATGTCTATGCCCTTGAGAGAAGTGGGTCGAGTCCCTGTGAAGGAGGTGTTTCTCTGTCGAATTAATTAATGAAGCTAAAACAATTTGAACTAATCCCTGTAGCCAATTGTATTAGCACAGGGTCTTCCAAACTAGGCCTTGTTTCACCAGAACCCCCATCATTTACAGCAAGGTCTGAGAAAATAAATGGCAAGCACCATGTAGACCTCAATAAACCCTACAGGCTACCTGTTCCCAGTGCCTGTGGAGACATGGCCCAAGCAAAGGGAGCTGTAGAGCATGGAGGGGCTGGGAGAATCATATACAGAGCTCTTGACCTCCAGAGGAGGGAATTCTTAAGTGGTTTTGTTTTCTGGGGGGTGGAATTTAGTGGGGAGGACTGTCTTTCAGTCCGACTGACCTTTCTCTACCAGATTGGGCCCTCTGATTGTGTCTGATGCCCAGTGGTCTCAGATTCCCTGTCAGTCTGTTAATATACGGTTCGACAGCCTGGACAGCTCCCAGCCCACTCATGCTGCAAAGCTTCTCGTTGCAAGACACAGCTCCGAACTTCTCTTCTAAATTTCAATTCACCCCTGTGCCAGAGCCATTCATCACCTACATCAGCTGTCAGTCATCCTGACAGGAGGCAGCCAAAGGACTTCCCATTAAAGCCCTAACGATGCAGATTAGATTTGTTATGAGTACAAAAAACATGAAAAAGGTGGTGGGGGTGGGAAAAACCCCATGTAGTCACTGCTTTTACCTTCCTAAGTAGCTAACAGAGATCTAAGAGACAGAAATTCAGGTGGCGATATATACATTTCCTTAGCTTCAAATTACACAGCAATAAATCAAAAATATGTTAGTTATTAAAAGAAATTTGATCTAAGGGGGAAAAAATCCACTTGTATCTCAAAATCAGTAAATAAGAGAAAAAGGATGAGAGGAAGGATGGTTAGGTTGCTAATTTGGGATACCAGGGGTCAATTCCTTGCCCTGCCACAGGCCTCTTGTGTGACCTTGGGCAAGTCACTTACTCTCTCTGTCCCTCAGTTCTCCATAAGGAAGATGTGAATAATATCATTTCTCTTCCTCACAGGGGTGTTTTTAAGGATAAATCCATTGAACTGGTTAAGTGATTAGATTCCATGGGAATGGGGTCCATATAAGTAGCACAGACAGAAAGGGAGGACTTGTGGCTAAGGTACTGGCCTGGAAGTGGGGAGACTCAAGTGCAATTTATGGTTCAGGCACCCTCCTCAGACTACATCTCCCATGATGCACAACGGTATCACACCTCTTGGTGAGGGGAGGCAGGGGCATCATACCAGTTGCATGGCCAAGGTGCATCATGGGAGATGAAGTCCAGGTGGGGAGCCCAGCCCATAGGGAACAGGAGCATGAGGTACCTAAACTACAACTCCCATTGGGCACCATGGCAGCATTTTAGAATCAAAATATGTTGATTCGTGGCTGAAACAGTTTGGTTTCTGGTATTCAGTTTAAAATAAAATAAAATAAAACAAAAAACAAACAAACAAAAAAGAAAACCCCAACCCACTTTCCATGGAAAGCTGACTGTTTTTGTGGAAAAAAAAATTAGTCAAAACCCCAATTTTCTGTCAAATAAAACAAAACACAACACAGATAGATGGCAAATTTTCAACCAGACCTATACCGAAGTCAGAATTTAACACTTAGTAAACATATAAAATACAATACACTAATTGTGATCAAATACATTTTAATTCCCTTAAAAATGTGCATCAAGATGGGGAATTGGGGTTATATAAAAGAGTTTCTCTAGGGTGCCCCCTTCTACCCCTCCTCAGGTGGCTGGGGTCCTTTGTTACATCCAGCTACGAACTCTGGGTCCATCCAGTCAGGTACCTGCCTCTTAGTCTTCGTGGTCAGTCCCGCCACCTGCAGGCCTCCCCAAAGTTGTTTACCAATGGAGAAAAAAACGGTAAATGTTCTGACACACCCCCAAGAATAAGCCCCTTCCGGGCAAAAGTTATTCACTTGCATGACACTGAAAGGCCAGAAAACAATGTCTATGCCCTGGGGGATTGGGTCGAGTCCCTGTGAGGGAGGTGTTACGCTATCGAATTCATTAATTGGGGAAGGTAAAACTGTTTGAACTAATCCCTGTAGCCAATCGCACTGGCACAGCCTGCTTCAAATTGGGCCTTCTTCCACCAGAACCCCTATAATTTACAGCAAGTTTGGAGAATATAAATTCCATCAAGAGTGCATATGTGGCATAGGGTTGCCGATTTTGGTTGGACGTATCCCTGGAGGTTTTATTACATGATAGATAATCTGTAATTCCTGGAGCCTCCATTGGCAACCCTAAGTCATGGCAGTTTCTCTTGGGGCCACCCTGGTAGAGTAGCCCAGGCAGCCCCTTCCAGTCTGGCTTACTTCACAAGATGCTGGTTGGCTTCAGAGTTTGCTGGAGTCTTCATAAGCCTGGAGAGTCGGTGTGTGTGTGTGTGCGCGCACGCGCACATGTGGGAGGAGGGGGAGTTTCTCGCCTTGGTTGGGGAGTTACTTTAGCTCTGCCCTGCACCAGACATCTCCCTTTTAGATCACAGAGCCTTCCTTTTAAAGCCCTCCTTCCTATCATGCATGACTGGCTATGTCAGCCACAGACTCTCCCTAGCCCCCTGTCCAGGTGGGGTTTAAGCACCTCTCACAGGTTTGTTAGGAACAGGAGAACATGATGGCATGCATTCCAAAACCACTGCAAATCTGGAGATGTAAAATGTACTAACAAACAGAAGTCAACCTTTGGAAAGGCTCCGCATTCCCCAAACACAGCTTCCGTACATTCGTTATAGCATATGGTACTCTGAAACAACAAGCCTCAACACTCAACTTTATCCCAGCAGATCTCTGGGCAGCGTAGGCGGTCTCCCTCAAAGAAGCACAGTCAGAGTGTGGGCATAATATACAGTTGGCAAACAATAATACCAGATCAGAACAGTAGTCTTTCACACGCACTGTGCCCAAGGGCAGAGGAAGACAGGACCACAGAACCTTTGCAGACTGGAGAAAGGTGCTTGAAATAGAGATAAATGAGAGTATAGTTTGGGGCAGAAAGTCAGGTGGATCCCTGGAAACAAAGAGAGAGGCAAATTGGCAGCAGATAAGGTAAACAGACAGCTAGGTGCCTGGAAGGCAAAAAAGCAAAGACCAAAGATGATCAGTGAACACATTTCTACTGATGGAGTTGATTAGATAGATTAGATGAAATTCTCCATTTCACTCTCTCTATCTGTTTTAATAATGGCCCCCCAACACCGTGGTATGTCAGAAACTGATTCAGCAACCCAAAATTTGGCTGCTTATTTCCATTATATGAACCATTTCTGCCTGTATTCTGCAAATTGGTTGGTGGAATCTTGCAAAATCATCTTTGTGTACGATTTCTGGGATTGCCTTTTTCTAATTGAATTGGAAATCCTGCAAAAACAGTCTCACAGCCTATTTGCTTCTTCTGTTTCCAAGCATATTTGGAAGTAGAAAACAGAGGTGAGTGAAGATGAAACATCACAGGAGTAAGAAGTTATGCAAAGTTTTCTTTCTATCTGTCTTCGAGTTTTATACTATTGCCCATCACCACAGTATTTGAACACCTTCTGTGTAAAATCAACAACAGTGGTAAAGTTCCTGGTGGATTTCATGGTGTTTCTGGCAGGTATCTCTTTTTTTCAGGGTAAAAACTCAGCTTGGGGTAGGAGTTTCTTGTGGTTTTTATTTTTCATTTTTTTTATTTGTAGTCTGGGTTTTTTTAGGTTGATTCAAAAGTTTTTATTTATTTATTTATTGAGAGGTTAGTTGGTTGAGGATTATTGGGTAGGAGATGTGTTGTCTCATTTTCATGGTCTTTTCAAAGAGGAAGGTTTTACAACATTTCCTAAAGGTGGTTAGTCTCTGGACTGGCCTGATCTCCTCTGGAAGACTGTTCCATCGCTGGATCCCCTTGACCAAGAATGCTTTGTCCTCAACTTTATAATTTGAATTGTCCCAAAGGGGCGCAACTGTCAGTCTGGTTCGCAGACTGAAATTAACCCTTGATGTAGCTGGGACTTTGTCAATTAATTAATTGTTTTGAGGATTAGGACCAAAGACTTCAACTAGTATTGGAAGTAGCTTGGGAGCCAACAAAGAGGCTTGAGGCGCTCCCCTAAGCCATGGAGAAGACTATTTCAAATTTAGAAGCAGTGAAGGTTTGGTCCAGCTGTTATGTTTCCCCAAACAATTTGCCCTAATTCCACCTAGGCAGAGGTTGGGTGTGACTTTGCAATATTAGCATTGTTTTCCCACCACAAGATTTAAGGTAATGTATTACAGACCCAAGAATCTTTCTCAATAACGTGTGGAAGGGAGAAAAATGACATTGACAACTACGGAGACATTCTTATGGAGAATGCATTGCATCACCCTGTTATGGTAAAAAAAAACAAACCCACCAAACCAAAACAGTGATGTTCAGGGATCTGCCTGTCTTATCCAGCAGTCACTCACTACTTAAGGTGCTTGCTAGAGATCTGGTTTATCCTGTATCTGGTTGAAACTGGCTGCATACATATTAGAGGTGTAAAATTTCTGGAAATTTTGAAGGATTGGAAAAAAGCCGCAGTTGTTACTTGCTATCAAAACTAAACTTAATTGACTTCTTTAAGACTGAGAAATTTAATAGGCATTATTTAGTTAGCATATAGAAAGTACTGCTGGTTTATTTATGTAATAAATAAGTATAAATTTACTTTTGAATGACAAATATACTTAGTATTAAAGATGGAGCTGCACACTCAAGTATGTAAAGGTATGTTTTTGACATAGGAATAGGAAAAACCCCTAAAATATTGAAAATAGAAAGCATTAATATTGCTGACTTGCAAACCAAAAGGAAGGTTTATATCTGTAGGGCTCAGAAATAGTATGTAAATAGAGACAGGATGTTATAATGTATTAATATAGATACAGAAGAAACTCACGTTTCTGGAGAAAAAGCTTGGAAAATGAACATCCCTATACTTATTCATTATAATGTAGTGAACACAGCACAATATTAAGGACGAACAATAAATCTGGGTATATATCCAAACTCTAAAGTAAACACCAAAGTCATTAATAATGCAGTATCATCATATATGGAGTGTCATAATTGTAGGCAAAAATAACCATCCTATAAGCCAGGGATCAGCAATCTTTGGCACGTGGCTCGCCAGGGTAAGCACCCTGGCGGGCTGGGCCGGTTTGTTTACCTGCTGTGTTCGCAGGTTCGGCCGATCGCGGCTCCCACTGGCCGCGATTCACTGCTCCAGGCCAATGGGGGCTGTGGGAAGCTGCGGTCAGCACATCCCTCGGCCCACGCCACTTCCCGCAGCCCCCATTGGCCTGGAGCAGTGAACCACGGCCAGTGGGAGCCACGATTGGCTGAACCTGCGGACACGGCAGGTAAACAAACTGGCCCGGCCCGCCAGGGTGCTTACCCTGGTGAGCTGTGTGCCAAAGGTTGCCGACTTCTGCTATAAGCAAACAAATACAATGTAACAAACAGATTAGTTATTACTATAATCTTGCAAATGCTAGCATGGCTCTAGTTTTTCCTTGTGATATCACTCATGAGAATCTGTGTCTGAAAGATCCACAACTTCGGATTATGAACCTTCAGTATGATCTTCGTGTACTTCATTAAACTGAAGAATTGCACAAATTCAAAAAGAAGTTTCTCAACACTTTCACCTGTTCAGCCTGTTTCCTAATTTTGTGTGTTCATTTCCAAACATATTCAGTCCCAGAGGACCAGTCCCTTACCCTAGGTCAATTGCACCCCAGATCTGTCACCAAAGACAACGCTTGTAGCCAATCCCGTAATAAACTAACTAAGAAATGAAATAAGAAATATATTTACAAGATTAACACAGGTAGCTTACACATACAAATGAGTTACAGTCTTAGTTTCCAAAAGATAATAGAAACTTCTATAATAAGCAAACTCCTTTAGGGCTAACCCAGGCAAAACAGCTGGGGATCCTTTGCTTGTGCTTAGGCCTGGTCTACACTACAGAGTTAGGTCGATGTAAAGCAGCTTACATAGACCTAACTCTGTAAGTGTCCACACTAAAATGTGCTAATTCACCCACTACATCAACTTAATAACTCCACCTCCGGGAGAGGTGTGGTAAGTTGATGTAGTGAGGTTGATGCAGTGTCAGCGTAAACACTGCGTAGCTTACATCGACTGATGCTGTCTTTTAGAAACCGTCCCACAATGCCACACACTGGCTGTTAAATTGGTGCAAGTGCTCCTGGCAAAAATGGCACAAACCTTTGAAAAGTTGTCAACCATTCACTTTTTGTTAAACCTTCCAGAGTGCCTCTGTCTTAGCATTGCAAACTTCCACCATTGTACTTTGAACCTTGCGATTTTGGGTTTTTTCCTAACATCCCAGCTCCTGGATCCAGGAGATGACATGGAAAAAAAAGTTTCTAGCCTTCATGGTTGTGGAGAAGTGTGAGAAAACATAACCCCTAGAGGCTCAAAAACCAGAAGACAAATAAAAAGAACCCCACATTTATTATTTTTTTTAAAAACTCATGATTTTGGGGGGTCCTGACTCATGATTTTTGCATGCCTGGGGCTGGCAATCCTGCAGTCTAATCATTTGTATTACACTGTGATAAGCCCTTTTATGTTTCTCATCAAATTAATATGATAATTACAATTACATAGTGACGTCTTTTCCAAAGACTTCACGAGAACTCCACAATCTATGGGCGAAATCCTCAACCGGGATAAATCAGCATAGCTCCATTGCCATCATGGAGCACTGACCAGCTGAGCATCTGACCTTCCTCCAATCTACCCCCATCCCACCTGCAGAACCCTGAGCAAACACAGCCACCCGGAAACCCATTCTCTTGTCCCCACCAGTTACAGCACATACAGGAGCGGAGGCTGAAAGATCCTTTTAGGAGATAGCAAGCTGCTGATAAGGGGTTATTGGCAGTTGTTGCATTTCAAGTTAACAGCTCATTAAAGAAATCACAAATGTGCAGCTGATGTTTTGTCTACAAGCAGCTGAAGACTCCTTGAAAAGCAGGAACCAAAGGGGCCCCATAAGAAAAAAAAAAAAAGAGAGAAAAGGAGGAAACTTTAATTGAAACTACATTTCAAAAACCTCCCTGGTTCGGCTTCAGTCTACGGGCTGGTTGCTGACGTCTTGGACGGCCTCCAAGAAATATCGTAAGAAAACATTTCCCATCCCTGCGGGCTCCAGCATGGAGTTATGACCATGCCCGCAGAGGAAGGGACGGTGCATAGCTACCCTGCCCCAGGAGCAAGCCAGACACTGATCTGGGAGGCCAGAGTCACAACTCATTCCTTGCTACCCCTTTGCTCCGACAAGAAGCAACCTGCTTCACAGTCCTATACCTGGCACAAATTACTTACCTCTCTGTGCTGGCTGGTATGTTGGTGTGGGCAGAGCCACATCTGTGCCCACTCCTCGCCCACCTGTGCAGTTTGCACTCTCCCCTGGAAACAGACTGGCAATGCAGGTGGCCTATGTAGAGGAGTAAAGCAGGCTGCCTATTCCCGTTAGTCCCCAGCACGGGTACACATGGCAGCTCAGAACTGAACCCTATCTTGTGAAAATTGTTCTTATCCATAGGGTGACAGCCCCACCCCCGGGGTGCCTCCATTACCCTTCAGGGAGTCCTGGAGCTTCTCCATCTGAACAGTCTCACAGGCGATAATAAATAGCTCAGGACGGGTTCTACTTATTTTCAAAGCCAAACTGTCAAGACACCTGCAATTTTCCATGTGATCACGCAGACGGAAAACACAGCCGTTGCCCTGAAAATGTTAGTCAAGGGGCTACTACAAAACAGACCGGTAGCCCCTGACTTTTGCATGGTGGAAAAAAAGGGGAGTTTGTCTCCCGGATTTCTGCGTAGCCCCCTTTGACAGGTATGGAATGCAGGATTTCCATATAGTAACTCTCTGTTCGCCACTTGTCTAAATAGTAATAAATCATCAGTAAATTCCTGGTTCTGTTTGGGAGGTTTGGACTTCAAAGCCACCGAGTCACAAACAGGAACCTTTCATTAACTGGGGAAAAAGTTTCACTGTATTTCAAATTGTGTATTTTGGTTACTTAGTTGAAGCATATATCGCTAACCAACATAACACAACGCACTCTTTGGAATCACATGCCATATATTATACAATTATCAGGCACTGAAATTGTTTGCTTATATGACTACCCAGTTTTCATCTATACCAAATGTTCGAACTTGCTTACCCAAAGATGAGACAAGTTGGGGGTTTCTTTGTTTGTGTGTGTGTGTAGTTTTTTTTTTAAGCTTTAAAAATTTCCTACAGATATTTGAAGACAGCGGAGGGGGGGAAAAATTCAACAACATTTTGATCTGTTTGTTCACCTTGTTTTTGCTCACCAAATAATTTGAAGCATGTTGTTTTAAAGGAGCTGAGAAAGCAACAGCCTGGAATGAACTCAGATTTCTTGCAGGGGCTTTGATGAAGGATAATGTTCTTCTTGGCCCCCTGAAAAATCAGAATTTTGTGTTTACTGCCACTATGATTCCTTTCATTCAATGAATTTTAAAGCCACTAAGCTGCCGTTCGTTGCATTTCACAGCCTTGCTTTTTTAATGGTCAGTTCTTCTGCTTGTGTTTGAATGTGAGGGTCTTTAACCCAGAAAAGGAAACATTTGAGCTTTATAACAAGGCTATTAAACGTCAAAGTGCTCTGCTCTGTCTTCAGCTGGGATTGCCATTTCCTTCAAGCTTGACCTGTGCATCAGATGTTTGACTTTTCCAGGAATCGAGGTGAAGAAGGATAAACATGCACATGTACATGCACGTGCGCACCCACAAAAGTAGCAACTGAAATAGTCGAGACCTAGAGACAGATCATTCTAGCTGCCAACCCACTGATGGGGGTTTGGAAAACTCATCAGTGGGAAAGTTGCCAGAGCTCAGATTTAAGCCTGGGTGGTCACCAACAGAAAAGAAAAGAAAAGGTCTACAAACAAATGATTTTACATGATGTGATTGGTATCTGTTTTACTACATGGCCAAAGCAGCATAACCGTCACTCGCCTGCTGAAAGAGAAAATTATGGTGATGTAATGAGTCACTGGTTCATGCAAGCCACATAAAATACAAATGAACACACATTTTCATTCTGTTAAGGTTTATGTTGGCTTGACTTTGGGATGCTTGCTGGTTTTGGAAATAAAAGGTTTCACACTACATTGTGTGTTATGTTTTATTTAAAAAAAACAAAAAAACAAAACCCAACTCTGTGGTTCCATTAAAAATGGCTTATTTGGGATTTTTGAACTATTCAAATGATCGGATTTTAGGCCCTGATTCAGCATTCCCTCCTTAGCATGCTGAATGGGGATGGACTTAAGCATGTGTTTAAACGAGGCCATGTAGGGTTGTGTTTTGCCACCGTTTCTCACACTGGTGAGTCAGAGTAGTCCAACAGATTATTCAGCCATGCTTACTCAATCCACAAGCACTCTTCTAAGGTGCTTATATTGTCCCCATTAGTGCAGCATCTGAGCACCTCACAGTCTTTAGTGTATTTATCCTTACGCACCCCTGTGAGGCAGGGCAGGGCTATTGTTCCCATTTTACAGATGGGGAACTGAGGCACTAAGAGACTAAGTGACTTGCCCACCGTCACACAGGAAACCTATGAGAAAGGAATTGAATCCAGGTCTCTCACGTCTTACACTAAACCACATGGGTAATTGTAGGCCATGCCTGTTAGAGCTGATCTGTTACATGCATAGCAAATTCAGATTAACACCAGATTAGGTAATTGTTGATTTGGTTGAAAATTTGACAGTTTGGAGAAAGGGGAAAAGCTATCACTCCTCCAGCTATATAGTGAGCTTGCTATCAAAGCCTGGTATTTTCAAAGGAATCGAAGGAAGGTGGGTGACCAGTTCCTTCATTCAGTGAAATCCCTTAAATTCATTTGAAAAATCGCAGCCTGAAAACATAGGACCTAATTCAGCTCCTTTATGCCGGCGTGCTGCCTCAATCCAGCAACGGCCCAATTCTTTGGCATGCGAGTACTCCCAATGAAGGCCACGAGACTGCTGACATGCTTACATCATGTACGCATGTGCCGAAGTGTTGTAGGATCAAAGCCTAATGCTGGAGCCTGGATTTATCTGATGCCGTTTAGCTACAGATGAACGGTGGTGAAATGAAATGCAAAGGAAAGAAAGAAAAAAGCCAACCAGAGGGGAAATGAACCCCTGTTAAATTTCACATAACTGGGTCTGAACTGAAATTCAGTTGCCCCTTGCGCCCTTCGGATACACAGCTACGGAGACATGAATTTTTATCTCCGTTTTACATACACTTAAAATAAGCACTTAGACAGGAAATAACCCAGAATGATCACTGTGCTCATGACTCGAGTATGTAAAGGTTGGTAATAAAGTTAAAGGTAATAATTGGAGATATACCAATCTCCGAGAACTGGAAGGGACCTCGAAAGGTCATTGAGTCCAGCCCCCTGCCTTCACTAGCAGGACCAATTTTTGCCCCAGAATCCTAAGTGGCCTCCTCAAGGATTGAACTCACAACCCTAGGTTTAGCAGGCCAATGCTCAAACCACAGAGCTGTTTGGACAGAGCTTAGCATGGTAGTGGACATATTTTGCCTTGGGGTTGAAAAGTAGGAAGATGACACTGAATGCAGTACCCAAAGCTGCAGGGTCTGAACGTATTTGCTCACTAGAGGTCACTTTTTCAGCACTGGGGCCAAGTGCATTCATCTCAAAATTCGTACAGTCTATATTTCATTTTAGGATTGAAAAAAAGAGAGACAGATCATTAACCCTTCCATCCCCGTGTCCTTAGCATTTCTTCCTCCAGCCTGTTTGTCATCTGGGTGTCACAGCTAACTTCCTCCTTCCTGAACAGTGCTTGAAGAAACACAGCCCTGGTCTACACTGGGGGGGGAGCGGGGATCGATCAGTTACACAAATTCAGCTATGTGACCACCGTAGCTGACGTCAACGTACTTGGATCGACTTACTGTGGCGTCTTCACCATGGTGAGTCGACAGCTGCTGCTCCCCCGTCGACTCTGCCTGCGCCTCTGGTTTCCGGAGTGCCAGGCTAGCAGGCGAACCACCAGGCAAGCCTTCCTTATTCAGCTTCCTGTACCTGTCAGTTGCTTAGACACTTTGTTTATTCTGGAATTTTGAAACTGTTTTGTTGCCATATTCTCCTCCATTCTACACCTGCAGTTAAACCAAGCTCCGCACCACTTCAGCTCCACCCAGTCGACTGGAAGGCCCTTGGGGCAGGGACACTTTCTTGTTCTGTGTCTGTGCTGCACCTAGCACAATGGGGCCATGACTGGAGCCCTTAGAAGCTACCTTACCCCGCCAAATGGTGATCAGCTCCCCTGCCCCTGCCGGAGCCGCTCTGAGCCTGCCTGAGGCTTGCAGTCTGTGGGGGCAACGCCACCCCCTGTCCCCCAAACTACGCCCATGTTAAAAGGGGGGGGGCATGGCCCTCTGACCCTTCTCCCCTGGTTCTGGCACCGGAGCCCCTCACACTTTTACAAAGGTCCCAGCGCCCTTGGGCCCTTTAATAATTGATTGTGTTTAGTATTTCCATAGCATCAAGCTGATGCTTTTTATACCACAGAATCAATCTATACTTGGAGTTTTCAACATGTAACTCCAGCTGTACAAAACTCAGCTGTTTTGGTTTGCAGGGCCTCATGCAAACCTTCTGCTCAATTCCACTGTTAAACCCTGAGCTCTGCTTGAGCCATCTGGGGACTGAACAAACCCCAAAACCTCAAAGTGAAATTGATCCAAAACTGCAACGTTTCTTGGCTCCACCCAAAACCATAAGTAGGGACCCTCTGCCCCAGGGGTCCTCTCTCTCCTTTTACGGGCCCTGACTTTTTGCAGGTTTCTCATTTCCCTAACAGGGTGCTGCATGCTGGGACTGATGCAGCCCCAGAATGAAGTACTAGTAAAGAGAGATTCTGCAAACAGGGATTTGTAAATATCCCCCAGATAATAATAATAATAATAATTAATACCTAGTGCTTTTCATCAGTTTATCTCAAACTGCTTTACAAAGGAGGTCAGCATCAATTATTGCCATTTTACCAGTGGGGAAACTGAGGCACGGAGCGGTGAAGTGACTTGCCCAACATCAACTAGCAAGTCAGTATAGAAACCGGCCCAGTGCTCTATCCTCTAGGATGTACCACCCTTCCCAAAGAGAGACAGGTGGTGGCCAATAGGGTGGCAGTGAGGGGAATGGTCCTTTGAATATGGTGAAGGAAGCAGGCTTGGTGGCCATTTCTGAAAGGCCTTGGTGCTGGGAGTGGAATTGCAGACCCTGCCATTCCAAGAAGCAGGATTCAGGTCTCAAAAAAGCATGAGAATGGCTTAAAAATCCTGAGATTAAAAAAAATAATAAATATTCTGTTTTCATTTGCCTTCTGGTTTTTGAGCCTTTGGGATCATGTTTCAAGCTTTGCTTGGCTACCATGATGGCTAGCTACATTTTTTTAAAGTGTGGCGGGGTGGGGGGAGAGGAAGTTGAGATTCTATTCACATGACTCCAGGAGCTGGGGCTTTAAGAACATCACCAACTATCGCAAGAGTTGGCAGCACTATGAGAAGGGCCAGCCACCCACCTCCCAGAGGTATTAGAGGAGGAGAGAGGATGTCTGGAGACAGAAAATACAAAGGCAAGCTTGAGGCCTGCTATGGCTAGAAAACATCAGGGTGGGAGGGAAGCTGGGTCCTGTTTCAAATGTTCCCTGTATTTTTGTTTCATTACTAAACGCTTGCACGGCTTAGTCTGGTGAGAAAATGTCATACGTCCAGGGCATGCGTGTGCCTCTTCACTGTGTCCAACATTCAGCAATTGAACCGTCATTTCGGCCAAGAAACTATGGCATAGTTTCGTGGAGTATGACTCACAGCGTCTATCCCATCCCACTTATTTAAGCACCCTCTAATCATGAGAAAAATCAATGCTGTCTTTTTCAAAGAAAGCTGCACTTCATAACAGCAGCAGAACTAACCACAAGCCTAACCAGTTCCTGATGCAACCCTCTTTGAAAGGCAGCATTCCTGCAGCAGCTCCCATCTGCCATGAGACGGCAGCAGCAGGCAAGTGGTCTGGAAGCTGCGCCTGACAGCTCCTAGATCTCTGGGCCGTCCTTGAGCCTGAACCGTTCCCACGGGGCGATTTACATCTGGCCCTCATCTTTTCACCCACCAAAGCGAATAGTAACCTGAGATTCCAGGGCTCTGCGTGCTGGGTTTTCTACCAGGATGCTTCATTAAGCATTACGAGGAGGTTTCAGAGTGTACATGTGACTAAGGACTTAGATTTCCAGGGAAAATGATGACACAGATGAGATGAATGCAAATCGAGGCTTGCACCAGTTGTGCCAGGCCTTCCCAAATCACAGAAAGAGAGAGCGCGTGTGTGACCGACTGCAGCTCCGAGGGGAAAGGGCTGGAGAAAAACGGCTGCGCTGAGAAATGAATTCCATTTCCCTCCTCTTATTTTTAATAGCAAACAGAAGGAAATAAGTGATTAGGGATGGGAAACCAACTAAAAAAAAAAAGAGGTAGTCTAAAGCTTGGCCTATTGGAGGGGCACAAATCTAGCGACCCAGTGGTTTAGGTCCCCCGGCCTCTCCCCCTTTCACAAGCCTCAGGATTCTTTAGAGAGGGCCAAAATCCAAAGCTTTTTGAAGTCAGCGAAGACTGGGATTGACTTCCATGAGCTTTGGAGCTCACTGAGCTTATTGCATCAGGGACGGGACTGGAGGAAAGAGGGTCAGGTTTCAGGGACGGGCATCGTAGCAGGTGCTTAGGACCATAGGCACCGACTTTCCCCGGTGCCGGTGGGTGCTCCTGCCACTCCGCCCCGACTCCACCCTTTTCCCGCCCCTGCCACGTCCCCGTTCCAACCCCTTCCCCAAAATCCCCATCCAACTCCGCCCCTTCCCTGCCTCTATTGGACCCCTTCCCCAAATCCCTGCCCTGGCCCTGCCTCTCCCCCGAGCATGCCGCGTTCCCCCTCCTCCCCCCTCCCTCTCAGCGCTGGCCACGCGAATCAGCTGTTTCGCGGCGCAAGCGCTGGGAGCCAGGGGGGAAAAGCAGGCATGCGGGTGCCCGGGGAAGGAGGCAGAGCGGAGGCGGAGGCGAGCTGGGGCAAGGAGGCAGAGCGGAGGCGGGGAGCTGCCGGTGGATGCTAAACACCCACCCAATTTTTCCCTGTGGGTGCTCCAGCCCCAGAGCACCCACGGAGTCAGCGCCTGTGCTTAGGACCGCAAGCTGGGATACAGGCTGCTTGTTCCCAAATTCGGGAGCCTCAGTTTATAACATTGGCCACTAAATGTGCTTAATAAAGATCTCTTTCCTACAACTCTCCTGCTTGCTGTGTGTCCTGTTACTATGGAAACTGAATTGCAATGTCCCCTGGATTGCCAGAGGGAGATGGTAGGCCCCGGGCGGGCGCGGGGGGGTAGTCAGGTTCCAGGGGACGGGGCTAGCAGATCTGGGAAAGGGAGTGGAGTCTATGGAGAGAGAAAGTATAATATTTGAGCGGGGGGACAGGGCAGATCTTTAGCAGGTGTTAACTGGCATTCTGCCCTGACAGTGACACTGATTTACAGCTGCTCAGGGTCTGCCTCTGCTAACTCAGTGGACTGGATTCTCCAGTCTACACTTGCTCAGATAAAGTGGAGGATGGGCACCCTGGAGACAGCAGCCTGATCCCACGCTGTCTGCTCTTTGGGTACCTTAGAGCCGCTGAGGGATATCCCTAATTCACACTAGCCGAAAGTCCCTCCTTGACTTTATGCTACTGGAGGACAGGGTGTATTGTAGCTCTTCTTGAATCCTGCCTGCCCCATCATGCCCATAACTTCGCACTCCGTCTTTATGCCAGGATCAGGTTCTGCTAGCTTTCCACCAGCAACAAACTCCCCTGTGCATCAAGAATTCCCCACTTGTCATCTGAGCAGTGCAGAGTAGACTTACTGCACCAGAGAATGCAACCTAGTACATGTATCTCCCTTACTCTGAGCCGCAGCTTCAGATACTAGTGAAATAACATGGCAATGCTTGTGTGGAGGGAATTGTCCTGGTCCCTGAGTCTGATTCTGCTCCTAGTGACATTAGTGGCAATGCTCTGATTTAATTCGTCATGTGCAGGAAGGGGCCCAGTGCTGGAACTTTATTTCCCAGTTCTGCAACTCCCTGAGTGCCAAAACAGCATAAATAATCACTGTGAAACTAAAAAACAAAAAACCAAAACACCAAGGAAAATGAAATAAAGAAGAATGTTCCCTCTGTGTTCCCCTAGTAAGATAATTGCTTGGCCATGAGACATATTAATAAATAAAATAATAATAATAATTAATAATAATATAATGAAAAAAAGCCACTGAGGAACTCTGGCCATACTATATTAGTGGTTAGCTTTCTTCACTGAGAGAGTAGAATGCTCTTTATGTTATACTGTGTTCCCAAGAATTACTTTTTTTACTTATGACCAAACTCAGAAGTCCCCATAGCATTCCCTGAGTTCCCATGAAGTATTAGTTGAGATAATCATTAGGACATTCATGCTAGCATAAACCCTTATTAAATGCCCACAGAAATTTGGGTTATGTCAATGGCAGTTGAGATTGAGACGGGGGACACATTGGCCTTTCTGTTCTCTTATGGAAACCAAACATGTTGGACAACGTATTTTTATAATCATATATCAATAAAATGTTGTTCAGACTTAGTACAAGAATAGAACAATATGCAGGTTTAGTACGGCCTGGGGGAGGGGGGGACTGTCTCATTCTCTGCACATCTCTTGGATGTGTGTACTGATTAGAGCTGGCTGAAAAAAATCAAAATTTACATGCTCTAGGAATTTCCAATATTTAAAAGTTTGTTTTCATCCCAAATCTGGACAAAAAGTTGAAATATTGAGATTTTTCACAGAACAGGAAGTTGCAAAAAACCCTGTTTTGACATTTTAGATTGTAAAAAAAGGTTTTGACATTCCCAAGACAAAGTGTTACATTTTTGTTTGTTGAACTGAATCAAAACATTTTGTTTTGTCTTGGATTGACCTTAAATCGGTGTACCCCTGAGTTATCCTGGTGTCTCATGGCCTCATTCTCCTCTATGGGCTGGGCTCCCACACCAGACCACATCTCCCATTATACATGGTGTCTATGTGACTCCCATGATGAACCACATCAATTCAACCAGAGGGAGACTGGTGCATTATGGAAGATGTAGTCCAGCTGGGAAACTAACCCCATAATGGAGAATGGGGCCATAAGGCCCTTTGAACTACAGCCAGACAAACACAGATTAATGTCAAACTAATTTGAAATCAAACATTTTGATTCAGTTCAGTGAGTCAAAATGTTTCAATTTGGGTCACTCGACCTGAAATTAAATATTTTGTTTTGATTTGTCAAATCGAAAAATCAAAATTTTCCCATGGAAAATTTCAATAGTGCAGAAACTTCATTTTCTGCCAAACAGATGGAAAATTCCCAACTAACTGTAGTACTGAGCATGATCCAGCACCCAAGAAGTCAATGGAAAGACTCTAATTGACTTCAAGGTACATTGGGGCAGATCCATTGAGAATGACAGAAGCCACATGCCTACAACTAAATGCTAAGGGCAGATTTTCTTCTGGTGAAGATGTTTGTTAAATGAAACAAGGAGGCTTGAGATGTGAATCTGAATAACTTCTGTGTAATCCCTACCGACAATCTGTGACAAGCGTATCCCACTGGGCTCAGTCCCGATTCACGCCCAGGCCTGGATTTTCAAAATATAGCGACCAGGTCTTCAGCTGGTGTCAATCAGAATAACTCCATTGACTTCAGTAGAACTACACTGGTTTATACCCGCTGAAGATCTGGCTCCAAGTATCTAAATTTAGGCTCCCAAATCCATCTTTAGTTTCTGAGTCAATGCTCTGATTTTCCCAAGTGCTGAGCACCCTGCAGCCTCCACTGAAAATCTTGGCCTCAAACTTTTTGGGTGTTTTGTTGAACCTTATCCAAACTTTCCAGACTTCTCAGGTCTGCTGAACAGGGCTAGAAATCATGTCGGAACAAGCTTTCTTGTAGAATCTCTGAGGCTTCCTGCATTCAGCTGGGTGGAAATACTATCAGGACAGCTTTCTTTGCAGTATTCTGGCACTTTTACTTCTGGTCCTGGCTAGAGCCCAGAAATGTGGAAGAGAATAAATATGTAAATTAAAAAGAAAGAAAAAGGAAGCTAAAGTCAACCAAAATCCCCTGAATACACTTGAGTTTTGGTTTCAGTTTTGGACTAATTTTCACATCAGTCCTAAATTTTATTTGAACCAGACTGCCATTCCGAAATGGTAACCTAACTAAGCACAGTCTGATTGAGACACATGGGCCAGATACAGGTGTATATAGGTGTAACACTGTTGACTTCAGAAGAGCTATGCAGATTTACATCATCTGAAGATCTGGTCCAACAATTGTGTAACCCATTGGTCAAAGTGTCACTTTCCGTGCCCAGACCACAGATGCGAATAGAGCTGAGTGAATAATTGATTTTTCGTTTCGGTGGCCAACTGAAAAACCCAGTAAAATTTAATTTCAGGCTGACCCGAACTGGAATTTTTTCAGTTTTTCTCACCAATACAAAAAGACTAAACATTTTTTGTTTTGGGGTCAAATGAAACATTTAATTTGACCCAAAAGTAAGGTTTTTGTGTGCGTTTTTGTTTAATTTTTTTAACCTTTTTTTGTTTGTTTTTTTAAACAACTCTAGTTAAATTTCTAAATGAAACATCTGACTTTTAAAAAAATGTTAAGCCAAAATTATTCACTAAACTTAACCTACATTCACAAAGGTTTCAGTCAACCCAAAACTGCATTATTCAGTAAATAAATATTCAGCAAATAGCTGAAAAATTTCACCCAATTCTAGTTGTGAATCTGTCACAGCTTTTTTAGTTTGCTGCAGAGGCTGCTGCTTTTAGTTCTGGTGGTCGCTGGTTCAATCCAAGAAGGCAGCCATCACAACTGCTGCAGGTATTTGTTATATTATAAAGCAAGCCTGTGATTTTTCAGCCTATCACTGCATTTTTTGGCTATTGAATTAAAAAACAGTAATGAGTAGCTAGTATTGGTACAACTCTTTGAGGGTTCATTGAGGTAATACGGGACCCTGCCTGGCCAGTGGTGTGGGCCCAGGCTACTGCAAGGTTTGCTGACAGTATGTGCATCTGTGTTGGGAGGAGAAGAGGGTCTCAGGAACACATGCTGTGAATGTGAATATGGCCATGATACCATCTCAATACTGGCCAGCCATCACATCTCTTCCCCTGTTCCTCTCGTCCACAATCCTCTGATGGTGCTGTGATGTGACATACCCATAATAGGTATATGAATATGAGCAAAACATCCACCAAGCATGGATCTGAACTCTCTAAGAATATCATGGAAAGTTTTCTAAGAGCTGATTACTCTTAATAAAGGCCAGGATTTTCAAAATTAGGAACATAAAGTCAGACTCCTAAATTCTTATCAATGGCCTGATTTGCAAAGGTGCTGAGCACCCAGTAACTCCTATTGACCGCAAACCAGACAACATATTATATTTAAAAGAAGAATTAAAACTGAAGATAAAAAGAAGAAAGTGAACTTTCATGTTCCCCCATGAGTCCCTATTACCATGGCATGGAATTAACCATATTTTACTAAACTGTGATAACCATGGTATCAGAGCTCTTATATTCCAGCTGGCCTTTATATCAATTCCTGTCTCAGCTGTGTCAAAATATGGTACAGTCTGTGATCATTTTTTTCCTCAGTCACCATCATTTTACAGTGGCTAACAACATGTGGCGTACCTCAGGCAGTGCACTAAAAGCCCCCAAAACGATTATATGGGTGAAACCAGACAATCACTATGCTCTCAAATGAACTTACACAGAAAAATGATAAAAAGACAAAACACCATATCACTCATGGGTGAATACTCTTCACAAAGTGATCACTCCATATGTGACCTCTCAGTCCTCATCCCCAAAGGACACCTGCACAGCACCTTCCAAAGATGACTCTGGAAACTTAAATTCATTACTCTGCTAGACACTACAAAGCAGGGCCTTAATAAAGGAACTGGATTTATGGCTTATTCCAATCATCTTAACCCCCTAACCGCTTCCTTTTTTGTCCTATGACTGCAGAGATGTTAACAGTCTACTTCACCTTGAATGGTCTCTTACAATATGTGTTAACTCCTTATGCTAAACAATCTGTTCCACCTTATATTGACCTGTGACTCTGAGTACCTTTCCCAGACCTGAAGAAGAGCTCTGTGTAGCTTGAAAGCTTGTCTCTTTCACCAACAGAAGTTGGCTCAATAAAAGATATTACCTCACCCATCTTGTCTCAACAATAGAGATAGACAGTTAAAAAAATTAGTATTATAAACTGTCTGTATCCAAGCAAATTTCCCTGGTCTTCAATGGATTTTTTCTTGAATAAGGATAGTGGTATTTGGCCTTGTATAGCAATCTTTATCTTCAAAATACTTAAAAAACATTGAAGTGGGACTGCCTTGCCTGCTAGCATTACATTTACACCATCTATTATCTCTCACAGTGCTTTAATCCAAAGAGTTATCAACTAAATATAACTTCTAATCTTATATTTAACAATGTAAAATAGATTGTTTAAATGCAGTTAAAAATGATTCATTCCTTTATGCCATATGGTCAAGAGTTAATAATAAAATAATTCCTGGATTATAAAGCCAAGAAGGAACCATCATGATCATCTCATCTGACTTCCTGCATAACATAGACCACAAAACCTTACCCAGTAATTTCAGCATCCAACCCATGTTGTTATAATAATAGCCTCTTGCAGATGGCTCGCTGGATGATGGGTAAAACACCACACAATGGTGCTTGGATTAATGGCCAATGCTTCAACTTTTGCTTGGCTCTGCAATTACTATCATCCAATCACCTCTGCTAGATCAGCATAAATACCAAGGTAGACCTGATCGGGAATTTTCCAATGAAACATCTTTTCATTGGAAAATGCAGATTAATCAAAACCGAAAATTTTCACCCAAAAGGGTCCATTTTGATGAGTTTTTTGACTAAAAAATTTTTGGGGAAAAAGTTTTAATATGGTTGAAATGTTTTGTTTTAACATTTTTCTCAACAAAAAGATTCTGCTTTGCTGGTTTGAAACTATTTTGATTTTTGAAATTTAAGGTAATTATCATAAAAACATTTTTGTTTGAAAAATGGTCAAAATCAAAACAAAAACCACTTTTGAATTATCCAGCTAAATATTTTGATTGACCCAGACTGATTTTGTTGTTGTTGCAGATTTTCCCTTTGCAAAAGTCTTGGCAATTTTAAGGTTTTGGGATAGGATTTTTTTTTCTTGGGATGTGAAATGTGTATTCCACCCACATATACTTTGAAGGCTCCTGCTAAACTCTCTGGACATAAATCTCGAAGCTGCACTCCCAAACTGTAACACTATTGAGGAGAATATTAGTTTCCTATGGGTGGCCCTATACCTATGTGTGGTGGTAAAACTTTCCTCCTCACCGAGGGTTCTCCCACCATCTATATAGCACATCTGTTCCCACACCTATGCAAAGGTTGTGGAAAAGGAGGATGACAGGCAGCTTCTGCTGAAAGGGCCGGCAATCTATCAGATGAGTTAATAATCAGTGTCTTTGGCTTTCTGGCTCAAGTGAGCCTTGAAAGGGAACTCATTTTGAAAAGGACAATAGTACACATTAGAGCTGGTTGAAAAATGCAAATTAATTTTCATGGGAAATTTCCAAAAAGTGTTGGATTAAAAAAAAAATCCTATGAAAATAGGTTTGTTTAACAAATGAAACACGACCCCCAAAGTTTTCAGCTTTTGAAAAATGGTTTGGTAAAATATGTTTGTTTCTTAGTAACATTTTTCATTTCTGAATTGAGAAAAAGACCAAAAACCAAAGTGGAAAATGAAAAATTTAACCAAAGACTGTGGCTGAAACCTGACTTTGGTTTTGGTTTTGATTTCTGATTTTTTTGTTAAACAACCAGAAGTTTTCATCCAATATTTTCATATTGGCCAAAAAGCCTTTTTTCGTTAAAAAAAATAAAATGTTTTTTAAACCAACTCTAGTCCTCATGCTGTTTTTTTATTAGACCATCAGCGCCCAAGAACCAGATCCAAATGTTGCAGCTTGGACCCATCTCTAGCAGATATTGGTTCCAGTTTTGGTTCAACGTGGCTTAGCACTTCCTGAGTTCCAGGTTCAAATGAAACCAAAAACTCCAAAGCAAAACTAGACCCAAGCCACCACTTTTTGGGTAGGTTCCATCTGAAGTGACAAATGGGCTTGACTTTGCTCAAATCAACGTCGCCAATAGCTCTGCGAACCATGGCAATAGAGCTGCGCGCATAATCGACGTGTTGTTCATTGGTCATTACCAAAAAAGTTATACAAAACCCACACCAAACAATGTCTTAAGTGGAACAAAAGATTTTGTTTCTGTGCTTTTAAAATACTTTTTAAAATATTTTAAAATAGAATTTGAAGTACATTTCAAAATAAAAAGCCAACTGTAATGACTATGGAGTCACGCCTGGGCAAGATCAGGTGCTTTCCCTATAAAGATCAGCAGGAAACTGCAGGAGTGAGAGAGGCTCCTACATGGGAAAGTCCTGACACCAGGGGAGCTTGGGGACAGATCACAGGAAACAAGAGTCTCCTGTGGGGAAACTTGGATGAGGTTTAGGCTTAGAAGTTTGGGGCCAGGGTCAGAAGGCTGAGCTCTAGCTAGGAAGAGCTGCAAGGATGAGCTGCGAGAACAGACTGGAACAGAAGAAAAGCTCCAACCATGAGAGAAGAACAACTAAGTAGGGACTTTTGTGTAGTGAGGGACTATGTTTTGGGGACCCTGTTGATTGTTAAGAACCATTTCTGTATTAAACGGCCCTCAGGCAGGAGTGGTGTTAACCTAGAGAGAAGTCTGTGTGAAGTTCTTAAGGGGCCATTCTGAGGGGAAAACAGAAGCAGGGTGCTACAGAATGACCTCTGCCCAGAAGGGGGTGCTCAGGAGGTGGCCAACCCTTTGACAGAAACGTTGCAATTCTTCTGGATTTTACATTTTTTTTTATTTGCAAAATATTTCAGTTCCCTCCTCCTGGCCAAAAGTTTTGGTTCAATTTCCACTCCCCAGCGCTACGTGGCAATCCTACCCAGAAATGTGGGTTGTAACGAAATCTCAACCAGGCAAAAGTCATTTGTTTTCTGCTTTCCATACGAAACTTGAATAGCCTTAATTAATACCAAACAGGGGCATTAGTTGCACCAAGCAATTAGCAATGCGGTATAGTGACAAATTCAGGAATCCTGAAGCAACTTCCTTCCATCCACACGTTCTTTGTGTTTATATGCTCAGAATCTTCTAGGTTGTTTTCTGGTCCCGGTTGAATTCACTCCTTGTATTTTGTGTTTTATAACTTGCAGGCAAATAATGTTATTGGCAAAAAGAGAGAAAGAGAAAGAATGGAGCCTGCATCTTTTAAAAAAAATGTAAATCGTTCTGTTCATAAATGTAGATTCCCCCAAAATTCAAGTTCCCTAAATTCTAACTTCCCCTGCCTTTAAGTTTGAACCAAGATCACATCAAATTTCTGAGCTGTATTTTACACCTATTTTCATTTGCCCAATCTACCTGCAGTAGGTAAAGGGCAGCTTGTTAATAGCTGGGTGAAATGAGACTCTTCCGATTGTCAATAATGGCATACATCTAACTCTGTGAGGTGTGATTAGGGTTCTGCTGTCTGGTAGGAAACCTTCTTTCTGGCAACTTGAACAGCAACATTCAGCTAGTTTCATAAAGGTCACTTCTATTATTTAAACCACTGAAATGGAGGTAGTTGATTTAAGAGTCCCTGGAGGCTGTGCTATAAAAAAAAAAAAAAAAAAAAGAGAGAGAGAACTCTATGAAAGTGCAAGGCTGGCAAGAGATATGAAAATAAGTCAAATAAAAATGAATATTACTCTTGCTAAAGCCGAGAGAGACAAAATGGATGAGGTAATATATTTGATTGGACCAATTTCTGTTGTTGAGAGAGACAAGCTTTCAGACTAAACCGAGCTCTTCTTCATGCCTGGCAAAGGTACTCCAAGTATCACAGCTACAGGCAAGGTGGAACAGATTATTTAGCATAAGTAGTTAGCACATATTCGAAGGGACAGAGGCCCAATCTTGCAAATGCACATGCAGAAGCCAACTTTTGTGATTATATCACACAGTGTCTGGAGTTTCTAGGGCGCATGGTTGCAGAGAAAAGCTTGAAAATGATACACTGAAAGAGTCTCTAAAATCCAGAATAAAAACACCCAAACTTTTTTATATTTTAAATCTCATATTTTTTAAGCCAATCTCATGATTTTTTGAGGGCCTGACTCATGATACTTTAAGGTTTGGGGTTATCAACACCACTTTCAACACACATGACTTCAAAAGAGCCACTCACCTTTAACGCTAAACACATGCTTACCTCCTTTGATGGTTCGGGGACACGGTATCCTTTTCCTATCTTCAGGCATCCAACACATTTGACAAAAATCCAGGGGAGACTTTACCATCGTGTGGTTTCGTTTTCAGCGAAGAGGGCCCTTGATGGCATAAGTTATAGATTGATTGGTTTGTATGTACACCACTGCAAGCATGGACCTGTAAGGTCCATACATAAGGCCCCCTTCATGAAAAAGAACACGGCATACTCCAGGCCGGATTTTTTCCAATACTCCCTGAAGAGTAGGAGGCAAGTACTTAGCCTGTCATTAATGAACTCTCCAGCTGTAAAAGAGCATAGCTATGCCTGATGTTTGCAAGGCACCCCTGGGGGCCGGTGTGGGGGAATGCTGCAATTACAAGATACGTGAAGGTCTGAACGGTTCTAGATGTTGAACAGTGCCTTGGCAAATCCCCTCAGCAGCAGGAGGACGGAGAAGCAGGGAAGGCTCGGATGCATCCAGATGTGCAAAGGGACAAGGCAATGTCTGCAAAATGAGCTATCCTTGGCAGCGTAAGGGGAGATCCTGCATGGCCTCTGTGCACAGGATTCCCCCGCAGCGGGGATGACTTGCAACGCCAGCTCCTAAGAGTAATTCCATTGTCTTATGGTGGGGATCTGAGGTTGATGCCCCAGCAAGCCTTGAATTATACACCCGGGAGGAGATTCTCACCCCAGCTCTGGCTATGTGACACTGAGTGAGAAGGCTGGCTTGGCAGAAAGGGACTCTGAAAGCCTAGCTCCCGGCAGGAGAGAAATCCCCCTGGTCCAGGGTGCAGGCTGTCCTTGGAGAAACCCCTTGGAATAGATCATGTTAGGGGCAAGACAGACATGTCCAGATCGAGGCCACACCCCATGATGCTACACAGATCCCTGGCAATGGTGCCGCGTCAATGACAGGCTGCCCTTACTGAGGTTATGTCTACACTTGCAATTGAATGACAAAACTTTTGTCGTTCCCAGGTACTGAAACTCCTCCCCAACCCGGAAAGACAAAAGTTTTGCCATGGCAAGTGCCTGTGTGAACGCCCGCGTGGTCGGCAGGAGCGCTCTCCTGTCGACAAAACGAGCCCCGCCCGCTGGGGGTGGAAGTATTTTGTCGTCACTAAAAGCTGTGTAGTGTAGACATGGCCTGAGGGCTGTCTGAATTACAAAGGGGTCACTCCAGCTTGAGAGCAGCCTAGAATCAAAGGGCACAAAGGTGGCTGAAAGGCAATTCCCTCCCGCCCCCTTTCCCTTTCCTGCGTCCTGTGCTGTGAATTCTGGGCTGTGCCTCTCCACGGCCCGGGATCTCACCCATTGTATGCAGTGCGCTGGGCCATATTTATGAAGGGCCCCTCAACCCCGCCTCCAATTTTGCACTCGCAAGTTTGCACTGCCAATCAATGAGAGGCACCGCTCGGTGGGTGGACACAGGACGTTTGCACTGTCCCTTCTGTTGCTTTACCTTGCTGAGAGGTAGCGTGGCCCAATGACTAGGGCTCTGGGCTAAAACCTGGCTTCTATTCCTGACTTCATCACTGCCCTGCTGGATAACCCTCGGCAAGTCCTTTCCCTCTGTGCTTCTGTTTTCCCTCTCGTCCTTTGGCTCTTCTGTTTAGACTATCTGCTCTCGGGGGGTGGGGGGAGGGAGGAAGGGAGGAGCTCTCTCTGTCTAAGTGCTTGTAGAGTGTTTAGCTAATGGAGCCCTGAACTGAGGCAGCATTTCCAGGGACACGGCTATAAATAAATAATACTGGGTCCATGAATACACAGAAGACTCAAGACTCCACATCCACTACATTCACTTAAAAAGTGGTGTTCTAATCATGAAAGTACACCCCATTCTTTGACGCTGTCTCCCTCTGAGCCTCTCTGGAGGCCACAGTGTTGCGTGTCTGCAAAGTTAGCTTCTGCTCCAAGATGCAAGCAGGGAACTAATGCGACCAACAAGAGCTGCGTGCGTGTAACTGAAGGCAGAATTTGGTGCACAGACTTTTATATTTAACAAGAGCAAATAGCGGAGCAAAAAAGCTTCTTCATTGCTTCTGAGTTTAATGAATGAGACTCTTAGTGTTGGCTAAGATGGTATTAAGATATTTACGCTACTGTATGTACATTGCATATGTAGTATGGTTGAGGTTGAATTCCCATGCATCATTTCCCAGGATAATAAAAAAGATTGCAATAAAGATTGAGAAAAGTACTCTCCATTTTTCAGTGGGATGATCTTGTTTCTGCTACGTGCTCCAGCTGGATTCTTTTTCAGCCCAATAGATAATGCTCATCTGTCACATTTTAAATTCCACTTTATAGAAACCCAGAATCATGGAAATGTTGGGCTGGAAGCAACCTTGAAGTAATCAAGTCCAGCTCCCTGCACTGAGGAAGGACCAAGTAAACGTTGGGAGGGATTTGTACAATCTGTTCTTAAAAATCCTCCAATGATGGAGATTGGCCAACCTCCCTTGGAAACCCTGTTCCAGAGCTTAACTACCCTTGTATTAGAAAGTTTTTTCTAATACGTAACCTAAATCTCCCTTGCTGCAGATTAAGCTCATTACTTCTTGTCGTGCCTTCAGTGGACATGGAGAACAATTGATCACAGTCCTCTCTATAACAGCCCTTAACGTCTTTCAAGACGGTTATCAGGTCCTCCTCCTCACTTTTCTTTTCTCAAGACTAATCATACCCAGTTTTTTTAACCTTTCCCCATAGGTCGGGTTTTCTAAACCTTTTGATCACTTTTGTTGCTCTCTCTGTTCTCTCTCCCATTTATCCAAACCTTTCCTAAACTCTGGTGCCCAGGGTTGGACACAGCACTCCAGTTGAGGCCTCACCAGTACCAGTGCCGCTATTTTATCTGACTCTATAAAAACAATAATAAAACCAAACAATTGAGAAACGTATAATTTCTGTGGTACCTACAGGCTAGATGGTAACATTTGGTTCTGAGCTGGATAAGGGGCACCACCCAAAGAGCAGACAGAGACCGCGTCGGTGTAAAACTAGTGTGAGATCAGGGACAGGCCTGCTGGCTTGGCTCACAACCGTGGCAGTTTTAAATCCAGCCACAGTCCCTGATCTGCTCCAGAAGTAAATTATGTCATTGGTCTTCATGGAGCAGTTTACTTGCCCCTCACACATCTGGCCAATTACTCTGGGTGAACAGCTGGATGGGTGCACGGCTAAAGGTCCTCCCAGTCTTGCCCCCTCTACATTCCTTCCACACATGCACTAGCAGGGCAAGTAGACTCTGCTCTCCACCTAAGAAGTGGAGTCACACTCAGCTAGGGTGACCAGATAGCAAGTGTGAAAAATCAGGACTAGGGTGGAGGGGTAATAGGTGCCTATATAAGACAAAGCCCTGAAGATCGGGACTGTCCCTATAAAATCGGGACATCTGGTCACCCTACACTCTGAGCAGGAGCACGTATAGGCGTTGTATTGTCCCTCATCCACCTGCATCTATTTTAAGTACTGGTATGAGTCCCATTATCATCATGTCTGAGTGTCTCTCAGTCTTTACTGTATTTACTAGAGCCAGTTGAAATTTTTTGAGAGGAACTGATTTTTTCAGCTGAAATGCTGGTTCATGAAATGAACACATTTGGTAGGAATGTATTGATTTAGTCACAAGTAGCCAGAAACATTATAAAAAACGTTTCATTTAGATAAAGCTCAAAATGGTGTTTCGACTTTGTCACAAAAGTTGAAACGATATTGTCCTGTAACATAAAGAGACAAAACGTTTTGACCAAGTCAGAACAAAATCCTACTTCAATTTTGCCTAAAAAAAATTTATTTTTTGGAATTTTCATTCCACGGGAAATTTCCAAGTTTTGTTCTGAAATGAACAAATGAAAAAACAAAACAAAACAAAAAAGCCCCTCTCAGTTACCAACAGAACAGCAATTCCAAGCTCCACCAGCTCTAGTATTTACCCTCCCAATGCCCCAGGAAGTAGGACAATAGCAGTAGCCCCATTTTAGAAGCACAGAGAGGGCAAGTGATTCGTCCAGGGTCACGCAGGAAGGCTATGGCACAGCAGGGACAAGAGGCCAGATCTCCAAAGTCGCAGGCTTGTGTCTTATTCATCCCTAGAGAAGGATGGTCCAATGGTTAAGAGCTGTGACAGACTAGCCCAGTGTTGTTAGGCCATGGTAAATATTTTGACAGAATTGTCCTGGAAATCGAAACAGCCACGTAGTAAATAATGGGATTTACCACTGAAATACTGTGGAGTAATTACATCTTCAGGAACAGTAACATTAAAGGGGAACTGTACATACATTGACAACGAATGAGATAGAATTCAGTTCACACACACTGGAGGGTGGTACGTACAGGTACAGGTACAGCATATACTGTGGTATACGGCTGAAAAATTTCCATCAAAACTGTTTTCAATTGGGGTTTCAACTGAATGATTCTTTTAAGTGCCTGCTTCCTTCCAAACATTTCAATGGGTTCATTTTTCAAAGGAAAACCAGAACAAATATTGGTGTTTAGTTGCTAAAAATGGATATGTTTTTGGTTTTCAGGTTTTTGGATGAAAAGTTGAAGTTTTTCTACAGGAAAAAGCCCCATTTTCCACCAAACGCTAGGACATAACTATTAATACAACATGCATTGAACAAAATCTCTGGATGGTGCATTGCTAATACCCAACAGCATAGGAGAATCCACACTGCATTTGGGACTATCCTGTGCCTCTGAGGTACCGCCCTGGATTGGGGTTGGTGACGAGGTGCGCTACCCTACTGGAACCTCCTGGAGGCATCGTGCCTGACTCAGGCCAAAAGCTTACAGGAGCTCCAGGAAGCAGGGGAGTAGCACCGCCTTTTATACAGAGGCAGTGCCCACTCACTTCAACCCCCAGACAGGTCTGCTGGCTGATGCATGGAGCAGTGGGGCCAACATTACGATAGAGGGGAGGTTAACACCGATATTAAGGTAACCTTGTATCCCCGTGTACGGCAGCCACTGTGCCTGACCCCTTCTCCTTGCAAATGACTTTTCCTTTGCACCCTGTGTCCCCCCTGTGAATGCACAGGAGTATGAGGGTATTTGGTCTTTATGGCTGGATGAGTTTTAAAGCTGATCTACTGGGTTTGCGTTTTACTTTTGTTTGCAAAAGGTTATTCGTCTGATGATAAAGTAGCTTGGTTCTCTTATATAGATTTCATTAAAGCTTCAAGGCCAAGCGCTCCAGGGTCCAGTATATCTTCATAATTGCTAAGTGTCTAACTGTCATACTGAAATACCCTTCAGCTTTAAATGTTCCAATATGCATCCGTGTCCAGCACATATTTCTCTGTTAAAGGTAAAAGAGCAAGTTACGTGAACCCAGGAATGTTGCAACTTACTACAGGGAGAAAATGCAACAGCCGGGCCAACCGTGTGTCCTTAACACATACAACGACAGGGGATATTGTTAGTGGGAGTTAAAGACAATGGGCCAGATCCCCTGCGGGGATAAATTGGCATAGCTCCACTGAAGTCCCTGGAACCATTCCTGAGGATCTGGTCCGATAAGCGAAGACAAAGATTGACACTGGGCTTCACTCTGATGACATCAGGAGTGACTCCACTCAGATCAGCGTCGTTATTAGTGTGGAACTAATGTGAGATCAGAAACAGACTGACTGGCTTTTGTTGTTTTGGGCCACAAACTTCACATTATTAAATATAATCAATGACAAGAACATGATTGCATTTCAGCAACGTGTTATGGTCATTTGCCTTGCAGTGACTCTGCGCTAAGCCTGGAGAACAGATCTCGCCCAATAAGGCCTGGAACCATGGATCGTGACAGTCTAAGTCTGGATTGTCAGATATAATTTATAGTCACTGTAGTGCCTAGGGGCCTCAGTCATGGACCAGGACACCACTTTTCTAGGCATTGTACAAACAGAACCAAACCACAGGCCCTTGCCCCAAAGTGCTTACGATCCAAGCATAAGACAACAGATGGACATGGACAGACCGGGGCACAAGACAAAACCATATTGGTCAGCATGGCAGGCAGTGATCTCAGCGCACCAGTGACCTGGCCACAGCCAAGTGTTCTGTAGGCATCTTGGCGAAGGAGTGTTTTAAGGAGGAGGAGGAGGTAGCTTTGTGGATGTTTATGGGGAGCTCCTCCCAGGCATGAGGGACAACGTGGGAGAAAGCATGAAGGGGATTGTCTGGAGAGTTAAGCAGGCATTGGAGGCTAGTGTCGTGGGCTGATTAGAAGCAGGAGTGAACACCGCAGTATTGAATGAGAGATGATAGGTTGGGTTGGGATAGGAATTTTTATCAGATATAGGGATACGTGGTAACTTATTTAATTCATGAGACTATTAAAAGTGCAGCATGGTGCTAAGCTTGTGTAGCTGGGAAATAAGCTAATTCACCCAGATGTCTATGGTAGATCAGATCCATGGGACCACATGTTCAGACTCCTGCACACACCAGACATGCCATGCCATAGCGCCTGGAGACCCCAATTGAAATTAGGACCCCGTTGGGCTATGCTCTGTACATACACAGAGCGAGAGGCCTTCCCTGGTCCAAAAAACATCCAAATAGAAGAGGCGGATCAAAGGGAGCCTCGCTCTCCTCTCTTTGCAGATGGGGAAACTGCGGCACAGAGATTAAGTGACTTGCCCAAGGCCACACAGGAAATCTGTGGCAGGGCCAGGACCTGACCCCCAATCTTCTGACGCCTAATTGAGTTCTTTAACCACGAGACCACCCTTCCTTTCTAATACATGACATTGTGTCTGTTTCCAAAATGTGGAGCAGCTAGCACACCAGCAAGCTTGCCCTTGGGCAATGGGTAAGTCAGGCCAGAGCTTTTGGCCATGCACACAGCACTGGGATTTTCCAAAGAGGCCCACGCGACTAGTGTCCATTCTCTGGACAGAGGCCTAGTCTCTGTCGCTGCCCGTTCAATTCCAGCTCTTTCCGTGAGTTTTATGGCTCCTTTGCTATAGATCTGTTTCCACAGCATCCTTTCCATTCACAGGAACCCCTCAGCTGGCCCAGGGGTCCAGGAAGATCATGGACGTCTGCTAGAGGAGAGAACATGGAGAAGATGACGGTGATATCTTGTATCGAGGGCTCCCTGCTCCAGCTGTGGCAGCCTTTGCACAGGAGCAGCATACGTGGTAGGCAGTGGAGTGCTGAGGAGAAATCACCTCTGCCTGTGCCTCTGAGCTTACACGTGCCTGGAAACATGGCTGCTTGAAGAACGTCTACTTGAAAACGCACACTACACATCTATCTCACAGGCCATGTCTACTGCGCCCAGGCAATGGGTGTCCTTTCTTTGGCCCGCCCGCGCTGCGCTGCTTTCCTTGAGGAGGTGAGCTCCATTCAAGCCAAAGGGAATTCTGTGGGCCAGTCTGACCTCCAAAAGTGGCATCACTTAGAACAAATATTAACGCCTTGTAGAAGAGTCCTCCGGTCCTGTATTTTGTTCCCTAAGAGATGGAGCATACATTTCATGTTCAGAGGATTCGCTAGGAGCATATTGCCAAGGGAAGTATATTACGGGGGAGAACTGTAGACATAATAATAATAAAAAGACATTTTCCTGCCTATAAATTTGTTTTCGCCAAGCATGCACTGATCAAGGCTATTACTTTGTGGGTTTTCCTACCCATGCCTGCAGAGTTTGAAAGCAGTCAAGTGAGACTTTTCTGGCGGCAGGCCCAATAGCTTCACATTTTAGTGGTTACACTTCCTTAACAGAGAATGTAATCTGTGTCTAAAGGTATATCGGTAAACAAGTTAGAGAGGAGAAGAAAGGAGGTTAATGCAGACGGGTAGATACAGATGTGGCAACCCCCCCCCCCAAGTATATGTATTTGTTTTAGCCTTTTCCCATTGATCAAACCACCTCAATGCAATTGGCGTGTATAATAAGCCAAAAAGATATGGGCAGATCAGAAATGGAGGGTGGCTTTCAGAGATGGAAATACGGAAAAAGTCAAGGGATATTTATGGTCTGAAGAATTGTTCTTGTTAAGGCCCCTTCTGCTAATAGGGCAAGAACAGTGTTGAGATGGTTTACAGTTTCCTGCAGGCCTTGAAGCATTTTGCAGATTCTTTAGTGCAGAGCCAGTCCACGTTGCTGGAGCTTGCTAAAGGATTCTGCACAATGGGCAGGTTCTGCACACACAGAGAGGCCACATTTTAACTGTCTCATTTATTAACTGCAGTGGATGGATTCGTATGGAAGAAGCAGATTTAATTAAGAATATGATGAAGTTTTCCTTTCTGTCTGCAAGACAGAAGGAGCATCTACTCTGGGAAATTTGGTACTGGCTGCAGGGCATCTTCGCAGAAGGATCCCACCCCCCAAACTTCAGGCCATGTTGGAAGGCTCCTCTTTCACCACTTCCACCCGCAACCGCTCCACCATTCTTTGCTGAGAACATGGCAGCATTCTGGCATTTTTCATGGAGAAAAGCTTATGCTGGAAAGTGATTGGTGGCCTATGCAGGTTGCAGAGAACAGATGTAATGAGCACCGCATGAAAGTGGGAATCTGCACTCGGCATGAACCTTCAATTTCTGAAGGGTCTTGAGGTGTAGCGCATTGCATATCAAACTGTCGTAATCCAGACTCAAGGTGACAAGGCCCCAATACCTTTGTTGTGGCCACAGCTGGTTAAAAAAAAAAAATTGCAACCATCGTGCCAAACGTAAATGATAAAAATCACGACTCCCTGGGCACCCAGAAGCATAAGGAGATCCAGTAACAACAAGCAGCAGCAGTGAGGTTCAGTGACAAACCGTAGCTATACCTCCTCAGTCAAGGGAGCTGGTGGTATCTCTGTTTCTTTTGGTAGCTTCCCCCTAGTCTGTAAGCATTGTCTCAATCACACTTGGCTTGGGTCTCGGCTGGCTAGCCATCATCTGAAGCCCAATTTCCATTTAGCACTGGATAAACTGCTCACCTTCATTGGCAGGTAAGATGAGATGCAGATCTAAGACTGTCAACAGCACATTCTAGACACAATAACCTATATTGCTTCACTAACCCTTGTAACATACTCATAGACAGCCAATATATACATGCTGGGTAGGAGAGGCTATAGAGTAGAACCTTGTATAACCCAACATGAGCAACTGCTCAGTGCTAACCTCCTGGATTATCTTGGAAAGAAAGAAGCAACGGTACATAATTTATATTATCTGATCAGCTCTATAAACTAATATCCGGGGGTAGCCGTGTTAGTCTGTAGCCACAAAAACAATGAGAAGTCCGGTGGCACCTTAAAGACTAATGGATTTATTTGGGCATAAGCTTTCATGAGTAAAAAAACCCCACTTCTTCAGATGCATGGAGTGAAAATTACAGATGCAGGCATAAAGATGCAGACATTTATGCCTGCATCTGTAATTTTCACTCCATGCATCTGAAGAAGTGGTTGTTTTTTTTACCCACGAAAGCTTATGCCCAAATAAATCTGTTAGTCTTTAAGGTGCCACCGGACTTCTCGTTGTTTCTATAAACTAGCTGAATAGACTTCATTAAATAACATATTCAACTAATTTGGGAGTTATTAATTGCAGATCAGCATTTCCTAAAATGTAGGGTGAACCTCTTGTGGGAACATGAAGCACTAAACAAAGTGTGGTGTGGACAGACTTCTCAATTGCTCGCTAGAGTCTTAGCTTTCCTTTAAAAAAAAAAGTGTTAAGGCCTGGTTTGCAAGTAAGCTTTGCACTGCACTCCTTTTGCGAGGCTCCTTTATACTGCCAGAGTGGTGTAAATAGGCCTTAACATCCATGAGAATCAGGCCCATAGTCTGTACCTGTTGTGATTATGAAGAAAACGTTCAAACATGAACTGTGTATAATCAATGTAGAGAGTTCAGCCTGAGTTTGCAGCGAGCCTGAAACAATAGCTCTGAGGTATGAGCTGCCTCAACCATTTCAGTGGGCGCTAGCTCAGCTGCCAATGAGGATACTGGACATTGTTAACTTCTTTCTCACTTGTTGTGATGAACTGTGAAATACAGGAAATAGGGTATTATGGTCTAAAGAAAAAAAAGTGTTGCCACTTAGTAATAACTATATATATATAAAAAAATCACTTGCGAGAAGATTGGAAAATACAAGCCACAAGCCATGGCAGAGAACTTTGAAAATCCAGCCTCAAGTTCTCAAAGTCCTGCTTGTTGGTTTACCATTGGCCACCAAGGATATGTCTACACTACCCAGCTCACCCAGGTGATTAGCACCGGGGTCTGAGTGTTCCTCCTGCAAAATCTTACCCCATTACTGTGTCCTCATTGTTTCGACCCTTCCCCCTCCCTCATTGTTTCTACCCTTCTATGGCCACATCCCATAGTTCCGTGTGCTGAGATGCTCTAAGATGCCTTCCCAGTCAGTTCTGTCAGTTGCAGGAGAACTTGCTTGTCCCCCAGGGGGAATTGTGGGAAAGACATTGGAGGACTGTCAGCCACTTGAGTGATCTTGCCAGTGTCTTCACTGCAAAATGGGCAGGTTCTAGCCTGAACTAAACCACAGCTCTGGCTTTAACCCACACGGCCAGCTGTGCAAGTGAGTATGGGTTCAAGGAACAATACGCATGTGCTTGAGGGTTGTGTGTGTGGATGGTGGGGTTGGGGACAATATGTAGAAGCAGAGGTGAACACTAAAGAGCAGACACCCCCTAAGGCATTCAACCCCAGGCAGGTTTTCTTTACTCATTGTTAAAATAATGCAATCAAAGATGGTTGCCCTCTTTGAAGGAGCTACAAAAAATTACCAATAAAAAAACCAAACCGACCCCATCCCGACTCCCCCTTTTTACAAAGTTTCAATACACGTCATTGAAAATGAAATGGTTGGTGTGTACAAAACCAACCCACCTATCTTTGTAGGGAACTACTTCAGGAAAGCTAACTTAGTGGTTCATTATACAAGTTTCACTAGTGCCTCTCAGGCAAAACCAGCTTTTATTTAACTTGAAAAACATGCCAATAACAGACAGCATAATTCATTTCATGAAAGTGATGGTTGGCTGTAAAATAGAATACAGAAATTTTTCCTACTAAAGCTGAAATGCTTTTCTTTTAATTCTTTGGTATTCTCTCTTCAGCATTTTAAACTTTAATTCGGATCTTGGCTTGGGCTTTGAGATCTCGCTGTGCTTAACCGAATGTGGTCTAGTTTTGTAATTTTCAAGTATTTAAGTCACACGCCTGCTTTGCCATTAAAAAATAGCACGTATCAGCCTGGGTTTTGCATTTATTGGACTCATGGTTGGGGAAAAAATGGAAGGTAAATTGCTAGCTAAATGGATGGGTTGTGTATTATTTTAAATGGGTTGTGTATTGTTTTAAACATCCTTTTAAAACCCAATCTGGTAAGCTGAGATGGGATCCAAGTTTAGGGAATTCCAGATATCATTTTTTTGTCAAGTTAGTTCATTTAGCCAAATCACAGTGATTCCTTCAAGCCTCTTGGGCTAGTGGAGGTAGCCCATTACCACCTGACAACAGCCCGTCAGGCAGGGCAGTGCGATTGTCCCCAGCTGGGGAACTGAGGCACAGAGAGCCCAAGTGACTTGTCGAAGGTCACACAAGAAGTCCCTGCTGGAGCAAAAGTATTGAATTCTGTTCTTTGGAGTCCCAGGTAGTGCCCTCACCACTGAGCCGGCCTTCCTCCCGCAGGGAACCAGTCCAGGGACGTAAACTTGGCGAGTATTGTCACTAGGGAGCCATTGGTGCCTGGACTACTGTGACGGGCTCCTTAGAAATAGATTGGGGAGGACGAGAGAGACGGGGGACATGACCAGCTGTGGCAGCAAATGTGGTACGGTTAGAGCCGGTAATAAAGGGTCCCAGATGAGAGATAAGGGGGTAGACAAGAGAGAGGGAGGGGGCAGTGGCTGGGAAAAAGAGAGAGTCAATAACTGAAAGACACAGAGCCCTGTGATCATTGGCTTGGGCTGAGCTAGTCTATGCAGGACAAAAAGGGAGAGAATAATGGCTCAAAACCACCGATCTTCTTCCTGATCTGGAAGCAGCCAGGGGCCTCTTTTGGCGTAAAGGTGCAACTCAGAGCAGCCCCAGGGTTACTATAAGTTATATCAGCCATAGTCCTCTAGGGACTTTCTACTGGTCTAGGCTCACTGGGCTGCCAGGTTCTCTGGCTACACCCTTCCTGCCCCCTACACCGGGAGGCTGGCAGATGGTGGCATGGAGCCAGCTGTGCCAGTTTTACAGCACCTGGAGATTCCTCCACACCAAAGGAAACTCTAGCTGCCCTAGTATGCAGCATTCCCAGCTGCTGTGGCCTGAGCCGTGCAAAGCAGCTAGAAAAAGAGGCCAAAGATCGGGCTGAGTCTCCTCTTAATATGGTTCTGACACCAGTGTAGCTTGATTGATGTCAAGTGGAGTTAATCCTGATTTACACCAGCGTAAGTGAGAAGGAGCTACTGGGGACATAAGAACATAAGAATGGCCGTACCGGGTCAGACCAAAGGTCCATCTAGCCCAGTATCTGTCTACCGACAGTGGCCAATGCCAGGTGCCCCAGAGGGAGTGAATCTAACAGGCAATGATCAAGTGATCTCTCTCCTGCCATCCATCTCCATCCTCTGACGAACAGAGGCTAGGGACTCCATTCTTACCCATCCTGGCTAATAGCCATTTATGGACTTAGCCACCATGAATTTATCCAGTTCCCTTTTAAACATTGTTATAGTCCTAGCCTTCACAACCTCCTCAGGTAAGGAGTTCCACAAGTTGACTGTGCGCTGCGTGAAGAAGAACTTCCTTTTATTTGTTTTAAACCTGCTGCCTATTAATTTCATTTGGTGACCCCTAGTTCTTGTATTATGGGAATAGGTAAATAACTTTTCCTTATCCACTTTCTCCACATCACTCATGATTTTATATACCTCTATCATGTCCCCCCTTAGTCTCCTCTTTTCCAAGCTGAAAAGTTCTAGCCTCTTTAATCTTTCCTCGTATGGGACCCTCTCCAAACCCCTAATCATTTTAGTTGCCCTTTTCTGAACCTTTTCTAGTGCTAGAATTTCTTTTTTGAGGACAGGAGACCACATCTGTATACAGTATTCGAGATGTGGGCGTACCATGGATTTATATAAGGGCAATACTATGTTCTCAGTCTTATTCTCTATCTCCTTTTTAATGATTCCTAACATCCTGTTTGCTTTTTTGACCGCCTCTGCACACTGCGTGGACATCTTCAGAGAACTATCCACGATGACTCTAAGATCTTTTTCCTGACTCGTTGTAGCTAAATTAGCCCCCATCATATTGTATGTATAGTTGGGGTTATTTTTTCCAATGTGCATTACTTTACATTTATCCACATTAAATTTCATTTGCCATTTTGTTGCCCAATCACTTAGTTTTGTGAGATCTTTTTGAAGTTCTTCACAATCTGCTTTGGTCTTAACTATCTTGAGTAGTTTAGTATCATCTGCAAACTTTGCCACCTCACTGTTTACCCCTTTCTCCAGATCATTTATGAATAAATTGAATAGGATTGGTCCGAGGACTGACCCTTGGGGAACACCACTAGTTACCCCTCTCCATTCTGAGAATTTACCATTAATTCCTACCCTTTGTTCCCTATCTTTTAACCAGTTCTCAATCCATGAAAGGACCTTCCCTTTTATCCAATGACAGCTTAATTTACGTAAGAGCCTTTGGTGGGGGACCTTGTCAAAGGCTTTCTGGAAATCTAAGTACACTATGTCCACCGGATCCCCCTTGTCCACATGTTCGTTGACCCCTTCAAAGAACTCTAATAGATTAGTAAGACATGATTTCCCTTTACAGAAACCATGTTGACCATTGCTCAACAGTTTATATTTTTCTATGTGTCTGACAATTTTATTCTTAACTATTGTTTCAACTAATTTGCCCGGTACCGATGTTAGACTTACCGGTCTGTAATTGCCGGGATCACCTCTAGAGCCCTTTTTAAATATTGGTGTTACATTAGCTAACTTCCAGTCATTGGGTACTGAAGCCGATTTAAAGGACAGGTTACAAACCTTAGTTAATAGTTCCGCAACTTCACATTTGAGTTCTTTCAGAACTCTTGGGTGAATGCCATTTGGTCCTGGTGACTTGTTAATGTTGAGTTTATCAATTAATTCCAAAACCTCCTCTAGTGACACTTCAATCTGTGACAGTTCCTCAGATTTGTCACCTACAAAAGCCAGCTCAGGTTTGGGAATCTCCCTCACATCCTCAGCCGTGAAGACTGAAGCAAAGAATCCATTTAGTTTCTCCGCAATGACTTTATCGTCTTTAAGCGCTCCTTTTGTATCTCGATCGTCAAGGGGCACCACTGGTTGTTTAGCAGGCTTCCTGCTTCTGATGTACTTAAAAAACATTTTGTTATTACCTTTGGAGTTTTTGGCTAGCCGTTCTTCAAACTCCTCTTTGGCTTTTCTTATTACACTTTTGTACTTAAGTTGGCAGTGTTTGTGCTCCTTTCTATTTGCCTCACTAGGATTTGACTTCCACTTTTTAAAGGAAGTCTTTTTATCGCTCACTGCTTCTTTTACATGGTTGTTAAGCCACGGTGGCTCTTTATTAGTTCTTTTACTGTGTTTTTTAATTTGGGGTATACATTGAAGTTGGGCCTCTATTATGATGTCTTTAAAAAGGGCCCCTGCAACTTTAGTCACTGTACCTTTTAACTTTTAACTTTTGTTTAACTAACCCCTTCATTTTTGTATAGTTCCCCCTTTTGAAATTAAATGCCACAGTGTTGGGGTGTTGAGGTGTTCTTCCCACCACAGGGATGCTGAATGCTATTGTATTATGGTCACTATTTCCAAGCGGTCCTGCTATAGTTAGTTCTTGGACCAGCTCCTGCGCTCCACTCAGGATTAAATCTAGAGTTGCCTCTCCCCTTGTGGGTTCCCGTACCAGCTGCTCCATGAAGCAGTCATTTAAAGTATCGAGAAATTTTATCTCTGCATTTCGTCCTGAAGTGAAATGTTCCCAGTCAATATGGGGATAATTGAAATCCCCCACTCTTATTGGGTTCTTAATTTTGATAGCCTCTCTAATTTCCCTTAGCATTTCATCATCACTATTACTGTCCTGGTCAGGTGGTCGATAATAGATCCCTAATGTTATATTTTTATTAGAGCTTGAAATTTCTATCCATAGAGATTCTATGGAACATGTGGATTCGCTTAAGATTTTTACTTCATTTGAATCTACACTTTCTTTCACATATAGTGCCACTCCTCCCCCTGCCCAACCTGTTCTGTCCTTCCGATAGATTTTGTACCCCGGAATGATTGTGTCCCATTGATTGCTCTCAGTCCACCAGGTTTCTGTGATGCCTATTATATCTATATCCTCCTTTATCACAAGGCACTCTAGTTCACCCATCTTATTATTTAGACTTCTAGCATTTGTGTACAAGCACTTTAAAAACTTGTCCCTGTTTATTTGTCTGCCCTTTTCTGATGTGCCAGATTCTTTTTTATGTGACTGTTTATCATCTGATCCGGCCCTTACATTATCCTCTTCCATCCTCTGCTCCTGACTATAACCTGGAGATTCTCTATCATCAGACTCTCCCCTAAGAGAAGTCTGTGTCCGATCCACATGCTCCTCTGCAGCAGTCGGCTTTCCCCCATCTCCTAGTTTAAAAACTGCTCTACAACCTTTTTAATGTTTAGTGCCAGCAGTCTGGTTCCACTTTGGTTTAGGTGGAGCCCATCTCTCCTGTATAGGCTCCTCCCATCCCAGAAGTTTCCCCAGTTCCTAATGAACGTGAACCCCTCCTCTCTACACCATCATCTCATCCACGCATTGAGACTCTGAAGCTCTGCCTGCCTACCTGGCCCTGCGCGTGGAACTGGGAGCATTTCTGAAAATGCCACCATAGAGGTCCTGGATTTCAGTCTCTTCCCTAGCAGCCTAAATTTGGCTTCCAGGACATCTCTCCTACCCTTCCCTATGTGATTGGTACCTACATGTACCACGCCCACCGGCTCCTCCCCAGCACTACACATAAGTCTGTCTAGATACCTAGGGTCTGATTCGGTCAGTCTGACTGCTGAATTCAGAATGACATCTCTGGACCTCGGCGCAATGAAGGGGGTCCGAGATGGAGAAGGGAGACAGGCTTGAGGACAGAGGGAGAGGTGCGGGATGGGGGGAAACACAGTCCGAAAAAGAAGTCAGGCACAGAAAGAAAGTCAAATTCTTCTCTCATTAATCAGGATTAATTCCACTGAAGCCAACAGAGCAACACCAAGGAAGGTGAGAGACCAGTGAGTGGATCTACCACCAAACCCACAGAGCAATCTAAACTACAGGGTTAGGCTAGATGACCCTAGAGGTTCCGTCTCACCCTATGATCCTACGTCCATCTACGTACAACAAGCCAGCTCCTCAGCTAGTATATGTTGATGTAGCTTCATGGACTTGGACCAGGTTCTCTCTTTTTTGGGGTGTGTGGGAGGGTCTTGAGTAAACCGGTCACTTTCCATCTTTCTTAGCTGTGCTATTACCCTATTCTGTGTAGTGCAATTTCACCTGGGAAAAAAAAACAGGGTAGAATTTCTTTTGCACATGAAGTTTGAGAACTTATCCAAAAGTTTTAAACTCGCTTGAGTCTGGGAACCTCACAAAAGCTTTCCCAGTTGCACACACACAACTGCTGCGACGTTTTGGCCACCGTCTCACCTCTGGGTGAGTGGGCTTGGCTGGCCAGCACTCTGCTAACGTTGTCGACCTTTCGGCCAGTCAATCTTTGCCCACTGTTAAATTTGCGTTTTGATCTTTCAATTATTATGTTTCATAACTGCTCAGAGTGGCTCAGATGGGACGGGAGAGGGGAAAAAAAGCTGCTTTGCCTTCCAAAGTTTTCAACAAAACCACATACGCTGCGTCTATAGACTTAAACACATAGCTAACTCCTTTGTCAATACAAGGCACTGTTCCAGCTGGACACTGCTTGGCTTTCTATCAAAATGGCTTCAATATTATTAGAAATCTCCAAGGCTTACAAAGTCAAAAACTTGGACGTTTACTGTACACATTAACAGGACTCATTCCACCGACTCATAATAAATCTTTATAACCACATATGGCTGAGTTATAAATATCATCTGCAAAGAGCAATAAAAAAAAAATTCAGCCTACAGAAAGGTGTCTTCGTAGTTTTAAGTGTTTGATACTTTTAAAAAAATGTGATCTGTCTTTTGGGGGGGGGGGAGTGGGAGGGGGATTGGTAATCAAAATGCTGTATTTCAGGTAGTAAAACGGAGTTCACAATATATGGAGCTTGCAAGGTTGAAAAGCTGCCTGAAGAAATAGCAGAATCCTCAAGACCTCAATAAACATGTGTTCACTTAATTATAGTTTT
The DNA here is from genome assembly GCF_020497125.1 of Mauremys mutica. Lineage (NCBI taxonomy): Eukaryota > Metazoa > Chordata > Testudines > Geoemydidae > Mauremys > Mauremys mutica. The sequence goes on along the minus strand of NC_059074.1, from coordinate 206,822,491 downwards.
GTGGAAGAACCCTCCCAAGCCTTACAATTCTGAAAACCCATAAACCCCAGACGTTAGAAACTCGGTGAGGAGCTGGGTTTGAAAACCACAGAAACCTTGTCTCTTTCCTCGCAATTTGCTTCCTTAGTGCCTTGTACAGTCTGAAGCTTCCATCGGCTTGTCACTATTTCACCAGGGGCAAGCTGAATCTAGTGTGCCTTGCTTTAAATATTCGAGCTATAAACAAAGATGTGAACTGATACTCAGAGCAGGTGTACGGTGAGGTCCAGGCACTTAGAAAGAAAGGAAAGGCTCCTTTATAAATCAGGATTTCTTTATGATTTAGAGGGGGCCAATAGTTTTCTTATGCTGTTTCTTTTTTCAATTAGGTGACATCAAGCATATTTCTAAAAAAAAAAAAAAGACTGAATTAAGTTTGAAAGATTCAGATGATGGAATTATGAAGGAGCACATTTGCCATTTAATGCCTTAAAGAAAAGTGGAGGTAAGTGATCACAAGAGAACAAAAATAAGATTTGCTTTAAGCATGCGGGAGTCTCTCTCTCACTTCAGGCAGATGTTACTAGATATGGATTCTTAACTTCCAGTCTAATAATTAGCAAGGTGGGCAGAATATATAAGCACCCCATGTTCACAATCTCATCTGGACCAGATCCTCAACTAGTGTAAAACTGGCATCCCTGTAATTTAGAGCAGTGACAAACCTAGCCCCGTAGCTTTCAGGGTTTACTGAGTGTACGTAGTTTTAACATATATGTTGATGTTTGACACCTGAATTGTGTGCCGCTTCTCAGCCATATACCTCAATAGCTAATACAAAGAACTCTAAATGTAAATGGAAATATTTAAGCAGAAGCAGGATCTGTTTTAAGCTAATCAGCTGGAGCTCATATTTCACAGAATATATACAGTATGTGAAGTGAATTTGACATAAAAATAGAGGCTCTTTAGAGGTTCATTTTAAGAAACATGGAGAAGCATTGCATTTATTTGCTTTTTCAACATAGGGAGTTGGAAAATAGTAAGTATTTACCATGGAAAAATAAAAAATAAATGAAAATGACATTTTTTCCCACTTGTTTTAAGCAAAAAATCCCTAAAAGTGAACATTTTACAGTTCCACCCTCCCCCCCCCCAAGACTGGAAGATTAGGAACAAGATAGAAATCTCTCATTTAGGAGGAAACGAGAGGTAATTTTATATTAAAAAATGTGGACAATTTTTTTGACCAGCTGTTAGTTCATAGAAAAAGAAAAATACTGTCCTCTGTCATTTTTCGGTAGCCCTATAATGTTTTTGTTCTATATAACCAGATACAAAAGGATTTTAAAAGAGCTGTGTTAGTATAAAATGGCTACATAATGGTCTAGTATTAGTACTGTCTCTTAGAATAATAAATTAATGACTCCCACGTTTCTCTTTCACAGTTAGGTGGTCCATAGGGTTGTGCTGTTAGGAAAGTTCTAGAATTCTAAACAGTCAATAAAAAATACAATATAACAAGCATGTGATTTTTTAATATAATGATAAGGAAAAAACTTATAGGGGAAAACATTCTCTCAGTCCTGGTGAGTCAAATATTCATTTACTATATCTACTGGTCAGTAAAAATCTTATTTTTATGATGATTTTTTTTTAGTCAAAAACCACAGTTATTTAAATACTTAGACAATAGCAAAAATGCAACCGGAATGATATTTAGCTTTGATAAACAGCTCCGGGGTTAATTCACTAACCGCATTTTCCATAGTTTTCCCAGACTCTTTCTACACACACAATATTGTGTATTAAATCAGTAGACCATAAAGATCTTTATGGTGAACCAACTAAACACCACACATTATGAAACATTTAATATGTTATTGGTACTAGCCCCAGAGTCCATTCAGATGAATCCTATCCTTTAATAAGCGTCTAAGTACATACTCACACATCTCGAAATGGCATCTTTACTTTCTTTTTTAGATTTGTTTAGAAAATTGTTTAAATACCAGTTCAGGCTACAGAATGCAATGGCTGTGAAGGGTTTGGTGTGTTTACTTGCGTCCTCTTTCAGAAAGGCAGATGGCTGGGTTTTTCCACCGTTTTTTCTACTCTCTCACCCCAGGTAAAAAAGGAAATATTTAACCTTAACACTCTGGCTTAAAAAAATGTCCAAATTTTAAAAATAAGTCTGCAAACCTCACTTACTGGAGTATATAGGAGCGAGACAGTAAAGAGCCATCCACAGCTTAGAGACTTCTTGTATTCCCTAGCTATATAGAAGGGTGGTTTAGTGTGAAATTTCTTCCAGAACTCAAAAAACAGCAAAAGCCAGGAAATTCTAAGCCATTCCTTTCAATATTGAAATAATATAGTATTTATGTAGCACAAAACAGATTTTCCCCCACAGTCACAGAAAATGAAAACCAAGGACCTGATCCAAAGCCCATTGAAGTCAATGGGAATCTGTGCTAACTTCAGTGGGCTTTGAATCAAGCCAGAGAATGTGAAGTTTCCATACGAGGGTTTTTCTGTATTTATTGCTAACTGGGTTTTTGACCTATTCATTAACTTGTTGGTTCCAAGGGCACATATTGGTGTTCGCTGGTTTTGGTATATCTTTTTCAGCCTTCTACTTAACCACAGCTCTTGGCTGAGAACTCTTGATGGGAAAGAATGTTTTAAAAAGATCTTTCCCAGCAGATAAGTTTTTTCAAAATCTAGGACCAGATTTTTTAGGGGACCTACATGAGGCCAGCTGTCCCTGTTGCCAACTGTCATGATTTCATCACAAGGCTTGTGGTATCTGGTATTTTTCTTAAAGCCCCAGCTCCTGAAGTCTGTGATGACCGGTGCGTGTGATGCCTTCCTACTCCCTGTGGCTCATTTCCTGATTCCTGCGCCCTGAACGCCGCATTCCAGTTCCTATGTGCATGTGTACATAGCGTTGGGTGTGCACAGTTACTCAGGGGCTGTCGCTACATACCTGCCATTTGGAGTGTTATGTTTGTTCAGACTATTGCTGATTTAACTGGTTCATGGTTATAACATGTTTGAGTGACCACCTTTCCATCTCTTGCTTCAATTTCCTTGTCTTTTGCAAGTGCTGTTTTGGGATGCAGCAGAGCACTGTGGCGATGAGTACTTCGATTCTGCAATCTATGGTGCCTGCACATCCTTTGGCTGTGACTGCTTAGGCTGTGATGGTATTGATATTCATGATGGACTCCTGAAGCCCAAGTCCTCCTTTGGTGGAGCCATGCAGCACGCCAACGAGTATTTTGGGACTGGAGATTCCATCCTACTACAGAGGAAAATGTTTTGGGTTTTTTTGAAGCTCACCAGCAACCCTATGAAACCATATGTGAGTGTGCATGTCATTTATGGTGGTTGGCACAGGACTGTGAATGTGGGGGTATTAGGATCAGCACGCTCTGGGATACTTTTGTGATTGGCTCAGCCAATGACTCCCTGAAGTACTGCTAGAATTCCATCTTTTGATGCTCTGGTTGCTAAGACAGCAAACCCTTCCTGCTCTGCCAGAACAATGGGCAGGAGAGGAGGGTCATTATGGATTTCCTCCCTGGGAAGATTTGCACGAGGGTTAAGGGGTGTCTGGTCCTTTATACAAAGTGCTACCATTTTAACCTTGGTTATAGAAACTACCCTAAGACATTGTGTGACAAGGGTTTGTGCACAAGACCTCATTGTCAATCTGATCTGAACAGCCTCCCAAGGCCAAAGGCAAAAAGGAGGTGGCAAGTGGTAACCATTGGAAGAAAATCCAGGAACCCTCAATTTTGGGCTGTATAAGTAGGGGCATTGCCAGCAGATCGAGGGATGTGATCATTCCCCTCTATTCGACATTGGTGAGGCCTCAACTGGAGTACTGTGTCCAGTTTTGGGCCCCACACTACAAGAAGGATGTGGAAAAATTGGAAAGAGTCCAGTGGAGGGTAACAAAAATGATTAGGGGGCTGGAGAACATGACTTATGAGGAGAGGCTGAGGGAACTGGGATTATTTAGTCTGCAGAAGAGAAGAATGAGGACGGATTTGATAGCTGCTTTCAACTACCTGAAGGGGGTTCCAAAGAGGATGGATCTAGACTGTTCTCAGTGGTACCTGATGACAGAACAAGGAGCAATGGTCTCAAGTTGCAGTGGGGGAGGTTTAGGTTGGCTATTAGGAAAAACTTTTTCACTAGGAGGGTGGTGAAGCACTGGACTGGGTTACCTAGGGAGGTGGTGGAATCTCCTTCCTTAGAGGTTTTTAAGGTCAGGTTTGACAAATCCCTGACTGGGATGATTTAGTTGGGGATTGATCCTGCTTTAAGCAGGGGGTTGAACTAGATGATCTCCTGAGGTCTCTTGCAACCCTGATATTTTATGATTCTATGAATTGCATGGCTTACAAATGTGTGGAGTAGGAGTTGCTGCAGCTCCTAGGAGAGAGTGATGCTGGAAGTAGCAAGACGTTGGGGTGGGGAAAGACACCTGGAGAGCGCTACTGAAGATGTATACTTACAGGTCTACAGCAACTGATAGATTTAGAGACTATGAGGGACTGATCTGAGATGTGATGCAACTTGAACCTGGTCTGTATTTCATAGAAAGAGCTAACAGTACTAAATGGTGCAGGCTTAAAAACAGGCCTGGATGTAATAGACTGTGTTCAGAGAAAGCTGGCAAAAGAAGAAGAGCAAATACTTAAGTCGCACAAATTTATTTCAGGCCAATACACGATCTATGAGGCCACATCATGCACTCTGTAACGTGTGCAGCAAACTCACTGCGGACTAAGTCATGGCAGGTCAAGCAATGAGTATCAAAAAGCAGTAAAAAAAACTTTCACAGACTTGAGAAGTTTTGCAAGAGTGGCATGATTAGCACGGACACAAAAATATCAATTCAACACCAACTGTCACGTCTGTCCTCCTTTGTGGAGCAGAGCGATGGAAATCTACAGCAGAAACGGATAAGAGCAACTCAGTCCAAAATAAGTGCCTCTGAAAGATCTTTAGCGTTCACTGGAAAAAGTCTTTTGCAACATCAAAAATTCTAAAGAGGAAGCCACCCTAAAGCCTGGTGATAAGATGATGGACACACTTGAAGGCTGCCACCAACTGGACTTCCACATCAAGTGATAACATGCACACCAGCCGGAAACAAGGACAGGAAGAAGCCAGATCCATCAATGTGACACTCAAAAGCCTGAACAGACCAGCACAAGACAGAAATAAGTGGTGGAAATTGGTGTTTGCCCTACTCACTCGATGGCCATGCTCCTTCTTTAGCCTGTTGCACTGAGTGGTAAGGACACGGAAGTGGGGCTCTGGACAGCTAAGTTCTATTCCTACCTCTGCTGTGAGAATGTGGTTAAGCTGCTCCCCCTCTGTCTTGTCTATTTCAAATGTATGCTGTTCAGGGGAGGGACTGTGTTACAACTGGAATTAGTGAAAGTTTTTGACAGAAGTTTTTGGTCAGAAAATGCAGTTTTGTCAAAAATAAAAAGGCCTCTTTAGACTAAATTGTCAAAACAATTCATTTCAGTGCCATAAGATTCATTTTAGCATTATATGTTTTGAAATCAAAAGATTGCTTTTACCATAGCAAAGTGAACTGTTGTGACACTATCAAAATGAAGTGATTTGATATTATTGAAACAAAACATTTCAATGTTTCCAAATCAGGGTTTTCTTAGCATTTCCATTCCCTGATTTTTTTAAATTTTGTCCTATTTGGGATGATTTTTTCCTAAATAGTGGAAGTTCCTGTAGGATGAAAATTCTGTTTTTGAACCAATTCTACTTAGGTTCCTGCATGACATGCTGCAGAATGGGACCCGCTCTGACCTGGAGCCTGGAGCTGCAATGGCACTATAAATAGCAACAAGTGAAGGTAACTTGTGGGGGTGCAACGTTTTGGAGGTGTTATGGAAAAAGGGTAACAATTTGTGGAAACTTGGAATGGCAGCATGCTGAATACGTGGATGGAGTTATCCTTAGGAACACAAAGATTAAATTGATAGTTTCAGGCTCTTAAATAGAATCCCAGAACCATAGGGTTAGGAGGGACCGCAAGGGTCATCTTGTCTCACCCCCTGCCAAGATGCAGGATTTGTTGTGTCTAAGCTATGCAAGACAGATGGCTACCCAGCTTCCTTTTGAATACTTTTCTATGTTTCTTACTTGGGGCCAGATTCTCAACTGGCTGAAATCGGTGCCGTTCCATTTTAGTTAGTGAATTCAGTGGAGTGGTTGGTACCAGTTTCACACCAGCTAAGGATCTGACCGTGAACCTTTACTTTGGCTAACCAGTCACTGAAGAAAATGGAATTCTGCCTAAATAAAGACGTCTGGATTAGGCTCCAAATAGATAACTGCAGTTCAAAGAGGAGTATGATGAAAGGGACTCTCAGGAGTGGGCATGATGCCAGCAATGAGGATTTAAATAGAATTGGCTTCTTAAGTGTTTCCTAAGAATCTGATTCCACTGCTGTTGCTCACATTAAGCAGTACCTTGCCTTGCGAGTGTCCCCACTTCGGTCAATGGGTCTGCTCCTCATGGGACCAGGTACTATGGGAGCTGAGCAAAGGTGGCAGGATCTGTCCCTAAATAAAGATACAAGTTTCATGGTTCAGCACAAACATATAACTGTGGGTCAAAGACTAGATATTGGCTTATCTGTCTCTTGCATGAGCTACTGACAGAGAGCACTTTATTATTGTAAAATGGATTTTTAAAAAGCCCAACTACCAATCTATACCATAATTCAGGGTGATTTTGTTGAACTGCAAATTACACAGATGCCATGAAATGTGTAAATAGGTCTGAAGCAGAGTCAGCTGCTCTTTGGTTAATGCTGAATTGTTTGGGCTGCGTTGTGAAGCAGTTTTCCACTTTATGCAGGATTAAATCTAATGGCTTTAATCAACACAGCTTAAAAATTCTTCATTGTGAGATTCATTTTACCAGATTACAGAAAACAAGTTAACATTTATAAGCAACTTTAGTGTATTTTCTCTGTGTCTCTTTGAAATGCCACTACTGATATTTTTGCTAAAACTAAACAATCATGTTTAAGGTCTGGGACTATGAAAACTAACTCTGTTATTTAGATATTTCTTTTCCATAAGCAAATTGCAACATATTGTCACAGATTCCTAATATGAGAAGGCACAATCATGCACTAAGCCATAGAAGTTTTCCACGAAAGTAATGTATACCAGAGGTTTTATTGGCAGAGCGCTATTAGATATACATTGTATCCACTTTGTATCATTTAGGTTATTATTCCCTAAATATATATTTTTAAAGTTCTAAGTGTTAGGCTGTCAATAGCAATACAAAACACAGCACATCTTCCTTTCTTTTCTTACCAGCCTGCATAAATAGCTGTCAAATCTGGAAGATCTTAAATAAATGCACACATTTTTGTAGTCCATCATTCTTATTTTATTTATCAGAGAAATGAGTAATTTTTAATAAACCAAGCAAGCCCTAAAAAAAGACCTCACGCTTAGATTTTTTTAAAAATTAAAGAACAAGAGATGATACGTGTATCTGAGCAAATTCAGATGTTAAAAAAGTCAGTTGAGATGAAAAGAATGAAACAGCAAAAAAATCTTCTTTAATTCATTTGGCTAAAACTAAATGGAAGTTACCATTATGAAAGCAGATTAAAAATGAAAAGGTGGTTATTTTTAATGTTAGTACCACTTGAATGCAAACTTAATGACATTTGATATTCAGAAGGTTCTGTATTAACACTTTACTATTATTTTAAGGCTTCAGACATTTGACTTTCAGCAACTTACTCGTGAAACAAAAACTGAGCTGTGCTTTATGAAATCTGGAAGTCTGTGCTAATGAAGATCTCACGGAAAGCAACTTGTAGGCATATGGATTCCATTTGTAACTAGTGGTGAGAATATACAGGTCAGCCTACACTTTGGTGTCTGTCTATCCATCTGTTTTCACATTACTTGCAAATTATAGAATCCTCCAGACCCAAATGATCATAAATCTCTACTAGGAGCATGTACACTTTTCCCATCTGTCATAAAACAATGAATTAAATTCATGCCTGTCAAAATACGCTGCTGCGAATTCCCCTTATTCTGCCGCAGGAGGAATACAAAGCTCCATCTCATCGTTGTAATTTATGACCTCCTTGGGAGATTTGGGTGATTAGGGGTTGGCCCACCAACACACAGAAAAACAGTAGGAACTCCAATAACTCCAAATGGAAATCTTGGGTCAAATTTATCAAACAAATCAGAGAGAAATCTATTTCTGTTTGGAGAAGGAGGAGATATATTACATGTTTAGTATAGGAATACAGCTTTGGAACATTTGGCTATTCGGTATTTGTGAGTTTTGGAATTTCTAGCTTAAATAGTATCACCAAAGGACATGTGATGTATTAGACATGAGCCCATTTTTAGCCAAATAAAATATACAACTGCAAGCAAAGAGGTTTTTCAGCGTTAACAACAACATATTTGTGCAAATGATGTAACTGAAAAATTTCTAGGTAGGATAAAAAAAAAAGCAGAGTTTTGAGTACTGGAAAAATACACTAGGACAAAAATAAAGCGCGTTAGACATGGGCAACAAAACAGAACAAAAAAAAAAGGCTAGAGGCGATTAGGAACAGTTATTCTACTCACATTTATACTGCTGCTTCCAATTTTGTATTTATACAGCTTCTTTTTACATCAAAATAAGAAAAAAACCCACCAGTCATAGGAAACACCAATAGTCATGCTGTTTTGTACCAGAAATATCGGCTGCTGTCAGAGATGTGCTGAAAATAAATATGGGGTGGGGAGGGGAGGTGGAAACAGACGTGTGCAGGCTGCGAAGTCATAAGGGCGAATTGCCATTTGCCCCAAGGCGCAACCCCACACTGGATTCAATGGTGGATTTGGCTATGGGAAGCCAAGTGATAAGATCCCGGGATATCTGGCGTATTGCAAGTCTCTTTCGTACCAGAGAGATTATTATTATTATGCACGTTTTAATAACTGGCTGTTGCTGCAAGGGTAAATCCACTGGCCTCTGAAGGAACAGAGTACAGCAGAATGGCCATTGTTCCACTACAGAGGAATCAGGACAGTGGCCCAGGAGGGTTCTGTAGCTGCTGTATCCTGTGCTGCCACGTTCCATGGAGTAGGGCTCCTTTTGTGGGTGCAATGGGGGGGTTGCAGGTGGATTGAGGTATAACCAGCCCGTACAATCATGCTTGGATCCACAGGGCAGGTGGGGGGTCCAGCCAGCATAGCTCAGGGTTTTTCAGTAATAGCCTTTCTTTAGCTACTCTGGAGTCCGGTTCATCCCTCCCCACACCCCGCTTCGCACTGGATCCTCGTGCAAAGCTGCTTCACATCAACTGAATTCAAATTCTTCTTTCCAGAAGAAATAACAGGACTAAGAGCAACCCTGGCTCATGCGAGTAGCTCGAACCCTTGGGAATAGTGCCTGGACTATTTCTGTGAGTAAGGGTCTGCACACCAAGCCCTGTATTCTGATCAGACGATCCACAGACAATGTCAGTGCAATATGAGGAGACACCATACACGAGCCTACATTTCAAACATCATGCAAGTTACCTCTCCGCTATTCTTTACAGTCTGCCATCTCGAGAAAGAGACAGCCAATGCAGAAAGGGTTCTGAGGGGTGCAACAACAATGATTAGCTGGATGGAAAGATGGCCACAGGAGAACAGATTGAAAACCCTGAGAAAGTTTAGTTTAGAAAGGAGATGAATAATAATTCCTTGTCCTCTTACATAGCAGTTTTCATTTTACAGATGGGTAAACTGAGGCACCGGGGGGGGCAGTGATTTGTCCAAGGGCACCCTACAGGCCAATAACACAGCTAGAAATAGAACTTAGGTTCCTGAGTCAGAATCCGGTGCTCTATCCAATAGGCCATACTGCTTCTCTGTAGAGGCACACAAAATAATGCATTACATACGCACTACGGTCACCTTCTCAGGAAACAAGAACAAGGGGAAATTGAATCAAATTGAAAGGCAGCAGATTTAAACCTGTGAAAAAGAAATACTTTTCTATACAATTCACATGTAGCCCACACAACTCATTGCCACAGGATAACAAAGAGCAAGAGCCTTGCAGGATTTTAGAAAGGATTTGATACTTTTAGGGATGAGACCATCCACATTAGTGCAAATAAAACTTTTTATGGAAGAAATTTATATAAAATATATTAATTTTCATGTTACATAAGCCAACCAGTGATTGAGGGGGGACATAGGAAGCAATTTCCCATATGGGCAAATTTTTCTAAAAGTGTCCACTCCAGATTTCTTGCATGTTTCTAATTACTGCCCACTCTTGGAGACCAGATGTCAGGTTGTGATCTAGGATGGCAGTTCCTATAATCCTCCACCACTAGTGTAAGCAATGGTCTCTTTTGGCTTTAAAAACCTACGGCTCTAGTGTTGTTTACTGCCTTTCTTTTCAGATCTAGTGAATGAAGGAGATGATACATGCTATAGGACTGCGTTCAGATCGGGCCAAGTTCTGCTCTCTGTGGACCTGATCCAAAGTTCTTTGAAGTCAAACCCACTGACCAGAATGGGCTTTGGATAAGCTCCGCTGTATGCATACAGCCCCAGTTACCACATTAATTAATTTCATTGGAATGCCACAGCAATAACTGAGGGCAGGGTTTTGTCTGACATCTGTCTAGATCAAAGGCATGAAAAGTAACACCTGAGGATTGAAAAAAAGTTATCCTAATTTCACCCCTTTAAATTCTATAGAAGAAATAATTTATATAATTTAACAACACTGGTTTATTGGTTCACACTCAATAAAATAAGCTGCTGTTATTTATACTGGGGCTTGGATTTTTTTTAATAGGAAAAATAATAGTTCTTTATATGAAGCATCCATTACCTGTGCAAACTGTGCACAGAAAATGCACTGCAACCTGTTTAGCTTCTGTGAAGATTTATTAAAACAAGAACATATGTTTGGAAGGGAGAAGACTATGTTTTTGCCATCTGCAAGACTTTTCCGTCCTTTCCAACTGCAGGGTTATATAAGCTACTGTTCTTGCACCTCGGTAAAAGTTACAACATACAGGCCTGCCACAGCTGTGCGAGTTAGTTAAAAAAAACCAAAAACGCACCTTAAGGGGAAGCTAGACATTTAAATTCATTCTGAATAGACAGGTGGAAAGACAGCTAAGGTTTGCAAAGAGTGCTGAGCACCCAGCTGTGCCCACTTGATTAGGGAGGCGCAGCACTTTTGAAAATCAGGCAACTTCAATGCCCAAGTATTTGAGCTGGGCATGAAATGCTTCTTGTCCCATGAAAATTTTTGTGTTTAAAAAAAAAATGCTCTTGTCCTAAATTGGAAGGAAAAAGTTGAAATCTCAGGTTTTCATCAACCAAAAATAAAAAAAAAAGTTCAGTTGAGATCAAAATGTTTCATTGAAATCATTTCATACCATCTGTTATTTTAATTTTAATTTTTTTTACTATATTTAACATCAGTTTAAAAACAAAAAGTGGTTTTGGACAAGAAAGCTGAAACTTTAAAAATAAAAAAACAACCTTGAAACATCATTTTGAAGCTTGTGGTTCCAAAAATTTTTGAAGATGAGACATTCCCTGAAACTGCAAAAAAAAGGATCAGATTCAAATTACCGTTTTCTCGGGAAAACAATGTTTCATCGAAAAATTCCCAACCAGCTCTCATAAATACAGCTTTCAGAGTCCAACTTCAAATATCCATCCCATTACACAGCCAATATGAGCAGTCAAACCAGCTACCAAACCAACTGGTCCTAGGATTGTCAGCAGTGAAGACTGAACACAGGTCTTGAATGTTTTCGAGTATAAGCCTCCATCAATGGCTTCATGTGCACTAGCTACCCCTAGAGGGCGACAGAGTGCCCCGTTGAGTGAATATAGGTTCCACGGAGAACAGCTATTATGTCGGTTATGTTTTCCTGTTGTCTACCGGCCCTTCCACCAAGCCGCACACAATCCTGCCTAAAACTAGTCACGTTTACACACTGGGAAAATAAGTAGTTATTTTAAAAGAACTCCTAGTAAACTTTATAATGTAAGAGGAACATATACCACATTCCCCTGTCTGATTGCCCCTCTCAATCCCATCTTTTCTGCAGCCACGTACCCTCCTCATTGCCTCTTCTTGTATCTTACAGGCTATCCGGTAACTGCAGTGTGGTTGCAGTCCATCTGAGAGTGGGTTTCAATTGTTTTATTCCAACTTAAATATATAGCTGCCCCGCCGTCACATCTGCATCAACTGAATGGTGTCAGGGGAATAAAGCCACATGTATCCATTAGAAATTGCACGCGCCACTCACCTTCCCCAGTGCAAAGTAAAAGCTTCTCTGTGAGATGGCCTCACCCCCAAGGTGGGGCTGCACTAGTGGGCACGGGCCCTGACGTTCAGTTCCGCTGGTTGGTGCCCCACACTGGCTCCACCCGCTCCTGCCTCCTGCCTGCTGCTGCTCGCTCCTTTCTGCCCCCTCCTGCCTGAAGGGTGGTGAGGGGAGGGGGCAGAGAGGAGCAAGGGGCAGGGCAGCCCTGCTTAACAGCTGATTGGCTGCCAGCCCCAGGCCACCAGAGCAGCCAACGGGTGCTAAGCATCCCCTGTTTTTTCCTCCATGGGTGCTTGTGCCCCTGAGCACCCTAGTTGTCCCTAGCCTGACAGCAATTCAGATCCTTGCGATACAGCCTACGCGAGGGACAACTGTGTGAAACAGGACCAGTTAGATTCCTCTCGGCCACCGGTATAATAAAGGGTCTTTTGTCCGAAACAACAAGGGTATCCTGCAGATTCCCAACCATCATCTGCGCCGCCCTAGCTTCAGCTGGATATCCCAGGACCTCAGGAGCTGGCTGGACCTTTGCAAGTGTCCAGGTTGGATTACATTAATTTTGAACAAATTTAAAATAAAATTGGGACAAAGCGTCAGACATTTTTACAATCCTCCTGCCTGTTTTCTGACCAGCCCTAGAACTGACTGAAATGTGGGAAGATGGAGATTTTGGCTTACAAAAACTACAGTGCACTCCTCTTTCCATATGTCTTATGCAAATTTGTCAGGAACACCTCACATTCTCCATACCAGCACTTATAAAGAGGATTCTTTGGTCTCTTAAATATGAAGCACAGAAACAAAATGACTGGCCATCATCCCTTACAAAGGCAGATCTTGATGAGGAGACAAATAAGGGAAAAGTGGTTTGTTAACGGTTACTAACCAGCCTGAGCCAGATCCTGAACTGGTGCAAATCAGCATAGATCCACTGAAGTCAATGTCAGTGAAGTTACCTTGATTTACAGCCGGGCAGGATGTGGCTCTCTAGAGAATGTGAGGAAAGGAATTTTTGATTGACTAAGCAGAAAAATTGCATTTCCATTTGGTGAAAAAATTCAAGTTTTGAAAAATGTAATCCCAACCCAGGACAAAATTTCAATTTTTTGGGAAAAAACAAAAAAAACAAAAAAAAAAACAACAAACCACCAAAATTCTGAAAAACCAAAGCATTTGTTTTGGGTAAAAATATTTCATTTCAATAAGTCTTTCCCTTTTTGATTTTAATCCTGAAGGATTTTTACTACAAAATAAATTTCTAAATGAAGATTCAAAACTTTTCATTCTGAAAAAAAAAGGTAAAAAATCCTGTTTTTACATTTTCAAAAACAGTTTTCTTTCACCCTTTTGGAGTAGTGGTTAGGGCAGCTGCATGGGGTGCAGAAGACCCAGGTTTGAATCTCCTTTCAAGCAGGGACTTGATATCAGCTCTTCTGCAGCCCGGGCGAGCATCCTAACCACCCTGCTATAGGCGATTCTGGGGTGAGGGGCCCTCACAGTCTCTCCTGTTGAAGTGGTTCGATTTAGTATCAATACATAAACGTTCATTAGACCAGAGCAAGACTGTGAGTCTATAACCTGGTGATTAAGCAACCTGGGAGGAAGGATGTGGATTCAGATCCCTCCTCTGAATCCAGCAGAGCAGGCTGATGAAGCGGGAGGAAGAAGCTGTGGTTCATAAGGAGCAGAGTGTAATTGGCTGTCAGGGAGAAGGGGACGTTGAATTATTTTTTGCACACTTCACCATATGATCTGAGCTCTGGCTAGTCATGCATTAAGCTATGGGACTAACATCTTCCTCGTGTTTGTTCTCTCATCCTCTCCCCAGGAGAAGCACGCGCAGTGGAGTGTCTTGTTTTGGCAGGGCTTTAGGGGAGGATGTTGCTATGTAACGAAGGCAAGGTCAAAGAAATGCACCTTGCAATTGGAGAGAAAGGGTGGTAAGGGTTGTGAGGGTTATTGCCAGGAGAGTTCAACTTTGTTCAGTCAGGGCTTAAGAAACTGCCCCTATCCACCAACCCAAATAAGTAGATTATATTTCTCCGACAACAACTGAAGCAAGATGCATCAATACGTTCTGGGCTGCTCCAGCCTTCATTTCATAGGCAGATTCTGCTCATCGTGAAGAGTGCCTTGTTCCATGAATAAATCCCACTGAAATCACCAGGCTCAACTCCTGGAGTAAGGTGCTACTCAGCATAAGCATCAGAATCTGGCCCTCAGTTATTTTTCAAGGTACCTTTTATATTTATCCTGCTTACATTTAGACACAAGGGGGAAAAAAGCCACTTGTAACCAAAACGTAAGACACTTAAAGTTTTCTGCTTCAGTCATGCAATTCAGGCGTACAAACGAGCTCCAGGTTTTGTATTCAGTTCATTCTTCATCCTCTCTTTCTTGGCTTGCTTATGCGAGCTTAGCTTCCATCAAAACGATGTCTTAATTAAATCTGAAAAATGGACATTTGACTTTACTTTACGTGATGATTTCATCCTGCCACGGATATAAATTTAAGTTATACAGAACAGACATGCCCATTATACACAGCCCACTCCTGAATTTTTTTTTTAAATATATATTATTTTTTCAGATCTTCAAAGTGTTTGTTTTCATCATGTTTTTAAAAATCTTTCAGTTTGAATTGAAGTGATAAGCCACACACGAGTTCCATCCCTCTGCCTTTAACTATACTGTGCTCTTGGAATTTACTTTTAAGAAGAAAAACACCCCGACTTATTGGCTGTAATTGGGAGAACCCTTGAAAATGTTAAGCTACTGCAGAATGTCACTGCCTGTGAACACCGTAGCATTTCATGCCATGGAGCATATTTCACTAGTGCTTCAGAGACATGTCTAAATAGTTAGGGGCCAATCCAAAGTCACTGGAAAGACTCTCACTGAGTGAATCTGGCCCTAAGTTCTTACCTGGGTGCTCACAAACACGAATGGGTTATTCCTCCCAGAGTGAGAAGGAAACATAATTACTGTTTTACAGATGAGGAATTGAAGTGCCAGGTCCCTGATCCAAAGCCCAGGAAGAGACTCAATGACTTCTATGGGCTTTGGATCAAACCCAGAAAAAGACCCAGATCTTCAGAGGGATGCAAGTGCCTAACTCCCTTTGAGCTAGTCACCTAAATCTCTGAGGATCTGGACCTGAGCAGCTTGCCCGAGATCACACAGCAAGTCAGTGGCAAAGCTAGCTGGTGGCTCTGGATCTCCCGAGTACCAGTTCAGTACCTTACTCATGAAATCATCATTCAGTGTCATGGATTTTTTTTACATCATGGTATGCGTGTGTTTTTAAAAATGCTGCATTGTGACTGATGTCTACACAGTACACACACACACACACACACGAGTAAATCCAACTAAAAAGTCCTCCCCCTGCACACACACAACTGTAGCTTCCTGCATATTTTGGATCTTTAGGTTTCTAGCAAATCCGTCTGCTGCGCCTCTCCAAGATCCCTTCTCCAAATAGGGAACAGAGGCCGTTAAAATGTGGAAAATTAAGAAAATGCAGAACACATCATTAAATCAAATACTCAGGAAGCTGTGGCAATCTTTCCTTCCACTCACATAAGGTCCACTCTAAATGAAATCTATATTTTAATTATTTCCAGTTTGGATACTCCCAACGTGCACAAGGGAACCTCAACTGTGCATTGGAGAGTAAGAGGAAAATTGGGTGGTAAAAAAAAGAATGTTGCAGCTAATGTGGAACAGTTGCACGTTCTATTCCACATTGCCCTGAGCAAAAACCACTCTTCCTTTTATTTTGGAGCAAAAGCAACTGATTTCTCCTTGCAGTCCAGCGTCTGGACTCACAGTGTGTTTACTCATGAGCTCTGACAGGTTTACCCGGAGCAGCTTTGGGAACCGGCTGCTCTCCTGGTAACCACAGTGGTTGTAATTCTTTGTAGTCGCAGGGCTAAGGTATAATGATCTGCTGGCCTTTCATGATGCTAGGCAGGCAGAAGGAACTGTTGACATATTTTATTTTTGGCATAGCATTTCCAATTACAGACAGTGGCAGAACTATGAACTTTTATTCTGCACCCCGGCCCCCCTGCGCCAGACATTCATCAGGTTGCGTGTAGCAGGCAAAGTCACTTCAATTCTGCCTCTCCGAAGACTTGGACGCCTGCCGACCATTTCTTTTTTTTGTCATTTCTGACCCAATGAGAATCTAGCTGGAGTCTTTTAAAGGGCAGAGGAATCTATAGGCTTGCCAGTTAAACTACCGTGATGGCTCACACGCGGGATGGAAAGAGTGAAAACCACAGAGCGGTGTGCAATATCGCGTTCCAAACCTCATTGAGCGAGTGTTGATTTGTTGAGGGGTAGAGAGGCTTTTTACAGGTCTGTTTAATTTGCAGGGGATTTCCCGCCCCCCTCTCAGCATAATACTGCACTGCTCTGACTTCCTGACAAATCTAGGAACATTTAATGCACAGCAGTGCCTCTAAGCCATTTGTTCAGAGTGTACCACAGAACCCAGAATTTTATGTAGGTTTATGCCTGCTAGTCTCTCTAGCCACAGAAAAATACATTCAATCCTGAACAAATCTGCAGCTGCCTGGGGCTGTGTCTGCATGACAGAGCCTAACACAGCACACCTATACTCGCCGATCCCCCAGTGTAGTCCAGCTTCGCTTGGACAACTGTAGCTAAGTTGGCTGAAGCACTCTGACAGCATAGTGGTGTCAGCAGTGAGGGTTTTGCCAGGATACTATGTCAGCTTGGGGGTGTTTCCCCCCCACAATTCTAGCCAACACAAGCCATGCCAGCATAACTTTGTAGCTCAGACCAGGCCTAGGACTGTTACTGTATTCAACGTGACGGCCTTATGCAAATTCATGGCAGCACTGGGGAATGAAACTCATCCTCCAGTTCCCTTTCCCGCCACGTTCAAAAGATGCTAAAGGACAGTCTAATTCATGGGTTCTTAACCTGGGGAAGGTGGGTCACACACAGGTTTCAGGGAGTCCCAACCACTCTCACTTTCTTTATGAACAGAGGGGAGGAGAGCTACTGAAACTCATGGGAGGAGGATCGCAGAGATCTCGATGTCGGAAGAAGGAGCCATGGTGGGGAAAAGTTGAGCATAGAGGAGGTAATTGAGAGCAACAGAGGGTGCATGACCATTCAGCAGTATTGATTCAAGAGCTGGTCAGAAGTATTTTCTGGTAAAATTCTGAATTTTCCCCCCCAAAATTGATGGAAATGTCTCTTTTTTTCATTAAAAACCAAGACACTATTTTTTAATTTTAGGCTTGGGGATTTTCGATCCCCTCCTCTATCTTTTCTCCATCCCGCTCCCATCTTACCACTGGAAGAGAGGGAAATAAAGGGAGAATAAAGGAGGGAAAATGGAAACAAATTGGTGGAAGTGAAATCTTTCCCTTAAATTTTCATTTAGTTAATAAAAATATATTTTCATCAAAAAGAATGTTGACATGTTCTATATAATATGCTCAAAGAGACAGTTCACTGCAACACTATGTTGACCCTCTGGAGTGTTTAGATGGACTATGTACAACACTTGTATCCTCCCTGAGTAAGGCTAGTGAACATTTGTCAAACTTTTTTTAGAACTAAAGTGGAAAATCTGATTTATGATTAAATGAAAAGCTTTGCTGAAAATATGTGCTTTCCTCAAAAGTTTGATTTTAAAAAACCAGAACCCTGAAAACCTCAAAATTTCTTTTTTCAACCAAAAACATTTTTTTGGTTTTCTGCTAAAAGTTTTCCATTTGACAAAAAGTAAAGAAGATAAACAAAAGAAGTTTCCACAGAATAAAAAAACACACACACTTTTCCCCAAATAAGTCTACTCTTAAGCAATTGTTTTACTGACAATCTGGAAAACATCAGTAGTTTAAAAACTATGCCCTAACACAAGAAATAGGTGTGTCACTGACAAGACCATCTGCCTGAAAAAGGCAGACAGGAAAGTTAAACTGAAAAGTTATGGACTCAAAAGCAGAGACATTGTTATTAAGTCCAAATACTGAGGGTATTTTAACATCCAGAAAGATAAAAATATGATCAGAGAAACAGTTTACTGTATTTAAGTTTGTAATATCTCCACACAAATGGACATTCATTTAGTAAAGTTGAATTTCTGTGAGTTATGGTTCAACTTCTCCTAGTGATGGTTTCCAAAGAAGTTTTGCAAAATTAACACACACAATTCCATGTTTTTTGTTCTTACGTTAACAGATGCTATGCAAAATAAACTTGCTTTCTAAAAAGATTTCATATTCTGCTGGGAATCCATCTCCCCTTGAATAACGTAACTTTTCCTTTTCCGGCAGGCACATCTAGCATTACTTACGGTTTTGCAATGTTTTCTTCTGCACATATATAGAAGCCTATGTGGATGGCACTGATGCTGCTCTTAGACCTCAGTGGTTTAAGGGACAGTCTTTCCATTTACTTCATTGGGAGGTGGATAGGACTCTGATTCAGCAAAGTATATATGAACATGGTCTGCTTTAAGGATGCCCGAATCTATCCTGATTCAGTAAAGCATTTAAGCATGCACTTACCTTTGAAGTTAAGCAGATGCCTAAGTGCTTTGCTGAATTGGGGCCACAGGGCTCAATCTCTCTCCTATTATAGGCTCCCATTGGCTTCAAGAGGAATTGAAGCTGGCCTGTAACCTTTGCAGAAAGATTGACTCACCCCTGGCATGCTCCCTCATGGCTGGGCTTGGCATGGCAGTTCCTTCTTCTCTAGTGCTCCCTGGCCGTGGTCACTCCGGTGCAGTGCTGATGCGCTGCCTCTCATGACTCAAGTCATGTTTTAGTTCCACCCCCTTTGGGGTAACAATAAGTCCAACACAAAACCCATGGTCCATACAGCTGCTCCACATCCCCAATAGCCTTACACGCTTCTCTTGGGATTTTAAATCAGCCCGATCCCCTTGCGTTGAGGGGAGGGGATCCTCACATCACCTTGCCAGGGGCCTGACCTACCCTCCATACTGGTTTCCAGTCCAGGGACCCCAGGATGAGCAACTAATATCTGCTCCTACAGATACCTTGCTGCTCCCTCCCTGAACTCCTTCCTCCCACAGGCTTTTCCCTGGGCAATTTGTAAGCACGTCCCTGAGCCCCTCCTTAGAGGGGCTGTGTCTGCCCTTGCATCAGGGTCAGCTCCAGGAGCCTGCTCCAATCCTGTGCCTTCCAGGTATCCTCCCCCAAGGCTTCTTCCTTGGCCTGCAGGCACCTTCCTGTTTCCCATAGGCCTCTCCACTCTGTGCTACCCAAAGAGTGACCACAAGCGTATTCTCTTCTACAGCCCTTTTGCTCCAGGCTTCCTCATTATTCCTCCCTCAACTGGGCTTCATCTTTAATTAGGCCTGGCCCATCCTCTAGGTGCAACCAGGTGTGTTAATTGACCTCTCAGGCCTACCTTAACCCTTTCACCATGTGTGCAGGGTAGACACCTCATCACAATTCGAATCTTGCAAACATTTTGTTACATACCAACATGGTACACATTAAACTACACTCACTGGACACTCCCCATGAGCAAAGTTTCACAGGTGTAGCGTTTTTGCAGGACTGGCTCTCACGCTCGTTCTGTGCCAGGCTTTTAACAAATTACTCAAACAAGAGAGGTAAATTTTCAGTTAAAGTTAATGGTAATTGGATGGCTAACTATCTAAATGTCACTCTGAAAGTGTCCCCACATGGTCTACCTTTGCTGTTGGTATTTATATCTTTCTTTATTATTCCTGGCATTAATCACCAGACAAAGTGATTTTTCAGTAACCAGAAAAAAATAATTATCCTCTCTCCCAAGAAATAGAGGCCTGGGGTATGTTCTCCCACCGATGCATCAGTGTGACAGGGCAGTTACCCGAGGCCCATGTCCCCTCAGCTGATGGATTCTAGTAGATTCAGCATCATTTTCTACACAGCAGCTTCTTGGGGGGTTGGTATTAGTGTTACCATCTGAGAGAGACATGTAGGGCCAGTTCCCTACCTGGTGACAATTGGAGTGGAACCATTCAAGTCAATGGAGCTATGCTGACTTACGCTCCCCAAGGAAGCGGCACATTGACTTCAATGGCGCAACACTAGGTGACACCAGCTGGAAAGATATTGGTAGTTTGCAATGAGAAAAACTCCCTTTGTGTTTCTAATGAAAACGGAGTCAGAGAAAAAGATGAATCCGTTTACATGGGGTGGGTCCTGATTTTGCTAGTGCTGGCACACTTCAATAGCTTTACCCAGTTCAGATGTTCCATCAAACTCAAGGGAGATACTCGTCCATACACTGACTCACAGACTTAGGCCTGGTCTACACTAGGGTGGGGGGTCGAACTAAGGTACGCGACTTCAGCTACGCGTCGACCCGGCCGTAAGTATGGACGTACCCTTAGTGTTTGTAGTATTGAGGCATTTTGAGCTGACCCAAGACCTACTGAAGCCAGTGGGAATCTTTCCATTGATTTCATTGAACACTGGATCAGACCTTTAACCTGGGATTTTCAAGGGAGTGTATGGGAGTAAACTGCCAAATCCCACTGAACATGAGTGGGAGTTAGGCACTTACCTCTCCAGGCACCCTGGAAAATCTCAACCTTAGTTACTAACTTTTTGGTGACTGTACACATTATTTTCTTTAAAATGTATCAAAAGAGAGGGTGACTAATCCAGAGCAGACTTGAAAGCACTCAGAAAGTATACAGCTATATATATTGCAACATTTATATTCATGATTATTAAAAGCCCTTTTATCCTGCGTGGCCTACAATTACTAAACGATTTCAGTTGTTAATCCGATACAAGCAGTAAATTACTCCATTACTCTTAATTCTTTTATTTTTGTCAGCCACCTTTCAGGGAGCGGTATCGTGCTCACGTGGTTAGGGCATAACCCTAGCACCCAGAAGATCTATGTTTGATTCGTGGACTTTCCAAAACTTTGTGTGACCTTTGGCGTGTTAATTGCTTCATTTCTCTATATTTTAATTCCCCGTCTGTGTGATGAGGAGGCTGATACAGTGTAAAGTGCAAGCTCATTGGGGCAGGAATGCTCTCTTATTAATGTGTGTGCAGCCCAGTGGGGCCCCAGGCTCAGCTGGAGTCTTTAAGTGCTACTGTAATATAAATAGTAAATTAATTCTATGGATTGTATTTATTTCTGCAGACAGTGGTGAAATACACGTACTGGCAGCAGCCACAAATAGTCATCTGCCTTCCTTTAATTTCAGCAAGTCAGTGTACTTTCTGAATACCATAATAGGAGGAATCTATCAGCTATATCCCTGCAAGGAGTCTTGCAAGACTTTTCTAACCCATTTCAATAGGCAATGAAGAAAAGGGGAAACTCTAAGTGCATAATGTTGTTCTCAACTGTTTACTTTAAAACTGAGTTATAATTGTGACAGGCTGGATCACAGAAACCCCTATGGGAACTGAGCCTGTTTTCCCTGCCAGCTTGGGACTTCAGTGCCCTGCCTGGTTTGAGACAGCCCCAGGTCTGAACTAGCCTGCTGCAAACACAGCCCCAGGTCTGAACTACGTCCGCCAAAAGCTGCAGGCTTAACTGAAAACAGCTTAAGAAGTGCTCCTGTCTCCAGCACTCAGATACCCAGCTCCCAATGGGGTCCAAACCCCAAATTAATCTGTTTTACCCTGGATAAAGCTTACACAGGGTAAACTCACAAATTGTTCACCCTCTAGAACACTGATCGAGAGATATGCACAGCTGTTCCCCCCCCCCACCTATTAATACATACTCTGGGTTAATAAATAAGTAAAAAGTGATTTTATTGAATACAAAAAGTAGGATTTAAGTGGTTCCAGGTAATAATGGACAGAACAAAGTGAATTACCAAGCAAAATAAAATAAAACACAAGTCTAAGCCTATGCAGAAAGAAAACTGAATGCAGATAAAATCTCACTCGCAGAGATGTTTCAATGAGCTTCTTTCACAGACTAGACAACTTCCTAGTCTGGGCACAATCCTTTCCCCTGCTCCAGTCCTTGTTCCAGCTCAGGGGGTAGCTAGGGGATTCCTCGTGACTGCAGCCTCCTTTGTTCTGTTCCATTCCCTTATCTATCTTTTGCACAAGGCAGGAATTCTTTGTCCCTCTCTGGGTTCCCACCCCCACCCCCACTGGAAAAGCACCAGGTTAAAGATGGATTCCAGTTCAGGTGACATGATCACATGTCACTGTAAGACTTCATTGCCCACTTGCCAGCACACATGTCTACAGGAAGACTTACAAGTAAAACAGAGCCATCTACAAACAATTGTCCTGGTTAAGGGAGCCATCAAGATTCCAAACCACCATTAGTGGCCCACACTTTGCATAATTACAATATAACCTCAGAGTTATATTTCATATTTTTAGTTTCAGATACAAGAGTGATACATTTATACAAATAGGATGACCACACTCAGCAGATTATAAGTTTTGTAATGATACCTTACAAAAGACCTTTGCATGAAGCATAGTCCAGTTAAATTATATTCATACTCATTAGCATATTTTCATAAAGTCATATGGAGTGCAATGTCACAATAATAATTATAGGCAAGAGGAAGGGTGAGGAAAGCCCTGCAGGGTCTAACATACTGTCTATGTGTGTGAGTTCAATCTAGTGACTGGTCCATAGATAGGATAAGGAACCTAGTGCTGCTGCCAGCTGAGGGAGCTCTCTCTTAGTTCTGCAGTAAAGGCATGTGCTTTGGAGGTGAAGGACCAGCCATCTAGCTTTGGCAGAACATCACATGCAGAGTTTCTGAACATTGCCCAATCATTTCATATCGTTCCAGTACTTCCAAGCTCATTCCCACCAGAAAGACTGATGGCTTAGCCATCAGACTCTATGGGAGCCAGAAGCACGGGTCTCGATTCTTTCAGAGAGGCTAAATTGCTGTAGTCTGAAGGTTTGAAATATCAGCCAAGCTGGCCACTGACCTCCAGAATTTCCTGCATCCGTCATATGAATGTCCCTGAGCTGAGGAGCCAGAGTTTGGGAGACTCCTGACAGGAACACAGAAGAAGGCTGGGCTGCAGGATGCTACTGGATTATGGGAACTGCTGCTGAGCTGGGTAGTCTGGCACGGGGCTCTTCTACTTAGCAACCCTCCCTTCCTCACCCTCCCTTAGCCTAGAGCCAGTGGCAGATCTAGCCATGAGGGAGGATGGCCCCAGGCCGCATACAGCTCCTTATTCTTGTTTTGCTTGCCAGCTGGGAGAGGAGAGAACGTGAGCCAGCAGGCGGTGCTGCTGCTGGCTAGGGATCTTGGGCTCTAGTGTAATGAGGCAGTGAGAAGATGGTGTGGCTGTTTTAGGAATGCCTGCCTGTAACTTTCCTTGCCATTTAAACCTAAATCCGGAGAGGTGCTAATCTGCTAAACACCACAAATCCCACTGACGTCTATGGGGGCAGCACACGCTTTAAAGGTGCTCAGCGCATTTCAGAATTTGGCTCCTAGTAGGCATGCATCAAGAGACAACTAGCCCTTAAGTTTGTCCATGGGACCAGCCCACTGGGCAAGTGCCCAGATACCTGGCAGCTTAGGCTGGCTCAGCAAGACAGAGTAGTTGCTTTCAGGACAACAATCGTGTCTTGAGGTGATAAGAGACCGGGTTCGTTCTAAAATGAAAATTAAATCTTGTCCACTCTATGGGTCTGTAGCACTGCCTGCAGTGACTCAAGAGCAGGAGTACCAGCCTCCGGGCAGACTCTTAAGAACCAGGGCCCAACCCCCAAATTAGTGGGGAGTTCCATACTTAGATGTCACCAATTATCAAGCATAAACTCCTCCGGCACTATGACAGCCCTACCATGCAGTCACAGACAGCCCCCTTGGATATTCCGATCTAGCTCGCCGCCCAGCTGAGCGAACCTTTGCAATACATGGTCTCTATTCACGACAACATTTAGGTTACTCCCAGTCCCAAAGGACCAGCCACTTACCTAAGTCAATTGCACCTTAGATCTCACACCAAAGACAATGCTAGTAGCCAGTCCCATAATAAACTATATGAAAAGATTTATTAAATAGGAAAAGGAAACTAGAGTTATTTACAACGTTAAAGGAGGTAAACAGATACACAAATGATTTACAGTCTTAAGTTTCAAAAACTAATAGAAGCTTCTATAATCAGTAAACCCTACAAGTCCTAAACTAACCCAGGCTAATCAGCGGAGGATCTCTCTCTCATGCCGAAATACCCATTGCCTCCCCGCCCCAAGTCCAAGCAGCACAGAGATCCCAAGTTTGTCTGGGGTTTTATTCCCTTCCTGCCATGTCCTCTGAGCTGCAAACTCAGCTGATGGGAGGTGTCCACTTACACGACTCATCTTCATGGAGAGGAGGCAGAACAAGCCTTTTGTCCTCTTGTTGGCAGCACATAGGGAAATTCCAGTTGCAAAGACCCACAATGGTCCATCTGGTATCAATGGATCTTTCCTTTTGGGAAGGGTGTAACACCTTCTGTTGAAGATCAGCCCCTCACACTAAGTAATGGATCTCCCTTGTGGTGGTTTACACTGTCACATAGCCTCACAATACAGCTGCTCAACTATTACCTTACAATGTGGGATACAGGTGTTATTAGGGAGAATAATGCAAGCAGCAATGCCCAAGCATTGAATAAAGTTAACACTAAACACATTATTTAATGCCTATTTTAACAATACTAACACACAGGTGAGGCAGACTGATTTCAGCTATGTGTTTGTTAGTGTTCGACCGAGACTCTGTGTGTGTGTGTGTGTGTGTGTGTGTGTGTGTGTGAGTGAGTGAGTGAGTGAGTGAGTGAGTGAGAGAGAGAGAGAGAGAGAAGGGGGAGAGGAATGACACCCTGGCAGGAGTTGGCACCTTGTCAGCCACCATCAAAATCTGTATTCAAAGTTAAACCGGTTTTTGTTAAGCTAGTTTAAGATTCATTTTACACCCGTACAAACTCCTATGTGGACATTTCAAAATCAGTTTAAACTTGGCTTATATCGATTTAGTTTTCATTGATTTGTTGTATCAGAGTAGTAGCCGTGTTAGTCTGTGTCCACAAAAACAATGAGGAGTCCGGTGGCACCTTAAAGACTAACAGATTTATTTGGGCATAAGCTTTCATGGGTAAAAAACCCACTTCTTCAGCTGCAACCTGCAGAAGATGCATCTGAAGAAGTGAGGGTTTTTACCCACAAAAGCTTATGCCCAAATAAATCTGTTAGGTGCCACCGGACTCCTCGTTGTTTTTATGGATTTGTTGGTGGCTTCAGCTAAACAGATATAAGTAAGGTGAAAATTTAATTAAGAGCATCCACACAGGGTTTTGGACTGATTTAACTAAATCAGTTTAAAATCAACTGGTGAAGAGAGATGAGGCCTAAATCTGCAATGGAGTTACTCCTGATTTACACCAGTGTGAGGTCAGAATCAGGATCTATCCCTATTCAGCAAAGCACATAAGCACATGATTAACATTACGCTCATGTTTATTTCTCATTGATCATTCCGATTTTAAAGCCACTCAGTAATCATTTTGTACTGGGGTTTAAAAAAAAAATTGACCAGCTATAGTCAGAGTATTTTATTGAAAAATAGCTTTGTTGAGAAAAAAACAAAAAACAAAACAAAAACCCAGACAAAGAAACAAAAAATGGAAAGCAAAAACTGAGTTTTTTGGTTTAAAATTTCTGGGTTTTGGTATTAGAAAACTGAAAATATTTACCAAAACCTGAGACCACCAAAAATTGTTTTTGAACAACAAAGGTTTTTCATTAAACTAAAATATGTTCGTGAAGCATTTAGAAGATAATTGCCCCAAATTTCCCATTAGAAAAGTGACATTTTTCAATCAGCTCTAGCAACAATAGACAGGGGGCAGAGCAATTGAGAGCCTCAATATTCAAGAATCTGAAATCAAGTGATCAATAAAATATTTAGAGGGATATTTTCAAAAGCACCCACAATATTTAGGAGCACAAGCCCTTCTGAAAGTCAATGGGGTTTAGGAGCCAAAATCCATTAGGTACTTTTGAAAAATCCCCCCTTAATCCCTTTTTATAGATTATAACAAAAATGTTTAGATCAGCATTTACTATGCCTATAACTGAAATAAAAATATTTGCAGACTATTTTTTTTTCCCTTGTGAAATCTCTCTAAAAGTTAGCAGATGGTATTATAGTACCTACACTTAAAGGAAAAGAGTCTAACAGGAAAAGCTCAAGCCAAATCTCAAACTCTCATGAAACACGTTATGTGTTTCCTCTGAAATGTGAGATCTTTACAGAAACGAGGCTTTGTCATGTCCCTTATGTGACATGGCCTTGTCCAGAACGGCGCATACATCAGAGTCCTTCCCGCTTCAGTGAAAGGGCTGTACCTCTTTACAAGTTCTGGCCTTGCCACTCCAAGCGCTATAGATGCCAATATACATAAGTACGGCCCTACCAAATTCATCATCCTGTTTGGTAAATTTCATGGTCATAGCATTTTTAAAATCTTGGATTTCATGGTTTCAGATCTTTAAATCGTAAATTTCATGGTGCTGTAAGAAAGCATGGATATGTATTTTAAAACAGCAAAATATAAACATGTAAAGCCCTTAAGTCAGCATTTCTCAATTTGGGGTTCCTGACCCAAGACGGGGTAGCAAGGCTGCTGTAGGAGGGGTCGCAGTATTGCTACCCTTACTTCTGCATTGCCTTCAGTGCTGGGCAGCCAGAGAGCAGCTGTCCAGACACCCAGCTTTGAAGGCAGCACTGCCATCAGCAGCAGCGCAGAAGTAAGGGTGGCAATACCACACCATGCCACCCTCACTTCTGTACTGCTGCTGACGGCAGCGCTGCCTTGAGAGCTGGGCACCTGTCCAGCAGCCGTCACTCTCCAGCCGCCAGCTCTGAAGGCAGCGCAGAAGTAAGTTTGGCAATACCGCGATCCCCCTAGATTGGCCTTGCAGTCCCTTTTGGGTCAGGACCTCCAGTTTGATAAACACTGTGTATGCATCCGATGAAGTGAGCTGTAGCCCACGAAAGCTTATGCTACAATAAATTTGTTAGTCTCTAAGGTGCCAGAAGGACTCCTGTTCTTTTTGCGGACACAGACTAACATGGCTGCTACTCTGAAAACTGTGTACTTTTGTATACATTTCCCTATAGTAAAATAGTATAATAGGGTAAAAGTACACAAAAGACCAGATTTCACAGGAGAGAGCAGATTTCATGGCCTGTGAAACATTTTTCACTGCCATGAATTTAGTAGGGTCCTATATATAAGCATGAGCCTCTTCCTGGAAGTATCAGAGGGGGGAGCCGTGTTAGTCTGAATCTGTAAAAGCAGCAAAGAGTCCTGTGGCACCTTATAGACTAACAGACGTATTGGAGCATGAGCTTTCGTGGGTGAATGCGTCAGACGCAAGTGGGTATTCACCCACGAAAGCTGATGCTCTTCTGTTTGTCTATAAGGTGCCACAGGACTCTTTGTCGCTTCCTGGAAGTAGTAAACTGAAGAAACTCTGAGCGTGTTTATGCAGCAAAAGCTGTGCACAGGCTTGAATCCAGCTAGCACAGGGAACGATAGCAGGAAAGTCAGTGCAGTGCGGGCTTCAGTGCAGATAATCCAAGTGTAGCACAGATTCTGGGTATAGACTCAGCATGCTAACCTATGTACCCAGGGTCTGTGCCACACTTCTATTGCAGAGTATGTCTGCACAGCTGTTGTCCATGTGAAGTGGATTCAAATTACTCACCCAGTCAAGACCCACAATTTGAGAAGTGTCCAGCTTTTGCTGTGTAGACATACTCTCCATCCCATACATTTACAATGGCGGCCATCAGACAGGTCAAGCGAAGATCGAAACAGAACGCATATGATCCCAGCTGCGTAGGACAACCTGGACCTACATCCTCCTCCTATGGGCTTTGCTGTGTTATGTTATGTGTTATTGCCTTAAGCCTGGGCAAAAAGGTGTCGGGTTAACTAGCCTGTGTTCAGCTAAGACATGGCAGGTCACCAGCTGGAGTTAAAGCTTACAGGGGAGCCCTGGAGTTTAACTCGGGGTGCTCACCCAGGTTAAAAACGGTGTTGCCAGGTCTCCACCGCTACTTTAACTCAGGATGCCTAACCCAAGTTAAGAACACACGCTTTCTTTGCTGTGTAGACATACCCTACGTGGGATGCCTAGTCGAACCTGACCTGTCAACCTGTGTGAAAAACTACAAGCTGCCTTCTCTTCACTAAGATTTTGCTTTGTATTAATTACCACCCGTCGACTGATTTAAGAACACGCAGTGATGCCACGGCCGAAGTGTGGGATACGTGTATGAAAAGTCAGGATGGGAAAGCACAAGCACTATCTGCTCATGTCGGAGTCAAGGGTGAAACTCCAGTTGAAGCAAAGTTAAGCCAACACTGAGTGCTTTGGAACATCCTGTCTTCAGACCTGAGTTTTAAATACCTGCATTTTGTTTACATTTGTGTCTGCTCAGATTGCTTTTTTTTTGGTTGATATTGCAGAGTGGAAGTCTCAGCAGAATGAAGCACTGGACTTGTTAGATTAGTCCCCATGAAATAACAGCTCTTGAGTGTCAAAGAAACCTGTCATTTGCTAAAATGAAACATGGTTTGCAAGCTGTGTAAAAACAAGAAAAAGCATTACAACTGGTTGTCAACGTGGGTAGAGATCCCAGGAGCTGAAAGTCAGCAATCATTCAATCATTCCTCTCCTCCACAGCCCCCTCTGCATGCCCAGAATTTCTAAATTAAGGCTGAGATGTTCAAATGAGTAAGGGACCCAGCCGTAAAGAAAGAAACTTCTGATTAAGACATATAATGATCCAAATAGGGAAGAAATGAAAAGCTAAAAGGAAAACAAATGAGAGTAAAAAGGGGAAAGCAAACGGTTTGGGACCACAGCTGGTGGAAAACCCACACAATTTAGAATTGACACTAAAATGCACCCGTTTTTTGTGAAAATTGTAACATGAGTGATTAACCCTCCCCCACCCCCAATTGGCTCTACTTAAGACCTATCCACCTGAGAGATCACCTCTCCCACTAGTTAATCAATCATGTTTATTATGATAGTGCTCTGGAACCAGCTAATATCAGGACCCCTGTGATGCTAGATACTACAAACACAGCAGTAGACGGTCCCTGCCTTGAAGAGCTTTCAAGCTGAATAGAGGAGGGACACACAGGGCAGGGGAAAAGCTTGATCATCAGTGGGATGATAGCAAACAGCTTGTTAGTTCCATTACGCCAAACCTGGACTCTCCCTGCTATACAACGACAGCAGAAGGGTGGGAACTGGAGTCCCTGTTAGTATAAACAGGAAGGGCTGCTGTGGTGGGGAAGAACATAAGAACGGCCGTACCGGGTCAGATCAAAGGTCCATCTAGCCCAGTATCTGTCTACCGACAGTGGCCAATGCCAGGTGCCCCAGAGGGAGTGAACCTAACAGGCAATGATCAAGTGATCTCTCTCCTGCCTTCCATCTCCATCCTCTGACAAACAGAGGCTAGTGACACCATTCCTTACCCATCCTGGCTAATAGCCGTTAATGGACTTAATCTCCATGAATTTATCCAGTTCCCTTTTAAACATTGTTATAGTCCTAGCCTTCACAGCCCCCTCAGGTAAGGAGTTCCACAAGTTGACTGTGCACTGCGTGAAGAAGAACTTCCTTTTCTTTGTTTTAAACCTGCTGCCCATTAATTTCATTTGGTGACCCCTAGTTCTTGTATGATGGGAATAAGTAAATAACTTTTCCTTATCCACTTTCTCCACATCACTCATGATTTTATACACCTCTATCATATCCCCCCTTAGTCTCCTCTTTTCCAAGCTGGAAAGTTCTAGCCTCTTTAATCTTTCCTCGTATGGGACCCTCTCCAAACCCCTAATCATTTTAGTTGCCCTTTTCTGAACCTTTTCTAGTGCTAGAATATCTTTTTTGAGGTGAGGAGACCACATCTGTACACAGTATTCGAGATGTGGGCGTACCATGGATTTACATAAGGGCAATACTATATTCTCAGTCTTATTCTCTATCCCCTTTTTAATGATTCCTAACACTCTGTTTGCTTTTTTGACCGCCTCTGCACACTGCGTGGACATCTTCAGAGAACTGTCCACGAGGATTCTTTGTGAGGGCCCTGCAGCTTTGGAATTTACTCCGCACCATGGTCCAGGATGTCCCAATGTAGCTTCAGAGCACTCTGCATGGAAGACGGGCCCCGCACTCCCAGGAATCTGAAAATAGAAGAGAATAGGGATGATGGGGACTAGTTGGAGAGTAAGAGAGTCAGCTCTTTCTCTGCCTCATTTGCAGGGTTGGTTCACAATAGAGGATATAGCAGCTGTTAATTAAGTTGGCAGTGTTTCCCGTCCCATCTACTTGTAAATAATGTTGGAGGCATATAGAGTATGGATACAGGTGACCAGAGCTGGAGAAAGTTTTTTGGACGAATAGTTTATTCCACAAAAATATTGGTGTTTTGTTTGGCCTGAAGCCACCGCAAATTTGACAACTAATTTTGGCCGTTCACAAAAGCGCTAGGAGGAAGGTGGTGTTGCGGTTTCCCTTTAGCCTGAAGGTTCGGGTGCTTACCTGCAGTGTGGGGGAGACAGGGTCAAATTCCTGCTCTGGAATATACCACAAGGGAGTTTTTTGGAGACTCAAAATCAGAACATTTTCAGGTTCAGTTTGACTGACTAAAATTCTCAGCGTTTTGGGATAGTCACTGAACCAAAACCTCATTTCCTCACCCAACTCAGCAGGTGACTGTGATGCGTCCCAGAAGCACCTCACGCCTCACCAGCCCTGAGCATGAAGGATCCTTGTCTATGCTTGCAGGGTCAGGTCCCCACCCCACCAGCCATGGGCAACACAAGCCCTCCCCTCCAGGCCTCACAGACCCCGCTGTGCCAGCCCGCCGGGCCGAGCATCTCCAGCCCGTTCCACTGGACACTCACAGTATTCGCCAATCCACAGCTTTCAGAGCGGCCGTACGCCCCAGCTCAACCATTCCACCTCAGATCACCGCTCCAACGAACTCACAGCACTTTGCTTTGTAAATAAACTTGTACTTCATTCCACCATGAACAAACGTGAGAGATCGGAGCAGCAGGATTGGTTCCATATAAAATAAAATCATTACACGCATTCTAGAGCCTAGACGAATTAACTAGATGCTCTCGTCTCTCCAAGTATTGCTCACCCAAAATCCTCCCAGCGCTTCCTAGCCAGGCAGGCCCTGAGCCTTCTCTTGTGCATGCTGTTAGCGTGCCTCCTAGGTGAAGGATTCACTGCGACTCTTTGAGCTCCAGGATATGCCAGACCAGTCCTTTGTCCTTATTCACAACCAGGATCTGAGAGGCTCACAGTCCTGAGTTGCTTCTGAAAAATTATTTCTTTTTTTCACACGTTGTGTTACTTATTTTCTACAGCTCCCTTGAATCATCTGAAGGATTTCGTATTTTTACAGTAGGTGGCAGTGTTGCAACGGAACTACATTTCAAAGGCAAAACAAAATATGTGCCCTCTACACTGCCTGGCCCAAAGAAGGAAGGGTAGAGTGGTAGCGTGTTCACATACTATTAATCAAGGTCAAAACCAGGTTGAAATTGGCATTGACTGCCCAGTCGAGTAATTCTTCATAGTATAGTGATCTAGTCTAAAATTAGAGGCGCTAACAAAATTAATAGTGGATTTTTTTTCTCTTCTTTCAGTGACTACAAAAATTAAGTTTGTTAATTATCCAAGCAAGCAAATAAACCCATGTGAGTCTGATCATTTACACGAATGCCACTTGACACTTCTCTGGCAGCACAGACGGGCCTTAAAGTGAGCACGAATGGGATGTGTGCCCACTTTAGCCTCCCTTTACACGGCCAGATCAGTGTACAGTTGCCGTAGTGCAAGTGAGAATTGGGCCCGTTTGGATTTAAGTGGAGAGCTCCGTTCTAATCTTGCAGTTTTGGGAGGGCCATCAGTGGTCAGCTGTATTATGTTAAAAGCTAGTCAAAATTCAGCTGCAGCTTGATCTATTTGTAGCTTTCCAAGTCTCCTGTTTGTCGCTGGGCTGGCAACACGCTGGTTTCTATCAGTGACAGACAGAAAGGCTGTTCCCAGCTTGGTGAACCATAAGCAGGACATCAGATGCAAATCTGTGTCTCTGCAGAATAGGTATTTCCCACCACTTCCAGATTTGCCATGTGCTTGGAAGCCCTGGTGACCGTGTAACTGACAGTCCAGAGGTGGCTCATCAGAGAATCCTTGGACAAACACTTTTTACAACTGTACTTAATCCCACTGGAAATCCACAGACACACACTAAGGCCTGGTCTACACTATGAGTTTAGGTCAATTTAGCAGCATTAAATGGACTTCTGTAAAATCGGAGTAATTTCGTAGTGTAGACATACCCGAAGAGTGCTTCCAGTGCAAGGAACAATTGCTTTCTATTCTATTACACCCACAGATATCACGTGGCAGGGTCATTATTATCCGTATAATGCCCAAAGTGTGCCCCAGTAGGCCCTCTGTAGACAAATTATGACAATGAGCTAGATTCCATACTGGAGTTACCCTGGATTTTCATTGGTGGAATTGATTTGAGGTCAGAATCTGGGATCTGGTAAGACAAGATCCCTGCCTCGAAGAACTCACTATGAAGAACCAGACTCACATTAAAAAACATCGTCTTCCTCCTCAAGCTGTCTGTTGATCTCAGTGGAACTCCTTGAGGAGTAAGGTGGCAGAATCTGACCCAATCTGTAGAAGAAGGATGGGTTGACGGGAAGCGATCAATCAGTGATCATGGCATGAAGTTTAGCACCGCCTGACAGGAAATCAATTAAGAACCAATTGTCTGTTTTGTTAACACTTCTTTGAGGGGAGACTAAGGTTAATAGACCTTAGAAGTGCATAGGTAGTTTGTCCATGGGTCTTGCCAGTCCTATCAGAATGATTAAAAAACAACTACTCCACACAATTCTAGAGAAAGGACCCAAATACACGTTCCCCAGTGATTTAAATCCACAAAATGGCAAGGAGAAAAGAGCCACTTTGTTCTTAGCCTTGGTGGTCTTATAAGACACTAAATACAGATTTGTCCCTGGTTTTCAAATGGATCCGTACAGGTTCCTTTGCTCCATTTTGATTCCTTAGCTAGAATTGGGAGTCCTTGGTCCTCTAAAAATAACCATTTCCAACAAGATCAATAGAAACAAAATTAAAAAGCAAGTTTTTTTAACTGTTGGGTCAGATGTTCAGATATCCTTTACCATAAAAATATGCTACACAAAAGGCACCTGTAGCACATATGCTTAAACAATTATGTTATTTAACATATTGGTAACCATCAAAATCCCCACCCCGGGCTTAACTGCTTTCTATCTTATAATTTGGGAATGGATTTTAGTATTGAAATTAAAGGGCCACTACAACATTTGAAATGTTTCTACTGTTGGGAGGTTGGGTTTTCTTGCCCCAAAATCCCACTGAATTTGTGGGAGTACCACATGCGGAATGAAGTTGGAATAAGGTCATAGGGTGAAGTCACCAAGCTGATGGCAGTGCACATAGACAATGAAGGCATGAGTACTGACACAAACCCATGCTGGTGTACCATAAACCTACCAAAGAAATTGATATGAATTGTTGCAATCTCTTCATTCTAAACACTGCTGGTAATTGAGTGTGTGTCAGACTGTACAATCCATTAAATCTGTCAGGTAAAACCACCCGTGACTGGTTTACAGTGGAAGAGAAGTCACATTTTAAAGGGGGAAAAAAGGTCAAATGTACACAGTGCCAGATTCTGAGGCGCAGATCCCCAGCAGATAGGAGATGAAGTCAGTGGAGCTATGGCCGTTTACTCCGTTGACCATCTGCCCAAACTCCTTCTCCAGTTAATTATACCCTACCAAGTAGCCTCTTTGATTCCTGTGGGACTAGTCAGGTTGCAAAAAACAATTCAGTCTGAGTAAGGGTATCAGAATCTGGCCCAATAGGCAATGAGGAGAAATGAGGAACACGCTCCATTTGACTGAGAAATACAAGTCCAAATGCCGTGGCATTTTTAAGATACCCAAGGTAACAAAGCAAATTTGATTTGAAGAGCATCCTACCTCATACCGGAGCTAGAGAAAGGCATGAGCAGTAAGAGTTCAGGTCTGGATCCAAACACCAGGAGATGCTTAGATCTAAGGGTTTTGACTGGATCAAACATGACTCAGACAGGAGCATTCCTAAAGTTTGGCAGATGTTTAGATCCAGGATTTTGGATTGGGCCCCATCTCTACTCTGAACAGTGATATAAACTTTCCGGGCCAGATTCTCAGCCGGTGCGTACAAAAGTTGACTCATAACAGAGATACTCTCCCTCATAGCTGGGCATGGCATAGCATAGCTAGTCTCTCCTCTCTAACACCTCCTGCTAATGGTCACTCCCGTCCCACGGTGATCTGCCTCTTTCTGCAACTCAGCCCTCTGGGCAGCTCACACTTTAGTTCCACCCTCTCCAGATGGACAGAAAAGTCAACACAACAAGAGTCCATAGTCTTACCTCAAGATGTTGGCCCCCATAGTCTCCACACCGTCTCCTCTCAGGGCTTTCAAGAGGGTGTATCCCTTTATCTCCAGGATATCCCAGTGGCAGGTAGAGGAACCCAGGTCCTCCTACTATGTAGTCCAGGGACCCTGTTACTAGCAGCCAAGGTCTGTTCCATCTTACTCCTTTCTGCGGCCTCCCTAGATTTCTTTCTAAAAAGCCTGTCAGCAGACCTTTCAAAGCTCACTTTTCTTTCAGGGTAGAGACTCCCTGGGCTCCCCCACAGAAAAGAGAATAAGCTTAACCCTTTTTCCCTCCATGGGCTTTTCATCCCTCTTAAGTATCCCTTACTCTGATCTTCTAGTGAACACCTCCCAGGGTTCTCTCCCTGGCAGTCCAGAGCACGGCTTCCCACCAGAGATTGGCACCACGACTTCCCTAGCCTCTTACCGGACTTCTGTACTCAGGAGAGGACCCCACAGCTAACTGTTCCCCAAGCCTTCTCTTTGACCATACCAGCCTTGCTAATCTCTAATACCAAGAGAAGAACAACACAGTTACCCTCCCTCCCTATAACACTCTTCTGTGCCAGAATGCTGCCCAGTCGCCTAATTGGGCTCAGGCTCCTGTTAGGCCATGATTAACAAGCTTGGGGTTTACACCCCCCATTACATGATGCAAATAGGTGTTGCTCCATTGGCTTCAGTAGAACTGCACCTATTTACATTAACTGAGGATTAGGCCCATTCCCTCTCCCCATATTCAGCTGCCTTCCCTACCCCTCATTTTCTCTCTTCTCTCCCTCCTATCATACACTGCTCTGTGGTAATCTGTGATAAACAGCTCAGAAGCATCAACTGTCAGGACAATGTATTCACGGGTAACGGGGAGCCCAGGGAGAAGCAAGGTTTCTGCTTATCTCAGAGTGAGAGTCTAAGTGGAAGAAGTTTGGAAGGCTCTGTGGTTTATCCATTCCCGGGCAGTCTCAAATCCTGCTTCCGCTGCAACCAATGGCAGTTTTGCTAGTGATTTCATTGGGAAGGCACAAGGCCCATAATACAACCTCATAATGGCATGTGCTTATGCTAGTCTCTGCATTCATCCTGTTTGTTACAGCCACGGGTTGAGTCTAGTATTCCTGAGACTGACGTTTTTCCAGGCAGGGACTTTTACTGTGTGTCTATATAGCACATTAGGACCCAGATCTAGGTTGGGGCCTTGGGCACAATAATATATAATGATAAAATAACTAGCTCTCATATAGTGCTTTTCATCCGCCGATCTCAGAGTGCTTTGCAAGCTGTAATGTCGTTATCCTCACAGGTCCCCTGCGAGGTAGGGCAGTGCTGCTATCCCCATTCTGCAGGTGGGAAACTGAGGCACAGAGAGACTAAGGCCCAGATCTTCAATAGTATTTAGGTTTAGGATTTCAGTGGAATTTGGGAGCCTACATTTCTTTGAAGATCTGACTTGCCAATAGTCAGTCTGTGGTGGAGCAGTGAATTGAATCCAGATATCCCACAGTGTAGGCTAATGCCCTAACCACTAGGCCATCCTTCCTCTTAATAAGAATAATCACACTCTGCAAGTTGGCATACGTAGAAGCTTCTCAGATACCTCTTCATAACACAGGTCCACCCCAGATGCGTTAGGACTAGTCACACCATGAATGCACAAGGCTAGCACATTGCAGGCGCCGTTTTCCGACGCACGTGCACTCAGTGAGTTAGTATGTGAACAGATTCCTGGGATGCTTTTGAGGGCCCGAGATAAAGTGGTTTCTCGAAGATCCTCAGGTTTTCTTCTGGCTCTTCTGTATGGACGTGAGCCTGCATTGCTGCCATCCAATGGGAGGGAGAGAAGAGGTCCCACCCCATCATTGTTGTTATAATGATTATTATTATTTATCATTTGTATTGTGGTAGCACTTAGGAGCCCCTGTCATGGCCCAGTGGATTTTGTTTTTCATTTCAGGCTATTTGGCTGCAGCAATGCTCTCCAGGGAAGAAACATGACAAATGATTTAGTGGCCAGGTCCTCAGCTGGTGTAGATCATTAACATGAGCTGAAGATTTAGCCCTGTGTTTCTGGCAATCAAGCCATTCCTTTGTAGAAGTTCCAGGTATTAGAACTGAGTAAACATGCCACGTTTTGTCTTACACTAAACTGCTGATTAAACATACAGTCTTGCATTCACTCTGTTTCCTAACTGGTTGCTGGCTTTCCGCAGCAGAGCAGGGAAAATGGGCAGAAATCTTTTCTTTTTTTGGTTGTGGTCAGATATATTGCTCCAGATGCGCCGCTGATGTAAATCAATATAGCTCGGTTGAAGCCAACAGAACTACGTTGATTTACACCAGCTGAGGATCTAGCCTATTATATTTACATATGTTCCCCCCAAAGGCATGGCATGCTCTGGTCTGAGATTTTGTTCTACCTCATGCAACCTCAGATCTCTGTCAGATCATCTATATTCTTCCTTGCATGAATTTCTGCTAGTCCAGTCACACAGACAATCTCACAAGAGGTCAGTGAGAATAATCAGATTCTCAGTAAAAAAAAAAAAAAAAAAAGAGAGGAGGACTTCAGAAAAGTCTAACAAGTACAGGATGTTTAACTCCTTCAGAACACAAAGCAAAGGGGTTAGATTTTGAGAGAAAACTATTCAACAGAACAATTTTTTGGTGAGGAGGAATGTCTTGCTGATTTCATATTTTTTAACACGTTTCTGATACAAGCTAACCAAGGAATCCAAGTTTTGTCTCTGTCTAAAACTTGGGTTTTATGTTTTCAGATTGATTGACTTCTCGCTCACTGCATCACTAGCCCTTCTCTTGGGGCCAGATTGAACAAAATCTCTGTCTTTTGTACTGTGGAAAATGACACAAATCCCAGAAAATTGATTTTTCCGGGGCTTGTGTGGCTTGTATAAAAGCCAGACAGAGTTTTCATTTAGTCTGGCCCTTGGCAATTGGAGTTTTGTCCTCAACAATGTTACTGAATGATGGATCACCTATTTCACCAGATCCTCAGATGGCGTAGAATGTGGCTTTGTTGAAGTCAATGGAGCTATGCCAATTTACACCAGTTAAGTTTCTGGCCCCTCTGTGTTTTCATTAGTCTTTGCAATCTGTATAATGGAGAGGCAAAAACTTGTGGATTACTGTAGAAGGATTTGGGGGTCCTGATCCTTCTCCAGTTGAAATCAATGACAAAACTCCGAGTGACTTCAATGGGAGAAGAGTCGTGTCCGTGGTGCAACGTACACTGTTCAGAATGTGCGTCCTCTGGTTGCTATTGGCTGTTGATGCTTGCCAGTAGTTCTAATTGGGAGAGCGTATTGTTTTACAGTTATAAAAACAGTAATAGAAAAGAAATTAGGGAAAACATGAGCACAACAACAGATCGAGACAACTGATATTTTGTAATTTTAGACAAATACAATACAGATTTTCACAGTTTGGAAAACATACACACAAAAGCTACTACTGTTATGGGAGTTACATGCAACAACAGGGAAACAAGCCCATTAACAAGGCATAGAGATTAATTTTTGGGAAATCTGCCATTTACCCCTGAATATCCTGCATATTTTCGCTGCTTTACTTTCTCTCAAGGCCTCATGGGATAGCAACTTTCCTTGCTGGTGATCGGGGCTGGAGACAGCTATTTTAGGAGCTTATCACCTTACCTCATCTGCAGCATTCAGTGTAGGTGAGCAGCAGACACTTTCTTCCCCTTTTCATAGGTCCCAGTTCCTGCCAAATTTCTGGCGCCAGACAATTAGCAAGGATTAGTGACTCAAAACTCAAAAACTGGCCCAACCTCTTCCTATCCCTCATCTGAACCAGAACTTTAACGGTTCCAAAAAACTACTTTGGAGATTTGACCATGGTAGCTGCTATGTCCTCAGACAGCCTGGATGTTATCTCTTTTGGTATGAAATTCTGCGGCTTTTTTATGATGCAGTCAATATGAGCTCTCTATAGGCCAAGATTATCAAAAGTGACTAGTGATTTTTGGGTTCCTTAATCTTTGGTTGTCAGTTTTTGGGGCCTGACTTTTGGAGAATACTGATCACTTGCCCTCTGGAAAATCATGCCTCTTGAAAGTGTCTCAAGCTGGGAATCCAGAATCACTAGTTAATTTTGAAAATCTTGACCATATAATTTAGTAATGAGTGAATTTTGCAATGTTCAGAGAGGTCAGGCTGACTTTGAATAACCACCCAAACTAGTTATATTTAGCCTGGCATTCCCAACATCTGGAGTCTGCAAAGTGGCTATCTCATGTGACTTCTGCTTCCAGTCCTGGCCAGAAATGCCCCAAGAAAGGTCTTTCAACTGACGGATTAATGAAGTAGATGTTATCATTTTGTTTGACGGATGTTGATACAGCGGTGACAGGCACCACTACTCATGCTACCATTATTGAAAAAATTGCACTCTGATTGTTTAGAGAAGACTTTTTCTGTGCTTCAGAGAATCTGAAGCCCGTTTGTTCAAAAAAGGCTATTTTGAATTGTATATTCCTCTCTATATAGATTCTTATCCCATCCCTGCAGTATCTGAGTGCTTTCTAGGAGGGCATTAAGCAACAGGGTTAACGTCCGTCACCTGAGGTTCATTCTCTTTAGCAGCCTTGCACCATAGGAAGAATTGTGGGTACAGTGGGGTGGTTGTTTTTGTTTTAAATGTCCACACTGCTCAGTGGTTAAGTTAGAGAAGGTACATCGAAGACAGGTGCCTAGTACTTGAAGTGGAAGGTTTATGATGGCCTATCGTCCTGTACGAGTTCATTGCACACTCTCGGACCAGTCCCCGGCTCAGCTGAACTTGGATACAGCAATGTCTGTTGTATTTTTTACATTGCCATGTTTCTGATAGGCTGACTAGCGAGCCAAGTTGGACACAATAGGCTGGGGTAGAACGACTGCCTACAGCATCAACCCCAGTTCAGTCGAAGACACACTGTTATTGTTAAATCTTAAACCAGTGCAGATCACTGCTCCTTCGGTGATGCTGCTACACGCCAATAATCCAGTGCATGGTCTGGTTATTATTTTGTGCGACTATGGAGATGTCTACACTGGTGTTGGCGTTTGGAGCACAGACACTGCATGCCCAGCGAGCAGGGGTATAAATAGTAGTGTTGACACTGAGGCACTGCAGGAGAGAAGCGTAGTGTAGGGTGCCCTACCCACCCAAACCCTCAGGGAGATACATGGCTCTCAACACACACCCGAGCAATGTGTCCTGTGTCTACACTGCTACTTTTAGCCCTATCGTGTCCTGTGACCTCCCTACCACAGTGAAAGGATCTGGCAGCTCCACGTTGCCTGGGCCTTTTCGCACTGCCTCCCTGCTGCTGGAGCCTTTCACTGAGGTACACGGCTACACACGGCTACACATGTAGTGCCTGTAGGCTACACGCCCAAAGTGTAGACAAAGCTGATGTAATTCACATGCTTTACACTGCGGCATTTGACTTGGTTTCTCCAGGGGAGGGGGAGAAAAAGCAGTGGGGAGGATCTTAACTGATGGATCTTAACTGAATTGTTTGTCTCTCTGCAGAGAGCAGGGCAGGGCAACTCAGTGCTGGTCTACACTGGGGGGGGAATTGATCTAAGATACGCAACTTCAGCTACGTGAATAGCGTAGCTGAAGTCGAAGTATCTTAGATCAATTTACCTCTTGTCCTCACGGCGCGGGAACGACATCTGTGGCTCCCCCTGTCGACTCTGCTACTGCCGTTCACACTGGTGGAGTTCCGGAGTCGACGGGAGCACTTTAGGGGATCGATATATCGCGTCTAGATGAGATGCGATTTATCGATCCCCGAGAAACCGATCACTACCTGCCGATACGGTGGGTAGTCTAGACATACCCTCAGAAACATCTGAAGCTAGGTCTGGGAGGTGCTAGACATGCTCGGGAGCTGGTGCTAGGTTGTGCAGGAAGCTTTTCATTGTTGGCCACCCACTTGGCAGGTCACACCCTACTCACCCTCAAAAAGCTGATCCAATCAGAGTGCAAGGAGGGGGGAAGGGAAGGGCAGATGTTCCAGACACATGTGGACTTAATGGCTGATGGATGCAGGACCAGGAGATACGTCAGCTGGGAGGGCTGGTCCCAGTCCTTGTGTCAGCGCTATTCCAGCTTTACTACCTAAGGAATCCCTCCATTAAGATCATGTGTG
This sequence comes from Mauremys mutica, assembly GCF_020497125.1. Lineage (NCBI taxonomy): Eukaryota > Metazoa > Chordata > Testudines > Geoemydidae > Mauremys > Mauremys mutica. Next base: position 206,781,373 of record NC_059074.1, on the reverse strand, counting down.
CTCCCATGGCAGTGGGTTTTATCAGTGTTCAATTTGTAATGAAAGAGATGCCAGAGCTCAAGCAATTTTGTTTACATTCATAACTGGTGCAGCAAGCCCAGAGGTGCCAGGGCTATGACCTGCCAAGCGCGAGATGCTGGGGCTATGTCCTGCCAAGCGTTGAGGTGCCGGGGCTCAGCACTGGCAAGCCTGGGCACAAATTAAGCACTGGGTTTTATGGACCTAGTGGGAGAGCTGGGGTGGGGAGCATTTGTTATCCCTAGAGGCTACAGAGCCTGAGGAACCTACCTTTCACCACCAGCCACCTTCTCAAAACTGGGATTCTGTCTCAGTTAAAGACAGCAACTCGGGCGGCCCTTAGTGCGGGGCAGATTTGTGAATTCTTGCCTAACTTAGCTGGGCTTATAGGGAGAAGATTGTACTCTATGGAGTGAGGGCCCTCTAGAGCTCCAGGGAGTGGATATTTTCTGTACTGGTCCCAATCTCTGCCCCACCTTGAATACAGGCTACAAGCATCTCACCCAAGGGTTGGAATGCTGGCGCTCCTCAGACTGTTTGGGGTTTTGAAGTGTTAGAAAGGAGCATGACGCTGTCATTTCTCAAGCTCTGACGAGTCCAGGCGACACACCTGACATATGTAATACTCGCTGAAGGAAGATCAGAGGGAAGTGGGTTCGGATGTGTCTGCTAAAGTACAGAAAAAGTTGCGCTGAAACCTTATATTTGAATGTTTGTAACAGAAACAAAAGGGGGGAAAGTCTGTGTACGAAACACCAGTAGATTTAACTTTAATAGCTTGTTTAGCAGTGATGACTCGTATTCCAAATGACTACTTAGGTGTTCTACTAGTTACAATGTGTTTTGTGTGCAGGGCATGTTTCCTACTAAGAAAGTGTATGGTTCTCTCTCTTTGAAATTGACTGGGAACTATCAACCTTTATTTACCAGGGTTTCACAGCCAATAGCCCTGAGGTTTAGCTGCGTAAGGCTTTCTGCGAAGGCAGAACTCTGACCTGTGCATCAGCAAAGAGTTAATCTGAGGTGCGGGAAGAAGGGGAGTGGAATAATTACACAGAACATGACATGAGCATCCTCTGTCCTCCTGTTACGTCTCCTTAGGGCTAGAGCCAAATCCCAGCGAAGTCAATGGTTAGATGGTCACTGATTCCAATGGGCTTTGAATCACTTCCTTATAGCGCCAGCTTTGGGTGGGCAGGACCTGGTTCACCATGCGGTTGGTGCTCTGTAAATAGTAGCATTGAATTATTTTGGGGTGGGATTTTCAGAATCTACAGAATGACTGGTGTAGAGAAAGTAGATAGGGAAGTGTTGTTTACTACGTCTCATAACACAAGAACTAGGGGTCACTAAATGAAATTAATAGGCAGCAGGTTTAAAACAAACAAAAGGAAGTATTTCTTCACACAACACACAGTTAACCTGTGGAACTCCTTGCCAGAGGATGTTGTGAAGGCCAAGACCATAACAGGATTGAAAAAAGAACTAGAGCAGTTCATGGAGGATAGGTACGTTAATGGCTATTAGGCAGGATGGGTAGGAGTGGTGTCTCTAGCCTCTGTTTGCCAGAAGCTGGGAATGGGCGACAGGGGATGGATCACTTGATGATTCCCTGTTCTGTTCATTCCCTCTGGGGCACCTGCCATTGACCACTGTCAGAAGACAGGATACTGGGCTAGATGGACCTTTGGTCTGACCCAGCAGGGCCATTCTTATGTTCTTATGTTATGTTCCTAATGGCTCAACACTGACCTAATTCCATTCCCATTGACTTCAGTGAGAGCAGAGTTCTCTCACTTCTGGAACTTAGAACATTTTTGAGGCCCCCACCTGTCACTGGGTGGGGCGGCCCTTTGAAAGAGATGGAGCCAGATCCTCAAAGGTATTTAGGCACCTAACTTCCATTGAAAGCCGCAGTACACTATCAGGACTAGGGACAATCCAAAATGAGAATTCAGATAGCAGAAATGAGATCATCAATGAAATATTATTGCTAGCAACAGAATTGGCCCAGATGGGAGTAGCCAGTGAAACGGCATGAACCCCAGTGCATGTTGGGATAGCAGGAAATGAGATGGAAGACAAAGTAGCAAAAAATGCTGGGAAAAAATTTACGCAGAGATCCCTCTAAGTAAACAGGAGTTTAAAAACCTAATTAAATATGAACTGAGAGAGCTGGGGCAGGACAAAAGAAACAAGGAGGAAAAGATTTCATGAAGGATGCCCTAGAATCCAAAATGCTGACGTATGGCAAGAATCTGTGAGAAAGAGTGAGGCAGCACTAGGTAGAATACTTACTGGCCACTGTGGTTTAAACAGTAACTTGGGCCTTAATTGATAAACGTAAAAATGGGCTGTGTGAGACATGCAAGGTCATGGGGGATTTTGTATGACAAACTCAGGCACCTAATGGTGACACTAAAATGCCTGGTAAGAACATCAGGAAAATGGGGTGCCATTAGGAAAGCTATCTTGCCGTTTTTAAAAAAAAGACTGGGAAAAGAGAGACTGTAACCGTGTCTCATGAAATCTAGCACCTGGCGGTTATAGCCTTAGAATGTAAAGCTGCTTTGCAGTAAAATACAAGAAGAAGAAATCAGAGCATCTGGGTCTTTGAAGATTTGGTCTTTGTTGCCACATGTGACTACTCAGCTGTCTCCCACCTGGTGAGATAAAAGGCCAACCAGCAGCTTTTTTAAGGGTGAGAACTGACAGAGGCACTCGGTGAGAGAAGGGAAGGGGAATTGCCACACTGGCTGGAGATACCTGCGGTGGGAGAAGCCAGGAAGGGCCAGGTAGCAGGTCCTGCTTTACCTTTCACCTCACCTTACTCTAGGCTGTCTGAGGCTAGCACAGAGAGTCTTGCATGCTTCACTACAGAGCCCTCGAGCCTACGAGCAGCAGCAGGAAGCCTCCCTGAAATTTAAAGTGGCAGCTTACAATCGGAAACAATCTTCAATATGCCACAGAGGGCATTGTTTCGAACAGCGCTCCTTCCTCTGGCGGTGAGATCTCCTTGGAGTTCAGTTGTCCTGTGAAAGTGTTTTATGAGTGGGGAGGGTCTGAATTGGCACATCCCCTTGATGACCTGGCCACACCTGCTTTTTTCAGGCCGTGCCCCCCTTTGGACACTGTGCTGGCTGCTTATGGGTGCCCCAAAGAACTAAAGTCAGCTTTAGATGCTTTGCAGCCTCTTGTGCAGGCTGTCTCTGCTGCTGCAAGACCAGCAGCCCTGGGATACATGGGTAGACGCTGGTGCGCCCCGGTGGTGATTATATCACATAGAGATGTAAAGCGACTCAGGTCATCTGCTAACTAGGCAGCAGCTCACACTGAGTGAAGAGCTTGTGCAATGAGATATATGGGGCAGCTCATTTTTGAAAGTGACCAGGTTTGAGCTTACATGGGTCTCTGTTAGGTGCAAATTCAAGTGGCATAGTCCATTACTGAGGAAAGCTCTGACACCAGGTCCCAGTCTCAGTCAGCCTTAATTAGAAGCCATAACGGTATATCCCAGAAGTAAGACAGACAAGGTTGGCAGGTGAGGCCTGCAACTGAGAGGAGAGGGCATTTTCTCTTGGCCAACCAGAGATGGAAAAGGTGAATTTTTGCTCACCGAAGCAATCTGAGAAGCCAGTGATGAGTATAGTAAACGCAAGCCCCCAAGATTGTGATCTGATCTTGTAAATCAGATAGATTAACAGAAAGAAATAGACAGCCTGAGAAATCTGTTGGACTTGGAAGGCTGTTCACATCTGAAGCTGCGGGGGTCAGCAGAAAACTGAGTTCCTGGGAGCAGAAGCTGTTGAGCTGATTGAAAAGCAGTAAAGATTTTTCATGACAAATTTCCAGAAAATTGGAAATTTTCACTTTGCAGGTTTAGAAAAGGAACAATTGTGTGTGTGTGTGTGTGTGTGTGTGTGAGAGAGAGAGAGAGAGAGAGAGAGAACTTTTATTAGAAACATTTGGATTTGAAAAAATTTAAGTTTTCATCTTTTTTTCTCCTTTGTCCATTTTGTCACTAGAAAAGAAGTGGGCATGGGGGCGGGGGAGGGGAAGGAGAATGATGAGGAAGAAAACACCAAATGTTTTGCTTTCACGTGTCATAAAAGAAATGTTTTGGGGAAAAAATTCTCTTAGGGCCATTTTCATTTTGAAAAAAGATTGTGTTCAAAATGTCAACCTGCTCCATGTAGTACTGAGCAGCAATCTTAACGGTGCACAATTGTGTCCTTTCTATAGTTCTTTTTAGGCAAAGCTCTTCTAAGGAAAAAACAACAGCAACCAGACAGTAATAGAGACCAGAACCCAAAATTACCAAATGACAAAATATTTAGTAACAGATTTTAAAAAAAGAGCAGCTCAAAGGAACATCATCTTAAACTTATTTTGGCCCAAATGTCAGCTGCTCTGTGAAGCCTTTTATGTTGTAATTGTTCCTTTCATGTCATTCCTAATGACATATGTAAGATTTTCTCCATTCAAATTAGAACATGTTATCTAGCCAACTAGCATTGTCTGTGTAATCTGACTTGTCTGCCTGTTGTCTGGCTGCTACAGAGATTTCATTATTGGAACTGATTGATGAATAATCGATTGGTCAAATTTTGTTGTTCATCTAATAAATGATTGGATATCTCTTTTTTTCATTAATCAGCCTGGTCTGTACCTATTGAATGACTATTGAAGGGATCTTTGCCCAATGACACGTGTAGGGGGTGTTGAGTAGCTCCTCCATATGAAAGAGAGGTTTCTTGTTCTGCAAAATAATGTTCTTCATGTTGCTGAAGGATTAAATAGAGAACACACAAAAATAGAGAACTTGGAAAAAGTATATCTGAATATTTATGTAGCTGGAAAGAAAAAAGCCCCATGATGAGAGTCAAAACCAAACACCTTACAAGTTCCTAGATATCTACCTGGACTTTGAGACCAGTTCATGGATTACTTTGCTGCAGAAAAGGTCACTGTCTCATGAGCTGCCCTTCAGAAGGTAAATTTAGGAACTGTAATTCATCCATGATGCAGCTCATGGCAGGGTTAGAAAACATGTTGGTAAAAATGCCTGAGTCCTACCTATGCTACAGACTCAACCACTGCTACCAGCAGAGGACCTGCAATAGGGGTGAATTATAACAGGCAGTGTGTTCCAGTGGGTAGAGTATTGGCCTGAGACTCCGGGAAAGCTGGGTTCTCTTCACAGCTCTACTGCTCACGTGCATGTGAGCTTTAACAAGCTGTTTCACCTCTCTATGGCTACGTCTACACTACAGCCTATGTCAGCTTAATTTATGTCGCTGAGGGGTGTGAATAAACCACCCCGCTGAACAACATAAGTTCCACTGACATAAGTGCTTGTGTGAACAACGCTAAATAGGTGGGAGAACTTTCCAGCCGACATAACTTCTGCAGTTCACGGATGGGAAGGCTCTCTCCCATTGGCACAGAACATCTTCACAAGATGTACTGCAGTGGCACAGCTGTGTCCCAGCAGCACTGTACATGTAGACATGGCCTATGACTTTGTTTCCTTTCTCAATGTTTGTGTTGTAGAACTGCTCAGAAACTGGAATTTCTGTCCCGGAGAAAACACTGACCTCTTGACATTTTTGTTGTTGTTGTTGTTCCAAATCAGAACAAAAGTCAAAATTTGTCACAGAACACAAATTCTGGAAAATTATTTGGCAACATTGAATTGTTTTGTTTTGATACCGTCAATGTTTAATTTCAAAAAGGTTCAAACACTTTGTTAATGTTGAAACAATTTATATAAACTATTGAAGAGAGGTCAAAATGAAACAGTTTCAAGTGATATTTTTACCCTATCAAACTGATTCATATCAACACTTTTTCTGCCAAATTTTGTTTGACACATCCCCGCAATGTTTTCCTTTCAACACAACTGCACTTTCCGATGGAACACTGTTCCATCAACTTTTCAACCAGCTCTGCTGTGTTTATGTCTGCTAGATTATAAACTCTTTGGGGCCGAGAGTCTCCGGCTATGTGTTTGCACAGCATCTAGCACATTAGCTTATTCTTGACGAGGAAAAGTGGTCAAGTTTCGATGAGGGACTGCTTAGCAGGTGTTGGCTAAACCTAACCAAAGCTGACCAATTTTTCTTAGAAAGGACAATTTGCCTGGCTCCCTGATTTTGACTGAAGCCTCTAGGTACTCGCATCATGCAAATAAACTCGTTCACAATAACGAAGGTATATTTTTCTAACTACAGAGTTCAAAATAAACCTCTTGTGTGCTCAAAAGCTGGTATCAGGCAATGCTACTGTCGTACAGCCCTCTTTTCATCTTTAGCTACAGGTATATACAGGGGCGGCTCCAGGCACCAGTGCACGAAGCGCGTGCCTGGGGCGGCAAGTCAGGCAGCCTTCAGCGGCGTTTCTGCAGGAGGTCCGCCGGTCCCGCGGCTTCGGCAGCAATTCGGTGGCGGGTACTCCAAAGGCGTGGGACCGGCAGATCACCCGCAGAAACGCCGCCGAATCCGCGTGACCAGCAGACCACCTGCAGGCGTGCCGCCGAAGGCCACCTGACTGCCGTGCTTGGGGCAGCAAAAAACATAAAGCTACCCTTGGGTATGTACCATGGACACGGATGCCCCTTAAAACGCTCTGTAAAACTTGGCAACGATTCGGCGGCTGGTCTGCTGAGGAGCCCGCCTCTCATGCTGACCAGTATTGTCTCACTGTTGCCTATCACCCGGTTGTCTTTTGTCTTGTATTTAGATTGTCAGCTGTCTGGGGACCACAGGGCCTTCCTCCTGGTGTCTGATAATGCTTAGTCTCTAAGGTGCCACAAGTACTCCTGTTCTTTTTGCGGATACAGACTAACACAGCTGCTACTCTGAAACCTGAAAATGCTTGTACTCCTCAGTCCTCCAGCAGCACACCCTCTCCCTCTCAGCTCCTTGTGCCTCTTGCTCCCAGCTCCTCACACACACACCTCACTGACTAACTGGGAGGCTTTTTACTAGTTCCAGCCAGCCCTTGATTGGCTTCAGGTGGCCCAATCAATGTAGCTATCTCCACTGCCTTCTAGAAAGATCTTAATTGGCCCCAGGTGTCTTGATTAACCTGGAGCAACTGCCATTTGGTTACCATGGTACCAGGGATTTGTTTAGCCTGGGGCTAACATACCTGTTCCTCACTACTTTCCTGTAGCCATCTGGCCTTGCCCCATCACAGTAGCTAGTGACCTTGGCTGACTTCACACTTGGGCAAAACCCCCACTGACTTCTGGGAGACCTTTGACCGAGGAAAACATCTAAATATACCAACTCTATTTACTAGCATCCAGAGTCACAAGAAAAAAAAACAAACAATCAGCATTTCTGGTGCAACACAATAGCAGGAAATCATCAGCAACCATTTGGCCTCCCTGCGTCATTCGGATTACCTTCAGGTCACTTAGCATACAGCTGAAATGTCTGAGTGATCAGATGAAATCCAGGAGGAAAATTGTCACATTCAAAACACAATTACATATGCTCGCCGCCTGATATAGAATATTGCACTAACTACAACACTGCTAGGTGTGGAAAACGAATATGTGCATTAGCTAACACCTGCTATGAAACACCATACAAGGAGCGCAAGAACCAAGATATTTGCATATTGTCGGAAAGCACGTGCAGCAAAGAGGCTACTTTGCCAAGAACAAAGCTAACAACAGCTGGGTCTCTCGTTGGCTTTTGACAGATGTATATGCGTCAATATGAACAGGATTTACAGGTTTGTATCAAGACTTCAATCCAACCCAAGGGGTAAGCACATGCTTAACATTAAATATGTTTAAGTGCTTTGCTGGCTTGGGACCCAAAGGTAGGAGTGACCCCAACAGCTTTATAGAGAGTCATGTATTCAGAAATAACTAGTCTGTAAAGGAAATCAAATGGAAGGAACTTGTATTTGATTGACTAAGAAACAAGCACAATAATACACGTTTCTCAAAGTGCTTTACAAAGGAGGTTGGTGTCATTGGCCCCAGTTTACAGATAGGGAAACTAAGGCATGGGCTGTGGCAGGCCCGAGATCACCCAGAAAACCAGTGGCAGTGCAGGAAATTGAACCCAGGTCTTCTGAGTCTCCCTATGCACTAGGCCACACCATCTCCCACAAAACGGTCTAGAGAGAGACAAAATATAATAATGCACAATGAGGCTCTTTACTGTAATGAGAAAGTGGTGCAGATCTTTGATTTCAAGAGAAACACCATATCAAAAAGTATATTATCTATCCTAAAAAACAAAGTAAACCCTCTGAAAAATAACAAGTGTATTTAGACTGCATTGTCTGGGCCAGAGAAGCAAGAGTGGAGAATTTACTGGGGTTTTCAGGAGTGGTGGTTTAATCAAAATGACACAGATGTAATCTTTGATCCTGAAAATGTACATGTGCTTACCTTTATGTGTGAAGAGCCCATATCCATAACTGTGTGTGCAGAACTTGTGGCTTCATCACAGGGCTTGTGACATTTGGTGTCTCTAATGCCCCAGCTCCTGGAATCCTGGGAATTTCAGCTTTCATGTTTAAAAAAAAATTCCAGCTGAGGAGAAAAGCTTGAAAATGTGAAATCTAGACATTAAAAAACCAGAAGGCAAATAAAAAGGGCCAAAATCTATTTTGAAAATCATGTGATTTCTTTTTTGAAGCCAATCTCACAACTTTTTAGAACTGACTCATGTTATTTATTTATTTTGACTCTGGGGTTGGCAATACTGGCATTCCGCTGAAAGTGTCTGACGGCTGCATTGCTTTCCATGCAGCGTTACAGCATGCAAACCCCAGAAAGCAATTTTTACAGACCACACAGAGGGACTCTTATGTTTCCCCAGAGTTCCTTGATATGGTTTCAGCACACAGAGCTCTCTCGCGCCTCTGGGAGAGTAACCTAATCCTAGCAGCTAAACAGCCTCAGCTACCAGATGGAAGTGCCTTCAGAATTGTCTCAACCCTTTGCTGGGAGTTAGGATCATAGAATCATACAATATCAGGGTTGGAAGGGACCTCAGGAGGTCATCTAGTCCAACCCCCTGATCAAAGCAGGACCAATCCCCAACTGAATCATCCCAGCCAGGGCTTTGTCAAGGTTGACCTTAAAAACCTCTAAGGAAGGAGATTCTACCATCTCCCTAGATAACCTATTCCAGTGCTTCACCACCCTCCTAGTGAAAAAGTTTTCCTAGTATCCAACCTAAACCTCCCCCTCTGCAACTTGGGACCATTGCTCCTTGTTCTGTCATCTGGTACCACTGAGAACAGCCGAGCTCCATCCTCTTTGAAACCCCCTTTCAGGTACCTGAAATCAGCTATTAAATCCCCCCTCATTCTCTTCTGCAGACTAAACAATCCCAGTTAATCCACAGAGACCCAGGCTGCTGTCCAGGTCACTGCGATCCTCTGGGGCACCTCTGGAGCAGAGACAGACCCTCTCAAGGGGGCCCCAAAACTCCTGTCTACTCAAATACGTACAGCTAAAAGACTGCTGGGCTAGATTCTCAGCGGGTGTAATCAGTGCAGCCTCACTGAAGCGAACGGAGTGACGCCGATTCACACTGGCCATGCTATGTATAAAGTTTTACCCACTTGGCAGAGGAAAAAATACACACACAGATTGTTCTTGAGATTGGTCTACCGTCTGCGCCCTTTAGCTTTGGGAATCTGGATGTAAGCCCCGAAGTACCGCACGTTACAAAATCTGCCAGCAACATCGGGTGGGAGAAGAAGCTAATTTTTCTTTCAAACATTTTGCCAGTTTCCAGCTAGATTTGACCCAGATTCTCTTCCTTTACAAACCAATGGGACTCTGAAAACATATCGAACCTGCAACGGGCTGGTATGCTGCAGTTACCATGAGGCGATGGCCCTTTAACTGCATTCCTTGAATTGATGCTTTGTTCTCCCCTCTACTCCCCCTCCGTTCTTTCCCTGGGCTAGATCCTGCCCCGTTAAAGTTACTGGGAGTTTTGCAATCAGTTTCAGTGAATAACACCTAGCTCCTATATAGCACTTGCCAGAAGCTGGGAATGGGCGACAAGGGATGGATCACTTGATGATTCCCTGTTCTGTTCATTCCCTCTGGGAAACCTAGCATTGGCCACTGTCGGTAGACAGGATACTGGGCTGGATGGACCTTTGGTCTAACCCAGTATGGCCGTTCTTATGTTCTTTTCATCAGTAGATCTCAAAGTGCTCAGTAGCATTATCCTCATTTTACAGATGGAGAAACTGAGGCATGGGCCCAAAATTTGCTAGCAGGAAATGCTGCATTGCCAACCCCCAAGTCTTCAAAAAAACATAAGTCAGGGCCCCCCTCACCCTCACCCCACACAATAATGAGATTGGTTTTAAAATCATGGCTTTGTGGGAGTGTCTACAAAATTTAGTCCTGCAGTTCACTTTATAATATTTCTGTGTGACTCCAGTATATTACGGCAGCCTGGGGTATTGAAACAGAGGGAAAGGGCCCAACTGAGACCACAATTAAGCAAGAAACTCCACAGACTTTAGCAGCTGGGGGAGTATTCTGACCAGGTTACGCCATAATTTCCCACTTGTTTCCATTGCCCCATGTCACTAGAAAGTTAGTATGCCCAGAAAAAGTCACGTGAAAGATAAAGGAGGATCCCCTGGTATGAAAGGCACTGGAGCATGGGGATGAGAAAAGTGCTGGCCGGGAGCAGGTGCACCGGGGGAGGGGATCACTCTGGAGGTAGATGAGCTGTTCTTGAGGATCATGTGCTTAAATCCTCATGCAGTCAATGGGAGTTAAGCATGTGCTTTGCATTAAGCATATGCTTACGTGCTGTCCTGAGTAGGCTGGAACAGAGTATGTTCTTGAAGTACTTTCCTGAATCAGAGTCTCTCCGAAGAGGGAGCTAGAGTTGCCCTGTGTTATTTTAATGTATCAAGACATTCACAGGTATCAAGGGTCCTAATTCCCATTGAAATCAATGTGAGTTAGATGCCTAAATACTCGAGGAGCTGGACCTAGAGGGCCCGATGTGTGTGCTGCCTTTAAACAAATCCACGAAAAGAAGAGATTAAAAAGGGATGTGGCTCATTTAAACCCAATAAGTGAGACGAAACAATGAATACAGCAATAAAACCGGAGAGCAGCAGTTTGGGTTCCGATAGGTGAACCTCCAAGAAGCTGGCCCCGTTGTAAACGTCATGCCGTGCTCATTCCACCGGCCAGTTATTGAACATATCAAACTAATTACAAGGCATCACAGTGACAACAGCGCACATGGAATCGTTTACTACCCACATTAAAATCAATTAGTGCATATTTTCCCTGTCCTGAACATTGTTCTGGGCTTGGAACCTTTCTGCACTAATCATTTCGTCTGTCATGATGGAAAAAATAATAACTCCTTTACGACGAGAGGTGGGGATTTCTGAATACATTAAACTAATGGGAAATGCCTGTTTCTAAACAATGCAGCACTAAAACTGAAGGCCTTAAATTCAGTGGTATCAGGGGGTTAGTGTTTCACAAGGGGCCTGTTTCCCAAAGCCTCCCATTGATTTCAGAGGGCCTTGGACTGGCCCATACTCTGCATTAGAGGGACTTCCGGCAATATTGCTGTCATGAAGGGACGGTTCTGTTCTCATAATAATTAATAATGTACTAATGATAATGATGCAAGAGGGATCCTTTAATTATAAAGTAATTAAATGAAGCAACAAGAGCTAATCGTTTCATTTATATAGCATCCAAAGTGTGCGAGGCGCTTTGCAAACAGAGTCCCTCAAATTACCTATTGCCTCTGAACCGTTTCCCAGAGTACCCCCTAACTGTAGAGGGAAATCCAGCATTATATGGACAACACCTGCCATGAGACTGTCCCCCAGTTTCTGTCTGAAGGCCTCAACATTGTCTCCTTTTTAAAAAGACCTTTTCCTTTTATTCCGCCTCTCCCCACCTCGATATGGTGACTCATGGTTATTCAGGGTGGGGAAATTCTAGCTGAGAACTCAAATGGCTCATCATTTGTCGTTTCCTGGGTTGTACAATACTAGGCACATGGAGCCGGCCTCATTTGGCTGGGGACGCAGACCCGCTCTGCCTGACTGGCCATCGCCATGCTGTGAGGTGGAGCTGCACCACAGATTATGAGCATCATTTTTTATTTACACAAATTCATAGCCCACAGTCATAATGATTATCAAGCTCAGAACATTAAAAGCTTTCATCAAAAACCTTACTCAACATATTTTCAAAGTACAATAGCATCATATATAATCATCTGATTCGATTGCTTATTCTCTGGGGGTTCAAAACCCCCTTTTCTCCCATTTGAGTGTCTGGACCTTGATTGCCACAGAGAGCCAGGCACTGGGACTTTTCAGCTTGGAAAAGAGACGACTAAGGAGGGATATGATAGAGGTCTGTAAAATCATGACTGGTGTGGAGAAAGTAAATGAGGAAGTGTTATTTACTCCTTCTCATAACACAAGAACTAGGGGTCACCCAATGAAATTAATAAGTAGCAGGATTAAAACAAACAAAAGGAAGTATTTCTTCACACAACGCACAACGTGGAACTCACTGCCAGGGGATGATATGAAGGCCAAAACTATAATGGGGTTCAAAAAAGAACCTGGAGGATAGGTCCATCAATGGCTATTAGCCAAGATAGTCACGGCTGCAACCCCATGCTCTGGTGTCCCTAAACCTCTGACTGCCAGAAGTTGGGAGTGGATGACAGGGGATGGATCACTCAGTGGCTGCCATGTTCTGTTCATTCCCTCTGGGGCACCTGGCATTGACCACTGTCAGAAGACAGGATCCTGGGCTAGGTGGATCATTGGTCTGACCCAGTATGGCCATTCTTATGTATTTTACCTAAATACCTCTGAGGATCTGAGCCTAAGTTATATGGGAAGTCTGTAGAGAAGCAGAGAATTGAATATAGGACTCCCAAGGGCTAAGTTAGTGTCATAATCACTGGACTGACCTTCCATCAGGCTACAAGGAACACACAGCCTAAGTAGATCACAAGGAGATGAAGGCTGGCAAATGAAATGCAGCAAAAGAGTTGAATATGACCCCAATTTAGCAGTGCACATACTTAAAACTACAGCAAACTACCTATGTGTGTACTTAACTTTAAGCATGTGCGGGGCCCAAGCGGTAATCTTTGGCACGCATCTTATTTCCATTATAACCCTGTTTTTCAGTCAGTTTAATTCACATTAGGCTGAAACCTGCCAAAGGGGTTTTCAGTCCAGATGTAACTTGTTTTTATTATTATTTGGCAGAAAGTTGCCTTTAAAATTTTAAACTCCACTGCCTTTTAAACGCTTACGAAAAAATCTCTTTTCAGATTTCCAGTATTTAATGTTTCTTTTAAAGATTTTTTTAAAAATTACTCCAGCTGGTAACTGGCTTATTTAATAAATGTAATCTTCCCTTGGGGGCGGGGCTGTAAGTCTGTATTAATTTTAAACAGCCATTCTGCTTGTGCCATTGCTACTTTCAATAGCACCGGATCATTATGCAAAATACATTATTGCTGTCAGTTCTGATGATCCCTAGTTACTTGTCATTTACACAGCACTGAGTTCTGATTTCTCGGTGAGGTCTGGGTTTTTCCCTCAATCCATGGGTGATTTACACATGTCACTTGCTAATAGGAATTATATACATAAGCCATCCTGCTCATGGATGGGAGAACAGCCCCCCCAGGGGGAGGTATTGTTCCAAAAAATGTCATGTGTTTCTAAGAGCTTGGCAATTCTGTTCAGCCAGCCACGCAGCATCCCAAGAAGTGACAAGGCGAAAGCAAAATAGGGCAGAATTGGCTAAAGGACAAAACTGAAATATGATTCCAGTGAGACACTATTAAATGCTAGAAAAATCAAGCATTTTAGTTAGTTCCTTTTCCATTCCTCAGCCTAGGCTATGATCATAAGTCCTGCAACACTTACGCCTGAGAGTAACTTCCACATTGAGTTATACTCAGTATGTTCAGCCTATATGCTCAGTAGGGCTACTCCTATGAGTAAATTACTCATGTGCTAAGAGTTTATAGGATCAGGGCCATAAACAGTAGATCAACTTGAAGGGTTAGAGTGAGTCATTAGGGTCAGCCTGATATAAAGGTCAGCATAGAGATGGCAGAACTGATAAAAAAATGGAATTTATGTCCTGCAGGACATACCAATATTTCAAAACATTCTAATTCTGGATGAAAAGTTGAATACTACAACATTTTGCTAACCGAAAATTCTGAAAAATGTCACCCCAAAAACATTGAAATGTCTTGTTTTGACACTTTCAGTCGTGATGAAACTCTTTGACATTCCTGAATGCAATGTTTCATTTTGATTTTCCCTGTGGAAGATTCCACCCAAACCAATCTTTGGTCCAACAGACAATTTTGACTTGGGTGAAACCCTATTTTCCAATGGGAAATTTTAATTAGCCATAAGAGCTGCCTCAGTTGTGGCTCAAACTCTTTCCTGCTTCCTGAAAACTCTGGGATGGGGACAGGGGAAGAACATAAATTACTTTGACTCTATTTAGGATGCAGAATACTGCCCCCAGTTGGATAGTCTGGGCAGAGACTGAAGCAGAGAGGAGAACCAACGTTTCTCATCTCTCCACTCCTTTCCATTCCCTCCCTCCCTGCCCAATTGCCTTAGAAGGGAAAGTATAGGTAGACAGATCCTGCTTCACCACCACCAGTGGACCTACCAGCATTCTAAGCAACTCCTACCCAACCTCACAGTGAAGTGAAAAAGGCCCTTACTCTCCTTAATCCCTGGTACGGCCAGGTGAGGGCTAGAGATAATTTAGCCTACAAGTAAAGCAGATTGGAAAAAACCCCACCCAGAATGTCATGAAAACCATGGAAACTTTTCAGTTAATTAGTTTTGAAGATTTTTTGTAATCTTGAAACTTGATAGTCTTTTTTCCTGAAAAACTGACATTCGAAAACCTTTGATAAGCTTTAGCTATAAGCATCAACCCTACGGCCTCCAAACAGGAATGTCCATTCAACCTTTTCAGTACTGGGATGTCTGCTGAGGCCTGCAAGAGGGTCTAACCAGCTAGTTCTCTCTACCAGAAGACGTCATCATACAGAGGGATTCCTATGAGCCTCTGATACCTTCATACCTGTGAAACTGCAAACCAGCCATAAATCCCCCTGATCAATACCATACCCCCAGCAGGTGCAGTGCCTGCTTCGGGGAGGTGTTTGAGATGTCCCCGGAAGTGGCAGGGCAAACCAGAGGTGGAATGACCAAAATGAATCTGTTGTGCAGTGCTGCATAAATATATTTTTTAAACCAGGTCCTCAGCATAAATTGATGTAGCATGTCAACGCTGTCAACGTAAGTCCGACATCTGTCTGAATTATTTTCCCTTCAAAATTAACTCGAGAGTGCGATACCTGAAAGAGACTAGAAAAAACCAACAATTTGGGTTTCCTAAACAAACATAATTTAAATGCATTCTAAAACTTGTGTGTAACAACCCCTGAAAAAGGTCTTGTCCAGTGAATACTGGAGATGTTGCTGTCTCTTCACTACTCTTTTTTTTTTTTTTTTTGCAGGGCCTGTTATAGTCCCAGTCTTGCAAACACTTATGCACACGCTTCATTTCCCCCATATGGATAGTACCATTGACTTCAATGGGGCTGTTGACCTCTGTAAAATTAAGCGCCTTTGCAGGATTGGGGCTGTGATTTGTTATTGTCAAAAGTGCCCCTTAAAGAAGAAATCCTGTCTCTTTCCTACAGCTTTATGAACTGAGGAAGAAACAGGAAGTGCTGAGAAACAGGAGAGAGCTTAGAGATTGCCATCCATCTGCACGGACCTCTGCATGTGCCACTTCTGTAGAAAGCCAGAGCCCAGCGTAAACTCTGTGACAGACCCGGTAACTCTATTATGACAAGAGCTGCCTAAGAAAGTGGTCAGACCTTGATACCTTGTATGTAAACGTAAAAGGACCGATCTTCAGCTGGGGTGACTTCAGTGGAGCTACTCTGATTTATACCAACCAACGATCTACATGTCTAATCCTTAATTTAAATTGAATCCAAAGAATACAATCAACTATATACAGTATTTGCAAAACAGCCCTCTCTTACTGGTGGCATTCCCCAGGGACTCCTCCTTTCATCACAGCGTCCATGTTCCTACGGCTGGGGAGACCTTCGCTGCCTCCCAGGATGGCTAACAGTAGCAGACCTTTTAGCAGCACATGTTATAGGAGGGAGGCATAAGTTATAAACAAACAGAAGTTAACATAAATCGCCCTAATTATGGACTTACTCAACACTGTCAGCTCAAAGGGATATTTTATCGCCAGTTTTCATTAAAAATGTCAGTGTTTGTTCATTGGCACGCCGGTTGCTTGGTACCGTAGGAGGCAGACTGGCTTGATGACAGTATTGGTCGCAAAGCCTTCCTGTATAACAGGGCAAAAACCCCTCCAGTGCATTGATGGGAAATGGCAGCTGTAGTGCTTGACTAAGAGGCACACCAGCCCTAGGAACAACAAGCCTTCCTTTGTGTGGGGCAAGCAGGGAGCCTTGCTGCGCAGCTCAGTGTGTAGCCAGCTATGTGCCACATGCGGGACCCTGGCATTTCTAGGACAACCAGGCAGGGCTCCGTCCCCGGCTGTGATGAGTTTCCATCCAGCACAGCTGAGAAGAGTGTTGCACAGATCCTGAGGCCAAAATGGGCCCCAGGTTAAGATACTCTACGTTAGTCTGGCAATGGTAGTGGCAGAGCATAACACAGAGGATCATGCGTTCCCCCACCCACCTCCCACAGGTCTCCCTCTGTCGAGGACCCAGGAATGGGTGGGGAGGAGACAATTATGCAGGGCAGCTCTCTGGATGCTTTGTGCAGCACAAAGCATCCAGAGCTGGAGCCAAAGTGTCTAGCCACCGTCATCTGTCTCTCTTTGCTGAGGAGCCCCTTACTCTGCATTGATTTCAGTGCACTTGCCTGTAGAATAAAATGCTACTCGCCATGAAAAGAGTGGTGGAATCTGGCCCTTGCTGCTTTTCTGAACCTCAAAAACCTGATGCTCTACACCATGCATCTTACTTTTCAACTGACTGCATTTTATATGTATCGTCCCAGTTTGTATGCAGATACACATTGCATCCAGACATCATGGTGCTCGGTGACTGTATAAATGCCTGCAATAATAACTGGTGATTGCTAACGCTCTTTACAGTACCTACGTTAAATGTTAAGGCTACCTTGTGCTTGACTCCTTCCGGACCCTTTGAAAATACAAGCCTTAATGAATGGAAATGCTACTTATTTCACATTAGGCCTATGAAGGACGCACATCTACTGGAGCTGGTTGGCAAAGTTTCAACTAAACGTTCCCTGCCCCTCAAACACTGGAAAATGCTGATTCATTGAATCTGAAACTGGTTTTGGGGATGGATTAGTTTCAGCACAATTCCTGACTCAAAAAAAAAAAAAAGACGGGGGGGGGGGGGAGGGGAAGGCTTTTTGAAATGGTTGAAGTGCGCCCATTTCAACATCTTCAAAATGAAGTTTCAGGGGAGGATTTATTTGGTTTTTGGTTTAGAAACTTCTCTTAATTTATACTAAAATATTTAAAAAGAAACCAGGTCCCAGTCAACATGGAATCATTTTGATTTGTCCGAGCTAGAAACAGCTTTCCGTTTGCTGATTCATGAGAGTTGACAAGATTTCAGCTTTTCAGCTCAATTCAAGGGCAGGTGGGGAGGGATCAATCTCAAACATTCTCATGGGACGGGAAAACCATTTGCCACCCAACCCTAATGCCTACAGTCTCTTTGATATCCTTATATTAAACCACCTATTCACGAAATAAGTTATAGATTGGCAAGTGGGGGCTGATTCTGCACGGCTTTGTCCCTTGTATAGTCATTTACCCCAGTGCAACATGAGTATATTCCTTTACCATACTGAATCCAGTAGGATGTCACCCCCACCCTGCGCTGGTGTAAATGTTTGCACAAGCAGCAGGGAGGCTGTGGATTAGCCCTGTACTATAGATCTGTGTATTTTAGAACCAGATCCACAGCTGATGTAAACAGGCATAGCTCCATCTGGCCTTTACAGTTTCTGCTAGTGAATCTTTTTTGTGTCATTTCATAAAAGGAGTATATATAGCTACCAAACGACTCTGTAAAATATTTGCTGGTGCAGCTAATTTACTTTCAGCATATGTGCCTCATTATCAGAGCAAAATCACAGACCAATTCTATTCTTATCAAAATGAAAATCACTCGGATTAAGACTGGTTGTTAAAAAAAAAAATCCATCAAAGATAATAAGGTTGTTGACAGTGAGATTAGTTCCTTTTGTTTCGTGATCAAACCGTTTTGATATCTTAATCAAACAGTTTCATATGCTTCTCTTTCGTATCATTTCCTTTAGCTGCCCTGCATGTTAATGACGATAGGTTTCCAATCAATTGCTTCAGGCTGGCCTCTGGCTACGGTTGATTTAAATCGGTGACATTATTGCTTTTTTTATTTGGCTCCCAGTGGAAGAAATGTCACATTGTCGGCCTTTAGAATCAGATGCAGTTTAAAGTGCTTTTACTGTTCCAAGGAAATATGGAATGCCACTTTGTATTATATTTTGGGAGATTTTTGCTTTGGTCTGCAAAATAACAATAAGTGTAAAAAAGTGTTTGCTAACAACCTGCTAGCAAGGCATAGGTTTGCAAATGGGTAGTGCTTCAGTCTTATCAAAGTAGCATTATTCTGCTCTGTTAAAAACAATTTAGGACCATGTTGTGTTTAAACTTCTAGGCAAGATTTCAGTGGGGTTGCACTGATGTGAGGGATTTTGGGCCACCTACAGGAATTCTCGAGCTGGGAGTAAGCTACTCCTGAATAAGAACTGATATACGAGGTCTTTCATGCCAAAATGAGAGCTGGGAGAAGTTCTTTGTAGCAACTCCATATCAGCCAAATTGTTTGGGAATCAAGTTCCAATGCAAACAGGGTCCCTAAGAACAGCACAGGCAGGGAGATTTGACTGACAGTTCTCCCCCTCCCAGCCAAACAATCATGTAAAAAGGGATAGAGGAGAAGGAGGGGGGAGATACAGTAGCATTAGGCAGTTGTGCAGTCAAGCAGAGGTGGTGCTTGGCGTGTTGAGAGACATGACTGGCTGGAAACTGAAGTGCAGTGGCTTGCTCCATTGCCTGGATTGGTGGAGTTAAGAAGCACCTGGAGGTTTCAATCCTCCACTTCCCGGAGAGGGCACATGCTGTCAGTGTCTGTTCTCCCTCTGCTCCCTCCACAGATTCCACCTATGGAGCCCTAGCAGCAGCCGGTACAAGACTCCTTGCCCTGCTGGGCACCTGACGTCAGCCAGTGCAGTTCACTCACGGGGGGAGGCCCAGCCAGACTGGAAGCCGGGCAGGGTACCTGCTAGATGAACATCTCCTTAGCTCCCACACAGCCATAACCCCCAGGGACAGTCGCACCAATTCCTGCCTGGTTCTGCTTGGGGACTTTCTATCCATTTTAGGCTGTGATTGCAACTAAATTCCAATCCCCCTCCCCTCCCACGACTGCATCTTCAGTAGGACCAGGCAATGGGTTCTCAGCGAACAATGTGTTACAAATGTTGCCCTGTTAATGATTTGGGAGCTAGCCATGGTCAGATGAAGCTGTTGGTTATTCCAAATTGCTTGACGTGTGGTTTCTGCAAATATGTTTATTGTTTCCCTCTTCCCCCATGTAGCGGGGTGGCTACCCGCTCCAGCCCTGACAGGGTTAAAACCAGCCCCGGGAGAGGGCTGAGAGAACAGCCCGGGCTGAGTGGGAAGCAGGCTCAGCTGGGGCCATGCCCCAATTAGGGCCCAGCTGGCCCTATGAAGGCTTGAGCCAGGAGCTCAAGCAAAGAGTCTCTCTCTGGCTGTAGAGGGAGAAGGGCCTGGCTGCTAGGGAGCGTAGCTGGGTTCCTACGGGGGAGCAGGGCTGGGGGAAGGCCAAGGGAGCTGGGGAGCTTCGGCCTGGAAACCCCCCAGGCTGCAGGCCTAGGGTAAGGCCAACTGGGTACTGGGGTTGCAAAGGGGCAGCCCCTGGGTAGGCCAAGGCAGCAGGTCCAAACCCAGCCTTGCCAGTGATGAGTGGCTGATACTGCAGTCTGCCCCCGGGCACGGGGCTAGACGATGACTGGCAGTAGCCGTATACTGAGGCGAGGTGGGGGTTCCCCAGGGAGGGGAGACCCTAAGACTGAGGGGTTACTGCCAGGGGGCAGCACCCCAGATAACAGGGCACTGGGTCCAGGAGGACACGGGGGCCAAGTGGTAGCAGGACACTGGCCTGCAGAGGGCGCTCCAATGGCTGGAGAGCTAATTCCCTGAGACTGCCAGCAGGAGGCGCCACAGGGGCGAGTCCGCAGGCTTACACCCCTGTATCCAGTGATTGTTGCTTTCCAGACTGACAAGAAAGAACAGTGCCCACTCTCTGGTGCAGGGGTGTATGTAACCTCCTCATTCAATGGGTGAACTATACTAAGCTGCTGGAGGGGACAATGACCATCTGCAGCAGCGCTCTTGGCCCCAGCACCACAACCCTAATCCCAGCCTGGTGTGGAGGGGAGGTGCCAGCTAGGAGTGGGGGGACTGGGATGAGGGGGAGCTGGAGAGCAAGCCTCAGCAGCAGCTCCTGGCCCTGGGCTCTGGGCCTGCCTCCCCGTCTCACACATTGTGTCCAGGTGCATGGGGTCACAGCGCAACGCAGGTAATAGTGGAGGGGCAGCCGGGCCAAACCTGAGTGGTGCTGTGATCCCTTGCACCAGTTTGCAAGGACACTCACTCAAATCTGGCCCGGCTGCCCCTCCAGGGAATTTTAGCTCTTTGTCGTCTCTATTTCCATAATACATCATCCCCCGCCTTCCCGTTCTGAATATATGCTGTGATTGGACCTTGTACTGTCTCTCTGTTCTACTTCTCTTTTTAAGGCAGTGTGACATCTTTCATGGTAGATATTACCCCAGAAGAGGTACATAAGATTTAACTAGTGGCACTGGAAAACCTGAGTTTATTTCCAGTGCTATTCATATATACTATGATAATGCTGTTCCCTTTCGCAGCTGAATCCCTTTCCCCTTGTCATTCTAATCCTAGGAAATCTGATCAACAGTTTTCTTGTCTAATTATACAGTACACAAGCAAACATGTTGCGTGGCAAATAGGAGAGCAGACTCATGCTCCACAGATTAATGTCACCTCTCCCTGCTGACATAACCCTGGTTTGATATTTCGTGGAAATCATGCCATTTCCAGATAAAGGAATTGGTTTTGGATGTTGATCTTTATTTTGCAGACCAAGGGCCTGCAGGGTCCTCTGCTGGTGTGAATCCAAATAGCTCCATTAGAGTTGGATTTAAACCAACTGAGATTTTCACCTAGTCCAAAGAACCGTACATTACGTTTCTTGTCTTCCTCATCGAAAGTTCCAGTTAGACTGGATTTGTGATGCAAATCTAATCCATAACCTCGGGGACTAATGTTCTCCAACATGTGCATTACTGCTCAGTGATACCTAGCAACACACACCTACTTCCCTTTGATTCCTTTTTGGCACATCAAATATTTACTTTCGTTTCCCTTTCAGCTGTACTTGGGATGCTAGAGTGGAAGAATCCATGTCTGCAGGATGTGCAATAGAATGGATACCAACAGGTGCGTATTTACAGTACAGGCAGCCATTACCCTTGCATTTCCTTGTCAGGGGCTTAACATTTCTAAATTGTTTTCCAAATTAGTCAAGCGTCATGTACATTTTACAGGGGCTTTGCCAATATCATCACTGAAAAAATATCATCACTGTGAAATAGCCTGTGTTTGAGAATTTAAAATATGCTTTGAGAAACAAAGCACAATTTCCCTGATTGTGTTAAAATGTTGTCTACTAATTTGCATCACTGCAGTCAAGCTTCATATGTGAGCCAAGACAGTTACAAGCAAAGGATAACGTGTTTGGGTTTTTCCTGTCAATCTCACCTAGACCACACCTTGACCTTTTCCTGTAAATAGTGTAAATCTGGAGTAAGTCGTTTGAATGTCAGTACAGAATTTGGCTTCGCCCATATCTTGTAATGGACACGCTTTACCTCTAAATAATTCAACAAGAACATAAGAATGGCCCTACTGGATCAGACCAAAAGTTCATCCAGCCCAGTATCCTGTCTTCCGACACTGGCCAGTGCCAGGTGCCCCAGAGGGAATGAACAGATCAGGGAATCATCAAGTGATTGCTAGGGTGACCAGACAGCAAGTGTGAAAAATCGGGATAGGGTGGGGAGTAATAGGCGCCTACATAAGACAAAAGCCCCAAATATCAGGACTGTCCCTATAAAATCGGGACCTCTGGTCACTCCAAGTGATCCAGCTCCTGTCGCACATTCCCAGCTTCTGGCAAACAGAGGCTAGGGACACCATCCCTGGCCATCCTGGCTAATAGCCATTGATGGACCTATCCTCCATGAACTTATCTAGTTCTTTTTTGAATCCTGTTATGGTCTTGGCCTTCACAACATCCTCTGGCAAGGAGTTCCACAGGTTGACTGTGTGTTATGTGAAGAAACACTTCCTTTTGTTTTAAACCTGCTGCCTATTAATTTCATTTGGTGACCCTTAGTTCTTGTGTTATGAGAATAGGAGTAAATAACACTTCCTCATTTACTTTCTCCACACCAGTCATGATTTTATAGACCTCATAGATCTTGATTCAAACCCCACTGAAGTAGATGGAAAGACTCCAACTGATTTTGACAGATCAGCCCCCAAAATAGCAGAACTCCTGTTTGCATTTTACTTTCTATTTTAAAATTAATCTATATAGTTCCCAACTCAGTGTGGGAATGGGGAGAGGGAAATCAACTCAGACTAACCCCCCAGTGTTGAAATTCCTGATAGGAATGTTTAGTGTTATTTTCCTAGCCTTTCTTATCCTGCTTTACCCCCCATGGGAGCTGTTTGCATGAGTGTTTGGTGTAAGTCTATTTTGCTAGCCTTTCCTCACCCACCCATCTCCATGGGGTGCCTGAACATTTAACATAGTTTTATGTCATTTTTATGTTGATCTTACACACTGGAATTTTATTTTAATAAATTACATGTATATTTTATTCCTGAAAACAGACTAAACCACAGCAACACAAAAAAGCTGGAAGATTTGTTTTTTAAAACCCCTAGTTAGGAGGAATGGGCACATGTAAATTAGACACCAAGGAAGGTTTACAAATACGTAATTATTCTTAATTCTTATGTATTTACGGTAGCATCGAGAGGCATCAACTCAGATTGGGGCAACATTGTGCTAGATGCTGCATGTACACATAGTAAGAGACCACCCCAGCCCAGAGTTTACACTAGACCAGGGGTGGGCAAACTTTTTGGCCTGAAGGTTTCCGGGTTTCTGAAATTGTATGGAGGGCCGGTTAGGGGAGGCTGCGCCTCTCCAAACAGCCACTCGTGGCCTGGGCCCAACCCCCGCCCCCTATCCAACCCCCCCTGCTTCTCACCCCCTGACAGCCCCCCTGGGACTCCTGCCCCATCCATCCCCCCCAGTTCCCTGTCCCCTGACAGCCCCCTCGGGACTTCTGCCCTATCCACCCTCCCGCTCCCTGTCCTCTGACCACCCCCGGACTCCACACCCGATCCAACCCCTCCTCTCATTCCTGACAGCCCCACTGGGACTCCTGCCCCATCCCCCACCCGCTCCCTGTCCCCAGATGGCCCCCCCCGGGACTCCTGTCCATGGCTCTGCAGCTGCGCTGCCCCAGGAGCCCACCGCCCAGAGCATTGCGCCGGCAGCGGGAGCTGAGGCTGCGGGGGAGAGGGAGCAGCAGGGGAGGGGCGGGGGGACCGCCTCCCCGGGCAGGAGCTGCAGGGCCGGGCAGGAGGGTCCTGCGGGCTAGATATGGCCTGTGTGTTTGCCCACCTCTGCACTATGCGCAGAGAAGACAGACAGAGTGGGAGGGGGAAGATAGTTTCTGATCCAAAGCTTATTGACATCAATGGGCGTCAGTTTAGACGGACGGCAGTGGGCTATGGATCAGGTCCACAGAGCCAGCTCCTGAAGTCCTTTCTCAGCTGTTCTCCCCTGAAGTCAATGGGGGTACGCAACTCGGGGGAGCTTATTCAGCCTGCAGCCAGGAGCACCCCTGCATTGTGTAAGGGCTGTAACAACAGACAGCACGGTGCCCCCTGCTGCTCCCAGTGTGATACTGCAGCGCCTCTATCACTGCTCTGCCAGGGCTGTTCCTTTCCTGTGACGGGGAGGTACCCCATTGGCAATGGCTCTGTGATGACATTTTCAGCATTATGCATCTTTCCAAGCCTCCCCCCTTCTCAGGGCTGGAATCACGGGGCCTGGTTTTCTGTTACCCTGGACCTTATGCTATCTTAAACCCCAGTGCAAACCCAGCGTCAATCCCTACCAGTCCAGTTCATTGCCATTTGATGTCCACTTTCCACAGGTGGAGTATACAAGATACAGGGCAAGAGAATCCAGCCCTATTGCTCCATTGGCAGCCTTACTGATGGAGCAACGTCAAGGGAGGCCTTCTAAAATCTTTCCCCAGCAGCCAGACAATGGTCAGCACCATCCAAAACTGCTCTGCCAGGCCACACTGGTGAATCTGGCCTAAAAAGTTAAAATAAGGTGGAGAAATCATGAGAAAGGTCACCTGGTGACTATCTCTTTGGGTTTCTTGTTCAGCCAGGAAATTTTTAATTTAAAAAAAAAAGCAGACGTTTTCAGCTACAATCTACATTAAACTGGAGTTACGGTTGGGTATTTGTCACTGAAGGGCAGAGTTACAGGTTTTTGGGTGCCTTAACTGTGCATTTCTGTACCTTAAAATATTGGGATTTATTTTAAGTTTGACCTGACCACTGTACTGGCCGGATTTGTCCCAGCTGGCTTTTAAGATAATTACAACATCCTTGTAAAATTTTTACCAGTAAATTATACTGAGCCCGTAACTCCACCTCATCCTAGCTTTTATGTGGGGATCTCAAATGGGAAGTGCCTCTCTCCTCCAAGAGACTCCAGGCAGTGGGGTTTATCACCCAGTACCCCCAGAGGCTTCAGCCGAGGCGTGGACAAGAGGTCATCAGAGAGAAGGGGTTAGTGGAAAAGGCTCAGCCATCTCATATGAGTGAGTGGAGGAGGATGACATATCACCCCCAACCTTTTTATTTTCCTCTTGATATCCCCGTGCACAAGGCTTACCACGCCCTGAACACCCCCTCAGATCAAGACCCAGTGGTGCAGTACTCTGCCTCCGTTTCCCTGCAATGACCTTCAGCCTACTCCCGCTGTCGGTGACTTGCTGCAGTGACTTGGACCCCTGGCTAAGTCGTTAACAAAAGGCCACCCCTGCTGGGGCATCCAAGTCCTGAGCCAAACAAAATACAGAGTCTTTGTCCCAGTCTCAAACTGGGCCCAGCCCCTCCTTCCCTAGGGGTCTATCTTCTCTCCTCTCATTTCAAGCAACTCGCCTGCCCAGGCACTGGGCTCAGCTTTCACCCTGCCCAGGCTCCTTTCGCTCTCTCCCTTCAGCCTCTCCTGGGTTCCTTTGGGGTGTTTCCTCCTCTTAACTGAGCAGCCACTCCCAGGCATTCCTACCTTGAGTCTTCCTCAGGCCTCTGCCTGCCTTTTGCTTCCCTCTAGCCCTTCATACCCGTCTGCTGCCCGCTCCAGCCAGGCCAGCTCTCCGCTGCTCGGCTGTTCTCCTCCGGCTCCAAGTGTAGAGAAAGAAAGATGTGCCAGTAGGGTGTGAGAAGCAGAAACTGGGGTCCCGTCTGTCAGCATTAAGGATCAGCTTGTGACAGGCCCTTTTGCTGGTGGGTGGTTAGGGAGAAGCATGCAATGGCCAGGAAGGAAGGAGAGGTGGTGAAACAAAGGCAGTTCCCCATCACACCTGGCTGCACAATCCTTCTCCGGCTCCAGGCAGGGTGGGGTGGCTCTCCCCTGTCATTAGGACAGTTGTTGTGGCTAACTAAGGCATGTTTTTCAAAGGCATGGGGCACCTACTTGACATGGATGCCATTGGAAAATCTCCCCCTACATTTTCAGCGGTTTTGTGGATGGGAGGTAGTGTATCTGATGCCTTACTTCTCTGGTCCCCATTCTCACCAGATGCCTCACAATCCTTTAAAGTATTTATCCTCATGACACCCGTGACAAAGGGAAGTACTATTATCTAGAGCAGTTTTCCCATCCCATCCAGAGAATGGAACGCCGCTCTCCTGAATGCCAGGCTAGCGCTGTAAACACTGCACCATCCTTCCATGTGGCGAACCGGAGGCGTCAGGCATTCTGTATCCCTATTCCTGTCTTGCCACAGTCTCAGAGAGTCTTACCTTAAAACAACCAGGTCTGGAGATTATATACTGAGGCATAGTTCTGCCTGATCCAAAGTATGCAAGTGTAGATGCCAGCATGGAAAGAAGCGAGGAAGAATCTTTAATACTGGCTCGATAGGTTTCTTGTTCAGTGGGGGGATTGAATTTCAGTCTCTATAACTGAGTAAATTGTCTGCCCCTCATGAGAACTGTCTGGCAGAACATTCCAGTAATTTCTAGGTACTGCTGAAGATAATAAAGTTTACTCCTTTGCCTTCTTGCCTGCCAATAATCGTGTATTTCAACAGATTGATACAATGATAAATCCTGAATCAAATCTTCCGACAGGTTAAAAAAAATAAAAATCTGGCCCTGCAGCAGCACGGTGATCGCAGGGTGCATTTTTCTGAGTCATCTTGGCAAACTACGCTGGGCAAGATGCACACGCTACGCAGACACTGGCTTGTTTTCATACGGTAGAAAACCAAACAGTGGTGTTTAAGGAACGACTCCAACGTGCTGAGTGATTGACCGTCGCTCTCCCAAAGGCCGACATTTTTTCCTTTGTACTCACTGCTGGACAACATGAAGTGTTCAGCGCACACACACACGCCGGTTCAGACTTCGCGGTTGTCCTTCTTTTTGGTGCACTAATGTTTGCCTTCTTTCTGTGGGTGCCGAGCGTAGGGATTGATTTCTTACGTGGCTGCTGCCGCTCTGCTGGTTGAGACGGTGGGTCAGATTTGGCGTGGCTCCTTTGAAGTTAGCCCCCTTTTAGCTCAACTGAGGATCTAGCCGTGCCTTTAAGAAGCGTATAATTGAACATACAAAACACGATATTCAGAGAAGAGGAAGTTTGCAAGTTGTGCCCAAGCATTATATTAGTCTGTGGGGCAAGGGCATGCTCAGTGCTGTTGTCAAGATATAGGGACTGATGGGGGTGGGGTGGATGCTCAGTGCTGTTGCTATGTAGCGGAGCTCTGGGGAGCTGGAGTATGATTGGTGCCAATGGAATACTCAGAGGTTTTGCCAGCCAGGCTGTTAAAAGCTCTACTTGTTATATACAAATGGGGATTTTCAGAGACTTAGAAGGCAGCTGAATGCAGGTGAACTTTCACGGGGACAGCAAAAAACACCCTCATGACCCCAAGACCATCCTCACGCTACACTTTAAATTTTGGTGCCAAACCACGGAGGTGCCGGAGATGTTCAAAACCATAGCTTCGTATTTTTAAAAACAAATTTGACAAAACTACTTGTAATCCCTTCAACTTGTTCTGGGAAATGACTCAACCATTTTTTGATGCAATTTTAAATAAAAAAATTCAGCCTGGTAGACCCAGAGCTTAGAACATTTCAGCACAAACACAGTGGGCAAAGGTATAAAGAACTGTAAACAGTGGTTTATAATGCAAAGCCTTAGCCAATCTTAACTATACATGGCAGTGTGGGCTAGTGGCTATCTCCTTGTGCCTCTGTTTACCCATCTGCAGGATGGGGTCAATGATACTGACTGCCTTTGCAAAGTGCTTTGAGATAGAAAGCTGAAGAGCACTAAATAAGAGCTAAGTATTATTACTAAAAGCTCCATTTATCATTTTCTCTTTTTCTTGTATGCCTTCCATCGCAGGCATATGAATTAATATATTCACTGAAATCTGAGGGGAGTATTGCATATTACATTACTTGTATGTCAATTCTTTGTAGTTGAATCCATGTCATCTCTTTAAATTGCTGTGACATTTTTTAAAAAGCCTTTAAGAATACATAAGAAATACAAACACTACATGCTGTGAATTCTAATATGATTCAGATCCTATACAATACTTCCTTTTAAATCTTCCTAGTTATTTATATCAGGCTGTCTCATTATCAGTTCACGCAAGCTGAGAATATGACCCAGTGAGATTATGGCTGGTTTTACAAATATGGAGTAATACCATCTGTGATATGTATCTCATTTTCAAATCCACTGCATCCCTCGTATTTAAAAGATGCCATGACATGCTGGTTTGGGTCCAGACTGCTGCTTAACTAAGAATTGACTAAGTCAAAGTATATTAAATAAACTTTATAATTTTCCCACTGAACAGTGAACACAAACAGTAATGTTAGAATAGCTGGGCAGAACATAGTCTAACCCGTTTATATGCAACTCCCATTTTTGCTGTTTCCCATTTTACAGGCTGGATGAAGACATTTGGTACCTGTTGGTGTAATTTACTGTCATTGTATTTGTTTTGGGTTCAGGCACTCGCTGACCCATGAAGAGCAGTGGCTCTCTTGGGACAGTGGAATAATAAAGAACAGCCCTTTCTAAACCTTTCCCCACCGCTTTATTCCAGAGTCTCTCTGGTTCTGTCTCATCATCCGGTATAATGAGTTGTTAAGGAAGAGAACTAGATTTCTGCACTCAGTGTATTCTCTTCACCTTTCCCTTTCATTTTCCAGATAAACTACTGCTGTTGGGGGTTGATGGCTTCATAAATTTTGTTTCCCACTTATTTTCTCTCGTCAAAAAGTTTCTTTCGTTTTCTTTAACATGTTAAATGACCTGCCCTCAGAGCGCCAGCCTGTGCCCTTAAAAATGGGCGTGAAGGAGCAGAAATGACAAGAAATTGCTGAAATGAGCCAAAGTTGGGAAGAAACAAAGTGGGGTCCAACCTTAGGAAACCCAACATTGTAACCCAAAAACATGGAAGCCTGTGGTTAGTGGGGCGTAGTCAAAGCTGGGGTTGATGTTCCTATAACACTGTTACTGTGCAGGCTGGGTCTCTGCGTATGGCACATCCACTGCCAGTCCCTGAAAGCTGTGGCTCCTTCCAGCTGGGACAGACCCCTGATCAGGAACGTTCAGGATGGGACTGCACTTCCTGTTTTGGGGAGATGGTGTCACAGGCCCAAGCACCGTGCCTCAGTTTCCCCTTTTGGCTAGCATCTCCATGGTCTAGAGCCAGGATTTTAAATTTGGCCTGAGGAATTTCCCCAGTGTCAGGGATGTGCCTTTTGCTGTCCCTGTGAAAACCTACCCAAACTGGGCCAAGTTAGAAGCCTCTGGAAACCACAGTTTGCACATGCTCAATGGAGATTTGTTAGAAGCTGGCAGTCGCATTCTCAGTAGTGCCAAGCACCAGAACTGAGTGCAGTGAGACCATCTATCTTGTGTTCTCAGGGCCTGTATGCTGAAACCTACGCAGAGAGCTCCTCCTTGCTTCAATGCAGAGTAGTAGGGGCAGGGAGTGGAGAGATGCAAGCTGGGGGCCAGCTGCAGGGAACAGAAAGTGAAGGGAGGTGGAGAACGTCTGTGGGGGACATGCTTGGGAATAGGGACAGACGGGGCGAGATGGTGCGGAAAGGTATGTAACAACTGGACGATACTCACCTCCAGAACTTGGAATGGAACACAGGATTCCTGAGTCCCAACATTCCTCAACAGAGAGTGATAAAACCTACAGGCAAAATGGGTGGCTCATTCCCTCTATTGCCGGTCCACGTAGCAGATAAAAGCCTATTGCTAACAACAGTTACCCTGTTAACTTCAGATCTGTGAACGTTCTATTCCGGCTGATGAACCACGGGTGGGTCAAAATGGTCCCATATAATAGAATTTCTCTTTCTTCCTTTGGCGTTTTAAAAAAAAATAGTTTAGGAAATTACATAGAAAAATATGTTAAAAAGAACATTGAGGTTGCAAAGTCAAGCACTCAAAAGTTAGGAAATGCCAGAATTAAGGTTGCCTGTTCAACCTTAATTTGGCCTCCTCACATAGAGGCATTATGATACATGGTTAATTACATGATCAAATCCCATTTTTTTCCACGGAAACCCTGCCGCACTCAGGCTATGTCTACACTATCGCAGTAAGTCGACCTAAGTTACGCAACTCCAGCTATGTGAATAATGTAGCTGGAGTTGACGTAGCTTAGATCGACGTCAACTTACCTTACTCTTCTTGTTCCGAGTGGAGTACCAGGGTCGACCAGAGCGCACTCTGCCATCGATTTAGCAGGTCTTCACTAGACCTGCTAAATCGACCCCCAGTGCATCAATCACCGGAGTATTGATTTGGCAATAGTGTAGACATAGCCTTAGTGAACAGGATGGACAGTGCTCAAGGAATGGGTAGCTGTTCAATATTTTTATTTTCATCATTCAATGTCTGACCCCAGGCACATTTACTGCTCACCGTGAAACCCCTGCATTAAAAATAGATTATTCATAAATACCTTTTAGGAGTGATCTGCATGAAGAGGAGAATAGAACTGTAGCTAAGGCTGTTGTGGGTTAGAATAGGGCTTCACACTAACACTGCTTTCAGAATGCACGTGTGCCCTCATTCTGAAGTCTGTTTAACATATGTGGAGAATTAGATCCCTTATGTACAAATAGGAACCAATTCACCTGCCACAGAAATGCAGCCACCTCTGGGCTGAAATGTTGTAATTATTTAAAAGTCCACAGCGACACTATACAACAATTTCGGACAGGAAATTGAGAATACTAGGCTTAATTCTCCTTTATACCCACTTTAAGGCCCCTTTACCTTGCCAGAACAGTGTAAAGAGGACTTAACTATAAATGAGAACCCCTGGCTTTAATTTTGCAACCACCGTTTTGCAAACAATGATGACAGAATTTAGATCGTTAAATACCTGATTGTGTCCAAACACCAGGTAATTCAATTGCTAAATGCTATAATTTATGTCTGTACCTTTGCACCCACAATTGATTACATGTGCTAAATGAAAGGCCAAGCAGAGGCCCCTTTAAAGATTTGGCTCTGTTTCTATTTATTTTGTGCATAAATCTGTGTTCAGTGGAACCCATCTATTAACTGGCATATGGATATATATATTTAGCACTTTGCCTTTTCAAGAAACTAACCATATTATGGCTCCAACAATCTGGGAAATATGCTTGACCAAAAGTAAAAGACGCCAAACACAGACCCTGCCGTACTTGAGAAATGCAATAGTCAAATATGGAATATGGAAAATATGGTCTTTTTTTTTCAATTTGAGTAAATTCAAGGCATATATTTTCCAATTAAGAACCAGGGGTTTCTACAAACGAGTTCTGTGCTCTTTGAAACAATTTATTTTAGGGGAAATATTTCAGTTGCAATTCAAATATATTTTGAAAGTGTCAGTGATAAGGCACAAGGACGTAGTTGGCTTCACTATCCTCTATTTGTATAGTATTTATGTTTTCTTTTGGATGACAAGCATAGAAGCTCTATGCCAAACAGTAGGGGATATTTTCCTCCAGCTGCAGCATCTAGCTGTTTGGCAGACTTCAATCCAGAGTTAGTTACATTGGCACCTTTGGGAACAATATTTGGATGTGTTGCATGCACAGGCTACTAAGCAGTTTTTGGAGGGCTGTTTTGTGGTTCTGACATTTATTTGCATAATTAAACCTTTTGCTCAGAATGATGTAGACTTTCTTTATTATTGTTTGTATTTGGGTAGTGCCTCGCGTCGGCAAGCGGAGACCAAGGTGCCA
This sequence comes from Mauremys mutica, assembly GCF_020497125.1. Taxonomy (NCBI): domain Eukaryota; kingdom Metazoa; phylum Chordata; order Testudines; family Geoemydidae; genus Mauremys; species Mauremys mutica. The sequence goes on along the minus strand of NC_059074.1, from coordinate 206,749,482 downwards.
TTGTGCCACATACTCTATAAACACATGGCAAGAGACAGTCCCTGCTCGGGGGATCTTACAGCCCAAGGGCTGGTCTACACTAGCGCTGTAAGTCCACCTAAGTTACGCTAGTTCAGTTATATAAGTTATGCAGCTGAAATTGACGTAACTTAGGCTACGTCTATACTACCCGCCCAGATCGGCGGGTAGCGTTCGACTTCTTGGAGTTCAATATATCGCATCTCATCTAGACGCGATATATCGAACTCCGAACGCGCTCCCGTCGACTCCGGAACTCCACCACCGCAAACGGCGGTGGCGGAGTCGACGGGGGAGCCGCGGACTTCGATCCCGCGGCGTCTGGATGGGTGAGTAGTTCGAATTAAGGTAGTTCGAGTTCAGCTACGCGAATGAGTTCAGCTACGCTATTCGCGTAGCTGAACTTGCGTACCTTAGTTCGACACCCTCCCCCAGTGTAGACCAGGCCTCAGGTTGTCTTACAGCAGTGTCTACACTGCTCTGTGTGTATGGGAGCCGCTCTCCCGTCGACATAGCTTCTGCCTCTCGGGGAGGTGGAGTACAGATGTCTACAGGAGAGCGGTGCTGATTTAGCCAGTAGGGTAGGCATGGGCTTAGTCCCATCTATGTAAACACTTCCACCTGCGCTTAACTTTAAGCACATTAGTAATTCCATTGACTTCAATGGGTCTACTCACATGCTGAAAGTTACCGGTAAGCATGTATATGAGATGCAGGATCAAGGACTAAAGAGACAAGACAAACAAAAAGATGCACAGGCAACATTAATTCAGGTACTTCTGGACTTTGAGTGCTTAACACTGCAACCTTAATATCCTTTTATCATAACGATTTGTATGCAGTTTCCTAGGCTTTTTAAAAAGGAAACTGAACCAACCCTCCCCAAGACATTCTGTCATATGTAATATTTCTCACACGCACACACAAGTTATCTGCAAGATCGGAACCCTGGACCTTCAGATCCATTGTAAAGACCACTATCGCTGGAGATAAAAGAGTAACTAGTAGCAGTAGTAGGCTGTTGCTCTTCGTGGACCAGCCACTAGAGGACACCAAAACATACACTTTGCCAGTGGCTTACACAGCTATGTGCTAGACAGCAGAGGCATCTTGGAAATTAGAATTCCTGGTTCTGAAGGCCAATGTGGTCTAGTGGTAACATGGCTAGGCACACAGTGACACTGCCTTGCAAACCAGATATGCCAAATCTACGTAGTTGGATTTGCCAGATTAGAGACCTGAGCTCTATTCCTATGTCTGCCAGACCTGCCCTTGAACAGGTCCACCATCTGTAAAGTGGAGGGAATTATTAGTCTGCCTTCTAAATTAGGGCCATGAGGCCTTGCTTAATAATAAGGGCTAGGAGATGCACAGAATTCCACCAATATGTGGAAGAGATGAGACTATTCTCCCAGCTCAGTACACCATTCCCTAGGTCAAAGGGAGGTGCCAGTGAATTTGGTATGCAGATGGATGATGAGGCCCTGGGGCATGCTCAGTACAGATGGAATGTTCTGAGATTTTAACTGCTAGCCTCTAACAAGCTTACTGACCATGTGCAAATGGTAATTGCATGATTCTTTTAGCTCAGTCAAATGTGAATGGATTTTCATGGGAAGAGCAAAAGGTTCTGACCCCAGGGTTCGCCCCGGCCAAACTTGAAGTTTTCAGCCTCCTGAGACATTTAAAAAAAGAAGCAGTAGGAAAATCTTTAAATATTGGCAAAACTATCTATTTCCCCCTAACCTTTCTCTGAACCATTTTTGCTGAAACTTAAAATCAGCCTGATTCAAACCCAAGCATGGAAATTTTCATCCCAACTGGTTACACTATAAGCAACTGAAAACAAGGAGCTATAGTGAAAAGTATCATGTAGCTTTAAGTGTCTGGGTTGCTATGCCCTCCACCTATAAATGCTCGCGGTGGGAAATGTTCTGCTGAAAGGAAAAGACTGACACTCTGTTTTGATCTATTGTGTGAGTCCCTCTACTTCTAGTCTTCAGGAAGAATTCCTGATAATGATCAGGCATTAATGTTACACCAGCTATGAAGAGGAAGACTGGGACTAACTAGGCAATATTTTGGGTAATAGTTTCAAAAGGCCCAAGTGATTTAGGAACCTAAGTCCCATTTTTTTTTAAATGTGTTTAGGTGCCTAAAAATGCAGATAGGCACCTAGTGATATTTTCAAAATTATATGCCTAATTCCCATTGAAATCAATGGGAGACTATCTGATGCCCTTAGGTGAGCAGATATTAGATAACTCGGGTTTTTCAGTCAGAAGGAAAATATTTTAGTTCTATTATTTTTAATTGAAAAATTCTTAAATAATAATAAAAATCAGTATCAGATTAACAAAATAATGGAACAATTTTTTAGGTCTTCACATAATGCTAAACTTTGTAACAGGAACCAAACTGTCACATCTTTCCAAATGTTGTCATGGGGTCCATATGTGTAGACTGGTAAAGCTGTTAACGTCCCCAATTAGGTTTTAATTTATCTTAGTTTCCTCAACGTTGCCATTAAAAGTTACACCATACAGCCATTAAATCGTAACATTACAATCTCATAGTTTTGTCAGCTGTTGACCAGTGAATCTAACGATATACAAGCTGCAGAAACTGGACCTTAATTCCAGCTTAAAAGAAATGTTTAAATGGGTCAGGAGAATTTACCCTGGACATCTGTTTGACGTATAATGTGAGGATATTTAAAAGTCTCTTAACAAAAACAAATAAAGGCTTCCACATTCCCAAGGATAGAAACCATTTAATCTACTCATACAGTCCTTTCAAGAATGTAACATTTTGGCAGGAGATGGATGTCAGTAAAGAAACAACCAATGAGATTTATAATGGCTAATTTATGTCTACAGCAGTTAAGACATGTTTGTGGGTAGTCATGCTCACCATAGGCAGTATTTTCCTTCCTGCACATTCTTATTGTTTCAGTTTATTATAGCGGCACGTCTTGTGAGATCATTTATTGCTTAGCATGATGGTACAGCTAACCCATTTATTAGAGGAAGACATCAACACCTTGGGTGAGATCACTTATTTCCCTTTGGATGTGCATACTGTAGGTGATGAAATCATGTATTTACCTACAACTTATTAGATCCATTTGATTGACTAAGGATCCATTTTTGTTTAGCCAACTGTGCAGGTTGCTGGTTAGGAAGTTTCTTGGTATACCACTGCGATGTTTCAAACCAGCAGTTAAAATAATTATCCTACGATAGGACCAGTGGGCAGTTCTGTAACACATGTTTGAAACAATAAGAAGACAGTGTGAGGAATCAAAAATATAAACCATATGGAAAGCTCATCCAGCTCAAAAAACCTGCTGTCGTTTCTTTATAAATTGGGAATGGTACAGTCATGTTTGGGACAGTCCAAGTCACCAGTAGGTCTTTCCTGCCATTGGTGAACTTGTGACCTTAGTTCCTTGGAGGGCTGTTAAAATGAAGTCAGAGGGCAGCAGAGTTATTCACTAGCACCATTTTAACTTGTGTGGTCTAGAAAGTTAACAGATTTTTTTTTCCAAAAGACAGACACGGTGATGAGAGTTAACCTTTAGAGATATTCGATTGAATCTGGAGCTAGCAACAGAGAGCCGGCTTGCAAACCTTATGCCATTCTCTTGACACTAAGAATGAGCATACGGGGCTGGTTGTTGACCTAGGTCAGTTGGAGTTAAATGTGTTGCTGTACAAGACAACCTCTGGCTGGAAAGCTGGGAACGGAGACAGTGTTTTCTGCCCCTGGAGGGAGGGGATGGTTGCTCTGTTGAACTTGCTGTGGCCACTTTGGGAGGGTAATGGATGGGTTTTGTAAGAATGCGTGTGCAGACCTCCCAAACTGGAGGGGAGATGGTTGCTGGGGAGTAACACATTTCAAGGATAGGGAAGAATGAATTAATATGGAGATGGATCCAGCTTTTTATGATAATTAGCTGTCTCTCTCAATTCTATCTATCCATCACCTTGATCACTTTGCTTGTGTGCTCCACACCCTTCCTCTGTTGTTTGTCTTTTTACATTGTAAGCTCCAAGGGGCAGGGGACTGTGTATTTGCAGAGCATCTTGTGCTGATCTGGGCCTCTGAGTGCTACCCCAGAATTACCTAGACAATAATAACGTCTGACTTACACCCTATGCAACTTGGGTAAAGCTGAAGCCAACACAAAATGTGCCCCTGTGTTTCCATTCATTGCATTGCAACATCAGAGAACCACCATAACACAACTTAGAATCCCATTTCTAGTCATCACTGTGGTGTTTGCCTGAGACATGTTGCCACTGATTGCACACCGATTCAGGAAAGCACTTAAGCTGGTGCCTGACTTTAAGCAGGTGCTAAAGTCTCATTGATGTCAAGGGACTTACGCCCATGTGATAGGTCCAGTCTCAAACAAGGAGACTCTCCACCGTTGAGGAGTTAGTTACAGTGTGAGCAAAGGCTCTTGCCTTGTAATTGAGGTCATTTATCTGAGCTTCTCCGAGTTGGTCTCTCCTGCTGGTTTTACGACCCAGTAACGTGCTCCTCATATTATTTCACTAGCAAAAATAAACACTCCCTGGCCCCTCGGTTAAATGTGCTGCATGCAGTTGTTTTTCACTTTTATATTTAACACCTTTTAGAGAAGGTGCCTGTGCTATAATATGATTGTAATTAAAGGACTCATAGGTGATGTGGTGGGAAGCCTGTGCATGCCATTCCAGTTGCTGATTGATTAATTGTTTCCTGCAACCCCCTGAGCACATAGCAGCGAAAGGATGGCAACCTACTCATGCCATCCGCTCACTCTCCGGGGTACACATTCTGGAAGATAGCATTTCTAGGAATAAATTTACCATGTTGGCAATACCAGTGACTAGACACTACGAAGACACTCACAGATAATCTACTGCCGTCTGAAGGCTTTACCTTGGGGAAGTGTGATGATAGGTAGGCTTGAGCCTACAAACATTACCAGGATCGGATTGGATCTGTTCAGATACTGTTAATATAATACCCATCTATCTCGAATCACATACGATGATGAATTAGTGTGGAAAGCACCGGCGGCCAGCGATCTTCAGCACTCTGAAACTGAGCTGAAAAGTAAATAAGAGGCAGAATGTTTCATTTTACCACTGCATTCCCAGGAACACCAGACATGTGTTCCCCTGCACGATACGAGCCCAAGAGCTAAGGTAGAGCATACAAAACACCAACGACTTTCAGCTGTTCCCGTGTGATGAAATGTTTCAGACATGTGGTCACACAGATTAATCTTTGCACAGACTATTTCTGGAAATGCAAAGAAATAGTTTGAGAACATGTGGTCTCTGCAACTGGATTCCCAAAGAATGAGACACAAGAGAAGTACAATTCCAGGGAAGCCTGTCTTGACAATGGGATAACGGAGAAAAAAATGCATAATTTTTTTTCTGTTCGTGTTCTCTCCCTGGCAAGATAGAGAAATTGTGCTCCTGGCACTTCTTCATGATGATCACAATTGGCTAAAGATCTCTGGGAAATCATCATTTTGCAAGATGGAAGGCTTTCTTTTCTCTTCAAGTGATTTGCAGTTGTTTCATACACAGTTTCCTCTCCCCAAAACTACCACCAATTTGTAGCAACTCACATTCAAGTGGCTCAGTGTTTCAGAGGAACCTCAACACAAGTTATTGGTCTGATTACAGGGGTAAGTGGGTGAAACTCTCTGGCCTGTGTTATACAAGAACTCGGGCTAGCTATCTAATGGTTCCTTCTGGTCTTAAAAATCTATGAATCTATATGAATTTTTTATGCACAAATTCACAGATCAGTTTGTAGAGCTTTTTGGCAGTTTATGTTCTACTGCAACCTTTCCAAATAGAAGACTTTCGTGACTCAGTAAAAGCCTCAAGTATATCTTGATGAGCTTAAGTTCTTGTCTACTTATAAACTTTCAATGGTTTAACAAAAGGTGTGTGTTTTAAACCAATTTCGTTAAACTGCTGCAGACTCCCATGTGAATATGCTTCAATCAATGTTAAAATGGCTTATATTTAGGCTTGGCAGATTTTATTTTATCATTTCAAAGGATAATACCGATGTTCATTTTCAAGCACTTTTCTATTTTAATGTGTTTAAATTTTCACAGTTGCAAGAAATGATGGGGTAAACAATATGGGGGTGCTAGACAATTATTATTTAATGACAGTAGACCCACATTCAAAAAAGCTAAAACTTTATAATCATTAATCCACAAACTGTCAACATCATGTCAAAATATGCCAAGTAAATATCCTTAACTCACACTCTAATGTGTTCTCAAGCAGCATTTTTTTTACTTTGCCTCTCTGTACATTTCGATTATTATCGATGGAAATATTTCTGCAGCAGTCTATGGTGAAAACTGACGTTTCCCAACATTCATCGATAAAAATCTAATCCTTCCAAGCCTACCTATGTTGAGTCAGTTCAGGCTGATCCCTTACTGGCATCAATGACTCATTTTATGTAAACTGTGTGTGTTGAGCAGTCTTTCAATCCTGTTTCTTTTAGCGAGGGCTGGCTGGGAAACAAGATTTCTGATTCATGGAAAATGTTGAGTTTTTCACATTTATTTTCACTCCAACATGGAATGAAACTAAGACCTTTTGAATTTTTTTTGCAGCACAACAAACCCTACTTTGACTAACCAGTAGCCCAATGATGAGGGCAGCCACCTGGAATACCCAGGTTCAAGTCTGACTTACAGCAGGAACTTGACCTCAAGTGTCCCCTGAGTGCCCTAACCTCTGGGCTATTGGCTATTCTGGAGGTTCACGCTCTCTCGCTCATTCTCTGACCAGAAATTCCATCTTGGACCTGGGAAACCTTCCTGCCAAAAGTTTCATTGAATCCAACACATTTGCCCCCAAATTTTTGGTTCCGATGAAAAACCATTAATGTCAAAAAGTTCCCAACCAGCTCTTCTAGCTTTCAATGGCCGGTGGAATGGCTCCCAGCTGTTGATAGTTGGGTCTATGTATTATTGGCAACATGTAGAAAAGATTTTCCAAGTACAATTCTCCAAATAAGTCAGGGGAATGGGCGCTACTAGGTCTGCAGACACTGAAGCAGTATCTGTGCAGTCTGACGAGCAGAAGGACTTATAAGCAAACGTAACTACGTAATTGTCACAACTCCCTTGTGAAGACTGAGAAGCACAGGGAGGTAAAGGCCAAAATATTCAAATTAGGGTGCATAAAATTATGCACCTAAATCCCTATTTAGGCATCTACATAAAAGTGGGCTGATTTCCAGGGATGTGGAGTGCCTCCGGTTCCCAGTGAAGTCAATGGGACCTAGGAGCGCTCAGTTTTCTCAAGTTAGGTGCCTGACTTTAGGCACCCAGTTTGAAAATTTTGGCCCCTGTGACTTGACCAAGAGCAGAGAAGGAGCCCACACCAGTGTTAGAACCACTGCTTAATCCACTAGGCCCTACTGCCTCTCATGCTACTGAGCTGCCCCTACTTGTGGTCAGAGGTCACGTTGGATGCTCAGGAGAAGATGACTCAGTGGTGGGGAGCTGACAAGTAGGTAACTTACAGTGACCCAAGTGCCATTAGTGATAGCTTGGATGGACTATCCATGTGCAGCAGTGAACTGATCTCGGGTCTTTCCAAAAATCCAGGAACCCATGGCTTTTTTTCCCTCTAGAAACCAAAGACCAGATCTATGAGAGGATTGTTGCTAACCCTAGCCTTCAAGAAATCACATTGACTCAGTTCACCTTTATAAGGAAAAGGGCTAGAAACTTACTTCATTTGGTACTGATTCAGCAAAGCACTTAAGCACATGATTATCTTTAAGCTCATGAATAATCCCATTGAGGTATATGGACCTATTGAAGAGAACAAGACTCCTCACATGGATGTTGCTGAACCGAGGCCTTCATGAAATCTGAGATTCGCTTTTACATTTCCAGCACCCTCAAGTCAAGGTGATGTCACAGACCGCAAAGCCAGCTGGGAATCTTGCTTAAGTATGGTTTCAACTGTGGTTACAAAAAGAAGTGGGTTTCTTGAGTTACAGCTGTGTACCAGATAGACGATGGTTAGGCTTGGGATGGCACTTCCATTATAAATCTCAAACTTCAGTCCTGCTTCTCTTAGGATACAAAAATTCCTTCTCAGAAGAAAATTGGCACATGTGGTCTTGGCCTGGGAGAACTTTTTTTTCACCAAATTTGAAAAAAAAAATTGGTTCAGCTGTTTTGAATTTAGAAGAATTGGGGTGGGGTGGGGCAGAGAATGACAGTTTTTCGTTCTCTCTTCTTCTCATACTCTCTCTCGCACACACACACACTATATTTTGCACCCTTATAAGTCAAAGCGGCCTCCTCTTCAGACGAAACAAGTAAGAGTAACAGGGTGAGTCAATGTTACCTAGCATTTCCTGACTTTGAGAAGTTTAGATCCCCCCTACTTCGTGTGATGCATCAGTGTCACTTCGGGCACTGATTGTGCTATATCTGAAGCATGATAACGGGTGGGTTTTTCTTTTTCAGTCAAGAATCTACAGTAGCCTGGATGACACGAGGACATTTGTTTATCACTGCAGCCCCATTTGGCTCCAGTAGGCTCCAAGAAAAGACCTTCCCTTCAGCCCAGATATGATTCAGTGGTTGGTTAATCTAATACAAGCAGTAAAACACTCCATTTCCCCTCAGTTCCTCTATTCTGGTCAGGAAGGGAGGCGGTGTGGTAATGGCATCAGACTAGGACTCCGGGCTCATTTCCCAGCTCTGTCACACACTCCCTGGGTGACCTTGGGGAAGTCACTTAATCTCTCTTTACCTCGCTTCCCTAGCCACAAAATGGAGGTAATAGCACTTCATTTGTCCTCCTTACCCTTTAGATTGAAGGCTGTTCAGGACAAGGACTGTCTCACCCACCATGTTTGTAGAGTTCCTTGAAGTGAAGCCTCTAGGTTCCACAATAATAACCAGGCTTATGGTTCGACTTGTACTGATCCTATAAGAAATAGGGGGTCTGTGTCTCCATTGGGCTGCACTCTGTGCAATCATTTACACCCAGAAAAAGTTGGTTGTAGCCTTTTACACTCATTGTGCACAGGTGTAACTGAATCCAGAAAGGTGCAAGGCAGGGAGAACCAGGCGTGTGGCTTCCATCTGGTGGTTCTGATCTGGTTATTAGACTTGGTTGAAAAATGGAAAGAAAATTCAGCAGACATTTTGCTGATTTCCCCCTGCTCACCCTCAATAATTTCATGTTGAAATTTCAGATCTCTGGAGGTGCAGGAGGGGAAGGACAAGGGAGACAAGCAAGGCTGGTCTCCACCTGGAACAGTTCTGCTGGTCTCTACCTTCATCGCAGCTATGGTTGGAAATTTCTGAAAGCTTACACTGGGATCAGGTGAGCTCAGGGTGAGATTTCTGACACTGGTGCTCTAACATCCCTCCTTCACAAGTTGTTTCAAGAAGCAGTAGTTAGAAGCCACTGGATCTATAGCCAAGAACAAAAGTTAACTATTCCACAATGCTGTCGATGGAGTGGGTCATTGGCAGAACAGCCTTCTGATCACCATTCTGTCTCTGAGGATGGCCCACTAAAATCAGTCTTTGGCCATGGCTGGGAGGAAAAGATGAGCCAGGCCCTCAAACTGAAGTCAAACTGTGTGGCAAAGGAGTGTGGCCTCCCTCCAGCTCCTTATCCCAGTTCTAAAAACAAAAGCTGGCGTGTGGATGGCTCCAAGCATTGAGACAGAAATCAGCTGGATTAGTTCCATGTTCACAAGGGTGGCCATGAGATCTTGACCTAACGTGGCTCAGGCCGGTCAGCACTGGTTTATCCAACACCACCATGGACAAGAACTTAGCCAGTCCAAGCAAGACTTCCGAGGTGCAGTAGGGTGACCTGGTCACTAAGGCGGGTCTAAACTTTTTTCACAGAAACATTTTATTTATTTTGACCACGCTGAATTTTTTTTGCTATAACATCAGATAAACCAAATTTTGGCAAGGGTTAACAGGCCTACTCGCTACAATTTTTTTTAAAAAATGCTTGTCACAAATTTGCTTACAATATTTATCATGGTTTCACCTTTGTTAACTTGAAACACTTCGACTAATGGCATGGAAAGTTGTTTAGTATCATTTTATCACTTTCAAAGTGCCTCTATGGGAAGTATATAATATTTGATCATGTAACGAAAGACAATAGCATAAGGCATATGCGCAAGGGGGTGGAATTAAAGTTGTGCAGGCGACCTTCATTCTGGCATTTCCTAACTTTTCAGTGCTTGACTTTGAAACTTTAAGGTTCTTTTAACATTGTGTGTGTGTGTAATTTACTATTAAAAAAAAAAAGCAAATTGAAAAAACCAAAACTCTAACATGGCATCGTATTGACACCCACGTGGTTCCTCACCAGGAAGGTGGACCCTTCAGATGCCCCAAACAGACTTCTGCTGCTTGAGCTGAGGGTACACAACTGATAGCAGGAGTAGGTTGTCATCCTCTTTGTGGACTACCACTGGAGAGGACACGACACAGACTTGGCCATTGGGCTTCAAGATATTTGCTGACAGCAGAGGACTGGTGACATTCCTGGGGCTTGGGTTCCAGTCCAGGGGAGTGAACTCTAGTGCCTGAGGCTTTCTGCCATGTCCCTTCAAACTGCCGCTGCCCCAGTTCTGTCTCTATCCCAGCCCTGTCTGCACTCCTCAGGCTTTTATTCTCAGTCCTTGGCCAACAGTTTGCTCCCAGTCCCAGGCTCCTGGCCCAGCCAGTCCCAGTCCCTTCTGGCCTCCCGTCATCGCCTCGTCTCCCCACACCAGCTCCCAGACTCCCTCCCTGGGTTCCTCACCCAATCTTAGTCCCTTCCCCCTCCCCCAGCCCACATCACCTGCCCAGTCTCCCTGCTCCCTGCCTCCTTGCCCCAGTCCTCGTGCTCAGCCCGCCCCAGTTCCCTTTCGGCACCCTAGCTATGCGTCTGATCTCAGCTTTCCCCCTTCTTTTGCTCCCCCGCTGGCTTCAAGTCCCCACCACTTCCCTTCCCGCTTCCCAGGGCCAGCCTCCTTGACAAACCAGTCCCAGTCTCATCCCCGTCCCCAGGCTTCTTGTCCTGATTTACACCTGTCCCCTCCCCAACATCTGCTCGGACTCTTGTCCCCTCTGCATTCGAGTCAGGCACCTTCCTCATACATGTTGCTTGGGCACCATGCAAGGGCAGCGGGGAAGGGGAAAAAGACAGCACAAGAGACAGTCTCCCTGCTCACAGAGGAGCACACATGCACAGTCTGGTCAGCACGAGGACCTGTAAGGGGTTCAAGCATGCTCAGTAAGGACAGAATCTTCGGAGATTTAGCGGAGAAGTTCTAAGACGTCTTTACTGAGTATGTGTGAACTGAATTTTTTTTCAGAGGCTCATAACTTGGTCAGGTTTGGACAGGTTTTCATTGGAACAACAAAAGGCACATCCTTGACACACAGGCTGCTCCCTTGCCAAAGGTCAAGTCCCTGCTCCAAAGGACAAATTTGCTAGGGCTTCTCAATTACATGCTTGTAAAAAAAAGAAATGTAACATGGCAAGACAGTGTATTTTTCCCTAGCCTCATTCTTAGAAGCGGCTGAACCATTTTGGCTGAGGCTTTCCAAAAAATCAGCCTCAGGCCGACACAACATGGAAAATTTCGGCCCAAACAGTTAACATATGACAACATCATAAGCCACTGAAAACAGATTCTTTAATGGGAAGTGTTGGGAAACCTTAACAATAGGCAGTGCTACCAGCCCCACCTATGATACACAGGTATATACATACTTACACACTAATATAAATATTCTATATCTATACACAGGCTGCGTACAAAATTAAACTATGTTAAAAGGCAATAATTAAGTTGCAAATTCAAACACTCAATAGACAGGAAGTGCCATAATTAAGGTTGCCCGTGCATTGCAACCTTAACTCAGCCCCTTTGTGAATGTGCATAATAATACAGCCTTTAGTTACATGATCACATGCAATCTTTTTCATGGGACTCCTGCCTCATTCAGTACAAAGAACAGAAGCTGCTCAGGGAATGAAGCAGCCGTTCCATATTTTTGTCAAAATCAACATTACTCATAGAACGTTTTGATTTTGATGAAACAACATTTTTTAATGGTAAAAATATTCTGTTGGAAAAATTTTGACCATCTCTTCCACTGCTGATATTTTTCCAGTTTCAACGCAATATGAGTAGTATAATTTGTGTTTATTTAATACAAAGCTGTGTTTTGGTATTTCTAATGGGCGGGGAATAGGCAGGGAGAGTAATGGCTTAATAGAAGACCATGTTAAAATAAGGAGAATCATTTTCATTAAAAAGGGACATAATTTAAAATATCAACAAGTGAACATTTCACTTGGAGAATCCTTCTTGTTTCCCCCATGCGCACACCCCTTCTTGAAAAGGAGGAAGTTCCCAAGCTATTTAAAAACTTCCTAACAGACCTCCCAGAAATGATGGCTTTAAAGAAGCTAAAATGTCCCTAAAGATGTACAGCTCTTCAAAAGGGAATCCCCCTGTAATGATAAGAACCTTAGAAAATCCCATCTGGATCTGAGTTCCAGTAATAAGGGTCAGGACCTTGTCCATACGGAGTATTTTTTTAAAAAAAAAAATAACTGTAAGAAAGCACTTTTTTAGTATTTCCAGATGTAGAGAGAACATTTCTCATTTTGAAATACAATGAGAAAGCTCTTTGTCAAGCTATTTGGGAAGCAAATATATAGATCAGCACAGCTAAGGAAAGCATTTTTGCCAAACAGTGAGGACACATTAGGGCGCACAAGTTGAGGAGCTGGCAGTGTCAGGAGTCACAAAAGGCCAGAAGAGTTTTTAGTGTACTATAAATTGGATGTATTGAAATAAAATGGGAAAATTAAATTTTAAATGGATCCATAGGTTTTTAGCTCAGAAGGGACCATTAGATCATCTTGTCTGACACAGTTTCAGCCAATTACTCCTGTAATGAGCTCACTAACTTGTGTTTGGCTACAGCAGATCTTCCAGAAAGGCATCTAGTCTTGATGTCATGACGCCAGGAGATGGAGACTCCACCGCTTCCTGGGGGAGTTTGTTCCGATGGTTCATCACCCTCACTGAAAAGTGTACACTTGTGCCTTGTTTCTAATTTGAATATGTCAGGCTTTAATATCCAGTCATTGGCTGTTGCCCTTAATTACTCAGTGTTTTCTTCATATGAAGGTACTGAGGCACCATAACCAAGTCACTTCATGCTCTATTTTTAATAAGCTAAACACACTGAGCTTCTGAGGTCTTTCACCATAAAGCTTTTTTTTCCAGCCCTCAAATCATTTCTGACTTTTCTATAAAATAGATCAGGCGGGCAGGATTTGAAACTCAAATTGCTGCCTTTTGAAATATGCCCTAAAATTAAAATATAAAAATACTTAATGGTAAAAGAGGACAAGAAAATATAATTTGCCAAGTGGATAAGCTGGTAATTAGGGTTGATTGAAAACTGATAAATGTTCTCCATGAACATTTTTGAATGAAGCAAACATTTTCACTGTGATAGAAGTTTTTCAGTGAAAGAAACAAACAAAATTTGTTAGGGTTTCATTTCATTTTAAATTCAAATTTTTATTTACATTTCAAATAGAAATTTTTCATTTTGATTAGTTTTTACTCAGCTCTGGTTGTATAAAGGGGCCATTAAGAGGGTGTAATTGCACTTATACTTACGCAACACTGATATAGAAACAGGCTTGGCAGAATTCAATTTTTATTTTAAATAATTTTGATGGATAATATTGGTTTATTTAAGCATTTTTTCCTGATTTTTAATTAGTTTGAATTTTTCAGTTGGAGTAAATTATGGGTTTTAAGCATTTTTAAAAAAAATTATCGGTTTAATTTTTCACATTTGTGGGACGTGATGGAGGTCAGACAATTATCTAATAACAGTAGATGCTGAGATTCAAAAAGTTAAAGCTTTATAACTGTTAAAACCAATTGTCAGCATCACAAACTAAAAATGCTTAAATCAAGCGAATAAATTCTCAAGCAGCATTCTCTTACTTTGCCTATCTGTAAATTTCAATTGTAGATGGAAATATTTTTTTCAGTGGTTTGCGTGTGTATGTGAAATCGATGTGACCGACATTTACCAATAAAAATCCAGTTCTTCCAAGCCTAAGTATTGCAACCACTTGATACAGTGGCATAAGTAAAAATGAGCATTTTTAGAACTTCCTTGATGTTGTTTGTCACAATCCTAATGCTTTTAGTATAATTTTAATGTTCGATTATTTATTTGCACAACACTTATTCCTATTTATTTGTAACTGAGGAACAACTGGATTTGACTCAGCACTGACCTGTTGTATGAGAAAATAATTAGGGCTCACATAGCTATTTTTGCGTGTAAATATTGCAGCTCTTTTAACTTTTCTACCAAACAGGAAAAGAAACGAGTCCATCTTGAGGCCAAAAATCTTGAGAAATTTTATCTTTTAAAACCAATGAGCAATTTCAGATTTCTGGGGGAAAGCAGCATATAAGACCCTGTAAGCACCCTGTTTTATGTCACTTGATATCAACGTTAAGAGTTAAATTGTACCACAAGGACACTGACCACAGAAAGAAGCAGTCCATAGTGCACCACCCCAGGAAAAGAATATGGTGCTACTTTCTTCTTAACTTCCTACTGGCACTCAATTCACTACATCAGTAGGAAGCTTTTGAGCTAAGGAAACAGTTCCATTGTTCCTAGAAGAAAGACCTAGAAGAGAGACAACTCCTCCTGACCTCAAGCCACAGGACATAACGATCAGTGACAGGGAATAAAATGCATTCCTCTGATCAAAAATTCTCCCCCAAACATCCTATCTAAGGTGCAGCAAATACAACTGTCCAGTTCGCTGACAATTACAAAAGATCTGAGGAGAAGAATTCATTTTGGGTCCAACTGAAAAGGAAATTTTTTTAAATTTTCAACTACTTGAAAAGTCGGGGGAATAATTTTTGGTCAAACAAAATGTTTTGTTTTGAGAAAACTGAAATGTTCCATTTTAATTTTGACCATTTTAAAGAATTTTTCTTTAATAAAGTGAAAGGAAAACTTGAAACAAAAAGTTGTTTCCAAATGAAAAAATCAAAGTGTTTTATTTTGAAAATGTAAAAAAAAAAAAAAAAAAAAGTTGTGATGATTTTGAAACTGAAACAATTTCCCAAGACTGCTATGAATTTATGAAATGTTTTGCTGGTGCTGAATCTGCATTTGTTGCTGAAAAAGAATTCCAGCCCCAAAATTTGACCCAGCGTTAGTGGCCAGACATATAAATTGAATCTGCATTCAAGTTATTGGGATGACGTCCAAGTGATCTGGCCATAAGATTCTGAACTGATTCAGGTGGCTCCTCTCTGTGGAGGTTCAAATCACTTTCTGCTTCAGCTCCTCTAACACATCAGATCTAGGCTATGGCCAATCATAAAAGGTGAACCTGCAACTACCTGGGATAATTCCATGGTGCTTATGGTGGCCATAAGATCGTGAGCTAGTACTGCTTATCATTTGTATTACTGTAACACCTAGGAGTCGTACTAATGGACCAGCTCCCATTTCTGCAAAGTGCTACTCAGCTGATACATCTATGTTCAAATCAGTGTCCGCTTTGGTTTCCCTAACACCACAGTAATGAGGAACATCAGCAGTTACTGGGAGATTTGGGAATGCAAAGAATGGAAGATCAGGCCCCAATGAACTATGGTACCCATAAGTCGCAGTTTTAGAAAGATGGACACAATCATGGTAGAAAAGCAATTATTTCTGCTATTACCATGTTGTGTGTTTAATAAAAGGCTCCAAAAACAACAACAACAATTTGTTGTCTTCACATTCTTTAGCCAAGTAGTTAGCTGCCAGGTTTTCATAATCTCTCTGGGTCATCAATTCTTTAGAGTTTAATTAAGTTCCATTTTAAACCCCAGTTTAGAAGTTTTATATCTTGGCCCTTTCAAATCACGGCAGGTGGAAAACCTAATGCAGAAAATGTCAGCCATGATACAGATTTTCTCTACAAACATTTTCTTTTCTTTTTTAAATAGTTCATATCTACACAGCTGTTTTCTGTTGTACAGCTTTATAACCGCAATTAGGCCTTGGCTTCAGATGTTCTTTTATAAATTTTCCTGTTATTTTAAAAAAGGGAACTAATTTAAAAAAGTAATCAGGTGGCCAGATTCCGATTGCCTTTACACAGGTGTAAGTAGGATCCAAATATGGCCCAGTGAGTACAAAAAGTTAAATAAGCCCTTTTATTATTGAATAAAAATTGTTATGTGTATGTGTGTGTGCGTGCATGCACATGTGCATATGAATACACAAAACACTTCCGTTGCAAAGCAATTCAGGCTGCTAAACACACACGCATAATACCTGACACAAAATAACAAAAGTAAAGAAATGGAAACTTGAGACATTTCTATTGTCTTCTCCTCCACCCTCAGCACATACCTTTGCTTTACCATTACTACCATATGCCACAACCTTAACTCTGCCCCAGAGGGATACCAACCTTCTGATACACCCTTTCTCCAAAGCCAGCTCCAGACATACCACATGAGCCCCCGTCCCTCCTTTATACACAAAAGCCTTTACCTAATTGTTGTCTCCGCCCTATACTATTGGCTGGAATGGTTGATGTAGCAGAGTCTGCTTAACCCGACCAATCAACCAGAGATGAATCATGTACAGAGAGGGAGTCCAGCAAGGAAGTACAAATTCACTAGAGCTTGAGGAATGATGTGAAAAATATTCGTTCCAAGGTTTAAGGGAATTCATTTCATCAGGAACCACCCACCTATTGTGTGACTTTGTTTGGGGGTTGGACTAGATGACCTCCTGAGGTCCCTTCCAACCCTGAGATTCTATGATTCTATGACTTTTCCTTGACATTTCTGTGATCCAGTTAACAGCCACAAAATGTTTAGAGAAAGCAAATTTCAGCCTTCTCCCTAGAAGGCGCTGAACTCATTAGCATGCTCACAGCCTTTCTACCAGTGCATTTGCATATGAACACCCAGGCAAGTAACTTGATTGTTCTCCTTACAATAAAGAGAGTAAAGAATTCAAGACTAATGTATTTTCTTTCAAGTGCACTGTGCAGTACATTGCTATTTTGTGCATGTGAAGCTGAATTTTAAAATACCTCCCGGTGACATCATTGCTGCATTTGCAATAAATAGCCTGATCCTACGATAGTTAAAAAAGTAATGAAGAAATGTCAAGTTTTTCCACATTCCATTCCCTAAACTTAATTTCCCTCTATATGATTGCCTAGTCGTGGATGAATTTCCAACTTTTGATTGGAACATGGGTAGTACCTGATTTAATAAGCTCTGGCTTTATCTGCAATGCTCTGTTTGATGTCTTTGTAGCACACTGTGTCTTGGCATGTTAAAACATACCTCTAATTTGCCCTCTGATTTTGGAACCGAGTACCTGTTTCTTTAACAGTTGCACTCCAAATGTTCTGGGCCTTTGTTTTACAATTTTTGATTTGGGATTCTACTAAGAGCGCTCCTGTATGGCCAGGGGCAGAGAAGCACAAGGACACCAAAGAAAGGTGCACGACCTACTCACGCAAAAGACCTCAAGCCCTTCTGAGGTTTGGTTTGGCTCCTCATCCAACAGCTGGGATGCTTCTCTGAAACCTCTCTGGACATATCTGAGCTGCTTTGGTTTAGGTTGGGAATCTCAGGAGAATAGTTCTTTTCTCCTCCTGTCCCCTGCGAGAGTCTTGGTACTTCCTAGTTCTGTCTTAGTCAGCAATTCTATGGAAATAGCGCCGTTTTATTATTCCATTTCTGCTCTTGGAAGTATTTATTACACACCTCTGGATTTCCTAGAGTGGGGTAGCCTGGGCTTAGCTGAACTTTTCCCAGGCCAGTCCAAGATCCCATTTGGGCTAGAAATGGACTCCAGGCACAGCGCTGAGCAAGGGGCCGTGTGACTTAGAGACACCCTCTGAGTCACGACTCCCTCCTGCTGTTTTCCTCTAACCAACAGCAAATTGCAACCTGCCCCACACCAGCTCAGCTCTGATGGCCAGCACATCTGAGGGGAGGAGCCAAGGTCCCACCCATGCCCCATCCACCTACTCCAGGGATGGAGTAAGCAGGTACACAGCACCCAGTTGGATTTGGGTGATGGGCATCCAGGGGTGCTGGAACAATCTGTATAGTGAGGGTGCTGAGAGTCATTGAACCAAACTGTAAACCCTGTGTATAATGGAAACCACTTCAAACCAGGGGTTGCAGCAGCACCCATAGTTCCAGCTCCTATGTGGGCATCACCGGAGACTGAACTGGGGACTTCCAGAGCTAAAAGCATGAGCCACAGCTTTCTAGCTAGGGCTGGAACAAACTCAGAACCTAGGCAGCAGGGACACAGGGAGGCCTGTAACAACACTCACCAGTGGTATATACTTGCATTGTCAGATCCAAGACCTGGGTAATCCATGCAGGGATGTAACAGGAGAGAATTGCATGGGGAGAGGAGCATTGCATCACCTACATTGGATGTCTACGTTTGTTTCCCTGCAGGATCAATCGTTTTTAATTTGCAGCTGTACTGCATGTGGAGAAGCTGAAAATGAGAAGGGGTAAAGAAAGTGAGTCGTTTACCGTTGTGTTTCTAAGGACGCCCAACCAACTATGCTGCTAAAGCATTGCTGGGAATGTTACACTACGACTGGCACCATATTAACTTTTAAATACTGGCCCTGATCTCCATAGTGTAAACCGGAATTGCTCCCCTGAAGTCAGAGCTGTGCCAGTTTTACACCAGCTGATGATCTGGCCTGTTATTCCTCAGCAGTGACCTGCCTGAGGGTTTTAATCAGGTCTGAAATGACTGAGGTGTATAGCCCGTAAATCAGTACGCACTCTGATATGACTGCAAGTTTCTTGGCTGGAGAGGTAGAATAGCTGAGTTCAAAACCTCGAACTAAGGCCTTGGCCTCCTTGCTAGTATTTTACCCCTTCAGCCCCAGTTCATCAAGAAGCCTATAAAAGCCTCTATGAAAATGGCTCGGCTGCTACTTATTCTTCCTTCTAATGAATGCAGAAATGTCTCTGGCAAGTGTAATTTATGGATGAAAGGAATTCCAGTAACCATCATTTCATCTTTGCTGTAATAAGGCAGTCTGTGGCTGACAACTTTATAAAATACTATGGGAACACAGGCAAGCGAAACCGCTTCTGAAGGATGGACTTCGAACGCTTGTTCACTCGGTGAGCTGAACTTTATATCTAGGGGGAAAACAACCTTTAAAAACCCAGAAGAGGATTGTAGCACAGTACAGCTCCTGTTTCTTTACAGACCACTTCTTTAAACCAAATGAAGGCAAACCAAATATTTTACTGAGTGGGCTCTGATGACCTCTGCTTCCCCCACCCTCTGCCCCAAATGAGCAGATCTGTAAAAAAAAATGGCATATGAAAAACACAAACTAACTTCAGATGGTGAGTTTAACCTCCAGTGGTCTCACAGACTAAAAAACATTAAATCTTTTTATCTAAATTCTAATAAAAATAATGCCTCCCATGGTTTTAGTGACTGCTCCTAACTATACTTTAAAGCATATTATTTTAAGATCTGACTGCGTGTGCTGTAAAACTTGCTAGGTTCTTTTTTAAATGGTAAGCTCTTATGTTAATTAACCTTGCCCCGAATACATACTTTATTAAGCATTCTTGTCCTTCTTAATTTCACCCCTGCAAAGTTTCAAAATGAAACTCCATGGCAAAATTAACCAAGGAGCACAGAATCTTAGGCAAGAGTTCCCAAAAAGCATCAGCTTGGTTTAAAGCATTGGCCTCATTTTTCAGTTGCTCAAAATTTGAGCAGTTTTGCCTTTCATTGCAAAACTCTGCTGCAGGGTACCATAGCTTGGGTGCCACTAAATATTCAACATTGGCCATAGAGAGGCATCTGCCGTGTTTTCTCTATTGGTGCCAGCCTCACACAGTCCTTGATTGTTCTCTGTTCTTGCGCAAGGATGCAAAAAAGGGCTTTGCACAGAGCTGGGCTTTGCTATCCTTAAATGTAATGAAAGAAGGTCCAAGATAGTCAGGAGGGAATGAATTAGGGCTTTGCTATCTTTTTCGCAATTTACTCTTCCATGTAGCTGGATGCAAGGATTAGCGTATCTGGCATATGAGCTTGGAATCAATGATAAAGGACGCTATTGAGAACAAAATGTGTCACATCTCCAGTGTCAGATACTGCTGCTTGGTAACTGTTGGCATTTTTTATAATGTCTGCTGACCAAAAATGATACTGAACTTCCTAGCTAGAGCACTGGTGCAAGTTTATGCTTTGTAAGCTTAATATATGGAGATATACCTATCTCATAGAACTGGAAGGGATGTTGAAAGGTCATTGAGTCTAGTCTCCTGCCTTCACTAGCAGGACAAAGTATCAGCCCTGACAGGTTCCCCCCCAATGGCTCCCTCAAGGACTGAATTCACAACTTTGGGTGTAGGCCAATGCTCAAACCACTGAGCTATCTCTCCCCCCTGCTTCACACAGCTTTCCTTGGCCATCTCAGTTATTGCTTTCAAGCACCCTGTTACTCCAGTATTGGGCTTCTGTGGAGCAGTAACCTCCAATGCTTTTAGATGATGTGATGGTTTTGTCTAGGGGGTACTTTGGTAAGACTGTCAAGTTAATTTGTACTGGTGACATAATGTGGACCTAGATTTCCAGTGGTGAAGAGTGCACCAAACCATAGTATCACCCAAATCTCCATCACATCATCCTTCTTGGTTGTTACAGGAACACTGGGAGAACTTCAAGTTCTGATCTAGGTTCTAATTCAGAACAAAAGGAGTGTGGTGGTTAAAATTGGAATTTAATGAAAGAAGGTACAAAGTGTTGTCAGAGCTGTACCGGTATGGTGCTCTGCTTTCTCCTTGTTGATATCACTTGGCTGCGTGCGTGAGTTTCCTCTGTGTGCTGCCCCAGCTTTGCAGATAGCTGACACAGCAGACCCGACGAGAATCCCCAATAACCACAGAGTCCAGTAAGATGCAAAGCCACGTCGGCTAGGTTTATTGCGACCTCGGACACCCGTGCAGGGTCCCCGTAGATTACTTAGTCTACCGGGCATACTGCGAGAGAGTGCCTCTTGGCAAGGACCCGGCTTAGTGGCGGGACTTTCCACTCCCCCTACGGCCGGACAAAGGCACCTCCCCAGGGATGCATTCTTATACACAGATACAAACAAGTTACACATCACACCTGACGTATTAAGGTACAACCTCTCTACGTAGCAAGTTACAACCCTTCTACGTATTAAGGCACCGCCTTCTACCTTGTACATGTTAGTTCGAACAAAACAACTTTATCCATCATATTACCCTTTTGTCCCTGTCATTGGGATGGGCCAGCCTGTTCCTTGTTATCTGTGTGGAATGTGCAAGTATGTGAATGTTACGTACCTAAAAGGTACTGATCTTCTTGCAGCATCAGCCCTTTCCTTGCCAGCTCCTGTGAGCAGGGCCTGCCTCTGGCTCACAGCTTAACTTTGCTTTATGTTAGCAAAGTCTTGACCATTACTTTAGTTCAGGCCTCAGGCCTCATACCAGGCCTCTGATACCAAGGTTTATATCTTAGGGCCTCCTCTTACTACACAAAGTAGTTGGGAGAGAATGAATTATGCAACAGACCACACTATACTTGGCTTCTGCCATAATGAGTATAGGTAACTAAATATCCCAGCTCATTTTGGAGCTGAAAAAATATGGGTTGTGTTTTTTGCAGCTGAACTTTGAGGCCTACCATAAATTCTATGGAAAGAGATGGAGACATGCTAACCTTCCCAAAATATTTCCAGTATCTTTCTACTGAATGCTACCACTCCTTGTGGTTAGTTTGCCCCACAGGATGTTACGACATCTCATAATTCTTTGTTGATTTAGAGAAATGTAAGCAGGAGACCATCTGTACTTAAAAGTCTATGAAAAGGTAAAAGTTAAACAATTAAAATAAATACCTCCATATATAACACATGCTGAAATATATCCTGGAATGAATTTGTTACATATGATTAACCATCATCACTTCCCTCTCACTCCCATTTTCTCCAGCTCATGTGGTCTACACTATACCGCTGGATTGTTAATAGTATAATAATGTACAGTACAGTGACATAGAATTGAGGGGAAGGATGGTCCAGTGGTTAGTGTAGCAGCCTGGGCTGTGGGAGAACCAGATTTGATTTCCACTTTCCTCCAAACATTCTGGATGATGCTAGGCAAGTCATTTAGCCTCTCTGTGCCTCAATTTCCCATCTATGGAAAGGGGATAATAGCACTGCTGGCCCCCAGAGGAGAATGCTGAGATGCTCACATACTACAGTGATGGGGCCATATCAAGTGCCTTAGACAGACAGTTTAGTTGTGATGTATGACATAATATTCATACTTACTCAAGGAGCTTTCATTTGCTGATGACTATGCACTAGTTGCACACTTAATTGATACATTCACTTTATAACTGATCACTTCACTCGTACAGTCATTTTGAGTTTCACAATCAGCCTAAAGAAAATGAAAGTACTGTACCGACCTGTGTTGGGAATGCATGTGTCTATCTGGTTTTTAAGGTCAAAGCTCTCCTCTCAAGTCCATGGAGAAGTTTTGCTACTTGGGCATATGGTGTCATATCACACCACAACTGATGACAAGATTACCCATCGCGTAGCCACGGCTAGCTCTGCATTTGGAATGCTGTCACAGCAGCTATGGAATGGTAGGGGCACCCAACTAAGCACTGAACTAAATGTCTCTAGGGCAGTCACGCTTTAACATTTTGATATGGTTGTGAGACATGGACAACATATCCCCATCACTTTAGGAAACTTGATCAGTTCCATATGTGCTCTCTTTGGTCTGTTTGCAGGGTCAAACGGTGGGATAAGATTCCCCAATATCAAAATCTTTAATCATTGTCGGATGTCTGGGTTTGAAAGCATGCTCATAAACACTCAGCTGCATTGGTCTGGTCCTCTTGTTCATCTGGCTGACCTGAGACTACCCAAGGCCATTTTTGAACCTTGGTCAGCTAACGCAAGGCACCCGTTCCATGGAGACCAGTACAAACGACATCAAGACACACTGAAGTCAAACTTGAAAACACGTCAGGTTGGCCCCAACAACTGGTAAGCAACAGCCCAGGACTGAGCAAGTTGGCAGCAGATTTGTCATGTCACCATTAACTGCTATGAAGGAAGGTACATTAACGCCTTCTAAGAAAAACATGAACAGCGCAAAGAAAGAATACAGCAACCTTCCATTATAATGGACAACCTTGTCTGTCCCACATGTAACCATGTTTGTGGCTCTGGCATTGGTCTGACCTCACATATCACGTCCATCTATAATATTTGCTGAGACCTCGTAGATTGACATGAGACTCCCAACATCATTCTGATGACACACCAAGAGCTATAAGTACTGCAGCCATGAATAAGAGGGGTGAGTATTGCAGAAGCTAGATATGTTCGTTAGAAATCTTTTTCACAATTAACCAAGCTCTGAACCTCATCCTAAATTAAAATGAATTAGACATTTGTAAGAAATAAGGTCCTGGTCCAAAGTACACTGAACTCAGTGAATGGCCCTAAGAAATTTAAAAGTGATCAGAAGTGCAGGCTTGATTCAAAGCCTATTGGAGTCATTGGAAAGATTCCCATTGACTTCACCAGGCTTTGGATCATGCTCCATCTGATCTTTTTGGATGGTCCAGTAAAAAGACCAGTGAATGTCCCTTTGGTCAGAATTCCAGTTCTTTGAGACCTTCCATGTTGTGCCTCCACCACCAGAAGCAGTAATGGGAGTGCTAGTGTAGACAGGACTCCAGGCAGACTATATCATTTTAAATCAACTTCATGATATTGGGAGAGCTCCTGAAATATTTGGCTTCAACATTTTGTACCAGATCCTCAGGTGGGTGGATATGCTGATTCAACCATCTGAGGATCTAGTCCTTTTTCTTATAAGGACATGATATGATCCAGAACATTAGACAAAATATGCAAAGCTAACAAAAAAACAAAAAACCAGAACAAAGCAAAGCCTAAACAATCTTCACACTGATTCTCTGTCAAGTGACGCTTCTGATCATTTGAGTTTGATTATCACTATGGAAACATTATTATGCAAACATTGAAGCAACTTTTGCACTTTGTTGGTGCATTCTGCTGTCAGAATGAAGTGTGTGCCATAACAGGAAAGAGTCTGAACTTTAGATTCATAATATCATTTAAAATGTTGTTTTAAATGAAAACCCCTTCATTTCCCAACAGTGGGAGTTATAAATGGACATTATTAAAGGGTTTATGAAATCAATATTGTTATTACTTCAGTATGGAGTGTTAGAAGTACTTACCGTTTCAAATGCCAGTACATTAATATCAACCATCCTGTGAGTTTACATACACATCACATTAATAATAAATTGATTGATTGCTCTTTTATGTAGAAACTAATATATTAAAACAAAAACACCAAGTGACAAAACTTTCTTGACAGAGAATGAAATATATTGGACTGGTTTTTCTTATATGTATTTATTAAAAAAAAGTCAAATTCTTCCCAGACTGTGATTCTTTTAGAAATAAAGATTTGAGGCCTAATTCTGATTTATACTAAGGCCCATTTACACCATTCTGGTAGTGTAAAAGGGTCTTAGCGTAAATTTGAATCAGACCTATTAAAACTAAAGATTACATTCAAGCCTGAAACTTCTTTGAATAGAAAAAAGTAACCTTAGGGATGAATTTACCTAATACGAAGACTGTCAAGACTCCAATACTAAAATTCGGAAAGGTCTTTAGCATAATCCTTTAATCTGTTTACCTTTAGGTGCAGCAGAAAATGCTTATTTACAAGAGTAAACATCTACTTCCATTTCAAATAGGAGTTTAATCTGTTTATTGAATGGCTTGGAGGCAAATAATTCAAACTACTTTAGAGATTAGGGTTATCTTTTTTCTTCAAGGGTGATAATACACAACCTTTAAAGGAAGCTGTACTCATTAAATATTATCTTAAAAATACTTAATGACATGGATATTTAATCCAGAATTGTATTTGCAGAAATCCATGCTAGCAAATCTTGATGCGGGATTCGGGCCTATTTTTGTATATTTCAGTGTTTTCAATATAGGAAATACAGCACAATGCCTACAGTTTGGGTATATTTCCCACTCTGCACATGTATATATAATTCCTGCTGTTAAATTAAATTTTGTTGGTGGATCTAAAGGGAAAATAGACCCTTAGCCAATTACATGATTATTTTTTCTCCTTTGTACAAGACGTAAGTATATTCTGCTGCTAACATTAGTGAGACTTTGAAATTGTTTTGCATCCAAATGTTTGGTTTTCTTTTAAGTCTTTCTTTAAATGTATTTTTTATTAAGACCATCCTTCCCAGCAGACAGCCCTCCACTAGCCATGGGCATTGGTTCCATTTAACACCTCTGCATGATGACAGAGCAGACTGACTCATTTACTGGATATCTGCTGTAGGCCGACATTTATTCTGTAGACCAGTAAATAACTATATTTAGAAACAAACACGAATGCCGACAAATTGCATCTATTCACTAGGTGCTCAAAAGTGTGCTAAAATTATTACATAGTTGTAACTCTCAAGCAAGACAGAGAATTCTCAAAGAATACATTTTGGTGTTATATAAAACTTTCCTATCTAATGGGTTTCAAATGTGCATTACACAACAATTAGCTGGCTCACAAAGAGATTTGGGCAATAGTGGGTGTTTTCAGGCTTGATCATGCTAGATACTAAGCACTTTGGTTCTGATCCACCAAAGCACTTGAGCACATGCTTAAGATTTGACTTCAGTGGGTCCATTCTCCAATTTAAAGTTTTTAGCACGTCACCAAATTGAACCATTATTGAATAAAGCTCAAGGCCCAGACTGACCCCTACTCTTTTTGATCAATGCCAAAGTGAACTTTAATTTCCACTCAGACATTAGAACAAAAGTCTATAAAGATAAAATGCTATTCAACATCTGAGAGTTTATTGATGAGGAACTAATAATGTAACCATCTGATGGCACGTTGGTAGTGCTGGTTGGGAATTTTTCAACAAAAACATTTTCCCTTCAAAATACAAAAATGCAGATTCATCTCATAGGCTTTAAGGCCAGAAGGAACCATCATGATCATCTCGTCCAGGGGCTTTCAAACTTCATTGCACTGTGACCTCCTTCTGACAACAAAAATTACTACACGACCCCAGGAAGATGGACTGAAGCTTGAGCCCACCCAAGCTCCACCACCCCGGGTGCGGGGTCAAAGCCAAAGCACCAGGCAGGGACCCTGTAACCCAGGGCTGAAGTCCTCAGGTTTTGGCTTCAGACCCGGGCAGTGGGGCTCAGGCTTCGGCTTTTTCCCCGGGCCCCAGAATGTCTAAGCCAGTCCTGGTGACCTCATTAAAAGGGGGTCCCCACCCACTTTGGGGTCCCAACCCACAGTTTGAGAACCGTTGATCTAATCTAACCTCTGCACATGTCAGGCCACGGACCCTTACCCACCCACTCCTGTGAGAGAGCCATAATCTCTGCCTGAGTTACTGAAGTCCTCAAATCATGGTTTAAACACTTCAAGTTGTAGGGAATTCTCCATTTACTCTAGTTTAAAACTGCAAGTGACTCATGTTGCAGAGGAAGGCGAACCCCCCCCCCAAGGGTCTCTGCCCAGTTGACCCAGGGGAAAATTCCTTCCCGACCCCGAATATGGTGATCAGTTGGACCCTGAGCATTTCAGCAAGACACATGGGGAAGAATTCTCTGTAATAACTCAGAGTCCTCCACATCTAGAGTCCCATCACTGGCCGTTGGGGAGATTTGCTACTAGCAGTCGCAGATCAGCTCCATGCCATTGTAAGCAGTCTCATCCTACCATCCCCTCCATAAACTTATCAAGCTCAGTCTTGAAGCCAGTTTGGTTTTTTGCCCCCATTGGTCCCCCTGGGAGGCTGTCCCACAACTTCACTCCTCTAATGGTTAGAAACTTTCATTTAATTTCAAGCCTAAACTTGTTGGCCAGTTTGTATCCATTTGTTCTTGTGTCCACTCTGGTGCTTAAGTTAAATAACTCCTCTCCTTCCCTGGTGTTTATCCCTCTGATGTATTTATAGAGAGCGATCAGATCTCCCCTCAGCCTTCGTTTGGTTACAGTAAACAAGCCAAGCTCTTTCAGTCTCCTCTCGTAAGGTAGGTTCTCTGTTCCTCGGATCATTCTAGTAGCTCTTCTCTGCACCTGTTCCAGTTTGAATGAATCTTTCTTAAACACGGGAGACCAGAACTGCACACAGTATTCCAGATGAGGTCTCACCAGTGCCTTGTATCGTGGTAATAACACTTCCCGGTCTCTACTGGAAATGCCTTGCCCGATGCATCCTAGGATTGTATTAGTCTTTTCCACAGCTGCATCACACTGGCAGCTCAGTCATCCTGTGATCTACCAATACACCCCGGGTCTTTCTCCTCCTCTGCCACTGGTACACCCCCAGTTTAGGGACTAACAAGAAGATGTTTTGCTCTAAGTGCCTAACCTTGCATTCCACTATTACAGATCATCCCATTTCAATTACTCCAATTTTTAAGTTCATCCAGATCTTCTTGTATGATATTCTGGTCTTCCTCCATATTGGCAATACCTCCCAACTTTGTGTCATCTGCTAATGTTATTAGTGCACTCCCACTTTTTGTACCAACATTAATAAAAATGTTAAATAAGATTGGTCCCAAGACCGATCCCTGAGGAACTGCACTAGTTACCTCTGTTCAGCCTGACCGTCCACCTCTCATTATGACTTGTCATAAAATAAATTTGTTAGTCTTTAAGGTGCCACAAGTACTCCTGTTCTTTCTCCTATAAGCAGTTCCTTGTCCACCCTTCAATTCTCATATTAACCCCCATCTTCTCCAATTGAACTAATAGTTTCCCATATGGAAATGTATCAAATGCCTTACTGAAATCCAGGTAGATTTAATCTATTGCATTTCCTTTCCTTTGTCTAAAAAGAATCAGTTATTTTCTCAAAGAAAGATCAGGTTGGTCTGGCACAATCTATCTTTTGTAAAACCATGTTGTATTTTTTCCCAACTACCATTTACCTCTATGTCCTCATTGAAACCAGTGCAGCCAGCCCCAAGTGTTCGAAAATTTTGGGAGTCAGCCAGGCCTCCCAAAAATCAGGAGATTGGCTTACAAATCAGGAGATTTGAAAATAATAATAATAAAAGTTGGGCTCTTTTTATTTGTCTCCTGGGTTTTGAATCTTTGGAGTTCACATTTTCAAGTTCTTCTCTGCAACCACAATGGCTAAAAATTGACTTTATTTTTTAAAACGAGAGCCGAGTTTCTCACATAATGACCTGACTCCAGGAGCCAGGACCAAGGATTGAGGGTATCACAATAAAATCGCAAGAGTTGGCAACACACCATTATGCCAAACTTCTTAAACTTGGGCACTCCAACTGCCCAAACTTCCAGTATGAAGTCATACGCCTGCTTGATTGGTGGGTGCAGGACCTGGAGAAAGTCACTTTGCTACCTCTGAAGTATGCACTAAAGTCCTTATGTAATGACCGTCATCATGGGTCATCACCTGGGGTGAGAATCTGGGACCATTAGTGCTAAAAGCATGAGCCATTACTATCTGACTTAAAGGAGCAACTCAGATAGCTATAGTAGACTCTTACTCTCGAAGGACCAACCGCTAGTAGAAAGAGATATGTGAGCTGGATCCTGGCCTCATTTTGTCTGAGTCTGTGTATATATTATCAACGTATGTATGACTTGCTATGGGTAACCCTTCCATCTCAGCAATCTAAAATTGCCAGAGCAGCATGGCACAATATTTTTTAGCAAGAAATTCTGAATGCACGAAATAGCAAAATGACCAAAAAATGACTTCTCCTGGTCACTTGCAATCTCAAAAGCTGATCTGTGAAATATTGGGTTCAATTTTTTGGCCCACAAAAAAAAAATCTAAGAATTCAAAAGTAACATGAAATGAATTTGTGAAATTTTGGAGGCAAAATTTTGTAAAAAAAATATATATATTACAGTTTCAATTAGCTCTACATATAACAATATGAAATATCAGTTGAAATGCAACACTTATTTTAAAACATCTTGAAATTCCCTTTGCCTGAAATGAGAATTAACTTGTCTCAAAGATGAGCAGTACATTAAGGTGCTAGCCAGAGGAAGGTTAATTACCTTGTAACCAGGGTTTAATTTATTGATCGGTTAATGAGGCAATGTCCTCTGTCACTTATTTACAGCATGATATTGAAATGTTTACCTGGATCTCACCCTTATTGAACCACTCTGCGGTGTCACTGTATTATTTAGTAAGTCATATAGTTCCACACTCAGATTTTCTCCTTGCAGAGAGTGAAATGATCTAACTTACATTTTTTAAATGCAGACACTAAAAGTCAAATTGACATCAGTAATACATTTCTTACAATCCAGCTATGAGGCCATTACTTACTCTCTTATCTGTACTTCAAATCAGAACAGAGCAACAATAGGCAGCTAAAATGTACAACTATGGAATAGTCACATGCAAGCAAGTAAAAACATGAGCCAAAGCCAAGTTTAATTTTGTTTTTGGATTCACAGAAGAGCAATCACAGAGTGTGTGGTATTGTGGAAACCTTCCAAATGTTTAAGATGGAATTTAGATATTTTTAAAGATATGATCCTGCCCTCTAACATGATTGATATTACTCAACACTTCTCTCGTAAGCAAAGGGCTTCATAAACAGATCATACTGGCAACGAAACAGGTACACCGAATGTTTAAAAGCCCTATAGGATTGTGGGATAATATCTGAAAGCATGTCGTCTCCTCCTAACAGCTTTAAAACAAGATTAATTTAGTCTAAAGGAAACTCAGCTGCAGCTTGAACCAACTGTAAACATTTTGAATGGTAAATTAATAGTAAGTTAATGATCAGCTATATTAAATTCAGGGGGCTAATTCTGAAGCTGCCCTGAGGATGGATTTCCTAGGGGCATGAAGGAGACTTCTACAAGCAGAACGACTGTAGACTCAGACTCTTAGCAGTATTTCTTTTATCTACTGATACCTGGAGTTCTAGCACAAATACCCGTTTTTTTTGGTAGGTTAATAAATACTGAAGGCCAAGTCCCGGGCTCTCTTCTTTAGCAGCGGCTTTGTAATGGGTGTAATTCAATGGTAGAGGACAAAGGAGAAAGACAGGAATTTTGCTAGGTAGTGAAACAGTGCACAGGTAGGGAATAGATAGTGGAATACTGCAAGTCAGACCGGCCTAACGTGGTCAGAAGCATCTCTGATTGCCCTTAGTTCTTCCATCTGTGCTTAGAATACATTCCAGGATCCCTTTCTCTAGCTCCAAAAATAGGCGTTAAGGTGTCCCTCTGAGCTGCAGCTGCCCTAATATATGAGGAGGAGTAGGCAGGAGAGCTGAATGATACACAAAAGTCCCAATTCAAAATCCCAGGGCTGTGCACGCAGCCAATATCTACGTATTCCCAGATGCTGGTTGTGCAGTTCTGGCCTGATTTTCAGCCCTGCTGGGTGCACAACAAGCAAGTCTTTGAAAATAGACGTGCACATGTGTGCAAGAGTCTTTGAAAATTGGGCCCATAAGGTGCATGAACAGTATGTCACGGCACTGAAAATTGCCACAGCCGTAGTGGATCACCATTGTGCCAGGAGGACACCAAAGGCTAACGATAGCCAACAAATCCATAACCAGAGGGGAACCCACACAAAGGAACGCTAACCCAGAGAAATCAGCCAAAAAGAAAGGGATTCTGCAGCGTGTCACGAAGTCATGCCAAGAGGATACAATTCCAAAGCTTCCAAGAAACGAAAGGTTCTGCTCCTCCCTACCACCACCCCCAAGAGCTTTTCCCTAGGAACTGGCAGCTCTGTGGAACTTATTCTTGTGGTTAGCCCATAAGGGACATTAGACTGCTGGCATTCAAGGCACAGCTCAAAGCCAGTATTTTTTATCAAGCATTGGCTCAACCTTCTACCAAGTTGGAAGTGGCTGTTGATATGCTTTTCTGCTTTCTGTTATTTCACCACTAGATGTCTCTGTGTGCTTGTAGAGAGTTCCAGGCAGGGCGTGCTCCCTCCCCTGGTACTAGAAAGGAGACAAAACTGGAACTCAAGCTGTGTGGATGCCAATTTGTTTGTCCGCAGTGGTTTTCTTTAATAGTTGCCTCCTGTTTAAGACAGGCTACTATTCCATGTATCAGTGAAAATGGATATATAATAAAACAAAATACGAGAGGAATTTCACTCCTGTTCCGCAACGTTAAGGCTGCGAGAGCTGTTCATTCTCCATGCCCTTTGAATCCATGGCCACTCAGCTGTAGCCAAGAAATGTGGCTTCCAAGTGCACTCTGGGAAGACCCTCTTAGGTCAGGAATTAAGGCAGAATTTCAAATTTCCATATCTGAAAAGGGTTTATTTAGATAGTGGCTTGTGCTTTAGGTGCCTGGGCTTTCCCAAAACTCAACAAAGGCCATTCATGGACCAACGTTAGCAACAGAATTAATCAGTCGTGACAGGCCAAATGCAGCCTTAGGGCACGCAAGGGTGGCACCACTGCAGTCAATGGAGTTCCACCCAGGCTGCATTTAGCCAATGAATCTGAAGCAGGTCATTTTAAATATATAAATCAGCTGTTCAGCGGCAGGGCAGGGCGTGTTCAGGGAGGGGTGGAGTGAGGCTGGGAAGAGCCAGAGGGAGGATGGGGAAGGGGAAGGGGCAGAGTCGGGGTGGGGCTTTGGGGGGGGAGCACCCAGCAGGAAAAAAGAAAGTCAGTGCCTATGGTGCAGGGCACCCTAAGGGACAGGCAGAAAATAGGGGAATCCTTTGTCCACATCCATGCGCTGTTGCTGTAGGATTTCTACTGACACCACCAATAAGGTGCTAACTGTGGGGAGAATTTATTATGGTCACCTATCCAGTTCCACTTGAACACCCACGTTTCTTTTCACTATCTTGTCAACCCATGTTCTGCAAGCTCTGTCCTAGCAGCAGCATTAATTGTTGTGGTGATTATTATTTTGCTGCACATTAACAGCATGCTTTGTGGTGTACACATAATATGTCTATCAGGCTTGTTCCATGTCCAAAGGAGCTTACGATCTGACTCAGACACATCTGTAGAGTTAAACCATGATACTACACTGGGAGGTAATGCAAGCTCACCAGCCAACCCTAGGAGATACTGACCACCTGCTGCAAACTCGCCAGCCACCCCTAGGAGATACTGACCACCTGCTGCAAACTCACCAGCCACCCCTAGGAGATACTGACCACCTCCTGTGAGCTGCTGAGCCTCTGCAGTTCCCACTGGCTCTGAGGGAACACGGCAGCCTCCCACAGGATTGGGTGCTCAGAAGATGAAAAGGATCTATCAGAGTGGAAAGACTTGGCAGAAGGGTGCAGTCATTTTCTAAAGACTCTCCAGCTTCTCCTCCTCCCTCGGGCCCTGGTATGCATGGTTCAGGAGGAATAATTACAAAGGCAACCCATTATGTCCGGGAATTAAATCACATATCCTGAAAAAGCTGCAACCACTACAAAAATCAGAAGTCCACCTGCTTTGCCACAGTGGTCACCATGAGCACATCACCCACATCAGGAGTTCCCCCTTCCGAACTGATTCACCACAGTCTAGTTCAAGGCCTTTGTTTTGAAATTCAAAGGCCTCCATGATACCGGTCTGAGCTCCAGGAACCATCATACGTCTCATTCCATGACTGGGACCTTCCACAACAGTCGCATTTCACTGGAGCGATGAAACTAATCACCAGTGGATGGAGGTTCACAAACAAACCGCTGGACCTGGACTATGGAACTTGCTTCCTAATGTGATAAGAATAAGCACAGGCTGAGCCTTGTTCAGAACTACACAGCCCACTTCAGCAAAACACGTGTTTAATTTGAGGTCAGTGGGACTTAAACACACAGCAAAAGTTAAGCGTACGCTTGGCTGAAGAGAGCAGGGCCTCAGTGCAAAACTCACTTCTCTGATATAGCTTTCTCCTAGACAAAACACCACCCCCTCTTGAAAAGCACTCCTCAAGTTACACGCTACCTGCTAGGAAAGATAAAGTGAGAGATACTGTTATTTAGACTGCACGTTAGGACAGAGTCAATACAAATATGGAATCTTAGCAATAAGGGGTAAAAAGGGCACCAAGCCCAACAACGCTTCCCTTTTAAAGTTTGTCTTACTGCCACCTTCCTGTTTTCTCAATCACACGCCCAATTGTCTCCTTCTTCAGAAATGAGTCTGGGTGTCTCTTGTACTCGGTTTTATTCTTTGGTCGCCTTCTGCAGTGCACTCATTCCACATGGCTATCACCCTTTGTGTAGAGTAGCCACCCCTGCATGCCCTTATTGACTCTGTGCTTTCTAATTCTGGGACAATTTCCTAACACTAAGAATGTGGAACAGTCCTCCAAGGGCAGTGGCAGGATCCCAGTCACTGGTATAATTCAAATTTAGGCCAGGCAAAGCCAATTGGAATGTTCTCTCTGAAAGAATCTGGTGCTGGTGGAGCTGGTAGATTGGCTGATCTAATAATGCAGATATTTTCCATCTCTACACTCCATGGGCCTGCTCCTGCTCACGCGAGTGGCAAAATTCTCATTGGATCAGGATTGGGTGCCAGGAGTCTGTAATCACTGATTTGTCTTCTGCACACAACAGCAAAACCGTCTGTTTCTTTTTCTAGTACAATGGCCATATGACGTTAAATTACATGGGGTTACTTACATCTGTTTTAACAATTACCGGGGGGGGGGTATTATGGTTATTCTCAGTAATGCCTGACACATGCTTATTTCATGCTTCATACCAATATCCTTCAGCAAAGGGCAAACAAAGAATGAAACCAATACAGTTTTAATGGCTCAAGTACCATCTTACGAAAAGTCAACATTTTCAGATCAACCTATTTACTGAAACAGACTTTCATCCAGGGCAAAGTAACCTATCAGGACCCAGCAGTTTTCAAATTCATGTCTAACAATCTCCTATTTTCTCCCTCTCAAAGAGGTAATTTTCCAATCAGGTTTATAATAGCAAACCAATTTACATTTACCAAAGCTATATAATTATAAGAATTAACTCAAACCAATGCATTTTTTCAATCCTTTGCCTGTTAACGCAAACCACTCAGAGCTGCAACTAGATATTCTTTTGGAGACCAATGCAAATGTATTCCAAACAATGCATTCTTATTCAAATTCTTATGCATTTTAAATCAAAAAAGTTTGTACTATCTGCAACCAATATGTTGTAACTGAGCCTGTTATCTGTTGTTGAAGTCAGTCCCCTTTCACAAACCAGCCCATTTATATGGAACCAATATGGTACATATATTGAAGGCAGGGCCTAATGACTTTATTATAGTTATACAAGCAAATTATTTTCAGTGTCTAGATTGCTGATATTTACCCAAACCAAAATATTTTGATTGGAAACAGGACAAATACCATATACGGGCTAGACTGTGTCCTGGCTGTACACAGCTGTACGGGGCTGTAAGTGGAAGTAAAGTTTCTCCAAAGTCCTTGCAGCCACCAGCACGTGGAGGAGTAAAGGGACTGCATCCACCATGCTGGGTAGCCATCTGTCTTGGGTGACTTGGGCACAACAAATCCTGCATCTTAGCAGGGGGTTAGACTAGATGACCCCTGTGGTCCCTACTAACCCGAGGGTTCTTTGATTCTATATTCCACCACTAGGACCAGCTCAACAGAGGGGGCAGAAAGTATGTGAAGGCCTGAGTTTCCTGCCATGTATCATCCATCAGAGGGGAGCATGGATTTTCTGCCAACAGATGGCCATTTTCTCAACCTTGTTTGCTATTTGCTGTTATTCCAACTCTGCAAATAATTCTGGAGCTGAGGGTTCTTTGCCATCGGGTCAGGGGAAGAATTCGATAGTCAAATTCAGGGTATTCATTTTCATTGGTCAGTTAGGTCACATGGTTCTGTTTTTCCTCCCTGATTGGATGAGCACCATTCCTTGAGTTAGAATTCCATTGAGAGGTCACTGTTTCCTTTCTAAACATTCTCTGATATTCACTTAAAATTAGATGCTTCTGCAAAAATTCCTTCCCCTAAACTGGTCCACTAGCATCTTCACAGAAAGTGAACACAAGAGGGACACAAATCCACTTTTTTATTCAAGTGAATATATGTAGAAAGAATGTTGAGGAATTTGTCCAGTTCTAACAAACAACTAGATCACCTAGGTTAACCTGTCTACACATATTATAGGCCATGGTTGTGACAGAGATAAAGAAAGGCTTCTTTGTCCTCACCATACCATCTGCAAAATCTTCACTGGTAGAACTCTTCCAGGTGGTAAAACACCTGCTTAATTCTAGCTGTGCATCCAGTGACAGCCTCTCACCATGAAGCCTGTTCACATTAATTTTGCAGATCAGATTGTTGGGCGTCAGACTGAACTGTCCTCCACCAGGAGCTGCCCTCTTTCTGTTTTGTACTTTTGAGGTCACTGTTTTTACCACAGCATGTCAGAGATGTGCGGCCGGAGACTCTTTCCAAGCCCGGATCAACTTGTATTAAATCCAGAACCCTTGTAATAAATTAAACGTGGACTGTATAAGTAGGGGCATTGCCAGCAGATTGAGTGACGTGATCATTCCCCTCTATTCGACATTGGTGAGGCCTCATCTGGGGTACTGTGTCCAGGTTTGGGCCCCACCCTACAAGAAGGATGTGGAAAATCTGGAAAGAGTCCAGCGGAGGGCAACAAAAATGATTAGGGGGCTGGAACACATGACTTATGAGGAGAGGCTGAGGGAACTGAGATTGTTTAGTCTGCAGAAGAGAAGAATGAGGGGGGATTTGATAGTTGCTTTCAACTACCTGAAGGGGGGTTCCAAAGAGGATGGATCTAGACTGTTCTCAGTGGTGCCAGGTGACAGAACAAGGAGTAATTGTCTCAAGTTGCAGTGGGGGAGGTCTAGGTTGGATATTAGGAAACACTATTTCACTAGGAGGGTGGTGAAGCACTGGAATGGGTTACCGAGGGAGGTGGTGGAATCTCCTTCCTTATGGGTTTTTAAGGTCAGGCTTGACAAAGCCCTGGCTGGGATGATTTAGTTGGGGATTGATCCTGCTTTGAGCAGGGGATTGGACTAGATACCTCCTGGGGTCCCTTCCAACCCTGATAGTCTATGATCTATGATTTGTCTTCAAACCTGAGCATCCAGGGAATTTTCTAACCTCATTCAGTCCTGGTCGTGTTACTGCATGGTGCTAGAGTGAAATATTAGATACAACGGTCTGAGGACCTCATGAAATGGCTGGCACAGCAGCAGCAGGCCCAGCTAGTAACCTTGCAGCAGCAGCTCCAGGAGCTACTGCTTTCGAGGCACAGCACCTGGCCCATCTCACTCATGGCTCCTATGGTGAGTCCCGGCATCACTTTGTCTAAATTAAGGCTGGATGACAAGTCCTATCTAGTTGCATTTGAATGAGCAGCTTTGTTAGGCCAGGGAGACATGGGCTACTTGTGTCTCACCATTTTTGAATTACAAGGCCCAAGATGCATAAAAGAGTGCCGGCTGTAGGCAGATGTACTACATCCACTAGAGACAGCTGGGAATTTCTCCAGTAAAAGTAGTGGTAGTAAGTTTTTATTATTTGTATTGCAGCACAGGTCATAGGCACTAGCATCCAGAGTCCAACTAGAGCTGGGCAAAAATTTTCAACAGAAACTTTTTCAGCCAAAAAATGCAGATTTGGGTCACCCAAAATATTTTGCAAATTTGCGTCCATTTTGCCAGGTTTTTTAAACCAAAAACAAACAGAAAAAGTCCCAAATGCTTCACTCTCACATTTTCTGCATGAAACTTTTCTACTTTCTGCTGAAATGCTCTTCACATGCTCATTCAATTTGAAATATTTTTCCTTTTGAATCAACTGAATTTTTATTATTAAGAACTGCCAGCGAATTGGGGGCAGGGGGGAGGGGGAGGCATTATCCACACAGCTCCACCTCCAAATAAGATCAGGGCTTCATTGTGTTAGGTGCTGTACGTACTCATTGTAAGACAGAGCTCCTGCCCCAAAGAGCTCTGCCTCTACATAAATGAAACAGACAAAGGGTGGAAGAAAGGAAGTATTGTTATCTCCAATTCACAGGATAAGGTATTAATTCATAAAATCTTTATTCACTTTAGAGCTAATGAAAAAATTACGGCTATATTATCTCCCTGAGTAGTAAATTAGTCTCTCTAATTCCAGCACAGATGGATTGAATTGTTTCTGGCTATAAAACAAGCATGACATTGATGATCAAATCCAGCATTCCAGCTGGTCCATTTGCACCCCTTAGTTCATTAAGGCTCCTATCAGTTCTCACTGCATAGACAGCGCAGCATGCTGATCCTTATCACTGAAGTGAAACACCATGTTGTCAAAATCTGCTGCTTGGCTGCTCATATGGCAGCCATCTTGATGACAAAAGCAAGAGCCATGCACAAATAATATACATAACTGGTAAGATGGTTTCCATACCTTCTCCACTTGGCCAAAAAATGGGCAAACCACAGTCACTCGTGACGGTGATTCCAATTTCTTACTCTGCTGAGTAAGATCCCCATGATCCCCATATAAAGCATGCGTGTAGCAGTGATAGACATGTAATAAATTGCTGGACCATGTGCTAAATGATTTGTAATGCTGCTTGCTCATCTGCACGCTGCCCCACTAATCTATCTTTGCGGAGAACACTTGTAACACTCAAACTTAATCATAGACTCTTGCTACTGGAAGGAACCTAGAGAGGCCATCCAGCCCAGTGCCCTGCACTCATGGCAGGACTAAGTATTATCTAGACCAGAGCTCCCCAGACTGTGGGGTTAACGTTGGAGGGGGTGTGGCTGGGGTCTGGGCCAGTCCCTACAGGGGTTGGGGAGGGAGCGCCACCCAGCTTCACTTCTGGCCCCAGCCCTGGCCTCCGGCCCTGTGTCTGGAGCCCCAGTCACCAGCCCTGGCCCTCGGCTGAGGCTCTGCTCCCATCCCGCCCTCAGCTGTGTCCCCAGCCTCAGCCCTCTTACCCCTATGCAAGTACCCCCCACCCTGGCTCCATGGGGGGGAGGCAGACAGGGGTAAGGGGAGGGCGCGAAGTAAAAAGTTTGGAGACCACTGATCTAGACCATTCCTGACAAGTTTCAAGTAGAACCATCACTTGAAAACAAACAACAGCCCATCAGAGGATGTTTTCCCCCCTCTCTGAATTGTGTGATTCTCTTACGGAAAAGTTCTCTAGAACAGAAGAGAAAATTACAAGCTTTCGATAGTTTATTTATATCATTCTATAGAACTGGATAAAGAACTGTGGCTTAAAAAAAATCTAAACAAAGGCTATCATTCTGCATTAAATTGCATTGGTTCTTAGTATAATTTCCATAGGACCCCACTGGTTTCATTCTTGTTAAATTCTCTAGAGATGAAATCCTAAGCCCACGGAAGTCAACAGCAAAGCTCCCACAAGGGAGTTCCATGCCACTCCCTCCTCCCTGAATTACACTGACCGAAGGTCCAGAATAGGCAGTATTTAGTCCTGGAACAATGAAAAATTTAAGGTTTGATTACAGCCGGCCGAAGCTCAGAATTTCCATTTTTTTAAATGGGAAATTTTGTCAAAATCAATACAATTTTGCAAAAAGTGTCAGTTTAGTGGAAACCACTTTTTCTGACAGTTTGGAAGAAAATGTTCCTACCAGCTTCAGGTTTGACGTTTCACAAATGATCAGGGCCAGAAATGGTGGATTTATATCACTAGTAAAAAAAAGGGTTGATTTTTTTTTGTTTGCAATATTTGCAAAACCAGAGACAGAATTGTCTCTCGTAGACTAAATATTCAATTTTTGACAAGGTTTTTTTTAAAAAAAACCTCTGATGAGGTTTCTTAACTAACTCTTGGACCCTTTTATGATTTATACCATGAGAAAACCTCAGGTGTATATGTTTTATGTTATTACAGATGTGTAAATTGATATTAATTGTATACATTTATCCCAGAAGTATAAGAACTGATTTTTCTCCTTGGCTATATAACTAGACATATAATAATTTCTCTGGAAGGTAGAACTAGCACATCTAGTTAAAAAAAAAGGATGAAAAATCCTTAGGCAGCTCTGCCTTTCATTTTAAATGAATATAAATGTTCAGATATGTCATAAATTTAAGCTGCAAGTAAATTACTGCCAAAGATTTGGGCACATCTTATGCTAGAATCCTGCAGCAAAATAGAAAACATTTGTTGAATCAGTCTGCTGAAAGAAGCAAGGAAATGATGTAATGTTTATGAAATATGCCGTTTTGATAAAATCCAATTAGCACTCTAGGTTGCTCTGAATAATGTTTGCAGAAGGTCTGCTGGAATTATTTACTAGAAAAAATTCTAATATCCCTCCTCACCAATCAGTAACATAGCAGTTGTTACAGTGGGTGGGGGGGATTACTTTTCTTAATGGTACACAAGCCATGAAGCTACCTTGATTATACAATTCATTGCCTAAAATTATCCACAGAACCCCCATTGGCTAATGATGCTAAAAGGTGGTGATATTATTATCAGTGTCTTGATCTATGAAGAGGAAAATCTTCAAAGCCCATATGTGTTCACTTCTAAATAAAAGAATCAGTTTAAAGCATATGTTTGTCCAGTTCTGTTTTCTAATGTACTAGGTAACGTTTTATTAGAAACAAAACCTAGCTAGATAGGCATTGCCCTAGAGTCACTGGGACCAGCAGAGGTGTGTCAGGACACGTGCTGGGGAGATTCCAGACCATAGGGCAGCTAAGGGAAGCTGCTATAACTTAGACAAACCCCTTGGGCTGGACTAGTTATTCCAGGGTGCTCTCTAGCCCCCAGACCAGCCTAGGACCTGGAGGGCACGTAGGTAGCTCAAAGCCACCTTAGCCGCCCCTTCTTCTGGCCTGTGAGTTCTGTGCTGCACCTTGTAGAGACATTGCACAGAACCTCACCCGTGGGGTTTTTCATAAAGCCCCAACTCCTGGAGTAAGGTGACTATGTAAGAATATCAACTCATTAAAAAGCAAGAAAGTTTCTAGCCCTCCTGGCTGCAGAGAAAAGCTTGAAAACACGACCCCCTAAAGGCACAAAACCCAAATAAAAGGAACCCAGTGGTCAAAGGTTACATCTCAAGGTCACCTTGGGGTGAAGGTGGGTGCCTCACTTACCCGCTACGTCATTCTTTAGGCAACAGCAAACCCCGTGGCCCGGTTGTGGGGTAGCAGGTACAGCCCTCCCTCCAGCTGAGCCTCTTAGCAAATCCACCCCCTTCCGGGGGGGGGGGGTCGAAAGCAGTCCAGACGAAAGGGAAATGCTTCCACAGCCCTCAAGAGGCTAGACCCTCATCCTCCTGCCAGGGAGAGGGAAGCAAGGCTGGAGACCGGCCTCTAGTCAGACTAGCCTCTTTCTCAGAGGGCTTGAGCAGACAGCATCCTCAATCCACACATCAGCAAGTGCCCCAGGCATGCCTCCCCACACCCCGAGGGGCTAATGCGGGCGCAGCACTGCTCAGGTTCCATGCAGAGAGGCAGAGGGGAGGCCGGGCCAAACCTAAGTGGTGCTGCGACTCCATGCGCCGGGTCGCAACGCCACTTGGTTTGGGGGAGACCCAACTGCCCTTTTCTCTGCACCCACCAGGAGCCCAGAGTGCGGGAATTGTTCATGTCAACCTGGACAGGAGGTCAACATGGGACAATTCCATGAAACCCAGGAGTGTTGGGAGGTCTGCACAGGGCACAAGCTCTGCTTGCTTCCTATGTGCTTGGAGTTCCTCTCTTTTCAGGACAGGCCCCCAGGCCTCAGTCACCTTCCAGGTGTAGCAGGTCAAGACTGATTACAACCATCGGAGTTCTTTAACCTCAGCTGGCCTGGTGTGCACGTGTGTGTGTGTGTGGGGGGGGTCACTTGCTCCATCACACCAACTTTTAAATCTCATGATTTTCAAGCCAAATTTCGGGATTTGGGGGGACCCGAGTCCTGCCCTTTGAACATTTGGGATAGGCCATCCTGGAGTCCCCTCCGCTTTCATGCAGTGCATTGAAGATGGCGTGGCAGTCTTAACCTGTAAACTCATGAGATCTACTGACCTCAGTAATACCATTTCAAACACTGTATTCATTGCTGGATAGGTTTCAAGTAGGGATGTGGGGATACATTGAAATTCAGTGTAAAAAAACCTCAAGGCTATCATGCTTTATTTAAAAATGGACCTGTATCTTTCACTGTCTAAGTCTACTGCTAGGTAAAAATGGGCAACATTTTCACTCCAAAACAGTCCTACATTTTTGTAACTAAACAAAGATATGTACTTTTGGCCAAATACCAGTTTGTAATTTTAAAAAAAAGCAGCAAAATCTTGAATTTGTCTGCGCTCCATTGGACAGTGTCCATTTCATGAAAATCTTAGGAAAAAAACGTTTCCAATTTGCAAAATGGCCCAGAACAAAGTTATGTGAAATTTCACTCCTCCAAAAAAGTGATTGGCCCTTTCTCACAACTCTAGATTCACTGACAATAATAAATTCATTGATAATATAAAAAAATGAAGGTGCAGACCCAGCTCTATACCATCATTATCCTGTCATTGTTACCTGTCTGTTTGCGGTATCCACCTCTTGTCTCATTTTATACATAGTGCAAACTCTTTTGGGGTAAGGACTATTTCTCTGTTAGGTATTTATATAGCACCTGGTACCATAGTGCTCTGCTGCATGAACAGGGTCCCTCTACCATCTCTATCACTTCCACCACACGAGGCCCCTCTGAGGAGATTCCAGTGACCATGCTAAATAATAAAAAATCCTCAGCAACTTAAAGAATCATCTCTACTGTTGTAGGAGGCCCCTGGTTTACAGAGACTGAAAAAAGGACCTCTGGCTATAAAAGCACGAACCTCTACTACCTGAGACAAAGACCCAGGTTAATTATCTCAGAGACAGTAGCAGACTAATAGATGGATGGGCTGGCCGCTAGAGGACAACAATTAGCCATGCTTCGTTAGCATGGAGTTGCACACTTCTCCCACTAGGAAAGGTCTCCCCAAGAGGGTCCACAGCAGTTCAAAATCCCATATGGGTCACTCCTTGTAAGGACATCCCTGGTCAGGATCATCACCTGCAGGGATTGCATCCTGAACATCTGAGTCTAAAGGTTCCAGATTCCATCACTTCAGAGGATGACCCCTGCCAGGGCAGTCAGTGCATTCTAAAGAAAAAACAAGGCACCTTTCTCTTTGAAAATGTAATTTACAAAACATTTCAGACTCTCAGTATCATCATCTGGAATGAGGGACTTAAGTTTTGATTATTTCCTTATGATATTTATTCAGTTTTTGTACTTTAAACTATTATTGTTTTCTCTTCTCCTTCTCCCAACCCCCACCCCCAGCCCCATTCTCTTCTTTCAACCCAGTATTTGTGTTCTTTTGTCAAGCTTGGTTTAAAAAAAAACAACTAGAGGAACAAGAAATTGATGAAATATTTCCAACGTGGCCTATTTTAATGTGACATAAAAATGAAGCCGCTTCATCAGGAAAAGATAATTCATCTTTAAGGAATAATACTTGATGTTCCAGATGGTAATGGCCAAAATGAAAGTGAGCCAGTAATCAAATTCTTGCATCCCATCCAGTCAGCCCAAATCCCTGCTAGTTACCATAGATTATTATTGATTACACACTAGTTTGTCTGTAGTGCCATTCACTGTAACAAAAATTCCTACATAAACCAACTTTAAAGTAACCAGGATATTCAATAATATCAAGGGACCAGCCCAGCTTAATGCTCATTATCTACGGCTTTACAAGCCATTCAAAACTCCAGAAAGCAGCCTGCAGATGCTGGCTACGTGCCAGATTGACATTTGCAGCAACTGGGTCTACCTGCTGCAAATACACTCATTCTTCTCCATCCCAGAAGAGACTTAGCTGTGAGGCCTGATCCAAAACCCACTGAAATCGATAGGAGGTTTCCGCTGGGCTTTGCGTCAAGCT
This sequence comes from Mauremys mutica, assembly GCF_020497125.1. Classification (NCBI taxonomy): domain Eukaryota; kingdom Metazoa; phylum Chordata; order Testudines; family Geoemydidae; genus Mauremys; species Mauremys mutica. The sequence continues at coordinate 206,706,259 of NC_059074.1, read as the reverse complement.
TGAATGAGTGATCTGCCGCTTGGCCTCCACAGCTCCAGTTTCTCATCCCTCCCCACTAAGCTGCATTGCCTGGGAGTTACTACAGCTGTAGGTCTAAAATAACCCCCTGAATAGGTCTTGCTTATGATCCAGGAAGAACTAAAGCTGAACTAAAGCTGGCCACATTAAAAAAAAGGGGGGTAGGATTTGTCAATTTTTAATACAACTGATCAAAAAATTCAAATGTTGATTAAAAATAAACTAGTCATGATGTGTTGCAAGTCCCTGTGTCCAGTCTGTGAAAGAGATGAGTTTGTTCAGCTTGGCGCAGCTCCTTAGCCCATGCTGTAGTAGCGCATCCTTTTTAACCCAGGAGATTCCCAGTTCAATCCCCGATGTGTCAGCCAAGACGGCACACACTCCAACATGCCCATCATCAAGAAATACTGTGGAAGCGTCCCATCACTGCCATGTTCTGGGCAGGGTTCTGCAGGCCCACATGCAGCTGGACTGATTAATTCCCTCTCATCATTAGAGAAGCCCGTCAAATCGCCCTCTCCTGCCAGCTTATAAACTTTTGGAAGAGTTAATCTTCGGGCTGCTCATTCACTTTCTTCCTCTCCCTGCTTGTCCTCCAAGAGAGAGCTCATCCCCGTATCTTTAGGCCACAGTCACTTTACAGTTCTGCCCCAGCTGACTAGCATTCACTCAGCCATGGCGGATCCTACACCTGTTTATAGCCTCGTGGATGGCTGAGCACGGCTGGTGTAGAGGGTGCTCTTCCCTTTGCAGATGGGATGCTCCAGATGCTCGATGGAGCTCAAGGAGTTTTGGGTCCAGGCGTTAATGGGAACTTCAAAGGGCACCGGAGGGGGACTCAGGAAGCCTGGGTTAAATTCCCAGCTCTACCACTGACTTGCTTGGGCAAGGCACTATACAGCTCTGTGTGTTTGTTAAACCCTGGTCTGTTTATACAGCAGGATCCTCAGGGTAGGGACTGTGTCTTATGTATTTGCACTGTACAGTGCCTATGTGTGTCCTGAGCTGGGACCTCGAGGCATGACTGCAATATAAATAATAATGATGGTCCTTAAATTAGGGGGTTTACCTGAATTGAGATACAAGTGCAAACAGGAATTGCAGCATCTCTGACAACTGGCAAAGTAGGTATGTGGACCATGGAGTGGGTTGGAAATGGACAATTGCAGAGGTGAAGGGGAGTGGAAATAGAGCTCAAGACATGAGAACAGAAGATATACCACATCTCCCCCTAGATCTGACCCGCGATGGGATTTTCAAAAGCACTTAGTCTGCTCCCATTGAAATCGACACCACCACGCTGAGCGCTTCTGAACATCCTGGGCCTTATTTCTGTATATTATTGCACCTCTCGCCACACGAACCCAGGGGGAAATCCTGGTCCCACTGGGAATCCAGGGGAGTTTTGCCACTGACGTCAATGGGACCAGGATTTCACCCTTTGTGCTTACCTGGCAAAGTGCAAGGAGGTTTGAGTAGATGACCCCGGATGGTTTGGAATCTCAGCCCAGAAGGAAGTAAATCTCTCTCTTTAAATAATTTTGAAACATTTACAAATAACTCCTGTGCCTTTTCAAACAATAATATTTGGGGCTCAATTCTAACACCCCTCCCTTTAATCCACATTTGCAGTTTAAGGAACTGGTAGGTAAATAATTCACAATAAGAACCATCTATTAAGTGTGCAGTAGCCCTTTCATCTGTTTGCTAAAGTGACAAGTGAGGCTGGTTTGCTTTATATTGAGGTGGAAGTGCAATTCCTAAGCTACCGATCTGTCTGCTTATTTGTAGAGTTTACCATGGAAACTGATACCCGGCTAAAAAGTTCTCCTTCATTCCAATGTCACTTCAGATAGGGCCGGGTAAAAGGATTACTGTGCTGGTGCTGACCTGTGCTCATTGTCTTCAAAAGCATGAATGAATGGAGTAATTTAAACCGCGAGAGATAACAAAATGCAGTGTGTGTACTAACAGTTGTTATTAGCATTTCCCATGAAGCCACCAGGTTGCTTAAATGGGGCTTTTAACAAATTGATCTCAGGATATCTAGCACGCTGGAGACCTGCTTCTACCAGGTGCTTACAAGAATCCATGTGCCTGTGTCACCCAGGTTCTAACTGGTCATGGACTGAGAACTGGCATAATAACATCATTCGCCTCCAGTATTGCTCTGCTACCAGAAACCAACAGGGCTAGCCCATGCGTTAAAGTCATCAATTACAAAGGCAACGGTGATTTACACCCAGCCGCATTCTCATACTCTTACATTGCATAGCACCTTATTCCAACAACAGCCCCATTGACATCAGTGAGGATTACTTGCGGAGAAAAATGTTACTCGTGAGTATGGGTATCGGAATCTGTCCAACCATATGTAGCCGCTTCTGAAAGGGCAACATTCTAATCTGAGTTTTACCCAGCCGATGTCCTTTCTTTCATCCTTCTCTTCCCGGCTCTGTGGAAATCCCCATGATGGATCGGCAAGTAGAATTCCACTGGAGATGATTATCAAATACCACACACGTTATAGCTCAGCATATTTTTATAGCAATAATACTACATTTAAAACCTAATTTCAACCCTGCCCATCCTTAATCATTGAGTAGCGTTTATTCATGCTAGTGCGCGGTTTGCAGAGGCTCATGAACAGGGGTGCAGACGGCTACAAACCAGGGCACCAACCCTAAACTGGTTGCGTGTTCTATAACAGATTTCACCAACCACGTGGCAAGAGTGAACACCTCAAGCACGACAGCTTTCTCATGGAGTCCCGTGGGTACTCCGATCTATCTTGCCACCCAGGCACGCCTGCCTTTGTGATAGATGGTCCCTTACACCAAAAATCACAAGAATATTCAGGTTACACCTAGTCCCAAAGGACCAGTCGCTTACTCCAGGTCAGTTGCACCTTAGATTTCTCAAAGACAACAATTGTAACCAATCGTCCAATACACTAACTAAACGTTTATGAACTAGGAAAAAGACATTGGAGAGCTCTTTACCAGGTGAAAGCAGGTCAACATACACCCACAAATGAGGAACAGTCTTAGGTTTCAAAAAGTAATAGAATGTGCAAGCTCTAGACGATCTTTACAGCTAACCCAAGCTCAGCATCTTGGAGATCCCTTGTTTATGCTTAAAAATATTGCCCTCTCCAAATTCCAAGCAGCAGAGCTACAGCGCCTCCTGGTCAGGCATTTTTATTCCCTTCATCCCCCAACCCCGAGTTCCGACTGATGGAACAAGTGCCGGCGCCTGTCTCCTTTTCGTGGGTGAGGGGGTGGGGGCAATCAACCAAGTCTTTGTCCTTTGATATTTCACGGTGGTTCATTTGGTTTCAATGGGCCTTCTTGTGTGCAGGACCAGCACTTTGCGTTCAATAATGCTACTTTCCTGTTTGGTGAGTTACCCAATTACAATGCAAACACTCAGTACAAACTTTATACCATGGGCTAGAGATGTTATAAGTGAGATCAGTGCATGCACCCATCCTACCAGCATGTCATCAAGTGGTAACTCTGAACATAGTCTTAGGTCTGATCCACACTGGGGGGCAGTGTCGAGGTAAGATATGCAACTTCAGCTACGGGAATACCGTAGCTGAAGTCGAAGTATCTTATCCCGACTTACCTCCCGTCCTCACCGCTCGGGATCGACGTCCGCAGCTGCCCCGTCGACTCCGCTACCGCCACTCGCTCCGGTGGACTTCCAGAGTCGACGGGAGCGCGTTCGGGGATCGATATATCGCGTCTCATCTAGACGCGCCATATCGATCCCCGCAAAATCGATCGCTACCCGCCGATTCGGCGGGTAGTCTGGACGTACCCTTATTAACTTAACATCTATTTGAACAAGGCTAACACACCGGGGAACCGGACTGGTTTCCAGCTCTGCATTCGTCAGTGTTCCGTGAGGCCTAGGGGTCTTGGCATGAGCTGGCACCTGGTCCGCCAGTGTCGCACATCCATGTAGACTTATCCTGGGCCCACTTCTGCCATTCCTGTTGAGTAGTACCCTTGGACTCTGAAATTACAGACACTTACACAGAAGCTTAATTTAGTGACTACAGTGGCTGTACTCATGTGCATATATAAGTGTTTGCATGATAGGGGCCTCCTGTGCAAATAATCTCACTGAAGCAATTTCACACTTCAGAAAGTACCAGAAAAGGTTCAATTATTCAAGCAGTTTTACTAGGAACCTCAACATCATAGTTATACTACGGTGCCTTTGATAATTGTTCTATTAAAAGTAATATACGAAAAGCTCTAATGAGCTTGAAAGCTTGTCTCTTTCACCAGCAGAAGTTGGTCCAATAAAAGAGGTTACCTCACCCACCTTGTCTCTTTCATATCCTGGGACCAACATGGCTACAACACCAGTGCAAACACCACATATTTATTAGGGTTATTACTCAAACTGACTGGAAGCCAGTAAGCCATTTTGCCAGCATTTGTCATTTGTTTTGCTGGGTTTTTCAAAATTTCATTCAGTTCTATAGCTGGTTAGAAAAAAACCATCCAAGGTTTTCGGGAGATGAGGCGTTGCCAATGTCTGAATTTTGACAGAATCTTTTGTCTACAAATATTTTAAACTCCAGTTGTGGCACTTGAATCATCAAAGATAAAACACTGAATTAGGTTCTACAGTACCCCGCTGCACTCAGGTGTCAGATTTCATAAAAATCATTTCTGATTTAAAAAAAGCAAAGTTAAAATAAACGACTGCCTTTTCAATGCGCTTATGGCACCTTTTTATAGACTATTTTAAAAAACCATAAACGTGCTTACTGTATTTCACCTTGACTTACAATTGATTCTGCTTTTGTCTTCATTTTTAACTCCCTCTATGATTCACCGCCACCCTGCTTATCTTTAGGATTGGAAGAAATTGATTTTTATCAGTAAACGTTAGTAAATATAGTTCAACAGACACACCCAAAATGACAAACCCATTTCCCGTGACAATCAACGTTTACAGCTAGGGAAAGGAAGCAAAGCGAATGTGGTGAGTGTCATTAAATAATTATTGTCTGGCACTGCCATAATTGCCTGCAACTGGGAAAATTTAAATCAATAGGAAAAAATGCTTAAAAATAAACATTGATGGTATCCATTGAAATTACAAAAAAACAAAAACAAAAAAAAAACAATCCCACACCAAATTCTGCCAAGCCTAATTATCTTATTGCTCTGCCAAGCTTTGCCTTTGTTTTGTCAATAATACCAGCATTGATCATCCACTTCTTCCATGGACAGCTTGGGGCTTTCTGCCATGCTGGCCCTTATGTAAGTGCTACACTCCCCATAATGCATACTGAACTTGGCCAGTTGATAATGGTTTGGCAACTGGCCTTTGCTTATTATGCAAAACATGATCAGGTCACTGCTCCTTGTCTTCCGTCCCCAATTGTCCGTTTCATCTACCTACTGCAACTTGCCATAAACCTAGATTGCGAGTGTTCTGAGACAAAGGGGATTTTATTACATATCGCTAGATTAGTGCCTTGAACAGCGGCACCCCGATCTAGGTAGGGCACTCCAAGCTGTACAATAGTATAGAAGAAGAAGAACAACAACAAAGGATTAATGGCTCACATTTAATATCACAGAATAACTGATCATTATAGTATATGATGAACAGGTAATTGACGAGTATAAAGGGCTTGATATTCTGTTGCGTTGCGCCATCTGTAGTAATTTACCTTGGTGGAAAGCAAGTGCAAAAGTGCTACCCGATCAGCATGGTAGAAGTTTACACCAATTTTCAGCATTGTAAATGACCACACAAGGTGTAGGGCTATGGAGAATCAGTCCTAAAACGTGGTCCAGGACTGAACCATTCGTGGGCCATAAGGGTAGGTCTTCACTGCAAAGTGAATGGGGGATTGTCACATGTGCGGGCACACCCATGCGAGCTTGAAGCTGGTGGCGGCGTGTGTTGTAGGTGTAGCTACACACCACAGTGAAGTCAGGCTGTGTCACAATTCATGCTCTGCTCTGCGCTACCCCTTAGGAGGGATAGTGCTTCCTAATGGCTAGTGCACCACAGTGGGACTCAGGAGACCTGGGTTCTATTCCCAACTCTGCCACTGGCCAGCTGGGTGACCTTAGGCATGTCACTTCACCTCTCTTGGCCTCAGTTTCCCCACGATGATACTGACCTGCTTTGTAAAGTGCTTTCAGATCTGCTGATGGAAAGCACTATATACGAGCTGAGTGTTAGCCGGAGTCAGGGAAAAGCGTAAGGCTGCAATCCAGCCCATCATGAATATAGCTTTGTTTTGGTTGCTCTGCTACCATTCAGAGAATTTGAAAAGCACAGGAAGGTAAGTTGTGGGGGGCTCATGTACCGCTGCTGCAAAAGGTTTTTTTGGTGATTCAAGACAACAGTTAAAAGAAGCCAAGTTCCCTGGCTTACTGACTGAAGCAGGGTCTGGGATTATACAATAAAAGGCAGCCAGATGGCCATATTAGTCAAGTATGTCTCTTTTAGATATGCGGCATTTTTTCCCGTTGCACTCCCATCCCCTGTTTTCACACACTGTTCACCAGCGGGTGGCCAAGTTGGCGTGTGCCCAGCTGCAGCGACGGTGAGTCCAGTTGCAACCATAGACATGGGAAGTAGGGGTGCTGCAGCACCCCCAGGTTGCACGCGGGGCTCTGTTCCAGACCCCACATGAGGGGTCTTAGCCCCGCGCCCAGGCTCCACTTCTGGCCGGCCTCACGCCCAGGGTCTTGGCTGCTGGCCCCACGCCCACCCCCAGCTGTGGCCCCAGCCTCGGCCTCCTTACCCCTGTCCTGGTCCCCCCCTCCCGGAGACACGGCCCTGCTCCCGGCCCCAGCTCAGGAGTGGGGGCAGACAGGGGGAAGGGGGCTGGCTTTCAGCACTCCCACTATTCAAAGTGTTCCAGCGCTACTGGCTGCGATTAACAAGAGCTGATCTTTTTTAAAGTCAGATTTTAGATAAACTCGCTGTAAGTGCATTGGCAAAGCCTGCGCACTGTTTCTCTTAGGGGCTACCTGGTAGGATTTTTTCCCATGGCTTGGGCTCATGGGCATTCCCATCCTGTAAACTTAATCTCCAAAAGAGCTGCAGCCTCTCCACATAATCCTGGCTCCTGACTACTGATTTTCTGTAATTGGTGCATACAAGAAATAGGTTCGTTACAGGCTCTGGGTGGGAGAGGGACCATGGAAAGGATATGTTAAGATGGGTGTGGATGGCTTTTTATACCACAGGCCAAAACGTGCTGGTGTCTTTGACCAGATCATTGTCCTACAGTCCATGTTCCCACCTAAGACAGATTCCTATTCTCTACTAATAGGTGTATAAGCGCTGGGTTACAGCTGGTGTGTGGCTTTAACATGGGAAGGAGTCTTCCTCTTCTCCCCTTTCTGCTCCTTGATCTGGGCCAGGTGCCCACAACAAGTGCGGGTCATCCCAAGGGGAGCAAGGAGAAGGAGGAAGGGCCCCACTCTTCTTCGACATCCTCACTAGTCAGCGAAGGTGGCCAATCACACCGAGGAGAGCAAGCTGCACCCTTCCCAGGGATACGTACGGCATGTGGACCCTTGAGAGGAAGTCCTTCCATAGCTCTCCCTTGGGTCAAGGAAGCCATGGTAGGTCATTACTATACAATCTGACCCTCGCCTTCGAGTATCTCCTCAATCTCATAAGGAAGTTTTGTTACTCCCCTTTTCCAGTTATCAATAAAATCCCTCAGTCGGAGATACCGGCAGAGGAGGGTGTTTAAATCAAGCACAAATCTAATGCAATAACCCAACGACTTTGCTGCTCCATGGTGAAAGTGATGTGTGCTAAGCTTTTTAATATGACTATAGATTCATGGACTTTGAGACCAGAAGGGACCATTATGATCATCTAGTCTGACCTCCTGCACAACGCAGACCAGGAAACCTCAACTAGTGATTCCAGCATCAAGCCCATATGTTGTGATTGAGCTAGAGGTATCTTTTAGAAAGACATCTAGTCCTGACTTTAAAACATCAGGGATGGAGAATGCACTGCATCCCTTGGTAGATTGTTCCAATAGTTACTTAGCCACATGTTAAAGACACGTTTCTTATTTCCAACCTGAATTTACCTAGCTTTGTCTTCCAGCCATTGGATCGGTTTATGGCTTTGTCAGAGTCACTGTCTATCAAATCATTTTAGATGACAAACTTTATTTTTCAACAGTGTATTGCTTTTTACTAAATGATGTACTTTGCAAAAGAATATCACCATATAGTTCAGTGTGTTTGTGTGGTCAGTTTCAGTATTTTTCATCCATTGTCAAACCATTTTATCTATCAATTAATTGTTTCACAGATCATTAATTTGACTTTTTCCACTCTGTCATATTTCTAACTCCCAAAATGTGAAGCTTTTTGCGGTAAGTCACTATCCTCTCTAACACAGGTACAGTAATTTCTCCAGCTATTCATTTAAGACAAATTATTTACAGCAGATGTGGTTAAACAATGAGTCAGAAGATTTGCTAAATGTACAAGTGGCTACACTGACCTTATTAAAACACACCCCATTAAGCTGTAACCTTTTCCACTAAGCCAACTAATTTTCATCAATATTCAATTAGTTTTTCCTCCCCCAATTATCCCTTTTCAAAAACAAAAATATACCAACACGGCTGGAGAAGATTCTAGTCCAAGACCAAATATTTCTGTTTTGATTGCAAAAAAATCAATTCCTCCTGCTTTGAGGAAAATTCATGCCTGTAAAATGGACTTGTTCAGAGTATTTGATGCTGCTTGAAGAAGTGCCTTTTCCATTCAAAATCGGAATGGTTTGTTAACAAATTAATCTTCATCAGCTATGATAGTATCGTGAATAGGACCGGCTCTAGGCAACAGCAAAGCAAGAATGTGCCTGGGGCAGCACATCTCCAGGGGCGGCATTCCGGACATCCTTTTTTTTTCAGAAAAGTCCACTGATGTACGGAAAAAAAATAATACATGAAGATCAAAAAAATCTCCAGTAACGGTTATTAATTAATTAAATCAGAAAACACGATTACTTGTGTGTACTGTGCCGCACTATCAGCGCCATTCATGCCAATTTCCATGTCGCATTGGTGCCAGTGGTCACTGAATTATTAAAAGACTATGCAAGTATAAAAAACAGAAAAATTCTGTTCATATAAATTCTTTTAATTTATGAGAAAATGGGCATAGCAGATGACACTAACGGTTTTCATTACAGTGTATAGTTGAACCCAAATTGTTTGTAATTGTGATTTTGTTCAAATTAAATGAGTACACTAGTAGGAAATTGTTTTATTTCACTAACTACAAATTCTCTGTTTTCATATTTTTTTAAAAATTGTAAACAGTGGGAAAAAACCAACCAACCAAACACACATTGCAAAGTGCAAACATGTAAAAGCCAAAACCAACTACAACAGGGGGTTACCAAAACTTTTTTTTGCTTGGGGTGGCAAAATACCTACAGCCGGCCCTGATCATGGAAGTCTCTTGGTGCTTTATCTTGTAGCTTGCACTGCGACACTGACTACAGAAACAAAAATGAGCATCAAAGGCCTGAGGTGATGCCCAGTGGAGTATTTCCATTGGCTTCAAGGGGCAGTGGCTCAGGCTTTACCTCCACGAAATAGTACAAAATAATCAGAATACTCCCTTCCAATGGATGGTGAAATTAACAAGTGGTTTTATCTCCTTTCTTTTAGGCCTTGTCTACATTACAATCCTGTATCAGTAGAGGGGGCTCTGCTGGAATAGCTAGTCTAGATCAGCAGTAGGCAACCTATGGCACAGGTGCCGAAGGCGGCACGCGAACTGATTTTCAGTGGCACTCACACTGCCCTGGTCCTGGCCACTGGTCAGGGGGCTCTGAATTTTAATTTAATTTTAAATGAAGCGTCTTAAACATTTTAAAAACCTTATTTACTTTACATACAACAATAGTTTAGTTATATATTATAGACTTATAGAAAGAGACCTTCTAAAAAGATTAAAATGTATGACTGACACGCGAAACCTTAAATTAGAGTGAATAAATGAAGACTCGGCACACCACTGCTGAAAGGCTGCCGACCCCTAGTCTAGATCCAGATTATGCCGACAAAAGCTTTCATCGGTCGGCAAAGCTGCGTGTACACTATGGGTTTTGCCAGCACAGATATGTAAGCTTTTTAAACACCCCTCACCAACATACATCTGCCAACAATACTTTGTTGTGTAAGCCTGGCCTATGTTTGACTACAATCCTGGCCAGCTCATTAAGGCTCAGAAAAATCAAGTCAGTGGATGAAATCCTGGTTTCACTGATGTCAGTGATAAAACTCCCTGGACTTTAGAGGGCCCAGGATTTTCCCCACTACGCATTATACAGAGCTATTGTATGAGACAGTCTCTGCCTCAGAAAGTCTGCAGTCTGGGTGCTTGTCTACACAGGAAAGTTATAATAAAATCAACTGAGGTGTGACTAAAACTACTGTAGTGATACTGGCAGAAGTCTCAGTGTGGGCACTCTTACTCTCGTATAAAAGTACCTTTCTTTGGTTTTGTTTGTGTCACTTTGGAAGAGTTTTTAGCCAAAATCAAAAAGGTGCTCTTATGCCCACACAGGGAATTACACACTGGTATAACTATAGTGGTTTAACTAGACTTGTATAACTGATAAAACTTTCACTGTAGACAAGCCCTAAGACTGATCTACCCTTGGAAGTTTTACTAGCATAGTTATGTTGGCTAGGGTGTGATTGTTTTGCCAACAGACTAGAGTTACACAAGTAAAAATTTTGGTGCAGACAGTTATACCCTACCAAATTCACAGCCATGAAAAACACGCCACGGACTGTGAAATCTGGTCTTCCCGCATGAAATCAGGTCTTTTGTGTGCTTTTACCCTATACTATACAGAGTTCACAGGGGAGGCCAACGTTTCTCAAATTGGGGGTCCTGACCCAAAAGGGGGTGGCAAGATTATTTTAGGGGGGTTGTGGTGTTGCCACAATCTGCACTGCTGCCTTCAGAGCTGGGTGGCCGGAGAGTGGCGGCTGCTGACTGAAGGCCGCAGCGCAGAAGTAATGGTAGCAATACCATACCGTGCCATCCTTACTTCTGTGCTGCTGCTGGTGGCGGCTCTGCCTTCAGAATGGGGCTCCCGGCCAGCAGCCACCGCTCTCCAGCTGCCCAGCTCTGGAGACAGCGCCGCCCCTAGCAGCTGCACAGAAGTAATAGTAAGAGTAGCAGTGCCGCAGCCCCCCTACAATAACCTTGTGACCCACCCACCCACCCACCCAACTCCTTTTTTTACAACACCGTGAAATTTCAGATTAAAAAAGCTGAAATCATGAAATTTACAATTTTTAAAATCCTATGACCTTGAAATTGACCAAAATGGACCATGAATTTGGTAGGGTTCTAGTTATACCAGTAGAAAGAATGGTTTATTTCCCTTTGCTGAACCAAAATGAACTATATCAGCGTACAAGATTTCATACCAATAAAACTGCATTTACACTAGAGTTTGGGTTTTTTGCCACTTTAACGATGATAGAATTACCGTAGCATAACTTTTAAAAGTAGACAAATAGATGGGGAACTGAGGCACAAAGATATTAAATGACTTGCCCAAAGTCATACAGGAAGTCTGTGGCAGAGCTGGGGGGGGGGAGAGAGAAGGGTCCTCAAATCTTATAACTCTCAGTCCAGTGCTTTAAATCACAAAACCACTTTGTCCATTTCATTTTTTTTCCCATGATCAATAACACTTCCAAAGAAAAACTGAAACTGTAGATTGATTGATTGATTGATTTCCTTTGGATTATTATTATTAGAACTGGTCCAAGCTTTTGCTTTAAAATGAAAAAAATAATTGAAAATGGCCTTTTTAAAATGAAATTAAAAATTGATGACTCTTGAAAATTTCCATTTTACCTTTATTTTATTTAAATAGAAAACAGCATAAACAATTAATGGGGGGTTTTAAATTTGCTGTACATCACTGAGTTTTAAACACATTAAAATGAACAAAACTTGGGGAAATTTCAAAAAAAATTTACAAAGAGATTTTCAATTTTCAACCAACTCATTGATTTTGCAATACAAAATAAAGACTACTTGTTGAATAGAAATTGATGGGGGATTATATGAAACTGGCCACAAAAGATAACAGATTTTGTTTTAAAGTCAGAAAAAGGTTACATTCCTCTGTTATTGGGCATAGGAGTTTCCTATGAGACCAATAAAAAAATTGGTTATATGGCATTTCGCAAGAAATTGTTTTAATCCCTAATGTTCATGGCCATTTGTAGAGGGAAATAGGTTTTTTCTGAACAATAAGCCTATGTAGATTTATGAACCTGGGAAACACACAGCCATCCACACACCAATCCAATTCAAGGTGATGGAATTAATAACACTGATATAATGAATAAAATCTCTTCCACTCAAAAAACCATTGTCTGTATAATGTCACCACCTAAGAGTGTTTACTTAACAGCCCGTTAGTGCTCATTTCCCATTACTGGCAGAAGTCTTCATCCACAATGGATTGGTTCTATTTAAATCATGATATTTGCTGTGTATCACGTTACTACAGCAGGATTCCCTGTAGACAAATGAAAGCTGAGTGTGAACTGACAAGAAAAATGACTTAGAAGATGAATATTTTTGAAACAACCTAAAATACTGATCATGCTTTAACAGTGATCTAAAGAGAAGCCAACAACAGTATTTCTAAACCCTTTGCAAATCGTCCCATTTTAAATTAACTCACCTTTTCTGCAAGCTTCACGGGTTAGCAGCCTGCTGAAACCAACTTGGATTCAATCACATAAAATAAACAGAAAGAATATTAAATGAATAGTTAGACAGAGGCCTGACCCAAAGCCTACTGGAGTGAATTGGGAATCTTTCCATCGGTGCCATTGGCCTTGGGATCCAGCCCATAATGAATATTGATACAATATTAAGACTAAACCTGGCTTAGACTGTGTCAGACATAGTGCAGCCTCCTTATAAGGTTTTTATAGAATCACAGGGCTGAAAGGGACTGAGAGAGGTCTGAGCCAGTCCCCTGCACTCATGGCAGGACTAAGTATTATCTAGACCATCCCTGACAGGCGTTTGCCCAACCTGCTCTTAAAAATCCCCAATGATGGAGATTCCACAACCTCCCTAGGCAATTTATTCTAGTGCTTAACCACCCTGACAGTTAGGAAAAACTTCCTAACATCTAACCTAAACTGCCCTTGCTGCAATTTAAGCCCATTGATTCTTGTCCTATTCTCAGAGGTTAAGAGTTTTCTCCCTCCTCCTTGTAACAACCTTTTATGTGCTTGAAAACTGTCTGTCTTCTCTTCTCCAGCCTAAACAAACCCAATTTTTTCAATCTTCCCTCAAAGGTTATGGTTTTCTAGACCTTTAATCATTTTTGTTGTTCTTCTCTGGTCTTTCTCCAGTTTGTCCACATCTTTCCTGAAATGTGGTGCCCAGAACTGGACATGATACTCCAGTTGAGACCTAATCAACGCAGAGTAGAGCAGAAGAATTACTTCTCGTGTCTTGCTTACAACACTCCTGCTAATACATCCCAGAAGGGTGTTCGCTTTTTTTTTGCAACAGTATTACACTGTTGACACATATTTAGCTTCTGATCCACTATGACCCCAGATCCCTTCCTGCGGTACTCCTACCTAGGCAGTCATGTCCCATTCTGTATGCTCTTCTCTATGTTTTCTGTTAGGGATCTATTTTTCCTTCCCATTGTGTTTTAAACTCCCCTTCAGGATCACAGTTTTAAAGCATAATTCCATTAACAAATCAGCCCTAAAGAATGCACAATCACAAAAACTTTGGTGTTCAGCTTCATCTCGTCTGTTCAGTTCATGACAGAATTTTACAGCTCTTTTTCTCCAGTGCCTTTAGGTTACTGCCTTTTAGAAATGGTCCAGCTCCAGGCACATAGACCCCCATGAGACAGACCATAATCCTATCAGGCCCTATTCTGAATCATTTGAAGTCAATGGGAATTTTGCCATTGACTTCAATGGAGCTGGTTTGGATCTGATCCTATGATGAGGGGCCTTCGGAGATGCTCAGCACACCAAATGCCTACTCAAACCCACAGGAATAGGAAAACTGCACTGGCTTACAGACCCCTTAGGTCATTTTCCAGGCATTTATTTTTGTCACAAACATGACAAACTATTTGCTGAGTGATTCCAAATTGGAGACCTAATATTGGGGTGAAAGTCACCTCTTCCCCACCCAGACAATGGGCTTTGCACAGAGAAGATGGCAGAACTTAAGGAGATACAATTCTCCACCTGATCCACTGCCTGAGCATGGAACTATATTGGTTAGAACTGCTGAGGCCTCTGTGCCCCTGCACAGACTCCCAACCTCTGAGATCACGTAGTTGCTTGTCCAGTGACCTCTTGCCAATCTCCTCCAAACCCTCCTCCATAATTGGAGGTGGTTCAGAATCCACTTCCACAACACACAGGGAATGTGGAATCCACCTGCATGGCTGTCACCTGATACCCTGATCATCAAAGCTGTAGACCACTTAAGCTGCGTAGAAGGCTTTGCACCATACCAGAGTGAAATTCAACCTTAAGCATGTACATGAATTACGCACATTTTGTACTTTAATGACAAGATATAATTCAAGAACATACCTGCGGGAACTGCAAAATATCCCTGCAGCACTCCCTGCCCCCCCATTCCCAGCCAGCTCAAAGGTACATAACTCCCTTGGTCCATGTGGGGAACTCCCACAAACAACAGTGGGAGTTCAGAAGGTAGACCAGGGACAACAGGAAATGCATAGGCTCCACCCCAGAGCACCTGTGGTTAGGAGAAGTGTCATTTCCTTTGGTAGGGTAGCAGTCAATATACTGGGATGCCAGTTTGGCATGAAGATTGTGTCTGCTCGGTTGGTTCTTCTGCTCGTCGTTTATCACATAGCCATGAGGACGTGTCATCTTCTGAAGGGGGAGCCATGTAACAGAATTACTGGGACGGTTGGGTCTGCGTGGGGCAGATCTGCCCAGGAAAAGTAGACGTGTTCTGGTTTTAGCTGCACCAGCTGCCGGAGGTAATACATGTTCTGTTCTTTACTGAGCTTGTGCTTGTGTCATAATTCCAGGGACTCTGCCAATGCCTGTGCCAACCCAACACGGGGGACGCAGCAAGAGCAGACTGCCTACTGTTAAGAAACCTCAGCAATTTAACATTAAGAACGAGAAGGCACATTAGGGCAGTTTGGAAACACACTATTTTATTTTAATAAATCATTGGAAACCCTGACAATTCCCATTATATTTTGGCAAGCTGGCTTCTTGTGAAGTAACTGTGTCTAAGACATCACATGTTATGTACTGCTGATATCTAGCAACTGCAATATGTTTAATGGGATTAATAGAGAATATAATCATGTAAAGGACCTTCAGGCAGCTGGCCAAAGCAGAAAGGGGGAGGAATAGCTCAGTGGTTTGAGTATTAGCCTCCTAAACCCAGGGTTATAAGTTCAATTCTGGAGGAGGTCACTTAGGGATCTGGGGCAAAAGTCAGTACTTGGTCCTACTAGTGAAGGCAGTGGGCAGGACTCAATGACCTTTCAAGGTCCCTTCCAGTTCTAGGAAATAGGTATATCTCCAATTATTCTGGAAAAAAAAAAAGTTAGTAGGAGCTTTCATGGAAACATGCTTTTTATCCCCCAAAATTTCAAAGTATAACTTTGGGCATCACACACTCACTTGGTAAAGGACATTTATGAATGGGAAAAAGGTTAATGCAATCAGCACATCCTTCATTTTTTACTAAAGTGGGCAAAGACTGGCTAAATTTTACATTTTTATAAATCAAAACCTAAGTCCACAGGCCACATATTAAACCAAACGGCATATTTTCAGGGAATTAGTGTTCATAATCCATTTGTAAAGCTAAAATGATCCCAATGTGCTGGAGGGAAAGGAAAAAAAAGATATATTTTTTTTGCATGTGCATGCAAATGCCAAATTAACATCTGCATACAATATATGCTCTGGTCAGATCCAGAATATTGTTGTGGTTATGGGCAATTCACTTAAAAGCCTATATGTTTAAACCTCACATTAGTACGGATAAAATGTTTTCTGCTCCTTTAAGTTTAAGGGTTTTTCCCCCCCTTGTTAAAGTCTCACATTAATGGTACTTATAAAGCACAGCTGTTTCAGTGTACCATGTAACAATAGTGTTTTGTATCTGAGCAAGTTTGGAAGCCTTCATGCTTACTCAGTTCTTCCAAAACCAAAAGCAACACCACTTGTTACTCCAAACCAAAGAGGTATCTCTAGTATTTGCAAAACAATTAGATTTTTGAAAATTTGGTGTAAAATGAGCTGAGATGAAATTCAGATTCGGAGTCAGAGAAGATTGGACAGTTTGGGATTTGGGTACTTTTTGATGGAGAAAGGAAAAGGGCCATCTAGCTACTTCAGTTGTGTAACCCACACACCTCCTCGGTGTGGCGTTCTGGCCCCTCTAGTGGCACTGAAACCACTTAGAGATTAGTGAGTCTGTTCTACCACCCAGGAGGTATGTGGGTTACATTTGTATTAATGAGTCTACTAAAGATATAGGGCCCAATCCTTGACTGGTATAAATGGGTGAAGTTCTGTTGATTTAAATGGAACAAAGTCCACTTGTATCAGCTTTGGATCTAGCCAGTTCAATTATATTCAAAATGGGATGAAATCCAGCTAAGAAAAGATTGCAAAGCCAAAAAACTGCAATACTCTGGGTGAAATGAAATTCTGCACAATTGCTCCCACATTGATTTTAACGGGAAAGAACACTGAGATTTAACAAGCATCTCTGCAAAGTAGATGTGTCTGAAGCGAGACCCCCAACAGTGTGAATCAGAAAGTCAAAAACAAACAAAAACAAGGGGCAGAGGATTGGAAAAATGACAGACCAAAACAAAGCAGAGTGCATAATGTACATATATATCCCATTACATATTCATATGCACAGAGCTGTAGATTGCAGCATGCACATGTGATTTCAAAGGAAAATATCAATAAAGGAGGTCAGGCTGGTTGGGAGCAGTCTCTCTGTGAAGTCATCCAGTAAATTGTCTAAGTAGACATGTCTGTGGAAGGAATCTTCAGAGTAGGAACCAGAGATCTGTAAAAGCACTTGCCTTTTAATCATTTTACAATGCCATTTTTTTTCTATGCAACTGTTCTCCATAAAATAATTGTCAAATCTGAGCCCACCCAATGCATTGTCTTGCTCTTGCGAGCGCGGTCTGGATTCACTTATGGCATGTTCTTTCTGTATCTCTTTTTCTGTGGCGATGTCTGACTCTCCGCAGCAGTGTAGTCTGGGATAGAGAATCTAAGTAGTATCTCAATAGAATTCCTTACATTACGGCTTTTCTGTACTTCAGCTTCAACGCTGGACCTGATTTTGCAGTCCTTATTCAGGCAAAACTGTCATGTACATAAAGGCCCCATGACATTTATACCCATAAAATGGGTATAAATGTAATGAATGCCCACCTTAAGGGCTCTTTCATATTGTCCAAGTAGTGTGAAGAGGCTTTAGTGCAAGTGAAGATGAGGTCCAATAGGAGTTTTCCTGGTATAAGGACAGCAGGGTTGGGCTCATTCAGACAAACTAAGTTAACTATAATTATGATGCAGATTTAGAAACATGCTCCTTAAATTCAATTTCCTTTTGAAACATCACTGACTTCATGAAAGATTTCCCAAGTCTTTCCTAGACCCACATTTCCAAGCTCCTACTCAACCATGTTCTTCCCACCCACATTAATATTTAACTTCCCTAGCAGGTATATTGTTTGCCTCTGCTAAGCTTTTCATGTTTTGGCCTTCATTCAAATCAATGTTGAATTCTGTGTCTCTTTATATTGGTCAATTCTAGTTATAATGACATAGGAAAACTTCAAAGCTGTCATCTTCTTGCTAATCTTAATAACCAAGATTCTGTCACCCCTCTACCAACCAGCAGCAGGTATCAAAACCTGGCAGGTGAGCTTCCCATTGGAGAAGAAACCCAGAATCCACATCACTGGTATCTTTTTAGTGTCACTTGTTTAAGTACAGAGTATGCACCAGTCCCTGAAGAGAGGTGCTCACAAACAGCATGCAGGTGAGCCCTTCTTCCAGAAACCTCAGCCCAAACACCAGCCCCTGGTTCCCAAGAAGCAACTCTTCCCAGAGAATTGACTGTAGTTAAAGATTAAGGCAGAGAGCAAACTCTTGCTGTTTGCAACAGCTTCCTCAAAAAAACCCACCCCGCGATTAGCACAATAAAACTAACCACACTGCTCACCCAAGAAAAAAGAATGTGTGAGGCAATGTGTAAGTGTGTCACCTGGTAACTCCTGCCATAACACACATATGTAATTAAGGACCATTTCTTTGTTCTTTGCGATTTAACTTGCAGGACGTATCCATTATGGGTCTTCTGGTTAGGGGTGAGATGAGTCTGTCTGCATCCTTGGTTCTTCAAGATATCCAACAATCCAGTCTCATTCTTCTGGATTCCACCTTGCATGTGGGCTTTCTGGGATCACCTTTTATCTTCTAAGGATTTTGTTCACAGCGATGTACCATACTGTTTCTGAATATTTATATCAACAGTGCCCGGAGATCTCAATCAAGATCAAGGCCCCATTGTATCAGATGCCACACAAACACATACCAAAACACAGTTCATGCCCTGAAGAGCTTACATAGTCACAAAAATGGCTATGGTTAGAAACAAACATTCTGGGCCTTTATTTCAGGGGTGCCAGCATATTTTTTACGCCGGCTTTATTTAAGGGCTAAATAGGACGGTGAGGACGGTGATCAACCGTTCTTCTCGTCCACTGAAGGTAGGACAAGAAGTAATGGGTTTAGTCTGCAGCAAGGAAGATTTAGGTTAGATATTAGGAAAAACTTTCTAAATATAAGGGTGGTTGAGCTCTGGAATAAGCCCCCAAGAGAGGTTGTGGAACCCCATCACTGGAGGTTTATCAGAACAGGCTGGACAAACACCTGCCAGGGATGGTTTAGGTTTACTTGGTCCTGCCTCAGTGGAGGGGGCTGATGACTTTGAGGGCCCTTCTAGCTCTAAATCTCTATGAGTCCTGCTCGTCCTGTAGAGCCCCAGTTCAGCAAAGCACATGCTTAACTTCAAGCACATCTGTAGCCTCACTGAAGCCAAGGGGACAACTCTTGTATGTATTTACACAGACCCCTGGCCCGCCGGTGAGTGTGTTTTACACATCTCAGTCAGTGCCAATCCACATTGGACGTGGCTGACAGGCGCCAGCTAAGGAAAATTGGCTTTTTATCCCAGGATGTAGCAGCTTATGCTCTCAGCTGTCTCTGAAGATCCCCAGTTCAATCCCTGATGTGTCGGCCAACCTGGCAGCCATCACATTTAAAGTTATGCATAAACTTAAGTGCATTGCTGAATTGGGCACGGAGCACTACATTAAGGACATTTCCATCTATCTTGCCAAGAATTAGCAAAGGATCAAGTTCCATTAAAAGAGGGTTTTATTTTCACTTTCAAGCAGTGTGTGAAGGAAAACCTGCTATCTTCTTCGTCTAAGTTCCAGTTTTTCCAGCTACATTTTGAAGTAGCCGCATATGTAATCTGATCTCTCCTCTTGTCATTTGTGCCATCAGCTCTGAGGGCCATCGGAGGATGTTGACAGTTATTTCTTGCTTTAATACATTACCCTTCGACTGCCTAATGGAACCTCCCCATCCCTTCCGGGAACCCCCCCACACACACACACGTTACTGTCTGTACAGGCACAGACTACGCGTGGAGGGGGGACGCATGTGTGGGGTTATGTGCCCCCCACCCCGATTTCTGCCTTCAGTTTAGCACAGAGGTTTTCAAACTGCGGCGCCTGGCCCCTAGAGAGGCACGCCCCACAGTTTGAAAACAGTCACTTGCCTCCTTGGAGACCCAGGGGCCCGAGTGGGCCGGGCAGCTCCTCACTGGGAGAGCCGGGGCGCTGGCTGGATGCCCGGCAGTCCTCCTTGGAAGGGCAGGAGGCACAACTCCGAGCTGGGCCCCTAACATGCTCTTGCCTCTCCCCCGAAGGAGCCCTGCACTGGCCAGCAGCGCCCCCTGGAGCCAGCCCCTGCCCGTGGAGCCTGGCTGCCATGAGCTGCTCCCCGAGGTGCTCACTCACTGCTGTCCTGGTGCTCCTGGCTCTGCGGCTGCTCCTCAGCACAGAGGCGACACATGGGGAAGTCACATGCCCCCTTGCTCCCCCAGAACCTCCCCCACCTTGAGCTGTGTGGAAGCTGTGCCAGCACAATGTACATCACAATCTGTATTATGGTAATGGGGAGAGGCCCCAGTCATAAGCCACGACTCAGTTGTGTTAGGTGCTGTACAAATGCCAACTAAACAGTCAGTCTCTGCAGCAAAGAGTCAATATCCTCAAGTTCTGCTTCCAATCCCCTGCTCAGAGCAGGCCCAATCCCAACAAAAAGTTTCATTGAGACCAAGACATTTCTGCAAAAAGTCTCGGTTTTGACAAATTGGACATTTCCGACAAAAAAATGGTTTGGTTAAAAAGATTCCCTAGTTTCTAGAAATTACTGCTCTGCTTCACTCTTCCTGCATATATTACCCCTTATTCTTTCAAGAGTGTTGATGATATGCACGTCCTCGACTATGCAAGTCCTATACCACATCGGAAAATACCTTATCCAATTAAATCTAATTTTTTAGCTTAAAGAATTCAATTTCTGCTCAGAAATTGGTAATGATAAAAATCTCAGCTCGTACCTTTAGATCTCAGCACTTTACGAAGGAGGTCAGTATCCTTACTCCCATTTTACAGATGGGGGAAAGTGTGGCCAGGACAGGAGAAGTAACTTGCCCAATATCACCCAGCTGACCAATGGTAGAGCCAGCGACAGAACCCAGATCTCCCATACCAGGGTTCTACCCACTAGGATATACTGCTGCCTTACTAGACTACTAATTCATTTGTTCACAGGTCAAAAAGGGGGTTGTATATAGCTCTTGTTTTTTCTTTGTGATTCAGTGAAATAAGTTCAGTTGTCACTAGCTATAGCAAAACATCTCATCCTCTGGTAGCCCTTCTACCAGGTGGTTAACAGCAGCAATATGGGCCAGATTCGAAAGGTCTAAGGTCCCTCTTGAGGAATAATGAGACTGGCTGAAGTCCCCACCCAGAATTCTGGGAAAAACAAATCAGAGCTTTCCTCGTTGCCCTTGGCAGGCATGTCGCCCTCCACAAGCACAATGAGTCGATAATAAAGATTCCCTTGTTCTTAATGAGGGTAATGGGGACAGAGAATTGAGGGGAAAACTCAGCAATAATATAGCACTCAAGCAAAGGTTAAAGCATCCAGTAAGTCTGCAGGAGTTCACTCAGCTCCTTCCCTGCCAGTCTTCGAATGTCACCAAGCAAGAGTTCCCTGCCATGTCTCTGCCCACCCCCCTCAAAGCCCTACTCATGGTTCATATAAGCAGATATTAGTAATCGAGGAAGTTCTCTCTGCAGATGTGGCTCTGTTGAAGCTGCTTACCAAGTCCCAGCTTGATGTGACACCCACCTGACCCAGCTTGGTGATTCAGCTCAGTTTAAGTGCTGAATAATCGGGGGAGAATCTCACAAATCACCTCAGCTGATCTTGCTTGTATTTTCTCTGCACCACAGGACCCTCAGTAGTGGGAAGCCGAAAGCATCTGGGACCCAAGGACAGCATCCTTGCTACTCAGAGGTGGACTTCTCACCACAAAGAGACAGCTCTGTCCCCTCTGAGTTCAAACTTCACCTCCCTACCAAAGAGTAAATCTGGTACATCTAGGACAGGGGTAGGTAACCTATGGCACAGGTGCCAAAGGCAGCACGCAAGCTGATTTTCAGTGGCACTCACACTACCCGGGTCCTGACCACCGGTCTGGGGTGCTCTGCATTTTAATTTAATTTTAAATTAAGCTTCTTAAATGTTTTTAAAACCTTATTTACTTTACATACAACAATAGTTTGGTTATATATTATAGACTTCCCGGAAGAGACCTTCTAAAAACATATGACTGGTACACGAAACCTTAAATTAGAGTGAATAAATGAAGACTCGGCACCCCATTTCTGAAAGGTTGCCGACCCCTGATCTAGGATGACTTCCCAGCATGCCTGGTGGAATTGTGGGCATGCAATATATGTAAATGAGGCTCTCTATAGCCATTCTTTTCCTTTCCACCCACAGAGGAAGCAGAGAGCTCCTTCCACTCTAAAGCATCTGACTCTCAAGTTCCATTTAGAAGACAGCACTCCAGTCTTGAGGAATGGGGAAGGCTTTCTCCCCATTAGAGCTGATCTAGAGCATCACTCAAGCAATATAAATGTGTAGCTGCTTCCTTACTTTCAGGGTGTTACAGGAGCAGGAATTTACTTCAATAGGATGAGGATTTTGCTGCTGGTTTACAGTTTTGAATTGCATCATTTATGAACAGGTGTAATTGGGCCTCTTACCTCCATAGCCTCTAGGAGCATCCAGGTGCGCTGCTGCAGGGGTTCACTCAGTCTAGTGCCCCCTTCAGGTGTTCTGGTGTCACAGCAGTCTGTTGTTGAACCTAGCCTAGCCCTCTGGCCAGATCACAGCTCATTCCATTCCCCTTCTAGGGAATCCAGAAAATAGGAGAGACAAAATCTAATGGCCTTCAAAGTTGTTCTCCCAGCTTCTATCTGGCATTTGCCCTTCTTGGCTTCTTTTCTTCTTGATACCCAGGCTTTCCGTCTGGGTTAGGGTGACCAGATCGCCACACTAAAATAACGGGACACATTGGGGTGCCATCAGCCCCACCCACAGTCCAGCCCCACTCCTCCCAGGCTCCACCCCCACTCTGCCCCAGGTCCCGCCCCCTCCCTGCTTGCCCTCCCCCCCCACCCTTCCTCATCCCCCGGCCTGCCGCTGGCTTGCTGCGTCCCTCCTCAGTCCCCCACCCACCCCTTGCTTCTTCACCCCCCCACCTGCCACTCACCCCTACCGCACCAACTTCCCCTCTCCTGGGTGGGTGCTCGCCCACCCCCTGCCTCTTTCTGTCCTTGCATCACCCTCGCCCTGCCCCCATTCCACCCCCTTCCCCCAAGTCCCTGCCCCTGTGGTGCCTCTTCCCCGCCTCCTCCCCTGAGCGTGCCGTGTACCTGCTCCTCCCCCTCCCTCCTGGAAAGCGCTAAGTGCTGCCAAACAGCTGTTAGGTGGCAGGAAGCATTGCGGGGGGAGGAACAGGGACACAGCGCGCTGGGGGGAGACGGGGAGAAGGCGGCGAGGAGGGGGGAGCTTGGCTGCAATTTTTCCCCATGGGTGCTCCAGCCCCAGAGTGCCAAGGGGGTCAGCGTTTCCTTCCCACTGGCCTCCTTACCTGAATACAGCGACAAATGGCGTCCCGATCGTACATTGATCAAGACACGGAACAAAGGGTTAAATATCGGAACAGTCCCAATTTTATGGGGACATCTGGTCACCCTATTCTTGGTCTTGTGGGAGAGGTAGAGGTACCCAGGCCCATCCTCTCCTCTGGGTTCCAGCCCCAGCACCCTGTTTCAAGCAGATAAAGACTGTTTCTTCAATCCCTCTGACACTTCCTTGGGCTGCTTCTACCTTCACCCTGCTTGTCAAGGTCTTCACAAGGTCTGTGGACTCAGCTATTCCTGCCTGGATCTGTAGCTCCTCATGGTTTCTCCTTAGCCAGCTGCAAAGCTGCTTTCTCAAAGACCACTGGTAGCCCTTCCCTGCAGCAGCTGGGCTGCACTGAAAGCAGTTTCTCACCTTTAAAGCGGCCAATATCTCCCTCCTCCAGATAGAAGCTCCTCTCAGCCCTCTTCCTGGAGCTGGGGCTTGTTTCTCAGGCCCCTCGCCTCAGAGTAGTCAGCGGCAAAGCTTGAGTCCTCACCCTTCAGCTGCACACCCTCTCCAATTAGACTTCCAAACTGGAGGGTTGAGCCAGCCAGCCAGCAAACCAGTCTTCCCATCACAGCAGGAGGCAGCTTTTTCGCTGATGCCCTTCCCCCAACCCCTTCCCAGTTGATTGGGTGAGAGGGGGCACCTTGCCTGGCCCTCTCTGCAAGGCTTTGGGTCCTTAAAGCTACAGTGTTAGGATTCCTTTCCCAAGCCTCATTCATTCCCAAGACCCTTAGGTCTCTCGGTACATCTATTAGACACATCCAAACCCTTAAATGGCCATGGCAGGTGGGCTGCTCACTAGGTGCTACTGCCCTCCATGGCAGACTAACCCGTCCAAATGGGTCAATTGTACTTATGTTCATGGGCCAACCACACGCTTAGACAGCACTTTCTACAGATGGCTATGGGGAAGTCCTTAAGAACGATGTAAAGAGTTGAATAGAAGAGCCATATGAGGGTGGTTGCTTATTGTTCCTATCTTGGGAGGAGAGGGGTAGTATGCAAGAATTGACAGCCTCAGAAAAGAGTGATTGAATGACCCAGAAGCCCTGTTCCAGAGATATTGGCCAACTGGAAGGGCTCTTCTAACCATAATCCAATTACGGGTAGTAAAACCTTCGTCCCTGCCTATCAATATTTTTAGCAGTGTTGGTCTGAGATACATTTGTGCTTACTCGCCTTTCACGTCCTGGTGCTATTGATCTCAAATACATTGTCTTTTAATTACGAACTCCTGAGTTGGATTGTGGGCAACTCTGATGCTGGACATCACATGAGAAAACAGACTGACCTCTGAGGGTTGGTGATCTGGGATAGGAGCAGAAGAATGAGGACCGGATCAAATGTATATAAATGGTAGGCGCATCTCCCAAAATTGTTGCAACTAACCCGTGGATGTGGGAAAAAAAACCATTAAAAGACCTGAAGGCTGCTTAGGCATGGTTAAAGATGCATGAGGCATTACATGAGATCTTGGTGGAATATATCTGAGCTAACAAATCAAAGGAGACGATTAGGTCTAATGGGAGAAATGACCAGAAAGGAGATGAAATAATTGGTGGTCATATAGATCTACTGAAGGATAAGATGTTACGGTTTATTCATTTGTTTTAGGTCTTTAATTGGAGTCACCGCAGGCAATGGCTCAAAATTGGAGTATTTTTACAACTTTATTTACAGACTGAGGTGTTTTTTGTGACTTCTTAGCTCCACCTGCAATCCTGCCATGTCTACCCAAATGATCAACAGTGCAAGAGTTAGGAGTGCTGACATTTAAATTGTCCTTCTCGGGTTTCAGAATCAACACCTGCTTGATATAAGCACAGATTTCTCAGGCTATTGTTTCAGATATGGGGGATTCAGGAAAACCAGACTGCCTTGCTTTGCAGAAGCCCCCACTTAGTCCTAGAAATTGTTGTCAAATATAAGCTTAAACTTTCATCCTTTAAACTTTGGGAGACGCAGTGTGAGCCAGTGGATAGGGTCCTCACCCAAGACTTGGGAAACCAATATTCTTTTCCTGGCTCTTCCACTGACCCATTGTGTGATCTTGGGCAAGTCACCATGCCTCTGTTTCTCTTCTGGTCTTTTGTCTGCCTGGTCTATTTAGACTGCAGCTCATTGGATAAAGGACTATGGATTTAGACAATGGTAGCCCAATTTTGGCTAGGGCAGGCCTCTAAACATTACAATAGTCCAAATAATAATAATGGTTCTACCTTAGAAAAGAAAACTGTTACAAACAGAGTGGGGGAAGACGCATGTCACTGCAGGTGTCACAGACCCAACTAGGAATCTGAGAGTCAAGCAGATCTCCGTCCTTCACATGCATCATTACCAGTAGTACAGGTTCTTACAAGGTGAATTATGCCCTCAGTTATCCCTGTGCAGCTCCATTGCCTCTTTCCAGCCATAGGATTTCCATATTCGTAGCCTTCTTTTACAATGTCCTGCCTTGGAACTTTGTGTTGGTTTGTTTTTTTCATGACTAAAATGTTCTAAGATAGCAGTTCTGAAACTGGGGGCCGGGACCCCAAAGGGGGTCATGACCCTGTTTTAATGGGGTCGCCAGTGCTGGCATTAACTTGCTGGGGCTTGGAGCCGAAGCCTGAGCCCCACCACCCGGGGCCAAAACCCAGTGGTTTCAGCCCTGGGCGGCGGCGCTGAAACCCCTGGGCTTCAACTCTGGTCCCCCTGCCCGGGGCGGCAGGGCTCAGGCTTTGCCCCGCCCCCTTGCGGTCACGTAGTAATTTTTGTTGTCAGATGGGAGTCACGGACGGTGCAATGAAGTTTGAGAACCGCTGTTCTAAGAGGGTTTTCAGCAGAAGTAGCTTGTACTGCTGTACAGCCTCACCTGAATCATAACATAGTTTGACGGGGAATAAGCATTTCTTTTGCATAATAACATTGCAGAGTCACGTGGTGGGGTAGAAACCCAGTCAGAGGACTACAACCTAATGATATGGCTAGCTCAGTGGTTTGAGCATTGGTCTGCCAAACCCAGGGTTGTGAGCTTAATCCTTGAGGGGGCCACCCAGGGATCTGGGGCAAAATCAGCACTTGGTCCTGCTAGTGAAGGCAGGGGGCTGGACTCAATGACCCTTCAGGGTCCCTTCCAGTTCTAGGTGATAGGTATATCTCCATACATTATTATAAAGAGCAGATTGCATTCTTTAGCAGGTGTCTTTTCATACAGCAATGGCCATAGTTAGAGAGTCTTGATAAAATCTTAAGAAGACGACTTATAAAAGGATAACGTGATGCCCCTGCATGAGTTGTTGGCAATGAGAATTGGACTTGGGGCCTCTGTATTGTAAAGCACGAGCCTCTAAAAGGCCCAACTGTCTTAGCCCAAACCACAGCAGGATCCTCAATCTCTATATATGGCCCAGCCATCCCTAGAGGGGGACAGAGCATCACACTGAGTGGGCGTGGCTTGCACAAGTATTTTTATAGGGCCTGATTTTCAGAAGTGCTGGTTAGCCACAATCCCACTGACTGCAAGTAGGGGCTCAATGCTTCTGAAAAAATCAGACTCGTCGAGGGCTGAATCCTGCTTCCTCTGATCCCTCAAACGCCTCCTGAGTGAGCCGAGCAGGATCCAGCCCATAACGAAGCAGGAGTCAATCTGAATGCAAAACAAAATTAAGCATCCAAGACAGAGGATCCCTCTGCCCCAAAAAAGCAATTGTTATTTGACATTTGTCATCTGCATAATCACTCAGTGGCATGGCTCCATCCATCATCATTCATTCCATATGTCTGTAAGTATTATTATGACACATCTTTTAACACTGGATACAATTGTTTTACATTTGCCAGACTCTGCCTACTTAATAGTTATTGCCCTGATCCTCCACTGATGTAAATGAGCACAACCTTGCTGAAGTTCAGGAAATCACCAGATGAGTACTGGGCCCTATATTTTCTCCTTTATTTAGCCATTTCATGAAGCAGCAGTTCAACAGTTAATTACAAAAGGAATGATGGAAAATACTCTGTGTTTCCCTTATCGTTGCTATTGTATATAGCCGCAGGCCACACAGACCAGCAAAGCATTCAACTTAGTTCACTTTCTTTTATCCTTAATTAAATGCTGACCGACAGGGCCTTTAAAAGCCTAAATGATGGGTTACATTTTCAAAAGTACCTAAGCCCCATTTTCAGAAATGACTTGGGCCTATAACTCCTACTGAAAGTCAGTGGGAGCTGGCTACCTACCTGCCATTGGTGCTTTTGAAAATTTCCCACTGAAAAATCCAAGCCCTAAGGACTTTCAAGGAGGTGTAGGCTCCTAAATCCCTAATACACTTTTCAAAATAGGACTACAGCTCTCTAATAGGGTAGGGTCGTGCTCTTGTCTTCTTCTGCAGGCACACAGATGGCTTGTAGCCTCTCTGCTTGCAAACACCACGCGTGATCTATTTCATGTGTCCCCATCACCTTCACAGCATTGTGCAGCACCTGATTGACATTGGGACGTCATCTTTCACCCCCTAGGTCAAAGATAGGAGAGGTAGGAAAACCCTCCCAGGACTGACTCTAAGAGCCAGAGCCTGCCTCTGCCCCGGCCCACAGCCCTATCCCCCTCGGAGCTAGGGCCGGTTCCAGACCCCAGCGCACCAAGCGCGCGCTTGGGGCGGCATTTTGTCGGCAGGGCCGCAGGCGGCTCTGGCAGACCTTCCGCAGTCATGCCTGCAGGAGGTCCACCGGAGCCGCGGGACCAGCGCACCCTCCGCAGGCACGTGTGCAAGAGGTCCCCCGGAGCCGCGGGACCGGCGACCGGCAGCGCGCCCCCTGCGGCGTGCCGCCCTGCTTGGGGCGGCCAAATTCCTAGAGCCACCCCTGCTCGGAGCTTCCTTCTTGTGGCTCTTCTGCTTTCTGGATTACTGGGTTAATTGGCCTTGTAGCTGTCTTCAGCCCAGCTCCAATCTATCAGTTCAGACCAGCTATTATAGTCCGGTTTACTCCCTAGCAACTCATAGGAATGGCAGTGAGCAGCACGTTGGCTCAGCTGCAACTGCCCTGTGCTCTGCCATGGGTCCCTTAATCACTTAGCCGCTTTTGAACATTTTACCTTAAGGCTACTGCACATGCCATTGACGTGCTGAGAACGAACCCGCATGTCTTTTCACTTAGCGGGCCAGAGCCTCATCTGGTGTAAAGCTGCATCATCCTGCTGACGCCGGTACAGCTACTCTGATTTACGCAATGTGTGCAAAAATACTGGCCCAGACTTGGCGTTGTGACCACGGTATGGTGGGCGAGGGGCTTCCTGGGGCCATCTGGAGGCTGGCTTGGTTCCTGGTATGCATTAGGGCAGCAGGAAGAGAGCCCTCGTTTGTATGAAGAAATTAAGAAATAATGATGATAAGTCTGGCTGCTCAATGGATTGTTCCAGTAGTTGGGATCAAGCATAATGCCAGTCATGCCCCCTTTTCTCTGGCCACGCCCTTCATGCAAGCAGCTGGGAGGCAGATGAATCAAGCCAGCTGGGTGAGGTAGATTCTCGTAGGGTATCTAAACCAGGTGAGGTAGCACCCCAACAAATTAACAATGATTATCAATGCAGTGTTCGGGGGCCTCCGTGGAGAATATCAGGGTGCTTGCGAGAAGGATGTCTAGCATGGCCATAGAGCCTTTCCAAGGAAAATGAAACGAGCATCTTGATCTTCATTCACTGGCCCAAGATATGAGAGTCCCGGGGTCTTGTAACACTAACAGTTCCCTTAGCCACTGTTCACATGTTAAATCTACACTTAATCAAGTGATCAGCTAAAGCTCGATTTCTCGTCCTTATTTGCTTTCTGAGATGATCAGTATTAAACTCTCTTTTCCTGGCTGTACAGCACGCAGGGAAAGTCTTACCAAGCTAGCTTGCCACGTTAGCTTGTCCCACCTTTCTAGCCGAGGTACATCAGGGATTATTCATATGGCGCTCTGCAGTAACAGGAGTTCATTGAGTGGCATTAGCATTTGATTCCTATTAGTGGAGCCTTTCCACACATATTGGGCCTGATTCTGTATTGCCCCACTCCTAATTCCGTCATTTACAGCAGGGCAAAGTGGAACTAGAAGGCTACCATTCTGATCCAGTAGTGTGTTACACGCGCTTGGGCGCTGGAGAATCAGGCCCGTTGAATATAGCCACAATCTCCAGATGTTTGCAAAGCCCACTTCTGCAGCACAGTCGGTGTGATGTGTCAACATTTCTAGCCAGTGTGATGTGTCAAAATTTTCATTAGTCTTAACGTACTCAGACGAAAACAAATCTGTGGTCTGCCTAGGGTGACCAGACCACAAATGTGAAAAACTGGGACAAAGGGTGGGGGGTAATAGGAGCCTATATAAGAAAAAACCCCAAATATCCAGACTGTCCCTATAAAATTGGGACATCTGGTCACCCTAGGTCTGCCGGTGGGAATACAATAACCAAGTGCAATTCTTTGAACAAGTTCCGTAACAATCTCCACTCTGCAGTAGACTCTCAAAATAAACAGTGCTAGAGATCCTTATTACAGGTAGAGATGGTTAAAAATTTTTAGACAGACCAGTTTTCCACTGGAAAATGCAGTTGCATCGAAATCAAAACATTCTGTGGGAATTTCAGTGAAATTTTAGATGGCAAAACATTTTGCCTTTCTCATTTCATTGCAATGTCAGAAAGTTTTGTTTCAATAAAGTAAGAACATTTCATTTCAATGGTAGCATTTTAATTTAGTTGTGACTTTTAGATTATTATATTATGTGCATTGTACTATTGTTCTATACATATGTTTGGTATGTATTATATTTCATATTTTGGATTGCATTCAAATGTTTTAAT
Source organism: Mauremys mutica (assembly GCF_020497125.1). Classification (NCBI taxonomy): domain Eukaryota; kingdom Metazoa; phylum Chordata; order Testudines; family Geoemydidae; genus Mauremys; species Mauremys mutica. Next base: position 206,675,957 of record NC_059074.1, on the reverse strand, counting down.
ATTATCAGAATAAAACAGTTGAACATTACAAAAAAAAATGTTTGATGTTTCCAAATGGTAATTTGGGAGAATTTCTGTTCGGGGATGGGGGGAGAATTAAATTTTGACTTTTTGTTCCAGTTGAGCATGTTGGAATTTCCTAAGGGACAGAAATTCTGTGACCAGCTCTAGTAACGGGTAATCATCAGACAAATGGGAGAGACACGTTCTCAGTGATGGCACCCCCCAGGGACAAGGAGGGAGAATTCTGCAACAGCATTTCACTCACACTTTCTTCTGTCTTTACAGCCTATCTTCACCTATCTGCTGTTTCACACTACTCTACTTCATCATAAGGATCTGGCATGTGAGGGCTGCTTGGTGGTGTTATATGTCATTGATTATTTGTAACACAGTCATGCTTAGAGGCCCCAATCTGGATTTGGGTTCCATTGCTCTAGGTGCTGTATAAACACATCATAAAAGACGTCCCCTTGCCCTGAAGATCTTATTATCTAACTAGACAAGGCACATGAAGGAAAGGCTGTGTTCCCTCATTTTACAGATGGCAAAGAGAGACACAGAGAGATTAAATGACTTGCCGAAGATCACTCATTGAGTCTGCGGTACGCCAAGGATTGAATCCAGATTTCTTGAGTCTCAGACCAAGGCCTTAACCACAAAGCTACCTTTCCTTATCCACTACCGTGGGAAATGGACTATGTGTTGGCTTGCTGGAAGCCATCAGTGCTTTTCACACTGCCCTGTCTGAGAGTAATTTCGGGGGTGAGGAGAGGGGAGGGACACTTTTTTTTAACCTTATTCACTTGTACGTGATAGGAGAGGAACTGGCCCAAATGTGTGCATGATACAATGGAGTTATACCAGGGATGACTTTGGCCCGCTGGCTCCAACCCAGCATCGGCCCAAAGGCAGACTAACTTCCTATTGTTTGCATTCCTTAGCACTGGTAGACAGAAGTTCATGCACACTAGATTTGCCCCACTCTACCCAGAAGAAGGACTTGTGTTGACATATGGCAGCTCTCCCAGCTGAAGGATAGGTGGATGGCCTTTCAAATTGCTAGCGCAGGGTTGCTGCTTTGTCCACTCGGTTTTTGTGTTAAGCAATTCAAAGATAAATTATGCCTAATTACAATGACTGGCTTCCTTTAACTTTAAAAGGAGCAGAGTTTGGCCAATGCTGAGTGCTTTTCAGACTCCCTCCCGGAATCGTTCAAGTACCGCTGAACGGACACACACTGAAAAACCTAGCTTTTTAATTGAGCTGATTAACGAAACGGTCACTGAAGATACTACAGGGGTCTTAAATACTTCAAGCGCATTATCCAAAGTCAGCCCTGACCAACTAGAATTACCCCATGACAAAAGGCTATGAAACTGACCCATAAGAAGCAGTTAATATGGCCCTGATCCCCATCTGCAGCTGAAACAGAACTGGTGCAGCTGGACAAAATTGGGAGGGGGGAGCTTTAAGACACCTTAACATGTCAGTCAAGTGTGGGGCTGACCAGTCTAAGGGCTGGTCCACACTGGAAACTTACATCAGCCTCACTGCATCTCTCAGGGGTGTGAAAAAGCCACATCCGTGAGAGACGGAGCTAAGCCAACCTGCCTCCCAGTGTAGAGAGTGCTACAGACGGAGGAATTCTTCCAACAACCTTGCTATCACCTCTTGAGGAGGTGAATTTACTACCTCTCCCATCGCTGTACTCAGTGTCTGCACTGAATCACTACAGCAGCGCAGCTGTCATGCTGTGGCTGTAGTATTTTAAGGGTAGATAGCCCCTAACTTAGAGCAGCATCAGAGCTGCTCTACATTATACCTGACTGGCCGCAACGCAAGAGGCAACTGAATCAGCCAGAGCTCAGCAGAGTGCAGGAGTGATTGTGTCTCACCCCACCCCCTTTCCCCGGGCCATTCCCTTTGTAACTATGCCAGACAGAGTAGCAAGAACCAGCCTTAACAGGACCAAGCCCTGTGTTTGTAATCTTGTATCAAGTTATACTTTGATTACTTTTGAAAAGATGATTGCTACTAAGCATTTAAATGCATCTTATTATAACTGTCACAGATGCAAACTGCAAAGCAGATTTTCTGAAGTTCCAAGCACCCACAGCTCCAACTGCAGCAGGTGCTCGGAACTCCTGAAAATCAGGTGTGACATAGGCAGACAAATACAACATTTTCTTCGGTTTATTGACCTAAACTCTCCGAGGGAGTGTCATCCTCTCACAAGATGCCCCAAAGTGCTCACTTTAACATCTCCAATTCAGCTTTGAGATGTATAAGGACTCATTTAAACCCGGAGGCAGCTCTACTGATCTCCATTTCTCAAAGCTTTTCAATAAATTGTTCCAATAACAAGGCGTTTAAGATATAAAAAACCTCTTTTTTTTTTTTTTAAACAGACAAGGCATTCAGCCAAACTCTCGGCCTCAGTAGGCCTTCATCAGGGCATGGGGCCAGACAGCTTCTTATTGACTATAACACTGAAAAGGCTCGAAAGCATAAATTATTCCAGCTAAAGTCAGCAAGTAACTTCCACTCAATAAATCGTCTCCAGAGCTGTCATTCCGGAGGATAGCAGAAAAAAGAATGCATGCATTTTGCTAAATCCACGGCCTATTGTCTAAATTACGCCTCCTCCCCGACACACACACACGCGCGTTGGCCAGCAGCCATCACAAATTCAGATCTGTGCATCTCACAGGATGCTGCCCCAGCAGCTAAGGCCGGAGGCTGCCTCTAGCCGCCCAGACTGGCAGTTTAGTGCCAGTTTCAGAGCAGGCCCTGCATGTGGCCCAAGTCACACCAATGATTTTACTTATTACTTAGTTTCACATGGGAGAGAGGGAAGAAAAACAAAAGAGAAACCCCCGTCACTGAGCTCGCCTGCTAAAAATAGCACGGAGCTGCAGCCACATCAGCGCCAGGGGTGGGAGGGGCTAGTCGTCCCCACTGCGTGCCCGCCAGAGACGCTAGCTATGTACTTGGAGCGGCTGGCCCCTCCTGCTGCTTGTGCTGCCGCAGCTACGCCTACTAGCCCAGGGGCGGGCAAACGTTGGGGCCCGAGGGCCACATCGGGGTTGCAAAATGGTATGGAGGGAGAGGTAGGGAAGTCTGTGCCTCTCCAAACAGCCTGGCCCCCACCCCCTCCCACTTCCTGCCCCCTGACTGCCCCCCTCAGAACCCCTGACCCACCCAACCCTCCCTGCTCCTTGTCCCCTGACTGCCCCCTCCTGGGACCCCCCACCCCTAACTGTCCCCCCAGGGACCCCACCCCCTAGCCAACCCCCCCTGCTCCCTGCTCCCTGACTGCCCCAACCCCTATCCACACCCCCGCCCCCTGACAGGCCCCCTGGAACTCCCACGCCTATCCAACCCCTGCCCCCATTTCTCATCCCCTGACCACCCCCACCAAACCTCCGCCCCATCCAACCACCCCCTGCCCCCTGTCCCCTGACTGCCCCCTGGGACTCCCCACTCCCACTGAGAAGGGGGAGAGCGGGGGAGAGGCCGGGGGCTAGCCTCCCCAGCTGGGAGCTCAGGGGCCAGGCAGGACGGTGCCGCGGGTCGGATGTGGTCTGCGGGCCGCAGTTTGCCCACCTCTGCACTAGGCCTATGTGGGAAGCACGCACCCCAGCTCGAATATACATCTCCACTGCAGCTGGGGGCATGCCGACAGACCATGCTAGACCAGGGTGAGCTAGCAGGCTGAAAATGCCAGGCCCAGAGGTAGCACATAAGAACATAACATAAGAACAGCCATACTGGGTCAGACCAAAGGTCCATTGAGCCCAATATCCTGTCTTCCCACAGTGGCCAATGCCAGGTGCCCCAGAGGGAATGAGCATAACAGAGAATCATCAAGTGATCCATCCCCTGTCACCCATTCCCAGCTTCTGGCAAACAGAGGTTAGGGACACCCTCCCTGCCTAATAGCCATTGATGGACCTATCCTCCATCTAGTTCTTTTTTGAACCCTGTTATAGTCTTGGCCTTCACAACATCCTCTGGCAAGGAGCTCCACAGGTTGACTGTGCGTTGTGTGAAGAAACACTTCCTTTTGTTTGTTTTAAACCTGCTGCCTATTAATTTCAGTTGGTGACCCCCTAGTTCCTGTGTTATGAGAAGGAGTAAATAACACTTCCTTATTTACTTTCTCCGCATCAGTCATGATTTTATAGATTTCAATCATATCCCCCCTTAGTCGTCTCTTTTCCAAGCTGAAAAGTCCCAGTCTTATTAATCTTTCTTCATATGGCAGCCGTTCCATACCCCTAATCATTTTTGTTGCCCTTTTCTGAACCTTTTCCAGTTCCAATAGATCTTTTTTGAGATGGGGTGACAACATCTGCACGCAGTATTCAAGATATGGGCGTTCCATGGATTTATATAGAGGCAATATGATATTTTCTGTCTTATTATCTATCACTTTCCTAATGATTCCCAACATTCTGTTCGCATTTTTGACTGCCGCTGCACATTGAGTGGATGTTTTCAGAGAACTATCCACAGTGCCTCCAAGATCTCTTTCTTGGGGGCTAACAGCTAATATAGACCCCATCATTTTATATCTATAGTTGGGATTCTGTTTTCCAGTGTGCATTACTTTGCATTTATCAGCATTGAATTTTATCTGCCGTTTTGTTGCCCAGTGACCCAGTTCTGAGAGACCCTTTTCTGGCGGATCGCAGTCAGCCTGGGACTTATCTTAGCACGGGTGGTGGCTCGAGGGAGCCGCCTGGGGACGTACCCAGGAAGTCTGAGTGGGGTTGCACTCAGGTGACTGGGCGGAGCTGCCGCCCATGCTAGCCCCCTGGCTAGGCTGCTCTTGGATAGAGCTAGTGTGTCTGTCCACTCCAGCTGGGAAGCAGCAGCCCACTCCCAGCTGCTGTATGCACACACCCCAGGGCCACTGCCCCATCCCAGCTCAGCACCCTTCCCTTGGCAGATGCACCCAGACAAGCTCCGGAAGGCTCTGGAGTGCGGCTGGTGGGAAAATGTGGAGCAAGGGCAGGAAGAAGAGTCTGGCCCCCTCCAGGCACCTGGCTGGAGCCTATGACCAGCTCACCAGGAGTCCTGCCTGCGGGCACAGGGGGAAACATGCAGCACCCACTTAGCAGCAAAGCGCAGGGCACAGCCAGGCCAGGGCGTCAGTCTCCAACTCCCTGACTTGTCCTGGAGACAGGGCAGGGATTCACCGTGGGGCAGATTGCTTCCCAGCCGCCTCCAGACACAGGAATGAAGCCCAGGTCACTTTCCTTCCCTATCCTCTCTCTGTCCCTAATACCCCCTGTAGACGTGCGGTCTCACCCCTGCAGCGCCTCCTGCTGGTCTCTCAGGGAATTAGCTCATTCCAGCTCCGGAGCACCCTCTGCAGGCCAGTGATCCGCCTGTCCTCTGGTTCCCGTGTCCCTCCCCACACCCCGGTGCCCTTTTAACTAGGATGCTGCTCCCTATCAGTAATCCCCTCAGTCTTAGGGTCTCCCCTCCCTGGGGAACCACCATCCACTAGTCCCATCTCGCCTCAGTATATGGCTACTGCCAGTCATTGTCTAGCCCCACGCCCGGGGGCAGACTGCAGTATCAGCCTACTCATCACTGGCAAGGTTGGGTTTGGACCTGCTGCCTTGGCCTACCCCTGGGCTGCCCTCTGCAACCCCCCAGTACCTCTTACGCCTTGTGCTAGGCTGCAGCCTGGGGCTTTCCAGGATGGAGCTCCCCAGCTCCTCGGCCTTTCCCCAGCCCTGCTCCACTCAGGTACCCTGTGTCCAGCTCCCTGCAGCCAGGCCCTTCTCCCTCTACAGGCAGAGAGAGACTGTCTGGCCCTCAGGGCAGGAGCTGGTAACCACCCCGGAATAGCTGGGGTGAGCACTGGGCAGCTTCATGGGGACACAGGAATTATCTCCGGAGCTGCAGAGGCTACTCCAGCCCCATGACGAACATAGCCCCTGCTGCCCCTCACACATCCCCACTGCAGGGCAGAAGGATAGAAAATCCACATGGGGCAGATCTGGGTTCACACCTCAGCTGTCCAACATGCTCCCTGAACATTGTCATGCAGGGAGTCCTACAGGATACGCCTCCAGGCAATTAATTGCTCTCAGAAGAGGGGGACCTTCTTTTTAATGTGTGTGTGAGTGAAAATTTTGGGGCCAATTCAACAAGTGCAGCTTAATAATGACCACTCATAGTGCTAATTATCTAACAACACAAGCATTGTTTTGTTATTAAAATATGTAAATTTAGCATAGGTGTTTTTTAATTATTAATGTTAATAATTTGATATTGGTATTAAGAAAGTGACTATAAAATCAGACTGCCATTTCAGAAAGCAGAGCAGGTGTGAAAGAATTTAAGGCAACTATAACCCTTCAACCTAAGCTAAGATTCAATTGATTGAAACAATACACACGCATACACACAAAATGTCTTAAGTAACAAAACAAAAATCATAATTTTTAAAGTGAATTTTTTTCGTAATTCTACCTAAGGTCGGACAGTCGAGAGAAATTCCTACAATGATCACAAATGTTCCCCCATTTCCATTTTCTGCTTTATTCCTACTTATGCAGCTTCTTGATACATGTTTGGGTTGTAATGGCATCAGCTCCCACAGATTTTCAAGCTACTCGATACTTGGATGGGACACACCCCAAGAAAAACCAAGATCCTGTGTCAGATAGATTTTGGTGTGAAGCGGAGGTGGGCCCGTGCTTTGTGCGTGATGTCAACAGCCCTCCCATGGAATATTTATATTTATGATTCCTTGCAATTCGCACTAAGTTGCTGTTACCTATCTGGAACAACACGGGCTCCAGCTGGTGGCAAAAATAGCCTTTACAAGTCCATGGATGTCAACTGCTGATGGGCTGGAAGGTGTTCTTGGGAACCTTCTACCACCAGACCAAAACGGGGACTGGATTGCAATCCATTTCACCCTTCTCTGTTAAGATACTGTTAAGTCATTCCTGTCTTGGGGACTTTTTCTCTGGGGTTCATGGAAAACACAGTTGAAGAGAAAATATTTGCCTTTGGAAAGGACCAGATTTCACCTAGTGTCAGATATTTGTAAAAAACTATCTTGGAGGAAGATACCCTGGACCCTCCTACAAAGGCTTCACCAGAACACACAGAGATGACACACCCCTGTGCGCTCTATCTACCTATCTTAGATATTCATCTATTCCCCATTAGTTCAGTTCCCCAGCTAGAAAATGGGGAAAGTACCACTTCCCCACCTCAGAGGGGTGTTGTGAGGATAAGCGCATTAAACCCTCAGACGCTGTGATGATAGGGGGCCAGATATGCACCTCAGCTTGACAATACTTGAAACCCTCTTCATTCATTTTTTGAAACTGGAGTTCAAGTAGATGGTGTCCTTTTAAAACCTGCATTTCATTCATTTTTAACCATCATTTTTTGACAGTTTTCTTCTTTGGCTTAAACATTTGAGTTCCGTTTAGCATTTCAGATGTAAAGGTTTATGTAAAAAAAAATTGTCCCCATCTGCTAATAATTAGTTCAACAATTAGAGTTACCTCAACTCTTTGAACCGGCTGCCACTGCCTTAGCTCAGAAAAGTTGCCTTTTGTGTGCACTGAAAATGCTCTCTGATGGTACCAGGATCTAAGACTAGCAAATTTCTTAGGATGTGGTAAAGTAATTCCGTTTTTTTTTTTAATAAATGTAATTTTGATTAGCCTCATTCATAGGCTAAATTCTCACGTGCGAAGCATGCCCAGAGCTCTTTGAATGCAATGGGAATTGCATGCACATATCTGAGGGCAAAACTTTGCCCAGTATATTTATTTTTTCAGTGTTTTAGGTAAGTGAACTTAGGGCTGAATCCTGAAGGCCTTTTGGCCTCAAGTCCCAATTCAGCAGGGCACTTAACTTTAAATGCACCTGCTTAGGTACCTTGCCAAAATGGGGCTCCAGCCAACCAGTTCACTGGGGCTTTGGGATGTGCGAGGAGAACAGGATCAAGCCAAGAATGTTGTATTTATTTACTTACATATTTTCTCACTGGAGCAAACTCATGAGGCGTATCTTGACCCGCATGAATGCCAAAGGGACGCACAGTGTTCACAACTCCCGCGATTTTATCACAGGTCTCATGGTATTCGGGTTTGCCTTTACACCCCAGCCCCGGAAGCCATGTGATCACATGCAAATCTCAGCTTTCACTGAACAGAAAAAAAGTTTCTAACCTTCATGGCTTTGGAGAAAGGCTCAAAAATGTGAGGCCCGAAGGCTCAGAAAGCAGAAGCCAATAAATCATGAATTTTTTTTTTTAATCTCCTGATTGTTAAGCCAGTCTCCTGATTTTGGGAGGCCTGACTCATGATTTTGAATGCTTGGGGCTTGCAATGCTGGGACAGTGATCCTCCCACCTTCCTCTGGCACATTGGGTCTCCGGTACCACAAAGTGCAGGTGACACCTTCATGTGAATATTTGCTCAGGCCAGGGAGTCCTTCACCCCTTCCCACCAGGCGAGGGCCTGGCCAATTTGCCACTTCCAGGCTGGATCGCTGTAACTCATGGTTTCTGAAGCTGTATGGCAAGATGATGCTCAGGATCCAGCCAGCCGCTTGCCTTCTCCATGGCTCAGGCTGCTGTGAGCACATCAGGCATGTCCTCAAGTCCTTCTACGGGCACCCAGTTGTCTTCTGGTGCCAGCGTAAGCCTTTGGGCTTCATTTGCAAAACAATTAATGGATCAGACCCCAGCTCCAACAAGACCAAAGTTTGATCTATTCATCCCTCCCATAGCAGTGCTCCTCTGGGGCCATGTAGCTCTCGAAGCACGTGAGAGCTGGGGTGGCTGATAAGGGAGTAAAACCCACAGCGAGAGGCGGATGAAAGAAGGAAGACTCCACAATGATCCTTGGTTGGGGCAGGATTTGCCCCAGCTCAATAAGCTCTGGGGCCTGCCACAAGTCCCTGACTCGTCCAGCTAGATCCAAGCACACCTTGTGGGCTGCCTCATTAAAGTCGCCGGAGCTGAAGGGACATGGCACATGAGCTATCCTTCCCCTTGTGGGGGCTTCCCCTTTCATTCGGGCAGGAGGCACATCACTGGGACAGCGGGAGGAAACCTGAGTATTATTTATATGACAGCAGAGCTTGGGGTCCCATTGCGCGAGGCACTGTACAAATGTATCATTAAAGAAGGTCCCAGCCCCTAAGAGCCTACAACCTGACTAGACAAGACAGAGAGGGTAGGAGTGACTTGTTCAGTGCCACACAGAAGGTCACTGACAGAGCCAGAAATAGACTTGAGGGGTACGTCTACACTGCCCACTAAGCCCAGGGATCTGACTCAGGTTTGAGCCCAAGCCCCCATTCTGGCCACACACAAATGAGTCTGACTCAGGACAGCAAGCGCTCAGGACCTGGGTTCTCAGACCCTACTGGGGGTGGGGGTGTCAGTGCCTAAGTCCCACTGCAACCCAGGTCCAAGCCCTGCAGTGTGGATACCCCTCATGCTGCAGATGTGAGTCAGACTGTCTGTGTAGTGGAGTGTGGCCATATTCACATGGCTGAGACCTGGGTCCAGCAATTGTGAACCCAGATTTACCATGCAGTGTAGATGCTCAAGCACAGGCTTGGAAGCACCAAATCCACAAGCCCAGGTCCCACAGACCCAGGTTTACAATGCAGTGTAGCCATAGCCTAGGTCTCCTGACACTCACTCCTTTTCTCTACACTGCTTGTCTTTGCTTTGGTTCTGCCTGCCCTGTACGGCTGTGCATAAAGGCCTTTGGTTTTCAGTGTTGGCAATCCCCTTTCACTCAGCACTGCTTGTGTTTATTTTGAAACCAGTGCTTTAGAGGATCAGGGCTATTTTCTTATACATCTTATGTAATGAGTTTTTAATTATGTGGACGAGAAGTGCCCGTCTGACGTCACAGACCACCGAAATGCAATGCGTGTGCCTTCAGGAGAGATCCACTAGAAAAAAGGTAGGCGTCTTTCACATTTCCCTGCCCAGGAAGAATCTCATTAGCTTTATTTGGTGTGAAGTTTTGTTTGTACTCTTCTGTCTGAGAAAGGTTACACTCATTTTATTCATGCTTTGAGGGTGCTGCTATCTTTCTGTTCTGAAGCAGTTCCCATTGTGAATTCTAGCTCAGTCTTAAATCTATAGACATTCCGTGGAACTAAATATGGCCAATAGTGATCAATTTCAGGAGGTCTGATGGCCAATAAGATGCATTTAACTAAATTCATGGGGCCAGATACTTCTGTGATGTAATTTCATTGCCTTCCACTTGGCCTCCTCTCTGTAAAATATAGTCTGTTTAGTGTGACAAATATCGTGTGAGCCTGGCCAAGCTCTCCCCTATTTAAAATACTCTTTCTTTTCTCTCCTGGTGCTTTATACTCAAGTGCAAGGTCAGCAAAGATCTCCCAGGTTTTGCAACCTTCTGTAATCTCCATTTAGACTCAGTCCTTCCTTAGGGTTATTATATGTATTAGGGTAGCACCTCGTGGCTCCAACCACGCTTATGGCCCCTTTGTGGTAGGCCCTATACAAACACATGGTAAGAAACAGCCCTTTCCTCAAAGAGCCTCCAATCTAAATAGACAACTCAAGGGAAGTATTATTATCCCAGTTTTACAGATGGTGAATTGAGGCACAGGGAGATTGAGTGACCTGCTGCCAGGAGCCACTCATAGAGCTGGCTGCAGCGCTGAGAAATTAATGCAGGTCTCCTGAGTCCCAGTCCAGTCCTTTTAACCACACATCCATCCTTACAATGAATGCAAAGAGACTCGTTTTAGAGAGACTGGCTGGAGGAAGATTCTAACAGCTGGCTGCTTCCAGAAATAGCCGCACATTGGACAAAAGGCATGGGAAGAAGTCACTTTTGGTAAAGCTTCTTCAGGAGAAGCAGAAATAGGGCAGTTGAGGCTCCAGTGGACTGCGGGAGAACTGCACGACTAGAGACCATGGTCTGCTGCTATGCAAAGAGAAGACACGTTCCCCAGGGAAGAAATCCAAACACGGGCATCGGTTGTAGTCACTTTTTATTAAGGGTTGTTATTATAAAAATATATCATAATGTTGCTGCGTATTTGTCCATTTACACTCTGGGAGAGAGACATTATCCACGGGCAGAAACCGGTTCAGAGCACAGATCCTTGGGCTAAGGGCTTGGAGACACTGAATGAATCCTCTCTAGAGTAAATGCACATCAGAGTGACAGGATAAAGTCTATGGCATCGTAAGCAATGAACAGTGGTGATAGGTCTAGTGACAAATCTGTGACTGCTATATATCCAGAGGTCTCTTGTGTGAAAGAAAGAAAGAAAAAAAGGAAGAAAGAAAATGATTCTCTCCCATCACCACCTTCCAACTTGACTGAGGAAATCACTCACTCAAGGCACAGGATCAATGAATGTCCCGATCTCATTCACTTGTGCATTAAAAAGTCATTGTCTCTTTTTGTTGCCTGGACTTGTTTCAAATACAGCCTCTTCCTCTCCAAAGGCACCTCTTTGAATGCAGTTGTGCTTTTAGGTTCTGTTTCATTTTCGAAGTTGCAGGTGTTTGATCCAAAACTCTCCCTCTCGCCGATGAGTCACTGCAAGCTCTAGGAAGATGAGGCTGGGATAGAAAGTCCATGTATATTATTTAGGGTTTCTTGAGGTTTGCCTACGGGACTGGAAGGTTTTCTGTCCACAACTGCAGCAAGGGAAAGAAAGAGAAGCAAGTAGGTTGGCATACTCCTAACGCATTGACTGTAACACTGCTGTTTGTTTCATTAGGTGGCATCAGACTGAGACTTCTTATGGCACCTGATTAGTTTTGCTTTACCCTTGCTGTATGTTTGCTCACCTATGGCCCAAAGAATCTGCCATGTCAATTTCACAGTCACACACTGGTTGAGCAATTATTTCTAGTCATTTCTTTCAAAAATCCTCTAAGAACCTTTCCCTTTGCGCTGCAAGCCAGGGAGACATTTTCTGCCCTGAACCAGTGACAAGTCTCCTCCCAAGACCTTTAGTAGAATCCTAATTTCATTTGCAATAACTGAAGCCTCCTTCCAAGGCACAGCCCATCTGAAAGAAAAGAGCAATTCCCCCCAAAGGCAAATCTGGCTGCCCATGGCTGGCTGGCTGATCAATTCACCTTTGGCAAACGATTGGGAAATGCAGGATCGTGTGCACTGAATGAAGCCAGTTCCTGTTTCAATCCTGGTTTCTGACTAGCCAGCTTCCCAGCTGATGGTTGTAAACATCCACCTCGGAGATTTGGCTCAACCCCCGTGACATACGCGCTTTAGCACTTCCTCTGCTATTGGGGGGGCGGGGGTGTCCTAGGGTGACCAGATGTCCCGATTTTGTAGGGACAGTCCCAATATTGGGGTCTTTTTGTTGTATAGGCTCCTATTACCCCGCACCCCTTGTCCCGATTTTTCACACTTGCTGGCTGGTCACTGTGTGTGTGGGGGGGGGGGTGTTAAGGCTTCCGGAAGGGACCCCAAGTTTGTCAGAAATGCAGTGACTGTGTCAGTGGCCGATCGCTGTCCCCTCTCTCCCCTCAGTCTTAAGCGATTGCTGCCTGTTTGCCTAGGAAGGCACAGTTATTTTAGAAGCGAGTTCTTTTCCCACCTCCGATGGAGGAATCGCCTGCAAAGACTGGGCCGCGGGAGGGGGGTTGCTTCATGGTTTTGTATTGGTAAATGCGGGGGGGGGGGTTCCCTTCAATCCCCTTCAATTCCCCTCTCCCCGCACACATCTGGATATATTGGATATAGGGCCAGAAACTTCACACCCAGCGCGCCTGCAGCGCCTGGCTTCTCGCAGCCCAAGCGCCGAGCTGCAGGCCTGGCGGGGGACGCCAGAGCCGTCCTGTCTGCAGGGACCAGAGGGGATTTGCTTTTTTTTTTCCCTTTCCAAACTGCGGCATGTTCCCCCTCCCGGCTCAAGCTTGTTTTAATTCGCTTCCATCTCGCGCCCAGCAGAGGCTTGGGCTCCGCTTTGGCTCCGCGGTGCGAGGGTCCCACCGGCTGTGCCGAGACGTGCAGATGACTGCAAATCACAAGACACATTCCCGTCCTAACGGGCCCAGTGGCTAGATATAAAATACCCCCTTCAGGGCAAGGCACTGGAGCCAGATCGGCCGCGGGGCTACCACATTCTGCTGCTGCTTTCCTGGGGGGGGGGGGTATTTTTTTTTTTTTGCAAAACGCGTCCCTTCTCCAGACTCAATCTGGCTGAAACAAGCAAGATCGAGCCCCAAGCATTTGCGGCCAGTCCTGGATTGAGCCACGCAGCCCCCTGGGTGAGTCCTACAGGTGACTGGGACTGGGCGGACCCCAGAGGCAGGTATGTATCGAAAGAAAGACCCCGAATCCAGGCAATCGATCGCAGGTGTAAACCAGCGGATACTGCGGTCAGCCCCTCGCCTTCGCTGGCTTTAAACGCCCCTTGCGATCTACGCGCTCGCTAAGGCGACTTTCCACGCACAAAGGCGAGCAGGATCGGGCGCTAAATCCACCCCGCGGTTAGCGTTTGCGGAGGCCTGGCAGCTCGTTTAGACGCTCATGGTGGAGGCGCTGCGTTTCCCTTGGTTTACTGCAACGCTTGGGCTGTTTTGACCAGCCGGTATTCCCCCAAGCGCTGTGCAGACGGACCGATCTCTCCAAGAAATTGACACCACCCTCGCTGGTTTGGGGGCCTGAGGGGGGGGGCGCAGTCCAGGACACCCTGTGATCATATGGGCGGAGGATAAGCGTGGGGAGAATTGGCCGGTTTAACAAATTGCTACATCCCCCTCTTCCCCCCCCCCCCCCATGTGCAAAAGCTGTAAATTAACTTTTCAGAATCCCGGTTCAGAGCCGTGAGGAGCCATCTCGCTTACAAGCGCGGCCCAAGGTGGCTTTCGCAGCCAGATTTCAATGGAAATGGAGGGTCTCTCCCAGCGTGTGCGATGAGAACGATCGGAAAACAGCCTGGAGCTGTAACTGGGGGAGGAGATGTCAGAATGGGGAACACTGACTGTAATGGTGCTTAGTTAACCCGGCAGTGGCTCTGGGATGCACCTAGCAGGCTTAGGAGTGGCTTTGACAATGGATGGTTCCTATTTCTGGAATGGGAACAAAATAAATACACGAGCAGTAAGAACCTGAGCAAATGCAAATGGGTCTTTTACAAGCAGCAAGTCTGTAGGTTGTGAATAGGATTTATTAATCCGTGTATGGGAAATTCCCGCGCCTTAATTGTGATCAAATCATCCTTCTCGCCTCCTTTTCCTGTTTACACGGGCTCGGAGGTGCCCGGATCTTTCACTGTTCCTTCCGGGCCCTGGTGGTGCTTCCTAGGCCTTCCAGACCCTGGGGTTTAATTGTGATCAAATACAAGGTTTAACCAAATACTTTAATGGTCAAATTGTCCAAGGTGCTGAGCAGTCACTGAGTTTTATTAATTATTATGATTATTATTTTAGAAAATCTGTCCATAAATGAATCTATCTACTCCCTTTTCAATTACTGCTTCGGATTTGTTTTACTTATCCAAGCAGATCAACCAGACAAAGTACCGGGTTTGGTATGATTACACCGGCGGTATAGAAAGGTAAAATGAAACTTCCTTTGTCGCAGCTAGCTTGAGAATATACGAAATATACTAGAGGCATTCGCGCTCTTTAGAGGAGGGAATTTTGTTTGATGGATAGCAGTTAAGTGGGGTGGGGGAGGAGGGTCGAGTATCAGAGACTGTGTGTGTCTACATGGACACATCTCAGCTGAGGCAATCATTCCTTATCCGCTAAAATAACTTACATGAGATATAGGAAGCTGTTGCAGGGATGTTTTTTATACTCTCAGTTCTGAGGTGTTCAAAGAGTTTGTCATACTTTTAATTCAAATTGAAGGGTTATCTTTCTCTCTCACACACACACACACTTTATTTTGATAAACAATGCATTAGCATTAGATGATAGATAGATAGATAGATAGATAGATAGATAGATAGATAGATAGATAGATAGATACCAGAAAATTAGTCAAACTAGAATGTGCATAGATACTTAAAAATCTTTCTTTCTTTCTTTCTTTCTTTCTTTCTTTCTTTCTTCAAAAATCCTTTTATGGCTATTGTTATCCCTTATTGTACACAATCACTCATTATTAGCGATAATAATGAGGTTGTAACTCTCAGAAGGCTACATTAGTTAGGCAAAAATGGTTAAGGGTCGTATATTAAAACAGCAATACATAAATTAGCTGATAACTGGAAAATGAATTGCAAATGTGAAAAAAGACTAGAGACATTATAATGTACAAGGCAACGAAGGGCAAAGAATAGCAGCAGAACAGATGCGTTAGCGGTTTTAAATGAAACCATATATCAAAGAAATCAAACGTCCCAAAATGGACCGATGTGATTAATAGAAGAAAAAATGTTCAACATTAAAAAATATCCTACAGTATAGAGCCGTGTTCCAATCAGAAACATGTGATCGCCTATTATACTCCTATGGTATATTACTTTAAATACTCCCTGAGGGGAGAAAAATAACTAGTAGAAGCGATTTATAATGTTAGTCATTTTCATTGAATGAGTGTGTCTTTCTTAGATCTCGATTATCCACCAGCACTTCGGCAAGATTTATGGTCAGAGGTATCCAGTAAAAATACTTATTTAATATGGCTAAAATTATTATTACTAAAAACGAATGTCTCTAATGCTCAACCTCTGTCCCTTCGCTGTTTTTATTATATGATACAGAATATCACTGGGTCATTTCTTTTCTGTGTCATTGCACACAATGCACACTCTAGGCGCAGATAATTACCTCTAAGAAAGAAATCCTTGTCTTGAAGAATTAAAAGCTGGATGTTTGCCCCAGATCGTTCTGCTTCCTCTGAGATTTCCATCTCACAGGATTGAACATTAAGAGGAAAAAATGGTTTTCACGTTGAATCCTTATGTTTTTACTGGTAACAAATATGAGGGATGTTTGAGCGCAAGGGCTGTACGATTCTGAACTAGCAGATATTTTAGCAAGGAAAAAATCTGAAATGATTTTAGGTGCCCCTTGAGGAGGGGGGTGGGGAACCTTCTTAATGTATTTTCAGGTTTCCATAAAGATGTAGAAGTGCTAGGACTTAAACAACCTTTTAAACGTAGCACTTGCACTGAAAAGTAACAGGGAGAATGTAACTGGTTTGTCTGTACACTGCGGTGACTATCAACCAGCGCCCTAAAGGGGTTTTATTTGATGGGAAAGGATCCTAACCCACAGCTTCAAAATGATCCCGGGGCTAGCGCGTGTTACCCCTATCATTTGTTTCCTATCAAATATTGGCTCCCACTCAACGCTGCCCAGCTCGAGCTAAGCGCATGAAACGGGTCATTATACCTATTTGTCATTTTTTAAAACATGAATAAAAACGAAAGAGTAGGTAATTCCTCCGCATCGCCTTTGCGCTTCCACCCGCCAAAATGCTAAAATCCAAGGGCCGGTCCAACTCCAGCTGAAGTCTATGGAAAGATACTAAAACTGCTGGGCCGGGCCTCCAATGGGCACAACTGAGAAATGAAAAATCAGATGGTTTAGGGCCCGATCCTGCATTTATGAAATAGTATAGAACTCAATTCCCGAGGCAGAGAGAGAGAGACTATTCTCTTCCACAAGCTAATGGGATCTATTCATTTTAAACGTTCTATATTACATGTAATTTTACAAATTCTATATAAACACGTGCGTGAAATACAATTATATATGTGTGTGTGGCTGTAAAACAGAGAGAGAGAGAGAGGTGTTCTTTTTACATGTTCTCTTCCACAGACTAATTTTATATATAAATTTTAAAAGTTCTATATTTCATTTAATTTTACAAATTGTATGTACACACACGTATGCAAAATAAAATTATATATGTGTGTGTAATATAGATATATAGCTATAACAGAAATGCCTGTTTTATATATATATATATATACACACACATCAGTCTGTTATTTTATAGCTATAAAGTGTAATACACAATTATATATATATGTGTGTGTGTAATATATATATACACAACAGGCATTTCTATTATAGCTATATATCTATATTACACACACATATATAATTGTGTATTACACTGTATAGCTATAATAGAAATGCCTGTTATATTTATATATATAATATATATACAAACATAGACATATTCCATTATAGCTATATAGTGTAATAGACAATATATATATATACATATATTAAACATAGGCATGTTCTATTATAGCTATATAATAGATATAGTCTGAGGATGTTCTATAACTATGCAGAGGGCATTTTTAATAAACATGGGAATGACCATATATATATATATATATATATGGGACAAAATATTATTTTGATATTATTAATTAGATTAGATTTTATACATAAGAGAACAATCTGCCCGTCCGTGTATTGATTCGCTGAGATCCTTGCTCTACACAGCAGTCACAGAGCATTTTTGTAAAGCGTGGGAATGTTCCCTCTAGCTGTATAGACATTACAGGCACGTATATCTCTAGGTGCTGCTCTGGGTCTATATAACGCGTGCAGTGGACCAGCCCCCTCCCAGGTTTATGAAGAGCTCTGGGGCTGGCAGTGGCCGAGCCCCTCCGAAGGATTTGCAGCGCAGAGCCCTGGTCTCAGTCCATGCCTGCCGGGACAGACCCTCTCTGTTCTCCTGCGGTGTGGAAGTGGCTGGGGATATCCTGCCACCTGTGTGGCTGCGGAGAGGAAAGTGGCTGGTGGAAAAGGACCCCAGCCGGCGTCCCTCCACAGCCCCTCGGCGAGCAAAGGCTCCGGGGCAGGGAGACTTTCCCAGCCGCCGGGCCCGAGCCAGATCGGCCCGGCAGTGCAGAAGCGAAGGATCAATTGCTCGGGTCCCCAGGCAGGTCACTGAGATTTCCCTCCCTCTCTCCCCACCCAGCCTGGGTGGGACTCCGCATCCCCCGCTGGCCTCCCTCGCCCCCCTACCTTCCCGGGCGGGATGCTTGAAGGCCATGGCGGTGCACAGCTCTGCTCCGGCGACCGTCCCTCCGGGCCCGTGGTGAGCCAGGGGGCTGCTTTGCGCCTGCCAGTGGGGCCCGGGGGTGATGTAGCCCGCCCCGGGGCCAGCGTACACCCCGTGCTGGTTGGAGGAGGGGTAGGCGCAGGCTGGGAGGAAGCTGCCGGCGGCGGAAAGGCCAGGGGCAGGCTGCGGAGAGAAGGGGAGACGGGCTGTTACGAGGATTACAGACATCCCGGATCCTGCTCGGGGCCCGAGGCCGGGGCGGGATCGGAAGGTGCTGTCCGCCCTGGCCCCATGGAAGGTGGCACATCAATGGGTACCGCCCCCACGTCTGCCATCACGGGCATCGCCGAGCACCGGGGGTTGGCAAAAAAAAATTGTGCATTGGCCGCTTCGGTTCATCTTTTTCTTTTTACGGAGTAACAGGCGTGGAGACAGAAATCAGCCCCCTTCCTCCATTCGATTCCAGGGATCGTTTGGATTCGATTTCTTTGACTACCCGAGAGATTGGGGAGGCGGGGGCAGGAAAGGGGGGGGGGGAAGTTGAATTACAACGACAACAAAACCTAAGGAAATCCCCAGCGGAGGCTATGAAAATATTGATGCAATTACAAAGGAGACATTCAGTGCGTCAGACAGTGGGGGGATACACCCGCCTGTGTATGCTCGTGTAAACACACACCGATTCTGAGCTGAGGTGATACAAAAAACTCGTTCAACCAAACTGGATTCCTTTTAAGGCATCCACGTTTGTGTTTGTGCTCTGGTACATGCCCGCGTACTCACACAAGCTGGTGTCTTAAATGTAAAATTACGAATTGCGCACGCATTTCACAGCCTCGCCTCGCGATCTGTTTACACTTGCGTGTATGGACCCGTGTGTGCACACGCACACCATCGGGTGCTTTAAATGCATCAGTTTTAGTTGCACAAACATTTTCCCAATTCGAATTCACAATCTTCCTTCAAGGGGTGATCCCAAAATCTCTCCCCCTACCCCGCCCCCCCACGCACCATTTTCTTCACGGCTATTCCCCCCCCAAAGTGCAAACGCCTGGCTGGAAGATGTTACCTGGGGGTACTTAATGTCCGCTTCCATTGCAGCTTTATCAATCCCATTGACTGCCTGGGCGGGAGGGAAGGCCGTTCTGTTCACACTGGGCCAGTCTTCCATTTTTGGTGGGTAGGCAGACCCCTCTGTCCCAGCCAGAGGCCCTGGGATGGGAACAGATCGCAGGAGATGTACTCATCCGCATTCAGACCCTTCCTAGAACCATGCAACCTCTAGCCACCCGCCTTCCTGTCCTATTCCGGGACCCGGGATCTCTAAGCGCTGGGGAAAGCCACGCAGGGCTCCGATCCTGCTCCGGGATGAAGCCAGCAGGGAGTTTTGCCCTTGGTTTCAATGAGATCAGCATCGAGTCAGGCTTTGTTTTGTTGTCGTTCAGAAACTGCGCCAGGGCAGCTTGGTCACTGGGCACCTTCGAGCCGGCTAAAAATCGCACTGTCTAGGAGGCATTTTCAACACGGTCCAATTGGGGCTGGAGCTTGGTATGAGACTCATTCAAAATTGCGATCGAGAATGATCTGATAAAGACACCGGCCTTTAATATAACACTCTGATGTCCCTATTCAAACTGCGTCGTCCAGAGGCTACAAACATAATCCAGTTTTCAGACTGAAAATTCTTTCCGGCTCCAGAAAGGGCCTGAATCCGAAGCGAATACGCATTCGGGAGCCTGCTTTATAAACGTGACAATCGCTCACGCAAGCGTTAGCAGGGACCCGGGACAGCAGGTTAGCGCCTCAAATTGGTCTGCCTGCTTATGCAAACCGTGTACGAAGTCAAAGGAGACTGGGGGCGCATAAAACACGAACTCTGATGGCCTAAATTATGACCAGCTTTGCTTCCAATTCAGCTGAAACACATTCTCCTCCCCCCAAAGGTCTGTCTGTTTCACTAGGAAACTTTTAGGCTTTCTTATCATGTAAAAGGTACAATTCCCAGACAGAAACGCATGCGGGTGATTTATTTACCTTTAGCGTTTGAAGGGATCAAAGGAGAGCAATTCCCCAGACGAAGTGTGCAGAACAAAAGTGGAACCGGGTATTCATTGATTCAATTCGGGTTTGTATAAATAAAGCGTGACGGAGAAATCTAAAAAACCCTGACCACGATCCAATTTGCCAGCCAAGATCTGCCTGGTATCGGGCTTATAGTAATCATCTGTTTCGATCACTGCTGAAGGGTGCATTCTAGCTAGTGTGACAATTGCAATCGATGTTTTAATTTCTAGTAAAGAAGGGGCGTAGAAGAAAGTTCTTTTAAAAATGCTAAGAGGGCAGGGAAATTTCTGACAACGAATCAGATTAATGTCTGAGACGTTTGCTTAGATCTGGCAAAAGGACACCGAGATACGGTTTTCTGGGCTTGTTTTTTTGGAGCGGGGTGAGTGGAACTCGGAGCTCTCAATGTGTGACTGACACATTCTCTCATCCCCACGAAAATATTTTCCACATTTTTCATAAAAAGTTCAAGATGTCGGTTGTTTGGCTCCAACTGGCCCATCAGATCCGCCCTACATGCACGGGGTTATTTACGCAACCCTTCCAGCAATTATTTAGCCCAGGTTTATATACGTTTAAAAGCGATTTTTTCAAAAGCCACGCGTGATTTTAGGTGCCTGCGTTTCTGGGTGCCCAAAAAGGGGGAAGCGCTGAGCACCCACCTGCTAAAAAAAACCCAAGCGCCCCAATATGCAGGCACCCCAAACCCTGAGTCTCTGTGCGCCCCTGCCAGGTAGGAAAAACCCAACCAACCAGACCCAGCGCCCACTGCAGTGCCGCTGACCTGTTTGCTCCATGAAGGCTCGGATACCTAGGATGTTGCTGACTGAATGCGCCGAGGGCCAGGCTCTGGGGATACTGACATGTCCAGCTGTGACCGGCACGCCCGGATGATGGCCCAGTTTGGTCCCAGAGGAGGCCATGGGGTTAGGGTAGGGGTACTGGTAAATGTGGTTATAAGGCAGCGCTGGCTGGGGGGGAGGCTGCTTGCTGCTGTCGTAGGGGCTGGGCTGGGAGAGGTTCCCGATTTTGTTCCTTAAAATCCTGCTGATGGAGCTCACGGAGGGCACGTTGTACTTGTCACACACCCCGTCGGCCAGCAGCCGGTCCCGGATCTCCCACGCGAAGATCCCCGGGTCCCCTTGCTTGTAGTCCCGGATGTGCTTGACCACGTTGGGGGTGGTGACCCGCGGCTTGCTCCCGCCGATGGCTCCGGGCAGGATGGAGCCCGTCTCGTTGTAGCGGGCCAGGATTTTACTCACGCAGCCGTGAGAGACCCGCAGCTGGCGGCTGATGTCGCAGGGTCGGATCCCCAGCTGGGCCAGCTCCACGATCCTCAAGCGGATGGCGTTGGGCAGGGGTCTCCCGTTGACGAAGACGCCTCCCAGCTGGTTCACTTCCCCGTACGTTTGCTCTAGCGGAGGGGTGTGGGGGAGGAAAGGACGGGTTAGCACCGCCAGATTTAAAAAGGGGGCAAGGGAAATAGAGAGATTCTGCCTGTCTAACCCCTTTCCCCAACAGCCCCGCGCCCTGCAGAGGAGACGCCCTGGATCCCGCGAAGGGACGCCTGGGCCGTGTCGGGGAAAGGACGCGACGCGGAGTATTGTGATGATGATTATCCCTTACGCCCGTGCCCGGGGGTGGGGGCGAGTGGAGGCTTCGCCCGAGGCCTCCCTGCGTGGGAATGGGGGTGCGCTGCCCCCGGTTGGGCTTTCGGATCCCATTGCTCGGGATACGCAAAGCGAAACGGCGCGCCCGAAGCCCAGCCTGGCCGCTTCTCCTTCCCAAGGATTCCCCCCACCCCGCTTCCCACCCCACTGGCAGAAATCAGACCCACCCGCAGCGCCTTACCCATCGCCCGCAACGAGCCACGCGCCTTGCGCGATCAGCCGCGATCAGCTGGCCCCGCCGGAGGCTCCGTCTTCCCCGGGGCAGGCGCGGAGGCATAGAGGGGGGCTGCCAGGAGACGGGCTGCCCTTGCTCCGGGAGCCCGGCTCTCTGCTGCTCCCGGGACACGTTCAAAGGCGGCCGGGGACTCACGCCCAAAGTGATCTTCATCCGCTCGGGGGGGTGGGGGGAAATAGCCCGTCCAGGAGCCTGCAGTTTGCTCAGATCAATTTGACGTGTCTTCCACGTCAATCTCGGTGGTCACGCCGGAGTTGGCATTTCATTGGTTCCCGGCCTTGCGAACGGGCAGAGGGCTGCTTCGTCTGCGGGACTGGTCCCCCCTTTCCGCCCTCCTCTCCCTCAGCTACTCCTGAAACCACAGGGCGAGCGACACAGATGTCTGGAGCGGGGCTTGGCGGCCCCGGGCTGGATTCGCTCCCCCCCCCCCCATGCAGCTGCCAGAGCCTCTGTCCGCTGGGACGGGAATCTTTTTGCTAAGGATCATGGGGGGAGGGGGGAAGAAGGGGTTTGCAGCCGATTTCTTAAAAAATCAGGTGACCCCGAAGAATTACACCCAGTTCATTTTGAGCCGTACCGAGGGACCGATCCTTTAAAGCCAGCAGGCGCCTCTCCATCAATAGAGTTTGGGGATCAACCCCCTTCCCCCCAGTCACGTTCAGTGTATATCACCTGTCCGCACCCAGCTCACGCAGTCCTCACTCGGGCACAACTCCCAGGGATTGAACTGGTTTTGCCTGAGTGAGCACTGGACCTTTACCAAATAAAGACCGGCAGACATTTACAGTCGAAATCCAATTATCACCTGCTGCGAGGAAGGTCGCTTTGAAATATCAATTCAGAAGAATGGAGACATTTCTGGGTTGAAAATCGTCTGCCGAAGTAGCGAGGTCTAATGCTGTCTGGCCCAGGTTGCTATTAAATCCATTTGGTGAAGCTGGAACTCTCAAGGAGGAGTTGTGTGTTGTGTGTTCACAATGGATCAGAAACCCTTTGAGCCCGTTAGGTAACATTTTTAATTGTTCAGAATGCAAACTCAACACTGTCTTTTATTTTATTGTATTTAAAAATATTCATAACAACATCGTAGGAAGGTTTGGATATGGGGAAGTGGATATGGGTAAATGATAGCGAGATTTTCCAGAAAGATAGATCCACATATTACCATTTTTCATCTAGCCTTTCTAAGTTCAGAGGAAACGCAGAGCCTATTAGACTGGGAGATTTCTCTTCAATACCAAAGTCAAATCTCCAAAAGCTGATTAATTACTAGGCTGGTTTCAAAGTCTATTTCGCGGCTGTTTCGTTAGCACTGGAAAGGGCTTGCAAATGCAAACAGAATCCGGATCTATGAATCATTTTCAGTATGGTTCTTAGGAGCACTTCTGACTTTTAAGCCAATAAATCCCGTTTGACTCCGAATACGGCGCCTAACCAGGAGAACCAGCTGCGTTTTGGAACGTTCTAAATCCATAATTCCCCGGGAACCAAACACACGTTTAGCGGCCTGTTTACCCCTCCGGTGCGCTTTTAATGGGGCCACTATCGAAACAGCAAGTGCCATTTGTCAGGTACGGTGTGGAACAGATGCCGTTATTTTGCCCGCAAAGGCTCACAGATGGAAAAGATCAGAACGGAGCCGGATAACAGCCTTTCTCTGACCCTTTTACCTTGACTTGCTTGACCAAAAAGAATCGTTAGCTCGTAAGCAGCATATATTAATATGTCAATTAATACGAAGCGGAGTAATAAATTACGAATGCACGATCGGAGCTTTCAGATCAGTGGGGGACGGGGGAACCCCACAGCGCGCAACTGAAGAAAATATAAGCTAGATATCGGGCAGTGAATCGCGTGGAGAAAGAACGGATAACGCCACCTCATTATCACCGGCACGATGGAGTTGATGTATATTCCCCCCTAGATAAATAAAACCTCGTGTGGACACAGATTGTTAGAGTAAATATTGGCCAGTGGAACCCAGTGCCGGGTTGAGATTAAAAGTGGGGGGAATTAATCAGAACAGGACGAAACAAACTAAAGCCACCAATCCTGTTTTGGTTCAAAGGAATTTTAATTCAATTGACTTTCATGTAAACATTTAATTCAGGGGTTTGAAGGTCAGAATCTCATTCCCAAAGTGTTTAGCTTCCCGGACTAGTTTTAGGCAGGGATACGGTTTTTCCCAGCCTCTGGAGCAGCCAAACGAAAGAGGAAGGTCCAGCAAATCTAATCAGAGGATTTGAGAAAAAGAACCTTTCCCTCTGATTGATTTTAATGGGCGCGCTATTCATCTCTCGGGGCATGTCTGAGGGCAGCTCACGGGAGAACGGCCCATTGTATTCAGCCTTGGTACAGTTCTCTGGTCAGTGGTTTCTTCTTCACACAGGGTGCAAAGCCTTTTCTTTTGCATGAACGCTACTTGGCGTCTGAGTTTATAAGGACCGGTTCTCTCTCTCCTAAAACGATAGATTTCAATCGGGGATGCGGAAAGCGGGGTTTTCACGACAGAAGAACAAACACTTGCTCGTGAAAATGACCAGGGCCTTCTCGCCAGCGAATCGGTTATTGAATTGCCCCGAAGGAAGGAACTGTCCGATTCGCAATATATTTCGGGTGTCGGTACATTTCCCACTAAAAGGCCAGCTGTTGAGCCGTTAGCATTTTGAAAGGAGCAAATGGTCATTTATTACAAGATGAAACACAATAAGACTTGCATATTTCTGAGTGTGTGTGTGGAGGGGCGGGGGGAGATTTTGCTTCTAGCAGGGACCAGCGTCTGAGACCACACGAAATACCACTGCGGAAAAGCTAACCATTTGTCTCCCTCTGTTGGAAATTTGTGATAGTTCAGCCCACCGAAGTGAGCGACTTTACAGGGGTTTGGGGCAGCGCTTTTGTCCGGAGGAGGTAAAGAGGTGAAACGCTCCATTGAGTTTGGCAAGCAGGCAAAGACTCGGGAAGAAGGCAGGGGATGGCTCGTTTGAAGAAGAATCCATTATAAAATAAAAACCAACTAATCAAATAATAATAATAATAATTAATAATAACAACAACAGGGAGATGCCACATAACGCAGCCTATTCCTATCAGCAGAGCAGCTTGCGTCTAATTCAGCGATAGCAAAGGGCTGTGGGGGAGAGAAGGAACCTACCGAAGCGTGCTGGGATCGGGGGCTCCGCTGAATGGAGATTGACACGGATTTGCTGTTCATTGATCAGCTGAAGAAAGCCTGGAAATGGTTCCCCGAAGAAATGTGTGTTAGTGCCACAAGGACTCCTGGTTGGTTTTGCTGATACAGACTCACAGGGCTGCCCCTCTGAACCCAGCTAGGGAAAGTTGTTCTCAACAGGAGGGACCCGAGCGAAGGCCGATCCGGGTCACTCCGGTTCGGAAATGGTACAGTACTCCGGGTATGTTCTTCTCGAGGAGAGAGGAATTGACTGCTGGCATTTTTGTTGCTTTGATACAGAGGCGGAGGCAAGGAAATCAGGGACCTGACACCCCAATAATAGTGCAGACACGGAAGTGACTTCCTAGGCAGATCATACTTAAGAGAACACCTGTCCCTGGGGAATTTTTCCTTTGTCCCAGACAGCCAGGACAGATGACAGTGAAGGTGAAAGGCAGGAGAGAGAGATCGGGAAAATAAGGAGCAACAAGGGAAACATTGAATGTATGAGGCTAGGAGCCTGACTTCTCTTGTCTTTTGCCAGAGGCTGGGAATGGGCGAGGGAGGATGGATTCCCTGTTCTGTTCACTCCCTCTGGGGCACCTGGCACTGGCCACTGTCAGAGGACAGGAGACTGGGCTAGATGGGCCTTTGCTCTGACCCAGTCTGGCCGCTCTTGTGTTCTTTTGAATCGTTTCTTTCTGGCCAGCGCAGGGGCATTACCAAGAGAAATCTCAATGTCAAGGGAAGCTCCGGGTTGTTTTTATAAGGCTGGGCCTTAGGGGGGCGGATCAGAAGGCAAAGCTAAGGGGCAGGGGGTGACCGTGGCTGAGTCGCTGTGAAAACCCGATCACGTCTCTCTCCCCACCCCCACCCAGCGGAGGTGAGTACAGGCGGCTGTAAACCTAGTGACCCTGTCGGATCGCCTCCCCTCCCAGGCAAAAACGGGGCGGCATCAACCAAGGCTTCTGGAGCCAGGCGCTGCAAAACCCTCTGCAATCGCTCGCTGCAGAGCTGGTTTCCACTGAAGAGTTTTAACTCGGTTAAAGGCTGCCTGGCTAAACCTTTCTGCAGGCAGGGCTGTAGCTCAGGGGCTTTTGCCTGCTAATCAAGAATGAGCCAGATGGAATAGAGACTAACAGATATAACTATAGATATGTATATGTGGCGCGCGAGAGAGAAATGTATTACAGGCTGCTCCAGTCTGTCTTCATGTCGTATGAGATTAAATCGATATAGATCAATCTTTCTCCCTCGTCCTTAGCGAGAGAAATAGACTCGATATATCACGTATCTATCTATACATTAAATAGATAAAATAGGATCTATCTAATCTCATGATATCTGAGACAAACTATAGAGTAAGATACACACACTGTCTTTCTCTCATAGCTATCAGATTCCAGTTCTCTCTCTCTCAGCACGATGCATCCATCTACCAATGTACATAACCGCTTCCGCATCTCCACCCGTGTGTATAGACAGGCGTCTCTTAATCAAACTCCTCGGCAACTTTCATTTAAGGGGAGTAAAGCCCCCGATCGGGGCTGCGCTATTTTGATGTGTATCTATTAGGGCGATCGGGTTGTTGGAGGGACCCTCAGCGGCTAACCGAGCGAAACAGTCCGGGCTTTAAAGGGGAGGGAGCGAACGGGCCGCTCGGTGTTTAAATAAAACCAGGAGGCCAAAGAGAACAGAACGCAGAGAGGGTGAGCAGGCCCCGTGCAACGCAACCGCTGAAAACCCAGGACGATGCGGGGCAAAGAAAAATCTCGCCTGAAAAGTGGAAAGAGAAAGTGAACTCGAAGCTCCTTCTGTGAACCCCCTTCCACTAAGCAGGAGTCAGGAGATCTCCGTAAATGACCCGTGCCGCAGAGCACGTGTGGTACCCCCCTCTCCTGGAAGCAAGGCCTGGCCCTCCTGCGGTCTCTTGTAGACACTGCTCTCGTGTTTACACTGCCTGGGGCTATTCCGCAGGGCACCTGCCGATGAAAAGCTGAACATACAAACACGTCAGATTGTAAGTGGAAGGCTCTGAGGAGCCTGCCAATTAGTATTAAATAATATTCTTACCTTCAATAAACAGTCCTTTCGGGCGAACTCCAGATCCACCCACGCAGCTTATTTTGATTCGGCCTTAATAGTCCACATGTAGCATTGGGTTTGCTCTTCGCATCTCATAGTATTTGCTAAGCTGGGAAGGTTTATTATCAAAACCGCATAAAGTCAGCAAACTGAGAGGGGGGAAAAGACGTGGAGTGTTGTAATTTCCTTTGATATTAGCTGCTGACACTCAGGGAATGCCCTGTGGAAATGGTTGCTAGGATAAGGAAGTTAGAAAGATACAAAATGGAACCACTCTATTAATTCAGAAGCAACAATCTGAGAGTTTTGAAAATGATGGGTGAACATGATTTGCTGTTACCTCGGGTTGATCCAGGAAGAGGGTCGGACAAGGTGATCTCACTAGTCTCCTGTGATCTTAAGAACTATGAATCTGTACAGCTCTGTGAACATTGATTATTTAAAATAAGTGTAGCACAGAACCGACTTTCTTGGTTTCACGAAGCTCTGGGAAGCGAGGATTTGTCTGCTCCAGGAAAATGTGTCTCATTACTTTAGAATAATACCTTTAACTCTGAAATAGGTTTTTTTACGCAGCAAAAGGGTGGGGGGATCCAGGATCCAGTCTTAGAAACAGGTGACATGAAATTGATGTGGCAAAATATATGTATATATTTATCTCAACACCTATATTGATATGCATATATACATAGCAGCTAACCAATCATCTCGCTAAGTAGCCAGCTAAGCAATTTCACCCATATTGTGGGCAGAGCTAGCAGCAACCTCTATTATTAAGATTTACATCCAACCTTGTTACTCACACCTTCTTGTCAACTGTTTGATATGGGCCATCCTGATTATCACTACAAACTTTTTTTCTCCTGCTGATAACAGCCCGCTTTAATTGATTAGTCTCATTAGGGTTGGTATGGCAACACCCATTTTTTCATGTTCTCTGTGTGTATATATATATCATCCTACTGTATTTTCAACTGCATGCATCCGATGAAGTGGGTTTTAGCCCACAGACGTTTATGCTCAAATAAATGTGTTAGTGTCTAAGGTGCCACAAGGACTCCTCCTTCTTTTTATCCATCTGTGTGTGTATGTTGGTGTAAATATAATATACACATACAAGCAATATGTACCCGCGTGTGTGTAGGATATGCTTCCCTGTGATTACAGTGATGTTGTTTCCATCCAGTAGATGCACTTTGTACATTGCAAATGCTTCAGGGACGTCTTTTTCGATCAGTATATTTGTGCTGTATTTTCAAGATGTGGATTTTAAAATACATCTACCGCCCTCTCACCTCTAAAATCTAAGACAGCCAACAAGTATCTTACGTTTTGTCCGAAGATAAAACTGTTGAATATAAAACAAATCCCCCGAATTGCCCTGAACCAGTGTTAAGAAGATAATCCGAAGCTCAAACACGCACTGATGAATTACTGGCTCACTAGCGAGGGCTGAATAGATGACGATTTTACTCTTTGGACAACAATGTTTGTTTTATTCCAAATATTTATAGATGGGATAAAGTCTTCAAAACAAGCATGTGACCAGAACGAGCTTAAAATATACTCTGTGCAGACCCTAAAGTGTGTGCCTGGCCATGGGGATGCGGGAACAAAAGCAGGCAAGCAAACACGCGAGCAAGATATTAATTTGCATGGAAGAACACGGCCCCCTTTAATCGTATCACAGGATTTCCCCCGAGTTCTCCCCATTCATTTGGTCCTAACTGGCTCCAGAACGCAAACCATCATTCCCCTGTTAAAAGCCCTGCCAAGGTAGGCGGACACTTTGTAACAGAACGTCCGGCGCAATAGACGTTTCTTGCTTCCCCTCAATACTTGCAGTTGACACGCTGGCAATTATTTTAAACTCAGCCCAATCAATCCCCCGGTGCATTGTTGAAAAGCTCACCCCGGCAGCCTGTGCTCGGCTGATTGACTTGGGGAATAAGAAGCCTCCTCTTTCTTCAGGTTACCAAGGGTAAAAAATGTCAAAAGAGCCGAAGTCCCATTTTCAAAAGGGACTTAGTCGCTTAGACTGTGTGTCAAAGTCTGGTGAGAAGTCCATGGTGACCAGGCCCCTAAATCACTTAGGCTCAGATCCTCCTAGGCATTTAGGCTCCTAACTTCCACTGAAATCAATTGAGGTTAGGAGCCTAAATCCCTCGAAAGGAGCTGGGCCTTGAGCACTTTTGAAAATTGTTTTTTAAAAGCCCTGGAGGGAATTGGAACTGTTTCTGAAGCTAGAAGGAATATTTCCGCCTCTGTTTTTGTACTTACAAACCTTCTTCCTGCTCATCTCCTTAGAGCAACCCCTCCTCCGCGCCATCATGCCTCCCCCAGCTCTTTCCTGACACGATTTGTCACGGGGAACTCCTCTTCTCACCCTCCTGTCAATTGCCCTGGGTCCAGCTGCTCGCTGCCGAGTCCCGCGGAGCTCTTGTCCCCAGAGCGCTGAGTTCTAATCCTCCCAGCGCCCACCTGGCTCTGTCATTTCTCGCCGGGCTTAATCTGCCTTTTCTTCCTCAACACGGGGCAGGAGGGCGTTTGGCTGCAGCCCCCGGGTTTGATGTAGCGTTAGCCCACCTAGATGGGCGCCCGATCCCGAAGCCAATGGGGGTTTTCTCTGAGCAAGAGACTTCACGGCTGGGGTTCACTTCCTGGCACCGAGTGGAAGCAAGCCCCCCCCCCTTTCAAAGGGCAGGCCAGGAGCGCATGGCCGGCTGCCCCCTGCTAACAGCTGGGGGATCGTACGTGCTCTGCCGTGTGATCTTATTTCTAACTAGAGGAGTAGCAGGGACGGTCTGCGAGAGACACGTCTCCTGCTTCGTCCCCTTTGCTGCCTATTCCGCACACCGGCAGCTTCTGCCTCCGGCCCGTCACACGCGTGAGCAGAGCGGAGCCGCGACGCGCAAGGAAGAAGTCTGCGCGGAAGGAAATGCAAGAGCCCGGATCTAGCAACAGGCGAAAGCAACGCGCTGCGAACTGCTGCGAAGGCGAGACCCCCAGCGCGCCCGGGGAGCTCCGCTACCCTGCCCGACGGTGGGTGAGTCTGGTCGCTTGAAGGCGCCCCCTGAGCCCCCCAGGGGCGTTTCTCTGTAGGCTCGCTCCGCAGCGGGAGGCTAGATCCTAGCGACTGGCTTCCCAAAGCAGCTGCCGATTCATCCGTCTTCTGGCAGTTCCCTGCGCTGTCAGGGCGTCCGAAAAGTCTTTCCCTGTTGCTGAAATGACAGCTCCGAGGCATGGTGCATTACAGGGCGGTGAATCCTACCCATCTCCTCTCGACTTTGCCATGTGGATCACAGAGCCAATAAAACGTCCCTATTTTCTGTTAGAGTCTCAGGCAACACCCACAGCAGATTCCTTCTACCCCCCATCACTGGGGGGAAAAAAATTCAAATCTCTGATTGTAACCACATTGTATCGATAGAGGGTTAGAAATGTCATATGGTGCCTTCCAAGAAAGAGTTCAACATCATATGTTCGGTGGGCAGTTTTGAATTTGCCTATTAGAATGTATTTTGGCAAAACTTATGTCAGAAATCTAGCATCTTTGAATACTCTAGATATTTATACAAAAGATCTGTTAAAACAGCGGTCAGTTATCCCCTTGAGAGTTCTCATGTGTTTCAATGGAACTTACTGGTTGCTCATTAATAGTAGAGAGATGATATGGCTCCTATCCCTGGTGTTTATTCCAAGTTCAGGTATGGTTAAGGGGGATCACATTCCTTTATGAGAAATCAAAGTTTTAAAATCCTATTAGAACACGCTAAGATAAGTGTGTGCTCATAGAAAGTAGAAAGTTTGGTGCAGTGCAGTGCAGTATATTATCTGAACAGGCTGTGGACTGTCTTGTTATACTGAAAAGAACTCAGCATTAGTTTTGACACATTTTTCTAAGCAATTAACTATTGGCCAAACTTAGAGAGCTGAATTAATTTGCTGTCATGAAAGAAAATATTCTCTTTTCTTAGGACTAGCCCCTGACAGTTCAAAAAGTAAAATCATTCTGCAAAATTTAATATATTGTCTGATTCATTTTGCTTAATCAGATATCTCATTTTGGTAAAAGCACAGGTTGAGTAATTAATAATGACAGCTTCATTTGTCAAAGGCAATTGTAGCTACATCAAATATATCCAGTTCAAGCCAGGAGACTGTTAAATTCCACACTTTGAAACAATTGATTGATTTTTTTCTATAACAAATATTCACTACAATGCCAGTCATATTCCTAATGAGCCTATTCTATCACTAACAGAATCAGCTCAGTTCTAATATTTAACAGTTTGTTTATTTCAAATTAGGGATTTTTTGATTTTGCCCCAAAATCTGTTTTGTTGTTATGTTGATTTATTAATTACAAATTATAATCACAGGCCAATGGTGGTAGTGTGAGTGTTAACACTGCAGAAATCAATGATAATCTCATATCTATTTTTTTTTACTGATAACAAAGTAGTATTTTCATCTCTATTTGAAAGGTTAAAGATACACAGATCTAGATACCCCATGTAATGAAATTAGAACTTTTTTAGACAGGTGATATTTTGAGACAACTACGCAATTGTAGGCTATGATCCTGCGAAGATGTATGCACCTGCTTCTTCGCTTTAGGAAAGCTGAGTAGTTCCATTAATTCCAGGGACTTCTCCTACCTAGTGCATACTGCCAAGCATGTGCACAAGACTTTGTAGGAGCAGGGGCTGGGTAATTGCTCTTTTCCAACCTGTCCATCACTACACCCAGCGCATGACCTGGAATGACTACTCTGTGTTGAAGCGTCTGTAAGGAAGAGATGGATTTAAGCCTCTCTTCTGTAAATGTTTGGTTTTGAGGCACATCTGTCAAGTGGACGTGATGGAGCTTGTTCACAGGAATATTTTCACTAAAAGGTATCATTAATATAGAGATGCAGTTGGGTTGACTTGTGAAGAGCTGAGCTGCACTGTCTCCTACAGAAAAAATCACTGGCAAAAAGTATTTTCAAGAGAGCTGTTTTCTTTCACTGCACTTCCCAGATTCCATGTGGGAGAGCTACATGTGCAGGCCATAAATGGGACCTACCAGAGATGGGCAGGCAGGCGCGAAGCTGTTTTCATCCCAGACGGAAAGAGTTGCACACCCATTATTTCTCCAGGGCTTCTCCCAGCAGGCAAATGGGAGTTTCTCCATTGATGACAAAGGGAGCAGGAGCAGGCCTTGTGAAAGCATCACTGTTCCCCCAACCTCAGAGCAAAGTTCAAAGTAGGGGCATGTGTGCGCAAGCAAAGGTGACAAGTGACATCTCAGAACTTTCCAGTGGAAGCCAGGCCAGAAAATGGGAAAAACCAGGGCACCGCAAGCTCACATTTAAAACCAATGATGACACCTTGATTCTGTACAAACTGTGGGGCAAGATTTCCTCTCCAAACACTCACATGCTACCCAGAGTGGTACCGAGAGCCACAGACACACAGGGAAGAGAATAAAGGAGATGAACCATAACGGCCTCGATGTTACACTCCTTCTTGGTCTATTCTCACGCAAAACTCTCACTGATGCCAGCTATAGTTTTGCATCAGGGCTGAAGTCTATTGCAATCGATGGGAGTCTTTTCACTGACCTCAATGGGCTTTGGGTCAGGCCCTAGGTGAGGCCTGCATGATTTGGCATAAGAAATAATCACTAGTATAGTATAAGGCCCCGATCCAGCAAGGCACTTAAAGCACGTGCCAAACTTTGAGCACAGCTGTTTACACGCTCAAAGTTTATGCAAGTGCTTAAATGCTTTGCTGAATCAGGGCCTAATATACCAGTTAGTGTATTCTGTATTTCTCCATTTAGTGACAGGGTGGATCTGTGCTCTACTTAGGGGAACTGTGTTTTTCCTCCTTTGTGTTATACATATTCCTCAATGGGGCTTCAAGGGTGTAAATAAGAGAAGATTCTGGCTCTCTGGATTTAGAGCATCTTCATTTCCTAGCTCCATTTTTAGCCTCCCTGTTCACTTTCATTCATTTTCCTGATTCTTCTTTTCTTTCTTTCTCCCCACGTTGACGCATTTGAAATCATCTGGAAAGATCCCTTCCCTTCCTCACTGCCGCCAAAACAATCCATCCCAAATGTTACATCAGAACCTTTGAATGCTGGGACAAGGATGCTGGGATGAGGACACTGGGAATGTAGATGCTGATTCTGCAAGATGCTGAGCAACTTCATCTCCCGTTGACATCAGTGGGCGTTGTAAGTACTCAGCACCTCACAGGAGCCCTTATGGGATCAGGTCCTTCGTTACAATTAGATAACTAACCCAATCCAGTGTCGACTGACTTTCCATTGACTTCAGTAGGCATTCTATTGGTCTCTGAATTCACAGAAAAGGAAAGAAAAGAACAGAAATTATTTTCCCCTAGGCTCCAATCCTGCAAAGACTCACACACATGCTTAACTTCAAGCACAGCCATAAGATCAGGGCCTGCATCTACAAGAAACCCTGTGCTTGCGGACAGAAGGAGGGAGGGACTATTTCATTTGTTTTCTTATTTAAACAGTTTTCTCAGAACTCTAACCAAGGAGGGAGGCAGCACCAGGTGGCAAACAAGTCTTACCTCACTGGAAATTTGCTCATGAAAAATATATTGAGTAGAATATGCTAAATGGCAGATGTTCATCTTGTCATTTGGAATGGCAAGGATGTGTGTGTATGACATTATAGACTTGACACAGAATATTCTACCCCTGGGGGAAATATTTTGGGCCAGATTCTGATGCCCTTACTCATGTGAAAGTCAATTGCACTGCATGTGGAATCTGGTACTACTCAATGTGAGCAAGAGCATTAAAAATGGGTCCTTTAAAGCTATCTGACATTGCAATCTGCCAGCATTTGCTCTGTAGAAGTATTTTTGAGTTCTGGAGATAAGCCATCTCCGGCACATATAATTAGCAGTATCCAGCAATATGGGTGACTCTGTCAGAGGCAGATAAATCATCCCAAACTGGCCCTAAAGCCTGAAGCATGAACTCTAAGGACTCTGGTATAGCAGACTGGGAATTACTCTGAAGCTTAATCTAAGCTAAAATCTTGAGAATTTTGTTAAGCAAATACCAAAATGAGCAATAACATCCGTGCAGTAGCGCCTGTTATCTATTTACAGACAGATTGGTCAAAAGTGTCTGCTGATTGAGTGTGTGCATGCAACTGAGACCTAAGACCTGATTTTCAGTGGTGCTGCAGAGCAAAAATAGGGAATTGGGTGAAAACTACTTCTCACATATGGCCCAGTCAGGAGGGAGATGATGCTGTGGGGGTGGAGTACCATAGTGAGGAACTGGCCATCCTATCAATGGAAGGATGTCTACCCATCCACTAACATAGTGGTTCATGAACCTGAAGTCATGGAGAGCAAGGATGCACCTAACCAGATAATAGTAGACCTTTCTCCACCCTCAGTTGGCCAAATGATTGCACCTCTCTTATAGGGACTTCTCTGTAATTTCATCGGGAGCCACCAGATGGTGCTGTTAGAGGCACTCATACCAGTTCAGTTCATGTTTTGGAGGATATGCTATGTTGTCAGTTGTGGTGTATTTCTTGGGAAAGGGGTTGCTTTTACACCAGTAAGGTTTGTTCGTGGTCTGAATTTCTCAGACTGGAATAATTTTCTAGGTGCAGAGCTTCTCTCTACATGTGCGAGAGAAAAACAAAAGCTTTGCATGATGTCCATGATATTATGCTCACCTCAGTTATCTAGGCCTTTGTGTTATCCACACAATGTGCTTTGCCTGCAACCAAGTGCAGGCACCACTCAGCAGCTTAAGGGTAGTGCCGAACGTGGCCTCTTGCTTCTGGTGTGGAGCTGGATGAAGGAAGCCATTATACCTTCATGCCACAGTTTGCAGTGGTGGCCAGCAAACTGTCGGGTGAAATTGAAGATGCGGGTCACTATACACAAAGCCCAAAGGGCTCGATCCTGCCAGGTGCTGAGCATTCTGGCTCAGCTCCACTAAAGCCCTTTCAACACATGACCAGCCCTATTTATTTCGAGGGGACCGCTCAAGTGAAGCACCTTGCAGGATCAAGCTGTAACTGCCCTTAGGCTCAGTCGTCTCCTGGGCTGACTCTTTCCTTGTGACCCAACACACACCCTGCACTCCTATGGCAATAGCCATTCCAAGGAGGAAGCTCTAGACAGCTGAGTCAGGGGCAGACTCTCCTCCAGAAACTTCTGCTTCTGTCAGAAACGTGCCTTAAGGCAAAGCCTGGCTTCCGGCATAAAGCAGTCTTAGACTCCTCTAATGGACCAGGCTTTTCTATAAATGCTGACTCTGTTTCCCCTACGTCTGTCATTGCTGGCTTATAGCAGTGCAATGAACGTGGGCATGAAGCCTTCATTGAAGTGTACAAAACACTGCAGCACCTCCCATGCACATGGCCAACCAAGAGCACATCGAACCTGTCCTCCACTCTCTACGCTGGCTTCCCATAGACTTAAGTCAAGTTCAAGGTCTTGGTCCTTCCATTCTGGGGGTGAAATTCGGGCCTCATTCAACTCAATGGGAGTTTTGCCATTCACTTCAGCGGGGCCAGAATTTCAACTCTGGTGCTGATTGGAGCTGCCGGATATTAGATTCATATGCACGAGTCTAGTTTCCTGCCTTAATAAAAGTCATGGAAAGTGCAGCCAGCTACTACAAAAGCCAGTCACGCATACAATAGTAATAATGAGTTAATTCTGTTGCTGATGTCTGGCATGGGAATGCATTTCTCAAGTCCTCCTCTCTGCCTCCCAGCTGCAGGGTAACCCAAGTGTAAAGCTGTAAACACGAGAGCTTGTCATTCTTCTCATGGAAACCGTTTGCCTGAAGAAAAATGGAGCTTTTTCCCAAAAACGGGGAAAAAATTGCAAAAAAATCATTTCGGTCTAAATTTTCTGAAAAAAAAGTCCACTTTGGTTGAAAAGCCATTTGTCATCAGACAAAAGCGTCAATGAAAATGTCAAGCTCTAGTTTTTTAGTCCAACCCTCTTTCCCCCCCTCCAAAATCAAAAAATGTTCATGGTTTTGTTTTGTTTTTTTTCTATAAGGGGACTTGGGAGGAACTGGGGGAAGACCCGTTTTGCACCAGATTAAGATGAAGGAGGCTGTTGCAGGGGCAGGATAGGCAAGGGGGTGGAGGACCCTGCTGGATGGAACACAGGTGATCTCCCAAGGGAAGGATGAACTCATGAGCGACATGGCATGTAAGGTGTGTTACTGTGCTGTATGATCTGTACTCTCCTGTGCTTCACGTGATTAAATATAAAGACCATACAGATGTTTGTACAGTCGAAGTATGTGTGTGAGCTGATGGCTTCACAACCGCTGAGTATCCCTCAGAGAGTTAAATTGTGAGCCAGAACCTTCCCACCTGTTGGCTTGGAGGGGTGTGTTTAAGTACCAGGGAGTCTGAAGGGTCAGTGCGGTGCTCAGAGGGGCGAGGAAGCTGGACACGGGGTTCCAACACTTGTGGGAGGAAGGTGCCAATAGGTCTGCGCTCAAGGGACCCTGGAGACTGAGACAGTGGCTAGACTCTGTTCAGACTCCAGGAGCTTGCAATATCCTGGAGATCGAAAGCAGAGAGGGGCACTTGCTGGGATCGGTGACAATGTGTGTTGCCCACAAGGTTATAGCCCCATTCTTAGATCTTACGGATTAGTCGTAAATTCCTACCTCCTGGCGTTT
Source organism: Mauremys mutica (assembly GCF_020497125.1). Classification (NCBI taxonomy): domain Eukaryota; kingdom Metazoa; phylum Chordata; order Testudines; family Geoemydidae; genus Mauremys; species Mauremys mutica. The sequence goes on along the minus strand of NC_059074.1, from coordinate 206,639,003 downwards.
CTTCCTACCTCCTTGTCCCCTGGCATCTCTTTCTGGAATTGTGTAGGTTTAATACTCCAGGAAATGTCTTATCGAACTCCGGATTGCACAATGAATTCGCCCGTCAAGTCACAATTCGTGCATAAAGCTTGGCGATGTTTATGCAGATGCATGAAATTGGGGAGAGCTGGAAAATCAGTATGTAGGCCCTGGGCAGGGGGCTGACCCGATGCAGTACCATGCGTAGTCATGCTACTAAAGGTCTGTCTGATTTTTCTATGCATGTCTGATGACCCTCTGGAACCAACACTGACACAGAAACCACCGCAAATCATTAGATTATGCATTTAGGCACATCCCTGAATACGGCTTAGTACGGAGTAGCCCTGGGGTGGTATTGTGCATCAGAGACACCCTTCTGCATCACAAGGGGCAGTAATGTGCTGCTGTCTTATACTAGGAGCAAATTAGGACACCCCTCTTGTACGTTCAGCTCAGCTGGCCAGTGAGAAGGGGGAATGGGGCCGTAGCCCCACCCACTCCTTGTTCACCTGCTCTGAGGAAGAAGTATGGTGACCAAGAACCTCTGGGCACTAGAGTATATAGGGATGCAGGGATCCTCAGGTTTACATGATATTCTCTTGGTGAAGCCAATGTCACACTAACCATTGTGAGATGTACGTACGGAGAATACGTGAGAAGTTGTGAATATCCTGAAATTTATGTTCTCTAGGTCTGTGCTTAAAAATAGGCCACTCAGAGGTAGCATGTCTTGAGATAAACTCCTCCAGACAGGGGGTGGGAGATGTTTATCTAGAGGGCGGATCATTGTGTATTGTATGGCATACAACTGGCATCTAGCAGCACTTTAAGTCAAATGCTAACGAAGAGTGGGCGGAGCCTTTGGGACGGAAACTAACCGGACTTGGTAAACGGCAATGGATGGGGAGAAACCTGTCCTGAGGTGAACATCAAAGGTCTGTTCTGGTATGTTTACTTGTGAGGTGCAGGATGCCGGGAGGTGTGTGTGTGTCTCTTTGTACCCGTAAACAGACAGCAAGCTTGCTTCATGGAAAAGGGATCTCAGCCAGGATTGGTTGAAAATGCTGGAGAGAAGATTGTGGGAGTCTTTAGACAAGAGGATAACTTCTTAGCTAAGTTTAGGCTTTAGAATGTGTGTTATGATGTTTTTGAATGTAACCACTTGTTCCCATCTCTCACCGTGGCTTTTATATGAATCTCTGTTCTTTCTCAAACACATTTCCTTTTGTTTTCATAACTGAACGAAGTGCTGTATGTAATACATAGGGGCCTACCAAATTCAGTCCATTATGGTCAATTTCATGGCCGTAGGAGTGGAAAATTGGTAAATTTCATGTCTTCAGATGTTTAAAACTGAAATTTCAGGTGTTGTAACCATGGGGATCCCGACCCAAAAGGGGATGGGGGGTATGTGGGGGGGGAAGGTGTTGCAAACCTGTTGTAGGAGGGTCATGGGATTGACACCCTCTCTTCTGTGCTGCCTTCAGAGCTGGACAGAGTGGGGAGGAGGGGGTGCAGAGCTATCTGCAGCTGGGAGAGACATCCATGAGCAGCCGTGCAGGGAAAGAGCAAGCCCTGCCCTGCCTGGGCTAACAGCTCGGAACCCGCTTTGCTAGGGTGCTCCCAGCGGCACAGGGAAGATTGAATCCAACTCCACAAGCATCCTCTAGCTGCAGGAACCTCTGGGGCTGCTGTCCAGTCCCAAAGCAGCCAGCAGCAAGGGGAGCGCTGGGGGATGGGTCTTGTCTCCTCCACCCCCCACTAACTCCCAGAGCAGCTGTGCAGGGGATGGACAAGTCCTGTCCCTGCCCAGCCCAGCCTCAGCTAGGAGCCCTCTTTCCTGGGGTGCTCTTTGGAACAAGAGGACATTGGCTTTCCTGGAGAAGGGCTTATTTCATGGTGCACATCACATTTTTCATGGCTGTGAAATTGGTAGGGCCCCAGTCACACAGGAGTGGTGGCCTAGAGTAAAAGAGGCAATCTGGGGTACACTGTGCCGTTGGGGACAGGGGAACTGGGATTTCTGTGGCTGTCCAGTGATCAAGGGGCTGCTTTGAAGGGACTCAGGGGCTGGGCTGCAGCTGGTGGCAACCGGCAGGGCTGGTGCAGCCCGGAGGAGAGTGTTTGAGTGGCTGGCTCTGTTAGGGAGCAAACACCCCGCTGGTCTGGGAGGCAGGTGGTAACAAGGGGATTCACAGCCCTTGGTGCCCAGAAAAGCATCACGTTGGCTGCTGACTCCTGTGGTCCTGATCCCCCAGATCCTGGTCTTACTGTCGCTTTGCCCGTAGTTGGAGCCAGAATGTAGCCAAACATTGGTCTCCATTGTCAATATGTATTTTTATACATGGGACATCTTCTGCCACCATCTTATTTCCCTCAATTATTTTTGGCCCTTCTTTCCTCGCACCCCTTCCAATGGACTAGCTTAGTAACGTCCTATGACATATACAGAGGATAAAACACTATCCTGCACTTTGCTTTGTGAGAGATGCCGGTGAGATTCTATATGCTATTAACCTGGGGGATCCTCTGTGTTTGGAAATACTGGAGGGAGACTTTCACGGACAGCTGGGCCAATCAGTTACTTTGGTCTTCATTTAAAATATAATGAAATTATACAGCACAGGAGAAAATATAAGCACAGTTTGCAAAGGCTGCAAACAGATCATGTTTTCATTTATTCATATAAAGTAGTTTGCTAGTTCAGGATTTACAGTGCCTTCAAAACTCAGAATTCATTCTGCTTTCCATGTAGATGCTGGAATTGTGATAGATGTAAGGGGAATTTAATCCACGGGATGTGGGCATTTGAATAGGTTGGATTCTCACCAAAGGTTCTTAAGCAAAGTAAGCACTCATGGGATAAGAGGGAAGGTTCTCTTGTGGATCAGTAACTGGTTAAAAGATAGGACACAACGGGTAGGAATAAATAGTCAGTTTTCAGAATGGAGAGAGGTAAATAGTGGTGTTCCCCAGGGGTCTGTAGTGGGACCAGTCATATTTCACATATTCATAAATGATCCAGAAAAAGGGGTAAACAGTGAGGTGGCAAAATTTGCAGATGATACAAAGCTGACTGCAAAGAGTTACAAAGAGATCTCGCAAAATTGGGTGACAGGACAACAAAATGGCAGATGAAATTCAATGCTGATAAATGCAAAGTAATGCACATTGGAAAAATAATCCCAACTATACATATAAAATGACGGGGTCTAAATTAGCTGTTACTACTCGAGAGAGATCTTGGAGTCATTGTGGATAGTTCTCTGAATACATCCACTCAATGTGCAGTGGCAGTCAAAAATCTAACAATGTTGGGAATCCTTAAGAAAGGGATAGATAGATAATAAGACAGAAAATGTCATATTGCCTTTACATAAATCCATTGTACATCCACATCTTGAATACTGCGTGCAGATATGGTCGTCCCACCTAAAAAAAGTTGTACTAGAGGTTCAGAAAAGGGCAACAAAAATGATCAGGGATATGGGACAGCTTTCCTCTGAGGAGAAATTAATAAGACTGGGATTTTTCTGCTTGGAAAAGAAATGACTAAGGGGGGATATGATGGAGGTCTATAAAATCATGACTGATGTGGAAAAAGTAAATGAGGAAGTGTTATTTACTCTTTCTCATAACACAAGAACTAGGGGTCACCAAATGAAATTAATAGACAGCAAGTTTAAAACAAACAAAAGGAAGTCTTTCTTCATACAACACACAGTTGACCTGTGGAACTCCTTGCCAGAGGATGTTGTGAAGGCCAAGACTATAAAAGGGTTCAAAAAAGAACTAGATAAGTTCATGGAGGATAGATCCATCAATGGCTATTAGCCAGGATGGGCAGGAAGGGTGTCCCTAGCCTCTGTTTGCCAGAAGCTGGGAATGGGCGACAGGTGATGGATCACTTGATGGTAACCTGTTCTGTTCACTCCCTCTGGGGCACCTGTCATTGACCACTGTCGGAAGACAGGATACTGGGCTTGGTGGACCTTTGGTCTGACCCAGTATGGCCCTTCTTATGTTCTCATCCCTTCTGGGAACAAGTAATTTTTGCTGAGTAGGGATGGATTTAAGCATATGCTTGAAGCTAAACTCATGGTTATGTGCTTACCTGAGTCAGGGCCTGGTTCAAGCCTCTAGTCAGCTAGTAGAGCAAGTCTAAGGATTAAAAAGAAATGCTACCAAAATAGCAAAGTATTTGAGGTTTTATGAGCCCAGACTGTTGGTCTGAGAGAGCCTGCCAGCTAGGGGGGGAGGGAATATCTTTGCAGAAGAATAACAGATGACATTTTTAATTGCATTTGGCCTGATTTCCTAGAATCATATGAGTAAATATAATTTGCATAACCAACACTTAGCCTTTCAGTAAATATTCTTTGCCTATTAAAGTGCAGTTAAGTTTGTGGCTCTAATCATAGTTCCCTCTCCCCTTCTGTCATTTTTCTGTTTTGAAAGACAATGATCTTTCAGACCTGTTCACTGCATGAGCAAAGCTTTAGAGATTATTTACAATGTAAACATAACAAAGGCTCTGAGAAGTCTTGTTCCATAATGGATCAGGAATTGGGCCATGTGCCATATTGTATAAGTCGTGGCTAGCCTATAACAGACTGGTTGGGATTTTTTTTTGACACTGGAAAACGCCGATTTGTTGAAATCAAAACTTTTCACAGAAACACATTGGTTTGGACAAAAATTTTATTGCAGAGGTTTCATGGGTCCAGGATGGAATTTCTAGCGAAAACCACAGAGAAAAAGAGAGACTGACTTTGTAGCCCAGCATTCAGCTGTGATATGAGAGACCCAGTGTCAAGTTCCTTCTCTGAATCTGGCAGAACAACGACTTGAACCTAGGTCTTCCACATTCTAGAAGAGTGCTCTAACCATTGGGATACTAGCTATTCTGGATTCTCTCTCTCTCTTTCTGGAAAAAAAATTCAAAAGGTCTAGTTTCATTCTTCAGTAGAATGAAAACAAATATCGAGCCCTCTACATTTTTCATGAAACAGAATTCTTGTTTTCTGGCCAGCTACAACTACAGGTAAACACAGGCCTATATTTTCAAAAGTGACTAATGATTTGGGGTGTCTTGTTTTTTGGGTGCCCATATCAAGACCTCTTAAAGGGTCCTGATTCTCAGAGGGCTGATGCTGTGACAAGAGTGTGCTCTAGAAAAGAGAGATGTCTGTATATATGCACATAGTTAATAGGCAGTGCGAGAGGAAATGGCGTTCAAACATATGCACTGTTCCTGGGATTTGTAGGGTCAGTAAATGTTGCTGCTGCTGGGTGCTGCAAGTGGCTTCCAATGTGTAGCTCTCACCATGTAGCTCATTGCAGGTGCTGAGTGCTTTCGGAAAATCAGACTCCTTTTCAGTAGCTCATGTTAGATACCCCAAAATTGAGGTACCCAGAATTGCCAGTCAGGGTCACGTCTGGAAATTGAGATTTTTTTTTTCAAAGGTAGAAAGAACGGGCTCCTGGATTTGGACTAGAGTTGGGTGAATTTTTTTGACCTGAACTATTTTTCTGGTGGGAAATGCAGATACAGCAACACGGAAATATTTTGCGAATTCATGTCAAATTTGCCAAGTTGTTTCAGGGGAAAAAAAACTCAGATAAATCAGGAATGTTTTGATTCAAAGCTGCTTTATTTAGGAATTTCATCTTAATTTTTTTAATTGTTAAAAATGCTCACAATGAAACCTCTTCATTCAACCCCAAATCACATTTTTTCACCTTTTCAATTTGCTGAACAGTGAAAGAAGAAAAAACTTATTTTCAGTTCAACCAAAAATTTTTTTTAATTCCAACGAACCCCCCCACAAAAAAACCCATTATTTGTCCAGCTCTAACTTACGTACCTAACTCCCTTTTATGCTTTTAAAATCTTATCCTTCAGCTGTAAACCTCTATTTTTAAAAAGAACGAAGAGTCCTTGTGGCACCTTAGAGACTAACAAATTTATTTGGTCCTGCCATGAGGGCAGGGGACTGGACTCGATGACCTCTCGAGATCCCTACCAGTCCTAGAATCTATGAATAAGCTTTTGTGGGCTAAAGCCCGGCTTATGCCCAAATAAATTTGTTAGTCTCTAAGGTGCCACAAGGACTCCTCATTCTTTTTGCTGATACAGACTAACACGGCTACCACTCTGAAACCTCTATTTTTAAGTGACTCTAAAGGGAAAAAAACAACTATATTCACCTTTGGAAACAGCATTTTAAAGTTAACGAAAGGGGGCTGGGGCACATGACTTACGAGGAGAGGCTGAGGGAACTGGGCTTATTTAGTCTGCAGAAGAGAAGAGTGATGCGGGGATTTGATAGCTGCTTTCAACTACCTGAAGGGGGGTTCCAAAGAGGATGGGGCTCAGCTGTTCTCAGTGGTGGCAGATGACAGAACAAGAAGCAATGATCTCAAGTTGCAGTGGGGGAGGTCTAGGTTGGATATTAGGAAACACTATTTCACTAGGAGGGTGGTGAAGCACTGGAATGAGTTATGTAGGGAGGTTTTTAAGGCCTGGCTTGACAAAGCCCTGGATGGGATGATTTAGTTGGGGTTGGTCCTGCTTTGAGCAGGGGGTTGGACTAGATGACCTCCTGAGGTCCCTTCCAACCCTGAGATTCTATGATTCTATGAAAGGCCCCTCTGCACTTCTCCTCGGACTCTTCACTTGGTTTATATGTTTTCCTAGGATTTCTGAGGTGTTGTCTACACTAACGCTGTAAGTTGATCTAAGTTACTCTAGTTAAGTTACGTAACTTAAGTCGATGTAACTTACATGGACTTAGCCCAGTGTAGTCACCGCTTTATGTCGACATAGTTTCTGCATCTCGTTGAGGTGAATTAAGTCAATGATAGAGCGCTCTTCCATTGCCTTTTCATGGCTTCACTAGACCCACTAAATCAAACCCACTGCAGCCACGCAGTGAAGACAAGACCTCTGTATCAGCCAATGATTTATAGGGAGTACACAGGGTTAGGGGGTAAATGGGCAGCCTATAATCTTGACCATGTTTCACAATAAACCCTTATTGTTTCCATTAGCAAACTGAGGCTGAACAGGTGACCTGCTCAGTCCTCTAAAATTAAACATCCCTGGCGACTAACTTTGCTGGGACTTCATTCCTATGATTTAAAAGAACAGATAATCGCTAATAAAGGAAATGTTTCTGTCATAAACACAGCTCTGGCATTTGCCATGTGCAATAATTTATATTCTCTGGTCTAGTGGGTTTGTATCAGCAGGCCTAATGACTGTTTCTGTTTAATTTTCAGATGCTTAATTGGAGTGGAACACTTCAACACCATTAAATTGAAACAAGCTACCAGCTTTTTCTTGCTTGTGTTTCTGGCCTGGCTCCAAATGACGTTTAAAGCAATCTCAGATGTTTAATTCCTGCCACACAGGCTGCTTGCTTGGGGTGGGGGAAATACAGCAACCGGCATAACCATATTAAAGTTAAAAAGATTTCCAGACAAAAGAAAGTTTGGACTAAACTTACTGGGCCCCATTCTGCTTCATTACACTCAGCTGGTGTAAATCTGGAGTAACTGTTTTAATCAGGGAAGTGCTTCTCGATTTACACCCTTGTAACCAAGGGCTGAATCTGACCCTTCAGGTGAGATCCTCATCTCTGCTTCAGCCCCTTTACACCAGGTGGGGTAAAAGGGTCTGAAAAGCTGCAGTTGCAGCCGGGAGAGGACAGCCTTCCTGCCAGGACCCCATCGCAAGCCCTATTGCAGGAGATCTGCCGGGGACGGGCGTCAAGAGTTGGGCCCCGGCTGCAGAAATTCTGGTGGCCCGAGGGGCTGCTGTGATTTCAACAGACAGCCCTGGGCGGCGGGGGAGGGGTTACTCTGCTCTCCTCTCCAGCCCCCAGAGCAACCCAGGATTGGGAGGACTCAAACGGGGCTTAAACCACTTTAGGCGTCTTGCCCCTCCCCCTGGGGCTGTGAGTTCTTTCTGCAATGGGTCCTTAAGAGTAATCTCAGCCTTTGTCAACTAACAAAACTTTAATGTTCTGTGCCTAGCTCCACCTTGCTTAACTAGGTGAGAATATATCAAATGATTCTTACTAGGAAACTTTTAGATTCATTTTTCTGAAAATGAATGTCATCATATGAGTCATCTGAGCATCTCACCGGATCGTGTGAATTTCTGTACTGGGGCGTTTTGCTTAAGAATATTCTGGTAGGGTACTTTGCCTGGGTCCCTTTTTTAAATCTTGAAGCACATTTTTAAACCTGGAAGTACCCCTGATTTGAGGTGTGTGTATATATATTGGAACGGAGTAAGAGGAAATATAGTTGCTCTGTAAGTTTAATATTGCTCGGGAATGGATGTTTAGAGTTACTGTGTGTATCTTTACAACATCATTCTTAGGAGCATTGTTTGCATCTGACAGTTTTTCTTTTAAGATTAATGTGCTTATGAAAACCGTGTGCATTGCTCTATGAGGCAAGCTCGAAATCCATCAGCATTACCATCATCATGACACAATGCTGGGAGAGCAAACGAAATGACAAACAGAATCTGGTTTTCTGAGGCCTGTGTGTGTTGAAGAGAAATGATCTGAAGCAAAACTTGGCCTCCATCCAGGCACTCTTCCTGCTCCACTGTTGGCACTACCAAAGCGAGGGGAAGAGAGAGAGAAAATAAGGCAGTGGAAGAAAACAAAATGAATTGCAGGAGAGGGGGAAGACCCGCAAGTCCCAAGTGTTTGGCCTCTTTTGAGCAAACCTGGGTACAGAAAATGGACAAAAACTTTAAGGACGATTGCGGACAAACTTGCTTCTTACGTATCTAAATCATTTCATCACAGAGCAGCTGAAACAAAGCAGCTCAAGCAAGTAATAGTTAACGTGGTGGGGTTACATCCTGTTGACATGCATCCCTGGGAAAATTGAAACATCATGGGCCAGATCGACAGCCAGTGTAAAGCTCTTCGATAGAGCAACGCTGCCTTATGGCAGCTGAGGAGCTGGAGTCCTGTATTTGTAAGAAACAAATCAATGTACCCTGGAAGCATATTAAATAGTAATGCAGGCTGCATGCAGATACAATTTAGCTGACTAGGGAGCTCCCAGGATCCATTTCTCTCCTTTCACAATGGAATGAAATACAATTAATAGAGTCCATAGAAAACGGTGATCAGCCTGAGTGAGTTAAAACAGGACTATTATTTGTATTGCAGTCGCACCTTAGAGGCCCCACGGTGCTAGGCGCTGTATATACACATAAGAGACAGTCTATGCTTCAGGCAGCTTACAGTCTCACTAGACAACATGGACGTAAGGAAACATTCTTATGGCCAGTTTGCAGAGAAATGAAGTGACTCGCCCGAGGGCACATAAGAAGACTAGCCTAGACCCAAAAATTGAGCCCGTATCTCCGAACACTCCCTTAGCCACAAAGCCATCCTTCTCTAGTTAGAAGTCATGTAGTATGGCTCCCGAGTTTTCCGTGTTATCGAGAGCTGAGAAATGGGCATACGGAGCGCCACACCGGCATGAAGCCAAAACTGGCGGCATGAATAACTCCCAGACTGACCTCTCCTTAGCTGGTTGCCAACTTACCTCTTGTCTCCCACCTGGACATTTTCACTTGAGCAAAAACTCCAGCGGAAAGTAGTGACTGGGCGTAGAACGTGGGTGGCCACGAATGTGAAATGCCTTTCTGAGTTTCCTGCATTTTCATCCTTTTTGAGTTTAAATCAGTTCCAAATGCGATGGCTCGGGGAGGATGCCACTTGCCAAAAAAACTGCATTGCCATTACAAACAGTACATTAGGAATGGTCAGAGCTGGAGGTACCCGAAGCAGCAGCTGCAAGGGAATATATCCAAGACACAGCACGGGAGAACCACAGCTGCCTGTCTTAATGTCATTCCCAGAAGCACTGCCCTTGAGAAGTGGGACTTGTAGAAGCAAGATATCATCCAATCAACTATGCCCACCATCTTATTCCTGGCAGTGCTACAGTAGTTGGATGGGGGTGGAGAAGGATACTTCTGATACTACCACCACCACCAATGGTAGGACCAGCCTGAACAGAAACTATGTCTCACACACACACACAATGTGGGGAAGTGTTTAGAGGGAGCTGGTTCACTCTCTCCCTTCCACAAGCCCATGACACCATCTGTGCACCATTGAGGTTATGGACAGCCCTCCTCCCGTTTGGCGAAATCCCCTCTCTGGACTGGAGATGGAGCTATCGTGCAACTATCCAAGAAGGAAGCTGAGGACGTGACGTTAGGGAGAGCGAATTCTGCTGTGGTCCACCAGCAGTGGGCTCGGACAGGACTGGGTATGGGAGACTGGAGGCAGTGTGTGTGGTGGGTTGTGTACGTGTAGTGTTGGGGCCACGTAGGATTACTGCTGCACAGGCTTAGGGATGAGTGGACCTCAGCTAGTGCTCGGAGTGGAGACAAACCGGAAGTTCTCAGTTGCAGGACCTCTGGGTACCGTGCCTTCCTCTCCAATGTTCTGCTCTCCCCCAGGACACTATATTCTCACGCACTGTATTGAAAGCGCCGTCGCGTAGGGCACAGCTGCAGAAGAGGGGGAGAGAGAGAGAGATGGGGCAAGCAGCTTTTAACCAGGCCGTGCACACACCTCTTGTCTCCGCTCCCTTCCCATCTCCAGCCACCCCGAGGGGAGGAATCAGAGAGGGGAAAGGGCAACAGTACGAGAGAGAAGGTCTCTGCCTAGTGAGAGATGCCAGAGGGCAATGGAATTTGGAGGCGGAGTGGTCCCAGTTCTTTCTTCCCTTAGGGCTGAGCCAAAGCCCATTGAAATCGATGAAAAGTCTCCCATTATCCGCAGTGGGCTTTGGCTAGGGCCATGGGCTGCCCCTTGCCTGTGCCAGAACGTCAAAGCAGTAAACCCCAGGACAGCTGTTGGGGAGGGAGGAATAGGTGCCATAGGAACTGCAGGATTGGATCAGAGCCAAGGTCCATCTAGCCCTGGAGCCTGTCTCCAACAGTGGCCAGCACCGGATGCTTCAGAGTAGGAAATTATAAAAATTATTAGAGGGGGTAATTGTCTAAATAAGCTGTGGGTTTGCCCCTTTCCTGCTTTAACCACAAGGTCTGCTGTTGCCCACCCTGAGCTCCCAGTTCCTTTGCCCCCTCTCTCCCCATCTCTCTCCCTCTGCATGAGGGAATCCAGCTCCAAAAAAAGAGAAACTTCTCCTCTCGGGTGCTGGGCCCACGTCTCCTCTGAACCACCAAGAAGCTTCCTGCTTATGGACCGCAGACCCACCTTCTCCAAGCCCTGCACCAATCAGCATCAGCCTCCCCCTGCCCAAGCCCTAATTGGAAATGCCCAGCACACTCAGCCATTCCTAATGTTGCCCATCGCTTTGCTCAATGTGGAGCAAGGTGCTACTTAGCCTGGGTTAGGGTGGCAGGATCTGGGCCACACCACAGTTATTTTTTCATGTGCTGTAGGGCTGCTCTCTGAGCATGAGAGCCAGTCAGAATTGCAACCCCTGCACTTGGAGAACAAAAGGTGGTTACAGGGATTTTTCCCACAGGGAGTGTGGAGCCTCAGAGGGGGTGAGCAGAAGGCAAAGTCCTAGCAGCACACCTCACCACACACCAGTCAAGGAATTCAGACACCTGCAGCGAGAGGTTGTGTGGGAGCTCTGGAAGGTATTACACATGCCTCCATTGTATTCAGAGGTAAGGCAAAGAACTGCACAGAGGAAGCCATTTGCAGCGGGCACCAAGTTTTACTGGCCCTACAGAACTATGCCACATGAGTGCTATCTACTGCCACCTTGTCTAGTAACTATTCTAGGCAGTGCAGGTAGCCATGTTTACGTTAAGGTAGCCTGACATTTTACAGTGTAAGACCCTGTTTGCAGTTGCTTATAGGACCTTGCCAAATTTAAATGGTTTGCATTGAAATTTTCCGTTCTGGTTGTCTGCTTCACGTTGAATTTGGGGAAGAGGGGGAAATATTCAGCTAAAATGGTCCAGCTGGTTCTGAGAACAAGTTTAGGGGACAATGAGTTATTTTGCCATTGGTTTGGGTTTTTTTTAAAATCACTATTTCATTTAGCTGTTCTAGTACTTCCTGGCTTTAGGAGCAAGGGCTTGAAATTGGGCCAGGGGGTTCCCCTGGGGTGAGAGTTTTGCCTTGTGCTACCCCGCTGTCAATTGAGCCAAGTGAAAAATCTTTGAAAAAATCTCGGTATGCACATGCTCAGTAGAGACTTGTTAGCATTTGGCAGCTAAACGCTCTGAAGGTTCTGTCTGCCCTGAGCGTGCTCCACCTCTGGCATGTGGCCTCTCGCAGAACAGACTGCACATGTGCCGTCCTCGCTGAGTGACTGGGACTGTGTGGGTCAGGAGTTTCTCTGCAGTTGCTGCTCTTCACTGCTGTGGTGCTGGGCACCAGAACTGAGAAGCAGGGAGGAAAATATTTGGGGCAGGAACTGTGTGTGTTTAAAAGATGCCTAGAGGCAGCGGGTTAGGAGCAGGAGAGGGGAGAAATGTGGGAACTGGGGTGATATCAGAAGACGGGCTGAATTTAGGTCACGTGGGCAACATTAATTCTCTCCATTCCTACCTCTTGAGTAGTTGACTTCACAACTTCAGTGTTTTGTTAATTTTTTGTGGGGGGGAGGGGAGCAGGGGATGTAGCACACATCTAGCTCTCGCGTAATGAATTCCTTCCCTGCTGTGGCACAACTCTTCACTGCTTTCAGTGCAGGGTTTGTGCCTGCAAGGCACATTTGAGCCCTGAGATATTTTCTTTCCCCAATCTTTTTATCAGCACCCCAGCCTATTTCTGTGCACATGGCAACAAAGAAACTCACAATTATACATAGACCCCGTGGGGTTTACCTTTTATCTCTCTATTCCCATCCAACAATGGCTCTCAAACTGCAGTGATCAGAAGAGCCAATGAAATGCTAACATCTACTTTCTAGTGTTAGACTTAAGTCGAACACTCAGAGGGCTATTTCAAGGGAGTTAGAAGCTGAAGATCCTCAAATAGCGTACATGAAGGGCCGCGTGAGGACAACTTTCAGATAAATCTAAGACTAGAATGAATTCAGGCTCTTTCGCTCCCATTTCGATCCTCCTCTCAAGAGGAGACACAATCTGCCATTTCTCTTCCTTTTACCACTATCTTTAGATGACTACGTAAAATTAATTTGAACTCTCTTGAATTCTTTAACAGATGAATAAGCTAAGATAGATTCTGAAGGCTTGATCCTGTGTGCATCTGTCTGCAACGTAGCTTCTCTTTTGTGATAACGACCCAAGCGAAAGAAAGAGGCATGTTTGGATAAATCTGCTAAAAAAACTGGGACTTAGTCACTTCCCAGGAACGTTGTGCCAGGAACACAAAGCACAAGTCCATTCTTGCAGTAAACCCTAAGGTTAAAATTACATGGGTTCCCTCTTTTGTGTTTCTCTGTATTTGAATGGTTATGTTTATTATTTGTAGAATGGCTAATGAGTAGAGGCCCCAACTGAGATACGGGTCTTATTGTACTAGACACTGCACAGACACATAATAAGCGAGTCCCTGCCCCCAAAGGATGGGAGGGGAAACAGAAGCACAGGTTGGGCAAGTTGTCAATCTCTTGGCAGAGCTAGGAGCAGAATCCAGGTCTCCTGACTCCCAGCCCAAAACCCTATCCATTGGGTCACATTGCCTCCCTGATATTAATCATTTGCATTGCCAGAGCCTCAGTTGTCTCATGTCACCTGAGACACAGCATTGTTTGGCAGCACTACAAGGTCAGGTTTTCTTGATCACCTTCCAGACTGGAGCAGCTCTATGATGGCGTCACCGAGCCTCAGTGGGTCACAACTGAGAACACCAAATTCAGGACAAACTGATGAGAAATAGGGCAGACACACCCCAAAACTAGTGATTATTCTTCCATAAGATCTACCAAACCAGCAACAAAAGTAAACTTCTGTGTCACCACACTGGCTAACAAGAAGTCAGAAATGCAGCCTCCTTAGATATTCCAGTCTTGGATTCAACATCCAGACACTAGACTTAATAATGGGTGGTTCTTTAAAGCCAATTTCATCAAACAAAGGGTTCTTCTGATCCCAAAGGACCAGCCGCATACTCAGGTCAATATATAACTGAGATCTTATCCAATAATCATGCTGTTGTCAATCTTAAAGGTTTATTTATAAAAAGAAAGAGATGAGAGTTAAAATTGGTTAAAGGAATCAAGTACATACAACAATTGCAAAGTCCTTGGATCAGGTTTAAGGCAGTGATGAAATAAACTGCTGGCTTGTTAAGTCTCTGATTGCTTCCAAATGATTTGGAAGGTCCTCTGTCCCTTGGATAGAATGCTCCCATTAGTATAAGTCCATAGTCCAGAGATCAGAGCAGGAAAGAGGCAAAATGGAGATGTTTTCAGGGCCTTTTATAGCTTTTGCCATGTGGAGGGAAACCCATTGTCCCAAACAAAGCCCTCAGCATAATCTGTGGAAAATTACAGGCATACAAGATGGAGGTTGGTACCACATGGTCTAGTCACATGCCTTTGCATGTTCTGATGAGTCACAGCAGAGGCCATTACCCATATTCTAGCTAGAATGTTCACAAGAAGGTGCATCAGGTAGGGATAAGCCTCTTTATTGGTCCATTGTGAGTTAAGTGTTCTTTGATGGGCCATTCAACTTGAAAAGTCTCTTCACAATGTGTTGGCCAGACTAGAAGTAAGCTGCCTTGTGGGTGTGACTACCAGAGTGAACACATTTGAAATACATGTATACAGTCAATATTCGTAACTTTAGATATAAAAATGATGCATGCATACAAATAGGATAATCATGTTCAGCAACCCATAACTTTTTCATAGACACCTTACATGACATACTGTGCACAAGTTTTGTTGCAGTTGTATAACTGTGGTGGAAACAATGATCTACATGGTCATATTTTGGTCATATAATGTCACAGATGCGCCCACCATGCCTTCTTCCCCAGCATGGAGCAACTAGGATCCAACGGCACATCACCGGTGTTCCTTTTAACTCATGATCACTGTCAACTCCTGGAGTGTTTTTAAATCAAATTAATCTCTCTTGCCTACTTTCCTCCCTACAATGGAGGAAAGGTAGGATCCTTTCCTGCAGTCATGCTCCTGGTGTTACCATCAAATGAGTCCTTTGGCTCCTCTGACTCCAAATAACACCTCTCATTGTGGTGTTACCCTACAAGCAGCTGGAATTGCCCCTATAATGAGGCTTGGACAATGCTCTGGACAGAGCCAGCAGTAGATGCTTCAGAGTCCCTGATACAAGAGACCGTAGGATACCAGAGTCAAGGCCAGAGTTCCCTGTGCTGGGAGCGCTGGAGCTCAGATGTCAGCCAAGGTACAAAAAGTGATCTGGCTACGATGCCTCAAAACTGCTATTGTAGGCTTCGTGCAGCTTTGCAAAGGACCAGGAGTGATTGGGTTAGGCTCCAAGCATAGACTGACACCCATAATCATCACCCCCTCTGTTTTGAGCATGTCTACACAAGAAGGGACTATCTGGCAGCCTTGGGGCAGAGGTGCTTTGACAGACGTGTGTTGGGAAGATACTGGTGCTTTCTCAGCTTCTACTCTGGCTGAGCCAGAGTTTGGCACCTCCAGCTTCATGCACTGAATCCACAAGTCTGTTGAGGAGCCAGTGCTTGATGAATCCCTCAGCTTTGCTGGTGATGATGCAGAACAGGTAGGAAACAACATCATCTTGTTGGGCTTACTGTGGCAGGGGGAGTGTAGGTTTATATTCAATTGGGTGTCCCTGGCAACGAGTCCTGGTGCTCAGCCATCTCTGTTCGTTTTGAGGGTTTGCATTCCAGGCTGGCCTCACATTGGAGGAATCGTAGAGTCATAGAGTTTAAGGCCAGAAGGGACCACCAGGTCTTCTAGCCTGGCTTCCTGTATATCACAGGCCACAAGCACCACCCAGCATCTGCACACTGAACTCAACAACCAGAATTAGAGCAAAGTATTACAGCCCACAGGAAACAAACCTATCACCCCTTCCCCTTTCCCTAATGATTGAATCGTTATAAATGCTGCAGTTCTACCCAACACTGAACCATAGCAACAGTGGAAGCTACTTGCTCATGGCTGTACTCTTTAAATTTTGGAAATCAAATAAAGGTAGGGGAATGTTTATTCCGGAAGAACAGTACCTCTGGCAGGGATCTCTTTCACCTCCTACTGACTTCTTCCACAAACATGTCATCCCTCAACACCTTTTTGTCAGCAAAATCTTTGTCAATAGAGTTTGAACTTTGAACTTGAGATGCTCCGTAGTGTAAGGGAAACCTGTTCAGCCAGAAATACCATGGACAAAGTTCTTTTTGAGCCAGGATTTCCCCTCCCTTCCCACCTCTGTGTTCTAGAGTTTTGTTAATGGCATTGATACTTTTGTGTGGTATAGGTGGCCAAACACAAGTGATTTTTGAGTATCTCCATTTTTGGGTACTTAGCCTGAGATGCCTTAAAGGGCCTGATTTTCAAAAAATGCAGCACATCCACCCTATGAGAATCAGGCTCCAGTAAGAGGCCCCAGTCCCTGTTGAAAATCCAGACAACTGTTCTGCTGGAGACTGTATCTAATGCCAATAAAAGGACCTGTAATATGTATTTAAACAACCAAAAAAGCTGAAGCAAATTAAGGTGCACTCAGGATATATGGCCGAGTTTAAGTAAATAAGTAGGGACTCTGTGTTAAATTCTTTTCTATGGATCTTTTACTGCAGAGCTTCTGTTCACTGACTGCATGAAACTTAGAAGCAATGACCCTTTAAAATACATAGCAGTGCCCCATCGTATAGGCAGGGTTTTGTTGATGTCAAACTGAACCACAGATTAAAAAATCAATAGGAACTGCGCAGTTATGACAGGCGGTGCCATCTAGACCCCGCTGAAAAACTCCCAGCGCTTTCAGTGGACTTTGGCTCATGCCCTGTATTCCCAGGGATGGTTCTGACAATGAGGAACCCGAGGCACTGTTCAATTCAGAACAAAATGAAATAAGAATGAAAGACATTTCTCAGCGGCCCAGTTCTATGCACAATTGAACTGCACGGGCCCAGATTCTCAACTGTTGTCAGAGCTCCACTGAAGTCAACTATATGGAGCTATAGGACTGGAAGGTATCTCCAGAGGTCATCTACTCCAATCCCTGCACTCACGGCAGGACTAAGTATTCTCTAGACCATCCCTGACAGGTGTTTGTTTAACCTGCTCTCAAAAATCTCCAGTGATGGAGATTCCACAACCTCCCTAGGCAATTTATATATACAAGTTGTTCACAATCAGAGCTGTCCAGAAAACAACAGCTGGGGTTTGCAAAAAACCCCAAAACCAATATGAAGGTTTTGACATTTGCTTTAATTCAGCAGTGGAATGAAAATTGAGACATTTCAAATATTTTGTGGAAAAAATGAGTGAGAGAGACTAGCCAGGGGGGTAGGGTTAAGATGGGGCGGACCTTGGTTCAGGTCCCTACTTTGCCTGATTCAGAGTGAACCTCCCCCATGAGTGATCTGGTCCGTTCTGAGGTGGCTCTCTCTTGCTCAGCTTTTTCCATGGAAAATTCCGGAAGGTCTCATTTCCATTTTGCGTTGGAACATGAACAAAATTTGAAACCTTTAAATTCTTCATGAAATGGAATTTGGTTTCTAGCCTGCCCTACCAATCAGACATGCAGCTGGCTGTGGCTGACTGTAGCGGGGTGCTTACCCCGCTCCTGCCCTGAGGGGTTCAAAGACAGCCCTGGGAGAGGCCTGTGGCAGGGAAAGCAGCTATTAGGCTGATTGGGGAAGCAGCTGCAGCTGGGCCACGCCCCAATCAGGCCTCAGCTGGCCCTATATAGGAGACTGGGAGCCAGGAGATCAAGAGTCTCTCTCTGCATTCAGAGAGAGAAGGGCCTGGCTGCAGGGAGGTTAACCAGGTATCTGGAGTGGAGCAGGGCTGCGGAAAGGCCAAGGGAGTCAGGGAACTCTGGCCTAGGAGAGCCCCGGGCTGCAGGCCTGGTAAGGCCTATTAGGTACTGGGTTGCAGGGGGCAGCCCACAGGTAGCCAGAGGAAGCAGGTCCAAACCCCTTTGCCTGTGATGAGTAGCTCATACACTGCAGTCTGCCCCAGGGAACGGGGGCTAGATGGAGACTGGGCAGTAGCTAAGACTGACTGAGGTGGAGTGGGGATAGAGGGTTGGGGGTTCCCCTGGGTGGGGAGACCCTGAGATGTGAGGGGTTACTGCCAGGGGGCAGCACCCCAGATAATGGGGCACTGAGTCTGGAGGGACACGGGGGGCCAGCAGCAGTGGGACACCAGCCTGCAGGGGGTGCTCCGGAGGCTAGATGAGCTAATTCCCCAAGACAACCAGCAGGAGGCACCGCCGGGATGAGTCCCACCCTTGCCTTTTTGGACCCTCCTAGACTACCTGAGCCTTAGGCCAAGTCTATCCTACTGATCTGTGTCGGGATATCTACATCTCCCGGGGTGTGAAAACTCCACACCCCTGAGTAACGTAGTTATACCAACCTAACCCCTGGTGTAGACAGTGCTCTGTCGACAGGAGAGAAGCTTCTCCTGTCTCTCGTGGAGGTGGATTAACTACGCTGAGGGAGAGCACTCTCCCGTCGCTGTAGGAGCGTCTTCACTTACGCACTCCAGTGGTGCAGCTGAATTGGTGTAGCTGTGCCGGTGCGGTGTTGTGAGTGTGCACTGCCCTTAGCCTGCCTCATTTAGCTCTTTATTGGCTCCTCCAACGCTTTTCCTGCATTTCCCCCTTCTGAGGTTGCTGAGGCTTTTCCTTTGTCCCAGGATGGATTTCTGGCCTCTCCTTTTTTCTCTTCTGGACCCCAATGTTCTCTGACTTTTCTCTCTTTCCTCCTCCTGCTCCAAAGTGCCGCCCTGGATTGTCCCACCACAGAAGCCCTCCAGCAAGGTAGCTGAGGGAAGGACTCAGTTGTCCACCAAAACATCCCTCCTCCCTAAATCTCAGTCAGTCTTGTTCCAGAGATATGAAGCAAATGCAGTGGCTGTGCTACTTGGCAAGAAGCGAGGGGTAGTGATTCAAAGGAAAGACTGTTACTGTAATGAGAAATGGGGCAGCTTCCGTCCTAGCTACCAAAGATGAATGTTGTCAGCTGCCAAGGTCTGCACTGTCCATAGGCTTCCACAAAGATCTGTCTAGGGTATGGGCTCCTCCATTCCCTGAAGGCACAGGGAGAGATTTTCCAATGATCATGTTTGCTTTTTATCAAACTTTGTCTCATAACAAGAACCAAGGGCTGGAAGTTAATGCCAGGCAAAAACAAATTGGAAATAAGGCACATTTTTAACAGCGAGGGTAATTAACCACGGGAACAAACTGCCAAGGGACATGGTAGATTCTCCATCTCTTGAAGTCTCAAAATCAAGACTAGATGCCTTTCTGGAAGTTATACTTTAGCCAAATACAAGTTATGGGGTTCAACCCCGGGGTATTTGGGTGAAATTCCATGGCCTGTTATATAAAGGGAGTTAGACTAGATGATCTAATGCTCCCTTCTGGCTTTATAATCTACGAATCAATGAATTTTTCAGGACATGTATTTCTTCCCCCAGTGACCCAATTCTGCAGCCTTTATTTATGGATCCTAGGACCTCATTCCTGCAGCCGATCAAAAAAAATGCAGGCTTTTTGTTGAAATTTGACCGCTGGTTGGAAAAGAGCAAATTTTTTTTGCCAAACCCTCCCCAGCCACCCTCCAAAAAATCATCAGGAGTCCAAAAACTTTCAACCAGTTCTACTCCCTGCTTGTGCCAGATCCTTTGTCATCTGGCTCTGAGGCTGGGGAAAGTATCACTGAAAAGGAGGGCAGAAAACAACGTACCCTACAATGCTTCATTAATGTAAATGTAGCAACTGAGATCAACACCTCAGGGTGCGTTACTCTGTGCATACATTGTCCCTGCCCTGAAGGAGTTAATCTAAACTGACAAGCCAGAGAGATAGTGGAAATAAAGGCACTGAATGGAAATTGAAATACCTTCTCCATCTTAGCTGCTTTCCCTTCAGTTCAGCCACAAGCAACATGAGTGGTGCAGTGAATGGAGACTTTATCATTATTTCTATTACAGTAGCACCGAGAGGCCTCAGCGAAGGACATTGGGGGCAGGGAGTTTCCCACTCACTAAGAATTTACTAACTAAATAGGTAAGACGGATGAGGAAACAGAGCGGAAGTAACTTGTCCAAGGTCACACAGCAGATCAGTGGCAGAGCCAGGACTCAGATCCGGTCAAGTTTTCTGACCCCAACCTCAGTGCCCTATCCACTAGATCATACTGCCACTTTACTGTGCCAGATTTTCAACTGCTGGGGCAACTGGCCGAGTAAAGTACTTGCTGTGAGTAGGAGTGACAGAACTGGTCTGTCAATGAACAGGAATTGCAATTAATGTTTAGCTTCACTCTGTTCACTTTCCATGGTGTATTCTAGCCACTCAGGTGAAACTCTAAGGGGAACCCCAAGTACCCCCTGTGGTATAACTTTGCCAACAGGGCCAATCGTCACACGTGCCACCTAAGAGGCAGTCATCCCCTTCAGCCCCTGAGCTTCAGAGATGTTGTAGTGGTACTACGCGCCCTCACAACAGTTTGCTCCATGTCAGTCAGCTAACTGCACGTAGGAGAACACCAGTGTCTCAGCCACCGAATGAAGATGGCCAAACAGATGAGCAAGATAAGGGAGGAAGGAGAGTTGGTCAGGAAATGACTTTTTCCCCCCACTAAAAATGTCTCCAACATTGAGTTTTTGTTTTTGTTCAAAGTTTTTCTTCAAAATGTGATGGGTTTTCTCCGGAAAGCTGACAAATTAGTGGGGGGAGAGGCGGGTTGGCAACCGAAACCTGCAATTTTTCAGCTTAAAATTTGAAAATGTATGAACTTTTTTTAATTGTTTGCCAAAAATATTGCTTAGTGAAAACCCAAACGCTCTTGACAAAAATGGACATTTTTAGGAAAAAAATGCCAATTTAATTGAAAAGGCCATTTTTTATTTTAAAAACCCCCACCCTCCTGGGTGGCAATATTTTGACCACCTCTATGAACAAGCTGTTTTCCTTACACACATTTTAGGAGCAGGTAGTGGCATGTCAAGCAGTTTATCAGAAATCAACCCAAACTTTGCCTGAACTTTGAAAAAGTTTTTTGCTGATATGTTTATACAGTTCTGCGTTCCTGGGGTTTGGTTAGCAGTTCAAGGATTGAAATGCCATAAGAAGTTGCTTGCTGCATTTTAATTGAAGTAACTAAACAATAAGACTGATGTATTCTCTTTATCAAGAGAATTCATGTAGTCTTCATAGCACTACCCAATTGGCTAATTCTTTATTTTTTCCTGTACTACCTACAGCTCCCTCTAGTGTCACAATGAATACATACTCCGTCAGGATCTATTGAACGAGAATTATCTGTGGCTTACTTTAAGCTCTCGTGCTTCCAGCCCAGCCAAAATTAAGAAGAGTTGGGAATCACACAAGCCTCGCTAATCTTGTAGGATTTTCAGCTTGATTTCTGAGATGCAGAGGTTTGGATAAGGATTCAAATGGAGAAGAGGAGACGTGCCCTCCAAATTCAGAAGGTCCACTCTCAGGACTTTTCAATGGAGTAATACTCATGTCTTCCACACACAGGACAGCAGATAAGTTAGCCCTGGGCATAGGCTTTATGAACTAGTCAACTCCATTTACACCTCTACCTCGATATAACGCTGTCCTTGGGAGCCAAAAAATCTTACCGCGTTATAGGTGAAACCGCGTTATATCAAACTTGCTTTGATCCACCTGGAGTGTGCAGCCCCGCCCCCCTGGAGTGCTGCTTTACCGTGTTATATCTGAATTTGTGTTATATCAGGTCACGGTATATTAAGGTAGAGGTGTACCTTATTCTGTATATACCCATTGCAATGATCTTTCAGTGATAACTAAAAGACAGTATTAAAGACTAAGAAACTATAAGTATTTATATTGGGGTAGCACACAGGAGTCCTAATCATGGACTGGGACGCCTATTGTGCCAGGCGCTGTACAAACACATCATAAAAAGATGGTCCCGAGGAGCTTGCAATCTGCGTATAAGACAGGAGAGCACAAAATTCTCAGGTTGCATACCCAGACACACACCTGTATCATGCATTAAATATTGGTTCCACATCATTTGATTAGTACTTTGCAGATCAAATTAAAGAAAATGAGACAAAGCCTCATTTGATGTCCGTCAGAGTAACTCTACGGAAATCAATGGAGCTCTGCTGAGTCACAGCATAGCTTTATATTACCACAGTGCCACGGGGAGGCCTGATCTCACTTTCAGGTGACATTGTAAATAAGAAGCGGGCAGCAGTATCTCTCATAAATGTAAACAAAGTTATTTGTCTGAGCGACTGGCTGAACGAGGAGTAGGACTGAGTGGACTAGCCCTGTGGCTAGGGAACTCACCTGAAAGGTAGCAAATTCCTTCTCCCCCTCACATGGAGTGGGGACTCGAAGCAGGGTGTCTCACATCCCAGGGGGGTATGCTAACCACTGGGCTAAAAGTTATAAGGGACGTCATCCTCAGCTGTTTTGTGTGAATTCGTCTGAGGGGTCTGATCCCACCTCACGGGGTCGTAGAGCCTGGGTTCCAGCCTGACCCTGAACATCTACACAGCAACTCAGCAGCTCCTGAGCCTGAGTCAGCTGGCACAGGCCAGACCTGGGTCTTACACTGCAGTGTAGGGGTAGCCTATGGGTACGTCCATCTGGAAAAAAACAAACAAACTGCAGTCGTGAGTCGCAGAGTGCAGGTCAGCTCCACTCGGGCTTGTTGGGTTCATGCTACAGGGCTAAACACTGCAGTGCAGGCGTTCCCGCTTGTGCGCTGCAGCCCAGCTAGGGCGTGGTTCTCAGATTGGACCCGGGCTCTGAGACTTGCTGCCATGTTTTCGTTTGGTTTCGGTTTTTCTTTCTTTCTTTTTTTTTTTGCAGTGTAGATGCACCCTGATTCCTGTGCTGACCCAGATCTCCAACTCCTAGTGACTGATGCCTGTTCCAACCACTAGGCATGATGGTCAATGTCCCAATCTCTCTCTCTCTCTCTCTCACACACACAGCCTCTGCCATAACAAAAGCTCGGGGTGTACCCATTATAGCGGGGATTTTAAAACTGTTGAAAATAAAGTGTATCTGATGTGATTTTTTTTAAAGCATTTAGTATTGCCCTAACTCGACTCCCACGAGAGTCAAGGAGAGTTTTACCGTTAACTTCACGGAGCGCAAGCTTAGGCCAGGGCTGAGCGCATTTGAAGATATCATCCATAGAGCATGTTGTACTTGTAAACAGCGCTTAATTTGTAACCAAAGAGATGCCAGGGCTCAAGCAATTATTTTACTTTCATGACTGACGCAGCAAGCCCAGAGGTGCCAGGACTATGAACTGCCAAGCCCAGAGGTGCCAGGGCTATGAACTGCCACGCCTAGCCCTGGCAAGCTCTGGCACAAATTAAGTACCATCCTAAGATGAAAGTAAAACCCTCTTCTCCTTTATCAACAGACCAGCTACATTCCCATGTGAAAGCCCCAATTCTGCAACTGGATCTGAGTGGAAGAAGCCTGGAGGTATCCTAGTGATTTCAGTTTGCCTCTAGATGGGTGCCTGGGTCAGCTTACTCAGATCCAATGACAGGATGGGGCCCTGGTGATCTGTAAGTAATGCTCTGCATCAACGCTACACAGAAGCTGTTTTGAAAAGGAAGCCCCAGCTCCTCTATGTGGCTTGTTGCTGCATGTTTGGTAGAGACAGGAGATTGTTTGTTTTGGCTGACACAAAAATGCTGATGAGAGCAGAATGTGAACACACCAGGCGTCAAGTTTAATGCCAAATGTTTTGAGATCGGCATAGTGCTGAGCTGGAAAAAGCTGGAAACCCGCTAATCAGAACTATTAAAACTTCACAGGTGCTAGAATTTCTTATGAAAAATGTAATCTTTCGGAAAATCATCAAGCCTAACAGTGACCTGCAAAGATGCTAACTCACGTCTGAGATTGTAAAGCCTGGCTAGGGGATTTAGGCTAAAATTTTCAAAAACCCCTTTGGCTGTGTCTACACTTCAAATGCTACAGCTGCAGTGTTTCAGTGCAGACACTCAGTGGTGCAATGAGAAGAGTTCTCCCATCACTGTAGTTAATCCACATCCCCTAGAGAACACAAGAAGGGCCACACTGGGTCAGACCAAAGGTCCATCTAGCCCAGTATCCTGTCTTCCGACAGTGCCCAATGCCAGGTGCTTCAGAGGGAATGAACAGAACAGGGAATCATCAGGTGATCCATCCCCTGTCACCCATTCCAAGCTTCTGGCCAACAGAGGCTGGGGACACCATCCCTGTCAATCCTGGCTAATAGCCATTGATGGACCTATCCTCCATGAACTTATCTAGTTCTTTTTTTCAACCTTGTTATAATCTTGGCCTTCACAACATCCTCTGGCAAGGAGTTCCACAGGTTGACTGTGAGTTGTGGGGAAAAATACTTCCTTTTGTTTGTTTTAAACCTGATCCTTATTAATTTCATTTGGTGCCCTCTAGCTCTTGTGTTATGAGAAGGAGTGAATGGCTAGCCAACTACAAAAGCAGTTTCTCCTCCCTTGGTGTTCACACCTCAACTGCTAGAAGAGGGCCTCATCCTCCCTAACCTCGTTATCTCTAGCCTGATTCTTGCCTGCATATTTATACCTGCCTCTGGACATTTCCACTACATGTGTCTGACGAAGTGGGTATTCACTCATGAAAGCTTATGCTCCAATACGTCTGTTAGCCTATAAGGTGCCACAGGACTCTTTGTCGCTTTTTACAGATCCAGAGTAACACGGCTACCCCTCTGATACTTGAGAAGGAGTAAATAACACTTCCTTATTTACTTTCTCTGCACCAGTCATGAGTTTATACACCTCTATCATATCCCTCCTTAGTCATCTCTTTTCCAAGCTGAAAAGTCCCAGTTTTACTAATCTCTCCTCATATGGAAGCTGTTCCATACCCCTAATCATTTTTATTGCCCCTTTCTGTACCTTTTCCAATTCCAATTTTTTTTTGAGATGGGATGCCCAGATCTGCACGCAGTATTCAAGTCGTGGGTGAACCATAGATTTATTTAGAGGCAATATGATATTTTCTGTCTTCTCTATACCAAACAAAGGATTAGATTGTGACCTTGGGTAAAAGGGTGTCGCTTTTCAAAGACAATGGAGCGACATCTTTTTGCAGGAGGTTGGAATCTGACCCAGTGTTTCTAAGGCTTGATCTGCACTTAACAGCATTGCTACCTCAGTCGAGGATGTGGGGGGAAAACCCACATCTCTTAGCGACATAGCTCTGCCAGCAAAACCCAGTGTGGACACACAACAGCAATGATTACAGAAGAGAGCATCTGTCAGCATAGCTAATGGTGTTCCTGCACCAGCAGCAGAATGTCTTCTGTCCGCCTACGCTGCGTCTACACTAGGAGGCTATGCTAGAGATGTGCTAGCATAGGCTTTGCAGTGTCGATGTAGCGTAAGTACTTCCCCGGTCTGTGGGTGAAGAAAGGCTGGTAGAATACTGGAGTAGTGATGATATTGATCCTCTAAACACTCAGTCCACCGAGTCAAGGTAAAAAAAATGGGTTTGGCTCTTTCCTGCACATTTTTCAGCACTCCACAGCCTCTGGTGCATGCTACGGTCTAGAAACGAGAGCACTCAGAAAGGTATTTCGCCAGTTACATGAAGGTGAGAGCTCAACAAGCTGGACAAGTCAGACCCTGTCACTGTTTTAAAAACACATTATCAAAGCTGAAATGCTCAGCTCTTGATAGAAGATTGTGCAGTAAACATAATGTGATACTTATGGACAGCTTCCAACATGGCAAATACCTAAGATGACCTAGTCATTGTGCTAAGTGAATTTATTTAGGATTAAATATAAGGCCAGCTCCCCATGGCAGCAAGAGCACATGGCCTCTCCTGGCTGGGGAAACCAGCAGCGGGTTCGGCGGAAGGCTACGAGAACGGTTGACCCAATACACAAGAAGGGAGGAAAGTACCTGCACTAAATTCACAACTGTTTAGTGAGGACCCCTTCTTGGGGAAGGGAACGCATGGACATGAGGTTGCAAGCCCTTCATACACCCCTGTGTGTATGCCTAGGAACAGGGGTGCAACTGGAATTGACCTAAGAAGGGGGCCCTGGGAGAGCCCAGTCCTGGGGTGGAGAAGACAGTGGGGTGCAGAATGTGCACTGCTTGGCTTGGGACATGGCTTGCAGAGGGCAGGGCAGGCTTGCTGGGCTGTAGCCATGGAAGGAAGCGCTGGGATGTGCCAAGCCTGGGCACCTGGTGCCAGGGTAGGGCACAGCCAGGGGAGTGCAGGGAGAGGTACATGCAGCCCTGTGGGCCCCAGTACCCCCATTTCCTGTGGTCAGCCCAGGCTGCAGTCCCCCCGCCCGGTGATCCACAACCCAGGACAGAGGGCTTGAGGAGGTGTTGGGGCCCCCAGCTCAGCCCACAGCACTGGGACTCTGGGAGGGGGGAGGTTCTTCTCCTAGGTGGGTATGTGGGCACCATAGTCATTGCCTCCTCTGTGGATGGGGGCGTTGGCGGGGGTGTTCCCAGCTGCAGGGCTGCCTCAGACTGCTGTCCTGGGCATGGGCTGGACGGAAGGTTGCAGCTGCTGGGTCTGCGCTCGGCCAGCCAATAATAGCCATTAATAAATGCACAGCCCAGTGCACGTCCCAGCCTGGCTGTGAGGTTTTCTTTCTGCAACAGAATCCCAGAAATCCCACCTTGCGTGCCGTGAACATGCATGGGCTTTTCCCACGTTCTCGGCATTGGCCTAACTCTGCTTCCATTGACTTTCCCCTCTCCCCGACTCCTTCCTTGGGAGCAGAGCTAGGCCAATGCTATGGCCTTCTGAATAGCTCACCCTAATGGTACAGTGCATAGACAGGGTGGGGGCTAGCCTGATTCCAGCACTGCTCCACAGAGGTGCACTTCAGCGGAGTTTTTATTTGCAATACCACTGAAGCCACTCGGGGAAAAAAAGGTATTTGCCACACTTTGCTTTGCCAAGGTGTCGGTCAAAGTCTTGTTAGATTTTGTTTTGATTTTGCAAAATCAAAACAAAATCTAAGTTTCTTCTGAACATGTCTAGTCCCTGCAGTTCTAGTTCTATAAACACATCACAATCACGGCAGTCAGACACGCTCTCACATGGAATGCAAGCAGGGGCCCAGCTACACACACAAATATTAAACACCAAGCAAAAATGCATTCGTCTCTTTAAGGGTGCGGATGAAAACAGACAAAAGCAGGTGAGTTTCCCTTTCTGGAGATCTCGATCTCTGCTTAGGTTACTCTGACGCTGGCAAACCAGGTGCCAGCTCATGCCAAGAGACCCATGCCCCACTTGGATCCTGTCAAGCGCATAGCTGGAATCAGTCTGGTTCACCGGTGTGTTGGAATTTGTAAACTAGGTATAAACCTGTGCTTAGCAGTGCTTAATTTGTGCCAGAGCTTGCCAGGTTCTGAGCCCTGGCAACTCTAGGCTTGGCAGTTAATAGCCCCGGACCTCTGAGGTTGCCACGTCAGTTATGAAAGTAAAAAAACGAGGACTTGGTGTAAATGAGCATCAGGCCTTTTGTGTACATTTTTAAGGTCATGGTTATCAAGGTCATGGTGGACTCTCCATCACTCACAATTTTAAAATCAAGATGAGACGTTCTTCTAAAAGATCTGCTCTTGGAATTATTCTGAGGCAGTTCTCTGGCCTGTGCTATCCAGGGGTCACACTAGATGATCCCAGAGGTCCCTTCCTTCTGGCCTTGGAATCTATGAATTTGGCAGGCCTGGAAAGAGGGCCTCAAAATCAAGGAGCTCCATTCAATCAGGGGCAACTCTGGGTGGAGGACGGGCCTTGAAGCCCCGGCTCCTGTGGCGGAGCCTGGCTGAGGACAGAGCCTGCTTACATGACTACAGGTTGTCTGAGCCCCTGAGAGGGAGGTGGGCCGGATGGTAAATGATCACCCCAAGATGCTTTCCGGTAGCTTGCCTGGGCCAGTGAGCTAGACCGCGGCTCCCCAAAAGAAGGGAGGCCCTTCAGATGTTTGTTGTTTCTTCTCTGGAACTCCAGAAGGGGTACGTGCCTGTGGGACCCAGCTTCCATCCCCAGGCCGGTACAGATGACCACCTGGACCTGGCTGATGGGAGACGGAGTGAGAATAGGATCCCATCATACCCCAAGGGGGTGCCCGGGAGGGACTAAGCACATGACACACAGCAGAGTGCTACTCCCTCGAGCAGTCCCCCGGGAGCTCCTTTTTTCACGTCTTTCTTCACGCTTGCTCCGCCCTGCAGCCCCAATCTCATGTCCACACTCTCCTCTGCGCCCTCATTCCTCTCTTGAGTCCTGAGTGTAACATGGGTCCCATCTGCCTATTCAAAACCCATCTCGTGTGTCTGCCGGGGTTGTTTTGCACCGTGTGAATGGAGGCTGTGAGTGCAGCATCTATGGATGGGCAGGTCTCCAAAGGTTTGCTCATCACCCAAGAGCCAATCAGATTTATCTCACCCTGTCTCACACCATCTCATTAACCCTCCTGTTGGTTGCTTTTCTTGCTACCCCTTTGCCTTCCATACACACAGTGTCCAAGTTCCTCCCGCTCAGAGTGGCTTACGGTGACTGACCCAGGTGTAATGGCCACCACCATATCATTTCTGAGGGTGGCCCATTATGTGACATCAACTCCCTGATGCACCTGAATTTCATGAGGAGATCAAGAAATTGCAGTGGGATTTGCCTCCCAGGGCTGAGAATGAAGTAGCTGAACACAAGCAGAAAACTGGTGGGAGCCCTGCTCTGAAACCCACCGCTATCCACACCCAGGAAAAAGATATTCCTGATTTCTTGAAGGCCAGAGCTATTTCTGGGGTGTTGCTGCTTGACGTTGCCATTTACCAATTAGTCTGTACAGCACCTAGCGCCGAGGGGTCCTGGCCCATGACCAGGGTTCCTAGGCGCTATGACAATACTCCTTCTACCAATAATAGTTCTAACATACGCGTGTTCCTTAGCCAACATTTTTGCTTGAACTTCGGGGAAGAGCAATGCAATTGTTGGTGTTCCTTTGTAACAATCAGGGCTAGGGTTCATTACCCTAGTAGGCCTTTTTCTTCTTCTTCTCTCAAGAGTCTGATGCAGCAATTTTCCCAGACGCAGACGACAGTGCGAGGCCTCAAACAACAGCTGTGTTGTGTGCTTGGCTAGTTCAGAGCAAGGGGGAAGATACAACGTGATGCCCAAATGGACGGAGTTTGACTCATCCGTGGACTAGCTGTCCTACAGAGGAGGACCAAGCGCTCAAGGCAGCTGCGGTCCCTTTCCAGAGAGAATCAGGAGGATAACAGGAAATACCTAAGATAGAAGCAGAGAAGACTGTTCTCTTTTGTTGTTTTTTTGCTGGGGAAAGAATGTGAAGAACCCGCCTGGGCACAGTTGGTCACATAGAACCATGTTCACTAACTCCCACAAACAGGCAATGCCTTGCTACACACTGATTTCTGGTGGCTTCCAAAACAACAAACACATTAGAAGGTTCATAAGCGGTTTAAAGGGATACCAGCCGATTGCTACCCACTAGAGAGATCATTACAGGGCCTGATCCAGTGCCCATTAAAGTCAATGGAAAGGCTCTCGTTGGCTTTGGGCACTGGATGGGATGTGCAGTCAGGCCACACAGGGGGTGCTTCATGTGGAGGATATTAGCTAGCGAAGGGAGAGTCTGGGGAGGCAATGAAAACCAGCTGGAGTGGGAGGGGGAGCAGGCCGTGTGTAACCCAATAGGAAATGTGAGAAAGAACTGGGAGGTTATATAGCTGGTGAAAAGAAAAGCTGGGGTTTCAAGATGATAAATGTGAACGAGACTTCCAGCGATCTGAATAAGAATTTGTCTTCCTTACTGCTAATCTTCTTGGCTCAGCCGTGATTATTTAATGGCTTGCTACCCAGACACGCAGCCAGCCATACGCAAAAGTACGTAATGAATGAGGGGCTGAGTGAAGAAGAATCAATTACCTTGGCCGTGAAGGCTCATAGCGTAGCAATTTACCTGGTGTGGCGAACATGTCTGTCCATTGCCACAGGGTCAGAGAAAGCAGACCTTCCCTCTCATGCAAACTGCCGTAGAAATGGAAATGGAATCCACAGTACTGAGAGATATGTGATGGCCTCTGCTTAGGGGGACCAGATGTCCCGATTTTATAGGGACAGTTCCGCTATTTGGGCCTTTTTCTTCTATAGGCACCTATTACCCCCCTCCCCCATCCCGATTTTTCACACTTGCTGTCTGGTCACCCTACCTCTGCTGTGTGATGCAGCTAAATGGGCAAGCAGACAGTGTGGGGCTGTATTTAGTGGCATTGTGAATGTTGTCTTTCCTGGCTGGAGCATGACAATCCGTTTCAAATTTTGAAACTTCATCCTCATTTCAGGTTTTTTTTTAAAGGAAAACATTTTGTCAACACTCTCCCCCCCTTTTTGGACCAACTATAGAGCTGGACAACAATTTTCAAATTTAAAAATTTCAGTTGAATTTCAAATCGGGGGAGGGAAAGGGAAACAGTGTGGGGGATCCTTAAGGTTAGAGACTCAATTTAAATTTAAAAACATAGTAAGAGAAGCAAAAAAGTGCCACCGAGGCTAAACAACAAAGTGAAAGAAGCAGTGAGAGGCAAAAAGGCATCTTTTAAAAAGTGGAGGTTAAATCCTACTGAGGAAAATAGAAAGGAGCATAAACTCTGGCAAATGAAGTGTAAAAATATAATTAGGGAGACCAAAAAATAATGTGAAGAACAGCTAGCCAAAGACTCAAAAAGTAATAGCAAAAAATGCGTAAGTACATCAGCAGCAGGATGCTAAACAACCAGTGGGGCCACTGGACGATCGAGATGCTAAAGGAGCACTCAAGGACAATAAGGCCATTGTGGAGAAATTTTTTGCTTTGGTCTTCACGGCTGAGGATGTGAGGGAGATTCCCAAACCTGAGCCATTCTTTTTAGGTGACAAATCTGAGGAACTGTCCCAGATTGAGGTGTCATTAGAGGAGGTTTTAGAACAAATTGGTAAATTAAACAGTAAAAAGTTGCCTGGACCAGAGGATATTCACCCAAGAGTTCTGAAGGAACTCAAATGTGAAATTGCAGAACTACTAACTGTGGTATGGAACTCCCATTTAAATCAGCTTCTGTACCAGATGACTGGAGGATAGCTATTGTGATGCCAATTTTTTAAAAAGGCTCCAGAGGTGATCCTGGCAATTACAAGCT
Organism: Mauremys mutica; assembly: GCF_020497125.1. Taxonomy (NCBI): domain Eukaryota; kingdom Metazoa; phylum Chordata; order Testudines; family Geoemydidae; genus Mauremys; species Mauremys mutica. The sequence continues at coordinate 206,607,593 of NC_059074.1, read as the reverse complement.
AGTAAGCCTAACTTCAGTACCAGGCAAACTGGTTGAAACTATAGTAAAGAACAAAATTGTCAGACACATAGATGAACATGATTTGTTGGGGAAGACTCAACATGGTTTTTGTAAAGGGAAATCATGCCTCACCAATCTACTATAATTCTTTAAGGCATCAACAAGCATGTGGACAAGAGGGATACTGTAAATATAGCATAACTTAGATTTTCAGAATGCCTTTGACAAGGTCCCTCAGCAAAGGCTCTTAAGCAAAGTAAGCTGTCATGGGATAAGAGGGAAGGTTCTCTCAGGGACTGGTAACTGGGTAAAAGAATGGAAACAAAGGGTAGGAATAAATTATCAGTTTTCAGAATGGAGAGAGGAATAGTGGTGGCCCACGGGGTCTGTACTGGGACCAGTCCTATTCAACATATTCATAAATGATCTGGAAAAACAGTTTTTGAGTACTTAAAATATTGTCACATGGAGGAGTGAGAAGAATTGTTCTTTATAACCTCTGAGGATAGGACAAGAAGCAATGGTCTTAAATTGCAGCAAGGGAAGTTTAGGTTCGACATTAGGAAAAACTTCCTAACTTCCAGGGTAGTTAAGCACTAGAATAAATTGCTCAGGGAGGTTGTGGAATCTCCATCATTGGAGATTTTTAAGAGCAGATTAGACAAACACCTGTCAGGAATGGTCTAGATAATAGGCCTGTCATGAGTGCAGGGGACTGGACTAGATGACCTCTCGAGGTCCCGTCCAGCCCAGTCTATGATTCTATGAAGACAGTTAAATCCAAAGCAGAATGTGAAGAGTTACAAAGGGATCTCACAAAACTGGGTGACTGGGCAACAAAATGGCATATGAAATTCATTGCTGATAAATGCAACGTAATGCACATTGGAAAAGATAATCCCAACTATAGATATAAAATGATGGGGTCTAAATTAGCTGTTACCACTCAAGAAAGAGATTTTGGAGTCTTTGTGGATAGTTCTCTGAAAACATCCACTCAATGTGCAGCAGCAGCCAAAAAAGTGAACAGAATGTTGGGAATCATTAGGAAAGTGATAGATAATAAGACAGAAAATATCACATTGCCTCTATATAAATCCATGGTACGCCCACATCTTGAATACTGCGTGCAGATGTTGTCGCCCCATCTCAGAAAAGATCTATTAGAACTGGAAAAGATTCAGAAAAGGGCAACAGAAATGATTAGGGGTATGGAACAGCTTCCATATGAGGAGAGATTAATAAGACTGGGAGTTTTCAGCTTGGAAAAGAGGCGACTAAGGGGGGATCTGATAGAGGTCTATAAAATCATGACTGGTGTGGAGAAAGTAAATAAGGAAGTGATATTTACTCTTTCTCATAACACAAGAACTAGGTGTTACCAAATGAAATTAATAGGCAGCAGGTTTAAAACAAGCAAAAGGAAGTATTTCTTCACACAACGCACAGTCAACCTGTGGAACCCTTTACCAGAGGATGTTGTGAAGGCCAAGACTATAACAGGGTTCAAAAAAGAACCAGATAAGTTCATGGAGGATAGGTCCATCAATGGCTATTAGCCAGGCTGGGCAGGGATGGTGTCCCTAGCCTCTGTTTGCCAGAAGCTGGGAGTGGGCGACAGGGAATGAATCACTTGATGATTCCCTGTTCTGTGCATTCCCTCTGGGGCACTTGGCATTGGCCACTCTCGGAAGACAGGATACTGGGCTAGATGGACCATTGGTCTGACTCAGCATGACTGTTCTTCTGGCAGTGGTGTGGGCTCACCTGGAGTACTAAGTCCAGTTTCGGGTGCCATGCTTTAGGAAAGATATGGACAAATTAGAGACAGTCCAGAGGAGAGCAACACAAATTATAAAAGGTTTAGAAAACCTGACCTATGAGTAAAGTTTTTTTAAAAGTAGGCATGTATAGTCTTGAGAAGAGAAGACCTGATAACAGTCTTCAAATATGTCACAGGCTACTATAAAGAGGACTGTGATCAATTGTTCTACTGAAAGTAGGACAAGAAGCAGTGAGCTTAATCTGGAGCAAAGGGGATTTAGGTTAGATATGAGGAAAAACATTCTAACGGTAAGGGTGGTTAAGCACTGGAACAGGTTTCCAAGGAAGGTTGTGGAATTCCTCTCCATGGAGGTTTTTAAGAAAAGGTTGGACAAACACCTGTTAGGGATGGTCTAAGTTTACTTGGTCCTGCCTCAGCCCAGTGGGCTGGACTTTGATCACTTCTCAAGGTCCCTTCCAGCCCAACATTTCTATGATTCTAGCTCATTGCCCTGACGATAATACAGCTGGAGTTTGTGTCTCTCTTTTCCTTTCTCTAATCTTTTTAATACGTTGGGTAGGGGTTGCTTTTTTAATTAAAGTAACACAACATCTACAGGGCCAAGTTGTCAGCCAGGCCTTCAGTGGGCCTCTGTGTTTGTGCCTGCAGTTTATTGTAAATGCAATGAAGGTTACCCAGAAGTCTAGGTATCTGACTTATGGGTACAGTTGTGTAGTTAGATGTCCAAGTGATGTTAATGTTGCCTGTATTTAATTGCAGCTTCAATTTTATACTTGCAATTATCCCCACCTATGGTTTGTGGGAGTTGAAGCAGAGGCCAGCAAAATCAGGCCAATAATGCAGACTACAAGAACATGCTGTCATCATGAATCAGGCTACATATTGGTGACTGGGCATTACCATGGGCTACCTATAGCTGGTGGGTTGCTTCAAGGGGTCAGTGCAAATATCCAAACATGCTGCATTCAAGAGCATCTCACAGTGCCAGGGCTTTTCTGGGTGGCATTGCTGACTGCAAGACTCAGGGATGCTGCTTGAAGTTTGGGTCCTTCTCTTAATAAAGTCAATGGCACAAATTTGGGGGTTTAATGCCTGTTATTCACTGTTTTGACCATGTTGGCCCCATTTTCAGTGACAAAGGCACTAACCCTAAGCTGCCCATCTTCTAGCAATGTACCTGAGCACAGATCCAATGTGTTTACAGTTGTGTGATCTCTGCTGAGGGCACCACGTCAAGCCAGCCAGATGGGTGTCCTTATGGAACACGAATGAAGGACTAGCAGAGCTGCAGGGCGTAGGGGAGATCAGCGGCAGCAAGGCAAGTGCGCTATAAAAGGCAGTCACACATGGAATTCCTGTTGACCCAAGTCATCAGCAATGTAGGGAAAGGGACCAACATCAGCCTCCTGTGGAAGCTTGGGAAGTCCAGTTCAGACCCTCCGATAGAAATCTGCTGGAAGAAAACATTTCTCTCAGGAGAGATTTCCTACTTCCAAACACATCCATCCATCATCTAAACTCAGTGCCCTCCACCACGAAAAGGTTGCTGTCCAGAGCTATGCTTGGTCTTGGCCTGAACAGCCTGTCTACTGTGACCACTCATGCAGATACCATCATCTTTGGCTTGTTCTTCCCTTTCTGCTGCTGACTACAAAGGAGAGGACAGGAGAGGATTTGGATGGCAGAGCTGACAATAGGGAAGTACAAGAAACAAAGGAAATGTATCTTTGATGTAAGAGGGAGAGTTAAGGAGGTCAAATGATAGAGAGGGCAGGAGCTTCTGAGGAAGGACAGATGTTGGAAGAGGATAGCAAGGAGGCCACGTGAGATGAGGTAAGAGACCATTTGCGAGGGTGGCTGAAAGGTTCCGGCAACTTTTAAAAACAAGGGTGGCCATTTTGAAATGAGTCCTAAAATGCATGGGGAGCCAGTAGAGGTGCTTGAGGCAGGGCTGATAATAGAGAACTTCTCTGTAAGGGAGAGAAGGAGAGCAGAGTATTCTGCATGGGTTGGAGTCTGAAGAGCTGGGACTTGGGAAGATCATAGACAAGACAATAGGAGACAGAGGAGTGAGTGAGGATTTTAACACAGCCTGGGTCAAGACAATGGCACACAATGTTTTGGAGGGAGTATTTTTGCATACAAAAAGGAGTAGCCTGCTGAGAGGAGGATGACCCCAAGGTTATGGATAGGAGAGAAATGGGAGATCTGAGTCGGGGATGGAGTTAAAAGCAATCCAGTTCTGCTCAAGGCTGTTCAAGAGAAGCCTTTCTGGCCTTGCAGTGAGGACGTACGCTTTTGAAAATCTGGCCGTAAAGGTGCTGATCAATATGTGTAGGTGAGTATTCTCAGTGGCAGCGGAGGTTAAAGATAGAGGTAAGATGCGTGCCAACAAGAAGACAGATAGGGAAGAGTGGGGAACCAAGAACTGATTGGGACTCCAAGAGGTGTGTTCTTGGCACAGTGGAAGAACGGCACTAAGTTCAGAATCAGACATTAGATAGGTAGCAGCAGAACAATGACAACAGGAGCCACAGTAAGGAACATGGCCCATTGCAGCCGGATGTCAATGCCAGTCCCTCCAAGGGGTGCGGCAACGGGCTATGAATGGCAGGGCCCCATCCATCAAAGGGGATGCTGACCTCTTCCTCCAGGACTATCGCAAAAACATCCAGCTTCCTTTAGTCCATTATCCATCAAATAAGAGTGTTCCAAAGTCATCTGCTACCTTGTTTCTTTACTAGTGTGATTGGATGACTGGGCCATGGGTGATTCCTGGGATGTTGTAGCTGGTACAAGTTTATGGACCTTGACTGCAGCTGCCTGGGTACAGATTCCATGGAATGTCAAAGGTGTGTGTGTGTGTGTGTGTGTGTGTGTGTGTGTGTGTGTGTGTGTGTGTGTGTGTGTGTGTGTGTGTGTGTGTGTGTGTGTGTGTGCGCGCGCGCAGGAATTTTTTGACACTTTTTCCCCCCAGAAATTTCCCACTCATTCAAAAGCAAAATTTCCTGCAGGAAGGTGTCCGTTATGACAATTTTATTTATTTATTTATTTGCTTTGTAAAAAAATGTGAAAGTTTAGAAAAATCCTGGAATGTTTTGACATTTTCAGAACACTGTTTCGATTTGTATTTTCCCAGTTTGATTTTTTTCATGTAAAATGTATGCTTTATAGGTTTTTTAAAAAATTTGAAATCAAAATGAAACCCTTTCAAATGTATAAAAATGAAACATTTTGATTGACCTAAAACAAAAACACGCCAGAAAGTCTGTGCAATTTCACAGTTTACCAGTAGATGGCACTCTTTCCTTTCCTCTGCAGATCTAAGTTCTCTGCATTGCAAATTGGACTCTGGTTTGTCATTTGAAACAAGTGTGGAATAAAGCCATTAGATTTCAGGGATTCTTAGATAAATTGTACACAGGGAAGCAGCTCTTAAACATTTTTAAAGGATTTTTTTTATTAAAACAACAAGGAGTCCGGTGGCACTTTAAAGACTAACAGATTTATTTGGGCATCTGAAGTGAGGTTTTTTATCCACGAAAGCTTATGCCCAAATAAATCTGTTAGTCTTTAATGTGCCACTGGACTCCTTGTCATTTTTGTGGCTACAGACTAACACGGCTACCCCCTGATATTTTTGTATTTAAAGCAATAACGTGGATTCGCTCTACCGCACACTCCTTCCTCTCTGTTCTCAAATAAACTAGAGAAAATTAGAGTGTCTGTTTTATCTGTTTGCTATCTGGGGTAGGATTAGAGTTGTCCTGAGCGCCTCTAAGCTTTGAATCAACAGTGTTTTATTGGTTCATGTCACTGAAGGCTGGCTACAAACGAGCTAAGTAAGACATCAACCCATCCTCTTCCTGAAATGCTCTGTGCGCCAGGTCCCTTGGAAAGCACAGAGACTGGAATACTCAGTTATACCTTAAAGCAGGCGTGGCCAACCTGAGCCTGAAAAGGAGCCAGAATTTCCCAATGTGCATTGCCAAAGAGCCACAGTAAAATGTCAGCAGCCCCCCGCCAGTCCCCAGTGTCTCCCACCCGCCAGCAGCACCGCTGAGCAGCACCTAACCCTCCATCCCTGTGCCTCCCGCCCGCCGCGATCAGCTGTTGTGTGGTGTGCAGGAGGCTCGGGGGAGGAGGAGGAGCAGGGGCGCGGCAGGCTCAGGGGAGGGGGCGAGAAGGGGTGGAGTGGGGCTGGGGGCTGGGGCAGAGCCAGGGGTTGAGCAGTGAGCACCCCCCGGCACATTGGAAAGTTGGCGCCTGCAGCTCCAGCCCCGGAGTCGGCGCCTGTACAAGGAGCCGCATATTAACCTCTGACGAGCCGCATGTGGCTCCGGAGCCACAGATTGGCCACCCCTGCCTTAAAGCTAACTCACTTCTTTCATGTTGGGGGCAGGAGGGAATAAATCTCAGCGGCATTTTAAATGATCCAATCCACGCTGCCAGGCCAAACTGAACTCCATAAGGGGCTGCACTTGTTCATTTGCACACCTACTAGCAAAGGGGAAACTTTCATGACTTTCCGCAACTACAGAAGCCTCACGGCTTGTCTATATAGGAAAGCGTTGCCCGTTATACTGGTCTAGCTTATACTGGTATAATTAAACCATGATAATTATACTAGCCTAAACCCCCATGTTGGACTCCTTCCTCCGTAGAGACATTTACTACAGTCTCCCATCACTGTAGTTAATCCCCCTTCCCAAGGGGCGGTAGCTAAGTCGAAGAGTTCTTCTGTAGACCTGGTGCTGTCTACATGGGACTTAGGTTGGCTTAACTATGTCGCTCAGCAGGGATGGATTGCTCACACCCCTGAGTGACGTAACTGGGTCCATCTAATTTTCTAGTGTAGACCAGCCCTAAGCACGTCCACACGGGCAGCTAGTGCTTTAAAGTCACATCTTAGCTTATACCAGTATAACTTCCCCATCAGTACTTTGAGCTGTCAGGAACCGAGCACTAGGGTCAGAGCTGTTGTCAGTAGCCAGAAGCTGGAGCCAAAAGTCAAGCCAGAGGTCAGGAGCTAGATACCGGAGCTGAGGTCAGAAGTCAGAGCCAAGGGTCACGCCAGAGGACAGGAACTGGAGTGAGCAGGGTAACAGTTCAAGGCAGGGGCAGCAGGAAGAAGGTAATGCAGGAGCAGGCACGGAGGTGGGCACGAGCACTGAGCAGCCAGCAAGCTGCTGCTGCTGCTGGCTTAAGAGCCGGCCTGCTGGTCCCTCCAGCCAGTCGGGCAGCCTGCTGCCGGCCAGCTGTACTGCCTGGAGCCTGGCTTTGCTGCAGGACCCGATTCCTGACAGTTCTCAGCTTAGATCCAGCTGTAAAGGGTCAAAATGGCTAATGTGATGCTGACCACAACTTTGCAATGCAGCATTGACCAGGACAAGTCACGTTCAGCAGGGTGTCTGCTAATCCTGGTTCAAATCTGAGCTTGGTAGACTTTAACCAGGGTCCTGCTCTCATCCTGTTACACTCCACCTAGTGCTCTCTTGCTTTGCTTCTGCAAAGAGCCTCCCAAACATGTCTTTTTATACCACTGGGCAAGAACGGCATATGCCCAAAGTCCAAGCTGCCCCGGGGTTATTTTCCTCAGCCTGAGCTTGCTTTAAGCCCCCTGTCCTGAGAGCTCTCTCTTGCAGATGGCAGGGGGTCATGGACTTTCTTGGCCAAGATCTCCTGCAGGTTGATCCCTTTCTAGAGGGAGGAGACACAATGGTTTTTAAAAATACTAGCTCAGTGACTGGCCCAAATTCACTGCTCTAATCTAATCCCTGGCCAATCTCCAGTGTCGCTGGCCTCTCTCTGTGAAGGGATCGGATTCTGGATCTGACGCAGCAGCCTGGCTTGCTGGGTGAAGCAGCAGCGTGTTGTAGGAAGGGGAGTTTCCCCCTGGATCTGAAGCATATGTATCTTTGAAGATGACTCCTCTCATTCCAGGCCTTTCCCCAGGCTTGCCCAGCAGTGCGTCCCCGCCTTGTGTTCCCTCAATGATAATATTACAGCCAGATGGAGACTATGTCTGAAGCAAACGCCGCAGAAGTCTGCCCCATCCCTCACCTGTGTGAGTGCCAGACCATCCCCACAATCTGCCAGCCGAGGAAGCGATAAAACAGCATGTTTGCTTTTCTCTCTCTTTGTTTGAACAGCAGGGAGGTTTGGCCAGGGGTCCCCCTCGCTTGCTGCATGTCCTCCAAAGTTTCCAAGCAAAGAAACAGGAGGTTTATTTTGCCTATTTTTGCACTCGGCATTTTTGGATCTAATTTTATTCCCAAAATGTAGGTGAACAAAAGCCTCTTAAATAATTTAGAAAAAAATCATATTGCAAAAAAGATGTTTACTGAAGATTATCTGTAATTATACAGTGAAACCAAAGGCACATCAAGAAAAAAAAAACCACCGCTCCAAATCAATAAATAAAATCAGGCCAGGAGCTGTGGATTTCATGCTGTATAGGGCCAGATCTTCAAATTAGCATAGCGCTATAGAAGACAACGGAGCTATGCTGCTTTACACAAGCTGGGCATCTGGCCCATTTTCAATGCAGGAGAAGAAACCCAATATTCTGAAAAAAAACCCACCTGGTTCACACTGCAAATAGTGTTATGGAGAAAATTGGAAAAGGAGACTGGAAAAAATAGAGGAATGGAAAGAAAAAAGAGGCAAGAAATAGAAGGAAATTATTGATGCCTGAGATGCTTACTCAACCGTGGGCAAAAGTTGAAGAAATAGCCTGAGTTTTGTATGTGCGACTGCTGGGAGATCACGTCTAATCTCCTCCCACCTTCGCTTTCCCCACCTCCAGGTCACACGGCTGCAACTCAGCCCCTGGGGAGGTAGGTAATGGACACATGGAGAAGTCCTCCCTGTGTAGCCACCTAGCAAGCAAGAAACACGAGGAGAAAACAGCCCACCAGTGGGCTGCCCTTGCGACCCATCACTGGATCCAATGTAAAGTCACAGCCCTAGCCCCTGATACCGGGACTGACTCCACCCACGGCAGCCCCACATCTCCACATGGAACTCACTGTGGGATCTGGACCCTCGACCAGGGCAACTAAAAATACTGCAGTGAAAACATGAGGTAAAGAGCTCCCTGGTTCATAAAGGGCCAAGCTCCCGTTTATACTAAGGCCCGGATCCCAAAAGCATTGAGCAAAGCAGTGGCAGTGAGATGGCCAAATAGCTTTGAGGCTCCGGGCCTCGGAGTCAATTCCACTGCTCTGGGAATGAACTACCGGCCTCATTGGAAGTTATGTAATTGACTCCCAGGGAGCCAGAATTTCACTCTATCAATGAAAAGAGGCCTTGAAGTGCGGGTGGGGCATGTATATAATGTATTTGTACGTTAAGGCCCTTTTACACTGCCAGAGAGGTGTAAAGAGCCTTATTGTATATGAAAATCAGGTCCAAAATGTATATAAAATCCAGTCTAGGTTTTTTTTCCCCCGCCTGTTACTTTTTTTTAATTGTACAAACACACTCCTGTGACACAATAAACCCATGTGGAGTATAAAGTCAATTGAACCTTGACAACCGTTCATAAGGAGCACAGTTTTAACGTTCAGATATTGGTGCTGAATGTGTCTCATTAAATAGAATAGTGAGTTTTACTTCACATTAAATAACCTCTTGGTCTGTGCATATAAGAAATCCAGTGCAGTTGTTTCCTCAATAAGATGTTCTTACTTAGTTTTTCTATTACTGTTATCAGAGAGGATCAAAACAGACAGATGCATTTACTGTTTTCCATCAAAAGATAATAAAAAGAAACAGTTTATAAAATCAGATTATATGAAAAATTGCCTAATGATTATAATTTCTAAACCCATTGCTGAATAATGATGCATTCAAGAGTTGTCATCGTATGATGAAAGAAACCTAATATGAAAGATTTTCCCTATGAAGAATGGCTACAGATGAATTGCACAGAGATACAATCCTCCGATAACGAACAATAAGAGCCTCTAGAACACTTAATAATAGACTACTCAGGATGAATTGAGTATTGCAATAAAAGCCCATAAATTAAAAAGTTTCAGAATGATTTCTGATAAAAGACACGCCAAGGTGAAATAAAAAAAAAAATCCTTGAAATCAACAGATACGCTTGCGACGGTATGCTAAGTGATAGAAAATACACGTTATAAATTCCAAATCATTGATTTAAAAAAGAATACTATCACATCATAGACACTGAAAGCTTTTGCCTGGCAAATCTTTTATATAATTCAACTGACTGTATCTCCAGGCATGTGCTGAATACTTAAGAAAATACCTTTCGCGGGGCCGTCGGCTATCGCATGGTTATTCAGCTCTTAAACAAACAGGGCAACTCCTGAGCCTGTGGCTCTCTGAAGGTGGAGCCTGGTCTCAGCTCAGCCAGTTAGCCAGGATCCAAGAGATGAGAAAATCCTGGAGTGACACACCCCTCTGTGCAATCCTCCCCAGAGGCAGAGTCTAAAGTTTCTTCTGGACTAGTCCCGTTTCTTCACTGCCTTATATGGAGCTAGGCCCTCTCCTGATGTCCCTGAGTGAGGGTGGAGCCTCCTGGGTTACTGGACATTTGGGGACAGCATGAGAAGACCAAGCTGGTAGCTCCAAAGGTGCCCATTGTCCTGAAGACATGTACTCCTCACAGGAAAAGGGAATGTAGGGGGACAACAGCAGGGTCTTCCAGGACCACTCACCCCCCTGCATGTTTACTTTGAGGGTTTGCACCCAGCCCTGGACTCCACCTCTCCCCTCTGAATGGATGTGCCTTCAGGGGCCCCCAAAGGATTCATTTACAAATAGGTTCTATTGCCTTCTGCAGAATGGCTCTCCAACTGAGTAGCCTTTTAAGGAGCTGCCAGATGGGGGCTCACTCAGAGTCCCTTGTGCAATGTATTTGGAGTCCGCAGCACCGGGGGCCTGCTGAGTTTGAATGACAAGTGGCAACGTCATGCCAAAACACTCCAGGTCTGGCGATGTCCGTAATTTTTTTTTTAATTGGAGCTATACCAATCTCCTAGAACTGGAAGGGACCTTGAAAGGTCATCGAGTCCAGCCCCCTGCCTTCACTAGCAGGACCAAGTACTGAGTTTGCCCCAGATCCCTAAGTGGCCCCCTCAAGGATTGAACTCACAACCCTGGGTTTAGCAGGCCAATTCTCAAATCACTGAGCTATCCCTCACCCCCACAGGGTGACATCACTCAGGGGTGACATCACCGTGTTCATGACACACGGGTAAATCAAGCTGACCTTCTCATTCTAAGTGATACTGATGGCCAAGTTCTTATTTATCACTTTCTGTTACTTTTCCCAGCTGGGGATATTAAAGATATTGGGTGAAATCCAGTAAGCCTCCAAAGTTGCTTGAATCGCCAGCCTGGGAGGAGGCATATGGGACATATGCTGTCCTGAAAGGATGAATACAATGTTCACCCCAGCCGGACCTGCCCATTTTGTCAGCTGTGCTGGCTTCAGGCATCTCATGGGTTGGTAGCTTGTGATACTGTGCCCCTGCCCCAGGTGGGCTTTTCAATGCTGGAGGTCAACGGTTGGCTCCTAGGAGGAGTCAATCAGGCCTGTAGATCTTGTTAAATTTGGCTCATAACAATAATTCAATGAACTCACTGATTCTCCACCATGGAAATCCCATGGGCAACAGCGTCTCATCATTCATTCAAAAGCCATGTGTGACAAGTCTCACTGGGTATGTCTACACTGCAGCTGGGAGTGTCTCCCCCAGCCCGGATAGACAGACTCACACTAGCTTTGCTCCAGCTAGCGTGCTAAAAATAGCAGTGTGGACATTGCAGCACGGGCAGTGGCTTTGGCTAGCCACTCGAGCTTGGACCTGGGCCAGGGCTTTGGACTCAGCCGCCACCCATGTCACCATGTCCACACTGCTCTTTTTAGGGTGCTACCTCGAATGAAGCTAACACAAGTCTGTCTACCTTAGCTGGGAGGTTTGCTCCCAGCTGCAGTATAGACATACCCATAGTAGTCACACCGGAGGTACCCATTTGAGATCAGCTGAGGAGTTCATGCTGCAGAATCTGGTGCAGAACAACACTGCTAGCAACAGAAGAGTTAAAAACCATACCTATTATTTATATTACAGTAGTCGTTAGAGGCCCCAGCTGTTCTAAACCCTGAGCAAACACAGGCTAAGGCCATGTCTACGCTACAAAATTACGTTGGCATGCAGCCGACAAAGTAGTTACATTGCTCATCCTTGTGTTGGCGGTGCGCAGCGTCACCAGGAGCGCTTGTATCGATTGTACTGTCAGTGTGGGGCATTGTGGGATGGCTCCTGAAAGCCAGTAACAGTCATCATAAGCCACACAGTATCTACACTGACACCACATGGACCTAATTACATCAACCTTGACTCTACACTGCTCGTGGAGGTGGAGTTATTAAGTCCGTGGAGTGAGGCAGTTACTTTGGCGGGAGCGAAATGTAAGTGTAGACGCTTCCATAGCTAGGTCAACATATGCTGCCTTACTCTGCAGTGTAGACCAGACCTAAGAAACAGTCCCAGTGCCAAAGACTTTACGATCTAAGTAGATGTAAGATGGCGGACGGGAGCGTTCTTATCCTCATTTTGCAGATGGGGAAATAAGGCACAGAGAAAGATTAAGTGACTTGTCCAAGGTCATACAGGGAGTTAGTAGCAGAGCTTAGACTTATACCCACCTCTCCTGAGTGCCAGGTTTTAACCACAAGACTACTCGCCTTCTGCTGCTTCAGTTTTGGCTATTAAGTTTTCCAGAAGGTAGGTAAAAGAAGTTTTTTAAATAGTCAAACTAGGATGAAATGCAGATCGCTGTGCTTAAAGGAGCTGGTTTTGCTCAGGGCTGAGCAGGGAACTGAAATGATTTATTATAAGCTGTAACAGAATATATTATTCATATTAGAGGCATGGGAAAGGCCTTTGATATGTATCTGAAAACGCTTCAAACCCATAAAACAGATAAATTTTGTATGAATAGTGGTGCAGAGAGTACAGATGAAACTCTCCGACACATCCTCATATCACCTAATAAAATGTAGGGCTACTGTGCTTACACAATCCATGCATTAATTTCACTTAAAAGAGAAATTCATTAACATAGCTGCATATGATGATAGTCCATCCAACCCAGGCTTTTGAGGCATACTATTATGCTTTATTTTTCTCTTGACGCCTACTGCAGCCTGGATTTATTTGAATCTGGATCCCTTAACTCCCTCATGTGACTCCCCACAGACTTAAAGACCACCCTTTTTTGACCTAAAATATCCCTGCTCCTCAATGAAAAGCTCACAAGGCTGCAATTTTCGGTTTGGTTCATTCCCATCCTTTCAGCTGGCATTTAGCACCGGTCTTTCTTCCACAGCCAGCCAGGGCTCCAGGAATTCAGAGGTTCTTCTGTTTGCTCAGAGAAACACACTTAGATTTTCACATCAGATGCCTGCAGACATTTCCTCCTCCTTTGCTTCTGAATTTTTGCTAGCCCTTAACCGGGAGCTCAATAGATGAAAAGAAGCCAGGCTACAAAACAATAGCACGTACAGTAGATAGGTCTTCAGTTGGTATAAACCTGTGATACTCTACTGACTTCAGTGAGGCTATGCTGATTTACTCCATGCCTGGATCCGGCCACGTGAGGTTCAAGTCATTATGAAATTAGGCAAAACAATTTAACCAATTCCTAATTAACAATAAGCCCCAAATTCTATAGGTTATTGAGTGAACAACGGGATTTGTCAAGCACTCCTCTTGTTCTGCACCATAATGAATTGTTACTTCCTGGATATGCCTCCTGCTAATGGTTTTGTTTGCTGTAATAGAGAGACGTCCGAGTGCTCAGTACAACTGCATACAAACCAATCACAATAAAGTCTCCCACTGAAGGGCGGCAATTAAAGCATTCATTATTAATTGCACTAATTAACCTCAGACACAAACCAGCTGGTAAAGCAGCCACAGCACAACTGGCGAAAACTTGTCCCCTTTTGTATTTAACTAGACTGCCATGGTAGAGCTCACAAACGGTGACACTGGCTGCCTTGCCTGACAAGGGACTTTCCCATGTACGGGCTTGGCTCCTGGAGCATAGGATGGCTGCTTCGCCCAGCACCACTGGCAGATTGTGGCCTCTGAAGCCAGCCCGGAGAGGATCACCTTAGTGTTAGGGAATCCTTCTGGGGCAGAGATATGGCATAATTATTCCTACATCACCCCCTTCCCTGCTGCCAACATCGGAGCATGGACAGGTCTTCCCTATACCCAATCAGTCCCCAGCTGCCTATCAACCTCTTTGGACCATTGGTAGAAGATGTAATCTAGAGCAGTCTCCAGGTTGGTAGACAGTGTAATTGACAGTCTTCAAGCTGCTCTAAATTACCCTGGAGATCAGTCCAGCACATATCCATCCTCGGTTCAGGGGAGCACGCAGCTGACCTTGACACCCCCATCCCAAACTGTGCTGCACATTCTTTCACTATACTCGAGATCTGGGCCATGATCTGTCCACCAGGAGACTGTTTCCATGGACAACCTTCCGTAGCAACATTGGAGCTGCCTAGTTACTAGGTCAACTCTGGAAAGCACTGCAAACCAAGCTGGTAAACCAAGTGCCAGCTCTGGCTAAAGCTGTAGGCACTAGGTAAGAACTGACAAACTCATAGCTGGAAACCAAACAGCTCATCTGTCTGGTAGTTTTGTTCAAAATAGGTCTGATAAAAATGTATGTAGTGTTTAGACTCTGTGAATGACTTGTAAGTTGCTGCCGTGCGTTGATCTCACTTGTAATGGCTGCGTTCTGTGCTATAAGGAAATACGCACGTTTTGCTGTCGAACTTTGAAAATGTTTGCTCTGAACTTGTGAACCCAGGCTCGGGAATCATCCCTTCCCCCACTGGCCCTCCGGCAGGACTATAAAAAATGAAGCAGGCCATCCTAAGACAAAAGCTTTGTTAACTGCCCCAGCCACCCTGGGAGAAGCACGTACTGAGGCCTCATCCCATGCGTGTTTAGATGCTGGAAGAGGGAAATAAAAATAGTTGACATGAAGATTTTTTCATCTCTTTGCTGTTTGCACTCTCACAGGGCCAGAGACAATAAACTAAAGCAGAGCTCCCCAGGGGTTACCCCTGGGTCTTCCCTGGAAGACATTTTGAAGTGACTGATTACTACATCTCTGTCATCTTTATGAATCAGACACGGTAACTTGTTTGTGGGTATATGTTTGCTTGCTTTAACTGGTAAATAACTCTTTTATTTCTTTTTTGTAGCTAATAAACCTTTAAATAGTTTATTACAGGACTGGCTACAGGTGTTGTCTTTGGTAGAAGATCTAGGGTACCAAGTGACTGGTCCCTTGGTACCGGAAGCAACCTGAATAGCGTGTGATTTTTGGCGTAAGTGGCCATTTATCGCTAAGTCCAGCTTGCCTGGGTGGCAAGATAGACAGGAGAGCTCTGTGCTAAGACTAGTACAGTGATCCAGGAGTTCATATTTGTCCCTGGCTTGGTGAGATCTAATTACAGAACACCCCCTAAGTGTGAGGCGTCTGCCCTGTTCCTGACAGTCTGCCCTGAGGGAGGCACTCACGGTTGTGGGCCACTCCAGCCAGCGTGACAAGAACTTTGAAAATGAGCAGTGCTGTCTTATTATAGTAATTGATGATAATGGTGATGAGGTAGGAATTGTCCATTGACCAAGACATCAGATAAGGTAACAGGCCACTATCAATCTTCCCAATGCAAGAAGACACCACCCGGTTAAGGGAAAGACAATTTTAGGATGATGAGCAAGGTTTAGAGATAGGGATCCATAAATCTGGATAGTTCTCATAAGTATCCACTCTCCTGGATGCTTTTCTGTAGGGATCTCTGAGCCATTAGAGGTTTCCACATCCACACTTTTCTATGTCTTTTCCCATGGCTGAATGGTTTACTGGACAGGTAGGTTTGCAATGTTGAAACTGGCTGACTGCACGCTCCTGTACGAAGTTTTGCTAAGGGAGGAGGTTTATCGAGTGAGCTTAGATGTGGATTTGCTGTAGTAATGCTGTGTTTGTATGTTCTTTTAATTTTAGTGCCCCTGGAACACTAGACACGGGGCAAGAATTAATTAGAGTATCGTTTCGGCATGGAAGTCACAAGGGAAAGCGTAAAATGCTCCCTCTTTCCATAGGCTATAAATCCCAACCTCATTGCAGCCCAGTTCTCGTTGGTATGGCCCTGAACAATAGCAGCACCCAACTGTTCTTCATACAAGAGATCAGCTGAGCCCATTTAATGAAAAATAACTTTCTTTCTCAGGGAACTAGCAGGATCCTTGAGCAGCTATCAGTTTCCGCTCATCCATTCTTGAATTTTCTCATGCCTCCAGGGTCTGCAAGTCAAGGCTCTCAGCCAAGATACAGCTCCTTGGTGCCATTAGAAGTGAGTGGGGCATACATTTGGCCTGTGAACGCTTAGCCTTGCAAAGTGCCCTATTCAGCACATGGTAAGCTGCGAGCTAGAGAACAAGCCAGGTGGTGCTTGACCTGCAAAGAGGCTATGTCACTTTGGGAGATGCATGATGATGAAGAAGCTGTGAGCATAAACCCCACGGCTCCCCCTCCAGTGGAGGAGTCAGGTGCAGAGATCATTCCACAGAAGAGAAATAATCAAAACTCTGGAAGTCGATGGACTCTTCCACAGTCTGGAACTTACTTAAGAACTAGCATTGACCCTGGATTCTCCTCCCTATAACTGTCCCACCAGTATAAACAAACTCAGAGACATTCATTCCCAAATGGACTCTACCAATGGGCTACTGGAACTACTGGTGGAAATGGCAGGATATAGTCCAGGTTTATCATTCTGAAAGACAGCTGGCATGTACTGCACCTGAGCGGGTGCTAACCATTGTACCCTCCAGGAGGAATGGTTCCTGCACAGGGTCTCTGGAGGTGGATTTATTTACCTCTCCTCATAGTCATCAGCTGTAGCAATTCCACAACGGACACGTAGCTCCACAGACTGATGGGATAGAAGCCTTCGGATTCCCCCGTCACTTGCCGGGAGCTCAGAAATGACAGTGCTCCCCAGATGCCAGAAGTCAATATTGGCTGTTGCCTCCAGTTGTCTCCCCTGAAAGAGTCAGTCTTGCCCCCATTCTCCTCTGTAGCTTTTGATCAGGCTCTTGGTTCCTGCTGAGAACCACGGTGGCTGCGGCCAGGTTCTTAAGCTTATGCCTAACTTCCAACTTTAACCGTAAGTCAACAGAGCTGCTCCAGTTTAGGGCCCCTAGGTTAATTGAGGACTGGATGTCTATACAACCACTGTTTGTTCCACGGGCAGCAGCTCCTACCATCGCAATGGCGGGCTCTAGAGAAGAAGTGAGGGTTTCGCTCCTCTAATGCAGCCCAGCATGGGCAGAACACATCCAACCAGCAGCTCTCCACAGCTGTACCTGCTTGCTCTGTACTCTTCAGTGGGTGCAAGCTGCTCTCTTAAAATAGACCTTTTTTTTTTTAAACTCTTCCACTTTTGACCTTTCCCATTTTGCAAACCTTGGATCGGGTCTTGCAACTCCATTTAAAGCCACAGGAAAACTCCCACTGTCTTCAATTGGCCTGACTAGCAGAGACAGCCTCCAGTTTTGTACCCAGAAATCAGTTCGTTAGGGCTTGATCGTTTGCACCCACGATTAATTACGGGAGCAATTATCTATGCAGGCAAAACTGAGCCCACAAAATTAAAGGGCAGGTTGGGGCCCTTTGAAAAATCAAGCCTGACGGCAGATCAGGCCAATTCAATTTTGTCTCCTTGCCACTTGAAAGTCATTAAAATTAACTTTGCTGATTGGTTTGGCAATGCATTCAGTCCATGTTGCCAAAAACATTCGTTTGTGCATCAGCATTACTGCTATTGTCTCAGCACAGCTGCGGAACCAGCATTACCAGGGGAAAGGCGGCCCCATAGACAGTGATTCAGGCATTCCAGGTTCCATTCCTGACTACCATGGACTTCCTGTGTGACCTTGCACAAGTCACTTAATTGTGCCTTGCCTCGGTTTCCCATCTGTAAAATGAGGATAGTAATATTTCCTTTCCTCCACTGAACTGTCGTCTTTTTAGAGACTGCCTCTTTTTATGTGTTTGTACAGCACCTAGCACAGTCTTGTTAGGGGTCTCTAGCCCCTACAGTAATAATAATAACAATTAATTAATAATTCAACTGTTATCAAACTATCAGGACAGTGGCATATTTTGTTTTTGTAGGATCTAAACCCCGTTTAAAAAAAATGCCCAGCAAGTGACAGATACGTTTGAAAAGAAAGAAAAAAAAAAGCCTCAAACTTCTGTAGGTCTTCAAAATCCAGAGCATAATCTATAAACGATCCAGTCGATCAAATTTGAGATCTAAAGCCCTGGGTGTCTCATTTCGTGACGTGACCACTGCATTGCATGTGAGGGTAAACCTCTGTTTTATTTGTCAATGAGATTCTGAATTAAATGAGCGGGGAAGTGTTTTCTTTTCCTTTCTCCCCTCCCCCAGAAGAATTTATTATCTCAAAGATGACACCTCTTTACTTAAGTGCTTCTGCACTATGCTGCTACCTGTGTTGGTTTCTGAGCAACCAGCAGAGCGCTAGCTAGGGAGCAATGAAGCATGGAGCAAATGGAAAGTCAACAAGAAGACCAGAGCGTCTATAACATTTTTGCTCTGAATTTTCTGCATTTTTACCTGCGCCACTGGCTATAATTCAGCTGAAAAGGTACATCCGTAATATCTGTAACCACCAGACGCTCCTCCTTTCCCCCCTCTGAATCCGAGTGTCCTGCCCAAAAAATCACTTGTTCATCCACAGGAGAAAGAACTTTCGTAACAGGATGGTGGCCACAGAGTGCTATTTTCTGGCCGGTAAACAGCTTGGCCGTCTCCCACGTCTCTCAGTGCACCTGATTAGCTAAGAAGTTGGCATTGAGTTTATATTGCTGATGAGTCTCATTGGAGTAATTTCAGAAGAGGAGAATGTTTGAAGCTTTGTGTTAGGTGGAATTTTTGTGATTTCTTATCTGTGGATTGTTTTAAGCACACGTGCGCGCGTGTGTGTGTGTGTGTGTGTGTGTGTGTGTGTTAGGAGGAGGGTTTTTTGGTGGGATTTAGAAGTTATTTGTGGTGGTTTTTTTCCTTCTTTGTTGGGCCCTGTTCTGGCAAAAATGTAGGCACATGCTTAGTGTTATGCACAATGGGTGAAATTCCTGGTTTCATTGAAAATGATGGCAAAACACTCATTGATTGCAACAGAGCCAAGAATTCATCCAGTGATGTCCATGGTGTGAACGCTAAGTGCATAAAGTTAAGCATGTTTGTGAGTCTTTGCAGGATCAGAGTCTTGGTTTGTACATGGGAAAAATATTTTCCCCTCTTTCAATATATTTTATGGTATGTTTAAGGATGGGCACTTTACGGCTTTTCCTCCCACATTTTTACTTGCGTTGTCACTTTTACATTGCAGTAATAATTAATTATATTATTCTTGAGTTATCTGCATATTTTTCCTAGCCACAGCAAACAGAGAGAGAGATGGGAGTATTGCAGATGGCTCAGGTCACGTCTACACAGGGACTCTAAGAAAACTATTCCCAGTTAACAAAGGTGTGAAATTAAACCAAATTAGCTAAAGCAGATTAAACAGCTATATGGACATTCTCATTTGAAATAAAAGAGGCCTTAATTCAGTTTAGCTTAATTCACTTCAGCCAGGTCTACACTAAAAAGTTAGGTCAACCCAGCTATGTCACTCAAGGATGTGAAATATCCACCGCCCTGAGCAATGAAATAAGACAACCAAACCCCCGGCGTAGACAGTACTAGGTTGACAGATGAATTCTTCCATCAGTCTAACTACCACCTCTCAGGGAGATGGATTAACTACTGCAATGAGAGAACCCCTCCCATCGCAGTAGTGAGTGTCTACACAGAAGTGCTACAGCAACGCAGATGCTGTGTGTTAAGTGTAAACACAGCCTTACAAAGTGAATTATATCCGATTAGTAATGCCTGCACATATCCCTGTGTAGACAAGTCCTCAGTGATATTTTGCAAGCTTCTTTTCCCAACACACCTTAAAAATCCCAACTGTAATGCCACCAGTGATTACCTCTTAAATCTTAGCAGATAATGTGCTGGACACAATGTGTCTGTGGCATGCAGCTTTAGGAGTGAAGGTGATGCTAATTTGCAGCTGAACTCCAGGTAGAATTCTCTGTAGGGACTCCTTGTACAGGTACATGCTGTCTGGAATAATAATACGAGTTTTTGCCTTTTAAGGTCTCAAATGCATGTATTTGTTTCTTTTGTTTTCTAAAAGATGATCGGAGGCTAAAATTCTGCTCTCTGCCACATCGTTGTGAATCTGAAGTGAGATTACTCCACATTTGCTCCAGTAACCAAAAGCAGACTAGAATCCTGGAGTTTTGTTTTGCACAGCTGACCAAAACGGATCCCGGCCTGAGTCCTTGTAACTGAAGGATAGCAAAAGACAAGGAAGAAGAGTGCTTTCCAAACATACGCTTCGTTCAGTTCAACTTTGGACTATTTCCTTCTCCAAATCAAAAGTTATTTGAAACAGCCAGCCACAAAAGGGTCTTGTCTTACAAAAATCTGTGTGTTTCCAAGTAACCTTTTTTATAAAAGGAAAAAAAGCCAGGTCAGATTAGAATATTATAATTGTCCTTTCTGGCTTTAAAATCTGTGAATCTATGTCTTCGTCTTTCAACAGATTTGGGGACTTGGCAGTAATTTTTTGTACAGCTGGAGAAAAACTCTGTTATCTTGAGTCGATTTCTCATACCATCCCAGCCAGATGAATGAAGTTTGTCTGTCTAGAGAATCTCTTTTTAAAGAATAAAAGAGAGCCCACCTTCTCACCTCTTGTGTAAAACTGTTTGCTAGCCACAAACTGCAACCATCTGCCACAAGGTGTCGCTAGAGATTGTTGTATTTTCCCCAGGCTGCAGTATATTGTTCAGTGGCTTTCTTGAGCATTAAATCTGCTCTTAGCATCCCTCTCACCTGGCCATCAAGACACAAATGTGCCACGGGGAGGGCCCAAAGCGAGGGATGCCATTTAAACAGCAAGTAGCTTTAAGTTCAGTGAGCTGGGGCGGATGCTCTCAGCTGTGATGCATCTCTGAAGTTTCCTCACTTCCCTGCTCTCCACCGTGGCCCCCACTCCCACCCTGTTCCCCCTTTTCCGTAACCCCTCAGGCTCCCCCCAGCCTTGGCAGAAGATTTGAAGGGCCGGGTGGAGTCTTCACTAGCATCATCACTCTGGAGCCTCACCAGGCCTGGGCCGGCGGCTCTGCCACCCGTTGCCTGTCTGAGCACGGACAGATTCAGAAAAGGGAAGCTCCTTGGATTAGCACAGGCTCATCTGGGCCCATAACTCTCCTGTAAAAGCAGCGAAGGCGTCTTGGTCTGAGGCGCAGAAGCAGGAACTCACTTCCATCTTCTCCTCTTGCCTTGCCATTTCGCCTTCCGCACATCTCTTTCCTCCTTCTTATGCCAGCTCCTTTTCCCTCCTCCTCTCCCCTTAATCCCCTCCTGGCTTCTCTTTCTTCACCCTTCCTGTCTCCACTCGCCTTCCCCTCCTGACATTCTCTCTCTCCATTCCTACCGTCACCCCATCTCTTCTTTCCCACCACCATTGCAGTCTACGGCTGTCCTTTTCCCAGAAGGGATGAGTGGACTGAGAGCTTGGGGCTATTCCTGCCTCTGCCACTGACATGCTGTGTGACCTTAGGCAAGTCACTTCATCCCACTCCCACACTTGTCTATTTCAACTCTCCTTAGACCCTTGCCAAAGCAATTTGGGGCACCATACAGCACACTGGGGCCCCTGGCTCAGCTGGGGCCAGTAGGTGCAGTTGTGATACTACTCATAAAATAAATGATAACGTTACCATTTGGTTTTGGAGGCGATCGGCCTCACTGATTTAGCAAACTGAGCTGAACCTTCTATTCATAAACAGTGTCACGTTTTCCAAACTATTAACCCAGCCCCAGTTTTCCAGAGATAAAACACAACCTTCTAATAAGAGGATATCCTTGGCTGGCCTGGCGTCTTTATTTCCATGTCCGACAGTCTTTCAGAGGTGCCGACTTTCTGATTTCCCCAGGGGTGCTCGACCCCCACACTGCCCTAGGCCCCGCCCCTACTCCACCCCTTCCCCCAGGCCCCACTCCTGCCCCGCCTCTTCCTGTCCCATTCCTCCCCTTCCCTGAGTGTGCCCTGCAATCGCGCCGCCTCCCCTGTCCCCCACTCCTCCCTTTCCCCCGGCACAGCCTGCCTGCTGCTGAACAGCTGCCAGTGGGAGGTGCCGGGGGTGAGGAGGACGAGCTGATCGGCAGGGCCCGCCGGTGGGTGGTGAGCACCCACTATTTTTTATCATGGGTGCTCCAGCCCTGGTGCCTATGCCATCTATCATCAGGGTCTGTATTACAACAAGACGATCCTAGATCTAGGCCAGAGGTATAGGCAGTGAAATGCCAGTGCTCTGCTAGATTTCTTCAATGGAGCTACATCAGTTTCCAAGAGCGGAGGATCTGGCCCGGGTTTTTTTTTATAACAGAGTTTAATGTACTCCAGCACTGCTCGAGGGGAAAGAACTCGTTTAAACATTAACAGGAAATCAAAACGATACAGGTCTATGAACAAGAGCCGAGATTATAACAAGCGGAAGTACTGAAATCATCACTGTGCTGGAAAGGTCCGCTGCCTTAGGAGGCTCTTGACAGGTTTATTTCTGTTTCTGAGAGGCTGGTTCCTGTCCATTCCTCCAACAGCCAAAGCTGTTGCCTGTCAAGGGATCTCCGCTCATCACTCATTGATCAAATTTACTTTTAAAACCTGGGTGCTGTCACGTCTCCATTGCTCCTGTAGGGCCTGGTTCCGCATCCACCGACGTCCAGGGCAAAGCTGCCACTGACTTCCACAGGGCAGGAGCAAAGCTTGACGATATAACAGACAGCTCTCCAGAAATGCCCTTTGCGCTCCAAAATGGAGACGCTGTGTCAAACTCCAAGCCCTCCCCACTCAAATCAATGGGTCCATCAACTGCAGTGGAGGCAGGATCAGGCCCCACAGGCCTCTCTTTCCACCAACCTATTTCACAAGGCGCTACAACGCCAAGTGAGGGCCTCCTAGTATATAACTCCTAGGGAGTATGTCACTTTCTTTACATGTGAGGAGGCTCTCTTAGCCACTAGATGGATTTGATTTGTGACATCAGCCAGAGGTGGCCTTAACACCCTGGACCGGATCATCTCCCTTTCTGTGGCTTTTGGGGAGACAATCTCTGTGAGGAAACCCTTCCCATCAGCTCTTTGAGGGGAAAGATTTGCCTGCCCCCTCCCCCCCAGCCTGGTTGGTCCCCACCCATCCCTGTGAGGCCAGGGTCATCCACACAGATTCTCCATTCCTCCCTCAGCTGTTGCTCTCCCGGAGAGCTGTTATATTAATTTAGATGACATATATGGGGCAAAGGTGTTAATATAACTCAGTCACTGTCCAACATTAAATAAGGGCCAGGGTGTGGTATACAGAGAGCTATTTAATACCATGGCAAACACACTATTGAAAAAAAATTATTAAAGATAAAGAAAAGAAGGAAGAACAGTGACTGCATTCCGAGCGTAAAGTATTAAGTATTGCTTTCATTTTAACAGGGTCCCTTGTTCCTTTTCCCTTTGGCTGGAGAGAGTTTTTAGAAGGTAACCCCCCCTTGTGGGACAGTCTCCAGGATGATAATAACTGTCCTTTTGGGGAAAAGAGAAGATGTTAGTGGAGATGGACTGGAGCCATTCTTGCTGCGGTTGCTAACGTCCGATCACGTTTCATTTTAGGTGGTGTGTGGGATTCGGCTGGAGCCGGTAGGGGTGGCAAACTCATCTGGATCCTTTCTCTGGCCCGAGCTGATCAGGACACCTTTCAGGATTAGGACAAAGAAGGAGCAGGGTTCCTGGAGGCGGTGGGAGTGACAGCCGCCATGGGGAAACTCACTCCAGTAGCCCCCGTCTCTTCTTCCCTCTGTTCTTTCATTTCCCCACAAAGTCTCTTTCTTTAAGGTCCCCCCAAGAATGGAGTGATGGATGCAATGACCCATTATTTTGTCCACCAGTTAATATCCAACACTTCAATTCTGGTTCATTAATTTCTGGCTCCACATCATCTGTGTTTAACAAGCAGAATTTCAATAGTCCTTGGATTACATCAGCATCAGTGTGGCCTCTCTGGTTTAGACTAGTCCAGTTTCTTCGGTTTTCTTGCCCCTGTTCCCATCAGCATTTTGTTATTCTAGGTTATCGTGACAGCTTATGAACTTCCACTTAAGTTTTGCAGTTGACCTCACAATTAGGGTAAATTTGCAGGCCCCGTGCTCACCACGGAGGGGTTGATGTTGGGGGCCAGCGTTACCTTTCCGGAGCAGTAGTGTGGGGGGTGTTGCTGCCCTGGGGGTGTTAGGCTGTGCGGGGTGACTGCAGAGACCAAGGTCCTCCTCCATTTTGGAAGCTGAGGCTGTGGGCCGCAGGGAGGTGGATCAGACTGTGACTGGCTGCAGCTCGCATTGCTGTGCTAAGTGACGATGGAGTTGTTCAATACAAGCTCCCTGTGCATAATTAAAAACCACACAAAGGGAGGAGCCAAGGTGAGTCCCTCCTACTCCTCCCATCCAGTAACCAGTGCTGATTTGCTTATTTGCCAGTAACCAGTGCTGACTGACTAAGTGTTCAGAAATCACCAGTCAGCCCCTCCACCCCCTTCCATCCCGGACAAATCATGAGATTGGCCTAAAAATTAAGAGATTTTTGAAAGGTAATAGTTTTGAGGTCTTTTTATTTGTTTTCTGGCTTTTGACCTCTTAAGGTTCACATTTTCAAGCTTTTCTGTACAAACACAAGGGCTAGAAATTTACTCTCTTTTTAAAATGAAAGCTGAGAGTCTCATCTAGTCACATGACTCTAGGGACTGGGGCTTGAAGAACATCAATTATCATGAGACTTACACTAAAATTGCAAGTGTTGGCTGCACTGAGTAAGATTTTTATGACCCTATTGAACATGAAACTGGTTTAGATAACGAATAACTGGGATCGTGTGGCTGACCTCACGTTTGCAAAATGTAAATATGATAACCAGAAGTGTGCTAGAAGCAAAAACTGAGAACAGTTTAGGAGCTTACTTAGAATTTAAGCTCTTTGGGGCAGGGATGATCTTTTGGTTCTGTCTTTGGACAGTACCAAGCACCGTGGTCCATGACCCAAGCACCAAGTACCAAGCACCATGGCCCATACGAGCTACCACAGTATAATACAAATAATACGGAAGGGTGACGGGTTTATTGCAACCACACAGCTGGAGTGATGCTCCAGCAGCAGCTGTCCTGATTTAGTACGGGACCACTGCTCCACAGCCCATGGATCTTTTTTGGCTTGTCAGGGGTGGCCATTGGCTGTTTTTTCTCCATCTCAGCGGTGGCAACCCTACCTACATTCCATGTGCCCAAACTTGGGTCAAGTTTTTCAGAATCGACTAGTGATTGGGGCACCCAAATTGATGTGTCTTAAAGGCACCCAATTTTCCCAAACCGGTGAGCATCCACCCTCTGAAAATCAGGCCCTCTGAAGGCATCCTTGTTTGGGCACCCAGAAATTTTGAGAACTCTGAGGCCGTGTCTACACTATGCCAGTATAGTCTCCATAGTGTAGATACAGCCTCAGAGTTCTCGAAATGGAAGCCAATGAAATCAAGTTGGAATAGAGATGTTTGGAGAAGGGAATTTTCATCTGACAGGAAATCCTGACATTTTTACTGCAAATATGAACAGAAAATGTAACTATTGAAAAGTTTTATGGACCCAAATATTCCCCAAAAAGTTTGGAATCAGAAATCTTTCTGTAGAAATGTTTCAACATTTCCTATCAAACTGAAGTGAAAATTGTCCTTTTGCGTTGAGGTTTTGACATCAAATGTCATTTTGGATCATGGTTTTGGTGATGGGTGTCTACCCCATGCAGGCCCTGAAGAGGTTAATGTGGGCCTGGGAAGTCAGTTAACATACCTGGCAGCAGCTGGGAGAGAAAGATCCAGCCAGGGGCTGGATGGTGATGATAAAGCCAGGAAGTTTGCAGCAGAAAGGGGTTTTAGGGAGAGTCTGCAGTCACTCTCTGGGGCATTGAAGAGGTAGGAAGCAATCCAGTGAAGCAGACTTTGGTTGCCAGCTCCAGGGTCCGTGGGCTGGAATGCAGAGTAGAGGGTGGGTGTAGCGGGGTGGTCACCCACTCCTGGCTGGAAGGGCTAAAAACAGCCCTAGGAAAGGGCTGTGGCAGGAGAAAGCAGCCACTGGGCTGAATGGGGGAAGCAGGCAGAGCTGCGGCCATGCCCCAAACAGAGCCCAGCTGGCCCCTATAAGCGTCTGCAAGCCAGGAGCCCAAAGAGTCTCTCTCTAGCTGTAGAGGGAGATGGGCCTGGCTGCAGGGAGCTAGAGACAAGGTACCTGAGTGGAGCAGGGCTGGGAGATGGCCAAGGGAGCTGGGGATCTCCAGCCTGGAAACCCCCCAGGCTGCGGCCTAGTATAAGGCCAAACAAGTACTGGGGTTGTAGGGGACAGCCCAAGGCTAGACAGAGGCAGCAGACCCAAACCCCCCTTGGCAGTGATGAGTGACATACACTGCAGTCTGCCCCAGGGAACGGGGGCTAGTTGGCGAGGCAGTAGCCTTACACTGAGTCAAGGTGGGGGTTCCCTGGGGAGGGGAGACCCCGAGACTGAGGGGTCTGGGAGGGACACGGGGGCCAAGCGGCAGCAGGACATCATCCTGCAGAGGGCGCTCCCGAGGCTGGACAAGCTAATTTCGGACAGACACCAGCAGGAGGCGCCGCAGGGTTGAGTCCCACATCACTACAATGGGCCTGGCTTCCCCTACCAGCCACCATGGAAGGTGAGGAGAAACCCCTTGAGGTAAGGGGTGTAAGGTCCATGGAGACCGGAGACAGATGGGAGACTTGCTATAAGGACACTGAACTATACCTGGGTTGGACTCTCTGTTACCCCTAAAGGGGAGAACTAAAGTATAACCTGGCCAGAGGGCCAAGTTGCAGGAAGAGAAACCACCACAGAGGTGGAGCAACCATCAGCAGGGAGCACCATACAGGGAGACAGCCATGACACTACCTCACATCTGGCCACAGGGGGGCGCGCCTGCAGTGAATGAACCCCGTTACCATTTTAAACTGTAAAATGAAATCCAATGATATTTTATGTCAAAATAACAATTGTCATGTTGTTTCAGGATGTCCATTTGAAATGAACATTGTTGTTTTGACATTTCTTGCCATAAGATTGAAAATTTTCATCAGAATTCAGGTTTACTCGGGAAAAACTGCCGTTTTTCGATGAAACCGGTAGAAAACTTTCTGCACAAAAAATGTCAGCCACCTCTAAATTGGAATTCAAGTTGGGGCCAGTGCAGTGGTAATCAGGATGATGTAACTTTAAGGGGTGAGACATTGCAAACCACCAAGGCTGAAAATACCTGCTGGATATACATGGAAACCTGGGTTAATCCATTGTGGAAACACCAGTTGGTTTATGCATTGGGCCTCTATTCTTTCCTCACAGACATAAATTTGCTTCAGATAATGCAGTTCCCAAGATGACCTGTGAACTTCCAGACATGGGCATGAAGAGGGAGTTTATTCTTTATTTTGAAACCAGAACAAGATCCCTTGGACAAATGCAGCATGGAATTCTAGCCCCAGCTATGCACCGTGTGGGGGATCTTCCTGGAATGCAGGTCTACGGGTCACTCCTCCAGTCAGCTGCCTATGGCCTGGGCTACAAACAAAAGTTGTACCACTTGGACTCTAACTGCCTTGGCAAGGAGCCAATTACCCCATCAGCCCCAGGCTGGTAAAGAGGCGGGAAGGAAGTGCCAAGTGGGGAAAGAGAGGGCACTAGGGCTGGGTGAGCCCTCTCACGGGAGGGAGACCTCTGTTCCCCTCAGGTCCTGAGGAGAGGGCCAAGCATGGCAGTGCTGTAAATACATCGTTGCACAGGGATTGTTGTGGACACAGTTATACCATAGAAGGGTACGTCTACACTACCCGCCATATCGGCGGGTAGCAATCGATTTCTCGGAGTTTGAGATATCGCGTCTCATCTAGACGCGATATATCGAACTCCGAACGCGCTCCTGTCGACTCCGGAACTCCACCACCGCGAACGGCAGTGGCGGAGTCAACGGGGGAGCCGCGGACTTCGATCCCGCGCTGTCAGGACGGGTAAGTACTTCGAACTAAGGTACTTCGACTTCAGCTACGCTATTCGCGTAGCTGAAGTTGCGTACCTTAGATAGAACCCCCTCCCCCAGTGTAGACCAAGCCTAAGTGTGTCCACAGGAGGAGTTGTACCCGTCGGCTTATTTCCATACAAAACTCACTCCCCGAACTGAAATTGTTATACGGGTACAGAAACGGTGCACAGCCCAGAGTGATGTTCATAAAGGGCAAGAATTTGCTGCAAGTTGTGCTGCCTTTGTTGTGCGGAGAACTACTGGTGTCAAATGCAAAGAATCTCCCAGGGTAGAAAAATGTCGCTCTTAGTTTGACGCTTTCTGAGGCACATTTTGCATCATGCAAGGAAAATCAGACACTTACTGCTGCAGAGTCGCATTCTGTTCTCGGAGCATGTGTTGCTCCCATTGACTTCAGTGGTAGTTGCATGTGTATAGTGCACATGACATGCTAGGCAGCGTGGCGTAGTGGCTGGAGCACTAGGTCAGGACTCTGCAGACCTGGATTCTGTTCCTGACTCTGTTGATGACTTTGGGCAAGTCACTGCCCTTTGCTCTGCCTCAGTTTCCCCATCTGTAAAAAAGGGGATAGGATTCCAGACTCGCTTTGTAAAGGTTTTTGAGATCTGCCGATGAAAAGTGCCACATTGGAGGTAGGTATTATTATCAGACAGCAGAATCCGACCCATAGGAATTAATAGACAATATTTCCACTGTTGATTTCCTTACCACTAGTTAAGTGTGGAAGGCAGCTTCTCACTAACATTTAATTATTCCTCCTTCTTGGACTATATTTATTTGAGATTCAACTTTTTCCCCCCCATCCTTTCAACAGCACATTGTTTTAGCTGGAGTAATGAGTTTCAGGAATATGTCAGAGCACTTTGGTGAGTAATATGCCTGGAGAGTGACACTCGTACGTGGGTGTTGTAATGTGCCTAACAACATTATATTCTGATCCAGCCCTGCGCGTAACCTCCAATTTATTTCTAAGCCCCTGTGTTTATTTAACTGAATCTGTCTTCCATCGTTTAAAGCAGTGGCACTCAACCTCTAAGAGCCGAAGAGCCACTTCATCATCGCATAGATGCAGAGAGCCGCAAAGGCGCAGGAAGCCACGAAAGAATTCAGTGCACTGCACTCAGAATACCAAGACATGTTACTCATACAGTCATCAAAACAGCTAAAGAGAGGTTACGGTCTGAGCAGAGTTACTCAGAGCTCCAGGAGAGAACTGGCATTCCAGGGCCAGGGCCCACTCCAGTTGGTCAATATCTCTGCCACCCACCTGGGGTCACACCCCTTGTGGGTGTATTTCTGTGCCTGGATTCAATCGGAGAGAAGAGTCACACGCGGACCAGGGAAGAATGTGCAAGGCTCAGGAGCTGTACATTGGCTGCCATAATTGTCACCGTAGTGTTCAGAGGCGCCAGGTGGGATCAGGGCTCCATTGTGGTGGGCACTGCATTTTGGGGGTATACGTGTGCGTATTCACACACAAACTGAGAACAGATAGGGACAGAGAGAGAGGCAGAGGCAAAAACCATGAAAGCCAAGCAGTACCCTGTGAGCCTTGAAGAAGCTAGAGAGAGCTTTGGGGTCTGTTGGATAAATAGGCTTGCAGCTGTGAGCTACGACATTGCTTCTTTTGGTTTTGGTTCCGACTGCGTTTAGATTAGCAAGACTTTATACATTCCTTGTAAATAAACAAGACTGAGTCCAAGAAAATACCTGACTCTCTCAATTTCTGCTTCCAACTGGAACATTCCCCAGGGCCCAGAAATTTCACTAGCCACTGGGGTCGAAAAGAAGCAGCTTCATTCTCATTGGCTTCCATAGTTAATCCATCAAATTGGCAAAGGCAGATTGGCGACCAGTGCAAGATTTGAAAATGCCTGTATCTGTCTTACTGAGAAGACACCTTCCTGTCAACTGTTGAGAATAGGCCACTTCCATCTTAATTAAATTGGCTCGTTAGCACTGAGCCCTCACTTGGTAAGGCATTTCCCATCTTTTCATGTGCTGTGTATTTATACCTGCCTACTGTATTTTCCACTCCATGCATCTGATGAAGTGGATTCTAGCCCACGAAAGCTTATGTCCAAATAAATTTGTTAGTCTCTAAGGTGCCACAAGGACTCCTCGTTGTTTTTGAGAAGAATAGGAGCAGAAGGATAAAGCATTGACAATTCTGCCCTTTATGTTGGTTGAATTATCTGCAGTTCTGTGGGTTCATCACATGTTTTTTAGGCATCTAGCACAATTAATTGGAAAAAAAACCCCACCTTGGCTTGCTTTTCTGTTTACTATTCTGTAATATAATGAAAATGTGAAATTGCTTAAGACACTTGACCTCCACAACCTCACTTATGCACTTGTTTCACTTTTTGTAATGTTAAGGGTTGGTGACTATATTTAGAGTGCCTCAGTTCTCTTAAGTCTAGCAAAGAGATTGTGCACATGTTAAATACAATGCTCCAGTGGCAGCATATTGCATGTCCTCCAGGATCACTCTCTTATTTATTCTTTTTGCAGCCATTCACAGAAGTTATTCTCCGTTATGAATAAAGTTATCTCTGATGTCCTTCAAAAAATAATGTCAGGCTTTTGACTGACTGAAGGAAGTTCAAGGAAAATATTCCAGGTGGCCGGGACATGAAGAACAAGCTATTGAACCTGCCTTCTGTTCCTCCTGCTTCTATGACACACTCACCATTTGAAACATGTTTCCTTTGCTTAATGAATAATGATTAACAGCACGGAAGCATTTAGATTGGTAAGAACCAGGCAAATACATGACTGGAGCTACATATATCTATTGTATAGAAATACTCTATAAGCCAGATCTTCTACTGATGTAAACCAAATAATTGAAGTCAATTGAACAATTAATTCAATGGACTATGCCAGGAGAGGATCGGGCCCTATGTTTGTATTGATTTTCACCCGCGTACACACAATTGTTGAGTTTTATATTCAACTTTACATTGTCACCATTTTCTTTTCTAAACCAGTCCTGGTGGAATGTGACCAAAGGCTAATTGAAATGCTGTATATCTAAAAGAAGTCAAAGAAAATCATACTGGAGCTTTTGTGAGTTTATTTCTCTCCTTGGGCATTGCAGAAAGTCAAATAAAACACACACACACACACAAAATAAGGACATGGAAGCAATCTTTAGGTGGGGAAACAAACCAACAAATGTGTAGAAATTCCTGTGCTGGAGTGGATGAAATGGAAGAAGTTAAGCAGGGGAAGGTTCTGAGATCAGTGCATGATGTTAATTACCATAAAGCCTACAATATCAAGTCATAACAGGAGAGCAAATTAAGGTGGAACAACAAGGCATTAAAGATAAAAAATACAGGGCCAGAGCCTCAGCTGGTGCACATCAGCCTGGTTCCACTGAACTCAATAGAACTAGGCCCATTTACACCTGCTGGGATCTCCAGATAAGATTTCAATCACCTAACTTGACAGAATCTTTCACGTCTTAGGAAAATCTTGCTCCCAGCATCCAGTCCAAGCATCCAGGCTGTATGGGCGGAGATGGAAGACAAGTAATTCTCCTTCTCAGACTGCAGAATGGCAGATTGGTTGCTGCTTATCTTACGCTGCAGAATTATGGCTGCGGTAGGCTCCAAGCTAGTTGCATCCAACCACAATGGCTGTAGTGCCGATCCATAGGTACAGAACTGCCCGTCTCACTGTAGTATGAAAGGACCTCCCTTGAAGCTGGACTCTGCAGTGTGAAGTGCAGGTTACGAATCCTGGCCCACCTTCTACAGTAGACCCAACCACCTAGACTGTGTGGCCTTCGAGCATTGCTAGAACAGTGAGGAAAGGTGGTATTTCAAACGCAGTTCATGCTTCACCTAACTTGCTGCGTCCTTGAAGCCAGTTTCCAGCTCTCCAGTGGTAAAACTGATGACCACACATAACAGCCAAATCATTTATTCTTGATACTATGGTTATACCTCAAGGCTCTCATTGTGGTAGGTACCGTGAGAGTATACAGGATGCTGTTTCTGTCCTAAAAAGCTTACAGTGTAATGGAAAGATGATTCTCCCCACTTTACAGACAGGGATCTGAGGCACAGAGAAATGAAATGACTTTCTCCAGGCCACACAGAAAGTCTGCAGTTAAAGTTCAGCTAATTCCCACCAAACAAAATGGGAATTCGCTATCAGGCCATGCTCTGAATCAAGGCCCTTAGGCTCAGCAACAGCAATGCCTAGGGCCCTACCAAATTCACGGACATGAAAAATGCATCACGGACCATGAAATCTGAAGTTTCACGGTGTTGTAACTGTCGGGGTCCTGACCCAAAAGGGGATTGCAGGGGTGGTCACAAGGTTATTTTAGAGGGTTGCGGTATTGCCTCCCTTACTTCTACGCTGCCTTCAAAGCTGGACAGTCGGAGACAGGGGCGGCTCTAGAAATCAGGCTGCCCCAAGCAGCGCGGTGCGCTGCGCCGCCCTTCCCCGGTCCTGCGGCGGGTCCCCTCTTCCCGCGGCTCCGGTTGAGCTCCCGCAGGCATGACTGCGGCAGGTCAACTGGAGCCCGGGACGAGCGGACCTGCCGCAGGCATGAGTGCGGCGGGTGCCGTGGTCCCGCGGCTCCGGTTGACCTGCCGCAGTCATGCCTGTGGGAGCTCAACCGGAGCCGCGGGAAGAGGGGACCCGCCGCAGTCATGCCTGCGGGAGGTCCAGCCGAGCCGCGGAACGAGCGCCCCCTCTGCAGTCATGCCTGCGGCAGGTCCACTCGTCCCGGGGCTCCGGTGGACCTCCCGCAGGCGTGACTGCGGCAGGTCCGCCGGCCCAGCCTCCCGCCCTCCCCGGCGGCAGGGGACGCCCCGTACATTTTGCCGCCCTAGGCACCAGCTTGTTTTGCTGGTGCCTAGAGCCGCCCCTGGTCGGAGAGCAGCAGCTGATGGCCGGATGCCCAGCTCTGCAGGCCACAGAGCAGAAGTAATGGTAGCAACACCATACTGTGCCATCCTTACCTCTACGCTGCTGCTGGCAGCAACTCTGCCTTCAGAGCTGGGATCCCGGCCAGCAGGAGTTGCTCTCTGACCTCCCAGCTCTGAAGACAGCGCTGCCGCCAGCAGCAGCGCAGAAGTAAGTGTAGCAATATCGCAACCCCCCTACAATAACCTTGCGACCCCCCCCCCGCCACACACACACACAACTCCTTTTTGGGTCAGGAGCCCTACAATGACAACACCGTGATTTTGTATAGTGATTTTGTACAGTGCCTAGCACGAGAGGGTTCTGATCTATGACTGGTGCGCTCAGTGGTTTGAGCATTGGCCTGGTAAACCCAGGGTTGTGAGTTCAATCCTTAAGGGGTCCGTTTAGGGAACTGGGATGAAAATCTGTCTGGGGATTAGTCCTGCTTTGAGCAGGGGGTTGGACTAGATGATCTCCTCAGGTCCCTTCTAACCCTGATAGTCTATGATTCTATGAATAACAATACTCATTTCCTGACCTGCCACCAGGCAACTGTGACACCTCAGAGCTTGGGAAAAAATGAAAGAAGCTGATTTTGAAATATTTAGGTTTAAAATCACAGGCCTCCCATCCTAAGAACACTTCTGGAGCTGAGTAACACAATGCACATAGATAATTGATCCCATTGAATCCTGCTACAGTATTTTTAGTCCTTGGCCAAGACTTCTAAAGGTGCTTAGGTACCTAAAGATGCAGATAGGTGTCTAGTGTGATTTTCAGAAGTGCCCAGGCTTTGGGAAATCTATGGGAGTTAGGTGCCTGGGCACTTTTGAAAATTCCATTACGTGTCCATCTCCATCTTTAGGGGCCTAAATAGCTTTCAAAATCTGGTCTAAATTTTCAAAAATGGGAGCCTAAAATTAGGCTCTTGAACACATTTGACCTAATTTTTAAAAGTGCTCAGCACTCTCCTCTCTCCTTGCAGTCAGCTCAGGACATTTGTAAATCTGGCCAAATGTACGTGGAGACGAAATATGGATTTAGGAGCCTAACTTTGGGCCCCCAGTCTTGGAAATATTGGCCTTTACTTGTTAAAGTGTCAGAGCATGCACCATTAAGGAGAGAATCTCAGTCTTGGCTTTGAAATCACGTTTCACCATTTCATGTTACAACATTAATATTACTTACATTTATTTTTGCACTTAAAATAGCCGTGAATTTCTCTCTCTTTTGGTACGTCTGGGAACCGAAATAACCCACATCAAAGTTCATCATTGTATTAATTTGGAATATATATAGTCTTTCTCTGAATGCCAGCATAAAGATGGGGATACGGATATGTTCCTCTTTGTTTCTCACAATGTAATTTTTTTCTCCATTGTCAGCATCATTGTTGATCCTGAAATTATAGTGTCTGGGGAAGTATTCAACAGGAGATGTTAGAAATAAAAAATGGGTTTTGGAAAATAACTGCAACAAGAATATTTAAATAAACCTGGAGATTACAGAGGGAAAATACGAAAATATCTCCAAGGAGCTCATTTGGTTTCATTCTGCTTCATCTGAGAGTTATCCGAACGGGGGTGGGGGCAATAGCCCAAATTTGACAGGTACCGTAAGAAAAAATCAAGCATTTTTCTATACACAGCTGAAACTATTAATTATCCTGTAGTAATATGAGTCAAGCTTTCAGTATTCAAATGAATTCCTGTATGCAAAAGCTTTGTCAGTGTAACTGCTTGCAGTGCGGCTATTCTGCCTGAGAGTTTGGCTTGGAGAACCCTCTTTTTTAAAAAATCTCATGATTTTTAAGTCAATCTCCTGATTTTTTGAGGCCCGAATTATGAGCTTTGAACGCCTGGGGATGGCAATACCGCAACTGAGTGTAAACCCTGACGTCTGCATGAATGGATTGGGCCCCAGTCCTGCAAACACCAAAGGTTGCAAAGCCTGTTTGTTCTGCCCAGCTTTAAGAGAGTGGGGGGATTGTGCAGATCTGAAATATGTCGATTTCAGCTGCTGGGTTATTATATGGGCCAGAATGGAATTCAATGGAGCTATGCTGATTGATCCCAGCTGAGGATGTAGCGTGCATGTTTCTTATTGGAGTGGCAGGGTGGCATTGGAATAGTGGCTCACCTTTGTATCTGTAAAATGAATCGTAGAAGGCCTGCAGTAAAGACCAAGCCCAGGTCTACACTAGCGGTGGGGAGGGCGCGACCTAAGATACGCAACTAGACGCAATAAATCGACCCCTGATAGATCAATCACTACCCGCCCATTACAGAGGTTTTCTGCTGACAGATTATTTGATGTCTGCAGTTAATTAACCTGCAGAGAGAAAGGAGGCTCCAGTGATTTCCACTGTAGGTGACATTCATTAAAGACCATGCGATAAGTGTTACAGTGAAATTACTAATTTATCAAACCATGGAGGGTTTGGCCCAGTTGAGCATTGCAAATTCTTCCAGAGCAGGGTTATGTAACAGTTGGCTGCTGCCAAGTTCAGATTTCACATCAGCACACCCCTAACCTCCAACGTGCCAGATACTTTAGAGAGGTAACTGGCAAAATAACACATCCCACTGGCTGTGTCAGGGCTGCATACTGTGCAATTGTGCCAAGATTTTCAAAAGCCTCCATTTTTCCGTGCCCCGCTTGAAACACTTGGCTGGGCCCGATTTTCAGAGGAACCCAAAATCAAAATTCTTAACCTTGGTCATTTCCAATAAACATGGAATTTTGGCTGCTATCCACTGATGCCCGCTCGGATTCTGCCTGGCAAGTGACGACTCGGTTCTCTTTGAGATTCAAGAACACAATCCAGTCTGCCATGGGGCCAGGGGGAATCAGCCCTCCTCCGTTTGTGTGAATAATACTTTGTGATAAGGGCCTTAAAACATTTGGGTTTACTTCTAGGGTTTTTTTTTTCCCCCACAACAGGCTTTTATCTTAAAGAGAATCAAAGTTTTCCTGCCTTTGAAAAGCAGAGCCTCCCTGATACTCATTACTTGACTCCGCTGATCACTCAGGCCTTTCACTTTGATGAGCAAGGCTGGTTTACAGAGCGTATTTAGCATCTTGATTAGTCTGTAATGCGACCTGCTTTTGAATGGTGTTTTGGAGGATTTGCTGCTGCTTCTGTGGAAATAAATATGGCAGAGGGAGTGCTAAGACCATCTCTTACAGGAAAATGTTTTGGTTGAGTTATATTTAGGCACTCAGCTTTTTCCAGACTGTGATCTCTTGAAGTGGGTTCTAGCCCAGGAAAGCTTATGCCCAAATAAATTCATTAGTCTCTAAGGTGCCACAAGGATGCCTCGGTTTTTTTGTTTGTTCTGGTTTTTTGCTGATGCAAACTAACACGGCTACCAGTGAAATCAGTTATTTTAACACCCATCCCTTCCTGGCTTGCCCTAAAGAAGGGTGGTTATTAAAACTTGTCCATAGGGGTGTTGATCACCCACCCCAATTTGAGAACCCGTGTCCTAAAGTGAATGTGTAAAAATATTAAATAAAATTAAACCTAAGACATGGGGGTTTCTCTAGTGTAAGAGGGTATAACTCCACTGAAGTTTATGGAGCTACACCAAAGATGAATTCCCCCCCCACCTTTTATTTTAATGTTGGCTTTATTGTCTTATGGGCCAGGTTATGGGGTTAGGCTGCTCTTTATGGATAGTAAGGCACGGGGCTCAGCTCACCTCTGTCCCATAGTCATGGTGTTTTAGGAGTTGGGGAGGACTGATGTAGGCCAGGATCTGAGAAATAGGACATGTGGGTAAAGAGGAAGCAGTCTTCAGGTGAGTAGTACTTGGGGAGAGAAAGCCTTTAGTACTCCTGTAAGGGCCTGGGACCAGGAGCCATACGGAGTGGGCAGGGCAAAGATCCCTCTCCTCCAACCAACTGGGGATGAGCTGGGGAATGGAACAAGCATATAGACCTGCCTTCTCCCTCATAGTGGAGAGACGTCAGCAGGAGAAGGTCTGCCCGCTGAATTCTCTCCAAGCCTAAGGGGGAAAGGACAGCTGCTGAGGGCCAGCAGCTGGCCTGAATGAGAACCCACGTCCAGAGGAGGTTTTATTTCTGTATTGAAGCAGGATCTCTCGGGGTATTTGGGTGCCTGTTTCATGGTACTTCTCTGGGGGAGTGTCCTTGTTTGGTGAAGGCGGTTCTAAGTGTGTCAAGGTGTCTATCCTGGACTTTCTCCCTGGGAGCATATTCTGTGGTATCTGAGATACCAGATTTCTTGGTGTGTTTCTGGTGGATCTGTAAAGGCAGGTGTGGTGACTGGAGGATTGCTAATGGGCTACTTGACCTCAAATGGTCCCTTGAAATTTGTGTTCTACTCCTGCTAAACAATCTGTCCCACCTTGTGTTTAGCTGTGACACTCTGAGTACCTTTCCCAGACCTGAAGAAGAGCTCCAGTAAGCTCAAACGCTTGTCTCTTTCACCAACAAAAGTAGGTCCAATAAAAGGTATTACCTCACCCACCTGGTCTCTCTAATATCCTGGGACCAACACGGTTACAACAACACTGCATACAAAGGATTTCATCCAATGCCTAATGAAGTTAATTGAAAGACTTAAACGGGTTTTTGATTAGATCTTGTCATGTAAAAGGGAAATGTAACAGTCTAATACCTGAAACATGTAAACATGAAAGGCTATTCCAGAAGGGTGCAATCTGGAGTAATGAGACACGTGGTGTATGTTATTCAAAGGAGATGCTGCCATGTAGTTTTCTGCAGGCTCAGCTTTAAAATGGAGAGGACCTCTCTCCCTCCTGCAGAAACAGTTGCCCTTTTCTCAGGTCAGAGACAGACTGTTGCAGAGTGATTCGCTGTATTTTCTCTCTCCTAGAGACTTTATATTTGTTCTTTCTTTTCTCCCCCATCCTTCAGTATTTTATTTCTGTTCACCATAATTCCCACATCAGTAACATCATTATTGGAGCCCGTCAGGAATTTTTCAATTAATCTTTTTTTGTTGAAAAAATGCCTATTTGTTGAAACCGAAGCTGTATGTGAAACAGGGTTGGGATTGGTGAATTCCCCAACTTGAAAAAACTCAGAACTGTTGAAGTGTTTCATTTTTGCATTTGAAAAACCAAAAAAACCTCAAAAAATCCTTTTTTTCCTTTTGAGATAACTTTTTGTTTCAAAATTTAAATTAATCAGACTGGAAAAAAAAGAGAAAAATGCATTAAGAGAAAAAGAAAAATGCATAAAAAGAAAAAGATGAATATCAAAATGAAACATTTATTTTTGATAATTTTGAAATGTTTCAGTCGAGCCAAAACAAAAACATTTTGGGGTTTGTTTGGTTTTTCTGGTTTGCAAATATTTTTTTGAAATTTCACCTTTTTGTCCCAATTTGAGATGGGAAATTGCTTCCAAACTTTCTCAGAAATATTCAGAGAATGAAAAACCATTTTGCACACAGCTCTCATCGTGATTGATAAACGTAAGAAATGTAAAAAAGAGAAAATAAATGTCAGCAAAAACTACATATTGTCAAAATACATTTTTGTCAAAATCTGCAAGATGTTTTGGGCAATAAATATCTAGTAAATGAACATTAGAATTAAGTTAGTTATTTTTTAAAAAAATGAACCCTACAAGCAATGACTAGCTGCTATGCTTTAGTGAATATATAGAAGAAAAAGCTGAAGCCATGGCCTAGACAAATTTTCTTATCTAATGCACAGGCTCACTGTTCCATGGACTATCTATCCCTAAGAGAGCACAGCATACAGCTGAATTCAATACATTAATCAATGGAGAGGATCTAGAAGGTATGTAAAAGGCTTGAACGACGAGTGATAGCTCAAATATTTATTCTTTCTCCACAAATTTCCATAACTGTTGCTCCCAGTGGTGCTATGTTGTTCTACCTGAAAAAAGGCGCAACTCTTTAAAGCAAGGGTCAGCAACCTTTCAGAAGTGGTGTGCCGAGTCTTCATTTATTCACTCTGATTTAAGGTTTCGCGTGCCAGTAATACATTTTAACGTTTTTAGAAGGTCTCTTTCTAGAAGTCTATAATATATAACTAATATTAATAATAAACTATTGTTGTATGTAACATAAATAAGGTTTTTTAAATGTTTAAGAAGCTTCATTTAAAATTAAATTAAAATGCAGAGCCCCCCGGACCGGTGGCCAGGACCCAGGCAGTGTGAGTGCCACTGAAAATCAGCTCACGTGCCGGCTTCGGCACACGTGCCATAGGTTGCCTACCCCTGCTTTAAAGCCCGGGCATTGTCATTAGTGATGAGTACATTCAATTAAGTTCATAACCCAACATCTAGACAATAAAATCTTATTCAAACTATCTGAACTTGCTGGATCTGCAAATTTGGGGCAAATAAGTTTCCCCTATAATTGTCAATACTTCAAGCTCCCATCTAGACAGGCGAATACTGTGAGAGCAATGGAACAAATCTTCAGATAGAATAAAGAGCAGAAGTACCACTGAAGCTATGTCAATATAGCCCAGCTCCCCCAATATTTCTTGTGGTGTTGCTTCAGTTCACACTTTTGTCCTGGTTGGAACCAAGGAATGCATAAAGGTGAACATTAATGTAGGGGGAAAAAACTGACCAAACTTTTCCAGACCTCTGGGCTCAGGTTTGGCATCAGTTTCAGAAGGGCACAATTTTCTTGGCACCTTTGTCAGAAACACTGAATTCGATACATAAAGGCCCAGTGGTTCCAATCACTCAGTCCCAAGCCCTCAGAAATGCTCACCAGTTTCTCGTTATGAAGTTTTGACAGCAGCATGATACTTGCCAAATAAACTGACACGTGCAGCAGCCATTTCTTTTATCCCTTGCTGCAGCTATCACTGGCTGCGTTGGTGGCGTCTGAAAATGATTGAGTGATGGATCTGACATACAATGTACCATGACACATATGTTATCTGCGCTTTGCCAGCTGGCCCACCTGTCACTTATGAAGTGTACAGTATCAATGTCATTCATTTAAAATCATTTTTCTTTTTTGGCACAAATTCACAAATTCTGAAGAATTTGCTGCACCCTTGGCTATAGCAAAATTGGATGAAGTATTTTGAAGGGGACCCATATTCCTGACTCCAGAAAAAATACTGTAGTTGATGGACACTGTGAAATAATACATTAATCAATACCCTAAGTTGTCATCTTTTCAAGCATGGTTATAGGTGCCCTATATGCTATGGTGATGAGTGTTGTATAAGAACCTGGATGCACAGATAGACAGATAATGGTCTATTGTTTGGGTTTCTTTTCATAGGAAAAGAACATTTATGGGAATTTGAAACAATTTTCTTCACTATTCTTATCTTCTTACAGACTTTCCCTTCCTTCTAATTACACTGGTGCAACATCCGTTTGTCCTTTCCAAAGAACTGCTGACACGGTCCAACTAGATATAGAGAGATGTATTTGTCTGAATCCTTCACACACCATTGGCCATCTCTTAGGGCATGAAGAAGGTTCTGCCTTTCCTGCCTATCCTCGGCCACTCTTCACACGTCCTGTGCTATGTATCATAAGCTTTTCCCTCTCTAAGTACTCTTTGATTAAGGGATTTCCTCCAGCTGCCCAATAGTATATTTGCCATGACA
This sequence comes from Mauremys mutica, assembly GCF_020497125.1. Lineage (NCBI taxonomy): Eukaryota > Metazoa > Chordata > Testudines > Geoemydidae > Mauremys > Mauremys mutica. The sequence continues at coordinate 206,566,913 of NC_059074.1, read as the reverse complement.
GAAGCTCTGGCTTCATTCTTAACACATGTTCCAGGTATTTCCATCTTCTTTTCTGGATAACGTTGGAGACAAGGGATTGTTGGACTCTCTGACTAATTTTAGCATTTGTTATAAATTCATTCCATTTAATAGCTATTCTTTTCCTGCAATGTTTGCTTTCAAAGGCATTCAGAGTCTGCCTTTGCCTTTGGTGGATTTCTAGCTTTCATACCTAGTGTGTTCTGCTGGAAATAACATTTGAGGTGCAGATTTGTAGCTTGGTATTTATACGCCTCTCTTAAATTAAATCCCTTTCCTTTTAAAACAATCACCTCGTTATTAGTATGAGCCACACCATAGTAGCAATCAGAAGCCCCAAATGAAATCCAGGATTCATTGTGCTGGACACTGCACAAATACATAGTAAGATCCAATCCCTGCTCCAAAGAGTTTACAATCTAAATAGACGAGACACACAGAAGGTGAGAGAAAGAAAAGATGAATAGCTCAGATCCTCAATGGCGTTTAGGAGTCTAACTCCTATTGAATTCAATGGCAGTTAGGTGCTGAAATACTTTTGGGGCTCTGGGCCATTATACCCACTTTACAGACGTGGAGTTGAGGCTCAGAGAGATTAAGAACTTGCTGAGGATCACACTCAGGGAGTCTGTGAGAAAGCCAATAGCTGAACATGTGTCTTGGGAGTCTATGCTTTCATGGCAGGGCCGGTCTTCTTCTGTGATAAGAATAGCAGGCATCTATTTCCTTTTGCTTTGTGTACTATGCATTATGTGTTAACAATATACAGAACAATCAGCACAATTTATGCTTTATTACGCTAACGCACTGTACCAATAACTGCTCTCGCCAGAATAACAGCAAACAGCTCCTCTTAAACAGAATCTCTTTTGCTTTGTGTAAGCAAACTAAACAACAGATTGACTGACTCTCAGTCTTGGACCACATGGAACCCATGTAGAATAGTCCCACCATAATGGTTTGGGTTTTGCTAGTCGTCTGCTTCCATGTCTTCCAGGGGCTTTCTGGATTATTACCTAATGCTGTCTTGGTCCTTGGTAACCTCTCCAGTGGTGTGGTCTAAATCGATCTGTGGCCACTCTCTGGATCACATTCATATTTACCCTGCAGCCTGTCGAGTCAATGACACCACTGCACAGTGGCTGTAAAATATTACCATGCTGGTGTTTAAGTGTGACAGACACCATCTCGGCCACTCGACACTGGGGATTGAACCGGGCACTTCCTGAGTGAACAGCGTGAGATACTACAGCTTTAGCATCAAAGCTCTCAAACGGGGGCTGTCGCAGACTCGAATGCTCAGTTGCACCCACTCAGCACTGGCCGAAAAGACTAGTCAAAATGCAGGTTCACAGGGACTCAGGCCCTGTGGTTACAAAACAATAAATAGGAGTTTCTGAAATTGTAATAGCAAAGCAACAGAGTCATCCTTTCCCCCTCAGCCAGAGCAGTGAGCCAGGGCTCACCCCAGGTTGCTCTGAGAGGATTGCAAAATTCCCTTTTCACCAGCTTTCCTTCAATTCATTAAAAGCAAGTTCTCAGGACCAGATTCCTATGGATGCTGGATCCCCTTACTCCTCTCTGGCAGTGAAAAGGCCTCAAAATTGGCCATCAATTACCTTTTAAGGCTCCATTGCACTGCCAGAAAGATGTAAAGGGACTTAGCGTAAATGAGAATTAGACCACAGTGAACTATTTACCTGACTGAGGGAAATTCCTTGTCCCCTGCTTTTCCTAGGGCCATCCGCTCTGTTTCAAGACGCCCCCTCAATCAGCATCCCAGTTAAAACAGAAATTATTTCTCTTAAGAATCTTCCAACCCAAATTTCGCTCTTGGATTGACTCACAAACCTCTCCAGAGGGTTCCTCTCTCCTCCTGCACACCTGTTCCTCCTCAGCGAGACTGAGTCTCTGCAGTGTTGTCTGGATCAGCCTCGAGGAGGGAACACCCCCCTCCCTTGCAACAAGGGTGTGACACGAGCTGGGCCGGGCAATCAACTGAAACTTTTATTGCCTCGTTCTAGTCACGTGACCTTAGTCGGGGTTCCAAAGGTTAACACCCCTGTCATATGGCAGGGGTCGGTATTCAGTGACAGGGGTTGGCAACCTTTCAGAAGTGGAGTGCCAAGTCTTCATTTATTCACTCTAATTTAAGGTTTCGCATGCCGGTAATACAGTTTAACATTTTTAGAAGGTCTTTTCCTAGAAGTCTATAATATATAACTAAACTATTGTTGTATGTAAAGTAAATACGGTTTTTAAAATGTTTAAGAAACTTCATTTAAAATTAAATTAAAACGCAGAGCCCCCCAGACCGGTGGCCAGGACCCAGGCAGTGTGAGTGCCACTGAAAATCAGCTCGCGTGCCGCGTTTGGCACACGTGCCATAGGTTGCCAACCCATGTGCTATGGAATACGGTGCATACTGCCTATTTAGTTACCTTTTCTAATGCAATCTGAGACTCAGCCAATTAGCAAACACCATCTGGCCAGGCCTTACTGACCGTCAGCACCTTGTGTCCTGATCATGTGGCCGGTCCGACAGACACTTTGAAATCCATTTGGCAGGGAGTAGGTCATGAAAGCACAAATAGGCTTCTGATTCTCAACACCTGAATCGGTGTTTCTCAAGGACCGGACCATGTGCCGGCGCCAGTCCCTGAGATCTCCCTGACACGGTTTAGGAAGACAGCAAGTGGTCCCTGGTATCAAAAGAAGGTTGCAAAACACTGGCCAAGATGCATTATAATCAAACCAGAGCACTTTTCTTCAGTAGATCTCAAAGCACTTTATAAAGAAGCCCCATACAGTTATCCCTATCTTACAACTGGAGAAAGAGAGGAGTGAAATAACTTATGCAAAGTCAGGGCAGAGCTGGGAACAAAACTCAAATCTCTTGAGTACTAGGTCAATGCGCCACCCATTAGGCCATACTGCCTCCTCTAACTTACTTGCCAGCAGGATAATTGTTATTTGAATGGCTGTCCAGCTAGCAATGGGAGAAACCAGAGCAGGGCTTGTATTTTATTAGTGTGCTCTCCAAGTCTTTGTTAAAAATACTGGGCCAAGGCCAGAGTTGAAGCTAAGGGTCTCTACACCAATGTAACTTCTTCTGGCCCAAAGAGGGTGTAAAAACGAACTCATTTAAATTCCCTTTGTGGATGGTGTGACTTTAAGGGGTCACCCAGGGAATAAGTCCCTCCCCCCAATTTTCACCCAGGGAAGGGGACAGCAGTTCCTTTATCCCTGTCCTCCCCCCGATTTTCTGCTGTCCCCCGAACAAAGACTTTGCTGTATGTGGAGAGGTGCAGCCACCACCACCTCAGGCTCTCCCTACACCACAGCCGAGCGGGAGATGAAGTCACCTTTGCGCACCTCAGCACTGCCCAGGGGAGAGCACCATGTGCCGCCAGCAGGAGGTGCACCCTCAGACCATCAAGCAAGGTGCAGAGGAAAAGTCTGAGGAGAGACAGGGACCAGGAGGACTTGGGCCGGGAGAGGGTAGAAAGAGTCGGGGGGTTGAGAGAAAGGAGGTTGGGGGAGCACAAAGGGGGCTAGAGAGAGAGGCTGGGGGAACACAGGTGGGAGAGAGAGAAGGGGCAGTGAGTAGGGACGGTGGCCATTTTGCTAATTTTGACATGTCAATGTTTTGAGTGTCAAATTTAACCCAAAAGGGGGGGGGGATTTTCAGTGAAATTGCTTTGATTGCCTCCCCCACCCCCCACACATCCGGCTTTTCACCACACTGTAGAGCCGGTCAAAATGTTTCTAACCCTTTCCAGTTCTGTAACAAACAGACTGTTTCGTAACCTTCCGGGCCTTTCCTCCCCCTTTTGCCTGGTCCCTCTGCGGTGAAATAGGGCGAGCCAGGCCAGGCGCTCTGAACAACGCCATGAAAGCGCCCGGCGTTCTTATTCCTTTGTGTGTCTTTGGATCCTAGAGGCTGCATCCCTTCTCCCCCCTACCCTGCCACTCCCTTCACAGCCCCCTTGGGGAGCCACCCTCCTGGACTTGGCAAAAGGTGCCAGGTACCACCTTGAAGCCATGAGTCCCCCCTGCATTGGTAGACTGTATGCAACATGGCAAAAACATCCTGCAGGGTCTTCGGTGCAAACTGAAAACAGAACCAACCCTGCTAATCCGTTCTAACCTCCCACGGTACTAAGCTAATACAAACCCCAAACACTAATATATTGCTCAGCTCTTATTTGCCTTTCGTGTTAGTGCTTTCAGGGCTTTATTTGACTTTGCCATGGACTGCTTCCTCCAGGCCCATATGCTGCTTTCATTTTCCCATATGTCCTAAGCACCTCCACAGCCTGCACTCCTCTCCACTGCATGAAGGGAACCCTTGGAAATGAAGTCAAGAGGGAGCTTTTCATAAGTGCCTGGTGGATTTAGGAGCACTGGGGCTATTGATTGCCTCCGGTGCTTCTGAAACTCCTTCCCCCGCCCCTCCTCTGCAGCGAGCAGAATGATACACGTGTGACCCGCTGGCCAGTGTCTGTTCCAGAGCAGGCGCAGGTGCGTAATCCACCGAGGATGTGAGTCTGCCAAAGCACCAGCCACACAGTTCTTTAGCCCTAGCTACAGAGACTCATGTATGTAGCTCTGGTGGGCCCCGGCTCACTCCTTACCATCAGCCATGACGATGGCCATCGAACACAGAGCCACAAAAATGGGCCTCGTCACATGCAATTTAGGCACTTAGGATTTGCCCTAACACATCAGACCCCTCGTTTAGAATTGATGGCATGGTCTGAGGCTTTCCCTAGGCAAGGAGAATCTGGCCCCTCGTTTTAAAAATGATGGCCAGTCTCCCACGGGACGTGAGGGCGCGGAGTCAGTCTGATTCTCTATCTTGCTCCGAATCCAAGCTCACCCTCTTTCACACTCTGAGTGACACCAGCGGGGACTTAGGGTTTTCTCTCTGGGTGGCTTTGATTAACCCAGAGCCCTCTCAATATGGAAGAGCATCTCAAATGTACATTACCTGACCCGGGGCCACATTACATTACTCTGCCAGCATGTTGTCCAATCACCTACCTCTGTGAGACCCCCTCCTCTCTAGCCTCGCCAGGCAAGGAGCTGTGAGCGGATAGTTGGAAGGAGCTGGCCACTCCCCCTGTTTCTGTAACCTCATCATTTGGCAGAGAAGCTTCAACAGTAAGTGTAAGGGCCTGGTGATTTTTCCAGCCCTCTTGCTCTTTGGTTCCCCTTTCTCATGCTTTTCCAGCTCTTCCCATCCTGCTCCTGGACTCTCCTTTCTCAGGCAGGCCAAGCAAAAAGCCTCATTTTCTTGGTATTAGATTATTACTATTAATTTTAACCCAGCAGAGCCTAGGATGCCCGGTCCTGGACCAGGGTTCCATTGCGCTAGGCACTGTACAAACGCAGAACAGTAAGATGGTCCCAAGACCTTACAATCTAAATAGAGTTGCTCTGTCCTCTCCCAGGGTGCCTGCAGCAGAGACCCCACACTCACCCCTGTGGTGCAGGGACATACCTTACGGGAAGCCTTGTGATCCACAGGACAGCACACTGGACTGGGGCTCAGAAGAACTGTGTTTTTTTTCTGGCTCTGCTGCTGGCTCACCATGGGCAAGTCACCTCCCCCTGGCCTCAGTTTCCCCATCTTTAAAAGGCTGATAATGAGACTGACTTCTTTGTTAAGCACTTTGAGCTCTTCTAATAAAAAGTGCTAAATTAGAGCTAGGTATTATCACCATACAAGCAATGCTAATTTATTATTAGGCATGGTCAGTGCTGACTGCGGCTCATAGACATCGCATGCTGGAAAAGAAAATGGAGAATAATTACAAAAACTTACTGTTTCCGGATATCTAACATAAGGTGTATTTCGTACCTAAAATGGGAAGAGGCCTGTAACAAGAACAGTACCAGTGTTTTCCTTGTTTCAGAGACATGCTGGATTACTTTTCAGGAGTTAGTCTGAAAATCTGGCCTTTAAGAGTCAGGTTTATACTGCCAGATTGTTATATGTGTTTAAATCAGCAATGACAGCCAGTGGCCATCTGTTAATCACAGGTGTGTATACTCAATGGATATGACAGATGAGATAGTCTTTGCCCTGATTCCTCAGATCCGTCAGTGGCCTGAATCAAGGGTGGGGGCTGTTTTGTGTGTGTGACATGAATGTGCTTAGGGGGCACTGAAATCAGTTGGTGTTTTGCTGTTGACTTAAGTGGCAGCAAGACTGGGCCTTTTGTAAGTGTTGATTTATGGTACTTAACCATATTTGGCCCGATTCAGATATGAGTAAAGTGGTGCCAATTGAAACCCTGATACACTCAGACCTAGTCCTTCAGACATACAGACACCATTCTGCTGACATGCATGGGAGTCTAAGTTAGTATAAGGTACACACCATGGAGGCTTCACTCGCTCCCCTGTGACTTTAATTTACACAATCTTTGTGCTCCTCCATCTATACATTACACCGCCTTAGCCTCTCATATACATTGCACGTGGGAATAGAGCTGAGTGAATGTAAGGGATCTAAAGTGAGTTTAGGGGAAACTAACTTGCCCCACCCCACAATGAAAGTCCAGGAGTGTGGTGTATCTACTGCTGCATTTCTCACACACCCAGGACTCCAGCTGATGTCTGTGAGAATTTAGAAAGCATAAGAAATACAGGCTCAGGCCCAATATGGTGTAATGAATCCAGATCCTCAACTCCTCTGGGACTTAGGCACCTTTGAGGATCTGGGTCATGCTCTATTTCCAAGCAACAGTATTGTTACTATTGTTTTTCATATTAACACCTGTTTATATTTTTATGAGCGACTGTCGATTGGAACCAGATTAGATTTGCCAAATGGACATTAGATATTTTGCAAGAAGTTATCTAGTTCAGCAACACAATTTAGCTAGACGGACCACAGCGGCCATGTCAAAAATGGCACCTTTCTGAAAACCTCCCACCATTGCATTATCACTGGAACTGTTCCACCAGCAATAATGTAGCAGGGCTGGGAGCTCTAGTGTAAACAGGCCACCTGCTGCCGTCTGTGTGTTAAGTACCCACAGCTCTCGGTGTACTCATTCTATGTGTCTTGTGGTCAGTGGGAGCTGTTGGGTGCTCAGCAGCTCTGAAAATCAGCTCACTTAGTTAGGCACCCAGCTTTAAAAATAATGGCCAAGACTGATCACCTTATGAACGGCAAAGAACAAAGAGGAATTAATTCTGATGATAATAGGTAAAGAATGTACTGCTATGGCAGGAATCCCCAGGGTGTGCTTTACACATAGTCTTACAACTTCTTTTCTTGGCGCAAACACTTTTTTTAAATGTTACCTTGTTGTCAGCTTTGTGATGTGCTTTCTTGTGGGGGGAGCTGTGGCCAGCAGCAAGGATGCTTGCTCTCTGCCAAAGCCAGCTCTTGAGTCCGAGTTACTCCCTGGGAACTGGGCAGCAGCGTTTGAGCTGAGATTGCGGAAGCCAGTGTGCCGTTTCTGACCACGTCTGTTCCAGGACTGATGCGTACAGTGTAAATAAACAAGTTACATTAAGGACATACGTGGACTGTATGGCTGCTGCTGCAAGGCCCTGCCATCTGTTACAGCTCAGCAGAGGGGCAACTCCATAATTTTTTGCACACTGTTGTATGTTTATTGAAATAAATAGGACAACTATTTTTCCTATTGTTCTTGTTTCCTTATTTGACCACAATTGAGTGAATGAATGGAAGTCCGTATGTCAGAGATTTGTGGGAAAGGGATTTGCAAGAGTTTTTGTTACAATCCCATCACTAAATCAGATATGTAGTCACCCATTGTCTACGGTCACAATTATCCCTGAAATACTTCTTTAGGACGTTTTTGCCACCACCCCCCAGAATGGAACCGCTTGCACCGAGTGTCTGTTGGTTGGGTTTCATCTCCTAGGGAGAGGGTCCTTCAACCCCATAGGAGGTCTTCACTCACACAGACTCCCACCCCATGTCACATCTCACACACACAGAGCTGCGCAAGGTGCTAGGCTGTCACTAGATACCCTGTATTTCCCTGGGGCAGATTAGAATCATTGCTAATGAAGTGCCCTTGTCAGCAGCTTGTTTGCCAAGAGGGGTGGCCTCCCACTTGATTATGGGCATGAGCAAGAGTTTTTGTTTCAATGAGGACTAGGTCGAAGCCACCTGCTCTCCCTTTCCTTCCATCCCTGAGCCATTTGCCTTCCACCCAAACCTTGCTCTCGCCTTACCCTGCCCCTGGATAACCGCACATCAGCTGGTCAACCGCGAAGGCCACGTTCCTCTTGACATCCCCTGCGTGGGCACTGGTCTTTCTTTTCCCCCTGTGTGGGCCCATCTGCTGCGGCCGGCTTGGGATGGAACACGAAGAAAGAACCACATTTGGATGCACCTCTTTTCCGCTCCGAGGACAGACTGGCAGAGCTTTACTTTGCACGCCCCCCAGGTCACTGCGGGCAGCAGCACAGAGCCTGTGTCTGAAGGGGAATCAGCACTGAATTATTGTCCTCACTCTGTTCTCCATTAGGCTATTGATTCGGCACTGGTTTCCCATCCTCTGAGTGCTGCTGCTATCAGTATTCTCAGCCCCCTGGGGCTCAGGTTCTGAGCCAGCCAGGTGATAAAGAGGCAGCTGTACTAACCAGCACAGCAGGGGAGCTTGAGGCGATTGTGATAGAGGCCAGAGATGCATGAGGGGCAGTGGGGAAGAACGGGTGGGACAAAGCCCCTCAACGCTCCCAGCTATGGGCCTGGATCCCCCATAGCTGGGCCTGGGTGACAGCACATTTTGTTCATTCAAGGTGCCGGATTGGCGCCAGTATTTACGTAAAACATCTGAGTTCAAAGTATGTAGTACAACGAGGTAAGATGTGTGTTGCATGAGTTTTATACACTCATCGCTCAGAGAGCACTATAATCCAGCAATGATTTTAACATCAGACAGTCAAGATGCTTCTGATCACTGAACTAACTATGGTTCAGCCATACACCAGACCTGACTGCATGGTAGGAACATCGGCAGAAGGAAGAGGCCACCGGGGACCTGGCTCTGGTGCCCTGGTTTTCTCCTTAGCCCCAATCATAGTGTTGAGCAGCTTAGGGTTGCTCTTACATGCATCAGCTGGTAGATGGGCCCTGAGGAGCATTGCAGGAGCACATCAGGTTCCTGCAGCTTCCCGTTTCACCCCTAAACCTCCCCCTGCCCCAAGCATAGATGCTGGCTCTGCTGACTACACCTGCTGCAGTCTCCCCTGCCTGTGGGAATCCCAGAAAAGGATTTGCAAGCAGTGGCATCTCCTTTGTGCCACCTGAGCATTGCAAAGGAAGTGGACCAAGACAGAAAATCTGCTCCCACGTGTAGAAGGGGCCACAGCATGTGGCACGCATGTTAGTGAACGGAAAGGTAGTGTTATTTGCATTAGGGTAGTGCTGAAGGGTCCTGATCAGGGATCAGGAACCCGTTGTGTTAGGCACTTTGCAAACTCCTATGAAAAAGACAGTAAAGTGAAGCACATGTTTCACTTTAGGCGCGTGAGTAGTTGCACTGAAGGATTTCTCACGTGCTTAAATGCCTTCCTGGATTAGGCCTTTAGCCACTGCACACATAAATTTCACTTCCCCTCATTGCTAGTTTATGTTGTTGAACTGCCAAGGGAGCACATCAATGTCCAAAAGCAAGTGTGTGCTAGAGCTCTCACTTCCTGGAAGTGCTGGAAAGCCGTATGCCATGGTACCCTGTAACCCACCTCAGAGCTCAGCTTGGCAATTGTCTATGTTGTTGTTTGCTCACACCTGGTGCTCCACAGAGCTAACGAGAATGTGCCCATTTTATTCTTCACAGAAATGTGAAGTGTCAGAACATAATGGCAAGTACATTGTTCTATATACTTTCCAATGTATTCACCTGATCTGTGATTTTCATCCCCTTAAATTCCTTAGTGTTGCTGTGTTTCGCCCATGGAAATGAGCAGCGTGGTTTTTGTCTTACTGGGGCACAAGCTGTCACACAAGAAAATCCTGTATTTATGTCACATCCTAGTGGATTAATGGGCCTGGGATCTTTCATTTCTCACAAAGCCAGGGATACCCCTGCAAGCTTGACTGAAAGTTGAGTGGAAAGGTGGCCCTATGGATGGGGGCCTCTTCTTGGACTTCGGAGAGCTGGGTTCAAATCTCTCCTCTACACAGACTTCCAATGTAACCTTAGGCATATCACTAATGCCAGATTTTAGGCAGATACAGGTAGGTGCCTAGAGGGATTTTCAGAAGTACTAGGGTGCCTTTGAAAATCTGGCCCTTAATCTCCATATTTCAGTTTCCCATCTGTAAAATGGGCATCGGGGCATAGCCCCACCTCACCCGGGTAACACTTAGAGGTAGTGAGATGCCCACATACTGTGGTGAGAGGGACCATATCTGACAGAGGTGAGACAGCACAAATAATAACCGGACAACTCCCTCCGGGCTTAACATCTAACGAAACTCAGAAGTATGAGTTATTTTGTATCTTCTGTAAAGCCACCAAGGACCAAGTGAGCAGCTCTAGGAGAGACGGCAAGTAAGAGGCGGTCAGAGCTGAAATGGGAGAAGGACCTACGGGGAGTCTGAGCCTCTCCATGGAAAGTTGGGATCTTCATCTTTATTCCTTCTTACGCTACTGGTCTTCCAACTCATCGGGCAGGTGTGGACACGCCCCTCCCCCCCACACACACACAGCCAGAGTAACACCTCCCTCTACTAGTAGTCCCATATCCTTATTCACGTTACTAGTATTTTAGGGCCAGATTTTGCCAACCTTATTCACTCGGCTTATTCCCACTGGATGCTCCCTGGGGTCCATTTGCCATTCCAATGCTTCCGGAGCCCAAGGGGGAAGAAGGCACCACAGAGTTGCTACATCCCCCACTCATGACGGTTGTCAGGAGGGGACAGGAAGTGGGAGGAGCATGGACTCCGCCCCCTCCCAGAGGCCTAACGGCATCAGGCCTAGCCAGAAGGGACCTTGAGAGGTCATCAAGTCCAGCCCCCTGCATCAAGTCCAACCTGTTCTTAAAAACCTCCTCCGAGGGGGATTCCACAACCTCCCTTGGAAAGTTTTTCCTCATATCTAACCTAAATCCCCCTGGCTGCAGATTAAGCCCATTGCTTCTTGTCCTACCTTCAGTGGACATAGAGAACAATTGATCACAGTCCTCTGTATAACAGGCCTTACCATATACAAGGGCTGTTATAAGGCCTTCCCACAGCCGTCTGTTCCCCAGATCAGACATGGCCAGTTTGTTTAACCTTTCCTCATAGGTCGGGTTTTCTAAACCCTTGATCACTGTGGATGCTGTCCTCTGGATTCTCTCCCATTTGTCCACACCTTCTCTTAAATTGTGTGCTGCAAGAACCTATTATACACCTGGTATACAGCCTTTGCTGAGTACGCCCATTGAAGTTATGGAGTAAGCTGCTACTCAGCCGGAGTAATGGTATCTGAATCTGGCCCTTTCTGACATGAAGCAACATCTCCATGTGGATCACACAAACAAACAACAAAAAGTCTATGCCCACCTGTGAAATACACCCTTCAATAAAGCCCCTGGGTAGCCCATTTTTAACAACAGATAAAGACTTAATTTCCGAGAGGAAGTGTGAAGTACAGTAGTAACCATTTCAAGATCAACAACCACTGCTGGGCTTACTATTGCATGAGATTTTACGGCAGTAATTAAAGGTTTCTTAGTGCATTGTGAAGAGCCAGGAGGTAACCAGCAGTTGGAAAGGTGTTGTTTGTATTCAGAACCTAAGATTAAAAGGTGTTTTTTATAGCGGGTTTTTGTTTTGTTTTGCACCTGTTGAATTGTCTACTTTTCCCGCTCCAAACACATCTAATTCCCACTTGTAGATGTTACCTAAGTGCATTTATTAAATGAATACAGGGGTTGTTTTCTTTCTAGGTCTTTCAAAAATCTCTTTTGCTATTGTTTCTACTGGGAAATCGAATCCCTTTATCATTCTAGTTTGTCAAATATTGATTGACTCCAAAACGACGTTACAAGAACAGTAAGGGTGCAAAGTCAGCTTAGGAAATGCCAGAATTCAGACTGCTGTGCAACTTTCATTTGCGCCCCGCCCCCCCCCCCCCCGTGCATATACATGATACAGTCTGAAAACCCAGAAAGTCTGTCATGTGGAATCACATTGGCACCCAGACGGCTCAGCAGCACTGTTGGAACCATTCAATCCACAGGACCGACTTCTGCCACTCCAATTAACACAGGTAGCAGAAGTAGGTTGTCATCTTATATGTGGGCAAGCACTAGAGGAGGGTGAGACACACCCTTTGGCGGTGGGTCTCACAGATATTTGCTGACAGCACATGATGAGTCTTAGAAATCTCTGTTCCAAGTTTTCAACAGGGAAGTGGGCTCTTGGGATCACAGACGCTTCTGCTTCTGTTTCCACCAGCCTATCCCAGTCCAGTTCCTGCCCCCACTCCAGCTCCTTGTGCTAGTCTCCCTGATCAACCAGTCCCAGTCTTCATCCCCACTCCCAGCTTGCAGGCCCAGGCTCCCCCCCACCCAGATCCTTGTCCAACTCAACCCTCTGATGCCCTCCCACACCCCTCCAGTCTGGCTCTGGTCCCTTCTGCCTCCTCCTGCATGCTGCCTGGCCACCAACAGGGAGAGCATAAAGCATAGGCTGGACTGTCTCCCTGCTCTCAGATCCTGTGTTCATCAGAGAAAATGCTGCTCAGCCTCCGCAGCTCTGGGCTGGAGCATGCTCAGTGCAGACAGAATCTTCAGAGAATTTAGCTCCCAGATTCTAACCCGTCTCTACCGAGCACGTGGAAACTGAGATTTTTCCAAATGTGGGCTGTTGTTCATAGGGAGGGCACAAGACACATCTCTTACACCCCGGCACCCCTCCTCCCAAATGCTAAATCCCTGCTCCAGAGCATGGAGACCCAAGAGCTTCTCAATGAAACAGCTGGAAGAATTCTTTGAACAGGGGCAAAACAAGGCATTCTTCGCTACTCTTTTTCTCAGAAATGGCTGGACCATTTTCACCGAAACTTTCCCCCTTAAAGAATTCAGCCTGAGGCAGACACCCGGCATGGAAAACTGCCACCCAAATAGTTGAAGTTTGACAACGTTATAAGTAATTAAAAACAGGGTCTTATACTGGGAAGTGTTGGGTAACCTTAAAGGAAGCGTGTTTAGCTAAGGAACATGTATCCTAGAACAGTGGTTCTCAACCAAGGGTCTGGGGCCCCTTGGGGGGGGCCATGAGCAGGTTTCAGGAGGGCTGCCAAGCAGGGCCAGTGTTCGACTTGCCAGGGCCAGGTTAGAAAGCTGAAGCCCCACCACCCGGGGCTGACACCCAGGGCCCTGAGCTACATCACCTGGGGCTGAAACCAAAGCCTGAGCAATGTAGCTTCACCGGCATGGGGCCCCAGGCAGATGCCCTGGTCGCTACCCCGCTAATGCCCTGGCTTTTATATGCAGAAACCCAGTTATTGTGGCACACACAGGTCGTGGAGTTTTTATAGTATGCTGGAGGGGATTTCAGAGAGAATCAGGTTGAGGACCCCTGTCCTCGAGGTTGGAGCTTTTCCAAGACAAGGCAAGGATCTGGCTGGAGTTTTAAAAAATGAAGGGAGGGGAGGGAATTCGGTTTCAATAAAGTCACAGCAAAATCCGATGCGGGACAGAGGAAGGCCATAGTCCCACGAGTGAGCGCTCTCAGGTGAGTGACTGCTCACTCCTGGGGATCACAATCTGGCTCATCAAGTTTACAGAGTGTGGCCGGAGGGAAGGGTGAATTGTAGTTTTAGGCTCTTGGATTTAAAAAAAGAAAAAAACAAACAAACTCATGGGCTTGATTCTGTCACACTGGCCCTTGTTGACGAAGCAGTAAGTGGGTTTTAGCCCATGAAAGCTTATGCCCAAATCAATGTGTTAGTGCCACAAAGACTCCTCCTTGTTTTTACTCCACTGATTTCAGAGGGAGGGGGCTACTCCCGGAGTAAGATGCTACTCAGGGTGAGGAAGGGTGGCAGGATAAATGCATGGGGGGCAGTTGGTTTTTGGATCTAGCCCCTTGATGTGCAAAAAGAAGGAGCAAAATTATTTACTGAAGGGGGTGGGATAGGAGAGATCCCAGTCGTGAAAGCCCCTCTGGTCAGCAGTGGCACCCACACCCACTATCATCTTCTACCTTTTGCACGCGGCTATTGCAAGGGAAGGTCACTTTTCATTCCTGGGCTCCAGGGAAACTCAGCCACGACCCCTCACCCACCTCTCCCCCACCCCCCAAAAAAAATAACACCGAGCTGCAGCTGGGGCCGCCGGTGGAAAAGCCGGCTCTAATCTCTCGCAAGCCCGGTGCTATCAAAGCTTGGATCAGCCTATCTAATGTAAACGGGCTTTCACACATAAATAACGTGCCACATCTGGCTCTTTGGTTTTTACGGCGTCTTAGCTACAGAGCGATTTATGGAGGGCTGGAGGGAGGGCGGCGGGGGAGAGTTGGACATTGCACCGCACCCGGCTTGGGTGCCACATGCAAGGTGGGGAGTGGGGCCGGGGGGCAGGGAGCCGGGGAAGGCCGGCTCTGCGGGGAGCCGGGTGCGAAGGGCCCTGCCTGGGAGGCCGGGCACGATTCCGCCGGCCGGGAGCAGCCGGGCCTTCCAGGAACCGGCGTGTTTGCGCTTCTCCCCAATTTATGACCGCCGGCCATATGGCCAATATTTCGCCTCGCGCGTCACGCGCCGCGGAGGAAAACAAACAGCGCGGGGCAAGGCGCAGAGGGGGAGCGCCGGGCGAGCGGCCACGGGGCCGGCCCTGCGAAGCGCCGCCGGAGACAATGTGAGGGGCATTGGAGCCGGGGCGTCGCGCGTGGCTATATAAAGCGGCCCCCGCAGGCCCCGGCGCAGCAGACAGGCGCCTTCGGAGCTCGCCAGCGCCTCGCCCACCGCAGAGCCGCTCCCGGCTCGCTCCAGGTGAGCCGCTGTGCGCTTCCCCCGGCCCTGGGGCGGGCGAGGGAGCCGGGTGACCTGCCGGGGCGGGGAGGGGCATGGTGGGGGGGGGGCGGCTGCTGGATGTAACTTTAGGGGGGTCTAGGCAGCGCCCCGAAGGACAGAAAATGGAGGGGGGGGTCGTTCCGTGGAAGGCAGAGCGAACTGGGAGGAACAGATGCGTCTACACGGACAGCGGAGGTGGCTGGCTGCGGGGAGAGGTGACTACGTGGCTGTCTGGCGAGATGGACGGATGGCGGGCGGGAGGGACGGACAGGTGGATGGGGAGCTGGGCGGACAGACATCGCTGGTCCAGGGGCATCGGGTCCTCCAAACGAGGTGTGTGTGGTGGGGGGACGGACCTCGCAGCGGGTCCCCCAAGCTGGATCACGGGGAGCAAGGCGCTATCTGGCTTCCCAAGAGCTTTTTTTGTGTGTGTGGGGGGGGAGGAGTTTCCTCCCCTTCCCCAGATCTTGTACAAACGGACGCTGATCTCTCCTGGCCCGGATGCAGCAGGTGGGGAAGGGGGGGTCTGCGGCTGGGGGCAGAGGCTGGCGCACTAGCGGTTTGCACCCGAGCCCCGCCGCTTTCACGCCGCCCCCTTCCCACGCACAGAGCCGGTTAAAGTTTCACCTGGGCCTGCGCGGCGCGAAGGTGAGCAGCGGCTTGTGAATGCCGCGGAAGAGGGGGGCGGAGGTGGCGTGGCCGGGGATGGGGGGTGGGGAAGGCTGCCCAGCCCCGGGGAGGGGGGGGTGTGCACGGTGTCGGGGTCAGTCTCGCCCTCCGCGAGAAGGAGACGTCGGGCTGCGCTCAGGTCTTGCTTCCGCTGCCCGCAAGAAGCGTTTGTCCTGGGGCACCAGTGCCGGGGCTGCGAGAGGGACCCGCTGGATGAGCGATCCAAAGCGCTCCGGCTGGCGATTGCTTTCGCTCCAGCCCTGAACCTCCTCGGGTCATTTATTACCTGCCTGCTCTAGACACTCGAGAGAGGAGAACCCCCCCTCCCCCCAGACACCCCCCTCCACTCAATTACTCAACGTGGGTGGGTAATTTCACAACCCTAGTTGCTGACGGGGCGGGGGAGGGGGTCGCTTATTCTTGTTTCCTTTGCGCAGCAAAGCCCGTGCCACGGGGCGGCTGGGTGGGTTGTTCTGGGAAAGGTCTTGGGCTGTGGCGGTGGGTTTCCTGGGGAGGAAAGGGAAGCTGGTAGGTTACAGCTCCCTTCCTTGTGCCGCTGGGACATTTCTCGCTTGAGTCAGTAGAGTCCGCCAGAGGATCAGGAATGGTTCAAAAGTAACAATTTGCACGGGGCTGGCTCTTCCTCCTGCGCGGAGGGTCTGGGATTTCACCTTGCTCACTGAACGAGACGCGTTGGTCCAGGGTTAACCCTCGCGTTTGCATCCCAGAGCACCAGAGTCGTTGTGGCCGGTTGTTAGGGTCTGCAGCTCACCTCTGCCTCGGAGCTGGGTTTTCCAATCAATCGGTGTGAGCAATCGATTTAAAAATCGCAAATTCCCCCCCCCCCTTTCCTTTCCAGACTCAACAGGAGCTAAGAGCTCCGTTTACTGTGCCTCAAATCAATTTCACTTTCAAAATTAGTCCATCCTTTTAAGCTTGAAATATACATTTTTAAATCATTATCAATGACTCGCTTAAAAAAAAAGTCCTACCTACTGGCTAGAGATACGCGAAGTAAATTCAGATAAGCGAGTGCTGTCAGCGCCGGATTTCATAAAGAAATTATAATTCTCCTGCATTCAAATTGCCCTTATCAAACAGAGTTGGGTTTTTTTCCCCTTTGGAAGAAGGACACTTCTGAGACAGGCTGGCCACGCTTAATCTCATTGGGACACGTTTCATCATTAGAAAGATGCGAACGAATAAAGCTGAAGGGTTTGCCTGGGGGGACCAAACATTTGGCTTACAAAGAAAACAGTTATAATAGACTGGAACGGAAAGGATACGCCCCGGGCCAGACTTAAAGCTTGGACAGAAAAAAATCCGCAACTAGCTGGTTCCCAGCGTCGCAAGCCACGCGAAGCACCAATCTCCCGGCTTCCCGCTTCCGTGAGTTGCGGGAACACCCTGCCCGGCGTTTGTGTGTTCTGTGATTTGGACTGGCAAAATATTTCAAAGATCTCATTAAAGTGCATTTATCAAAGTCCTAACATGTGCCCCCGGGTCCGACATAACCCACAATGTGACCGATTAGCCCACGGGGGAAAAAAACTAATTTCTATTCCAATTTCACCACTCGGGGGGGTTTGATGGCGAATTGAGAATGTGTTATCGTAGCTGGGGCTTGAGGGAGGGGGAAAAAAACAAAGAATAATCATAATCAGGAAAAGCTCATTTAGATTCCTATGTCCTGCCCACGATTTAATTGTTTCTCTGTGAGAAAGGCAAGGGCCGATTGCATTTTCACTGCCTGGAGAGCAGATTTCTCTGACTCCTTCCCAGAGTAGGGTTAATACGAGCTGTGGTAGATCAGAGCGTATTTTTCTATGCTTAAAACACGGGTAAAGTCTTTGCTGCCGCAATTTCTCCAGCCATGAAAAGAGAAGGAAATTTCCCCATCAGAAACATTAACCCTTCCTCGTTATAGTCAATGAAGCCTTTTAAAATCAGTTTAAGGGGTTGTGATGCTCTGTTATTCCACAGTCTCAGAGGCAAAGGAAAACACTGATTTTTGTTAAACCTCCAAGCAAGGATTTCACATGGGCAGGTCCTTATTTCGGCCGCCTTCCTTGTTGCTTAGACTTGAGTTTTAGGGGCTGTTATTGTTCGCTCCCTTGAGTGCCCCAGACCTTGCAAAGTGCTTTGCAAAACATAACCAGAAATACGGGTGTCAAGTGAAATAACGCGCCCATCTCAATGTGGGTTTTGTGCATAGGTGAATGTGTGCTTAGCTATATAATACGGCTATAAAATTCTGGCTCCGAAGCTCTGCGGTTTTAAGTTGTCTATTCAAGGGAAGAGCTCTCGTATGTTACATTTTTTTTTAATCAGCAACAAAAGATGACACCTCTTAGGGATGCATCTCTCCTTTTCCCCCTGTAACATTATAAAACAAAGCCTGTATTGTTTCCTGGCACGTTTCGAAGGTGAATCTCTTCATAACAATTATCAGAAGTAGACGGGGCTATATTTTCCCTTCCCCATTGATTTCAAGTGTCTTCTATCTAAGAGTATCAAACCAAAGATAAAATAAACCTTCTCCCCGAACAAAGGCTTTGTGTCAGCTTCACTAATCCTCACCAGAGCGTTAAGGTGCAATATGTTTTGTTTGTCTGGAGTGAATGAAAACAATTTCTTGCACCTTTGCTCTAATCAAACAATAAACTAATCCACTTGAAGGCTGTTATCTGAGATGGGATGTTGTGGTGGGTCAGAGGTCAGCCCCACATACTGTACGGGGAGAAAAAAGGGACTTCTGTTAAACACCTTTTCATTCACGAGGAGAAAATGAAGTCAAACAAATTAGGGGCTTAAAATAAATGGAAAGACCTTGTACTTTGTAATGACGGGAAACCCTTCTGACCACTAGCCAAACGAATGTGTGTCGTTTCACTCGGCGCTGTAATACCAAGGCCAAGTAGTTGTTTTAACTGGGTCGTTCCCTCGCCTGCTACAGTATAAAGGTCTCTCCACACTTTAATCCAAGCTGGCTCTAGATAATAGACCCAGGATGTGCTGCCTTGTCCTGGGCTAGTGGGGGAGCAGATATTGAGCGGGCTGACAGATGGGGAACCACGTTTTACCACGCAGCCCTTGCCATGGTCCCGGCTCGCCGTTCACACGTGCCCTGTGCCAGGAATGCCGCCTGGAAGTGGCACCCGCCTTGCCATGGCGCAGGGCCCCAGAGCCTGTGTGTTCGGAGCGCGGCAGCGTTCATTTGGGAGCGGCGGCTCTTCGCCCCTCCTGCCCTCCCGGGCTGAAGCTAATGCTGTCGATGCAGCCTTCTGGGAGGGGGCTTAAGGGGCCCGCATTCCAGAAACGAGTGACAAAGGCAAGATGCCTCGTGTCTGAGCTACCTGTAAAAGTAAACAGGTAAACACTTCCCCACTCCTAGAGGGCACTTGTGCTGAAGTGCCGCCACTTATCCTGTGTACACGCACCTCTCCTCCTCAGCCTCTTGCTCGGTTGTTCAAATAACCCCTCCACCCTGCAATTCCGGGGCTTAAATTCAGCAGGGTCTGGCTGGAGGAGCATTTCAGCATTTTTAAACAGCGGGGCCAGCGCTCGCTCGGGTTTTCAGGGTTAGCCGAAGGCTTTGCTGCAAGGCAGTTTGACTGACGCTTTGCGAGGGGGGGGAGGGTGTCTGTGTCTATCCCGGGATTTTATTTTATTTTTTTTGTTAGGATTTGCTGATCGATTTACTCTGAATCAGTAGAGATAATATTGTAAGTGGCCTCCCCAAGTTACCCGTGCTACTAGTGCCAACAGGACACGGACAGGGAGGTCTTGGAGAGTCTAGATATTGATGGGATCGCCCTGAAATGCCTCTGTCGCGCCAGTGTCAGTCCTAAATCTGATCGTTAAACATCCCAGAAATGAGCCAACCGCTATTTAGAAACACAATTCCTGCTTAGGCGAAACACTCAACTGGGGGACTTCTCTCGCACACGTCTCCCTGCGTCCATCATATCCTCCCTCGGCACCCTGGCCTTTCACACTGCCTGGCCCTCTCACCTGGAATCGGAGTAGGATCCGAACAAAATATAATGGGGAAAAGGGCAAAGGAAGGGTCCCGTTAAAGGGGAGCAAAGAGTAAGAAATTCAAGGGGGGGGGCTATTTACAAACATCGGGCAAGGGAAGCGACAGCAAACCGAGAAAGCTTAGAAGCCGATGCAATGCGGATCAAGCGTCCACACAGCTATTAAACCGCAGCTGGGAAAGGCTGTCTTTAAATATCCCTTCCGTGGAGCTCCTACATTGATCTAGGCGATAGTTCTCTTAACAGAGACTCCACCACCGTGCTGCGGGGGTCCATTTCATCACCACATCATCATCTGCAGTCAGCCCGCCTGGAAACCTTACTCCGAAGGACCTCACACCTGTTGTGTCGGCCAGGGGCTCTTCTGGCGAGGGGGGGGGGACAGGCGATTCCCTTTGTGCCCTCGCTAAAGCCAGTTCTGGTCTCTGAAACAAGGGGCTTCTCTCTCGGGGGAGCTTGCTTCTACGTCTCAAAAAAAGGGGGTTCTCTGAAGTTGAGCTGGTCGTGGCAAATGACTGCGCTGCACAATTAGGTTTGGACGCGGTCACTTCAAAGCAGGGAAATGGACACCCCGAAGAGAGGGCGAGGGCGAGACGGGCAGAGAAGGCGGATTAACACAAACTCATTCCAGCCCCCTTCGAGCATGAAACCGACCTTGTTAAACATTCGGGAAACTGGGCTTGATTTTTTTTTTTTTACTCACGTGATTCCACCATAGTTGTGGGAACTTGTCCAGAGCCGTGTTTCTAAGCGGGACCAAGCGTTCAAGACAAAATCTTGACTTATGGCAGGTCTTTGTGTGCAAAGGAGACTAGCTGGTCACAGTCCAAGTGTGCTGTTCAGCCGGTGTGTGCTTGGCTAACTGCAGCCTGATTAATGGCCCAGGAGCCCTGCTTTTCCCTTCGGGAAATATTTACCTATCAGGTGGTCTGCGGGAACCGAGACAACAAGTTCATCCCAGAGTGAGTGAGTGAGTGTGTGTGTGTTGTTTCGCTGGTTTCATATCGATCAAATCTCACAGGTCCTATTTACTCCTGGTTTCCCTGTTAGAAATCTGTGCTTAGCGCGCCCACTTTCAATTGTTTAGTCTTCCCCAGAGGCAATTCTCTACAATGCATGTATCTGCCTCCCCCGCCACCAGAAAACTTTGCAGCGCTCTGCTACACTACAAATATTGTGCTGGTAATTCATCGTCCACCTGCGGTTTTGTTTTCTTTGCCAGAGAGAGACCCCGACAAGTCCTGCGCTGTCGTGGTGGCTTGAATTCTTGCACGGGTGGCTTATTATCTGCGGTGGTTTCTTTTATTGAGTCGTAGCTGTTGGGTCCACAGTGCTGTTGTTATTGGTGTTATGAACGACACAATTTTCACACACACACACACCCACACGCAATCCTCTCACTTTGTTTGTTTTACTGCGCTTCCTAGGTGGCTAAGGAAAGTGACCAAGCAATAAATACAGGGGGAGTCCTGGATTCAATTTTTTTTTTCAAAATTAAAAGAGAGACGGGGGGGGCTGGGGGGGGGAACCGCCTCGACTGCAAAGGAAAGAAGAGTCAGTGAGCATCAACATGAAGGAGTTTCCTTAATATTGTGGACGGATTCAGAAATGAATGAAGAGATAGTCCATTGAAAGCAGTTGAATGCCATGACAACTAGCAACAACCTCAGATTTATTCCAAACAGTTAGAACCCATTGAAAGAGGGCGTCAATCATGTATTATTTCGCCCCTGAAATAAATGCAAAAACTGAGCTCGGACAAAAGCTTCCAACAGAAGCCGGACATTTGTCTACATTTCGCCCATTGTCCGCAGCTTAGCAATCGGTTTGTATTTGTGTTTGCCCGGGTCCGACCACCCATGATGCGCTCAGGGCCTTGCTAAAACCCTAAGGCATTGTCACCCACATCACATACTGGATGGGAGGCAGGGTGAGGGACAGCAAGACAAACTGATCAACAATCATCACTCGCGCTGCGGTCTCTCCCCCAGCACCTCCTTGAAACATGCCCAGTTCTTGGGAGGGAAAGTCAAGGCAACCTCTGTCCTCTGCTCATCCCCAAAAGGGTGGGGAGGAGGGAGGAAATCCGGGGGGGGGATGCAAATCTCGCATTTAACTCCCCATCTTCAATCCCCCCGCCTCGAAAACTCCCCCACAGAGATCCCTTTAAAGGGCAGAACTCCTCCAGGATCGTGGCATCGAGTTGGCTCGTCCAAACCTGTAGCACACCCGAAAACCCACCCAAATATCACAAGAGCGAAACAATCGGGCGCGGTGTCTGTCCCAGGGAGCTGCGGGGAGGGGGTCGGGGAGGCGCACTGGCACAGTTCACTTAGAATAGGACCCTCAGCACAGACCCAAGGCGGGGCTCCGGACCATTAACCCCTCCCCACTGAACCAAGTCCTGCGCTAGCGCGGAGCGAAGCGAGCGGAAAAGTGGCGCACAGCCGTGTGGACTGAAGAGGTGGGGAATGCGCCTATGGGGAATTGGCTAAAACGGCTTCTCTTAGCTCCGTTTCCTATGTCCCGCGTGGAATCGGGGCGCCCGGGGGCATTTCAGGCGTGGGGAGGAGTGAAAGATGAAATAAAGCGGCCATGAGAAAGTATTATAGACGGAGGGATAGACGGGTGTTATTTAGCGTTGCTATTTTTAAAGGCGGATTTTCAAAACGCGGAGGCCGCTATTCATACGCCTCTATAATATATGTGTTTGCAAATGGCTGCGAGAGAGATCCACTTATTAAATGCCTTATTAAAAACAACCCTCCAAATTCAGCCCCCAAATTAAACATCTGGCTGCTTTCTAAGTCCTACTTCTAAACGCTGCACATCCGTCTAAATTAGCAAGTGATCTTTCTGGGGAGAAGAGAGAGAGAGAGAAAAATAAATTAGTTCTCTGCAAACAACGCGCCGAAATCGTCCGCGCCTGTCTGGGTACCGATTGATTACATTTATTGCCAGTTCGGTTGATTTCGAAGCAAACTAGAATCAATTACTTGCTGTTTAATTTATAGTACTCAGCCTTAAGCCTCAACCAAAATATTGACCTAGGAGGTTTGCATAGGTTGGTCTCTTGCCATCTTGTTTAGGTAACAACCAATAATTTGAATAGATTTCCTTTTAACGTCGCTCGCTGCAAAGAGTCAATTTTCCAGCCTGCTGCAAAGCAGTTTACATCAGTGGAGAGTGACAATGAATGCAAACCTTTTTTTTTTTTCCGAAGCAATTTGTTTAAAACGTACTTTCAAGTGTGTGGAATATCAGGCTCCTTGGAGCTCCTTTGTATGTAAATACCCCGTAGAAAGGCCCTCCCTATCTTTGTAATTAATTGACACGTTATACTACTCATCATGTGCTACAGAACCAATGGTGGAGACTCCAATCTCCCCCAAACCCCGCAATTTCACATCGGCAAACACTGTCTTCATCCACTTGACTCCTAGCACCCGCCCACACGTGGCCAACCTTTGGCGTTTTTAATGTATTTTTTTCCCCCTCCTCTCTGCAGGTTCATATGTGGAGACCGACCTTATATGGACTGCTCGCTCCAGCAATGGCTTGTTTTTCCCAAGCAGCAGGCAGCAGATCCGTGTGTTTAAACGAGACCCTGAAGTAAAACGCACTTGAGCATTTTTCCTGGAGTTACAAACTATTTCAGAAGCCAGTTGCCACTTGTGCTCCGTGATTTTTTTCCCCCTCCGCAGCAGAGCAAGGCTGTAAAATATCTATCTATAGCGCAGCTGATTTTTCCTCGCTTCCCCCACACCAGCCTTCGTGATTTTTTTAATTCTTTACCCCCCCCCTCACATACACACACCCTCCCCTCTTTCTGGGGTGTGTGCGGTTTGTGGGGTGTGTGTGTTTTGTGCAACAGCGGATTGACAAACTGGTGCTTCAACTTTCCTGCATAAATTTGGCCAGAATATGTCTTTGACCAACACAAAGACGGGGTTTTCTGTAAAGGACATCCTAGACCTCCCTGACACCAATGATGAAGAGGGATCCCTCGTTGAAGGAGCGGATGAAGAGAACGAGGGGTCGGAGCCACCCAAGAAATCCGGAGTTCTGGGGCAAAACCCACTGGAGGGGGTTCAGACTCTGCCTTTGAAAAACCCTTTCTATGATACCAGTGATAATCCCTACACGCGATGGCTGGCCAGCACGGAAAGCATCCAGTATTCCTGTGAGTAGTGAAACTTACACTGATTCCATGTGCCGCCTGCATTGTCTTGTGATTGATCCCTTCAGCGCCGCAGCCTGTAACGTGTATTCGTAAATAATAATCCTAATCAACCCCCCCTATCTGTTAGGTCTTCCTCGGAGCTATTACGGGAGGCATTTACACGGTGTTGTTGCTCTCCGGAGTCAAACTAGCCGCAGGGGGAGATTTGTTTGGTTTTGATTCGATTGGTATCAAAATAAGGTTTGGGGAGCCTCTTATTTCCTCAAGGGGGGATTTTATTTGTATGGGTTTTTTGTTTTGTTTTTGTTTTAGAACGAGAGAGAAAGAAGCCAACCCAGCCTAGGGCAAGAAAAGCAAAATTAACCTCCAGCGATCTATAAATAGCAGGAACCGAGTTTGCTAAATCAAACAGAGCGAGCCTTGTGTGGCAATCTTGGATCGCTTCGGTGTAGACAGTTCAGAAATGTCTAAATGGCCGGGCGGCTGTGGGTGATCAATGAAGGGACTGTTAAATTATCCTTTAAAAATCAATCCACGTACCCCCTCCCCCCCCGCACACACACACACACACACAGAGCAAATCGCTTGCGGTCCAAAGTCCAATAGATGTAAAAGAGATGCAACATTAGGTGAGGAATATGTGATCCGGATTGATGTGGCTCTGTTGTAAAGTGTATACAGACCGACGGATGAATAGATCTGTGGACATGCACATGAATGTCTACATGTATCTAAAAGTGTGTAATTATAAATGTGCGTGTGTATATATATATATTCACAATCTATATCATATAAAACACGCCTCTCCCTGTATTCATGTATGTTGATAGCTGTGCATATACACACGTGTGTCGCAGGTGGCTATATCACCGGGAACATACATGCGAGTAGTGTGTGGTGTGTAGCAGTTTACTTTTCCTCCAGTGTTTGCTGCTATGGTGGATTGTCGGAGGTAACTGCCTATTCCTCGCGGGGTTCATTTTTTCAGGGGAAAGCCGCGCTCCCTCAGCCCAAGCGGGGTTTGGGGGCAGCCGGTGCCCCCCGGCAGATTGCCTCCCCACGGTAGGGGGGGGGGTTCGCTGTGTTTCCCGGCTGGAGCAGGGGAGGTTAGAGAGCAGAGCCGCAGGTGCCCCCCAGGCGGGGACCCCCCCCCAGGGCAGCGCCCCTCTGACTTATGCTCTTGGTGGCCTTTCTGCAGTGCACGGGCTGGCCTCCGGCAACTCCCAGCAGGACTCCGCCAGCAAATCCCCCGACCCCTCGGCCGACGAGTCCCCGGACAACGACAAGGAGCCGTCCAGCGCCGGCGACTCCGGCAAGAAGCGGAAGCGGCGGGTGCTCTTCTCCAAGGCGCAGACCTACGAGCTGGAGAGGCGGTTCCGACAGCAGCGGTACCTGTCGGCCCCCGAGCGGGAGCACCTGGCCAGCCTCATCCGCCTCACGCCCACCCAGGTGAAGATCTGGTTCCAGAACCACCGCTACAAGATGAAGCGGGCCCGGGCCGAGAAAGGTATGGAAGTGACGCCTCTCCCCTCCCCACGCCGGGTAGCGGTGCCCGTCTTAGTCAGGGACGGCAAACCCTGCCACACGCTGAAAGCTCAGGACTTAGCCGCCGCCACTTTCCAGGCTGGGATCCCCTTCTCCGCCTATAGCGCCCAATCGCTTCAGCATATGCAATATAACGCCCCGTACAGCTCCGCCAGCAACCCCCAGTACCCGACAGCGCATCATTTGGTGCAGGCCCAACAATGGACTTGGTGAACATTGCCGAGAAAAGAGACTGCGGCTCCAAAATCAAACCTCGGGGGGGGGATATGAATATTAATTATTATTATTATTAATGATGATGCATTTTCCCCCTCTCCTATTTTTCCTCCTTTGGGGGGGTTCAATTTGTTTCTCTTTTTTTGGGGGGGGGGGTGTTTTTTGTGCGCCATGTTTACAGAAATTTTTGCGCCATGCAGTGGTCCTGTCTACCTACAACTAAAAATAAAAATAACACTAGGAATAAGACTACACCAGTATGCTCTTGTGATTGCGTAAGGTACTTTTGTGTGCTGTGCAGCCGTTGTCAGTCGTATAGAAAACAAGCGGAGGACGCTTTAAAAATAGAGAATTTGCTTTCCCTTTTTTATATGAAACTTTACCTATTTATGGCCATGTATAAATTCTGACAACTATTAGCGATATCTATTTTTTTGTAAATATTTGTGGTTATTGTTGCCATGCGTAACATGCAGGGCGGTTTGTTTTATTTTATTTTATTTTATTCTTTTGGTTGGGTGCAAATCTTTCCCCAAATATTAAACAAGCAAACAAAATGTAGAAGGAAAAGAAATGTTGGGATCATCTCCATAGAAATCTCCGGCTAATCCTTGTATATAAATCCGGGGTGGGGGGGGCGCGCTGCGGGGAGGTTTTCGATTTTTTGATAGGAATTTTAATAAAAATGCTGTGTTTAAAAAAAACCAACCCAACAACCGAAGACCGTTTTTGTTTGACTTTGTGGCTAACGCGGGATCACCGCAACCCCCTCACTTTAAAGCGACATAGATTGGACTGGGTCTTTGGGGGAGGCAGAGGAACCAGCCTCGCCTGATGATATGATCCATGCGATCTTCTCTGGGTGCCAGTTGGTTTAGGGGGAAGGACGGACTCTTTACTCGGAAATCCGTGCTTGGCCTGCTGCAGATTCCCAGCCGACCGCTCCCCGCTTAGAACTTTTAGGAAAACTTTCAATCACCCTCCCCAAACTTTCTGCAGACGATCAGGTATCTTCTGCCTCCCGGGGTCTACTTGAGAGACAAAGGCGCCGGAGTGACTTTGTGGAAATGAAAAAATAAGCCCCACCACTCACTTAAATGTGAGAGTGCCCCTTCAGCGGAGAAGCTTTTTTGTCCAGTATCGTCTCAATGGCTTGCCTTTGCTCGGGGGTGGATCTAAGCGAAGTCCTCCTTTAGCCAGCGGTGGGGGAGAGGCGGGGGGGGTGGTATCGGCTGGGGGATAAGTTCATATCCTCTGTCTGCTCCCGCGGACAGATAATGCTTTGGGGCACACGGGGATCTCCCTGAACGCGGTCGGATTTGGGTTATAAAGTTTGCCCTAAAACCTGTTTTAACCAAATGGAATTTGTCATCTGCGTCCGGGCGACTGGCTCCCTGGAGATCCCCTTCTGCGTGTGATAACACGTGTGGGGGATTTGTGGGGTGCCGACACGTATGGGGAGCTCTCCAGATTGTGTAGGGAAGTTTGTCTAAACCGCAAAACTTCCTCTGGCTATTTAAATGATCAGGTTCGAATATGCATTTAAAAGACGCACAGATCCGGATAGAAAGCGAGTGTGTGTGTTATGCGTGTGTGTGTGTATAGGTGCACAATTTTTGCCTCTCACCCTGTCCTCTCTCTCCCTTGCACACGCACACACGTTTTTTAGGCTCACACCTACTCGGATATGCTCGGAGCTGACCCGAAATGAATTGGCCCCTCTGTCTTGGGGAGAGAGGCTGCTTTCCAGCCAGGCTGGTTTAACTCTGCCCGATTTGAATGCTGCCCCGTTTCTGCAAGTGTCTCTCTTGCTGTGAGCTCCACAAACAGCAGGGACGGCAGGGGCTGTGAACACGGAAAGCAAACGGAACCGTCCCCACTGAATTACCAGCCGAGCTCTTGTTGATGAGCAGATTTAATTCAATATCTCGCGCAGACATGATGATCTGTAACAAAATCGGCGGCGATCCGTAGCTCGGAGGGGACAGCGCTGGCGGGGGGGGGGGGTCTGCTTCGGGACTGGCGCCCCAGCCGTGACTGCAATTTCTTGCAATGGTGTTTTACAAACTAAGGCGCAAAGTGGGCACCAGCTAAAACTCTTCCCTGGTTTAGTCGCTTCACAGAGCTGGTGGGGGCGGTGTTTTTGGTTTTGCTTCAGGTGGAACCTTATTCCACACGTCCCCCTCCCCACACACACACACAAGCCAAGAAATGAGTCCGGGTTTCCCCAAAGCCGAGGGCAAAGCAGCCCCTTGGCCGGCAAACAGCCAGGCCCGGCTCTGCGGGGCAGGACCTAGCCTTGAAGGTGATAGTTACTCGCCACGCTCCCCCCGTCTCAGCTGAACAGACGGACCCAGCGCCTTGCGAGAGCTCTAAATACATGTAGTGGCAGCGTTTGGTTGCAAACAGGGCGTCTGGTTTTTATTTTTTTAAACCATCCCTAGAGCCAGGCGGGGCCGAGCTCCCCGTGCAGTGTAAATAGATTTCGGTGGTGTGTGAATAAGGGAACCCACATTACAGAGATGGACACTCCCCCCCCCTTCTAACTCCACCAGCCGCGCAGAACTGGTGGGAGGGAAACAATCACTCTCTGCTTGGACCCTATTAAGTCCATCAAGCCAGTTGTGTGGCCCTAACCTCCCCCGCGGCCTTATATTTCACACGCCGCCGGGGCAGTTTTGCGCAGTCTATCTTTGCACAATATACAGTAGCCACCACAAAACAGCACAATGGGGGAGGCTGGTAGGGGAGGATGTTAGAGGCGTACATATTAAGGAGGTCAGAGAGAAAGAGATAACACAGGGGGGACGGGGTAGGGGGAAAGCGCGAGCGAGACAGGGGCTTTCCAACCCCCTCCCCCTGGTCTTCTCTTTAGTGCCATTCAATTGGTTTATCAGGAGCAGTGCATCCCCGAGTCAGGGCGAAGGATCCTTGGGTTTTGTTCTGCCTGTCACTCGGGGCCATTGTCACCCGTGTTGTACATGCTGGATTCCATATGGCCAGCTGGGCTGACCCTCACAAAACCCAAATTGTGTCCTGCTTTCAAAACCTGCATTGTTGTCTGTGAAAGGAGGACGAATTAAAAATTCGTGCTATATCTATTCTGGGGGAGGGAGCGAGGGAGGGGAGGGGGGGGAGGACCCCCCTCTCTCTTCTCTGAAGGATAACAGGGCCTCCTTTTCTGCAGCTCCACTGACAAGTTTGTCTCTGATTTCACAGGAAATTAAATTCCTGCATCTGCACGGGGCCTAAACAAATCGCGCCCATAAAATGAAATCAAATGGCAGGCGATGCACCCCGCGCAGGAATTGTAGTTCCGCTGCCTTCGGGTGGCTTAGCTGGTGTTTTCTCCTCTGCAGGGAGAACAAGGTTTCATTCACAAGGGGGTGTAATGTTATGCAGGCTTCTTCTCACTGCGCAACCGGAGAACGCTGCGGACTGACCATTTTTTGTTCTCTTCCAGAGAACTGTCCCTTTCTTGTGATAGTGCTGCCTTGTTCCAGGCAGGCAATTTTGAGAAGTCGCCCTCCCGGGCCTTTCTCTAGCTGGGGCGAGGGGTGCTTGCGGTTAACAGTCTCCACCAGGGCCAGATCTGCTGGCCGTCCTTTACCTGAACTTCCTGGCATCTGACCAGGCGCGAACAATGTCCTGCCCATCCATCGCGCCGCGCAGCAGCTTGAGATAGGAGAGAAATAATGAAGCGTCCAAGGAGCTAAATCCAAACGGGACGGGAGCAAACAGCTGAACGGGCTAACTTTGTGTTGGTTTGTTTTTAAAGAACACAACAACAAATACAATAAAATGATGAAGGATTTTCGGCTCACACACTCAATTAATGCACGGATCAGGCTATTTATCTCGGCCCTTCCTAGGTTGGTTTGTGTGATGCTGGGAAGGTTGTTGGGGTGTTTTGGGGGGCGTTGTGTGGCATAAACTGCAGCTCTCTGGAAATAAATCAACACGAAGAAATGTTCATGGGCCGCTTCCGAAGGCGCCTGTTGCGGGCCAGACCGATATTTTACCCTTCCGCTGTTAGGCGCGGTGGGGAGCCCGTGACACCTCCGGTGGGTGAGCTGTAAAACCGGAGTCACGTCTGCCGCAGGAGCCAAAGGGCGATCGATCCTGCGGGATGAGTCACGGCGTCCCCCAACCACAACCCAATCAACGGAAATGATCGTTAAGCCTGCGCTTGGGGGGGTCCATTCCCCTCCTTTCGCTCGTCTCTTAAGTGTCCCTCCGCTCCCCCCGTCTATCGAGCAACTCTTCAGGAGAATCAGATACCCTGGTAATGAGGTGGAAACCCCTCTAAGCCAGGGGAAGAACTGACTCTCATTACCTATTGACTGTTGGGCTTAGCCGAGACCTGGCGTGGGTTGTTCGGGCCTTTTCAAGAGGGCCGGGCAATGAAAAGCTAAGCCAATATTTACCCAGTCTAAGACCAAGTCTCAGCTGTCGTTATGAAGGGGCCGGGTGTGTGTGTGTGTGTTTACACACGCGGCCCCCGCTCTGACACCGGCCGCTCCCCACAGGCCGCGCCGCGGCACATTCCTGGAGTGGCGGTGCGGATTAGATAGTGCAGCGTGCGCTATTCCCGGAAATATGCACTTCTGCCTTCCTAAGAGCGACACGCTCCCTGCGCCGCTGGAGCATCCCCCCTTATCCCAGCATCTGCATCTCCCCTTATCCCAGCATCTGCAAATCAACCCCGCGCTCGCCCCGCCGCGCACGCGGGCCGCTGCTATCTGGCAAAGGAAACAATCTAGTTTTTATTGCTTCCCCCGGCCCCCGCCCCTCGAAGACTTCGATTTTGAGGCCCTGTTATTACTAAAGCATCAGCGCAAACGATGGGGAGCGGGGCGGGAGGTCCCCCAGGCAAGGAGGGGGATGAACCACCCAGCCCGGAATCGCCTTGTAATGGCACGTGTTCACCACGAGGGGTCAGCAAAGTTCTTCCTTGCTTGTCACTGCGTGTCCCGTCCCCCTCGCCCCAGCTCTGAACTGTCCTGTTGATAAATACAGCAAAGAATCCTGTGGCACCTTATAGACTAACAGACGTTTTGCAGCATGAGCTTTCGTGGGTGAATACCCACTTCTTCAGATGCAACACTTCTTCAGATTCACCCACGAAAGCTCATGCTGCAATACGTCTGTTTGTCTATAAGGTGCCACAGGATTCTTTGCTGCTTCTACAGAACCAGACTAACACGGCTACCCCTCTGATGACTGTTGATAAATGGTTTTATTTCCCATTGAACATCATCTCCAGTTCCGAGAGGTGGGGGGTTGGTTTTTTGTTTTAACCACCTTAAAAAAAAATCTCACAGCCAAAAGAAAAAAAATTGGGAGAGAGAAGTTAAAAGGCATCAGCCTGATCGTCTGAAGCCGCTTCCTCTCTAAATTGTGTTCAAAACCAAAATCAACCCCCCTTCCCAGCAAAGGAAGACTCCAGCTTATTCCACTTGCTGTATTCCCTCCCCTTCTTTTAAAAAAACACCCCGCAGCTTGTTACTGGAAGAATCTGACCAACTGTGTGAGTTTATAAACACAACCTGATCTCGTGCCGTTTTTCAGGTGTGACTCTAGTTTCAGATTCTGTTGGCTGAGTAGCAGCTAGATTTTAAAACCAGACACACAGCCACTGTGGGCTGTATTCCTCCATGTGCAATGTGTGTGTGCCACCTGTATGTTCATTTTATATATAAATATTAGAGGTGTAAATAAAAACACACAATCCTCGGTAGATTTCTTTATCTTGTATTTTTTCTCATTCCCATTCTCTCTCTCTCTGTATATATATGTACATACAACACACACATTTGTGGTTGTGTGTGTACAGACCTCTAGTATGTATATATGGCTGGCTGGCTCGCACACACGTAGCACAGACGAATATCAGAGGCCTATAACTATATGCTTGTTTCTGATCGATACTAAATGGCACCAGAAGAAAGTGACTGGTCGAAAAGTGCATCATGCAATATACTTAGGGACCTCTGGGAAGGTAAACACGATCGCTTTAAAATTGCAGCTGACCGGCTGGGGGATGCGGGGCGGACAGAGGTGCTAGGAGGAGCCCACAAACAGGTAGGCTGCGGTGTAAGGAAAGAAGACACAGGGTGAAACTGAGGCACGCAAAGATTGCTGAGGTCAGCAAAGAACAGAGCGGCTGCCCAGGAGAAGACGCTTTCACTTGAAAGCACATTCTGGGCCCGGAAAGCCAAGAGTGATCCCACCGGGCTGGGTTTTGTTTGCCATCATAAACCCCTCTCGCTTTGAGATCAGAGCGCATGGGCCCACTAGAAAATGGCAGGGTTGCTGGTGTGGGGGGGGGGGCAAGTGGGGCAATTTGCCCCAGGCCACACAGGGCCCCCCCAGGAGAACACAGTATTCTGTAGTATTGCAACTTTTTTTTATGGAAGGGCTCCCAAAATTGCTTTGCCCCAAGCCCCCTGTAGCCTCTGGGTGGCCCTGGAAAATGGCCAGCCTCTGTTTTACTTACAGATTGTCCCTTCTGTCCAACTCCAAACACAGCACAAAATGGGTGGAAGACAACCGGTTCCCTGATCTACTATTATGAAGTCATCTTTAGCCAGCAGCCTCCGGAAGGGCAGAAGTAACCGACTGGTAACATTGCAGCTGGAAGCTATAAGGCAAGAGACGAATTCTTCCTTCTAGGGAAGCCAGCGCTAGGACAACTCATTTTTGTGTTTGGAAAAAAAAAAGTCCAAGTTCCCATTCACTAGGTGACGCGTCACTTGAGTTTCAACTTCTAGCACAAAGCGAAAGGTGAGGCCCTTTGATTAAAAAGCGATTAACACACACAGACCACGCTGGGTTGGCTGGTGATTTGCTCTCCCTCCGAGAGCCTGTCCGACCGAGACAGCCCGTTCATTGCGACCATCTCCGAGCCAGGGGGGCTTGTTTGTCGCTTCCCCCCACCCCTGGTTATGGAGAACGGCGGGTTTGACCCCAAACTCGGACGCCTCCCGTGTTAGCGCTGAGTGGGAAAGTCGAGAATTGGAGGGTGGGGAGGCGATGCCGCGACTGGCCGCGGGGTGGCGCAATTGGATAAGGAATGAGCAGCAGGTCTTTCCCCCACCACCCGTGTGGATTTCCCCAGGACTTTCCAGGTAGGGTACAGGGCTCCCCTTGCGATGGCTGAGCACATGGCTGTGCCCTCATGTCCTCTAACTCCAGGCCCTAGCAAAACTGCCACTGTGTCTGGTATTTTCTCCCCCGCGCCCTCCCAGTTCAAGTACCACCCTCCCAGCTGCTCTGTGCTGCTGCCTGGCTCTGCTCTGCACAGGATCTCCACGCTCAGCTGAGAGCCACAGCAGCAAAGAGCCTTTCCAGCTGCTGGCCTGGCCAGGTGAGCTGCTCCTGTCCCCGGTTAATGCAGAGGGCAGGGCAGCAGGAGCAGGGAGGAAAGACGGGGGGGAGGGGTTGCCAGTAGATGGTGAAGCAGAGGGGCTTAAAGCTGGGCTCAGGCGGCTTTCCCTTCCTGGCGCACTGCTGCCAAATCTAGCCGGATGAATTAGTTCATTAAGTGCTTTGCTCTTGTACAGGGTTGCTGCTCACACCGCGCTTTTGTGAGTGCCGTGAGCCCCGTTTTCTACGGAGACAAAGGGAGGTGAAAGGCCTTGCCCAAGGCGCGCAGGCTGGCAGTGCCAGAGCTGGAAAACAACCTACTTCCACAGCTACCATAGACTTTAGTGGAGAGAGGAGCGCCCGTAAGCCTTAGTGGGAATACGTAGTGTGACGCAGTAGGGAGCGGGGTGGATTGACCTGGGAATGTCGGTTAGTTTTACTGGGGCTGTCTGCATGGGGGATGGGAGAGCAGGGGATGACTTTAGGGGAGAGTCGGTACCTGAGCCTGTAACCTGAGCCAGGAACGGGGGGTGAGGGGATTCGACACCTTTGCCCTGGAAACTGGACAAAGGGAGGGGGGAGAGAAGGAGGGGGCAGAGCCTGCTGGAGGGGTTTTTGGGTCAGTTTTGGGCTGGCTAGGAAGAGGCAGGGAACCGCAAGTCTGGGGTCTAAGATCCTTACCCCCGCAGAGGGACCTGGCTGGGGGGTCCTGGCTGTACCTACAAGCCCTGCTTGGGACTGTGTTTCTGTCGTCTAATAAACCTTCTGTTTTACTGGCTGGCTGAGAGTCCCGGTGAATCCCAGGAAGTGGGGGGTGCAGGGCCCGGACTCCTTCACACTCCATGACACACAGTAGCCAAACTACAAAGCTGTTAAACTAAATACAAGCCCCACCTGTGAGTAATTCCATGCAAGCTGTCAGTATACATGGCCCAGCCCTGCACCCATTGTACTCAACATAGGCCTGAGTCTCTGCAGCCCTACACCTTGCGCAGACGGATACACCAGCGCAAAGCGAGTGCGAGATGTTACCACACCGGGCTGGCAAGCTTTCAAACCCTCTTGTGCACTGGTGAAATTGCTCACACAGAGCGCAGCGCTGCAGGGAATCAAGCCCTACATTTACAGTGGATCCAGGATGCGGCTGGACTGAGAACCACGTGGCCCATTGCCAAATCTTTTTGTGCCTGCTTGGATATAGCTACATTGGGTTTTTCTTCTGGGCCCAGCTACTCCAGAATTGCTGCAGCGAAAGTGAGGAAGGATGGTCAGGCCATTGGCTTGGGTTGACTTTTGGCTCTGCCACAGACTTCCTGGCCGATCGTTGGTAGTCACAGAATTGCTCTCTGCCTCAGTTTCCCTTCTGTAAAATGAGGATGAGGGCACTTGCTTTCCCCTACCCCTTCCACTCTCATCACTTTAGCCTGGGAGCTCTTTGGGGCAGGAACTGTCACTCATGGGGTGTTTCAAAAACACTTAGCACAATGGGACCACATTGCAACTGGCCTGCTGTACAGTGCTGAGCCCTCCCTCACCCCAGCATCCCTGCACTCGCTTCCTAATGAGCACAGGTGAGCATCTCGCACCCTAAAGGCCATTAGAGTCATTGTCATTGAATTCAGTGTGCACTGGCCCAGACTTTAATTGCAGAGAGCATCTTAGCTTGCCTGGCTAATAGAGCTCAGCTGCAAAGGTTCTGAATGGTTGTAACATTTAATCACCCAGGTTCCTGTTTTAATTCAATACTTGGGCAGTGTCATCGGGGGCTGTAGGCTCTGGGCCCCATCGTAGTAGCAGTGGGGGTGGCTCACAGCCGACAGCAGCCAGCTCACCAATTACATCTGGACAGGATTCAGGCAAAATGAAGAGCATCCACAGCCCAGGATGCCACCTGTCAACTGCTCCTGTCCTGTGCCTGTTTCTGATGCAGAATATGAGGACTCAGGCGATCTGGATCCAGTTCCTGGTTCTGCCACAGACTCCCTGTGTGACTTTGGACAAGTCACTAGGGCCCAGATCCTCAAAGGTATTTAGCTGCTTAACTCTCAGGATCTGGGCCTTTATCTCTCTGTCCCTCGGTATCCCTTCTGTAACACGGGGCAGGAGGAAGAAGGGATGGATTCTCTATCTTGCCTAGTGGACTTTGCCTAAAAAATGGGATCAAGGGGAGTTAGGCATCTAACCTGCCTGGGCGCTTTTGAAAATACCACAAAGTGCCTATCTGCATCTTTAGGTACCCGAATGCCTTTGAAAATCTGGCCTATGCCCTCAGAGTAGGGACAGTCTCTTACTGTGTGAATATACTGCAACTGGCACAATGGGGACCTGCTCTCAGCTGGGGCTTCTGCGTGCTGTTGTAATGTACATAGCGACGATACATTTCTTTACACCCTCAGGAAGAACCAGGCTGCATGATTCTCTGTCTGCTCTCATTTGCCAGTTGGGAAATCATGATGCAAGTTTTTGCCTTGTCTGCTGATGATTTGGTCTCCTTAGTAGCCTTTTATGAGGAATCCAATCCAAAGATTATTTTTGCAAATCCAAGCTTATTTTACCAACTGGCTCACCTTTATATGTTGTGCACCAAACCCTCCTTGCCTTACTCAACTGATTTCAATCAACAGGACTGGGTTCAGGTCCACTAACACTTTTCATTATTTTTGGCCCTATTTTATTAACTATTATTTTATCTGGGGCCTTATTTGGTATGGAGTGTGGATCAAAACTACGGAAAACATTTCACAACCCCAGACGTATTTATTTATTTTATTTTGTCAAAATTAAAACGGTTGCTACAAATTTTTATCAAATAAAAAAAAAAATCAAAC
Organism: Mauremys mutica; assembly: GCF_020497125.1. Lineage (NCBI taxonomy): Eukaryota > Metazoa > Chordata > Testudines > Geoemydidae > Mauremys > Mauremys mutica. The sequence continues at coordinate 206,531,041 of NC_059074.1, read as the reverse complement.
AGCAGGTCAAACACCCAGAAAAATAATTGGTGAAAATGTAGTTGATTTTTTTTTTCAGGTGGAAATTTGCAATTGTGATGAAAAATTAAATTCTGGGGAAATGTCAGCACAGCTCTGTCTTTATTTGTGCTGCAGCCATGTTGGTTTTAGGGTATTACAGAGCTAACGCGGCTCAGGTAATATCTGTTATTGCACTGGGGGAAGAGACAAGCTTTCCAGCTACCCAGAACTCTTCTTCATGAAGAAGACCCTGAAGCAGAGCTCTGTGGAGCTTGAAAGCGTCTCCTTCCCCAGCAGACGTTGGCCCAATAAAAGATATTTCCTCACTCACCTGGTCTCTAATTAGCTCATTATGTAATAGAATATATATATGTTCATTGTTTCTTCCTCAAAATAGCCTTGTTGGACTGACCCTATCCAATTATACTTGTCAGACATATTAGTTCATTATTAATTAGTCTCTCACGGTGAAATCTGGACTCTGTCCCACTCAGTGGCAAAACTCCCATGAACCTCACTGGGACCAGGATTTCAACCAGCAATTTTCTCAGTACGAGGGTTTCCATTTCTTCTCTGGAAGATAAGCACCGTACTAGTATCTCTCCAAACTTCAGAAAGAGCAGTTGCTTTTAAAGAGTTAGTTTTCCCTAAAAATATATACGCTATGCCACATTTTTCTTTCCTTCTGAATAATGAGATGAACATAGCCCATCCTGGTACCCAGCTGCCAGACCTTGGCTTTATTAAATCAACGGCAAAGCTTCCAGGGCAAGATCATGCCTTAGAGCTGGCGAAACAGTTTCAAATGAAGTTTGTTTCATTACAAATGGCCCTTACTTGAATATAGATAGATAGATAGATAGATAGTGTGTATGGGGGATAGATAGATAGATAGATAGATAGTATGTATGGGGATAGATAGATAGATAGATAGATAGATAGATAGATAGATAGATAGATAGGGTGTATGTAGCTAGCTAGAGAGATAAATAGATAGATTGCTTTCCAGGAAACAAAAAAAGTCAGTCAGTATGTTGATGACATTGTCAAGAATATTTTTAATATAAAAAAATTCCCTAAAATTGAAGAAAAAAAAAGGTTCCACTTTGAAGCTAAAGCTATTTTGAAATTTCAAGCTGTTGTGCAAAGATAGAGTTTTGTTTTCTGCCCAACTCTCTAGGTGACTTAATTCACTTGACTGACTCAACTTATGGCTTTGTTCTTTGCTTATAAATGGCAGTCACTGTTTAAGACCATACTCTGGCTTTGCAGAAAATCATGCCTGTTGTGGAGGGAAATGGCCTCAGGCCATTTTTAGCTAGGCCTAAACTTTGGCTAAGTAAACTGTATGTATGGCCTAGAGGCAGGAGGGAGGGGGAGGAGGCAAAAGGAGAAAAATATAAAAAAAACCCTAAAAAAGCAGAACTAAGCGTTTGTAATAGTTTTTGATTAATAGCTGCCCGGTGGCAGAGCAAGAAACGGCAAAGGGCAAAGCTAAGAAAAACGGAACAGGCTTGCTTTGCTTTATGCCTTATATGGATGGAAATTTTTTTTAAAAGTCTATGTAATTTTTGTGGTTTTATCCTATATAAGCTCTCGTATTTTATCCGTGGGGGGGGGGGGGATCAGCTGCCTTGGCTGACTCCCCCATGTGGCATGTTTAATTAATCAATAAAAAAGCCTCAGGATAATCTAATCCCAAATCAACCGTGTGGTCAATTTTCCACAACACTGTGAAGTGTCACCCATCTGGAGTGTCCCTCACCCATTTTCCTCTGCCCTCACAAATGTCACTGTGGCTTAGGGGACAGTCCCTTGAGCTGACAAAGCAGCGACCAGGCGTTCACCTCTCCCTCTTTCACACTCACCATCTTAAATGTTGCACAAACACAGGATTCTGGGCAATAAACGTGTTCCAACATCCACCACCTCCAGTTAGTGGGAGTTCAGTGGAGAGGCCCCTGGTAGCAGGTTATTTCAGAAGTGCTGACTGCAGGGTTTCATGCACCATGCTTGGAAGCATCTGTGGCTGACCATTGTGGTAGACTGGGCTCAGTATGGGATGGACCATACGCGGTCGACTCCAGAATGGTGTTTCCAATGTTAGCTTCTCCTCACTTACAGACAACCCCTGGCCTTTCCTCCCATCCTGACTGCACCCTGTGTTAGACCCTCACTCCCACTGCACCTCTTACCCCAGAACAGGAGAGGGTGACAAAGTTCTGGCTAAACAATCTTCACCAGGCAGGGATTCCCCTACCCAAGGGAAGTCTGCTGTTCCCTTTGCTCTGTGGCAGCAGGATGGGCATGGGCTGAGGCTCTGCAAAGAAGTGAAACGTGGAGCTTCTGCCTGAATTTTTGTTCAAGTCCATTTGAGCCCCCGAGTGAGAATGAAACTTGGGGTGTGGCACCCTTGCGAGTGGTACCCAAGGAGGAGGTTTGTATGAATCCATGCAAACTGAGCCTGCAGAGCTTTCCATGCTGGTGGTGTCTACAGTTGGCTTGAGGTGTTAAATACCAGTTGGACTATGGTAACATGGGACTTTGCTGCTGTATAATCCACAGGGCAGTGGTGGGGGGAGGGACAAGTCCATTCTTGGCCTGGAAGCCTCCCAAGGAAGGACAGTTAAGGGTCAATAAGACAGCAAGAACCGTAGCGTCCATGATGCACCTAGCTTCTTTTTGTGAGGCCTTTAAGCCACTGGCACAAGAGCTGTGACTCTTTCACCATTGTGAATTCTTATTCCATTTTGCTACATCCCTGCAATGGCAGAGTTGCTTTATTCTTGTGAACCCTTCCGCCAGGTGCTGGCAGCAGCCACAAGGGCTGTGTGGAGCTACCTAGAGGAGCCTCTTAAAATTAACACACACACACTGGCTCCAACCCCAAGAACTGTGGACAAAATTGACTACCTTCCCTGGACACCTTTAACTATCAATACTCCCTGCTCACAAGCACCAACTCTGTGTATAATGCAAGGGAAAATCTTTATTAGGGGACCAGGGGACCCAGCAGCAACTTGGGAAAGCACAGCAACAGTAAAGCCACACTATATCCATCGGAAAAATACATAAAATACCCATCCCCCATATTATCCTTGGCCTTAGTGCTTAACCTCAGTTCCCCACCCTCTGGGGTGAATGTCTGATAAGCAAATGCCCCTTTGACATGTCATTAATGCCTATTAATTATTATTATTATTATTATTATTTAGCTGTATTACTGCAGCACTTAGGAGCCGCAATCCTGGACCAGGACGACTGTGCTAGGTGCTGTACAAACTCAGCTCCTTGTCCTAAAGAGTTTATAATCTATATACACGTGACGTTCCCCCTCCCCACTCTGTGTTTGGTATCAGTGGGTAGAGTTGGGGAGTACACTAGAGCTGGCCTGTCTCCAGCCCCCAAGGTAAATGCGACCTGTTCTTGATGCACCATCACCTACCTCACCCACAGTGATGTCAGCTTGACTGGTGCTGGGTAGCAGGGCCTTCACCTCTATTGCTTCAGCAAACACTTGCCTCAGCCCTGCATCCCACCTCTAATCATGGCATCATCTCTGCACCACCTTTCATCATGGAGTCTTCAGTGGTGTATGGCTCAATGGCAGAAACAACCTCTGATTGGAGCCCATGCCACGGGGAATGCTCCCCCTGCTATAAGGTAAGAGCCCTTTTCCTCCCTCTAGTCTAGGTTCACTCCGACTATCTCACCAATTCAGAGTTTGTGTACAGTTCTGGTGACTCCCTCAAAGTGTCACTTGGAGGAGTTCTGGGTAGAAAGCTGATACAGCTGAAGTAGAGCTAATGGGATTTCTTCTTTCACAGAAAATGTTGAGATTTTGGGGAATTAATGCAACCTGAAATATTTCAATGAAAACCAAAAGTTTTTGTCTGAAAACAAAAGTATTTTAAGTCTGAAATTCCACCTCGGTCCCTCATGGGAGTTGTAGTTTGGGTGCACCATGCTCTTATTTTTTTCTATCAATTAGGCTTCCTGGTCAGACTACATGTCCCATGCACCATGCTCTCCCCTCTTGTAGAGAGCAGGCAATGCATTATGGGAGTCCCTCACCATGATGCATCATGGGACATGAAGTCCAGGTGGGGTGCCTGGCCTATAGTGGTGAATGGAGGCATGAGGCCAGTGAACTACAATTCCCATAAGGCACTGTGGCAGCAAGTTCAAACTGAAATATTTCCATTTTCAGGTGTTTGATTTTTTGATGAAAAATCAAAGGTTTCAATGGAAAGAAAATTTAACCGAAAACACAATTTTCTGTCAAAAAGAATATTAATGGAAAATTCTCCACTAGTCCCAGTTTTAAATATAAATGAGGCTAGAACATATTGCAGATCTTCACTAGGTTGGTTGAGTTAAGATGCCCTGATCCTGCAAACAATTATGCACGTGTACCTTTATTTATAGGAATCATCCTATTGAAGTACATTTGAAGTACTAAAATTAAATTTGAAAAACTCAAATCTGTGTTGCATTACAAATTCATCAGAAAACAGTCTGACACCGCATAGAAACCTGCCATAGTTCATGGGTTTTGAGCGGAACCAGAGAGAAAGATAGCTTTAAAATAAAAATTGCAAGTAAACTGGCCAAAACAAATAGTGTGCAATTAAACTTCAAACACAATAGCTCAGTGTGTTCGAATATATATGTTTTTAAGGATAATAATAATTGAAAGAAAGGCCAATCTGTATTCTCGGCCTTTTTACCCAATATTTTATTTTTTTTAGCTAAGTGGAGTACAATACAAATGTACAAACAAGTCAGTATTAATCTGAAACTTTCAGCAAAAACCCAATGACAAAGAATTAATACATCATAAAAATGCCAAACAAATCAATGTGAATATATAAAGAGTGTAGAATAAGGGGGAAATCAGCGATATAGGGAATTCAAAGGATACTTTGACTCCAGTGTCTTTTTCATTTCTAGTTTAAAGTGACTCTAACATATTGCAAGAATTCAGCAGTAATTGCAATGGGAATATCCACATATTTTCTGGGAAGGTCAAAAAATAATGCCAGTCATCCCCACCTTAACTTAACTTCCTACTGTGTAGGTTGGTGAGGAGAGGTGGAGACTGGGCAGAGGCTTGACTCCGCCTCCACAATGCACCAACCATCACAGCTGAGCCAGAGAAGGTTAGGGGGTAATAATCTGCCAGTAGGTAGGGCTTTATCAGATTAGTAACACCACACACACACACACAGAAGCAAGAAGGCGACAGAAAAGGAACTTTTCCTCTCAGAGGCATAATTCTTTTCCTCGGCAAGTCCTGGGTCAACCCAGCTGTGTGCCATGCCTCACTCTGGACTAGAGGCACCGGGCTCTCAAGCCCTTAGTGAAAAATAAATCACCTCCCAGGGATTTCAGATGCAATTGACTCTTTGCCTCCATAAAGTCCCCATAAGTAGAAAAGTCGTCCATGGGAAAAGTCCTGTGGACATCCTTGCTGGGACGTCCCGACTGAACCTTAAATTGTCTTATTCCCTATTTAGTGCAGTTCACGGAGCTTTACACTGTGAGATTAAGGGCTAAACTCAGCCCTCACATGCACAGCTAGGACTGTCATTGACACCAGTGGGAGCAGCGCACGTGCTTCCGAGAGCAGAATTTGGCACTTAAACCATCTCTAAAGAATGCCCTACAAAAGCAGCCATAGTTGCCTGCTAGTCTTCCCCTCTCTCCCCAACCCTACAAAGAGAAGAGCATGGACAGAGCCCTATGCCCAGGTAGACTTCTGTGGAGCTCCATGAAGTGCATCATTCTCTTTTCTCTGAATTCTCAACACTACAATTCACCAGGCATCATTTTATGCTGTAAACGAGGCCTCGTTTAAAGCATTATGACTATGGCAAATCTTATTTTCATCTCTCTGTTTTGAATAGATTTTCCAGCCGATTGACCAGTTTCTATTTATTACTCTGTTGTAACATACCAAAGTTAATAATATTCACTATCCAAACATACTGAAGGCCATCACCAGCCTCTTAGCCTCCAGTCCTAGGGGGATTTCAAAACCTGGCCTGCATAGAAGTCTAGCATCGTTGAGTTGAGAAGCTGGTGATTGTAATGGTGGGCCATACACATAGGGTCTGATCCAAAGCCTGGTAAAGTCAATGAAAAACACCCCTACTGACTTCAGTGCACTTTAGCTCAGGCCCTAACTTTGCAAATAATAAAGTGAAGCCATTTCCTCAACTGGTGATAAGAGATAAGCTCACTGCAAGAATAACAATAATTAATAATTTGTCCATCTCTAGGTAAGTGCCAGGATCCAAAGCACTCTACACATTTTAATTAAGCCTCAGAAAACCATGGTCAAGTAGATAAGTGCCAAGTGTTGTATAGATGAGAGAAGTACTGATTCATGATTGGCTGAAAACAGTCATGTGACCAATCAGCAGGCATCTATTTCCGTCTTTTGAGAACTTAGTTCTACTGAGGTCTGGAATAATGTTACCCAATTAGTTCCCATCTGCAGAAGAATCCATCCCATTGGTGTTTCTCTTTGTGAAAACTCTTATTTGCTTCTGATGAATCTACTCTGCTACTATAATCAAATCCCTGTTTTCTAACTAGCTTATCGGAGGTTAGTTTTTATCAGAGATTAGTTAATAGTTTAGAGCTATACTTTGGTCTCCAGGTCATAAGACTAGTTTTAAAAAAATGCCATTACAGGTGCAATAGTGACATTAATAGGCATCCTGGAGAGATTTCAGATATCCCCCCAATAATGTCATTCAGAATATAGGTAGCAATACATATAACAATGCCTTGTCTTAATAAACCTCCAGAGTTATTGTCTCATGAGAGGAAAAATTCATGGTCATAGACTCATAGATTCCAAGGCCAGGAAGTATCATTGTTCTAATCTAGTCTGGCTTCCTATATAACACAGGCCACAGAACTTTCCCCAAAAATTCCTAGAGCAGATCTTTTAGGAAAACATCCAATCTTGATTTCAAAATTGTCAGTGATGGAGAATCCACCTCGACCCTGGGTAAATTGTTCCAATGGTTAATTACTCGCACTGTTTAAAATGTACTCCGAATTTCTAGTCTGAATTTGTCTAGCTTTAATTTTCAGCCACTGAATCATGTTATACCTTTCCCTGCTAGACTGAAGAGCCCATTAGCAAATATTTATACTCCATCCAGGTCCTTCTAGACTGTAATCCAGTCACTCCTTAACCTTCTCGTTGTAAAGCTCAATAGATTTTGTTACTTGAGTCTCTCACTACAAGTCATGTTTTCTAATCCTTTAATCTTTCTCATGGCTCTTCTCCAAACCATCTCCAGTTTATCAACATCCTTCTTGAATTATCAGCACCAGAACTGGACACGGGATTCCAGCAGCAGACACACACAGTGCTAAATACAGAAGTAAAATAACCTCTCTTCTTCTACTCGAGATCCCCCTGTTTATTCATCCCAGGATCGCATTAGCCCTATAGGCCACAGCGTCCCACTGCGAGCTCATGTTCAGCTGATTATCCAGCACAACTCCCAAATCTTTTTTAGAGTCACTCCCTCCCCAGGATAGAATTCCCCATCCTGTAAGTGCGACCTACATTCTTTGTTCCTAGAGGTCTACATTTACAGTTAGCCATGTTAAAACACCTCTTGTTTGCATGTGCCCGGTTTACCAAGCAATCCAGATTGCTCTGCATCAGTGGCTTGTCCTCTACAGTATTTACTACTCCCCAATTTTTGTGTCGCCTGCAAACTGCAGACAGTATCAGTGAGGAACCAATCCCTGCAAGACCCCCCTAGGAACACACCCGCTCGAGGTTGGGTTGGCTTCAGTCACTGTTAGCCACTCAGATCATTTGTGCCATCCCAGGCCACTTGGCACACATAACAGCAGAGTTTCTGGTCCCTCCTGCCCCACCCCAAGCAACAGTGCAGAGAGTACCCTTGCAGTACTGGGTTCCCCACCATGCAGAGGGGAGCAAACCACCTTTGCAGCCTACCCAAAATGTGCTCACTCCATCCCTTTGAATGGCAGAATTACTGGTCCCACTGCAATGGGGCATTACCTGGGGTGGGGAAGATACTGCCTATTTTTTTCCATTCATTCTCTTCTGAAAAACTAGATCAAAGTATATTCTGGAGGACCCTGAGCCTCAATCAATATAAAGCAGTGTTATTTCATTGACTTCAAAGGAGGTGCACCAATTTATACCAGCTCAGGATCTGGCCCAGTGTCTGTAAAGAACTGGAAATAACTCTTTGGCTCAGAAGGATTGAGTGGCTGGGAACTGAAATTGGGGGTCTCTGAGAAGGCAATGACATTTTTTTTTGTAACATGCAGAATTTATGGCTACACACAAACCTTCTTTTTTCCAGCTGTTTAATTCTTATTTTGACCTGTGCAAATACTTGACAAGTTTTTAATGTTTCTGTTGTGCTAAAATACAGCAGAGACAAATCTGACTTTCTAATACTAAGAAAATGAGAAATGCATTTGCATGTTTTGCTTCCTTCCTTCACACGATTTCTTTCCTAGCTGAGGTTAAGGACACTCCATCATAATGGGAGAGGGTTTTATTTGAAATGTCGTGTAACCTACTTTATACTGGGGCTCTATTAAATGAATCCTCACATGGCAATGCAACTCATCTAGAAGATGACAGCCAATAAGCCAAAGGACAAACTATTGTCGACCAACTGCCTGCATTCTGCTCTCACTAACATTGCTATAAATCTGTGCTGTCATGGAGTTCTCCATTGTGTTTCTATACCACCTGGCATCTACTAGTCATGGATGCTGGTCCATAGCTCCTAGATGCTTCAGTAATAATACTAATTAATTAATTGCCACGTAGCAGCAATGAGGACACAGGTAGCCTGGGATTTCGGAACAGTCAGAGACCACATGTGTTTATAATGCCTAGCACCAATGGAACGCTGATGATCTCTGACGGGAGCGTTTAGCGATAATAATAAATCACCATAATAAATAGTAATACAATTTATTTCCCTAGATTTACACAATAGTAAAAACACTCACACAAAAAACTTGACGTAATTGTCACATAATTAATTAGACTTACAGCCATAAATGACAGAGAGACAAGATGGGAAATGTAATATCGTTTACTGGACCAACTTCCATTCCAGGTTTGGGCTGTTTCAAACCAAGGTTAGGGAAGCAAGTTCCAGAGGCTCCCAGAGAATGTTTTACAAGTGTTAACAAATGGGTACGGGTTAAAAAAGACTGAAAGTAGGCAACATTATAATAACTAGATCAACTAACTAAAACAGACAAGAATTAAAGAACAACGTTGACTTCAGGGGAGTTCTGACATTTACACCAGTAAGAGTAAAACAGGGACCGCTAACAGAACTTCCAAAGGAACTAACAATGAGCTCTTAGGTGGTGTGGCATGTGACATATATTGTCCTTGAGCCATATGTACCAGTGTCAGCATTGACTTGAGTTTGTTTCCTGATCCTGATGGTATATAAACATATTTTTTTTAAATTAATTTACTTCGGTGTTTTAAACAGAAATATTTCTTGATGATCTTAGCCATTTCCACTCTTTTTATTTATTTCTTTTTTAAATTTGTTCCGATTACATGGTGTTTTTTGCAATCCTACAAGTCGGGTGTGCAAAAAGCATTTTCAAAACTATTGACACTTGTCAGGTGACATTTGTGCTCCTGTGCAGGGCCAGACTGACAGCTCAGAAGACGAAAGCCTCCAATTGACAACAGAACAGCTGCAATGCTAGAACTCAGAACTGTAGGATGGTCTTTTGGGTATGCTGGTGACCTAGGATCCAGTTTGTGTTCAGTGTCTGGCTCTGCTACGGACGTCACTCAGCCTGTGTCAATTCTCCTTTCTCTACTGTGATTGTAAACGCTTTTCGGAAGAGGCCTATCTTAGATGTTTGCACAGTGCCTAAGGTTACGTCTACACTGCAGCTGCTATCACGGCGCAGTGACAGTGCTGCAGTGTAAACACTTCCTACATTACCGGAAAGGGTTTTTCCACTGATGCAGTTAATCCACCTCTCCATGAGGCAGTAGCGAGGTCAACAGAGGAAGCCTTCCACCAATCTCACCCATGTGTATACCGGGGGCTTACGTCAACCTCACTATGTCGCACAGGACACTTTTCACATCCCTGAATGATATAGCTGGATCAACCTAAGTTTGAGGTGCAGCTCAGGCCTAACACAATGGGGCCCCCAAACTCAGCTGAGCTATTCAGCACGGCTGTGACACAAAACACAACAATGGCACCTACCCGCATCAACAGGTGGAAAACTCGATGGGCCAGCAGCAATTGGGACAAGTCCCGTGGAAAGGCAGAGGAGAGCACTTGCTGGGGGATTCAGGGGTGGCTCCTCCCCCTCCAGAGGCTCTATCCTCCCATTGGCCAGCCAGGGGAGCAGGGAAGCTGATTTGTCCCTCACCCCACTTAATTAATTTGAACCTTAGTCTGAGCCATGCAAAGCCTCCTTTTACTCTGTTTCAGCAGGCCCAGCCCCTCGTCCCTGTAACGATCATTTGGAGCCATGTCATTCTGACATTTTCTACTTTTCCATTCAAAATGACTCTTCATGTCGAAATTACCTTTCATTTCATTTTGTTTAATTTTAAAAAGGAAATGGGGAAAAAAGCTCAGAATCTAAATGAAATGTTTCATTTGACCTGAAATGATCTTTTTTCGACTTTTCAATTTGTCAAAAGAATTGAATACATTTCATTTTCCAGTCAACCCAAAAAGTTTCTTTTTAATTATTTATTGGAATTGACAGCAAACCAAAACTATCCAGTATTCACACAGTGCTACCAGTAAGTGCTATTAATAGCTACCTTTGTTCTTTATTTAGCTTTTTTGCTACATGTCAATAAAAGAGTGTCACAACTCTCTAGTGTTATTGATTATATTTCAAAAGCTAGCCAGGCCCATATGTTACCCCCAAGATCAAATAAAATATCCCAGTAACCCACAAAGACATAGCTGGGTGAGAACACAAAGGTGTGGGTTCAGAGAGACCCTTGGTTGGGACCGGAGGTGAAAGTAAGCTGGAACAGCTGCCGGAGCCCCGGGATAGCGGCGACAGGGCTCCATCAGCGATTTAAAGAGCCCGGAGCTTCGCTGCAGTAGCGGTGGCCAGAGCCCCAGGCCCTTTAAATCGCCCCTGAGCACCGGGGCTCCCAGCCGCCTCTGCAGCTGGTAGATCCAGGGGTGATTTAAAGGCCCCAGGGCTCCCAGCTGCAGCCAGAGCCCCAGGGCCTTTAAATCTTGATTTAAAGACCTTGCCTCTTCCGGTCGAGTTCACGTCTCTTCCGGTTGAGGCCATGCCCCTGCTCAGGACTCCAGCATACCGGTACGTCCTTTAACTTACTTTCACCCCTGGTTGGGACATACACAAAAGGAGATCCAAGGAAATTTTGGATGTAGACACAGAAATAAAAAAGACATTCGGGAGACAGAGACAGGGAGGACAGACGGGAGTGAGAAGATCTTGAAAACAAAAGTGAGTGAGAAGATCTTGAAAACAAAATAGGGAGATGGGGGATCTCAGAGGGGAGTAATTCACAAGGGGGAAAGAGAGAGAAGGTTGAGATACCCCATGAAGATGTCAGAGGGCAGAGAAGACTCACCATTGGCAATGGAGCAGGGGTTCCCTCTCATGGAGCTCATTGCAGGATTAAGGTAAGACCTGGTTGAAAATTTTCAACTCAATTTAAGTTACTCGTAGCTGGCAATTTCCCCACATGCACTGTGTAGATAACACAGGTATAACTAGACCAAGTGACGATCAGATACTGCATGAAAAAATGGAGCTAAACTCTCAGATCCACCATGAAGTCTCTGAAAATAAGAATAAAGTAAACACGGCATGGATGTGCCTTCAGCTATGCATGCCAAACAAGAGCAGCATGTGTTCCTCTACACTATGTGAAATTTGCAGTTCCTGGCATCTGCATGCAAGGATACACACTCCAGCAACAAAGGGCAGTTGAGCCAAAGTAGGTATTATACTTCCAATAATTTATCATCATTGCATGCAACTATTCAAAACAAGTGTGACTCCACTGAATCCAGAGCGACAAGGTGGGTGAGGCGATACCTTTCATTGGACCAGCTTGGTGAGAGAGACAAGCTTTCGAGCTTACACAGAGCTCTTCTTCAGGTCGAGAAAACTTTACACGACATGCACTGAATCCACTGAGTTATGATCAGGTGTTGCATGCAAAATAAGAACTATTAGGACTCAGCTATATTCCTACATGCCAAACGTATCTCAAAGGTTAGACAAACTCGCACAGTGTGAATCTAGGGCCTGGTCCAAAGCTCACGGAAATCAATGGAAAGACTCCCATTGACTTGAATGGATGTTGGGGCAGGGTCATGGATGGGGATTAATTCGAGAAGTTAGAACTTTGATTACCAAACTGATGAACATCTACAAAGTGGTGACTGGCTGGCTCTCAGGCCAGTATGCAATACACATAGACACTTACTGATACACATGCTGCTGGGTGCAGATAGGTAGTGTGGCCAGATATAGTATCCAGTTTTAATTGGAATATATGATGGAGGCAAGATGGGAATCAGACTTATGTGATTTAAAGATCTGCTGTCTCTTGATTCCTCAGGACAAACAACTACATAGGGCAGTCGATGTGTTCACTCTTTTATTTCACTGGATAGAATGTTGGCTCATATAGTGGCTTTGCGTGTACTCTGAACACAGTTTGTTTTGATGATAAGGCCTCTGTTCTTTTACCCAATAAGGGAGACTGAATACTCCAGCATGTAATCCTTCCCCAATTCAATTAGAGTAAGCCCTTCTCCACTCAAGCCACCTATCACAATTAATTCTATGACATGGCAAACAAGTAGGCAAACAGAGGAGAAGGAAAACAAAGCAAAAAAGCACAAGCAGAAACAATTAGATGAGCTCCTGTCTCCTCCTGGTTCCTTCATTTATCCCCCTTCCTTTCCTCTGGGGTGCCCATTTCGGTAACAGCTCTCCCAGAGCTTGAGAAGTCCAATTTACTCAACAGTCCACCAATGTCCATCTTTCCTTCAGCAACAATCGCAGACAATGATGTACAAACAATTGTAAGAGAGGTCAGTTCATAAAAAGTTCCAGGGATTAGCTTTAAATACAGGCTTTCAACTAAAGCACAAGGCAAGCACTTGTGTGAGTGCTGTAAGTCCTTAGCTACAAGCGAATGTTGTGAAAATCACTCTGCCACAAACCAGGGTGTTTTTTTCTAAGATGAAAATTAGGGAAAAAAGGAGTCCAAGAGATTGGGAAGAAACTTGACCGAAAGATGAACTTTTAAGTAAAGATAGTTGGTAATTGTTCAATGTAATGGTTTTTCATTGGAAAATGCCACTTTGTCAAAATCAAACTTTGGAGGGGAAAGGGTCAGTTTTGACAAATTTTTCATCTGGAAAATTTTTTGAAATGTAAAGTTTTGAAATGGTCAAAATATGTCATTTTCAAAGCAAGTGCCTGGTGAGTGGTAACGGGCAGCCGCATTGACAAACACCAAGTGGAAAAGCTTGCATTCAAGTAAGTTCACTCATGGTGGTGACTTACATTCACATTTTTTTACCTCTGATTAATATCTGATAAACTCTGCGGTATCACCATCTGAATCACCAGCCCAGTATTTTTAGAATCAGTTTGATCTTGTCTTTGCTAATAGAAACACAGAGCACAGTGTACATATAATATATTTAATATTTTTCCCAATTCACATTCAACTTCTCCCTGGAGAGAGGTAGGAAGAAATTAATAATTACATATTACTGATGTTAGTCAAGTCACTTAATGCACTTACTGAAGGTGCTCAAATACTATTTTGAGGAGAGTGGAATAAAATAGAGAATATTGGCCCTTTTTCACCTCACGTTTTGTGCAGTGACTTAAATTATCAGAATAGTTCACTAATCCTCCCCTAGCTAGGGACTTTTCTGTTATACAAGTTGCTCGTTCACCAGTGCTTTCTGTTGAAATACCTGTTGTTTCAGAGTCTTCCATTATGCAAACCTAAACTGTGCTAGCATTTTAAACAACTTTACTTTTAACTCTCTGCTGAGGCTGCAAAAGAGAAGCAATCTTCCTGAAACTGGTAGCGCTGAAGATTAAATTGCTCTGAGCAATTAAGCATATCCCAAGGTTCAGCTGGCAAGACATACTGTCCATTAATTACGGTAGTTCAGTGAGAGTCTATGGCAACTAGCATTCATATGCTTACATCCCTCCTCTGAATGAGTATTTGCATGCTTCATTAGTATGCTAGCATCAGGCTAGCTTATTATTACATACCACAATCAAACCATGTTAACACATGAAGAGATTAGGGTTGCATATTTCACCCGTCCTCCACTAGCGGAACCTTTAACAGTGCTTTCCATTAGCTGTGCCTCCATGCAAGCCGTTGGCAATTTCTGAAGTGCAAGATGGGAAGAAGACAAAAAAAAAGTGTAAATCCTCCCAGTTGACAGGATTTCCGCTTTAACAATTGATTTACATCATCCGTCTTGAGAAAGAGATTTCAGTTCCTCCAGCCTGGAATGCCAGAGACAAATACTAGGACTTGCTGGTGCACTGTGAACTCTTGTGCACTCTTGTGCACCCTTTTGAACCAGAAAAAAAATCTGAGTTTTTACACTGTGATCATTTTATTTGAGGGGAGAAGGGGATGACGGATGGGGGACCCATTAAGTCAAGAACCTACATACTAGTTTGAATGCACCAAAATATGTGTATCCTAACATAATGTAACTGAAGCAAGAGTCATTAACATAAAGTAAATATTAGAAAGACACCATCCTACTAGTTAACTAGATGTTTGACAGACAGGCTGAAAGTTTCTTTTATTGCGATGCAAAGTATTCAACCTTTCCAAAGTAAATATTTTGTCAATGCTGACGTGTTAAACTAAAATATTTCCTGGTTCATTGAATATGATTATTTTAAAATGTGTATTTCATAAAAAATAGTATTCAGTGCATGTATTGTACGTATAGGATTCAAATTACACCAGGGTGGGACTGAGCAATACTCTACTATTATTCTGACAGCCAGCTGATTACAGATCTTTTCACCCCAAAAGTGATCTGAGAAAAGACCTAATGTTCAGAGGTTTAATGTCTGAACCATTTATTAATCATTATTATTAATTATTACATGGGGTTCCCAGTGTGCTAGGCACTGTATAGACATAGTGAGAGATGGTCTCTGCCCCAAAGAGTTTACAATCTAAAAAGATAAAATAGAGGCAGGATTACTACACTGCATTTTACAGAGAGGGACAATAAGGGCCAGATCCCCAAAGGCATTTAGGTACCTCACTACTATTGAAATCAAAGGGAATTAGGTGCTTAGCTATCTCTAAGGCCTGGTTTACGCTGGGGGGGGAGATAGACCTAAGATACGCAACTTCAGCTACAAGAATAGCATAGCTGAAGTCGACGTATCTTAGTTCGACTTTCCTCACGGTGTGGGGTCGATTGCCATGGCTCCCCCGCCGACTTTGCTTCTGCCTCTCGCCGAGCTGGAGTTCATCAGGGATCGATATATCACATCTATACTACACATATTCATCTGGAGAGAGAAATATATCAGTCAGTACAAAAATGGAAAACTCATACATATTGAAAAGGATTTGCAATATATTCTTGCTATATGGATTAATATTGTTCTCATAAATTTTCTTTTTAAGGGCCTGATTCAAACCCCACTGAAATCAGATGTCTTTCCACTGATTTAATAAACCTTGGATTGGGCGGCTCTTCGTTAACTTCAAAGTATTAATGTGCACAATGCTGTATATATATTCTCAAGGAGTGCTGTACCTAATAGGTTTAGATTATCCTTCTAATTTATCTCAGGTATAGCACATCTGTTTTAATTTAGCCAAAGGGCTAATTTTACACAATTCTTACCAATGATTTGCAGAGTTAATGATTTTGAAGGTCAAAAGAAAAATTCCTTTGTGCTCTAGGGATGCTTTTCGAAATGATTCTGAATGGACAGAAAAATGTGTAGGCCTTCTTTGATGGTCCCTCTCATAGTTAGGTACAGCTGGATGAAAATCTGTCACAAAAGAGGATTCAATGTTATCATTAATGGTGACTTTGTACAGCAGATGTTTTCTGCATATTACAGAAGACCGTTTAATTTATGAATCTCTAAAGTGAAACCACTTAAAATTCCACTTTATGTACCAAACTGTCTGAAAAATTCCAAGCTTTTTATATTTTGGTCCTTTTTTTAGGGAGGAAGTGTTTTAGAATAGAGAGAAACCAAAACGAAGGCGGCACAGAATCCACACAACAATGAACGTACATATGATTACGGTATAGGAAAAAAATTCCAAGAAAGGTATTCTGAGCCCATTCTTTTTTCCATTGAAATCAATGGGCATTTTGCCATTGACTTCAGTAAGGAGTTTTGTGTAGTGCATTACCAAAGTAAAATAACTACATTCGAAACCGGAATAAAATAATAAGAACCTAGGGAAGTAGTGACCTAATGAGAAAAGAATATGAAATGGTTTATAAATCTAATCTAAAATAGCAGAAGAATGAATGTTATTAGCATTGCCTTTTATAGCCCAATATGTTTCATTTATGGTTTTTCATCCCCCCTATAATTCAAGTGGCCCCGTGATCCAAAGTTCATTGAAGTCATGGGTAAACATCTATTGATTTCATTGGGCTGTGGATCAGTCTCTAAGAACAATGAAATGATGCTTTTTTCTTTGGGAGTCTTAACCGCTGAAAATGAAGCTGAAGTTTGTAGAGTGTACACATGGTGAATCTTTCTAGATTGCCCACAATACATGAAAATACAGAAAGCTCAGCAACATACTCTGGGCTACCTATATATTCAAATGTTACCATTGGAAAACACCATGTATCTTGACATTTCATTTATGGTTTAGGTTTATTATTTAAAAACCTGTTATAATACTGTAGTACTTTATCGCCCTCCTTCTTAAATGTAAATCATAGGCATGGCTTTTAATAGGTTGTGAAAGTATTTTCCTGTAATCAGTCAGTTCTGTTTGGTTGAGAATAAAGTTCCAGTGCTTCTTTTTCACATGATACTCACGCTGTGTATCTAAGTTAAGGGTTTTAAAGACTACTGTTTTTATTCTCTTTCTTCTTGCTTCTACTTTTAAATATTACTAGAGTCAGGTCTCTAATTGTGAAAATCAGCAACATTCCACTAAAGTCCACTGGGCTATAGGCGTACTACTCCAGCTGAGCATAAGATGTTAGAATGTGCTCCTGTTCTCAGCAAAACTTCACAGGTCACCAAATGTAGAGGGGATCCTGTATAATTCATGGCTGTTTCCTCAGGTAAATAATGTATTCTGCATTTATTGTGTGTCTTCAAATGTTATGCTTCTTCAAAAGTCCGGTAAAAAGAGAAAAAAAAAGAAAAAAACCAAATATATCTTACCCTGTTCTTCTCCCCCGCCCATCCTTATTTTGTTTACCATATTCTACAACAACAAGAAGTCACTTCGTGGTAATATCATTCATTTTAGAACCGCATCTTTTGAGCAGGCAAAGGCACTCAGACTTTGTTCTCTGTCTTCTTGATGCACTTGAGTGATGCCATTTTACCATAATAAAAACATATCATGCTTTCTTCTGTTCCTCAAGTAAAATGGTGACCTTGCTTTGCACATACCTACAAATTGCCATTGAATCTGAGCATATGGCCCATAG
Organism: Mauremys mutica; assembly: GCF_020497125.1. Lineage (NCBI taxonomy): Eukaryota > Metazoa > Chordata > Testudines > Geoemydidae > Mauremys > Mauremys mutica. The sequence goes on along the minus strand of NC_059074.1, from coordinate 206,513,288 downwards.
TGTAAAAGTCTCATTTTTTTCCATTTTTGCCTTTTTTTTTTTGCAGACTTGAAGTAATGAGACCTCTCTTCATGTAACAAGATGTCACTTCTTTTTTGGGACACTGCAGTGATGAATTTGCAAGAACAAATTATCCATAAAAAAGTTGCTGGGTAATCATCCGTCTTACATGGGCTTAGGTTATATATAGCCTATTCAATTTTTGCTTTGCTTAGAAATTGCTTCTTTCTTATGTGATCCTTGCTGTAGTGTACAGCTGGTCAGAAAACATCCTTTCTGTTCTTTGGGACATTTTGACATTGAAAAAAAATTGTTCTAAATTGGAGCAAAAAATTCAAAATTTCCCACAAAACAAAAATTCCAAAAAGTTTACATGCAAGTCCATCAGATGTTTCATTGCAATAATGTCAAAACATTTCATTTTGCTAAAGTAAAACCATTTCATTTCAATAAGGTAAAAAAGTTTCATTTTGACTTTATGATTATGATTAATTTCATGATGTTTATAGTATATAAACATTAAATATAATATATCTGATACATAATACTGAATATAATATAATAATATTAAAATGAATATTTGGATACTAAAAGATTCTCTATGCAATTAATGAAATTATTAAGTCAAAACTAAATGTTTTATCTTATCAAATCAAAATATTGATATGCTACATTGTTGAAATTGAATGAGAAAGTCAAAACAATTCATTCTGATTTTTTCCCATTGAAAATTATATCAAGATTGACATGTTCCCATGAAGTGTTTAGATTTCAATGAAACTGGTTTTTTTTTCTTCCTCAATGGAAAATTATTCTATTGAAAAATTTTTGACCAGCTCTAATCTGGAGGTAGGCTTTTGAAAGGGAGCTGCTTCAATAAAGCCTTCAAATTTTACCTTGGCCAAAGCCATTTTCAGCTCTACTGTGTGCAGAGACTGAAAGCATTGTTTAAATAGATCAATTCCATCTTGCTGAGCTATTGAAGAAAGAAAGAGTGTTAGATTGCTCTGTTACTTCTACCTCGTAGTCTAGCACCTCTGTCCCCAATCCGGGAAGATAGTGCTCACGTATGGAACTCTGTGTCCCAAGCAGAATCCCATTGGTGCAGGGGTCTGGACAGCTTACACAATCAGGTCTTTAGCTTTCCTCGCTCACATTCATAATATTTTTGCTTCACCCTGTGAAACATGAATTCATTTGGTCTGGATATGCATAAATTTTACTTAGGTTTGCTGTTAATTGGGGATTGTAGATTAGCTTCATACATAACATAGATTGTGTCTAGCCTACGGCAGAGATAGTGCAGAGCTCCACTGCCTCAGAGGTTTATTAGTATCAATACCAGGAGCCAAAGTGAGTGCCCAAGCCCTATTTCAGAGCATCCCTGGGTTCTTGGAGATGATTTGGTGCTTCCTCATTGGCCTTCAGGGGGTACAATGTCATCAGACATAGCTCCCACTTCCGGCTTTCACTAGTTCACTTTGTTAGTCCGCACTGGAACTTGCCCCAGATTAGCGGTAGGAAGTTCTACTGCGTTTCATTTTTTGCCCATCTGAGAAGCTAAAATTGCATCTCCCAGATGCTGTCTTCTTCTGAGTTCTAATGTTATGCTCAAATTGTCAGTCATTGGTATACAAAATCATACCAGAAGCACGTATGTTTGTTGACAAAAAATCACAGAGAACTAATTTTGGGAGACGTGCAAAATAATTTTTCAATAATTTGAACATTTCATTGTCTTATAGAATCATTGAATACAATGGCTTTCAGTCTATTTTGTGTATTCTTTTTTAACTTAGGTTTCCTTTTTTTAGCTGCAGAATTCCAAATCGTTCTGTATATGTTTTTACATAGGCTGGGATGTATCCCGTTCCGTCTGCTGCCTGTTGTTAGAGCCATCAGAGAATAAAAGTTCCCCATAGCACCATAGTTCATGTGAAGGAATAAGTGTGCATTACTAGTTGCATTATGAAGACATAAAAATAAACACCACAGATGTGTATAAATGGCACAGCCACATGATAAACTTTTTATCATACCCCCTTGAAGACCTTACCTCCCTTTGCTCACTAATACTTTCCCCTGGGATTTAGTCTAACAATCTTCAAACCACACCTCCTCTTCCCCTTTCTCTCAAACTCACACTCATAAATTAGACTTGTCTGATACCAAGGAAAGGTAAAATTCATTCCTGGATCAATCATAGCTAAGGCAGCGTGTCTGTCTGTGATTTTCCGTGACCTCCGTGACTTCTGCAACGGCTGGTGCCGGCTCAGGGGCTGCCGGAGCCAGGAAGCCCCTGGGCCAGCAACAGCAGTTTGGGTGTTGGAGGGGAGCTCAGGGCTAGGGCAGGGGATTGGGGTGCAGGGGAGAGCTTACCTGGGGGGTTCCCAGTTCCCACTGGCATGTCCCCACAGCTCCTAGGGGGAGGAGTGACCGGGGCTCCACCCACTGCCCGCACCCGCAGGCACCGCCTCCACAGCTCCCATTGGCTCTGGTTCCTGGCCAATGGGAGCTGCGCCTGTGCTGGGAGCAGCATGTGGAGGACCCTTGCCTAGCCCTCCCCCTAGGAACTGTGGTGACATGCCAGTGGGAGCCGGGTAGGGAGCCTGCCAGCCTCGCCAATTCCCCCCAGCACCAGTGGGGTTCCTGGGCCACCCCACTAGCACTCGCAGTGCCCCGGGACTGCCCTCCACCTCAGAGCATCCGCAGCCCCCCAGCCCAAGTTTTAGTTAGGTATATCGTAAAAGTCATGGACAGGTCATGGGCCATTAATTTTTGTTTGCCACCCGTGACTTTTACTAAAAATACCTGGCTAAAGCATAGCCTTAATCATAGCTTTTCTAGATGTTAAAAATGTTACAGCTTTAAAGTCTAATATTTTGTGTTCACACAGAGCTAGAAATGGGAATTTTGACCCTGATTTTGCTAAGTACTTAAGCATGTGTGTAAATTAAAGAATGTGAATAATCTCACTGAAGTCAATGGGACTATTAACATACTTTAAGGTACACACATACTTAAATTCATAGCTGAATCAGGGCTAAGGCTCCAGGTTTCACAATGAGATGAATATAAATGTAATTCCAATTAAAAATATTAAACAAACTTTTCTAAAATACTCCTAACATAAGTTGTGATTTACACACATGGCAAATACAAAATACCTGTTGCTGTAGTGTGGCATAAAGGTTTCACCAACATTAATTTAGGATGACTTATTATTTATTGTCATTACAGTAAGCCTAGCGGTCCCAACCAGGATAAAGGACCTACTGTGCTGGACTTTGTATGCAGCCCGGAAGAGTTTACTATCTAAGATCCTGATTCAGTATTCACTGAAATCAGTGGAAAGATTCCCCAGGACTTCAATGGACATTGAAACGGGTCCTAATTAAAAGACATGACACAACCAGTGAACTGGTAAGTATGTAGCTATAGCTTAGTTCTATAGACAGCCCTGTATTTTTACATTCATTGGCCCCTAGCGATGTAACCAGTTATTCTCTCAAGTCATGAGGATAAACTCAACAATAGAACCCAGCAACATGATATAAAATCAAGTGGAGCGAACAACAGCTGTAGCCCAGAGTACTTCCAGTGGTACTTATTATATAACTACGAGTTAGGGTTGAAAGGGACAAGAACAGAGTTATATTGAACAATATTGTTAGCTCTGTAAGGATTCAGCCTTTGGGACAGTTGGGGCACTGCTCCACTGAAAAAAGAGAAAACAAAATCAGAGTAAAAGAGATGTACCTTCAGCCCAACCTCATTTGCCATTCAGTGGTCATTTTTTACAGCAGGATAGCTCTTCCAATGGAAGGCTCCATATACCCTAAATGGGCACTTCCCAGTACAGGATTCTAAAACCTGGCATTCACGGTACAGAACAGGAGGCGGGAGGGGGGAGGTTCAAAGGTGTCTTTAATGAAGCTACTTGAAGCCAACATGAGTAAGGGTGGGCAGCACCTCAGAGGAGCAGCCCCTCCCCCCAAATATGCATAGTTACAGCTAAGTTGTGTCCGATCCCAAATTCTGACCAAGAGTGACCATTAAATTAAACAGCACAGTCAGGTGGACTGAAATAGATCCTCGACTGAGCATATCCAAGAAGTTATTCATGATACACATGACTCTCTTGAGCCTGGGGGGAGAAGTCTTAGCAGTGGGGAACTCTATATCTGTGAAATCATCTTCTTTGTCCAATCTTTATGGTGCCATTTTCCACATATTGCTATTTTTAGCATCAGCTCAATCCCAGTCAGGGGCAGCTCCAGACCCCAGCACACCAAGCGCGTGCTTCGGGCAGCATGCCGCGGGGGGCGCTCTGCCGGTCGCCGGGAGGGCGGCAGGTGGCTCCGGTGGACCTCCCGCAGGCGTGCCTGCGGAGGGTCCACTGGTCCCACGCGGCCTCAGGACGGCGAAATGTCTAGAGCCTGCTTGGGGCAGCGAAATGTCTAGAGCCGCCCCTGATCCCAGTTTCCACAGCAGGTGAATTGGGCGGGCCTGGCTGATTTTAGCACCGTGCCCTTTCGAAGTGCTCCTTTCTGCATATTGATAATGTTTGGGGATAGTAAATAATGAACAGCTAAGAGTTATATAGCACCTTTCCAACCATACCCCCCACTATTATCATTCCACTGTTTCCTATCTGCTGTGGGTCTTCGGTAAAACTTTGAAGGCCTGTTGGCTGTAGTCATCTTCCTGTATCTTTAGCATTCTATCATCATTAGCAATAGTCCGGTCTTCTCTTTCCCCAAGCATCTTCTAAGGTGGACTTCTGGGTCAACTCCCCACAGACAGCAAAAATGGGGCAGTCTGGTGAATTTGTTTCTTCCTCAGACAATGTCCTCAATGAGCAGCCCGGTGAATTCATTTTGCTAATCCATTCTAGCATTATCATTGCACAATGATTTCCTCCCCTATCCTGCACCAGCAGGACCTGCTGCAACAGCTGTTTGGAAACAGAGATTTCCATTCTGCAGGAAATGTCCACTTTCTAATGTGGGGGTGTGTTCTGAATCAGAATGACAAGCTGAAATTTCAAAATTTCTTGTGAAATGAACATTCCAAACCACTGCCACTATCCTCATCTTGTTTCGTTTTGAGAAGGTAAAACATGTCATTTTGATTTTATCATTTCAATTCCTTTCAGTTTTACATTATATGAACATAGAGAATATTTAATATACTATGAATGACTAAATTAATCAAATGATAAAGTCAAAACCATGCTTTTATGTCACCGGAATGAAACATTGACATCAAACCAAAATGAGACACAGTTTGCGTCAACTTTTTCCTATAAAAACTTTCAGCAAAATAGACACGTTCCTGGGAAATGTTTTGAGTTCAACAAAATTGCAGTTTTTGGCAGAAAGCTGTTCCACTGAAAAAAAATTGGCCCAGCATTAGCTGCTAACGCCTCTTGCATGTGGCACTGATCTGGTGCTTCAAAAGCAAAATGACAATCTGGAGCTTGGGTTGTGAATTTCTTACAAGCTTGTCCCTCCCATGTAAGGACAGCAGAGCATTGCAATGGAAATACAAATGTACATTTTAGCTCCTTCATCATTTCATACAGAATGCTGAACTATAGATTATAGTGTATATGTCAGAAACCAGGCTGTAACTGAAGGGGGTTAAGCAAAGGGCTGGGGCAGGTAACCCCAAAACTGTTTCTGAAACCTTTCTCTGAGGCACCTGGCACAAGCCACTTTTGGAGACAGGCTACTGAACCAGATGATTCCACTGGTCTGATCCAGCTTGACAGTTCCTATGTTCCTGTGAATATCATTCATTCGTTGTTGTGTTGTGTAAATACTTCTGCCTTATTTCCATATGCTGGAGGGAAAAACAATATTTGAAAACTGTAGTGATTAAAATAGATAATATCAGAAACTGACTCCCAAAGATCGCTAATAGGTGAATGGGAGAAGTTGTTTTATTTATTGAATGGCATTTTGGGCACAATGGTTTACATATTAGATAATCCAGCCTATCACCTGTGCAACAAAAGGAGTTCAACAATGCCATTGTCGATCTTTGAGCAGAATGGATCTTAATTGCCACAGAGGCATTTTTGCCTCCATATCTTTGGATCTGCACTTCTTGATTTCATTCTTTGAGCCTCAGAAAATTGCAGCTGCTTCCTGATTAAGTGCTTAATTGTGGTCAGTGCTTTTCAAAGTCTTTCAGCACTTACTTTAAGTTCCACTTCAGACACAGCGCTATCGACGTCTTTATCAACTCGCACCATTTCCCCGCATCAAATGTTTTCTGAAGGATACTTGGTGGACCTTGATCACATCACTGTTTCATAGAGACTTGAGTGGAGAGGCACATGACCAAAGTGCTGGACAGGGCTTGATGGGCAGGCTTCCAATGATACATTTTTCTATTAGACGACACAGAAATTCCTTTAAGGCCTTTTTTCCCCCACTCTTCTTAAGTAGCAGAGTTACACTTCACCTTGTAAATAATTGACAGGCAGCTCTCTAACCAAGCTGAAATCCCAGCATGCCAATCCATACAATTTAAATGTCCATCAACTGGTTTTCTGCACTCTTGGGAAACACAATACAATAGAAATTATCTCCACACTGGCCTTTCCCATCTATTTAATATGGGGAAGCCCCAGTTTTCCACTTAACACCTGCTGTAATTTATTACGCTTTTCATCATGAGATTTGTCCTAATGCAGTATTTTCTCTGAAGCCGAGAGGAAGACAGGTCTTGTGGTTAAAGCATTAGAGTGGGACTCAGTAGCCCTGAGCACTTCTTGGCTCTGCCTAGGCTTCCTGTGTGACCTTGGTCAAGTCACTTAACCCTGTCTTTGTCCCTACATTCCCAATCTGTTAAATGGAGCTATTAACACTCCATTTCTGTTCTCCCCACCACTTCGTTCAGAGCTGATATTCTTTGGGGAGTGGGGACTGTCTTTTCCTATGAGTATGTACAGAACCTAGCACATTGGCCCACCGATCTTCGTTGGGAGCATGTATCAGTTACTGTAATATAACTAATCATAAGGGCCTGTTACTTTAAGGGGTTCTGAGAGGGGCTGAGCTCAGTTCAGTGGGCACTGAGGACACGCTTACAAGATCAGGCTTGTAGTGAAACCTAGAGCCTTTCCCTTTTCCCAAGCGTCTAAATGCCCCCAGACCTTTAGTAGGGTATGGAAATAGCGAAGCTCTATAGATACTGTACCTGCTAGAGGCCTTGCTCTAACAAAGAGCACATGTGCATGTTGTTAAGGGCGGATGTAATGACATGCACAAAGGAAGCCATTTGCTATGCACAACAAGTTTAATTGGTCCTACAAAACCCCAGAAACTATGCTATGTACTTTTGAGCACCATCAGCTGGCACCTTCTCTATTCTCTATTTACACAGATGTAGACATAGAATCATAGCATCATAGAATATCAGGGTTGGAAGGGAGCTTAGGAGGTCATCTAGTCCAACCCCCTGCTCAAAGCAGGACCAATCCCCAACTAAATGATCCCAGCCAGGGCTTTGTCAAGCTGGCCTTAAAAACCTCTAAGGAAGGAAATTCCATCCCTGCCCTAGGTAACCCATTCCAGTGCTTCACCACCCTCCTAGTGAAAAAGTTTTTCCTAATATCCAACCTAAACCTCCCCCACTGAAACTTGAGACCATTACTCCTTGTTCTGTCATCTTCTACCACTGAGAACAGTCTAGATCCATCCTCTTTGGAACCCCCTTTCAGGTAGTTGAAAGCAGCTATCAAATCCCCCCTCATTCTTCTCTTCTGCAGGCTAAACAATCCCAGTTCCCTCAGCCTCTCCTCATAAGTCATGTGCTCCAGCCCCCTGATCATTTTTGTTGCCCTCCGCTGGACTCTTTCCAATTTTTCCACATCCTTCTTTTGTGTGGGGCCCAAAACTGGACACAGTACTCCAGATGAGGCCTCATCAATGTCGAATAGAGGGGAATGATCACGTCCCTCGATCTGCTGGCAATACCCCTTCTTATACAGCCCAAAATGCTGTTAGCCTTCTTGGCAACGGAGCACACTGTTGACTCATATCCAGCTTCTCATCCACTGTAACCCCTAGGTCCTTTTCTGCAGAACTGTTGCCTAGCCACTGGGTCCATAGCAGCGCATGGGATTCTTCCATCCTAGGTGCAGGACTCTGCACTTGTCCTTGTTGAACCTCATCAGGTTTCTTTTGGCTCAATCCTCTAATTTGTCTAGGCCCCTCTGTATCCTATCCCTACCTTCCAGCATATCTATCGCTCCTCCCAGTTTAGTGTCATCTGCAAACTTGCTGAGAGTGCAGCCCATGCCATCCTCCAGATCATTAATAAAGATATTGAACAAAACCAGCCCCAGAACCGACCCTTGGGGCACTCTGCTTGATACCAGCTGCCAACTAGACATGGACATCTGTTATAACAAGGAGATCCTTCAAAGCTCCTAAGGTTTCTTCAACTAACTTTGGGGTGGGGGTGGGAATTATGAAATGCAAGCCTCTGAGCTGCCCTGCAATTAATGTTTCTACACTGGGTGAATTCAAAAGAGCTCCTAAAATAAAAATCAAGTATGTGTGTTTTAGTAGGGAGTGAAGCATGGCTTACGGTAACATTTTCAGAAGAGACTAAGGCCCATATTTTAAGAGTTGCTTCACTCAGCGGTACAAGGCCTAACTGACTAAAGAGCCTAAGTCTCAATGTCAAAGGTGACTTGGGCACTTGGGTTGAGTTTCATGGGGTGGGGAGGGGGGCTTAGAGCCCTGCACCCAGTGGAATTCACACCCCTGAATTAGGCACTCAGGCTCCCAGCCCAATACATGGGAAGACTAAGAATGGGAGTCACAAAAGCCAGCAACCTGAATGGGGAGCCACCTAAAATGGCTACTAGGAGAAGCAAAGGAGATGGGTATTGGCTTAAGCTCCACCCCTCAAAGGGACTATAGTGTCTAACTCCAGGCTGGAGGGAGGTGCCTAACTCTGCTCAGGATTCCCAGCCAGGGTTCCTCTCCTGGAGTTGGGTGCTTAAGCCAGGTCAGCCATTTTTCAAGAAATATTGAGGCGATTCTTCCCACCCACCATTATAACTTTCTGTGGCTAGAGAATTAATCCAGGATGTGGAAAAACGGGTTTGCATCTCCCCCACATACCTGATGTGGAGCAGGGATTCAAGCCCAAGCCTCCCATTATTATGGCCACTGGACTATAGGGTACTCTGGGGAAAGGGGGTGGGTAGCTTCAGTCTTTCCTGGTGCAGTTGTTCCACTCTGTAGAAAATAAATAGTCATTGGAGCAAGAACTTGCATCTTCTACACCCCAGATGAGTGCTCTAAGCACTGGTTATAGAGTTACTCTCTTGTTCCCCCGTCTAACCCAAGCAGACATAGGTCCCTATTCAAGAAGGCACTTCAGCACGGGGCTAAATTTGACTTCAATAGGATTACTTGCATACTTAAAGTTAGGCCCATGCTTAAGTACCTTGCTGAGTCAGTGCCTTAGGCAAGGAGACCTTTAGCAGGTATCTATTGTCACTGGTGGATTAAATGTACATGCAGTTGCTCCAGAGCAACACAGTTGCCTGTCCTAGTTATAATTCCAGTTACCAGGGCCACCAGAGAAATCTCTATTGACCCCATTTGATCCCAAAGACCTTCATGATTATCTTTTTTCTGGGTTTATTGTCAAATGCCTGATTGTGTTTGTAACTATAAAGCTGAACATAAAGTGCATGGCCAGAAGCAGGGCAGGGGAGGAACAAGGTTCTTAAGAATTTGTTAAATTCAATGCTTAAAAGATAAAGTTTTATAGCTAAGATTTCTTAACATTTTCTACCTATATAGCTGTACATACAGATGCTTTCTAAAGAAGAATCAGGTTCGTTATGTGCAGAAGCTGTGGCTGGCTCTGACCTATGTTCCAAACAGAAATATCTTTGTCAACAAGCACAAAACGGGCCTGCATAGACAAAGCCTAACAGAAGGGGACTCTTCGGATTGGTGGACGCTGCATCATGCTAAGGCTTTTTTGGTTTTTTTTCCCCTTGAACAAGAAAACTGGGCATGGATTAACCCCTTGGCCACTGGCTTCTCTATGCCTGCAGCTGGGCTGCCAGTCATGTTCTGTTGATGTTCCATTGAATTCCATCATGGCAGGCCTAGTGCAAAGGTAGCCCTGAGGGTGAACTTTGCCTCATATGCCTGGAAATATGGCTAATGCAGCCTTTGGGCATTATGGGCGAGATTGCGATTGGAGCTGCACATCCTCACAGGGGAATAAGAACCTCCTTCTCACCCCTACACAGGAGTAAATAGATTCTGTGTAGCCACTTCCTCCTTCCGTGGAGCCGGTGGGTGAGGAGAAGGCAGGGAGTCTTGGCTCCACACACCCCTATTAGCTGGCCTGTGCATCTGCACTGGGGCTGGAGCTGTTGTAATCTACCGTTGCCCCAAAATTACCACCTTCCCCTCACTTCTCCACTCCCCTGGACACAAAGGGGAAGCCGGGCAGGGGCTGTTCCTCAGTGGTATGCCCAAGTCACCTTGCCTCTGGGGATGTGACTGAGCGACTTCTGCAGCCCTGTGCCCAAAGTCACAACTGAGCCCACAACCCGGGGGGGGGCAAACTGTTTGGCCCGAGGGCCACATTGGGGTTGCAAAATTGTATGGAGGGCCAGGTAGGGAAGGCTCTGCCTCCCCAAACAGCCTGGCCCCTGCCCCCTATCTACCACCTCCCACTTCCTGCCCCCTGACTGCCTCCCTCAGAACCCTTAACCTATCCAACCCCCCCTCCCCTGCTCCCTGCCCCCGATAGGCCCCCCAGGACTCCTATGCTTATCCAACCCCCCCATTCCCCATCCCCTGACCGCCCCCCCTCCCGAACCTCTACCCCTTATCCAACCCCACGGCACCGGCCCCCTTACCATGCCGCTCAGAGCCGCACTTCTGGCAGCTGCGCCACCCGGCCAGAGCCAGACATGCTGCCGCGCTGCTCTGCAGGAGCTCGCAGTCCCGCTGCCCAGAGCGCTGCCCGTGCGGCTGCATGGCTGCTGGGGAGGGAGGACAGCGGGGAACGGGCCAGGGGCTAACCTCCCCAGCCGGGAGCTCAGGGGCCGGGCAGGACGGGCCTGTGGGCCGGATGTGGCCCACGGTCCACAGTTTGCTCACCTCTGCCATAATGTTTTACCAGGAATTTCAGCCACAGGCAGATGGCTTTAAAAAGAAAAAAAAAACAACAATGAGGGCCATCATTTGCCTCTGTCTGGATAAAAACCCGTGTATTCCTGAGAATGACATGTTACCTACAAAGACTTTGCAGTTAGCACCACGCAAATGCCATTTTTCCTCCTACGATAGACTGAAGCCGTCCTTTATCTAATTTATTTCATGTCGTAGCTGTGAAAGACGACAACATACAACCAGCTCCACAAGTGGAGCTATGCAGATAGCAAAGCACGATTAATATCAGCCTTTTCCAGAAATGTGAGCTGGACATTAATGACTGGCTACTCACTCGTTTGCCATAGACCCCCATTATTCCGGTCTTTTGACCCTGATCTTATGGCAGTCTTTTTACATGGCAAATACATAGCACGTCCGTATAATGAATGACACCTGCATTCAGAATAGCACCATTCAATCAAATACTGAGTCTTGAGTCACTAGCCATGAGGTATGCGTGATTATTTGTTAACACAGTAGACACTGAACAAGGATTCATAATTGTATTCAGGTCTCTTAAAAGATAATACAAACATTTTGCTGAAGGGCAAGAATGTCTATATTTGAATCAAGTATCAGAGGGGTAGCCGTGTTAGTCTGGTTCTGTAAAAGCAGCAAAGAATCCTGTGGCACCTTATAGACTAACAGACGTTTTGCAGCATGAGCTTTTGTGGGTGAATACCCACTTCTTCAGATGCACCCACAAAAGCTCATGCTGCAAAACGTCTGTTAGTCTATAAGGTGCCACAGGATTCTTTGCTGCTTATATTTGAATCATCACAAGTTGACAAAAAATATGACACATGAAAATGTTATGGTCTGGAATATTTTCCCATAGCTTTAGGTTAATACACTTGTTTTATTAAAGCTTTCATTGATCCCTGTGTTACATTTTTAAAACAGTATTTCATGTTATGACATCGTCTAGTTGTTGAGTGCAGATTTGTATCCATCATATCAGTAGAGATGTCGTTGGGTAGGGTCTTTCAAGATTTCTGCTACCAAACACTCATTTTCTGGGAATTACAACTATATGACAATTCCCATTGGTTGAAAAAACAACATCTATGCTCTGAAAAGAGGGAGCACTTTTTGGCAACATTGAAAAATAACTAGATTTGGGCAACCTCTGTTGTAAGAACACCAAAAGAATGTTTTAGGCCCCACTCCCGCACACACACACAAATAATCAGTCCATAACAATTTTGAATAGTCAGGGACAAGAATCGTGCATAATGCTGCCTGAACTTACAGATCACGTTTTTGAAATACACACTTGAATGCATAGAATTGGGCCCCATAATTGCATGCCTCCATCTGTGTGCGTAATGTTGTGATTGTCAGGGCAAGCTGGTTATAAACACATGCAAATGTCATTTGGAGCCAATCGGAGTCTTTCCATAGACTTCAATGCGCTTTGCATCAGGTCCTGAAGTCTCTAAAACACCATTAATAGGTGCAAATATAAACAGCCACTATCTTAGCTGAGACAACCCCCCAGAGCTAAAAACATCAGCTTGAGCTAAAGAGTCATGGCTTTCCAACTGTGGTGGGACAGACATATCGTCTGTGGATGCAGCACAGTGGAGACCTGTAACACATGCTCACCAGTAGGATACACAAATACCTGGTTTGTGCATAAAATGCTGCATTCCATTTTGTGCATGAAAACTGGCCAAAAAAATTGGAAATGGGACTCTTAGTGTCAAACTTGATGAACCTAAACTCTTCTCTTCCCTCTCTGATTACATGGTAGTTTGGTTTAAGACCCTGATCTAGATTGGTACTGGTTAGCCGCAGACCCCACTGGCTTCACACAACATTCTGGGAGCTTACTGCTTCCCTAAGTTAGGTGTAAAACGATCTTGTTAGTGTTCATGGAACTGAAAGCAAGAGCACATGTACCTGAGCTCTAACAGCCAAAAGCTACATAAGACAGCTCCTTGTGAGCTGATAAATCAGTGAATAAATGAAACCAAATGCAGACAAGTAACACAGCAGTGCTCAGATCAGAACAGCTCAAATTCATCTTCACAAAAACAAATTGATTTATTTTCAAACCTTACATGAATTTCTAAGAACCTCTTGAAAAGTTTTATGACTGCTCTTGACTGGGATTTTGAATTTGGTGGGTCAAGAAAGGTCATAGTTGAGACCAAGTCTCACTCTGGAAACCTCGAAGTATCTCACTGATTTAGTTTAACTGCATAGTTCTGAAAAGTTTTTCATAAATTAGATGTCTGGGATCAGTTAAGTAGACCTCAGTTACACCTCTGACCATGGAGTCTTGAAGAGGATCATCAGGAATTAACTCTTCATTATACTTGAGTGAAATCACTTTCTGGTAGTTCAGTGTCTTGCACGAATGGCTTTGCAGACACAAAGGCACTTTGCTACATATGTGAAAGAAGTGATGGTCCACATTCTCTCTTTGTAAAGGCTAGGATCTTTCTAGCTACAAGAGAACCCGATTCAGAAAAAGCACGGTTGGCTTCTGACAGCACCTCGGCCAACTCTGCAGAGTGAAAATACTTTTGGGGGTTCCACTGTTTCCTTGAGTGTCGCTATGAAAGTAGCAGACCTGGCTTTGCTGGGTGCCTACAAATCATGCAACATACTCCGATGGAAAGATCCAATGGCTTAGTCTGCATGTAAACAGACATGAACTCCTACTTATTTAACAGCTAAATGTTGCAAACATTCTTCTTGGTCTAATAAAACATCCACTCATCATAGAGTTTAAGGCCAGATGGGACCACTAGATCATCTACTCTGACCTCCTGCATACCACCACCCACTAAACCCAACCACTGAAATTAGACCAAAGTATTACAGCTCACAGGAGACTAGACTATCATGTGCCACAGGCAAAGAATAGGCAGGATCAAGATACACCAATGCTCAAGGCCTCTGCACTGGCAGGGAACCGATTAAGTGAGATATTCCCAGGTGAGCTCACCAAGCACCCTGTTCCCCATACCACAGAAAAAGGCAAAACAGAACAGGGTCACTGCCAATCTGCCCTGGGGAAAGTTCCTTCCTAATACCACATATGGCAACCAGTTAGACCCTGAACATGTGAACAAGACCCCAGCCAAGCACACAGGAGAGAAAATTCTCAGTACCACCTCAGAGCACCAGTCCACCTGGCCCAGCATCCAATCTCCAGCTGTGGTCATCTCTAGTGCTGCAAAGGAAGGAGGAAACACCAAAACAAAACAGAATACTTTGAGGGAGGAAATCCTTTCCTGACCCACTGCAGGAAGGGACTGTACTGTCTATCAAACCCAGAATTCCTTTCCCTCCGTTGCAAGACAAATGGTTAGATTTTCAAAAAAGCACCTAAATGAACTAGCTGGATACTCAAAAGTACTCAGCAACCAGCAGGTGCCGTTGATCCCATTTACCCATGCCACAAACCCAAAAAGCAAAAAACAACCCCCCACCACCACCTATATTGAACACATGTGTTCAACATTGCATTACAATCAACAAGCTTCAGTCTAGGTTTCCAGAAGACCTCAGCTCCCACTTAGGCAACGAAATGAAGTGGCCAAGGGCAACAACTGCATGCCGAGCACTTTTGAACATCTGGCCCTAAAGCAGTGGTTTATTGCAGTGCTGATCCTGAGTTTCAACAGAGCTTTTTCCTTTTCACTGCAACCTCCCCTCTTGCTGGTCATATGCCCTGAAGCAAAGCAGCCATACCCAACAGTTGGTTGATGTGAAATCTCGACATGGTCGGTCATTGTCGCTTGCTGTGTAGCGCCATCTGAAAGAAGGCTATCGACGCCATTTCCTGAGAGAGGTACTAGTCCTCCAGTACTATAGCACATGCAATTTCCCCTCCATGGACATAGGCACCGACTTCTCCTGCCTTCCGTGGATGCTCGACCCCTGCTCTGCCTCTGGCCCCACTCCCACTCCACCCCTACCATGAGGCCCCACCTCTTTCCACCCCTTCCCCGAAGTCCCCACCCCAACTCCACCCTCTTCCTGCACCTATTCTGACTCCTTCCTCAAACCCCCACCCTGGCCCCACCTCCTCCACTGAGCACACCATGTTCCCGCTCCTCCCCCCACATTCCCGGAGCATGTAAAAAACTGTTTGGTGGCAGCCAGGCGGGAAACACTGGGACGTAGCTGGAGGATCGGGAACGCAGCACACTCTGGGGGGAGGAGCTTGGCTGCCTGTGGGTGCAGAGCACCCACTAATTTTTCCTCGTGGGGTGGGGCATACAGCCAGGCAAGACAGCCCCAAAAGTGAGTATCACTGGCCAGGACACATGGAGGGACACATTGATTCAGCACATCTTCTCAGCAGGACTCCTACTTCACGATGCTCTCCCTCTGGTGGAAGTCAGGACGGAGAATGATAGTGCAAAGCCCCCCTTGCCCTCTGCCAATGGTGAATCCCCAGTGCACATTAAATTCTGCAGGGAGAAAGCACTCCAACATGCTACTGCAATTTACAAGTTATGTAAAAGGTTTTACAATTCTGGTATGACCTGGTCTTACTGGGAAATTGCACTTCTAGACTGGCAGGCGTCTCATGTCACACCTCATTTGTGTAGAATTCATCTCACCGCTCATTGCTCCTGTTAAATAAACCTTATTGGGTCAAACCCACTTGCGGTTGCAAGCATGTACCTGAGGTTAGAATCTAGCCCTTTGCTTTTAGCAATATCCTTGTAAATCAAACAGCTGAAATGCATCAGTACTAAGAGAAGGGTCATCTAAGATTTCCCTAGAAGTTTCTGGCTAGAGGGAATTTTTAGAGTCACGATCTAAGTTCCTGAAAACAGCCGATAAGGTTAGAAGTGATGACACAGCCTAGTATTCACACGATAGATTGGCTAACTGTTAATATGATAATATTTTTGTTTCATCATGCACCAAAGATAATTACTTTCAGGGTTTAAGAACTGAACGTGTTGATCCAAAATGTAATCTCTATATTTTAGCATTTGAGCATTACATTAGAAATATAAATGTCAATGGGCTGTACCAGCCTAACTTATCTAAGACGAAAGAGAATGTGCTATTTAAATTAAAGGAGATAAGAAGAAGGAAAGAAACCAATAAGGGGCTTGTAACTTTTTTTTATCATTAGGTCTGAGAAGCATTTCAGATGCTGAGATCCTCATTTATTTCCTCGAACAATTCTTTTGTTATCTAAAGGCTTGTCTACACAGCTGGGTAATGTGCTGTACATTGTGTTCATCAGTAAGGTCTACCCAGAGCAGTTAATGCACAACACATTAGTTAGTGCATTTTAGACATGACACCCCTATAGAGCACATTACCCTACTGCGTAGACAAGCCATTAGACTTAGAGAAACCAGTCAAGGAAGGAGGACATAGCTGTAGTCTTCTTAAACATGTATTCAGTTCAAAAAGCACTGTGTTATTATATAACACTTATTATCACTGCTGCTGTTATTGTGGTAATGCCGAGGAACCCCAGTCATGGACGACGACCCCACTGCATCAGGCGCTGTACAAAGAACAAAGACAATCACCATAGTAACCACAGCTCTGATTCTGCCATCAGCCATGTGCGAGCAGACCCCTGCATCCATTCTGAGCCCTACTGATGTCAACAAGGTTTTACACGAGCACCCAGTCCACCACCACGGATGTGATTGCAGGGTCAAGGCGTAAGCCTTTTTGGTAAGTCTGTTCTTCTGTAATGACAGGCAGCCAGGTTAGTTATTACCAAAAGAAATAAAACATCTTGATTCTAAATTCAAAATCCACACACACTACGCATCGAAGAGAGAGGGGGGCACATGACTCTCAGCTCCACCTCCTGTGCACTCAAGGAAAGCCACAGAAGAGAGGTCAAAAAACACAGCAAGAAAGCATTCAGATAAAGAATATTGATGGTAGAGAAAAATCCTTGCCTCTCATTGGTGATGTAAATTGCAGTAGTGTCAACCCAGAGCAAAAGAGAGAGCAGACATTCAAACGCAATAAAAGTACAATGTAATGAGGGTATGCAGAGTGTCAGCTGGTACCTTTATGCATGCAGTGACCATGAGTTTCAGTGCTAATGCTGGAAGCATCAAAAGATAAAGCAGACACAAGACAAAGCAGGGACACAGCTGCTCTCACTCAAAGATCTTTTTTCTCCTACTGCTAAACACCAAGTTCTTCCTACCTTGATACAGAAATTCTGTTTAAGGCATCACGTATTTCCTTAACTAGGGGACAAGTTTATCAGTTCACCTGTTTCATTGCTGCCAAGGCACAACTTGGTCCTTGCTCTGTTCCTGGAGCATCTCAGCTACGTGCAGCTCAGGACGGCTTGAAAGGTTCCAACTCCGTCCTCAGTTTGACACTGATGAAATTGTCTGATCCAGCGCCTCTGCTGATGGAAACTGGTGGAGCTCCACAGCAGCAGAGAATCTGGTCCTATCTATTTGAATCCTAGATTGGTGCATTTATAAAGGATTAATGCAAAAGGCTTCATATGAAACATGCTGTCCAGCATTATTAAAATGACATTTTTGGACGATATTTCAGATGAAAACATTTACTCAGGCCTTGTCTACACTACAAGACTATTTCGAATCTACTTAAGTCGAATTTGTGGATTCGACCTTATGAAGTCGAATTTGTGTATCCACAGTAAATACACTAATTCGAATTTCTGAGTCCACAGTAACGGGGCTGGCGTCGACTTTGGAAGCGGTGCACTGTGGGAAGCTATCCCACAGTTCCCGCAGTCCCCGCTGCCCATTGGAATGCTGGGTAGAGCTCCCAATGCCTCCTGGGGGAAAAATGTGTCGAGGGTGCTTTTGGGTAACTGTTGTCATTGAACCGTCAATCACGCCCTCCCTCCCTGAAAGCTCCGGCGGGAAATCTATTCGCGCCCTTCTCTTGTCAGTTACAGCGCGTACGCCACAGCACTGCGAGCATGGAGCCCGCTGCGATCATCGCTGCACTTATGGCCGTTGTCAACTCCTCGCACCTTATCGTCCACCTCTTCCACAGTCAGCTGCTGAGAAATCGGGCGAGGAGGCTCCGGCAGCGCGGTGAGGACAGGAATTCACAGAGTTGCGCAGACCTCTCACAAAGCAGGGTACGCCGCGCCGTGGAGATCATGGTGGCAATGGGTCAAGTTCATGGTGTGGAACGGCGATTCTGGGCCCGGGAAACAAGCACGGACTGGTGGGACCGCATAGTGCTGCAGGTCTGGGATGAATCACAGTGGCTGCGAAACTTCAGGATGCGTAAGGGCATTTTCCTTGAACTCTGTGACTTGCTGTCCCCTGCCCTGAAGCGCCAGGACACCCGGATGCGAGCAGCCCTGAGTGTGCAGAAGCGAGTGGCCATAGCCCTCTGGAAACTTGCAACGCCAGACAGCTACCGGTCAGTAGCGAACCACTTTGGCGTGGGCAAATCTACCGTGGGGGTTGCTGTGATTGAAGTAGCCCACGCAATCGTTGAGCAACTGCTCTCAAAGGTAGTGACTCTCGGAAACGTCCAGGACATCATAGATGGCTTCGCCCCGATGGGATTCCCAAACTGCGGTGGGGCTATAGATGGGACTCACATCCCTATCCTGGCACCAGCCCACCAGGCCAGCGAGTACATTAACCGAAAGGGCTACTTTTCTATGGTGCTGCAAGCACTGGTAGACCATAGGGGACGTTTTACCAACATCTTCGTTGGGTGGGCGGGCAAGGTTCATGACGCGCGTGTGTTCAGGAACTCTGGTCTGTTTAGACGCCTCCAGGCAGGTACTTTCTTCCCGGACCACAAAGTAACGGTTGGGGATGTGCAGATGCCTACAGTGATCCTCGGGGACCCAGCCTACCCGCTAATGCCCTGGCTCATGAAGCCCTATACAGGCGCCTTGGACAGAGAGAAGGAACTCTTCAATTACCGGCTGAGCAAGTGCAGAATGGTGGTGGAGTGTGCTTTCGGACGTCTCAAGGGGAGATGGCGGAGCTTACTGACTCGCTCGGACATCAGCGAAAAGAATATCCCCGTAGTTATTGCTGCTTGCTGTGTGCTCCACAATCTCTGTGAGAGCAAGGGCGAGACCTTTTTGTCCGGATGGGAGGTTGAGGCAAATCGCCTGGCTGCAGTTTACACTCAGCCAGACACCCGTGCCGAGAGAATATCCCAGTGGGAAGCGCTGTGTATCTGGGAGGCTTTGAAAGCAAGTTTCCTCGGAGAGCAGGGTAACCTATGACTCTCCACTTGCTTTCAAGAGAAACTGACCCTGGGCCTGTGTCTGTATGTGTCGATTTAGATCTGCGGTTACATACCCCGTTCTCCAAGTTTCCCCCACTTCCAAAGCACGTTTTAAAGCAAATTAATTGTTACACTCATTATTAATAAATCTTTGTTTTACTTTGCATTTCTGTTCAGGTGTTGAAACATGGACGCATACTGTGCTGGGCACGGTGTGCACTGATGTACAGACCGCTTGTTCCATAGAGGAATGACATCCTCCTGCTCCTACATAGGTCTCTGGGGTGGGGGATGGTTGCAAGTGGTTGTGCATGAAGGGGAGGGTTTGCAGGAAGGGGTGGGTTTGCAGGAAGGGGCGAGTGGTGCCTTCTTTGGATAGGGGTTTGGATGACGGCAGTGGGCTGCAGGTTTGGGCGTAGGAAGGGGTGAGGGGTGTGGGGGAAGGGTGAGTATCTGTCCGTGGATGAGGGCTCTTGTTGGGGCTCAGGGCAGCGGAGAGGCTCGTTGCTACGGTGGAAGTGCATGGTAAGGGCAGCGTGCCTTAACATTAAGGGGGTGGCAGGCGCTAGGACCCTGGACAAGCATACACATTACAGAATGACCCGGGGCAGCATACACCACACAGAGTGACCCTGGTGCCTACTGACTGCAGTGTGTGTGTGCCCTGCAGTTGATCATGCCCCCAAGTCTGTACCCTGGTAATGTAGGCTATATCGTGCAATTATAAATCCCCTCCCCCACCCATACACAAAAAAATCCTCTGACACGAAAGACGTGACCGAAACAGTGAATAACAGCAAACAGCTTTTAATAATCTAATACACACTGGGGGGATGAAACTTGGATTTGGGACTGGGTGAGCCTGTAAGGGAAGCACTTCTACAAATGTATAGCGTGAGAGGTGTGTGGTACATTAGCGCTATGCAGTGGTGCAGTGACAGTTCTCACGGCCCCTACCGCCCCTCCGTCTTGTACTTTTGGGTGAGGGGGGGGCAGGACTTCTTGGCGTTGGAGGGTGGTTGCAGATACACTGCAGGGGGGCTCTGTCCTCCTGCCTGCGGTCCTCCAGAACATCAACAAGACGCCGGAGCGTGTCCGTTTGCTCCCTCATTAGCCCAAGCAGCGTTTGAGTCGCCTGCTGGTCTTCCTGCCGCCACCTGTCCTCCCGTTCGCTGTGTGTGCGATGCTGTTGACATAGGGTCTCCCTCCACTGTCTCTGCTCTGCCGCCTCAGCTCTGGAGCAGGCCATCAGTTCCGCGAACATCTCGTCCCTAGTCTTTTTCTTTCGCCACCTAATCTGCGCCAGCCTCTGCGAGGGGGATGCCGGGGCAGTCCGGGAAAGAGCCGAAGCTGTGTGATGGGAAAAGTAACTGATTTCCTTGAACAGATACATGTTTGCGAACAGTGAACACAGTCTAGTCAGTTTCACTGAACAAGACCATACAGGGCAACAAGTCTCACGAGATCTCAGGACAATTTCGAGATTTCGGAATATGCTCTCATTGGCTGCGGCATTGCACAGGAGAGCGGACAAGTGGGGAGAGACAGCTGAATCCGTCTAGCAGACAGTCCTGGTAAGCCTTACAGTACATTCTGCTTATCAGTTAATGGATAGCTGTGCCCTCCCGCTAAAGGCAATCTGGAAATCATATACTCTGACCCTTTTCCAGCCACTCCCGCCAGTGCACGGGAAAGATCAATGTATGCTTTTCCTATGTGGCCTACAACACGTGGCTGTTAAGCGAGGGTCATTGTTATGCAAAGTAAAAGTCAACCATTCACAACAGTAACAATACACTAATTGCCCTAATTAGATGCAGCATTTCATGAACGAGATCACCCTGATGCGGGTCCCTCAGAGTCACAAAGAGCGGATGCTAAGGGAAGCCCTGCAGAGACCAGGACCATATGCGGCCATGCTTGTGGAGGCGATGATTCCCATCTACATAAGGATGTCCTGGCGCGGAAGAGTGTGCTTCCACGGAGCACCCAACAAGGCACCTCTCCCCAGGAACCTCCTGCGGAGGCTTTTCGGGGACCTAAATGAGACCTTTCTTGAATTGTCCCTGGAGGATTATTGTTCAATCCCTATATGTGTGGACCTACTTTTCATATAGTTTTTCATTGAAAATTTTATATATAGTATTTCTATTTTTTTATACCTGTTTTATAAAAAATAAATGTTTACATGTTTCTAGCACTTACCGCCTGATCCTTCCCCTGATTCAGAGTCCGGGTTAACGGCCGGGGAGGGTTGGTAGGGGATCTCTGTGAGGGTGATGAAGAGATCCTGGCTGTCAGGGAAAGCGGTTTTGTGTTCGCTGTCGCCTGCGCCGTCCTCCACAGACCCTTCCTCATCTTCCCCATCGGCGAACATCGAGGAGGAACTGTCCAGGTTCACTATGCCATCCACTGAGTCCACGGTCACTGGTGGGGCAGTGGTGGCAGACCCACCTAGAATGGCATGCAGTGCCTCGTAGAAGCGGCATGTCTGGGGCTGGGCTCCGGAGCGTCCGTTTGCCGCTCTGAATATTTGGTAGCCTTATCTCAGGTCCTTGATTTTCACGCGGCACTGCATTGCATCCCGGCTGTATCCTTTCTCTATCATTGCTTTGGAGACCTTCTCGAAGGTCTTTGCATTCCACTTGCTGGAGCGCAGCTCCGACAGCACAGACTCCTCGCCCCACACACCGATCAGATCCAGGTCATTTCCTGTGTGGCTGGTCAGAGAATCCAAGCTCGGACTGCTGTCCAGAGCGTCAACAGAGTGGTGCACTGTGGGATAGCTCCCGGAGCTACTAAGTTCGATTTGCATCCACACCTAGCCTAATTCGAGCTAGCCATGTCGAATTTAGCGTTACTCCACCTGTCGGGGTGGAGTACCAAATTCGAACTAAAGAGCCCTCTAGTTCGAATTAAATGGCTTCCTGGTGTGGACGGTTGAGCGGTTAGTTCGAATTAACGCTGCTAAATTCGAATTAAAGTCCTAGTGTAGACCAGGCCTCAGCTGCACTTAATTGCTTTGAATTCATAGTTTCTTAATATGAAATAACTTTCAATTTGTCAGCTCAGTTAAAAACCATTTACATTTAGCTTTGCATGTGGCCTTGATTCCTTTTTCGGCTGTGTTACCTCTCTACGGTCAAAATAACGCTTCGCACTGGACCTGTAACTTTCATGTGTACGAACAGGCCATAAACTTCTGACGCACGAGGAGGTCAGAATAGCATCTGAGACAGATGGGACTTGGGACTAGACTAGTAAGGGGAAGTATGGAGCAGCACCCCAATGAAGGCAGAGTGACTCTGGGAGTCCCAGCTCCTTCCCTACTCCTCCCTTGTTCCCACGGTGACAGTAATTTACAGCTGACTTTTACTAGCCCTAAATTGCTACATTCTGGTCCCACCCCCGCACTAGCCAATGAGTGTAGGAGGGAAGCCATGCTGTCCACCCCCTCCCTGCCCATCTGTTCTGGAGGACACAAGCACCCCACTTACTCCAGTATGACTGAACCTAAGACCCAGAGCAATGGGATGGCCCAGTGGTTGAGACATTAGCTTGGAAAACAGGGCTTCGTTTCCCTGCTCTGCCAGAGTTTCTTGTATGATTTTGGACCAGCTCTGTGGCAGGGGAGAGACCCCCCTCCTTTCCAGCCTCAGCTCTGTGGCTGCTGTGGTAGGGGAGAGACCCCCCCTCCTTCACAGCCCCAGCTTGGGGGCTGCTGCGGCAGGGGAGAGAGAGGGCACATCCATCGCATTAGAAAGGTAAGACTAGGGATATTAAAATGTGAGTTGTGTGCTTTTATTTGTAGAACAAAAAAAATTAATCATTATTAAGGTTATTTTTACGCTTTACTGTAGTTAGCTAATATACAAACAACATTTGGAAAGATCATGAAGTGGTCCGCCGAGACCCTCAGCAATTTTCAAGTGGTCCGTGGAAAAAAAAATAGAGAACTGTAATGAATACACCCTGCGGCTAGGCTCCAAAAGCAAGATCCCCACTTTGTTTCAGGCATTTACATCTCACCTTACAGCATATGCTCACTGGTATGTCTATGAACAACTCCAAAGATGAAATGACCATTTCATATCCATTGCTTGTTTTAAGCTAATTCTGCTTTTGCCTCATAGGATGGGTACCAACCCTTCTGCAGAAGTTTCTTCCTTTATTCTTAGGTCCAGTTCTTCTATTTATTTGTCTGCTTGTCCACTTCTACCTTCTTCCCAGTTAATGACCATCACATTATTTTTACTATTATTTATTTGTATTGCCATAGCACCTGGGAGCCCTATAATGGACCAAAATCCCATTGGGCTCGGCCCTGTATAAACACAAAACAAGAAGACAATCCTTGCTCCAGGATACAACATCACATTCTCTCCTTTTAGGAGGCTAGCAGGAGACTGCAATAATGCCAACTCCAAGTGTGCCAAAATCATGATTCAGGTCCCAGAAAATCATGAGAAGGACTGGGGGAAAAAAAATCAAGATTTTCTTAAATATAATAATAGTCATGTTTTTTTTCTTTGTCTTCTTGTCAACGTAGAGCAAACCTGGCCAAACCCCCCCCCCCCACACACACACACACAAAATAAAGACTTAAGGACATCTTCATTTTCATTCTTTGGTGACTCATATCAGAAGAGCCTTGTGCAGGGGTGACTGAACGGCTCAACTTTGATAAACCAACACCAAATTGGAATCATTCAGTTCCCATTGAAAATGGTCTACGTTTATACGAACCTGAGTATGAATGACATGCGTCTGAGGTGGTGTAAACTGGTATCTCTCTATCGACTACAGTGCAGCCATGCTGATTTACATCAGTTGAGAACACGGCCCCACTAAAGTTTTTAGGAAAAATCTCCCATATGCTCAAAAGGAATGACGGTGATTTTGCTTCTTTTCTCAATCTGTTGTGATCAGGTGGCTGTTTCGTTCAAGGGAATATTGACATTTTAATTTCCTTTTCCCTATGATCACACTGGTGTGCTTTTCCCCTCTATGCTAAAATTCTCTTCCTTATTAGTGAATTGTGCGTCAAAATGGTTCTTTGCTTTTGCCAGAGCCTATTCAACACAAGACAATGTAATTTCCTATGTAGGACTGGAGGGCAAAAGTTGGTGAAGAACATCTATAAATGGATTAGTAAATGGTGTATTGTCCTGTATGAAAGCACTCCCTTTCCTGGCTTTATTGCTAAAAGCATCCAACCAGAACTAGAAGCCAAGACTCTGTATATAATGGTCAATAATATGCCATGGCCAAGGATTGATTAAATGTTATGTTCTGAATGTACTGTTGAACAAAAGCTATTACCTTGATTTCTCAACAAAGTTCAAGTCTATAGCAGACTGATGTTTTTCCCCAGAGAGAACACCACAATATCTTTCATTGGACCAACTTCTGTTGGTGAGCGAGACTTGTTTTCAAGCCACACAGAGCTCTTCTTCACTCCCACTAACTTTCCTTGAGCTTCTGTAGTTGTATGAAGTTATTACATTGATGATCTCAATGGCTATTCAAAGCTTCTGTGCCTTAGTGTCAATGATGAAAGGGAAATCAAATAAAACCTCCCTCTTTTTCTTAGGTTTTTTCCCAATAAAATGTCAACTCTATTGTATGTGTGTCACCTCTCTTACTGTAATGCCAGCTCTGGAACCTTAATATGTTTCATTTGTAACAATTTTAACAGATTTGAAAAACCTTGCTTATGACAAATCAACCCAGTCTGCTGGAGAAAGTGTCTGCTTATCCTCTTTTGTGTTATTTTATTTGACTAGTGACCCAAAACATCCTAGCACCTCACACACAAAGAAAGAAGAAACATCCCTTGCCCCAGAGAGCTCTCAGTAGTAGTATTTATCAGTTCCATTACGTTAGCGCTTAGAGTCCCCTCTTGAAGCGATCAGGGCCCCATGATGTTAAGTGCAGTT
The DNA here is from genome assembly GCF_020497125.1 of Mauremys mutica. Classification (NCBI taxonomy): domain Eukaryota; kingdom Metazoa; phylum Chordata; order Testudines; family Geoemydidae; genus Mauremys; species Mauremys mutica. The sequence goes on along the minus strand of NC_059074.1, from coordinate 206,487,925 downwards.
CACATCTAGATGGAGAAGATGGTCCATGCCCCACAGAGCTGATAATCTAAGGCCTGAAGCCAAGGGAACTACTGACGTGTTTAAAGTTAATCATGATCTAAGTTTATGAAAAGAGGCAATAGGTGAATAAAAACAATCAATACGGCAATATGAAGACCAATTAACAAGTCCCAATCTCAGAAATCTTCTATCTTTAAATCCAAATATACACTAACAAAACCTCTTTCCCATCTGACTGGGATACCAAGTATGGAAGATGAGTAAATCCACAATTTGTTGGTGGTGTATGTCAGTGCTGGAGAAAGATTTAAGACGACAAAGGGGAATACATATTTAAAAACAGAAGGAAGAAACCCTTCCCGGATGGGAGTTGCTTAGATATTTGATTTCCCTTGGATTCACAAGCTCTAAATTACACCCACTCAACAACGTCACTAAAATAACCTTTGCCCTCAAACCTCTCTTCCAAGGGGTTGCCCTTTGACAAAAGCATCTTTCAAAGTACAAATCTAGCGAGGCTCGAGCCAGCTCACAGGTAAGACCTTTCTGAACGAACAGAATGAAGTTTCCTCGAGAAAATAGTTTCCTTACTATCCTTTGTGTAGAGAGAGCTAATTAACTGCTTGCCAGCTTTTACAGCTTCGCAGTCAAAAATGACTAGTATAAAAATGTCATAATTAATTAGAAGTATAATGCTAGAATGAACACAATAAAGGTCCTATCAATATTCAAGCAACAGACCAAGTCTACCCACCAATAGACCTGATTCTGCAGGGTAAAAAAAACCCCAAAATACTCATAGATGTCAGAAGGGATTTAGGCCCAGATCCCCAGAGGTATTTAGACCTCTAAATACCATTGAGGTTATGGGACTGAGTGTGTCTAGGCTGCAGAGCGAGACCCCAAACCATTGCTAGGCAAGATTCACGAAAAAGGGCTCAGAAGCCCAAATCATTTCCCACGTCAGTTTTAAAGCTGAACATTATAGCCAATAGGTCAGCTCCCCAGCGGGTAGAAATTGGCCCAGCTCCACCAAATGGAGAAGTGTTAAGTTACATGCACTGGGGATCTGGCCCACTGACTTCAATGATGCTTCCCTGATTTATTCCTGCTGGGAATATGACCCTCAATTTCCCTCTGAACAGCGGCTTGGCCTCTCTTCAATTTGTGCCCATAAAATACTAACCTGTGCGGGTGTCAATCAGCGTTCTTGTTCCTCTGACTCGGTGATTCGCTGTCTATGAAGCGACTGCAAATACTCAGCTATGCACCCATCATTCTAATATAGGGCCAGGGTCTCTGCTGGTGGGAAATGGCGTGGCATCATTGAGGTGAATGGAGCTATGCCAAATTATACCACCTGAGGATTTAGCTCATAGCATGCATGTTGACAGGAGCAAATTGCATGATGAAAACTTGCCCCATGGAACTGTGGAACCCTGATCCAGCAAAAAACACTTAACTCTGAAAATACAAATTGCCCCACTGAAGTTAGTGCTTAAAGTTTAGCCCATGCTTAAGTTCTTGGTTGGATAAGGGCCTAGAGACAGGGCTGGCTCCAGGCACTAGCCAAGCAAGCTGGTGCTTGGGGCGGCAGATTCTAAGGGGCGGCTTCCTTCCAATCCTAGGGCGGCATGGCCGACCTTTTTTTTTTTTTTGCTGCTCTGGCCGCCCTGTAGGGGGTGGCAGCGCGGAGGAGGGGAGCACCCTGCTGGGAGCCGGCTGCGCTCTCCATCTGCCCCAGCCGGTGCCAAGTCTGCAGCAAACCTGGCAGCCCGCGTCCTTCCCTCCCCGCCGACCGGAGCGGCACCGAGCCCTCCGCCGCGCCGCCTGCTGGGGAAGGACCGAGTGGTGAGGACCCCGGCTGAAGGAAGCCCTGGCCACCCGTCTTCTCTCTCTCCCCCCTGCTCCCTCCTCCTCCCCGCTGCTAACCGAGGTGCGCACTCCAATGCTCGGGACACGCCTGCAGCGCAGGGAGTCCCGCTAGCCGAAAGTTTGCACCCTGGCTCCGGCCGCCCTGCAGGGTTTTCCACCCCCCAAAAAAAAGCCAGAGCCGGTCCTGCCTAGAGAAGCCCTGTGTTGGCTCCTAGCAGCCTTAGAATCAAGGAAACAAGAAGATGGTTTAGAGCAACTTTCCCTTCCCTGCTCCCCTTCTTCAGCTGTGTCAAGAATGTGTTCAGCATAGCTGAGGATCTGGCACTGTGTAGCTGATCTACATCAGGCTCCATATCTCATTGATCCCTGAACTGGCTGGTCTCATTGCGTCTTTGTTGCAGTTCTGTTTTCTTCTCCTAGCTCAAGGTAACGATCCCCCCCGCCCCAATGCTGAGATAACTTTGCAGAAAGCACTTCCATGGTGATGACTGAGCTGAGAAACCTTGTGACACTTTCTGTTTCAGATTCATCCCCACATACACACTGGAGCAGAAAGAACTCAGTTCATTAGCATGATGATCGAATCCAGGAGAGAGAGAAAAGCCTTGAATATGGGAAAAAATAGATACCAGAGAAGTAAAGGTGCTCAATTTTTTTTAAAGCATGAAACTTATCTTATGAAGTCTTAACACCAGCCAGAAGAGGCCTGGACCTCTTAGCCACCTGATTGTTGTTTTGCTGAAACTTCAAAAAATCCCACATATTTTAAACCTACATAAGTGCCACTGGACCGAATAATGTAATTTTTTTTTAAATGACCTTCATGTTTGTTCAAGGCTTTGCAGCCTGTGAATTGTTGCATGCTATTGACACATTCTGAATAGCTTCCGCAGTTTTAAAAAAAAACCCCACAACAAATAAGCTTGTTGGCTTGGCTTGTTAGAATTACCCTGTGGCACTCAGTAGCAGTCCTCATTGCCCTTGGGGCTTTTCACGGGTTTCAGTTACATTTTAGGGTGACATTTCTAATAAATATTTGTAGACCTTGGCAAAGGGTGAAGCTCTCTGGCCCAGATCTTAAAAGATACTTAGGCACCTAACTAGGGTGACCATATGTCCCGTTTTGGCCGGGACAGTCCCCTTTTTAAGTGCTGTCCTGGACAGCCTGACTTTTTTTTGGACAAAGACATTTGTCCTGTTTGCTCTTCCCAACTCATCAGTTGGGAAGAGCAAATGAACAAATGCCCAGTTTACCAAAAAGAGTCAGAGGAACCTTGTGGGGGGAGGGCGGTGATGCGAGGTGCTGTGCACTGAGGTTCGAGGGGTCAGCGCCAGCCCCAGACAGCATGGAGCTCAGGGGGGTCAGCCCCATCACTGGGCAGTGTGGGAGGGCAGTTCTGGTGAGCCCCCGGCCATCTCATTTTTACTTTAGGAAATATGGTCACCCTACACCACGAGGTCCCAAACTTGATTCGTGGCTTGTTCAGGGTAAGGCCCTGGCAGGCTGCAAGATGCTTTGTTTACCTGAGCATCCACAGGTACGGCCGCTCGCAGCTCCCAGTGGCCGCGGTTCACCATTCCTAGCCAACGGGAGCTGAGGGAAGCGGCGCGGGCTGGGCCACCACTTCCCGCAGCTCCCATTGACCAGGAACAGTGAACCACGGCCACTGGGAGCTGCGAGCAGCTGTACCTACAGACACTCAGGTAAACAAAGTGCCTCACGGCCTGCCAGGGCCTTACCCTGAACAAGCCGCGAACCCTGCCCAACACCTACTCTGAGTTCAGTTGGAGTTAGACACTGCCCCACACAGGCCTGTTAGGAGTTAGAGCCCTTGGGAGGCCGCACAAAAAGCAGCCAATAGGAAAGGAGCTGCAAGAAGCAGCCAAATCAGGGCCAGGCAGGTCCATATAAGAAGAGCAGCAGAGAGAGCAAGTCCAGTAGCTGACTGGAGCTTGATGAGGGAAGCTCAGGCTCCTGGCCAGGCAGAAGGGAACTAGCACCCTGGACAGAGCAGTGCTGCAAGCAGTGACTGGGGGTGCACCAGAAAGCTAAAGATGGCTCCTTGTTGGCTGCAGGGATTCGCAGGCCGAGGTCCTGAGGCAAAGGTGAAGGGGTTGCTCGGGGCCATGGGGAAGTGGCCCAGGGAAATGAACTGAGGAGTCAGAGGGGATGCAGCAAGTGGCAGCCATCTACAGGGTCCCTGGGCTTGGACCCGGAGTAGTGGGTGGGGTGCACCCGGGTCCCACCCGCCTCGGCATGGAGGAAGTGGCCAGACAGTTGGCTGCAGTTGCCCGTGAGGGAAGTGGCTGGAGAGCGGACTGCAGTTCTCCCAGAAGAGGGGAGAACAGAGCACGCTATGGCTGGAGGCCTGTGTCATGAAGAGGAAGCCGTGGTCAGGGGAGTGATGTGGTCCTGGAGCAGGAGTGACGACAGCGAGACACCACCAGAAGAGGGCGCACTGGCTAGACGAACTAATCCCCAGGACAGCCAAAAGGAGGCACCGCAGGGATGAGTAAATCCCATCACAGATACCTAAAATACCTCAGAGGATCTGGGCCACTGCGTCTAGAGTCGAGTGTGGTTTGTCTGTTCAAGCATCTATGGTTGATATACTACTATGTGAGGTGCCATCCAAGCGTTTCTCTCCTCCCTGAGTTACTTCTGAGCTTGAACCTGCCTGATGAGGCATCCCAGAGCCAGAGAGAGCGAGGAGTCAGAGGCAATTGTTATAGGCCCCACACCATTCATCTAGGGTTCAACCAATCCACAGGTCAGGACCCACCCAGGGGATCCCAAGGCAGGTATATAGGCTCCTCAGAACAGCCGTCTCTTCAGTCTGCTTAATGTCGCAACCTGACTGGGAGCACTGATGCTGGCTTCTTCTGATCACACCTGTGCTTCTGCCCCAGCTGGCCCCATGCTCCTGCTCCAGCCTCCCGCTACTCTTGCCACCCAGATTAAGCCGGGTATTGATTTATTTTATACCAGTTTCCCACCTAATGTAACTCACTGAAATCAATGACATTACTTCTGACTTGTGCTGATGTAATTGAGATTGGAACCTGGTCTCTATTATTCCTGATTTGCATTGTCCATGCTACGCCAGTCTTCTCTTGAGCAGAGATTGCCCGGATCTCACATTATAGGATACATTAATTATCTAGATTAAAATCCATGAGGGACTAGATTAATAGTGTGATACCACCTTTTATTTCACTTGAGACCTAAACCACATATGATCCCCAGATCTAGACTCTGAGATTAACAGTTTATGCATGAAGTAATTGCACCATCCAGAATTCAAAGCACTTATGCTATTAATGAGAATGAGACGGTGGGATTTTTCAGACAGATCTAGGTGCCTCGGGAGAGGAGTTAAGCCCCAGGGGACTTTTGACAGTGACTAGGCACCTATCCACATTGTTAGGCACCTAAATGTCTTTGTAAATTTGGCCTTAAGTGACTTGGGAACAACTCCCATTGATTTTCCATGGGATTAATGGGCCTAAATTACTTATCAGCTTTTGAAAACCCCATTTGTATTCTTTGAGATGTTCTGAAAGAAATTCTGTTTCAATACATATGTCTAGAAATTGTCATAACCTATTGAATTAGCTTGTAGATTTTTGCTAACCATTGTTACAGATTACTGTGTCATACGCCTTTTCCTCGACTGAGCAGGCACCTAGACATATGAGTGATTATACACTAGCGTGAGTATGTACCTAGTGGGCCAGATTCTTAGTGCAAATCAGTGTCACGCCATTGACTTGGCAGAGTTACGCCAACACTGAACTCCTTTGAAAATACCACCCTACCTACACAAAACCCGTGTAGGGAAATGAGTCAGTCTTCCTGATGCAGGGGAAATCCAACAAGCTCCAGGCACTGATATCTGAGTTGTCATGGAACCAAGCCACTACCATCTATTTTTACCTGCAGCTCTTAAGTCTACTAGTCTCATGCACAGTAATTCCTCCATGGGAAAGACTATACATGAGAGCATCAGAGATTCATCTCAGGGACCTTGACCCTCCTTAACAAAAGATGCAGAAAAATGAAGTGATACTATTCAGCATGAGCCAGCCTCTCTGCTGGTGCAAACAGGAGGTCCATCCAGTGAAAGGATCCTTTGGGATCCTAACTGTCAAAGTCCTGTACATAGGTGCTAGCTTTAGGATGGGGAGCTCACCTGTTACTCCACTGTCAAGCTGTCCTGCAGCGGCTCCAGAGCATGAGTACCAACTTCAGGGCAGACTGTTAGGGAACAGGACACAACCCCCAAATTGGCTGTGAGTTCTGTACTTAGATCCTTGTGTCCTGCAGCAACATCAGATGTTCTTCCATCTCAGTCAGTCTTGCCAAGAATGCATTGCATGCAAGTAGCCTCCCCAACCTTCTTACAGAAAGAGGAACGTCACCCATCTTCCACATTGGGCTGCTTTAACTTTAATGGTGCCCATTTCACCTCCTGGCTGATGATGCTTCTTCTGGTGATTGTCTCTTCCCTCACTGGAGCCTGTCCAGGTCAATGGCATATCTCCTAAGCCATAAGGTCTCTTTACTGATGTAAATAGGTACTTTTGCTGCATAAAGAAACTGCATCCAATTTGCATGTACATGCACATACCCGTCCTATGAATAAGGTTAGCAATGGGGTTTTACGGTAGCACTGTACTTGTGTATTTCTCCTTACAGCATTTTTTAGAAACAGAACATAACTACTAGCTACATAATGAGCAAATGTTTCTGGCTTGTGGCTGGGATCACTACACAGCCCATAGGCTTGCAGGGGCTGACCAAGATGTCCAAGGGTGTGCCTGGAGTGGAGCTTGAAGGTGTCATTTCCTGCTGTTGGAGACAGACCCATGCTAGCTCTGATCAAGCTACTGCACTAAAAATAGAAGTGCTAGAGGCTGCAGCGGGAGGGCTGGGTGGCACCAGCCGCCCCACGTACAATCCCGTCCAAACCCCTAGATACCTTCTCAGGGTGGTTAGCCCCTCCCGCAGCTGGCTACTCTTCTATTTTTAGCAGGCAGGCCCAGTTAGAGCTAGCAGGGGTATGTCTACTTGGGCTGGAATTTACACCTTGCGGCTCCACTGTAGACACACCCATAAACTCTTTTGACTAGACTGACTGTAGGCACAGCCCTCAGCAAGGCGTGATGAGTAAGCTGCCTCACCTGAAGTGGCGCAGGGAGGCCCTCCAACCACAGACAACCCTACGAGTCCCAGTTCCTCCCCTGCTGTCTCCTTGCTCCCATACTGGCCTAGAACAGGGAATTACAATACCCCTGCAGAGCTCAGTTGCTCTGGCCAGGCACCAGGGGAAGTGGAGACACAGCTCTGCCTATTTCCCTCTCACCCACTTGCTCCAGAAGCAGAATAAATGGGTGAATTTCCCCACTTCTCTCTCCATGCCCCTCCCCTGGCCCATGCAGGCAATAGCACTCGACATCGTATGCACATTCCACATGGTGCGTACCACCAGCAGGGGCAGAGCTAGGGACGGCAGCCGCTTAGGGCTTGGCGATGGGCGATTCCATTTTGTTTCCTTGCTCTGGGCTGTAGTTTTGTTAGAGAAGAAAACTTGGGACTGGAATCCCCAGAGGCGCCGCGCATGGTGCCTCCCATGTGAAACAACTCTGAGGGTGCCCCTGCCTGCTGGCTTATCAGAGGAGTCCTTTCATTTTCATCGAGTCACACATAAGGCCAGAACAGAAGATTACGATCATCTGGTCTGACTTGCTGCATAACACAAGGCACAAAATTTCACCCAGATGAAGTAGCTTGTCCAAGGCCATCAGCGGGTCAGCCAGGAATAACACGTGGGGCTACTGAGCCCTATTCCAGTGCCATAATCACAAGCCATTCTTCTGTCTCATCAGTGTCTATCCAGCCCTCGGAAAAAATCACTCACACCCTGCCAGCATCTGATTTTACTAGTCAGCATAAGCAGTGTTCTCACCTCTCATGAAAATGTTCCACTAACGCCACTCATGCCCCGTCTGTACTGCCGTTCCAAAGTCCCTTTCATTTGGCCTCTGAGCTCAAGATCCAAGTAACTATGGTTACTTTTAATTTTATATAGAATAGTATTCTGAGTGTAAAGCCAAAGGCAAGGATTCTTCAACAAATCTATTTTATGATATCCTCTTCAATACTGTATCGAAACCTGAACCAAAGAGTCACCTTGACCATACTGACATTGGTACGATAAAGGAAATCAGTAGCGATCATTAACTCGGAATTCTTTTCTGCATTTTTTGTTTTTCCTCAAAGAAAGAACATGTGATGCTTTCAGTCCTATTGGAGTTGTACACGTGAACACTTCTAGATTTCCCTGCGTCTGATAGAACTGAGGGAAAATTCATCCACAACACTTTCCAACCAAAAAAAATACAGACACCAAAACGTTTAGCAAATTTGTGTCTGATTCACCAACTTGTTTGCATTGGGGGGGAGGGGGAGGAGAAATCAGAAAAAGTTGAACCATTTCATTTTGACATTTCCTAAATGAATTTTTTTGATTTTTTGTTTCAAAATTTTCTTAAATTTTCTTTCAAAATAATTAAAGATTTTTTTTAAAGCCCCAAACTGAAACAAAATATTTAGTTTCTGGCTGAACAAGAACATTAGTTCAACATAAAATGCATTGTTTTTAACTTTTCCATTTGCCAAAACTTTCAGAAAATTTCATACAAGGGTCAACCCGAGACAATTTTTTCCCCTGAATTTTTTTTTTCAGAATTGACAGTGAACTGAAAAATTGGTTATTCACACAGCTCTGGTCTCTGGTGACTGGGTGAGTAGTTTCCTAACCTATGACAGCAGTGTCTGGAGCTTTGGGGGGGTGTACTTTATGGGAGCTTTCTGTAGTCTGTAAAACTCATTGTGTGGTGTTAAGTGAGTGAATCTGCTTTGAATAGAGTATGAAAGTGTCTCCCCCCTGTCCCATTCCTTTCTTCCCTCTGCTTTATGGCCATCTATGCTACAGAACATCTTTGTTTGAGTTCTTTTCCCTGGGCCAGCAGGAGGGCGCCATGATAACTGGAAGGAGGGTCCCAACTACGGGGTCTTTTCCCTCCACTCCAGCCTGATGTTCTCCTTCCCAGAGACTTTTATCCTCCTCAACAGGGCCAGCTCCAGGCACCAGCTTAGCAAGCACCTGCTTGCGGTGGACACTCCAGAGAGGGGCGGCAGGTCCAGCTATTTGGCGGCAATTTGGGAGAGGGTCCCTCACTCCCGGTCGGAGCGAAGGACTTCCCGCTGAATGGCCGCAGACCGCGACCGCGGCTTTTTTTTTTTTTTTGGCTGCTTGGGGCGGCAAAACTCCTGGAGCCGGCCCTGCTTCTCAACAGCACAAAGGCTGTCAGACTGGGGGTGGGACCACTCTACCGTGTCCCTGAAAGTCTTGTCTATGTACTTCTCCGTCCCCACAGTAGCTCATCTAGTTCAGCCACTCTGGACTCCAGAGCCTGTACTGTGTCTCTGCGGGCCATGAGGTGCTTGCACCAAATGCACACATATGCCACCTGCCCCCAAGGCAGATAATCCTACATGCTGCATTCAGTGCAATACACTGGATAGTCCCCACTCTGCTGCTGGACTTCTGGCTGCAAGGTGTGGGTTTGGTTTTTTTGTGAGGAGGGTTGTTGGCTTAAGTTTAGAGTATATTTGTTAGTGTATCTGCTTCTCACGTGCCCTCTCTAAACTCCCTCGCAAAACTCCCCGGGGTGCTAGCTCCTCTGGTCGCTTAGAAACTGCCTTTTTAATCCCCTGTTCTCCCTGGGTTAGCCCTACCCCCTTGTCAAGGGCTCTTAAAGGGTCAGGAACTGAAGGATGGCAGGCTAGAGCCTCGTTGGGAAGCTCTCAGCCTGGCCTAGCAGGCTGCTAGGCTCAGCACACAGCCGCCCCCAAACAGACCGTGCGATCAGCTTTAACCCAGCAAGCAAGCAATGAACAAACGAGCAGACAGACTGACCTGAAGGGTCATGTAGCCGCTCCTCCTCCACCTGGAGAACTCCCTCACAAAACTCCTCCGCTTGCTGATCCTTTTCACTAGCTTGTGGATGGAATGTTTAAACTTCTGGATACAGCCCTACTTGTTAAAGGCAGAGTGGGTAGACGGATCAGAGTTGGCATCCCTGCATCAGGCATGCCATTACCTGCTTTGGAGTTTGGCAATTCAGAAGCACAGGACCTGGAATGATTATAGATCAGTGTGTGACAGTTAAATCACAAGATGGGTTACGGGTGGCGTCTGTTATAGACACCGACTCAGACAAGAGAGCAGGAAGAACTGTTCCTTAAGCATCTATCTAGACTGTGTAGAAAGAAAAATTGCATTATCATGGGAGATTTCAATCTGGGGGGCATGTTTGAGGATCCTCATGTTGCCGCTAATAAAACATCCTTGGAAGATTATAGATAAATTTTTAAACACAAAAAGTATTACACCCAACTCAGAGTAATTCTAATTTAGACCTCTTTCTGAAAAGATGAATTGATCACTGAACTAAGTTTTAGTGGCTGCCATGGTACAAGTGATTGGGAGCTAATTACTTTCATTATGTGCAAACAGAATGCAGTTCAGATCAGTGTGTGTGCACATGCACACACAGGGACCAATTTTCAAAAGCTGAAAACAATTATGAGCAAAATTAGTTGGTTGGGTAGAAAATTTTAAATAAAAAATATCTGAATGATAATTGGAAGTTGTTTAAGAAAACTTTATTAGATGCCCAGAAAAAACCCTCACAATTCCATAATCGTGAAAGAAGGCTTCATTTAAAAATACCATCCTGACCAAGAATGGAAATGAAAGCTGCAATTTAAAAAAGTAAAAGAACAATATATAACAAATGGAAGAAGGGTAAGTTAATAGCAATGACCATAAATTAGGAGTGAAGAGATATAGACAATTGATAAGAGAAGCTGAAGGTCTCAATGAAAAATCTCCAGCCAGTAAAGTTAAGGACAGTGTAATGGAGTTGGCACCCACCTCTTGTGAGTGCTCCCTTTCTTTGGGTGATGTACATGCAATCACAGTTCTTTTCAGGGGCTTCACCCACCTCTCACAGCTAGCCTCCTTTGGTTGATTCAGTGTGAGCTTGCTTTTCATTTTAGTTCTTATCTCAGGGTGGCACCCACCTCTCATGAGCACCCAATGGTTCTCTTGGTGGGTCTTCAGCAACTCAGCCCTCCGGCCAAGCTACGTACGCAGTCTCCCCTTCCAGGGTATACAGTCCTGAATTCTTATCACTGCCCTGGTATGGGGCCATAGCTCTTAGGCTTCCCAGAGGCCCTGCCTTCTTCAACCACCCAGCCAGGGCCCATCTCGGTACCCTCAGCTGGTGTCCTTTTCAGCACCCCTCCCTGGGCTCAGTCTGTAACCAGACCAGTAAGGCCCATCTCGGTAACCTCATCTGATCTGGCCAGGTTCTGTGCTTAGTTCCCCCAGGCTCACTCTACCCACGCTGACCTTTTCATGGTCCTGCTGCTATTCTATCCGGCCAGTCACGCACCTGGTCTACGGCAGCCTTCCATGGGCACTGCTCAGCCTGGTGAGCGCTCTGCAGTGAGCTGTCCATGGTCCTGATGTTCCTGATCCTCCCTCATCACGTCCACACAGCAACTGAAGGCCCTGCTCTGCTGCTTGCCTTTTATCTGGCCTTCCTGGCCCCTTATTGGCCACTCCAGCAGTCCCTCTGATTGGCTGCTCCTCTGCGGCCACTCTAGGCTGCCTGGAGGACTCCTAGCTGCTCTATTCTGGGGCAGGGTGACACAGGGCCATGAGACCTCCAGCAGGGCACCTCCGGACCTAGTCCACCCTGTCATAGACAGTAAAAAGGAATCCTTACAATGGGATAGGTCTATTGCTAGATATGGATGGTATAATCTTCAATAAAGATGCAGAAAACAAGTAAAAGGCCGACGTGCTTAATAAATATTTGTGTTGTATATTTACAAAGACATTGAATGAGGTAGTCTGCCTTGGGATATATATTTTTTATTCTGTCAGTAACCAGGGAGGATGTTAAAACAGCAACTATTAAAGTTAAACTTTGTTAAATCAGCAGGACCAGGTAACTTGCACCCAGGAGTGGCTAAGTTGCTCTCTAGACCATTGGTGGGGTCTTTTTAGCAAACCTTGAACCAGTGGGGCAGTTCCAGATTACTGAGAAACAATCCAAAGTTCTGCTAGTGTTTAAAAACTGTCAGTCGGACATCAAACCCGGAGAAAGGCTGATGGGGGATGCAATTAATAAAGAAGTAAAAGATGATAGCATAATGAATGCCAGTTAACATGGCCCTATTGGAAATTAGTCTTGTCAAACAAATGATGTTGCACAATGAGATTATAATTTGTTTAATAAAGGTACCAGTGTACTCAGCCTTCGGTGAGGCGTGGCATTCTAACTAAACACTACCAGGATCCAACATCAATGGAACCTATAGTAAATGGACTAAAAATTGATCTCAACAAGTAATTGCAAATGAGGCCTCATCAGCCCATAGCTTGTTTCTAGTGGGGTTTCAGAGGGAGTTGTTCTTGGCCCAGTACTATTCAATATCTTTATCGATGATGTGTAGGAAATATAAAATCATTGCCGGTAATGCTTTGAGACGGCACAAAAATTGGACAAATGGTAAATAATTACCAGGACAGGCCAATTATGCAGAGTGCTCTGGGCGGCTTGGTAAGGTGGGCTCATTCGAACATGTATTTTCATGAAGCCATATACTAGGTCTCTACTTCTAGTGATAAAGACTATAGGTCATGCCTGTGAGATGGGAGACTGCATCCTGGAAGGTGCTTTGAAAAGGACGTAGGTGTCAGAGTGGATAACCAAGTGACCATGCGCTCCCAGGATCTTGCTGTGGCTAAGAGGGCTAATGTGAGCCTGGGATGTATAGCCAAGAGCAAGCGGGAATAAGGCGGTAATATTGCCTCTGTATATAGCAGTAGTGAGACAGCTGCTGGAATACTGGCCAGAAGATGTGGTCAATTTACTTTGGTGGGTTTTGTATCAGGCCTTAAAAAAGCAGCGGATAGTTTCTCTGGTGGGTCTACCAGAGGAAAGCTACTGCCACTTCCTTAAAGCAAGAAAAGGGTCATTCCATTTGTGAGTCTAAGAATGCTTTCCTGTCAGCATAGAAAGGCCTTTTTGGGGTGGTATTTCCTGTAGCAAATGTGAAATCAATAAATACCTGCCTGCTGCTAAGTCCTTGATTTCGCCTTTCGATAGGGGCAGGCAATACACACCCTGACTCATACATTAAATATCTGTGACCCAAAAGAGGAATGTCTTTATGACAACATTTTTTGTCTTTCATGAACAGGGTCATTAAGCAACACTTGTAACTACTAAATCTGGGTTTTGTGTGAAAATGATTTCAGCGAGCACGAAAACCCCAGGTTTCTTTTCAATCTACTGATGTCTTTTGAAAGCAATTCCTAAGCCTCCATTTCAAAGCCTCTTTCAATCTCTGAAAATTGTTGGTAACAGCTGAATCCAGGCAAACAGATCATAACACTGTAACTCAACAATAAGCACTATCGCTGATTATTTAGAAAAAACTGTCGCTTTTCAGAGCACTGCCACAGGAAGAAATTATCATATATACTGGAATATTTAAAAAAGAATTCAGCCTTCATCCATATGTCAATTGCATCTTGCAAGGTCAGTATCTTTACTGTAATAGACACTGGCAAAAATAGCAACAGCAACCTATGTATGAAAACAACTATAATCCACCATTGTGGTCAGAAGGCCAAGCTGATGGCTGAAATAAACATTGTGCTTCCAAACATATCTTTAATCCAAGGTGATCTTTCCCATGACACGTGCAATGCTTAATGATTCAATGATAATTCAGAGAATTCAAATCTAATAGTTGACTTCTTGCTGTTTGATTGGTTGGTTGTTTAGTGTTCCTATTCTTTGGAATCACATTTCACAATGCAGTCCTTACAAACTTCAAAAGAAACAATCCATTTGTGTGCATTTAATGTCTGATTAAGACAATTTGCCTTATAAATTCTGATTATGAGAATGATTTTCAGTGAAACTTCTGCCACACTAGTCAAATGATTTTTATTAGAGCAGGTCAAAATCTTCAGTGTTTTTCCTCAGAAAATGTTGATTTGACTAAAAATTGAACTATTTCATGGGAATGTATCGATTTTGTCTAAATCAGGGGTCGGCAACCTTTCAGAAGTGCTGTGCCGAGTCTTCATTTATTCACTCTAATTTAAGGTTTCGCGTGCCAGTCATACATTTTAACATTTTTAGAAGGTCTCTTTCTGTAAGTCTATAATATATAACTAAACTATTGTTGTATGTAAAGTAAATACAGTTTTTAAAATGTTTAAGAAGCTTCACTTAAAATTAATTAAAATGCAGAGCCCCCCCGGACTGGTGGCCAGGACCCAGGCAGTGTGAGTGCCACTGAAAATCATCTTGTGTGCCACTTTCAGCACGCGTGCCATAGGTTGCCTACCCCGATCTAAATGATTGATGAAAAATTATCAAAAATATTCATTCTGATAAGCTTGAAAGGCTTCATTTTTGACTGCCATTTGTATTATATAGTAGTTGAAATCTTTGCCAAACACATTGTGTCGACCTTATCAAAGCGCAAAAAAGGCCAAGATGAAAAATCAAGGAAATATTGTAAAAATATTCCATCTCAGTTCTAGATTAAACAACATTTCAAGCTCTTGGGATTTCCCACTGGACAGAATATCTGTTTTCTGACCAGCTCTAATTTTGATTCAGTTCTTTGGATTTATATTAATACCTACCAAAAGGTGTGTAGTAGGATCCTTGGTGGGTTGGGTGGCCAAATGGTTCGCATCCACTCGGTCATGGGGTAGTGGTAAAGGAGCCCAGGCCTGCCCATGCCACCGGGCAACGACCCAGGGTCCTAGGAAGGAGAAGGAGTCGGACCCTCTGAGTTACCCTCCGTGGGTCACTCCCTCCACTTCTGGTCCCAGAAAAGGGAAAATGAAACCAAACCATTAGCCACAGCCGTGCTCGGAATACAGTCCTGGTACTTCAGGGAGGCTCCCCTCTCCTCTTTTGGCAGGAGCTTGCAGGGGGAGTCTGTCCTCTCCAGCCTTCCCCTTCCGAGCTGGGTTGCTCCCTTTTCAATCCTGTGTCCAGCTGGCGCATGCTCTGCAGGGATGGAGGGGCAGGGCTCCCTGGGCCCTGTACTGCCCTTTAACCCCTTCCATCCCAGTTGCAGGAGCCTAATTTTATGCCCCCAAGATCAAAAATGTAAGTCTAAGCGCTTAGGCTTTGCACCGTGCCCTGAAGATTCAACAAATGGCCAAGCAAGGAAGGGAATTCCAAAGCTCAGAGTCCCTCCCAGCTCTCCGCTCCTGCCAGTCCCCCACGTTCTTTAAATTGTGGGGGCCCCAGATCTAGGATCCCCACTGATCACAGCAGTGGTGTGGCCCAAGGAGAGAGGTGGTCTCTCAAGTAGGCAGGTCCTAGGTCATTTGGGCTGGGAGGTCCCCAAGGCGCTTGGCACCCATCTCCCATTGAAAGTGAATGGCGTTTGGGCAGCTACCTCTCACAGGATTCTTTTCCAAGTAAACAAAAAGACACCTTAACTTCCACCCAAATAAGCAGCCAGTGCAGATCCTGGAGCACTGGGGTTATGTGCCCTGGCCTAAATATGCTACTTCATAAGAGGGTTGCTGAATTCTGCAGCAGCTTAAGTTTTTCATCCTGCCTTAAGTGGCCCTGCAACCCTGTGTGCAAGGTGGCAACGCCACTCATTCAGATTTGGCCTGAGGGCCCCTCTGTCATGATGGAAGGGTGGCTGAGCCAAATCTGAGCCGCATTCCGACCCCATGTGACTGCTTGGCACCGCACCACCACCTGGGCAGGCCTTCCAGTGTCCATGGGCACCAGCCACCCTCAGCTTCCTGGGAGAAGCGAAGCTGGAACCCCCAGTACCCAGGCAGTGGGGAGACTGGCTCTGCTTCCTGGGGATGCAGCGGGAGGATGGGGTCTGAGGCTCCCAGCACTGCCTGGCCCCTGCTGGGGACACCGCCCTTCAGCCTGACCACCTCGCCAGGTAAGAGTTTGGGGCTCGGTAGGGGGTAGCAGGCAGACAGTGTATGTGAGATTGCAGGGCTGGGTGCAGAGTCAGCAGAGTGGGAGCACAAAGTGGAAAATGTATGGGGCTGGGGGCAGCGCAGGGGAGGCCCTCGGGAAAATTCTGGTTGCCCCCCTGCTTCAGAGCAGGGCGTGTGTCTCTCTGTGTTTGCACCATGCTGAGCACAACGGAGCTCGGATCTTGGGCGAGGGGTCTGGGCAGTCCTGTAATACAAACAAATAATTACTAGTCGCGTGGCATCAATGGTATCCCTGGGGCAGCGCCACCGACTCCAGCCATGTTCTTCCGCAGATGAACTTGACCCAGGCTGCTCAGAACTCGGTGGCCGGGGAGAGCACACACATGGGCCCTCGGAAGAGGTCAAACATTTCTTAGGCCTTGATACTTCCCAGCACAATACACTGTCCAAAGTAACCGAGCTGCCCTGGGTTGCTGCACAGCATGCGGCAAGGCAGTGTGAAGTGCTTGTTACCCTGTAAGGAGGAGCAGCTTCCGTAAGAGGAAACCCGCCTCTGGGCCTTTGCCTGGTCTCATCTGGTGTAAAGCAGCACAACCCCACAGCCAGCCAGACAGTCGTGCTGATCGACACCGGGCCCATTGTATTTTTTTATAGTCACTCACTTGCAAGTCATTTTCAATGCCACACTTGTTCAAAGGCTTTACAAATGCTTCTTTTCAACCACCCGTCGAGCGCTTTCACCTACAGCATGTCACTCATTTATAACACAGTTAAACTGTGACTTATGTGCAACTCAATCTCTCCATTCCATTCAAATGCTATTGCCTGGCTATACTGACAATATAATGTAGTCCCTGCCCAGCCGTCTATGGACACAATTCTCCTTGAAAGCTGCCACTCCATAGCCCTCGCCATCCATGGCCTCAGGTCTTGCCTTCTTCTGAGGATGTCACTACTAGGGGCTATTATTATTGCTTTTAATTATGATGTATAGTACCAGAGTACTTAAGAACCCCAGTCATGGGCCGGGACTTCATTGTGCTAGGTGCTGTACACACACCGAACAAAAAGAGTCTCTGCCCCCAGGGGATTACAGTCAAAGAGAGAATGGCCAGAGGGAAGAGGGAGTACAAGCACACCATGAGACGTTATTGGTCCACATGGCAGGTGGTGGGCTCTGCACACCAACAGCCTAACCTAAGAGAGAGCACAGCCTGCGGAGACAACATCCCCGCTGGTGGGGCTACACCAGAGACCTCTGAGCCAATGGCCGGATTTTCGTCTAGGCGCTGAGCGCCGATGTCAGTGGGAACCATGAGCATGCAGATGAGGCCGTGCACTTTTTATGCAGGGACTCTCACGAGGCCAAACCAAAGCTGGGTTGTGATTTGTGGGGATACAGCACCCCAAGGTCACTGAAGTAAGAGTCTTTCCATTGACTTTGATAGGCTTTGGATCAGGCCTATAGCCTGACTACCTTAGACGTTCATTGCACATGTGAACATCTGAGGGGGCGTTTCTGTTTTGTGGTCTCCATGTTGCTAAATATCTCTCCTGTGCAATCGATCGTGCCTAAAAAGCGCAGCTTGGCCGCGAAGCATCAACAGCGAAGAGCGGCGTGGCTAGGGTTGGGTGAGAGAAGAAAGTGGCCGAAAATATCGGTGTGTCCTGTGAAGGCTCTGCCTCCAGCTAGTGACAAGTGTAAGTGCGACACTGGTTTAAATCCAGAGCACGGGGGAAATACCTTAGCTACTTTATACAGGTTAATCCCCACCCCCCAAAATGTGATGAAATGAGACACCCTCTGACTGCAATGAAAGTTCGCTCGGGCCCCTTATGTATCCCACAAATAATGTGAGGGAATAAATCGAGACCTGTCGGTCTGCAAGGCCGATGGCTTTAGAGGGTATGAACATGGGTAGGGCTCAGCCATATGACCCTTACTCACAACCGGTACCTGACTACACGTGCCCTTCTGTGAGATCCTATTCACTTTACAGCTGGCAGAACAGGACGCCAAGTCTTTTGGGAGAAATATTGGACCATATCTTTGCTCTGCCAGTCCCTGCTGTGCATCCATATCACCTTCCAGGTGCCTCAGCTCTGGCAAGTGTTTATAGCCAGTGGGAAAGAAATTGTATCAAGCCCTTTCCAGGTGCTTTGCAACCTATTGGTGATGGCAGGTTTAAAAATAGACTCTGTCAAAGGGGAGAAAGGGATCTTTCAAAGGAAATTGACATTAAGAATTCTTTACGGGGCAAGTACAGGTTCTTAAATTGAAGTTTTTGAAACATTACAAGCAAATTAAGTGCTTTGGTTGCAATTTGTTTCTGGTAAAGTTCAATGCTCACTAATACCCAATCCTGCTAAAACTTAAACCCACAATTAAGTTGAAGCATGTGAGCCTTCCCATTGAAGCCGGCAGGATCATTCGGGATATTTAACGTTATATATTTGGTTAAGTGCTTCGCTGCATTGGAGCTTAGAAGATCAGAAGTACACCTCTACCTTGATATAACGCTGTCCTCGGGAGCCAAAAAATCTTACCGCGTTATAGGTGAATCCACGTTATATTGAACTTGCTTTGATCCACCAGAGTGCACAGCCCCGCCCCCCCAGAACACTGCTTTACCGCGTTATATCCAAATTCGTGTTATATCAGGTCGTGTTATATGGAGGTAACGGTGTACTTATTTTTAGATTTTAATCATACAAAAATAATTGTGTCATCATGGACAAGATGACAAAAATCTCTGAGACTGAGGATGATTTTGAGTTGGCAGAATTGTTAATTTGACACTTCCCCTTTCATCTTAAAAGACTAACTGGTCTTTAAAGTGATTTACAACTGGAAACTTTTCTACTCTGGAATATCTTTGGTTATAACGTATTATAGAAATCACTGGTTTGCATTTTATTTGTGGGTAGTTAACTCTGTAGTTCTATTATTAAAATGACTTATTCTTCAAGACTGTGTGTAGCATGTGACTCATGTAAATACATCAGTACAATTTTGGGCTGTTTTGTTTTTTAAAAGAAGGAACCTGCAACTTCAATCCACTCTGGTTTTGCTTGAGTAAAGCTAGAAAGCTCAGGCCCTCTGGAATTAATGTTCCGCGATGTCTTTTCACACATAATATCTAGTTCCTCAAGCTTTTGCAGAGCCTGATCCACAGTCTGTTGCAAACAATGAGCCTCTTTCTGTCAACTTCAAAGGGTTTTGGATCAAGCCCTCACAGTCTGCACCGGTACAAGCCTAGTGTTCAATATTTTCAAAGAGTCTCTTTGGTTGGTTTTGATTTTGATTTTTTGTTTTTAGTGGATAATAAAAGGTTCCAAAGATGCTCCCATATCATATTGTTAACCTACCCCTTCGGCTCTGATTCAGAAATTCAGGGCAA
Organism: Mauremys mutica; assembly: GCF_020497125.1. Taxonomy (NCBI): domain Eukaryota; kingdom Metazoa; phylum Chordata; order Testudines; family Geoemydidae; genus Mauremys; species Mauremys mutica. The sequence continues at coordinate 206,468,553 of NC_059074.1, read as the reverse complement.
TCCAAACTCGTCAACCAAACATGTTTGATGGGTTTTTCCTGTCTTCATGAAAACAGCTGCACCACAAGTCAGTGTGGGCTGGTGACTAGGGCACATGAACTTATCTAGCTCTTTTTAGCACTGCCATGCTAACACAACTTGCAATGAACAAGATCTTACTTATTTATTTGGTGCATGCAATCTGAGCAAGCCAAGCCACAGCGTTCTTATCAACTATGTTCAAGGCATGAAGACCTCCAGGAAGTTGGGTAATTTTGCAGTCCTCCACAATCTGTGTCATGGTTTACGGCTGCCCACATTGACATAACTGGACTGTCTCTGAAACACCACCGAAATTCTGCTGCAGCACAAATTCCATGTGTAAACGTGCCTCAGTGGGTCACAACCGAGGATGAACGGCTGAGAAATAGGCAGATACACCCCACAACTGGTGGCTAATCCCCCATAAGATCTACCAAACCAGCAACAAAAGTAAACTTCTGTTTCACCACACTGGCTAACAAGAAGTCATAAAAGCAGTTTCCTCCAGCATTCCAGTCCTTGTATTACCACCAGAAACACTGGATGTAAAGGTGAGTGGTTCTTTACAACCAGTCTCGTCAACTAAAAGGTTCTTCTGATCCCAAAGGACCAGCCACACATCCAGGTCAATATATAACTTAGATCTTACCCAAAAATCATGCTGATGCCAATCCTTTAAGAAAAGAAAGAAAGAAAGAAAGAAAGAAAGAAAGAAAGAAAGAAAGAAAGAAAGAAAGAAAGAAAGAAAGAAAGGTGAGAGTTAAAACTGGTTAAAGGAATCAAATACATACAACAATTGCTAAGTTCTTGGTTCAGGCTTGTAGCAGTGATGGAATAAACTGCTGGCTTAAGGCAAGTCTCTGGCTGCTTCCAAATCATTGGGAGACCCTCAGTCCAGCGGTTAGATGCTCCCATTAGTATAGTTCATGGTCCAGAGGGCAGGATAGAGGCTGGAGCAGGGTAGAGGCAAAATGGAGGGGTTTCCAGGGCCATTTATATCCTCTGTGGTGTGGCGGGAAACCCATTGTTTCAAACAAAAACCTCAGCCCAGCTAGTGGAGACTCACAGGTGACCAGATAGTGTTTGGAGTCACATGGGCAAGTCACATGTTCATGCCCAATTTCGCTCAGTCATTGCAAGAAGCCATTACCTATATTCTAGACAACACGTTTACTGGACAGTCCACTCAGTGTAGATGGGCGTCTCCTCTGGTCCACCGTGAGTTAAGTGTCCTTTTGATGGGCCACTCAATTTGAATAGTCCCTCCAAGATGTGCTGGCTCACTACTGTGTGGGTGTTACCCCGGGAGCAAACATTTGAAATCCAGGTATAGAGTCAATATTCATAACTTCAAATACAAAAGTGATACATGCATACAGATACCATAATCACACTCAGCGAATCCTAACCTTTTCAGAGACATCTTACATGCCACATTTTATACAAGATTTGTTGCAAATCTGTAACAGTGGTTGCAACAATGATCTATGTGGTCGTACTTTAATCAGATACGGTCACACCATTTCCAGTAGGAAACCGATTCGGAAGGCTCCATTGCCTTCACGGTAAATCAAACCCCGGTTGACATTGAGTAGAGGCCAAGACAAGATAATTATTTATCACTTTTTCTGCTGACCATAAAGCTCATCCTGTGGCCTCTACCATCAGTCCCTCACCCTGTAAACTTACCCACAAGGGGGGTGAGGGCAGATGACCATGTGCATCCCCTGTACATACCCATGCGGTCTGGAGAAACGGACTAGCCAACTAGCTACTCAGCTGGCTAGGAGAGGGGATGTTCCACCCACCCCTGAACCTTTGATTCTACCCACGGGGGTGGCCTGCCATTGGGACACATGGCCCCAGCAGGATAGTAAGGAAAACATCCCCGATCTCTGCTTAGAGCTTGACCTGGGTTTTATCTCCAGATTTCGGTGGCACTCTTCCCTCGCCCTTCCGCAGGAGTCAGGTTCCGGCTATTAGCATCACTCAGCCCAAAGGAAATGGTCTTGTCACATTGCCTGGGTGTCTCCTGCCTGGGAAGCCCAGCGTGTGGCCTTCAGGTTCTTCTGCGGCAAAGTCACACTCTTGCTGTCAGGTCGGTTCCCTTTCCAGCTTTCCAGCAGCAGTTAGGAGGCCCTGGCTTCCTAGTTAGCTGGAATCCCCCTCGAATGGCGCATCTCCTTAAAGAGGAGAGAAACCGGGTTTTTAGCGGGGAAATAAACACAGATCCGTAGAGGGGAAAGCAGGAACCTGGGAACGAACTGGAGGCAGGACACCAGGTGTGGAGAACAACCAACCCCAGCTCGCGGGCCCGAGCCTGCAGATTGTACTCAGTGGGAGCTGTACCTGGAGGATCCAGCCCGTTCCTTGTGTCTCTGGCTCTTTGTTTTGTTTTATTCCGTTGCTGGTTTGTACCTAAGTGACATTAAATGCCAAATGGGGCCCGGCCGGATGTCCCACATCCACAACCCACACGCACCGATGTCTCTGCGGCTCCCCGCAAAGAAAGGAGGCGCGTGACTTTCTCTGGCCCCGGCTCCCGCCTCCCTTTCGCACTTGGAGACTGTGGGAGTTTGGGGTGGGGGGGCAGGATGCAGGATCGGGCCCTGCGAGCTTTGCCAGGGCAGTGGGTTGTTTGCAAGGGGGGACCCGGCCAGGACCCGCTTAGGGGAAAGGAGCGGCAGGCTCAGCAAATGGAAGGGGAGAGGAACCGGGACGGATCCTGCTCTCGCCGAGGGAAGGCGGCCTGCCTGCAGCCAGCAAACTATTGCAGATTGCGCGTGCCTGCCGCCCCCCCGGGAAACGTCTTGGGTCACCTTAATGACCAGGGGCGGCAAGGGAAAAGCTCCGGGGGAGGGAGTGAATGCAGGACACCTCGGGCGCCTTGCTCTCCCGCGCCTAAAAACTCCTGCCTGCAGCCGCGCGGCGCGCAGAGCTCGGCGAAAGGTGACCCTGGGGGGCGTGCAGGTCCCCACAGCCGCCTCTGCCTTGCGCCAGTGCAGCGCGGGAGCTCGGTGCCCGCAGTTGGCAGAGCGGAGCGGGCCGCAAAGTGGGTGTGAAGCGGAGAAAACCCGCTCTCAAATAATCGATCTGCTTCAAAAAACCCCCCGGGGCAGGCCGGTAGCACCGACGTGAGCCTTACAGAACGTGTGAACGTGTACGAGAGACCACACCCGGGTGGCTGTAGTCGCTATTACATTCGTACTTTTCTATAAATACACACAACACACACGCTTGGGTGCAATATGCAGAGTATTGCATCCCCTTTCTGTACATCACATCTCAATATTCTCTATGTGCATAGACGTGCAAACACCATTGGATAATTCCCGTGTAAATACCACTGGATCGTTGCCATATACGCAGCAAACAGACTCCCGATGCAGAATATAGCACTGCCGTGTGGTGCATGTATTGGGCTGGATTGGGCTGTGTCCACACAGAAACGGCAGAGAGGCTCCGTTGGCCTGAGAGGGTTAGAAAAGCTGCCCGAGCGAGGGTTGCCATTTAGGCGATTCGTTAAGAACCATTTGGGGGTTGTTTTAGCCGCAGTCAGCCCTGATCCCTAGAGGCTGGTTTTGGGGGGCTTGTCTGGCTCTCCTGGATGCACCGGGGAGAATTACATCATTAACCAAGTGAATTCCAGGGCTTTGGGGTGACGGGGCTTTTCAGAACCATTCGCGGCGCGTTCATTGACCAGGGAACTACGCACATTCAAGCTGATGCGCTGTTCCAAGCGCCAGTCCCGCAGTGCGGAGCGGGCCCCGAGCAAGAACCGCTCCCTGCTGAGTGTGGGGGCTCCTGATCCAGGGGCGAACCGCCGGGGCCGGGGGGTTGTTTTATTCCTAGCCAGGGGTTAAACTTCCTGCGGGCGGCGTTAGGACTAGGGGCAATCCCACGCCCCTCAAGCCAGGCACGTGGGCTGAGCTGACCGCTCCCGTCCGAAAGTTCATTTCGTCCGCAAAGCAAAAACTTTTCCAGGGGCCTGGGCCAGTTCGCGTTAAATGGGGGGGGGGGGTATTGCTTCGCCTGCAGGAACCCCCCCCCCACACACACACACACACACGAGTTTTCAACTCCCAGAGATGAAAGTCGCTCGCTGCTCAAAGAATTAGCCCGGGGTGGCACAGAATTAGCCCGCACCGCACCTGTATCTGGCAGGACTGAAAGTGCGGGCATTGCTGGCGGGTTCCACAGGGGCCAATTCTCGGCCGGGTTCTGGAAAGTGACCCCGGGTCACGGTTTCCACCACCCGCCCCGCAGGTTTCGTTCTAAAACGCGCCGGGAGGCGCAGGGCGCGGGGCTCTCGAGTGGATGACCCGAGCCTGGGGCGTGGGGGGAAGCCCTATATTCAGACGGGCTGCTGCGGGTAGGAGGCTGCCCTTGCCGGCCCCTCTTTTCTGGAGTAAAACCCCAGTGTACTTGGAGGGAACACAGACCCGGCAGAAACACTAAGAAAAACTGAGCCCGGAGAGAAACGAACAACGTTCGTCTTTACCCAGCGCCTGGCGAGCTCTCCCCGGTACCTGCGGGCACCCTGGGATCTTTCAGGTGTTTATGCTCAAGTCGGTCCGAGGGATTTTCTCTTTTGAAGACCAAGACGCATCCAGGCAGACATCGGGCTCGAGCCAGAGGGCACCCCGCTGGGCGAATCTGTGCAGAGCTGCTGGTTTAATAATATCACCCCCAGGGCTGGGATCTGGGTGGGCAGAGGAGTGTCTGATACCGTCTTGTTCCCACACTTCCATCACGGCTTGTCCCTGAGGGGACTGAGGTCTCCGCTCTCTATTTTCCTCCACAGTCTTATTCCCACGCGGGGTTTTTTACTCATCCCCTAGAAAAACAACACTGGATTCAAATCTAATCGCCGCGGCTTTTCTGGGAGTTGTTTGGGGCTCACCGTGTTCGTGCTCTTAAATCCCAACTCTGCAGCTTTGCCTTGAGTTCCCGAACCGGACGCTCGTTATCCATCGCCCGGAGGCTTCTCAGTGACTTTCGGGGTGTTTCTTTTCTTACGGCTTCAACGAAACCAAAACGCTTTAGTCCCGTGGGTGAGAGCCGCTGGTCGGGGAAGCCGGGGGAGAGAGGAGAGGGTGGGGTTTACACGCCTCGCGGGAGGCCGGATCGCCGCTATAACGCCTGGCGGCGTAGAAGTGAAACGGAGCCTTCGCCACAGCGCGCCCTGGCCCCCGCAGACCGGGAAAGTAGGCAGCCGGGGCCCCCAGGCAGAGATGCGCCCCCCCCCCCGCCCCAGTACAAGCAGATACTTACAGGAGAGGGTCTCGGGGTGGGGGTTAGTCTCGCTCGCCTCTGGGTTTGGATACTTTGAGCTAATTTGGAAGTGCCCCGCCGCTGCCACCAAACGCTGCTTAAGAGCCCCAAGGACGCATAAATTAGGCGCCTCTACAATGGCAGAGGTGAGTCCTCGTAACCTCGTCTCCTAAGCTCCCTTTGGTGCTTGTGCGAGGGAGACTGGGGGGGTGGGTGGGACCAGCCCACGGGCTCTTTCCCGGGGCGGGGGAGGCAGCGGGCTGGGGGTTCCCACTCGCCCTCGGCCCGCCCCGCCGGAGCCCAGCGCTGCGCGGGGACCTGGCCGGGCGCGCAGGGGCCGGAGCGGGGCGCAAGGCGCGGGGCGCAGTGGGGAGTGAACTGGATTTCCGCCCCTGGGCACGGCCGGTTGTTGGCTCCTTGGGGCTGTCGCTCCGCCCCCCAGTGTCTGTCGTAAACCTGGCGCCGGACTAAAATAAACCCGAGATAAGAGAGCTCAGGGCTCGCCTCCCTCCTCCTTCCTCCTGCGCGGCGAGCGCTCGGCGCGCTCCGGAGCCCCCCTCTCTTGGCGCAGCCAGCCGGCCGGAGGGGAGCCGGCAGCCGCCCCGGGCTGAGCCCCCCCGAGCTCCCCCGCTGCCCGGCGGCCGAGCCATGTCGCTGAGCCCCAAGCACACGACGCCCTTCTCCGTCACCGACATCCTGAGCCCCATGGAGGAGAGCTACAAGAAGTTCGGGGCGCTGGAGGGCGCCGGGCACCTGGGCTCCCCGCTGGGGGCTTATCGCCAGGCGCAGGGCGCGCAGGCTGCCCCGGCCATGCAGCAACACGCCATCGGCGGCCACAACGGGGCGGCGGCCGGCGCCTACCACATGCCGCACGGCGTCTCCCAGTTCCCCCACAGCGCCGTGGGGGGCTACTGCAACGGGGGGCTCGGCAACATGGGCGAGCTGCCCGCCTACCCCGACAGCATGCGGAACAGCGCGGCCGCCGCCGCCAGCGGCTGGTACGGGGCCAACCCGGACCCCAGGTACTCCACAAGTAAGTGGGGCGCAGGGGGGAGCCGGGGACGCCGGGCTGGGGGGGCTTTGCCGGGAGGGGGGGAGGGCAGAAGGTTGGAGGCTCTGGGTACCCCACAGCCCCCAGGCTGAGACTTTCTTGGCTTGGGGAAGCCACAGGTCCTTACCCCAAATCAGGCGCGGTTGGTATTGACTAGAGAAACGGGGGATGGATGGATAGATAGATAGATAGATAGATAGATAGATAGATAGATAGATAGATAGATGGAGTGTGTGTGGGGATGGATGGATGGATGGATAGATATAGGGACGGATAGATGGGTGGATGGAGTGTGTGTGGGGATGAATGGATGGGTGGATAGATATAGGGACGGATAGATGGGTGGATGGAGTGTGTGTGGGGATGGATGGATGGGTGGATAGATATAGGGACGGATAGATGGGTGGATGGAGTGTGTGTGGGGATGGATGGATGGATGGATGGAGGGGTGGATGGATATAGGGACGGATAGATGGGGTGGATGAGGCTAGATGTTTAGATCACTAGAGGTGGAAGGGGCTAGACAGACAGGGGTCTGTGGGACAGGGGTCTGTGGGACAGACAGACGCGCTGCATGCGGATTAGATACAGCTGTTTCCCTTGCCCTTCGGCACCCCACGCCCTTGCGAGCCAGCCGAGGTTTCAGACCCGGTGGCTGGGGACAGGTCCTCCCGCCACCCCCGAGCCCTGCCCCAGGCCCGTGCGCTGCATTTCGCTGACTTGCCCGCCCCAGCAGAGCCGGAGCCAGAGGCAGCGCCGGGGCTTGCTGCTCCCGTCGGGCCGGCCTAGCTCTCAGCCTCCCTTCTGCTCAGTCTCCAGGTTCATGGGCCCCTCGGCCGGGATGAACATGGCTGGCATGGGCACCCTGAGCGGCATCGCCGAGGCGGCCAAGACCATGGCCCCTCTCCACGCGGCGCCCCGGCGGAAGCGGCGGGTGCTCTTCTCCCAGGCGCAGGTCTACGAGCTGGAGCGGCGCTTCAAGCAGCAGAAGTACCTGTCGGCGCCGGAGCGGGAGCACCTGGCCAGCATGATCCACCTCACCCCGACGCAGGTGAAGATCTGGTTCCAGAACCACCGCTACAAGATGAAGCGGCAGGCGAAGGACAAGGCCACGCAGCAGCTCCAGCAGGAGCCCAGCCTGTGCCAGCAGCAGCAGCAGCAGCAGCCCTCCCCGCGGCGGGTGGCCGTGCCGGTGCTGGTGAAGGACGGGAAACCCTGCCCGGGCAACCTCAGCAGCACCCCGGCTGCGCCCAACCAGCCGGCGCCCCAGGGCGCCTCCAGCGGGGGGCTGCCGGCGTCCAGCAGCGCCGCGCACCAGCACCAGAGCCAGCCGGTCAGCTCGCTGAGCCAGGCCCCGGAGCTGGAGGAGATGTCGCCCAGCCCCCCCTCCCTCCACAGCCAGGTCGGCGGCATGGCCCAGATGGACACGGCCAACGTCGATTACAGCAGCAGCCTGGTCAACCCCAACCTGCTGTACAGCAGGACGTGGTAACGCGGCGGGGGGGGGCGGCCTGGGACTGCCTGGGGAGCGGGCTAGGAGCACCCCCCGCCGCCACCCACCCCAAGCGTGCTGGCGCCGGCGGCTTTCTTCCCTGCGAGGCCGCCCCTGGAGGGGGAGATCCCAGCGCCTTCCTCCGCTCTCGTTGTCGTGGTTGAGTTTATTTTATATGATTCATTATTAAGTATGATGACGATCCCTTTTTCTAAAGACTTGAATTGCAACCCGGTCTCTGACGCCGAGTTGCCAGCGCTGCGGCAGACCGTGTGCGAGCCGGCGTGGACTCCTTCGGTGGGGCTGAAAGGCGGATCCGAAGGGAAGGGGAGAAAGAACTAAAACAAACCCACAGAAAAACCCCTCGTTGCTTTAGGAGATCTGAGGCCACTGCCCAGAACAGGTGCGGGCTTCCCTCCTGCGCGCCTGACTTCGGCTCTGGTGTAATGTACCAGGAACCGAATTAAAAGCTGACGCAGCAGATTGACAAGAGTTAGTGTTTACCACCGTCAAGTCTCCGATTTTTTTTTTTTAGGCTAGTTAAAAAATACAAAAACCCAGTTGGTTGGTGTCTCTATCTTATAAACCAATTGAAAGCGAACAATAAAGCGTTTGAAGTGCAACTTATCTGGTAGAATTAATTTTATAAGGATGCCCCTTAAGTGCAATTTCATTATTATTTGATTGAAAGTAAATTGAATTGTAACTCAAGGTCGATGAGGCAGACAGCAATGTTAGCTGAGAACAGTTATTGCCATTTAGGTGACAGGGAAAGAAAAGCAGCGGTAACAATCAGCTCGAGGGAAAAGACTTGTATTATACCCGCTGAGGATATTTTTACAGAAGAGCTTTTGAACTTTGATGCTCAGATTTAAAAAAAAGTTTTATTGTTGTTAATTATTATTATTTAGTAAGGATTTGGATGTATGTTGACAAACCAACCACCCCTCTCACTACGTGTAATATGTGACCCGTCCCAACGGTGAAAGGTCGCCGGTTAAGTTACATTTGACCTCATGAAATAAAGAAACTCAGAAAAATTCCTCCAAAATGTGTGACCTGCTCTTGGTATCCCAGTATAATTTTACCCGAAGCTAAATATTGTTAGTAGAAAGCCCTGAATTATTGCCAGCAGCATAGCTACAGCTATGAACGAGGGGGGAATTAAACAAGACCAAGAACCTGAAATGCACAGCAGCCAGACCCTGAAAATGCCATCGGCTAGGGAGAATGCTCAATATTATGCTGGCTTTAGACAATTAAAAAATCCAGGAAAATAAATTACAACAACGTGTTTTCTTCCTCACGCCTCTTCCCGAATACAAAAAAATACAGAGAAACTAAATAAACCATAGACTTTTTCAGCAATTTTTTATAATATAAGAAATCGCGGTTGCTCACAAAAAAAATCTGTTTTAATTGTACAAAAGACGTTTTTGCCTCTTAATATGAGCAAATTTTGTTCCAAAGTGATCTTTAACTGTCACTTCAGAGAACCATACATATTTTTTTCTCTCTAAGAAGTGAAGGTGATTCTGTTACTTTATGTTACGTAGGTCTATTTAGGGGTTTTATTTTATGTTTTTATTTATTTAGACACTAGTATGTTTTGGGTGTTCGATATGAAAACTCAAGTTGCAGAATGATTTAATTAAATAAATCATGACTGGAGTTAAATATACTCAGAGCAATTTGTGTTATTTAATTAATGCAAATAAATGGACTATCAGTACAAAGGTGTGCTTTATAAATTATCAGAACAAATTAGTGAAATCTATTCTCCACCGAAGAGATATAACCTCAACATGAGAGGTTTTATAGCTTATGACGTTTTTACTGAATGTTTTTGGTCTATTTTCAATCGAAAGATTTCCATACCGCCTTGGATTTTTTGGGGGGCGGAGGGGAGGTGGTGGTTTGGCTTAAATATTTATTATCTAATATTTTAACTGAATTTTTATCAGCTGCTTTTTTCCCCTTAAATATTTTTGGTCTAAATTTTATAGCTAAGAGATTTTATAATCTGCCTCGCGCTCCCTCCCCCTCTTTAAATAATGTGGCTATAACATCCGAAATGAGTGTTCGGCCAAACGGATACTTTTAAACATTTAGTTATTTTGTTATTTGATCGCGAATATTTAAAAAAGAAATAATTTTTGGATTCCTCTAGAAGTACGCAAAAACCCAAACTGTCTGAGGAATAAATGGCCCGTAGTATAGACCCATAGAATGATCTCTGAATATATATATATATATATATATATATATATATACATACACACATACAACTGGATACCAACGAAGGATCTGCAAATAACATAAAGGTGTATGCTTGTGAATGCAGTGAAAGGATATGGAAAATTCTTGTTATTTTGATCAATGTACTATTCGCTTCCGGGACAGAACATTAATTTCAGAATTTATTGTTTAATAGCTGATGGTACTATTTCAGTGCAAGATACTCATGATTTGACAAGGAAGATGCATTTAAAAAAAATGGCTGGGGAAATAGATTAGGTAGATATAGACATATAATCCGTCCATTTTGCAAGCCTGATTTTTTTCCTCTTGGAACAAAAAGCTTTGTTTACATAAAGAAATGCGGTGGAGAAAGGGAGCAGATTGAAACCCTTTGAGAATATGACCTTTTACAACATTTCCCGGTTAGACTAGAAACGGCAGGACTTTACTATAACGGAGAAAAGAGACGACAGAAAGAAACAGTCTGTTGTCACCATGCTATGCGGTGATTACGCATTATGTTTCGCTTGCAGCTTCCAGTGAAATAAGAAGGAAATATAAATATAAAGCGATTACCTTTTCTCTACATATAACAGAGGGGAAATAGGTTTATGTACAAAACTCAGTGATGGGTTTGTGTATATACACACAGCCTATTCGGATTCGGTGCTTAGATAGATCGATTGAGTAGACTAGCTACCATCCCTGAAATGTGCATGATCGAGTCAGGGCTGGGTGTATTTGTACTTTCTAGCAGAGACACAGGTGGGCGAGGCAATATTTTTGTATTGGCCCAACTTCTGCAGGCGGCAGAGACAAGCTTTCGAGCTGGCACTGGGCTCCCGTGCAGAGCCCGGAGAAGTTGGTCCGGTGAATGACCTCACCCACCTTGTAACGTGTCTGCCTCAAAGTTAGCAACCCCCCTGGCCAGGAGCGGGGAGCTTCCCCCTTCCCGGCCGTTGAGCTGCGTTTTCTGATCCGTCGCCAGCGGGGGCTTCCCACGCCCTGAGTCCGAGTAAAACGCGCGGCGTGGGGGCAGCGCGCTAGCCGGGGAGCAGGAGAAGGCTCTGCAGAGAGCCGAGCGGGAAAGGGGCTGGGCTGAGCGGAACAAAGCCCCCCTGGAAGTTTAGGGGGGCCCAGCGGCGGCTCAGAGAGGGGCTCGTTGGCTGCAGCGGAGCTCTGGAAAGAGCCTGGCCGGTCCGGCGGCGAGCGGGCAGGTGCGCGTGGAACAGACCAGGACCCGCGGTTCCACCCCACGCGCCCTCTCCGGTCTAGGGCGCGTCGTGGGCCAGGGCAGAGCCACGTCCCTGGTGGCGAGAGGCGATGCCCGGCCACGCCGGGCGGGAGCGCTCGCCCGCGGGCCGAAATGCAGCTCGGTGGGGGAGCGAGGGAAGCCCCAGGTGGGACTGACTAGCGGGCAAAGCCCAGCGCTGGATTTGGAGATCGGACGTGGCGCTCAATTGCTAATTCCCCCCCGGCCTCTGTTCTCCTGTCGGAGGGACGCAGCCGGCTCTTACGCCCTGTGCTCTGCCCGTCCCCTCCTGGGAGAGCTGGGTCCGTCACGGCCAGGCCGTGCCCCCCACGCGGTATGTCCTAGCGCGCGTGGGTGCCCGGAGGCCACACGTTGGTTAGTGGCTACGTGCTGTGCCCAGCCAGGCAAGGGGGCCCCGGCTGCTGCCAGGCCTGGCCAAGCGGTGATGATCGATCGGGAGTAGCCGGCTGCGGAGAAAAGGAAAGTCCCCCCCCCCCCAGCCCCACTCTCGCCCCCAGGGACGAGTCCTGCCTAGTCCCTACTTTAAAGGACTTTTTTTTAGCCACAGCCAGGCCCGACCGTGGCATCGGCTGGAAGCCGGAGGACTGTGAGCTCGGCGGCAGGACATTTGCGGAAATAATTCAATGGCAGCAAACGCTGTTTTTAGAGGAACGCAGGGAGCGAGGCCGGTCCCGGGCGCCCCGCAGCGGAGCCTTTCCCCGCCCGGTGTGAACGATCAAGCTCCGTTTAAACCAAAACGGCGGTTTACACGAGCCCGCTCCGGCCCCGCTGGAAGTGCAGGGGAGCTTTTCCCGATGACTTCGGTGGCTCTGGGGTCATTGTGGTTGACGAAGGCGGCTTTGCAGAGGGCTGCCCCCCGTGCGGCTCTTGTGAGGATCCAGAGAATTCATAGAAAAGCGGCGTCTGCCTTTCAGCGCACCGGGTATGGCCCTGCTCCCCTGTTCCGGGCATTCGTGGAAGCGGGGGTGAGAAACGGGCCCGAGGAGCACTGAGTTGACCAGCAGCCCTTGGCCATGCTGCGTCCCCACTACAGCTCCAGGGGCTGTTCAGACGAGGTGGCACCGAACCGCCCTTCGTTTCTCCAAAGCCCAGTTCTCAGGGCTCCCTGCTCCCATCCAGCCCGAGTCCCCTCAACCTCCTGCCTGCTGCCGGCTCCCTCGAGATCCATCCCAGGGGCTCCATCGAATTCTAGCCCGAGCCTCTCTCCCCCCTCCCACGGCCTTAGTGGCCCTGGCCCCAGGGTAGGAGCAAAAAGCTAGAAACTAGAGCAACTCAGCCAAATGCAGGGAGGAAGGTGCGGTTTTAAGGTCAGGACTGACCCAGGGTTATGAGCCATTGTAAGCAGCCGCCTGCAGAGAAAAGGAAAGTCCCTCCCTCCTCCTTGAAAGGCCTTTTTTTAAGCCAGGGACACAGCAGTCGCTTTGGTTGGAGGGTGTGTAAACATGTTCCTAGCTGTTCGAAACATTCCCTCAGGGCCAAGTAGCTCCTGAAAGATTCCTGCCCTGAAACGGTGCTAAAACCAGCTCTCCAAACCCCTCTTCCCTCCCCAGAGTTTGTCGTGCTAACCTGGGAGGCTATTTCTTTAACCAGACATTAGCAGGTTGCCAGAGGAGAAGGGACGATTCAGATCCTAGGACCTCATGCACTACACAGCCAGTCTATGGAATTTCAGCCAGTAATTCCTGCAATGGAGGGAATTCTTCATCTCTAAGTGAAACTGATTTGGGCAGGAATAAATCTGAGTTACATCCCTCTCCTGAAAGCCTTATTAAAGAATGGACGGTCACAGACTGGAACCTTGGCCAAACTCAGCCTGTGTGCAATTGCACATCTAACTATGCACACACAATTACTGCACTTGCAATTTTGATGCTTGGAGACAACTGGCCATTTGCACCTGCCCCACACACTAACCCCATGTGTTCATGCAATTGTAAGGCCGTGCCAAAAAAATGACCTTCTGAAAGTCACACCAATACTCCAAATGCACCATCAAATTATATATTCCTGCTTTGCAGGAAACAATGACACTTGTGTGAAGGGGTTAGGGAGAAGATGCAATGCACAGAACAAGCAAATAGACAGTAAATGTACATGCAATTGCACTTATTTGCCACAAACACCAGAAATTCCCGACACGTATACTAGTTGTGAAAGATGCGAAGCCCAGGTACAAAGGTGCATTCAGTTTCCATTTGCAGGTTTATTCTATAACATTTTAGCTGTCAGTCACATTTGAAAAGGATAAACAGAAACAGACATTTTCTTTAGATTTGATATTAAAAACACCCATACAGGAGGTGAGTGCTTTGAGAATGCCTGTATGTCTGAAAATTGAGTTTCACTGCTGCTCCTGTTCTGTTCAATAGCAAATGTTTATACCCACACAACATTTTAATGTAATGCACTATAGGCCATTGCAATCTGATGGTATACATCAGTTTCTAACAATATGACTACTCTTTGAATCACAATAAGTATTCTGCTCCATCCCCAATCACTTGCAAATGAATCTAGGTGCAGGATTTCGTCCTCTCAAGGTTACGTTGGTCTGGTCTTTTTCCTTATATTTGAGTATTAACATTTATGCCCTTGAAGAAGGACACAGCTAAACTGCCTATATCAGATGGTCCAGGAGAGACCTTTTCTTATAACCTTGTGTAAGAGTTAAAAATACTTGCATAGAAAAAGGCTACAGTTATGCATACATACATGTGCATATTAAAGAAAAATATAAAATGGGATACTTAGCGATATTGCATCCATTTTTAAATAGTTTACTTAACCTGATGCACGGTGTATGTTAGGAGCAGAGAATTGTTTACTTTTTATGGGCAAACTAACAGGTTTGGAGTCTTTGAAAAATATGGATGTTTATAGAGGAATTTTCCAAGTTATTAATACCAAACAAATAAAAGCGTGCATCTGCATTTAGATAAAAACTACACAAATATTCCAGAGGAAAGAGTCATAAGCCACTTAATACCAGTGCACATTTTCAAAAGCCACTTCATAGGGCAGTCAAGTAAAAAGAGAATATTTCAATATTCAGTACACTGAATACAAAACCCTTTGAAAATTACTAAAAATGCACCCATTTACTAGCCAGCTAATGGTTTGTTAACCTTTGTTTGAAAACGTGATTTTCTGTAAAATATCTGTTAATTTCATATTCTATGAGGTAAAAGGCATAGAAGAACAAGAACACACCAGACAAAAGTTGTAAAAGTTGAAACATTTTTACTTAGAAGTCCAGAAATCAAACTCGAGAGACAAATACATCAATGAAGTGTTGTTAAAAAGAATACGGACAAAAGCGTGTCTTTAAATGTTGTGTTTCTTAGACTGCCTGCTGTGCCTACCTTCACAGCTAATAAAATCCTATTTCTAGGCATTCTTTAAAAATCAGTATCTATTTTGGGGCTCTTATGTTGTGAATTAAAGGATGTTTTGATTTGCAATTGACAGGCATATGCAATTGATGCTTAACTAGTAATAAAGGCAGAACAGTACTCCTACTTCATGAAATGTCTCTCTCAAGCACATTAGTAAGTGCTTTACATGTCTTCTCCAGTACACTGTTTCAAAGCAACATAAAAACCCTTCCCCCCCAAAATCAAATCTTATCAGTAAGAAATATACACAGTTAAAACACATATTGCAGTTTAAAAACTACTAGTACGTTTCTTAAAGATGCCTCATTTTTCCACAGCTGTTGTAAAAACAGGTTTTGATGATGGAAGACTTCAAGAGTCTAATTCCAGTTGTATCTTCCAGCGGGAGGTGGCAAAGGGTAGGGCCTCCCAGGGCCATATCCCTGCAAACAAAAGCAAGGGTTTATTTTCTGGATTACTGTCACAGTAAACAAGTTAGCCTAGCTTCAGACTCCATGCAAAACTGAAACAATACAGCAGTTACACAGAAAGAGACCAAAGAAAGAGCTAAACATCTCTTAATAGTGTTTACAAATGCTCTCCTGGATACACACACTTCAGCTCCTACACAAGGAGTAAATTCTGTACAACACCAACCTCACACTTCCATGTGTGTTGGAAAAGATTTAATAATCCTAAACGAGAAAGCCAAAAGGCAGCATTGAGGGTGATTTGAGCTGCAGAAGTAACTGCTAACCTTTTGCTTCCAGTGATAGCGGAATTTAAAAGGTGCAAAATGAAAACAAGAGCAGGATTTGAAAAGCAAACTTTGTAAATCCATGAAGAAAACGTGGCTCTGCCATTACAGAATATATAGACACACACGTGCACATGCACATTTTACGCAGACTAATAGTGGAAAGTAGAATACCTTCAGCATGCACAGTAAGGGTACGCTTTGACACCTAGGAGTCATCTTAACCTTCCCATTATGGTTAATTTATACAATGTTTTGTCTGTATATTTTAGTTGTACACAGCTGATCTTCTGCCAAAGCAAAAACCATATGTTTTTACAGATACATGAGACTTTTCTTGTTGGATGCATTTCTGTTGTGCTGGCTTCTTGTAGGCATCAGTTCCGTTTTAAGTAGCATTTAAAATACTAGGTGACATGATATCAATGCATGTCAACAGACTGAGTACTGAAAGTACAGAAGACTTCAAGGAAAGTGGTTACCACTTTAGACATACATTTGTATTTAATTTAGTTGCCACACCCAATACATTAGATTCACGGTGATAAGTTTATTTGAGGGGATTTAGAGAGACAGTCAACTTGAATCTCCCTCCAAACTGAAAATTTGATGACTAATAATCCCAAACTTTACCGTAAGAGGTCAAAGGAAAGTTACAACCCTCTATTTTCAGTTTACTCTGGTGATGTGACACACTGGGTAGATACCGTCTGTCAGTTCTCTGGGAGGGATGGTGACAGTTCTTTCCCCAGGCTTTTCCAGAGGGTGATTAGGAGTAAGAGCTGCAGCTAAACTGACTCCAAAGGGCAGCAGGCAAAGAAATGCAAAAGGAGCGGCTCATGCAAGCCTGGTGGTGTTACCCTTGGGCAGCCCCCAAGCCCTTTCTAAGCAGAGCTCCACCCCATCCATCCCTTCATTTAAAAGAGATTGAGGAGTAAGTGGTTTAAAAACATGCTCTAACAGGAAGCTTTTTTTTTAAATAAAATCAATTTAAACAAAAATCATGTTGAGTGCATTCCTTTAGAAGTCTCTTAGTAGAATAAAATGGTGCACCAAAGAGAGTGAGTGAGTGAGAGAGTGTGTGTGTGTGTGTATATATTTTGCAAAAAACATTGTATATGATCATACAATTAGACACTGATACAGAGTTGCACAGGAAAGAATTATTCCTAATGTTCAATTCCTATATTATAGGCTAAATATTAAGTTCAGTATGTCTGCAATACAATGCATTTTATTCTTTACATTTCTGGGGTGTTTGTAAGGTATATTTACAAAAGTCTGCTACAACAGTGATCTGCACCAAAGACAGTTACATCAATTCTGTGAGCACTCCGCGGCAGCGTATGTATTAACCCCTGCGAGCCATGCCGTTGCAAAGGATTTAGGGGATGAAGGGAGTTGATAATTACTTATGCTACTATAAAAAGTGTGTCCACTTTCATTTTAAGCCTTTTTCAGGGCTTTAAAGCTTCGACATTTATAGATAACACCAGTTTCAGATGCTGTTTTGCACTCCTAAAACTCTAATGTGGCTAATAATGTAACATCAGTATTTACTCGCCCCAAGACCATAATGTGAACTAAAACCTCATTTAAAAAAAACAAAAAAAATCAAAGAAGGCTTAATTACTAAAATTAGACAAAGCAACCGTCTTAAAAAGGGGTTACACAGAAGGGCAGTTGACATAAGGATACTTCTAAAAAAGTAAGCCTTCTTGGCCAGAAGTTGTGTCTTCTCTACTACTATCACATATTAGAATATGACCAAGAACGCCATCACTGCCTGGATTGAACTTCACTGCAGGATCAAGCAGAAGATAATTCCTGCATTTATGACACCAGACTTGAATATCAGAAATTCAGTAAGTCTTCTATCTAATGTGGCTTCTATCTAGTGCAACAGGGGAACAATTTGCTAGAATTGTGAGGGGACAAGGAAAGATTTAAATAATTTATTGGCTTATAATAATTTGGTCTGTCAGAGTGCACCATGCCAGACTTCTCTGCTAGCTCCATCAATCCTGCAAACCTAGTTTTCATAAAATATCCTGTTTTGAGCTCTTAAGATCACATATGGAAGGTTTTCTTTGTGAACTGATGCAGGGCTCCTTTCTTGAGTCTACAATACAAACATTTTTTCTGAGAAGCACCATCTCTACTCTTCTCAGTGGACTGTTAACCCTTATGTATAGTGACTACAATTTTAATGCCAACAATGAACTATTCCAGTGCTCACTGATCCATTTAGCAGAAATATCTGGTGATTCTAGGGTTGTGGAGCAGAGTTTGGGATTGCAGAGGGAGGATGAGTATCCAATTTTCCAGTCTGATTTCAATGCTTTCCCCTCCCTTCCCAAGCCCTGAGAATACCTCATTCCTTTTTTATTTATCATCACAACAGCTCATATTGTGGACTGGTGCAATTACGCATTTATTCTTTGTTTTCAAGCTTCTTGGTGAAGATCCATTTTAAGTAATTCCATTAAAGCTTTCCAGAACTCACCCTGTCAATACACATCTTTTAGCAAAATTCAGCCACTATATTTAAGAAGTGTGGTGTAGATTAAGACGGTTCTAGTATGGTTTAGCCAACCAGTGTAGACAGAAACACACTATGTTAAAAGATGTGACAGGCCAGTCAGTGCCCCAGGCTAGAACCCACGGAATCTGATCTCCTCCACACAGGCCAAATAGTGTTAAAAAATGGCTTGTCTACACTAGGGTTTCAAAGCCATACCTGAGTGTTTTAAACTTTGCTAACAGGCCTATGCCTGATAAGCCTACTTCTTCCCTACCATACTCCAAACCAGAGAAGCAGCTTGAACGAAAGACATTACCAAACTGATCTTTAAAGCTTTTTCAGAACGGTCGCTAGTTCAGAGAAAGATCCCACTGTTGCTAATACAGGTTCAGCTGAACGAGTGTAGAGTTAGGAGCACTAGGGTAGCTCATCTGCTGGCTGCAGATGTTTCAGCATCACGTAATCCTGCAAAACTAAGAGACGTGAGGATGGAAATGGTGTTGGCAGCTGGCAGGCTGCCTCCCCCGGGCTCCTATCACTGATTCAGCCTTGGTAACAGTGGGAAATTTATCAAGAATTTCCCTAGAGCAGAGATGGCCAAAGCAGCTTCATTGTTGTCACACACTTTGGTTGATGCCACATTTGAAATGTCCATTAAAAAAAAATTACATCTTCTTGAAATAGGGCTATTTAAATGAGCTATGTAAACACGACTACCAGAGGCTCCCACAAATGTATATTATGCTGGGGTGTGTGTGTATATATATATTTATATATTTGTTTTCATAAGTTGCTTTAAACAGCCACATTACAAATCATCAACTCATTTATAGAGCAATCAAGTAGAAATGGTCCACTGTAATAGAGAAGGGAAACATGACGTGGAGAAAAAGCCATAGCAGGAAATTCACACTAGCAAGCACTAAATGACAACTGTATAATGCTCTGAATAGGCTTATTTGAGAGAGAAGGTGGGTGAGATAGTATCTTTTATTGGACCAACTTCTGTTGGTGAGAGAGAGAAACTTCTGAGCTACAGAGCTCTTCTTCAGGGCTGGGGAAGGTACTTAGTGTCACGGCTAAATACAGACTCAAGCAGGTGTTTAGCGTAAGTGGTTAGCACATAGAAGTTGATCCAATAAAAGATATTACCTCCCCCACCTTGTCTCTCTAATATCCTGGGATTGACATGACTACAACAATATTGCATACTGAATAGGCTTGTAGGCTAACCAAATGGAATTTTCAGAATTAAGTGCATAATTTTCTCATTAGACACTGAAATATAAGTTTGTATCCAAGCAATTACCCCAGCAAAGCAGATACGGATATTGACTCATCGTTGTATTACTCGTTTTACACTGGCATACCATTGAATTCAATGAAGTTACAACAGAGTAAAACTGAAGTAAGGCAGATTTAATGCAACTGATTCATCACTATTACATTCCCAATTAAATGGGTTTTATTTTATATTTATAAAATGGGAAGAACAAGAGGCTTGGGTAGTTATCCAGCATGTGTGGTACAGGACAGAACGTATCCTTCTGATAATAACTATATCCTTCTACAGTTGGGAGCGGGGGGGGGGGGGGGGGGGAGATGAGAAACTGCTTTAAAATTAACAAAAATAAGGAGGAAAGTATCCTCAAGTCTTATGGCTTTCAGCCACATGGGGGTGGGGGTGGGGGAAGGGCACCACGCACAGCATTTTTAGTGCATGGTGGGCAGCAGAAGACACTAAAAAGAGAAGAACTGTTCCCCTCCTTGGGAGCTAGCTGCTAGTAGTATTTCTGGGCCAGGCCCTACGAAAATAAGGCCAAGGTATACTTACATTCTTATTCATGGCTCACACCTTTGCTTACACATGTTGGAAAACAACATGGGTACCCAGCAGGTAAGAGGGAGATCATTCTCCCTTACTACTTCTCCAGCTGCTACTTGGTAGCCTGCCTGCCAGTTGAGCACTACAAGCTCTGGTTTCCAAAAGACAGCATCTGCCTCATACTCAAATAGCTGCCTAAAGTGTAATCAGGACATCAATCGTGTGTTTTACTACTGTGCTATGCCACACAGTTTCTGTACCCAAGGTTTCTAGTACAACTGCGCATCCTGATGTGTTACCTATTTATTGGGAAACTGGAGGAGAATGTGTGCGGAGAACAATATGCTGTTGTTTTTGGATGTTTAATACATTTATATTGTACTTTTAAAATGATGGCAAGACCACCTAAGGTTTGAATATGAACTCTCTAATGTTTGCTTACTTAAATCTACATAAGTAACTGGTGTGGGGTGGGAGGAAGGGGGGGAGAGAGACTTGGTGGAATTCAATTAGTTTTTTTATAATTTCAACAGATAACTGATATTTAAGCCCCCTTCCCCCCCATTTTTATCAATTTAAATGTTCACAGTTGAAGTAAATTATGGGGAGCTCGGACAACTTAATGACCGATTTTATATTAAAAACATTAAAGTTTTATAACTGTTAATATTAATTGTCGGCACTACATGTCAAAAATATACAAAGTAAATATCCTTTGAATCAAACTCCCAAAAGTTCTCCAGCAGCATTTTTTTCTTTGCCTAGCTGTAAGTTTTGATCATCACTGATGGAAATATTTTATTTATCTGTTTGTGTGTCTAGAGTGAAATCGACAGTTACCAATGAAAATCAAATTCTTCCAAGAGTAGCTAGCTACACACACGCGTACACCTGTACATCTTTGGCTATTAGAATCCAATAGCCCAGTAGTTTCCAGTCTAAGTCAAATCAGTATCTTTCAGCAAAAAGAAAAAAAAATTAACGATAGATGCTTTAAATGTGGGGGTTTGATATGTCCTTCAATTCACCTATGAGGAGGTGTCAAAGACAAACCCCTAAAACAGAACCATGTTAAGCTTTAAAATTAAACAGAAGATTTTACTTGCAGAAATATTTGCAGTGAGTATTTTCCCTTTTCCCATAACACAGATATTGCACAAGTGACCCAGAAGAAAACAATGTACAATCACACAGTACTTTATTACCTGTCTTCCCCTATCCATTCGATCATCAGGTCTGTGGGGGTAATTCATTGGTCCACCTACTCCTTGGTACTGATTTTGCTGGAATGCTGCACCCTGGGATTGCAGCATGCGGTTCCAAGATATAAGAGGGGCAGCCCCAGAATTTCTGCGTAAAGAACATGTGTATTATAGCATGTTATTAATTTATATATAACTTCATATCACAAAGCCCAACCTTTTGTAGACATGTATAATAAATGGTTCGATCTGCTTAAGCCCAGATCTATCGTGTTAATTGCACAGTCATATTACAATCTATGGGAGCTACAAGTGCCTCTAAATGATTTGGTTCACACTGTGTAAGGAAGAAGCCCTGCACAATTTTAACTAACAGACCATGTTTAACTCACTGCTTCGCTCTCAAACATACTAAGGTGGAGAAACAGATGCTTTTGAAAGAATGCAAATTCAATTTTGCAGAGTCAGGGATTGTTTTAACTCCCTAAAAGGATTTTGCTCATCCTGTATTTTAGAGGCAGGTTTGCCAGTCTGTTTGCAGTGACTGCCAATGTAGATTTGAAACAAAACGTCACTGAGTTAGCTAAATGTAACATACTATCCAAAGAGTAAACATGTGCAACACAGGAGAATGAAGCTTTATTTTCTAAATGTCCAGACTCTTTCTGGGAGTCCATTCTTTCTAGTTAATTGCAGGTTGCAAATGAATTCTTACTGCTGAGTATTTTGAATCTAGGGTAGGGGCCTTGGCTGTTTTTTCCCATCCATTATTCTGCTCAATATGTCAGAAGGTCTGATCGGGAAGAAACCTTTTCAAGTTCTATTGATGCAGTTTTCAATTGACCATGGTGACCTAGCAACATAAGCACTAATTGGCATGGACTGACTGACATTTGGTGTACAGTTTATATGGGAACACAAATTCAACATTTATTTTAACCTAGTTTCTCATCCTAGATTACTAGCAGCAAGAAATATTTAATTGCCTTCAAGTACCTAGTCTAAAATTACAAATATAAAACAGGCACATCAAATCCTTGTTTTATTACAAATAGTCACAAAAATGATATAGCCATGTACTGCTTAGGACATGATCTCTCCAATGCTAGAGAATTCAAAATCCACATTTTCTGCAGAGAACACATACCACATTGTGTTGAGGGGAAAGAGACTTAATTACAAAATTAGATATTATTCACTACAATTCATATACAAATTCTGTAAATTTAAATCTGTTTTGGTTACTGTTCAACAGGTATGCACTGATATTCTATTATGATCTCTGAGCAAATGAGGAAAGTAATTAGCATAAAATATCAAAATGTTGGACAACTGGTGTGTAGGGTAATCATTTAATTTTAAAATTGACACTAATGTCAGTATTACTTTCCTTGTCTTTGAAAACCTCTGGCTGGATCCATTTGGTTAAAGATACTAAAGTCATCCCTGCCAGAACTCTACCAAAGTCAATGAAGTGACACCGAGGCTGTCAAGCAAGCACTCAGGGTTTTAATAAGGTGATCACATTCTCCTTCTTGAAGATTATAAAAGCATATTACACATAGCCGCCTGCACCACAGCTGAAAGATCAGTGTAGGGCTTATGAGGGAAGGATTGGTGGGGGTGGGGAATGTTTTAATGCGGTTTAATATGAACTTCACTGATAGGAATGGAGACAAAGTCTATATTAAGCCAGTGCATTGATCATGGCAAGCTGTTTCTGAAAACCCAAAACACAAAAAGGTAAATATAACAAGATGGGGGGAAAGTACACATTTAAAGAAGGCTTTCATGTTTAAATTCCTATTCCCATTCAGTTTAGTTTTACACTGTAAAAACTGCATTATGTTTACTTTATCTGGCAAGATTTTAAGAACAGTTATGATGTCCAAAACCTAGGCAATAAGAACTCTTACTGTCCACAGAGATAAAAGAACAAGATTGCTAGTATGAAGTATGACTCTTTCATGCTGGATGCATAGTTGGCACTTATAAGCAATATGCAAAATAATATTTACAGAAACAGAACTAAACATTGCACAGAAGCAAAACCTTAATTACTGCTGAATTATACACCCCTTTTACCAATTTTCCATCTGAAACATTTACTAGTCAGACCAATACTGTAAGTATTTAAAATCAATGGCAGGGTGAATTAAGCACCCAAGATCACCTAAGACTAGTGCGGAGATATTCCTTTTGTTTAAATACACGTTTAACAATATTTTTATTTTATATTTCAAGGAAATAATATCCTCATCTTAAGGCAAAACACTGGATTCAAAATATGTCTTGATATTTTGTCAGATAAATCATAGTGGTGACAGGAGAAAATTCCATCAAAACACTATGAACATTAAGTAGCATGAACTTTGGTCTTTCATTAACTCACAATCATTTGATTTCAGTAAGTTTGTAAACATTTCCATTATAAAGTCACTTTGCCACAAAAGTCTATGTAGGCTTAGGCTTCTGTAAGGTCTCTCAATAAAATTTAAAAAACAGATTCCATTTAAATCAATATGTTTAAATTCTATACAAATGCCAAGGGACTGTGGTTAAAAAGCATTTGTGCTTTTGTAACTCAAGGTGATCTTAAACAAGTTAAATTATTCAGGCAGTAAGTGCGTAACATGAATTTGGAGTATTTAACTCCCCCCAAACCATCCCACGCAGTAATTAAATAGCCAATATGTTGATTTTTAATAAGACGATATGCATGTACAGCAACAAGTATTCAGAAAGGATTTTGGCAATTCAGTTATTGCATACAGAGCAAAAGTTCACAATATATTTTTGTATTAGGCAAAACGTACATTAAACTTTAGCAGTGTAATTTTGTAAACTGCATATTAGGAGTGCTTACTAAGATGGACTGACAATGTACTGTGAGTGTTTCATAGATTTAAAAGCTTGTTAGATATTTCTATTGTTTTCAAGCCACTGTAAAAATGAAACAGAGCTATGTAGTATAATCAGAAGATTTTAGCTAAACCTGTTAAGTTACTGAATATTTATATAACATCTAACATTTTCAAAATGCTGTGCAAGTACTACATAGTATTAAAAGTAACAAAACCAGCATCCAGACTTCCATTCTGTCCTTCACTCATTAGGTTATACACCTTATTTATATGCCACAACAGTATTAATGCAAGATTACAGTTGACATTTTAATCTGACAAATCAGGAAATTCAAAGTTACAGTTCCTGCAGGAATAAATTCTGTGCTATTGTGCATATGTATTACCATAGGATCTAGGCTCTGTCTTAATATAGAGCTTGACCCCTTAATATACATGCAGTGATACAGAGTCACAGACAGAAGGGCAGTGCCCTTTGTGCTGTATTTGAATTAGGACAAAACATGATACACAATCATACAATACTGGGTAATGTAATGAAACCCTAATACACATGGTAAGTGACAGTTATAGTTGCTTTAGGAAGGTGTTCTATAATAAGAAAATGTTAATATGTTTCAGACCTCAAACGATCTCAAACAATCCTAGCTTAGTTTAGATTTTCAAGTTATGCCATCAACACTCAGTGAAATGATCGTGTTCTCCTCCCTGAAATGCTAGAAAGCAAGGCTCAAACCCAGATCTCTCAAGCTTTCTAGTGGTATGATCAACAAAATCCACAAATAACATTAAATATATAAAGCTTCTAAAATACAGTAATTAAGTCCAGCTACTGCCATTGAAAAAAAAAAAAAGCCTAGAACACAAAGCATTCTCACACAGTGGTGCTGGAACAATTTTTATAGTGGGGGTGCTGAGAACCACTGAACCAAAACTGTCAACTCTGTATATAATGGAAACCACTTCAAGCCAGTGGGTGCAGTAGCACCCCCAGCATCTCTAGTTCCAGCACCTATGTTCTCACACGCTTATTCAGTATTAATCAGGCCTCAAATGCTTTAGATTTTAGATTGACTGTATCAGAACTCCTCAGATCAGTAAGACTGTGTGTTTGCAAGTATGCAGCAGCTGCTCTGTTCATCAGTAACTTCCTGCGGTTTTAATAATTTATTCCCCCTACATATACTTTTGAGACTGTTACACCACTGGCTCTAAAAACGTACACACTCCTGTACAGATAACATGCTTATTTTGATTCTGAGAGAAGCATTTTATAAGCACCAAGTTTCCCTCTCGCAAGCCAAAAATCTAACCACTTTCTACCCAGCCTTCCAGATATCTTTGAACCGGCTTCACTGGCTCCTCAAAAGATTCATTGGCAGGGATGGGACTACATCCACATTCCCTGCTGGCTGTTGTAAGTGGAGGAGGTTCCATTCTCCCAGTCCTGCCCCTTTTAGGTGAAGAGTTTCTTCCTGGTTGTGTTGCTCCCCCGGTATGTTATGATTTCAATGCCTATTCACTTCCCGATTTGCCCCAACCCAGGCAGAGCAAGAGGAGGAACAATCAGCAGGAGCAGGCAGTGGCAAAACAGCACGTGGACAGCAGCCTCACAATGCCACAAAAACTTGATGGCAACTTCCCTCCTGCTGGGTAACTATCCACAAGCTGAAAACCACGACTCTGTAGGGCATTAGAACGAATAAAAGAGTCCCAAGGTCTAAAAAAGTATCAGGTCTATTACAACCAACTCTCCCCCAATCTCAAGTCCTTTAGAAGCACTGGCAGAGAGTCTGTTCAAATATGCAAATATTCAGGCCCATCACCTTTTAGATGCATGCTTAAATCAGTAAGGCAAGTAATTTAATGTCAATGTTCAGTGCATTTAAACATTTTAACTTTTTTTTCTTTCTAATCAAGTATCTTCAAGAACATGGTGGGTGTATTTGTCCTCATTGCGGAGCTAAGTCTGGCAAGCTAGTGGTTTTATAAATCAAAGGGGTATGAACACAAAAAAGTACCAGAAAAAAAAAATCTTGATTTATGAAAAGCCACCTTACTTTCATTTAAAAGCTGGAAGGATTTTCTGCAAACTTTCCAAAGAGATTCCCTTCTTGGCTAAGCCATGGCATGAACGACTTCAGTCCCATCAAGTAATCGGAGGAAGGTTGAAAATGGAAGTTTAAAAAATGAACGGCGATCTCCACATTGTGACATAACTAGCACACTGCACAATGTTCACACATCCCACCCCCTACATTACTGAAAGCACACTGGGTAAGGTTAAGGAGCCAGTGATGCCACCATATAC
Source organism: Mauremys mutica (assembly GCF_020497125.1). Taxonomy (NCBI): domain Eukaryota; kingdom Metazoa; phylum Chordata; order Testudines; family Geoemydidae; genus Mauremys; species Mauremys mutica. The sequence continues at coordinate 206,442,344 of NC_059074.1, read as the reverse complement.
TATACTAGTGAGGCTGTCCAGCCAGATGTCTGGACCCTAAGTACAGGCAACTTTCCAATGTTAAAAGGAAACTAAGTTCTGTACCCCCATGCCAAGACCTCTCCACTATAAAAACTATAATACACACGCGCGCGCACGCCAGCATTGGTTGAAGAGGTGGAAGTGTGAAGTTGGAAATCCAGAAGCCCAAACAGAAATTTTAGTTCAATTATACTGAATCAGTGAAATTAGCAGCCCAACAGAATGACATTCTAGAATAGAATGAAATTCCTACCATTGTAAAAAAACATTACAAGTTACCAAAGTGCATAGTACTGTTTCCTTAAAAAAACAAAATAAAAGCTATTTGTGAACCTACTTTTATAGTTAAGATCAGGTATTTCAGTTTGTTACATTGCTGAAGATAACCTTGAAAATAAAGTTTATAAGGCAAGATTCCACATTAAACATGGCAAATTAAAGGGAAATTGGACTGATTTTAAGAGAGAGAAAAATGCTTGCCATGGAAGGTGTGCATATTTGTTAACAGCCCAACAACTTTTCCCCAGTCTGATTCTTTTCAACATTAACAGCTGTAAGTAAACGTAGCATATGTCAGTTAGTGTCCATTTTAAATATGTATTCAAAAATTGCACTATATATCTTAATATAATTATTCATAGCACCAGATATCCTGGAGTTTGTAAAGTCCATCCGACTTAAGGGAATACAACTTATCAATGAAGGAACACATGTAAAACATCCCTTATTATCAAACCATGTCACATTCTTTCTATTCCATGGTACTTATTGGACTGCAGATTCTATAATCCTCCTCTGAGTCCCTTCTGCATTTAATTCAGTTCAGTCTTAAGTAGTTAAAGAAACTGTTTTCAGTGGCAACTAATAACTACTGACCTACAGTGACACTGCCCTACAATAGGCTTGTCAGGCCTGAAAAAGTTGTACCAAAGAAGCTGATTAGGACTTCAAGAGGTTTGTAGCAAGAATCAATGGCTAGTCTGTACTAATGCTGTGGTTCCAGCACAGAAATGATAAAAGTGGAACACCATTAGTTATGCCTCATTAAGCTCCACAACCCTCCTAAAAAGAAATTTGTTTAGCCTGTACAGAAATCTAATGCAGTTTTAAGCTCTCTGTGTTGAATTTCATGGTATCTCAAAAGCTTCAATAAGATAAAGGCCAAAGATCCAAGAATGGTAACCAAAGCATCAACAGTAAAGTTAATTTTGAAGTTTCTGGTTTTTAATAGAACGTGTTTTTTTCTTTTTCGCTTTCCTTTTAGCCAGAAACTCAATCTTTTAAAAAGAAAAATACTGAATTTTGCACCCCACAATAAAAATACAGCATGGATTTAATATCTTGTAACAGTTTGTTTTTAAAAGTTAATATATTTAAATATAAAATAAAAAGCCTAGTTTTAAGACTAACGAATAACATATTGTGGACTATGAGGAAGCTAAGTATTTAAAAACTTTTTACAAAATTTAAGTGGCCATACCTTTCATATCTCTGTGGTGGCTGTTGAAACAGAGGTGTGGGACCTCGCCATGATTCTTGGGGCCGTAGATCTGTATAATAAAACAAAGAAAAAGTCAAACAATATGCAAAAACCAGTTCCATATATCACTTATTGTCAAATATGTGTTAAAAACAAATTTTTAAAAGTTTCAGAGAACTAACAAAAAACCCCAAATTGGACTTGCTGCCAAATACTTTTGGGCCACTTTTTTACTCTATGCTGGTGTAACTGTAAATTAATTCCACTGACTTCAGTGGAGTAACTGTGACTTGAAACTGGTGAAAGAGCAAAATTTCTCCATTTGTATCTTATTAATATACACAATGGAAAGCTAAATTTCAGGTAATCAAGAGGAAAAAAATTAACCACTGTATTGGTCCCAGTCATTGTAATGTTTTAAACGTCTGAATGTATACATTTTCTGGAATATTTACAACAAAAGAAATCATATGACTCCAACCACAACTTTTGAAAAGCCTCTTTCAGACAACATTTAGTGTTACCACGAAATACATCCACCAATATACCAGTATGTGTGATCTTTGTAATGGGGGGGGGGGGAAAGCAAATTGATAATAAATTGCAATATTTTTATAAGCATCAACCAATAATTCCATCCTCTTTATTAGGCTGAATTATTCACCATACAATCTGAAAGCTAATAGGGTGGAGACATGATTTAAGAACACTGTATTTTCAACTTTGTCTGGCCACCAGAATATTATGATTTACTATGGGTCCTTCTGAACAGTTATTATACAGATGGAAAAAAATCGGTAGAATCTGGCTCAGAGCACATGGCATTGCAGCAGTAAGAAACGGTAATGAAAGGGACCACCCACTTTTCAATTGTTTTCTTGTAGTCAAGCTCTAACTCTGTACAAAGATGTACCAGCAACAACTTTGCTTTAATAAGACATGCAATTAAATGGCTGCTGTTCTTCTAAATAAATTGACCAGTAAACAGGATGAAAGAAACATCTAATCAATAGCTCCCTGGTCAGTTCACAACACAAATTGTGTATCAGTCAAAAGCTTCAGTTTCAGTGACATCTTTGATTATGTTCAATGGTGTTTAAGTGTGACCTAATTACAACAGCTGGTTCCAGAAGTTGTCTAATGGATATGCTGTGATAGGATAGTAATACCCCGTTAAACTGTCAATATTCAAGGACACCAAAGCTTAGCAATAATTTGATAGAACTCTACATTTACTTTTTCAATTGAGCTTTTAAGAAAAGGATGGATGGGGGAAATCTGAGCCTCTCTTCCAGGAACTCAGACTGGATTGCTTGTGCATTTTAATGGTCTGACCTGAACAGAAACCTTTTATGGTAGCACTTGAGAGAACTCTGTAGTGCGGGCAGGTCCTACTGAAGATAACAGCTTTGCTGGTAGAAATAAATTCTGATCTCCAACAGTTCTGCTCTTCCTGCCTTGGGCCTCCTTTGATCAGAATGAGTCACGCTCACATAGGCCAGATGACAAAGTTACTTGTAGTGTGGACAATATATCCATTAGAGACTAGATTGGGATTCCCCAAACTCATTTCACTTGTAACTAATTGCTAATTTGAAGATATTGCATTATATATAAAAATAATGGTTTAGGGTGGCCAGAGAGTGGCTGGGGAATTTATGGGATCAAATTAGGAAAAGAAAAAATTAAACTAATCAGAAAGTTTAAACAGTGAGGTCTATTATAGAGGATAGGATACTTTAAGAGAAGTAGATTCATCATTCAAATTAGGATAGTACCAAAGCACTTGAGTATGTATTGTAGGGAACAGTACTGACCATTTCAATCTTCCATGATCCATAATTTCAAACCTTTAATTTTAAAGGAACTCCATTTGAAAAGAGATGCAAAATGAAAGATCTGCATTTCAGGATTAAATATTTAACCCAAAAGGTATGCCCACAATTCTTTTAATTAGACTGTCCACCTGGTGTCTCATAGTCCTGGTAAATGGCCCCACTTTTCTATTCATAGCTGTCAAGAAAACTGTCCCCATTCCTGGGCTTGGACTCTATCATGGTGATCCAGCCATACAAGACCTCTAGGCTAGATTCCTTAGTTCTCAGTACCTAAATAATACGGTCACCGGGTTCCTAAACTGACAGCTGTTCCATATGCTCAGAAACATCACCCCAGCACTCTGAACTCTTTAACTGGCTCCCTATTGAACACCTCATCAAATTAATGGTTTTGGGCCCTGTTTTAAGGGCTCCCCAGGAGACTCTTCCCCAAATTACTTCAGGGATCACCTCACGATGTGCTAACATGACCTAGGCACAACAGACGCATGCCACTGAAACAGAACTAAGAGCTTCACAAGTCAGAGTTGTGTTCAGGAGACAGATCTTTCAGCAACTGACCCACAAACCTGGAACTCACTGCTGGAGGAGGCTGGGATGAAAAACTCCCTTTCATCTAGCTGTGCCACAGCCACCCCGCAAAAAGAACCAACTAGTGAACAGAAATTATGTCCAGTCCTTGCTGACTATAGGGAAGAGGTTTTTTTTTTTTTGTTTTTTTTTAATGTGTATGCTTTATAATGTTGGGGGCCACTCAGATACAGCTGTAATGGGTCCTGTAAAAGAACTCAGACAGCCCAACCAGATTCTTGTGTCACTGCTGATGGACAGCAGCAGCAGTATGGGAGTCTAGGGGGTGGGGAAAAAGGAGGAGGAGTCAAACTGCCCTTTCCTGTCTAGTACACAGATGGAGAGTGGGGGGGAGGGGAAGGACACGTCACACTTCCAGCAGCATGGAAACGGGGTGCTCTCTCTTTTCTTTGCAGCCAGGAGGCCATGCAGATGAAAGAAGCTGCCCTTGTTCCTAGCAGTTCAGGGCTACACATTTAATCCAACACTCACGTATAAAAACCCCATGTCCTCTGCTCCTCCGGGAAGTCCAAGGAAAGCCCTCCAGTGAGAGGAGATTAGTCCCCACCAGGTATAGGGTGCATCTTTCATATTGACCCCCGAATCACAAGCACCTGCTGTATGTGTGTTTCAAGCTCTGTAACCCTCCCCTCCAACTGAAAAGTTAGGACACAGCCCCCTTCAGGAAGTAGCTCTGATCACATCTCCTTGTACAGCACTGAGGAACACACAGATTAAGTATTCACAAGCAGGAATATCTTAATAATGAAGTAGAGTTTAAAACAAACTTATTACCATTCTTTGCATGGTTCTGACAGAAGATCACTTTAAGAATGAAAAAAAAAGCCTGAAAGTGAATTGCACTTCAAAAAGGTAAAAGCAGGAGAGGAAAAAACGACAGTTAATATTTTCTTTGGTCTTTACAAATTAGGCATTTCCTAGAGCTATAAAGGCTATATAAACTGCCTTCTCCAGCAACTCCTCAAGTAACAATTTATCTAATCAGTGTAGCAATCAAAGACAAGATTTCATGTTTACTGATTGCACTAATCAAAATCACTTTTCAAATGCAGCTAATTGACAAGTTTACTGACTGAGATGAAAGTCATAAATCACATACTCTGGATTGCAGAAACCAAATATGCCATTCACACAGTACCACCAGACTGCACTTGACTCCCCCAAGTTATCAGCACACAGACAATTATTCATCAACTGAAAATTGGCACATCAAAGTCAAATCAGAGAACAACGGTAAGAAACACCCCCATCAGGCTCTTGAAAAAGAGGTGGTGGTTTGATTGACCACATTGCTCTTCTAGAGTCCCATTTTACCTCATCAGATATAAAATACAAATCTCCTAAAATAAAATCCCGCTTCTTCAACCCACAGGTTTAACTGCGTTATCTCTACTTTTCCCAATACATTTTAAACTACACAAAAATTGAGAGAGAGTTTTCCAGAAGCTTTTTAGTCAGATTACTATCTTGACATACAATTATTTCCACTCATCAAGGCCTATCTTCTGGCCTCATCTGTGGTTGTTTTATAGTAATAGAGAAAGAAGATGATTAAATCTGATTTTGATATAATCCGTGTGTGTGTGTCTCATTTAGAAAATCTTTTCTACGTGTCAGTTTAGGACTGCCCAGCTGAAGACTTCTGACTTTCCAACATCATCTCCAAGAACTCCTGACAGAAGAAGATTTTGTCCTCAGGCTTATTTGAGACACCAGTGGAAGAGCCTTTGGATTTCGGTGAGGCATTTGTCCTTGAGTTTTGAGAGAGAGAGTGGTATAAGAAAGGTGCCACAGCTAGATCCAGAAGCCCACAGTACCCAAAAACCCTGTTTAGCCAGAATTACAGCTAGCAGTAGGATTAAAGCTCAATCCTTTTTTTATTGCCTTGGGAATAATTTGTATTGCAGGAAAAACATATGGAATGTTTGCTACAGTTCAGTAAGAAGGCTACTGTCTACTGAAGGAAGACAAATGCTAGCTAAATTGCTCTCAGCTTGAATATGTGTATGACCAGAGCTCCACAGAAGCCCATCTACTGTGGGTCATCTGCAGGCCAGATGTGGGCCACATTCTCAGAGGCATCCATTAGTAGGACCACAGGAAAAAAGTGATTTGAAGAGAGATTTCTTCTGAAAACATCAGGTTAGAGTCTGTATGGTATCTTGATGTATCATTACTGGATTGCAGAGGGCTTCATTCTCTACCTGGCAAATGGGAGTTGAGCTAAGATACATGATGCCATTAATTCCAGGAGCCTCAGGAACACAAGAACTAGGTATTGACTGGACACCACCAAGCATTTCCTGAGATCCTTCTTGAGGAAGGTCAACTTTTGCTATTGTTGATACTATGCATTCTCCAACTAGGGGTCATCTTTTGAGTAGAACTGAAAATGGGTTTCTCTTGGCTTATCCTTACACCCTGTAAGTCTTTGGCAAACCAGACTGTACACTCCACAGCATCTGCTCCCTCACTAACCAATCACTGAAGTATTGGAAGAGGTGGATACTAAGCCTCAAGTGAACTGCCACCAAATTTAGGGCAGTTAGGAAATAACTTGAGTGTAGCAGGAAGGTCAAACTAGATTTTCATGGCTTGAGCTAAAGAGATCTCCTGGAAGGTCTCAGTATCTTCAACAGAAGAGAAGGGGATAGGCAACACAGAAATTGGTAAAGAGTAAGGAAACTTCTCAGTCTTCTGTCCCTCCTCTTCCTCCAATTCAGAAGATACTCTGTTCAGGATACTTAGGAAATAGCAAACACAGTGGCAACATTTTTACCTTCCTTGCTTTTTGAAAGATGCCTTTAAGAGGACTGAAGATGGCAACTGATGCTACATGTTAAAGGAAAGCTGAACTGTCCATAAGATTGTTAACTTGACATCTCTTTTCCCTACATGGGTGGGAAAGTCCAGGGGCACAAGAATCAATCTTCATGCAACAGAAGAGTAGGGAAACCGGCACTAGGGAAGTAATAATGACAGAAAAGGAAAATCTAACATTAGGAATAGACTGGATTTTAGATTTGCAGGACACAAAAGAAGGGGAGAATTCAACAGCATCAAAAAAAAGCTGAACTATTATCCTTGGAGATAGATGCTCAAATGAGAATAGGAAATGTTCTTGTCTTGGCAAGTGCTGGATCTGAGAACCAACCAAATCCGAGGACCCATTCAAGGAACAATCTTCTCTTTTATTGAATCTTCCAATTGGTAAAAATAAAATAAATAAATAAAATAAAATAAAAATAAATAATTGGAGATATACCAATCTCCTAGAACTGGAAGGGACCTTGCAAGGTCACTGAGTCCAGCCCCCTGCCTTCACTAGCAGGACCAATTTTTGCCCCAGATCCCTAAGTGGCCCCCTCAAGGATTGAACTCACAACCCTGGGTTTAGCAGGCCAATGCTCAAACCACGGAGCTATCCCTCCCTCACTATGGGGCTCCTTTGGGAAAACGTAGAGGAAACCCCAAGATCGTTCCTGAGGCAAACCGATGGACTGGAATTCCACATTGATCAGTGGATTCAAGCCTCCTGAATTTGAAGGAATGATGGTATTTGTATCTGGAGTGTCTTCTATACAACGAGATGAACTCAGATGCTATGGTGATGCAAGCCACATAAGTACCTAAATGAATAGATCAGCTCCATGTATATAAGGCTCAGAGGACTGCTTTGAGAGTTCTCCCTCAAAGTGCCAAGACATGATCTTTAAAAATGCAGAAATCAGTACCAGACACTCTTGGTACTCCAAATGGGTTATTCAATCCCAACATTTGTTTCCTTTTCTCCCTTCAGATGAACAAAGATTTGAAGTCTAAGTATTTCCTATGACCAAGGCAAAAGACAGTTATACCTTTCATTCTGATTATCACATTCTTCTTTCCACACCATTACACATTCTCTTCTATTTCTGATTACTATAAACACTTTTTTTAAAAAATCAAAGTTAGTAGTTAGGGCTGGTGTCCTTAGCCTTTGTTTGCCAGAAGCTGGGAATGGGCGACAAGGGATAGATCACTTGATGATTCCCTGTTCTGTTCATCCCCTCTGGGGCACCTGGGCACTGGCCACTGTCAGAAGACAGGACACTGGGCTATATGGACCTTTAGCCTGACCCAGTATGGCTGTTCTTATTCTTAGTAGCCACAGCCACTCCACATTGGTTAGAGCAGCTGGGAAGGCATCATGTGCAATGTGATACCTCATAAATTTAAAGGTTTGATCCTGCAGTCCTTTACTTTGGGACTGGACAATATGTTTAATTTAAATGGCTACCATTATTTTATCTCAACTGTTCACTTCCACTTCCTGGGACGTCTGTTATTACTGAAATATAATAAAGTTTGACACTCTCCCATTCTGCAATTAATTTGATCTCTCTCTCTCTCTCATGAATGCGTGCAACCTGGCTAAAAGTACCGCAAATTTATAACATTATTTTCCCATTAGCTTTTTGCCCTCTCGTCTGCTTGTCCCAACTCTTCAAAACTAGCTTGGTCACTCATCTGTTTTCCAAAATGGGTTTTCCCAAGAATTCAATAGAGAAATGAAAGTCATCATTTCAGTACCTTTTCAGGCAGTTCACCTAACTTTCCTCCTGCCTCTCTGAGGCCCAGTTCTCTCCATACATCTGCTACCATTATTGCCCACTGTAAACAGATTGAGCATGTAGCAGTGTCTGATCGTGGGAGAAAGGAAGGTAGAAAGCTTAAGAGTTTCAACATATGAATGATTAACCATTTTAGGGTAAAAAAAAAGCCTACTTTAAAATATAACTGCATGATAGCATGATAACTGGGCCTGAACATAGGAAAGAAAGTCTTACTCCCTATGCTCAGTCTCTTCTCTTGCTGTTCTGCTCTGTTGTCCAGGACACAAAATCCCCATCTGACATGTTTTCTGCTGGTGCTTGAGAGATCAGGATTCTGGCAAAGCCTGTAGGTTTCACTGTTGTCCATGAGAGGTTATCCACTTAAGTCTAAACACACTACATGTTTAGAGCCCACCAAGTTTTTCCCCCCACTCCTGTTTCTAACATTGGGATGTGTGCTGCCAGTCAACAACACAATCCTGCTTGAAGAAGTAGAAATGCAGTTTTACAGAAAAGATCTTAGAACATTTTACTACACTATCACCATGCAGAATAGCATCAAAGCGGTGCAACAAAAAGAGCAACACAAGATCAATCATTTGGAAGTGAAACCCCTAAGTGACATAGGCCTTTAAAACAGATGAATACTGAGCAATTGTGGGCACATCAAACATATTGGCATGTCAGGTTAATGCAGAGTTTGTAGGAGGAGACTAAACTCATTTCAAATCATGACTATTAATATTTAACCCGGTGTAAGGTGAGAGTCAGGGAAGTTTATCCATTATGCCACATAGCTCAGACACTTTTTTCCAATCATATATTGAATAACCAATGATTAAAGTAAAGAGGACTTTTTAAAGATTATCTTTTGGAAGTTTTTCAATATTTTCTAGGATTGTAAGTGTCCATATTCCCTTTAATAGGATTTTGACTACAGCAGAACCCCATTTACCTGAGCCTCCATTTTCCAGCTCTCTGCATGAATTGAACCACCAGTGTGCGCACACAGGAATACGGAAAATTGATGCTTTAGTCCCGGCCCCCACCACCCAGGGCTGAAGCATATAACTTAGCTTCACAGGGGCCACTGTGGTGTGAGGCCCCAGGCAATTGCAACAGAAAGGTTGATAAACACTGTTGTAGACAGTCGCTATAATGTTCAGGGTTAGAGTGTAAAAATGACCAGTTCCTGTACAACTTGTTAAAAACTCACATTGGTTTTCTTGTTATTAAATGAACAAAACATTATTTGAAAGAACTAAGGGTTGGTATATTGTGTTAAGAGAAAGGGGGTAATGTCTGAATGCTTTTCCAAGATGGGGCAGCTAGTTTAAAAGCAACTCCGCATCTTAAAACAGATAAAACTCTTTGCCCAGTCTCCTGATTAGCTGAATTTTTTATTATCCAGTCTGGCCCCAGTCCCAATTAGACCGGATAAACAGGGTTCCACTGTATTTGGTGCTACACTGAGCAGGTTTTTCCAATCTAGACAGTTCAATCAACATCAGTGTAACTTTTATGCTAAACATCTTTGATGCAAAGTGTCAGTGTTGACATTCGAATGGCGACCTCAAAAAGTGCTGATGCTCATGTAGTGCTAAAGAGAGGCACAAAGGAAAAACCGTTTTTTCCTTCCCCTTTGAGTACAAGGAGATGGTCAAGTTTCTCAATCCTCCTGTGTAGGACAGAACAGTTTAAATAGGAGATGTTGCAAATCTCAAACTTAGTTTACATCAACACAAGTAGTTCCAGACATTTCTTTCACACTTATTTTAAAAGTGAAATGGGCTCAAAATTCAGAACCCCTTGAGTAATGAGTCTTAAATAACTGACAGAGCTTTGAACAGGAATAAAGTTTCAAATTCCCACAATACAACAGTTTAAACTCTTTCTTTCTGCCTCATACAGAGAAAAGTTTTCAAAGCACTAACACACAATGCAGAGGTAACAATTTAAGGAGATTAAAAAAGTGAAATCTGTTCAATATTCTAGTTCTTGGCAAAGACAAAGCAAGCAACTAATTTTTTTTAAGGCTGTATATAATGGTAGTTGCCTTGAGACATGTCTTAAGGTCTTTTTGGACTGAAGCCACGCATTACAGTGATAGACTCAAAGCGCTCAATCTATTTAGCTTAACAAAGAAAAGGTTAAGGAGTGACTGGATCAGAGTCATGGGGAACAAATATTTGATAATTGTCTCTTCAATCTAGCAGACAAAGGTACAACAAGATACAATGGTTGGAAATTGAAGCTAGACAAATTCAGATTGGAAATAAGGCATGAATTTTTAACAGTTAAGGTAAATAACCATTGGAACAATTTACAAAGCATTGTGGTGGATTCTCCATCACTGACAATAAAATCAAGTTTGGACATTCTTCTAAAAGATATGCTCTAGTTCAAAGATAAATTGTTTCAGGGAAGTTCTATGTCCTGTGTTATATAGGAAGTCAGACTACATGATCACAGTGGTCCTTTTTGGCCTTGGAATCTATGGTAACTCTACATCAGGGGTAGGCAACCTATGGCACAAGTGCCAAAGGCGGCACACAAGCTGATTTTCAGTGGCACTCACACTGCCTGGGTCCTGGCCACCGGTTCGGAGGGGCTCTGCATTTTAATTTAATTTTAAATGAAGCTTCTTAAACATTTTAAAAACCTTATTTACTTTAAATACAACAATAGTTTAGTTATATATTGTAGACTTATAGAAAGAGACCTTCTAAAAACGTTAAAATGTTTTAACGCGAAACCTTAAATCAGAGTGAATAAATGAAGACTCGGCACAGCACTTCTGAAAGGTTGCCGACCCCTGCTCTACATGCACAAATGCACCTGCTCCAATACTAGAGTACAGTATTAATATTGCAGAGGTTGGCCAGTGGAACCCCCCACCCGCACTGTGCTTAGTAGCACAGATGCTTGTGTCACTATCTCCAGTCCCTCCTAGTTAAATCTTTTGGAGGGACAATATTAAGGAATGCTGATGCTAGATTTTAGTAGTTGCACTTCTACTTTCTGACAAAGCATGTTCATTCATAGATTGAGAAAAGAGTCTTTTCTTTTAAATTAAATTGATTACCTTTCTGTTTCATATTGGCAGGCAACTAGTTTTCTATTTTGTTGTTTTCTGCCAATATAATAGAAACACCATGAAGTGAATTTTTAAAAATGCTTTCCTCAGCAGTGACTTAACAGGCTGGCTCCCAATGTAAGAATACAACTGAGCTAACATCCAACATCAGCTCCGGTAGCATCGGGGGTTGGGGAGAGGAGAGAGAATGACAAGAAACTGAAAAAAAAATGTCTGCACCATAGTCACAGACTGGGCACTGGCCCGTACAGTAATGCACAGTTATAGCAGTTGTCACTTTTTGTTTTATAAAATGGTTCCCTTCTCCAAAGCAGGACAGTGGGGAATCTATATCAGAACCCAGGAAGAAGCAGAAACATAATTCACTTTACTCAAGTCTTGTAACTCCTAACCATTCTAAGTGCCTTTCCTATAGTCAGCAACCCATGAACGTGCTCTTAAACCAAATAGCCTTTTAATTTTATCATGAAGAATTCTATGTAGTTGTAGCAAAATAAAAGTCAGACAGTTCAATTTTAAAATTCATTAAATTTGATAATGGGGGGGGAGGGAGGAAACAAAACAAAAAAAAAAAAAACTTACTTGACAACAATTTAGGAATCTGTGGTTGGCCACCTAGAAGTGGTCTGTATGGGTTTCCCTGATAAGCCCCAAGTGGTGCTGCATTACTGTAGACTCCACTTCCTGACTGTCCTCTTTCCCGTGACATTGCATGGCTGTAATGTAAAAGAAATGGAAAGTAGTACAAACGTTATTTTCTCAACGTCTTCTTACTAGAACAGCTGCTACCAAGTCAATCAAATATGACAGCTTCTCCAGTGTACTGATGGAGATGCTCATGAGCAGTGCAGCAATGCACCACCTGTAAGGGTCCCATGCACAAATGTGAAACTCACATTTTATGACCTAGTTGGTTACTGTGAAAATTATCTTATGCCACAGCTTGTCAAAGAAAAGTAGTTTTTTTTGGGGGGGGGAGAGGGGGAGGGAGGGGGAGGAGGGGTTTGCACAAACAGTGTAAAAGTTTAGGTAACTATCATACGTATTCTGTAGAAAAAAATGAAAATGCAGATACATTTAAGAGCTGTTTCATTGTTTCTGTGTAGAAGTACCTTCACTAAGATTTTGAAGTTGGTTTGTTCGGGAATTTTCTTGTATTTTTAATTAATAAGACGTTCTCAACATAGCTATCGTTTTGTGACTGCAAAGCATGGCAAGAGGGAAGGTGATTCATGTGCACTTGCAGTGAAACAATTCTATTTCCCAGGGTGTGAATGGGAGGAAGAGTGTTGCTTGCAACTTGTCACTCCTCATCTTTCTTCCAGGCCACAATTCAATGGACAGAGGCTCCCACTTTCCTACCCCAAGCCTCTTATCTATCTCTAGTGCCTTTGTCTTCCTCCTTGAGAAAGAGGTTGAAGCCCAGCTGTTCAAACGGTTGGGACAGTCTGGACTGGCTGTTTGGTAATGTTAATGTTAACCTCCTTTAAAGCATTTTCTGTACTTCTACACCGATAATACTCAATAGTGGCTTGTTAGCTCTACTCATTCTCCCCAACAAGCGGATTCAAAATTGTACATGCCTGCCTGTGCACCTCAGCTTAGAAAAATACAAACCTAACCATTAGTTTCCGATGTATAATTTCAGATCATTCCCTTTGCTTGCAGCATTACTATACAAGATTCCTAAATACTCAGAAAAATCATTTGGAATTTTGGAGCCACATCATCGGTTAAGCTTGGTGAACTGACTTCCATCTTTGTTCAAAGTACTACCAAAATCAAATAGATTATGGCAGACCACATGAACTTTGAACGAACGTCATTTAAGAAAACAAAAACATGGAAGACATCCCAGTTCTAGTTACACAATCTTAACTATTACTTCTGTGTAATATTCTCCTTGTAATCTCCAGTACTTCAAAGGAGTACTGGAGAAGCAGAAGTTGAAGAAACACAGCAGGAAAGCCAATTAGAAATACTTTACAGAAAAAATTATCAAACAGAAGAATGTAAGCCTACTATAAAATTCAAGTATTTAAGAACATTTTGAAAATGTAACTCATCAGTACTGATTTTCAATATATAATTGTTTAAATGACCTACATATAAATACCAACTTTAACCACAGATCATTGTATATTCCTTTATTATTAAAAAAGGGAAGATAAAAGGCATCTCAGCAAAGCAGTTAAGGACAGCTACTTTCACTAAGTGTTTCCACTGCTACTCACCCTAAAGTTCTGAATGCCGACTGGTCCAAATGAACTGGCCTTCTGTCTCGATTAAAACCAAGCTGGGGTCTCCAAGGCCTGCCATTATTGTTGGTTTTTTCCCAGTCACCCGGCTTCAGAACTGGTGCAGGTTTTCTGAATATTAAAAAGAAGAGACAACAATAGTTTGTTTCTCTATGCAACATTATAAAAATGAAGGAAAAAAATGACAATTACTTACTTTGCTCCAGGTAATACTACAGCCTTGAAAACAAAGTCTTCTTGAAATTGTGGATCTTTGAAATTGATACTAAGAGAAAAAAATATTTGAGATTGTTATGCTGGATATACATTTGGCCTGATAAGTAAGATTAAACTATCCTAATGAAATAGCAGTTTGCTGCATTATTTACAGAAGTGATGCAGCGTACTTAACTGAATTATTTTTTCTAATTGCCAAGTTATTGGTGTGCTGTTTATCCATCAACCCAAAACTTCCAGCAAAAAGTGCAGGCAAGGGCATATGGGATACACTGGCTCAAACAGCCCCCAATATACTTCAGAGAGATGCCTCTCGCCCTGCACTAGATGTCAGCCCAGGAATGGATGTGGAGTTGTTAGTCCCACATGCAATAGGGAAAGGGCACCTTGCAAGCCCTTAAACATGGTAGGCCCAAACCAAAGCTCTAGCTAAGAAGATCATTCATTTTAGAGCTCATCTTTGGGGATCCTATGTACCAATAGAGTGAAAACAATCCTGTGGTGCAGAAGCACATCCACCAGCACCTGAGGAAAAGAAGCGGACTGAAGATCCCACACGGTATTTCACATTCTAGCAGAAATTAGCAATGCACAGAAGCAGAGTCAACCTGTGGAACTCCTTGCCAGAGGATGTTGTGAAGGCCAAGACTAACAGGATTCAAAAAAGAACTAGATAAGTTCATGGAGGATAGGTCCATCAATGGCTATTAGCCAGGATGGCAGGAATGGCGTCCCTAGCGTCTGTTTGCCAGAAGCTGTGAATGAGCGACAGGGGATGGATCACTTGATGATTACTTGTTCTGTTCACTCCCTCTGGGGCACCTGGCATTGGACACTGTCGGTAGACAGGATACTAGGCTAGCTGGACCTTTGGTCTGACCCAGTAGGGACATTCTTATGTAATGCTTGCTTGGTGGGCAGACTGAGAGGTAAAGAGACTTAGATTGTAAGCTCCTTGGTTCTGTGCTAGTACAGCACCTAACATAATGGGATGTCAGTCTCTGACTAGGGCTCCTAGGTGCTACGTGAATACAAATAATAAACAAGGAAAGGAAGCAAGAAAAAAAGAGAGTAAATAAAGGAAAGTCTTTATTAATCAGTATTTAATATTCTTGTATCTGCATATTTTCCCTCTGGAAAGGGAGGGGGAGGGAGTACTGAAAGAAAGGGCCAACTGTGCACTCGAGGAAGAATCTTCTGGCCAGCTAGCAAAGGGCTGGTGGGACTCTTCCACGGAACGGTACCATTTCCCCTTGCATTTGATGAAGGACGCCCCAATTCCCAACTGAGCTGCCTGCCGTTCCCATACATGGATATGTACGTTGGCTTCAGTGGCACTCTATAGACTCAGTACTGTAAGCTGTTCACGGTGACGGGAGCACACTATTCTGGCTACCCTGGGCCAGTGGAACAGCCCCTGGAATTGGGGAGGGTGGGGTGGAAAGGTATACCCCTTCCCCCCAAGTGTGCTGGGCACAGCTCTGGCACACCTGAGGATATGGCACTCTGGCTCGGCCTTAACCAAGGAAGGCCTGGTGCCAATTGATGCAAGTCACTCTGAATCATTCTGAAGAGCTGTTGCATGGGAAGTGACCAGAGCCTAGTTTCCCATCTCTTCTAGCCCTTGGTGACACACAGAGTACCTGCTGAGAAGCTTAGCCTCACCCAGGCATCAGAGACAATGTATGTGTGGGTCCAGCATCGACATTGTTGAATCACACGGAGCGCATCATTTGAAACCTGTTATCTCACTGGCTACCTTATGACAATGCAGGGTACCCACCGCACTGAGAGGAATAATGAAAAAGGAGAACTAAGAGGGAAACAGCAATAAATCTACTCTAACTATAATAAATGTTTGTTTTCAACATGGAAAACATGTCAGAAAGAAAACCAGCTGGAGGCTAGAGGGATTCTGACTACATGCTCAGGTGGCTGGAAAGAACTGCAGGGTGGTGCCATGAGTCTTGATACAAACTAGGGTCAAAGCCTTTGGTAATCTCACAGGAGCACTGCACCAAGGAAGGAAAGGCTTACAGCAGAAAAAATATGCTGAGGCAGGTATAGTACTTGAAGCTACTTTTAACTTGTTACTAGAAAATGACCAAATTCCCATTTGACCATGTCGTCCTTTTAATAATATCCTGAACATTTCAGTCTTGGACTGCCTGCAAGCAGATAGTTCTATCTAACTGAGCCATGCTATACCCTATTTGAGACTAGGGAGTACACAGACCATGACTGATTTTCACTATCTCAAATATTTTATGTATCTCCAGAAGTGAAAGGTTACAGGTGCAACATTAGACACCCACTATTGTAATGCAACAACTTAAAGCAAATCAGAATGACCTACAGCATTCTGGTTCTAAATCAATTTACTGTCAAGTGCATGAGTAATTCAGTCTTTTGTGACTAAAGATTTACCCTTGGAAAATTTGTATGGTTCTGGGAGGACAATAGTATGCTTCATGATGAATAAAGAACATCATGGTTAAGGCAAAGTCAACATTTATTCCTACATATGCTGCAACAAATAGTAGGCCAAATCGAAAGAAATGTGGCTACAGGTGAAGATTTCACAACGAGTGGGATACTTGTTTTTTCTGTCACTTGGTCTTCTCTGAGAAGACATCTGTCAATCTGTACCAACATTACTGGTCGGGCCCCGCACACATAGATGCGGCCCTATGCATTCAAAGTAGGCCCATAAACACTACCAGGTGCCACCAGCCTCAAAGAGAAAGCTGGAATGACAGAATACAGGAGGACTGCCATGCATTAGCAGATGGATTATCTGTGAAGACTTCAATTTACAGATGAAAAGTGGTCCCATTCTCATAGGAGAATCCATCTGTCAGTCTATGGCTCTACTACAGGGACAGAGAAAGCCATAGCACAAAAGGCATAGAAAACTAAGAAGAGGGGACAGACATCCTTTAATCATCAAATGAAGGCGTCAAGTCAGAACAGCAGAAAAGATACAGGAAAGAGAATGAGCTTCCAGCAGTGATGGTATTTATTATTTTTGTTTGTAATAAAATAAGGGAAACGGCCTTCAGGATCCAGTGACCAAAGGAGTTTTCAGAGGATGCCTGTACTGTGGTATAACAGCCCTTTAAAGGCTTGTCATGGGAGCATGTGGGTCTGGCACTGCCTTATTCCAGCACTTTCTACCAAGAATACAGTTATAGGACTGGGAATTTGAGTGTTCAGGGAGAGGAATTGCTCTAGGGAGGGCAGTAATCCAAGACTGCTGCCTCTATTTAGGACCTGAGACCAGTGTGCCCAGTGTAGGGCGGTTGGTAAATCCCCATAGCACTTTGGAACTGCTAGGATAGGATATGATTACTGGACAGGGAAATTAATTTTGTCTTCTGGGTTTTGGTCTCTTGAAGGGTCTTCTTATAAAAAAGTAATAAAACTTTGCCACCAGACCCGCTGGGGAGAGTAAAGATGTGGACAAAGAAACCCAAGTGGAGAAAGTCTGTTATACCATAACTCCATAGATGTAAGCCCTTTGGTTTGCTTAAGCCCTCAACAATGTCTAAAGTGAATGAGTGGAAGGAAATGAATCCCAGACAGAGGAAAACATTTTAGACCACATCAGACCGACACTGGGTTTGACTCACTGAGAAACGTTAACTTCAGATGACCTTTGCATAGCACATGGTGCTACAAAAAGGGTCAAGCAGTAGGTGGCTTTCTAAAAAGCTACCCTATTAAGTTTTACCTTAAGAGCCCTAGAGTCATGGAGGAAGGAAAATTCCCTGGTTAAGGTAAAAAGGAGAACAAACCCTTAGAACTACTCTTCAGCTTACTGGGGAAAGCTGTAGGAAGGGTTTCTTACAGATCAGGGACTGTCCAAAGAACTGAGACGCCAACCTATTACACCGCAGTTTAACTTTAAAAAGGGATACTGTCAATTTGACTTTATTGATCTTTACCCTTACAAAAATCAATTCAGTTTGATAGAGCACCATTATAAGCAGTATGTCATGAATATTTCCTACAATATTTTTTAAACGTAAATGAAGATTTTAATATGACATGTTGGATGCATTTTTACTTGTTTATACTGTCTGAAGGACAACTCAGGTTCTGCAACCTACCATGACAAAGTTCATGCTTCATGTCAGAACACAAGTAAAGTTAACAACATTTTGTAGCTTTGGTTAACTTTAATGTTTTCTTCACATGCATATCTATGACAAGGGGCTAATTCTGTAGCAAGTTCAACAGCTACAGAACCCCAGATTACACTGGGCTTGGATTGATACATTTCAGTAAGCAAAAAAAACCCAAAACACTCCACAACCACCAGTACATTCACACAACATTAACTCACCTGATGGCAGAATTCTGTGTCAGATCACGCAACAATGGAACAGGAGACTCTACTGTCCTAATGAAAGGAAAAAAATTACCAACTTCACTTTCCCTCATTTGAGACTGTTGCTATAATTCACACGTTCCTGTCTGAACAAAGCAGTCTATAACCCACACAAACTGAAGTTCTGAAGAATTGTATCGCTTTACAATTTAACCAATGGCTAGCTGTTCTTACATCTTTTTAACAGCAGTTTCCAAAAGATGCAAGAGTTTCCTTTCTAATTAAAGTAGAGTACATTGGATGCACAGTTCTAACTAAACTGTGCCCCTTTAATCCAAGCAGTCAACAACTTGACACGCAGAAGGAAACTGCCTTTGTTATTAATCAGAAGTATGCTCCTTCTCTGAAGACAACAGCAATAAAAGCCCCACTCCCTGCTTCATACTCCTGCCTGTGATCAGTTTCAGAGTACTACATAGCTTACTGGATCAACCTTTAGGTCATCAACAAGTGCTATGCACCCCCTGGTTGGGCAGTCATCACCATCTACTTGTTAGTTCCTTTTGACCAAAAACTGCAGCTTCAGTAAACCAAGGTATAGGCAAGTGTGTATTACCACCCTCAGAAAACATGAATTCCAGGAGAATACTTCTAAGTATAAAATGGCAATAGATCCCTTCTCCTGGGCTGCATCTATGCTAGGAAATTTTAGCAAAAACTTGCCACTGATTTACAGCTGCACCAATGATAGACTTATGAGAGGACTCGTGTAGACAGTGCTTCCATAACTTGGTGCCTTGAGTGCACTACAGGTCCCACAACTGCTTAGCATTCAATCTTCCAGAGCCTCACCTGCACTACCGCTCCCTTCGGTGCAGCTTTAATTCGGCAGGAAATTTTGATAAAATTCCTCAATGTTTACATGACCCGGAAGTGGGGATCTATATTAGCCACTCTTGCCTAAGTTACATTAGTTGACCAACACAAATCAGGGTGACTGGGAAGAAGTTATTCTTAGAGGAGCTTCCCTGTTGTGTTTAATCAAAGTTTATCAGAGCTTTCAGCATCTTATTTACATGGGTTTCACAAACTAACTTAATACATCATTTAAAAAGCTCTGTGTTAATGAATGTTTTAAAAATTACGCATCGAAAGGGTATGCTCCTAATTTACTGCTAGGCCCTAGACAGAAAACTAAGCATGCTTTTCTCTGGGTTATTCTCTAGTGAATTTAACAATAGTATGAAGACAAATGATATAAAATTTCGATGGGCATGATCCAACAAAGCACACAGTGCTGCAACCTCAACATCAGACTGGAACAAGATTCTCCTGATGTACTGAAAGATGATCAGACACCCAAACACCACAAGATTATTGAAGACAGTAGGCCCACTTATGATCTCTCCCTCCCTCCCCCCCACCGCCACTAGCTCTTCATCTGTTAAAGTTTATCATATAGTACGTGGTGCACAGTATTCTCTTCATATCAAATACATAAGACAGGTCTCTCACAGAAGGCAAATAATGAAATTAGGATGACCTCAGTTGATTTCATAAGTAATGAAGACACTTTCTCGAGCATGTTAAAGCCCACTACCTTCCAGAGCTCTTAAGCCAAACCCTTCCAAAGCAGAGCAATGCAATGGGACTGGAAAACCATAAACACTAGTTGAAGTTTTATATGGATAATAGCAAGCAACCTGCTTTGAACTCTAATGGAAACAGTACTTAATTCCAAAGCCAAGTATTTAGAGACATCAGACTTTTCTGGGTTTTTGTTGGGGAGTGGGGGAGTTTTGTTTTAGTTCAGACACAGCTAAAGGAAGTATCCTTCAGCGGCAAACAACTCAGACTGAAAGCTATACTCACTGATCTGGAAGAACTGCATTTTCATTCAGAGTAAGTTTTCCCTGGATTCCATGGCACAGTTCAGGGGGTATATCCATTGGCTACAGAAAAAATATTTTTTCAGCTGAAGCAGACAACCACACCACTCTCTCCCACAAATGCAATAACCTTAGAACAAATGTAACATACCTCTGTGCTACTGGATTTGTACAGTTCTAAAACAAAGTCACAAAGCAAGTGATGTTTTCCAACAAACAGAACATCGCCACCAAGACTATTTCTTCTGTCTAGAATAGGAGAAAAGGAAAATAGCATGGTAATTCAGCATGAAGGAGATTTAAAGCAGCAATATATGCCAAGACAGCACCATTTTGTTGACAGGTGTGTGCAGTAGCTCACTAACTCTCTACTGAAAGTTTCATTTCTGTTAAGAAGAGACTGTAATGCACACTCCATTGATATAAGTCCAAATTCTTCTCTATAGCTTGCACTTTTGAGGGGGATATGGGTCTCAATCAAGGAAATATTTATCTGTTAATTATTTGCAATGGTGTGACCACACTTGTACAAACAAATCAATGTGGCCCTATCTTCTGTCCATCAGAAAGGAGATATCCAATCGGAATTAGGAGCTCATGCTTAGCTCTGACTATCTGCTTTGTGGAAGAAGTCTCCTAGGTTAATGACTTGCAAAGCTGCAAAATATAGATTAGTCTGCTCTTATCCTGTAGGGATCTGTGTGTTAGTATGCCCTAACTTTCCACCCAATAGGCCAAAATGCAGAGCAATATGAAAGCAGGGAGAGGTCCTAGGGAAGCGACCTTTTCCCCAACTAGCCCATAAAAGTAATTTCTTCACCATGACTAGGATCTGAACGCAGGCTTCTAGGTTCTTCTCCCCGGCATCCAGAAGCAGAGGAACTGCTGAAAGGTCTGAGAAGGGAATTGTCTCTATGTAGGATCAAACACATGTCTTGAGGCTTCCCTGGGCCTCTGATGACTGACCCAAGTTTCAGGATTTTTTTTCCCCCAAGGATGGCAACACTTTTCCCCTCTGTGGTATTGTTTGCATCCAAGTGCTTTTACCTCTGTTCAAGAAGAGTGCCAGAGAGGGAAGAGGCTTGGAGTGAGATGCGCTACCAAATCCAACCTCAGGTGCAGAACCAGGAGGGCACGAAAAGTTTATTTATGATTGTAATTTTTTTGAAAATGTAAGAATGACAGCTGTTGTGTTCAGGACAGAGCACTATCTGGATGACAGTGAGATGCATGGAAAGGACTCTGAGTTAGTTTTCTTTGTGGATCCTTTACTTAATAGGAGAGATTTTGAGTCAATGCCATGAAACACTGGAGAGGTCCATGCATCTAGTGAGACCACCTGTAAATTCTAAAAGGGGGATAGGACTGGGAAAGAGAAGAGATAGAGCCTTCCCATTCTTTGGCCGATTCATCCCCTGGAGGGGAAGCGGGAGATAAACACAGGTTACAACAGCCACCTACGGCAGAGGAGTCCCAGCATAGGATGGAAGAGGGACAGAAGCGAAAGCAAGCTGAAAGGAGGCTGTATGGAGGAGATTGTTAGACTGGGGAAGATAAAGCTCCAACCTACCCCCTTTGGAGCATTGGGAAGGAAACTGCTTAAGCTTGGCTGAGTCGGAATAAGGCCCTTGGATTTAGTCTCTCTAGGAGGTTAGGGCGGGAAAAGGTAATCTTGACATCCCCCTCCAAACTACTTTCCTCCTTCTCCTGTACTCGGGCATGGTGGCCAACTGCGAGATGTCCCACCCTATGGAGGTATGTTTCCTGACCTGCTGTGAGAGCACCTGCACCAGTCCCATTCCCAGTCATATTGAAGCCACCAGGGAAACTTGTAGCAATGTGGACCTGATGAACTCTGTTCATAAATGGGTCCACAACAGGAAGCTGAAGGGTGGCACTGACACCAGGGCAGAGTCTATAGTTCCTGACTGGCTTTTTTCCTCCTTCCAGCTTCTTATCCTGGCTTTCCACCCTGAAGACAGAAGCAGACTGAAAAAGCCACCTTGAGCTGGCACCTCACCTGGAAGAATCTGCCTACATGGAGCTTAGAAGCTGGTCATGAAAATTCCTGTATCCTGATTGGACACAAACTGGACCAGTGGACAGAGGACAGGTGTATCCTCATTCAGTTTTACCAGTCTCACCACAGAAAATAATTGAGTGCATTCTTTTGATTAAAATGTGTTCATCTAGCAATTACTCATTCAGGTAGGGCGTACCAGCTGAATCATTTCATACAATAACCTGAAAATTACATTTTGTGTTAAAATTCTGCTATGGATCTGCTTAATTTTAATAAGTGCAAGTGAAGGCTGATAATTCTGTTTTTATAGCAAAGATCACTCCATTTACAGCCACTGAATTATTTGTGGAGCAAAGGTTGCGGTTTGACATAAGGAAATCAATAGCAGCCATCTATTATACCCTGTTCATTTGAGTTTTAATACTGCATGAAAGATAAGTACACTAATAATGAAAGCCTTAACGATCACAGTCATCATAATGAAATATCATAATTCTTACTTTCATCGGGAGTGAGGTCAGGGTAAACCTCTTCCAGAGCAGCTCTCAGACGGCGCTCATCAACGAATGGCAACAGAGCAACGCCTAATTAAAACAAGCTATTAGTATTGATGCAAAACTTTCACAATCATTGAGCTAAGCCACCAAGTTACCCTGCTTATCTAACAACGAAAGATTAAATTGATTTCTTCCACTGAAAGGGAGAAAAAAACCCAAGCAATAGTCAAAAGGATTCAGTCAACACTGAAAACATTTTTTAATTCCAGTTTGTTCCAGAATTTTCCAAATACTTTAGGGAAAGCGTTAAAAAAAAAAATCCACCACAACACAAGCAGCTTTGACAAATATGGCAATTTTCTACAGTATCTTACTGCATTAAGTTTGTATCATTGTGGGCCAAGGACTGCATGTAATTCCATGGGGGAGCCCGTCCAGGAATTAAGAACGGTACGGGGGTTGGAGTGATTAGGAAACGGGGGTGGGATGAGTGATCTCTGATAAGCTTAGTAACATGCATGCAGGTTCTCTTATTGTTTTAATGTTTTCTCTGTAACGCTTTCACCTTCAGAGTAAGTGTGCTTGCTTAGGAAAAGCTGTGTGGTAACTTAAAACCATGGCTAATCACACTGTTTAAAGCCTCTGAGAAGGCAAAGCAGGACTGCTCTGGCAGTCTGACTTTCTATAGAAATCCCTGTAGGAAGGGGACTGGCAGCCTGGGAAAACCCCAGTGAGGAGGCACAGATGCAGGTCTCTGCCCGAGAGAGGTGATGGCTCAGGATCCTAAAAGCAGTGCCCTTGGTGGGAGGGGGAATACAGGTGCAGCATCCCTTAATTGTGAGAGCAACAATCCTAGGGTCATTTTTATATTGCATCTATTTTTACATGTTAACATTGTATGTTATATACAAGAATAGCTTGATTTTCAGATTTCATGCTGTGTTTGCAATGCTGACATTTAATTTAATTTTAATAAACTAGTATACAGAAGTCAGAAAATATGTATGGAATCCCAATTTTAGTCACTTCTGATTATAACCATACTCCACAAAAGACAGAAATGAAATTCTATATACTTAATACAGGAATCTTAACTTTTTAAAGCAATTATTTCATTTAAAAACTTTAATCTTTAGTATTTACTTGCTAAACTGAATTGATTTTTTTTTATTTTTTTTTTAGAACTGGACCATTTCAGAAATAAGACTTAAAACTCTGATTTATAGTAACACACGGCATTGCACCATTCCAGGTACCCATTACCACATAAGCATCCTTTACATAGTTCAGCTCAAGGTTAACACATCATGCCCCTCCAAATAGGGCCGGCTCCAGGCACCAGCTCAGCAAGGGGAAGGGGAAGGGGAGGCATGTCAGGCTCTTCGGTGGCGGGTCCCTCGGTCCCTCTCGGAGGGAAGGACCTGCTGCTGAATTGCCGCCAAAGAAGAAAGCGGTGTGGTGGAGCTGACGCCGATTGCGCCTCCCCCCACTCCCCCCCCCCCCCGCCCGCTGCTTGGGGCAGCAAAAACCCTGGAGCCGGCCCTGCCTCCAAAGCAAGCAAGTCCACTTCCCTGAATGGATCAGAACCAGGGGGAGGGTGCATGTGTGCAAAGAGTAACAACTAGGAGAGCAAACTGCAAGAGACTAATTGTTAAGGGGATTTATACACCTATTGTTAGTAGAATGGCTGAACAAAGATCCACTGTTTTGCACTCCACTATGAAAAGCGGCTAGAATGAGCCAAGCAGAGCCAGCCAGACAGGCAGAACTGCAGGGTCTCAATGCGTGGATGAGACAATGGTGTAGGGAGGAGGGGTTTAGATTTAGTAGGAACTGGGGAAACTTTTTGGAAAGGGGAAGGATGGGCTCCACCTAAACAAAAATGGAACCAGATTGCTGGTGCTTAAAATTAAAAAGGTTATAGAGCAGTTTTTAAACTAAGGGCTGTGGGAAAGCTGACAGCTGCAGAGGAGCACGGGGTATGGATATCCCTTAGGGGAGGATCTATAAAGGGAGATTCCCTATGTCCTAATAAGGAGGAGAGGATGGATGATGATAAAATACACCTCTCTAACAACATTTTCAGTGTTTCATTTGGAAGGTTCTATTTATCTCCCGTCAATTTTTGGTAACTATCCCACAGGCTCGCTCTCTCGGTGCTCCCTCAGTGGCAAATCTTATTCACTTGCATGACTTTGACCATCAACTTTGTGCAAATAACTCTCAAACCTACCTCTTCACTCTCCATTCAAACCCACGTCCCTGCCTGTCTTTTTGACATCTCCTCATGGCTGTCCAAGTCCCAGAACTGTGCTCTTTGTGTCCTGCCCCATTCCTTGATGATCTCTGTCACCATGGACAACATGATCATCGTCCCAGTCTCTCAGACCTGTAATCTGGGCATCATCCTTGAATAAGTTCAGTCTAGCTCTAGATCCACCATATTCAAGCAGCATCTAGAACATTGCTACTACCTGACCAAGATACCCTGAATTTCCATCACAAGCACCATTCCAATCTCTGTTGCAAACTTAAGCACCTCTCTCCATTACACACCAACCAGGTCTCACCTCCTCCAGGCCCTACCATGCCCACATAAGCTTGGAGGGGGCTACAGACAGGAAGGTGGTGAGTCAGAAAAAGTGCATGAACCCACTGGGGGTGAAAAGGGAGAGGACAGTGGAGATCTAGGTTCAGATCTGGGGTGTACACACTCCAGAGCCTGGGGAAAGGTCTCTACAACTGTTTGCACCACGGGGAATTGTATTTTTTCCTCACTATTGTCTAATGTAAGCAATATGCACAGGAATCATTACTAGCCATTTCTTCTAGAGCAAAATCATTAGCAGCATCTATAATTAGTAGACCAACTAAACTAACCGAGTTATTCTATACGAATTTGATTAACTAGGGAAAAAATTATGTTTCGTTATTTCTATTTTTGGACACTTGGGAGGACACTACAATGACGGAGGGCATGTAATTGCCTAGCGGTATCATGAGAGGGCAATGTTGTATTTAACTGGCAAAAGTCCTCATTTAAATATTGACAGAATAATACAACTGATACTTTAAAGACAAAAGAGAGTACATTAAGTACTATAAATTATTTCTTTGTTCTTAGTTTGTATGTACCTGAAATGTTTCTTTATTGCCTACAGCATTGTTCGCAAGGAACTAATGAACTACTGATTGAACAGAATATGATCCATTAATTAAATGCAAAGGAGACAAAAGACATAATTATATAGTAAGGCTGATAAAGAATAGAAAAATGATTAATCTATTTCTGGCCAAAATTAACTGGTCCAGAATGACTGCTAAAATTACTATTAATCATTGCTAATCCTGGATCAGTTACTGAATCATAATTGGCTCTTCACATGAATTTATTTATTTTTTAAAATCTGCTGTAAAATGCTCTTTCCTTCCTTAAATAATGCATTCAAATATGACAGTAAATCTCATTAATCATTATCTAATTAAAACTCTTTCCTATTTTGTTCACATTTTTCAGACACCCCCCAATACGAAGATTAAGGTTTCAAGTTCAAATAGAAAAAGATCTTAAATTTCACCTTGCCAAGCAAATTTCTTCCCATTCAAATCAATAGCAAAATCTTCAGGGTAGAAGTCAATTATACTTGATTCCTGCATTTGAGAAAAATCAAAAGACCATTAAGAACAATTAGGAAGTGGATTCACAAGTCTGCATAGAGCTGGATGAACCTTCTCTGTTCTTTGTCCTGCTTAACACAAAACTGTTTAATATGGCTAATGAAAAGGAATACACTGTATTATAAAATACCATCCAAGCTAGAAGGCTGTAGGGGAACTCCCCAAGCCCAATAGAGAGTCAAGGATTGACTAAACAAGACAAGCAGGGTAGGATTTTGTGGGAGTTCAGGAGAATGGCGCTAGGCCTCCACTCCTGAAATAATTTGCAGGGTTCTTGGAAGCAGAGGAGATTTTGGTTTGTCTCTACGGAAATGGGCTCAGGAAAAGTCATTTAATATATTCAAACATTTGAAACAAAAAGATTCACGTTTCACAAAGCTGTATGACCAGACAAGTAAAACTGTTACTTTCCCCGGTCAGTATTATTCCTTTAAGACAAACCAGTAGCAGAAAGAGAGGATTCTTACTGGATCAGTCATGAGCTTCCGCCATGTTGGTGGTAGAAAGTTACCACTAGCAGCGGGAAATACTCCCATGAGTTGTTCAAGTGGTCTGAACTGCCAAAACAAAAAAGGGAAAAATGTGAGCGACTTCCAATAACCTATTAAAAGACAGAATAATAAATGAATGTCTCTTACCGGTTTTGTACCCTTCTCAAAGTCTGAGGGCAGGTCTGCAATACCTTCAAAGTCAGAGGCAAATGGCGCATAATGGAAAGGATAGTACCACTTCCAGGAAGCACAACCCTAGTTTTGCAAGACAAGAGACTAATAAATGACACAGCTCAGAGGAGATAAATAGTCACATATACTATTAGTGGCTATCTAAAGATGAGCACCAGTGTTATAGCCATGTGGCATGGAGAAGGTTAAGATTCTGTCAAGGGTATTTTTAGTAAAAGTCACGGACAGGTTGCAGCAATAAACAAAAATTCACGGAAGCCTGTGACCCATCCCTGACTTTTACTAAAAATGACGGGGTGGGGAAAAACAGACAAAACAGAGCACAGCCAGAGGCTTGCAGCTGCTCCTGCGGCACAAGGGCTTACCGCCAGCAGCTGCACCAGCCCTGCTGCTGCTTCTGTGGCAGGGGCTGACCGCTGCTGCTCCAGCCCCAAGGTTGCTGATCCAACCCCAGCCACTGCTCCTACTCCAGAAGTCGTAGAGGTCCTGGAAAGTCACTGAATCCATGACAGACTCGTATCCTTAGTCACAGAACTAGGAAAGTTACCCCCATGTTCACTGAAGAAAGAGTTGCTAGTTCTAAATATCTTTTAGAATTGGGCTACTCCACCAAAGTTCAGGTCAAGGCTGAAGAGATGTGTCCCAATAATTCAGCACAAGGCTATGTGGTTAAATTCAATGGGCAGTGAAGGAGACCGTAGGGACTTCCTGAAGAACTTCTGAGAAAAAGTCTTATGTCAACACATCCCTTTGTGCCTGTTACCAGAGAGATAACTGCTTCATCCACAAACACATCCAGAAGAGATTCTCTAAACAGTATTCCAACAGCCACTCTTGCCAAAGTAGCGACCTTACTCATTAAAGTATGACTTTTCCGACATTGCAGGCACACTCCCCCTCTCCTCACAATGCATACAAGCACATACGTAGTTCTAGTCCTAGTTCCTAATCCTTGGTTGTGTATACTTTGTCTGCAGTTTGTGTGTTAAAACGAACAGAGGTCACTTTACCAGAAGTAGTTACTACTGAGTGTAGTTTCTGCATATTCCCCTGGAGCCATGTGTTTCTGGAACAACAGAGTTTCAGAACCTTCTAACAAGCCATGCCACAAGCCTTCCTTGCAGCACTGAATGTTTGGTAGCCACGGTTATAGGAGGGGCATGCAGCCCCAACTGCAACAGTATCTAAGAGTAGAAATCTCAGGAAAAGGATAAGGCAGGAGAGAAGTATGAATGTGTGTAGGCAACTATCTTGAAGAACTACAGTTACAAGTAACCTCTTCTTGTATATGTAAGGTGGCTTCTACATATCCAATACCTTCCCCAAGATGGTAGGCTGAGGTGTTCTAGATAAATAGTGATTGCTAAGCTGCCCTCTTATGGTATCTGTTTGAGATGTCATGTCAAAAAAATAGTGTTTGTAAAGGTGTGAACAGAACTCAATGTTGCATCCTGCAAACATCAAGTATGGAAACATTACTTAGGCAGACAGATGCTGTCTTGGTATTAGTTAAATGAGCCATAAAAGAGAGAGGTATTCAGACATTTTGTATTGAAATCTGCTACTTATTATATAACGTCTTTCTAAGTGGATAAAATTAAGTGGAAACGGTATCCCCTCAACACTAATCCCCTGTAAATCTGGGGATCTGAGTGACTTCAAAGTCTTGGTCCCATTTAAGAAAAAGTTTAAAATTCCATATAACCTTTCAGTGTGAAGTCATGTCTCCCCAGGATGCATGTGATACTTTGGGGAGGAGCAAAGAGCATAGATGACAGCTTTGGAGAGGAAATTAGTATGTGGTCATTGGACAACTTTATCAATCAAATCTCACAACTCACTCTCCTCACAAGTGTAAATGTGATGAAGAATGTTCTCTTAAGGCAAAAGATGGAACAAAGATCCAACACTCAAGGACTCATAAGGTGTCTCCACCAACCTGAACAACACTAACCTGAGATCACATGTTGGGAAAGGATCTTTGACTGATAGAACAGAAGCGAGATTATTTTCATGGCAACAAAGTTTGGCTTATTTTGAGAAAGAAAAGTTAACTTCTCTTAATATTGGGGGTTTGGGCCCAGAGAAGCCTGGGATGCCACACATCATGCCAAGTGTGAGAAGGCACAAACCACCTTTGCTGCAAAGTGTTGCTTTCGTGTGCAATATAATTATTACATGTACCTCAAATTACATTTTTCCTTATCTTAAAGGCACTGGAACAAAGGGAGGTATTACAAGTGAATTCACTCACTTGAGAAACACAGTAGTCCTATAGAAGAGTATCACAAGAGAAACTCAAACATCTAGGAATATGGTACAACATACAAAGGAAACGTGTCTCTAAAAAGTCTGTGTAGAGCTTCCCCTCCCTTCCCCCAGATCTTGGGTTATTTTTCTTAGTAGTGCCACTTGAAGCAAAAGTCTACTATTTTAAATTCCAACTATGCCTAAAGTAAACGTTGGTGAGTGTGTTATTGTACCCCAGGTAGGTCGTTTCTCTACAGACAATTTTACATTTTTTAGGATTGTCCGTTAGTCCAGCATCCCATACGGCTCGTAAGGCAGCGGCAACTTGGTTGAGGCGATCCCCCAGTTGCGGCTGTAGATCACCATGTCATCAAGATAAGCAGCTGCATAGGCTTGGTGCGGCCGGAGGATCCGGTCCATCAGCCTCTGGAAGGTGGCTGAGGCCCCATGAAGGCCAAAAGGCATTCGTGTAAATTGATATAATCCGGTTGGGGTTGCGAAGGCTGTCTTCTCACGGGCGCTCAAACTCAGGGGGATTTGCCAGTACCCCTTTGGGAAGTCCAGCATGCTGATGTACTGGGCATCTCCAAGACGATCTAGGAGCTCGTCAACCCACGGCATTGGGTAGGCATCGAACTTCGAAATGTTGACGACCCTTCTAAAATCAATGCAGAAACAGATGGTCCCAAAACCAGATGGGACCAGGACGATGGAGCTGCGCCAGTCACTTGGTGATTTTTCCACTACCCCCAGTTCGAGCATGGTTTGTACCTCCTTTTCGACTAGTTCCCGCATTCGGCGTGGCAACGGTCTAGTGATCTTGCGTATAAACTTCCCCTGGCATAGTCTGTATCTTGTGTTGCACCAAGGTTGTTTGCTCCGGCCTTGAGGTGAAAGTTTTCGGGAAGGACTTCAAGAGGGCTCTGGCCTGTTTCAGTTGTTCCTCGGCCAGGGTATCCCACAACTGTGGCTCTTCTGAGTCAGCGGGATCTGGTGGTTCTGGTCCTAATTCAGGGTCGGGGGGGGATACAGGGTGATCAGGAGCCCCTTCTGCTCCCGCCAGGCCTTTAGCAGATTGACATAGTATATTTGTTTTTTCTTTTTCCGTTCGGGTTGGGATATTTCATACGTGACAGGTCCGACCTGTCGAAGGACGTCATACGGTCTCTGCCACCGAGCTAGGAGCTTCGACTCCTCTGATAGGAGGAAGAGCAGGACCCTGTCGCCTGGCACAAAGGTCCTCCCCTGGGATCCCTTATTGTAGGTTCGCTCCTGGGCTTCTTGTGCCTTCTGTAAGTTTTTTCTTGCCAGGTTCCCCACCTGGGTCAGGCATCCCTGGAGCTGAAGAGCATACTCGAGGAGGTTGTGGGTGGGAGACGGTGTTTGCTCCCAGTTCTCCCGCATGAGATCCAGTAGCCCCTTGGGCTGCTGGCCGTACAGCAGTTCAAAGGGTGAGAATTTGGTGGAAGACTGAGGTACTTCCCGGAGGGCTAGCAACAGGTGGGGAAATCAGCTGGTCCCATTGGCGCATCTCTTTCGGGGGGAACTTCTGCAGCATATCTTTCAGCGTCCGATTAAAGCATTCTACCAGCCCGTCTGTCTGGGGGTGGTAGACTGAGGTCTGTAACTTTTTTTATCCCCAGGAGGTCGCAGACCTGATGGAGGAGCTTGGACGTAAAGTTTGTGCCTTGATCCCTCAGGATTTCTCATGGGAGGCCGACCCGAGTGAAGATCTTCAGGAGCTCGGTGGCAATTGTCCGGGCAGTGATATTCCACAGTGGATGTACTGGAACCCCACAACACTCTTAGGCAGGGGCCCCACGATGTCGATCCTTTCGAACAGAGTGCCCATGACGGGCAATGGGACGAGAGGGGCCTTTGGTATCCCCTTCAGGGCATGAATCACAGAAGTCTCGGACTTCCTTATGTACTCCAGGCCAGTAGAATCAGGCCAAGGTCCGGGCCAAGGTTTTCTCATGGCTCAAATGGCCAGCCGCGGGGACATCATGAGCCAGCTGTAGGACCGCTCGGCGATGGCAGCGGGGGACCACAAGCTGTGCTTGAGTCTCATTCGTTGGGGACTCTTGGGTGATCCGATATAGGCGGTCCCCAATCAGCTCAAAATGGGGGTAAGTAATGGCCTGATGGGGTACCATCAGGGTCCCGTTAGCCCTTACCAACTGTTTAAAGGCACGACTAAGGGTCAGATCCTCCCGTTGATCGCAACTAAAGTCTGCCCCTAACAGGGGTGGCCCCTCAGGGGGTGGCTGTCTGGGTTCCCCCCCTTCTTCCAGGGTATCGCGGTTCGGGCCACCCGCCCCGAGTTCCTCCTGGTTGGGGTCTGCTGGGGCTATGTCGTCTCCCGCTAGGGGTTCCCCTTTGAAGGCTCTTCGCTCCGGTAGGGCCCGGCCTCGCATGGCCAACAGGATCTCTGTAAAGCCCCTCCAGTCCCATCCCGTCCCAGAATGACTGGATATGCCAACCTCAGGGCCAGCCCAACCGTCAGGGTCCGGGTCTTTCCCTTTACAGTCAGGGTCACTGTGGCCTTGGGGAAAGGCCACACGTCCCCATGTACACACTGGAGCTGAACCACCCCAAGTGGCAGGGTGGGGAGGGGGACCAGGCCCTGTCGGACGAGCGTTTGGCCACACCCCAAGTCCACAAGTGCGGACACGGGGGCTCCACTCAGCATGACGGGGATAGTCGGTTTTCCCGCAATTTGCTTACAGACACGGGTCTCCCCCGAGCAGACCTCCCCAAAACTGCAGTCCATCATGGGGCACACCCGGTGGAGGTGTCCGAAGCGGCCGCAGGTAAAATACGGATCCAGCTCCGGACGTTGGGGCTGGTCTGACGCCACAGGTGTCCTGGGGAACTTCTCCGTAAGCTGGGGTCACCCCCCGGTTGAAGCATCGACCGGCGGCCCCCGTTCCCTCCGAAACACCCGCCGGCTTTGCCGATGTCCCGTCCGTCAGGGGATCGTAGGTCTGGCCGGGGCTCGCTCCTCTGGCCTCAAGCTCTCTCCCCCTGGGACCTGGTGAGTACGGCTGTTGGAGGCCAGGGCCCCGGTCCTATGGGGGCCTCTGCCACTAGGAAGTCTTCGATCAGGGCTACGGCCCGGGTCAGCGTTGTCGGCCGATGGCACAACCCACGTTCTTCCGCGAGCTGGCAAGATGTGCAAAAAATGCTCCAGCGCCACTCGTTCTGCTACCTTGACCCCCGTATGCTGGTCTGGTTGTAGACATCGCCAGCAGGCCTCCTTCACCTGCTGGGCTATCACCCGGGGACAAGGATAGGTCTTCTCCTGGAGCCGTCGCCGGAAGGTTTCAAGGGTGATTTCCAGGACGTCGAGGATCACGGCCTTCAGCTGTGCATAGTCATGGGCCTCGGACCCAGGAAGTGCCCGGTAGGCGGCCTGGGCCGGGCAGATACGGGGCTAGTAGTGTGGCCCATTGGGCCGTCGGCCATTTAGCGGCGGAGGCGACCCTCTCAAAGGTGACTAGGAAGGTCTCGGGGTCATCATCAGGCTTCATCTTGGTCAGGCGCACGGGTACAATGGGGTCCGGAGGTCCCGAGACTGCGCTGGGGTGAGGAGGCCCTGGGGTTGCCCACAGGGCCACAAGTTGTTGCAGACATTGCTGCTGCTGTTTGTGGTTCTGGGTCCCCAGCTCCCGAACCAGCTGCTGCTGTTGGCTGCCGAGTTGTTGCAGCAGTTGCTGCTGGCTTTCTGCAAGGCACTTAATCAGTCTTTCAACCTCCATCTTCTGCGTCTCTCAGAAGGGGGAGGGGAAGCGTCTACCCCACTTGGCGGTCGAGGCGTCCCCTTATCTCAGGGGAGGGGACGACAATCCCCACTTCTGGTGCCACATGTAATGCTCCTTCACTCACCACGGAGGTGGCCAGCAACTCTGCAGCACCAATTCTCCAGGGCAGGGAAGAAATGAAAATCTACACTGAGCAGCGGTGCAGAATTCCCCCAGGAGTAGAACATGAAAACTGCTCCAAAAGAATTAACTTATGAGCCCTTACCTCCTTAGATACAGCAAGCTGAGTTTTATAACCCTTAGCTAGGTGTAAATACTTCAGTCACCTCTTAAATCTTCTCTCAAGACTATATAATTTCTGTTTTGTCACTCTCTCCTTCTATAAATCTCTTCATTCCATTTATGATTCACATTGCCCTTTGTCTGGGCTGCACAATCACAGCAATACTGAACGCCACACTGGCAGTGGGCCAGCCATTCACACCTAATTTGCATATTCATTAAAAAAAGTAAAGA
Source organism: Mauremys mutica (assembly GCF_020497125.1). Taxonomy (NCBI): domain Eukaryota; kingdom Metazoa; phylum Chordata; order Testudines; family Geoemydidae; genus Mauremys; species Mauremys mutica. Next base: position 206,408,615 of record NC_059074.1, on the reverse strand, counting down.
GGAGAGAAATGGACATTAAGAGAGTTCTAAGAGTCCACACTGCTATACTAAACAGAAAGGCAGTTGGCTTGGAGCAGGGCTTAACACAGAGATCTGCACAATTAAAGGCAGTCCTGACAGAAGTGTTTTGGACTCAGGTGAAAGAATCCCCCTCTTCAAGAAGGGCCCCACAAGCGACGGTGGAGCTCCACTCCCCACTCAGTTCTTCAGCGAATCAGCCACACAGCTTCACAAAAAAAAATAAGCAGCTTGTCCTCAGCAGCTGCAACTCAGGCCTGGACTACACTACAGAGGCAGGTCCACATAAGCTGCCTTGCGCAGACCTAGTTGTGCAAGTGTCTACACTTCTTGTCTCCCACTGATGTAAGCTCTCCTTTACGCTGACATACTGACCCCACCTTCCTGAGCGGCGCTGAGCCATGGTCCATGTGCTGAGGTTGATGCAGTGTGAAGGCAGATACTACTTTCACTAATGTCAACTCTAACAGTCCTCCAGCAGCTAGCTGTCCCCCAGTGTCCAACACTGACCACTCTGCTCACAATTGTCAACTCCTTTACCCAGTGGTCACAGAGACCAGCAGCCCCCTACTCTTCCTTCCTCCCCCTTTAACACCCTAGGAATTTTTGAAATTTTCCTGATTGTCCAGCTTGGTGAGCACACCTAGCAGCTCTCCATTGTTGTGTGCAACTGCCCAGCTGATCCTGCCGGCTACGTGCTCCAGGTGTGCACTGGCCCAGGAGATCCAATATGTCCTGTCCGTGGGGAGAAGCACAGCTACTGGCCAGCCATAGAGACAGTGACATTTACAAGCAGACTGCACAGGGGATCCAGGAGAAGGGGGTATGACCAGGATCAGCAGCCGTGCTGCATGGAAGTGAAGGAACGGTGGCAGGCATATCAGAAGGCCCCAGATGATCTGATGCCAAGCTGCAGACTGGCTGCTTTGACAAAGAGCTACACGCAATACCACCCTGCACATCACTGCCAATAGCGATGAGGAGCCTAACTCATGGGCCATTGGTGTGAACAGCGAGGAGGAGGATGGGACAGGACAGAGCTCTTCACTTTTCATTCAATCACTCGTACTAGAAAAGAGAGCAGTACAACAAAGAGGTAGTGTTATCGGCTTTTCATTCCCCTGTAGGGCTAGGAAAGGGGACCGTGCGGAGCAGTTTATGTATATAGGGATGTGTCCTGAATCCTCCTGAGAGATCACAATGAAAAACTTTCATGGAGGTGCCCAGTAAAATCCTCTCCCAAAAGATTTCTAGGGATGGCAGCCTTATTTCTTCCTCCACAGCAGGCCACTTTCCCAGGCCACTCAGCGATTACTTTGTCAGGCCCCACTGCAGTACACAGGGTAGCAACATACAGGCCGTGGCAGCTTCGAGTTACCAGCAGCCGCTGTGCTCTTGCCTGTGTTACCCTCAGGAGCGAGATACCAGCGAAAATCCCCACTGCCTGTGGAAGGTGGTCCCAGCATTCAGTGCCATTGTCGGATACACAGTTTCATGCAACCTAGCAATTCCCTCCTCATTTCCCCTCACCCCGGCAGACCATACTGACCATGGCTGGAGCTGTGAATTGCACCGTACACAAGAACTCGAAAGAAGTAGCATCAATAAGCATGTCTTGTTATAAGGAGGAGAAAGAAGAGGACTCGGGATGACATGTTCAGCGAGATCCTGCAAGCCAGTGCTGCATCGGACCATGAAGAGAGGGTCAGGAGGATTAAAATGGCATATTGCATGGAGAAGGAGAGAGCGGACAGGAGAAAGGTGCAGGAAAAGAAGAGGGAGAGGCACCAGGACATAATGGGGCTTCTTCAGCCGCCAACACAGACGCTGCAGATTCTTGTGGACCTACAGCTTCAACAGTTATGGGCTTTCTTCCCTTTGCAGTCCATGGAGCATTCCAATGTAGCACCCCCCTACACACCAGCCCAAACATTCCATGTGCCATCAGGGGGCCACATCACCTACCCCCTGCTCCCCCATCACTCCACACCAGGGGACAGCTTCACATACGGACCTGAGTGCGCCACAGTTGACATGTGTAGCGAAAATGGAAATGACTGTTCCTTCCCCTTCTTTACAGCCATAAGTCGATGTATTTGCTTTTAACTTGCACAGATATTTTTTTTTAAAAAGAGTTTTCATTACTCAATAACACTAGTGTTTGGAAAATAATACATCTTTATTAGTTCCCAACTGGTGCTGCAGAATGCCTGCCAGCAGTGAAAGCACCCACTTGTTATAGTAGACTGGGACAACTCATAGGATCAGTGACAAGCAGCATAATCATCGTAGATGTACACCATGCACCACACAACTAGCAGGCCTCCAAACTGCAAGGCCAGGTAGAGCACAGTACACCACACCACACCGCATTACTGTAGCTTGCTCTTAAAACGTGTTCTTTCAAAGCCTGCCTGAGCCATATAGCTCTGAGTTGAGCTCTTCTGATAGCCGTTGTCTCACTGATCAAACTCAGCACCACCTCTGCTCTCCACCCCGGCGGGAGCTTTTTCCCCCTTTGCTTCACAGATATTATATAGGTCACAACTATGCAGTTATAACCACTGGGATACTGTTTACTCACAAGACTGGATGTCAGTGAGAACAATGCCAGCATCCCTTCAGCCTACCGAATGCACACTCAACAGTCATTCTGCACCTGCTGAGCCAGTAGCTGAATCTCAGCTTGGCACTGTCAAGGAGGCCAGTGTACAGCTTCGTAAGCCAGGGGAACAAAGGGTAGGATGGTTCCCCCTGGAAACTATTGGCATTCCAACATTACCAATGGTAATCTGCCAGTCGGGAATAAAAGTCCTTGCTTGGCGCTTTCTGAATAGTCCTGTGCTCTTAAATATGTGCGCATCATGCACCTTCCATCATGCACTCTGATGTCTGACGAGTCCCCAGTGATCCACCAACATAGAAAAAATTGCCTGTCAATTGAAGTACTCTGTGACAAGGTGGTCTGGTGCCAAAAATAGGGATGTGCGTGCCATCTATCGCTCTACTGCAGTTTGGGAACCCCATTGCTGTAAATCCATCCACTATGTTCTGAACACTGCCAAGAGTCAATGTCCTGCGTAGCAGGAGATGATTAATGCCCCTGCACACTTGCATGACCACAGCCGCCAGGGTGGATTTTCCAAATACAAAATGAGTTCCCACTGACCAGCTGCAATCCAGTATCAAGTTTCCACAGTGCAGTCGCCACTTGCTTCTCCTCTGTCAGTGCAGCTCCCATTTTGGCAATGGAGGACTGGGGTAAGCTCAGCGCACCATCCCAGGACTGTTGCCTTGCCCATCCCAACGTTCTGCAGCCGCTGCTCATCATCCCAAGCCTGCATTACAGTGCTATCCCACCAGCCAGTGCTAGTTTCTCAGGCCCAGAAGCAGCACTCCACGACCACCACCAACCACCCAGAATTGCTTCCTGCTACGTCCCACAGCAATCTGCCCACCAGGAAGTCGTCATGTTCCCCGTGGCTCTTCCTGAGGATCTGCAAATACTAAGGAAGGAGAGTCCTGTGCTTGTAATGCTCATGACGATAATGTCCAGCTGTGCAGGCTCCATGCTTCTGTCAGAGGGCAGACAGTGACAAATCTCATGTGGGCTCATGGGATTTTCAAAATAGGAGCTAAAATTATGGGATAGTATGGAGTGGAGAAAGCTGCAAGATGGGAACTGGACCCCAGAGTCCCAATCACCCCTGCACAACTTGTTTTTGCCCTACCATACACTGCCAAAACTTCTCAAAAAAGACAGTTCGCTGACAGTTGCGAGTTGCACACTGGGATATGTACCCATGGTGCTCCACACTATGCATCAAAACAAATACTCCTGGTGAATATGCACAGCTCTCATGCAAGGAGCCAAGCATGAATGTGCACAAGCAATACACTAACTGCATCCAACGAGGGTAATGCCACAGCACCGTGGATTGTGGTCACGCAATAAAGGCAGACCTCAAAAAAAAAAAAAAAAAAGTCCACTCGATTCCTTGCAGAAACTAGATCCCCTGCTGCAAGTCTACATTTTCTTTGCTGGTTGGTAATGCTAATGAGAGCTCCTATGCATTTAAGGGCAGGGGGGAGGGATAGCTCAATGGTTGAGCACTGGCCTGCTAAACCCAGGGTTGAGAGTTCAATCCTTGAGGGGGCCACCTAGGGATCTGGGGCAAAAATCTGTCTGGGGATTGGTCCTGCTTTGAGCAGGGGGTTGGACTACATGACCTCCTGAGGTCCCTTCCAACCCTGATATTCTATGCTATGTCTACAGGAATGTTAAACCAAATTAACTTCAGGTGCTTCAGAGTCACACATTAAACACTGGTGCAGATGCTCTCAGATGCTGCAGAGGAAAAAAAGACAGGTACTACTACTGAGCTACATTTCCAAAATCCAGTTTTATAGAAGCTGGTCAGACATTTCTGAATCTATTAGGCAAGTGAGAATTTTGATTTCTTCAGAAATAGAAAACCGCTCTTCACAAACACAACTATTTCCAGAAAGGACTTGCATACACAGCAGCTGCCTTCTGTAACTATGGATAGCTGTTTCACAATAGCTATTTCTGGAAATCAAGGAAGTTTCCTACTTAAAACTTTGATCACAGCATTGTATATCATTCTATTTTACCTGTACATATGCCTGTGCTTCTTTAGGTATAAAACTCAAAATAAGATTGCAGTCAACCTGAACAATAGACACATTGAACAGTTTGGAACAGTTAAACCTTGACATTTCTTGATCATTTCAGCACACAGAATCTTACTTTCGAACAGGTCTTAACAAGCTGGATATAGAAGAGATTACTTCAGTGAGACTGTCCATTAAAAAGCTTAAAGATGCAAGCAAAAAAAAGGCTGTGCTCCCTTTTTAAATCTAATCTTTGTAAGTTTCTGAAAAAAGATACTTTTGTCAGCTGTTGATAATCAAAGGAAGACTATCAGAGTGAAATCCTATGGAAAGTGATAAAACTTACAGAATGGAAGTGGTCTCACAAATTCCTGAAGAAGGTGGTAAGCCTTGCAGAGTTAGCTGCCGAAAAAGTCATTCTAACTGCTTGGCTAGCTTTTGAATCTTAAAAAACTGTTCACTCCTCCTAGCAAGCACAGGTTCTCTTTCCTACTGCTCCATTCACTTGTCAGTGTGCTGCTTCTTCAGACACAGGACACATGCAGAGGCACTAGGTTGAATGCCACAGTCCTAATCGGTTTAAACGTAACTAACTTCAGCTTCATGGTCTTCCATAGGTCTAGTGAGACCATCTCTGATTTGATGGGATTTTAACAGACAAGAGCACATTAAGTGAATGAGACTTGATCTGCTGGGCTGGTTACTCTGTTCACTTTTCAGAATGGCTTTGCCTTCATGAATTTGCAAATTATGTCATGGAAACAGTAGTATTACTTTTGACTTCCTTTACAATTGAGGCAAATGGACACCAAGTTTTTGTATTGCTGTCTGTTAGATGGTTTTACACCACCATTTTTTCTAGTCTTCTGCTTTTATTCTTCCTCTGATGCAGTTTATCGGTAAGCCAGTGAATTTCATGACATTTAAACTGTCACCCTGAGCATTATTTCTTCTTCAAGTGTAAAGTGATCCTTTTCATATCCTAACGGAGGGCTCTTAGCCTGAGACTATTCTCATAACACAAGAACTAGGGGGTCACCAAATGAAATTAATAGGCAGCAGGTTTAAAACAAACAAAAGGAAGTATTTTTTCCCACACACCACACAGTCAACCTGCGGAACTCTTTGCCAGAGGATGTTGTGAAGGCCAAGACTAACAGAGTTAAAAACAAAACAAACAAAAAAACTAGATAAGTTAATGGAGGACAGGTCCATCAATGGCTATTAGCTAGGATGGGCAGGGATGCTGTCCCTAGCCTCTGTTTGCTAGAAGCGGGGAATGGGGGACATCACTTGATAATTACCTGTTCTGTTCATTCCCTCATGGGCACTTGGCATAGGCCACTGTCAGAAGACAGGACGCTGGGCTAGATGGACCTTTCATAAGAACGGCCCTACTGGGTCAGACCAAAGACAAATTCATCCACACAGCTTAAGTTTCTAGAAGCTATGCTTTAAAAATAAACCAGATAGAGTTAACAATTAGCCTACTCACAAGTCCACTACAGGGAAAAAAAAGATTGTGGTTATTAAAATGAGCAATGTTTGTTTGCACAAGAAATAGCATCTTTATGGGAATAGGAATTTCTGGCCTACAACGCGCAAACATGTTTTCTAACCTTCCTACTTAGCTGTCATGCAATCTCAAAATGTAAAGAATGGCAAGCACCCTGCCTCGTTACCTACATAAAAGTGAAAATGCTACACCAGATGCCAGGCCTTTTCAAGATTCCCTGAAACCTAAAACACTGTTCACTCTAACCTCCACCTCTAAATGGAGTATTTCATTTTAAAATACAAATTAAAATCAGTGACCTAGCAGACTGATCTAAACAGCAAGAAAAACTGGTAATAAATTTTATATTTAGTTAATATAACCCAATTTACATATCATGTTTTCATATTGAAATAGCACTAACAACAATTAAACAGGGAACACACCCTACAAACAAAAAAAACACCACTGCATACTATTTTTGCTACTTGATATTATTTAAACTATCTATTCCCAGTTCATACAAACTTCAGCTTGTTTTGTTCTCAGAGCACGAAACTAGTTATTAACCATCACTGCTACAATCCCCAATATGTCTAACTAATCTCTTGCCAATCTGACATCTCAATTATCAAAAGATTTAAATCAGATATAGATTCCTTCAATTATAATACACTTCATGTAACATCACTACAATCCACAGAGAAGACTGACAATTCTGTACCTTTCAAATTCTTACAAGCATTTTGCATTCTTTCCCCTTCGCTCATTTGGTCATTTGCAATTAGTTTTACCAGCCCTTGCATTGTTATCTTCTTCAATTCAAAGAAAAAGCTTGGTAGCTTCAGATATTTGCAGTGCAAGACATTTAAATGAGTATTTACTCAAACAGTTTTTACACCCTTAGAAACAATCCTCTGCTGTTCAACTACCATAAGAAAATATTAAAATGACTTATTGATGTTATGATTAAGCGTTAATTTTCTGTAATATTTTATGAATCCTACATGTGCCTCAGTTCCCTATGTATTTTGCATGGCTTGCTCGTGGGGAAAAAGGATTAAGTTTGCCTGTAGCACAGGCTAAATAGACATAGGGCTGTGTGTTTCCTGGCTGTGAGAGCCTGAATGTGTCATTAAAAAGGACTGGCCAAGGCAAACCCTATATCAACAGAAAACCCGAGAAGATAGTGGAAAACCCAATCATCAGGACACTGACATACCAAAGGACCCAGGGGGAGATGGATTTCTCTGCCTCTCAGCAAGGAAGCTGAGTAAAGACCCCAGCTTGAGAACAAAAGGACTGGAAGGTATGACGGACAAGAGTTGGCTTCTGGAGGAAGCTGGGGGGCCCTTGCATCTGGAAACTGACTAAGAACATCCGACAGAGCCTGAAAATGGAGTTTCATTACAGCTTGGCTGGGGCTCTGCGTTAACCAGAATGGACTATGCTTTAACCATCATTTCTCCGTGCTACCCTAAGGATGTCCTATGCTGTGTCCAGTTGACTAATAAACCCTGCTGTTTTGAAAAGCTGTTAAGAGTGTCATTGTAAATACTACGTGGAGGCGCCTTAATCCCTGAAGAGAATACTTGTCTTTACCTGGAGGTTTCCCTCAGCTGGACTGACTGAACAGAGCTCAGTGTGAAGAAGGGCTGCAGCCCAGAGGTTCAGTCTCAGGAGGCGGTGAAGCCTACCCTGAAGGAAGAGAGAGACCCACTTGGGAGTCTGGCTCATGGAAGGGGTTCCTCCAAGGTACTGTTCCAAAGCTGGGGGCGTAGCACCAATCCTATCGAGCCGTAACAGATTACAGCCACTATCGACTGAAAGACAGATGGGCTGCAAACATGGAAGAAAATTAAATTTCATAGAATAAAAATTTAAGTACCTGATAATAGTATCTGAGAACCCAGCACAGCCCTTCAACATAAGACTGTACAACTTTACGACGGAATTTCTCATCAGACACATCGACATCAAATTTGTTCTTATAATAGCGCTGTTTCCAACCAGATTCCCATAACCTACACAAGAAGCACAATTAGATTTTAGTCTATAATTGTTTTCATATTATATATTTAAATGTCACATATTTTGCAATGAAAGCTAAGGCAAATGCTGTACTAATGCGAGGGTAATGGTATGGCGAGCACCACAACTCAAGAGATGCATCAATTTAAAGTCACTTACACCCTAAATTACCATTTGATGTTTGACAATGTCTTCTACTAATTTAAATCTGGGCTTGGCGAGGGTGGGCAGGGAACTGACGGAGACCCAAAAGCCAGAGGAGTAAACACATTGGCCAGAGACTGAGATAAAAGTTATGATTGGGGAAGCCAAACTTGAAAATTTAGGAGTAACACCCTGAGAAGCAGTTTAGTCCTTATTCTCTGCTGCTTGGACAGCATTTTGATTTCTACAAAAGGTGCTGTCCCTGAACCTTGCTTGAAGGGGTAAAGGTTGTTTTAAAAATTTTTTAAAAAATTAAAATACATTTTTATTTTTAAAAGTAAATAAACCTGTTTAAAATTTGAAGCTATGACAACCTATGTTAAGACCTAATCTTACTACAATCTATTAAAAGCATTTAAACAAAGACATGCTGCATCAGAGAGCTCGCCTCAAGTTTTAAGGACTTAACAAGGGAGCTCCTTTTCACTTCTGAGGTCAACTCAAGCTCATGTACTGCATTATCTGTCTATACTAGTGGTCCCCTTGCAACCCAATCAGCATACAGCAGCAGCCCATGTGACATTCTCGGGACCATACAGGTAGTATACATATTGCGTGGCTGCAGCCCACATAACACAGAGCTGCATATGCAGCCCACAATGGTCAGTAGGTTGAGAACCATTGAGCTATACTATTTTCAGTCTTTACAATGGAGGAAGTGCTGCTATTTTTCCAAATGCAAGTGCTTCCAGTTTGTTGTGCAGCAATGCTTTTGCTTTAATTACTTCTGGTTTCAGTTTAACTAGCAGTTTGTATTTTCATTTGGACTAGTTCAAAGTTGAAAAACCAGTTGGCAGCTGATAAAGTAGGCAAGCTTGTTTCCCTCTTCCAATCTATGAATAAAAACCAGGTGAGAGGATGAGATTTACTAATTCTAGAAACCTGAAGGACACGGGGGCAATTTTCAAAGGTATTTAGGCATCTAAATATGTAGATAGGTGCTACTGAAAAACCAGCTAGGAGCCTAATTTGCACTGATTTAAATGAGAATTAAGCATATAAGCTTCTTAGGAACTTTTGAAAAACCTAGTAGGCACCTATCTGCATCTTTAGACACCCAAATACCTTTGAAAGTCTGGCCCACAGTGTGTTCACTAACTATAGTTAATACTTCATGTGGCTTGCACAAATTACAAGTAAAATGACAGTCTAGTAGATAAGAAATGGATTGTTCAAAATTTTCTAACATAATAAAAATGTAAAAATTAAGAACATGAATAAATGTATGATGAGCTATGTATTTGCTTAAATAAATATGTACAGACAATGCATCCTGGTTAGCAAAAAGTAACAACCAATTTAGTGTAATGGCTATATTTGGTCAATATATATATTAAAACATGTTTATTTGCACCAAATAAGAATAAACCTGTCTTTAGGAAAATTAATAAGTATAAATGCAAAAATATCACAAATATTTAAATCAAGGTTTCCTGCTTGCTGATTTATACTTCAGTGTGAACGCACAGGAAAGAAAAGAAAGAATAGTTTGGCATAAGATCAAAGGACACTGATCAAATATGGAATGCAGGATGCAGTGATGAATTTGTTACCCAAACTTTGCACCCTACTAAGATTTTAATGTGCGACACTTAAATAAACTTTTCTTCTTCTCTATAGCTAGGTTCCCCTGCCCCCGCCGCAAAAAAACCCAAACCCCAATTGGTACATTTCTCATGACACTATTCTAAATAGGGAATGAAGTGACAGTGGACTTCTCTAGCCTTTCACCTTTTGAGACCTTGGTTCAAACCTTATGTGAGTTGGCTAAACCTGCTTTCACCTTATTCCTACCTTATTCATTTATTTAATCAAAGGGCATCTTGCTCATAGCTAACACACATACCCAATATAAAATCAATATTTAAAAAAACCCAAAAAACATATTTTGGTAATCAATATAAATAAAGCTACTCACCTAGTATAACTGAACTTTATGGGTTAAATAGCTCAAAAATTCAATTGCAAAACAGTGGCATTCAGCTCACATAATCAAAGCTAAACACTGAATGTCTAGCCAATTTAGCGCTTGGTCTCAAAGGGAGTAGTGGCTTGGAGGACAAAAACCTGTATGCATACTAATCTAGATACTTAGATTTAACAGCTATAGCTTACACATCTCACTGGAATTTACTGAATATTCTAACCCTCCACATTAATTACTCATGGATAAAAAGATCATAGGAAAGCATCTGAAGGCACTGCTGCTCTAAGCTAAATAGCATTAATTAGGCTGCATCTACTTCAGCAATTTGCTAACAAAGTGCTACAAAAAATGGCTTCACCTGATATTATCCTCTGGCTCAGGTTCACTGTCACTGTCTTCTGCTTTGCGCTTAATTCCTCCTGCGGGGGACGGGGTGCCATCAGAAGTGAAACTAGTATTAGGAGATGAAGAAGGAGTCTAGGGATATAATCAGATATAAACACAGGAAAAAGGGGTTTTATTATGCATTTCATATTCATTAAAAATTAATGGTTTTGTGTGAAGAATTAAGAAAATTTGTTATTTTTACTTAAAACAAAAAACTACATGCTACACAATCCTAAAATATTAGGAAGTCCACTAGCATAAAATAGGGCTTTATAATAGGAATCAAACATTGGAATGTAAAAACAAAAACCAACGAAACATGAAATTCTGTGACAAAGCACAAAACATTTGGTATAGTCCAGTCTAACAGTAGGAATAAAAAAAACAATTGGATACAAGCCTTATTTTATGACTTCTGTTTATGACTGCAGCAAAACAGGTCACATGTGCAGACTATAATATAAAGATGACTTAGAATTTACAGAACTGGCAGCCAAATTTAAAATATTTCTGCAAATTGCAAGTGAGCTCTATTCAAATAAAAGTATCTTAACATGGAAGAAAGTAGAGTTTTAGGAAGTCTCTCTCATTTCTGCAGCTCACAGTTAGAAGATATTTAAGATAAATAAAACAAACACTGAAGATTGTGACAAACTGACAAGAGCTAGGAAGTTAAAATTCTGATGAAAGCCTCAAACGAACAATTTTTGTGTGTCTTTTGCTTTAAAATACAAAATTTCAGGATTAAAGCGAGTAGTAAATTAAAATGGCAAACTTTTATTTACCCAGGCTTACCAGACAAAAAATACTTATTAGCAATAGAGAAATGTTTATTGAAATGTACATTTACTGTTTGGATGGGCAAATAGAGCCAAAGGGGAATCCTCACTATACAATGCATATGAGTGACTTTTCTATAGTCAAGTCTGGTTAAATGTTTCCATAACAACCACCTCTAGTTTTCAGTCACTCAACTTTCCAAAAGTTTTGCCGTAGGCAGGTATGGGAAATCTGTAACTAAATAGATAAATTTTTTAGAAAGTATAAATAATTAGCAGTTCAGTCTTTATTTTTATATATTTGGAGCAGCAGGGAAGCTATTCCTCTGCATTATAGAAAATTGATTTTTGAACATCACTATAGCTGAAACAGAATCTAGGAAGTTCAAACCTGGCCATTGTGAAGCGAGCCTTTGCAAAAACTGGTTGGAACTTGGCTAAGTTACAAGGCACTAGGCAGGGGAGAACAATTTGCACATACACAGTAGATATTTCTTACCACTAGTGCTCAAAAGGGAGACTGTACATAATGTAGAGCTGCCTGACTTAGGTGCATATTAAGTGTGGACATCTTCTAAGGTCCACTGAACGAAGCAGAGCTAAACAGCTTATGTGTGTGCAAAGAGTCATTCAGTATGTAACACTGACAACCAATAATAAAGTATGCAATTGGATGAGTATTTTTAATACACTCTACTGCAGTGGTCCTCAAACTTCTGTACTGGTGACCCCTTTCAGATAGCAAGCCTCTGAGTGCGACCCCCCCATAAATTAAAAACACTTTTTAATATATTTAACATGATTATAAATGCTGGAGGCAAAGCGGGGTTTGGAGTGGAGGCTGACAGCTCATGACCCCCCATGTAATAACCTCGCAATCGCCTGAGGGGTCCTGACCCCCAGATTGAGAACCCCTGCTCCACTGCACTAAGATTGAAAATAAGTTGAAAGGTACACTATTTGATAGTTAAACTGCCATTTTTCCTACAACTTCACAGGTGTATTCACTCAGAGCACAGGGGAAAAGAAACTAAAATACTCTCCACTGGAGAACATCCCACTCTAAACCAAATAATCCTACAAAAAGGACAGTCTACAGAATTGTTCCAAGAGACAATAACTACCCATTTTTCAGCCAGCCTGAATGCTATCTCCATCTGTTGGAGACAAGAAAAGAACCCAGCACATTCAGCTGTGACAGACATTTCACAGGGGTGGGATTGTAAGAGGTTTCTTTTTTCCTGCCTGCACTGGAGTAGAAGTTGGATGTTATACCCATTCCTGGGCTAGAATAGAGACTACATGGACCAGCACAGTGTGGTGTTGGTTTTTTTTGGCAATCACTATAGAGACTACATGGACCAACACAGTGTGATTATTTTTTTGGCAGTCACTAAAGAATACAGAAAATTAAAGCTAACATGACTAGCTCTGGCATCAGCCAGCATCATACAAAATATGAGCATAGTATAAGAACCTATACAGAATAGATTATACATTGATCCAAATTTAATGGCTCCAATGAAAAATATTTTCATTTAAAATTAGAAAAAAAACCCAACTATGTAAAACTGGGGTTTCACTGGTCTTGGGAGATAGCTGGGTTTGTTTGTTTTTTTTAAATCTCAAATTTCTAACCTGGGATGGATTTGAACTCAGGTGTGCTGCTCAGGTTCAGTGGCCAGAACATTTCCTTGGAGTTACAGAGGCCCTGTTTGAGCTCAGGTGCCCTGCAACGTTCTTGAACTCTCACACTGCACATGCGCGGTGTAATCCATGAGGCACATGAACCTTCAAATGCTTGCTGGAATACCTAACTGGGGAAGCAAACTTTTTCTAATAGCATTGTAATTTGATCTCCCCAGAGGGCAAAATGAGTGGCATGTATTCTGTTGGGACTAACCCTCAAGCACTGGAGGTCATGGTGCAATGATCTGAGCCCTGGTTTGATCACTATCTGTGCTCTAAATATACAGCCAGAATAGGCCAGCTTTAAGACACAGAGATCAAGCCAGGGCTCAGATCATCGCACCAGTGTCTCAAATTCTTGAGGGTTACCCCAAAAAAGTGCAGGGCACCCACCAGCCCTTAGGGGGGGGGGGAAATGAAGTTTAAATGTTATTTGAAAAAGAATCTGCTTCTCCAGTTAGGTAGGCTAAGGCTCATCTACCGACTTCACAAGTGTAATGGACCACAGGGCTCTCTCTCACAAATCCCTTGTTCAAACAGCCCCAAATTTGGATCACAAATTACTCCTGCCCTACAACCCATTCCATTTATCCCACTGCCCTATATGCAACCCCAAGCCCCTCTCACTCAGATTCACCCCCACCTCCTCTACTGCCAGCAAGCATCCAACACACACAACCCTGACAGATTTTAGCAATATGCCTTTCAACCTTTTTCAAATTCCTGCCCAAGATAGGACTCAGAATGACACTAGGTGGGATGGGTCAGGTTCAGAAGGACCACTGCGTATCACCTTCAGCTATCCAGCGAGGGTAAAACTTTGAAGACTAAAAATCCTGTTAACCCCTGTCTGCACATGCTCACAGTAATCCATCAGGCTCCTGAACACACATGTGAGGCTTAGCACGCAACTGTATTAGAGATCACCCTCAAGCATTTGAGACCCTAGTGCAACAACCTGAGCACTGGTTTGATTGCTGTGGGGGAAGACGGGGGAGGAGGTTGGGGGAGAGTTGCTAGAAATTGTCAACTTTAAGAAGAGCTGTTTTCCAGGGGCTCAGGAATCCCTTGGCCAAAGGGCCCCAAATTTGGACCACTGACATACCCTGTGCCTCTATGAGATGCAACAAATCTCCTGGCAATCTGATTAACCACACAGATTTTAAAGCACTTACAGTGACTGTTCTATAACCTCAAAAACCACCACAAAAAGGTTGTGAACATATTCCACCAACAATTAATTAATCTAATGCTAATTAGAGATTGGAAAGCCCTACTGAACTGGCATTCAACAGGTCACACACCACAACAGAAGTAAAAATGAAAAGATCAGCAAAATGAATAATTAAAAAAAAAGTAACCCCAATTCAGTTGCTTAGTTTGATTTTATTTTTCCTACATTTCTATGTATGGCATGTTCTTAAATCCCATGCTCACAACAGCCTCAACTCCATAATCTTGCATAATGATTCAAGTTTGCTTAAAAGTACTTATTTTTGATTGGAAGGGCATTCTTTGCATTATATTTACCTTTTCAGAAATATTTAATCAATGATATTTGAAATATGAAAATGAACAAAACTTGACTTAAGTAGCCTTGGAAAACTGATTAAAAACTTGACTAGTTAAGTTGGTTCTTCAAGAAAGAAAGTAAAAATGGAGTGATTAAGAGCTTAGAAGTAAATTGTAACATTAGTATATTCATTACTTTTTTCCTTCTTACATTTATAACTAAAATCTAAACATTCACTCACCGAGTTGTGTTTGTCTTGCATTCTCATTTCATAGGCTGTCTGCCTGGGGTTACTGATTGCCTGAGGACTAGATCTATTTCCTCTCCCCAAAGCTTGAGGGGAAAACTGGCCACCAGGAATAAAAGAAGGCTGATCTCTCTACAAAAGCAAGCAAATACACACACAGTGATATAAATCTAATATTGGAGATTACAAGAATAAAAATTAGCACATATATCTGATATTCCTTTAGAGTTCTTAGATTATCAGTTGCTAGAATGTAAAATGAGCAGAGTTCGATCACAATTACTTATTCAGTTCCGCTTAGAACAAGTATGTTTAAACAAGATCTTATACATGTAAAATATACCCTTGGATAAGATGGCACTTACAATTTCAGGGCTTCCTATTTTCAAGGGTTTTATTAAATGCTCTCTCAAAAAGTTACATTTTTGTACTGAAGTTTCAGAAACATCAGAAGAAAAATAAATATATATTACTAAGAAAAACTCCATCTAGCTACTAAGAGTGTGAAAAATAGGATTTACATTTCAAGGAAAGTGATAAATCATTTTCTTGCACTCTGATAGCAATACTCAGCTGATCCTTATTTTAAAGCTTAGACTTGATATGCACATAACACTCAATGAAAAGGGGCGCTATAAAGTTTGAAAAACTTTGGTTAAATGAAGTGACAATGATCCTATGACACTCCTCCACTGTATATCTAGAGTCCTTGTGCCTCAAGGAAATAGAAAGAGACATCAAGCTCTGGGAAACGGTTGGGGGCTTCTGACATATTAGAAGTACTGCACAGAGACGCTGTCTTGAAGCCAAGGGTCCCAGCATAGTGAGGCCCTGCTGGGTTTCTTGGATCATTAGATCACATTGTAAAGAAGCTCCACCTATTTGAATGAGCTATCAAGTAACATGTTTATTGTACAAATCCTAGATTCAAATGAACATGCAAGAATCTATTCTAAAAAGTTAGGAAGGACATTTAATACAAAAAACGTAAATTAAATGCAATTTTAAGGGTTTAACATGCACAAGTACATGTTAAGGCTGTCAACAATCAACACTGCCTTTGTGAATAAGTGGTATTTTGTATTACTGTGAATAAATCTGCACATATATTTTAGTCACAATGTAACCAAGTTACATTTGCAGAGGAAACCTTGCTGTGGAATTCTGATATGCCTGTTTAAAGGTTAAAGCTTGATTTAGCATTAACTGTTTAATTTTCTGTAATCAGTTTACTAAACTCTTAATCAGGCTCTCAAGTGAGAGGCGCATCTTCTGTCCTCTGTGCTGACACACTGTAACCCAATGGCACAATCCCTCTGTGCAACTGGTACTGTAAAGTATTTGATACTGTAGTCACATTATACAGATGTACCTATATTCCAAAGGCCCCAATTTATTGTTATCCTTGAGCAACTTAATTCCCGCCCCCCCACCATTTTAAATAGGTTTAGATTTAATTATGTGATTTTTCCATTCAATGCTGCAATTTTTAAAAAAAGAAAAGGTTTTTTTGTAAAACACTGTAGGACAGTAAGGCAAAAACTATGCAATTGTTACAGCAGTTTTATCTAATTTACTGAAATGAGACTAAACTTCTGTTTGTCACAATATAAAAATGCCTGTAAAAGTAAGATCTTAAATTTACCTTCATTCTTTTTCTTTTTTCTTTTTGTCGTCTTCTGAAGTTCTCCTAAAACAAGAGTAAAGTCAATTAAAGTAACCTAGTCTTACAAGTCTTTTAGGAAAATATTTCCTGAGTCCCTCCATTAATCACCACACAAAGAAAGATTAAGTAGCAAGTCTGAGTAGGCATCATGGCTACTGACCTATGAGGCTTGCTGAACTGAACTCTTCCCTGGCCCCTACCTAGGATTACTGGTCTATGGCTTTTCTAAGCTACACTAGCATCCTATGGAAAACGTCCCCCAAAACTGAAGGGTTTTCAATATGGCTCACAATACTCAGTAAATTGCACTGGGACAACAAGGCCTTTAAGGCACATATGTGAAGATGCCAAAACAGAGTTTTGCCCGTCTTTCCACCTGGGTGAAGATACTACAGAAGTTCAGGTGCTACAGGTAACTCAGCACAGATACACGTTTCTTGCCACAGTTGCTAGTGGCTCAAAAAATTCCTGCCCTTCTTTTTTATTTTAAGAACCTGGATCTTGCTCCAAAGCCTGTTCTTCTACAAGTGCTAAGTTTGTACTGTAGTTTGGTATATCATATTGAGCGAATTGTAGATTATGTTATGACATACAAGACATCCTGCCAACATTGAAACAATGTTTTTCTGACTGGATACTTAGCACAGTCCTGTTCTCTTGATTGAGGGGTTTTATTACTCTCCTTTTTATGAATAAGCTATTTAGGATTGTTTGCTTAGTACTTTCTAGCAATATAACCCAATGTGCTAGGAATATGCTGCAGTGTAGTGAGTTATTGTTGACCAAGAAGTCGAATTTGCTTGAAACAGCTGAAGGATCCCTTCGCAAAAAAAACAGCACTGATTTACTGATTACAACACAAACATAATACATTTCTCTAGAACTTAACTAAGTTTAATACAACGCACAAAGCTGCCACCAACACATTTAGCAGGAAATTTGTCAAAAATCTACCCCCTGGAGGAAAATGTAACTGAAAATCCATAAAAGTAAAGAAGCTTTAAACAAGTGATACAAGACTGAACAAGTGCAATATTTTTGTATTCTAAAAAGCATTAATAGTTAATGCTTTTAGAATATGAAAATAGTCATTGGTATATTAAATTCTGAAGAACCCTTCAGTGTAGCTAACAGATTTGATACAAAGCAGAAAAGTGAACAAATGGTCAGCTTTTACACAGAAGTAAGTGCTCCGAGTCAAGGACTGCCTTTATAGTAGCGTTATGTACTGTGCCAGCCTCATTCCCTGAACTAATGTAATGAATGAATTATGGAGGGCTTGAAAATCCACTCACCTACTGGCCATTGGCAAGAAAAAAAAGCTTGTTTTTTAAAAGAAGAATTTTCAAATTATTATGATCGAAAAGAACTAAATATGAACTGAAAAATACCCAGTGGAGTGAAATCTTACCTTTTAGACCATTCCAGTGCCTGTTAGAGCTCAGAACTCTCCCATGTTGCCTATATCATTGTACAATACAATGGACATCTTCAAAGTGGTAACTGTGATGATGCTGGCAAACCAGATGCCAGCTCTTGCCATACTAAACACTGATAGATGCACAGCTGGAAACTGGCCTGGTTTGCCTGTGTTAATGTTGTTAAAACTGATAGAGTTATAAGAAAGTATTTAATGTTTAGACTTTATGAAATGCTTGTCTAATCCTGCATCCTTATGTAGGATGCTTATAACGTGTCCCATATTATAAGGTAATATTTAAGTGTTTTCTCTGCAACTATAAAACTCCAGTAAGGAAAGAAGCATTACCAAGTGTGAAATATTAAATTTACCACAAGAGGTGTCATCACCTCTCCTACAAAATGTGGCTTATAGACACCAAACAAGCCATTGTGGAACATCAGCTGACTTGGCTGACTGCTTCCCCAACACCCACGAAGAGGGTACATGCCCAAGCTCTCGTCCCACTATTTGAACGTGGGGGGAAGGGCATAAAAATACTAGTCAAGAAGGAATTGTTATCACTATGTTGCTTGGAATTCAGACAGGGCAAAAATTTCTAAGCATAAGCAAGGGATCCCCAAGCTGCTTGGCTTGAGTCAACCGTAAAGGACATACAGAGCTAGCATATTATAGCAGCTATTACCTTTTGGAACCTAAGACTCTCATATGTACGTTGATCTGCTTTAACCTTATCAATAACTCATTTCTTAGTAAATAAATCTTTAGTTAGTATTATAGGATTGGCTACAAGCATCATGTTTGGTTTGAGATGTAAGGTACAGCTGACCTGGGGTAATCGACTGGTCCTTTGGGCCTTGGAGTAACCTCAATATAGCCATGATGCCTGGTGTAAGGGACCATCTATCACAAAGGTAAGCTTACCCGGCCGGTAAGACAGATCGGAGTACCCAAGGGGGTTGTCTGTGACTCCATATTACAGTGCTTTAGGAGTTCATACTTGTTACTTGGCTAGTGAAATCTAGTTCTACAACATACAGTGAGGTGACACTCTGCCCAGAGGTTGGCACTCATGCTTGCGAGCCTCTCCGGACAGCTTGACAGCAACGTGTCAAGGAAAACTGTTCCTAAGTTCTACTAAACACTGCATAAAAGCCATCTAAGCTGAACTTCAAAATCATAAATGCTTTACCTCATCATCTTTCCTCTTTTTAAAAATGCTATCTTCAACTTCTCCAACAGCCAACATGATCATCTGTACTCTCTGGAGGTTGACATAACCACTCTCTGTGAGGTACCCCTGCAAAACAAACAAGTGAATACATGTGGCGGAGGGGGTTCCGCTGAAAAATTTGGATTTTTTTTTTTTAATAGCAACACAAAAAGTTGAAATGTACCCCAGTTTTGTGCACCACGTTTTTATATATGCCAACCAGACGATCAATTGCTCCCTCCCTGTGAATAAAGAATAAACATACTTAAATACTAGTCTATACGCCACTCTTGTTTACAGCTATGCTAGATATATCTACAGAAACAAATGTATATAAATCTATTCTTGTATATACAGTTGCTTTACATACCTGATCTCTAAAGATGGCAAATGAGGAAGAAAGTCATTCCCCACGAAGAAACACATGAAGACCCAGTCATCTACGCTTCTCTCAATATCAAAAGTAAAAGGTAAACTGGCCATAGTTAGTTCTTTTTCCAAATACTGCAATAAAAAAAAACCCCAGACATTGGGAAGCTTGTCAGATGCTACTACAAATAGATTTTACATAAAGCAGCTTTACAAAACAATTTTGCATACCTCTCGCAGCACACTTAATCGGATAAAGATAAACTCTTGTTCAGAGCCAGGAGGACAATCTGCAAACTGATCATGCTGCAATACAAAAGAATATGGAAAAGTATTAATCACACGCTGGCCCACCTTAAAACTTTTTGGCTTAATATTAAAGGTTTAATCGAAAAGGAATTAAGAATAGAGGTACAAGTCCAATTCCTGAAGTCTTTATACTATTTTTCCTTCTGTTTTTACTTTGACAAATTGCCTATCAACTTTAATGGTAGTTTTACCCAGCTAACTAGTAACGAAAGAATGAGCAGGTTTCAAATTAGCACTGCACTGACACTTTATTGTGGTGCAAACTTTTTTTTTTTTTTTTTTTTTAGTAAAAAAGAGGAGTCAGGCATTCCATTGATATTACTGCTATTGTACTTCAGCAAACCCCTTCCTCTCTCCCCTTCACCCCCCCACGCCAAAAAAGCCAAACCCACCATCTGTGGACACTAAACTTTACTACAATTGAGCTAACAATCAAATAACTACTGCAAACTGTTAAAACTCTTACCTCTCCTTGTTTCTCTCTTGGCAAGCCTTGACAATCCTTAACCTCATGGCCAAACTGATTACAAAGACCACAAGGTTTGGGTTTATTTGGTTTAAACTCTTCTCTGATTATAGTGAAGTTTGGTTCATGTGTAGCTAGTCCAAGCATGATCAGATCAGCTATCAAGCAGAGCAAGAAAGAAAAGTAATGAAAAGTAGACATTAAGGCTTGTATATGGAGTTAAAGAACCAAGTGTATTCCATTTTAAACAACTGCGAGCAAGGCATGTGGGTGCATTCAGTACAATTTGAAATACTGTCCTGTAAAAATCAGTGTCGTTTGACACTACAGGTATAAATTAGTTCTTCAGCTAGGGATAATACTGGATCTTGCCCCCAAAAGTAAAATAGAGCTTCCAAAAATACATTAACCAATCCATGGGATACTTTGAATGCATCCATCAACCTAAGAATTTAACTTATTCACCATCTGGAAACTGCCAGTGTTAAAAAGCTTAACCAACAAACGTATTGCTAGCAAAGGAGGAGGACTTACCATCAGCCCCACACAAACAATGATGAGTGTTTGGGTCATGGTTTGGTTGAGCTAAACAAAAGAAAAATAAGTGTGTTCAAATCAAGCTATTATATACAATTTCATCGATGCTTCTGAACAAGTCTTACAAGTATACAATAGAAGTATGCACATTTTAGTTAACTTACCTCTCTGTCTCCTAATGTAATCCATGATTTTGTGTTCCCCTTCACCAGGAGCACTCGCATCAGATAAAATAACCTGTAAAACGTTTAGAGCTATGTAAACTTTTTTTTTTAACTATGCTGTTGACATTAAGTAGTGAGCAAACGTTTAAGATCTGTGTGTCTTGACCCTATGAATGCCAAACACTTGAAATGTTTAGTAATTTCATCTAAACTGCCTTTACTTCAATATGAATTATACACTCATTGCACCCAATTTAAGAGTCGCTTGTTATTTACACTCGTATAAATTACTTTATTCAAACAGATTTTCTACCAATTCTATTAAAATAATACACTAACTTCATCATAGAGTACATAAAGTTACTAGGACTGACAGTTAGCTAATGTATCCAATGTTTTCTAAGCAAGTTTAAAAGTCAGTTAAAACTTGCACTGGACAATCAGCAGTGTAAGCATGAGACCCCCACAGACCTCCTTTAGAACTCTGGAATCCCAGACACTCAGATACCACTGTGATGAGGACCATACAGGTACCCAGACAGACCAACAGTGAAGTTCACAAACTCAGTTGTTGATGGAGGGAAATGCCCCTCCCCCCATTAGAACACATTTTAACAGCCCATCTAGGGTAAATGAAATGGTCAGCTGTCTCTAAAGAGGCTGATATTCTGCCCTCCCAACACAGGGTAAATGCAGTGCTATCAGTCAGCAGGAAGACTTGATGGGAAAAACAGGAAAGCCAAAAAGACAAGATAATAAAATTGATAGGAATCATTTTGGTTGCTTAGTGTTCTCTTCCAATCACTTGCAATAAGTGAGAAAGAACTCAGGCCTGAGACCTACAAGAGGCAGAACACAAGTTAAAAATCCAATACAGAAAAAAAAAAACGAAAACCCATTCTCTAAGAATGTGGGGGAAAACGTAAGGGTAGAGTCTTAACTCATACAGTCTTTAGAGACAATGTACCTTGGCTTCCAATATCAAATCCTATTATAGTGCTCCTTAAACCCCATTTTTATATAAAATCATAACAAATGGCTCTACTGGATGGTGTTATTAGGATGAAATGTATCTCTTAGGTGAAAAACCTTGATGTACAAGTTACCCCATCTCCAATAACACCACAGTGCCAGAAGACAAAGCTAATCTACTGTTTAAATTTACACTGTTCAATCATACTATAGTTCAGACTAATACACCCACCCTAATGTTTTTGAAGTAGGAAAGTGTGAAACTTACTGTCAAATTTTTCCACCCTGGGTCATTGTTTAAACGATCAGCAACGTAATAGCGAAGGCATTTAGCAAGATTGTCCATAAACTCGGTTCCCTAAAAGGTGATAGAAGAAAATAAATTAACCCATCATTTAGGTGTTAGCAGTAGCTGGTTAAAGTACAAGACTACTTACTGGTGTAATACAATTGCTGTCAAATCTCTCTTTCACTTCTTCTGGAGGAAGAAAGCCACCTAGAGAAAAAGGTTTAACAAAAACACATCAAAAATAAATCATAAGAAATTAACGCCACTTTTGTAGGATTATCTAGAAACAAATCGCTTATCTGAAACAGTGAACAAAAAACATGAGCCCTTCTAATAAAAGCTATTTTTTGTTCCCACCAACCCAAGAGCAAGCTGCTGTTACCACTGCGTTATCTTCCATCAAAATAAGCAGAGAATTAACAAGGAACAAGACTTAATGATAGTCATGAAGTAGTTCAAACAAGGTGGGTGAGAAGAAAAAAAAAGTGTAAGCTCAAAAGCTTGTCTCTGACAACAAAAGATGGTCTAATAAAAGAAATCACCTCACTCCTCTCTCTCTCCTATCCTGGGACCAACACTGCTACACCATCACTGCAAACATGAAATAGTTCATGCAGGTAGCTGCAAAGATAACTTCTTCTCCCTGCTACAAGATGCTGGGCAGAATGTGCTAGGAAGCGACTTCCTCTAACTAAAGCTGTTCTTGGCTTCCAAGAACTTTCCTCCTATAACTTCCCCACTATCCCATTTCATTGTTGGCAACACTAATTATCCATCTGGTCACTCAACCTCATAACCTTGGGGTCACTTTTGACTCCTCCCATTCTTCTATCTTCACATATAAGCTCTCACCAAATCCAGTCACTTCTCCCTCTAACATTTCTAAAGTCTTCCCCTCCTTCTCCAAGTCCAATGCGAGGACACCTGCTCACATCATAGTGGTCTCACATGGACTGCCCGTAGCCACCCAGCCTTGCCAACTCACTTCTCCAATTCAGCCAGCATGTTTCAGCTAAAATAAATAGCCTTTTACTTTCATTCAGATCATGTCACATCAATCCTCAAGCTCCTTCAGGGGCACCTTCCTTCCACATCAAGTTCAAGTGACTTTCAGCATCAAAACAATACACTTCACTACAGCTCACCACTCACGCCCAGCTGCTCTGCATTTCACAATACTGCTCCCCATGTCTCCTTTCCCTACTTGCACCGCTGTGCCTTATACCACTGCCTCTCATTTAATGCGACAAGCATCTTCACTCTTCCTCCACGACACTTTTGATTAGCTCTCCATTACAACAACCACTCCTCCTCTCCTAACGTAACTTTAAAAAAATTAAAACAAATCAAGAGGTGCATGGGAGAAAGAAGGGACATTTTTCTTTTGCACAATTTACTTTAGATCAGGGCTTTGGAGCGGAGCCAGAGCTGCAGGTTTTTGCCTGGAGCTAGAGCGGAGTTGCAGCACAGCTCCAAAGCCCTGCTTTAGATTGTAAGTTCATTGGAATAAGGATGTATTTTCATAAGTTACTATATCATGCATGCCTGTGGCACTACATAAATGAAAAAACAGTCATGGAGCCCTTTGTTTTTCTGTAGTATCTAGCCTCTGCTATAGTTAAAAACTATGTCTATTTCAAAACAATTTCTCACACTTAAAGCCATCAGTTACTGAGTAGCATCAGATATGAAGCAAACATCTGTACCTTTTGTCAAAATTTCTTGTCTTATTCTTTGCTTCTCTTCTGCACCTTCTACTCCTTCCTTTGACGCTCTGAATCTCCTGGATCTCTGCTGATTCATTTTTGCACGGGGAGCCTAAAACACGTGTTATAGTATTTTACTCAACATTGTATTTGATTTTTTTTTCCTTATCTGCTCAGTTGTTTTCTGTGAGTTGGTAACACCCAATACAGCCTTATGGGGTTATTCAGACAATGCATCAGGGTGGAAGCAATCACGTAAAAAGTTTTGCATATTCCAGCTGGCTCTTTCCTTCTTTTACATGTTCCCTCCTCCCCCAAATGAGTTCCCATAGTTGTAAGACCACAGGGAGCCAGCACTAGTATCACGGTGTGTCCTTTTGCTGAGCCAACTTCTGAGCAAGTTGTCTGCAACTTTCAAAAGGGAAGGGGGAAAGAATGTTGATACTTGGCCGTCACCATCACTGGCTGATAAAAGTCAGGTGAAAACTAAATATGTTCTCCAAGAAGCTTCTGAAGTGTCACAGTGGTCTGCCAGGTCCACTGCAATTGCAGTGACCCCAAACTAGCAGTAGTGACTTGGGATTTCCTGGCTGTCTCACGTGGTCTAGGATAAAGTTATGGACTTTGAAAATAAAGTCCTAGTATCTCCAGTCTTAGAACATTAAAGGAGACTAAGGGCTTGTCTTCACTACCATGCATCAATGTAGCATGTCTGATGAAAACACACTATTTCAACGGGAGAGCACGTTGCCATCCCATCAACGTAATTGCTCCACCTCAAAACACCGGAAGCGGTGTAGACTTCCATGGTAGTGTAGACAAGCCCTTAGGCTTCTGATCACTCAGACTTCAGCCATCCTTTTAGTCACCCATCTGTATCAACAGCCTTGTTCAGGTATCACCCCTAGAAACCTTAAAAACATCCATCTCAGGACATGAAACATCCGGGGAACCAATAAAGCCAACAGCTTCCCATAACTCTTAAGTAGTCACTAGCTCCTGAACAGTACTTAATTAGGGACCTCTGTTCCCAATTTTCTCGACACCGCGAGTCTCACGCCCATTCTTTTGGGGACTACCCTTCCTTCTCTCCCTTTGGACTGGGAGGCTGTATTAGCAGAAAGGAGCAGATCCACCCAAAAAAAAGCTCTCTCCTGTTCTGAAGCCGTATTTTGTATCTTTCAACTTCCTCATCCCTTTCCAGGGATTCTTCTCACAAGAGCTATCAAAAAGAAAGTCTCTCCCCTGTTACAGACGGGAGCAGTAGGCTGGATGCTACGGGCTTATATTGCTATTAAGTTTTTACTGCCATTACTTTCTCACTCCCAAAAAAGTAGTATTGGAGGTGCATAGCTCAAATTTCTAAAGATGATTTTGCATAATATCCACTGAAGAATTACAGTGCTACAATCTAGATGTTTCACTTTTCAAGGTCTTTGTGGCTTAAACACAATCGAGGATTGGATAACTATGTACTGATTGTTCTATTTCTAGCAAAAATAAGTTTTTGCATGTTCACTTTACAATAGATTTCCTCCCTTCTCCTTCAACATTGGTTTGAGTTCTTGATGGAGACTTGGAAAATGTGCGCAAGCATAAGAGAAATTCCTGAAGTTCAGGCTCTGAACTCCCAGTACAAGGTTCTCGCTCGTTATAGTTACGATGTCAGATCTAGAGATGATCCCAAAGCAACGGATTCCCTTGACTCAAGAAGCAGACTTGCCTCAGCTTCTGCTAAACTTCCAGCTGCTTGGCTGGGTGCCTACCCATCAGTTTCCTCTTCAGCTGTAGCTTATTCATGCCTATATTTCTAGTTTGATCAGGACTCAGTCTCCACATTCTCTGTGAAGCACCCCAACATAAGATCTTTAGAAATGGGGTAAACATGGAAGAGTCCACTTTGAAACCTACCAGCGTGTCCTCAACAAAATAAGTCAGAACACAATGCAGAGGTGACAAATCCAGCTGTTCCCTTAAACCATTCACTTGGCTGGCAAAGAACACTAGTGTTCTAACTGATCCTTGTACTTGCAGTTCAGCAAAAATGCTTTTTTGGATATTGCCCACACCTGGCTCTTTCAAGAATACACCACTACCCTGATATAATTCGGATACAACGCGGTAAAGCAGCACTACGGGGGGGGGAGGGGGGGGGCGGCCCTGGCTGCGCACTCCAGCGGATCAAAGCAAGTTCAATATAACACAGTTTTGCCTATAACGTGGTAAGATTTTTTGGCTCCCGAGGACAGCGTTATATCAGGGTAGAGGTGTACCTACTAACAACTAGATAATGCTAAGTGCTCCCTCCCCGCGCAAAATGGGCAAAGCTCCCATTTAATATTTTCTGCTCTACCAGGTTGATGGGCTGTCTTTACCTCTGTTGTTTTGGGATTTCTACAAAGCATGGCAACACATGATTCTGTTAGTCCCAACCCGGACAAGGCAAAAATTGTGCTTTGCCATAGGAACATTAGAGGTTACAACAAAGATCCCTGGAAATCAGAGGAAAAACATACCAACAAGTGGAAACGTTAGTATGTTGTAGAGTAAAGCATTAGTTAGCAGTAAACGATCAAGATGAGGAGGTACTCTCAAGATGATGCTTCTTAGGGACTTCCTTGAAGGAATATCTGGAGGAATCAAGTGAGCAGTCTGATAAGATCCTTGAATCCAAGCCAAGACTGATGTCACAAAGGAAGGCTGGGAATTCCTTTTCCTCTTGTGTCTCACCCTCTATTGTTGGATATTCCTCATTAGATCTTTGCCATCTCCCCGTGTCTTTAGGGGATGGGAAGGAGAAGGGAGAATGAGTGCCTGCCCAGATCTGAATCTACACTAGAGTTACCCAGAACTGTCTGTGGGTCTGCTGAAGCTTCTGCTGATTATTCGCAGTAATAGGAAAAGTTGCTGCTCACATTGATCACAGGAGTTCTGCGCAGACAGGAACAGCAGTCTGCTGCAATGCATCCCTTTATTTTCCTTATCCATCCCCAATTACTGCTCAATAATGCATCGATCAAAGAAGTTAGCCACTACATCATTGCCAAAGTTGATTTGATACATAGCATCTGCTAGTGAGGTAGGATGCAACTTAAGAGACATGACTGAAGGTAGAAAGGCCTTTTATAATGCTGCCAGGTGTCTGTCTCAGTGAGAAAACTCAGCAGTGGGTGCTAGTAGCATCCAAGTCTCAGCCATGCACCATGTGTAAGCATTTAAAATATCCCTGGCAACATACAAGAAACTTACAAGTGCTGTATAACAGAGAAATTTAGTATGAACTTTCTTTAAAACACAATTTAACACACAGATAATAGGTTTACTAATGACATTTTTTGCTGCATAATACTATAAACTGTAACACGAGGCACAGGATCCTAAAATCTGTAGCAGAGAACATTTTATTTAAGTTTGTTTGTCTTTAAGGATACACAACATAATTGAGTGCATATACAAACGTTTATAAGACCACCACAAATAATATTAAAGATCTACAATTTGGGGGGGAGGGAGGAAATCTTTCAAATAGATACACATAGGTACAATCCCGAGAAAAATGGATCTGGAGTCAGTGCAACAAATTTTAGTGTAACTGACAGGGTTACATAATCAGAAATGGAATACTTAGAATAATGCTTTTTTGTTGGATTGTTCCTTCAACCAAAACACCTGTATTAACTCGTTTCCCAGGGCACTGTATACAAGTCAGCCAAGGCAAGTTGGGGAAGAAGGTCAAACGACAAATGTAGCTGAGTTCTTTAAATCTTTTACAATACAATTAAAATTAGCTGCTAAATTTTGAGTGTCCATTTGTAGGCTTTTCTGATCTTTCACAGCCTGCTTGCGGCACAACCTACCACTGATTTCATAGATTCATAGGATTTAAGGCCAGAAAGGACCATTAGACCAGCCTTTATTTACAATGGACTTGTGCGCTGATGAAGCAAAGCAGAAGCTATCCCACACAACCCTCCACCCCGATATAATACACTAGACAAGAAAGCTTTCTTTGCTAACATTTCTTCGACATATGTCAAGGTGAAGTGTTAGCCAAATACTGGGTGTTGTAACTAAAACAATACACATTAAATGAAAAGCTAAATTATTGCCTACTGAAGTTTATGAAAGCAGATAGCATCAACCTTAGCATTGCAATTAGGTACTACATGGAAAGAGGACAAACATTTCAGTACTTACTACTCCATCTATTGCCATGTAGAGAAGTCGTCTTGGCCTGACAATGTTGAAAAGTCTGTCAATGTACTCAAAAATGGCAACCATCATTTCATCTTCATTTTTGGGAGCTGGTCTATAATTTAACAAGATATCCTGTTAATGTTTCAGATAATATATAATACAAGCTATTTATGAAGTGACGAAAGAGTCACTTACTTGTCCTCAGGATGTGTACATGGATGGATAATACCATTCATATCCAAATACAGGTTATCAAACTCCACCTCATTGGGATTAGGCTTGCTGGTATCAACTGGAATTTTGATGCCATTGCATTCTTTAGGCTGTGAACATAGGAATAACAAGCCTTTCAGTATTTGCCATATTTCCAACAATTTTGTTATCGAAGAAGCTTTAAATACATCAGACCCAAATGAGATTAAAAAACATAAAAATAAAAAGGTGAAGGAGCAAAGAGCAGTTGCATGTCAGCCCACAACACGATTACACATAGACCATGTCTACACTACAAAATAGGCTTTGTTTAAAAATGGTTCTGGGCAAACATTATATGTTGTTATATGTCCACACAGACAATAAAACAAAACACCCCCACTACAATTAGGTAACATAACCAAGTTTTAGCCAGGGTTAAAACATTGTTCTGTAACATGTTTATTTTTTTTCCCTCTGTCCACAAAAGCAAGAATAATGTTGCAAAAGAGAATGTTGTAGAGCCAGCAGGACCTTACATGGCTTCTGTAAATTTGATTGACGAAGAAGCCTGTCTACAGTTATAATCAGTAGGAAGTTTTACAATATCAGTCCTACTTAAGTCTTTAAACTTTATGCAAGAGCTGGACTGGCACGTTTAGATAAACCAGGGCCACTATTTATTTCTCCAATATTAAATATTTAGCTTTACAGCACAGATCAAACAAAAAAAGACACCAATACTTTTCGGTTGTCCCTCTCTTTTGAGAAGAGTCAAAATCATGGTGAACAGAGGACCAGTCTTTATTTTATTAAATGCGGGGGTACAGCAGAAGCACTCATGCCCATTATGCTAAGCATCTGATAGCTGTGAAGGGATAGGAAAGAAGCACCTGCTTTCCCTCTAACTTTGGGAAACATTAGTTAAGAACGGCCAGACTGGGTCAGGCCAAAGGTCCGTCTAGTCCAGTATCCTGTCCTCCAACCATGGCCAATGCCAGGGTGCTTCAGAGGGAGTGAACAGAACAGGCAATCATCAAGTGATCCACCCCCTGTCATCCACTACCAGCTTCTGGCAAACAGAGGCTAGGGACACTCAGAGCAGGTGTTTGGTATATCTCCAATTATTACCTTTATTACCTATCTCCTAGAACTGGAAGGGACCTTGAAAGGTCATCGAGTCCAGCCCCCTGCCTTCACTAGCAGGACCAATTTTTGCCCCAGATCCCTAAGTGGCCCCCTCAAGGATTGAACTCACAACCCTGGGTTTAGCAGGCCAATGCTCAAACCACTGAGCTATCCCTCCCCCCGATGTTGCATCCCTGCCCATCCTGGCTAATAGCCATTGATGGATCTATCCTCTATGAACTTATCTAGTTCTTTTTTTAAACCCTGTTATAGTCTTGGCCTTCACAAGATCCCCTGGCAAAGAGTTCTACACGTTGACTGTGCATTGTATAAAGTGCTTCCTTTTTTTTGTTTTAACCTGCTGTCTATTATCTTCATTGGATGACCCCAGGTCTGGTGTTATGTGAAGGAATAAATAACACTTCTTTATTTACTTTCTCCACACCAGTCAAGATTTTATAGACCTCTATTGTATCCCCCACTTAGTCGTGTCTTGTCCAAGCTGAAAAGTCCCTGTCTTTTTAATTTCTCCTCATATGGAAGCTGTTCCATACCCTTAACTATTTTTGTTGCCCTTCTCTGTACCTTTTCCAAGTCTAACAGATTACTTTTTTTAAGATGGGGTAACCACATCTGCACACAGTATTCAAGATGTGGGTGTGCCATGCATTTATATAGAAGCATGATATTTTCTGTCTTATCTCTTTCCTAATGGTTCCTAACATTGTTAGCTTTTTTTGACTGCTGCTGCACATTGCGTGGATGTTTTCCGAGAACTATCCATGATGATTCCAAGATCTCTTTCTTGAGTGGTAACAGCTAATTTAGACCCCATCATTTTGAATGTATAGTTGGGATTATATTTTCCAATGTGCATTACTTTGCATTTATCTACACTGATTTTCATCGACCATTCTGTTGCCCAGGCACCCATGTTTATGAGATCCCTCTGTAACTCTTTGCAGATTGCTTTGGAGTTAACCGTCTTCATTACTTTTATTTATAGTTCAAAGTGTGAGAAGAGTTTAAGCCTAGCCTTGAAAGATTAGCTTCCTCCTGATCCCTGTACACAGACAGATGTGATCCTGCCAACCCTCTTCCCCCCAGTAGTGAGCTTTCCCTTTTGTGGGGAGGGAGGGAAGACATCTCATTCTGCCCATTGGCTACCAGATGTTCTGGGATGCTCCGACACCATCCATCACCCTCCAGTTTGAGGAAGGTGTCTCCAAAGCAGATTGAAGCCTATATTTTTGTGACCAATAACAATACAAAATCAATTACTCTACTTTCCCTTGGCCAAATCAGTAGTTTCCAATTTTCATTCCCCAAGTTCTTCTTTCCAGTCCAGCATGCTGTAAAATGCCCTTATCTAATGAACAGACCCAAAACAAACAGTTGAACAGATTGCACTGAACGCCAAACAGATTACAGGCTGCAAACCCCTGAATTTTCAAACTTCTGGAGATGGTCATTCCGCTGTCTCACAATCACACATGCTTTGGTCCTGCCTCTTTACTATTTATAAGAGGAGCAGTCGCAGTCCTTTTATTAAGGACACCTAATGCTCTCCATTATTAAAATTTTACAGATCGTTTTTTAAGAGCTCTAGCACCACTATAGTACTATAGTGTCTTAAATCTTAGGAGGAGGATACTCCTGAGGGCCTGATCTCTGAAGCGCCCAAAATTAGTGGAGACTTTTGCGAGTTCTGATCTTAATCTTCCCATGCCACCATCCCTGCACCTCACAAAGGTGTTCCAAAGACAAACTGATTGTTCTTTGTGAGACTCCGGTATTATGGCAGCAAGCACCACAGAAAATCCCTTGAGGAAATTAATAATTCTGTATTCAGTGTAGCGGGAACTAAATAATGCAGTAAGGCAGGCATGGGGCCACACACACAATGATAAGGACAAAGATATTGAAAAGCTGCTTTATTCCCTCAGCATCATCCATCCTGTGCACTGAAGGAGAGAGATTCTGTTGAAAAAAAAAATGTATGGGATCATGTAATTAGAGACTCAATGCACAGGCACAAAGGGGCCAAATTACGGTTCCATAATCAATTACAATTTGTCATTAGTTATTTAGATTGTGGTAGCACCTGACACACATTAAGTGCATGCCGCCCAGAAAAAGACTGTACACCAAGAGCACACAGCCCCACAACCACCTGTATGCTCAGCCTACAAGTACTAGAACACCCAATCACCTTTTCTATTGAGATCTGCCTCCACAGCCTTGATTAGGACAACGCAATGTCATCCTACTTTAAAAAAACAAAAACAAACCCATACACATATCCGAGCAGCTCTTATACAAAAGAGCGATTCAATCAGCCTCTATGCTCCTCATGCAAAGAACTCATTCCCTCTTGGGCAGCAGACCTGGTAAATGATGCAAGCCATTATTAACAGCTTTTGCAGAGTGGCAATCACATTTTAAGTGATCACTGCACAGTTGTGTCTTGAGGCTTGATCCAAAGCCCATCAATGAGACTCTTTCCCTAGAAATACCCACCTTCTAGAAGTGTAGAGTAGGAGTGCGTACAAGAAAGAAGGCTGTAGGGGGAAGCGATAACCTGGTGTATAATAGTAAGGTGTTTGCATGTGGGTGGGAAGGTGGAATGGGTTTTGTCATGTGATAACTTCATTTCCTAGCTTTCTGTAGCTGAGTGTCAGGTACATTACAGACATAGCAACCAGAAACACTTCAAAATGAAGTTTGTGTAGTAACTGATATTAAATAGCAGGCTAAAGATTTTGCTTAACTTCCTTCTTGAGAATCAGTGTTTAACTCAACAGGACAAGTTTCAGTACTGGAAACTTTTCAGTTCATGCTCCTGAATGTTTCTGTTTTAACTCAGTAATGGTGCTGGTCATTCAACTGGTGTGTATAGCTTAAGATGATGCTATGGGAATCTTAATAAAGTGAAATTAAAGTTTGACTGTAATAACGGAGCATTAAACCCTAACATTTTAACCATGAAGTAAGTTTAGGGCATCACCTTCATTTACCTGCTGAGAAAAACACTTTCAGCATAAAAAAGTTGCATTGAAAAAGGGAGTTAAAGTCTTTTTAGTTATAAGGTACAATATATACTACATCTCAAGGCAGAAGTCGAGAATATTCTTAAATGGCCTGATACAATCACTAGGGCTGTCAAGCAATTAAAAAAAAAATTGTGATTAATCACACTGTTAAACAATAATAGAATACCATTTATTTAAATATTTTTTATTTTTTCTACATTTTCAAATATATTGATTTCAACTACACAGAATAGAAAGTGTACAGTGCTCACTTTAGATTTATTTTTATTACAAATATTTTTGCTGTAAAAAGCAAAAGAAATAGTATTTTTCAATTCACCTCATACAAGCACCATAATGCAATCTCTTTATCTTGAAAGTGCAACTTACAAATGTAGATACTTTTTGTTACATAACTGCACTCAAAAACAAAACAATGTAAAAGTTTAGAGCCTACAAGTCCACTCAGTCCTACTTCTTGTTCAGCCAGTCACTCAGATAAAAAAGTCTGTTTATATTTGCAGGAGATACTGTCTGCTTCTTGTTTACGTCACCTGAAAGTGAGAACAGACATTCACATGGCACTGTTGTAGCTGGCATTTCAAGATATTTACTGCCAGAAGGGCTAAAGATTCATATGTCCTTTCATTTTCAACCACCATTCCAGAGGACATGCATCCATGCTGATGATGTGTTCTGCTCAATAACGATCCAAAGGAGTGCAGACTGATGCATGTTCACTTTCATCATCATGAGTCAGATATCACCAGCAGAAAGTTGATTTTTCTTTTCTGATGGTTCAGGTTCTGCAGTTTCCGCATCGGAGTGTTGCTCTTTTAGGATTTCTGAAAGTATGTTCCACACCTCATCCCTCTCAGATTTTGGAAGGCACTTCAGATTCTTAAACCTTG
Source organism: Mauremys mutica (assembly GCF_020497125.1). NCBI lineage: Eukaryota > Metazoa > Chordata > Testudines > Geoemydidae > Mauremys > Mauremys mutica. The sequence goes on along the minus strand of NC_059074.1, from coordinate 206,375,119 downwards.
GGTTGAGTGCTGTAGCTATCTTTAGAAATCTCACATTGCTACCTTTTTTGCGTTTTGTCAAATCTGCAGTCAAAGTATTCTTAAAACGAAAAGCATGTGCTGGGTCATCATCCGAGACTGCTATACTATGAAATACATGGCAGAATGCGGGTAAAACAGAGCAGGAGACATACTATTCTCCCCCAAAGAGTACAGTCACAAATTTAATGAATGCATTATTTTTTTAACGAGAGTCATCATCATGGATGCATGTCCTCTGGAAAGGCAGCCAAAGCATGAAGGGGCACACGAATGTTTAGCATATCTGCAGGACCGGCTCTAGGCACCAGCAAAGCAAACATGTGCTTGGGGCGGCACATTTCCAGGGGCGGCATTCTGGCCATCCTTCTTTTTTCGTAAAGATCCACCAATGTATGGAAAAATACATGAAGATCAAAAAATGTCCAGTAGTACGATAGGAGCGTGACATGAAAAATATTGTGTCACGTCGTGACACGGTCGGTCATAATGTGAACATACGTAAATCTGCAAATGTTAACAGTTACTGATTAATTAAACCAAGAATCATGATTACTTGTGTGTACCGTGCTGCCCTATCAGCGCCATGCGTGCCAATTTCCGTGTTGCGTCGGTGCCAGTGGTTATAGGGCTAAAATGCCGGGACAAAAACGTTCCAGTGCTGCCTACTGGCAACAAAGAGAGAAACAGCAAAAAGAATTAGAAAAACTCTCTCGTACTTCAAATAAGTATTTTTAAAAAGTCGCAATTACCAGTATCAGTGGCTTCTGGTGAGCGCAGTGTCTCAAAACTGAAATTACTAAAAAATTATTTGAGGACCACACCATATCTCAAAAATCATTTGTCAATTGAAAGTACCATTGCAAAAAATTTAGATTTCACTGAATTATTAAAAGACTATGCAAGTATAAAAAAAATCAGTTCATATAAATTTTTAATTTATGAGAAACTGGGCACACTGAAAGACACTAACGGTTTTCATTACAGTGTATAGTTGAACCCAAATTGTTTGTAATCGTGATTTTGTTAAAATTAAACGGAGTACACTAGTAGGAAATTGTTTTATTTCACTAACTACAAATTCTCTGTTTTCATTTTTTTTATTTTAAACAGTCAAAAAAAAAGAAAGGAAAGAAACATTTGCAAAGTTTTCTGTGTAAAAGCCAAAAAAAGGGGTGGGAGGGCGGCCAAAAATTTTTTTGCTTGGGGCGGCAAAAAACCTAGAGCCGGCCCTGCATATCTGGCATGTAAATACCTTGTAATGCCTGCTACAAAAGTGTCACGTGAATGTCTGTTCTCACTTTCAGTTGACATTGTAAATAAGAGGCCAGCAGCATTATCTCCTGAAATATAATCAAACTTTTTTATCTGAGTGACTGGCTGAACAAGAAGTAGGACTGAGTGGACTTGTAGGCTTTAAAGTTTTACATTGTTTTAGTATTGAATGCAGTTATTTTTTGTACATAATTCTACATTTGTAAGTTCAATTTTCATGACAGATATTGTATTACAGTACTTGTCTGAGGTAAATTGAAAAATACTATTTCTTTTGTTTTTTATAGCACAAATATTTGTAATAAAAAATAAATATAAAGTGAGCACTGTACACTTTGTATTCTGTGTTTTAATTTAAATCAATATACACCTCTACTTCGATATATCGCTGTCCTCGGGAGCCAAAAAAATCTTACCGCGTTATAGGTGAAACCACGTTATATCGAACTTGCTTTGATCCACCGGAATGCACAGCCCCGCCCCTGTGTGAGCGCTGCTTTACCGCATTATATCGGGTTGCGTTATATTGGGGTAGAGGTGTATTTGAAAATGTAGAAAACATCCAAAAATAGTTGTTAAATTTCAGTTGGTATTCTATTGTTTAAAAGTGCGATTAATCATGATTTGTGTTAATTGCATGAGTTAACCGAGATTAATTGACAGCCCTAATAATTACAAATATAGTTCAAACTTCACTTTATTATGCTCAGATTATGAACATGGGAATAAATGAGGGCAGTCGTTAGTGATGTCATCCTATGGATTCTCGAACTCATGTGGCATCATTCAGTAGTCTGAAAGAACCTTTATGAAATCTCTTCTGAGTTACTGTTATGCACTATCATCACTGACTGCATCCTTAAAATGAAATCATCAGTTTCCCATATCTGGATATTTTTGTTAAGACTTTACATTGCTTGTATTACCAGATTCAAATAGAGAACTGAAAGCACAAAATATCACAGATCATGCACCAGGTCCAGAAGAACTTGTACTCCAGTTTTAAAAGCCAAAATATAGCATCGTGCTTCACATCTCTTACAGATAGTCCATATTTCATGAAAACAAAGAATCCTGCCAGTATTTTTCTCTTGAAGCAAGAATGAATGTTTAAAAAATACTCAAGATTAAAGAAATCAGATGGTAAGATTTATAATCGGGATAATTTAGCCTTTTTTAAAGCTAATTTTTCTTTCTCTGATTCTCCCTTCTATTACGCATCCAGATCAGTGAAGGTACATCTCGGACTATTTGATTAATCATAAAATAAGAACATTATGTAATATGGAGAATTAAGCAAAAATTTATATCAGATGCATTGACAGGGTCTGTTAGCCACAGTTATTTTCTACCCAACTTTGAACAAAGATATAATATTATGAAGTTTCCTAGTCAACTGAGAGCTTCACTTTAAAAAAAAAAATAATTCTGACTGATTATATAATGGGACAAGACGGCTGTCTTCTCTTCACTTCTGTTGTTCTTTCAATCAAACATCTCACTATAGCTAACTGATTCAGGTATAAAAGGCTTACAACTATATGATATTGAACTATACGATAAAATTGCCCTCTGGCGATATTTTGCTTATATTCAGGCTCTTTTTTAAGATTTTGTAAAGTAGCTTGGTTTTACTTCACCCTTATATGCTCATATAACCAATACCCTGCCATCAAATTTTCAATGAAAAATAGTCTTGTAATGGATTGAAGTATCTGGGAATGATGTCTCTTGTGACATAACTAAATTGTTCAAACAACTGAAAATAGATCTCCAGCTATTGCTTTATTAGGGCATGTGAATTTGATTAATATTCTCCCCAGGATTTTGTAGTATCTTAAATCAATCAGTAAGAATAAGAGAGAGATTGAAGATTAACAAGTTTATTTCTCTCTCTTGGTAAAGTAAAAGAGCAAGGATCGACTTGTGGAAGCTTGTCTCTTTTTGAAATTAAACAAGATCCAACTCAACTTCTAAATTTATTGCCAGATTTAGATACCAACAATCACAAATATACTTTATTCCATGTAGTGTCCCATGGAAAATAGGATTTACTCATGGAGTAAGTCACTATTCAATGTAAGACCATCAGGATCTGACAAATTAAATTTGCCAAAAACTGTTTCCACAAGAGGTTTAAAATTCAAATGATCTGGACAAACTGGAGAAATGGTCTGAAGCAGATCGGATGAAATTCAATAAGAACAAATGTAAAGTACTCCACTCAGGAAGAAAATCAGTTGCACACATACAAGATGGGAAATGGCTGTCTAGGAAGGAGTACTATGGAAAGGGATCTGGGGGTGATAGTGGTTCACAAGCTAAATGAGACAGTCATTGTAACACTGTTGCAAAAAAAAAAAAAGAGCAAACATTCTGGGATGTATTAGCAGGAATGTTGTAAGCAAGACAGAAGAAGTAACGACACAGTAATTAGACCTCAACTGGAGTACTGTATCCAGTTCTGGGCAACACATTTCAGGAAATGTGGACAAACTGGAGAAAATCCAGAGAAGAGCAACAAAAATGATTAAAGGTCTAGAAAACATGACCTATGAGGAAAGATGGGGGGGGAGGGGAAATGGGTTTATTTTGTCTGGAGAAGAGAAGACGACATAACAGTTTTCAAGTACATAAAAGGTTGTTACAAGAAGGAGGGAGAAAAACTGTTATCCTTACCCTCTAAGGATAGGCCAAGAAGCAATGGGCTTAAATGCAGCAAGAAGGGTGGATTTGATTTAAATCACTAGTCAGGAAGACTCGATTTAATTATGGATTTCTACATAAAAGTGCATTCTTGTTGGTTCTTATAACCTTAACACATATTCTTCACAACTCAGAGATAGATGTAGATTTCATTTTTAGAAGGTATACACTATAAATTTTTAAACAGTGATTTTAGAAAAAAAATTCAGATTAGTTTTACAGCTATATCAGAAAATTAATGATTGTTTGGTTATTTCATTTGCCAAAAGGTAACTGAAACAGATATTTATGATCTCCAATTCAACAGATTAATCATTAATATTTGGAGGATTTTCTTGCCATGCTGTATTAGGAGACCACCACCAGACAGACATTTAAATTGTTTTATTTAACTAAAACATTAAGTACTCTGTTTTTTTCCTCCAACAGCACACATACAATATTTTAACAAAACAAGCATATGTCCCTCGCTTCTCACATTTATCTCCAGACTTCTCCTTGTCCAAATCTCTTCTGCCCCCAACAATCTTCTATTCATTCAACTTTTTGAAACTTTGCACTTTTAGAGAGAGGTAAGAGATTGACTCTGTGTACACACATTTACAGAGGGACAATAGGATTGAGATCTGTTATTTCTCACCTCTATGTATTATTTATTTATTTAAAAACATTTTTGCAGTTAACAAGCATGTTACCTCTGGAGAGAGAAATCCACAGTTTCAGAGCTACAAAACTAAGCATCTCATGATATCTTCTAGACTGAGCACTGAGTCCCATTGGGTAGATAGAAAGATTAATCTACATAATCTATACAGAAGTGTGTGGAACCCCATAAGATTGGGTCCCTAATGCATGAACTATTGGAATTCATTTACAAATTTTTCTTTAACGTTACATGAATACACTGTCTCATACTATAGAATTAGAATTTATAATCCCTATTCCATGATGAGAGATCTTTGAGCTGTAATGTATCTATCTTTAGATAGTTTTTTTTCCCCTCAAAAAGCATTTTACCAAAAAAAAAAAATCTGATTTAAATCAAAATATATTTTTTTAAATCATTGATTTTTATCAACCCTGGCAGCAAGGGAGGTTTAGGTTGGACATTAGGAAATACTTCCTAACGGTCATGACGGTTAAGCACTGGAATAAATTGCCTAGGGAGTTTGTGGAATCCCCATCACTGGAGGTTTGTTTGTTTGTTTTTGTTTTGTTTTTTAAGAGCAGGTTAGACAAACACCTGTCAGGGATGGTCTAGATAATAATCACTCCTGACAAGAGTGCAAAGGACTGGACTAGATGACCTCGAGGTCTCTTCTAGTCCCCATGATTCTATGCAATCTCATAATAGCAATTACTTTAAAAAAACACCCAATTAGTGTGGTCCCAAACATTAGTCACTCTCACAATTATACTTTAAACTCTTCAAAGAGCTGTCCAGGATGTGAAGATTGTAGTTACAAAAGATGGGAAAGTGATCACAGTCTTAGTAAGAAAGATTTTATGTATTTTTATTTTACCCTTACACAGATGTCTGATCAAATGAAAAGAGCTTTTCAATGATTTACACACAAACAAAGGCTGCTCTCATCAGTAAGCTAAAAACCATAATTAGGAAATACAAAATTAAGGTTTAAATTTAAGGATTAAAAAGATAGCAAAATCAGGTCCTTTCACATTAGGAAATACCAGAGTGAACATTGCCCATGCAACCTTAATTTAACTCCCTTGTGTGTATGCATTATGATACAGCCTTTCATTAGATGCAGAAGTGACTACCTGTGAAAAGTCTGGGGGGTAAGCGACTTACCCAGCACCACACAGGAACTCTGGGATAGAGGCAGGGATAGAACCCCAGTCTCTAGGGCAGCATTCAACTGCCCTAACCACAAGGCCGTCCCCCTTATTCCTACAATCCCCTGCCTCATTCATCACAAACCTTCAACGTCCGCAATAAAAAAAAAAAGGGCAGGAACCCTACAGAAAACAGACTTCTTTACTACACTGATCCATTCCCACAGCACATCCAGCCTACCCCACTCAACGACCTTGGGGTCCTGTTTGATTTAAAAGAGAGATCATGTCAGACTACCACAACGCATACACACAAGGGGGACAAATAAAGGTTGCACGGGAAACATTCACTTTGGCATTTCCTAATTTGAGTGCTTGACTTCGCAGCCTTTTACTCCTTTTTAATCCTTAAATTCCTAATTTTTTATGGTTTAGTTTATTTATGAGAGCAACCTTAACATTAAGTCAAGGTTTTTGCTTGTGAATTGCCTTAGTTTAATACAATTCTCTCTTCTGTAAGTGCTATTTAACTAGTAAAGTACTTACAAATGTCATCTTCAGTGTGCATTTTATTGTCATTGTTATCTTTGTGAAGCTCATTTGAAAAGAGAAGGGATACAATTCTGAAAACTACCAATCTGTGTGTTTGCCCTTTTTCCTTTATCATATATGGAGAGTACACAAAGTGTTTGGCTCCTATTCCAACCCAAGAAAAAAAGGAAGGTGAAAGAGTTGCTTGATTTTTCACAGTGAAGCAAGAAAAGCCGCAGTTTCTAGACCTTCATCTAGAACAGGGATGGGCAAACCTTTTGGCCCGAGGGCCACATCTGGGTATGGAAATTGTATGGCAGACCATAAATGCTCACAAAATTGGGGGTTGGGGTGCAGGAGGGAGTGAGGGCTTCAGCTGGGGGTGCAGGCTCTGGGGTGGGGCTGAGAGGTTGGGGGTGCAGGAGGGTGCTCCGGGCTGGGACCATGGGGTTCAGAGGGCGGGAGGAGGATCAGGGATGGGGCAGGGGCACAGGAGGAGGTCAGGGGTGCAGGCGCCAGGCAGCACTTACCTCAAGCAGCTCCCGGAAGCAGCAGCATGCCCTCTTTCTGGCTCCTGTGCGGCAGCATGGCCAGGTGGCTCTGCGCGCTGCTCCGTCCACAGGCACTGCCCCTGCAGCTCCCATTGGCTGCGGTTGCTGGCCAATGGGAGCAGCAGGGGCAGTGTGCGGAGCCCCCTGGCTGCCCCTACACGTAGTGGGGGCATGCTGCTACTTCTGGGAGCTGCATGGAGCCCCAGCATGCGTGGAGCAAGCCCCTGACCCCACTCCCCAGCTGGAGCTCAAGAGACAGATTAAAATATCTGAAGGTTCATATGCGGTCCCCGGGCAGTAGTTTGCCCACCCCAATCTAGAATTTATTACTTAAACTCAACTCAAGCAACTGCTGTAAGGGAAAGTTAATCCACCCCCACCCCACCGTTGACAGAAAAAAAACCCCAAAACTGTTTGACAATATTCATTATCGAGCTATTGAATCATCCATTTAAATATCAGAAGAATAGAATGGATAGGTAAAAGATCATGAAAGACCTGAAAATCTTCCAAGAGGTCAGAGCATAGTTATACCTCTCAATACCAAAAAAATTATTAAGAAATTGAAGGAAAGCCAGAGAAAACATAAGCACGATTAAGTGGTTTGAGGACTATATAGAAGAAAAGATTAAGTGAACAAAATGCGTCCAATCATTCTTCCTCCAAAATTTCCCATTACACCATTTCCACCCCTAAAGTATGACGTCTACAATAGTTACTTTTATATCATAGCCTACACAAGTTTACTTGTAACTGGTTATGACGAAACACTGACATTTTTGTATCAGTATTGTAAAACTACATCTAAGTTTGTTGCTTTAAAACCTAAAACTCTGCAGCTGAGAAGCGTTCTTAGTCACTTGTTTTGTACATGCTAAAAAACCTTGTGATCTCTCCACATCTCTGCAGTTTGCTAACAATTATAAATCTTATAGAATATTTTCTACTGGTTACTTACTGTACAGGCCTAACAGCCCAGAAGAAATCAGCACTGTAAACAGAACCCCATCTCCACAGCATCAGGCCATTCAACTTTCAACAGTACTTTTTCCTTTACATTTTTCACATTTTGCCAAAGTTTAATAGCAGCAACAGTGACCTCTAGGTCAGACATTTCACGCCAATTAATGACCAGACGTGCTAAAGACCTTCAGATTCACTTTTGGCAATTCATCCAGTCAGTCATTAAGCAATAATGATTTTCTGGTAGCTAAAGTTGAATTGTCATTAACGAGAGTGCCAACAGAAGATGGCATAAATAGAACTAAAAGCGCTTATAACAAATATAAGTAGTACTAGCTTCTGTGCCACACAAAATGAAAAGAGGGGGAAAGTAGAAAAGACAGCAAGGACTTACAACCCAAGGAGGGCCTGGGAGAGGGAAATACAAAAACCATTACTTGATACTAACTGTAGCTTAGGAGCAAAAAAGTTCAGTTCTCTTGAGTTTTGCAGAAAATACAGTAAGAAATGTTGCATAAAAGGTCCAGTTTTCAGAACATTTGGAAACAGCAGCAGCCACGTAATAAGAAAACTTCGAGCTTCCATTCAAAGAACTAACAGGCTGACGTTGGAATGGCACCACTCTTCAGCTTCTTCCCTATTATTTATTACTTGCACAGTGCCACAGGATTAGTTAGCACTAAATAAGACATGCCAGCATTTGCTAGATATAAACCAATCCACCAAAATGAATCAAAAGACAACTGACCCTGCACCTTAACACAGCAAGTAAGGCCACAAATCTGCAGTATACTAATGAGCTTTTCAGCCCTTTGGGTTTGTTCACAAGGAGAGAGGTGGTGTCTTTGTTGCATACTTGTACAGTGCCTAACATAATGGGCGGGCACCCCTCCCCATGACTGAGTGGGGGCACATCCACTACACACACAGTGCAATACAGTCAAGGGATCGGCAGATCTCCACGCTGAAGGATGCTGTGGCTGTATCCCCACACTCAGCCTGGACCGGGGAGACTCCCCCAGGGAGAGCTGAAGATCAGGCCAGAGCTCCCGGCCCAGAGGGAGAGGGGGCTCCCAGCTCCACCGAGGGGTTGGAATGGCTGCAGAGTCAGCCCCGGGTGCAGCTACCGGAGCCCAAGCGGAACGAGCGGAAGCCGGGACGGGGGGGGGGCCTGTGGTTCATGGGGGGCCGGGCCCCAGAATGCGGGGGGGGTTGCTGGGGGCCGAGCCCCGGGAGCAGGTGGCCGCTGGGGCCGAGCCCTGGGCCTGGACGGGAGATGGGAGCCGATCCCCAGGGCGGGCGGGAGGGTTGCAGGGGGGGCGGAGGCCGAGCCCCGGGAAGGGCGGGAGGGTTGCTGGGGGGACGGAGGCCGAGCCCCGGGAAGGGCGGGAGGGTTGCAGGGGGGACGGAGGCCGAGCCCCGGGAAGGGAGGTGCGGGGGGGGGGGCGGGACGCTGCCGGCCTCACCTTCTCCTCCACGCTGTTGACGATGATGGAGGGGTACTTGCGGCTGAGCCAGCGGAAGAAGGCCGGGACTCCCATGGCCCCGCCTGGGGATACAGCGGCGGCCGCGTCGTTGGAATTGGAAACCAGGCGGCGGCGGCGGCGGCGGCAACCGGACTTCCGGGGCAAAGGGCAGCGCGAGGCATGATGGGGAAAAACGTGCTGGGAGGCGCAGGCGGCGGCAGCGACCGGAGTAAGTCACGTGACTCCAGCGGCTCCGGGCTGCCATATTCGGGCATGCGCAGTGCGGGCTCTCCGCCCCCCCCTTAGAGGAGCTAGGGGCGGGGCCAGCCCTGTTCCCTGCTGAGGGCGGAGCTTCACTGCTGGTAGCAGAGTCGGGCAGCGCGGGGGGGCCTCAGTCCCGGGCACCCTCAGTAGCCCCTACAGCGCCCCCGCGCGCCCGGCACCGGCGGCCACAGGCAGCCCATGGCCGTTGGGGGCTCGCCCGCGCGGGCCCAGCCTCTGTCCGACCCCTATAGCCTGTCCGCAACGGCCTGACAAAACGGACCGCTGCACCGCCACTGCGCATGCTCGCACGGACTGAGCATGCTCGGTGGCATCTGCTGAAGCCGCTGCCCTCGGGTGGGCTTGAGACAGCTGCTCCCTGCAAAGGGGGAATCGTGGGAGGGGGGGATCTGACCGCACAGGCGGCTCAGGCAGCGGGAGGCAGGGGCAGAATCGGGGGTGGGGGCAGGGTACGCCACAGGGTTAGGGCGCTGCCAGACAGAGCCACAGCGAGGGGCAGAAAGGATAAAAGTTACCCCTGGGGGCAGCAAAAAAGAAGCCCCCCCCCTCCAGTGACCCCTTGTGGCTGTTGCAGTTTGTGACATTACAGTTTTATACATCTCATCGCAGACCCCATGTGGAATAGATTGTTTAGCAGAAGTAGTCAGTACATAGTCAAAGGCTGTGTCTACACTACGCAGCTTTTAGGGACACAACTGTGTCACTACAGCCAGGCCACTAAAAGGTGTGCAGGGTAGCCGCTGTTTGGCAGCTCTCCTGCGGACAAAAAACTTCCACCTCCAACGAGTGGCGTTAGCTTTGTCGGGAGGAGAGCACTCCTGCCAACAAAGCACTGATCATGCCTGTGCTTGTTGTTGGCAAAACTTTTGTCTTCTGGGGGTGTTTTTTTTAAACACCTCTGAAAGACAAAAGTTTTGTCCTTCACCTGTCAGTGTAGACATAGTCTAAGGTACCATTCAAGGTAGAGTGGCCCATTAGCACCCCTGCAGTGATAGGACAAAATGGGGGGTTGGTGAGTCACTGTTCCATCTTGCTTTTAGCTGAGATGCTCAGAATACCTTTCCCAGACATGAGTAAGAGCTCTGTGTGGCTCAAAAGCTTGTCTCTCTGAACAACAGAAGTTGGTCTGATAAAAGATACTGCCACACCCACCTTGTCTGTCTTACAATCTAGCCATAACCAATTGACCAACTTTTGGGAGGAATTGCTTTATTGGTTCTGGTGAATTTTAATTTTTGTATAATTTCCCAGAACCTGGGATCTATGATTGGGATTATGATTTCTTATTAGTAATAATTATAAGTATTGGCATCATTTTATATATTTAACTACAGAAAGAAATTGTATAAAATCAATCAGAAGGATTTTTAGAACAAGCTTGTTTAGAGGATGTGAGTTTATAAAGAAGAAAGAAAACTTCTTGAAAACTGAAAAGAATATTATTTTTTAAGGTCAGGATTGTTGCTCACGCTGCATACTGGTGCAGGGGAGTACGGGAGCATAAGGTACTGCTTTTATCCCCCATGCAGAACACCTTCATTGCAGGTAGCAGCACGTGAAGGCGAAAAAATCCCCAAAGTCACTGCCAAGCTGACTTGGAGGGAAATTCCTTCCTGGAACCCAACAGGAACCACAGGTATTACTTACCCTCTGAAGCACCCACAATACTTTCACCCTCTTCTACTCCTAAACCCCTACACCACCACCCCAAGCAATCACAAAACAAAAAACCTTACCCCAAGCGGAACTTTTACCCTGAAAAAGAAGTTCCAGAGACTCCATGAAGTCCATTAGGACTCCATTGCTATTGATTTATGTGGAAGACGATCAGACACTGCTGAATGGCAGAAGTATAAAACCTATAGACAGCAAAGGGGGAACCAGGAACCCAATTTTGACTTCTGTGCATCTATGCACTGCCCCTTCCTCAGTGCACGCTGGGTAATTGGCAATCTTGCCTTAAGTATAATTTCCAACTAACTACAAACTATGTAAAAAAATGTCTCCGCTGGCTCTGGCTATATGACACCTTTCATCCCGAAATCAGTTGAATAAAGAAAATTAAGCAAGGTGTTGCTACCAAGACTTATTACGATTTTTCCCCCTGTTCCACAGAAAGGATATAGCTGCACAGTAATGAAACAGGTTTGAAACGTAAGAGGGGAGGGTTTTTTTTTCCCCTTCAGATGGGATTTACGGAAATGTTGCCTCTTGTGGTGATTCACAAAGCGAGCAGCAGTCTTTAAGAAAAGTCATAATGATTATAGAGCATTGAAAGTACATAACTGAGCTGATGCAATTTCAACAGAAGCACAAACTGGAAAATTGGAAAGCACGATTTGTGACAAATACAAAGAGCAGCAATAAAAAAAAACCCTTGTCACATCATTTGTACATTGCATAAGCAAATAAAAATAAATTAGCCATTTGTGGATGTTGAAACTGAATTAAATCTTCAGATATTAAATGGGATTAACGTGATCAAGATTCTGTACTCTACCATGTCTTGGTGACAATATGCCGACTTCATTAGGGCAATGACATTGGTGAGGATGTAAGAAAGAGTTTTGGGGAAACGTTAATAAAAATAATCTCAGTACTGGGTATTGAGTCGTCTACACTGATTGGAGGGAGAGGGGGAAGGAAAGAACCGCAGATATTTACAGTAAAACAAATTAACCCAATATTGTACTTCTCATTATTCATAGCTTCATTTACTTATGATATTAAACCATGTATGATCATATCTCTGTTTTAAAATCTGTGACTTGAATAGGTTACTCAGTAACCTCAGATTGGTACTACATCTGTTCTTTGAGGTAAAGATAGGCCTTTATCTGTTCCTTCAAAAATGTCCCCTGACTGAAGCATGTTATTGTAGCAGTACTACTCCTAGAAATTAGTATACTTATCACATAGAGAGGTGACTTAATACGAACAGTTTCTGAGCATCGATAGTTTTTCTGATAATAAAAATGACAAATGGACTAGTAAACAAAACTAATCATCTCCTTTCCTTATACTTACTGGTTTAAATTATGGTTGAAATTCTTGTTCTTCGCTAGCTCCAAACATTTTTAATTCCTCAATAAACATTTCACTGAAAAAGTCGACCTACTTTTTGTTGCAAAAGTGTAGCCCTTGCTACATATCCTAAAACAAACCCTGCCATGTGCAGAAATCTATTATGTGAAATCCCTCTTTAAGGAAATGTCCACCAGTGCTTGCCAAACAGAAATGCACCTAAAGGAATGAGAGACCCTGCATTTGATCCAAATAAGCAGTCAGTTGAATAAAAGACCTAGTGCTGTTGTGCCAGATATGTGCTTTTGCACCAGTGAAAATGTAGAAGCAGGTGCCTGGGGCGGCCAACGGAAAGGGGCGACACGTCCAGGTCTTCGGCGGCGGGTCCCTCAGTCCCTGGGAGCAAAGGACCCGCTGCCGAATTGCCGCAGAAGAATGAAACGTCGTGACTGAGCTGCCGCCGAAGTGCCGCCGATTGGCTTTTTTTTTTTTCCCCCACTTCACCGCTTGGGGCGGCAAAAAAGCTGGAGCCGGCCCTGCATGTGATCATGTCACCTGAACTGGAATCCATCTTTAACCTGGTGCCTTTCCATTGGGAAGGAGGGGTGGGAACCCAGAGGGACAAAGGATTCCCGCCTTATGCCAAAGAGATAGAAGTGGGTGGATCAGAACCCAGAACCATCTGAGCTGGGACAAGGGCTGCACCAGAGGAAAGGATTGTGCCTAACTAGGAAGGCTCCAGTCTGTGATAGCAGCTTATTGAAACATCTGCGAGTGAGGTTTTTCTGTATTCAGTTTTCTTACTGTATTAGACATAGATTTGTGTGTTGTATTTTATTTTACTTGGTAATTCACTTTGTTCTGTCTGCTATTACTTGGAACCACTTAAATCCTACTTTCTGTATTTAATAAAATCACTTTTTACTTATGAATTAACCCAGAGTATGTATTAATAGGTGCGGGGTGGCAAACAGCTGTGCATATCTCTATCTCAGTGTTCTAGAGGGCGAACAATTTATGAGTTTACCCTGTGTAAGCTTTATACAGGGTAAAACAGATTTATTTGGGCTTTGGACCCCATTGGGAGTTGGGCATCTGAGTTTTAAAGACAGGAACACTTCTGTTAGCTGCTTTCAGTTAAGTCTGCACCTTGGGGGCACATGGTTCAGACCCTGGGTCTGTGCTGGAGCAGACGGGCGTGTCTGGCTCAGCAAGACAGGGTGCTGGAGTCCCAGGCTGGCAGGGAAAGCAGGGGCAGAAGTAGTCTTGGCACATCAGTTGGCAGCCCCAGGGGGTTTCTGTGCTCCAACCTATCACACCCAGGACCTCGGTAACCCTGATGCACCCATGTGCCCTCTCCCGACTGGCATCAAGAGGTTCTTGGGTCACAGGTCTCCTTTGTCTCTGCCCCATGCCACAACTGTACCTCTTCTCGGGATGGGAGAGGCAGGGGCCATCAATACAAGAGCCAGCTCCCGGGCTTGTTGTGAGGCCCATCACCAGTGGGCACGCTGGACCTCCTTTCTCTCACAGCCCTTGCTCCCTACCTTCAAGCAGGCTGGGGTGTGCTCTGCAGGAGCGAGGATCCAGCCACCCCACACTTTTGTGTGTGTGGAAGCCCTTTCTGACACCATCTCAGCCGAGCCACTGTGCCCCATAGAAATACAGAGTCCTCTGCTAGGGTGGTGTCAATGGGGTTAAAGTTCCCTTCTGGACGACAGACTGTATATAGGCAACTCTTTCTTAAATGGATAAAAGTAACCTTTTGACCCAATTTTCCAAACACAGGTAGGGACTCGCCTACAAAAATGTTCATGGGCTAATTTTACCCATGCAAACCAGCACAAAAATCCAGTAATTGCACTGAAAGTCTGATGCTGTAATGCAGGTTTTTGTCAGCATGCATCCTCTTTTGCACACTCGATTATTGTGGATGCCTTTCAAATTTGGTCTTAAACCATTAAAACCTAGGCAGCGATTAAATGTCAGGACGAGATGTTTCTGTAGTGGCACAGTAGTTTCTCCAAAAATAATTTAGCAATGTGTCATTGTGTATAAACTGCAGCAATCTATTATACTTTGGTGGATAGTACTTTCCCTTAGATGAGTGGCATGCAGCTTTAAATCTGTTACAGCTGTAAAGATTGCAATCCTACTGTCCATCAGCATCATCTGTCATAATCTTTGGGCTGCCAGTATGACAGCTGTGGAAGTGCAGAATAAAGTTGACTGGCAGAATGTTTTACATCTAATGAGTTTGGGCACAATAATAGTATCATAAATAATGCTCTAGAGGAACTCGGCTCTCACTTGAATTCCAAAAGTGAGATATTGCCGTACCAGGATCTCACGGAGCCATCTGTCATCAAATATTAGTCTTTTTGTCAATGACTGGCCTGGACTGAGGGACTGGAAAACATCTAAGTGTGGTGGTGACTGCACTGCCTCATTCAGAGAGATTTAAAATGGAGTTACCTCCCGGAATCAGTGATTTCAAGATGATTCTGAAAGTGCTAAAAACTACAAAACCCTGCCAAACCATATTGTGTCAGAGCTCCACTGCAGAATGCTAATGAGACTGTAGCCAGATGAGTTCCCTGGAAATTATTTAGCAGCAAAATCTTTGGGTCGCATGATTTGCTGGCACCTTTTTGATAGGTTTGCTATGGTGCATAAAAATGAATAACTATGGCTTAAGGACAGTGTAAAAACAATGTAGCGAGGAAGTATGAGCCAGTAGTTAGGGCACTAAAGTCTTGGGTTCAAATGTCTGCTCTGCTACAGACTTCCAACGTGACCTGGGGCAAGGCACTCAAGCCCAGATCCTCAACGGTCTTTCAATGGGAATTAGTCTCCTAAAGATCTCTAAGGATCTTAGCCTTAGCCGCATTGTGTATCGGGGGAGGTCTACACTTAAAAAGCTGCTGCGATGCAGCTATTACTGCCCTCCAGTCGCTGTAGTTAATCCACCTCCGCGAGAGGAGGTAGCTATGGCAACGGGAGAAACCCTCTCATCAAAATAGCGCTATCTACACCGGGGGGGTTAGGTCAGTATAACTCTGTTGTTCAGGCGGGGGGTGTGGATTTTTCATGCCCCCCCCCAGTGACATAGTTATACCAATGTAAGTTTGTAATGTAGGCTTGGCCTCAGTTCCCATCTGTAAAATGGGATAATATTGCTTCCCTAGTCACAGGGGGGTTGTGAGAAAAAAATACATTAAAGATGAAGATGTACTCAGATATTAGGGTAATGGCAACCATATAAATACCTTAGCTAGATAAATACGTTCGTCTCCTTGGTTTTGTTCACAAAGTATCCTTCTATATTTTATTGAGGGGAAAATTTGTCATTCTAAAGGCCTGTTAATAGCAGTATACGTTTCATTTTGTTCCTCAGCTGGTCTAATTCAATATGGCTCTACTGAAGTCAATAGCGCTACACCAATTTACACCAGCTAAGGGATCTGGCCCGGGTGGAAACCAATTAGACCACATAGGGAGGAAAAAGGAAGGGGGAGAGAGAGAGGATAGGATTAAGTTAATTTGTTCTTTTAAAAAGCAGAGGAATACATTCAGATAGGGCTCATCAGCAAGGGAATAGATAAGAAGCCAGGATGGCAAAGAAATATAATAGACTGTCTCTGCACTGGGCCAAATTCGGAGGCAAATTCCCAGATAATTTCTAGGGAATATTAGAGCTAAATTCATCTGGCTGAAATCTCATTAGCATTCTGCACAGAAGAATGTATACAATGTTGCTTAGCAATGTTTGGGCATTTTAGTACTAGCAATGCTGGTTACTCCTTGGAAAAGGAGCCAGGCTTACTGAATGAACATTTGCCTGAGCATGGGGCTGAGCAAAATCTGGGGACCAGATCATCCTTGAATAGAACCTGTCCTGAAGTAAAATCTGCAGGAAGGGCTTTGGAGAAAGATGTGTCTCCCTCTCGGCTGGCCGTGTCTCCCTCCCCACCCACTTCCCCGCTGGCAGAGTCCTGCATGTATTGAACAAAGGGCAAGTGTCAGTTCTGCTCTTTTAAATTTCCTTGGATTTCTTCTCTCTCGTCTCATTACGTTTAGAGACAGGGGCTGACCTGAATCCTGATCCTGCCCCCTCATATGTCTATCACAGAGGAAAGCATTTTGCTGAGGATCATGGGTGGGAAGTCTGGAGATTTGCATTTGAGTGGGATGTGGTGACCCTCGTCTCTGTGAGACACACAGTAGATTTGAAGCAGACTCTGTGCTTGTGGATTGCACCTTGGAGGGCATCACCTGGTCCTATGTCCACCAGTGAGTGTCTCTACTAGGTTTTTTTCCTTAATCCCATCTATTGCGTTCCGTAAAAGTTAAGGTCAGACTGAGTGAATGGCCCATCGTCGGCTCAGTCTTGAAAACTCATATTCACATGCTCATGAGTAATCTCACTGCCATCATTTAAAATTACACTCATGCCTAAGTGCAGGATCAAAGCCTTCAGTAATATCTCCAAAAGTGCCTGAGGTTCCTAAGTCCCATTTTCAAAAGTGACTTAGGCAGTTAGGAGCCTAAGTCTATTGACTGTCCATGAGATTTAGACTCCTAAGTGCCTACATTACTTTTGAAAATGAGACTTAAGGCCAGATTTTCAAAGGTATTTAGATTCCTAAAGATGCAAATATATTGCATATATTTTATGTATTGTATATTACATACAAATATATTGTATGTGTATATATATATAGAATATATACTACATATATAACAATACATACAATATATTTATGCATATTACATACAAATATATTGCATGTATTTTATGTATTGTATATTATATGTATTTAAGTACCTAAAGATGTAAATATCTCTATCTATCTATCTTAGGTGGGGGGAAAAACTTGGGAAATTTAAACCCTTTGTCAGAGGAATATTAACGCTTCCAAGTGAAGCACTCAAAAGTGAAGAAATGCCAAAGTAATGGGATGCCCATCAACTTTAAAATCATAGAACATCAGGGTTGGAAGGGACCTCAGGAGATCATCTAGTCCAACCTGCTGCTCAAAGCAGGACTAATCCCTGGACAGATCTTTACCCCAGTTCCCTAAATGCCCCCTCAAGGATTGAACTCATAGCCCTGGGTTTAGCAGGCCAATGCTTAAACCACTGAGCTATCCCTCCCCTTCCTGCCCTTTTGGTGTTCACTGACTCTATTCTGTTTTCTCGGCAGGACTCATTGCAGGTCATCTTGTGATACCCTCACTCACCTCCAGTATCACTTGACTCCTTGAATTGTTTCTGTTGGGACTGTTTGAGTCAGATACTATTCAACATGAGAATGGGTAACAGTCTGTGGCAACCCTCTGACAATGCCCAAGTTTGAAGGCGTGCTGTGAATGAGACAGAAGTCTTGCAAATCTGCGCTTATTCTTGGGTCAAATTCTCTTTGCAGTTAGCACAGTATAAATATAGAGCAGTTCTGCTGAAATTAGTGGAGCTGCTTTAAATTTACACCTGTGTAACCAAGAGCACAATATATTCTGTTACACTGGTATAAATTCAGAGTAAGTCCATTGACTTCAATGGAACTATTCCAGCATGCAAGTTGGATGGGGTGCAGCGAATAGTATGCAAATAGGAAGCGAACAGCTCTCACATTCATTGCGCCCACCCAGCATGGCTACTGAATGAAGCAGGGGTCTTGAAAAAATTACATTAAAGACTTTGGACCAGATTTTCAGCTCGTGGAAATCAGAATAGCTCCATTGACTTTAGTGAGCTCTGATGCTTTACGCCAACTGAGAACAAGGGGACAGAGTTAAGTTGCACAGGAAACCTTATCGTTGGCATTTCCTGGCGTTCGAGTGCTGGACCTTGCACTGTTCATGTTCTTTTACCATCGATTTTTGGGACTGTGTCTATATATTGGTTAAACACTGGCCTTTTGCTGGCGTATCCGAAGTGCAGATCTGCAAACCTAGCCCATAGCCAGAGCTATATGGTAAGCGCCACGTTTGTGAACAAGCCTAAACCATTATTAATTTCTGCTGCACTGAGAGTGCTCAGAATGATGCTGAAATTTCCAGCTGAGGCACTTTTGTGTCTGCCTAAAGGCAGCAGCTAGCCCTTCAAATTGGGTTTATTCCTTTGCAGGCATGTGTTTAGCAGCTTTGGAAGAGGTTTCTGTCAAAACAGGGCTCTGCAAGTACAGCCGCATTATCCACAGGCATAGCCATGACCACAGTATTGCGCACTGGTTTCTAGCCAGAATAAGCAAACCAGATTGAACAAACTCAGAACGGACTCAAATCTGGGTCAAAACTCAACCCAGAACCTAAACCTTGTGGGGACTGATCTCTTGTATTTGCTCTCCATACCTCTGCCCTTGCTGCCTTTGTCAGAGACCGAGGGCAGAAAGACTGAAATACCATCAGCTGTTCTTATTCTTTTACCCAATTGAACCCACATTCTGCAAACCCTTCATGATTAAAAAGAAGAAGCTATAAACAGGATAGACTTTTTAAATGTAGTTATTAGATTAGCATGTGCTTGGGTGGGTCTCAGGGCCTGAATTGACCCAGGATAACTCAGAGGAAGAGGCAGCCATGGGGAGAACGGTTGGTTGAATGCTAGCCAGGCCGCTGTGATACTTGAGTGGGGTGTGTGTGTGTGTGTTGTTCTTCCCATAGGATGTAACCCAGGGGAAAACAAGGGTGTTGCTTTTACTGGTAATACGATAATAGCTGGGTGACGTGCTATGGAGATTCAGGGCATGAGGGCAGGTCTGCACTTCGGTGCAGCTGTTCTGATGCCGCTGGAGCACTGAAGTGAAGATGCTCCTCAGCTGAGACGTGCCGCCGCGAGAGGCGGGCAGGTCAGTATAACTGCTCGGCGGCCCACAGTGTAATTGAGACAGCTCTGTCCCTAGTACAAAGCACTGCCTGCGTTCTCTGCAGTGCAAGACGCTCTGGCCCCAGCATGCATGCCCCCTACACCAGGGCTTGTGAGCAGAGATGACCCACACCTGCTGATGGGGGGCGGGGGGCAGAGTGAAAGCAGTGGCTTCAGCAGGATGACCGTAAACGGGACACTGCCTGGCGCTCGCCCAAGGATCATCAGTTCGCAAGAGCAAACGGGACAAACACCCCGTTTTGCCAAAAAAGCCAGGACAGGGATACGGCCCAAACGGGACATATGGTCACCCTAGGCTTCAGCAGATGGTACTGAGCATGCTCAGTACAAGCCAAGCAGCAAATCTGGGCAGGCATGTGACCCTGCGTCCCCTCCGCCATGCGTCCATGGAAGGCTGTCTTCCCCAGTGCCCACCCTGGAGAAATTCTGCCCTCACTGGATTTAGAGTCCTGTTCTGTTCCTCGGGGCCTTCTGCTCAGGGTAAAGGGGTAGGAGCCGCGGTGAGGATCTCGGCATTCACCCCGCCACCTCCACTCTGCCTCATCTGCAATTAGCAGAAACCTCTTTGCATCTTCTTCCCCACACTGCCCCCTCCTCCTGCCCGACATTTCAAATGGCTACTAGTCCGGGCACATAATGTAACGCAATCGCATTCCATG
Source organism: Mauremys mutica (assembly GCF_020497125.1). NCBI lineage: Eukaryota > Metazoa > Chordata > Testudines > Geoemydidae > Mauremys > Mauremys mutica. Next base: position 206,354,959 of record NC_059074.1, on the reverse strand, counting down.
GGCAAGGCAGTGCTAGGAAGGTGAGGAAGGTATCATCTGATCCATAAAAATCAGCACACTCAGCATTTCAATGGTGTCACCCTCTGCTGTGTGGCAGGGGGGACTCGCTCCCCTCTCCCTCTCCCGGCTCCCTCCTCCAGGACCTCCAGTTGGTGGAAATTTTGATCACACAGAAATGGGTCGAGTTGGGTTTCATTCAAATAGCCCTTTTCCTATGGACACTATAGCACCAAGCATGACAAACCCAGAATAATGATGTAGATTTATATATTCAAGAAAAGGTTTAAAAATCAACATTTTTTTAAATTTTACTTTAGCACAGCGATGTATTGCTTACCTCAAAGAGACGTTGATCTTGGCTAATCCTAGGGAAGTTGTCCTTGATGTGTTGGACTGATACATTTATTCATCAAATTCATCATCAGTGTTTTCTCTGTCCTGGGTCACTGTTAGATGTGTTGTCACATTGATCCTCATCAACGCTGCACCTGCACATCTCCATACCCAGCAGGCTGCTGGCCAAACATCTGTGGGCTGGTGAACATCTGGTCTTTGTACACGACCACTTGATTAGCTGGAGGATTGATTCGGAAGTGCATGGTATTTCACACATAACTGGTGTGATCAGTCCATCCTCCAAGACCCACCCGTGCCTGATAGGATAGAATGTACTCCATCATCCCAAAGCCATTCCACTGTTTGACAATTTGCCCCCTTGAGAGCAGGTATAAATGCACCCCTTGACAGTGGCTGTTTTTCTCCATTCGTCTGCTTCTTGGAAAACATCCACTGACGTAGCTCTGCAAGCATCATAATGTTGGTCTTCAAATGGTAAACTAGGCATATAAACACCTCCAGTGCATTTATTACCTCATCAGTGATGGTCTCAGCCATTCCAAGTGCCTTCAGAGTGAGGAGAGTGTCTTCAGAGACTGCATCAAGTAAGATAATTTGGTCTTTCTAGTAGTGTCACATCCTTGAAAAGGCATGGAACCCTGGCAGTGTGGTGGCTTTTAATGGCCTGTGCGATAGGAACACATCTTGGAGGAATAGACAGTGATTCTCTTCCCCAGCAGCAGGAACAAAAACAATCTGGTGGAAGTCTTGGGTAGCGTCTCACAGCAAGCACTAGAACGCCTGTGTCTTGTGCCAAATCCAGAACTTAGTAGTACCTCTCCCTGTGACATTGATGGCATGCAAGATAATTTTGGTGTCAGCCTCCTCATGGGAATGATGAAGAAACTCCACTGAACAGTGTAAGGCAGCAGTTTCATTGTGCCATGCAATTCTTGGAACAATTCTTTACACGCTGGAGTGTTTTTCCTGTAAGATGTGCAGGGAAGTCATTCTGTGTGCAAGTATGAGACAGCATCTTCTTCACTGTGGCACTGGAGATGTTCATGAAGTCAACTCTTTTGTATTGGACAGGTGCAATACCATGGAGTTTCTTCTTTCTAGTAATATATTTTAATTGATTCCACTGCATAGGTGTGAAACATGAGGTAGACTTCGTCATAGGTCCATTATTTTTTCAGTAGCGTCATAATGAAGTGTTCAACCAAATCTCGGCAGGTGTTAACTGTTCCTGGTTTGCCAAGAGCATGTACTTTGGCCATTTCCCCACTCACTTCATATACCTTCTTGTCTTCTTAGACAAGCTCTTCAGCTGGTGGGGAAAGGAGCAGGATTGCCAAGCAGGAGACTGCTGGAGTAACTCCTGGAGCCAGAGGAGAAACTCCCATCCAGGAGGTCTTCACCCTGACCCTACGGGGAGTGCAGTGAACTCCCAAGGACAGACTTACGAACGCCCCCAAGTAAGGAACTAGGGTCTGTGCAGAAGCCTCCCACAGCAAGTGACTGGGTATGGTCTTTACATTACTACAGTCAGCATTTTTCTCATCTGGGTCCTTAGCCAAAGCTCACTGCAGCCAATGGGCTGATAGGTAGCACTCAGCTCAGAAACTACTAATAAAGTGTTGTCCGTTCCTTGCCCTGAGAAGCAGCAAGAGTGAGAATTACAGGACCTCTGGCAGTAGACTTCTTTCTGGTGGAAGATGGTAGCAAGTTTTGATACAAACAGGATCATCCTTAATATCCAGACGGGACAGAGCAGGGGTTTCCGTTTGTATAATGGCCACTCACTGCGTTAGGATCTTTCATCCCCGAAACTTCTGATCAGAGACTTTTGCATAATTTTCAAGCTGTTTGATCCACTCATCGTCCCACGGTCCATGGGCTGTTTTTAAAATAATTCTCTGGGTCGCCGTCACCACCCTTTTCCTTGTTTTTCCCCTACATGTTGCAGACAAGCTCACAGACTTTCCAGTCTTATGTCCACGATAGATAGTTTAAGAGGCAGAGCTTTGAATCTGCTTTCCAGCCTGGCAATTTAGGGTTGCTGGTTTAAAGCCTCCAGCAGTTCTTTAACGAGAGCTCTCCAGCTGCTGGAAAATAGAGGCAACTTCTTCAGGGACTGGGCCAGACTCAACCAATCCGGTGCTAGGAGGTGGAAACTACATCTCCTTGTCCTTATTGATCCCCTGCCTAAGCTGCAGTGCGATGCAGGGAATTCATCAGGGAAGGCAACTTTAAGTGTTGGAGATTCCAAAGAACCACCAGTTGTGGAGGCCAGTGAGAGGATTGAGTCCTGAGTACACCTCCTCCCCAACTAGCACTGCTCACTGCCTTGCTGGTTCATGCTTGGTTTTTTAGCACGTTCTTTATTTGTCTCCTTTCTCAGACAGCTCAGAACACTGTTATCAGTGGCCTGGTATAAAGAGGGTTCAAATAAGAACATAAGAATGTCCCTACTGGGTCAGAGCAAAGGTCCATCCAGCCCAGTATCCTGTCTTCTGACAGTGGCCAATGCCAGGTGCCCCAATGGGAATGAACAGAACAGGGAATCATCATGTGATCCATCCCCTGTTTATAAACTAGGGAAGAATTTGTAATGAAACACTGCACCCTTGCCAGCTATAGGCCTTCACAAATCATGCATCAGGCCCTAAAAACATCATGAGGTTAAAAAAAAAGTCATGATTTGTAAGCCAAATAATAAATGTCGGGTTCTTTCTTGCCTTCTAGTTTCTGAGCCTTTCGGCTGCATCCTGGGGACTAGAAACTTTTTGGTTTTTTTAAATGGAGGCGGAGACTCTTCTGATTTTATTATTGTTTGTATTACCATGATCACGGACAAAGACCCCGTTCCGCTAGGTGCTGTGCAAACCGAGAAGACACAAGGACAGTCCCTGCCCCAAAGAGATGAAAAGCCAAGTCGCTGTGAATCTTGATTCCAGGAGCTGGGGCTTTAACAAAAACCCACCAGATATTGCAAGACTTGTGCTAAAATGCCAAGAGCTGGCAAATGGGCATTGAGCCGCTGCCAGTTCAGACTCACAGCCTAAGGATTTGGCTGGAGTAGGATTTAAAGATGTGATGTTAGCTCATGTTAGCACATTGTAACACTCTTTAAAAGCCTAGTGTAGCTGAGGTACCCTGGGGCAGATCCTAAACCGGTGTAAACCAACCTAGCTCCAGCAATGGAGCTATGATTATTTACACCCGTTGAAGATTGGCCCCAAGGCTATTAATACATGCTAAACTAGTCAAATTAAACTCAAACCCTGGGTGTGGGAGCGGAGGGGGTGACTCAACCTCTTTAGTGCATTTTAAAGGCAGCGTCCTTTGTCTACATTACACTTTTCAAACATGTTAGTTAGCACGTGTTAGCCAACATGTGCTAACATCACACTTTCAGTTGTACTCTCTATAGGTCTGAGTTTCTTTTGAAAAGTCAACCTGCTTTTTTAATAAGAATATTGTAAATATTTTTCACGCTTTGCCCAAGACCTTTTATGGCAGATTTTTGACCAAAGCTTTTTGTACTATTCAAGTCAAAGCACTAGGAATTTTTTCTTTGATTGTTTCTAAGTGGGCTGACCCTAAACAACAAGTGGGCTAGTGGGAAGCTAGTAAATTCAAATATGCAGAACTGCTTTTCAGTAGACTTTAACTGGAGGGGTGCTGCTGTTTCTGAACCTATCATATTTATCTACAGATTTTCTTTAATTTGTCCTTTGGTTTCTTTCTTAGGAAAATCTCAGGTTTAATTAACATAGTTTCAGATAAAAGGAATTAAAGAAGAAAATTAAAAATGCATGAAGCTTCTGGAGTCATCCAATTACTGGGGTGTCCACATAGCTATGGCAGCATGAATTTTACAAAGCAAGTGGAAACGGAAATTCAGGGGTTTGCCACAATGAAATGCCATTATATTTAGAAATTTGCTCTATTAGAAATGTACATATGCATTTCTTCTTCTTGATGTGTCTCAGAATAAGGCAAAGATCAAACAGACAGGCTGTCCTGCAAAGTGTATGCATGCACATTGAGAATGCTTTTAAACCACGTTTTGCTCTTTACTCTTTTAATGCTAAAATATGTAAAATCATCAGAAAGAAATGTTCTTTTTGCATTCAGGACTGCCACAAGAATTTGCAAAAGCAAGTTCTAGGTAATATAGTCCCAGAAATGTGCTGTATGGATTGTAACTTTCCCGAATAAGAGAGGCTTCATTCAGTCACTAAACACTATTTCTAGGATACTGGGGTTTTTTGGCAAATACAGAACAAAAAATCAAGAAAGAAAACCAGACTGTTTGTCCAAAGGAAGGAGAAACGGTGATTGTATTTGTAACCGCAAGGAACAGAAATTGTCTGGTTTGAAATTGGCTTTTAACCACACCCTGCCTGTCCTCTCTGGTGATGAAAGGGCTTTGCTTAAGGTACAATCTCTGAGAGTCAGGATGGCTGGGGGGGTTGGACCAGATCTAGAAAAGTGATGAGCACCTGCAGTTCCCACAGACGTAAAGGGGGCTTGCAGGTGCTCAACACATCGCACGTCCACATGTCAAAAAGGATGTTGACAAATTAGAAAGAGCTCAGAAAAGAGCTCCAAGAATGATTCGAGGTCTGGAAAAACCTGCCTCACAGTGAGCCACTAAAGCAGCATGATCTATTTAGAACAGGGGTGGGCAAACTTTTTGGTCTGAGGGCCACATTGGGGAATAGAAATTGTATGGTGGGCCGGGTATGCTCACAACATTGGGGTTGGGCTGCCGGAGGGGATGCAGGCTCTGGGGTGGGGTTAAGGATGAGGAGTTTGGGGTGAAGGAGGGTGCCATGTGCTGGGATCGAGGGGTTTGGAGGGAAGGAGGGGGATCAGGGCTGGGGCAGGGGTGCAGGAAGGGGTGCAGGTTTCGGCTGGGGGTGCGGGCTCTGGGGTGGGGCTAGGGATAAGAGCTTAGGGGTGCAGGAGGGTGCTGTGTGCTGGGATCGAGGGGTTTGGAGGGCAGGAGGGGGATCAAGGCTGGGGCAGGGGGTTGGGGGTGGGGAGAGGTTCAGGGGTGCAGGCTCCGAGTGGCGCTTACCTTAAGCAGTTCCTGGAAGCAGTGGCATGTCCCTTCTCTGGCTCCTACGCGTGGAGCAGCCCCCGACCCTGCTAGCGCCAGAGAAGGGCCATGCGGCTGCTTCTGGGAGCCACATGGTGCGGTCCCCGACCCGGCACCCTGGCTGGAGCGGGGCTGAGCCGAGCTGTGCGGTGCGGTCCCCGACCCGGCACCCTGGCTGCAGAGGGGCAAGCCCCAGACCCTGCTCCCCAGCGGGAGTTTGCCCACCCCGATTTAGAGTATCAAAGAGAAGGATAAGAGGTGACTTGATCAGGGGTCTACAAGTACCTACCCGGCTAAGAGAGATCTGATAGGAGATGACTCTTTCGCAGAAAAAGGGATAATGAGATCTCTTGGTTGAAAGCTGAAGCTAGACAAATTCAGACTAAAAATATGTGAATATTTAACAGCGAGGGTAATTAACCATTGGACCAACCTATCTAGGGATGGGTGGATTCGCAATTGAAGTTTTTAAATCAAGACTGAATATCTTTCTAAAAGCTACGCTATTGCTCAAACAGAAGTTATGTCTTGATGCAGAGTTTAGTGGGGGAGGTTTTTTCGTTGTTATGCAGGAGATCAGACTAGTTCAGGGGTAGGCAACCTCTAGCACATGTGCTGAAGGCAGCACGTGAGCTGATTTTCAGTGGCACTCACACTGCCCGGGTCCTGGCCACTGGTCCGGGGGACTCTGCATTTTAATTTAATTTTAAATGAAGCTTCTTAAACATTTCAAAAACCTTATTTACTTTACATACAACAATAGTTTAGTTATATATTATAGACTTATAGAAAAAGACCTTGTAAAAATGTTAAAATCATAGAATCATAGAAGATCAGGGTTGGAAGGGACCTCAGGAGGTCATCTAGTCCAACCCCCTGCTCAGAGCAGGAGCAATCCCGATTCCCCAACTAAATCATCCCAGTCAGGGCTTTGTCAAGCCGGGCCTTAAAAACCTCTAAGGATGGAGATTCCACCGCCTCCCTAGGTAACCCAGTCCAGTGCTTCACCACCCTCCTAGTGAAAAAGTTTTTCCTAATATCCAACCTAAATCTCCCCCACTGAAACTTGAGACCATTACTCCTTGTTCTGTCATCTGGTACCACTGAGAACAGCCTAGATCCATCCTCTTTGGAACCCCCCTTCAGGTAGTTGAAAGCAGCTATCAAATCCCCCCTCATTCTTCTCTTCTGCAGACTAAACAATCCCCATTTCCTCAGGCTCTCCTCATAAGTCATGTGTTCCAGCCCCTAATCATTTTTGTTGCCCTCCGCTGGACTCTTTCCAATTTATCCACATCCTTCTTGTAGTGTGGGGCCCAAAACTGGACACAGTACTCCAGATGAGGCCTCACCAATGTTGAATACAAAATGTATTACTGGCCTGCGAAACCTTAAATTAAAGTGAATAAATGAAGACTCGGCACACCACTTCTGAAAGGCTGCCGACCCCTGGACTAGTTGATAAAAATGATCCCTTCTGGCCTTAAAATTAATGAATCTATGAAAATTAAGGTGTCTATTCCTACTGGAGGTGAATTTAAGTGTCATAACCTCTTGGAATCTCAATTTTCTCATCTGTAAAACTAAGCTAATAGTTCTTTGTGTGGGGCTTGTTTGTAAAGGGCTTTGAGATCCTGGGTCAAAACCTACTAAGTAAAAGCCAAGTATTATTAATTCTTTTTAAATAAATAATTATATTGCCACCAATCTTGCATTAAGCTGTATTAAGGTGTTATAGCCTTTAAATTTGGAGCTCTGTCCAAGGGTCCCGAGGGAGGAGCTTATGACTGGCCTGTAGTAATTCCTTCTGGCCTGAAGCTGCCTTAAAACGGGAACATGGCCTTTTATTAGTGTGGGTTAGTGTCCTTGTTCTGGGCTGTTAAAGCAAACCTACTGCCTCCCAGTCAAGGGAAATTAAGGTGGGCCCCACCTACAGAGCTATCGTGGGTCACAAGGGGAACTGCCCTCAACTTTACACCCAGTGGTGCTGGAACAATTTGTATAGTGGGGGGAAACCACCTCAAGCCAGGGGGTGCTGCTGCACCCCCCAGCACCCATGTCGCCACCAAGCAGGGCAGCACCAGCTACGTTCTCTCTCCTTTGCTAATATTTCCCCTTAGTTCACAAATGAAAGGTTCACGTGACCGCCCCCTCTACCTCCTCCCGCCCCAGATTGCTCAGCAGCGGCTCCCAGGCGCTGCCTCTGCCCCCCAGCCCCCCGACTCACTACAGCAGGCGTCTGCAAAGCAGGCAGCAGCACTGGGACTCCAGCAGCAGGGAAGGAGAAGCAGCAGCTGTAGGGATGAGGGGAGGAGGAACTCAGCAGGCAGCCAGCCAGCCACCCTGCTGCTTCCTCCTACCCTGGGCTGCAGGGGCACACAGAGATTTGGGGGGGTGGAGTGCCCCTGCTTGTGCATGCCCCTGGGACCCAGGGGGCCTTGCAAACCACTGCCAAGATTTCCATTTTTGCACCTGATAGAAACTAGCAAAGTAGTATCCACTCCAAACACAGCTCTCCACCCCTGGCATCCTAGTCAGGGTTCAGGCCTGGGCAGGGAAGGATAGTGTTGATAGTCTAGTGGTCAACCCATTAGGCTGGGACTTGGGACATCCACATTCAATTCCCTGCTCTCCACCACAAACTACCTGTGTGGGGAAGACGTTCAGGGCTTGTCTACATGGCACAGTCGTGTAGAGTAGTGCCGTGTGACATGGGACTACTTTAACACGCACCAGGAAACTGAGTGGGCACCAACAGCGTCCACACTGGCCAGTTGGTGCACAAGTTGGTCCGTCTCTGTGTGCTTCAGTAGTACCCATCCGGAAAATGGGATAATGGCACTGCCGCACCTCACAGCAGCGTTGTAAGGATAAAAAGAGAGTAAGAGGTACTCGGATTGTGTGGGAATAGGGGCCATGGAGGTACCTGAAATGGGTGATCTCTCTCTGTTCGTAGCCAAGGGGAGAACACCCATACTGATCCTCCTGGATCTGTCTGTGGCATACAATACCACTGACTATGGCACTGTATTGTCTCACCTCAGGGACACAGCAGAGGTTGAAAGGAAAGCTCTGAAACGGCTCCAAGTTCTTCAGCTCCAGAGCACTCACGTGTGGAATCTCACAAGGATCAAATCCTCCCCCCGCATCCTTTTTTAACATATACACAAAGCAACTGGGGAAATGATGAGAGGCCAATGTCTGAGACCGCAGTGATGGGCAGACCACACCCAGCTCTCCATCTTTGATGGAAATCGCACCATCTTCCAACTCTCTCTCAGGCAGAGATCAGCTTTTGGAAGAAAGGCAGCTGCTGCAGCTGAACCTGGGCAGGAGCAGGATATCAGCTCCAAGGGCTACTTAGCCTTTCCACTCAGCACACTGCCTCACGTCTCCAGGACACGTGGGGTTTCAGGGAGCTCTGCCGCCAGCCTCCTCACTACAGACTCTTTTCACACCAGGAGAGGTAGGCGACGACAGCCCCCATCCACCGGCTCCGTCCCAGTCCCCCTCCACTAACCACAGGGTCCCAATCTCCACCATTGGGTGATTTTACTGCTGTATTGAACATGTTTCTTACTGAGATCATATGTTCCCTCTTACCTCACTATGCTGCCCCCTCTTCAAACCAAACTTTATCTCCACCCCTTCCCCCACCCCTTTCCTGTACCTGGCCCAGCCCACCACTCTACTCTTCCGCTCCCACCTCTCTCTTTCCAACCTATTTATTCTCTGCCACCTCCTTTCCGCTCCCCTCCAGCTAACCTCTCCAGCAATCTCCACTTGCCTTTTAAAAAAAGTAGCTTATAAACAGGTTTTAAAAATCCACGGCCAGTACAGAATCCACTCCAGTTTGTAATTAGTGTGAGTAACCTCACGTTCATTTTTATTTTACTGGGCCCACTGCCCTCCCACCCGCCTAGTGTGTGTCAAACTCTCGTGAATATCGGGGCTCATCTCTTACTATATGTCTTTGCACAGTGCCGAGCACCGAGGGCCCGCAGGGGGGTCATGGATGTGGGCTGGGAGAGGCGCTGGCAGTGAACTGGCTCTGAGTCAGAGGAAGAGATGTGACATAATATGGACTGATCCAACCCCCAACCCCCACAAAAAATGTTACCTCAAAAAAGGTCCAAAACATCTGGAATAAACACCACCAACAGGGACTAGAACTGAGTCTGACGCTAATAGCACATGGACAGTTAAGGAGATACCATCACTTTCCTTCTATCCGTGCGGAATAGCCAACCACCACCACCACACACATTCTCATCAGCTGATTTTTGTTTAAAAAGTATGGACAACTTTAAAGAAATCTGTCTGAATTCAAAATATTTCTTAAAATATATGTTTAATAAAAACACATGTATGCAAGCAAAGAGAGACACTGAACATTATTTGTCCAACATTTATATGGCCAAACAAGATATTAGATACATTGCAGAAATATGGACCCAAACACACAGAATAAAACTGCAGTTTCTGCAAGAGAATACAGCTTACATTTTCCTGCCTAAGCACATGTTAAATATGTTAGTCATAGAAGTCATCAAATTCATCTGCATGTGTATCATGGGTTTGTGGACGCAAAGCAGCTTCAATTTCTGAGTTGCTGTCATCAGACTCACCCCAGAAAGCTAGGAGAAAAAAAATCAAAGCAATTATATAGATTGGGATACACACACACACACACACACATATATATACATATACATACCCACACACTGTAGAGAGCTTTCATGCATCAGATTAGAATTAGGACAGACAACAGCTTTCCAGAAACACTGTGTAACTCATAAGAACATAGAGCTTTCATATTGGATCAGACTATAGTCCATCTTGCCCAGTATCCGGTCTGTGACATTAGCCTGTACCAGTGCATGAGGGAGAGTGCACAGAACAGGGCAATTTTGGAGTGATCCACTCCCAGATTCTAGTAGTCTGATGTCTAGGTCACCCCGAGCAGGGGATTATCCCCGGCCATCTTGGCTAATGGCCATTGATGGACCTATCCATGAACTTATCTAATTCTTGTTTGAACTCAGTTACACTTTTGGCATCACAACATCCAATGGCAATAAGTTCCACAGTCAGTTGCGTGTTGTGTGACCAAGTCCTTCCTCTTGTTTGTATTAAACCTGCTGCCTATTAACTTCATTGGCTGACCCCTGGTTTTTGTATTGTGTGAAAGGATAAATAACACTTTCCTATTCACTTTCTCCACAGCATTCATGATTTTATCTTGACCTCTAGTGTATCCCTCCTTTAGCTGTCTCTTTTCTAAGTCAACCAGCCTTAATCATTTTAGTCTCTCCTCATATGGAAGCCGTTTCAGACTCTTGATCATCTTCGTTATCCTTCTCAGAATCTTTTCCAGGTCCACTGTATCCTTTTTGAGATGGGGCAACGAGAACTGCAGGCAGTGTACAAGATGCGGGGAGCACCATGGATTTATATAGTGTCATGATGATATTTTCTATCCCTTTCCTAACATACCATTAGACTTTTTCACCACTGCTGGGTATTGAGCGGAAGTTTTCAGAGAACTATCCACGGTGACTCCAAGATCTCCTTCTTGGGTGGTAACAGCTAATTTAGACCCCATCACTGTATTAGGCTCATTATATAGGTATAGTTGGTATTATTATACTCTTAGGTATGAATTTCCAACACACTGTGTAGCTTACAAGGCTTGTTATTTGTTAATTGGATTGTTGTGCACAAATACTGCACGCTGATTTAGAAAGTCCCACTTCATTGTTTCTCAAGGTAGTTTAATAAAACATTTCCACTCAAAGCAATTTACTTGACATCTGTTGTCTGACTGAATAGGAGCTTTGTCTGTTATACTCCACTTTTCTGTATCTACTCGACCCTGAAGTGAAGTCACAATCACAATGACATCACAGCGCTGGCATGGAAATGGCAGTGATGTCACAAATAAAGTATCACAACTTTTCTGCAGGATCAAATAGGAACGTACCGGAGAAACAATTTAAACACAGATGATTTTGGGAATTAGCAAGTGTAGTGAGAAATTTACCTAAAATAATAGCGAGAGGAGCATTTTAATTCTGAAGTGGTCAAAAGCATCCCCTGGCATGGAATTCACTCATTTCCGAGCTAAGGAGAAAAGCAGCAGCATTACTGCAAGTTTAAAAATGTGTGTTGGGGGGGGAAATACAGTGCACTTGAAGGAGAAATGCTGACAAAGATTCGGTTCAAGCTGGTGAATTGTCAGCTTTGTTTAATAATTTTAACTCATTATCTTTCACAATAACGAATGCCATGTAATAACCTTTTCCCCCTAACATCTGCATGGTATAGGAGGGTTGCTCATGAATGCAGGGCTGGCTGCTGCTGTGAATATTTTTAATAGGAAAAGAGCATTGAAGCATTTGGTTTTTAAAATGATACACAGGAAAGTGACATGGACTTTACAAAAAGCCAGAAGGAGACGATGGGGCAAATTCTGACCCGACCGACGTTGGCAATGTTTTAATATAGGGTTAAAAGCTCCTCTCTGCTGCTGCAAGCATAGGGGACGGCCTACAGCAGCAGAACCCAGCATAGAAATGAGTATGCTACCTCCAGGGCACATTGCTCCTCCTCTTCCCAGTTGCATGGAAGCCCCATGGAGGTTCAGCCAGGCTCCACCAGGTTCTTCCCCCTCCAAACTTGGGGGGGAAAGTGGCAGGAGCTAGCACAGCCCAAGTGGGCAGTAACTACTGGAGCTCGACCCTCTGCCTCGTGCCATCCTCCACTCCGGATGGGCTTCTGGTGGCGGCTGCTTGCTCTCAGGAGCCCACACAGCAGCCATACTAGCCTGCCGCGGCAATGGGAGCAGGGATACGGCAACAGTGCAAAGGAAAGTGGCCTCCACATACTTTTCTTTTAACTCATTCATTCTACTAAAAAGGCCTCAGAGCTCGTAGTGCTTTGGGCAATAACTAAAAATACAAACCATCTGCTGCCCACAATTGCTGCAGGCTAGTCCCTTCCAGCGAGGGAGGGCTCCGAAGCTTCGCCTCTTCAGCTGGGGATGCTACAAAGGGGGCAAATCACCCAGCTTCCCTCGCCTAAACTCCACCATCTGGCACTCGCGGCCTTTCCGCCCCACTGCAGGGGAGTCACCAGCCTAGCCCGGTGATGGGAGCCTTCGGCGCACTTCAGAACAAGACTCGTCAACAGCATCCCCCGTTCCAGCACAGATTGCTCACTCCAGAATGCAGCCTGTGTGGTTAGGGACTAGATGGCCAGTAAAGGTGGACTCCAGACACAAAACACTCAGGTCCTGAAACTCCTTTCATTTGCAGCAGGTCAAATGTGGGTAACTCAACCGAAGGCAACGGCATTATGTTGGTGTCAAACCGCCGTCAGAGGAGAATAAGACATTCATTGTGCAATCAGTCTAGAAAAAGGAAGCTCACTTGCACATGCAAAAATGCACCATTGCGCACATACATTTGTGCACCCAGCTACGGAAATAGCTAAACACATCGCTGGCAACTCTACATCGGATTTACGTGTTCAGTTGTGAGCCGGCACATGGAAACTGACTGTTTTATTTTGTTGCTGAAGTGTGACCCTTGAGATAGGCTAAGCAGTACAAAGTCTGGGATCTTGCCGATCCTGAACCTGGTTCCAGGGCAGGGACTTGGGTATATTCAGCGGAGTCTTAGACTGCATCCAAAACAGCCCTGCTGCCAGAAGCTGGGAGAAGTCCAGGTCTGTTCAGGGTAAAAGACGGCCCAGGATGACTAATGGTGTGTTTCAAATCCACAAAACAAGGAACATTCCCCCTAGAACTGCATTTCGTCTCGGAGGCTGCACAGTCCCAGGGTCCTACAAAACTTCTATGGACCAAAGGCCATAAAAGTCCTTTTTATAGTTCCTTAAGAGTTAATGTCTTCAGATCCTTTTTGTCAATTGCCAAGGCTCCGTTTGCAAGAGGCTTATGATATCAATTAGATCAAAAGCACAACAAAAAAAAGACAACAGACGGAGGTAGGTGTATTGGGGAAACATCAGTAGATGCAAGGGAAGGAAGCTAAGTTTGCCTGTAAAGAACAAATCAATTGACTAGATTAATTTGCTGTGTCTCTTGGGAGCTTACGTAGATTTTTTGTTTCATGGGTGATTTTCACTCTTTACACGGCTATGCTTGGTGGATTGTGCTTGAAAGGCTCCAGAGAAAAACGGTATTACACAGAGGGCCTGGAAGGAAGAGGGAGGGCGAGTGGCACACACGTGGAGGGAAGAAGGCACAAATAGGAGAGTGGGAGAAGAATGTAAGGGGAGCCACAAGGCAAGAGGCTGGAGGGGAGCAAGTGGAATGTCAGCAGAGATGAGAGAAGGGACATTAAGCAGGAGCAAGAAGTTGTCCAGCACCCTGAAAGGTAAGAGCCACTCGCTTCAATCTGATGCTCAAGGGGAGAGGAGGGGCTCCCTAGGTGGAGCACACCGCATAGCTGTACTCTTAGGCTGAATGCGATAGCTCCCTGTTATGCAGCAAGAGTATTGCAACTGATGAGGGACAGAGGAATTGCCATATAGATCAGATCTGTGATCTATCTAGCTCAGTACATTGTGTCTGACAATGACCAGCACTAGATGCTTCATAGAAAGATGCAAGAAGCCTCTCATTAGGCAGATGTGGGGTGATCTGCCCTTTACATTACACCTCCTAATCCCTAATTGTTAGTGATTGACATACACCCTGATGCATGAGGTTTAATACACCTTTAAAATTTGTTAGCATTAACTTTTATAAGTCAGGACATTCTTGTTATCCATATAAATGTCCAGTCCTTTCTGAATCTTGTCAAGGTTTTGGCCTCAGCCACATCCTGTGGCGGAGAGTTCCACAGCTTAATTATGCATTATGTTTAACATTATTTCTTTTTACTGGTTTTGAATTTGCCACCTTTCACTTTCACTGAATCTCTTCTGGTTCCTCTGTTATGAGACAGGGTGGACAGAAGCTCCTGATCCACCTTCTCAATATTATTGACCATTTTATGTAGTTTTATCATGTCCCCTCTTATCCATGGTGCAGACCCATTACTTTGGCTTGCATATACAATATAAATTACATTGAGAAAGACATTTCTAAATAGCATAATATTTGTTTCTCACCTTTGGATTTTATAGTGGTTATTCTCCTTTTGCTTGTGTTCCTGCAAAACAAAGTGGTATTTACATATTCAGAAGATGGTAAAACGGTATTAAAAGTTTAGGAGTCAAGTTAATGCTTCTACCCAAGTTAAGACAGTAAATTTACTAAGTTCTATAACTGCATCTCTATTTTGGATAAAACACAAAAAGAAAGGGGTCAAGGCATTTTAGAACACAGGATGGTAAAGTTTCATGCACAGCAATGACATTCAGGGCTAGATCCTCAACTGGAGTAAAGCAGAATAGCTCCATTGAAATCAATGCTGATTTACCCAGCTGAGGATCTGGCCCTGAACGTCCTTGCCGCGCATGAAACCTTTACACCTTTTAAAATACAGGACGGGAAAGAGAAAAGACACAATCAAACAAAAACAATCCCCACCAAATTTCCCTATTTCCCTTGTTGCCAAAACTGTTCTCAGAACTTAGCTACTGGGTTCCCATAGCATCACCCATGTCCCTATGTAAATGTGCAGCCTTTCGGCCGCCTTTGATCTACCTTGATGCATATGCAGTTGCAATTCTGTTCTGTTAAATGACTGATCTTGTGTCTAGAGCATCACAAACCCTTTTCAATCTCTCAAACAAGCTGGAATCATTTTGATCTTTTGTGTGCAGCATGTGTATTGTGTTGGTGCTGTGAAATAATCACATGGGGGCAATGATGTAGGAGAATTAACTGTTATATTAACAATCCTGTGATAAGCACTAAAAAATAAAGCTTCAGTTGATTTTCTTAAGGAAGACTGAATAGGAGATGTTTGTGATATGGCTGTTCAAACTGTTGAAATATAAACAAATGTCAATTTGAAACCCTCACAGCAGTTAAAGCAGGATTTATTCTTAAATCAGTTATGTTAAGATTTTATACACCTGTAGTATTCCATTAAAGAAAACAGAGAGATCCTAAAGATAATGATTTAAAGCCAAGGGTTTAAAAGAAATATTCTAATAACTATCACAGGAAAGTCAGTGAAAAATCCTAAATGTCAAAACATTTGTACAAATAATCTCTGAATACTCCTTTAAAGAAAATTTACTATTTTACACATTTCGCTGTCTAATTACAGAGGCTGACACTGCAAATTCTCACTCAAGCAAGTAATCCCACTGGTGAGTCAGGGCTCAAGAACCAGGGCTACACTTGCTACGATCTACTAATGAACAACTGAAAAGATCAACTTAACTGAAGAGCAAGAGGGTAGTTTCATTACACTACAACTATAACATGTTTTACCCGTTTAAATAAAAGAAATATGTTGTGTCGTGTAATAGGTTATTTTATATTTCTGTTGAACTTAGGCAAAAATCCTAGAAGGTCTATAATATGGTAGCTGTCCTTACTAAAAATGTCTCAGTTAAACTTCAACCAAAATATTAAACTGAAGAGTTTACCTTCATATATGTTGTATATTACAAATGAAAAAGAACTGTTTAGTTACCAAACAGTCCATACATCTTGTTGAAGCAAATTATTTTAATTTATTAATCTTACAGCATTAATCTTACATTTTATACCATTCAAACGAAATCCATCTGAGACCCTTAGTCATGAATTTAAAAAACTCTTACACACACAAAGCAACCAATATAACATTTTGCCCTCAAGGCGAGGTTCATTAGACATTCAGCTTTACAACCTCAGCGCCAGTTCAGCAAAGCACTTATGCTGATGGCCATCCCTATCCATTTAGCAATGAACTTAAAGGATGTGCCTAACTTTAAGCACATGCTCAAGAAGGGGTCTGCACGTGTTGCTGAAAAGGGGCAGCTTGCTAAATCTGAGGCTAAGGGTCAGTCCTGCAAGGTGCCGAGTACTCTCAACTCCCATTTAGTTTAGAAGTTGACAGTCCTCAGTAGAGCTCAGGAGGCACCCGACACCTTACAGATTCAGGCTACAGAAATGGATTTCAGGAGATGCTGTCCTGGTTGCAGCATTATTTTTTCTTGGGACAGAATCAGTTGCCACCTGTTGCTAAGTGAGGTGACTTCTGTGACGGACTGTGCAAGAACCATTTAATCGTTCATGTATTTCAGCAAAGCAAAATCATCAGTTGATAGCCGCTGTTTATACTCAGTCTGCTTCTTCATCTTCCATTATCAATGAGAGAGGGTTGATTCTTATTACACCAGGGTAGAGAGTTCAAGATGCCTCCCTGTGCCTGGCTTTTTTCTTGCCTGGCCCAGCCCTGAATAAATACAAGACAGAACTGATCATCTGGACCCAGATCCTTGAGTATGCCTGATGGTCACACTGCACAGCTTGGTAGCGTGGATGAAAATTGGCCTTTACTTTCTCCTAATTCTAAGCTAGCTGGGTTTCAGTGGTCCCCTTGCAGAACTTAACGCAGCATGAAGCCAGCACTATGTTATTCTGGCTGTCCACGGCCTCAAGGGGACGGTAGGGTCAGCAGCCGCTCCAGGTACCAGCGCTCCAAGCGCATGCCTGGGGTGGCAAGCCCCGGGGGGTGCCCTGCCGGTCCCTGCAAGGGCGGCAGTCAGGAAGCCTTTGGCGGCTTGCCTGCGGGAGGTCCGCCGGTCCCGCTGATTCGGCGGCGGGTACGCCAAAGCCCTGGGACCAGCGGACCTCCCGCAGGCATGCCGTCAAATCCGTGGGACCGGGGACATCCCGCAGGCATGCCGTCAAATCCGTGGGACCGGGGACCTCTCGCAGGCGTGCCGTCAAATCCGTGGGACCGGGGACCTCCCGCAGGCGTGCCGTCAAATCCGTGGGACCGGGGACCTCCCGCAGGCATGCCGTCAAATCCGTGGGACCGGGGACCTCCCGCAGGCATGCCGTCAAATCCGTGGGACCGGGACCTCCCGCAGGCATGCCGTCAAATCCGTGGGACCGGGACCTCCCGCAGGCATGCCGTCAAATCCGTGGGACCGGGGACCTCCCGCAGGCATGCCGTCAAATCCGTGGGACCGGGGACCTCCCGCAGGCGTGCCGCCAAATCCGTGGGACCGGGACCTCCCGCAGGCATGCCGTCAAATCCGTGGGACCGGGACCTCCCGCAGGCATGCCGTCAAATCCGTGGGACCGGGACCTCCCGCAGGCATGCCGTCAAATCCGTGGGACTAGGGACCTCCCATAGGCGTGCCGCCAAATCCATGAGACCGGGGACCTCCCGCAGGCATGCCGCCAAATCCGTGGGACCGGGGACCTCCCGCAGCCATGCCGTCAAATCCGTGGGACCGGGACCTCCCGCAGGCATGCCGTCAAATCCGTGGGACCAGGGACCTCGCATAGGCGTGCCGCCAAATCCGTGGGACCGGGGACCTCCCGCTGGCATGCCGTCAAATCCGTGGGACTGGGACCTCCCGCAGCCATGCTGTCAAATCCATGAGACCGGGGACCTCCCGCAGGCATGCCGCCAAATCCGTGGGACCGGGGACCTCCCGCAGGCATGCCGTCAAATCCGTGGGACCGGGACCTCCCGCAGGCATGCCGTCAAATCCGTGGGACCGGGACCTCCCGCAGGCATGCCGTCAAATCCGTGGGACCGGGACCTCCCGCAGGCATGCCGTCAAATCCGTGGGACTAGGGACCTCCCATAGGCGTGCCGCCAAATCCATGAGACCGGGGACCTCCCGCAGGCATGCCGCCAAATCCGTGGGACCGGGGACCTCCCGCAGCCATGCCGTCAAATCCGTGGGACCGGGACCTCCCGCAGGCATGCCGTCAAATCCGTGGGACCAGGGACCTCCCATAGGCGTGCCGCCAAATCCGTGGGACCGGGGACCTCCCGCTGGCATGCCGTCAAATCCGTGGGACTGGGACCTCCCGCAGCCATGCTGTCAAATCCATGAGACCGGGGACCTCCCGCAGGCATGCCGCCAAATCCGTGGGACCGGGGACCTCCCGCAGGCATGCCGCCAAATCCGTGGGACCGGGGACCTCCCGCAGGCATGCTGTCAAATCCGTGGGACGGGGGACCTCCCGCAGGCATGCCGCCAAATCCGTGGGACCGGGGACCTCCCAGAGGCGTGCCGTCAAATCCGTGGGACCGGGGACCTCCCGCAGGCATGCCGCCAAATCCGTGGGACCGGGGACCTCCCGCAGGCGTGCCGTCAAATCCGTGGGACCGGGGACCTCCCGCAGGCATGCCGTCAAATCCGTGGGACCGGGGACCTCCCGCAGGCATGCCGTCAAATCCGTGGGACCGGGGACCTCCCGCAGGCGTGCCGCCAAATCCGTGGGACCGGGACCTCCCGCAGGCATGCCGTCAAATCCGTGGGACCGGGACCTCCCGCAGGCATGCCGTCAAATCCGTGGGACCGGGACCTCCCGCAGGCATGCCGTCAAATCCGTGGGACTAGGGACCTCCCATAGGCGTGCCGCCAAATCCATGAGACCGGGGACCTCCCGCAGGCATGCCGCCAAATCCGTGGGACCGGGGACCTCCCGCAGCCATGCCGTCAAATCCGTGGGACCGGGACCTCCCGCAGGCATGCCGTCAAATCCGTGGGACCAGGGACCTCGCATAGGCGTGCCGCCAAATCCGTGGGACCGGGGACCTCCCGCTGGCATGCCGTCAAATCCGTGGGACTGGGACCTCCCGCAGCCATGCTGTCAAATCCATGAGACCGGGGACCTCCCGCAGGCATGCCGCCAAATCCGTGGGACCGGGGACCTCCCGCAGGCATGCCGCCAAATCCGTGGGACCGGGGACCTCCCGTAGGCATGCTGTCAAATCCGTGGGACTGGGGACCTCCCGCAGGCATGCCGCCAAATCCGTGGGACCGGGGACCTCCCAGAGGCGTGCCGTCAAATCCGTGGGACCGGGAACTCCCGCAGGCATGCTGTCAAATCCGTGGGACCGGGGACCTCCCGCAGGCATGCTGCCAAAGGCAGCCTGCCTGCCATGCTTGGGGTGGCAAAAAAGCTAGAGCCGCCCCTGGATAGGGTAGCCAGGGATGATCAGGGCTATAGGGAAGCCACAATTGCAGGACCTTGGCCCCCTTCTATGGTGGCAGAAGAGAGAGGAGTGTCGGAGCCACTCACGTGGCTCTAAGCACCCAAGGATCTCTCCCCACCGGGATGATTCTCCCATGGCTGATTGCACTGACTTTAGGACCAGAACCCACTAGCAATATGGCACAGAGCAGCAGCAGCAAACCAGGATCTTGGCCTTGATGTGGTAGACCAGAGGATGGACAGCAAGGGACACAGCCACAGCAGAAGAGGCTTGGCAGAATGCTGGGACAAATTTGGAAAGTCTTTTCTGAAAACACTGGCATGTAAAAAAAGGCTGGGGCATCGTTAGCAAATGGAAATGGGAGACCAGAGGAATGGACAGTGGAAAACTACTGACTGTTCTGAATTCAGAGCTGCAAAAAGAAAACGTGACAAGCCTCATTTCCTAAACAGTGGCCTGAAATTAAAGGTTAGCCAATGCAGATAAAAGATACAAAAGCTCTCTGTAGTCCAGAAGGTTTATATTCTGAATCAGCAAATACAATTATGACAGTCATCATCCTCACAGGAAGCATATCATCATCATCCAGAACTGCTAGGGAAGAATTGTAAGAGTCTATATAAAGGAGATAAGTTGAGGCAAATTTATAGACTCGCATATCTCTCTCTACATGCTTCAATTTCTCTAAAATGCATCCCAGCATGGAACCAAAGATGTCAAGGTTCTATCAAAAAGCAGTTTAAGTTCCAAATGCTAATTTCCTCATCTATTTTTCTCTAGACCAAATCTCCTATTTTGATGCCTATTTAATCGGATAAGACAAGGGCCTATATGGAAGATGCTCTGGAAACAAAAAGGAAGTGAAAAGTGTCTAAAGAAGAATATTTGTCCCCATAAAGAAAATTTCGAGAGAGGTGTCTAGATTCCCTTTGGTACATACTAATAGAGTGAATCAAGTCAAAGAAGTTTCAGTGAAAAAACAGAAAACTTTCTTTTATTTCTGTGCTGGATACATCTCTGGCAGAGAACAGTTGAACCCTTATACTGGATGTTAAGTGAAAACAAAAAGATCTTCCATCAGAAAAACAAAAAACTGAAAAGAACCTAGTTATAGAAACATTGATATTCCATAAAAATATGCCTGGAAGTAGATTGGTTAATCTTGTAAAAGAGCTTGAAGCCTGTGTGAATCTCTCTCACAAAAGCATTGTTGAGACACAATACCATGCGGTAGACAAATAGAATTGTTTCTTTTTCACAAGGCAGTTCTTAGTAACCCTCTGAGTGTGAGATAGCAGGTATAGAATTTCTTCCCAACAATGACTTGGGATGAAGTTGTGGTCCTTCTCCAAAATTACTCATTTTTCAAAAATGACTAAAAAAGCTTATCACTGATAAAATGCAAGCCTGACTACTTAATTCCAGTCTCCATACTGTAACCAAATATCTCTATTCCTGGGTGGTCATATTTTTTTTTCTGTGAATTAGAATAAAAACTTGGGCTATTATTTCCTCCTGGAAAAATAACTCGTTCAAGATAGGTGCAGCTGATGAAGATATTTTTCTGTACTTTCAATAAGCATGAAAAAGAACAGTTGGCTTACTTCAAATCAATCATTTTCTGAAGAAAAACCAGACAAATGTACTTCAGGAAGATAAATGGAAACTTAAACAGAGAGAATTATGACATGAATCTCGCTTCTGTAAACTACATCCAATAATAATTTCATTAATAATAAAACTGAGGACTACGTTAAAACTAAGGCTTCCAAGTGCAATCATATTTGAATTATGATATAAAGATCTATGACAAGACAAGCTATGTTTAAGACCAGACTCTCTTTCTAGTTATCAAGCTGGCAGAGGATGGCAGAACATTTTACCCTCACACGCTACACCTGTAAGAACTGATGCACAAAGAGTGACATTCACCCAGGGCCCATACAAGGCCTGCTGTACCATTTAAACCCCATGGTGGGCCTGTGTAAGGGGAGCATGTGATGTGGGTGCAGAGAAAGCCTCCATTTTCCATGCATTTTCTCTCTACCAGTCCTCAATAGGCCTGCATCATAGGAGAAGAGGGGGTGTAGGGACCATGAGCCATCAGATCGGCATTAGGGCATATCTCAAAGCCTCTACACAAAAGACTCAGCAGGGCAGTGGTGGCTATTGCACAGCATAGGCTGGAACAGTGGCGGCTGAAGAGCTGTGAGTTTAGGGTGTGTGGGAATTTCTTCCTTTCTACTACCACTTAGTTCCATGCACAATGCTCATGTAAGTCTAGCTTCGTGCTGAGAGGGATGAATTTTCACCCAGCGCATCCTGTTTCCTTTGCTAACAGCAAAACCACAAAATATAAAATCGAGAAAGAAAGACGTCTCAGTAACTGTATAGAACTAGTATCAACTTGCTCTTTATAGAAGTTTTATGAAACGTCCTGGCTAGTCGACATAAGATACTAATGATATATAGTGAAGATTTAGAAATCATGCATTACAGTAAGTTTTGCATGTGTCATGCTTACACTACAATGTCAGGAATATAGCCCTGAAATCAATTATTTATAAAATGTTTACTTCTTTGCAAAGAGCTCGGAAGATTAAAAGCATTATACAATTAAATAAAGTTAATAAGTTAAAATAAATCAGTAATCAAAGATCTTAGTTAGGCATTCATTCCCTTATGTATCTCTGTAGAGAAGTGTAAATATGATAAATGATCTAGACTAAATATACTCAAGTCCTGTTACTTTCAAGGTTCTGGATCATTATTTAAGTCAACGTAAACTTTCTAGAAAATATATACACTTCATAGCCTCATACCCAAATTCTGTAGCATCTCCTTAGAACTTCAGACAAAACAAAGAATTTTCTTACAAATCAATTAAAAAATTGATAAGAACTTAAGAAAACTGAAATTAAGGGCCTCAAAACAGTATACATTATTAACTTGAAAAAGCAGGATGAAATTTGGAAGCTGTTTTAATTTAGCAAAGTCTGAGTGCCCCCTGATGGTCAAACTGGCTACCTACAATCCAGTATGCTGTGGCATTTAAGATTGCGTTAGTTACTCCCTCATTATTAAATACTTCTTTATAAAATAATTAAGAGGATGAATTGCAATTGGCAGATTATTTACTTAGAATAAACACAACATTAATAAAAATGCAGCTTTTGCTTAAGAAATAGTTTGTACAGAATATAATGGATTACAGAATACAATTTAATCACAATTAAAAATACTTTATAGAGTGTTTATATGTTGACAAATTAAAAATCTTATTTGGTTACCTTAGTCTACAATTTATCTTTAATCTTCAGATCATTCTGAAATGTGACAAAGCAAACAAGCCTAAGAAAAATAAACTGCCCGCATCAAAATACAGAATTATCCAGAATGCTAGTGACCTCCACTGGCTGATTCTGTTGCTACAGGACTACAAAATGCCACACACATCGTGTTCTGCCCTCTGCTTTAGAGAGATTCAGTCATGACCTTTTCTCCCAAGTAATTATATTACTTAACACATTCTTTTCTTTTGGCAAAATATTATACTCTTCAAACTAAAGTTACATCTCAGGCAGTTTAAACATTCTTGGTAGAGTAAATGAATCCAGGAAAAATAGTTTTATAGCTAAGGCAAAACAGGACAATATTTGTGGGAGAAGAGGAAGCTATGGCATGCACCTCTGAACAAAAGGGAACAAGTGGTCTTTACTCAGAGAGCAGCTTCCTATTAAGACTCACTCCTTCGTACATTATGCCTTTCATCCCCACTCAACCACAAAATGATTTTGCTGTAGGAAATACAATAGCAGAAAAAGATTTACATTGAAAGAATCTTTAATAATAAACTGTTGCAGATCTGCCTACTTCCCCATGATTTATAATACAATAAATATCGGATTCTATTAAGTCTCATGCACTGAAGACATTGCACTGAAAAACTGAATATGAAAGAACTCGATTCTTCCCATCTCCAGTACCATAATAGTGAAATGAGCATGTATAAATGTGCTAAGAGTATCTCTTTGCATCTTTTATAGCTTGTGTGTATTAATCTGTAAAGCTTATTAAGAAAGTCATTGCTATGCAAAGCAGCACCCAATCTCTTTCTCTTGCTTTTCAACAGAGTGCAGTGTTTAGCCAATAGGACTGGTCCTCTGCCCCTCATTCCGCATTCATAACATGCAACATTTGCACAATGTATCTCTCAAAGGCTGCTGAATAGAAAGCCTTAATACTCATGTAAACAACTGCAAACCAATTACTTAATGAATCAGGCCCACACATAATGAGGTGCCAGACAAAGAGCTATAAATGCATTTTTGCGCCCAAGCCTCTGCTTTAAAGTAAAATCCCTCAGCTGTAGTTTGGGCTTAACTGGCACATCATAATTATTGTCTCTAGGACATCAGAGGAAGCCATTTTTTGTTATTTAGGTCCAGCAGGGTCTTTTTCGAGGTCACTCATCAGCTCAGTGACAAGATAGAGCAAAGAAGAATTTTTAAAAAGTACCACAGCAGTACTACACTGTTATGTTTATTCTCAAGTACTGGTTTCGAGACCACTTGTAAAAGCAATAAAGCACAAGAAGTGACTGCAATAAGTGGAATCCTTAAATGTAAGCCTCTAAGAAATTTCACTGCATCCCCACCACAAATAAGCAACCACCTCAGCTCTCTATTTCCCATTCTTTCATACTACTTTGCGCTTCCAAATATCTTTGTAAGACAGATGTCAAGTGTCCAGCAGCAAGTGTTACTAATAGACTTTATGGTGAAAAGGCACTATTATTTCTAAGTTATTCGGGAAAATAACTTTATGATACAACTTTAAAAAAAACCCTTTAAAAATATCTCAATCCAGGATTTAGTTCTAAATGTTTACTTCTAAGAGACCAAAGGCATGAAATTATTAGGCAAAGTAAATGGTTTCCAAAATCTGCCTAGTGTGCATATGAATTTGAAAAGGTAAAATTAAGACTAAATAATTGTACATGAATAGCATTTAAATAAATGGTGAAAGTTGCCAACATACATTATAAACCAGCACTGTAACATGTTAAACAAAGTAAAATTAATGCTTGAAAATATTTTTGCATTGTTCATTAAATTGTACATATTTTCTTAAAAGACTTAAGACCTGCTTTTTTATAATCACATTAAGGGCCTGATCCTTCTCTCACTGAAGTCAATGGGAGCAGAGGCTAACTAAAAATGTATAAACATGGGGCTTTTAAAAAAATATATAAACAAACTCATTTGCACTTCATAATATTAGGTTTTATTTGCTTAGAGTTATCAGTCTCCCAAATAGAAATTAGGTTACAATACAGGAAAGTTTAATCATCTTAAAATGGAAAGTTTTATTTTAAACAAAAGCAAAAACTTACTTTGTCAATATTTTACACAAGTCTTAATCATTTCACATTAATTAACTTTATTGCATTGGAATAAGAGAAACTTGTGATTTTTTTAAATGAAATATAAATCAGCACAAAATAAGAAATTCAGATTTCTTCTAAAATTATCTTGGAACTGTTTCCTATGATAATAAATGTCAATAAAATCATTATGAATATTACGAAGTACAAAAGGACGTAAACATGCTGGAAATTTAGATAGGATTAAATAATTCATCAAAATGTTTCAAAGTATTTTATCGGCTGTCATAAATGGCAGTTTTCTGACAAGGAACCACATACGAACAGAACCCACTTACTGTGATGTTTTAATAAGCATCCAGATAACAATCTAAAGCCAAGCTAAAATTTCAGGAGATAGTTGTGTTATATTCCATTTTCTATGGTTTCTTGACCACTAATTTGACTGCCACTGTTTGATTAGTATTTCATGCTGATGACAAATTCAAGGAACATCTAACATCACACTGCTCAAAGAATCAAAAGGAACTGCTGCAGTTTTACCAGTCTAAAAAGATAAATTGCACCTTTAAGAAAAAGGCAAGGTCATTAATTAAACATACTCAATTTGAAAGTAAAAGAAAAGAAAGTAGCAAATACTCTAGCATCAAATACTTTTAAAAATATCCATACTGAGCTACAGTTAGTTTACTTCTCAGCTACATCTACAAGAAGAAACATGCCACTTTATTTCTTCGAGACTATGTTTTATGCCTGCCCTTTTCCTGACAACTTCTATTGTCTGGTCTCTAAGTAGCCCTACTGAGAGCAGCTGTACACGCTAATTTGTGGTTCACTGAGATGTCAATTGAGTCTTAAAATGAGAAAACAACAGCTGCAAAACAATACCTGACTTTGGTGCAAATATTTTCTAAGGTGTACTAAAGTTTAGGTTGTTATACTGAATAAACACAAATACGAACCTTAACCCTTGTACAAGTCACAAACAAAATAATATATATTCAGGGTTTTTTTCATTTTCTACTGGCACTTCTTACTCTGCTAAAGCCATTCAGAAATGAAATGCTCTAATGACTTTACCTTGACAAAGGACTTCTTCCTTCACTAGATGAAAAACTAGCTTCAGAACTGATTTGTTTGATTTTCTTGGTCTTGAAACTATTGCTTCCGATATTCAAACCTGTGGTAAGTATAAACACCAAATGTAAACATTTAGCAAACACTTAATTAAAAGGTAGTCCACACAGTAACTTTTGACTTACAGAAATCAATGGAAACAGATATTATTTAAGCAACAGAGAACAAGCAGGTGTCATGGACTCTGAAATCAATACTACATATTATAAAATAACTGTTCACTATGTGTTTTTCTTGTGATATTTTGGAAGAAAGTACAGTTGAAGAGTATCAAAGCGATACTATTTTAAGGGTCTATTTTAAAAATGTACAGTGACAGAGGAACAGAATGCACTAGCAAAATGTGTCCCTGATATTATTTTTAATAAACTGGTCAATTCAATCTCCATTGCTTGGGACAGGGACACTCCCATGAGGTAAGTTTACTTTATTTGTAAAACAAAATAAAAAAATCCTCATCCCTGACCCACAAAGCTCAGCCCCTTTACCACATGGGACTCTCTTTAAAACCTGCCAATGCCATTCGTTTATCAGTCCCAGCCTCTGTAAATCTGCGAAACAAGGAATTGACTCATACTTTAGTTCTGTTCCATTTGTTTTTACACCTGAGGTTTTATTCTCATGACTTGGCAGAACTGACAACAGTACAACACACAATCTCCTTTGGACAGGCAGAAAGTTATCTGTAGAAATAACGGCACACGATTAGTGCATTTTTGCACGTTTTAACTAATTTCAGAGAAACCGCCTTTGGGGTACTGAGATTCTGTTCCAATAGCTGTCATCATGTGTCAACTTAAGCAAAATCTCACTGTTATGTATATTTATATATGTATATTTTCTCTCAATTGTTTTCTTTTCCCTTTTCCTGAAGTCTTGTTTACTTAGGTCACTGGGTAGCGAATACATTTCTATTTGCCTTCCTCTTCCATTCGGATTATTTTCAGAGGGCTACAATTCTCTCTCTGTTGTGCTATGTCATTCCTGCTCCCTCTCAACTTCTAGAAAATACTTAATGTTGTGACTGAAACAGACAATAAACGATGTATTTTAAGGTTCTTTTAACGGGTTGCTTTTTTCTACATGCCTCACTTCCCCTCTGTGCTTCAATGAGTACAAATTGTATACCAATTTAGTTCCAAACTCATGAATCTAATCAGGCCTTTTCTTAAATAGTTCTGAACTACAGGGCTTGATTCTCAAATTATAGTACACTCACTTTAAGGCTTCTTTATACTGTAAAGTGGATTTAGTGTAAATGAGATTTAGGCCCTAAACATTATTTAGGTGAGATACAACTGAAAACCAAAATATGAACAACTGTAACTCTTACCAACTTAATTCTATCCCCAAAAGAATAAAATATAATTTCTAAGGCTCTGACAGTTCCCCCTTACAACTGGATGTGCATTACATAATCAGACACAGTTTCTATAACCTGAATCACGCATACAAGTCTGTTAACAGATTTAAGATACACAAACCCTCCTCACAGTGTGTCACGCACTTCCAACAATGAAGCCAAAAAAAGAAAAAAAATCTTATTCACGGGGGAAGACGAGAGGAGGTAAAGTCTAGGAGTTCTAGTGGCAGCAGTATGCCACTTCACGGGGAGAAGTCTGACCACTTTCAAAAGAGCTGGTGACACGAAAAGAAACTTTGCTGTGAGGGAAACAGTGAGGAACACATGCAGAGAAGCACATGTACCCGTGGGAGATCAAAAGAGGAGCTCCTGGATGAGAGAGTGAAAGCAGCTAGAGCTGCAGGCAGTAGTACTGGTACGGAGACAGGCACACATCAAGAAAAGAGGGGCTTTTATTTTTGAAAGCTTTATAATGCTAAGTTGTTTATTTATATGTTTCTTTGAGCAGTGAAGTATTACAACAATTTTAATCCAATTTGGATGAGTTAGGTCTCAATGGAATCAGTTTATTTCTAAAGAGCAGAGGGGAAAAAACAGATTGAAGATTTTGGCTTTTTTTTTTAATTAAAAAAAATATGATCTTAAGGACTTTTAGGGTCAGCAAATCTTGCACATGCAGCAAACACTGTAGGCAGGCCTCGTTTATGGGAACAAATGGGGTGTATTTTCAACAGAGAGCCAATAGGGAAATAAAATGTGGTGCTCTGCCCACGAAATAAGCTCCACTCTATCGAATTAAACGCCCCTGAGAGTAGGTCATGCAGATGTGAGTGGGCATGTCCTCTGAGCTCCTTGATCTCGGCTCCCAGTCAGTGTGGCATGAATAGGCCCCTGGGCTCTGCTAGCCTCCGGGAGCTGGGGGGAAATATGTGGTGGTCTCTCCCAGATGCTAGCCCAACTGTGGCACCAAAATAAGACCAGGCCCAGTAAATAGTGCAGATCTGTGATGCCCTTCTCGCCTTTCTTACACGAAGACTGAAATCGTTCATGTCACTGGGCAGCTGAGCAAACATCTCACTGAGAGGACTGGGGCAGTTCACACCTCCCCGAGCTATTGTTGCATGTTCTCTGCAGACTCCATAGGGATCTTGGGTGCTGTTACACTATGTTCAGTTTTTTGAAGATTTCTTTGCAACCATGACAGCTAGAGACTTCCTTTGGTTTTGTTTTATACAAGAAAGCTAAGATTCAGCAGAATAAGGCAGCAGCTTGAGAGAGGTGTCATTATGCCATACCGCTATTCAGCGGCCAAATCGGAGCCCTGATTTTCAGATTTATGTGAGTACAGTAGGCAGGGCTGAAAATTAGAATCATGTGCATCCATGGAACATAGATTTGGGGGGAGGGGAGGGGAGGGAAGACTTCTGATTGCTCAATTAACTATTCTCACCAGCAAGGCAATTGCAGCTCAGAGTGTCATTTTGCCAGGCCTTTTAACTCCTATTGAAGTTCTAATAAAAGTAGTCCCGGCAGTTCATCATCTAATAGCAGTAGCCAGGGATATTAATGTCAGCTTTAACCACATACTGAGCAAGCCGGATATAAATAGGTTGGATGGGTTCAAATCTTTACATTTTCCCATGAAGACCTTTACTTCTATATTAGCATCACTGTATCACCATCACAGGTCAGCGAGCACTACGTATTAGGGTAAATATGCTTTTTGGACAGAAGATTTGGTATGAGTGCTGGGGAAGGATGGAGTGCTAGACCTAGACTATCCCTCATTTCAGGCTGGAATTCTGCAAAGAAACCCTGACACTTATCCAGGTTCAAAGGAACTTTTTAAATGCCAAGGAGCAAATGGGGGAGAGGAGCAGGGGACTTTTGTGACTCTACCATCTTCTGGTTCTCCTCCCACCTCTTTCATTGCTCGTTCAGTGTCTCATTTGGTGGGTCCTCATCTCTTCCTTCCCTCTTTTAGGGGCAGTCCCATATGGCTCCATCCTAGGTTCCCTCCTTTAAAGCGTTTGCAACCCATCTTTGGAGGATATCGGCAATTATGGCTTCAACCACTCTTTGCCCTGATGACTCAAATCTAATTCTCTGCTCCAAATCTCCCTCCATCTGCTCAAACTCTTTTCAACCAGTCTTTAATATCTCATCATAATGTCTAGCCATCAACTGAAATTTTATACAGTCAAAAATGAGCCCTTGTTCTTTTCCCACCCATCTCCTCCCCTCTCTTGTCTCATAAGGGTTGTCAGACGGGCTTCATCTTTGACTTGCATCTCTCTTTTTATCCACACATACAAGCCACTTCTATTTGCTGCTCCCTCTTCCTGTGCAACCTTTCAAAATTCCAGCCTCGTTTTTCTGCCCACACTATTAAAACTCAAGTCCAGACCTTGAACATCTCGCATCTTGAGTACTGCCTTCTGCACTGCTCTAGCATCAACACTTGCAATCCTACCACCCTCACCAGACCCTTCAGCCATTCTTTGCATCGCTTCATTGGCTTCCTCTCCTCCACCACATCAAACACAAACTACTTGTCCTTCACCTTCATAGCTTAGCTCTGCCCTGCTTTTCAATTCTAATACAATATTGTGCCATCAATCCGCACTCTTGCCCTACTGATACCAGCTTTCATTGCCCATGTTTTCCACAAGCACGTGTGTGCTTTCTTGCACCCCACCCGTTACGAATGTGAGAAGTCCCTTTAAAATCTAAATCTTAATCTAAATCCACTACGTGATCTTTCTTCTAATCCTTCCTTAAAACTCATCTCTGCTGTGATGCCTACAAAACATTTGATGGGGGGAGGGGAGGCAGGCAATTGCTGATGCTTATTATATAAACATGATCCCTTTGCTCATACCTCATCTTAACCCCCACTTGGCTGTGGAATTGTCATATGCCAATATTGTAGGCTGTTATGGGAAATGTCTTATTACAAGCGTACAAGGGCCTACTACAATGTGGCCTTGATCCCTAGCCAACAGGGTTTATCGCAGTGCAAGGAAGTAGTAATAATTATATGCATTTGTAGTGTTTCGTCATTGTGACAAAACGTCGGTAATCAATGCAATGTAAAGGCACAAAATCTAACAGCAGCCAGAAAAAGACTTAATTTTTGTGTTCCTTATAGAACCGTGGCTTAGTTCAACATTGTCCCTTGGAAAATAATCCACTGTTGGCAATCACACTTCCCCAGTAAAACCGATCATCATATCTAAGGCTACATGTGAACTACTGCTAAGCATGTAAGGGTTGCTATATTTTCCAGCATAATCATTGTCCTAATAGGTTTCTTATTCACTGTATTGTAAAACATCTTGTGTACAGTAAAGCAAGCTTTGGGATAGTATAAAACACTATATAAAACCAAATTCTGTGCGGTTCTCTTGGGCTAAAACTCTAATTCTAGCACACTAATGATATCATGCTACAGAAATCCCTCAACTAAATTAAACCTTATTAAATGCAAAAAGCCATCCTAACATAACACTAGGCTGAACAGCACTCAAAAGTCAACAAAAGCAAAAATTTAAAAAGAGCACTCAACCATCTGCACTACAATGGCGCCTTTAATTACGTAATGGCATGCTTTTTCTTAAACCATTAAATACAATATTTTTTAGAGACTTAAAATATGTGTGCATCTTAGGTAACATGCAACTACCAATTTAAAGAGTATTATTAAGGGCGCGCGCACACACACACACACACCAGAGTTAAGGCTGCACATTCACTTTTAAGGCTGCACATTCTCCTGCCTTTTCAGTGCTTAATTGTACAACTTTAATACTTAATTACCATAGGGCCAAAAGACAACTTTTCACAAAAGAAAAATCCATGAAAGGGGAAAATGGGGAGGAAAACAGAGCATCTCCACACGGAATTCTTTCCAAATTGTTCTGTAAGGTTAGGGAGGTGAAGGAGTGGGATATATGTTCTGTCCCCCAACAGAATTCAAAGACTATTGATGCTTGGGGATTCCATGAAGGCCAGGGATCACCCCTCCATAGGCTCTGTGCTTCAGCCCGGACATGGAATCCCTGGAGCCCCCAGTCTGTCAGTGCCACGCCAAGGAAGCCACACTACCAGGACCTCCTCAACTGATAGCTTCCCCAAGACCCCCTTTAAAGTGGGGAGGGCTGTGGAAGGTTAGGGCTATCCTATCCTTTCTGGTGTAACTATGGAGGCCCAGCTGGGGAACAAAGTTCATATCCTCCAGCTGTGCTTGCCACTCCCCTTGTGCAGATTCCTGATCCCACACAGAGCAGGGTGGTGGGGGACACTGCTGCAGAAGTGGCTGACACCAATCCCTCCTTTCTTGTACATGGGAAGTGGAGATCCCCCAGGCACACAGGGAAAGAATAAACTGCCATAGCTTTTCAAAACCACCCACATACCACCACCACCACCCACAATAATCCCAAACACATGTAGCCCCTCACCACAGCACCCGCCCCTCATTCACCGCCTGCACAAATCAACACAATCTCTCAGCAAAACACACACACACTCCCCGACCCTCACTCATACTTACCATAAAACTGTAAACTAGATCAGCAAAGCCAGGGTGTGTATGGGGGTCATCACTACTGTGCAATAACATTAACTAAAACTACATACAAACGCAGGTAAAATTGGGGGGGGGGAAGAGTGGGGGAAGCAGTGGTATTTCAGCAAGCTGTGTCCACACACCAATCTCCACCCCCTTGGGGTACCCAAAGGGAAGTCACTTACAATAGTTCTTCTTGGTAACCGATTATCTTTCTCCTTTCCTGCATGCTTTGATCAATATCAGTTAGCAATCTTGATATCTAAATAGTCATCTTCAAAGTTAATCATCTCTTGAAATGAACACTATCAGAAACCACTGACAAACCTTACAGCTTTAGTTACCTTGTTAATTATTATAGATCATATATAATGATCTATAATAATGTATATACTATTATATTTATTATTTATATTACAGTAGCACTTGGGGGCTTGATTGGGCTTCCGCTTTGCTAGGTGCTACACAAACGCAATCTAAATAACCTCCACCACCACAACTGATTGTGATTGTTACATTTTTGGTAGTCTCAAAAGTGTAGTCAAGGATTAAATCGCCACAGACTATTATCTACCCTAACCCTGGTAGAAGTCCGCTCCCCAATGCGTGCAGCTGCTGTCTGTGCTGTTTTGTGGGGAGCACTTTGAGTGTTGTTAATCCAATACCCTTTTACAAGCACTAAATTCCCTTAATATAAAGGCAGAGAGAGAGGGAGAGAGGCAAACACACAGGGTGAGAATACTTCCAAAACTCTGATGGGAAATGGGTCCACAAATAGGAATCTTATGTGATACCTTCAAAGAAGCAAAGTTTAGAGGAAAATAATTTCCCCTTTTAAAAAAAATATCAATCACAGGATTCACTCTCTGGAGAATATAGAGCTGAAGGAAATCTCAGCATTAAAACACTGATAAAACACTTCAACAGTGTCCAAAAGCAGGCCAATACCCAACAAAGAAACATGAAAGTATCTGTGTGGGTTTTTTATTTTAATGAAGAGAGATATAAGATACCTCTAATCATAACAAGAAGCATAAACTGACAAAGCTTAAAGGACATGCTCTCACAAAAGCAAAAACTTTCAAAGATTGGCCAATTCAAAAAATCCCAAGAGAGAGAGAAAAAAACAAAACACTTGGGAGAAGACTGCAAGATCTAACAGGCATTTCTGCCTAGATGTCAAAACTAAGCTCATACTTTCAGTGTTTCTCAAACATACGTAGGAAGACCCACAGGCCTTGCGCCAAAACACCCCTGCAGCTAGCAGCCAAAACTTCTCTAGATAGCATGTGTGACTTGACCTTCCCGCTGCAGGACTGTCAGAGCACAACAGTAAAAAAATGCAATCCGCAGTCATTTACACATGAACCTTTTCATAACAGTGATTCCTAATGAAATGATACCAAATGAAACAAAAGTTGGGAAGACTTATTAAAGCCTTTATTAGTCCACTCCAACTGGAACCCCCAAGAACCTTTTAACTTCACGTTCAAAGAAGGACCTCGCCAAGAAGGATGTGCAGGCATGGGAAAAAAGTTGGCAGGATGATTGGCTCATTAAAGACAACCTGAAAAGCAAAACAAAATTGGATTTGTGCCCTTTTATCTTCTTTAGGATGTGAGAGGAAGGCCTAAAAAAAATTATTTTTTTAAAAAGATTTTTTCCCCCCTGCCTATTCTTACATTAGAAATTCAGGTCTTTTTGTCTCTCTCTGGGAAGACTGTAAAGATACCTGGAGAACAGAAGGATTATGACATTGAAGATGCCAACAAGTAAAACCTGATGACTGGAATCAGGAAGTAATTTATATTCAGACTCTTTGAATCTTTGTTAATATCTATTTAACTCAAAGACACAATCAAACATTTGGGAGAGACGCTATCTTTGTTAAAGATTGTTCAATCCTGGCCCTTCAATTAGGTGTAGAGTTGGCTCACAAAGCACAAACAAGACCTCCAAGCAGGTCTCCAGCAAAACCAAGCACAACAGATTTAATATTCTCTATATTTCAAGCCTTTTATATGCTTCATAAAGCAGCCACCAAAAAAAAAAAAAAAGTACAAAGCCTATATTTGACAGTCTCTCTAAGGTGAAAATCTTTAGGAAAGAAACTAGAATGGAGGATGAATCCATAGCATCCACCAGTTTATCCTTGTACAACCTGATATAATATGCATCAGTCACTATGGGTATGTCCACACTGCAATGAAAAACCTGCCGCGCCGAGTGTCGGAACCTGGCCACCTTGGGCTGCGGGGCTAAAAACTGCAGTGTAGATATTGCTGCTTGGGCTGAAGCCCAGGCTCTGAGACCTGCCCCCATCACAGGGTTTTAGAGCCTGGGCTCCAGCCTGAGCCAGAGCATCTACACTGCAATTTTTAGCCCCATGAGCCTGTCTCATATGACCTGAGCCAGCTGCGGCCATGCTGCAGGTCTTTTTCTTGCAGTGGAGATAGCCCCTATTAGACCTGAAAGTTTACTCATTCTGGGCCAGGCTGTGATTCGCTTGCTCGTGCTGTATAATACCTTATGCCATAAGTAGTCCCTCTGAAGTCCAAGTGAAGTAAGGAGCTACTTAGTAGAGGGGTATTATAACATGGCCCTCTGTGAGCTTAAGTCAAGGCTCTCAGGAAAATGACTTTCAATGTAAAAACCTTCAATCTTCTCCTTTCGAGAAGGGTTTAAAAAGCCCACTTCTACTGTCATGGAGCGGCAGGTGAATTGCTCACATCTTCTCCACAACGCAGGGCTTGCCACTAAGAGAGGCACTCTCTCTTTGGAGAGATTTGATTTCATGCAGCATCACTTCCTGATAGATGCACAGCAGTTTTTCCAGGAGGAAGAGCAGGGTGAAGTGAGAGTCATCCATCATAACTAGGGCCATCGGAGGCAGACAGCTTGAAGCTTCCTTCTGAAATGAAGGTTCCAGCAGACTACTGAGAATGGCTGACTGGCTAACTGCTATGGAACCCTTTGAAAACCATTTAGTTTACTGGTGCCTTGAGAAAGGGGACTTAGTCTGTTTTGGTTTCTGCAACTGCTCTTGAGCTAGAGGACCTGAGAAAAATGTTGGAGGTAATGGGCAGCTCTGAATGCGGACATCTTCTTAGCAGGTGCCTTTTCCTTTCCTCATGGGAGAAGGATGAGGACATTGCGAGCCCAGAGAACACTGAGTGGTTTAGTCTCTATTGCCTTCTGAAAAGCAACCTTGACCTAATCTCTCAAAGTTAAGTCCAAAGCAGACTGCAAACAGTTACAACGGGATCTCCTAAAACTGGGTGACTAGGCAACAAAATGGCAGATGAAATTCCATGTTGATAAATGCAAAGTAATGCATATTGGAAAACAATCCCAACTATACATACAAAATGATGGGGTCTAAATTAACTGTAACCACTCAAGAAAGAAATCTTGGAGTCCTTGTGGATAGCTCTCTGAAAACATTGGCTCAATGTACAGAAGCAGTAAAAGAAGTTAACAATGCTAGGAACAACTGGGAAAGGAATAGATAATAAGACAGTAAATATCATAATGCCACTACATAAATCCATGATAGACCCAAACTTTGAATATTGTGTGAAGTTCTGGTCACCCCATCTCAAAAAAGATATATTAGAATTGGGAAAAGGTACAGAGAAAGGCAACACAAATGATTAAGCATATGGAGATTAAAAAGACTGGGACTTTTCAGCTTGGAAAAGAGATGACTAAGGGGGGAAATGACAGAGGTCTAAAAAATCATGAATAGTGTGGACAAAATGAATAAGGGAATGTTCTTTACCCCTTCCATAATACAATAACCAGGGGACATCAAATGAAATTCTTAGGCAGGAGGTTTAAAACAAACAAAAGGAAGTACTACTTTACACAATGCACAGTCAACCTGTGGAACTTGTTGCCAGGGGATGCTATGAAGGCCAATGAGTTCAAAAAAGAATTAGCTAAGTTCCTGGAGAATAGGTCTATCAATGGCTATTAGTCTAGATGGTCAGAGATGGAACCCCATGCTCTGGGTGTCCCTAAGCCTCTGACTGCCAGATGCTGGGACTGGATGATGCAGGATGGATCACTTGATGATTGCCCTGTTCTGTTCATTCCCTCTGAAGCATCTGGCATTGGCCACTGTTGGAAAAGGATACTGGGCTAGCTGAATCATTGGTCTGACCCAATATGGCCATTCTTATGTTCTAAAAGGAACGGAAGGCCCTCA
Source organism: Mauremys mutica (assembly GCF_020497125.1). NCBI lineage: Eukaryota > Metazoa > Chordata > Testudines > Geoemydidae > Mauremys > Mauremys mutica. The sequence continues at coordinate 206,318,745 of NC_059074.1, read as the reverse complement.
AGGTTTTTCTGAATCTGTTGCAAACATGAATACTTCTGGGCATCTAATCCTGAGGAAGCAGCCAGCTCTGACATGTAGTGTGGGAAGGGGTGACAATTGAATCAGGGCCCCCAAAACATCTGTAATGTCTGTTATTTAACCCATCAGCCCTAAAGCTCAGTGTATAGTAGGGGTGAAATGGGAGGGGATGGGGCCTCCGCGAACATGGTGTACCAGGCCCCAAATTTATCTTGATGGGCCTGGAAGCAGCTCTGATAACTATCGTTCACACCAAAGTATGATTTTACCTATTGCCAAGACAGATCAACAACTTCCTTCCTAGCTTGATCTGCCCTTTGATCACACAGGCCTGGTAGTAGCTGCAGAATAGTAAACCTGATTATCAAACAAATCCCATCATCAAGTTCAGGGTTTTGGCACACTGCTGTGAGTTCAACTGTTCTTCCCATTGGCAATAGCTACCTCAATCACGAATGTGTGTGCGGAGTGGAAGATACAGCTGGAAGTGTCCTCAGATAAGGAATATTTTTTCCCCAATCAACCAGGACAAGGGAAGGAGATCCAAGGCACCTTTCAAAAGTTCTCCAGCAAACTCATGAAGAATAGGATGGGAAGTCACAGCAATCCCATTCAAAGTGGGCTCCTCATCAAGGTACTAGTCAGTCTTGGCACCTGAGGTACCTGGACAGTAACTAAATGAAGTCCATTTGTCTTAGTTAGCATCTTTAAAAGTTGCTAGAAAAACAAACCCATTAGAGCAGAGTCACTTTTTTGCTGATCTTTTGCTGTAGAGATAAAAACAGCTTCATCCGTGTCCAAAGAGCACTCATTAACTTCAGAAACATACCCCTCATCCCACTCTAAAGCATCAACACCAGCTGCAGAAAGACTTTCAGTCTCATGGTCCAACGGGTCTTGGCACAAAGAATGACTCTGCCTGAGTTGATGAATCGATTTCTGTGCCCTGGCCAGCAATTTCTGATGGTGCTCTCATGGTATTGAGATGGTACTATTATTTCGGCGATACTAAAACTAGGGAACCTAAAGCACTTAACAGTTCACTCAACAAGGTATCAAGATTCCTTAACTTAGTCTCTAATTGCTACACCTGGAGAGGAGTATCCTGCAGCTCCAGTTTGGAGCTTCTACAGTGATGCATCGGAAGGTGTCTGGCTCTCACATGGTACCTTCTGTATTTGGTACTTTCATGGAAGTGATGCCTCATTAACTGAGTCAGAGCTCAGCACCATCACCCTGGTGTGGCAATGTGCTGATGGTATCAAAGCATTTACACACTTAGGAGATCTTAGATTCAATGTGGATAGTTGAAGTGGATCGGCTGGTCCTATTGGGAAGTTAGGTCCAATTGTTCAGCGGAGCAGAACAACTGAGGCCTCTGTTTAAAAGACGAATCCTATGAAGCACTTTCAGGTTACCACTAGGAGGCTTAAGGTGCTCCTCATGAAAACAGATTATCTCTGGGTAACCCCTAGCACCCATATACATCACGCTTGACTCCAAGCCAGAGTATATAGCAGTCACTCTCATCTTCCTGAAGCCACAGACGCTCCTTCACAGGTGGCAAGGGCGAAGAGAACATTTTGGAACAAAAGCAGAACAAGAGGAATAAAATAGAACTGCCCGGGAGCTTTGTCAGGTAACCATGAAGTTTCAACACAGACTTCATAAAAAACACGCTGAAGCCCCTCCTCTCAATATTGGCAGTAAGGGCAAAAAGACCATCAAGAGCTACAATGATTCCCCAAAGCCTCAAGTGCTTCTAAGGTCTCAACACCTTGTTGCAATGAACCCCCATCGGAAAGTGGTGAATTGAGTGTTCAAGACTGAGCTTGGACGCATTAAGCTCAGTATAGGTAGTACAGAAAAACTGTAACAAAGTATCAGAGACATGAACCATTAAAAAAAGGTTAATCTGAGCTCAAAATTTTTTCTCGTAAAACCAGTCTGAAAATTCTAGTCTAAGCATCAAGTGGGCTCAGTGTTCCAGGGCCACAAAGCCTGGAGTATAAAAGGACAAGCAGACAGACAAAACTTACAGGTACTTTATTAACAAACTAACAGGAGGGTCAGGAAATCAACAAAGGACAACTGAAACCTGTGGCAGATCATGGGTTGAAGATGTATCACATCTGAAAGAAGTAACCTAGCTTTCAAATGGCATATCTCATGCTTTGAGAAAATGACAGAACACTAGTTGACGAAATCACACTGGAACTGGCGTGGAAAGCAAGGCATCAATCGGCATGAACTGATTGTAAAGCACAGGGGTCAATTTATTAAAATGATTTTTCCAGTATTTTAGTATTTGAATATTGATTAAAGCTTCTCAGTAGTTTCACAAAGAGAGAAATAGTAATATTTGTTTTTGTTTATATTTGACACGAACATTTAATAAGAAAAACCTAAAGGGTGTCTGCTTGCACAAAGAGGTACGTCTGCTTTTGCCTGCACTTGCAGCACAGCAGCCCAGTCTTTGATCTACCCAGTGCCCCCTGGAGTGCTGGATGCTAGCACTTTGACTCCACACTTGGGTCAGTAGTATGCAAGACTGGACCCCAATCAAGAGAGTCTTTTAAATAGGATGGTACTTAGAAGGCACCTTTACCCCAGAGGAATCTATTGTACAAAGCGTTTCAGACCTCACATCGAATGTACCTTAAAATGAAAAGAAACTGAAAAGTAAACTGAAAGGTTCTCAAACTACTAAGATGCAAATTCAGGATTCTGTGTTCTCCTCAAGGAGTTATTAGTGATGTAATTACATAGAGAAAATGACCATTCTTTACACTGGTCTATGTGTTAGTAATATCATCCACTCTTTTCAGGAGAAACAGTGAACTCAGAACGTGGATCTTAGTAGGTTTAACTAACCACCCACCCACGTTTTCAAAGTGCATTTGTCATTTTGAGGCTACACATTAATTCTGTTAAAGTTGAAGGTTCCTAAACTGTGTGTTTTTTCCTCTCTAAAATTCAGTTCAGTTATTCTGTTAAAAAACAAAGCCATGTTTGGATACAGGACAGGAAAAACAGCACACAAAGCCAGTAAGCTTAGGTATTTTCCCCTCTCTCCAAAGTGGAAAAAGGTCAAAGTATGCCTTTAATTTGTTTGTTTAATAAAGGGAAACCACTCTTAGGGTGAAATCCTAGAATACAAGGAGTAAGTCTTTATATTTGAGCTATAAAACAGGGTTCACAAAAGAAATGTAAAAAAAACCTCCACAGAAGCATGAGTTGTTCTCCTTATGAAAGAACACTGTTTTTATATTTAAAAAAACAAGCCAGAAAACCACCAACAAATATTGTATATGCACATGTATGCCTCATCACCTCCATATCATTGTATATACACCTGCATAAACATTGAGCCATACACTTGAATTTATAATGAAGTAGTCCACACTTTACAAAATAAGGTAATACATTTAGACAGATTACAAATACAGAGTTCTGTCCTGAATACTAGTGTATGCTATTGATACCTTCAAACTAAAAAAGTAATGATATTTTTCAAATTCCATCTAAACAAGCATAATACAGCTGCTACAGGGAGATCTTAGCACGTCTTGATAAACCTTATTGATAAAATGTTTAAATTACCAGACAGCCTTTATAACAGAGGCACAAGCAGCATTTCCTGTCTAGCACAGTTTTTTCTGCTCTTATTCTAATGATACACGTTCAATTACTACAGAAAAGAAAAGAATCAAATCAGAAACATCTGTAGTTTGCCATATAATTACTGGATCTTCCCCATGGAGACTGACCTTTGTAACACCGATACTAAGACCTCAAAGGCTAAATGACAGAGGATATTCACATGGTTTAAATGTATAACATGATTACAAGGAATTAAATAGGCACTGTTATTTTTCCATCTTGGTTTATGTTAACATAAGCGTGTACTTTATGATCTTATGTTTAATCTCTGTGCTCAGTATGTAGTAGCAGAATTTACTCACTATTAGTGGATCCACAAACCACTGAAATGCAATGTTTTGATTATATAATAAAGTTGAATACTGTATTTGAGGCTATTATGCAGCCATTACTTTTACCTGTAATAGGAATCTTTTCTGCCAAGCTTTCTTCCTTGCTCTCATCTTCACACCAGCTTGTGACTTCTGTATGTGAACACACAATAATGAAAACACATTTCAAAGCCACAATGATCAGACTGGTTTGTTTTCTTTTAAGCCCTATTCCCTTTAATTTTTCACTTTTGTTATCTCTTATTTATTGATCTAAACTGTCCATTACGGTTCTTAAAAGAGGAGCCTACTGTGAACTTTAGTCAAATATGATGCTACTGTGTCTCTGTGTAGCTTCCAGAGAAAGCAGTGAGCTAACCAAATATCTTAAATAATGTAAGTCCTGATGAGATTTTTAAAAAACCAACAACAAAACCCAAAACCTATAAACACTACAGTCTTGCCCAATAGTCCAAGAGCAATAGTATACATTATACTGGAAAATTAATTAGTTTAAATCAAAGTATCTCTCTCCTCCCTGGGTCAGGCTAGCAGGAATTTAGGAGATCTAACTCTGTTTGTTTATGTTTGCTGTGTAAAGAGGACGGCATCCTAATTGCCTGTCTCTTTTAGTCTTTCATGTAAGGAATGCTCTGAATGCATACCAAGCAAGTTACCATATTTTAGTCATTGCAAGAGACTATGTTATATGACTTTTCTTTAACTAAAGATATTAACCAGACTTTTATAAACGTATTCAATTCATAACTTCGAAAATGCAATGCAGCTTTTCTTGTCATGGATTTTTCATTTCCAAAAATGAAAAAAGAAAAAAAAAAGTCTATTCCCCAATCTGGGTTTATAAGTAAACAATATTTACCTAAATTTTGATATGGCAAAATGTGTTTTATAAATGGCAGACAGATTTCAACACAGGGCTTACATTTCTAACTTACCTTTAAAAAGGAAAAATAGAAATCTAATCATTATAGAATGCTCATTTAAAATAAGTGAACAGAAATAATAATTACTACTAGTGGACATTTGAGCATGTTATATTACCCCACGGTAAATACAAAAAAGAAATTTGTTAATTCCTCAGAACTGCAGTAACACACACAGTTTTCTACAGACTTTGGTATTACATTTTATACATATATCTTGAGACACCGAGAAGACAATAACTTTGAATGCATTTGTTTCTGTGGCTCTTTTAACACTAGTTACCTTGTTCCCTTGTACCAATGCTGTCAAGCCATTGAGCATGTTTTGTTTGCTTTATTTCCCCATTGTCATTTAGAATTGATGGCAAGCGGTAAGATGATTCATTACTATGAATAGATGACCTATCACCATACTCTTCCGGAAGGACCTCTCTCAATAACTGTGTAACCTACAGCATTTAAAATAAATAAAGTCAATAAATATGTAAAAATAACTACAGCACGCTATTATCCTTAGTCTCAGAACTACATTATTTTTCAACATAAATGAAGGTTAATCTTTACTTAACAATATAATCTGTTGCCAGGATATTTGTTGTTAGATATTAAATTATCTCTGAGTTAAATTGCTGTTACTTTACTTCATAGTTTAATTTAATTCCTAACACAAACTTACAACACCTTTTTTTTTTTTAAGCAATACATTTTCCAGAAATCATCAGTGTTTTGTCATTGATGAGTTACCCATCAAGGAAAGAAAATACAATGTGCCATCACCTATGCTAGGCCAGAAACACCATTACAATATTTTAAAATTGGTTCAGACTAACTGGGTTTTGAAGCATTTTTCCTCATCCACTTTGGCCAGGCAGACCATGCCCAGAGTTTACCTAAATTGTTCTAAACCACAAATAAAATAAGACTAGGTAAAACTATACCTAACCCAATGTACTTGGGGCTGAAGGACCTGAGCCAAACCCCACTGAAGTCAATGAGAGTCTTTCCACTTATTTAAATGGGCTTCGGTTCAGGCTCTAAACGTACAGTATTATTGATTGTCCCCAGACAGTTTATTCTGTCTTGTGTATTCATCTGTATTTCAGCAGCACCATTCATATCTCTATAGTTAAGGATGTATTAGCTTTCTTTTTTGCTTTTTCTATCTTTAATTAAAACCTACATTTTCCCAGAAGGCTATAATTGCCAAAAAACATATCTCCGAGCTAAAAGCAACTAGCAACGTTCTAGAAGCAAGTTTAGCGATTTTTTTAAAAAGTTATTTCTGAGCATTAAAAGCTTTTTAAAATGGAAATTTACATATTTTTAATTTTTGGTTGTATAACTCAAAAATGGATTTGATCCAAAACTTAAAATCAAGTACACAACACACACACAAGCAAATAACAATTTATGCAGTATTTTCAAATGAACCTTTTATCAATATAGAGCATTGTTTCTATTTTTTCCTCCCTCCATCTGTTAAGGATTTTTATTATATAGTGTGCAAATCAGGGGCCTGATTCTGCAAATCTTACTAGATTCAAGCTCTAATTATCTAATGGTTCAATAAATGAGAGAACCTCCAAGGATCTGGACTGATGTCTCATGGAAATAATCCTAGATTTTGTGACTTTCTTTATATGTTTACCTGTGAGAATGGAATGGCTCCAACTGGAATCACTCAGGTCCCATAGGTAAATATTACTCATTTGCTTTTTTTCTTAATCCACTATTTACCCAAGAGACCACAATGGCTCTTTTTGAGTCGTAAGCAAATAACTTTCAATGAAGGTTTTGTTTTGTTTTTTAAATTAACCTCATGCACAGGATTTCAATACATGAAAACAACAAAAGCACATTAACACAAATCAGGGAAATTCTAAGTGATTGCTTTTTGTTAATGTTAAAAATAAATTAGGTTATATAGCCAGGGTCACAAAATATTTTTATTATTGAAAAGACAGACTTGTTTCCAATTTAGAGTCCATCACAATGCAAATCTAATGTATTATATCAGAAGCAAGTCAACTGACATAAAGGTTCTATCAGTAATATATTCTATGCTGTTACTGATGGACATGTGCACCATCACAGATTCCAGGCCAGAAGAGACCACTGTGATCAACTAATCTGACCTGTATAACACAGGCCACAGAATTTCCTCAAAATAATTCCTGGAGCTTAATGTTTAGAAAAACATCCCATCTTGATTTAAAAATGGTCAGTGATGGAGAATCCACCATGACTCTTGGTAAATTGTTCCAGTGGTTAATTACTCTCACTGGTTTTTTTTTTTTTTAAAGGTATGCCTTATGCCTGGTCTGAATTTGTCTAGTTTCAACTTCCAGACATTGGACCATGTTATACCTTTCTCTGCTAGACTGAAGAGCCCATTATTAAATATTTATTCCCCATGTAAATACTTATAGGCTAATCAAGTCATCTCTTAACCTTCTTTGTTAAGATGAGTAAGATTGAGCTCTTTAGGGGTGGGACAGATAGCTCAGTGGTTTGAGCATTGGCCTGCTAAACCCAGGGTTTTGAGTTCAATCCTTGAGGAGGCCACTTAGGGATCTGGGGCAAAAATTGGTCCTGTTAGTGAAGGCAGGGGGCTGGACTCAATGGCCTTTCAAGGTCCCTTCCAGTTCTAGGAGATTGGTATATCTCCAATTATTACCTATCCCTTCTCTTCCCCCTATCCCACCAAATCTTTTTCAGAGTCATTGCTCTCAGGGACAGAGTCTCCTATCATAGAAGTATGGCAAGTTCTTTGTGCCTAGATGTACACATTTAGCCACAGGAAAACCTATATTGTTTGCTTGCACCCAGTTTATCAAATAATCCAGATCAATCTATATCAGCAACCAGTCCTCTTTTTATTTACCACTCCCCCAATTTTTGTGTCATCTGAAAATTTTATCAGTGATGATTTTATGTTTTGTTCCAAGACACTAATAAAAACGTTAAATACTGCGGGGCCAAGAACCAATCCTTGTGGGACTCTATTAGAAACACACCCATCAAATGATGATTCCCCATTTACAATTACATTTTGAGACCTATTAGCCACAATTTAATGTGTGCCATGTTAATTTTAGATCTTTCTAGTTTTTTAAAGTCAAAATGTCATGAGTACTAATTCAATGCCTTGTAGAAGTATATTACATCAACACCTTTATCTTTATCAACCACACATGTAATATCATAAAAAAAAAAGATATCAAATTTGACTAAATTTATCTGCCATAAACTCATGTTGGTTGGGCATTAATTATATTAACCTCCTTTAATTCATTATTAATCGAGTCCCGTATCAGCCACTCCATTATCTTGCCCGGGTTAGATGTCAGACTAACAGGCCTATAAATTAACTACATCATCCTGTTTACCCTTTTTAAATATTGCCACAACACTAGCTTTCCTCCAGTCTTCTGGAACTTCCACATTGGGCCAAGACTTATTGAAAATCAACATTAATGCTTCAGTGAGCTCCTTAGTCAGCTCTTTTAAAACTCCTGGATGCAATTTATCTGGACTTGCTGATTTAAAAACATTTACTTTAGCAGCTGCTGCTTATCATACTCCTGGGATAGTAGACAAATAGAAAGAGTGCTATCATATGAGATAACTATGTCATCTATTTTTTCCTCAAATGCATAACAAATATTTATTGAACACTTCAGCCTTTTCTACATTATTATTAATAATTCTACTCTTTCCATTTAGTAATGGATGAATACTATTGTTAGATTCTCTGGGTTCCCAATATATATTTCTAAAAATTCCTTCTTATTGTCCTTAACTCTACTGGACATAGATTTCTTGTGTCCTTTTACTTCTCTTATCAATTTCCTACAATTGCTAACTTCTTATTTATATTCAACTCCCCCTTTCTTCCATATGTTAATATTATATAATTATTTTTTGTAGCTGCCTTCACTTCCCCTTTAAACCAAGTGGGTTTTTTGTTTGTTTGTTTTTTTTACCAATATGGCCTTCTTCCTTCACGTGACTTTTCGTGCCTCTGGTAAAGTACTGTTAAACCATTCCAAATTATCATTCACAAGCAGTAAATGGAAACTAAATATTACATTTAGGAATCCAGATAAAATGGGATGGCTTCCCATCAGACATCCCACAATGAAATCTCAGAAAGCACAAGGGCTGATGCATGGACCAGCAGGGACCAAACCCTCACACCCTTATTAGGGTCTCCAGCTTGTCTGGAGAAAGGCCTTCTTAACCAAAGTCTGGTAGGATCTACATCAGGCTAAAAAGATGGCTCATGTTCTAAAATAAGCTGCATTGTTTCTATATTTACTGGAGTGTAACTGAGTATGAAGAACTCTATCAGAAATACTTTTTAGAAAGTTTCTTTCATAAGTCAAACCCTAAAGTTTCAAGGTCAAGATGCCCTCAAAGACCACCAAAAGAAAAAGGGAGAGTCCCATCTGAGGAAAACTTCCTACAACTAGCCCTAAAACCACAAAAGGAGCATCAGGTATTCTCAAAGTATATAGCAATGAAAGAGGAAACATCCATGGCAAGGGACAGGGAGGGAGACAAAGAAATGGATGGTAAGACATGCGAGGGGCGGAGAAGAGAGAAAGGAAGGAATCCAGGCAACACTACAGGCAGGAAGGAATAGGGACACTCCACAGCTTTTTGAGTGGAGGAGACCACATGGAGGAACTGGACAAAGGTAACCTAGGGTTGGGGAAAGGAGAAGGAGAGGAAGAGAATATGTCAAAACAGAAGGTCACGACATCTGCCTTCTGACAATGATAGAAGGGAAATTAGGCTTACTGGTCACAGCCAAACACTTCTGAGACCATCAGGCCTGTTGAATAAGGAGCGGGCTGGTTGTGTGATGGAGGGGTACAGAGACTGATGGGAATCTCCTTAAGTTCAGGATGCTTATTTAAAGCATTCCCCACTCTGCTCATGGGGTTCCTCCATAAGTGGATTTATATGCACGTTTGGAATGCTGATAGGGCTTTTCATGCTCTTGGATGTTTTAGCCATGCTGTGACAAAACATCACAGTGCAATACATGGAGCCAGCAATGTATGGTTTGGTGGAATCTTCATCTGTCAGCACAGTAAAACTTCAAAAATGGCCTGAAAACTGTATTAATCTTAAAGTCCTAATAATTAAGAACCTTAAGTGCACATAATGGGCAAAGTAATTAAATCACACCTCCACCTGGCCTCTTTTTGTCCATTTGGAATTTCTGAGTGCAAATATTTCATTTTTTTCAACATGTAGATATTTGTACTTTAAAATGCAGGTGCGTGTGTAGAGGCGGGATAAACATTTAGCATAAAATGTGTTCTATTCTAAAGAATTTAATAGCAGGTTGTTTAAATATTTCCAGGAATCCAACTAGCTTTAACATATGTGTTTTATTTAATGAGCTGTGTGCCTTTGTATTTTATCCTTATTTATACAGGTTACTGCATGGAAGCCTATTGTCCTGTGCAATTTCCTTGTAAATAAGAGGTTTCCAAGGTAAATCTATCCTGAAGATAAATTCCCTTGAGAATTTATCCTGATTAGTAGATATAATACAAAAATAAATGCATGTACACATGGGTACCAGTGTAACACAACAGCAAACAGATTATAGTGCATATGTTGAGCAATAAAGTTCTTATGTTACTTAACTCTAAATATAAATCCTTTTTTCTTTACTATCTTTATTCAAATTCTCACCTGATTGTCATCATACACTCAATGTTCTAGCCTCATTGAAATATCTTCCTCAATGCTATAACCAAATATAAAAGGTGTAAGAGTAGCTCCACAAAGATGGTAAATATATTTATCATCAGTTCAAAGATACATCCCTTGACTGGGTCTCTGTACAATTACCTTGACTACAATTTAAAATATAGATCCAAGGTACCAAAATATTACACATTATTGTTTGGGTCATGATTTTACTGAAATAAAAAAAAATCAGTTACCTCTGGAAACTGCATAAATGAGGGGAAAAACCAAGATTTGTAAATTATTTGTTCAGTTTATTTTTTGAGCTATGAACTATCTACGAAAAAAATTGGATTACAAATCTAAATCTGATTAACCCTTCATAATATACCTGCTCTCTGTGATGTGCAAAGGGCTGATTTTGGATTGTGGATTCATGCAAAAAAGTCTTGTTATAAACTCATAATTTAAAGGTAGAGAAGAGAGATACCCTGGATGACAATAATGATCCATCTCCTCTTGAGGAAACAGTCCAGTTTAGCAGATAGCGCTAGGTCAGGAGACCTGGGTTCTGTTCCTTGATCTGACACTAGCCTGCTGTGGATGCTTAGGCACGTAACTTTGTGTCCATTTCCCAATCTGTAAAGTGGGGATAATGATTCTCACCTTCTTTTGTAACAAGCTTTGTGATCAACAGATGCAAAGCATTATGTAACAGCTACATATGATTAATACTAAATTTTAAAAAGTCACCACAACATACAGACAAATGCCACCATGTCCTTGCCAGCAAGGACAGAAAGCCTCAGTCACAGATGGAACCAGCAATGCTCCCCTGCACAGAGGGAAAACCACGCAGGGTATGAAAGTAACTACACTTTCCCTGCAGAGGGTGTGCAAGAGCCCCAACTATTACTACGGCTCTTGGGCTCAGTGACAGCCCAGCTGTCACACAGCTAGTCCAATCCAAGCTGCCAGGCTGGGGCGGGGGTTTCTATTCTTCTATCCCCTCTTACGGCTCTGTGCAAAGCCCATTTACTCGAAATTTGTGGTAGGATTGGTAGGGGCAGTATCTGGTCCATCAAACTGCCAGCTCTTTTTACAGGGAGCTGGTTTATAACCATATATATAAAAGTTTTAAAAGTGTACACAATGGCCTTGTTTGTAAAATTGTCCATATAAATTTAGTATACCAAGCATTACAATGCTATTTTAAGAAAGAAAAAAGCTATCACTCATGATGAAAAACTATTAATCTAGAGAGACTGATGGACAGAGAACAATGAGATACAATGGGCTTGTGATTATTTTTTTCCTGGTTTCACTACTGCACATCTATTTAATTTAAAATATGGATGTTGGGGGGGCTGGGGAATACTGATGCCCTACTGAAAAACTTGAAGAAATTCTTTAAAATGCTTTATTCCATGAAGAAAATAAATGGAGACTCCCTCTTTCTTCTCTCAAAACACCTTTCAACTATCTCAGAGTCTGATTAAGAATGGCAATTTTTTTCTGACATTCTCGGTTTTTTTTAAAGAAATGTCAGATGGGGTTAGTGACTTATATTTGTTTGTTTTTCCTCCAGTATGATTTACTACATAGACATTGCCACTGATTTACACCTTATATATTTTTCTTCTGCTGAGATTACAAACAAAGGCATACATTTATAAATAGATAGTACATGGAACAAGATAGAGGTCCTGAGAAAACAACAGGAAGTGGTTATATAATTTGGCATTTCTTGATTCTTGCAACTTTAAAGTACTGATTTTTTGGTATGGAATTTCCTGGTGTTTCTTTTTAAAATGAAAAAGGGTAAGACAAAAATGTGATAGCTGATAAAGCTGCAGCTTCCTTGGGGCTTTTCTAAATAATTTTTGCACTACTTGAACCATAATGGTTTAGTATCAGAGGGGTAGCCGTGTTAGTCTGGTTCTGTAGAAGCAGCAAAGAATCCTGTGGCACCTTATAGACTAACAGATGTTTTTGCAGCATGAGCTTTCGTGGGTGAATACCCACTTCTTCGGATGCAAGTGGGTATTTGCATCCGAAGAAGTGGGTATTCACCCACGAAAGCTCATGCTGCAAAAACATCTGTTAGTCTATAAGGTGCCACAGGATTCTTTGCTGCTTCTACATAATGGTTTAGAAACTGGTACGGGTAAAGTGGTACAAGTGGCCACTGCTATACAGGTATAATGGTGCTTATACAAATATTGCTTATTCCTATAAATGTATGCATATTTCTAAATAGCTGTCATCAGTGCACAAGTGGGAAAGGGAAAGAGCAAAAGAGTAAAGATTAAACTTTCACAGTAGTGATCACTGATCACAAGAATCATGGTAGGGGACCACTGTGACAGCTGATGTCCATTTGTAAGTCTAAAAAGGCTTTGCAACAAAATAATTTTTTATTTCTATTTTTCTCCAAAACCTCAGGCTGTGGCCACAGACACACATTTGTGCGCGCACACATGAACAGTTTGATTACCAGTAAGCAAAACTGCTGAATGATCATGAGTGCTAACCTGGCGACCTTGTGCATTTTTTCCTGAAATCAGTAATGTTCCAAACATCTCTTTTACTTCTTCCTTCAGCAAAACATGGTGTTTTTTCAAGAACAAAATGTGTTTGCACAAACGTTCCCATAACATGGCAAAATCCAATGGTACATCAGGCCTGGAAAACAGACATACATGCAGTAAATATGACAGACATAGGGTGTCAATAAAATGTAAAATCAGCCCACACTATTCATATCTTTTTGTTTAGTGCAGTATAATCAATGAGATATTAACTACTTTTTAAAAACTCAATTTGTAATATCCTCATGGAGAGTGGAAAATAACATTTCTGTGTCTACAGACTTTGTCCCTTTACACTTGACAAATCCTTGCCCTCCCTGTCTTACAAATTTAGATGAAATGAATATAAACTCCTTTTATTCTGATTACCTCTTCCTTCGTGCACTAACATTAGTGCTCACATAATCAATGATGTTGCCATAGTTTGGGTACATTTAATAATACACTACATAGAACTATCAGAGATTATTAAAACTAGAGTATAGTTGTCAATGTGCATGACTGTGAGATGCTTTACTGAGGCTTTATGGAGCTTGTTCACTTACGTAAGGCTGCAGGGACTAGAACCTGAGTCTGCAGAGCTTGGGATGGTTGACTTTCCCACAGTGCCTCTGGGAGGCCATGCTGAGCCACAGCCAGGGTGCACTGTGGAGAATAGGTGCTGCAGGAAGTACAGCCCAAGGGACCCAGCATGACAGTATCCTGCAGCCCTCTGGTTGGCCAGCAACCCTATTTAACTCTGGAAGGTGCCCCAAGAAGTTTGCTGGTCAACACCACAGATTTGGGGCCTGGTGCAACTCCAGACCTCATCTGGTCTTCTGATCAATGGTCTCTGATCCAAGCCTGACCCTGACTCTAGCTTAGTACTACCTATGATCCCCGGTCACTACTCCGGCCTGACTCTGACCCCGATTCCTGCCTACCAGTTCCAGCCTGGTACATATAAGAACATAAGAACGGCCACACTGGGTCAGACCAAAGGTCCACCTAGCCCAGTATCCAGTCTTCCAACAGTGGCCGATGCCAGGTTCCCTAGAGGGAATGAACAAACAGGTAATCATCAAGTGATCCATCCCCTGTCACCCATTCCCAGCTTCTGGCAAACAGAGGCTAGAGACACCATCCCTGCCCATCCTGGCTAATAGCCATTGATAGACCTGTCCTCCATGAACTTATCTAGTTCTTTTTTGAACCCTGTTATAGTCTTGGTCTTCACAACATCCTCTGGCAAGGAGCTCCACAGGTTGACTGTGCGTTGTGTGAAAAAATACTTCCTTTTGTTTGTTTTAAACCTGCTGCCTATTCATTTCATTTGGTGACCCCTAGTTCTTGTGTTATGAGGAAGAGTAAATAACACTTCCTCATTTACTTTCTTCACACCAGTCATCATTTTATAGACCTCTATCATATCCCCCCTTAGTCGTTTCTTTTCCAAGGTGAAAAGTCCCACTCTTATTAATACTACAACCTCTGGTCTCCCGTCTCCAACCCTGGCCTGACTTTGACCCCAACCCTTGCTTCCTAATACCAGCTCTAATGATTCCTCTGACCCCCGCCCACCAACTACCATCCCTGATGTGCGGACCCCTACCCAGCTGTGATTGCTAAGCCACACCACCTATGCCCTGGTCCCTTACATCTTACTTGGTAATTTGCAAAATTCAGTGTTCCATAATAGACCTTCCAGTCATTACTATAAATTAGCAACATTCTACTGCACTGATACACACTTTACAAATATTCCTAGTCACATGGTATACTGGATTAAGTGTGGTGCTGGGAGCCAGGAGGTTTTGAGTTCTATTTCCCTTCTGCAACTAACTGGCCCTAATAATACTTTGCTTACCCTACTAAGCAGCCTAATAAGGAACACCTCTTTCTCCAGCAGCTTTTTCAAAATCCACACTTACAGGGATTTTTGAGCAAAAGTGGCTTTTCCATTTTTCACAACAATCCATATATTGAAAAATATTCCCTACTACATCTGGTAAAAAAAAATTATTTAAAAAAAATTGCTCCAATTCCAAAGACATTTCACAAATTCAAGAAAAGGCAAGTTTCATTTAATGCTATAGGTGTATTTCCTTGAGAAACAGCTTCGGAAATCCTGCAATGATACATCAGAGCTCAGAGATGTATCTGTCTCCAAAGGACAACTAAATCCTGTGAAATGAATGGTACTTCACTGCTAATAAGTGCCCTGATCCTGCAAACACAAGCATTCCTGTAACTTTACTCATGTTATAGATTAGGGCATAACCGTTAAGAGTAAGGCATGAGGAGGGAGTTCTGTTTTCGTTACTGTGCCAGCAAATGATCTCACTAATGAAACCTTCCCCTGCCTTGTGGCATGTGCATGAAAAGGAAACATTCTAGACTTCTACAATAGTATATACAAAATAATTAACCATTAAGGGTTCACAGTTACAATAAAAATCAGGGAATGCAAAAGCTAAAGGTTTCCTCCAGCAATGTTAACTCAGTCACATGGCATATAGAGTTGATTTTATACTATATATTTAAATACTAAAAACAAATCATAATAATATGTTAAGCAATTAAATTAATATTTTTTATTTCTGTTGTCCTTGCTACAGACCAGTAAAAGCATCGTGACAGAGTTAAATTTCTCTTGGGAAGTTACATTTTTTTTTATTTGAACTGTCCATCCTTTAAGGTCCATTCCTATAAAGTTCCATTTTAATTTCAATTTAGTTATCCCAGCCTCTGCATTAAAGGAACCAGGGATAGGCGTTAAATCCCAACCCACAACTGGGGAGGAGAGGACAAAGACTGGCCAATCAGGGATGCAATGGAGGACCATGAATTTCAAATTTGTAATACAAAGCCTGAGTATCTGTGAAACACGATCACACATTCAAATAAACTCTATTGGGGATGGGGGTGAAGGGGCATGAGTGAGAGGAGAAAAATGAATAAGGGACTTGAAGCTGGTCAAAAATATAAATTTAGTGGGAGGGCTAGCTCAGTGGTTTGAGCACTGGCCTGCTAACCCCAGGGTTGTGAGTGCAGTCCTTGAGGGGGCCACTTAGGGATCTGGGGCAAAATTCAGGGCCACCCGGGGGCAAGTGGAGCAATTTGCTCCAGGCCCCACAGGGACCCCCACAAGAGTTTTTGGGGCCCCTGGAGCGGGGTCCTTCACTCACTCCAGGGGCCCCGGAAAACTCTTGCAGGGCTTGGGCCCCTGGAGCTTCTTCGGTGGCAATTCGGCAGCGGGGGCCCCTTCCGCTCCGGGGCGGAAGGACCCCCCGCCGCCGAATTACAACTGAAGCGGGGGGCCCCCGCCACCAAAGACCCCAGGCCCCCTGAATCCTCTGGGCGGCCCTGGCAAAATTAGTACTTGGTCCTGCTAGTGAAGGCAGGGGGCTGGACTTGATGACCTTTCAGGGTCCCTTCCAGTTCTAGGAGATTGGTATATCTCCATATAAGAAGATGCTAAACAGACCAACTGCTATTCCCTTCATCTGTTTATTTAAGTGCATGCATCCTGCGCAGCACACAGGGGCAGTGAGTCTACCTGAAAGTACACACTTGTAAATGTGCATACTCAGCACAAAGTTTTAATATGATCATAACTTTGTTAAATTTCAAACCATTTTTTACAAATCCAGCAAAGACACTATTCACCATTGAGGGCTACGTCCAATTAAGTTTCAAATTTCAGTCAATTTTAATTGTCTAGTCTAATAAAGAAGTGTTTTGTTGTTTTTTTAAAAGTGAAACTAGTATTATTTCCTCTATTTAACTCAAATTATGATTGATAGAATTTTCCTCACAGTTTCCAAACTAATTCAGCTTGAAGCCAAGAGCAAACAAATAGTTTCATCCCAAAAATGTGTTTTTATTAAAAACTGGCATAAACATATGAAAAACAGAAGTTTATAACTGAAACAAGTATCAGAGGGGTAGCCGTGTTAGTCTGGTTCTGTAGAAGCAGCAAAGAGTCCTGTGGCACCTTATAGACTAACAGACGTTTTGCAGCATGAGCTTTTGTGGGTGAATACCCACTTCTTCGGATACAAGACAGTTTGCACCATTTAATTCTAACTTTCACTGCAAAGTGAATGATTATAATAATGCACCATGTTTTCTGGGACACAAATAAATGTCTCCATGCTGGCCATGTGTTTCACAACCTGGGCTCTCAACAGAATTACCAGATTATGTATGTGTATGTATCTTGCTTTTTAGAAAGATACTTTGTATAGTATTTCAGATACAGCATATAAACCAGACACTGAGCACTCTGTTAGAAGTAGCTGCGTTTCCCTCCTCTTCTCCTCCCCAGAAAGATGCATCTTCTGCATCTTTGTAAGAACCCTTATTTACTCCTCAGATTTATATCCCACATCCTCGTGGTTCCATATTGCAATCACTCGCCTTTCAAACTATAAAGGACAAGTATATGAAATCCCTTTGAAGTTTAATACTATTCCTCAATCAGCAAAAGGAGTCACTGTTGAGAAATTCAATCAACTCGCAGCCCAGGCTGCAATACACTGGGAATCCAGTGCAAGTCTTCTCCCTGACAGTGCAGAGTCTATGATGATGAGGCAAACCAAAGAGCAGCTTTCTGCTGTTGAAAGTCAGTTCACCTACCTTTCTAGGTGAGGGAAGTGTATCATGTAATTGACATATTTTAATGGTACATTTTGAAGTTGACCAGTGGATTTTAGCCACATGTCTCTCTTTGATGCAAATGGCAGGCAGAGCTAAATCTACATAATGTCTCATTTAGAACGAGAAAAAAACTTTACACTTTACATGTAAAAAGCAAATAGGTGCACAACCTTTTAGTGAGAAGAGCTCAACTGAAGTGATTTTAAAAACTGACTAGTAAAAAAAATCGGCATAATCTGCTAATTTAGAATGCTTGAATCACATGGCGGATATTGAAGTGTGTGTAGATCACCTCTTGGAATTCTGAAATTTTAATGTCACTCAGGATTTGACCTATATTCTGCTTTCTTTTCGTGAAACATTCAGAAACAAATTCAGACAAAGAGTAAGAACATTAATTGTATGATTGCATTAGTTTTGTGACTATGATACCTGACTTGCTTTTCATCTGTAGATCTACCTCTGTCATTAAGTGTTTTCTCAGGTAAGAGGCATCCATTCAATGTGTTCTGCAACAATCCCTGAAGCTGATGAAGGACAACTGCTTCACATGCCTCAAGGTCTTCCTCTTTCAAATTGCCAGTTTGATTACAAAAGCTATAAAATAAAACAGGTGCTGCATGAAATGTTTATTTAAGCCCAGACAGACAGCTAAAATAGGTTTGGATATAGAATCTGCAATAATTCTCATGGTTTATGGAATAATAATCAGTAATATAATCTAGACATAAAAATGCAGCCATGACAATCTCTCTTGACAAAGACATAAAATAGAGTGATATAGTTAGAAAAAGATTTTTTTTAAAAAACCCAGGGATCAAATCCAACTTTTTAACTCCTTAATGCCCTTTGGCTGTGGATATTACACCTGAAAAATAATTATTCCCATGACAAGAAACACCACATGAATATTCCAGGTGAGCTAAACCAACCTATCAACCAATCTTTAAAAAGGTAAAGTTTTATATTGTTGATTATATCAAGATTAGTTCTTGCAATAACTTTTGTCACTTGACAGTTTTGTGAATCCTGGATGCAATAAAATATACCCACCAGCTGTTTTTTGGGAGATAAAAGACTGGATGCAAACTATTAAGATTGAAACAACACAAATTTCAATACCCTCTGTTGCAGTGGGACCATGCAAACACTTACATGTGTGCTTAACTTTATGCATATGAGTAGTGCCACTGAAGTCAATGGGCCTATTCACATTCATAAAGTTAAGAATGTGCATAAGTGTTAGCAGGACTGGGGCCTCGACATCAACAGTAGTTAAACTGATAAATTAAACAGTAATAAGTCATAGGACCAGACAATATGACTCAACAGTGCCGAAGGACCTAAAATATGAAATTGAAGAACTACTAATTCTGCTACGTAACCTATTGCTTAAATCAATGGTTCTCAACCAGGGGTACACATCCCCTGGGGATACACAAAGGTCTTCCAGGAGGTACATCAAGTCATTCAGATGTTTGTCTAGTTTTACAATAGGCTACATAAAAAGCACTAGCAAAGTCAATACAAACTAAAATTGCATATAGAAAATGACCTGTTTATACTGTTCTATATACTATACACTGAAATGTAAGTACAATATTTATTTTCCAAATGATTTATTTTATAATTATTTGGTAAAAATGAGACAGTCAGCCATTTTTCAATAATAGCATGCTGCGACACTTGTATTTTTATGTCTGATTTTGTAAGCAAGTTGTTTTTAAAGTGAGGTGAAACTTGGGGTATGCAAGACAGATCAGGCTCCTGAAAGGGGTACAGTACTCTGGAAAGGTTGAGAACCGCTAGCTTAAATCAGCCTCTGTACCAGCTGATTGGCAGATTGCTAATGTAACATTAATTTTAAAAAAGGCTCCAGAGGTGATCCTGGCAATTACAGGCTGGTAAGCCTAACTTCAGTACCAGGCAATTAGGTTGAACCTACAGTAAAGAACAGAATTATCAAACATAGATGAACACAATATGTTGAGGAAGAGTCAATACGGCTTTTGCAAAGGGAAATCATGTCTCACCAATTTATTAGAATTCTTTGAGGGGGTCAACAAGTGTGTGGACAAAGGTGATCCAGTGGATATAGTATACTTCAGAAAGCCTTTGACAAGGTCTCTCACCAAAGACTCTTAAGCAAAGTAAGCAGTCATGGGATAAGAGGAAAGGTCCTCTCATGGATCAGTAACTGGTTACAGGATAGGAAACAAAGGGTAGGAATAAATGGTCAGTTTTTACAGTGGAGACAGGTAAATAGCAGGGTCCCGCAGCAATCTGTATTGGAACCAGTTCTGTTCAACATATTCATAAATGATCTAGGAAAAGGGGTAAGCTGTTAGATGGTAAAGTTTGCAGGCAATTCAAAATTATTCAAGATGGTTAAGTCCAAGGCTGACTGCGAAGAGTTACAAAGAGATCTCACAAAACTGGGTGACTGGGCAACAAAATGGCAGAAGAAATTCAATGTTGATAAATAGGAAGTAATGCACATTGGAAAACATAATCCCAACTATATATACAAAATGACGGGGTCTAAATTAGCTGTAACCACTCAAGAATCTTGTGGATAGTTCTCTGAAAACATCCACTCAATGTGCAGTGGCAGTCAAAAAAGCTAACAGCGTTAGGAACCACTAGGAAACAGATGAACAATAAGACAGAAAATATCATAACACCACTATATAAATCTACGGTACACCCACACGTTGAAAGGCATGCAGTTCTGATTGCCCCCTCTCAAAAAAAGCTACATTAGAATTGGAAAAACTACAAATAAGGGCAACAAAACTAATTACGGGTATGGAACAGCTTCCATATGAGGAGACATTAAGAAGACTGGGACTGTTCAGCTTGGAAAAGAGATGACTGTGGGGGCGGGATCTGATAGAGGGCTATAAAATCATGAATGGTATGGAGAAAATGAATAAATATGTTTTATTTACCACTTCGCATAACATAAGAACAAGGCGTTGTCCAATGAAATTAACAAGGCAACAGGTTTAAAACAAACAAAAGGAAGTATTTCTTCACACAACGCACAGTCAGCCTGTTCCCAGGGGATGTTGTGATGGCCGAAAAGTATAACAAAGTTAAAAAAAGAATTAGATAAATTCACGGAGGATGGGTCCACCAATGGCTATTAGCCAAGATGATCAGGGACGCAACCCCATGTTCTGAGTGTCCCTAAACCTCTGACTGCCGGAAGCAGGGACTGGATGACCAGGGATGCATCACTCAAGGGATGCCTTGTTCTGTTCATTACCTTTGAAGACCTGGCACTGGCCACTGTCAGAAGACAAGAGGACACTGAGCTAGATGGATCATTGGTCTGACTCAGTATCATCACTCTTATATTCTTAAATATAGTTATAAGTATACGGATTACTAGAGTTGCCACAGTGAAGGTAAATACCATGTTGATGCAGGAAACTATTTCTAATTATACCCATTGTACGGGCAAATAATTCTAACTTGTTTTGGAAACCTTCCTTATGACTCCCTAAAATAAACAGATCTTTTTTTATGGCAGCATTTAATTAAAGATGCCAATCTTTAATAAATACAATAAAGACCTTTCACTCCCAATGCCTGCTTTTGTAGACATAGTGAAGTGCCAAACGATGTGTTTCATAGCTGCAGACAGGCACAGGACAATATCATACCACTATTTACATACATTCTTCATTACTGTTTGGCTTTTGGTGCATTTTCTGCTGCCAACCTAGAAAGAAGAATGAGGTATCATCACTTTTTACACTAATCCCAGCACTAATGGCCATTTCCAAGGGCTAGAGTAACCTTCTGAACATTTAGGCTGAGTAGAGCCCTTATTTATTAAAATTATTTGGTGGGCCGGGATTCCTAAAGTCATATTTCAGCTTTTTGCTGACATCAGAAGTGTGTTTTTTTGTTAACTACTGTAGATGTCGGATTGGAGGAGGTCCTTCTCTCTTTGCTCCTTTTCACCAACAGAATGAAGACCACAGACCACCAGCTTATATCTCAAAGATCACTGAATAGCTGCCAGGGGCAACAGCTTCCAGTCACCAGAGCCAAATTCAAAGCTAGTAGCCAACAAACAGTTTAAAGAAAATTTTATTTATAGATGTTACAGCTAGGGACACTAAAGCAAGAGGCCAATACAAATGAGATGGGACTGGGGAAGAGGAAATACTATCCATTTCTAATTTCTACTTTTTAATTTAGAGTTTTGTTGGAGTAGAACAAATGAAAGTTGCACCAACCTTATTAGCTTCTTCATTTCTGCCGAACTTATGGTTTCACTTTGGTATAAAGCCAAGCATTCAGGTGCTGCTTTCGCCACCAAATCTTCTATGAACTGGAGTAAATGGGAGAATCCTTCAAATGACAAACAATCCCTGAAGACAGATAAACAATGTTTTAAAGCTTTTAAAACTGCATTCTACTGAGCACAAGTCAAATATATGTATACATTTAGATAGAATTTGCCTTTGAGCAAATTCTAAAATATTTTGATTTGTATCCTTATTTTAATCTTTCACTCACACTAAGAGGTTTACAAAAAAGTTAAAAGTCTTGACAAAAAAGACAGAACTCAGACAGACTCCCAAAATAAAGTAAATGAATATGGTAAGAGGAAAAACAGATATGAAAGAGAATACTACATAAACAGCTTTTTAGAAAAGCGCTAAATCTACATTTATATTGCTAGAGAAACTGAGAATTACCTTTCAGCAAAAACAATATTGCTGTAGCTCTGTAGAAAAAGGAAAAAAAAAATCTTGAACTCCACCAATTCTTTTACATTTCTGCCAGTTGTCTCGGTACACTTTGGACGCCATGTTTCAATAGCACCAATGTGTGTTTTATTTTGAATTAGGGTGAATGCATGTCCCTGTTTTCAGGGGCTGCCTTTGTGTTCCTGCCAACCTCACAGAAAACAGTGCTTTGCTCTAGTTTTTAGAGACCGCTGTAGACTTGGCCACATAAGGAATAAAAATCCATAATTATAACCCAGAATCAAAATCTATAATCCATAATCCTTTTATGCCTATACAGCACTTCTCATCCACAGATGACAGAGAGCTTCACAAGGACTTCAATGGCTACCAGGGTCAGTGAAATTGGCAACAAGATGGCTGGGCACATTTGCACTTCCTGATATATGTTGTCATCCTGACCTTCCCTCCATCTGCAAGAAACCTCAAGCCAACGATCCTCCACATGTAAAGGCAGATCAATAAGCAGGGAAACAAACATGTATGAGCAGGAAAAATATAAAACAAGGGCTTAGGGTGAGGGGAAAAAGTAATAAAGGGGTAGGAGAGGGTTAAACACTGTTTTCCCCCATTAACTGCAAAATGTCCTAGCCCTTTGAGAAAGAGCGGCAGAGATGGAGGAGGAGTTACTCTCTCTTTCAAACACACACTACTGCGATGTTTGGCAAAATAAAGTATCAGAAAAGGAGTTTTACAGCCATGGGATGTGATTTTCAATTTACCACTCACTTCAATGGGATCAGAGCTAGGCCAACGCCAAGAGCTTTTGGAAATCTTACTCGCGGTGTTTAAAAAATATTCACCTCTTACTGACTTTTGGGACGTTTTCTTAACTTTTTTCAGCTCACTTCATCTCCAAAATGGCTTGTCCTACAAACGCCAAATTTTGTTTATTGCCCTTGATGTGGAGAGGTGCCTTTTGGTGTTTATTTCAAATGGGGGAGTAGATGAAATTGGGTCAGGACTAGCAAAGATACATAATATTAAGCACTTGTGAGGGAGGGTAATATATCCCACTCACCAACACAATAACTTTGACAAATTAATCCTTCCTTTCCCCCAAACCAAAACCACAGCCTAATCCTTAACGAGGGACTATTTCCATGTCAAATTTCACCTTTCACAACTTTCTCGAATCACGGTCAAAAACACACCAGAATTTTTTTTTTATAGGGCTAAAGTGTATTTTTTCCACTCCCTTTTACTCAAAAATGGCTGAAAGGAATGGACTTAGCTTATCCGTTTACATACACACACACACACAGCAGCCCCTCTTTGAAAAGTGAAGCAGCACACAACATTTCAGCCCCAAAAGTGAGTATTTCAGAAAGCTATGAGTGCCTCTGCAAAGGGTTTAAAATAGAAAATGCACTGCAACTTTAAGAAAGGCCTGCTAAGTTTTTTTACAGAATGGGTTTGTGCCCTCCTTTGCTTCTTTACGACGTGTAAGAAAAGGCCAGAAAGGCTGAGATTAAAGAGATATTTTCTCTTATTGCATGTGTTTTTGGTTGGTTGTTTTTTACTCTAGGAATATCTGGAATGTAAACTCTGGTCTTCCCTGATTTAACTGGAGGAACCCAGGGATCACGATCCGTAATTGAGTTGCCAGAATGTGTCAAAGGGGCACGTGGGAGGCCTCACACTGACCCCGCAGTGGTGACTCTCTGGTCCAAACGGCTAGCTGGACTTGGCTCTCCACTCCAGATGTTGCGACGTGGTGCATGGGGTTGTAGCACCACTCAGGTCTGGTTCAACTGCATTGCTGTCATGATGATGGGGGTCCTGCCAGGCCAAATCTGAGTGAATGCCGCTGTGACCCCATGCACCAGGTCGCAATGTCCGGAGTAGAGTGCCAAGCTCAACCAGCCCTGTGGTATAGGACCCATTGCTCTGGTACGCACAGTATACTTATTTAGTACCTATTAGGTTAACGTATATATTATAGATCATGGTAAAAAATATTTAGTGAGCCAGGTGTTTTTTGCACGAAAGCTATTTACTGGGTTGCAGCAGGCCACCAATGTCTACCAATGGGTCCTGAGTCCAAAAAGGTTGAGAACTACTGCACCAGAAGGCTCAGAACATGTATTTTGTGACCTCTTGTCCTTTATCTGAAGATGTGAGAGCGCTGAATGTAAAGGCATCTCTTCTCCAGAACATTTTTTGATGTTGAAGTTACATAGCTGTTCACAAAGTATTTAACTCTCTTTCACTCTTTGCTCATCTTTCACGCTCTTGACTTTTGTGATGTAAATAAATACTTTACTTGTTATTCAACCAGTCTGCCAGTTAGAACCTGAACCTTTAATAACAGGAAAAAAATATGTACATTACATATATGATCATCTGATCATATATATACACACATATATACACACACACACGTCTTTTTAAAAACCATTCATAATGAAAAAAAGAGCACAAGCCCTCTATTTCCTTTGCAGGTTGCCTTTAGCTGTAGCGGGTTCTACTGGCATCTGCTATAATGAAACTGCCTGTGAAGTTGACTCCCAAACACAAAAAAATTTCTTGGCTTTCTTTAAACTCTGATCATCTTTCCCTGTTACCAAATGAACTTTATACGTATGAGTCTATAGTATCTACGTGTTAATTTTTTTTTAAAAGGTTAAAAAAATGAATCTGTTTTTCATACAAAGTGGTTACAAAAGTGTTATTTGTACTTTCTATGAGACCAGGGGTTCTCAACCTTTTTCTTTCTAAGGCCCCCGCAACATGCTATAAAAAACTCCATGGCCCACCTGTGCCACAATAACTGTTTTTTGGTGTATAAAAGCCCAGGCTGGCATTAGGGGGTAGCAAGCAGGGCAATTGCATGGGGACCCTGCAAACCTACATTGCTCAGGCTTCGGCTTCAACGCCTGGTGTGGGGGCTCAGGTTCCCCAGGCTTCTGCCTTATGTGGGGGGACTTCGGCTTTCTGTCCTGGGCTCCAGCGACTAACACTGGCCCTGCTTAGCAGACCCCCTGAAACCTGCTCACAGCCCTCCAGGGGGCCCCGGACCCCTGGTTGAGAACCACTTTACTAGACTATATTCTCCCAAAGGAAAGTAACACAACAGTTTCAGTTTTTAAACATCCCTTGCACAGAACATATGATGCTCATATATATTAAAACCAGAGACAGGCCTGAATTGAAACTTCAGATCTGAGTGCTGCTGGAACAATGGGACAGGGGGCTTTCAAAATCCAGATCTCAACTTTGCAGCTTGGGCCAATCTATAGTGAAAACATGTTCCTGTAAATCCGAATGGAAATTCTTTAAATGATATATGTACAAACTCCACAGCAACATACATACATTCCCGTCCTATGTATGGGACACATCTTGCAACTACATGCAACAACAAATATATAGTAATAATCTGCAATAGCATTTAAACTATCCAAAGTCAATTAGATCCTGAGATAATTTCTTAAAATTACTGACACATTGAGCAATTTAATTCCTTTACCTCCACTAACAGAATAAATTTAATGACCACCTACAGGTCCAAAAACATAACTGGGACCTACCAGGGATTTGATGAAGCTACACCTCTATAATGATGCAAATTAAGATTTAAACATTGTAACAATGCAGCATTGCTAATCCTTTTACAGAGGTGTAAATAGCCATTCAGATTTTGATTTCAGACGGCCTCCTTTGTTAAGGAGTTTCAACAGAAGAACTCCACGAAGCAACAACACAGCTGGGCTACAAGCTCTAAGAAGTGTGGTAGCCAAATCAAGGTTTTTATAATATATAACAGTTTATTACGTTTTGTTCATTTTGCAGTGATGGTTATAGTCCCTCATATATAAAGCTGCAATATGTTCTCACTAAACTTTGCTAAGCTTTGCTTGTTCTGAAAAATACTAAAGCCCTGTCTTCCACTACAAAGAAAAAATAAATTTAAACAGCGGTGCATGCAGTTTTTGGACTTGTAATACATACAACAATACCAGAGATCACATATGTAGTTAAACAGTACTTTTTCTTTTACTAAAATCTTACAAAACCTGTATGTTAGTGGCTAGCTCATTTCTTATTGTTTTACTCCCTCTGGGTGGTCTTTCCAGGGTGCCACTTGAAGGGACTACAATAACAAAAAGAAGGGGAAGGAAGGGACACCAACATAAAGAGAAACAAAATGTATGACAATCTGCAGCAGGCTATGGATCAGAGGTCAGCAAACAAGGGATCCTTCTCTTTTACAGGTTGCTTCCTGGAAACAGTCTGATTAAGCTGACAGCTTGAATTATGTGTTACATTTTGTAATGCACAATCCATCTGTGCTAAGTCCTCTTCAATGCAGCTGAAGCAGCGCTGGCAAAAGCTCCGTCTCCCCCCGCCCCCCGCAACATAGGCCTTAAAATAGTCATCATCTTTCTATGCACTAATTCTCTGGGGTTTTCTGTTTTGGTTTTTTAGCCCTTTAAACAGAGGACTGGATAGCTCTGAGGAATGAAAAAAAAAAGATACGGCGCTTTTTGCTTCTAGTTCACTGGTTCAAATCTGTTACAAATCAGACGAGAACAGCCGTTGTTATATGATAACTGTTCAGTACTTTATGTGAAATGAATTACAGGTCTAAGTACCACTCACAGTAAACAAGGTGACATCACCAAAACTACAACCAAAATTAGCAAAATCTAGAGCACTTGTTGGCAGGCTCAGCAGAGAGGCCAAGAAATGAGTAGTCTGTTCTTTGCACCTGTTCATCTCTCCTATTTGGTTCCCACAATATAGGTTGAATTTACGGTGGAATATTTTAAACATATGTGCACTGTCACACTCTGGCAGATAAAGAGAGAAACTCATTCATCAATCTGTCCTATGAATTAAGCTCACTACTTTTTATATTTTATTAATTTTAACAACTTGAACATCAAAATTGTCTCATTCAGCTGTTTAGGAAAGTAATGAATATAAAAGTCTGCTTCCTTAAACTAGATTACAAGCTTTTAAAAAAACCTGTTATCATAGCAACATCACTCACGTATTTCCACAGGTAACAGCTTGTCAGTATATCCAAGATAAAAATCATACTTTAAGCAGTTTGTAACTGCGTTGTAATAACTCACAGTAAGCTAAAATGTGACATTAAAAGACTCATTTGGAAAAAAACGACTTTTTACAAAATATATTTGCACAACAAACAAAAATTGAAAATTTAACTGAGGCTGCTCCACTGTTCTCCACTAAGTTGGATGCAGATGTCACCTGAAAACCAGTGACTTGCTGATGTGCAGTGAAGATTTTTGTTTTGTTTTTAATTCAGTGAAACAGCGGCCTCAAAATAGTCTGTCTCTGTGATTTCCTTTCCACACACCCCCTTACTACTTTTAACCAATAGTAACTCAAAGTATACTCATGAACCCAGAGGTAAGGTGATAAATGGTAGAGGTGGCACTGCTGTCACAATACCATGCTTAAGAATTAACGAAGATACAAAGAGACTGACGGCCCAAACTATAACCATTTCAGTTCAATACCCAATCATAAAATTTTGCTCAATAACAACCTAATTTCTTCAAATACAACCTGTGCACTAGTGTTTTTTGTTTGTTTGTTTGTTTTAATAACTATATGGAAAGTTTGACTAGTTTACAACAAAATATTTGGAGGGTAGAACAGTAATAAATGTCACATCTTCAGACCACATTTCAAAAAGAGGTTATATTTTTATAGAGGCTATTTGTATCACAAACTCATTTATTAATCACTTTAAAACTTTGTGAAAAATCTCTTTCCATTTGAGAGTTACTCTGAAAAATATCAAAACATTAAAGTCTGAATTTGAGTGACTAATAGGGCAGTGGGGTCTAAATGCTTACTACTTGCAAAATTAACTATGAAGAAACTACCTGTCTCTCCATACACTCTTTCTCAGATGCAAATATTTTGTATTCTATCTGTATTTTAAATTTTCAAAAACAAAAGCAAAATAAAATCTGTATAATTCCTGTAGAAATGGATCAACTGTGATCACATTTTTATGACCTTGAAAAACTGAAAGACTTGATAGTTTGAGGCCATTATCCACTTTCAGCTTTGAGTCAAATTCTAGAGATAACGAGAACAATGAAATCTTTCCTATAATTTATCCAGGCTTAAGAACAACATGCAATATTTTCCATCAGTTTATATCAGCAGCTGAAAGTCACTAAAATCTATAGGGACAGGACAAAAGGTTACATTTCCACTGGTCAACTCTGACTTTTCTAGCAAAATCAACCACTCTATACAACTTTCTTATCAAGTGCTAAGATTAACAGGTGTTAAACAAAAGGAAAACTCTATAAAAGCTATTTAGATGTAAATTAGATGTTTCTGTAGTAAGCAATAGTCCAACACATGGTTTGAAAAACTGAAATGATAACGTTGCAGAAATGTATTTTAATGGATATATATGTTTTTCTGCTTTTTTGTCATCTATTAAAATATGAACCATTACTGAAATCATTCTCTAATAAGATTATATGTGCATATACATCGCTACCTCATATAACACCACCCAATATAACACGAATTTGGATATAACGCGGTAAAGCAGTGCTCCGGGGGGGGCCAGGCTGCGCACTCTAGTGGATCAAAGCAAGTTCAATATAAAATGATTTCATCTATAACGCGGTAAGATTTTTTGGCTCCCAAGGATAGCGTTATATCAAGGTAGAGGTGTATTAAAAAAAGCAGAGATATGTTAAACATGTTAAAAAGACAAACGACCAAATAGATAAATGACCAGTGGGGAGATTGGTTTAAAAAACTCTATAAGCCTCATTCATTCTTGCTGGATAACAAATGCTATTTTTCTTGGCTATATAGTCTTCTCCCCAAGCTAATATAACAGGTTTTATTTCTGTACTAGCTCACATGCCTCTAATCACCACCTGAATATGTTTAACCACATCAGTCCTAAACATTTTGCATGTGAATTGTTCAAGGATGAAGGAGGGGAAAAAAATCAGACAGGTAGCACCACCTGGAAGACAAGTGGAGACGTTAGGTGGGCAGTAGAAACAGAGGAATGTATGTATTTATGAGGGGGGCTTTTCCTGATCATGGCCACTGGGAGGCTGCTGGGATCCAGAACAGTAAGGAGGCTGAGCAGTAGGGGGAGCAGCATTGAGTGAGAGGAGGAAGGGAGGAAGAATACTGGGAAGCTGGCAAGGCAGGTAAATGGCAGGCAGCCACTGGAGAAGAGTGGGTACAATCAAGCAGGCAACAGGGAGAACCTTTGCAGCTAGGGACTAGGAGGAGCAAAAAGAAGGAAAGCCAGCAAGTGGAAAAGCAAGGAAAAGGAGAGACTATGTGGGCAGGAAACCTTGCAACAGGAGCCAGGGAGACTAGCAGCAGTGAACGGCACATCCAGATGAAGTAGGAGGTGGGAAAGAGCTGGGAGGAGAGTGTGGAAGGGCCATCCCTACAGGAATGCAGCTGAAGAGGCAAGCAGAATGGAAGAGCTGCACAACAAGCTGGTTAGGAGCTCAGAGAGACAAAGCTTTATGAGATCAAAGGTTCACAATGCAGAAGGAGTGATATTCTTATTGGTTTACACCAAGTGCTCCATCAGGGTGAAGCGAGTAAACCACAAGATATGATACAAGAGACAACAGATTCAGGCGACCTGGATTCACCTCCCGGCTCTGGCACAGGTTTCCTTTTTGACCTTGGGCAAGTCCTTTAATATACCTTGTGCCCCAGTCTCCTGCCCCGCCACGTAAAATGGTGATCATGCTTCCCTACCTCACACGGGTGTGTTGTGAGGATAAAAGCCATTAATGATTGAAAGACACATTGATACTACAATCATGGGGGCCATAAAAAGTATCTAAATAGAATTACACAGAGAACAAACAATGCATTTCTAAGAGGTAGTTGCACACCTCTCAGGTGTTGCTTTAAGTTGTTAGGTTGAATACCCAGGGAGTTTAACCACCTGAAAATTTCTAATTAACATGAACTGTACTGTTTAGTGAGTTACTTCTATTATCCAACTGAACTGATATACTAAAAAACGAAAAACAGTATGACATCTGCATTTAATGGAAATTATAGAAACAGGCATCTCAAATTGTTTGAGGAGTTCCGAAGTTAATTAATCATTAAATTAAATGTCTGCGTGTAGGAGCAAAGTTGCATATTCATATAGATATTTTACAGTAATACAGATTGTCAATAGGACAATCTCCAAAAAAATGTCCTAACTAAATAATCACAGTGAGAAAATATTTAATGGCTTACTCTGTTGTTGCTGAATTAGCCGAAGAGTCTTCATCTATCGTATGGCGGTTTACTGTTTGCAAAGAAAAATGTTCTTTGGTGGATAGGGTTTCTTTTTCTTGTTCTGAGTTCATTGATTTTAAGGCCATCTTGCAATCCATATCTCCTAGGCTCTGCTGTAGTTCAACTGTGTTTATTATCTGATCCTCTTCACTCACAGAAACTGTAAGGTCACTGCTGCTATCTAAACTTTCATCTTCCAGCTCTAGTGTGTTTTCAGCGGGCAACAGACCATCTGTGTGTTGGGCTAGACCTGGAATAAAAATATGACAAATATTGCCAACATAGTAATAGGAGCATGACAAAAAATATACATTGCACTGTGTTACAATGAGACCCAGACAAGTACATTTGATATATTCTCCTATTCCACAAGAAATATGTAATTCATACAGTCTAAAACCTCTGCCCCTTCTGCACATTTTTCCAGGGTTCTCCAAATATCCGTTTTCCATTCCTTTATTCCTTTCATCAACATTCTTGCCTAACGGGGATGGATACAGCAGGGCCGGCTTTAGGACATGCAGGGCCTGATTCGAAAGAGCGGCTGCCAAAATGCCGCCTTTGGCGGCAGCTCAATCGGTTGCCGCTGTTTCCGGCGGCACTTCGGCAGAGGGTCCTTCCTCGGCAGCAGTTGTCTTCCGGGGCCTTACTTTGCGGGGCCCCCTCTTCTGGACGCTGCGGGGCCCTCTTAGGCACGGGCCCCGCTTCATGGGAATCAGCCTAAAGCCGGCCCTGGGATGCAGCTTTCTCTGGAATCCATCAATGTGGCACTGGAGTCATTCTCAGGGTTCCCGAAGAACATCATGAACCTCTCTCTCAATGGATGTAGCACTTGTTCTGCAATGCTCAAAACTCCTCCTGACTTGGAAATGAAGAACTAAGTTTGAGTCTTGTACTTAGATTCCTCCCCTTAAGTAATATGTCAAATTATTATTATACGAGGGACTTGCATGCTACATTATAGCACCCAGAAATTTCCCCATGACATACTCCTAACCCTGCAGGTACTCTCCCTACATGCTGCCCCTGCTCTCCATTTTGGAGAAACTCCCTTGTGACCTGGGTTCAACCTACTGAAACCCTCTCTGAAGCTGCTATGCTTCTCTTTCTTTAGGGACTGCCCCAATAGGAATACTCCTAATGGACTGGCCCCGCTTCTTAACCAACCACAGGAATATTCCACGGCCTGCCAGGCAGTAGAGACTTCCCAAAGCCCTTAGACTATTTCCTTCTGGTCAGTCTCATGTGTAATGTGTTCATGCAATTGCATGAATGGCCACATATTTCAACATTTTGCCAGGAAGCTGTTAGTCAGTTAGTGCTGCATAAATCCACAAAAATGATCATTTCCTTAATATCTTTCAACTCCCTAGCTTGTCCACCTACTACCTAACCTCCTTCTTCATATCGGTGTATTATTCTATGCTTTCCTCACAAGGGGAGTTCAGTGGATCCCCTATGCCTCCTCTGGGCTGCAAGTGAAGGGATCCTCCACAATTTAAAACAGCAACAAGGATTAAGACAGCCTCCTCCAGCAAACCGCCTCTGACATAATGGGGCAGAATGGCCTGAAAAACAGTCGGGGGGGGGAGCAGAAGTGTGTTTGAAGAGGAGGCAGCTGTTGTCTGGGGCTTCTAATCCATGCAGGAGCAGAGCTCTCTGCCTGTTGGCTTGGAAGTTGAGCATGGCAGCTGATTCCCCTTGCTGCTCAGCAGAAGGAGGTTGCATTAATCTTCTAAGATACAAATAAAAATAGGCACTACTAACATTTTCACTTTCTGGTGCATTTTTAGAATTTCATGAAAATGTATCAAACAGTTCTGTAATCAATTAACATTGCCATGAAACTCTCAAGTTCCCACAAGATTCACTGCAGTATCAGTTATTTCTAAATTACCCAGTGTTCACAGGGTCTTGCGTGTGCTGCAAAACAGAACATCTTCTCCCTTCCATACGCTGAGCTTCATTTTGATTTGAATTACGGTAGATTTCAGAAAAATAGTATTTGATACAAATAATGACAAGATCTTATATTCTATTTTCTTTTTCCAGCATTCAGGATATGAATAAATGTAAGAGATAAACTATTACTTTTATTTATTTCATGCATATTATGCTACCATTTCTGAACAATAGAAAAGTACTCAAAGGAAAAACAGCTTCAAGTAACAATGCACTGCATAAACACCTGCAGCTTAAAGCCTAGCTTGCATTCAGTTGTGGTACACACAGCAGAGCCAAACTTCTTAATCACTTCCCTGTAATTCGGAGCATGAAAGATCAACCTTTTATGAGAACTAGAACAAGAAATTCAAACCTGGACTACTTTAACCTTAGAACTCTGTAATGTAGGTTTGATATTATAAAGACTTAGAAGCTCTCCCCTTACGCTCAGGGGAAATTTGAAGTGGTCACTGATCATTCTGATTTTGAATCAAACTTATAGTTTCCCTTAAGGTAAAAGTATTACATTCCGAAATTAAAAGTATTTTTCCAAATATGACACTGACTACCTTAACATTTATTTGGGGAGCAAAGGAGAGAGAACAGACATTCTGCCAAATCTGCTATGCAAAGTCCTAAGGCTAATATAAGCCAGGTTGGTGTTGTCTTGTTAGACCTCAAAATAATGACAGTCTTTCATTAACTGGAGAAGTGGCAAATATGTCAAAGTGACAGTAAAGACAATGAAAAACAACAGAGTCCTGAAAGCAAGAGAAATGGAAAAACCACAAAAAAGGCAACAACAGGATGCCAAAGAAGAGAACAAGAAGTATACAGGGTAACATGATAAGGCTGCCAGCTTTTGTCCAAAAAAATTGTGATCATTATATTGAGAGGCAGTAGCCCTTCCATCATTAAGGTTGCCAGTAATTTCCATTATAAAGCTCCATTTTAGCAATCCTTATATGGCTTAGAAAATTGGGTTAACCTGAAAATTGCCATATTTACTGGAAAGGCAGAGGAGAATATTTCTGCAAGCTCTTAAGAGCAGTATGATCAATTTTCTTGAGTTACTCATCGCTACCACTTGAGCTAAAAATAATAACTCCATTAGCAGATAATAGTGGGTTGTTATCATTTGTGCACCAAGCCACTAGAGGGTGCTAAGACAGTTTCCCAGTAGGTAGTTTTCTAGATAGTAGCACAAAACTGGGAATCGTGGTTCCTGGGTTCTGTTCTCGGCTTTGGGGCAGGGGGAAGTATGGTTCTTCCACTAGGCCAAAGGATATTTTGATTGTGGGAAACAGCGTGTGTGAATGATATGCCTATGAAGCATGGTTCTCAGCGGGGCATGGGACATTCAGAGAATAATGAGTAAGCATGTAATGAATTCATCTACATGTACAAATAGTCATTCCTAAATTTTATAACAAATCTTGTCTACACACAAAAGCTGTACTGCTTTAACTATGCCGATACAGTTAAAGTGGATCAATCCCCCTAGTGAGAACGTAGTTATATGGTATAAAGGTGTCTTATAGCAGTACATCTTATTCCCCTTCCAGTATAGTAGAACTATATTGGTATGCAGGGTTTGTGCCAGTATAACAACATTAGTAAAAGAAGAAAAATCACATGTATAACTGCCATATTGGTGTGCAGACCAGGCCTTAGTCAAATCTGGATGGATTTTCACAGTGATAGCAAATAGCACCTCTCTGCTCTCAGGACAAATTCCCTGGCAAATTTCAAGTTTCTCTTCCAAACACCTAAGGCACTAGATACATACGGTATATTTTTAATTATCTGAAAATATTGTACCATTGGCAAACCTACCTATTTTTCAGTAGCTTTATTCTCAGAAATAGATTAACTATTCTGCACAAACATTCTGAACGAAATCAACCTGAGGCAGAGACCAAGCATGTTTTCCCAAGTAAGTAAAACAAATAACATTAGACTGGTTAACAGAAAGATCTGATACTACAGTACCTTAGAAAAAATTGTGGACATAGCAATAAAAACACCTTGCTGCCCTTGTGAAAGGCAGTAAAAGAAGGATTATCAATGAGGTCTTAGATCTCAAAGACTTTCCTACTAGCTAAAGTTATGGTCAATAGAAAGATCACCTTCAAAAAAAAATATGGGAGAGAAAAATCACTTGGTGGTTCAACGAAAGCACCCAAAGGCCTAGTGAGAACCATATTCCATAGTCACATCCCTTGTTAATCTGTGGGTACCAGTGTATCAATAGGCCTGACTTCCAACACTTGACCCGCACTGAAAAAAAAAAAGAGGACTAGGATTGGAAAAAATAAAAATATCAGTTCTTTGGAGAGATCTAGCAGATCTGGATATTCCAGAGGATGTGCCCATGCCAGGCCTGTCAGGTTAAACTGTGATTTGCCCTACCAAAAGAAAGGCATGTGTCAGCAAACTGGATCCCCATCTACTCTAAAGCAAATCCTTACATATTTGGTATCGAGGCTGGTCACAGAGAAAAGCCTACTTGGATTAGCTAATTTGGCCAGGATCAAGTTCCTCACAGAGTTCTTAATGGTCCTTTGTGTGGTTGGTACTCCTGTGAATCACGTCTTTGGTCACACGAATCAGATGCACCACTAATGGGGACACTGTTCCAAATGCACCATTCTCACAGACAACCATTGTAAGAGGGGAAACAGAGAGCCCTTGCTACCCCAAAACCAAGACAAAGTCCAAGGAAACACTTCTGTGCTGGGATCAAAGAAAGGGCACAAAAAGGGAGTCCTCTTAACTCCTCCACAGCTAAGCAGCTTGGTGTGAAACAGCTGCAGAACTGTTCTCTTGCCAGGGCCAGTAGTAGCAGTTGGGACCTCTGCATGCTCCGTGTGGAAAGTTTAGGCCTTTGGAGCTGCAAAGTGGCAGATTCGTTGGCTCAGCTTCAGCACTTCCCCAGCACTGCAGCTCACAGACACACTGCAGAGGAGGACTCTACAGTAGCGTCTAGCGATGCCAACCAAAAATCAGGGCCCCACTGTGGTAAGCAGTAAGAAAGTGTCAGAGACAGTCCCTGCACTACACAGACAGACAAGACACAAAGGGAGAAAGGGGAAACAGAGGGAAAGTGACTTGCCAAAGTCACACAGCCAGTCAGTGGTAGAGCCAGGAACAGAATCCATGTCTCTTGACAATCAGGGGAGGTCCCTGTCCACTAGGCCACACTGCCTGCTCCATAGCACACAACAGCTGCAGACTCCTCTTGAACTGCCCTCCACAGCCTGTTAAACCGAGCCTTAGCCATTCCTTTCCATTTGGGGAGGCACTCAGACCCTGTGGTGATGAGTGTACTCTGAAAACCTGGATCAATGGGGGAAGACAGCACTTTGCCCACAGCAAGGCCATCACACAAATACCATCGTCATACCTGGGAAACTGTCTCTTGGCTGTTCGTTTCCAGAAACAAGTTGTTCAGGAGCAGACGCCAATCGGATTGGCTGTTTAGATCTTTCTTTATTTGCTGCAAAATGCTCCTTTGTCACTATTTCTGCTACTGAGCTGCTGCAACAGTCACTCTTTAAACCAGTGATTCTGTTCTCTGGACTTAATCTTTCATGTAACAGGGAGCTGAGTTGAGCAGATTTTTTGCTTTCTACTAAATTAGTATTGTCATTATGCAGGTTGCTTTCTATCTCTAAGCAATGAGTTCTTCCATTCTCAGATGATACACTGGATGTGACTGGCATTTTCTCACCCATCTGGAGAGATGTCTTCCCATCTATTTTGTCAGACTTATTTAAGCACCGTATATCACTATTAGTTTGTACTACATAGCTGTCTGTCATATTACTGCTCTGTGCTGCCTGTCTGCATGAATGTGGGTCAGAAACTGAAAAGCTCTTTGTGGGCTGGGAAGATTTCTGCTGTGTACTGAAATCTTCAATGCTTGAGATGGCTGACATTTGGCGGCCCATAAAGATTGTTGCTGGATGATACAATCCTCTTGACGTGGCTGTCCTGGTGTTAATTCCTGCCTGTCTTGCAACCGGCAGCATCTGAAAAACAGAGGTTGAGATGGCTTAAGAATGAATTTCATGTAATAAATGGCATTTCTTAAAGGGTCTGTGTTAGTCTTTGAGGAGCAAATGCTCTATATAATTTAAATATTTTTCTATCGTATTATGCTAGTCCACATATAAAACATTCTCTTTAGTTTTATAAAATAAATGGACAAAATCAGATTGAATGACCCAATTCCTGCAAGATATTGAGGGCCTTGTACCAGGTACTAAGTACCGTCCACTTCCAGGGAAGTCAAAAGGAGATTAAGTCTGTCAGGACTTCACAGGAGGCAAACAACACCTTGCAGGATCCAGACCAAAGGTAGCTACGCCAAGAGAGAAATATTGGCAAACAAATATGAAGCCTATATTTAGAAAAAATGGACAATGCTAATGTTGCCATTAGGTTTGTTAACTGCTGAACTACAAGAACAAGAAAGCAGCTTTAACTGCTGTTAAGTCTTCATGGCATTTCACTTAATGTACAGTATTTTGCATGGAAGGGTAAGAACATTCTGTCAAATGGCATATTAAACAAAGCTTAAGTCAATTATAGTAGTTTAACATTCTGGGCAATCATTTATTCTCTGTAGTTTTACACACAGAAAGCCCATAAATTGGAAGCCCAACTGCCCAATTTCACTTTTTGTAAAAGAGTGTTTATGAAAGGTTCTATAGTGATAGCTAGAAACTGAAGTCTGCTATCCAGAAAGCACGTACTCCATACACAGCTGTGATAAAAATTCTCCATATTCTCTTTCCAACTCGCCTGAATCTTCGTCTGGAGGATCTACCTTCAGTTTGGTGGTTGCAGGAGAGAAGTTAGTCATGTACTCTTCATAACAGCAAAATCACAGCAATGAAAGGTAGAGTGCAAACTATTTTTGAAGTGTTTCTTTCACAAAGAAATGGTTACTTTATATATATATAGAGAGAGAGAGAGAGAGTTGCTTTTATACAAATGTTAAAATTCACTGAAATGTAACCGTGATTCACAAAAGCAGCATGTGTTAAGGCATAAGCCAAATGCTAACTACCTGGGGCTAAGAAGAAGTTTACCATCACACCACTGGGCCACCTTTTTCTGATTCTGAAAGATCTTTTGACCTGACTGAATGAGAAGGATGCAGATACCACCCCCACTCCTACAGCTGAACCCTACATAACACATTGGATGTAAGTTTTAAGATTCCCGATAACTCCATTCTTTCCGTAACATTATTTTATTCTCTCTCACACCTATACTTCTTTGGAGTTCTGTCTAATCAACTTTTAAATTAGCCAAGCTCCATATCATCATTATGATCAGCACAAAAGGCTAAAGCAGTGTAAGCAACCTTACCCCAGAATGAAGAAGGACCAAACCCAAACTGGGGAATTGAGCTGGGTACAGATGTTAAAGCACACCTGTTGAAGACTGACCTGACTATGCGCTCGCTATAGCTTGCTTGCACCACATCAACAAAGCAAGCATTAGGGACAGAAGTCTTTTTTCTTTCATTGCTGCCATTTTCTCCCTCTTGTATGTTTGTCTCAATAGGAGGAACAACAACAGTTGTGCCAAAAATCCACCAGTGAATCAATTCTTTCTGCTCACTACAAAAGACTTCTGGTAGCCGCATAAATTTCAAGTACTTTAAAGTTGGTTTTGGTTTTCTGTGTGTGCTTAATAAACAGATTTCTATGGAATGGTTACTAGAAGAAGTAGTATCAGAGGGGTAGCCGTGTTAGTCTGGATCTGTAAAAACAACAAAGAATCCTGTGGCACCTTATAGACTAACAGACGTTTTGCAGCATGAGCTTTCGTGGGTGCATCTGAAGAAGTGGGTATTCACCCACGAAAGCTCATGCTGCAAAACGTCTGTTAGTCTATAAGGTGCCACAGGATTCTTTGTTGCTTTTAGAAGAAGTAGAAGGCCAGTGTCAGTATAAACAGACCTTGAACCAGAATTAGCTGATTAGCTATAATAGTAAGTATAGTTAGTATTCTAATAACATCTTAACACTTTTGAGCATAACAACATAACAGAATCCCATTGACTGCATCATTGTTGCATCCTCCATCCTTTTTCATTGGGTGGTCTTATTTGTCACACAGGTTCAGCTACTACCTCTCTGTGGAAGGGTCTTAAATTTACCTAGTCTGGTAATGTGACAAAACTTCATGGTACAGCTCATTTTTTTAATACAAACAAAAGAAAATCTAATAACTCCATAAACTAAATTATTCGCAGAAAGATTCAGAGTATGTTACTCAGATTAAGCTTACAATTTATTTCATCACTACTACTTTGGGTTCCTCTTTATTGTCCTTTGGGTCTGATTTTCTGCTCTCAAATTTATCCAGCAAATGTTTTATGGATTTAGTGGCTCCTGGATTTAGTGTTCCAAAACAGAATTTATCAGAATTTATCAGCTCTGCATGTTATAGCAAAAGTTGCCTTGCTAGCAAACTCCTTTTTGATTGTAAGAATCTCTCTTCATCTGCTTTGAATTTTAGAATTTGAAAGAGAAGGATTGGTCCCTGTGTAGTTTTTCACCAAGCAGCAAAATAAAATGAAAGGAAAAGGAGGCACATTTGAGTGGGAAGAGATTTAGCTAAAATTATAAAATCAGTTATAGAATCTCACACAACTCTCATTGGCAGCTAAGACACATTTGAAGTCAACTCTCCACAGGAAAACAGCAAATGAATTTACCCATTATGCCCTCTCAATTGCCAGCTTTTCTGTTTGTTTTACCCAGGTATTTCCTCTCATTCTCCACAATACACACACAAAATATTGCCCTTCTCAAAGCACTTTTCTTTAACAAGAAAAAAATGTTTACTTTCCTAGTGCATCAAAATTAAGCTACTTTGCAATGAGGACACAGTCTCACCTGGAGTGTTCGGTTGACATTGTACTAGATGAGACACCTGAGAAACAGCCCAGGCCAAACTTCTCATCACTAGATCACTACAAGTCAGCATTAATTCCCAGTGAGCCATTCCAGGGGAGGTGGGAGCATGAAGCTTCATTGGTCAGCACTAAGTCCTATTATTCAGCATGAATGCCCAGCAGTCCAAAATCTCGTTGTGCCTAGTTTGATTCCTTGATGTCCTCTGATATTTGGCACTACAGCAACCTAGATCATGGATCTGGAGAACCTTGAGTTTTATTCAGTATAGAGTTTCTGTACTTTGAAGGTTAGAAGCTTCCATATTCTGTGCTCCATTTGTTAAAAAGTCTATGCTGGAGGCTGAGTTCCTTCTCTATGTACGTCTAAAAGCTCTGCCATGACTACTGGAGGGTAGCTAATGTAATGCCAATTTTTCCAAAAAGGCTACAGAGGCAATCCTGGCACTTACAGGCCAGTAAGCCGAACTTCAGTACCAGGCAAATTGGTTGAAACTATAATAAAGAACAGAACTATCTGACACATAGGATTAACACGATATATTGGGGAAGAGTCAATGCTACTTCCGTAAAAGGAAATAAATAGATTAAATACAAACTAAAAAGTTTTATATCCTACTAGAAGCCAGGGAACTTATCCTATAAAGGATACCAGGCATCTAACTCAAGTGGGATGGGCAATGAAAGCCAGAGCTGCAGTAGTTGGAAACTGTTGTACAACTCCAGGAGGGAGATCCTTCATTGGCTGCAGTCAGACAGGAACAGACTACAGTATTTCAAGACCTCTGAAGTACCTGTAGCTGGAGCATTTTCAGAGAGGGTTGAGGAAGGGTTGACTCAGAGAACCAAAGGCTTATAGAATTTAGGGAGTTCTCATTTGATTCATACTGTAGGCACAAAACCCACAAGGGAGAATCCTGTAACAGTATCTTTAAAGGAATTTATTTTCTCCCCACAACACCATTCTTCAGTCTCTCTTACTCTGGCTACCAAGGTGATGTTTTGAGAAGGACCAATTCAATTAGAATATAGAGTAGAGCACACTTAATTTATGTTGCATCCTCTTCTCCTGGCATCTCCAAAGAAAGAAAACACAAAACATACCAAAAAAATGGGGTTTAATCTTATGGATAGAAAAAAAAGTTTGTGTGGACTTGTGGGCTGTTAGTTTTATTTTATTAACAAAAAAAATTAGCTAAAATCATCACAAAAACCCTTCTTGGATTCCTTAACAATTAGATGTTTCCCAACATATGATAAGAGAAGCTGACATATGTTGGATTGGAACAGTTAGATAAATGCAATAGGTAAGTTGTGACATGGGCTATCTACAGGATGTTTGAAGAAAGGATGCTAAAGGCCAGATGCCTCCTCCACTTCCAGAAACAGTAGGCCCATGATGGGAGGCATCTCATAGCCACTCTACCCCACAGAAACACTTGCTTTTGACCTTCTATCACATTAAGCACCTTTTATAGAAAGGAAAAAAAAAAGGAAAATAAAACACACCTATAGAAATACATTGCTA
Organism: Mauremys mutica; assembly: GCF_020497125.1. Taxonomy (NCBI): domain Eukaryota; kingdom Metazoa; phylum Chordata; order Testudines; family Geoemydidae; genus Mauremys; species Mauremys mutica. The sequence goes on along the minus strand of NC_059074.1, from coordinate 206,277,398 downwards.
AACAGACACTCAATTTAGTTATAAAATTCTAAAATATAAACCTACATCAGCTTGTTTCTTCTGACTCGTCAGACAACAATGCAAGAGCTTCTCAGGGCAAAGTGCTGCTAGAAAAGCCAAATCTGTGTCTGTTTACAGTTAAGCCCCCCAGATGCCTTCAGTCCAGTCCTGTCAGGCTTTTGAAGTCCAAGTATTGCATGTCACCCTTCACATTTGGAATTACATTAACATCCAGTGCAGTTTATTCAAAAACCCAACCTGTTCCTTCCAAATACCAGTTCTGACTGACTAATGTTTCTTCCTGTCCCCAAATATATATGAATATTAGACAATATTCTCTTGAAGTTTCTACTTCCAAATGTGTTCTCTCAATAAGTTCCATACACAAAGGATATACATCTTCTTCACCTTCATGTCTTGCATTAGTATCCTTAATGATTCTCAGATATCACATTTAAGCAAGCCAAGCATTTCAGATCCTGTTAACTGGGTGACCTCTCCTCGCTGTATTTCTCAGACTAAACAGTAAAACATGATGCTTATTTTCCTCCAACACTACAGTTTATTCAGATAAAAATAAATCACGTAAGAGCCACATACATCATTTAGGTAAAGGCAAACAGAATTAAAATCAGATACACTGTCATTACTTGCGACAACCTGCTGTACAATTTTCATAAGGTCTTGAAAAAGATGTGGCACTTTCTCTTTGGCTTTTGTATAGAAATACTGTAATTCTACATAGGCTATGATCCTGCAGTACTCAGCCAGGCAAAGAGAGGAATGCGGGTCAGGCCCATCACTCTGTTGGAGTGCTGGTCCAAAAGGCAATTGTTGTCAGGTAAGCCATAGTAGGCAACAAATCAATCAACACAATTTGCACACTAGATTTGTATGAGGTTATGCTTTGGGGATTATTCACAAAAAAAACAAAAACTGGACTTTCTGCAGGAAAAAAGTGTAGGCAAGGGCAGTGGAAGAGGTGAAATCCAAGTCCTTATCTACTTATCAGTGTGCAGTGCAGCTCCCTGAGGCCATTGCTTTGGCCTACAAGTTGAAGAAGCTTCTGTTGCCTGCCTCCAAAATGTATGTGGGTAGTAGGCTCCAAATAGTGGCAGAGTCCATAGCCCTTCCCATCCACAATACCACCCTGTGTGCCATCTGCGTCATAGAGAAACCTCCTGTGCCACGACTCTGCTAGTGGCCTTGTCACAGCTTCACCGCAGGACTCTAGAGTGACGCTGATGGCACTGCACAAGGCCCAAGCACCAGAATGAATTTCACCTTCTTTACTTATCTGAATGAAAGAGATTTAAAGTCAACTTAAGAATGAGGCGGAAGAAGGCATGATTAGCCTAAAAAAATAGAGCCAAATTAAAAACATTCTTGAAAATGAAATGTGATGTAAACAAGTGGGGACATTCTTCAGGTTATTTCTTGCAGAAAGATCCATAAAAATCAGAATTACAACCACCAACCAAAAGGATATTTTGTTTTAAGTTGCACTATGTGTTCATGTTACCCTCTTCTCGGATAAGCTAAAACCTCTCTCTAAGCATCATAACCACAGAACAATGTAAAAGAAGCCATCTTTGTATTTCACAGCAAATAAACCTCCCCCCGCATTTTAACTACAATTTTAATGCAATGTAAACTGACAATTTTTGGTTTGTATTAAGCTTCCTAATATTACCCAAAATGTTTCACTATTTTGAATGGGAAAAAACTTTTTTTGGAACCATAGCAACGCTAGTATTCTGGTATTTATGTAACAAGTACAATAAATGAAAAAAAATCTATAGATTAAAATGTCTATCTTCTATGCAAATTATTTTCAAACCAAACATTACTTAAAAATTCAGCATTTGAGAACTAACTCTATGACTTCCTGTACATCTAGACAGAATATACGTAATTCATGCATTCTTAAAGGCCTGCTTATATAGCTCAAGGTTGCCGGATCCATTGCTTTGTATATTATAGTTTAAAGAATGCTCTAAATTCAAGGTTTTTAACTTTTTAATCTATGGGGGAAAACTTCCCATAAACTCAGATTAATGCCTGCTAATGCACTGAAGAAAGAAAAACGAAAACCTTCCTCCCACTATAAAAACAAAATAGTGTGGCCTCTGTTTCTTTTCTGATAAGAGTCTTAAATACCAAACAGTTAACTGCATAATAACATTTACTGGCAGCCAGGCAGCCTGCTTAGCAGATATATAAAGCAGGTAAAAGGAGAAAAAGTTAATTTCTTGGCTGAATGATTCCATCGGTAGCTATAGGGCAAACTAGAAAGTCTTTTAGTAAAGTAGCAGTTGATTCTTCTATCAATCTGCAGCACACATACTCTTCCAAGGAATGCATTAAATATGAAAATCATATCCTGTTATCATCTGTTTCCAGCTTTCAGCCCAGTAAGCTTTTCTTAATGAATGCTGTAGCCTAAGGGACAAGCATGCTGTTGGCTTTTCTGAATAATGGAGTGATTCTACCATTTTTGCTTATTACAATATCGACTAGCTGAGGGGGTTTCACACATAGTCACAAGTGACTACTCTTGCCAGCATGCTCCAAGTTATTACAAGATGTTTTTAGACATTTCATCTAAAAGAGCTTTACTGCTTTTAGTGAAGAAAACAGCTATGGTCTTGAACTGTATCATTTATACGGAGATAGGAGGAGGGATTAGAAGCCTGCATTACTGCAGATATAGAGCAGAATATATTTAAGTATTCCTTGTCAGTCTTTTTGTCTGTTGCTTAGATATGCAATCTTTTTTTTTGCTTCTTCTGAGAAAAGGTCAAAATGTACAAAATTATGAAGATGACATAAATCAATTACTATATTTTGTGTACTTTCATTAAGAATGTTTTTCAGAGGTTAAAATTGTTTTCACAATCTTTGATATTAAAATATAAAAATAGCAGCTGACCAGAAACAAACATCGGTCTTTTTTTTCAGTTTCTTATGGCTCTCTTTTTACCCTGATAAAAATATTAGCACAATTTTTTCAATTAATCTGCTTGATTTTGTTGTTAAAGCACTGTTTCACAAAATAAATGATATGGCAAAAATTCCACACTAAAAAGGCATTTTGCAACAGCCACTATTTCCTGAAAGGTGCACCTTAGAGGAAAACATCTAAGTGTTCTTCAAGGGACAAAATATATATAATTTTCCACTTATTTTCCATTACCTGCTCATCGTTATCTTCTTTGTCACCTTTTATTGGCATGCTATTCTTCTGAAGTGACAGCATACTTTTAATTTCTCCTTCATATTGTACCTACATATAAATAGATCCATCATATAAATGATTTATGTATTATAAAAATGTAGTCATACATACACACACAGATCAACAAATGCTTATATGGCACAATTTGTAATCAAAGAAATCAAGGGCATAAAAGTAATGAACTGGAATCTATTAAGATTTGTTATTCACAAAGATATAATCTTATCTGAGAAAAATAAAGATGTTTATAACAGCTCATAAGAAAACATCCGAAGACATCATTCCTTTTGAAATATGTTTTAGTTTCCAGGAAAAAATATGCTGTATGTGGCTTGTGCATCCTCCTGTAGGTTTTCATGTGTTCACTCATTTCATGATTCTAAAGAGTAACAACTTGTGGACTCAGACATTTATTCATAATGTTTTTTATAATTCCAGATTATTTTGGCTATACCTACATAATGACTTAGCTGCTTTGCAGTGAAATGCTGAGCTTTAAATTTTGTATTGGTTTATGTAAGTCAGTTTACAATCCGCTGAGCTATTCTAACGAGAAAATATACTGCAGATGTTACAAAGAGCAACACAGCATGAAAAAAACAACTTGCTCTAGTGTTACTAACAAAGAACTACATAAAAATGTCTTCTCCTCCACTACATTGTTTAATTGACCAAAAGTAATGCAGTCATAGAAGGACTATTGCTTAAAAGCTAAGCATATACAGCACCTATAATTAGTACTGTATGTTAGTAATTGTAAACCTTAAGAACAGATTACACTGGTCCTGAGTGGGTGCACTTCACTATGTATTTTGAATCGGGTATTATACAGGGAGAAATACATCTGATAACTAATCAACTTGGACAGCTCTGTACTTTAATTCTCAATCTGCATATATAAAGTGTTATTTTCCAGATATGTTTGTTCATAAAATTTGAAATAACACAAGGAAAAAAAGTCTATATTCAACCAAGCATTTTACATCTGGTGCTCAAAACTGATGAAATGTTTAACTACTCAGTTTTCCCAAAAGCTTAAATAAATTATTTCAGTTAAGCTTCCAACAGTTACTGAAGAAACTGCAGGAGTATACGGAAACAAGTTAAGCTTTTTTTGTAAAGAAAAGTAGTTGGTAACAATAGCCATTTAATACGCTGTACATAGAGTTAAGCTAATTCACTCCTAAGGGCATTCTCTCGCCACCAAAAAAAGTGTTAAAAATTAATAACTTAATTTGTGCCTGCACATCTATATACCAGTTTGAATGATTACTATTTTCTATTTCAATACTATTTGAATGATTACTATTTTATTCTCTATTAAGCCATTTAATCCTGAAAATTGCCACAAATAGGAAATCAGACCGTGGAATCGTTCCAACAGTATTGCACAAGGGCTCTATGAGCTGTGCTTTGTCCAACGAGCGGAGTAAAAATGGCATCAACCCAGTAAAAAATGAAATGATGGTATAAGAACTTCTAAATGGGAGTACTGAAGACATCACGTACAGAACAGTAAATAGAGTAATTGGGGCCCACATCAGTTCATTTATAACATTTCTCTACTTATACTAGGCCCACTTGAAAAAATAAAATAAACAACCCAAGATCATAATGTGTATCACATGTTGTTTATAAGGACATACTGAATAATGCACCAGTCTGAAGGATATCTATAACCTTAACCTTAGGTGCCAATTTTGCCTGACCCAACCACAGGTGCATACGGTCTGTAGGCAGAGCTGTTAACAGTTCTACTCTGCAGAAGAGGTATGGTGCAAGTCAGCCATGCAAGGAGTTAGAAACCAAGCATGCTCCACTAGATACCACCTACAGCAATGCATAAGTGGGATTTGGGGCATAGCTAACAGATCTCCAGCTATGTGGGGAAAGAATGTTCTGCACGTGCAGGTCATAGACTTAAAAAAAAGTGAACAGATATAAGCTAGAGGTAGCTATGAAAAAACCGTTATTAGAATGGGGATGTAGGCATAGCATGTTAGCAGCATGCCCTGACTTATTAAAGTGGAAGTCAATTGCCACCTATGAACATATCCTACATGGGTCAGCCACTAGAACCTGAAAATTATTCATTCTGTAAACTGAAGTCACTGCCATCAAGAAAATGACCTTCCAAATCAGAAATGTAAGCGCAAAGGTATTAGAGTTGAAAAGGAATTTTCATCAGCATGAACAGTTCTAATCAAACCATTTAAAAAATGATATAGCCGAAATAGAGGGTGTTCCAAAACGGGCAACAAGAATGATTAGAGGGATGGAAAACTTCCATATGAAAAGAGAATACAAAGCATTACCTTCAGATGAATAGGCCAAAGTGTGACAAATGTATAAAAAGTAAGGAATAGTATAGAGAAGGCAGATCAGGCATTTCTAGTCACCCTTTTTATAATGCAAAAACAAGGGGGCATCAAATGAAATGAAAGGCAGCACATTTTTTTAAGTGATTACAAAGAAATACATTTTTACACAGTGTAAAATTACTGAGTGAGACTTTTTGCCACAAAAAGCTTTTCTTTGATAAACAAAAAAACAACAAAAATTCAGGTTTTGTTTTGTTTGACAAAAAGTAAAAAAAAAAAATCATAAAATATTTACCTGACTGGTAATTATGATGATGATGCATTATTACGGCCTCAGTAGATTATAGAATCATAGGACTTGAAGGGCTCTTGAAAGGTCATCTAGTCCACTCCCCTGGACTCATGGCAGGACTAGGTAATATCTTCTAGACCATCCCTGACAGGTGTTTGTCTAACCTGCTCTTAAAAATCCCCAATGATGGAGATTCCACAACCTCCCAAGGCAATTTATTCCAGTGCTTAACCACTCTGACGGTTAGGAATTTTTTCCTAATGTCCAACCTAAACCTCCCTTGCTGCAATTTAAGCCCATTGCTTCTTGTCCTATCCTAAGAGGTTAAGAAGAACAATTTTTCTCCCTCCTCCTTGTAACAACCTTTTATGTACTTTAAAACAGTTATATCCCCTCTCAGTCTTCTCTTTTTCAGACTAAACAAACACCGTTTTTTCAATCTTCCCTCATAGGTCATGTTTTTTAGGCCTTTAATCGTTTTTGTTGCTCTTCTCTGGACTGTCTCCAATTTGTCCATATCCTTCCTGAAATGTGGCACCCAGAACTGGACAATACTCCAGCTGAGGCCTAATTAGAGTGAAAGAATTACTTCTCGCATCTTGCTTACAACACTCCTGCTAATACATCCTAAAATCGTGTTCTCTTTTTTTGAATAATGTTACACTCTTGACTCATATTTACCTTGTGGTCCACTATGACCCCCAGATCCCTTTCCACAGTGCTCCTTCCTAGGCAGTCATTTCCCATTTTGTATGTGTTCAGCTGATTGTTCCTTCCTACGTGGAGTACTTTGTGTTTATCCTTATTGAATTTCATCCTGTTTACTTCAGACCATTTCTCCAGTTTGTCCAGATCATTTTGAATTATAACCCTATCCTCCAAAGCACTTGCAACCCCTCCCAGTTTAGTATCATCTGTAAACTTTATAAGTGTACTTTCTATGCCATTATCTAAATCATTGATGAAGATACTGAACAGAACTTATCCCTGCAGGATCCCACTTGTTATACCCTTCCAGTGTGACTGTGAACCACTGATAACTACTCTCTGGGAACGGTTTTCCAACCAGTTATGCACCCACCTTATAGTAGTTCCATCTAGGTTGCATTTCCCTATTTTTTTTTTATAAGAAAGTCATGCAAGACAGTATCAAAAGCTTTAGTAAAGTCAAGATATACCACGTCTACTGCTCCCCACCCTCGACACACACACGGCTTGTTACCCTGTCAAAGAAAGCTATCAGGTTGGTTTGACAAGATTTGTTCTTGACAAATTCATGCTGACCGTTACTTATCACCCTATTATCTTCTAGATGTTTGCAAATTGATTGCTTAATTATTTGCTCCATTATCTTTCTGGGTACAGAATTTAAGCTGACTGGTCTATAATTCCCTGGGTTGTCCTTATTTCCCTTTGTATAGATGGGCACTCTATTTGCCCTTTTCCAGTCTTCTGGAATCTCTCCTGTCTTCCCTGACTTTTCAAAGATAATCACTAATGGCTCAGATATCTCCTCAGATGTCACACAAGTATTGCTTAATAAATCAACTAAAATTAAAGTAGTACTATCTTATCAAAGATAGCTATTAGATTTCAGCTTTTCCAAATTGCTCAGTAGTGGGTATTAAGACAATATGTTAGAAACAGCACAGATCAATACACCTAAAGAGCAAGGATTGTTACTTCCATTGGCTCATTTAGTGTAGATCTGAAAGTATTTCAGTTGCAAAGTTACCATTTTTAAAAACTACATACCCTCCATTATATATACACAGTTAAAAAGTTATCTTTCTGTCTCCATGTGCGGTATGTTATTTACAGTTCTGATCCATTTCACTAAAAACATTTCATTAAGATAAAAACAGAAATATTCATTCATTCATTCACTTTACTGTAAGGCATAAGATGGATCATCATTGCTATTTTAGTAAGAGCAATGCAATCTTAATAATCATTCAACCTATACAAAGAGCAAATATTAAAAATACACAATTACAATAAAAAATTAGGGAGAGGAAAAAAAGGAACCCCATCACAACTACATACACCCAAAGCAACTGGACTACATAGGAAAAAGTAAAAATCGACTTGAGTTTGTGAATGGAGGAGATTGGCAGCCAAGTGGATTCATCAATTTTTTATTTAAATGTGAAAAAAAATTATGGAGATTCTGGGGCTTTCTGATCTTTCTTTCTCAGAGTACTCATGAAGTGAATATTACACATTATTTTTATTCCTACAAGCATAAAGTTTCTTCATTACCATAAAAACTTTAGGGTCAGATGAGTTGTATGTTCATTACCTTCCATAATAAGTTACTGATGACCAAAATGACAGAGCCTTGGGGCATCATGTGAGCCAGCAACCAATAATGCAGATAGTAATGATATCTGCCTCTCTAAAATTAACTGCAACATCCCACTCCCATGGCTTCAAATAAAATTGATCTTTCTAGTGATAGACAGAGACCAGGAAGCAATACATTAAGAAGAGAAGGGCTGTGGTTGTACCATGTCACTGGCCAGTGGAAGGAGTAAGAGAAGACTATTTTGTTTTGCACATTACATAATAAATGCCTTTAATTTGTAAAAAAAATGAAAAAAGCAGAACAGGCTTAAGAGCTAGTTTCATAATTTCCTTCATACTAAGAAAATGTCTCTCTTTATAAAACTGGCATAATTTGGTTACATTACATTCAGTGAGATCAGCAATGAGTTCTTTTGAGTAATCAGGGCTGCAAACATAGCTGGTAAGGGGTCTGACTGGGGAGAGAGGCTGGGAGATATCAGATTTCTTTTTGATTCTACATGAAACAACCACCACAGGTAAGATTAAAAAGTGTAAATTCTACACTTTTTTGGTTCCACATAATCTGGTCATTTGATGCTAAAATGTTCCTTATTAGTTCATTTTCCATCTACCTCATGTACTTTGAGTATAAAGCATCCCACAGGGCTATTTCCCTACATTTATCACTCCAATAGCAAAGTTTATAGTTCTCATCAACTTTGGAAAAGTGTGGTTTCATCTGAATCACATTTCTCTGTTGCTGTACCTGCCATCAAAATGTTAGCACAGAACTGGCTTTTAATGAAAAAATTATGGCATTATAACCAGCAAGAATGAAGCATGCAGATAAATTGCAGAGCTAATCTGAGGTCACAATTAATCTTGTCACTAAACAATTAACTGGTGATAAATCAGCAGCAGTAAAGAAAGGCAGGAAAAGGCTGAACTACATCTAATATAACAGCCTCATCAGTCAATTAAGGCTGAGTCCACACTACAGACCTGTATTGGTATAACTACATCGCTCAGGGCATGAAAAATCCACACTCCTGAGCAATGTAGTTGTATCAACCTAATCCCCCATGTAGACAGAGCTATGTCAATAGGAGCTTTTCCCATCAACATAGCTACTGCCTCTCAAGGAGGTGAATTAACTACACCAGCCGGAGAAGCTTTTCTGTCAGCGTAGTAGCATCTTCACTAAAGCAGCGCAGCTGCACCAAGGTAGAGCTGTAAGTGAAGACAAGCCCTTAAAACTCTTCAGATGGCATCAGCAGAGGCAATATAGAAAAGTCAGAGGAAAAGTAATGAGCAAAGCAGGACAACACCAATTATGGCCATCCTAGGATGGTCTTCCAGCTGGTTTCATTACGTTTTTAATTTTGCTATGTCAAATGTAATGATGTTTTGTTACAAAAGTGGAAAAATATCAAGTGAAAAATTAAAAATCTTATAAAGAAATCATTAGAAAAATTTTGTATAACCTTCCCAATGTTCCGATTTAACTGATCATAGAACAGCAGCATCTACTTGGCTAATAGTTGGCATGATAACATTGAACTACAGCATTATTGCAAACACATGGTGCAATCCTGCAAGGTGCTGAGCATCCTCAATTCCTCCTTGCTTCCAAGGGATTTGAGAGCACTTGGCACCTCACAAGAGAAACTCGGCACTTCACAGAACTAAACCCACAATCTATAATAAAGCATTACTAACTACCCATTTGTCTACAAGGTCACATCAGCTTATTTCAGTTTTCCCTACTCCCAAAGAGACAAATATTAAGCATTGCAAAAATATGTTACTAGAATTCACTGACATCTGAAATCTTGATGTGCATAACAAAATCAATCCAGTTTCCCCTATGTAAATACCATAATACAACGGTTGTAATAAAACAAGTATTACCTTCAATTTCTGAAGTGCCTCTGAGCTTGTAAAAGTCCTAATATGAGCTTCAACACGATCAAATTCCTTTAAAAATTCTTGGTTTCGCAACACAGCATTTTTCTGTCGTTCACATATTTCTTTCAAGTATTTTTTGAGTTTTATGAAGTTTATTTTAGCTCTAAGGGAGGAAAATAACACTTTTTATGATGTAAAATGAAATCAGACATGTAACAATTTGAATCAGTTTATTTGTGAGAGAGAGATTTTTAAAAAATGCTAGTACAGTATTCAGTATTACTCTTTTACTCCTAAAAGACTAAGTATAGATCTGAGCAATTTATTCAAGGCTACATTATCAATAACAAGATGCTACACCTAAATAACTTAGATTTAAATTTGATTTTAAAATAGTGTTTAAAAGGACACAAAAATTAGTGGATTAACAAATTTTCCCCCCAAAAATCCACTATATTTTCAGACTTCATATATTAAATTTCTAATGCTAACCATCTTATATTAGTTCACATTAAAAACAAGTTGTGTTTGTAAGGAATGGTGTTTGTTGAATGATTGTCATATAGACAGAAATGTTAAAAGTCTTCCAAACTGCCAGTGTTCTCAGAGAAATTCCAACTCATCTAAATTAATATCAGATAAAAAAGAGAAACAGTCAGTCAGTCTGTGGGAGTGAATAACTCAGTATATTTATTTCTCCCACCTTTTCAAACATTTATTTTCCAGTATATGAGCCCTATTCAGACAAAATACATACAGCATCATGGGAAAGCTATCTGCTCTCTCCTGGAGAGAAGGATGGGTTTCTTAGGGCCAGACTTTTTAAAAACAAGAAGTCCTAGGCTGACTGTCCAAAAGCCATGGGAGATCTCATCCCAGTATTAGAGCATCAGGACTGAACATATTCTCTACTCATCCATCACCATTTTCATGAGCTTCGTGATCTAAAGGACAGTCATGCTCCGTTTCTTTCCCAGAATTTTCTATGTCATGAGAGGTATCTCCTATTTCTATTCCTCAAACTTATTTTAAGAAATTCAATATTTTCAGAACATTCCTTTGGGGTACAGGTAAGAAACCTAGACTGACTCTGAACAAATTACAGCTCCCCCCTATCTCTCGGGGAATTTTGTTTTCCCAACTTGGTAAACTATATCTCCTTTTTGTTAAGCCAGACATCTTTGTGGCTGTTAGATTTGACCACACAGACCCCACCTTGGGTTCAGATTGAATGAGAATTAATATACACTCTCCCAATTAACGTCATTATGGGGTCAAATTATTATAGATTTGATGGCTCCAGAGCTCCTACAATCACGGCTGTGAGGCAAGCTTGGTCAAACCTAACTAGAAAATTCTGCTTCTATCCCTACAGAGGCGGAGCAATCCTAGCCTTAAAATCAGTGGCAAAACCTTCATGTGGAAGGACTGGATGGACAGAACCCAGAATTTTTATTATTTTGGAGGAAGCTTCCTAGATTTATTCAGCCATGGTAACCTTTTACTATTTTTGGCCCAAAAATCTCTGCCAAAGATTAATCATTTGAGTTGCTTGGAATAGAGATTTGGATACACAATTATCTCTGTCCATTGGAATACAATTGTATCTAATGTCAAAAAAGCAACTATAGACCTGAGTTTACAGTTTATTGACCAACAGACACTTTTTTGAATATACTGGTCCCCACACAGGCTAATGGTAATGGGCCTCATAAATGCTGACCACTGTTGGAAATCTAACTCCCTTGGTTCTACATTAGCGTATATATTGTGGGAGTGCCCCGTATCAAGAATTTCTGGTCTGAAGTCAGGCAAAGGACCAATTTCATATTTGATGCTAAGTTGGAATTCTCCCCCTTAAGTTTCATTCTGCTGGAAGTAGGAAAAAGAAAAGTTTTGTGAATACTACAAGGCTGTTCTTCCTGCAGCTGTCCCTGATGCTTTGACTCCTCCACTCCCAGCTCTGTGCTTCTCTTAGCACAGCATGCTCATTCCCACTTGTGACTATGCAAGTTGTAGAAGAGGCAGGCAGTCATCTCTGCTTCATCAAAATAAAATTCTATCCTCACCATTAAAATATTTCCTGGGTGGCTGTGGTTTTTCGGATTTTTTCATTTCGGTTATTTAAAAGTCAAGTACAAGAAGCTATCAGCAGGGACTGGCACCGCCTTGTGCGAAGTCCCAGTTAGAGCAGCATGGCTCAGTCCAGGACCTGGGCAACAATGGCTTAAACCCCATCAACAAGAAAAAAAGGCAGAGTCAACAAACATAACAGAACTGAGCCAAAAAGCCTTTGGCCCTCAGCACTTCCATCTCTGGTTACCTCCCTTGTACTCCAGAAGGTTATAAATCTCTCAGTCTGATGGAGTTGCTACTCCCTTGAAGTCTCAAGCTATTCTACCTTTTCCCTTCCTCTTCCTCCCTCTTGAGCTTGCCCTCATTAGCTAAAGCAGCTGAGGGTGCATCTCTCCATAACTAACATTTCTCACAACTGAGCCGGGACAGGGCTGGTCTTGCAGTCTGTGTTTTGTGGGGGATTTATAGACCCCGTCATACCAGCACACACCTTTTAGTTTCTAGTACTGGCAGTATATACTGTAGAAAGAATATTCTCTTATTGATGTCCGTGGGTTAATTATATTTACTTTAATGGAATTCATTCACACGCATCATGGAAAGAATTTGAATTCTGGAAAACTGAATGTTGGGTCTATTTGCTCAGGGACAGTTTCTGTTTGTTTTTATGGGACATGTAAAATATCAACCTTTTTTTAAGTTATCATAAAAGACTACACTTTCTGCCCAGGGTGGTAAACTTCCATGACAACTGTCTGAAGCTTCCTCATATGAATTAGATCACCAAGGTTTCGCAGAAAGAAAGTCTAACAAAGTCATACACAAAGTTTCAGTAATAATACAGAGTAAGGAGAATATGGTTACATTTCATTAGACACTCAAGGCATTTTTCATCAACTGTTTTTACTACTGTAACAAACAGACATTTAATAAGCTCTTATATTATACTGAACATGTGAATATTAAATTCTTTTAAAAACTGACAAACTTTACAATGATATTTCAAAAGCATTTAGTCATCTCTACATTGTCCCAATGAAAATAAAATAATGCATAAGTAGTATTTTAATAGGCTTACATGTATGTATCAGATTTGCTGTACTCAAACAGTTTTCTTTCCAATTCCAGCCTCTTTGTTTCACTAAAGAAAAAAGAAAGGAAATACAGAATGATCAAGCCATTGTTCAAATGTACATCTTAAGCTGCCAAAGAGTAAAGAAAACACAGTATAAATTCTTTGGGGCAGGGACCAGCATTTTTATTACATGTTTATACAGTGCCTAGTACAGAGGCCCATGATGCAGCTGGACCTTAAATTGTCAGCAAAACAGCTTTCCCTTGAGAATAAAGAGTGAATCCTGAGCAATGCTCTTCAGGCACATTAACAGTTAAATAAATAAGCTTCTCTGTTTCCAGCTCATAGCAGTGGAAAATTTACTCACATTATGTTTTCTTCATAAGAAACAAATCAACCAATCATAGGACACTGTTGGGCCTACCAACTACATTACCCTCCTGAAGTCAGAGCCCCACAGGAGGGCTTCCAAAACTGGTGACTGGACAAATACATTAAGCAAATAAACTTTTTCTAACAGTAATAAATTTGCAAAATTGTAACTAGTAAGTCAACGCAGTTACATTTTTGCTAGTGGATGAAAAGGTTTCTCCAGATTTGTGCATGAATTCATTATAATCAAACAAAAGCATGCAATTAAAGTAGTTGTTGGAGAAGGTGAACACCAATCCACCTGATAATGCTGTAAATATGCTATTTTTGAAACAACTATATATAATTTAAGAATCCAAAAATACGTCAGAAAATTCAAACATGTTAAGATTCATAATCTCTAAAATATTCAAACCAGAACTGAATTAGCAAATTACAAAGATATTACTAAAAGGAAAAGTCTTTGGCGGTCTTAAGTATGATGTCACTGATGTACCAAAATAAGTGTGATTATGAAGAACCACTGGTGAGAGCAGAAGCCTGCAGAACTATAGGAAGTGGCTGACAAGCATGACATGAAGGCCTTCTGCGAAGGACTCTGAGCTGTGTATGGCCCAAAATCCAGTGGTACAGGCCCTGTCCTCACAGCAGATGGTAACAGGCTGCTCACAGAAAAAAAGTGCTATTCTCTCTCGCTGCGCAGAACACTTTGATAGTCTCCTGAACTGTCATTCCACTACATCAGATGAAGCCGCTGACTCACTCCCACAGGATCCTGTCCTGGAACCCTTCTTTAGATGAGATTACTAAGGCCATACATCAAGCAGCGATCAACAGGCAAGTCTGCAGGCCCTGATGGCATTCCACCTGAAGTGTACAAATGCGGACATGCCCACATGGTCAGAAAACTCACCAGCCTTTTTAAGGCTATCTGGGGAAAGAGTACCATGCCCCAGGAGTGTAAGGATGCATGCACAGTTCAGCTATACAAAAGGAAGGGAAGCAGATCTAACTGTGACCACCATTGCAGAATCTCACTGCTATCTATAGCAGGGAAGATCCTTTCATGGGCTGTGCTCAACGGGCTCATATCTCACACAGTGGACTTGGTGTATCCAGAGTCACAGTGCAGTTTTTGTGCTTGCCACGGCACAATGGACAAGTTGTTTGCAGCCCAACAAATACAAGAAAAGGCTCATGAACAGAACAAGGGCCTGTACATAGTATTTGTTGACCTGACAAGGCCTTTGATATGATGAATCGTGGGGGAGCTCCTTCATAAATACGGCTGCCCGAAGATGATTGTTGTCATCCACTCATTTCATGATGGCCAGGGTGATGGAGAGTGGTGATTCATCAGAAGCCTTTTCTGCCACTAACGGCACCAAACCAGGATGCGTAATGGCTCCAGTCTTCTTTGCCGTTGTCTTTTTGGCCATGCTCTTGTTCGCAATCCAGGACTTTGACAGAGGTGTTCACTTCTGGTTTAAACTGGAGGGAGATCTATTCAATCTACATTGACACAGGACCCGCACTAAGGTAATTGAACAGCTAGTTAAAGAGCTCTTGTTTGCCGACAACTGTGCTCTCATTGCACACACACTCGAGGACATTCCATTTATTGTGCACCTCTTTGCCTATGCCTCAAAATGCTTCAGCTTCACAATTAGCCTGAAAAAGACAGAGGTCATGTACCAGCTAGCACCAGACCACCAGCATCACAAGTACCATGATCCCATCGTCACAACTGACAACACACTCCTCAACTCGGTCAGGCAGTTCTGCTCCCTGGATAGCGTACTTTCCAGCAACCATGCTGGATGATGAGATCATTCAGTGCCTGGCAAAGGCCAGCTTGGCATTTTGGAGGCTCACCCACAGGCACTAGGGGGAGTATGGAGTCTACTCAGAACCAAGATAAAAATCTGCCATGCTGTTCTACTCACCTCACTCCTCTACGGCTGTGAAACATGGATGCTCTACCAACATCACATCAAAGCTGGAGAGCTTTCACCCCCACTCCCAAAGATCCATCTGCAATAGCATGTGGCAGGACAGGATCCACAATATTGAAGTCCTTGAGAGATGCCAAATCCATTGCACTAAAAGCCTGGTCATCAGGACTCAACTTTGTATACATGGTCCACATGGAGGTTTCCCATACACTGAAAGTGAGGCTTTAAAGTCAACTGAGCATGAGAACCTACTCTAAGTGTCGACCTAGCCTTTGATATAAAGACACTTTGAAGGTCATCCTGAAAGCATGCAAGATAGACATTAGAGCCTGAAAGCTTGTTGCACTGGACAGACCCAGATAGAGAGATTTGGGCCATGAGGGCATGTCCACTTTTGAGGAGCAGCATGAGAGGTCTCTGAAGGAGAAGAGAGCTCATTGTAAGGACATCATCTCAAACCCTCCCCCAAACAATGAATACACTTGCAAGACATGCAACCACATTTGCAAATCCAGGACTGGACTTGCTTTCCAGGTGAGAAGCCATAAAAACAAATAAACCCAGAACTCAAGTCAAAACAACCTAAACACTCATCCATCAAAGCGACAGGAGAATCCAACAAACACCATCAACAACTAATGTACCAAAATAAGTGTGATTCAAATACAGAACACAGCAATACCTCTGTGCAACAACTGGGCTTCGAGGAAAATAAACAAATACTTCAAATGCTATGAAAGAAACTCTGTAGCTGGTTTATGGACAACCTTAATCAAGAAAAAATAGCGTAACAGAAAAAAAAAAAAGGTCAAAGGGTGAAGATGATCACCTGATCGCACAGCTAAGACTTGTGCTTGGAGGGACTGGGTTCATTCCAGGAGCAACCTCGCCATCGGAAGCAAGATTTCTCCCAGACCAGGATACACCAACTCAAAGCAGTTCCTGACGCTGCCATAATAGATGCAAAACCTGCAAATATATCTCTACAGCTACAATAATCAATATCCCCCACAACACACCTTTCAAAATCCATGGTTTCAACACATGCCTATCATAACATGTGGTGTACATCATCCAGTGCAAATGCTTCAATAACAACTATATGGGTGAAACTAGATAACCACTATGCTTCTGAATGAACTCTCTCAGAAAAATGATAAAAGACAAAAACACCATGTCACCTGTGCGTGAACATTGTTCAGAAAGCAATCACTCCATATCTGATCTATCAGGCCACCATCCTCAAAGGATATCTGCACAACCAATATTATAATAAACTCTTTCAAGATTTATTAACTAAGGAAAAGAAATAGGACAGTTATTTATAAGGTTAAAGCAGGTAAACATACATCAACAAATGAGTTACAAGCCTACGTTCCAAAAGGTGGTAGAAGCTGCTGTAATATGCAAGATCTATATGCCCTTTAGGGCTAACCCGGGCGAAACATCTGGGGATCCCTTGCTTATGTTTAGAAATACTGTCCTCCCAAAGTCCAAACAGCATAGAGATACAATTTCTTCTTGTTAGGGATTTGTATTCTCTTCCTCCCACAGTTCAAGCTGATGGGATGAATTCATGCATACATCTCCTCTTCATGGGTTGAGGATGAATGCAATTAAAGTCTTTGCCCTTTGATGTTCCACAATGGTTCATTTGGTTTCAATGGGTCTTCTTGATGGGGAAGGACCTAGCACCTTCTGTAGGAACCCAGCATTTTACATTAATTAATGCCTCTTTCCTGTTTGATGACTTACACAAATACAGAAGGTTACAATGCAAACACTACCACCTTATAACAAGGGGTACTAATGTTATAAATGAGATTATTACATGCAACATCCTACAAGTGATTCATTAAGTCTAAACACCAAACAAACACAAACACCTATATTAACAATACTAACATACAGGTGAGCCAGACTGGTTTCCAGCTTTGCATTTCTCAGTGTTCAGTTGAGACCTAGGACCTTGTGTGATGCTGGCAGGCCAGGTGCCAGCACATGCCACGTACTTCCTTTTGTTTGTTTTAAACCTGCAGCCTATTAACTTCCTTGGGTGACCCCTGATTCTTGTTATGTGAAGGGGTAATTAACACTTTCTTATTCACTTTCTTTATATGATTTTATAGACCTCTATCTAATCCCCGCCCACCTTAGTCCTCACTCTTCTAAAATGAGCAGTCCCATCTTTTTAGTCTCTTCTCCGACTGAAGTGGTTCCATACCCCTAATCATTTTTGCTGCCCTCTCTATACTTTTTCCAATTCTAATATATCTGTTTGAGACAGGACAACTAGAACTGCATGCAGTATTCAAGGTGTGGCCAGCCAATGGATTTCTGTAGGGGCATTATGATATTTTCTGTCTTATCTCTCCCCTTCCTAACAGTTGCTAACATTGTTAGCTTTTTTGACTGCCACAGCACATTGATTGGCTCCTGATTCAGTCACGAACATCTGATCCCAGCCTGATGGTTTAAGCTACAATACCATTTCCCACTCTCTGATACACTCGATAAAATGTCAACAGGAAATATATTGCTTAGTTTGGTTTTTGAGGATGTTCATTTTCCTTGGTCCCACTTGGGCTTCCCACCATCCCTATAACTGGCTTGTATGTCAGGTGTTTGATTTAACAAGGGTTTTACTGAAAGTGGGATGTTCTTGGAGTTCCATCACACAAAAATGCTTAAAGTGTTAGGGATCAGACAGTCAATGTCTGGAGTATCATCAGCTGGGAAATTCTAAATGGTTAGTGTAAAAGCTTAGAGTAGCCTGAAATGTAACTTTGCCTAATAAACTAGGTGCAAACCTGATTCCCTATATATCAGTTGGAGACAGCAGCTTTAGCCCTTGCCTAGTTTTTTTTTTTAAAAGCAGGTGGTATCAAGCCACTTACTGTGTCTTTTTCTAAGCCACGCCATACTGAGGACACCTTTATTTTCATGTAAAAGACCAAGTCAGCCAGCCTGAGGCTTCCCTTTGGCTCACACAGTTTTGCAGTACGTAGCACTGGCTCTTCACAATAATGTAAAATATTGTGTTTAATAGGCAAGACTAGCACTCCCGAGCATTCTACCAGTGAGTCCCGGGGAATCATTTTCAGGCCACACAGAATCTTCAGGTTCTAGAGAGGAAGGATGATCAAGTGGTTAGGGTGCGAATCTGAGACTTAGGAGACCCAGATTCAACTCCCTGTTCTGCCACAAACTTCCTGTGCGACCGTGGGCAAATCACTTAAGTTCACGGCAAGCCAGGGTGTAAATCTACCCCACCCTAGCCTGCCACACAGTAAGCGTCCATGTGGATGCTGCTTTCGCACACTAAGAAGTTCCCAGATGCACTTTGACCTACCCGATTTTGAAACGGGAGTAAATCAAAGAACACTAGGGAGCTTTTAGTGTGCAGCAACAGGGTCCACATGGATACAGTGTGTGGCAGGCTAGTGCGGGGTAGATTTACACCCCCGCTTGCTGCAAACTAAGTTTGTGAATAGACAGGCTCTTAAACTCTCTGCCTCAAGTCCCCATCCATAGAACAGGGATAATAGTACTTCCCCTATCTCATACAGTGTTGTAAGAACAAGTACCTAGAAGATTGTGAGGTGCTTGCATACAACAGTAACGAGTGCCATAGAAGTATGACAGATCGATTTGTTTTACAGTTGCCTATTCTGCCATCCTGATATTGACTAATCAGTGTTTCACAACCAAAGTAGCGTCCAAACTAACTAGTGTAGGGCTGCTTGGGGGAGCCAGTTCAGGGAGCATTAAAGTGGAGGACACAAGGCCGCACTGAGCTCCAGCTGAAAAACTAATATTTTCTGATGCCTCAAAGTTGCAATCTTATACTGTTTTAAAATAAGGCAAAGAACCTTATATTGGGCAAGAAATTGGATTAAATTTCAAGATGAAAAGTATGATTTCTTCAGAAGTATGAAAGTTAACACTCTCAGAGAGAGCAGTTGAGACTTGAGAGAGGCAATGAATTGCTGGGACAGTATGACTGTTCTAATTCTCAATTCCAGGAAAGTTGTTATTGTTAAAATCTCCTTTAGCAAACTGTTCTTCTGCCTGCATGTGTGAACTGGGACAGCTATATCAAAGCCTGTGCTGCAAAACTGCATAGGCATGTTGCATGCAAATATCTGATAAAATGGAAAGATAATTAGTAGGTCTATAGTTTGAAATCCTGCTGTAGAGGGCAATTAAATATTTTCCCATATGCTAAGTACAGCACTTAGCTATATAAGTTATTTACTTGATTTTTCACACCTCTCATATAAGAAGATTCTGATTCTCACCAACAGTCATGCAAAATTATTTAAGTGTTGAGTAATCACAACCTGCTCAGATCTGTACATAAGACGGAAGACAGTCCATCCTCCAATGAAGAAGAAGTGGGTATTCACCCACGAAAGCTCATGCTGCAAAACGTCTGTTAGTCTATAAGGTGCCACAGGACTCTTTGCTACATCCTCCAATGAGCTCACTGTCTTAGACACCAAGGGCTTGAATCTCTACCGCCTTGCACCTAGTGTAGCAAGTAACACCTGTGCACAGTGACTTACACAAATGGTAACATTTTATATCAAGTTATCACAGGTTGACATTACTATACAAGGTGCAGCAGGGCCTAAGAGAATGAGGACCAGACAATACAGTCCAAAATATAATCTCATACATTCAACAATACTGTACACTCTTGTACACCGGGGGAGGAGGGGAGGGAGGGCAGGAATCTTCATGCAATTGGTGGATTTTTATTGTATGTTCAAGTCTTAGTGGCTTATTCTTAAAATGTCTCACTAAAAGAGTGCGATTTGAGGAGGGATTTAAAGGAGGAGAAGGGAAGTCACTTGGAACTCCTTCCTTCTTCAGCAAAAATAAGATGGGAGGAGAGAAATATAACCAAGCAGCAGACCCTTTTTACGCACGTATCTTCTTAATACTGTCCCACTATTATGTTTGAACATAACCAACCACTTAAGGGAAGAATGTAAACAACTACAGGATGATGCAACGCTGTCAGGCGATTTAAATGCAATATTAACATTCTTTGAACTTATAGATACAGGGTAAAATTTTCAAAAGCACCTGTTGGGACTTAGGTTCTTAAATCACTGGGGTGCTTTTGAAACTTTTAGCCTTAATCTAGTGAGAAAAATCCTCAGATTCTAAACATTTTTTTAAAGTGCCACTTAATCACTACAAACTTTTGAAATGGCCAGTGTTCACATAGGACCCACCTAAAGGCAATGTAGCAGAAGCCTTTGCAGCACTGGTGTTAATATCATTGACAATACTAGTGCAAACACAAAAGTAAACAAACGTGCTAATTTAATTGCCTTTAGCCATGGGAAGAAAGGGAGGGGAAGAGTATGTGCCAACTGGAGACGGCCCACTGGATATTACTCTTTTTAGACATATTGTTAAAGCAGAACTAGATAGAGCAGTTCAGCCATATCCTGAGTCTGGCCAAGATATACTTGGCACAGGACCTGGAGTGGAGACAGAAGTGACATGATGCCACCTTTCTGTTCCTGATCCTGGGGAGAGGGTCACTTAAAGTTGCTTTAAATTACAGCAGCTGGTGACAGCATCTTAAGGGGGGTGGTTTCAATGGCACAGGATCACCAGCATAACATTTTCCAGCGACATTCGCTGTAGCAGGCGTCGGGTCAGGGAGAGAATGTAAGAAGCAGATGGCACAGAGCCAGCTCTCCCGGCTTTATGCCACCCGGGGTTTCCCCTATGCAAGAGGAATCCCCACCTGGCTTTAAGCCAGCTTTCCATCCTTCTTTTCCCCTACAGAGTGATGCTAAGAGGAAGGAACTTGGCCAAGTACTTGGTCCATGGCTTTTAATCTTTACATCAATATTGTACTAGAAACAATAGATGTGGAAAATGTTAAGTTGTTAACAGTATTTTTTTAAGGCTATGATATGCTAGCTACAAGTAAATACTGTCACTTAGGTATCGGGGGTAGCCGTGTTAGTCTGGATCTGTAAAAAGCAACAAAGAGTCCTGTGGCACCTTGTAGACTAAGAGATGTATTGGAGCATAAGCTTTTGTGGGTTGCCTCTGATAAAGTGGGTATTCACCCACGAAAGCTTATGCTCCAATAAGTCTGTCAGTCTATAAGGTGCCACAGGACTCTTTGTTGCTTTTTACTGCCACTTAGGTTTTGCATTACCACCAAGATCTTGGACAGGTGGATTTTTTAAATCCAGAAACACTTTCTAATTGAAGCAACTTATTATATCCAGACTCACTATCCTGGTTTCAGGAACATCTACACCAGGGGTCTCAAACATGCAGCCTGCTGAGTTATTTGCTGTGGCCTGCCAAGTTCCCCGTCCCGCCCCCCCGATTTATTTCCTGTGGCTGCCAAGCTCCCTCCGCCCCCGCCCCCCCAGCGCGCCACATCCCCGCTCCTCTGCCTACCTCCAGGTGCTTCCTGCTCCCAAACAGCTGTTTGGCAGCGCTTAGTGCTTTCCAGGAGGGAGTTGGAGGAGTGGGGAGCCACGCTCAGGGGAAGAGGTGGAGAAGAGGCAAGGCAGGGCAGAGCAGGGATTTGGGGAAGGGGTGGGGCCTGATGGAAGGGGTGCAGTGGGGGTGGGGCTGGGGGGGCTTTTGTATCTTTATATGAAAAGGTGTCAGTGGTGTGGTCATCAAGCCAATGTACTAGTCCTCATGTGGCCCTCGTGGCGATTTGAGTTTGAGATCCCTGATCTACACTGTGCTTAAAAATCTACTCAACTAGACAGCCTTAAAAGGTTCTTCTAAACTATTCATATATGGAGATATACCTCTCTCATAAAGCTGGAAGGGACCCTGAAAAGTCTTTGAGTCCAGCCCCCTGCCTTCACTAGTAGGACTAACTACTGAATTTTGCCCCAGATCCCTACATGGCCCCCTCAAGGATTGAACTCACAACCCTGGGTTTAGTAGGCCAATGCTCAAACCACTGAGCTATCCTTCCCCCCCAGGAGTCAGATTTTTAAAGGCTCCCCTTCCAGGCTTTGTAACCTGGTGCATGGGGACACAGCCACTCAGGCTTGGCCCAGCCATCCCTCTGTCATGACGGATGGGCAGCTGGGCCAGATTTGAGCGAGGTATTCAGGTGCACAAAAATGCGGATAGGTGCTTTTGACAATCCCAGTAAACACCTATCTGCATCTTTAGGAGCCTAAATACCTTTAAAAATCTGGCCCAAGTTGCCTTGGAAATAGTTAGGCCCAGCCCCCCTCCACAAGGGGTCAGAATTAGGGTTGAGGTGCTGGGGCAGAGGGTGCATGTATTTAATGGTGGGTGTGACATTCCCCTGGTGTTATCTGAACCAGTGATCTGCTGGGTCACTCCAATCCTTGACTCTAGGAGCCAGCCCTACCCTGCTCTGCTGTGAGAACCCCCCTCCTGGACTGTTCACACACAGTCTCTGGCATGTAAGCTGCAACTTGGATTGGGCAATCGAATGACACTAGCCAATATCTCTGGTCCCAGACACAACCCTAGAAACCTCCATCTTGCAGTGTCCAGTTATGCCCGCTGGACGCTACAAGCTTATATGAGTTTGTCAATTTAACAAAGAAATTGACATGTACCAAGCTTGTTATCCCAAGGGGAGTCTCTGACATACTTCAAACCAAACACACGGCTTCAGGTAGAACAAATAGATTTATTAACTATAAAGATAGATTTTAAGTGATTATAAGTTAAAGCACAACAAGTCTGATTTGGTCAAATGAAATAAAAGCAAAACGCATTCTAAGCTGATCTTAACACTTTCAACAAACTTAGATGCTTCTCACCACGGGCTGGATGGTTGCCCTTCAGCCAGGCTCTCCCCTTTGATCAGCACTTCGGTCACTAGGTGTGGTGTCTGTAGATGTAGGTGGGCGAGAGAGAGGAAGAGCCTGGCAAATGTCTCTCCCTTTTATCATGTTCTTTCTTCCCTCTTGGCTTTGCCCCCTCCCCCCCCCGAGTCAGGTGAGCATCACCTCATCACAGCCCCAAACTGACCAAAAGGAAAGGGGGTGACTCACTCGAGAGTCCAACAGATGCTTTTGTTGCTGCCTAGGCTAGCATCCTTTGTTCCTGTGAGGCTGGGATGGGTTTGTCCCATACTTGCCTTGATGAGGTGTGAACTGCCCCTCTGCTCTTAGAGAGTTTTTGCCTGAGCTTATTTTAAGCCATGAAGATACATTTTCAGACTCAATTATATATATGAAATTACAGCCTATAACTATAACATTACTGTAACAACAATTACTATAACATCACTATAACAACAACGCTCAGTGCATCATGAGCCTTCCGAAGACACCCAACATGACAGATTTTGCATTGGATACCACACGATCATTTTACAAAGATGAACATGGGTGTGCTGGGTGTTCCCCCGAGGTACAGAGCGTCACAGTGGGTCACAAAAAGACAAAAATGCAGTTGGTGGATTGCCTTAGTAAAAAGTTCAGGAACCTCTGGCATAGACAGCAACAATACAAATTTCCCAACAGTGCTCCATCAATGTGACTCTATGCTCTCAAGGGACCTTTTTTGTTCAGACTCCATGATCTCTCTTTTCAAATTGCCAAAACCACCTGCTAATTAAAGTCAATTGTAGTAGTGTTTTCTGCAATTCATTTCACACAGCTTGAGGTATTACTAAAGCCAAACTTTTTTAAAAAGTGACTAGTTATTTAGGGTGCCTCAACCAGAAATACCTTAAAGAATCCTGATTTTCAGCATCTCCTGAAAATCATGCCCCTTTAAAGTGTGTCATGCTGTGACCCAAAAACCGAGGGCACCTAAAATCACCAGTCTTTTTTTTTAATTTAGACTGTAATTATAATAACTTGTTACAGAAGCATGCATATATGTGGCCCTTTAAACATGTGTATGTCCTCAAAGTGTTGGTTTCTATTTTTGTTTGTTTGTTTAAAAGTGGTGTACCATTTTGAAAACAGGGCCAAGTCAAAGGGCCACTTCACTTGAAAAGCTCAGAATATCAGCAACAGATCAGCAGCTGTTATAGATGTTATTCACAATACCAGCCTATACATCACAAAAGTGGGGTGTTAAAGAAGCTAAATAATTAAGAAGTTTAACAATCTGTATACATACTTCACACTCAACAGCAAAAATATAACTGCCTGAAATGAAATACCGGTAATAAAACAAAAGGAAGTGGCAGAAGTATCATCCTTTGAGACATTTAAAGCGACTTAGGCCAAAATGTAGTTCTGTTTAAAAAAAAATTTTAAATACACCTAATAATAGAAGTGGTTTAATGACTTTTTCCAATGAGTTCTTTTTAAGTTTGCATTTAGATGTTCTCCTGCTGCATGTGCAACAAACACTGTAGCACTGTGCTAGGTTACCAAATGCAGGAACATTACTTAGTGCAGTAGCCATCAGACTTTTGTGTAGGCTAATTCAGAGTAGGGTGACCAGATGTCCCAATTTTATAGGGACAGTCCCGATTTTTGGGTCTTTTTCTTATATAGGCTCCTATTACCCCCCACCCCCGTCCCGATATTTCACACTTGCTGTCTGGTCACCCTAACTCAGAGATCCCTTCTTAGGCCCTGGCTCGGAAACTTGCTTGGTGTCTATGCAGTATCCAGCTGACTTCTGTGAGGCTCCACACTACCAAAGGAGTCTACTCACACAGAACAAGCTGCCAAGGCCAAAGACACCACCCACCTGAACTCTCAGTCCCAATTCTGCACTGTCCACTGAATAACCAGTTCTTGGTTACATAAAGACATAACATTGGGACAGTATTAAGGCAACGTGAACATTAAGTGGTTTTACAACAGCGGCTTGGTTATGATCAATTTAGTCTCTATGTTGCTTATTTCCTTTCCCTGGACTTCCTATTTATTAGGGCCAGCTTTGGGGTGAGGGGCTGGGGTAGTGTAGGAGGAGGGAAGTCAGATGGATAGGAGGAGCTAGAGGTCTACAACAGTGTGTGAGGCTGACTGACAAATAGAGGCTGAAGGTGGGGAGGCGAACAGGGTGCACGGGGAAGGACAGACAGAGAGGGAAGTTGGGGGGGGTCAAACAGAACAGCAAAAACGTGCAATTGATCGTGACAGAGGAACAGACAGACAAGGAACCTGGGGAAGGAAGGACAGACAACAGGGGCACAGGAAGACTGGACAGGCAGAAAGGGGGCCTGGGGAAGGACAGACAGACAATGGGGGCACAGGAAGACGGGGCAGGCGGAGAGGGGGCTGGGGAAGGAAGGACGGACAGACAACGGGGGCACAGGAAGACGGATCAGGCAGAGAGGGGTCTGGAGAAGGATGGACAGACAGACAATGGGGGCACAGGGAGACGGGGCAGGTAGAGAGGGGTCTGGAGAAGGACAGACAGAGACAGCGGGGGCACAGAAAGATGGAGCAGGCGGAGAGGGGGCTGGGGAAGGACGGACAGACAGACAATGGGGGCACAGGAAGACGGGGAGGCGGAGATGGCGCTGGGAAAGGACGGACGGACAGCGGGGGGCACAGGAAGACAAGGCAGGCAGAGAGGGGGCTGGGGAAGGAAGGAAGGACAGACGGACAGCGGGGGCACAGGAAGACAGGACAGGCGGAGAGGGGGCTGGGGAAGGACGGACGGACAGCGGGGGCAGAGGAGACGGGCGGGCGGAGAGGGGGCTGGGGAAGGAAGGACGGACGGACAGCGGGGGCAGAGGAGACGGGGAGCGCACGGGGGCAGACAGGGAAGCTCACAGGGGACCGACGGACAAGGGGACTACGGGGCAGAGACGGGCCCCAGCGCCGGGCGGGCGGGCTCGGCTCCCCCCGGGCCCGGGCGGCGCTAAGCGGCGCCGACCCCGGCTCCTCACCTGTCCCGGAGCCGCAGCTGGAGGCTGCCCAGGATCGCGCAGGAGCCGCCGCCGGGCTGAGGGCGCCGGGATCCCCCCGCGGCGCCGGGCCCGGGCGCCCCGCACATGCCGCCCTGTTTACACCGGTGTCCTAAGCGACGGCTCCCAGCATGCATCGCGGCTGAGCGGACCCCGGAAGAGCTGGGCGGGCGGAGGAGCCTCGCTCTCAGTCCCGACCGCGGCCCAGGCCCCGCCCCCCGTTGGCGGCAGCCTGGGTGGGGGCAGGGCCTCGTTCTGCTTCCCTCCCCCAGTGGACCGCACCGCGGGAAGGGCAGCCCAGGCCCCGCCCCTCGCGTGTCCATAAGCCCCGCCCCTGGCGTCCCTTGCTGCTGGCGGGTGGGGGGGGCAGTTTCCCCCCCAAAGGCCATTGTCAGACTTTAGTCACCTGGCCCCAGCCCTCCCTGGCCTCTGCTTCTAGCTGCTGCCCCCAGGGCTGGAAGAAAATAAGGTTGTGCCCCCCCCACCTCAGCATTGTTGCCCCTCACTGTGGCCTTATGGCTGGTCCCTGTCCAGCTGCCCCAAGGGCCTGTTTCGGGGCATTAATCCCTGCCATAGGATTAGGTCCCAGAATCTCAGTTTCCCTCTAAAAAAAATTATGATTTTAAACCTCTTGGTGGTGGGGGAGAAGGGTGACCAGATGTCCCAATTTTATAGAGACGGTCCCCGATATTTGGGGATTTTTCTTATATAGATGCCTATTACCCTCTGTCCTGATTTTTCATACTTGCTGTCTGGTCACCCTATGGGGGAGGTAAGCCTGAAAACGTGAGCGCAGTGTTACCAAGGTAGTAACGTTTGCCTGAGTCTGCAGACAGCTTGGTCGCAGAGCTCCCTGGAGGTGGCTTGCCCCAGTCACCCCACTCCGTGCCCTGTGGACTATAGTTCTTTGCTCACAGATTTTGGCTTGGTTTTTTTCATGCTGCCGTGTAAACCAGGCATTTTGCTGCAGCCATTCATTCAACATTTTGCCTTTAGCGCCTGCCTGCAGCGGCCTCTTGCTCCCCACAACTGCGAATTGATTGGATTGGATTACAATGCACGTGCCCTGTACTGTTCTATGAAACATACTGAACCTCCCTTACATTCCTGAGACGCTGTTTGTGATGTCCCCATGCCACAGAGCAGGGTTATGTGTTTTCCTTTAACCGTTCCCATTTTTTCCTTTTTATTTTTTTATCGATTGCTGTTTAATAAATTGTATTTGCTTTGAACTGTATGAAATGATCAGTGAGTCAGGGAAGCATCCAGTGCAGAGAGAGCATCCTAGAGTGGGGACACCTTAGCCCCTGCCCTAAGTGACCACGACCATGACAAGATTGGGGGTTGAGCCCCACCCCAGGAATCCTGGGGCCATCCTTGTTGGGGTTATGAGGATTCAGCCACACAGGATAGTGGAAGGGGAGCCCTCGAGGTCAGGCAGGCCTCTGGGTAAAGGGAGTGGGAGTGAGGAGTCAGATCCTTTCGCTAGCCCATTTCAAAGGGGTAGTGTATAAGCCAAGAAAGTTTCACCACAACAGGGGTGCCATTCTGCTTCTTACATTGGCATTGTTGATAGAATAGAGGTGGTGGTCAATAGAGCTGACTGGGAGATGCCTAGTCCTGCTACTCACATGAGTAATCTTTAAATACAGCAGTAATTTTGCTGAAGTCACTGGGCCTACCCCTGAGAGGAAAGGTCTGAAAGATCCAGCTTCAAATCAACTACACCTCTACCTCGATATAACGCTGTCCTTGGGAGCCAAAAAATCTACCATGTTATAGGTGAAACCGTGCTATATTGAACTTGCTTTGATCCGCTGGAGTGCGCAGCCCCACCCCCCCCGGAGCACTGCTTTACCGTGTTATATCCAAATTCGTGTTATATCAGGTAGCGTTATATCGGGGTAGCGGTGTATTAGAGGAGGTTCTCCCTTACAGTTAAGGATCTGGACTGGGACTCACAAGAATTGGGTTCAGTATTCCTGGCTTCTTGTGTACCCACGGGCAAGTTTCTTATTCTTTTGGTGACTCATTTCCCCATTTGTAAAATGGTTTAAGTACTTTCCCAAGATGTTGTGAGAATAAGTCCATAAGTAGTCAGGAGGATGCTCAAATACTATGGTAAAAAAAAGTCCAACCTCTAAACCAGTGGTAACTCAAACCTATAACAGAAGAAATGCTACATTGAGTGGAGGTGCAGACAGCTCCAAAAGGTTTAAATGTATTTAGAACAGAAAAGTGATCAGTACACATTGATAATAAAATGATTAATGGCATTAGTCACAATCACCCGCCATTAGAATAACTTTCCTAAAGCTAACACACTAAAGCATCAGTATTTACCTGTATTTGTTGATTACCCGTGCAACACAGATAGTGTGTGTGTGTGTATTTTGCTTCACATTTCCTTGACCCTGCCCCTGCCCCTGCCCCCAGGGCAATAACCACATGGCAGTCAGGGCTAGGGTGACCAGACAGCAAGTGTGAAAAATCGGGACGGGGGTGGGGGGTAATAGGAACCTGTTGGTGGCACCAGGCATGACCCAGTGTTGACAGAGGGGTGGAAAATGACAGTGCCAATGAAGGCTCCCTGTATTAGGCCTCTGCTTGTCTGAACTGCTTCCATGTTTAAACTTTAATTAACCCCACAGGCTAGATGGAAAGAATGGAATGTGTGGCAACTAGTTATCAGTACCAGGAGGCAATTATACAGCCTGCTTGCACCTGGCTAAAGGGAGTGAAACAGAATGACCGGTCAAGAAAAGTTACTAACGAGATAATATGTTTTTTGCCAAGAATGATCTAACCTGTTTAGAGTAATTGCTGCTTCATAATGTATTTGCTGTATGGGAACTAAAAAGGAGGGAGAAGAGGGGGGCGAAGGGGGAAAGCTGGGCATTGGGGGTAATAGACATGCTTAGCTAAGATCATGTATAAAGACAGAGAGCTGCTTTTCTGGGGTGTGCTTGATCTGAGACCTGACTGTGTCTCCGAGCACGTGCTTTGAGATCTCAAATAAACTTTTTTTGCTTCTCCACCCTGGTGTGTCTAATTGGAGCGAGGCACTCCGGGCAACGAATCACTGTTTGCTGCCTCAGGCCTTTTGGGCCGGCAACAGTTTTGGCGTCCCTGGGTGGGCTTGAGGCTAAATTTAGCCTTGCCCGGACCCCTCCTGGAGGTCGACGGATTGCGGCAACGACCGATGCCCAGCGCGCACCGGTGACTTCATCGGGGGCCTCGGCAGAGACGCGGTGTGGTCGACCCCGGAGGGCACTACGGTGCAACGCGCTCAGATAGTGGAGAAGCAGCTACGGGCGACGGTGGGGAACCGGTCTCGTGGACAAGGTAGGAACAGTCCAGTGCTGTTAACCTTTTGTTTGCCTGTTAAGACCTGGGGACGCCCAGTGTCTTCCCATAGGTATGGGGCAGGGACAGAGTACAGGCAGGGTACGGTGTACACCCTTAGAATGCATTCTGATGAATTGGAAAGTGTTTGAAAAAGATCCATTGACTAAAAGTAAACTGAAAAGATTCTGTACAGTAAACTGGCCTCAGTATCAGCTAGAGGGCCAGGAAAGGTGGCCACCGGAGGGATCACTTAATTACAACACGATCCTTCAATTAGCTTTGTTTTGTCAGCGAATGAATAAGTGGAATGAATTTATGTATGCACAGTTGTTTATGTTGTTGAGAGATAGGTCAGATCTGTTGCAAGAGTGTAATCTGACTCCGACAGGCTCGGCAGTCACTGTTGTTAGTTCCCCGAACCCCTCCCCGGTTGTAATGGCAGAGTCGGTGTCCCCTTCGGCTCCTACACCCCCACCGTATAAAGACCAGGTGCCTCAGGTTTCAGAGATTGCTCCTTCAGTGGGATTTTATCCGTTGATTACTGAGACTGTGGTGGCTCGCCCGGGAGCAGAGGGGCGCCGGGCCACTACTATGCTAGTTTACTCACATGTGCCTTTTAACCCAGTGGACTTAGCAGCCTTTAAGGCACAGGCAGGGGAATTCTCCACGAATCCCAGCAAGTTTATTTCGGTTTTTGAGGGATGTTTTGCCAGTCACAAGCCTGACTGGGATGACTGTAATATCCTTATGAGGACCCTGTTGTCTGAAGTGGAGAGGAATCAGGTTATAGCTAAGGCAAGAGAAGAAGCACAACTAAGGCATGATCGGGATCCAGCTAATGTTGCCACTCCTGCCAATATGGTCCCCCTAGCAGATCCTAGGTGGAATCCTAATGAGCCTAATGGTCAGACCCGCCTCACTGTGTACAAGGAGCTGCTCTTGCTAGGACTCCGACGCTCAGCTGTTCGCCATAACAATTGGGCCAAGCCTTATGAGCTCATACAGGAGCCTAAGGAAAGTCCGGTCGCTTTTCTGCAGCGCATCCGGGATACCATTCGGCAAAACACTAACGCAGACCCTGATAATGCAGCAACTGAGGCAATTATAAAAGGTATCTTTACCAGCCGTGCTGCCCCTGACATTAAAAGGAAATTGCAGAAAAAGGAGGATTTGATGGGCATGTCTGTGGCACAGATTTTGGAAACTGCAAACAAGGTTTACAGCCTTAGAGAGGGAGAGAAGGAAAAAAGGCAAGTGAAGATGATGGTTGCAGCAGTACAGGCCAGTGACAAGAGGAAGTTTCAGGAAGGTGGTGGAAGGGGCCGGGGGAATGAGAGGCCGTGGACGTGGGTGCCCTGGCTCACAGGAAAGGCGTTTGGGTCGCAATCAGTGTGCCATATGCCGAAAGGAGGGACACTGGAAAAATGAGTGCCCCGAGAGGGAAGATACCCCTATGATGGCAGCAGAGAATCAAGACTAGGGGTGTCAGGAAAGACGGACTATCCTGCCCCCGGAACCCCGAGTAAAAATGCGGGTGGGAAATTCTGAAATAGACTTTTTAGTAGACTCTGGAGCAGCTCGAACCGCTGTAAATCAACCCCTCCAGCTGCCTGTGGCAGATTCCCTCACTGTGGTCGGCGCTACAGGAAAAGGAATCAAATGTCCAGTGTATGCCCCCGCAGAATGTGCTTTGGGAGACAGAACTCTCTCCCACAAGCTGGTTTACCTCCCCGACTGCCCAACGCCTCTACTGGGACGGGATCTGCTTTGTCGCTTAGGTGCCACCCTGCACTTCACCCAAGATGAAATCACCCTCACCTTGCCCCCAGAGAATGCCTGGATAATGACTCTTGCAGTTGAGCCCTCAGCCATGCAAGCCCCAGAGTGGAGCCAGTGGGAGGACCAGGTTTTTCCTCTAGTATGGGCATCGGGGGTCCCAGGAAAGGCAGTACATCACACCCCCATTAAAGTTCAGCTCCTGCCAGGAAAAAGTCCGGTGCGGATCAAGCAGTATCCAATAAAGAGGGAGGCCAGAGAAGGGCTGCAGGAAACTATAAATCAGTTTCTGAAGTACGGGGTACTGCGAGAATGTCAGTCAGCCTGGAACACCCCCATCCTGCCTGTTCGAAAGCCCAATGGCACCTATCGGCTGGTCCAGGACCTGAGGGCAGTTAATGAACGGGTTAAGACTCTGCACCCCCTTGTTCCAAACCCATATACACTGTTGGCATCTATAGGAGGGCAGTACACCCACTTTTCAGTCCTAGACCTGAAAGATGCTTTCTTCACAATTCCGGTCGACACACAATCTCAGGAGATTTTCTCCTTCGAGTGGAAAGACGACCGAAGGGTTAAAAGGCAGTTTTGCTGGACTGTGTTAGCCCAAGGATTTAAGAACTCCCCTACGCTTTTCGGCCAGGCTCTGGCCAAAGACCTGGAGGAGTGGAATACTCCGGACGGGATTCTCCTCCTGCAGTATGTGGACGACCTGTTAATTGGGGCTGTGGGATTAACCCCTTGCCTCCACGCCACTGTGAGCCTCCTGAACTTTGTTGGACTCAGAGGATACCGGGTAGCTCAGAGCAAGGCTCAAATTGCCCTCTCAGAAGTACAGTACTTAGGATTTCACATAAGACAGGGGGAGAGACAGCTTTCAAACGAGAGGAAGGAAGCCATCTGTCAAATTCCTATCCCAAGCAATCGTAAACAGCTCAGGGCTTTTCTGGGCATGGCAGGCTTTTGCAGAATATGGA
Source organism: Mauremys mutica (assembly GCF_020497125.1). Taxonomy (NCBI): domain Eukaryota; kingdom Metazoa; phylum Chordata; order Testudines; family Geoemydidae; genus Mauremys; species Mauremys mutica. The sequence goes on along the minus strand of NC_059074.1, from coordinate 206,244,895 downwards.
TCCCAGAGTTCGGACTGTGGGCTAAGCCCTTGTATGAATGTGTTAAGGGAATGGATCACGATCCCTTTCACTGGTCCTCAGAAGCTGACAAGGCATTTAAAGTGTTAAAGAGAAAGCTAATGGAAGCTCCAGCACTCGGTCTCCCAGACATCTTTAAGCCGTTTCAACTGTATGTGCATGAAAGGAAGGGAGTGGCTCTAGGGGTGCTTACTCAATTATTAGGCACTTGGAAACGTCCTGTGGCATATTTCTCTAAACAACTGGATCAAGTTGCCAAGGGGTGGCCAGCTTGCCTGCGAGCTGTCGCGGCAACTGCCCTAGTGCTTGGTGAAGCAGAGAAACTGACTTTGGGGGGGACTGTGCAGGTGTATACCCCTCATATGGTTCAAGCCCTGCTGGACACTAAGGGTGGTCTTTGGCTCACACAGGCTCGGGTAGCTCGGTACCAGGCTAAACTCCTAGAAAATCCTGAAGTTACCCTGCAGACCTGCCCCTCCCTCAACCCAGCCACTATGTTACCAGAAACAGAGGAGCAGGAACATGACTGTTTAGAAATCATAGATGCCCAGTACTCCAGCCGTCCAGATTTAAAAGATCAACCGCTCTCAAATGCAGACTGTGAGTGGTATACTGATGGGAGCAGTGCTGTCATAGATGGGCAAAGGAGGGCGGGCTATGCTGTTGTGACCCTCTACGATACAGTGGAAGCAGAGAGTTTACCTGCTGGAACATCTGCCCAGCTTGCTGAACTTGTAGCATTAACCCGTGCACTTGAACTGGCAAAAGACAAACGGGTTAATATTTTTACTGACTCAAAATATGCTTTTGGGGTATTGCATGCTCACGCTGGTCTGTGGAAACAAAGGGGAATGCTTACAGCTCAGGGGTCCCCGGTCAAGCATGGGACACAGATTCTCCGGCTTCTGGAAGCGGTGCAGCTCCCCTCAGAGGTAGCAGTGGTGCACTGCAAAGCTCATCAACGAGAAGACCAGGACGTAGCCAAGGGCAACGCCAGGGCCGACAGGGAAGCCAAGCGGGCTGCCACCCTGGAACCATTGGAAGCTGAGGAGGCCCATGTGCATGCCCTCATCCCATCAGTGGGTGAGCTCCCAGCCCCTCGGTACTCTCGTGAAGAAAGGAATCTGGCCGACTCCCTTGGGCTCCAGGAAAAGGAGGGATGGCTCCACTCCACAGAAGGAAAAATCCTCCTACCTAAAAGCCTAATACGGCCAGTACTACAGAAACTACATCAGACCACTCACGCTGGAAGGGAGGCTCTCACCCAGCTTATGAATAAGTATTTTCTAACCTCTGGATTAAGACCCCTGGCTTCCCAGGTACAGGCTGAGTGTTTAGTCTGTCAAAAGAACAACCCTCGACCAGGAGTGTCAGTGCCACCAGCCACTCTGGAACCTACCCCAGGGCCAGGATTGGTGTGGCAAGTAGACTTCACTGAATTCCCCCGGACCCAAGGGTTCAGGTACCTCCTTGTCATGGTGGATCGATTCAGCGGATGGCCTGAAGCCTTCCCATGCCGAAACAACACTGCCAGAACTGTGGCTCTCAAGTTTGTCAAGGAGATCATTCCTCGCTTTGGACTCCCCCAGTGGATGGAATCTGACAATGGAACACACTTCACATCGCAAGTCATTCAGGGGATTTCGGATGTTCTACAAATCACCTGGAAGCTCCACACTCCATGGCGACCACAGGCCAGTGGAGTAGTGGAACGTACTAATCAGACACTCAAGCGGCATCTCTCAAAGGTCTGCCAAGAGGCTTCTCTTCGGTGGCCTGATGCCTTACCCCTTGTTTTGCTCCGAGTTCGTGCTCTCCCAAAGGGCAGGTTAGGGCTTAGTCCCTTCGAGATTATGTTTGGGAGGGCATGGCCTATGAATGGTACACCGGTTCTGTTAGGGGAGTGGGAGGTAGGCTGCGGTTTCTTATCTCAGTACATGTGCTCTCTGTCTGCTGTTCTCTGTTCTCTCCACAGGTATACCAAAGATTTGCAGCCTCTCCCGCTGGATGCCCCTGTCCACTCCCTGCAGCCTGGTGACTCCGTTCTCGTTCGTACCTGGAAGGACGAGCCTCTCCAAGAGAAGTGGAAGGGACCTCACACCGTCCTGCTGATCACCCACACAGCAGCAAAGGTCGAGGGATACAAGAACTGGATCCACTACTCCCGTCTGAAAGCAGTGCCAGCTCCTGAACGGTGGACCGTCCAACCTGCGGAGAAGACTGCCAACGACGATCTGGGACTTAAGCTGTTATTCAGGCAACAGTAAGGCCTGCTGGGAATGCCCTGTGACCCCTTTGGACAGTTACAGCGCAGTCCCCGTGAACACTCTGAGCGTTGGCTGTGTTTATTTTCACAGGGCCAGCCTAACCTGTGGGCCTGGTCCCTTTTGTTTTTAATCTGCTTGTTGTTAGTAGTAGTAATTTTGTGGGTATTTGGGGAATTGTAATTGTTAGGCCTTAGGATCACTGGCCCAGTATGGATCCAGGCCTAGGGTGTGCCACAATGTTACTCTTTGCTATGGGAACACTCCTCTCGTTGACTCCCGTTTCTCCCCAGGCACATGCGGGATGGAGGGGAACCCCTAACAAATTAGAGTCAAATACGTATGAGAACCTGAAGATTTGCTTTGCCCAAGAGTTTAATCTCTCTAACTGCTGGATATGCTCCCAAATCCCGCACCATGCAGCTGGGTTGCCCTGGAGGGTGATTCCCCAAAATTGGTCAGATCTCTGTTGGGGATGGTTCAGTAGGGGAAAGAACACCTCGGGTACCCTCTTGTCACAAAACTGTACTATTGAATCCCAGTATGCATTGAGGGACGACCCCTGGGAACCGCAGGCCAACTCGACACGTATTCCTACCCCTATTAGGCTACGGTCAGTGGACCCCGGGTTAGTATGCTATCGACAGTTCCAGTCCGACAATCACACTTGGTCTGCTGGAAATAGCACCTGTCAGTATTATGTCTCCCCTGATGATAATGATTCTCTCCCAGTCTATGTTAATGGCAAATCCAACTCCATCGCCCGGTTTGGAACTCTCAGTGGTGCCAAAGCAAGACAATGGAGAAGTGGGAATAATGGGTTGGTAGGAAATGGCCACTCCTTTTATGTTTGTGGTACCTCTGCCTATAAGTGGCTCCCAAATCGGTGGTATGGAAGCTGTTATGTAGGATATCTTGCCCCTCCCCTTCGAGTGCTCCCTAAGCTGCCCCCTGGTCGCCCCAGGCAGCGTAGGTCCTTGTATGCCACCCCAGAGCCCATTAGGGAGGGAGACAGACTTGGCATGATCCTCCTCCCATCCTATGGGGTGGGCCGGCTGTCTCAAATTTACCGTAAGCTCTCTACGTTTCTCACCAAGTTTGCTAATGAGACCCTGGCCATAGAAAAAAGTCTTAACTCAGAGCTTTATCAGCTCCGGTTGCTGGCCTTGCAGAACAGACAGGCCCTAGATTATGTTTTAGCCTCTCAGGGCGGGGTATGTGCCCTTATTGGGAACGAATGCTGTACTTATGTCCCAGAAAACTCACAGGACATTAACAAACACATCCTGTCAGCCGAACAGGCTTTCGAGGAGTGGAAGGCCCAGGAAAGGGAACCCACAATTTTTGATTCCCTTTGGAGTTGGTTGCCCAACCTAGGAGGACTGGGAAGTGGCCTTGTGCGTCTCCTCCTCACAGGTGTGATACTGTGCCTGGTCACCCTCCTCCTGCTTGCTTGTTTTAAACTGCTCCTCCGTAAACTTTGTACCCCCCGTGTCCCGAAGGTCCCTATGTACCCTCTCATTGACAGCCCCAGCTCCATAGAACTCAATTACGTTTTGTCCACAGTATATGAGAACACTCAGCCAAAGGTTTGTTGAGTATTCTCAAAGGAGGGAATTGTTGGTGGCACCAGGCATGACCCAGTGTTGACAGAGGGGTGGAAAATGACAGTGCCAATGAAGGCTCCCTGTATTAGGCCTCTGCTTGTCTGAACTGCTTCCATGTTTAAACTTTAATTAACCCCACAGGCTAGATGGAAAGAATGGAATGTGTGGCAACTAGTTATCAGTACCAGGAGGCAATTATACAGCCTGCTTGCACCTGGCTAAAGGGAGTGAAACAGAATGACCGGTCAAGAAAAGTTACTAACGAGATAATATGTTTTTTGCCAAGAATGATCTAACCTGTTTAGAGTAATTGCTGCTTCATAATGTATTTGCTGTATGGGAACTAAAAAGGAGGGAGAAGAGGGGGGCGAAGGGGGAAAGCTGGGCATTGGGGGTAATAGACATGCTTAGCTAAGATCATGTATAAAGACAGAGAGCTGCTTTTCTGGGGTGTGCTTGATCTGAGACCTGACTGTGTCTCCGAGCACGTGCTTTGAGATCTCAAATAAACTTTTTTTGCTTCTCCACCCTGGTGTGTCTAATTGGAGCGAGGCACTCCGGGCAACGAATCACTGTTTGCTGCCTCAGGCCTTTTGGGCCGGCAACAAACCTATATAAGAAAAAGACCCAAAAATCAGGATTGTCCCTATAAAATCGGGACATCTGGTCACCCTAGTCAGGGCATCACTCAAACTTGTGAAGAGAGCCACATTCCAGGCTCTAAAGAACCACATGACCCAAAAGCTGCAGATTGAGTAGCCCAGTTCTAACAGTAACTGACCACTTCTGCAGTTCAGGATACTTCTGTCAGTTTTTAGTGTTCTGTAGCACTACTCCTAGTGAATCTCAACACTTCTCAGTTTCAAATTTGGATAACAAACTTTAAATTTAAAGTAAAAGGCATTACTGGATACCTGCAGTAGTACTTAACAGCCCCTAAATTAACTTCCATCACTTGAATAATCATAGCTGCTGCCTGGCTTAACCCTTACACATCCACTACAAATAAATGGCTCTCATAAAGATATGGGAGGTTTTAGCTCATGGAAATGCTTACACACAATAAGACACATATGCAAAGGATTTGCAGATTTGGGAGACTTTTATTATTGAATCCACGCAAAGTGTGATTAAAAGAAAAACCCTGCTGCTCTATTTTCTTTCTATTGAAACCACATAAATGCTATTCAGGCTTCTGTTGCAGGATGATTTCATACCTATTGACAACCAGAAAGGCAGTTTTGCAACTGACCCCTATCTCTACCATATTCTGAACAAAACCCTGGTCCTGAACATGCGTGAAATTTGGGAGGTTTGAAATCTGGATCCGGATCCAGACTTTATAAAAGTCAGGTCTATCAATGCTTGATGTTTCCTCCAACACCTACAGGGAAAATAACTGAACCATGTTCAGAATATATCAGGCTGCTTAAAATAATGAAATAAGTGCTATAATGTCTGCTCTGCTCCTGCACCATGGAAGTCTATGGAAACTTTGTCATTGACTTCAGTAGGTCCAGAATCATAGCCCCCCATTTGTTTTCTAACACACAATTTTCCTCACAAGTCTTGCTATATATGTTTTTTCTTAAAGCGCCAGCAGCTGGAGTCAAATGATTTTGTGACAATCTCAGCTTTCATTTTATTTTATTTTTTTAAGTAAATGTCTAGCTCTCCTGGTTGTGCAGAAAAAGTTGAAAATGTGATTCTAGCTAGACTACCCTAAAGGTTCAAAACCTAGAAGGCAAATAAAAAGAGGTCAAAATGTATTATTTTTAAATCTCATGATTTTTAAGCCAATCTCATTTGTTTTGGGAGGTCTGACTCATGAGTTTTGAATGCTTGAGTTTGTCCACACTACACACTGTGCAGGCTACATTGAAAAGTTCTGCAGCTCCTAACCATAAAAACACTTCCCCATCTGCACTGGGAGGAGCAACAGACTGAAGCCAAGACAACCCTCATCAGTTTCATGCTGATCTCCTGCTGAATCATGGGGGGGGGGGGGGGGGGGGAGGAGGTAAAGTAAAAATAAATAGCGGTGCTGCAGCAGCTCCATAATACAGCTTGCGTTGAGTAATACTAAATAAGATCTCTTTTACAGTCCTGGCTGCTAACACTGAAATCAGAATAAATACTATCCCACTTTTGATACTGTATAAAGTAAACATTAAAGTAAGGTGACCATTTTTTTCAAATTTAAAACCAGGACATTTAAAATAGCTCAGCCAGCATGAGTAATAGTCGCTGTCGTAGAATATAAGTTGAAAAAATATTGCGGAGTATGCTTATCTTTTTTTTTCTTTAAGTGAAAGAATATAATAAAATGTACTTCTTTTATTTATATTATATATTATGAAAGTAATTTTGTGGGAAAAAATAATTTGATATTTGTAGATTAGTACATAATTGTATACTTAGGATTTTGGGAACCAAGTAATAAAGAAACAAGTGTAGCAGTAAAACAAAATGGTTTTAATAAAAAATGGTACAAAAGTACTTAATAGACATTCCTAATTTTGCTTCTTATCTTTTTGTGAAGAGTGGATTGATTTTAATAATAATTCGTTTTCCTGGATGTTTTAATAAAATTCCATGCAAGTTTGGTTAAAATTATATTTAGTAATTAGCAAACATTTCAAAGTTTCAACATGTAATTGAGTTTTATCACTGGACCAGATATTGTTCATCAAAGAAAAAAAGACGTTCGGCAGGTGCATTGGTTCTGGTAAACAGAGACAATATTCTACCAATTTGCCAATATTTTTGTAGGAAACATATTTTCACTGAAGGCTTTGAATATTTCAATCCATCTGTTCGATAGTGGTACAGAATTTTGTCTCCAGTGAGTAATTTTTTCATCTGTAATGTAGCGCAGGACAAAGCAGGTTTCATCAAACAGTTCATCTTCTACTAAATTGATTTCAGAAAAATACTGAAGAATGTAATCACTGCAAACTTGAATGTTGTCATGGGTGAGTTTAGTGTTTTAACAAAACCCAATTGAATTTTTCGGTATGCTTAATAGATCCTTCCCATTCCTCTAGATATTGAATACATGTGTCATAAAATTCTACCACTTTTTCTTTGAAAATAGCAGGTTTTAATAGGCCTTCTTCCTCAAGCTGCTTCAAATTTTGCCACACCTGTAACGGCAAGAAAACATTTGCTTTTCTGTCAGCTAATTTTGTTTTTAAGTCACTGTAAATATTGCTAGTTTCTATAATAGAAATCTCCTGTCCTTCTATTTTCAAAATAGCATTGTGGAACATTGATGACACGTTATGCAAAAAGTAAAGCCAAGATTCTGTCTCTGAATTATCAAAATAATTTGTGATAATTGTGGGGCTCTTCTCGTTTGAGGCAAAATATGATTTTAAGGCAGGATATATTTGTAGGACGCGCTCAATCGCGGGTCATAACGCCAACCATCATGTGACACTGTATCCCAAGACGTTCTTATATTCGATGTCCATGAATTCACAAAATTCTTTCAATACATTAACGCACACTGTATATATATAAAAGTATGAATAAATCTTGGTGATGAAAGTTTGCACATCAATTGGTACACAGTCGGCTGCAGTTTGTATAGCATTGTTCAAAATATGAGCGGCGCAACCAATTCCCACAAGCTCTCTTCCACCCAAATTTGATTTCAGCTTGGTAAAAATGTTATTTTTCCCACTTCTTCGCATTCCTTCAAAGTTAGTATTGGTGTTATCAGCACAAAATCCAAGTGCCTTGGTATCTAAACGATACTTTTTTAACACTTCCAAAATATAATCAGTAACTATGTCAGATGTTTCGTCTGGCAAATCTCTTACTTCCAAAATTTTGACATGTATTCCAGACTGGTATGAAAAATATCTTCTTATTATGGGAATCAACTTTACTTCCTTGTGGTTTGATGCATCCGAATAAATAGAAATAAAATGTGCAGCATCTAAATCCTCTTCCAATAACTGTTTCGCATAAGGCACCAGCACATCGGTAACTATTGCCTCGCATTTTGTTCTAGAACATGTAAACCTGGCATCAAAACATGTTTTAATCAGTTTGCAGGTACAATCCATTGATCGGAATGAGTGATTATGCATTACTGTGTGGTATGCCCATAAACCTTCAGCTGCAGCTAGTTTTCTTTCAGCATCTTCAAATTGTTTTTTCTTAAAATATGCTGTCACACTCGTACTTGCAATTGCTGCAGACACGGCCCGTTTATGTTTGACTGTATGTGGTTTTCAATGTCGGTTTTTCCACTGTTTGCAATAGAAAATATACTTCTGCATTTTACACATTCCACCTCACTATTGTCATTATTAGTACTTGCTTTGATGAATGTATATTTCGATTTTAACTCATCATTGAAGATGCACTTTCATCGTTTTGGCGCCATGGGTGTCCAAAAATAAACAATTATTACAAACTTCGTCGAATGTCGGTCTTGGTCCGAGGGGGCGAAGTCACCGGTCCAGGATCGAGGGGGGCGAAGACGCCGGTCCTGGTCCAAAGGGGTGAAGGCGTCGATCCTGGTCCAAGGGGGCAAAGTCATCGGGTCCTGGTGAAGCAGCGAGGTGCGCCGTGAAAACGGCGGAGCGAAAAGCTCGAGTAACCGAGAGAGCGCGGAGCTCTGAGGGCCAGTGTCACGGTCCGAAGATGCCAGATCACTGGTGCCTGTCCTGTGCTGCGGAGGGCCTTTTATAGTCCGAAGCTAACACCGAATTGGTCGATTTTGGCGGGCTCTGTGTGATGACATCATCATCGAGTTCCCATGGTCGGGCTGTATGTAATGCGCGGGAGTATTATCAAAGAGTTGCCGCGGCCACAATATAGTGAAAGTGCGTGTGCTGAATGCTGAGTATTGCCGAGATCCAACGATGAGAACCGTCGTGTAAAATAAAACTAAAACTAGGATAAATTAATAAAATTGATTTAGGCTGGTTTATCAAGGATTGATTTGATGTACTCAATCTTTTGATAAATTAATAATTTTTGATTTTGTAGTCCTAAACTGTACTGGTTACATCTCACGACTAACCAGACCAATGTCCAAAAAAACAGTACTGTACTGGTAAAATCAGTACGTATGGTCACTTTACATTAAAGACAGAGTGTTATTCCAAAATGGCCTCCATGAGACACTGTCTGCAGGTTGAGCACACCATGATGGGGCACTCACCTCTTGAGTGCCACCTAGCAGCTGGCTGTGAAATCGCAGTCCTTTTCTCACTGCAGGTGCCCCCCTGCAGGTTGCCAACCAACTTTGGTAGGTCTTCAGTGACTTGGCCCTCTGGCTGAGTCAAAGTCCAAATGAACCCTTCAGGGGTTTTAAGGAGTCCAGCAAATATAAGTCTCTTTGCCTTTGGTAGTCTTCAGCCCTGCTCTGGACTCTTTAAATCCATCCCTTTGTTCGGGCTCCCAAAAAAGGCCCTGTCAGGAGTCTACCCTCACTTGAAACTGGGCGGTTTCAAAGTGAGGACCCGCATGTCTTCCCCCCACCCCAAAATCCTAGGGTAGGTCTACAGATCAATTCACAGAGGACCCCTCCTCCCTCTCTCCAGCCTGCTCTGGAGACAGAGGTGCCTGGATTCAAACGCCTTGAATCTCACAGGCCCCCTTTTGGGGTTTATGGCACTTTTCCTGTGGCCAGTAGGGAAACCCAGACCTGCACACTACTCCAGGTTCCAACACAGGGACCCTCTTCACAGCAGCCTTACTCCTTACTCCAATCTGTCACTGCTATTTCGCTGGGCCTCTTCCTACTGGACCCATTTTATCTCTCACCCTATCTCATGGGCAGTGTCCTCAGGTTCTTCTCTATATCCAGGCCAGAGAGGAGCACTCTTCCTCACCCCTCTGGTCCCAAAAAACAAACAACAATTGGAGATATACCAATCTCCTAGAGCTGGAAGGGACCCTGAAAGGTCATTGAGTCCTGCCCCCTACTTTCACTAGCAGGACCAAGTACTGATTTTTGCCCCAGATCCCTAAGTGGCCCCCTTCAAGGATTGAACTCACCACCCTGGGTTTAGCAGGCCAATGCTCAAACCACTAAGCTATCCCTCCCCCCAGCCAGGAACAGACCTGCTTTTTGTTTTTTTTTATCTTTTTTATGGCAAAGCAAACTTGACTGAATAGTCTATAGCTGCCACCAATTATAATTCCTCAGTACTTAGCAGTTTATAGTCTCTTGTGCTGCCTTGTGTCTTTCAAGTAACACAACACCTTTTTAATAGTACTCGATTGCCCCACTGTTTTTACTAAATAACAATGTGATTTTTGTTACCTTAAGACATTTGAATTCCCCAAAAAGCTTTTTCCTTTCTTTATCAAAGCCCTTACCTATGCATAAAAGATGATCAATTGTTTCTTCCGTCTTATAGTGTACAAATAGTTCACCTTTGTGTCTATTTATTTGAAAAAGACTTTTGTTTAATCCACAATGGCTTGTTAGTATTCTGAACAAAAGAACTTCATTAGAGCTATCCACGCCCTGAAGTACATCATTATCCTCAACTCTAGGGCACAATTCAAAAAATCTTCTTCCTCTTTTTTCACTAAGTCTAATTTTTTTGCCGTTCCTCTTTGACTTCCTGTTTATTCAAGGGTATTTCTATGTCAATCCATCCATTTCTTACGTCTTCAGCTGCTTTGTCTGCCATTTTGTTCCCTGTTGTCCCAGTACGTGCTGGGATCCAGGTTAGTGCTACATGTATCCCTCTGTATTAACTCTGTGATTAGAAATGGAATTTCATTGATCAAATCACTTCAACATACTGAGATATTCTGTTTTATTGCCAAAAAGCCTGAGTCTGAATCTGAAAAAAAATGATGCTGGGCATACATCCCAGATCCAATTTAATACTAGCATTATTGCTACTAGTTTGGCTGTCATGACAGCTACATAATCGGATATTCTTTTAGATGTACTAATTCCCAATTTTGGCATACAATATGCCATCCCTACTCTGACTGTTTTTTCTTCTTTTTTGGAACCCTCTGTATATATTTGACAAAACTGACTCCACTTTCTAACAATGTACTGTTTGGTACTTTCATCACTGTAGCTTCCATTAACTTTGGCCCAGAAAGTTAGGTCCAGTACTTTCATTCATAGTGTAACATGCATTTTACTAGAAGCTATCTGTAGCATGCATGTAGGTGGTGTAATAAATGCACCACATACAATGTGTAGTGCCTGGGCTTGTGTGTGTCAGGTGCAGGAGTGGCAGAACTAGAGGATGGTGGGGCTAGTCCCCCACAATTGAAATACTGGGGTTGGGGGGTCTGATTTATGTTTCTGCTCCCACGCACCATTCTGCTTCACCTTCTGGGAACCAATGTTCCTTGTAAACTGTGCTCACATGCAACTGAATAGGAAGACCAGGAGGGGTTGGAGCAGTTGCTGCGGCATCTAAGATTGGGGCAGGGAGCAGGTAGGAACCAGGGGATCAGGCTGGAGCCAGAAGCAGCTGCACCTGGCAAGAGATATGCAAAGTGCAAGGACCTAGCCTGGAGCCAGCTGCCTCCTCCCTGAGTCTTACTAATCCCCCTTGCTCCCCATGCACAGCGCATCCACCCCACTCCTCCTCTGCCCGACTTCCCCATTCAACAAAAGCTTCCACCACCTCCAATCATTTGAGTTGCATAGAGGTAAATGGGAGCAGATTTTTTGCCTGAAGTGTTTTAATCCTTCATTTACTATACTGCGGCTTTTTAAAGATAACGGGCCTAATTATCAATTCACTCAGGTGCCTTCATGCTGCTCCAATATTGTAAAGAGGCCTTCGTACAATTCAGTGAGACTTTATTGGCATGTCAAGCTGAAAGCAAAAGACAGAGCTTTCAGGTATCTGTCCGAGGCTGGCACGACCCTCCCAGGATAGGGTTACGCCTTGTGTTTGAGGTTGGATCCCAAATCTATTTGTCATTGTTGGTCATTCCTGCTTTGGTGGCAGGTAGAGTGATCTCTGCCATCTCTCTCCTTTCTCCCAGGGTCAAGCTCAGTTTTTCTTTGTCGCTTTTCATTGAGACCTTTTTTTTATGGTTCCTGATAATATGAGGAAATATCTTTCTTGACTGAACATGGGTAGTACCCTGATAACGCCCCTTGTGCCAGGAGCCAGCTTGCAGAGACCTGCAGTAAGAGCTCTAGGCAAGCTTTTTCCCCTAGCCCTCTGCGCAGGGGACAGATCAAGGCCATGTTGAGGGTATATCCCAAAATACGCTGCACTTTGGCTATGCTCTGCTTCCCACACTACACAGGGACTCATGGGAAGCACTGGCAAGCCACAGAATAGAAGGCAAGTAAAGGTCACTTAATTTCACTTCTGCCCCTTGCCCTCTTGTGAGCGAATGGACCCCTGTATTCACACCCTACACACTGTTGTAATAATCATTGTACAAAATATGCCTTGCAAGTTATTGTCTGAAAACTAACAACTTGCTGGTCAATAAGATCATAGTGAAATGTGTCTTGCAACATTATGTATAAAATTATGGACATAAGCTGAAATTATGACTGAAGCGTGGTTACCAGACAAGACCGGGGAAGGGGTAAACCTGTTCCTCAAAGACAAAGAACAAGCTAGCACTTTAGCCAGGTGTCATCAAAGCTGATGGACAAACACCTGTCAATTGGCCATCCTTGGGCAACAAAGGGGGGCAGGAACAGATCGATGTGCCTTTTAAAAAACAACAACATGGAACCTCTTTCACCACGAGCTGCCATGTCTCCATCCTCACAGGGGTAAAGAACTTTATCTAGGGGTAACCCTCAGGAAAATGCATTTCAAAGGGTGACTGGACTATAGAAGTGAGGGGCAGAAACACTCCAGGTATTCCCTCTTTCTTTCTTTCCCTCTCTCTCTCTTTCACCTAAGATAACAAAGAAACCAGCTATTAGACTTAGGGAAGGTTTTGATCTGAGCATTTGGTCAGCCCTGTTGCTGGGGACCTGTGGTAAGGATTTTACCTTTAACCACATCTAGCTAGTTAAGTTTTAGTTGCTAGAAAGCAGTATCTTTATTTCTCTTGTAACCATTTCTGACTTTAGTGCCTTATACTTGTACTCACTTAAAATCTCTCCTTATAGTTAAATAAACATTTATTCTTTGATCAAAACTAATCTAATATTGTGTTTAAATTGAACTGTGTGAGCAACTCCAGTTACAAAGCAAACTGTTGTATAGTGATCCCTTACAGGGACAACAGACCTCTAATATCTGAGCTGCCCAGGAAATGGCTGGACAGCGCAGAACATGTTTGGGGGGAAATTTAGGACTGGGAGTGTGTTGGGGTCACCCTGCAGATAGTAACCAAGGCTGCTGGAAGCCAGAGAGTGTTGCTCGAAGGTGTAGTCAGATGTTTGGCTGCATGTGTGTGTTCTCTCTGTGTGCCGTCCCAGTTCTGCGCAGACAGGTGGCACAGCACACCTCGATCGAACTGCCCAATAACCACAAGATCCGTTAAAGTACGAAGGCACCCGGTCAGGTTTATTGTCGAAGCACGGTAATAGCACCTGGCAGCCTCTATGAGGATACTAAGATGTATACCCGTGACAATGGATGCAGCTCAGTATCGGGACTTTCCATCCTCCCACACACTCCCTCTGAGATACCTCTTTATAAACATATTGCCCCTCTGATGTGTCTAGGTGCCATCCATTACCTTGTACATGTTGGTTTGATCAAAACATCTCTGTCCATTAAGCTGTCATCCTGACCTTATCTTTAAGATGGGTCAGCGTGTTCCTGCTATCTTTGGGGAACGTGTGGATAGCGAGGTGTTCTGGTACCACCCTTCTGGAATGCATTTGCATGTGTTCTGTGCCTAGCACTTCTTAGGAATGTGTGTTTCTGCAATATCAGCCTTGTTCTTGCCAGATTCTGTGAGCAGGGCCTGCCTCCAGTTCACAGCCTGACTTTGCTTTATATTAGCAAAGCTTTGACTGCTCTGCTTCAAGAGCTGATGTCTCAGGTTCTCTTCCTACTACAGCAAGCAGCTGAGGTCAGAGGGGCTGGACCCAGCTGTAGCTAGACAGACATTCAGGGTGTGATCTGCATGCTGTCTGGCTGTCTGAGCACCCCACATTGGGAGCTACAGCAGCAAAGCATTTTGAGGCATGTCACAGAATATACCCCTCATTAGCAGACTGGTGCCTCCTGCTAGTCGTACTGGGGATTAGCTCAAGACCAATGCGTATGCCTGTGGCCTGCACACTGGCATCCTCTTCTGGACTCAGCATTCTGCCTAGTTCATCATCATCTGTGTTTCCTCCTTCTGGGGCTGGGGGCAGCGGGTATCTCTGTCCAACAGTCCAGCCACTTCCCCAGTGGCAAGTGGGGGGCGGGGAGGGGAGGAGGACCCAGGCCCTCTCACTTCACTGGGTCCCAACCCAGGGACTTATAAATAGCAGCCTCCTGCTGCTGCTCCATAACCTCCGTCAATGCTGCTCTATTTCCCTAGGCCACTTCCCCATGGCCCCAGCACCATTTTCACCCTCACCTCAGGGCACTCAGCTCCTCAGTCCCAGGAGCCAGCCATTACTCTGTCCTAGGTGCTTACCATTCTCTCACCCTCCAGGGACACAGTCCTTACTCTTTGAGCTCCCAGCAACAACTCCCCCACTCAGCCCCGCAGCTCCATTTTATATAGACCTGCTGGGTCCTGGTTGGCTGTTCCTCACAGCCCCTCTCCTATTGGCTGCTTCCCACTCAGCCTCCCCAGGGCACTATTAACCCCTTCTCTGCCAGTATGAGGCGATCGCCTGATCACAAGGCATCCCAGATTTCAGAGCAGGTGGTGACACAACCCCTCACTAGTCTGGATTGCACCCTGCACTGTGATACCTCTGTCCCTGCCTCCGGGGCAAGAATGGAGTAACAGAGAATCAGTCCTACTCTTTTTAACTCTCTCTTATCTAGCAGAACATGTGAAAATGAGTCTGAAAAAAAAGTCATTAGCTAAAAAGGAGAAAGATTGGTCAGATCGGGGTTTTTACCATAAGACTGTTCTCCTTCTAGTGCCATCTACCCTAAAACCAGCTCTGATGAACACATGGGATTTGAAACAGGAACAAGGGCCAGTGAAGTTCCCTCCAACAGACGTACTCATTCATGTATATTTCCCGTTACGTTTATTCTTTAGTCTCAGGGAAGTGTGTGCTACTGTGAAGGAAAACCCTGAAGGAGGAGGCATTACAAACCTAGGTCTGTGCTGTGATCCTCCATGCTGACAGTGAAGGGCTCAGAACTGACTAAAGAATAATTACTCGCGTCCCTGCTAACTAGCATCAATGCACCATTTCCTGGTTCACTGAAAGTTTACAATGAGAAGTGATTTGTTTGTGCTCTTTCTTTAGTATTTAACACTTCTTTTAAATCGTTTTAGTTTAAGTTTTCATATAATCTGATACAAGCCATAAAACTGTCAAAGAAATTGACCCTGAGCAGTTTATGAAATGTACTTTGAATCAAATAATGGTTTTCCCTGCATAACACTTAAACTAAGCTGTCTCCTGCTTCAAATGAAGGGATTGATGCACACTAATCTTACAGTTTTACATGTTCCTTTTCATTTATGGGCGGGGAAGAACTGTGCGCTTTTAATATCCCACTTCTCGTTGCAGGTTTAACAGTGTTCTGCAGGGGGCAGAATGTGTTTCACTTTGGTTTCTATCTGACCAAGGGCTGACTCAGATGGAAAGAGTGAAATGGAAAAGAAAGGACAAGAGGAAGAGCGAGGAGTAAGGAAATGAATTAGAGAAGTGAGGGAGGAGGGTGTTAGAGAGAAAGAAGGAGGTGTGGGTATTTTGAGGGAAGAGAGGACTAAATAAGTAAGTGCCCACAAAAACTGTCCGTGCTGCTTCCTTACCCAGCAAAGGCCCCAGTGGTCTGAAGCTTCTTCCTCTGTCCCTGCATGGAATAGCACCACCTGTTTCTAAGCTGCATTTGGCTATGGTGAAGCAAGCATTGGTTATTGTACAATCCTTTTTCATTTTACACTGCTTCCTGCATGGCTCTTGAGGGGACTAATCCAGCCCCCATGGAAGTCAATGGAAAGACTTACTTACTTCAGTGGACCTGGGTCAGACCCTAGGAGCACAAAATATAGCACGAGGTTAAACTTCAGGCTCCACAGGCTGTTGCACGACCCAACAAGGTTGAGAAAATGGAGGGGGGAAAGCCAGTATGTACGTCTGCCTTTTTCACTCTCTGGTTCTTTCTTTTATTTCTGCCCTAACTTCCACAGGCCACTCATTTCTCCTCTTTTTGGTATTTTTGGTGATGGCTCCTGCCTAGTTGTACTTGTCATCTTCTTCGGGTACTCCATTCTCTCCTTTGGTCACTGTTGGCCTCTCCAGTCTGTCTCATCCATCATTTTCATATCCCCTAAGATTAACCCCACTCATTTGCTACAGTTTGTTCTTTGTCGTGGTTTTTGGTCTTTATGTAGTAGTGGGTTCAAGACTTTTCCTCCCACTTGCAGAGTCTACATTCAATGAAACTTTGATAGTTCACACTAACTGAGGACCTGCCTCTCTGTGACTCAGAGAGGCAGGTAACACTTTTACCTCCCAACCTTTGGCTGTTAAAGATAAAAGGGACGGCTGGTTACAAATGGCAATGAAGTTAATGATAGATACAAGAGACAGTTGACAATTTCTTCTCGCTCCCCTGCCACCATTTTGCTGTAGAAATACAGCAGTGTAGTTCTGACGCTGCTTTATTGAATACAGGTTTGCATAAATTGGAACTGTCATCTAGCAAAAAAGGGTGTTTTGTATGCCCTTATTTGACCTGTGTGCCGCTATTCATTTAGCTAAACCTTGCCCACAAGTCAGGATATAACTGAGTAAATTTTCAATTAGATTTATAATACATGCCCTGACAGCTGAATAAAAGATGCATGACAAGTTTACATAATATCCATAGAGGTCTTTTTGTTAATGAATCAAGTCCTAATTGAAGAGCACTAATAATACGTTAATAATCGAAACACAAACACGACTAGTGAACATATCTCTGCAGAGCAGTTGTGTGGATCTGTTTCCTACTGTCAGCATCAGTCCATGGCCAATAGTCATAATTAACATGTTGACTTAAAATTTTAACAAATTTAAATGTAATGAAATACTT
Source organism: Mauremys mutica (assembly GCF_020497125.1). Taxonomy (NCBI): domain Eukaryota; kingdom Metazoa; phylum Chordata; order Testudines; family Geoemydidae; genus Mauremys; species Mauremys mutica. Next base: position 206,227,864 of record NC_059074.1, on the reverse strand, counting down.
TTATTAAATGTTACAATTCCTTCAAACCCAATAATTACTGGTCTCTAATGTATAAATAGCCAATGTATTGTCTTCAAGCAGACTGTGTTTTTGCATACTGCAGTACAGGTAAAGTGAGTTCTTGAAGCAAGGGCCTGGGTGAAGTAGAAGCTGATGGTGTTAAAGTCTGAAGAGCAAGACCATACTGTTTATAACTATGCAATGTTTATCAAGCACCTGAGGTCCTGATCCAAAGCCCGTGGAAGACGTGAATTTTGGATTAGGCCTATAGAATGAAAGTACAAATAAATGTCAGTTTATTAATACCTGTTGTGTCTGGGCTAACTCCTGCCTTGATCGGGAATACTGCTACAGTGGGTAAAGCGGTGTTGTGTCTCAGGTGGCTGGGAGCTACTGAAATCAAAGTGTTTAGGTACAGTAAAAGCATGAGCTTGATTGATCCTGTCTGCACCACTAGTACTAAGGGTGCAAACCTCTGAGCATGCTTAGTGGATGGGATCCCCTTCAAAATCCAGCTGGATAATGTTTAGCCCTGTGGTTAGAGCACTCACCTGGGACATGTGAGACCCAGCTTTGAGTCCCCACTCTCTGGCCCAGGGGAAGACTGGATTTGTACAGGGATCTCTCAGCACTTAAGAGGGTACTCTAACCACTGAGCGATGAGACAGTCAGATATGAGGGAAACCCTCAGTATCGCCTGTTGAAGCTGTTCCTTTGTGGATAAATAATGAAAGAGTGATTAGAGCACAGGGACTGAACTCAGGGTCTCCCACCTCTCCGTTGCGTACCCTGACCACTGGACTATGGAGAGTCAGTCAGTCTTCTCCCCTCGATCTGCCAGCAGAACAATCATTGGGCAAGAGAGCACTCACTGCTGTTGGATGAGTTTTACAAAAATCAACATTAGGCATCTTTCTTCACTCCTGGGGGCAGAAAGTCCCAAGAAGCAGCACTCCATAAAGCAGGAAGGCCCCAGGCCATTCAGGGCTTTGTAGGTCAAAACCAACAGTTGAAATTCCACCTGAAGGCCAATGAGCCTAGTTTAGATAATGGAGTGCTGGCATCATGCACTCAAGTGGGATACTCCACTTGACAAGCTTCAGCTTCTTGATTAATGGATTTCGTGTGCAGCCCTCATCAGAGCTAGAATCTACATGCCTCAGGGAATCTAACCAGACCCCCAAGTTGTGCACTTTGTGTACAAACATTGGCCAGATGCCTCCAATCAAGAGAGTCAATACGATCTGAGACACATTTTTCCAGGTGTATAAACAAATCTGTGTACTTGAGCATTAAGCTAAGTAATTTGTCCTTGAGACTGAAGTGCCCAGATTTACACTTGTAGTTCAGAAGTGGACCCAAAAACCAGGGTTGTAAGTTTTGCAGTTGAAAATTGTACCGTCATCAAATAGAATGCCTGCCATGTAGCACCCCCTGCTGGCCAAGCATGGTGCTATAGTGCCCTGCCTCAGTTTCCCCTTCTTTCAGGACACTTTCAGAATGCCACACACTTCAAAAATTAAGACAAAATTCCCCTGCTGAGGTTTTACTTTATCAAATTCAAATAAAGTTGAAATGAAGTCTCTCTGGCCTGTAGTCTCTTCCCTTGGCTTCAGGAGGTTGCAAAATCCCCCACCCTTCTTGGGGCCCATTTCCAGACTCTCAGGAGCTCACCACTTGCTTCTTTCAGGAACTCCTTCAACATCTCTCTGTGCAATTCTTTCCCCTACCTCCAGGTACTGAGAAACGCCCACAGGTAGCAGTCCTCCCATCTGCCACTATCTGCCCTGGTCGGAGGGAAGAGAGAAAATATATACAGCCTTCTTCCCAGAGACTGTTCCGATTGGCTGGGAGAAAGGAGAGCCTTGCCCCACTACAAGGCTCCTGGTCCCAGGCTCTTAAAGAAACAGTAGCCTGGGTTTTCCCAACAAGAAGATCTGTCCTTCCCTAGGTCTTCATCCACTCTAAAATTCCCAGGAATCTTAAAGGGATACACCAAGGAACTAAGTATTGACTGGCCATTAGGCATTACTACCCTTAAGGAGCCAGTCACTCTGTTACAACCCCAAAAGGGCCATCGTTTTGAACATGTGATCCTTTGTGTCATGTCAGGATTTTGACACATTTTATCAAGAGTCTGGTTCTGAATAAGCAGAAACTTCATAAACAAATTGTTCCTTCTTCTTTTTCCCCATAAGTATGTGAGCAGCTCAGCCCAGAATTTGGTTGGCCCTTGCATAAATCAGTTCCTTTGATTGGCATTTTAGATGAGTGAGTGAATGAATCAAATATTCTGAGTTGATTATTGAAAGAGTTTTACTTGACAAGTCATTAATTTTTTTTAAATGACTATACGTCATTGTAAAATAACAAATAAGCAATTCTTTAATTCAATTAGATAATGTTTTCCATTTACCACAACATTTTATACTAATCTGTTATGGAGAGAGTTGCTGGCTTTCTGTGATGATGGGGACAAGAGGCTCAGACAAGGTAAAAAGACTCAAAGATCCAAAACCCTGGACTCAAAGAAAGAATGGCTGGGCTGTTGTCTGTTTTGATTAATGAAGCCTTTTGCATGGTAAGATAATGTGCTTTCGGAACATGCAATGCTATTGCTCAGCAGAAATATCTGGAGTATGAATAATAGCCAATATGATAACATCAATAAATTAATCTATGTAAAACTTTATTCTGCTGAGAAGTGTCTCAACTGATATTTGTTTATATGATAATTGCCAGCAACTCTGATGCATTTCTCAGCAAGATCAACAAGTGCTCCAAGCTACAAGGGTTTGAAACAAAAGGAAGTACTTGGACAGTTTTGCAGCTTAGCAAAGTTAGGCATGAATGTAATAAGATTCTATAGCTAATTCCAGCTAGCCTCACAAGAGGTGAAATGTTTCTTTTCACACTGTATGAAGTCATAAACATGGATTACATCAACCTTTACATACGACCGTAAAGCAAAAGGGTTTTAAAATTTCGAAAGCCATTTTTATTTCTGTAGCACACCTTGTCAAAGTGGAGGGTAGCAATTCATAACATCCAAATAGACCAAATCAACAAAAAACATTGCATATTGCAAGTGCTAATGCAATCAATAAATAAATAACTTTAGTTAAATTAAATTAAATTAAATTAAATTAAAAAGAGCCAATTCTCTTGAATGAGACAGATTATTCTCTGTTCAGCAATAATTCCTGGTCATTCTCCCAATTTTATTTTTACTTTTGGTTGAGTTGTAAAACTGAAACCCTGACCACTTGTGATTATTAAAAAGCCCAGGGCACTTTTCATAAGAGTTTTAACTTCATAGTCCTGGCCAGATTTCAAGTAGGGTAATAATTACATTCTACCTCATTGAATTCTCCATCTAGTTTCAAGTGGACAAAGGGATCTTCACTTCCTGTCTTAACTGTTGCTCTGTGTTTCTGTGTGCTGTTAAGCAGCTGCTACCACCTACCCTGGCAATGACTGCATTTCATTGCGTGTGAATCGATCCATGTATATAGATTAGTCAGTCATTTGGAGGAAAGACTGCATGCAAATGTAAGATATTATTAAATTTATTCAAATGTGTTTGTACCGATGAAGCCTGGTCCTCTGGCTTTATCGGTATGAGCTGAAGTATGAGCTGTCGTAGAGGCTTAGGAACATGCCAGCTGCAATAGACTGACAAACTTCAATAATGCACTTTTAGAATTTTTTCTGGGGTAAAGTTCTTCCTAAAATGTTTCAGATCTCTCTTTTAAGTGATAGAGAATATCTATGTAGGTTGAATGATCACTTAGTGAATGATCAATGACATGTTGCATAGCAGTCATGACTAGCCATAATCCACTGCTTTATATAATTCATACTATGTCATCTTCCAATAATTGTATTTTCACATATGAAATCAGAGGGAGCTGGAAGCGTATGGGAAGGGGCGAGTACCACATTACTCTCAAGTGGCTTCTAGTGAAGGATCTAAACTGGCATTAAGACATGGCCATCTCCACTGTGACTATGAACTGAGAAGTTCGGTGTTGCAATGCAACAATGAAATATACACAAGGAGGAGATTTAGGCCCTGATTCATCAAGGAACTTAGGTATGTGTCTAACATTAAGCATACAAGTAGTCTCACTGAAGTAGAAAAGATTTCATTGGGACTACTCACTTGTTTAAGTTAGGCACGTGCTTAAGTTCCTTGATAAATTAAGGTCTTAACGTGGCTAGGTTACACATAAATCTTAATTCCAGGAGATGTGGGGGAGGAAAGAGAGTGTTTCAAACATTTGTTCAAACACATACCATACCTGAACTCTTAAAGATGGCAGCCACAGCCCAGAATGAAAGGGGTGAAGTGAAGCTCTATTACTATGGAAAGAAGTAATTCTGGACTATGTGAGAGTTTTCCTTGGCAAACTTCAGGGCCCAGCTGAGGCAGCGTAAGGGACAGATTACCTAGTGAAGGATTGGTCAGGGAAAGAGAAAATACTGCTGTGACAGCTAGTCTGCCTGGTTATGAAAGATTAGCATAATACTGTTATTTTCAGGGATATAGATAAATAGCAAATGTGCAATGGGTATCAATGGGATCTTTAATTTTCTTCTCACTGGTTCCTGAGTAATAGAAGGGAACATAGTCCATAAGAGGTTACACCTCATGTGAGTGATGTAGTCCTTCTTTTAACAAGTGAATCACTGAAGGGTGAAATAATAGTCCATACTTTATATCTGTTGTACTACCCTCTCTTCCGGAATGGGCTTTTGGCTAAGATCAAGTGTCGTATGAGTTTCATATCTGACATATCCCCTATGGTGAACTAATATCTGCAATTGCTTGAGGATAGACGTAGTGATCTACACTGGATCTTTGCTGTCTTTAACTTCTTTGATCCTGTGTTCAGTTAAAATATTGAACGTATTGTAACATGGGTTGGGTGTGGACAAAGAAGGATTTTCTTACACTTAGTACTAAGTATTGCTGAGTACTGTTTTAGACACAAAACAACGGTAGTCATAGATTTTAAGGCCAGAAGAGATCATTATAATCATCTAGTTGAACCTCATGATGATGTCTGTTACTAGAAAGTTGGGTCAGTGTTTCAGACAGTAGGTATTTGCGCATGCTGCACAGACAAAGTGAAAGTCAAACCTGAAGAAGAGCTTTGTGGTGCTCAGAAGCTTGTCTCTCTCGCCAACAGAAGTTGATCCAATAAAAGATATTACTTCACCCACCTGGTCTCTCTCAAAGTAAAAACTTGACAATATTATTTGTAATGTCAAGAAGATGCGCTGACTAGTCCAAAGGTCAGGCTTTCAAAAAGTTTAGTTGGAATGCTAAGTATTTACCTTTACCCTGGGATTTACAATAGTCTCTCCTTTGCAAATACCATCGTGAAATTTAATGCTAAAGGCCAAGTCCTTGGCCCCACTCTATTGGGGCAAAGAAGCTGGCGAATTTAAATAGCTCTGCTTTCCCCCTGCACGTGGGAATACCTGGGTGATGTAGGAGCCAGCAAAACCGGCTCCTATACCGTTCCCCCTCCTGACCACGGCCCACTTCATGTGCTGGTGCAGCGTGGGCCAGGTCCATTCCTTTCAAAGCCTGGTAGAGTGATACACACCACGTGAAGTGCCCCTCTCCTGAGCACAGGGACTGCAACTGGCTCTTGCATGGGGCCCATAAGAGAGTGGGGAGTGGCTCCTTGAGCTCCCTTACTCCCCACACAAAGGACAATCACAATATGGGCCATCACCATTACAGAAATTGGAATTGTCCCTCCGGGTGACTCCTTTGTTTATTCATGCCGACATATCTTAACTTTGCATCAACACAATAACAGCGTGGGCATAATGGCATCCTGGAATTAGTCTCGTGTGTGAAGGGGGCTTATGCAATTCCAGATTGAGGGGGAGGCTGCATAACTGTTTCCTTTCTGTACCATGACTGGACCTTTGAAAGGGATCTCTTGGTTACTTTCGCTAACAGCTGGAGCCTCCTCCATAAAGCCCTGAGGATGGCCAAGAAGCTGGAAGAATCCATAGATTCCTCTGCCACTTCTCTGCTCTGTGATGGGCAGCAGTCCCCTTACTCACTGATACCCCACCCCACGCTCCCCCCTACCCCTCAAACATATGCCTTTTTGTTTATCAGAACTCCATTCATGCCCCCTGCTATGAATCCCAGGAATCTTCATTGACCTTTTCCTGGACTGGCCAAGAAATCCAGGAAGCAGAAACAGAGAAAAGGATCTCTGATTGCCGGGCCATTTTTTGACCGAGTTCCACACTGCCTTCCCCAGTCTGACAATGGTCAGGCAGCTGGCGGGCTGTGAGCACTGCTTACCCTGCTGTCCAGTATTGTCTCACTGTTTCCTTATGTTCCCCTCTTCTGTTGTTGTATCCACCTGTTGTCTCTTCTCTTATACTTAGACCCTAAGATCTTCAATCAAGGACCATACCTTTGTTATAAAATGTGTCCACTGCCTAGCTCAGTGGGGTCCAACCAAATCCATGATGGGGTGACCATAGCTCTATTGTAATAGAAATAAAATCATAATAATGAGGATGATGATGACTGGGCATTTGTTCCCACTGTGATGAGCAAGCTGTTTTGCTAGTCCATCCTTGGAGCTCATGGCACATGTTGGGTTTCAGAGGACTCTGAAGAAGTGTTGCCTTTTCAATGGACCATGCCCCCACTGATTTGGTGAGACATTATAATGGTGTGTTGTCCTCCACCGTTAGCATGGTTACTCTTCCTCAGCATTGGTGGGATATTGAGGAGAGCTGAGACTGGTGAAGAAGGGAAGGTGGCTAGAACACCAGGGATGGAAGTCCTACTCAAATCAAAATAGCTTCAGAAGACTTTTTGAAATCTTATGCCACGGCTGTGTAGAGCATAAAGAAAAGTTTGTTAACCTCAACAATAGCATCCATGAAACCTTGATCGGCTGTGTTGGTCCATGTGGCTGGCATCTTGGTTAACTCCGGTTGTTTGCATGCAATGACAGATATTTCACACTGTAAAATCATTCAGACTTGGACTAAGTTCAGAGAGATCAACTGATTTGCCAAAGGCCACACTGCAAGAAAGTGTCAGAAGCAAGAGCAGAATCTAGGTGTCCTAATTCTTAGGCCTATATGTAATCTGCTGCACCTTGTTATCCAACAGGAGAGTTACTAACTCGCACAGTTTCATCATGTCAGCTCTACACTGTACACACCACATCAGCATCCTTATCAGATGCCAACCAGCAGAAAGGAACTGGTCAGCCACCCACGTCTCTTCTCCTTGTGTAATTTTTGGAAACTGCCTGTGCGCACACAGACGGGCACTTGGCTGCTAACTACTCTTGGCCCTGCCCAAACTTCCTCCCACACAGCCGACCCAAATGAGTGCGCTCCACTGTGTAGCATTATTGATTTGACAATTGCAAATGTTTGCTGGAAGGAGAGCTTTTCTTCCCCCATAACAATGTATGAAAGTGCCAGCAAACAGAGTGACAGCTTCATATTAAGCAACCCTGGCAATGGGTGGCTAACTCAGTCAGGTAAGTGGATACTATGCCCATAATAGGAAAGAAAAAACACAGGACGAGAAGTTAAGGCCAAAACATCACTTATTTTAGCTGCTAGAGCTTTTGGGTGCTCAGACATGCCTCTGGTTGGGCACCTAAAACCTGAGACACCCAAGAGGAGATTTTATGCTTATAGGGTGGACATGTCCCGTCCTGATAGTGTACTGGGGAGGGGAGAGGCAATCTGTAACCAACTTGTTGGATACGTATTAGCAAATGATGCTTTTGTAATCCTCCTGGGGCTTCCTCGTGGGAATGGTCACACACAAAGAGAATAGCTTCGCACTGCAAAAAGAAAAATAGCCCAACCAGAGAGGACTGGTTTTAAAAAAAGGGAGATTGTAGTTATGGGGGGAAAAAATAACACACCAGTTACGTACTCAGCTAAAAAGACAGAGGACAGATACATTCTTAGACATTTGGTTACATTTTATTCAATACTCAGACAAAGTACATTCACCTGCAACCCTGCCCCCGCAAAAAACAGCACTGTTGTCCAATATTTTTTAATATTAACATTTGATAGACATGTCTGGTCTGTTTAAAATGTGTATGTAGCGATTTCACTCCATTTAGTAAAATCACTAAACACACCATAGGTGTTGGATGATGCTCACTCTGGAATATGGTAACACCCTGTTAAATAGAAAGATCAGATGACTATATTCCTGTATACAAAAGCTCACTGTTGTAATTATTGTTTTGTTTACACTATTTACTTAGCAAGGATTTGTAAACTTGTTAAAACTTCAGAAATAAATAAATAGTTAAAACAAACTACAAAAAAAAATCACAAAAACCCTGAGGCATTCAAAGTTAATGGCCACTTTTGAAAAGTAATTTGGCTGGATAGCAGTGTGGCTGGGTGGATTAGACTTAGGGTTGAGAGTCAAGAGACCTAAATTCTAGACCTGTGTTGAAATATCAATTGCTTTGGGCAAATACCTGAGGGCTGGTCTATCCTGGCATAGTTACATCACACTGAGAAATCCAGACCCCTGAGAGATGTAGCTATGTTGATCTAACCCACTGTGTAGAGCGTGAAGGTCAACGGAAGAATTCTTCTGTAAACCTCACTACTGCCTCTCGGGGAGGTGAATACCTGCTCCGGCAGGAGAGCCCCTCCCATCGGCGTGGGTGAGGTCTACATTGAAGCACTACAGTGGCACAGCTGGAGCAGTGCCGCTGTAGTGGTTTAAACAGACATAACTGGAGACTCAGTTTTTCCCATCTGTAAAATTGAGATAATGATATTTACCTACTTTGCATGGGCATTGTAAGGCCTGATTAAATAATGTTTGTAAAGTGCTACATACAGGAAGTGTAAAGTATCGCAATGGCTAGTCAATGACAGAGATGGCCCTAGACCAGAAGAGCTCTGACCGCAATCCATGTGTGCTATGGGGCCTCTAGGAAATTGCCACCACCTCTTCCCCTGTGGATTTTACCGCATCCCAAACTTCCTAAAGATTTGATAAGACCAGCCAGCTTTTGAAAGTCTTTGCAACATGAAATGATGCTCTGAAGAGATGGGGTGAAAGCCTGACCCCACTGAAGTCAATGGCAAAACTCCCATTGACTTCAGTGGAGCTAAGATTTCACCCAACAGTGGTTAGTAGAACCCTTGTGTCCAAAACCACATTATACTGACCACAAAAACTAAATGAAGCCTGCTGCACTAGCTCATACCCATCCTTGTAAGGTTTTAAACAACCCATTCTACTGTGCACATATGAAAACAATTCCAGGGCTCACAACTTCAAAACTACTAAACCAATTTTCTTCAACTGCAGCTTGTTTTTAGAGCTCGGTGAGATCTACAAAACAAGCTTATTCTGGACAAAATTGTTGAGGATTGAGTCACGTGTGTACAAATTATTTGACTGGAACATATGGGACAAGGATATTCTTTAAAACATGCAGAACTCAAAAGCAGCAGAATGGTTTGTACTAAATCTATCTATCTATCTATCTATCACCTCTTGGTGGAGATCAAGCATGGGGGGAAAATTAATCCTAAGGGAACTTAATTGAGAAAATTATAAACCCCTGAAAAAACTGAGTGTGTGGCTATGTAGGGGAAGTTCTGTTTCAGTCTTACTGAGTGAAGTCATTTCCACTAGAATGTATATAAATGACAGTTCAGTTCTCCCTAAATTAATCTGGCATTCAGATTACTTGTTTTCAACTAAAGCAAATAAATACAAAAAATGAAAATGGAGGAAAAAAATGTAGCTATCGGTAGCAGGTCAGTAAACTGTTGATGAGCAAGTCTTTCTTGTGGGTGCATCAAAATCCTGCCTTTCCACATTTTTGAACTGAGAGCTTATGCATCAAAGCAAATTGGTTTCTAGCTGGCTTGTCCAAAGGCTTTTTATTTTTTAAATGTTATGGACCAGACTCTGCTTGCTTTTCTCATGAATATTTGCACTGATTCCAATGAGACTGCCCAGGTGAATAAGGGAACGAGAACTTTGCCCCTAATATGTACATGACAATATAAAAAAAAAATGGAGATAGACTAAAATAAAGTTTAAAAAATGTATTCTGACAGGATAGTGGCTTCTTCTTGGCTAGAAATGCTGTGACACTCCCCACTTCCTCAAGAAATACAAATAAATTACTGATTTATCTGGAACTGCTGTTTTTTCTGTGCTGTTAACTGATGGACGTACATGGCCAAAGTGTGACTGCATGCACTACAATCAAATGTTAGGGGTGGAAAGAACCAGGAGGGACAATGCAAGAATCCTCAAGCTGTGCTCAGAGGGGCAAAAACAGAATGGTGCAAATTCAGGTAGGGAGCGTGCACCTGGAATACGGAGCTTATAAGAATCAAATGCAGTATTTGTTCTAGGTTCTGTTAAACGAACATTGGAAATATATTAATGTTATCATCTGACTGCCCTACATCACTGATGTCTCTAAGGCTCAGGCCTGCAGCCCTTATTCATTTAACAGTCAATGGGACTATTTAGGTGAATAAAGAATTTGCCCTGTCGATCTATTGATAGACACTGTACATGCAAATATGTCCATTACTTTGATATGTACATTTGGGTAATTCCATTCAGGTAAGTTCTGCCTAACACTGCAAAGAAAGCTGCTCTTGTTTCTGACCAATACTGCCTGAGCATTTTAAAATGCTTCCCCCTCAGGATTTCTTTGAAATAATTACATACATCCAAATGTTTAGGTGGTTTGGTTTTTACCTGGGGGAGGTTAGAGTTAGGGAAGATTAGCCCAGGTGAAGGCCACAATAGGAATAGCAAAAGAATCTCAACAAAAAAAAGTGGGATGAATAACTAAAATAATAAACAAATAAAACCTAAGAGGTCAAAAAGCTCGTGTGTTCCTTTGGGAGAAGAGGGGTGTATTTGACTCACAATTTGGGCTCTGGTGCCCAGTTTCTCTAAAGTTGGCAACAAAATAGCTTCTGTTCAGGACGCAACAGAGAAGCCCAGCATGTCTGTGGATTCACACGAAATAGCGTGGTGATTAATTAAATGGTTGATTGTTTAATACCAATCATCATTCAATAATTCCTAGATGAAAAATATGGAAATCTGTGGAGCCAGCTGGACAGAGACCCTCAGGGCAAATGAAATCTCCGGTTGCTGGACTCTAGCCACAGCCAGGTTCTCTGGCCCTGGAGGTTGACAAGGTTTGTGGTTTCCATGGGGTCATTCTGCGACGACCTCCCCATTGATTAAAGACCCCAGGCTCAGCCCTTGGCAAATCTTAAGACTCAACGAGCCAGCGAGGTCGCTGTAGGGAGTAGAAACCGAGGGAAAAATGCGGGGCTTAAATGCCTATTGCAATGGTATTTAATTCCCAGGTAATCTCCAGCCGGCTGGGGAAGAAGGAATGGCTGGATCGAGGCCTCTACCGTGAAGTAATGTCATGCCCCTTGAAGTTTTCAGACTGGGCCTGCAATGCCCTTTTCATTCGGCTGTTCGGGATTCTTCGGCTTTAGATTTTAGGAACCCAGGCCGCTCTCTGCACAAATCCCCCTACAAGTGACCATGCGCGCTGAGTAAAAAAACCAAAACTCAGTCCCACTTCTACACTGTCCGGGGGAAATCTTTGTAACAGGTCGAATTTCGCATTTCAGATCCGTGTTTTAAGGGAGGAATTGGAGGCTCTGCAAAGGCTGGTGGTTGTTTTCCCCCAGATCCCCTCTTCCACCGGCAGGGAAAACACTTATTATGGGTCCAGGCAAAGTGCCAAATTAAAAGAGCTACTTACTCCCTACAGCTTTAGAATTCGGAAAAAGAAAAACAACATAATCGGGGGGAGTGGGAGGGGGAATATCGTTATAAAACTCTTTAGTCCTTCGTAGCAAATCCTGGTTTTGCACCCCTGATACTTCTCGGCGCGTAATAAAGCCTACAAGACACTAGCGTTTTAATCCTTTCTGTTGTAATGGTGATTACTGAAAAATGCAGCCTAGCCATTTAATCATTCGATCTTGCTCGTTTTCTGTGAAAGGGGATCAGAAAATAGTCTGCTATACCCGCCTCGTTCCCTGAAGAAATTTGTGCCAAATATTTAGAAAGCTGCAAACCTCTCTCATCACCTATTAAAATATCCTCGCCGTGTTATTCCCCTCAGCCGCCCGGTAACTATTCAGGTGTGCGTGCACGAAGGTAGGTCTGGTGCTTTTTCCTTGCAGTTTCTGTGTAACAGTATTTCTCGCTTTACGGTCGGTTCCATTAATTGATTTCAGTCTCGCAATTTGATCATTTCAGCCAGGCAGCCGGGGTGGGACATAATGAGACGCTACATAATAAGGAAAGACAGCAAGGTTCACTCCCCTTGCAAATCATTGCATTTAAGAAATTAACATTCACTAGGCAGAAACATTCCGGCAAAAGAGGCAGTATTGCCAAATAACGCATCGAGTTGGCTTAGTCCCTGCTGCTTTCCAAGTGATATTGGGTGACTCTGAGCAACAATCCCTATGAAAAACCGAAGTCACCCTCTTATGAGACCCAAACGACTGGAGGAGAAGTTTGCTGTCGGTTGATTGCCCGATTTAGGATATAAAACTTGGGAACTAGTGGAGTTCAGGACTGCCTTTCACTGCTCTTACATTTAAGGGGTGAAAATCCGAGGGCATCCACGCATGGAAAAACACGTGTAAAGTCATGCGGGTGTTTCTACAATTTAATTCTGAAACTGTGTTTTTCAGGGGAGAAATAATGAAGACTCGGTCAGTTTATTCTCTCTCTTCCTGATCCGGGCATATCTAGTTGTAAAGGGAAAATAGCTAAACCATAGTTACAAAAAGAATTCGAATATAGATTTAAACTGATCTTTAGATTTCAAATAAATATAACCCTCCCTGTATCCTTCAGTATAAAAGATTTGCTCGTTCGTTAAGCGGATAAAGGAGTACATTATTTTTCAGTAACAGTAAGAAAATTAAAGTCCACACACAGACCACTCACGATAGTGCAGGAAAACCTTCAATCTACAGCCCCAAAGAGGTGTTAGAAAAATAAACAGGGAGGGATTTGTAATCTACAGTCTGGATTCCGCCTTCATTTGTCTAATCGTTACAGGCGATTATTTCATTTTCTGCTGTTTTCAGTCAAACGTGGCTAAACTGGCCACGGAATTAAAGTCACTAACATTTCATAGGGACAACTCTTGCGGAAAGAAAAAAAAACATTTTAAATGCCTGAGAATTCGCCTACCCGACAATCATTTTCCAGAAGCACGTTCTGAGTCTAAACCCAACTGTGCTGCTGAAAAGGTGGACAGCTCCTAACTGCGTCTCCCCGTAACACAGCACCTTACCTTGACTCCAGCTCGGTTCCTGTTTAGCAACGAGATCTTTACACGCAAGGCGCTGCCTTAAAAGGTGAATTGTGTCAGTTTTCGTAACAAACAGCCTTCAGACAGATTAGCTGCTCTCGCGGGCTAAATGCAATTTCTTTTGTAGCTGGCACAATGCTTAAAGGAATGGCTCGAGAGAGAGACAAAACCACATGAATGCAACAAACTGTGTGCAAAGGTGTAGACGTGATAGCGACATAGCCAGGAATAACTAACACATTTGCGTCTATAGAGCTACATTTTATGTTATTATGGGCCCGGTGGTTCTTTACATTCCGTGCTCACGATCGTGTGTGTGTGTGTTTGTGGAAGTGTGAGAGAGACCAAGCAGAAACACGACACAGCATCTGTCTAAAGCGAGCGGCTGGGCCACAAAAATCAGCATTTAGAAGTACAGAACATAATGTTCTCGATAAAAAGTGTAACATCCTGCGCGAACAATGTCCGGCACCCAGAAGGAACCTGCGCGTTCGAGCTACAAATGTAGCACTCGGTGAAACTGACTTGGAAAGTCCCAGCCAGCTGTTATGCTGCTAAGAAAGACAGGCTTTCCTCTCCTCTTATATTCACCTTAAACCTTTGTTTGGCCGGGTTATCAATTGAATCCCCAGTGTTCCATCTCCTGCTATACTGGGGAAGGTACAACCGTCGTGGCAACTTTCAAATAATAAAAAAAAAAAGTCTGAAAACTTCCAAGGAAGAGAGAGAAAAGTTTAGTTTCGTTCCTCCATTAAAAGCAAAAGCGGCACGTTTACTTTAGTTGAATGGTTTAGGAGGAGAACCCTGCGGGCCGTGTACGGAACGCAAGGAATCAATTTCACTTGCTAAAATGCAGAGGTTTTTTTTATTATTATTATTGATTTCACCCTTGTGCTTTCAGCCCGTCCGCTGAATACCATTTAGGCCAAGATTGGATATAATGGAAATATCATCAGGAGACAATTACCCTTTCAGAGTATTCACTTCTCCTCACAGACACTGTTATTTGAGAAATAGGATCATTTGATTTCATATTGCACTAAATAACACCCAGCCGTCTCAAATTGCCAGCTTCTTAAAAACCACCCATTGGAATAAATTGCCTCGCTACTCCTCGGGATTTTTTTTTTTTGGCAGAGCAATATTACGTGACTCGGGCATAACTTTACAAAAACCTAGATAGGAAAGAACTGAAACGACCAAATCAGACACCCTGACACGGTAGAGGCCCCTCTGCAGCGGCACGGTCGAGTTGTCGGGCACTGGCTCTCGCAAGCTGAAATTTACAAGAGAAAGTGAACTTTCGCTCAAAGCCACGCGGTAGCTTTGAGGGGCGAGCTCACTGCTCAGGACATTGCAATGCTGAGCGCAGGGCTTGCTAGGCGCTGTAATATCTGGGACTTGCGCCCCAGCTCCCTCCTCATCCCCCTTTCTCTCCTCCCCCTCCCAGTCCTGGTTCTCTGGACTTCGATTCGGACAGACACCTACCACGGGTTCCTTCCGGCTTCTGCGGGGCTCCTTTCCAGCATGCGTGTGGGTGCGGGGAGGAGGGTCAGGGGGTGCTTTTGTTTCATTGTGTGGCTGCGTTTGAATCGGAGACGCGAAACCCACCGAGTCCCGGGATCTGCCACGAAGGGAGCCGCTGTCTCTCTCCTCCTTTCTGTCTCTCTTCTAAGTGCAAAGTCTTGGGACACACCAAGTTTCCTGCATAAACTGCAGTCCCTGGCATTTTCGAGGCAGATAAGCAGCGCTCAGCAACGCGCTGAATTTGTTAATTGGCACTTGAACCGCTAAGCCTGATGTGCGCGATTTTGCTAGAGGTTTTTTTTTTAAGCAAGATTTTACCCTTTGTTGCATTGGTTACATACATGCCAAGGTGTAATGTTCCTTTAAGGCTATCAGTGCCTGCTCTGCTAATCTGGCCATCACAGACTTCATTATATTTGTATTAATGTCATCCTCGGCTTACTAATTAGATTGGCTGGATAATTGAAATGACAAGGATGGGTTGTGTAGGGAGAGAATCTCTAAACATTTAATATGATATTAGATATCTCAGTGAACTCATCCTATAACATTTCTTACTCGTTCGGCCCGTATAGCGTTTCGGGAGATTTGGTAGAGTTTGGATTTGCAGCGATCACTTGTTCCCTGGCCTCTCTAAAATCCTGAGCTTTTTGATTCACTGACCAAAATTTCCTTCGGGTAAAAATGGAGCACTTACATATCCGGTAGGAAAATGCTCAAAAAATGAGGGTGAGAATGAATCTTCAGAGGCATTAAAGGCCCCGATCCTGCAGTCCTTCCTCAAGCAAAAACCTCTGTCCACTAAGAGATCGATCCAATAGGCACTGAAGTCAAGAGGACTTTTTTGCACTGACTTTGCACTGGGTTTTGGATCAGAACTTTAAGATTTAGCCCAAAGTTGGGAACAGCTGGTTCTTCTTCATAGAAATACGCCCAGGAAAGACCAGGAGGAGAGAAACGTCATTCTTACAGTGTGTGCAACTCACTTAATTAACACGAATTAAAAAAAAAATCAGTGTGGTCTGAAGATCCTGAGACTAAAAACTCCAGTGTATTGTTTGCATGCAAACGGCCACTGAAAATATATAGCACAGTAAACCTTAACTTCAGTCTGTCCAATTTAGTCTTAATTCAAACCGGGGTGCGGAATTTTTTGTTTGTTTTTAACTGGGGTTAGTAATTTTCATCTGAAAACAATTTATTCTCGAGGCTGCGAGAGGGAAAGAGAGTTATTGCTATTTAGGGTTCAGTCTCTGGTGAGACTCTCTATGAGAGTAGACGGATTTTTTCAGGGTAAACGCTGCGATTCGGAACTTCATTCGAAGCCAACCTTCCGCAGCGTATCCCTTCCGTGTAAACCCAAGCAGAAATGCAGGCTCACGCCCGAAAATGCTGATCACAAACAATCTTTCAGCAACTGCGACGTCTTCTTTAAAGGGGAAACTAAGCGCTCGTCTCTGAATGAACCACATAGGGCAGGTGCAGGGCTGGTACAGGGCAGATTTCTCCCCCCCCCCCCATCTCTGCTAATACCTAACTCGTTCTTGATCTGTTTTAGCCGTGAGCCTCTTCTGGAGCAGAGATGGCAGGTCGTGCTACATTGCTACCGTGGCCCGTGACGCTTGTATATAAACACACTGCAGAGCCGCCGCTAATCATCTTCACTTTTAGGAAAGCGGTCTCGGAGACGCAGCCTTGGGTCAGTGCTAGCTGTTTCCAAGGCAATTAGAAAAGCCCCACCCGTGACAGGGAGGCGAGCTGCATTTTCCTCAAGGGGTCACAAAGCTCTGTACTGGGGATATGTTTAAGAAAGCTCCAGTGGTCGCTGGAGCCCCTTGTATTCGGGGCATCGTTCAGAATAGATTTGTTAAATGAAATGTCCGTGATTGGGAGTCTAGCCGTGTGGATGCAGATGAAGGGGTTGCCGTCCTGAAGCGCACAGGCGCCGAGGGTCTCCTTTGAACGCCACATGGCTGAGTGTAGACACCTTTCCAAGGAACACCTCACGGGGGAGATCCGCTGGAGGGAATGGGACAATAACCGAGAGCTCCTGGGCCATTTCCAAACACCTTCACACCGGACAGGGGCATTTGCTGTCAGACTGGGGGCTAATATCCGGGGCAGGTGTTGGCTGGCTGGCAGTATGTGTGGCACCCGTCAACAGACGGGGCATGTCTTTTCCCAGAAAGAAATCCAGCCAGCGTGTGCGAAGGAGACCCAAACGGCGTATTTTGGCCTTTGTCTAGGTGAATTAGGAGGTTTGGGACGAGCTGCGTTGGGGCTTGTTTTCTGAGTTGCACCGACTAGCTCCTGGCAAATTGGCAGCTGGAGGAATTGTTTTCTGAGTTGCACCGACTAGCTCCTGGCAAATTGGCAGCTGGAGGGGGGAGAAATCCGCTGACATTTTGTCATATCCCCCATCACCCCTGTGTCCAGAGCACCCTGGTGTTAACGCTGGGGCTTCGCTGCGGCCGGGCAGGTCCGGGGTCCCTGCCTGGGGGAGCCCCCCAGGTTTGGTGCCGGATTCTCCCCCAACAGCCGCTGATCCAGTAATTCCCCCAGCCCAGCCCCAGCCAATTGCTCTTTAGCTGTTGAACTGCGGAGTTTCGCTCCTCTTTTCTCATGCTAATCACCCCCATACAGCGTCTCGCTGTGAGGCTATTTGTAGGGCCTTGTTTGCCGGCTGCATGATTAATTGATATTGTGCCGCGGCTTTTGTCCGCGCCGCGCGGAGCTGAGACGCGGGGAAAGGCGCCTGAACCATCGGGTCGCTGCCGAGGTCGGCCCGAGCGCGCCCCCCCATTTACCCCGAGCAGACAATATGCCGAACGCACAGAGACCAGACTCTCGCTAAGCAGCCCCCGGCCAGATGCCCAAGCCCGGGTCTCTTCGGAAACTGGCTCCTTTCAACGAGGGCCGATTCCGTCGCCTTCCCTCCGGCCTGGGCTTCTGCCAGGGAATTGACGACCCACGGGCCGGGGTGTGAAACCACAGGATCGGCCCCAGGGTTGACGGTGCAAAATCCTTCTAATAAAAGTCAAGGTACCCCCAGGACACCCCCCCCCCCCGCAAACGAGCAGCCTCCCAACGCTTCCGCTGCGGGGGGTTATCACTGAAGGCGCAAGGAAGCGGGATCTGGTGGTGCCCGACAGGAACGCCGATGTCCGGCGGGGAGGGGCGCGATTCTGCCGACAAACCAGCCCACACCTCGCCCTCAAGCCGGAGTCAGGCCGCTCTGCACCATCCCTCCCAGCCCCACGCAAGCCGGGCTGCTCGCCCGAGAATGTCACAGCCCATTTCTATCTGATCTTTGAAAACTAACGTGGCACTGGACCAGGCTGGCCTCTCCCCACCCTGTTCACAGATGTGCAGCTATTTCTGCTCCGTTTGCCCTCCATCCCCCCCCCCCCCCACACACACACCCTTTTTTTCACGGTGTCTTTATTCCCAAAGGACAGCATTGCAACTTGGAGAGTCAATTAAATAATACCAGTTCTTCGCGTCTCCTACTTCATGGCTTTATTCCAAAATATTTCCTTGCCCGATTGATTTATTTTTAAGGGGGGGGCAGAAAAGGGGGAAGGGAAAAAGAAAGAAAGAAACTGATCGCCTTTCTTTCCCCTATATGCAGGGTAATTGATAGGCTCTAACAGAGGTCAGGATTTGCATAAGAATTAAGAGCAGTAAATTAATTTAATATTCCATGCACATCTCCAATTATTCCTGCAGACCTTTGTCTCCACGGCTGGCAGAGAGAAGGTTCAGCTGCTCTTCAACCAAACAACATCTGTGCAGTTAATAATTTGATAAACAGCTCATACAAATAGTTTCTGAATTATCTGCCAACCCAATGACTATTCAGTTTTGAAACGTTTGGCAAGGGCTCGTACGTGTGGTCTGAGCTCAGTTTCTTTCGTCTAGTGATTTAGGTGCCCGGGCAGACATTTTTCGTCCTTATCTTTTACATATAATCAGCTAGTTTCAACACAAACCCATCAATAACAATATGGAAAATAAGTAATTACCAGTCATTAATAAAAGCTTTTTTTTTTAAAGTTTCAGCTGATTTTTGCTTGTGCAGACCTAGGGCGTGGGGGAGGAACCGGCTGTGAAGACACTAGATACGATGAAGATCCGTTCTGTTTAGTGCAATTCAGTTCCAGGAGCTGACCGGGGTGGCGGGGGAACAACACATTTTTGGCTTGAGATTTTCGGTTTTGCTGTTACCTATGTACAGTTTTGTGGTTAATGGCAGTACCCATCCAAATGAGGAATGAATAGTTCTCCCTAGATTCAGGCTCGTACAAGCTTCCCCACTACACATCAGCCGGACCCTTCTCCAGAGCCCAGACTGGGAGGGGAGATATTTCCAGGGGAAATCTTGGATAAGATTCTCTGCCTTGCCAGTGACTAAAACTAGACTCCTAAATCCAGGCTTAGGCGCCTAAATAAATTGCCTGATTTAAAAAAGGGCTGAATAGCCAGTGATTACAATGGGAGCTGCTGGGTGCTCAGCACTTCTGAAAACCAAGCCAGCTCAATTAGGTGCCTCAGTCTAGATGCAGAAGTCTTAACTCCATATTTGAACATCTTGACCCTTGGACACCAGGTTTTACTAGTCTTAAAAATATATGAATCCTGATGGATCAATCCATTATTAAAAGGAATAATTTGGGTGTTGATTTCTTTTGAAAATGTATGTGTTTAATCAGCAAATATCATATCCCACCTCTATTGTGTAACTGGAAACTGGGCCGAAGCAGATACCCTTATATCGGTGTGAAGATTCTTTACTATTTTCCTCTGATGTAGGTCCTGTGGTTTTAGCTTCTATTTTAATACATGTTAATAAAGGCATTAGTGTCTGTGTGAGTAGGTGGAAAGAGAGAGAGAGAAAGAGATTTACATAGATATTGGGAACCCACTTATAGAGAAGTCAGATATAGTGAAACTGAGCATGTAATGAAGTTGAATGGATGTACTAAATTGTTTCCATGTATTGCAATGTGTGGCTTTCATTTGCAGTAATGATGACCCCCTGCTTAGAGAGAGAGTACTCAGGATCTTGCAGGATCTTTTCCGTAGCAAAGTTGTTCTTTTAAAAAAAGATGACTTCACAAGAGGATAGTTCCACTGTTTTTGTATTTTAATGTTCTGTCTGTTGGATTCATATCTCTAAATTGGAAGTAGGGAACTGTTCCTTTTTTTCCACTTAACATAACATTGACAGTATGAGTACTTGACGGCATTGAAAACTATATCCAAGTGTGTTGTAGGTTTGAATAAGAAGTATTATAGCTCTACATCCTTGGACTTCATTGAGAGTATGGTAGCATTGATCTTAAAATACTGGCTAACCTTCTTCAGCATAGGGGTCTAACTATCTAACTTGACAATGAAGATAACACAATACTTCCCAGAACTGTATGAAAGAATCCTAGTTTCAGACAAGAGGTAATTAAGTTAGAGACGTACGGCATTAGAGCTGGATGGATACCACCAAAAATATTTTAAAAAACCCCAATCAATCCATGACAATTCACCTGAGTTAAAATATGAATGATCTCGATTATACCCTCTCCTTTTGTGTTTGCACACTGGAAACATCTGAGAACTGGAGTCTTCTCAGGTGGCTGCTCATGGAAAGCAAATTTTAAGCCCACATGCTCAAGTACTTTAATTATGCTGGACGAGGTACATTTTAGATAGGCCAGAACACTGCTTGACACAGGTGCCCAAAATCTCATGCCTGGCTCCCAGAGCCCTGGGACATATGCCAGACAAATTACTGACCTTACCCTTTGCTACTGGGGCTGAATAGCCATGCAATTACTTTGTTCAAATGTGATGAACTCTGAGTGCAGTTCGTAAGTCTCACAGTCGCCTAGTTTTTCTATTAATGAGAATTCTGGCAAAGCCATTATGCCCCAGAAAAGAAAAGGTTTAAAATTTTGTAGAATTCCCTCATCCTGCCTATCTGCTGCCTCTCTCCGGTCCCCTCCCTTTCCCTGCCAGAATCAAACCCCAATGGCTCCTTCAAGCCCTCTTCTTGATTATAAGAGTTATACTCATCCAGTCATGAGACAGAAACAATACCATGTGGCCAAACACAGGCTTCCTGATTGCAGGAGTTACACTCATCCAATCAGGAAATAGAAACAAAATCATGTGGCCAAAACCTATCCAACCCAGCTTAGATTTCATATCTGTTTCATGGAATATTTGTAGTGAACTGCCCTCAGTCAAGTCATAGAATAAAACAGCTTGTGGGTTTCTTCTCCTACCCCCTCCCCTCAGTAAATTCACACAACTGATACATTTGAAGAAAGTGCAATCAGCTCATGGACAGCCTATGAACATTAAAAAGAGGCTAAATTCATGGACTACATTATTCTTTGTGCATTATTCAGTTCTAATCACAACAGAGCTCATGCTAGTCACATTCACTTCTAAAGCATTTAATATTTTCTTAACATATTAATATTATTTGCATTTTATTTGATCTTTTAAATACATTTGCATTGCGGGTCCTTCCAAGCTTTAAAGAGTGTGTATGTCTCCAGTATCATTTATGGGCTTGGTTCTGTCTATATTTTCTTTCACTTAATACAGACTTTCGTCTTTGGCACTGGGATCGGTGTTATCAATGTTAATCCACTTCTTAAAAGGTCATGTTTTGACATATAAGTTTAAACAGCCTCATTTTCCACACGTTTATTTAGTTCCATGATCTAGGCCTCATTTCTAGGTGTGTTATCCTTGCTTGCCGTCATTGTGTTTAGTTTTCTTTAAATTGATCTTTTTCGCATTTCTGTGTATGTTTAGCAGTGCAATAGATGGATAAGAAAAAGGGGAGAGGGAGTGTTCAATATTCCCACCTCAACAAGCACAGTTAGCGGATGCTAAAATGTTCACTCTTTCCACAGACCAACTCTGTCTGCACTAGCCTCACAAGTAAGATGGATTCGAACCTACATAATGAAACTACTGTCACTGATTAGCTAAAACAAATTTGGTCTGACTAGTTAATATCAAAGCATTTTGAAAATGTAAAGCACTAAATAGAAGCTAAAAGAACAGGAGGACTTGTGGCACCGTAGAGACTAACACATTTATTTGAGCATAAGCTTTGGTGGGCTACAGCCCACTTCATCGGATGCATAGAATGGAACATATAGTGAGGCGATATAGACACATACAGAGAACATGAAAAGGTGGGACTTGCCCAACCAACTCTAAGAGGCTAATTAATTAAGAAGAACTGTTGTCAGCAGGAGAAAAAAAACTTTTGTAGTGATAATCAAGATAGCCCATTTAAGAAGCTATGTCCCATTAGTTTTAGTATTCACTGCAAAAGCTGAACACAAGATACCTTCATTTGTCCCATTTTCAAAATCAAAAGTTAGGCCTTACTGAAGATCTCAGCAAGATACTTTAGCACATGCCAAAGTTTAAGCACAGGAGTGATCTCTTTGACCTCAACAGAATTTAAGCACATGTTTAAATTTAAGTATGGGCCTAAAGTTAGGACCAGAGTTTCTGGGTTACTGCCATTTAGAACTGAAAAGCATTTGAATAACCATATGAAATATTGCACAGTGTCTTTCTGAACTGTATCAAACTACAGTCACAGATATTGGCTACTCACTTAAATGTGCATTAAAAATCACTCCAAAATTAATAAAAAGTTGATTTTAAACAGCTTATGAGGATCTTCAGGTTAAAGAAAAGGTTAATTCTCTTCTCCAGAGTTATGCAAGTTTCATATTTGCTGTCAGGAGGATTAGTTAGTTTCTCTCTCCCTTTTAAAGAGACAATTTACAGAATGAATAAGAATCCAGGGATAATGACATCAAGGGAAGAGAAAAGCATAAGCACAACAGTTGGATGCATATTTGGGAATTGAGGTGCCACTCCAGTTTTATGACAATGTAAGACATGGCCACTTGGCGTGGCAATCTGTCCCCCTCTACTGGTGCCTGGGCCACATACAGGTTTTGAACCCACTACTGGGATGGCTTAGAGAGGTGTCTCTTTCAGCTGAAGAGTAGTGTAGGGTTTTACATTAAGATCTAAAGAGCCCAGGGTCAATCCCCTGGGGTGTAGCATTATGCTAGTGAAACAATGATTTCAGTGGAATCCCATGAGCATAAAACTGGAATATCACAGTGGGAAATCAAGCTCCAGGACTTAGAATGCCCACAAGTTTCAGGGTTGTTCAGAGCCAGGGTTTTGGTTCATCCCGTCATAAGGCCAGGGCCCATTTTCAAAATCCACATGTAATAATGTTGATCATCATCTACATTTGAGTATATTTGGATCCGAGGATTTTATTTTAGCCCATCTCTAATAAATAACAGTGTAAAAACCCTATTTAAAAGAATGTTTATTTGGAAGCGATGTAGGTTGCATTAAGGAATCCAATCTTCCTTCCCCCTAGAGATAAGCATTAACTAAAACCATAGAGCTAAACATAATTAGGGGGAGGGATCCAGATTTGAAGTTTGTTTCTATTCCTCTCTCTATAATGCATGGAACCAAAACTCTGGCTCTGAGTGCCCTCAAACTTTAGGGAGGAAGTGTCTTTGAACTCCAGAGCTTGATCCAAATTGTACAGCATGTTCCCACCTGTACTTCTTACACTGTTTATCTGCATTGCTGTCACCCTTTAGACTAGTCTCTTGTTTCATTTGTACACTCTCCACTGATCGTTATCATGCTATGTTGCAAATATTGTGGACAGTCCCAAAACAGATGTGACTAAGGAGAAGGTGATTTCTGCTCTGAGTTTTAATATACAGCATGAGCTGAGGTAGGATCTGTTAGTATCGCTTCAATTGGGGCTTCAGTCTAGCAGAAATAGCTTTGGTGACGGTTGGCTTGCAGAAGCTCTGTAAATGCAAAGACTTATCCTGAGTCATGAAAGGAAATTGTAACTTTCCTACACCTTTTTTTAAAACCAGCAATAGAGGATCACATTGGGCAATTCCCACCCCTCTCCTCTTCAAAGCATCATTACCTATTACCTTCAGCCTGGTGGCCACAGATGAATTCTTGACTACGTCTCTCAGTATCTTAATACAGTAGCGAGCTTTTCTCAGCCAGCCATAGGCTCCTGACAGTGCTTGACGAACCTGTACAACAGCATTGGCCCTATTTATTACACATTAATTATTAAATAGGGAAGGCAGTGCTATCTCTGGAGAACTGGGCTGCGAGCCAGGACTCCCGGGTTCTAGCCGCAGATCTGCCATTCTCTGACTCTGCGAACTTGGGAAAAATCATTTAAATCCCCATGTCCTTCAGTATAACGATCAGTAAGAGGAGTTCCAGCAGTGATACTTCCCCAGCTTGCAGTGGTGTCGTGAGGCTTAACTAATAGTTGCATATCTTTGAATGTTAAGGTGCTGTAGATATGTAAATGAGGTTCCTGTGAAAAGCAAGCCATGGAAGGGAGTGAGCAGCCTTGTGCCATGCTGCATTTTTAAAAATGTGAAGACCTGGAAAGAGACACCAGCATGCTATTCCCGCCTCAGGATTGAATTCTGCCACTTTGAGCATCCAGACCAAAACCTCCACTACCTGTGGATCTCTGTGTGCAAGCTATGGCTAAGGCCCTACCAAATTCACGGCTGTGAAAAATGTGTCATGGACTGAGAAATCTGGTCTCCCCCATGAAATCTGGCTATTGTAGGGAAGACCAGATTTCACAGAGCTGGGTGGCTGGAGAGCAGCAGCTGCTGGCTGGGAGCCCAGCTCTGAAGGCAGCAGCACCACCACTACAGAAGTGAGGGTGGCATGGTATGGGAGGGTCATTACTTTGGGGGATCAGGGCTGGTCTTACGGGTGGGTGATGGCCCAGAGACCCATGGTCAGGGGGGCGCCATGGTCACCCCTACACACACAGCCAGCCAAAGGCCCCTTTAACTCCTGAGCACTGTGCCTGGAGCCGGGGAGGGGCAGGGCTGGGGTGGCCCAGCTGGGGGCTCCTTCCATGCACTCAGCTCCAGCTGCTGGTCCAGGATGGGCTGAGGAGGCATGGGACTTCCTCTAACACTGCACTGGTGACTGGCTGCTTCTGGGGCTAGGTCAGATCCTCCTCCAGGAACCTCCCCCAGCTGCAGGAAGCTCCACAGCTGCTGGCTGGGAGCCCAGCTCCGAAGGCAGAGCCGCCGCCACCAGCAGCAGCAGAAGTGAGGGTGGCCTGGTATGGTATTGCCACCCTTTCTTCTGCCCTGCTGCTGGTGGCGGTGCTGCCTTCAGAGTTAGGGGCCTGACCAGTAGCTGCCCAGCTCTGAAGGCAGCAGCCCCAAAGTAAGGGTGTCAATACCGCAACCCCCCTACAGTAGCCTTGTGACACGCCCACCCCCACCCCAAGGCTGCCTTTTGGTTTGGGACCCCCACAGTTACAACACTGACATTTCAGAGGTAAACATCTGAAATCATGAAATTAACAATTTTTAAAATCCTATGACCGTGAAATTGACCAGAAAGGACCGTGAATTTGGTAGGGCCCTAGCTATAGCTGAGGCTGAAGCGGGTCCTGATGGGCAGGGCTGGATGACGCTTAGGTAGCTGCTTAACATCTCCTTCTTCCAGAGTGGCATCGGAGGCTTCACCAGGCTGCCTGCCAAATACAGCCATGAGGCACTGGGGAAAGGCATCAAGAGACATCATCAGCATCCTGCTAGCATAGAGCCAGGGACAAACTGCGTGAGCCACGTGGCCTGGTTCATAGCTCTGAAATGAAGCCCCTCCGGGGAGAGAAGATGTGGCCTCTGTCTTCCTGTGGCAATTTGGGGAGAAAGGAGAAAGCACCCCCTCCCCCACTTCACCAGCCTCACCTCCACAAATATATGTGAGGGGAAAGGAAAAAGAGAATAAGGGGTGAAGGTGGGTTCTGGTTCCCACACCCCGCCATACGCCTGGAGATGTAAAGCAGTGGCCTGGAGCTTGAAGGTGGTAATAATTAGTGCATCCTGCATGTCCCCAGCAAGGGTTGGGGGACAAGATCAAGGCTACACCTAGTGCTGCTCCACCGAGGGATGTTGAACTCATTTACAGGCCGCTGCTCCAAACTGCAGAGCACGCAGGGTCTTTCCTTACACTCTTATGCACCAGCTAATCTGCTCCAGGATAGGTCAGTCCAGTGCTCAGCCAATCTGCAGGAACGCCCAGTGTCCCCATACTGCCCCCAATCCAGGGTGATGTAGAGAGGACTATCTCCGCAATGATTTGAGTTGAGGGACATGTTCTTCTGTTCTACACACAAGACAGGTACCATCCTGCATCCCACACAATGTGATTGCATTTGAGACATGAATGGGCAGAGGGCCACCATCAGCACGTAGTCTCAGGAAGAGCCATTGACTGACATGTCTTCTGGGAATGCCACTGAGAGATGAGAATCAGTATATCTAAAAACCTCAAACACACACATGACTTAGAATAAGCAAATGCTCAGGGACTTCCCAAATAAACGTATCCAGGTAACGTATATATAAATATATACTGTCATGACACATGCAATCACAGTCTACCTTGACCAGGAGTTATTTATTAAAGAAAATAGCTATAAACTATTATTATTGTGTGCTATTTGTATTATCATAGAGCTTAGGAGTTCCAGTCATGGAGCAGGACCCCACTCTGCTAGGCTATAAACACCAATAAATAGGCTTCCGCATAGCTTCAATTGCAGCTTTGTCTCTCTTGTTCATCATGGACCTCACAATCTAAAAGTGTTTACAGCACACAGAGACAACTAGATGCTGAATAAATACTGCAAGTAAACATCATTACCTGCACACACTCACATTCCTTTTGCACCTGGTAAAAATAAAATTATGCTTGCTATTGGCCTGATTCAGGAAAGCACCCTGAATAGAGAGAGACTTAAGCACATGACTATATGAATTGAGGCCTATATTAGTTCCAAAGCCAACCCTTTAGAATGATTGCATACAAACAAATTAAATACCTATACCTTTGGCGAAAGCCCACCTTTTTTAGGAAGTCCTTCAGATGTGGATTTGGAGATAGTAGAATCCCCAGAGATTGACAGTGGAATAAGGAAGCTCCTAAGATTTCCACTAGAATGTATTTATAATAAATAACAGATACATACACATACTTCAGTGGCTTGAATACTATCCCTTAAAAAACATCCAAAAAAGTTTTCCTTTGCCTCTTATCCAACTAAAACTCAGTATGGTACAACTCACTTTTATTGTGCTTAATCGGGGATCACAAGGAGAAATGCAAATAGCAAAAGCACCTCTTTTGTATAAAACTGAATGCAAAGAGTTTGCACAAACAGCTTAACAAGGCAATTAAAAGCTCTCTGAGTAACAAATGCCATTTGCAGACTTGTCAATAGTGTGATCAAATATCATTGATGAACATTGTTAAAAGTAACGGAAAACAAATATGCTAAGCTCTGTGTCCGCGCTTGTGTGTGTGTTGAAGTCTTCTCTGTGGCGCTTTGTAGAACAACTTCTCCTTACTGACTTTTGAATCAAGTTGCTATTCCACTGGCTCTTTTATTAAGCTCCAGAAGGGCCTGTAATGAGAGATTAAAATAATCGTCATGCACGCTGCTTTATTTGTGAAATTCCGAGAAGTGTGCACGTGCGTGTAACCCACACACAAACCTCAAAGCTACAGACCAAGGTAAATAATGTATTGTCATCTATTTAGCACATGATAATGCAAACCACAGAAAAATATGTAGAAGGGGAAAATACATTCCCTGGGTGGTAAGTTATTGAACCTTTAAAGCCAGGGAACAGGGAGGTTGGGGGAAGGGGCAAACACTCTCTAGCTTTTCCCCTGCGAATAAATCACTGGCCATGCAGTGGCTGTGCCTGCATAAAATATGACAGGTCTCTCTCATAGGGCCTATACGCAGCTCTGTAACAAGTCACATTACTCGCTCGCCATGCATACTGACTGCAAATTGTGTAGGTTATCATGCAATGCCATAAAAAAAAATAATTCTTCACCCAACTGATTATGAACCTCATGCATAGCAAATGACAGCGCAATAACGCTCAGATTTCCTGTAGCGGAGGTAAAAAAAAAATGTACACACTGACAGGCTAATGGATACTTTCCCAAAGAGCGGTTAGAAAGGAGTAGTAAATGGGACTGTGTTGATGCAGGGCAGCAGACCTGGTCAGGGATCAAGACACACAGCAACATATCGGATAACATATAATTGGCAGGTCACATCCAAATGAGTGTAGTCATGCATCATCTGGAAGGCTTTTGCTGGTGATAAAGACACTTGTAAACAATTCAGTCACTGAACATGGCAATAATATGTTGATCCAGCATGTAATGAGGTGTTCCTGGAATCAATAAACTAGTCATGAAGAGCAGGGAGCAAGGTCAGTGTCTGCCTTTTTGATGACCTTTCCTTGCTAGTAAGGACATCATATACTCTGAAGAGGACTTTTCTCATATTGCAGAAAGCGCTGAGTGTCAGAACTTTCATTCGCAGCAAGCAAATGAACAACCGAGCTCTGCATGCTAATGAAGTCCAGGCTATTTTCCACCTTTTCATCTGCACATTATGCTCTTGACTTTGGAGAAGGTGGGAATTAGGTTGGACCCTGGTGTCAGACTGCCTGATGGCTTGGCTCCGGAAAACTGGTAATTGAAGCTGATGACTGATGCGGAGGAGGCCTGAATTTGGAAATAAACAGTTTCAAGCACTGCATGTCATTTCTAGAGAGACTGCTGAGTGAATGGAAATGAGCTCTGTTTCTTGAATCTAATGCAGTTTCTCAGCAGGAAAAACACCGTCTTTTAGACAACAATGCCAGTCATTAAGATTTAAATGTTCTGGTGATAATGTAAGGAATAGCTTCTGCTTTCACAAGCAGCACTTATGTAAATTTGTTCAGTACAAAGATCTACATTTAATCCATATCCAAGAAGATAGCATTGGCTTTGGAAGAGTCAAAATCTCCACAAATCATTCCAAAGAAGAAAAAGAAGAGTTACATTATTAGCCAGGTCACAGCAGTGAAAAACACCCATGTAGATCAGAAACAATGAAAGCGTGTTTTTAAACCTGACTGTAAAAACAAACAAACCCCACTTGTTACGTTATGCTATATTTGTACCATTTAATTCGTCCCACCAAATATATTTTAAATCCATCCATAAATATGTATGGAGATTAAATGGATGGATGGGTGCATGTCAGGCCAGATCCTCAGCTGGTGTTCAGTGGAGCTACAGTGATTTACACATGCTGAGGATCTGGCCCATAGACCATAAATATATCCACTGTTTGTGACCCCTAAAGTCCCATACTTTCAGAATTGAGACTGAATGTTATTCTATCTTGTCTGTTACAAAATACACACTACAATTTTTATCAGCTGTTTTTTAATCTTATCGCATCTTGTGAACTAATTCTAATTATTTGTTCCTTTAGGCAGCGAGAGACAGCGAGAGAGAGAGAGAGGAAATCTAACACAGCATTTTAAAAAATACTTTGAGAGCTCTGAAAATCATTATTGTATCACATCTTTCATTTAGCAATTCGTTATTTATTAACATCTTGCTGGCATTAGAACACGTTTCTTCTTCTTCTAGCTTTAGTCCTTTCTCTATAAAGTCAGTTGTTTGAATCCTTCTCTATTCCAGCCTGTCTTGAAGCAGTTCCTCAGTCACTTCGCAGCGAGTCAGTCCTTTTCTAGGACTTCCATCCATCCATCTAGTTTTGAGTCTTCCAGCCCTTCTCTTACCCTCCATTTCTAAGTTAAATACCCTGCTTCCTATAATTCTTCTGATCCTTCTTTCACATGCCTGGATTCCCTCAGCTTTTCTATAATCGGCACCACCTTCATGCTTCCTCTAAGTCATTCATTCTGGCCCTGGTCCATCCTTGTAATTCCAAGCATCCATCTTAACATTTGCATTTCTACTGTATTCAAGATCTGCTCCTGTCCCTTGCTCAGTGACCAGCATTCGTAGTCATACAAAAGTGCAGGCCTAACTACCATTTTGTAGATCTTACTTTTCAGTTTGATAGGCATTCTCCTAGCATGGATCACTCCATTTACTTCTCTCAGTTTAGTCTAGGCCTTTCCTGTTCTGCTTATAAAGTCATCGCTGAGTTCACCATTATCCTGTACAATCAAACCTAAGTACTGGAACTTCTGTACCTTTGGAGTGGCTGGCCCCAGACTTACAGTCTCACGGTCTTCCTACAAGATATCATTCTATCTACAGACCATATACTCTTATTTCTGCTGATTTTCTGGACATTTCTTTCCAGTACACACCTCCATCTTTGTAAATTTTCTTCCACTTCCTCATCATCCGCAGAGAGCTTGTACCAGGCTGCTACTCTCTAGATGTTTTCTGTACGCTCATCGAACACCCATGTGAATTAAAAGGGGCTTAGTGCCAAGGCTTGATATACTCCAACTCTGACTAGAAAGAGTTCCCTTTCTCCACATGGCCTTCCAACTGTGGTAACAGCACCCTCATACATGCCCTGGGCGAGTTTGATATAGTCCTCAAGTATGCAGTGTAGTTTTAGCTGCGTTGGTCCCAGGCCTGAAGAAGCGCTCTGTGTAAGCTCAAAAGCTTGTCTCTCGCACCAACAGAAGTTGGTCCGATAAAAGATATTCCCTCGCTCGCCTTGTGTCTCGAATAGTCTTCAGGGATCAGCTTCATCCTCATTCACACCCAATGACTTCTCTCAGAATGCGGTCATAAGCCATTCGAACATATTTATTAATGGCACCGGGCACAACACTCACTTCTGGACTGGCGCCTCCTCCTAGTTCCTCTGGGGATTAGCTCAAGGATGACAGCCTCCTGTCCATGGTTTGCACCCTGTCATTCTGTCTCTGCTTCTGCCGGTAGTCTCTCCAGGAACCGCCAGGTCCTCTTCATGACTCAACCCTCTGGCCGGGTCACCATCTGTGTTTCCCCCTTCCAGGGCTCAGTACCTTACAGTCCATTAATCCAGCCATTTCCCTAAGCGGCAGATGGGGGGGACCCAGGGCCACCCACTACTCCAGGTCCTGACCCAGGGACCCTATAGCTGGCAGCTTGTGCTGCATCCCTTCCAACTGTTCAGTACATTTCCCCGTGGCCCCATCACCTTCTTCACCCTTACCTCAGGGCACTCAGCTCCTCACTCCCCAGGGCTCCCTCCATCCCTGCCAGCAACTGCTCTGTCCATGGTGCTAGCACTTCTTCTACCTGCTAGGAACACAGTCCTTACCTCTGGAGCCCCAGGCCACCGCTGCCTTACTCTGGCCCCATAGTTCCTTTTATGAGTTCTGCTAAGCCTGGATTGGTTGCTCCTTGCAACCCCTCTCTGATTGGTTGCAGCCCACACGGTCACTCTAGGCTGCTTGGAGGACTCACCTCAATTACTACCTCTTGGGATTAACCCCTTCCATGACAGTGTGGGGAGACACCCCATCACAATTCATATGAATAACCATCAGTTAGCTAGTTTGAGGCCCCCACATAAACACTATTTTAGATCCTGCTTTTTAAAAAAAAATCCCCAAACTATGCTCCCTAAGCCTGGTTTAAACATAGTTCCTGCTAACATGGTTTAAACATAAGAGCCAATTCACCACTGCATCACTCTAGTGCAATGCCATCAGTTTCCATGGGATCTCATTGGTATAGAATTAAGGTAACACAATGGTGAGCCAAGCCCACATGGTAACCTCAGCAGTGTAAGTCAAATAGTTTACCAAATATCGCCCCCATGGTGCTGCTGCCAACAAAGCTGCTACCAAAACTGCCCTGCCCTGCAGTGGGAGTTGGTTCAGGCTCAAAATGCATTGTTCTCCTTCTCAAAGTAGGAGTTTAGCATTTCATACAATGCTTGGTTTTGTGTAACTGCCATCTTTCTACACTGTCTCCTTTCCTATACTAGTAATGTCACAAGTATAAATAGCTGATTGACACCCACTAAATTAATGTGTTTAATTACATACTGAGCAACCACTGAATACACACCTTGCTGATGGCTCAGATGCCAACAGGATGATCGCCTAGCAAGGCTGGGCGCTTTTCGATGAATAGCTTGCTACACGAGTCCCTATGGATTTAGATTCTATAAGTATCTAGCTCAGAGGATAGATAGGGCATCATAACAGTAACACCACCTTCTGCTGTCATCCCTTTAAATCTCACACGATAAAACAGGATCAGGTCAGGTCAGTATGTGAGGAGGAGTCTGGGGCTGTCCATAAATTATATAGTGCAGTGGGGGGGGGTGAGTTCTTAATTGTGTGTATTTGTTTCAGTGTTACAAAGGGTGGGTGGGTCTTGAAAAAACACCAACAAACGTGGCATGTAATTTACGGGCTGCCCTCTACCGAACAGCAGAGGGATGCTACAGGAAATACAAATCAGTATATGGCTCTCCATCCTTTGAGTCAATACAGAATCATTGGCCATCAGATGGTGCCACGGAGCACATGTATAGCAGGTGATATAAAACCAGCACGCTGGACACTAGCAGTCATTGACGTTCCCATGGCATTTACTTTTTGCTGAAGCCAGTGTCCTGACCAATGTCCACCTTGGGCAACTCTCTCCTACCTCTTTCAATTCCCCTAGCAATTTCAACTAGATGTGGCTTCTTTACCTTCTGCCCTAAACTGTTGTGTGATGTTGTTGTGTGCTGTTAAACAGCTACCATCTTCCTCCCAGAGGTGGCAGCATTTTAGTGGTGGGTATGTTTGTATAATATTTTGCTACTCTTCAGAGTGAAAGGATCTATACAAATAGAAATGATTTTAAAAGTGACTAGAACAATATAGAATATTCACTGGATTCAGCCCACCCTCACAATAAGGTATTCTCTGCGAGAAGAGAACTCTGCTGTGGTTCCCAGCTACACTGCCTTTGGTTAGACTGCTTTTGCTGGAGCATTGCTCTGTCAAAGCACACATGTTATTGGTTTTAAATATATATATATTATTGTGAAGGTAAAGGGGCCTGATTCTGATCTCAGTAAGACTGGTGTAAGTCCAGAGTACCTCCACTGACTTCAGTGACATTATTCCCTATTTCCACAGTGTATCTGAAAACATAACTGGGCTCTAGGTATTTACTGACTGTGGTCTCTTAATGAAGTCTATAAACCAAAATGATGTTCTTCACTTTTGCCTGAATCTTTGTCACATTTCACTTACAAGAAAGAAAAAACCCCAAACAAGCAAACCATAAATAGCGAAGGTTTAAGTCATAAGACTGGCTGTATATTAAATACGGGCATTGCCAAACAAAAGCTCTCTTTTCATCACTGTGATCCAGCATTAAAATAAACCTAACCGTTCGCATTCATTTGCGGAGAACAAAGAGGAGCAAAAGTAACATATAGCAAAATCCCAGGATAATCTATGCCACCAAGATTCTTCTGGGACATTGTTTATATTGTTGTTTTATTTTCCAAAGACTGACTCCAGAAAGACAGACCAGAAAAGACTTCAGTGTAAATTTCTCTGTGTACGTTTGGTGATACTAGAATGTACTTTATAATGAAATATTCACTGATAGGCTACAGTACATTTATTTTGAGAACAGCGAAGAATTAAATAGCTCTTTGGGGCCAGGGCTGTCTTTTCATGACATGTATGAATGGTGCATGGCACAGTGGACCCCTGATTCCTGGCTAAGGCCTCTATGTTCAATAAATAATATAATCAAATAAATGCAAAATAGTGATGTAAATTACATGCAAAGGAAGGTTCCACCCTGCAAGCCTTACTCACCTGAATAACTGTTATTTATGCAAGCGCTCACATAACTGTCAGTGGGGCTGCTCACATGAGAAAGAATTACTTATATGAGTTTGACATAGCAGGATCAGACCCTAAATGTTCTGTGGCCTTGCCCTGCAGTTTCAATAGGATACGTGCTTCTTCCCTGTTTCTAGGAGAAGGACTCTTGTGTAGTGCAGTTGGTGCAGAATAGCTGCCAGCCCCACAACTGAAACAATTGTATTTCAGTGATGAGTGTAATGATCCCTATACCTACAGGGCTAAATTCTCCTTTCCGCTATCTTGGTGCAATCCCATTTGTCTTCAAGAGGGTTTCGCCAGTATGACCGAGAGTTGAATTTGGATCACAGTCTGTTACATACTCTGTGATCCTTCTGGCTGAAAGAGTCTATTAAAATGTATGTTTTTTTTATAATGGTATTGCATTCCTATGCTATGAAAAAATAAACTTGCCAAAATCTTCTGGTAGCCAATGGGTTAAAAAATTTAAATGACAGAAGAATTCACATTGCATTGTTAGATTTTCTTAAATCAGCATACATTTCAATTCAGCATACTTAAAATCTGCAGCCACTTATATGCTTTCAGTACATTTCTCTTAAATCAAATTTTCAGCAGTGCACCTTTAAAAGGTTCCCTCTTTCATGGAATTTCTCTAATGCCCGGACTGTAGTATTATGATTATTTTCTCCTACCGTCTGAATGGTATAAAGAGAATAAAACTTAATGTAATATCTGCATCAGAAAAAACAACACCATCTGAAAACCTGCAGCTTTGAAGTTGATAATGAAGTATATGTGTATATCTATATAAGGATAGCCCTTTCTTTTGCTTTGGTCCATCACATGCATCAACCCTCTTCATGGTCCCCAAACTTCATTAATAATGTCCTTGTCTATGCTAATACAATCAGAAAATTATGCAGACTGTTTATATTTCTTTACAGCCAGAACAGGCTGATGACACGAATCAGCCATTAGCGAATCACATGGAGGAGTCTCCGCTAATTGTGCAGAATGTAATTAGTGATTATGTAATATCTAAGCTCTTGCAACTGTCATTAATGTCCACTATTCACCAGAGATAGTTCTTACTGAATTAGAGAATGATTACTGCATGGTAAATCTACTTAATCCTAAATATGCTAATTAACACTGTATGCACTTTAGACAGTGGTTAAAAGCACTAGTAACCTCAAAAAAAAAAAGAAAAAAAAAAGGTTGCAGTACTAAATTGCTTGCAATGGACTTTCCTTTAAAAGGTAAATGTATTTAATTAAATGGTATAGTAAACCCTATAGCAGTGCAACCAAAGTAAGATTTCTTTGTAATAGATATAATGATGTACTCTTTTAGTATAGTAATGTGCTTCTGGAATTCATTTTTTGTTTGGATGAATTGCCTGTTATGGTTTCCTGTGCTATATAGCAGACATTTACAAATCATATCATAGCAAGGGACCCTATATACAGTGGCAAAAAAGGCTCTAGATTAGAGAAAGAACATTTATTTAAAATAGCTTTCAGAAAGTCCCCCTCCAAGATTAAATCCCAAGCATTTGAAGCTTGCTTTGTTTATTACGACATTCTTTAGGTCATAAAATATACTACTACTGCAGGCTGATACAGTAGTTTTCCCTGTGCGTTTTTACTTAAATCTTAATTTTAAGATTTATTTGTGTAAAACAGATTTTACATTTTAAATGCTACGTATCAAATGAATCGAACAAATACAGCAATCGTATAATTTTTTAAATGTGTCTTTCCAATGCCTACGTTATTTAATGTATTCTGGTTTTCCATAAAAAAGATATGGCTGTCATGAACCCCTAGGAGAATAGCATTTTGTGATTTATGAAGATTCTTCCTGCTTATATATTTTATATAAATAATAAATACTCCTGTGTGTATCACTGCACTCATTCATAATCAAGAGCTGCACAAGCTGTAAAAAGAGCTTGCGTAGTAACATCTTTAAAATCAGCTTACAAAAATTGGATAACTAATGTATCAGACACAAAATAAGTCACTGCAGCAAACGAGGGAAGTTAGCAGCATAATGCAATCTGCTACTTACTTTTATCAGCACACTGAAATACACCCCCAAAAAATTCTCCACAAAAGAAAGTTTCTAAAAAAAAAGTGAAAAGTATGATGAAAAATTAAACATATTTGTAATTTCCCTGGATATATTTCATGTTTACATTTAATGATGCAATTACAAGTGTTCGTTGAACATCTTAAATATTTTGCATCTGAACAGAAGTGTACTGTACTGTTGCTGTACGTGAAAAACATTCAGGTGAATGAAGGCTGGTTCCGTAAGGGGCCGGAGGCCTGATTTTCAAAAATGCTGAGCCTGCAGCTGCTAGGTGTGGATGGATCAGCACCTCTGAAAATCAGGATCTCAGAGCGGTCAATTTTCATTGGCTTCAGTAAGATTTGAGGGTGCTTAACCCTTTGAGGCGGGTGCCCAGGAAAGGATCACGCCCTGCATTACAAACATGAAAGGTCATTTACTGTGGGGGAGAGTTTTGATTTATTAATGAGGGCTACCTTTTTATCTGGGTTTTCTCTGACTTCATTGTGTAACAATGGGGCATATTCACCACGGGTGCAAGTCTGCTGAATGCCGTTGTGCCTACTTACACCTGTGCTGAATTTGGCCCTGTTTGTGACAATGTTTGCCTGCTATACAGTATTCAGACAACAATAACGTACAAATGCAAATCAGCTCGCACGTGAGGATGCAGCTTTTATTCTGATTCTGTAGTGCCATCAGAGTGCCGAGTCATTTCCTTCCCAGGGCTCTTATCCCACTGAAATCCGTGGGAGTTTTGCTGTTGTCTGCAACGGGACCCACATTTGGTCCATTGTGTGCAGACAAGAGACTGAATTAGTGGAGGTGCAGAAAGGGGAGACAGCTGGCTCCACACCATGCTTCTGCTACCCTTGGTGAAATCACACAGACCCTCTGCCTGAGCTCCAGGAGGAATTTCAGGGCTGGGCTGAAGGCATGGAGCTAGGGAACAGCCATGCATGCTTCCTTCCAGCCCCTGCAGACATCTGATTGGCTATGTGCTCCAGAGTTAATGTAGCTCCAAGCCAGGCCTGGCTGCGGCCATTGCTGTGTAGTGGCCAGATAATGGAAGCACAGCCAAACTGCACCGAAAGGGCAGGGCTGCCTGAGAGAGCTGAAACACTGAACTGGGTTTCACAAATGCCTCCAGGTCCATGCAAATTTCAGGACAGCTGCTGGTTAGGAGATGGGAGTACCTGCCCATTCTGCAGTCAAACAGAGCAAAATCTGTTCCAGAAGGACATTCCACAAGCTTTAGCCTGGAATCTCACCACCCACCAAAGAAGAGGAAAATCCAGGCCGAAGAGAGCTCTCTCTCTCTCTCTATATATATATATATATATTTACCCACAAGAGCCATTTTGTAATGTAGTCACCACTCCCTGCCTTCACGACCCCTTTGTCCAGTCTGGACTTACGGAGACCCTTCGAGGAGACACTAGCAGACTGTATTGGACAAGGTTACCTCACCCTGGATTCTTACTGAAAACAGTTTTCACACACACCAGTGGCAAATTCAGCACCAGGTGTTTCATTTCAAATGTTTTCCCCACTCAACAGCATAAGACTCCCCCCTCCTCCCCAAGCCTTTACCTACTATTAGGGCACTGGGGAAATCTCACCTTTCCATGCTCTTATGCTGCTCTGGTACATCACACTTTCCACTTACAGTTGCTTCCTGCCTCTCTTTTAACTGTTTCCAGCTGATGAACTCAATCACCCAGCTAATTAGTTAATTACTTAGTCCTTAAAGTCTTACCTCATCCATTTGCCCCACGTGGAGATGCTTCCCAAATGCACAGAGTGGTGAGTTAGCCTTCCATTACACACATGCTGTTGCAGGAACGTGCTTAGTTGACCTAGTAGTTTGAGAATCAGGAAGAACGACCATGTCCAGTGGTCTCAATAGAAAAATCACCTATATAGTCATTACAGCTGAACCTTGAGGCCTAGTGTAGCCTGCAATGTGGGAGAGCCAGGTTCAATTACCTGCTCCACCAGAGACTTCCTGAGTGACTTTGGTTAGGTCACTACGGGCATGTTTACACTGATTGTAAACTCGAGTGTGCAGGAACTGGATGTGTGGACTTGATGTTTCCAAGCCTGCAATTGAGCATCCACACTGCATTGTAAACCTGGGTTCACAACCGCTGGATCTGGGGCTCACCACTGTGCAGTGCATCCATACTGAACTATGCAGACTTTCTCACTTGGGTCTACTGCTTGAGCTGCATCCACACTGCAAAATGACAGGGCTTGGGACCCCCCCGCCCAGCAGGGTCCTGGCACCTGGGTTCCGAGTGCTTGCTGACCCAAGTCAGACTGATCGATGTGTGGACAGAAACCTTTCACCCATTCTTCAATGTAGCTACTTCTAGGGTGGAACATGGCATCTGTTTAACAGTGCATAGAAACACTACACAATAGTTCAGGCTAGGAAGGGAAGAGGAATATGGAATTCAGCACATTTCAGGTAGGGTTGTTAGCCAGAGAGCAATCACCCCAAACTGGATTTGGGGCAGGATCTGAAGGGTGAGGAAGAGAACAGCTTTACCTTCTCAAATTATCATGTGAGTTTTAATTATCACAAATAGTCAGGACCACTGTTCTACACTTCATCTGAAAGATTGCACAGTGCCGTCTAACACCATAGCGGGGTTAACACTGACACGCAGGCACCTACTGGATTGCCAACACCAGATCTCCCATCCAAGTAACGACCAGCCTGAGCTCTGCTTAGTTTATGAGACCACACGTTGAGGTGCTGTGCCAGATTTTCAAAGGGGCAAATATACTAACACTACACAATTACCCAGGGGATCCAATTCCAAAGTGTGGCCAACGAGGCAAACGTGCTGGGCTGCATTCAACATGGCAGGTATCCTGAACTAGCGTACCCTTGGATAGGGAAGGAAGGATATCACATTAGATCCCCTCCTCTCCATAGGACAGGTTTGGGTCTGCTATAGTGAGATAGCTGCTATTCCATGTATCCCATGCCACACCTCAGAGCTTTGACTTTTTCTCTTAATTTCTTGGTTTTGACAAGTTATGGAAAACAGTTGAAACTCTGAAAAAATGAAACTCTTAAAAACAACATTGTGGGATCCGTTATTGATCATCTCTCATAGCAACTGCAAAAATGTAACCAGTCAAAGGAAGGTTTTTCTGACTGTCAGCCCTGCAAATTCCACCAGCGTCCCGAGAGTCAAGCTGGGTTCTGTCTGGCTCATCCTCAGAAATAATGATGTTACAGATGTTGGGAAGGAATTTCCCCCCCCAAGTCGGATTGGCAGTGACCTTCGGGGATGGAGCTTCACCTTCCTCTGCAGCAGGTAGCTTGCCCCAATTATCTGGAGGTCTCTCATTTACTCATTTCCCTGCCGTTGCTGGGGCCTCGGGCGCTTTTGCAGTCCCTCCTCTCGTCTGCCTGTGGCATATAATAGTCTCGTCTCCTGTGGGCTGTAATACTTTGGTCTAATTTTGGTTGTTGGGTTTAGTTAGGTGGTATTGGTGGCCTGTGATATTCAGGAGGTCAGACATGGTGAAGTTCTTTCAGGCCTTAAACACAGTTACTCTATGACTAGATTATTCCTTCCACAACAGCTGATCAGCTCCATTGTCTTCAGAGGGAAAACTGCAGGACACACAGAAGAGGGGAAGTGTCTAGCCCCAGGTTACATGGGAGATCAGTGGCAGAGTCACCAACAGAACCCAGGTCTTCTGAGTCCCTTGAAAGTGCCTGGTCGACTAACTGCACCACCTCTCACCATGAAGCAAGCTTTGATTGAGACTTCTGGCCCCTTGCCTTAGCTAGAGCATTATATACTTTCTTTGGACTAATACTATACTGTACTCCAGTTACCAGCTAGAAGGATATCAACTCACACCCCCCCACACCCTCCCCATGTTTAGCTGTGTTTCCAATGGGAATCAGTTTGCTCTGCAGTCCTGCAAGTACAAGGAGTTATGCAACACTGCCAGACGAAAGTCTACAAGCTTGGAGAAGATGTGTCTGCACTAGATTTGTGATACATCTGTCATAGCTACTTTGGGAGGCTGGTGCTGTGTGAATTTTGTATGTTTCATTTATGCCATTGAGCAAATTCTGAGCAATTTCTTGGTCTCTAACGTTCATCACACCCAGGCCGGAGCAAAACAATTGTAAAGGTAAATTCAGCTTCCTTCCTGCTCTGCACTTGATCAGTCATCATGACACATAAAGCCCATATTTTATTAAGAGGTTCCATACTTTCCCAAATTCACATTTCAGTTTTAAGCTATACATTGCTCAGATAGCCTACTCATTCATATTGGCTTTGGAAATGCAAGCTTCTTTCATCATAAGTAACATTTTTCCTCCCATTGTTGCAATACCTCTCAAAAGCATGCACCATCTGAACCCAGTGCTTTTTATTTTTTT
Source organism: Mauremys mutica (assembly GCF_020497125.1). Taxonomy (NCBI): domain Eukaryota; kingdom Metazoa; phylum Chordata; order Testudines; family Geoemydidae; genus Mauremys; species Mauremys mutica. Next base: position 206,187,656 of record NC_059074.1, on the reverse strand, counting down.
CCCTCCAATATAAAATATAAGAGTATTATATTTCTGCAATGCTGCTGGACTTGCCACATGAACAAACATCGCCTGCACGTCCTGAGCTTTCTCTGGCCTCCCTACAGCAACAAGAAAACTGGTTCCTTATGCTGACACCACTTTTCAGTATGGTGTCTTTGTAAATCTGTTGAGCTTGGAGGGAGTCCTGGCTGCAACTTTGGTTTGACACCCTGTCATTTTTAGTAAATACTTAGGAAGCAGGCAGATAGGGAGACAGCACAGAACTTTATTAATGACATGAGCATTGAACTGATACTGAACCCATATACATATAATTCTGGGAATATTTGATTCACACTTGGCATGCTCAGGGGCATTTAGCATAGTCACTCCCAAAGCAGTGTAAATTACAGCCATCCAACTCCCTCACTAAATGCCAAATCAGGTCAAGTTAAACAATTTTGCTATTGATACCCGCCGATATCCATCTTACAGCTAATTTGGATCTGACATGTGGCTTAAACCACCATTTTTGCCACCTTGGAACTTTTAACGTATTTTCTCTGAAAGACATGCCTACTTCTGACAAGCACTCCGAGGGTACAAGTAGCGAGAGCAACAGCTTAATAGCCTACAGCTCATGTGAGGAGAACTGCCCATGTGGTCCTGCAGACCATTGTCCTTGTGAATGAGCAATGGGACTACTCACTCGAGTAAGGATTGCTTCCATCAGTAAAGGTTGCAGGCCTGGATCAAAATATTTGAGACTTGAAAATAAAGGAATAGGGGGTTGGAAATTCTCCAAAGAGTCTGACTAGATACCCAGAGGGCATCTCCGATATGCCCTCAGTCTTTGTGAGACCTAGAAATAGGTTGATATAAGGACAAGAGATGGGTTTTGGGTAATGAAAGTTCAATGAGAAAGTTATCCCACTGAAGTCATTGGGGTTTGAAAGCACTTGGCTCCTCTCAGGAGGCACTCAGCACCTCAAAGCATTGATACCATATTTTATTAGGATGTGTCTTCACAGCGATTGGCACCAAGGTTACCTTACCCAGGTATGAGCAGTCACTTGCAAAGCCATACGTGAGTCCCTGTCTTTGCTGGTGCCATCCTCACCCATGAGTGTTGGCAGGACTCCTGGGGTTGTCCCGTCCCCCCTCCTCCCCACCATGGTTCTTTGTGCAGCAGAAGCTCAGTTACTCTATGATTCTTCCCAGTGAATTGGGGGAAAACCAGCCTGTCCTTCTGGGACCATGGGCTCTGAGGCCTAGCGACGGGGGCGTGGGCTTCAGGGCCCGAGCTTCAACTTCAGAGTGCCGTCCATGCAGCTATTTTTAGGGTGCTAACGTGAGGCCCGCTAGCCCCCATCTGTTGATCCTTGTAGCAAGGTGGTACTCACCCTTGCAGCACCTCCTGCTGGTACTGTCTGGGAATTACCTCTTTTATAGCCCAGGAGCGCCCGCTGTCAGCCGGTGTCCCAGTGCCGCTTGGCCCCCAGGTCCCTCCCAGGACTGGCAGTACTCCCCTCAGTCTCAGGGTCTCCCCACCTAGGGGAACCCCCAACCCTCTATCCCCACCTCGCCTCAGTCATGGGCTACTGCCAGTCCCCATCTAGCCCCCGCTCCCTGGGGCAGACTGCAGTGTAAAAGCCACTCATCACAGGCGAGGGGGTTCGGCCCTGCTGCCTTCCTCTGCCTCCCAGGACCTCTCTGGGCCTTGGACCAGGCTCTGCAGCCTGGGGAGTTGCCAGCCTGGAGCTTCCCAGCTCCTCTGGCCTTCCCCCAGCCCTGCTCCATGCCAGGTACCCTGTGTGCTCCTAGGCAGGACCTTCCCTCTCTAGAGGCAGAGAGAGACTATGTCTCACTTCTAGCCCCAGCCCTCTTATAAGGGCCAGCTGGGCCCTCACTAAGCCAGCCTCGGCCTGATTGGGGCACGGGCCCCAGCTGAGGCTGCTTTCCCCAATCAGCCCAGCTTTAACTTCCCTGCCACAGCCTTCTCCCTGGGCTATTTTAAGCCTTTTAAGGCAGGAGCGAGTGATCACCCCGCTACAATCTTGCGTTTCTGGCTGCACTTTCCCCCCCACCTGTTTCTCCATGCACTCCCTATCCGTGGCCCCACGAAGTCGCGGGACCTCCTGGTCAACCTCCTCCTCGCCCTGGCGAAAATGGCCATCTACGTGACCAGGGAGAGGCGGTTGGCCAATGGAGACTCCTGCGACTGTGGGGCTTGTTTCCGATCCTTAGTCCGTTCACGTCTCCGGGCGGAGTTCCTCTGGGCGGCGTCCGCTGGCTCCCTTGACACCTTCGAGGAGCAGTGGGCGCTGTCCGGGGTTCTCTGCTCGGTGTCCCCGTCAGGCTCCCTTCTTATGACCCTTTGACCGCACTCCTGTCCCTGTTATTTTATTAGTTGTCCCCCGCAATTAGTGGGTTTCTGAGGCCCTGTGGAAGCTCCCCTTAGGCTGGGGGGGGGGTTCCGTTAGCATGGGGCGGGCTTTGCCCGCCCCGTTTCCCGGAAACCCAATAGATACAATCCACAAGCTCCAAAATGCTGTGTAGACATACCCCCTAAGGCCCCAGCTCAGCCAGGTACTTAACCGCATCCCTAACTTTAATCACATTACACTGAAGTCAGTGAGACTACTCAAAGCTAGGCATGTACCTTGCTGAATCAGGGCCTGAAGTTGCCTCTTAAACAGTTTCTTAAACATAGATATTTAAAACATTTCAGTGCACTTTAAGGAGGATATTTTCACTGATGGTGCCTTGTAAATCTCAGATAGGCTCTTTGTTTGATTTTAAGATCGTATTGGAGGGGTGAAGTGTCTGTGATACAGAAGCAGGTGGCTGAGTATTTAATGAATTTCATTTCTCTTTGCTCACTTCAGAATGCTATGGCAATTTCACCTGCTCTGTTCTTTCACAAATTTGTTTTCTAATCACCAGCCTGAAAAAATTTAATTTGGCAGCACTGCTTTTCTATCTTTCCATCAAACGGAAGCGTTTCAGTGGAAATAGGCCAACTGACGCCAGGTGAGGATCTGGTCATGAAAGATTAAAATGGCCAATTTCAGCAAGGACCACCTAATTTACAAGTACTTTTAATAAACATCTCTTACTAATTGCTCTTTATTTCCAGAGCATCTTAAAAAGCTAGTAATGTGGTGGCATCATGAAACAAAATCAGTATAGGGCTAGATCCTTGGGCTGGAGTAAATCAGCATCATTCCATTGAAATCAGTGGAGTGGCAGCAAATTACACCAGCTGAGAGCTGTCCAGAGAGGCTGGTTCCCAACATTTCCAGCTGTAAAAGTCAATTCTTTAAGTATAGAAGTAAGGAGAACATTTCTCCACCTGTATAGCTGAGAATTGTATAATCATATTCCCTGTTGTGATCCATACAAGGTTCTGGATTTAACTAAATGAGAATTTTTTTAAAATCTGCCTTTGTTTTTATTGTTTGAAAATGGAAACATTTTAGGAGATGCCTTGGGTAATAATGATGTTGCGTTGGAGGCAAAGGCTCTCACAGAGCAGCACAGTACTTTGGCTGTACTGAGAGTCTGTGCTGATCTGTGAGAGCGTTTCTATTGTCTCAGCATGCCCCCAGCTGGTAGATGGGGCTAAGGATTTTAGGGAGCAGCAAATGTTCTCTATAAAATCTATTGGACTAACCCTGGATAGGATATTTACACATACACACGTGTGCCTGCATGCACTTATACAAAGAAATCAACCCAAATATGACAGTCGTGCTCTGAAATGATCTTTTCCCCATGGAGTTTCATCATTCGTGTCAAAACCAATTTTACCATTCAAGCAAATGCCTTTTCCTGTCTTCTCATTAAGGATCTGTTCCTGTGAAGAGCTGCTTTTTGCAAAACGCTGACCACCACTGACTCACCAGAGCCCAGAAGATTCTCAGGACATCAGAGGAGATGCTCAGCGTCTTGTAACATCAGGCCATTAGAGAGGGAGGAAGAAAAGAAAAGAAAAGAAAAGAAAAGAAAAGAAAAGAAAAGAAAAGAAATAAACTTTCTTTCTTTCTTTCTTTCTTCACTTTGAAGCAGTAGGTCAGCCCTAGAAGTTTTCCTACAGAAGAGCCTAGTTATAAGTTTTGGGAACACAGCATAACCTGAAAAACCTAACCATAGACAGAGTATGTTTGTATAATTCCCTCATTTAGGGCCAGATTGCAAACCCCTTACTCACCTTGAGTAGCACTTTGTTCCATATCTATTCACACTGAAATCAATGGAAACATTTGTGAAGCAACGTCCTATTCAAGGGGAGGCTGGGGACCAGGCTCTGGTTCTTAAGGCTATGTGCCATTAGGTGTTTTTTATTATAATGTCTTGCAGATGAGAAAACCTCTGGGCCAGGGATTGTATCTTTTCTGGTTGTGTAGCACCCAGCACAATCGGTCTGTGATCCCATTTGGGTCCTTTGAATACTACCAGAATACAATAACTACCACTACTAATTGCATATGTGGCAGTGATTAATTATTTAGTTGGTTTTTTGAGGCATCCAAATATAATAATATTTTGGAATCAATTATAGTACTTGCACATATCCATGAACACATGAATCTATATGTATACATGCATCTACTCACCAATTACATATACACATAACACTACCAGGTAATGCTGTGGGAGTGACAGGGTCATTGAGTTGTGTCTTTCTGATCATTCTGCAAGACTCACATGGTTCCATCTCCTACTGAAAATCCCTGCTAATGATGGCCCCTCTGCATTGACACAATGATCCAGTGGAACTCATTGCTATGGGATGGTGTGATGGCCAAAAGTATAAGTGGGCTGAAAAAAGAAATGGATAAGTTAATGGAGGATAGGTCCATCAATGGCTGTTAGCCAAGATATCCAACATTGTGATACGTGGTTGGCCTAATTATCATGGGTCCCAGTTCCAGCCTGTGACTTCTATGCAATGAGAGAGAAACTCCCCAAAGCCGAAAGTCTGAGTCCTATAGGCATCATACTATATCACACAGACCTTGCGGGACAACATATTGGAAAGGATACATGGGAGACTCTAGGGCCTCCCAAATTGCTAGCAGGCCGAATAAGAACATGAGAGTTGCCATATTGAGTCAGACCATGATCCATCTCGCCCAGTATCTCATCTCCAACAGTGGCCTGTACCAGATGGAGTATGCAGTGCTGGGTAATTATTGAATGATCTACCCCTATCTTCCACTTCCAGCTTCTGGTAGTCAGAGGTTTGGGGTTGCCTACAGCATGGGATTGCGTCCCTGGCTATCTTAGAGGCTGCAGAAACTGAGGATGAATAAATTGAATCAAGGGCCCATGGGGTGGGGGGAATGTTCCAGGAGGGCAAATCCTCATGTCACCCAGGTTAAGAGGTAACTGGAAATAAACCTAACTCCAACTTTGATAAAAACTCCCAGGAGATCCTAGGGTTTAAATCCCTGTGACGGGATGTTTTGCTCACAGCTGGAATGGCACCTCCTCCTGGCCATTCTGGGGATTAGCACCACGAGGCCGACGCCCCTTCTCTTTGTCTCTCTCTCCACAGCTCCTCTCTTGCTCCGGGAGCTGCAGCTGCCTCTCCGTGACTCAGCCCTCTGGCCAGGTCACTCAGCATCCCCCGCTTCCAGGGTACAGTCCTTCAAAGTGTCTGTCACTCCCACAGTGACCCAGGCAGTCTTCCTGTTCTCTGCTCTGCCAGTGCCACCTCCCCAGTGGCGGGTAGGGGAACCCGGGCCTGTCCTTTACTCCGGGTTCCTTACAGCCCAGGGACCGTAGCACATGCAGCCAAGGGCTGTTCAGTCCCCAGCCTTGCTGCTCTCTCCCTGCGCTGCTTCTTAGCCTGCATCCCTCAGGGTCTTTTCTCCACCCTGCTCTCTTCAGGATACCCTCTTCTCTTCTTGCCTTGCCAGGCCCCTGGTGGGGGGGGGACTCTTTCACCTGGGTTCCCTCCTTCCCTCGCTACTAAACAGAGGGTGACTGCAAACTTCCTCCCAGCAGCCTTTGCTGCTGCCAGCTTCCCTACCCACCTCTGCTCAAGTGAGCTTCCTCCTAATTAGGGCTTTCCTCCCATCCCCTAATCCTCTCAGCTTTCAGCCTAACTGGTTGATTGGGCCTGCCTGGCCTACTTCAGCCCTCCCAAAGCCAGTGTGGGGAGCACCCCCTATCGCAGTCCCACTGCCAAAAGGGGAGGCAGGTAGTTTGCCATAAATGTGTGGCTCCTGGATGTATAAAACTAAATTGCCCAAAACTTAAGGTAACCCCAGGATCCACACCCCAACTTTCCCCAGTGAATGCCACTGCAGTTGCCCCAGAGGCAGAAGTAGAGCAGGAGGAAATCGTAGTGAGCTACGTCAGGCTGCCTGGAGTGGCTCAGGGAGAGTAAGGAAGAGACTCCTCTGAAGAGCACGGAGATTTGGGAGGGTTTGGCCCCAAAGCAGGCGATATTGGCCCTCTTGAAATATCACAGACAGGTCTTTTCCAACCGGACAGGTTAAACTAACAAAACAGTGCATGGAAACTACAGGGTCTCATCCTGCCCCTGGCAGAGCCTACTGTGCTAAAAGAGGACTGCAAAGGCAAATTCAGGAGGTGGTGAAGAGCATGCTAGACATGGGACTAATTATTACATCAAAAAGCCCCTGGGTATGTCCTATTGTAATGGTACCTAAAAGGGATAAGACCATGAGATTTTGTGTGGCTAGCTCTTTTGTTCCTTGGAGCTGTATTTGCAGGAAAACCCCTTAGAGGTCTTTCTTCCGTAGTGTTAAAGTGCTAGTACACCCCATTTAGCGCACACACATCCATGTACGTCACTTTAGGATAGTTGTGAATGTACATCTGTCACTGTATAGGGACATATTTATGGATGTAGAAATCAGTTAGAGCAGTAGATACCTCATATGCAATTGCTCCTCATATTGCATTTCATTCAGATTATATTGAGAAAGGAGGAAAAAGGGGGGGGAGTCAGAACAAGATATTTTCCCCCAAGATGCTAATATCTTTCAGTTCTGTTCTCCTTTATATTCCCAGTCCCTGCAGAATGATTTCACTCAGCGTTGCCAAGGATGTCTTTATATAAAAAGGCCTTAATAACAATTCCGAACCTATCACTATTCTTCATTATAGCACTTAAGCTTTTGTACTTACAGATTCCAAAATACGATTAATTCATTGTTATTTAAATACATAATTGTAGAAGGATCTTCAAGGATGACTATAAATGTTCTATCTCCTTCATATTTACCATGCCTTTTATTCACGCTACTTTGTTACCAGAGTGCAATGATGTTTAAAAAGAATGGCAACCCAACCAAATTTCCTTCAGCGTCTTATTTGAAAAAACCAACCAACCTACAACAGTGCTACAATTAAACACATGTTGGGAAACAATTTCTCAATTCCAGAATGATAACAAGGTCTCAGATCAAGTTGGTTGTCTGAGAAGAGCTGTTACCTTTGTTTCTGTTTATCAAGATTGTAATTAGGTTCGTGAAATATTTCACGTGACTTTTCTTGAACACACGAGGGGCCTAACAGTGTTCTCGCTTCATCGGCAGAACTGCCCCTGGCATGTGCGTGTTTAATATTAACCCATAATTCATGCCGGGGGCACAAGTTCTGCTCACTTTCCTCGAGTGAGTAGTCGGGGACTAGTTCTGTGAGCTAGGGGGAAAGGGTTTGGCCCGGACTGTTCGGCTGTAATGTCATAAATGCATGTCTGAGACGAACCGTGAGGAGCGAGGTCAACGTTCAAGTGCTACAGGCACCTGAGAAGTGTGTCTACAACCCAGCGATCGCACACCCTGAAGTGTATCATTGTGCATATAAAATGGTTATTTTACCCAAACAATTATGATGATGTTTTGATTAATGAGCTGAAACCAATGCAGGTCCAGTCTTACAATTACACAGCTTGGGATCCTTGTCAGCCAGTCAGATTGTCTCCATCAGTCAATGCAATTACATAGGTAAGGAACTACGCATAACAGGGCAGGCAGCTGTTTTGCATCTATCTTCATGCCTCCTGCACCCCACGGTGTGGCTTTCACACAACCATGTGCCCTGGAATAGGATATTCTGTTTGTAACATCGTGTGTGTTATTAAAGTGTAAAATAGGGACCAGCTCCTCAGCTGGTGTAAAGCAGCATAGCTTTCATTCATATCGCCTTAGATAAAGTGAATAGACAATACGGTTAATTTTTTTAAAAATAAACTATGTAAACTAAGCAAAATGATTATTTGTTTGTGTTACTTTTGGAACAACTGTCATTATATTTTAACCAATAGGCCTGGAGGATGCAAATGAACCGGTCAGCTGCCTACTGCCTGGTTATTCATCCTGTATGTCAGAAACATGTCACCCAGTAACGACTGTGTTGCTAACAAAGAGCCAGATCCTGACCTGATGTAGGTCAGTATAGCTTGATTGGACTCCTAAGCAGATTGATGAATGGGCAAGGGAGACGATCAATGGGGTGTGATAGGTGTATTTACCACAAGACTCTGCTCCATATATGACATGAATAATCACAGGGCTGTGTTATATAGTAATGCTTATTTGTATGGGCTTTTCTATGACTGGATTTATCCTCACATCATGTCAGTAAGGTAGGAAGTATAATGATCCCTATTTACAGATGAGGAAACTGAAGCACAAAGAGATTAGGCAGTAAAGGCATCCAGCACCAACTCCCATCCCAGCCTGAGGGACTTGTCCAAGATTACACAGGAAGCCTGTGACAGAGGTGGAACTAAAACCCAGGTGTTTTCTAAATCCCTGTCCGGTACCTTAACCACAGGATGTTTATCTATCTCGGAGAATTAGACAGGGTTTAGGCAGGATGGACTCCACTCCCTAGCTCATAGACAAGACCTGCAGCCTCTCTATGGCAGGACTGGGATAAAGGTCACTATCCCAATATCAGGGTTTGCAGCCACTAGATTTGCATAATCATGGGCCTAGTGGGCGTGTCCTGGCTTTGCCCTAATCTGCTCTCAAATTTGGCCTTAGGGCTGGTTTAGGCAGAGGTTGCATGCAGCCTAGCTACATTGTGGGTCAGATGCAGATGTTGCAGAATCCTCTTACACAGCCTCTAAATTTCACTGCATCAGAGATCTCCTACCATCCCTGCCTACACCGAATTCCCATCCCTGGACTATGTCTTCAAAAAACAAATTTATTATTTTTATTACCTGAATGATGGGAAGGGAAGGAACAGCAAATGCATTCGAGAAAACAAGACCTGATGCCGAATGCTGGATAAAAAAATTCAAAACACGCGTTAGGAATCTGCTTTTTATTTGTTATCTGGTGTGCTTAAAAGGAAATAGAATACGCCCCAAATGAATATATTCTGGAGCTGTATTTTGATCTTGGTTTTCTGGTGATGACATGTACAAATCACTTGTAGGTCATCCTCACTGAAACTGTGGATCAAATAAATATTATGTACCGCTGGGTGCAGCTTCTTCACTGTATGTTTATTGAACGGACTTTTCTTACTCCATCATATATGCGCCTGGGCATAAAGAGCTTGACTCAGCTCCATTGAAGTAAATGGGAATCTTTTCATTAATTTAAATGAGGACTGGATCGGCCTAATTCACTGCAAGCAACATACATGAACACACGAGTGAATGGATTGATAAATAGCGCATGAATAACAGGCCAAATCCTCAGCTGATGTGAAGCAGAGGAGCTCCGTTGAAATAAACGAAGGTATGCTGATTACACCAGCTGAGGATCTGGTTGAATATTTGCAAGCTACATAACACAGGTTTGGTTATCTGACAGTAAATTTACCCCAACTTATTAGAGATATACATACTCTGTTTCTAGATAACCTCTTACATGTACACGTAAGGGGTAAGATATAAATCGCGTTTGTGTGTGTGCGCATGCATGCTCTTAAATGAGAAAGCTTGTAAGTACTGTATTTTGTAATGATTATCACCAACTGAGGAAATGAAGGAATTAACCACACAATAAAAACCCTAATTGCTTGGCAACAGCATTTAGGCCCCATTAGGTAGATTTGTAACTGCTTCTAGAGAAATAAACTCCTGTGTCATTAGATAACAAGGAAAGAAATAGGTTATTTCCTTTTTGAAAGGTATGAAAGCTTCCAATTGCCTGATGTATTCGCTTAGTAGATTATTTTCTGTCATCTCAGTTAATTGAATTTTATCCATTGCTCTTAGAATTCTTTCCTTTGTATAAGGTTAAAAAGTTCAGAGGAGTCAGATTTTTTGAACCTTGTCCATTTATTGCATAAACCAACTTCAACTGCACGAAGTACTTTGGGGGAAATGGAGTAATAAAAACTATAAAATAATTGCTTTTTAGTGCCTGGTTGAATTGGTGTTCAAATAATTGTTTGTAAAACATCTCCTTGCAGCACAGCACCCAGTTAAGATGTTGTAACGAGTAACTAAAAGATATTTACTGCGCCAGAAATAAACTTCCTTTGCAAAGTTCCATAAAAGATCCGATTGTTAGATAGCTTTCCTTTCATTCCACAGAAAAATCAAATTCAAAACCCAGAATTAAGTTGTGGTTTCAGTAAGAACTTGATTTATGATGTAGCTTTCGTTCTGTCTATGAAATATCCATTGGCTGCATTTTGTGTGTGTGTGTCTCTGTGCAGTGTGAATTCTAAGTGTTTCCAGATTTGTGTGTGTGTGTGTGTGTGTGTGTGTGTGTGTGTGTGTGTGTGTGTGTGTGTGTGTGTGTGTGTGTGTGTAAATAAATTAGTCATAAGGCTGGAGTGAAATTATAAACTAGCAACCTGTGGTCAAAAGTTGAACTTTGTATCTGTCAATCAGGTAACCATTGGAAGGTTGGGACTACGCAACAGATCAATTTTAACCCAAAACACAGCTGTTGCACAGGAGGTTTCTTTAACAGAAGGGTTTCTGTCTAACTTGCAGTAAAAACCCAATAGGTGTCTGAATCATATTTTTCAGTGTTACGACAGCGTAGCTGAAGCTGAAATAACCAACTGTCAGTTAGTCAATAAAGAAGAGCCTGAGAAGACTGACAGATTAGTTCCCCTTATCTCCCTGAATCAGCTCATACCGCAAGCTGAATTGAAGGTCAATATCTTGTGATTCTTCTGTGGTAAGCAGGTGCCTGGAGAGTATGGATTTTGTGCTATGTAAGCTCCCTATCCCTCATTGTTGGCCTACACAGGGCCAATTTCAAAACCGTCAAAATGTATTATGGAAAACCTCCCCTGAACAAAACCCTACATAAAACGTTTCCAGGATTTTTTTGTTGACATCCCTCAGTCCAATTCCCCCCTCCTCCCCAACACGCATCATCCCCCTCTCATCCCTTGATGACAGCACGGCTCAGCTTTTTAGGTAGCCACACAAGCAAAATGCTCAGGCTTGCTTTTAAAAATTGCCCCTTTTTAGCCCCCTGAAATAACAGAAGACTGAAAACGTTTATGGGCTCGGGGACTCTTTTTATCTAATCTGCTCAAGTAAAATAATACACAGGTTAGTAATAGCTGTGATTTCAAACGATTGGTCTCATTTCTTCCCTTGCTGATTTGAAAACAACCTCCAAATGCAACGTATGTCATGAGGGACGAGAAAGAAGTAATTCTCCATAGAAGTGCTTTATCATGGAGCTCATGTCCCCCCCCACAAGACCATCTGTCAATCTAACATACTTATATGGCTGCCCATTCCCAAAGTATCTGTATGCGTCACACTTTTTAATGTATTTATCCCCATTATACCCCTCTGAGGGAGGGCAGTGCTGTTGTCCCCATTTTATAGGTGGGGAACTGAGGCAGAGAGAGGCTAAGTGACTTGACCAAGGTACCAGAGGACATCTGTGGCAGAGCAGGGAAATATACCCAGGTCTTCAGGAATTGACCCACACCCCTCCTGAAGTCTCCCATTCCGCTCCAGTGATGCCAATTTAGTCGTTTTCCAACCTCCGCTGTAAATTCCAACACTCCCTCTAATTTCAATTCCTGGGGAAGACTTTTCAGCTAAGCATGATCCCACAGCTAGATCTACATGGCAGACTACATGGAATGCCCATTGATTTCATAGGACTCTGTGCAGAATTGGGGTCAGCCCACATGGATCCAATTACAGGATCAGCTCCCTGGTCTATGCCCCCAAGTCCTGGCTGAGGTTGGGGGAATTTCATCCGAGTGAGCTCCCAGCAGGGAGTTCAGCACCGAACACTGCAAAGCAGGATTTCAGTGTGCATGTTGCTATGCCTTGGAACGCTCTGAGCCATTCATTCGGCTTCATTCTAAATGAAATGGTGCTTATCTGAGTTCACTAGCAGTGGGTTCAGCTGTAAGTCTTTAAACATACAAGGGGGTCTCCAGGGCTGTACTCTCAAAGGGATTAACTGGTGCATGCTAATAAAATACAGGGCTTGGTTTAGTTGCCTGAGTATGAAGTGGTTTGAATACTCAGACTCCATGGAACCAAGGTTTGAATCCTGACAGCGTTAGCTCAGGCCTTCATCCTTCCAGGTAGATCTATTGGGTAGCATGCAATTTCCAGTGCGAGACTCTCAATAGCAAGGTAATAAAATAAAACATTAATACCATGAATCACTCAGGAGGCACCTCTATGTTCCTGTCAGATCCCAGATGCTTTCCATAAGAGGGGGGGTTGCCTGGGTGACCTCAGCTAAAATGTCTTCTCTTCTTCCCTCTCCGCTGCTATGTAGCTTGCTGTAGTGGTCTGCAAGCTCTACCTCTCTAGAAGTGGCTGCATTTAGCCTGTGAATCTGTCTGTGTATAGTTCTGCCCATTTGAGATTAAAGGGCCTGGAGAAAGGGAGTGTTAGATATACACATTTTATAGCCATCTAAAATACTTGTGTGTGTCGGTGTGTAGGTATAGATGTGTGTGCACATATATATCACGTATGTTCTAGCAACCTAATAACTTATTTATTATCCTCCCCTGTATGAAGACAGGCAGCATCCAGCATGTTGCGGGTTTCTTTTTTTTTTTGTTAGCCTTGTCATTTATTCCTTTCTAAAGCAAACCTGGACAGATGTTTTTAATTTGTGGGTAATCCACAACATATGTCACTTCCCTCATTATCAGTTAGGCTGTTGCTCTTAAACATTCACACTTTAAAAAAAATAAATAATAACTCACAGGTATTTCTAGCCAGCGTCAATAACTTTATGACTCCCCGTCTGTTGCTTCTCTGCAGGGAGCTGATAAGAGAAGTTAAAGTTTAATACTGCTTGGGAGAGAGGCAGTGGCCTGATTCCACTTGTTGTTGAGAGCAACCAACCAGTGTATTCAAACTACCCCTACCAGATTGAATCAACAGGGAAGATCAGAAGGGCAAATGCAAGTTTTTACTTCAGTGATGCAGCGTGTGTTGCTATACATCAGGGGTAGGCAACCTATGGCACACGTGCCGAAGGCGGCATGCAAGCTGATTTTCAGTGGCACTCACACTGCCCAGGTCCTGGCCACCAGTCTGGGGGGCTCTGCATTTTAATTTAATTTTAAATGAAGCTTCTTAAACATTTTTAAAACCTTATTTACTTTACATACAACAATAGTTTAATTATATATTATAGACTTATAGAAAAAGACCTTCTAAAAAAATTAAAATGTATTCCCGGCACGCGAAACCTTAAATGAGAGTGAATAAATGAAGACTCGGCCCAGCACTTCTGAAAGGTTGCCGACCCCTGCTATACATGGATGACCAGGAATGTGAGGGTCTGGACAGGAGCGGGGCAGACCTGTTTAAGAAGAACTGGGGTTTGGGGATTGCTTGCTGATGATCTTGAGAAGGCTTTTGTTTTGGAGAGCTCACCAGTGGGGTCTGATCCTGGTCTCAGTCACGCCAGTTTAGCTTCATTAGTGTCAGAGAAGTGAGGTCTAGTTTACACAGCTGGGAGAGCAGAATCAGGCCCTGTGGGAGCTGGTCACAGTGGCTGGGAGGGGGTAGGGGAGAGGCCGGGCTGTCTCTCCTCTCCTGCCTTCCCTGGGGTGTCTGCACTGTACTCAGTGACAGCAGCAGCAGCAGCAGCCCAGAGAAGTGTTAACAAGCTGAGAAATGCCAATTGCCGCAGGCCTAATGGCCCATCCTGCCCATTAGACAGTAGTGCAGTTGGTGAGCTTTTCAAGGAGGGATTATCGACCAAGGAAGCAAACAGCCTGACCTCCTGTGTAGAGACATGCACACATCCATACATAGGCCACACAGGTGCTGGAACTAGGGGTGCTGGGAGGGCTGCTGCACCCCCAGCTTGAAGTGGTTTCCATTATCATTGGTTCAATGGCTCTCAGCACCCCCACTATACCAAGGCCGGCTCCACGCACCAGCCCAGCAACCAGGTGCTTGGGGCGGCCAAGGGGAAGGGGAGGCACGTCCGGCTCTTCGGTGGCAATTCGGCGACAGGTCCCTCAGTCCCTCTCGGAGGGAAGGACCCGCCGCCAAAGTGTCACCAATCACGGCTTTTTTTCCCCCCCCCGACACTTGGGGCAGCAAAAACACTGGAGCCGGCCCTGCACTATACACATTGTTCCAGCGCCCCTACCAAGAGGGGAGGAGGATCCAGGCAAGGAGCCCTGTCTCTTGGTGCATCACATCCCTCCGTAGAAATGAACACGAGGGAATCCCTTTGCTAGGGCCATTAAAGCATGAAGCCGGCCTGCACCCTTAATTTGGTTACAGACTCCGTAAGGGCCTGATCCAAAACCCACTCAAATCAGTTGGAGTCCTTCCATTGACTTCAGGGTCTTAATTTGGTTCCAAGACTGCCTACAAGTACACGGCATTGGTAGCACCAATGCGACCCAGTCACAACAGACTCCAGGTTTCGTAATCTCCCTGGGGGTGAAGAACTACCCAAATCAACAGCCCCCAGCTTTAATGTAGTGCCCTTGAAAAAGCAAACACAAGTTGATTTGAAACTAGCGTGATATAATAAAGAGAGAAGACACACAGAAAGGTGTTTTGGGTCTGTACGATAGTTCTTTCCAAAATACACCACCGACTATTAGCATATCTGCGTCTAAAGTTGTGAAAAAGCATAATGGAAGGTTACATAAGTGACATTTAAACCCAACTTAAGGCAATTAATCTTTCTTCCAAATGTGAATAGTTCAGTTGTGGGCAGCTGGCACTCGACTTCACTCTAAAACCTTTCTTTGCAAATTAAAAAGATAATCAGCACATGAAGAGGAGAAATTAATTGAGTAAGAGTTTTGTTCTGACATAGCCATTTTAATTATATAATGACACTACTGAGACAAACAAAAAAGTTATGGCATTTTCTCTGCAGTGGAAAACTTTGGAAAAAGCATTGGGCTAGGGTGTTAAGCAGACAAAAGACTTCTCTTTCTCATCACACGCACATACAGAGAAAGCCCATCAAAAACATTTGACCTCCAATGATGCACTGGCTGTAGGCAAATAGAGATAATCAGTTAAAATTTGTCTTGCAAAAAAAAAAAAAAAAGGATGCTAGTCATACATAAGTATACACATACGCTATGTTGTAACATACACATCACATCCCGATCGGAAGGCTAGGCCATCTGTGTAGAATATCTTGCCAGTGCAATTTTACCATCCCCAGCCAAATGAAAACAAACAGCATTTAAGCAGCATTTTGGAAGAGGTGGCTCCATTTTGGCCATGTGCTATTTGCTTTGTAGAACAGCACGGCCCTTAATGAAAGTTGATTGCCTGGCCACCAAAAAGATTACCCAAACAGTCGGATGGTGACTTCAGAGCTGCTTGATTTTAAACACTTTTGAAAAGCCAGCTCCATTTTCTGCTTTGGTGAATAACAATTCCCTGCACCGGCATATTAGAATAAATCAGCTCAGTTGGTACTGAATTGTTATAAAGTTCCCAACTATTATAACATAGTTTCTATCAGAGCAGTTTTCTCCTTAGCCAGTCAAGTGGAATGATCCCTGAAAGCAATGGTTTGTGGCAGAGAAATGCGCTTAGCTTTCTCACTCCGAACTCCCTGTATCATCATAAATTTGTGATTAACACACACACACACACACAGGCTATTCAGAGGACTTTGTTTCTAAATGATAAGGAAAAAGTGAAGTATACAATGGTTTAAGAATGGAGCATTATACTGCTGGGGAAAGAGCAGGAGAAAAAGGAAGGAAAAAAGGAGCTAAATAATCTGAAATGGGCCACATACGTGGTACCAAAACTTTCTAGAGGCTTTCTTCAGCGTTGCATGTGTGTGTGTGCATGTTTCACTCTGTCTGTCTTTGTTTCTCCCTCTGCGTATGTCTTTGCATCTTACCGTGTGTGAAAACTTCAGAACAACATCCTGCCTCTCACTGACCAAAACTCTGAAGAGCACACCAAGGGTTGCATCATCTGGGATAAATAATTGCAGGGAAAGAGTCAAATAATAAATAGGGTCCTTAGACCTGAGCAAGCCACTGAAATAGCATATAAACAAATAGGAGAAGGCTCAACGGAGGAAATCAAACATCCCAAAAACCAGCTTTGTGTGGCACAAAAGGTAAGAATGTTTCGCAACCTGAAAATCACTCACTGTGGGGAAAAACGCCCCTTCTACTCACCATATTCCATGGGCAGACTGTTATATAAAATTAGATCATAAAGTGTTTGGGGAGTGAGGAAGGAGGGTTTTCTGGGCAGATGATGTGGAGATGAATATCTTACAACAAATCATTAAGTAAAACAAAACAGTGCTGCTAGCTCTCATGATTTGTGTCACAAGTCTTGCGATAACTGTTTCCTTAAAGCCCCAGGTGCCGGAGTCATGTGAATGCATGAGAACCTTGGCTGTCATTTTAAAAAGGCTTCTAGCTAGTCTGGCTGCAGAGGAAAGCATGACCTGAGTGTATCCTAAAGGGTTAAAAACCAGAGGGCAGGTAAGGAGAACCCCAAAATATTTTTAAAACTCATTTTTAAGACAATCTCATGATTTTGGGGACCCGACTCATGATATTTTAATATTTAGGGTTGGCAATGCTTCATACAATATAGTACCAGGGCAATGTTCATGCTGTTACCCAGTTCTGCTGGAGGCAGGGTTTTTAGGGCCCTTGATACCTCTCCAGCCCTGGTGTCAAAGAGCTGGTGCAATGGGGAGGATCTCACCCTGCTGTTTATGACTCTCCTCCATCGCATATTTTCATGAGGCAGGGGAAAGGAGAGCAGGAGACTGGTTTGAAGAAGAGGGAGATGGGGAACTAAGCTGAATTTTGGATACCCAAACTCTGATTTGGATTCAGTGGGATGATTCCAGAGTCAGATAAACATTCCTGAATTCAGACTATTTCCCCCTGCTTTGGACCTAGCTTGCTAGCTTGTTTTAGCATGTCCATGAAAGACACACACGGGTGACATCTTCAGCTGGTGTCAGTAAGTGTAGCACCATTTGTCAGAGATGGTCTAGATAAGACTTAGCCATGCCATGAGTGCAGGGGACTGGACTAGATGACCTCTTGAGGTCCCTTCCAGTCTTACAGATCTATGATTTACTGCATCGATCTCACACAGTTTGGATCTATCCAAAATCCAAGGGGTGAAGTTCAGATGAAGGAAAAATCAGGTGAAACAAGAGAAAAAAAATATGTAAATCTCGTTAGATGTTTGTCTGAGACAAGAGTGCGCCCCTCCCTGTTTATCAGGGATGTACATTTCTGAGTCTTCAGGGGGGTTGGTCACTTGGGTTAGACCATGTTCCTCACACAGAGCAAACCCTCAGGCACTCAGAGCGACCCATGACCATGTGGTAATGAAGGGTCAGCTGCCACCACAGAATCATTCTTCTTGCCCCAGGCCTTAGGAATGGAACTGTGTGTGTCCAGGAACCCGTGCCAGGGGAAGGGTTAGAAGAGGGTGAGATGGCACCGGCAGAATGACCATTATCCACCTCCCCATCCTGCTCCCTGCAGACACAAATCTCAGCCTAACAACCTCTTCCTCAGGGAGTTCCAGGCTCTGCACTATCCTGGAGAAGAGAGATGGGACTCAAAAGCTGATGTGGAGGTCAGGGCCTCCATATGAACCACCCTAGCCTCCTGAGGTGCTGCATGGATCCTGGGGGGATCAGCAGGTTCTTGGGGCAGAACCGTTGATTGTTCTGGAGGAGCAACCCATGCAATGGAAAGGTTTAGTGGGATCTCTGAGGGCCTTTTGAATTTTCCTTCGCTTGGTCAGAGCTCTCGCAGTCAGCAGCATTTCTCCTACCTCCTTTCCTTCTCCACTGCATCTAGCGCTGGGGGAAGGAGCAAGAGGGAGCCCTGAAGACCAAAAGCTCCAATTTATCTACAGAACCAGCAGAGCATGGGAGACAGCTGCCTGAGGGCCAGCCCGCCTCACCCAGAGGCACCAGTTGCACCGGTGAGGGGTAGGTCATTCAGGTACACGCCTTAGGCTTCTGTTCTGAGATTGCCAAATCAACGCCACTCGTGGGGATCATTTTGTGATGTGGACCATTGTCCATGAAGAACTGCACCACAGAGCAACACATCGTTTGGGAAAGGCCTCCGAACGTCCCCCAGATGGTGACAATGTGACTACAGGGCTGGGCGAGGGTCCAGAAGAGCCCCACATAGCACCTTATTGCACGAGCTTCCACTCCAGCTTCGAAGAGAGGGTCCAGTTCTGGATTTCTTGCTCACATCCAGCATGAGGGCCACATGCTCATACCTCCCCAAAAGTGTAAGATTCAACAGTAACATAACTACTGCAAAATCTACGTAGACCCTGATTCTGCACAACCCTCATGTGTATTATGTGCATTACCCATAACACTTAGGGGCCCTAGTCATTCATCAGGACCTTATTGCGTTAGGTGCTGTACAAACTCAGAACAACATGAGGTCCAGGCTGATGTCTCAGCTCATGATCAGCCCCATTGAAGTCAATGGGATTACTTGTTTAAAATGGAGCGTGTGTGAGAGTGTGCTTACGGACCCGAGGGAAAAGGGGACCTTTTCTTTCACACTTGCACCAAAACCAAATAGACACAATGGTGATCTGTGGCAGGACATCATTCCATACTGCCCCAGGCCATATGAAATCACCTGTGGAATTCTCTTGGGTACCTGCACAGCCAGCCGCCGGGAGGAGAGACAGTGGCGTAACAGTTTGCAATACGGAACGCCATTTAAAAAAAATACTGGCGCCAAAAGACTGCTCCAAGCATGGGCGATGAAAATGCTTTTCACCCCAATCAAGGGACAAACGCTGTCACATCTCATGCATGGCTTTGCCACTTCTGTTTTCTGCCACTCATGAAATAAAAAGGAAGATTCATTGTCCACACAAAGAGTATTTTCTGTCTTTCGTACGTGGCTTTTCAATGTAACAAATTGGTTGTGTAAAAAAATAAAGTGGCAATTCACTGGGATGATGTCACATGAATTACAACTAGTCCAAGCTTATGATTCTTCCCTCCTTTCCCCCAGGCTCTGCTGGTGTCTGGGTGAGCACCGCTTTTAATAGATCTTCATTGAAAACCCTGCTGCCCTGTAGCGTTAGGGGAAAGGACTGGGAGCCAGTGTGCCTGAGTTTCATACAACCATGCAACTTACTTCCTGGGTGGCGCTGAACGGGGGAATTAGGCCAAGGTTTGCAGAGATGCTAGGCACTCATGTCTCCATTTGAAGTCAGTGGAAGCTGCAGGTGCTTGGCCCTTCTGAAAATCAGACTTGAGATGTGCACGCTAAAGAATATAGCACCAAAATCAGAGGCCACTTTAAAAATAATTAGCCCAACATTTCTGTCCCTCAACTGCTCCAGCTATAAAATATCAACACTTACCTAACTTACAGGAGAGTGAGGGTGCTTAGCAAATTAATGGTTGTGCAACCACTTTGGGATCTTTGGTGAAAGGGCTGCAAAATAATGGTTTTCTATGCCATCATTTTATTTTAAAAAAATTAAACCCTATGAACATTACATGCAACAAACCTCGATGCCAACTCTGCCCACATATCTACACCAGCGACACCATCACAGGACTTAACCAGATCAGCCACACCATCACCGGTTCATTCACCTGCATGTCCACCACTGTAATATATGCCATCATATGCCAGCAATGCCCCTGTGCTATGTACATCGGCCAAACTGGACAGTCTCTAAGGAAAAGGATAAATGGACACAAATCAGATATTAGGAATGGCAATATACAAAAACCTGTAGGAGAACACTTCAACCTCCTTGGCCACACAATAGCAGATCTTAAGGTGGCCATCTTGCAGAAAAAAAAACTTCAGGACCAGACTTCAAAGAGAAACTGCTGAGCTCTAGTTCATCTGCAAATTTGACACCATCAGCTCAGGATTAAACAACGACTGTGAATGGCTAGCCAACTACAGAACCAGTTTCTCCTCCCTTGGTTTTCACTCAACTGCTAGAACAGGGCCTCATCCTCCCTGATTGAACTAACCTCGTTATCTCTAGCTTGCTTCTTGCTTGCATATATAAACCTGCCCCTGGAAATTTCCACTACTTGCATCCGAAGAAGTGGGTATTCACCCATGAAAGCTCATGCTGCAAAACGTCAGTTAGTCTATAAGGTGCCACAGGATTCTTTGCTGCTATTACATGTTAAGCATCTCTAACAAAAGCTGATGGTGAAGAACATCCCATCCCTGGCAGAGGTGCTCCTGGAAGCAGCAACCCCTGGACTTTGCTGTCTTCCCTCATGCTGGGGAAGGGAAGATGGGAACTATTCATCTGTGGACACTGAGCGGAGTTTGGGAGGTGGCATTTATGCCAGCAAAGCTTTTCCTGGATAGAGCCTTGTACTCTACAGCAGCCTGGGAATTATTATGCATATTAAATAAAACTAAATGATAACGTTGTGGAAAACATTTGTAAAAGAAAGGCACTTCAGAGTTAAACTTGAGAGCCGGACTTTAATTCATACAACTGTGGAAAAATGACAGAAGTCAGATGCATTCCTTCAGTGTTGGTTATCGCTTGCCTATCCTGGCCTTTGTCAGTGGAGAACTTTAAAATTACTTAAATGTAGGATTTTCTTTTTTTTTTTAAATAATGTATCATTATCTTGATTTTTTCTTCATTTTTACATAAAAGATCATTTTTACAGAAGGTTAAGAAGTGTGTAATATTCAGCACAAATGGAAACAACTCATTTGAAGTCACTTCTGGTCTATCACATAAATATATATACATATTTCTGAATTGCTTAAAATGCACAACGTTTACCTGCATACACAGGAATGGATGGTCCAATCCTGATCCCATTGAAGTCAATGGGCATTTAACCAGGAATATCCATGAGATGAGGATTGGGCCCTATATCTTGTACATATTATTTAGTGGTGTTATAGCCATGTTGGTTCATTTAAAGAAAGTGTGCAGTATGTACCAAAAGGAGCTGAAGGGCACTGGACTTGCATATGTTTGTATTTAAAAGAAAAATTTAAAGGGATACTGGGCCCAATCCTTACTCTCAGGAATACTCTTTCACATGTCAGAGGTACCATTAATATCTCATTGCAAGTGTATTGACTAGAAGGTTGTATCTCAACATCATCATCTGCTAGTTACCCAGTAAAAATATTCTTCTAAATCCAAAGAAATGTAGGAAAAGGTAAACTCATGTTGCATAAACAGAGCTTGCTAATATGCTAAGAATAGCACGCTCTTCCTGCTTCCTTTACAGGAATAACAATGGGACTGTTTGGATGACTAAGGGCTGAGGGATCAACTCTGCTGTCAGGTCAGATCTGGTCCAAAACCAAAAGCTATGTAACCAGTTTTCAGGGAAAACTCATTGATGCAAAAGGGAACTTCACCATAATTATGGATAGGAAAACAGTTATTTCCCTTAGAAACATACTTTTCCCAAATCCGTGACTATTGGAAATGTTTCTACCTACTTTTTAAAAATTCCCATGCAAATAATTTTTTTAAAACAAATAAACACATCCTCTGTAGTGTTTGCCACCCAGAACACTGCAACAATGTGCTAGTGCGGGAGAGGCAGAAAAATAAAACTGGCTGGAAACAAAAGAGAAACTGACCTTTTTCTTTCAATTTTTTCAGCTGAGAAAAAATAAACACCATAAAGGATAAAAAATAATTAAATCAATTTTAAAATCCCTTCAGCTTCAGGGCCTGATCCTGCAGCTCTTTTTAGTAACAAAGGCTACAAGCAATTTTTGTTATTATTTTAAATATATTATTCTAAAACTGATAATGTTAAATTAACAGGACTTTAGCTAAGCTCAGAGCCTGTCTGTTCTATAGCAGAAACACATGTTTAAGACTAATACCATGCTAAGTAATAATGCATTATTCTGGGTAATGGGTATAATACATTCTCTACAGCTCCTCTTAAAAGTGGAATATCTCAGCTATTCTAACTTCGTGTTTTAAACTCTTACTAGGGATTTGGCTATACTGCAAACTAATGTTGCATCATCATTTTAGATCTAAACACACACACTATTAAAGAGGCAAACTTCTAGTGCTGATTGTGTTTTTCAATAACTGACCCTGGGGTAACATTACTTTTAGATCAGAAATCAGGAATTTGATCATCAAACCAAGTGCATTTTGTGAAAAAAAGAAGGAAAGGCAAGGAAAGGAAGATGTAAGTATTGATTTAAAGTCTATCTATCAGTTTTATAAAGTTATGTTGAATCCAGCCTATATTTACTCTTCAGCTCTGAACAAATTATGGGTCTAATCTTGTTCCCATTAAAGTCAGTGGCAAAATTCCCAATGTCTTCAGTGGGTGTAAGATCAGGCCCCTATTATTAAAGTTTGTCTGGCATGGTTTTTGCTAATACTTACAGTTTTTTATTGCTTTTTGCTCTTTCTATACGTTAACCATTATGTGCAAACCAGTGTACAAAAGTCAGAAAATTCTGTGTTTTTTACTACCAGCTTTCTTAGCTGCAGCTACCCTGTATTTTCTGGTGATTGGCACACACACAAAAAGTGATCATTAAATAACTGACACACAACAGCATTCAACAGGAAAGTGGCATGGAGAGCTTTGGGGGTCCCAAAGGCACCCCCTGAGCCATAACTATCTGGTTTGTCTTTGTGCATGGATAAACAAGAATATTTGTATCTTGTATGCTCCCTCCTCAGGAGTAATAAAGTCTTGTGACCTTATTATACTAGGCCAAGAAATCAGTATCTTCTGACTAGGAGATCTTTGACCTGAATTTGGAGTTTTGTCATTCAGAGACAACACTCAGAAGCACATTTTTGTCCATTGCCGTACTTGTATATATCAGGGGAGTATATTTATCGGGTACCAGAGTCACACACACTATGATGTGTGTGTGAGAGAGAGACTTTCTAATACGTGATACCTGATACAGCTTTATATGGCGGAGTAATAGACACATCAGGGCCATAAGCCACTGCCAAAGGAAATTGACTTCAGTGGGCTTTGGATCAGGCCCTGTTTCCTGGACGCAAGGAAATGTTTATGATATCCACTCTAAAAACCACTCCATAGATTCAGCGCAGTTCACACTCCATGTGAGCCAGAGGCATGTGTCAGCTAGGTGACATGTTTACAAACTGGCAATATATTTGTGCTAGAGATACATGAAAACCTGACTCTGTCTTCCCAGGAGCAAGCAAGACTTAACAATGCCTCTGAATGTTCATTGCAGAAAAGAAAAGGAAAAGTAATGCATAGAACCAATCAAAGAGGGGAAAGGGATGTGAAATCCCTCCTGAATCTTCTAGCACTGGTCAAATAGTTACTCCAGGATGACTGCTAGTGATGGACAGATCCTTATTTGTGAGTATTTAATGTTTCTTCGGAAGCACTTCTAAAAGAAATTGGTATGTAATGACAGCACTCACTGGAAAACAGGCCGATTATAAAATGCACTAACTTATCTGGTATTCATTTGAAAAGTAAATGGATGCAAGTAAAGGTGAGAGTTCACTACCAATTCAAATATTTTGCTTTAACAGGCACTAGCACTCCTGCTTTAATTCAAGCAGAAACACAAGTATGAATAATCAAACTGGATGATGCTCATCAAAACCTTTGTGCCTTGCACCATTTCAAATGGTCATTGAAGCTTAATGGCAAAAAATTTACATTATTCCTTTAATTTGTATTCTGTTCCTTCCTTCTGAGTGATGTGATTGTGATTTTCTGTTGCCTGCTGTATTATTTTGATGCAAATGTTATGTGTTGCTAGAGTCCAATTTCCTGCTTCTCCATCCCTCCCCCCGCTTCTTCTTTTCCTTTAGTAAAGAAAGGACAGCTAAAATAGTTCAAAATCGGGTGGTATTTAAATAGTTCCTTAACTACTGGTTCTAATTAAGACAAACAATGCCGGATCTTGAAGCACCTTGAGAAATGAATCATTACCTAAGAGGCAGAGGGGATGTCAACATTAGTGGCTTTGCTTCCCCCTTTCTCTCCCTCCCAAAAAGAAAGTGAGGAATCCAAATTCTTTCCACAAAAGAATTAAAAGAAATTTGTAATTCCGCTAAAAACCCTCCCTTTTGCTGGCACATAATCACCCAGGGATGAATGCTTTATGGAGATACACGGGGTTGCAAGCCAAAGCCTGCCAACACAAGGCCCCTAGGGTGTTCATTGCATGTAATGTATGCACAAGCTAATTTATTATCCTGTGACTAATTTCCATTTCTTGTGCTTAGAGTTGCCTGGCTAATTACAGGGATGTTTTCTTAACTTTCCTAATTATGTTCTCCGCTTTATAGCAGGCAACCGAGCTAAATGAAGGAGGCCTGGCAGCCCAGGGCTCCCAGGCAGCTGCACCCGAGTGAGATGAAATCCGCGGCAGCGGGAGCGGGGCAGCCAGGCCTCATCAGAAGTCCCCCAGTCTTTGATCAGCTCCAACAGGCTGCGCTGGGAGCCCGTTTGCAGGGCCAGCCGCGAGAACGCCGCGTAATTAGATTGACTGGCTTAATTAGGGGGAAAGTTGGCTGCTAAATGGAAGCTGCCGCGTCTCCGGGGCGCTGGGCTGGGGAGCGGCGGGCGGGCTCGCAGGGAGACCCCGGCACAAAGTGCGCCCCGCTGGGCACACGCACTCCGTGGGGCGCTTCGCATCCCAGACGAGCCGGCAGCCCCGCGGCCTTTCTTCTCGCTTCCTTTGCAGCCAGCCAGGCAGGGGCAAGGCAGGGAGCCGGTTGCAAAGTTATTTCTCCGGCTTCGTTAGCGAGCCGGCTCTTCCCGCACCCCCAGGCAACGCAATTAGCCGAGAAGCCCTGGAACGCGCAACTCGGCTGCACGTAGCGCTCCCTCCCACGCGGGGAGCTGGAGCAGCGCGCCTGGCTGGCTCTCCGCGTCCCTCCCTCCCACGCGGGGAGCTGGAGCAGCGCGCCTGGCTGGCTCTCCGCGTCCCTCCCTCCCACGCGGGGAGCTGGCGCGGCGCGCGCCTGGCTGGCTCTCCGCGTCCCTCCCTCCCACGCGGGGAGCTGGCGCGGCGCGCGCCTGGCTGGCTCTCCGCGTCCCTCCCTCCCACGCGGGGAATGGGAGCAGCGCGCCTGGCTGGCTCTCCGCGTCCCTCCCTCCCACGCGGGGAGCTGGCGCGGCGCGCGCCTGGCTGGCTCTCCGTGTCCCTCCCTCCCACGCGGGGAGCTGGCGCGGCGCGCGCCTGGCTGGCTCTCCGTGTCCCTCCCTCCCACGCGGGGAGCTGGCGCTGGCGCGCGCCTGGCTGGCTCTCCGCGTCCCTCCCTCCCACGCGGGGAGCCTGAGCGGCGCGCCTGGCTGGCTCTTCGCGTCCCTCCCTCCCACGCGGGGAGCCTGAGCGGCGCGCCTGGCTGGCTCTCCGTGTCCCTCCCTCCCACGCGGGGAGCTGGCGCTGGCGCGCGCCTGGCTGGCTCTCCGTGTCCCTCCCTCCCACGCGGGGAGCTGGCGCTGGCGCGCGCCTGGCTGGCTCTCCGCGTCCCTCCCGCCCTCGCGGGGAGCCTGAGCGGCGCGCCTGGCTGGCTCTCCGCGTCCCTCCCTCCCACGCGGGGAGCTGGCGCTGGCGCGCGCCTGGCTGGCTCTCCGCGTCCCTCCCTCCCACGCGGGGAGCTGGCGCTGGCGCGCGCCTGGCTGGCTCTCCGCGTCCCTCCCTCCCACGCGGGGAGCCTGAGCGGCGCGCCTGGCTGGCTCTTCGCGTCCCTCCCTCCCACGCGGGGAGCCTGAGCGGCGCGCCTGGCTGGCTCTCCGCGTCCCTCCCTCCCACGCGGGGAGCTGGCGCGGCGCGCGCCTGGCTGGCTCTCCGCGTCCCTCCCTCCCACGCGGGGAATTGGAGCAGCGCGCGCCCTGGCTGGCTCTCCGTGTCCCTCCCACGCGGGGGAGCTGGCGCGGCGCGCGCCTGGCTGGCTCTCCGTGTACCCGCAGTGAGCGGGGAGCTGCACGGGCCGCAGCCGGAGATGTGGGCGTAGGGTAGCAGTGAGGGCGAAGAGTGACCGCGTTTGGCTCGCTACAAACGCACCTGTCCAGAGCAGGCAGCTGGTTACTGGAGGGGTGGGACGTTCGCAAGCGAAATGTGCAAAGTCGGGGGGGACGGTACCTGTGTAGGTAGCTCGATGTACACGTGTGAGCGCTTTGTACACGGAGCGGCTCGACGTGCGTGTGTGGGGCGGGTGTACACAGAACCATCTACCTGTAGCGCACACACCTGTCCCTCGGGCTAGCGCTGTGTAATTCAGATCTACAGAGGATAAATCGGTCTAGAGAGGTGTGTAGATGTGGGTGTCTGGTTTGTATAGCTAGCAGGGCACACACACGTGTGTATCTACATGTCTGCACCTCTCTCTAGAATACAACACTCATGAAATCTGATACACTCTGTTGTGTAGCTGTGTGTGAACGAGCCTACATTTGCAAGTAGTTTATTCCCAACGCTCAGGAGGGGGGAGATCAAACCCAGGTGAATCGGTCATGAATTGAATGGGAAGGCTGGATTATTATTTTTATGCATAAATAATTTCAAAGGCGGTGACAAGGGGCCAGCCCAGAACGAAGGGCCCAGGCACCAACTCCTGGTATTTACTCACTGTGCCCAGAATTCCGCTTCTATCCTTTCTTCCTCGCCCAGGTGAGACAAGCTACAGCCAGGATCTGTGTGTCTGTCTCTCTTTCCGATCTCTGCTTGCACTTCTGTGCGGAGCCGTGTGTCAGTGCACCGCAAAATACAGCCAAGCTCGTGTGTGACTCCTGTCTACATGCAAAACAGTGCTTGGCTGGGAGAAGAGACGCCCGCCCTGCAGAGGGCAGGAGGAGGAGGAGGCTGGCGCCGTGTGATCATTTTCCCGGGAAGTACTCGGAGTCACTTTACAAACTAATATTTGAAGCCATCAAGAGGCGGCCAGGTGCAGCCGATCAGACCGCGCCGCGGGCACTAGTTGGTGGATTGATGCTTTTTCGGGGCCCGTGGCATTGCATTGCACTGCACACCACCACGGGCGAAATGCAAATTCAGCTCAACCCCCGGGGAGCACGTGCGCCACAAGGCTGCTCCCCTCCCCCACCGGCATGCTTTGCAGGCACGATTGCATTCTCCCCCTTTCTGTGCTAATGGCTGGTCAGTGCTGAGGGCTGCTGCACGCAGGATCCTAGTGCTAGTTTGACACGACTCCTTCCTTTCGCCCTCGTGTGTGTCTGGGGCCGGGCCAGGGGGCTGGTTTTTTAATTTTACAATCAACGGGTTGCAATGAACGCCGCTTCCCCAGAATGCCGAAGTCTCCGGCCCGCCACTGGCTCACCCCGTGCTAGCAAGCCCACTCTTCAGTGAAGTAACTATGAAGGACTCGTGCGCTGGAGTGGATCGAGCAGAACAACAATGGCTGCAAAATCTGGCTTTCATCCCCGCGAGTGATGCAGGTGCCGCGCTAAGAACTGGCAGCCCAAGAAAATGTAATTACTTGGGCGACGCTTTTCATTTTTTTTAAGGTTGTTATTCCTACTTCGGAATGCAAAGTGCTTCCGAAAGAAAGTCGGTGGCCTTGGTCCCTAAACTGCATTACGTTAAAGGTCAGCCGCGTGTCACACACAATCTGCAGTTACTAATTTAATGGCACGGCGCTGCAAGAAAAAAATCCCCGAGCCTTCGCAGTGGCTTCCGCTAGGAATTCTGCATTTCTCCTGCTTTTTAAATCACCCCCACAATACCTTTTGTGCGCGGGAGAACCAATTTTCCTGCGACTCCCCCTCATTAGTCATCTATTTGTCTCCTCTCTAGAGTCTCCTGCGGGGAAAAAACAACACAGGACTTCAATGGGGCTATTTACCAAACTCAAGGCTCTAAGGGAGGCTTTGTTGGAAGGGAAGTGTGAATAGTGTCCTTTGGATCTAGGCAAACTCTCTCCCTGGCCTGTTGTGAGGAGCCATTGTTTGTGGCTGTTAATAAACGTGCATTAGCAGCGCCTCACTCTACAAACCCACTGGTGTGGAGATTTCGCCTGCCTAATACATATTGTTCTTGAGGAACAACTGTTTCATCTCAGTCGAGGTCCAACTTCTGGAAGCAAGCCACTGGCCACCTCTTTCTGGGATCCCACTGCAAACTACAAGCCCTCTTCAGACCAGCTGGTGAAGATCACAATGCTAAATGCAGTGTCTAATTCATCTAATTTACTGAATAAATTAGAACAGTTTAAAAAAAAACAACCACCCAACAACCCATCCTCTCTATCCCTGAGACACATGAACTTCTTGGGTGAGCTAATGTATGGAGAAGATTTCCAGTCTCTGGTTTTGGGCAAGGATCCCATTCCCAGCTGATCCGAAGCCCAATCAAGTCAATGGAAAGACAATCTGACTGGGATCAGGTCCCCAATGCTGTGGTCACCTCATGTAAAATACCAGGTTTGAAACCAGTGACTGATTTCACAGGCACATCCCTGGGAGGTGGCCCTGCCCACCTTCCCCCATTTGGCCAGAGCCCTAGGTGTGCATTGTATTTATTTATTTTTTTCAAACCAATGTGAAGTCCATGTTGTCTAAGCAGGTTCCACATGTCCCGCCCCACTGGTGCTGTCAGCCCATCCCATAGGACAGTGGGACAGAGAACCCTCCAAATTCATTAGTCTGAAGAACCACCTAATGACTAATTGCTCCCTCAAAAAGCTACAATTATATTTGTTCAGCAAGTGCTTTTCTGTGGATACATCTTGGACCAATGGATTTACACACACCAAAACTCCCTTCATCTTCACCAGTTTCATCTCCACTACCATGACTGGATTGTCTGGGATTTTTTTTGTCAGTAATCATAATTTAATCACATAAAATGCCAAGCCTTAAATATTCAACTATCTATGCTGCTCATCATATTTTTAAACATATCTCAGTTGGCTCTAATTTTTATATGCTGAAATCGTTCATGCATTTAAAATTATTAGACAGATAATCACTTCCTTGAAATAATTTCAGCACTCATCTATAATAAAAAAGATTTCTTTCAAAGGACCCTTAGTTAAATGGGCTCAGTGCTACTTTCTGTATCATGTAGGTCAATTTAATTCTGCTCTGTACTCTCTATACAACTAAACAATTGCTTTTCATAAACTGGAGAGCACAGTGAATGCAGCCTGTAATATCCATCCAGAGATGGCCTTGAACACTTTCATTAATAAAAGCTTGACATCTGAAATTCCACTTCTTTATTGTCCCTTATCAAAGAGTTAGTCAAGATTTCAGAAAATTAATGTCATATTAATAAATACTAATAATGGGGGGGGGGAACCTAAGAATGTCAGGTACATCATCCATTTACCTTAATACAGCTACACATGTATAATGCATGAACAGCATTTCTAGGACAACAATCTTAAAAGCTCAAGAATATCATTTTTTGAAAGATGCTGTTTGTAACTCTAGGTTTCTAGGTGGCAAATCACAGCTCTGATCCTCCAAATACTTACACATGGATTTAGCTTTACTCATGTGAGCCGTACCACTGAAACAAACTGGCCTACTCCTGTGTGTAAAGTTAAGAGTGGCTAAGCTGCCAGTGTGCTGAGGTCACAGCCTATCATTCTGGCCAATCCTGTCTCACTGTTTCATTGTACTCCTCCATCCGTCTCTGTTTCCATCTGTCATCTCTTGTCTTGTACTTGGGTTGTCTAAGCCCCTTGGGGTAGTGACCATCTTTTGTTCTGTGTTTGTACAGCTCCTAGCACGATGGGATCCTGATCCATGATGAGGGCTTGCAAGTGCTACCCCAATACAAATAATAAGGGTTTGTCTACACTTACATTTTATAGCGTTCTAACTTGCTGGCTCAGGGGAGTGAAAAATCACCTCCCTGAGCACTTTAAAGTGCCAGTGTAGACAGGTTCCGAGCCGCCCTCCCAGCACTCAAAGTTAATCCCCTTGTGGAGGTTGGTTACTAGGAGCGCTGGGCGAGCTCTCTCCCAGAGCTCACGAGCGACCACACTAGCACTTCAAAGTGCCACCACGGGAGTGTTCCTGCAACAGCGCTTTGAAGTTCCCAGTGTAGCCACGCCCTAAGTCTTTGCAGGATTGGGGCCTACCTGACTACACTCCGGAAGAGTCTCCTGTGAGAGACTAGCCACCCGCAACTTCCACTGGCTTCAATGAGAGGTTAAGAATCATGCAGTTCTGAGACAGTGTTACTGTTGCACTCCCAGACAGGGTGGCACAATAGGATGAGGCAATTAAGTCCCTCGACCACAAAACAGGGCACTCACAAAGACACATACATGTGAGTTCATTTGTCTTCTGACCTGCACACACACCAGTCACTTCTGCTCCTCACATTTAAAACAGCTTCTTTCCATGGATATTGCATAAGTTTTGGAGACAGAACTCCAGGCCCTTGGCTTCCCATGCTTGTGTGTTAATGGTGTTAACTGAATAAAGTCCAGATCATTGACACATACACTTGGTGCTTTAAAAGGCCAATTGCACAACACTGAAAAAAATTGTGAGCCAAATCAGTTGGGAGGAAGAAATTAATCAGTGGATGATAATTAGGAATTGTTTAAGAACATTTTATTAGAGGACCAAAATACCACAATTGAGAAATAAGGCCATATTGGCTTAAAAAATGACCTGGTTCAGAGAGGAAGTGAAGACTGCTATAAAAAATAACAAATGGAAGAAAGGGGAAATTGGTAGTAATAAACATGTCAGAAGATAGGAACTGTAGAAGATCGATAAGGGATGCAAAGACACAAGGAAAAATCTGTGGCCAGCAGAGTTAAGGACAATAAGAAGGAGTTTTCAAACACATATTAGGAACAAAAAGAATCTTAGCAATGGTATTGGTCCATTACCAGATGGAAATAGAAGAATTATCAATACTAACACAGAAAAGACAAAAGTGTTCAGTAAATATTTCTATTATATATTGGGGGGGGGAGATGATGTGGTCATATCATATGATAACACTCCTTCCATTTCTCTACTATCACTGAAGGATGTAAAAAAGAAGCTATTAAAGTTGGACATTTTAAAATCAGCAGGCCCAGATAACTTGCATCCAAGAGTTTTAGAAGAGCTGGCTGATGAGTTCGCTGGGCCATTAATTTTTTTCAGTAAGTCTTGGAACAATGTGGCAGTTCCAGAAGACTGGAAGAAATCTAACATTGTGTCAATATTTTAAAAGGGTAAACAGGATGATACAGATAATTATAGGCCTGTCCGTTTGATATTGATTACCAGCAACATAATGAAGCAGTTGATGAGGGACTCAATTAATAAGGAATTAAAGGAACATAATATAATTAATGCCAATCAACACAGGTTTATGGACAATAGGTCCTGTCAAACTAACTTGATATCTTTTTTTTTAAATGAGATAAATTTAGTTAATTAAAGTAACAGTGTTGATGTAATATACTTATACTTCAGTATGACATTCAACATGGTACCACATGACATTTTGATTTAAAAACTAGAAAGATATCACACAAAAAAAGATATTACCTCACTCACCTTGTCTCTCTAATAATCTGGGACCCATACAGCTACAACACCACTGCATACATAAAAGTAACATGGCACACATTAAATAGATTAAAAGCTGGCTAACTGATCAGTCTTAAGATGTAATTTGTAAACAGGGAATCATCATCATCAAATGACTCAGTTTCTAATGGGGTCCCTCAGGGATCAGTTCTTGGCCCTACACTGTTTAACATTTTTATTAATTATCTGGACAAAAACATAAAATCACCACTCATACAGTTTACTACAGAACGAGGACAGGTCACTGACTTGGAGCAGGCTGGATCACTTGATAAGCTGGACATAAGCAAATAGAACACAGAAGAATGTAGGCCAGGCCTGCACAACTTGTAAAGCGGCGAGGGCCATATTACTCCAAAGAAAACAGCTGAGGGCCAACCCACCCCCGCAGCACTGCAGAAACACCACCCCCCAGCCCCCCCGAAACACAACACACACACCCCAGCGCCGTCCGCACCGCAGAAACAAATCCTCCCTTCCCCAGCGCCACCCCGCCAAAACAGCTGTGGGCCAAAAAGGAAGGGTGGTTTGTTTTTTGGGGGGGGGGTGATACTTTATTAAGAATTTTTCAATTAAAGCAAACAATTTTTTAAATTATTTTAATATTTTTATGAATCATGGAAAAATGAAAAACACCTGTTCCATTGAAAGAAAACATTTGTACGTTTCATAATTACCTTGCAAATTTAATGAGAGATATTACATCTATTTTCGGCAAAAAGCTTGTCGTATTCGGGGGTCCTATTTGAAGTGGATATTTTCATAATGTCTTCCAAATGGCCGTCAGTCAGAGAAGAACATTGCTTGTTTTTATTCATGTTCATGATGGAAAATGTTTGTTCACATATGTAAGTGCTTTAAAAATGCTGAACGTTTTCAGTACAACTTCGATAAGATTCTTGTATTTTTCATCGTCCAGACTTTTGTAGAAGTCCCGTAGGCTGCTTTCTCTGTGCTTATTTCGGTAAACTGCTGAACATTGAACTTCAATAACCTCCAACTGCAAATCTAGTGGCACTTCCTCTGGATCCACAGAAAGGGGATCTTCAGTCAACTTCAATTGGACGTCTTCTTCTTTAGACAAAGTAAGTCTTCTGTCAAATTCTTCAATCTAAAGATTGGTGTGCTTTGCATATTTTTCTCCTAACTCGGAGTGTTTGTGCTGAGGGATATGCTGTGCACAAGTGGGAAAGTGACGCATTTCACCTTTTGACAGCTGACTTCTGAAAAGTTTCAATTTCATTTTGAAAGCTTTCACTGCTGCACACATTTGAAATATAAGTTGATTTTTTCCCTGAAGTTGAATGTTGAGATCATTCAGGTGTGCTGTGATATCACAAAAGAAAAAGAGATCTTGATTCCAGGACTCATTTTCAAGCTCTGGGAATTTTATTGGTCCATTTTCTAGGAAGTTTGCTACCTCCTCTTTCAAAGCAATGAAACGCTGGAGCACTTTTCCTCGACTCAACCACCTCAGTTCCGTATGGTAGATCATGTCACTGCACTCGGTGTCTAGCCCTTCAAGAAAGGCTCAAAATGTCCTATGTATTAGTCCTCTAGAACGGATGTAGTTTACAATGGAAACTACCACTGACATTACATGCTCAAATTTTAAGACTTTGCTACACAAAACCTGCTGATGTAAATGCAGTGATGTTTGGTTATTTGTCTCCTGATAAATTCTTCAAGAAGAGTATCTGCTCCAACATTTTTTCCGCACGTAGCTGGAGCACCATCAGTACACATGGCCACCAAGTTTGTGAAATCTAATCCTGACTTATCATTCATGGACTTTATCACCTCACTGGAGATTTCTTTTCCGGTTGTGCGACCTGTCATGGAGCACATGCCAGCAAGTTCTTCAGTAATTTCAAAGTTTTTATCAATCCCTCTAATAAAAATAAGTTGGGCAGTGTCTTTTAAATTGGTGCCTTCATCCATAGCTAGGGAGTGAAAGCAGAATTCACTGACTCTCTGCTTTAACTGATCACTTAGATTGGTAGAAATGTCAGTTATTCTTCTCTGTACAGTCATGCGTGATAGACTGATATTCTTAAATATTCCTCTCTTTTCTGGACGTAACTCAGATACAGCAATCAACATACACTTTTTTAAAAACTCGCCTTCTGTGAAGCATTTCCCAGCAGCAGCAATTTCCTTAGAAATTTGAAAGCTTACTTTAGTAACCGTATCGTTCTCAGTGCTCACTTTCTTGAAAATTTGCTGTTCTCCACTAAGGTTTTTCGCTAAACTGGCTGCTTTAATTATTTTTTCATTTGGGTTCAATTTGGCGAGATTGGGATGTTTAGTTTCAAAGTGCCGCCGAAGGCAGTATTCTTTCGGAACGGCTAATGTTTCACGACACACGAGGCACAGTATTTTGTCTTTAGAAACAGTACATAAGTATTTATTCGTCCATTCAGTGTTGAAAACTGTGCTCTGATTCTATTTTTCTCTTTTTCTTTTCACTCATGGTAGCCATTATGAAGCTCAAGATTTTGTTGAATAAATTCACACAGAAGGGAAACACTCAGTCACACACAAAGAGAAGAGAGATCTCACGCTTGTGGCACACTAGCAAGGCACTGACGGTGTGTGGAAGCCTGTAGAGGGGGAAAGAAATGGCGCGCACAGGGTGACCAGATCACAGCAGTGAAATAGGACCCGCCCCCTCCCCGCTCGGCCCCACCATCACACCCCTCTTCAACCCCCCAGGGGGCACTATATTACTGCACACAGCAGTACCAACAATTAAAATACTGAAAATGGATGCCCCACTCCAGCCACCAACTCGCCGCTCGCCTCCTCACCCCCACAAGTATAAAGCCCCCCCCCGCCACTGCCCGCCCGCCCACTCGGTTCATCATCCCCCCCCCATGAAATAAGGGGAGGGGGAAATGGGGACAGTTTGAAGGGATTTTCTGGAGCTATGAACTAAGCCGGGGAGGGGAAAGAGGGGTGGTATGAAGGGATTGGATGTGACTGTGCAACACACAAACACAGGGGCCGCAGGGAGCCCTGGCCGTTAGGGTGGTTGGAGCGTGGGACATGTGCGCGGGGCTGTGAGGTGGGGCTCCCCCCGGGCAGGGGGCGAACCCAGGGCTGGTACAAGGACATTTTGCGCCCTAGGTGAAACTTCCACCTTGCGTCCCCACCCCACACACACATCGGTTCATTGAGGGGCAAATCCCATTGAGCCTTTATAGACCCCAGGGGCCAGCCGTGCCCAGGGGCTGCTCCCCAGACCAGGTTCCCCCTCCGCCCCCTGAACTCCCCTGGAGGGTGCACAGCCCCCCCGCGAGCCCTCCCCACCCCACCCCGGTGGTCCCCGCCCCGAGTCCACTCACTGGCTTTGCCAGGCTTGGGCCGCAGTAGCAGCTCAGCAGGGAGGAGCCGCCTTCCAGAGGCACCGGAGAGCCAGAGTGTCCCGCTTGTGGCAGCAGCGAGCCCCAGCCATGGAGGAGCCGGTGCAGCACAGGGGGGCAGCAGCCCTGCAAAGGCAGCGGCACGGCTAGTGGGGAGCAGCCCCGCCCCCCCACCTCTCCTGCCCAGGCTGCGGCCCAGCGCCCCCACCCCCAGGGGCTCCTGCAAGCTGCAGTGGATGCATGCGGGCGCCGGCCCCCATGCACCCCCCAGCTCCCCGCTCACCGTGCTTGGGCTCTGTGGCTCCCGGGAGTGTGAGCTTATGCCCCTCACGGAGCAGGCTCAGGGCCCCGTGCCCCAGCGGCAGCTCACATGCCTGGGAGCCACAAAGCCCAAGGGTGGCGAGGAGGGCGCCGGGGGGCGCAAGGGGGCCGCTGACCGCATGCATCTGCTGCAGCCTGCAGGACCCCCCAGTGGGGGGGGGGGGACGCTCCCGGCTGCAGCCTGGGCAGGAGGGGCGGGGGGCGCGGCTGCTCCCCGCATTGGTGCCGCACCGGCTCCTCCATGGTTGGGGCGCGCCGCCCCTGCAAGCCGACGCTTTGGCTCTCCACTACCTCCGGAAGGCGGCTCTTCCCGGCCGAGCCAGGGCACCACTTGTTTAGAGTTACCATAGTTCAACAATCAAAAAAGAGGATAGGGGGAAAGTCCTGCCCCATCCACTCCCTCCCACTTCCCACCCCCGTCAGAACCCTCAACCCCCCCGCTCCTTGTCCCCTGCCTGCCCCCTCCTGAGACCCCACCCACCCTAACTGCCCCCCTAGGACCTTACCCCCTACCTGTCCCCTGGCTGCCCCAACCCTTATCCACACCCCCATCCCCAGACAGACCCTTGGGACTCCCATACCCTAACCAACCACTCCCCACTCCCTGACAGCCCCCCCGAACTCCCGACCCAACCAACCCTCCCCCTGCTCCCTGTCCCCTGACTGCTCCGATCCCTCTCCACACTCCCGCCCCCCAGAACTCCCTCCCCCTCCAACCCTCTCCCCTGACAGCCCCCCAGAACTCCCGACCCATCCAACCCTCCCCCTGCTCCCTGTCCCCTGACTGCTCCAATCCCGCTCCACCCCCCCATCCCCAGACAGACCCCCGGGACTCCCATACCCTATCCAACCACTCCCCACTCCCTGACAGCCCCCCCGAACTCCCGACCCATCCAACCCTCCCCCTGCCCCCTGACAGTCCCCCCCGAACTCCCGACCCATCCAACTCTCCTCCTGCTCCCTATCCTGACTGCTACGATCCCTCTCCACACCGCCACCCCGACAGTCCCCCCAGAACTCCTGACCCATCCAACCCTCCCCCTGCTCCCTGTCCCCTGACTGCTCTGATCCCTCTCCACACTCCCGCCCCCCAGAACTCCCTCCCCCTCCAACCCTCTCCCCTGACAGCCCCCCGAACTCCCGACCCATCCAACCCTCCCCCTGCTCCCTGTCCCCTGACTGCTCCGATCCCGCTCCACACCCCCGCCCTCTGACAGTCCCCCCAGAACTCCCGACCCATCCAACCCTCCTCCTGCTCCCTGACTGCCTGCTGGGACTCCCTTTACTACCACGCTGCTCCAGCCGCTGGCTCCACATGGAGCCAACCAAACAAGCTGCCGAGCACAGAACCCCTCCCCCGCAGAGCGCTGTGACGCGATGCTGAGGGGGGGGGTGCAGGGGAGGGACTCTGCCTGCTGGAGGCCAATGGGAGCAGCTAAATCAGGCCCAGGCACTAAATCAGCCACACCGCACCCTGCGTGAGGGGAAGGGAGGGGAGGGAGGAAAAATCCCAGATGGTTGCACCAGTCCTGGGTGAACCCGACAGCCCCACCCTGCCACTTTTCCGCGGGCCGCACAGTGAGCCCACGCGGGCTGCATGTTGTGCAGGCCTGATGTAGGCCATACTTACAGGACGGGGGACTCTATCTTGGGAAACAGTGACTCTGAAAAGGATTTGGGGGTTGTGGTGGATAATCAGCTGAACATGAGCTCCCAGTGCAACACTGTGACCATAGGAGCTAAGGTGATCCTTGGATGCATAAACAGAGGAATCTCAAGTAGGAGTAGACAGGGTTTTTTTCCCTATATTCAGCACCGGTGTGATCACTACTGCAATTCTGTGTCCAGTTCTGTTGTCCATAATTCAAGAAGGATGTTGATAAATTGGCGAGGGGTCAGAGAAGAGCCATGAGAATGATTAAAGGATTAGAAAACCTGCCTTCTAGAGATTGACTCAAGTAGCTCAATCTATTACGCTTAAGAAAGAGAAGGTTAAGGGCTGACTTGATCATGCTCTAGAAGTACCTACGTAGGAAACTAATATTTAATAATGGGCTCTTCAGTCTAGCAGAGAAAGATATAACATG
The DNA here is from genome assembly GCF_020497125.1 of Mauremys mutica. NCBI lineage: Eukaryota > Metazoa > Chordata > Testudines > Geoemydidae > Mauremys > Mauremys mutica. The sequence continues at coordinate 206,149,931 of NC_059074.1, read as the reverse complement.
ATCCAATAGCTGGAAGTTGATACCAGACACTTTGAGACTGAAAATAAGGTGTAAATTTTTAAGCATAAGAGTAATTAACCACCGGAACAACTTGGCCTTGAAATCTATGTATCTCTTACAAATGGGACAAGGAGAAGGTGATTTTTTGTGGGCATTTCTTCCATGAAGTGGAAACCTAAAGCTTTTATTTTGTTAGCAAAAAGTGCTCCTATCTCTGAGTTCACTGGAAGGCCCATAATCGCTCATCTGGTCTCAGCGGGGCAGCAGAAGCTCTAAACGCTGATTTATCAAATGATCTGAGAGCTACTTTCCCCATGGTGCAGTAACGTTAATGGGAGTTAGGCACATTGGGCCTGATCCAAAATACAATGAAGTCAATAGAAAGACTCCCGTTGACCTCAGTGGGTCACAAATTTGGCCACTGGCTCTTGAACCTACTGATATCATCTGGAGTTTCACCAGACAGAGGCCACCATAGGGCCCACTGGGAGAAGGATTGTCTGAGCATCAAATTCTGCCTTCAGTTAGGCATAGATTTGTCTCTGAAAAAATCTACTCTCCCCAAAGAAAGTGCAGTTCCCCAAATTCCCATTTTAGACAGTTTGCAAATCACCCAAAGGAGGGAATGGTTTTCCTCCCCAATGAATTCCTTTAACCCACGCCAAAAGTTATTTTTATACGAACATCTGAAAAATATGGCTCTCAGGTGAAAGCAACTTTGTTTACATTAGCTGGAATAACATTTACCTGCGAGCCTGAATCGATGCGAAGCTAATAGCGGTTTCCATCAGGTTATACCTATCTGTCAGGTAAAGCAGAGAGACAAATGCCAAACAAAGTACTCAGGGCAGCATGTGGATTTGTCTCTCTCCCTGGAAAACTCGGAAGCCATAAGCAAATAGTGTATTACACTGATCCATGTATGTAGCTATTTTTGTTACAGATAAATGTGTTATCTGTAACACACATATTGATAATGATCTCCTTTAGAATTCCACAGGGCTGGCAAGAGAATCACAGGAGAAGTTGCTTGTATGACTTAGAGGGGAGGCAAGTAGGAGGAGATCATACAGGTATACAAAATAATGAATGGTACCTAGAAGGTCCATTAGACATTCCTCTTTACCCTTTTTCATAACACAGGGGGACACCCAATGCAGCTGAAATGCAACAATATAAAACCAATGAATAAATAGACTCTTTTACTGAATGTATCATTAATCTGTGGAATCCCCTGCTGCAAGATATCATGAAAGCCAAGAACTCAGCAGGATTCAGAAAACCATTAGAACACAAAAACACAACGATGGGAGTTGTTTGTGTTGATAGATAGATACACAGGTAAAAGACATACACACAGTATGCTTGTTTATATACATTTTGTGATTTTATTAGCCATAAATAAGAGAAGAGGACAAGCACAATGTGTATAAATATTGCATTACTGAGCCACACATATACTGCTAAGCTGTTTAGACTCTACAATTAATGATTCCTCCTATACGGTGTAGTGTCATGATGCTATATTATGTCTGGTAAAGAAAGGAGGCATATTGTAGACACAAAAATGCATAAGCAGAGACTTATATAAAGCCCTATGTATGGGTTAAACACTGGGCCAGGGACCAATCCAAAGCCCAAAGAAGTTAATAGAAAGATACCATTGGCTTCCAATTAGTTTTGAGCAGGCCCTAAGTATAGCAGCACTGTAAATCTACACACCGCACCAGCCCCAACTCTGCAAACAAAGATCCATTAAAATGGAGGGGTAGGAAATTCCTGCTGCTTTTTTAGAACACAGAAACCTACCTCCAATTTCACTGTAAGTCCTTTTTTCCTTCAAAAGGGAAGAATCTGTGACTCTGCAAAATTTCCAGAAGAGCCTAACATAAAATGGTTCCAAAGGCTTGTTTCTTTAGCAGTATTAGCATAGAGTCCCTCTATGTTAAATGCAGGTGTAGCTTAAATGGCACTAATATGTTACTCCATGACATGCAATAGGGAGTTACGCTTGTAAATTCCCATGCATGCTCACCTACTCTACAATATGGAACACAAGGGGACTGATTTTGCTCTGATTTATAGTAGTTTCACGCTGCTGTTGCACCGCTGATTTCAGTGTAGTTACACTCCTGTAAGCAAAAGCAGGATCAGGCCCCATGTTCATTGAAAACATTATAAAAAGTAGCTATTCAGCATATGCACAGCCACTTTTCAAACATAAATAGCTCTGTCATTTCCAAATGGCATGTACTGCCTGGCACTGTGACATCATTTGCACTCCCTATGAACACATATGTTCGGAACAGACAGCTGGTTTATTTTAGGTGAGAGGAGGCGGGGGGTGGGGGAGTTCCAAAGAAAAATATGCAAAGAGGGGGTATGTGTAATACAAAAGGTTGATTGCCCTGTGGGAAATTTACCATGTGACAGGGAAGCAGACAAAGCAGGTGTATGAGAGGGGCAGTGGCATGTTTCCCATTAACTTATCAGCCTTTTGGATTAACCCCACTGGATACAACGTAAAATTTTGTGGAGAACTTGGTTGTTATTTATTGTCCACAGAATATCTGCTTTGCAAAGAGCCAAAGATATTACACATCCCCTCACTTCTCATACATCACATTTCATCAGTAGATCTCAAAGTGCTTTACAAAGGAGGTCAAGTTCATTATCCCCATTTTACTGATGTGGAAAACTGAGGCACAGGGAGGGAAAGTGACTTGCCAAGGTCACCCAGCAAGTCAGTGGCACAGCCAGGAATTGTATGCAGGTCTAAGTTCCAGTCCAGTGGTCTATCCGCTGATTTCAGAAGCTTCATTTATGACTGATGTTTTATGGGTTTTACAAACATCTTTGGGTACCTTAATAGAGGTGGCTGGATGAGGCATGGAAAACATAGAAAACAGATCTGGAGGAGACTGAAGTTTTTATTAAAACAATTCTCCATGAGGTGAGACACTTATGTCAAAAAGAGGGGACGACTATTCACTGGAGAGGGTCAAATCTTTTTGACAGAAAATGGCTTTTTCAACAAAACAGAACTTTTCTTGAACAATGTCAATTGCTATCGATTGTTTTGGTGGTTTCATTAAACGGAAAAAAAATCAAATAAAATTTTGTTTTCATCTAAAGTCAGTTCCCTACCAGCTGTACTATAGCTCTTTGAAATGCACACTCCCTGCTTCCATTCATGCTAAAGTTAAATGGAAATGCTTTAAAAAATAGATTAAAAGAGGGGGCGGGGAGCCTGCTTTACATCCCAGATAATGAATGGCCAGATTTGGGCCCAGCTTGCATGGGTGCTCAGGAGAGTAAAGGGGGCATAAGCTACTCCCTAGTGATGGTTACCCAGATCATGGGTGGCAGCATCTGTAGGGGACGAGGCTAAATGGGGTGACAAATGGGCAGAACTAACTGCCAAGGCTCCTGGTCAACATAGCAGGTAGCATAGCTGCAGGGAGAAATCACACTGTGCCAGGTACAAGTTACTTACCCTGCAAAACAGGGGAAATCTATGAGGCAGACTGTGCTGAGATCCTCTTCCAGGCAGCTCCCAGGGCAGCATAAAGAGCTGCCTCTTGCAAAGCCCAAACTGAACCCTGACCACTGACAAATACATATGCTTTAAACACAGAAATAACTGAAACATCCCTTCCTTGTTTACTTATCTGCCAAGACCTGAGTTTCAGGTTCTGTGTCTCCCCTGCAAGTGTTGATGGCATTATTAACACCTAAAGAAATGCAGAGATTAGAGCTGGGGCACTGTTTAGCTCTGAGTAATGACAGCTGCTGTTGCAGGAGAGATCTAGAAGCTACAGCTCAGGGCTTGGCAGCAAAATACACTTTGAAGTTCACCCCTGATCTTGGTAGGTTATGTCTATCAAAATCAATAGGAGTTTTCTCGTGGAATGTGGCCTTCTACATACATTAGGTATTTGTTGTAATTTTAAGCCAGGGTTGGAGGAGTGAGGGGAAATCGCTTGAGTTTGCCAAGCTCCACAAGTTAAAAAACAAGAGGTGAGACTGAAGCAGATCAATAGCCAGTCAGAGGAAGCATTAGAGATGTATTCAAATCAGCTTGGAGAGCCTTACATTTTTTATTCTGAACTAATGAAATCCCATCCCTGGGGACTGCCAGCCCCGGCACTTCTCTGAGAGGGCTTTAAGTCTGCACATGAGTTGGGCAGTTCATTTGGGATCTCAAACAGTTTTGCAACAACAAACAACAACAAAGTATTTATTTCCCTCATCAGCTCACTTTTCATGGCAACACAGTAGATTGTGCAGCCAGGACCTGATTCCAAGCCCACTGAAGTCAATTGAAAGACCCCATTTGTTCCAAAAGGAAGGAATTCAGGTTTCTTTGCTGCAGAATGAAATTAGCTCAAGATGTGGCCTAACATTACAGGCCTGCTGCTCTGGAATGGTCTAAAACTACTAGTAGCCCAGTCCTCTGGGACAGTTACAGTCCTGCTCTGGAATAAACCAGACAGGTTAACAAACAGAAGGCAACGACTGTGTCTTTTAAACAGCACCCACCCTCCCCCGACTATACACACTTCCAAAGTCCTTCCTCCCCCACCGCGTAACGGTTATTAGTGAGTGTTTTAAAAGAGAGGCAGAGAAAGATCCCAGCTTCTTGGGCACATTTTCCAAATTGGAGATGGCTGGAAAAATCAAAGAAAACCTCCCCTTGCTGGCTAACAGGCACCGAGCCACTTGAGCGTGGCGTTTCTCAGGTGGCCAAGTGCCCCTGCATGCTGCTGGATGGGGCGGGGGAGAAGGGGGCATAACTGCTTCAACTGTCTCCTACCTTCTTCCCATCCTAAGCTTTGCTCTAACCAGGGAGGGAAAGTTGCAGGGTGGATTTATTTGGCACGCGGGTCATTTTAAACTGTTGCATCCCAAGTGGGCGCCTGTCACAAACAGTGGAAATCAACATGGAGAAAAAATAGACCCAAATGGCACCTTGTCCCCAAGGTTTGGAGAACGAACCATCCCCCCCCCCGGGGTGGCTTTGCATAGCTGCATACTCCCCTTCAGGAGAAATTCTGCCTGCAACACCCATTCAGACAGTGGCAAAGGCTGACTCAGGGATACAGCGCAGGGCTGAGGGGGTTTTATTTGCGCACACATTCTCCCTTTACAGGGGATGGGGGAGGAGGAAAATCCGCTTTAAAATAAAAAACCTACCACTAGTTTTCCCGTTAACATTCAGCAATTTACTGCAAATCACCAGGGGCGGTTTATACCCCTGGCTGGGAATCAGGCACCAGATTCTCGAGAGAAGGAGGCAGATTTTGCAAGCAGAGCTGCAGGTTACTTCAGGGCAATTAAAAAAATAATCAGGCAGGAGATCTGATTGTTAGGCTATATCTCCTATTGCGATCTGGCCAAAAAATTAGCAGGAAGTATATTCATGGGTGGAGGGAGGGGAAGAGGACGATTACATTATCACATCCCAATGTATATTCCCCCTGCACACACACAGGCCCATCTAAAATCCCCAAGCAGAGCTCCCCTTGGAGAATGAGAGGCCCGGGGTTATGCTGTGTACATGCATCCGACGAAGCGGGTATTCACCCATGGAAGCTCATGCTCCAATACGTCTGTTAGTCTATAAGGTGCCACAGGACTCTTTGCTGCTTTAAAAGATCCAGACTAACATGGATACCCCTCTGATACTGTGTACATGGCAGCTCCCCAGGGCTGTGATTACCCAAAAGGACCATGCACCCATTGTGCTTTATTGTTCCAATATTTGTACCTCCAGACAAGTGCATCTGCATAGGGACCCTTTCCCTTTACATGATGGGTGTGGGTGAAAGGCTATCAACCCCCACCCTACCCCCCGTAAACCACGGCAGGAGGGTTACAATGGGCACAACCGGGTCTGAGTTGTGGCTTTCTCAGAGAGGGGCAGGCAACAGAAGGGACCGAGCCCTGAGCACGGAGATCAGTTCTCCCTTTAGACCCTGTCTTTTCGAGCTGAGAAGGGCTAAGGAGAGTAACCATGGAGCACAGTACAGGCGATCCTTAGGGCTGGCGCCTCATGTGTGCAGCTGGCTGCTGGGATCCTATGGGGGATGCTATTCCCCATCTGAAGTAGAACATGCTGGTTTGGAAAGATCCAGGCCTCTGGATTTGGACGACCTGGTTCTGTTACTGTCTCCTCCACAGATTTCTAGTGTGAATTAAAGCAAGCCCGTGGAACCGCCGCATGCCTCAGTTTCCCGTCTGTAAAGCGGGGTGTTGTCCTGGCGTGGGGAGGCGAAAATCCGTCCCTGATTGTGAGCGCCCACCTCTGATAGCGAGGAGGGTAGTTACCTTCCTAGAGACTAGACTGAGCCAGAGCGCGACCCGCCGGGGGACAGGGCTATTTTGGCCGAACGGTCATTCAAACCAGCGAGCCCAGCCCATTGAGACGCGCTGCCCGGGGCGCCACTAACACACACGTGACTGACACCCTCCCTGCAGGCTAGTGGGGACAGACAGTGCCAGCACACGGGACACTGTCATGAGGGAAGGCGTGTGTGTGATGCCTGGCCAGGTGTGGCAGAGATCTGTAGCTGAGGTGTAGGCTGTGAGGCGGGTGTGTGGATGTCTGTGGGTGTGTGTGGGGGGGGAGATGCCTGGGGGTGTGAGAAGTGTCTATTGACGTGTGTGTGTGTGTCCGTCCATAGGTGTGTGAGCCGGAGAGGTCCCTGCCTGCCATCTGTGTCTACAAAACGCCTGTTTGTTTCTGTGGCACAGGCAAACAAAAGAATTAATCAGCCTCCAGTGTCGCCTGGCTAATAAGGTGGCGTGTTCACTTGAATCCAGCCAGCCTCCTTCCAGCCTGGCAGGGGCTGCAGGCGCTGACCTGGGTGGCTCGCCAAGCCGGAGCAAAGAGAAACCTCCGCAGAATCATTTCCAAACATGAAAATGGCTCCATTGTCATTACAGCGGAGAGATTGAATTCGCCTCATCAAAGCGGAGCCTGACAGGTGACTCAATAGGCTGGTGCCAAGCGCCGAGGCAAGGAGATTAGCAGGGCACTGATATCATTATTTCCGCCTATCACAGATTCGGCAGGGAGGCAATTGTAATTTCTGGGCTTATTAGTCTGCCGGGGGACCCGAGCGATAAAGCTCCCGGTGACAGCCAGGCATTTGTGCAGCAAGTGCTGTCACAGTGACACTCACCAAATGCCAATGCGCCCACGTCCTCGTAATCCTCCCTAATGGAGGTTAACGCCTGGCACGAGGCGCTCTTAGCCGCGAGCAGGGCACTAATGACATTTGCATTTTTAAGCTGGCCGCGGTAAAAGCAACGAGCGAGGCTCCTCGGCGCAGCCTGGGGCCAGTCCCCTTTGCAGGGGAAGGAGAATCCAGCCCGCGCCTGTCTCCGCCGTGGAGCGCGCGCGGGCCGGGAGCCTCCCCGGGGTGAACGAAGGTTCCCGGGGGACAGTGGGCCCCGGCTCGCCAGGGAGCAGCAGGACAGGGCTGAACGGAGATTGTTCCCTTCGGCTACAGGGCTTGGGCGTGAGGGGTGGGGCGTGGCCAAGCCCCCCTGTTTTCACAGCGGGGTTTAAATCACACCGCAAGAGCTGGGGAGAAACAAAGCCGAACCCTCTCCGCCGCAGAGAGAGCAGCACCTTGCAGCGTCGGAGCGATGCTTCCCAATCAGCCCAGCGCCCCCAGGTTTCAGCCTGGGTCCCTCGCTGCTGCCCAGTCTGGAATGGAAACCAAGGAGCAGGATACGAGTTTGGTGCATTTAGTAACGTTCACCCTTGTCTCAGAGTTTGTTTGATCACAAACTCTATCTTCCTGTGTTCGTTCTGAAATAACACCCCCGCACACTAAAGGAATTTCTTCAGGAAAAAAAAAATACAGGTGGTAAACTGTTACTTTTTCACATTTAAATCAGAGACCAATTAAGAAGACTGTGTAATTCAATTCTTGAGTGAGTGCCACTGAATTCAATTTGTTTCAGGTCAATGAATATAATGTGAAGTTATTAACAAAAAGGTCAGAGACTGCATATAAAATATACACACATGACACAAGCAGTAGTAATTAGTACACATTTCACATGTTCTGTTGCTCAGACATATGGCGTAGAAAGTCTTAACACGATTAGATGTTAATAAATGTTCATCTTTCTCTCTCTCTCTGTGACATAAATTGATTTTAAAGCTATCCCCCTGGTGCTTTCACGATTCACTGAAGGTTAAATATACGTGGTTTAGATTTAGAAAACACATCACTTTAGTGTTTAGTTAGAGATGTTACCCGGATTCTGAGCCCAATAGGAAACCAGCCAGTTCCATCATCTACATCATCCAGTGCTGCCTCTTGTTTCCAGCCTGAATAAAATCTCATAAAAACCAATTAACAGTTTCTAGCTGGTTACAGGGAGAGAGAAGCTGCCTGCTCCAGAGCTGTCAGGTTTAAGAGCTTTGTAGTTTTCAATCTACCTTCACTCATTTCAGAGTAACAAAAGAGAATACAGAGTAACAATATTTTAAACATTTATTCAGCACTGGAGGGAAAGGTTGTTTTTTAATAAACTTTTCTATTTTTCCTTTTAAAGAATAACAATTATTTATACCCTGTTAACGATTAAAAATTGAGACTGGAAGGTTGGTCATGTGATTAGGGCATGAAACTGGAGACTCAGGAAACCTGGCACAGGCTCAGTGCTTAATTTGTAATGAAAGAGGTGCCGGGGCTCGGACAATATTTTTACATTCATAACTGATGCAGCCGGCGCAGAGGTGCCGGGGCTAGGAACTGCCAAGCCTACAGGTGCCGGGGCTTGGCCCTGGCACAAATTAAGCACTGCCCAGGTTCCTGCAATGACTTTGGGCAAATCACTTAATCTCTCTGGGCCTCCGCTTCCCATCTGTGAAACAGGATTAATAATGCTCCTTTTGTCTATCTTATCTATTTAGACTGTAAGATCTTTGAGGCAGGACTACATGTGCATCCAGCATAATGGCACCTGATCTCTGCTGAGGTTTCTAGATGCTCCTGTGTTAAAAATAATTAATAATAAAAACATACACCTGTGGTTGTGTTTCTCTAGCTCAGGAGAGACACAAATGCAGGAGCAAATTGAACTGGAGACAGGAGAGCACTCCTGTATGCTACACAGGGAAGCATCCCTAATGCTTTTCATCACTTACTTCCAGTGAATGTCTTACCAAAGGGAAGGGAAGAGCAGTGGCTTTCTTGAGATACAGGCCACCTAGGGTGTGTCTATAAAATAAAAATTGTATCCACATCCAATCTGCAAAAATGATCCATGGATATAAAGTGGATATCCGCAGATTTGCAGGACTTTATATATAAAATTTGGATCTGCATCCATCCACAATCCACAAAAATGGTCCACAGATATAAAGCAGATATCTGCGGATAGACATTCATCCTCAGGCTGGAGCCTGGGCTCTATGACTCCGTGTTTTATTAACATAAGAACAACCATACTGGGTCAGACCAAAGGTCCATCCAGCCCAGCATCCTGTCTTCCGACAGTGGCCAGTGCCAGATGCCCCAGAGGGAATGAACAGAACAAGTAATCATCAAGTGATCCATCCCCTGTCACTATTGTCCATCCCCATTGCAATGTAGATGTACCCTTAAGGCATATGCTCCCATCACTCACTTGCCAAAGAGTGTAGCAGCCCTCTACAAAGCCTCCGAAGCTTAAGCCCAAGCTAAAACCTTGTCTTGAGGAGCTGGCTGCCATTCTCACACCATTAAAATCATCCTCTTCAAAAGATCTGCAACCTCAGAAAAAGGAGGGTAGCCTGGATAAATGGGGGAGGAGTCAGGGCATAGCTGGGCAAAAGTGTCCCCTCCAGATACATATTCAGAAGGGATTCCTCTGCAGGCAGATCTCCCCCTACCCCTCTCGAAAGGTCCGCCTTTCCGTTCTGTTTGTTCGGAGCCTAGCACAATAGAACCCTGGTCCATGACTGGGGCTCCAAGGAACTACAGTGATACCAATAAATAATAATAATGGTACAGTAACAAACCGTCCTCCCTGGGACTCCACACAGGCTCCTGCACTGGGGACAGATCTCAGTGGAGTTGTGCCAGAGTAGGTTTGTTAGGAGACTTGGGAACAACTGGCCACTTCCCACCAAGCTGCCCCCTCCAGGATGTCCACGTGGAGATCCAGCTGGGAAGCACTGTAGGTTAAAGCTGCCCAGAAGGAGAGGGGGGCAGATGAACAATACAGAGGCCAATGCTGTCTGTGAAGATGACTCCAGTTCTCGATTCTCTGGAATGAAGGAAGACTTTCCCTATGGAATCTACAGCTCCGCAGTGCTGGGAGGCTCCAGCGCCTGTAGACCCAGGCAGGACCCGATTAAGGCATTGTCATGATAGACATGTGCCTATGACCCCAGCTTCTGGAGTCATGTGATGACAGCAGAATCTCAACTTTCATTTTAAAATAACATTCTTACACCTCAGATGGCCTTAAAAATGAGGCTGCATGTAACTGATGCCCTGTCGTTTGTCTTCAGACAGCCGGAAGCAATAGCTATGAGTAGCCCTGTTCACCTCGGTAGTTGGCGTGGAGTTTTTATACACAGATAAATACATGAGTTGTCAGTGCAAAATTATTACACTCAGGTAAATGTGTAAGGGTTATTTACACAGGAAGGGCCAAATCCTAAAGTCTTCTCCTAGGTAAAGACTCATTCTAATAGATAAGCAAAAATCATTATTCAGGCAAAACTCCAATGGAAGTAATTGGATGAAGTCCCAAAATATGCGAGTATCTCTCAGATTTCAGCCTAATCGGAATTTTCCCTGAGTGAAGACTGAGCAAAAGCTAAAGACTTCCAGCCCTGGCCCAGTTACAGAGGTGCCAGTCACGACTCCATGATTAAGGCCGAACTCTTGAACTTAAAGTGGGGATTTTCCACCTCTTTGCTTTGTATGGAGAAATCCAGTGTATCGTCCTCCAGCCTACAGCACTACTTACTCACTGAGTACAGAATGAGTTTTCTGATACAAGTAAATATGAAATTATAGAACTACTAACTATGATATGTAACCTGTCACTTAAATCAACTTCTATACCAGATGACTGGAGGATAACTAATGTAACACCAATTTTTTAAAAAGGCTCCAGAGGTGATCCTGGCAATTATAGACCAATAAGCCTAACTTTAGTCCCAGGCAAATTGGTCGAAACTATAGTAAAGAACAGAGCTATCAGACACACACATAGATGAACATGATTTGTTGGGGAAGAGTCAACATGGCTTTTGTAAATGGAAATCATGCCTCGCCAATCTACTAGAATTCTTTGAGGGGGTCAACATACATGTGGACAAGGGTGAGACAGTGAATATAGTGTCCTTGGACTTTCAGAAAGCCTTTGACAAGATCCCTCACCAAAAGCTCTTAAGCAAAGCAAGAAGTCATGAGATAAGAGGGAAGGTCCTCTCACGGATCAGTAACTGGTTAAAAGATAAATAACAAAGGGTAGCAATAAATGGTCAGTTTTCAGAATGGAGAGAGGTTAATAATGGTGTCCCTCAGGAATCTGTACTGTGACAATGCAGTTCAACTTATTCATAAATGATCTGGAAATAGGGGTAAACAGTGAGGTGGCAAAATTTGGAGACAATACAAAATTACTGAGGATAGTTAACTCCAAAGCAGATTGCAAGGAGTTACAAATGGATCTCACAAAACTGGGTGATGAGGCAACAAAATGGCAGATGAAATTTAATGTTGATAAATTCAAAGTGGAAAACATAATCCCAACTACACATACAAAATGATGGGATCTAAATTAGCTGTTACCACTCAAGAGAGAGATCTTGGAGTCATTGTTGATAGTTCTCTGAAAACATCCACTCAATGTGCAGTGGCAGCCAAAAAGCTAACAGAATGTTAGGAACCATTAGGGAAGGGATAGATAATAAAATAGAAAATATCATAATGCCTCTATATAAACCCATAATACATCCACCCCTTGAATACTACATGCAGTTCTGGTTGCCTCATCTCAAAAAAAGGTATATTAGAATTGGAAAAGGTACAGCGAAGGGCAATAAAAATGATTAAAGGTATTGAACAGCTTCCATCTGAGAAGAGATTAAAAAGACTGGAACTATGCATGTGATGCTATATGGAATATGAATGACTATTTATAATATTACTGATACCAATATTATAAAATTGCAATGAATCTTACAAGGTATGTGTTGTAAGGTATCAGTGGTAAAGGTATGATTGGCTAAATATGATAATCATGCATATATCATCTTTGTATTGCAAGTTATAAATATGTGTGGTGTATTTGTATATCAAACTTGTGCTGTGTTTCTGGGTGACACCCCCAGACAGACTGGCATCACCACTATCCAGAGTGCTTGATGGCCTATCAAAGGCAATCAGCTATACACTTTACCCTTTGAGAGAAGGCAGGGGTTACACCTATGAGTCAGCAGGACATGTCGGGACATGCCTGTGGACAGAGGACCCCCAAGGGTATTTCCATGCCCGTGGCTGTGAATTTGGGACAAAGGAAGTAGAAACCTCATGGCAGAGGCTAAAAAAGTCAGCTGCATCTTCTCCATTTTGTCTTTAACCCTGCTTCCTACCTCTGGAGCAACTTTTCTGCAAACTGCAGCATTGAACAAAGGACCGAATGACCCAGCCTAGCTGTGGATGTGTTCCAGAGGGACTTTCAAGCCAGCAAACTCACTGACACTGCTAAGAATCTGATATACGGACTCTAAAGTTTGATGTATGTATCCGGTTGCTTTGACCATTTAACAACTCTCTTCATGTTCTTTTCTTTTCTAATAAACCTTTAGTTTTAGACACTAAAGGATTGTATGGTATTCTGGGTAAGATCCAAATTAATATTGACCGGGTAACGTGGCTGGTCCTCTGGGGATCAGGAGGACACTTTTGTATCTGTGAGCAGTTTGTAAATAACTTCTCACTTTACTGGACCTATGTGATGATTGGGAACCAAGTAACTGGAATGCAATAAAGGGAATAAAGAACTGGAATGCAAAGAACTGGAATGCTGCGTGATTGCTTTTTTCAGCTTCTTGATAACCAGCATGGGGATTCAGGAGTATAGTTTGTGACTGGTTGGGAGCCTAACTTCAGTGTTAACCTCCAGTTTTGGGAGAATCTGCTCTCCTTTTTGCAGCCTGCTCTGACCTTGGCATTTTCAGTGTGAGCTCCTCTAGCTACCGCGGGTCACAATTCAGCTTAAAAAAAAGACAACTAAGAGGGGATACGATAGAGGTCTATACAATCTTGACTGGTGTGGAGAAAGTGAATAGGGAAGTGTTATTTACCCTTTTATGTAACACAAGAATCAAGGGTCACTCAACGAAAGGTTTAAACCAAACAAAAATAAGTACTTATTTACACAAAGCACAGTCAGCCTGTGGAACTCATTTCCTGGGGATGTTGTGAAGGCCAAGATTATAACAGGGTTCAGAAAAGAACTAAATAACTTCATGGAGGACAGGTTCATCAATGGCTATTAGCCAAGATAGTCGGCATAAAACCCCATGCTCTAGGTGTTCCCTAGCCTCTGATTACCAGAAGCTGGGAGTGGATGACAGAGGATGGATCACTTGACGATTACCTGTTCTGTTCATCCCTCTGAAGCATCTGGCATTGGCCACTGTCAGAAAACAGGAAACTTGGCTAGATGGACAATTGGTCTGACCCAGTATGAAGTGAATGACTGAAATCATGATACCATTATATTTCCACTCACCTTGTTCTCCAGCTGCATTCATCAGGAATAGCTTCATTATATTTCAACTGTTTTAATATTAAAGTCCTGGGGCAAAAATTTCAAATGACACAGGAACCTGAGGCCCATATTCAAAAGTGACAGGCACCTGGGGCCCAGAGCAAAGGTATTGAGGTGCCTATTATTGAAATCCATGGGATTTAAGTGCCTAAATACCTATGAGCATCTAGACCTAAATCACTTTTGAAAATAGGACTTAGGTACCTGGATGGTTTTGAAAATGTTACCCCTGGGTTTCTTATGCTCTCGCCTTGCAGAAGTACTCTTTGTGTACACTCTATACCATCTGGACAGAGCTATGACTCTAACTTGAGGAAGCCTGAGAGCATTTTGGTAAGACAATTATGGCATCTTCACCTTCCAAATCCTCTGTTGTGTCCAGAGTACAAAGATTATTTCTTTTTGATCTGGTTCCCAGGCCATCCAGTTTTTCCTCACACTCGCCCATTCAGGGAAAAAAATTCACTTTCATCTGACTTGTTTCAATGGAGGCGCTTTGTAGCTCATTTTCTAAATTCAGGATTTGACATTTGCGACATCACTTCTACGAGAACCAATGCCTGTTAAAATGCTTTCCAGTTTTTGCCATCAGGAAGATTTTGAATGTTGCTAAATCTTGTATCAAACCTTGCCACGACATAGCTGACTCACACTGTGATGTTGGCTATGGCAAGTTAGGTTTCAACCTCTTGTTAATTTTTTGTTTTTCACTTAAACCCATTTTTGACTATCCAAGAATTATCCAGGTAACTTATTTTTCACTTATTTAATCTTTATATATTAATGGAGCACTGAAATATTGGTGAATAAGTATCAGGTCCATGAGGAAAGCAGAGACGGAGTCAATTATTAAAAAGTTTTTGGCACTTTAACAGTTTTGTATCTCTTTCAGAGGTTTGGTGAAATCCAATATGATTCATCCAAATAAGGTTTTTCAAAGATATGTTTTAGGCAAATGCACTGTCTTTTACCTGAAAATTACAGCAGGACCTAGGATATTTACAAAGCTAGAGCTCTACTTTTGTATTGGCTCGATATGTGTGTGTGTGTAAAATGAGTTGCAATCAGTCACCATTCTACTGAGTGTGCATGGATAACAAAATGAGTGGAATTTCTCATTGAATGTGCAGATTTTTGCAGACAGGCATGGAATGGAACAGCACCCTGATGGAGCCCAGTGCCCTGAACTGCACACTCAGAGCTCTCAACAATCCATGGGACCATGTAGCATCTGGTAATAGCCAGGACCATGAGATGTTCTAGCCACGTCCACTCTTCATATTCTTCCCCCAACATCAGGAATGGGGCTGGCTTATGAGCCCAACAGCAGGCTTCAACGATGAAGGTTCTCCTTATGCAGGAGGAATCATCCCTTAAGTCTAATTTGCACCGCCATAGGAGCCCAAAGCAGCCTGTAAAGGGCTAAGGATCACTGAGTTTAAGATGGCAACAGAACACCCAGAAGATGTCCAGGACACAAACTGAGTTGTGAGAGAGGACAGTTGGTGTCTGATCTGCTTCCATATGAGTTAATGACAAAACTTGCATTGGACTCCTAGAGAAAGAATCGGGGCAGAGAAAGAGATGGGAATCATCCACATGGAGGTGGAAAATGAAATCCTAGATGTAGGAAAGGATGCCTAGAGAGTACCAGGAGATTGAGTACTGGGAGCCACCAGCAGGGAGGAGGAGAGAGGAGGCTATGGAACCACCAATGCAGATGTTGGACAAGAAGGAACGAAAGCAGAGGTACAGAAGCCTAGAGTAGAGACAAACCCAAGGATCAGTCAACAATCAAATAATTGTGTCAAAGACAACAGAAAGATCAAGGAGCTGAATACCGAAGAGCCCCTTAGACTGAGCAAAGAGGTCCTAGGGACGTAGGTGAGGGCAGGTTCAGCAGAGTGCAAATAGAAGCCACATCAGAGGGGATTAAGGAAATAGAGAAAAGAGGACCTCAGTATACAAAATTAGCGATCCATACATTTAACAACGAAACAAATCATTGCTGAGTCCCGTCCCACTAATGACACCGTCAAGCTGTCTGGAGTGGGCTCAGGAGCATGAGTACCAACCTCTGGGCAGACTGTTAAGAAGCAGGGCACAAAACCCCAAACTGGTTGGAAGTTCTATACTTGGATTCACCAACCAAGTGTGAACTCCTCTAGCAATAGAATACCTTTAGCATAGCTTCACAGACAGTCCTCTTGGGTACTCCGACCTGTCTTGCCACTCAGGCAGGCCTGCCTTTGGGATAGATGATCCCCTACGCCAAAAATCACAATATTGAGGTTACTCCCAGTCCCAAAGGGCCAGTCACTTACCCCTGGTCAATTGCACCTTAGATCTTTCACCAAAGACAACACTTGCAGCCAATCCTATAATAAATTAACTAAAGATTTATTAACTAGAAAAAAAATGAGAATTATTTACAAGGTTAAAGCAAGGAAACACACACACACATGAGTTACAGCCTTAGGTTTCAAAAGGGTGGTAGAAGCTTCTAGAATAAGCAATATATAATGTTCCACAATGGCTCATCTGGTTTCAAAGGGCCTTCTTGTGTGCAGCACCTAACACCTTCTGTCGGAAGCCAGGCTTCACATTAATGCTTCTTTCCTGCTTGGTGAGTTGCACAGTTACAGAGGTTTATAATGTAAACACTCAGTATAACCCGATAACATGGGGTACAGAGGTTAAGTGAGATTAATACAGGCAGCATCCTACAAGCATTTCATAAAGTAATACATTTTTGTAACCCTAACAGCTATTTTAACAACATTAACACACCAGGGAACCAGACTGGTTTCCAGCTCTGCATTCGTCTGTGTTCAGTTGAGGCCTAGCGGTCTTGGCATGAGCTGGCATCTGGTCTGCCAGCATCACACCACTAACATCCAATTAAAATAATAGTTGATCTTCTATTTAATTTTCCCCTATCACCAACTGTCTCCGTGGCAAATTCTTTTGCACCAAGCTAAGGAGAAGCCACTCTCCTCCCAGGTCCCACCATCATTTTCTGATCCACACCAGTAGGTGTGGTGATAAGCCATTTTAGAGGTTTCAGTCCAAATGTATCCTTATCGCTGTGACTGCTCCACAAACATACCATTGCCCAAGAAGCTGAAAATACAGAAGTGCATGTGCACAACGGAACAATGTTGGTGAGGCATTTTTGCCACCGTGCCTGGGTTTGCCAGGTGTCAATGCAGGATTTGTCAAAGTAACCTGGCTGTTCCATCCAATAAATGCAAAATATATATGAACTAGGGAACACTTTTATAATGACCGTGGTTCTCTTGGATCTCTCAGAAGTGGGTCTGGTTGGAGGAAGAATGATGATGTAGTCCTTCCTTTAAAGTGAAGACAGAAAAACGGCAGAAATACTTCTAGGATGCTGGAAATAATAGGCTTAAATATTATGGACGGCTGTTCTGATGTTGAAAAATGACATTTTTATTTTCGAAGGTCGCCCCCTAGCCCCTCCCTTTCTCCTGATTTGGAAGACCATGACAAAAGCAGCAGCACTCCTATAGCAAGGCAAGATGATGTTTGCGACAACCCAGCCTCCTTCAGCAGCGCTATGGGTTCCAGTAGAAAAAGGAGGTGCACCAAGACCAATGCTTAACCACTCAGCAACCCAATGAGGTATAAGATGTGGTTAAGAGAAAGCCCTCAAGATAACCTACAGTGGCTGCCCGACAAGGAGGTGAACAGAATGACTTCTACATGGATTGTAAGGCATCCGTGCAATGAAAACCCATGTCTGCCTGGAAGCATTCATTTCTACGCTCACTTCCAGCCTCAGTGCCAGAACCCAGCAGTACCAAAATCTTCCCTAGCTGTCATCCAACACATCACCCATCACTGTCAAGGTGGTCTCAGAGTTCATGTTCTTCTCCCAACACAAGCCTCCTGAATGCACCATCTGCTGGTTCCCCCTCTCCCCATGTTTTTCTCCTCATGCCACAATATACATAGCTTGAAAGTTTTCTGCTGTGCTCATGTGTATGTTCATGTGCATTTTTGACAAGATTTTGTTTTTATAAAGTCATGTGGATGACAATGTTCTTCAATGAGCATGTAACCTCAGAGTGATCTGGAACGTCCTATGCTCCAGTGAGCGAATCACAGACCTCTTATATTATTGCTTTCTTATTTAAAGACACGCATTAGCTTTTGTCTATACACAAACCACCCAGGTTTAGTGAAACTGGTTGTATTAGATTGGTTTAGTTAAGTCAGTGCAAATTCCTGTGTAAACACTATTTCAATTTAAAAGTGTCTTATTTCAGCTTAGATTAAACCTGTTCCTAATTGACTAAAGGTGTTATGTTCAACCAGTACTTATTTTGGTTTAATCCAGTTTCATTACAGTTTAGTTTAAGTTATACCACTCCAAGTTTGAGAGCAGCCAAACCCTTAAAAATACTGACCACTAAACATTGCCCATAGTCTATAGATTACTTCTATACCTACTTTATTCCCCTTAGCCCTGGTCTACACTGGGGGGTGGGGGTGGGGGGAGAGGAATCAATCTAAGCTATGCAACTTCAGCTACATGAATAACATAGCTGAAGTCGACGTACTTAGATCTACTTACTGCAGTGAAGACACTCTCCTGTCGACTCCGTCTGCGCCTCTTGCCGAGCTGGAGTACAGGAGTCTATGGGAGAGTGCTTGGGGGTCATAGAATCTCAGGGTTGGAAGGGACCTCAGGAGGTCATCTAGTCCAACCCCCTGCTCAAAGCAGGACCAAACCCAACTAAATCATCCCAGCCAGAGCTTTGTCAAGCCTGACCTTAAAAACCTCTAAGGAAGGAGATTCCACCACCTCCCTAGGTAACCCATTCCAGTTCTTCACCACCCTACTAGTGAAAAAGTTTTTCCTAATATCCAACCTAAACCTCCCCCTCTGCAACTTGAGACCATTACTCCTTGTTCTGTCATCTTCTACCACTGAGAACAGTCTAGATCCATCCTCTTTGGAACCCCCTTTCAGGTAGTTGAAAGCAGTTATCAAATCCCCCCTCATTCTTCTCTTCTGCAGGCTAAACAATCCCAGTTCCCTCAGCCTCTCCTCATAAGTCATGTGTTCCAGCCCCCTAATCATTTTTGTTGCCCTCCGCTGGACTCTCTCCAATTTATCCACATCCTTCTTGTAGTGTGGGGCCCAAAACTGGACACAGTACTCCAGATGAGGCCTCACCAGTGCTGAATAGAGGAGAATGATCACTTCCCTCGATCTGCTGGAAATGCCCCTACTTATACAACCCAAAATGCCATTAGCCTTCTTGGCAACAAGGGCACACTGTTGACTCATATTCAGCTTTTCATCCACCGTAACCCCTAGGTCCTTTTCTGTAGAACTGCTGCCCAGCCATTCGGTCCCTAGTCTGTAGCAGTGCATGGGATTCTTCCGTCCTAAGTGCAGGACTCTGCACTTGTCCTTGCTGAACCTCATCATATTTCTTTTGGCCCAATCCTCTAATTTGTCTAGGTCCCTCTGTATCCTATCCCTACCCTCCAGCGTATCAACCACTCCTCCCAGTTTAGTGTCATCTGCAAACTTGCTAAGGGTGCAGTCTACACCATCCTCCAGATCGTTAATGAAGATATTGAATAAAACTGGCCCCAGCACCGACCCTTGGGGCACCCCACTTGATACCGGCTGCCAACTAGACATGGAACCATTGATCACTACCCGTTGAGCCCGACCATCTAGCCAGTTTTCTATCCACCTTACCATCCATTCATCCAGCCCATACTACTTTAACTTGCTGGCAAGAATACTGTGGGAGACTATATCAAAAGCTTTGCTAAAGTCCAGAAATAGCACATCCACTGCTTTCCCCTCATCCACAGAGCCGGTTATCTCATCATAGAAGGCCATTAGGTTAGTCAGGCATGACTTGCCCTTGGTGAATCCATGCTGACTGTTCCTGATCACTTTCCCCTCCTTTAAGTGGTTCAGAATTGATTCCTTGAGGACCTGTTCCATGATTTTTCCAGGGACTGAGGTGAGACTGACTGGCCTGTAGTTCCCTGGATCTTCCTTCTTCCCTTTTTTAAAGATGGGCACTACATTAGCCTTTTTCCAGTCATCCGGGACCTTCCCCGATCGCCATGACACGATAAACTAGACACGATAAATCAATCCCTGCTGGATCGATTGCTGCCCACTGATCCGGCGGGTAGTGTAGACATACCCTTAGTCTTACTAAAGAACGTAAGAGTTATACAGTAATACACACATCAGAGTGGTCTACCTTATTCTCAAGGCCTGTATCTCTTATGGTATAATGGATAAAGTATAACTCGGGTTATAAGGATGAGATTTTAATAAGGAACTACTGAAAATTATTTTTTCCTCCTCCCAAAAACCAGCACAAAATGTCCCTAATTAAAAATAAAAATCTACAGTGGGAGAAATGATAAAACAATTCACCAGATTGCACAAGCACTAATAATAGTGTATCTGGGTGTATGTCTTTTGCAAAGAGTTCAGTATTTCATGATGCCTGACACTGCTTAAAAGTAAATGGTGATTAAATATTTTTTTTCTGAATCTTTTTTGAATTTTGACTTCTACACTTCTACATATGTTAAGCAAATAACTAGTATCTGAATTTAAGGAAAAAGCTATTTGCAAACAGTACAAAAAAACCCCTCAATACAAATAAATACTTGGAAATAAACATAGATATTAACCATTTACATTAAAAATATATAAATAAATCCTTCCATGTCTAGGAAAGCACCAAAACAAAAATTAAGCATGAGCACATATTGTCTGTAAGTCAGTATAAATATCCCTGTACATTATCAGAACCAGATCCTCAGCTGGTGAAAATGGACATACCTCCAATCAGTGGATGAATTTACACATGCTGCAGAGTTAGTTTTTATCTTCCCTGTGTCATTTAAAAAAAGAACCCCAAAATATTATTTCCAAAATCTCTCTTTTTCTTAATGTTTCTAAATGGTCCGATATCTTACTCCGCATGCCATCATGTGGTGCTGTTGGATGACGTTCAAATTCACTCTGATTGTTTAATTAACAATGTCTTCAGTGGCTCTTTCCTTGACCTTAACCATAGTAACAATGCTTGCCTGAAGAGTAGTGAAGGTCAGCAATGATTAATAAGTTCTTGTTCTTGTTTATTACATTGAAAATGGTCTGGCATTTGTAATTTGCTTTGTTTACACGTGAATTTAGTGCTTGTGAAAGGGAGGGAGAAAGAACATACTGGCTTTATGCGAGACTGATAGGAGATACTGTCTGAGCTTCCCTACCCAGCTCTAGTATCACCAGGCCCTTTCTTAGTCTGAGCCTGAAAAATACACCATATTGTGTGGCGATGCTTTGTACTATACAGAGATGGGGACTGGGCTGGGATGAATCTTATTTTTAAGGTTCATGAAACGCTGAATACCAGTCATTGACAAGACTTGCCAGACTTATTCCAACAGAAGAGATGTGGTTGAAAAAAATCTCAATTATTTTTGAGCATTTTTAAAAAATATATATTTTTTCTAACCGTCCCACACATTTTTTTGTTTGTTTGTTTGTTTTTTGATGAAAAACAGAGACCAATATTTTATTTATTTATTTTACTGAAAAAAAACCCCACAACATTTTATGTTGCTTAATTTCCAATTTTCTATTGAAAAATTGGAACATTTCTACCAAAATGAAAATTTCTCACTAACATTTTTCATTTCTCATGGGAAAAAAAATGTTTCAGTGAAAAAACGGTGACTAGTTGAACAATACAGCTTATGGGTGGGTTTTGAAAAAGACTCAATGAGTGAATATTTTTGAAAAACCCATGCTTAGGAACTGGTTTTTATTTGGTCCTGGGGAACTGCTCAGCAGCTCTGAAAATCAGGCATAAATCTATAAAACTAAATTATAAAGCATTTTGTTAATGGATAAAATGCAACATACAGCACACATTTCATACACACTCGGAGACAGAGTGGCAAAATTAATGGACAGGAGATACACTGGTATAGCTAGTGAAAGCTCAGACTGCACACAGTGGTACGTGTTTGTTTAACTGGCATAAGAAAGAAGTGCTCGAAGTATTTAATGAAAATCAGTGGGGTTTTGGCTCCTAAGTCTCTTAGGTTCTTTTGAAAATTTTACCCCTTGTGATTAAAGAAAGATTCTGAAGCTTGATAGAATTTGGTTTCCACCAGTCTTTTGGGGTCAACTTTCCATGGCGCGGCAGGCTCTTAAATTTGCCTTTCCATTGCATTTTCATTAACTGGAGTTTGAGAATGGGTCAACAGATCTATACACATCTTGTATTCCCTCAGTCTATTTTTTTTTACAGGATGTTGGATATCTAACCCTTTCTCCAATGAGTAGGTTTAAAACTAGGATCCATCACACAACAATAGTACACCCTTGCTCTTTACTGACCTTGCTGATCTATCTGAAATTAATTCTCCAATCTTAGCTTTCAGAACCAGAGATTGAAAAGACCTATTAGATCAGACTATTACTAGCAACTAGAGACACCAGCTAAGGGCCTGTCTACATAGGGAAGTTTTTCTGGAATAAGGTGAAGTGTGAATTTAATGCACTGTAGCTATTCCAGAATAACTCCTCATGTGGACACTCTCATTCCAGAATACGAGTGTCCACACAGGAACGATTCTGAAAGAGCTATTGTGGAATATCTTATTACAGACTCATTTGTGCCATGTAGACAAGCCCTAAGATCAGTACTCCTTTTGTGATAGATGCTGTACATATACATGGTCAGAAGCAGACCCTGCCCTGAAGAGCTTACAGTCCTAGTAGACTAGACAGAAGAGGTTGTACTATCTCCATTTTACAGATGGTGAATTAAGACACAGGGAGATTAATTGACTTGCCCAACATTGATAAAGAGAGGGTGAGATAGATCCAGCCATTGAACCCAAGTCACCTGACTCACAGCCGAGTGCCATAATCACAAGACCATACTTCCTCCCAAATGACCACCCCCATTCCATCCCCTTGCCAATGAAAGATTGCTCCATACCACACATTTGCTAGTGCTTTTAAAGCCCTAACTAATGGGACTTCCAAAACTTCCTTTGGGAGTGCGTTAACAGCCAAATAAATCTCACTGTCATTAAGTTCTTCTGCTTAAATGTCCCCCTTTCTACTTTCATACCAGTTACCCTCTATTCCCCACTAAATAATTCCTCTCATCCTTTTTATGTTTTCACTCTTTGTATATTGATACTAGAGTAACAAGGAATGGATAATAGTTGTTGCTTAGCCAACCTATTCCCGTTTTGCCAGGTTAGTCTTACTTCATAATTCACTCCCTCTTGTTATTTTTGCTGATATTTTCTTGAACTTCTTCTGATTTGGCAATATCTGGCACCCGGAACTGAATGCAATAGGCCAGTTACCCCAGAGTCATATAGGGCCTGATCCAAAGCTCAGTTAGGTCAATGAAAAGTCTCTTATTACCTGCAATGGATTTTGGGTCAGACCCATAGATGAGAACTATCACCTCCTTGCTCTAATCCTCCTAGATCTCATTCAACATTTTGCTATATTATGCCCATACTTCTACTATTTCTCATTCTCTATGTATTATTTCTCTGTCCCCACCTATTGTTCATAAAACTTCCAGTGCTCTGACACCATCATCTAGAGTTTTGCTCTTTATGGAGGCTGCTAATGTTCTACTAACCACACTATAAAACCATAGCTCACTACAAAAATGCTGACACCAGCACATCTGAGAGCTTAGGTTGGCATCCTGAGTGGATCTAGGAGTAGAATTACAAGCTCTAGGACTATGGGAATTGCTGGATCAGACTCATGGTCCATCTACTCTTTAGAATCCTATGTCTGACAGTCATCAGCATGAAGCGCTCCAAGAGGAAGGTGCAAGAAACCTTGCAGTGCACAGTTATGGAATAACCTGCCCAAAGGGCAAGAGTTCTTTCTAACCCCAAGAGTTGGTAGCTGGCTTACGCTCTGAAGCATGAGGGTTTATGTCCCTTTGAACCTTTTTTAACCCTATTTAGTGTAACTGGGGATATTATCATCCACATTCTCTACTGGTGTAAATCTGCACAGACTCACTGACTTCAAAGGAATTCTGCCCATGTACACTAGCGGATAATTTGACCCTACATGTCTAAACCTTTTAAAATATTTTATGGAGAAGAGTTCCACAGGTCAGTCATCCCTTGTGTAGAAAAATGTTTTCTTTTATTCATTTATAAGTTGTTGCCTTTCGGTTTCATTTATTAATAGTGGCAGTAGGAGCCCAAGTCATGGGCCAGTATCCCATCGTACTAGGCACTGTATACACACACACACACACACACACACACACACACACACACACACACACACACACACACACCCCCAAAAGACATGTTCCCTCCAAAGAGTTTAGAATATAATTGCAGGTTCCTTTGTTGTGTTATGAGAAGGTAAATAAGAGCACCTAATTACCTTCTCTATATTGTTTGTTATTCCATATACCTATAATTTATCGCCTCTTGTTCATTTCCTCTCTCAAATAAACAGTATGGCTGGAACCCTCAGAGCCAGTGTTTGAAGTTTAAGTGATTAATCCCTTCCTATGAGTGAAGGGGTGGAGCTAAACCATGAGATTTATTTATTGAGTCAATTGCCAAGCAATCCCTTGAGCAGGTAAACAGGTATGGCACACAGGAAAGTTTTGGAAAGAGTTAAAAGTGAAAACATGGGTGATCTGCTAAGGAGGAGTGCAGAAGAATAGCATAAGCATGCAGAGACAAAATCAGAAACATTAAGGTACAAAAAGAATTCCACCTGGCAAGGGACATAAAAGGCAAGAAGAGGTTCTTTAAATACATTAGGAGCAAGAGAAAGATGAAGGAAAGTGTAGGTCCTCTACTTAGAGTGGAAGGAGAGCTAATAACTGATGCCATCAGGAAGGCTGAGGTGTTTAATGCCTATTTTACTTCAGTCTTCACTAAAATGGTTAATGGTGACCAGATACTCAACACCATTCATGTTAACAACAATGGGGAAGGAACACAAGCCAAAATAGGGAAAGAACAGGTTAAAGAATATTTAAAGTTAGTTGTATTCAAGTCAGTAGGGCCTGATGAAATTCATCCTAGGATACTTAAGGAACTAACTGAAGCAACCTCAGAACTGTTAGCAATTATCTTCGAGAACTCCTGAAGGATGGGTGAGGTCCCAGAGGACTGGAGAAAGGCAAACATAGAACGTATCTTCAAAAAGGGGGAGCAAAGAGGACTCAGGGAATTATAGACCAGACAGCCTAACTTCAATACCTGGAAAGATACTGGTACAAATTATTAAAAAATCAATTTGTAAGCATCTGGAGGATAATAGCGTTATAAGAATAGACAGCATGGATTTGTCAAGAACAAATCATGCCAAACCAACCTAATTTCCTTCTTTGACGGTGATACTGACCTAGTGCATGGGGGGGGCATGGAGGGAAGCAAACCAGTAAATATGATATCACTTGATTTTAATAATGTTTTTGACACAGTCCCACATGACATTATCACAAGTAAACTAGGGAAATGTGATGTAGATTAAATTACTGTAAGGTGGGTACACAACGGGTCAAAGGACCATACTCAAAGAATAGTTATCAATGATTTACTGTCAAACTGGGAGGTCATATTCAGTGGGGTCCCACAGGGGTCAGTTCTGGTTTCAGTGCTATTCAAATTTCTCTGAAGAAATTGGATAATGGATTGGAGAGTATGCTTATAAAATTTGCAGCGGACACCAAGATGGGAGGGGTTACAAGCACTCTGGCAGGCAGGATTAGAATTCAAAATGTCTTTGACAAATTGGAGAATTGGTCTGAAATCAATAAGATAAAATTCATTAAA
Source organism: Mauremys mutica (assembly GCF_020497125.1). Taxonomy (NCBI): domain Eukaryota; kingdom Metazoa; phylum Chordata; order Testudines; family Geoemydidae; genus Mauremys; species Mauremys mutica. The sequence continues at coordinate 206,124,239 of NC_059074.1, read as the reverse complement.
GATAAGTGCAAAGTTCTTCACATAGGAAGGAAAAATCAAATGTACAACTACAAAATGGGGAATAACTGGCTAGGTGGTAGTATTGCTGGAAAGGATTTGGGAGTTACAGTGGACCACAAATTGAATATGAGTCATCAATGTGACACAGCTGCAAAAAAGGCTAATACTATTCTGAGGTGTATTAATAGGAATGTCATATGTAAGGTAATTGTCCTGTTCTACTCAGCACTGGTGAGATTTCAGCTGCCTTCCCATTCTGTCCATTTCTTGGCACCATGCTTTAGGAATGATATGGAGAAATTTGAGAGAGTCCAGAGGAGAGCAACAAGAATGAACTTGACCTATGAGGAAAGGCTAAAAAAACTGGGGCATGTTGAGTCTGGAGAAAAGAAGACTGAGAGGATACCTAATAACAGTCTTCAAATATGTTATGGCCTGTTATAAAGAAGACTGTGATCAACTATTCTCCATGTCCACTGAAGGTAGGACAAGAAGTAACAGGCTTAATCTCCAGCAAGGGAGATTTAGGTTAGCTATTAGGAAAAACTTCTAAATACAAGGTTAGTTAAGTTCTGGAATAGGCTTCTAAGGGAGTCTGTGGAATCCCCATCATTGTAGGTTTTTAAGAACAGGTTGGACATACAGCTGTCTAGGTTTACTTGGTCCTGCCTCAGCACAGGGGGCTAATCCTGATGATCTTTCAAGGTCCCTTCCAGCTCTATATTGCTATGATTCTATAAATTAGAAAATAAAAAATGTAGAAAATTGATAAGAGAAGCTGAAGACATCAGGGAAAAATCCATGGCTGGCAGGGCTAAGGACAGTTAGGAGTTTTAAAAGTAATTTTAGGAACAAAAGAAATCCTAGAAATGATATAGGCCCATGATTAGATGGAGATGGTAAAATCATTAATAATGATGCAGAAAGGGTAGACATATTCAATAAATATTTGTTCTATATTTGGAAAGAAGCAAGAGCAATGTACGCCTATCACACAAGGATAATGAAGTACTTTCCAGTCTATTAGCAACTAAGGAGGATGTTAAACAAGTAGGGCGATGATTTTACCTCTGTATATGGTGAGACCAACAATGGAAAAGTGCATCCAATCCTGGTGTTCACATTTTAAAGAGAATGTTGAGAAATTGGAAAGGATGCAGAAAAGAGCCAGAGAATGATTTGGGGGCTGGAGGAAATGCCTTAAAGTGTCCGATTTAAAGAGCTCAATCTGTTTAGTTTATCAAAGAGAAGATGGAGAGAGGTGACTTGATTACAGTGTACCCATACCGTCACGGTCAGAAAATACCATATACTAAAATACTCTTCAATATAGTGGAGAAAGGCAGAACGAGAGCTGAAGCCAGACAAATTCAAATTAGAAATAAGGCACAAATTTTTAACAATGCAGGTGATTAACTATTGGAACAAAATCCCAAGGGAAGTGGTGGCTTTTCCATCGCTTGATGTTTTCAAATCAAGATTGGATTCCTTTCTGGGAAATAGGCTTTAGCTAAATGCAAATAATTGGGCTCAGTACAGGGGTAACTGGGTGAAATTAATCATCTGGGCTATAAAGCAGGTCAGGCTAGGTTATCTAATGGTTCCTTCTGGCTTTAAACTCTAAGAATCTATCTATCTATCCATTGTGTTGCCCATTCACCTACCTTTGTTAGGTCCTCTGAAAGTTCTTCACAGTCTTCTTTGGTCTTGACAATCTGAAATAATTTTCATCTGCAAACCTTCACCACCTCGCTGTTCATGCTTTTTTTCAGTTAATTAGATAAACGTCTTAAACATCCCAATTCCTGCTACATAATCTGGGTGCAAGCCCCGTTAACCTTTTGCCACGCTGAAGACTGATCATTTAACTCTTTGTTGTTCAGATCTTAGCTAGTTGCTAATCCATGGCAGCACTTTACTTCTCACCCCAGGGGTGTTTTAATTTCCTTAATTCTTAATTGTTATTATTTACCCAGGGGCGGCTCCACGCCCCAGCACGCCAAGCGTGTGCTTGGGGTGGCAAGCCACTCGGGGCGCTCTGCTGGTCACCACGAGGGTGGCAGGCAGGCTGCCTTCGGCGGCGTGCCTGCGGAGGGTCCGCTGGTCCCGCGGCTTCGGCAGACCTCCCGCAGGCGTGCCGCCGAAGGCTGCCTGCTTGCCGTGCTTGGCGTGGCAAAATGCCTAGAGCTGCCCCTGTATTTACCGGCATTGAAATAGTGCCTAGGGGCTCCCAATCATGGAGCAGGACCCCACTGTGCTAGGTGCTGTACAAACACAGAAGAAAAAGTCAATCTTTGCTACAATCTTTGTAGTTTACAATCTACAATGAGAGACAACAAGACACCTAGGTGTTTTATATTTCTATTTGTAACTATCATTTCAGCCAGCTTTCCTGGAACTTAAGTAAGTTTGGTTGGTCTGCATGACCCAGAGACTGCGTTGTGCCCACTGACAGAGGTAGGTATATACGGATTACAGGAATCCCCTGGGTCTGGTATCTAAATACTGCTTCACCGAAGAACGCCATGCAAGGTCTCTAATGAGAGCCTGTGTCACACTGGTCATCGTAATCATCGTGCAACATATGTACAGATAATATGTAAAGAGGTATGTATATAGACTAAAAATTATTTTCTAAAGGTCTGTGACTTGGGGTTGGTCACCGGAAAAGTTGAGAGACAGGTTTCTTTCTGTCTGTCTGTCTACATGTAAATTGGGTAATGTATGTTTCACCTGAGCAGCCTGCTAATCAAGTGAATGCAAAGTCTCCAGGGGAGAGCCTGGACAGGAAAACACTGGCAGCGGGGTTATGCTTTTACAAGGGTAGACAATAGATTTTTTTTTTGGACTATAACTGTAGAGACAGAAACAACCTCTGGATCTTCCCACTGAAGTGGTAAGAGGGCAGCATCCTCTATGTATACACACAGTGTCCGGAGGGATGGCATGCCAGCAAATTAAGCACAAGGTTTTGACAGTGAAGGCAATTAACCACTGGAACAACTGACCCAGGGGTGCAGTGGATTTTTCCATCACTTGGAATCATTAACTCAAGGCTGGACGTCTTTCTGAAAAACACACTCACATTCAACCACAAGTTATTCAGCAGGATGCAGGGTGAAGTTCTAAGGCCCGTGCTATGCAGGAAGGTCAGAACAGATGCTCACAATAGTCACAAAAATCAGGATTTTTTTATCTCCCCAGGGCCCAGTGCGGTGGTGGGATTTGTCACAGCTTTGTTAGCAGTGTTTTGGGCAGTTCAAAGCATTGGATAAAGTGAGGTGGGCTTGATGGGGGTTGGTCATTTCACTGGTGAGGGTTAGGCCTTGCCAATGGACACCTAATTAATGTTCACCCCATCAGAGTGCCCAGTTCCACCTAAGGATTAGGAGTGGGAGGGGAGACTTGTAGACTCATGAGCTTGGGTCTCCAAAGATGATGACACTGAGCTATCCAGAGGATGACGTGGTGCTGAAATTACAGGATGGCCCCTGGGACATTGCCTTGCAGATAGAAACTAAAAGCTCCACTCCCAGATTTAATTTCTGTTCATTATGAAAAGTCGCAGCAAGAATATGAGTGCAGTGTATTTAGTTTTAGCTGCCATCCGACATTGCTCTTCTATTCCACTATTTCATACCATGTATTTGGTTTAGCAGAGAATACTGGGCCAAATTCTTTTCTCAATTACACCACTGCAACTCTGGAGTAACTCCACTGAGTATAGTTTCTTCAGATTTATACCGGTGTAACTAATCAGAAGCTGCCCCACTTACTTTACATTGGACGACAAACTATAGTTCACTTCGAACAGTGAAGTGCCTTCCTGGTTTAGGCAATTGACACCATGCATACGGCTGCAAATGATTGTAATAAGATTGCTCTATTTCTCCACTTGGATTGCAAACTACAGCTGATCCTCCCAAACCAGTCTGAAAGTCTTTCTTTGGTTTAGACTGGGAGAGAGGTCACTTTACACAGTAACCTTCCATAGTGCAGATAAGTCACCTGCTTCTAAAAACAATACCACAAACATAAAATACGATGAGGGAAGCCACTAGTGACATTCATTTCTGCTGCTACAGTTAACTGATAGAAATGTCATTATGGGCCTTAGTCCAAAAAAAAAAAAAAAGAGAGAGAGAGAGAGAGAGAGAGAGAAGGAAATGAGAATCAGAAGGAATAGTGAAGCCGTATGAATCATTCAGAAGTATTTAAAAACAAGTTTCTCTGTATCAGATTCTACTGGTTTATGCCTACGTCACAAACCTGCACTAAGCGTATTCATAAATGACTTGTAAATTATATATATTTATATATGTTTCAGTTTAAAGCCTTTGAAAAATATTTTCTATCTAGTACTACAGTTTGGTCTACAAATCCCCGTCTTTTTCCCATTAAAATGCCTCCATTGTGTCTCTGTATTTACTGCCCTTCTTAAATATCACGGCATTGTGAGTAGCTGCCTCTATATCCATACAATAGGAAGAATCAAGAGCACATAGATAAACCAATGCTGTAAACTTTACACACTCAACAAGTCCTCTTTGTAGACAATTAGGGCCAAAAGATAAATATTGACACATTAGACTATTTTCTCAATTTGTTTTTGTTGATTGTCTGCACAATCTGATGGGGCAAAATTCCACTTTTCTGATATCTGAGCTTCTTGGCTAATAGAAACAAATAAAGTAAAGGCTTCTGTCCACAATGGGTTAGGAACATCTATTGTTGGGAAGCACTAATCGGATTAAATTGGCTCCTAGTTCTATTGCTGGGGGCTAACTCATTCCAAAATTTTTCACATCTCAAGGGGATGTGTCATTGTTGCTTTTTCACTATTTAAATCTGATGGATAGAAAGAAATAAGTAAAGGCTTGAGATTACAGCAATGCCTGCTGCAATGTGAACAAAGACCAGGGAGGAGTGCAAACGCACAAATATAGAACACTGCCGTTAAATTCACTTCAGGGACACAGCACCGGTTTTGTACCGTGCATCTGAATCCCATTTTCATGGCTGGAATTTGTTAGTCACAAGGGCACATTAAGAAAAAAAAAAGAGTGAATATGTACATAATACCGAAGCACCTTTTAAAAAAGCAACGTAGAAGCTACTGTTTGGCATGAATCATGATATGCTTCCCTCGGTGTATATTTGTAGAAATACCAGTTAAATACTGCTAATGAAGGAGAAAAGGTAAAAGGCTGTTTTCTATTTCAGGTTGTTTTCTATTAGCATTTTAATATGTATCCATTGCATTAGCCCCTTAAAAGAAACAAACACATTCATGCAAGTGACAATTTTAGTTAGTCAAAATAGACAGCCTTAAATAATGTCACTCCACACTACATTTGGACTGAAGCCTATGAGTCATGAGGTACATTTTTGCCTACAGTCTGATAATTTTCAAAGCTATTGGCAACCTGGGAATTTTCCTTCCTTATCACTAGGGCTCAGCTAACTTCACTAACACTAATCAGAGCTGGAATCATTCATTCAAGGATTGCATGATCATGTTTTTCTTTAGCAGTGACAGCTGCCTGAGCCACATTAGCAATGCAGATGAGTCAGCCTAATAGGTTAATGCAGAACACGCGAAAATTAGGTTTAATCCCCAGTGAAATAATCTAACATTTTCACATTTCTTGATGTTGGGATAGAGACATTGGTAGTGACTCAATTAGATGTAATGTAGATCAAAGCAAATTTACCTTCTGGCTGAACCTTCCCAATAGTTTAGATAGAAGAATATAAGGGTTCTTTACTAATTGGGGAATGGCTGTAGGGGAAATTATTTTAAAAGCATGTATAATGCAAGAATTGCTTTTCAGCTTTAAACCAAATAATTGCTGTATTTTACAAACTCCCGTGTACATAATTTAGCTGGATACCAATGTTTTGTGCCCGACACCTACAAACTTATCTCTCTTTTCAGTGCAGTGCTTTTAAATGAAAACATTTGGAATTTTTTAAAAAAATAACTCTATTCATTTTTAATGTCCCATACTCAAATATCACCACTGGGGTTTGAAAGAGCTTGTATTATAAGGGAAGCATAAAGGAAAAAGACAGTGTGGTTCTATCTAATGTTTTCATTCTTGGGGAATAACATATCAAACAGCAATCTCTTTCAGTCATAAAGGAAAGGAAACAAAAAATTACATGCCCTCAGTTGCCAAATTATTTTTTGCCTTGACATCTTAATTCTTAATCCTTGTGTGTGGTCAAATCAGTCTACTATAGACAACCAATCAAGCAATTATTCCTAAATTATATTTGCCCAACTCACATTGATTGGTTATTCTTTTCTTATTGGGTAAGCTCATTAATTCTGAGCAGCTTGCTTATTATGCTTTCCACATCATTTTCTTTCTGAGCCTATCTACTCACACCAGCCTGCTGATGTTTCAAGATGCCATACAGAAAAAAGGCCTAGTGATCTATTGCATTGTCTCTTCCAGCAATTACAATTCACATTGCTGATTAACTTTGATGTGAAAACTAATGAGATAAGGCAAGTTATCAAGGCGGACCTGATCGTCATCTCATTTATACAGCATTTGCCATCGGTGAATGACAAAAACTAATGAAGATGTATCTGACAGCAGGCTGAGCTGAGACAGAATTTCGTTTCTCATCAGCAAGTGCTTTGCTTCTAATTCATCAGTCTATCTGAAACATGTTGAAATTAGCTTAATAATGAAAACACTTCATCTAAATGGACAAATGTTTACATTAAAATAGCTACATGATAAATAGATGTTAAAGATTTTATGCCATCTTGAGTCTAAACAATAGAGTAAAAATATGTTCTAATATTCACTAAATCATTCCTATGAAAATTCAATATATGCTATTATACTCATAACTGAATGTTCCCCTATTTATGGTTTAACAAATGGCGTCAGATTGTTGTTGTTTTTAAATTTACTGTTAGGACAGCAATAATTTACTTCCATGAGATGGTAGTAAGGAGAGAAACAGAAGTAGATGCTGGTTAAAGTTGATGAGAATTGTTCACACAGTGTTTCTCAATAAACTATTAAAAAAATAAAAACATACCTTAGAACCATAACATTCCCAGATGTACATTTTTGCCACTCTTGTAAATTAAAGAAGCATATGCTAACATATACTGTGCCCTAAGAACAAATTTGAAAGATGTACAAAAAGTATCTATATTTCTCCGGACACTAAAACAAAAGGACACACTGCAACTCACATAAATACATCAAAATTTCTTCACCAAGGTACTGTGTCCAAAAAGTTTAATATAATGACACAGTCTAGTTTAGAATTGTTCCTGATGAAATATAAAGGCAGACGGAATTAGTCCCGTTTGTCAATATTGTGATTTCAATATATTTATTTCTGAGAGAATATTTCATATTTGTGGTGAACATTTCCAAATGTTTACAATATGCCTAAATATGATTCCAATATGCTTTTGTATCTCGAACAAAATATTCTCTAATACAGTGGTTTTCAACCTTTTTTCATTTGTGGACCCCTCAAAAATTTCACATGGAGGTGCAGACCCCTTTGGAAATCTAAGACATAGTCTGCAGACCCCCAGGGGCCCATGGACCACAGGTTGAAAACCACTGCTCAAATCACATGAGATTAAAGGTACCTTTTATTATAATAGAAAAATGAATGTTTCTTTAAAGCAGAATTTTGCCAGAACTGTGAGACTATCTTTTTTTTTACAAAGTTTTTGGTTTTTTTAAATAAATCATTAATGCCTGAATAACAAATACAGCTGGTAAAAGAGCCTTCTCCATTACTGTGATTTTTTCCTCCTCTGTAATAAACATATTGATAGTCTATACTGCTGTCTACTCAAGCAAAATAAATTTTTAATACCTGAGTAACATCAATTTCAGCAAGTGAGAGAAAGAGGCAATTCTAAGTGATTAACAGTTAACATACAGTGACATCAAAAATCACAGTAATTCCCAGAAAAGCTTCATGAGTTTAAAATAAATAAATAAAAATGAAAAAATGAGCCCCAAATCATGATGGGATTACTAAAATCAAATCAGTGAATCACTTTTAGTGCAGTGGTTTCTGAAGTTGACAAAAAGTTAAGAACACTGACTGTTGTTGTGACTTTGGTATAAAACCTGGAGGATTCTTATTATTTTTAGAGTGTCAGTTCTAGACAATTTTTGCTTTATCAATCTGGTCAAGACATACTTTACCAGCTTTCCTTCCTCATATTTTAAGGACATCTGCGATCCAAAACTGAAACACAAGGAAGACACGTTGACATTGTTTTTCAAGATTAGCCCAAAGTACCTACATCCTGAGATAGTTAAAGGAAAAAAACCTGTTTTAAAGCCGTGGCAGCAAATTGCTATTCCAGCGCTGGATTAAATGTAAAAGCTCTTCACAGAATTGAAGATGAATCTATATATTAGAAGAAAAACCAGCAACATACTTGTTCAAGAGCTAAAGGCACAAGTGGAAAGTTGACTTCAAAGATTTTTTTTAATAGTCTGCTAAGTTTATAAAATCAGTCAAGATGTAAAGAGAAGATTGCATTACCTTATTCCCACTACACACAGAAGCATAATGCTAACCCGGGGATTATTTTGGTTGAGTAATAGAATTAAACAAGGCTGCAACAATGAATACAGTCCATTAAATGAAATGACTGCAACTACTTTTCCTCAGCCACCCTCAGAAAACAAAGAAGTATGTTTTCCATTTCACCATCTTTCTTTACACTCAGTGAGAACATTTTGTCCCACCTAGATTTCTCTTTTATTTCCTATTTTAACTCTTTTGCACAAATATGCAAACACATTCGCCCCACCTTCGTAACAAGCATTTTCACTAGAACTATCCAAATGCTAAATACAATGGTCAGGATGTTAGTATTTTTCCTTAAATGTATACCTAATAGATCCTTGTGTTCTGATGGTCCCAATCTTTTCTATCCGGGGATAGATAGATAGATAGATAGATATTCCCCTCCCTCTGCTCCCTGTCTCCATTCTTTATCTCTCCAGTCTATTTTAATAAATAACTATAGGCAGCTAAAGGATTTGTTCATTCCAAAGAGTTTCCCCTTCACATTTCTCAGAGGTTCAGCTCAAGGAGACACCATGATAATAAGGGTGACTTGGGATCTCTACTTTACAATGTCATTGCGAGCTAGTTTTTAAAATGAAAAATATGTACATTCTACCTAAAAGCATTACAAGGTTACAGTTTCTTTAACTCTAAGCATCTTTAATGTTGGTGGAAAGGCAGCAATGGTATACTGAAGACAAGCTACAGGGGGGGGAGGAATAGGGAGAGAAATCTTTTCTGAAATATACATTTTATTTTTGTGAGTGATCATTATATTCATTTGATTTATGATTAGGATTAATCCTCAGCTACCACAATTATTTTTTCTTATGGCTTTTCCTAATTAACTTCTAATTTTCCTGCTAGCTCTTTTTTTTTCTTTAATGCCAAGCACTTTACTGTCTGATTTTAAGGCCAGACAACCAATCATTAATGACCAATGTTATGTTTCTTCCTCAGAAATGTATTAAAACAAAAGTTCATGCCCCATTCACTATCCAAAAACCTGATTTTAAGTTTCTAACCAGCCAGTATTTTTAGACTTGTCACTGAACTTGGATTTCCTATTACTTGCTGAAAACTATTATGGATTGCACTATTGTCTGGAATCCAAAAAATAAAAATCACTATAGATTAATAAACGTCGTGCTGGTTTCATTGAAGAATTGAACTTTGTCATTATATTTAGACCTTTCTAAAAACTATGGAAGATTAATCTTTAAAGTCCTATTCAAAATGGCACTTAGCTGAGAGTTAGACATGAAACTGTAGCTATATCTTAATTTTAATATATGTCCTCTATTTTTGAGTAGCTCACAGCAAATTACATTATTAAATGCCTGTTTGAGACTAGTTGCTAAACTGCTATTCCAGTGTTATCCTAGAATTTGTTAATAGCAGCTGTTTCAAAAAAATTATTAAGCGATAATGAAAAAAAATGCCTGCTTTGAATTTATATATATTTCAGCAGAGAATAATGTTTTATTTAAAATAGTTACTCTGTGCCTTTTGATTTGGAGTTTAAAGTAAATAATATTTGTACATCTAAAACATACTCAAGACAAATGAAAAGCCTCTAGATGCTTTTGTATGAGATGCTGAAGAGCTCTACAAACTTAAAAGCACAACCTCAATTAAGCTCATCTTCATCTGGAAAAAAAATTAGCAACTGAAAGCTGACTATATTAGATAATGCACACTTGCAGAAGAGCATTCTCTTAGCAAAAAATTCTTGATAACCACCCTAAAGCTGGCCTGAGAGTTGCTTAATGCTAATTTTGTTTGAAACTGTTTAACTAACTATGAATAGATATCCATATTCAACAAAGACATAATTAATGGCAACCTTTTCTTCTGCTTAGAAGACATCATAACAAGCAGAAAAGTACAAAAAGATTTCTATAGTAACTAATTTAAGGACAAAGGGTTGACCTCTAGCATTTCATTAAATAAACTGAGTGAATAAAAGAAGACTGACAGTATTCATCCCTGTTCAATTCAAGCAGCCAATTTCAAAATGCAAATCATAATCTGCAGATGTTGGAGCCTGATATATTTTTTAAAAATATCGTTTGTTCAATTTAAGAACATCAGAGATTTGAATTTTAAAGAAAAATCAAAACCAATTTTAGGCTTCAGTTTTAGGCAAAGAGCGAATTTATTGATGGTACAGAAAAGGTCTCTAGGTAAGCGGATTGGGTTTTTTCCCTCCCCCTTCAAATGTTTAAAACCATTCTTGTAAACCATTCATTTGATATATTATTTCCAAAACCTTTTCATGGAGAAATTATATTAAGAATCAGATTATTCCTGATTATCAGACCAAGTACGTGTCATCGTATTTATACCCTGGTATTTGCCGGATGATAAAAGCAACAGCCAAATTCAGAGACAGCTACTTCAGAGATGCCATAATAAACTTTGCATTACATTCGCAGTGTACTTTATACACACCTAAAATTAAATCTAATGCTACACCATCAATAGGAAACACCAGTTCACCAAGCCAAGAGAATCCTACATTGCCCCTATCTAAAACCACTAGATTATTTTAAATATACTCTGGATGGATAAAGTGGAGGCACACAGAGTACTTGATCTCATGGGGAGGTAGCAAGCAGGCTATATCGCTCTCTGTTAGGCTGTGTGCAGAGCAGAAGGTTGGGAGAAAGCTACTTGCCAAGGCTCTGCACTCTACGTGCCACCAGAGGAGCTGTAGGGGAGGGGAGATCGTGAAAGAAAATATAAGCGACATCAAATCAGGATGCAAAGAAGCAAGTTTTCGGGGGGTGGGGGGATTGTTTTTATTCAGGGGCAGATCCTGCCACTCTTCCTCCTGCAGCCCATGGGGGCTACTCAGGGAGGAAGGTGCTTGTCCCAGGAGTGAGGGGATCAGAATCTGGCCCTTAGTGTTTTGAATGCTGGTGTTTCTATCTATCTATCATCGTTACACTTCCCGGGGCAGGTAAGGAACGATGTTGGCATCAGCATGAAAGTTGCTTTGCAGACATCTGTGGAAGGAATGAAGGGACTGCGGGTCCCTCCTTCAAAGCGCTGAGGCCAAGATCCCATTGGGACTTTGGAGCCTAAATACCTTTGAGGGTCTGGGCCTTAGTTCCTCCTGGGAAGGGCTGAGTGTCCACCTGATTCAATGGAAGTTGAAGTTGCTTAACACCTGTGCGAGCCCCGGGTTCTGCACTTAAAGAAGGGATGGATCTGATGGGTCTCTTCCATCTCTAACGTCTTTGCTGCTGCCTGGTAAACCCCACTGGAGGCTCTCCAGCAGGAGGGTAGCAATACAGCATCACTAAGTAAGAGAGGGAGGTTTAACGATGAACTCAGGATTCCAAATGGCCCAGGCCCCGAACCTGAGATCGGTGGGGCTTTGTGCAGGTTGTAAGAGTCTTTCCACATAGATCAGCTTGCAGGATCGGGGCCCAAGACAGCAGAAGCAAAGCACTCGGGTTCCAGGGGTCTCCATCCTTCACAAAGTGGTACCTAGGCCCAGATCCTGAAAGGTATTACGGCTCCTAACTGCCATGGAAATCAATGAAATGTAGGAGCCTACATCCCTGGAAGAATGTGGTCCCTAGCCTCCCATGTGAGCTCCTAAGCAGAACAGAATAGGAGGTGGATGCCGAGAAAAGAACATCTTTATTGTTGACACCAAAACACAACTGCACACTTTCAATGATGACACCCCAGTCCCAAAGCAAGTTATTTTCTCTTTGGAGCATTTACAATTCGAGTGACATGGTCCACGATGCATACTGGAAAGAGAGAAAAACATAAGATAAAAGTATGTGTATTTATCTGTCCAATGTAAAACAGTATCTCAAAGGTCTTTTATTTTCTTGGGATTTTGGGTCTGGGGAATGGCATGTGGAGGGCATTTTTGGTAGATGATGAGTGGTTGCAATCTTTTTGGTAGAGATGACTAAGGTCCCAGTTCATCAAAACACTTAAATGTACACTTAACCTTAACACTGATTCAATGTGACTTAAGCATCTACTGAAATGCATTGTTAGGTATGCACTTAAAGTTAAGCACATGCGGAAATATTTTGCTGAATATGGTCTTAATTTTAAAGAAGGCAAGTCCAATATATCTAGGATTTTCCCTTACATTTATACATTTTTAATAACAGCATTTTAAAGCTACAGGATAGGTGCTTTCCACAGATATGGAGAAATTAAAAAAAACAATTAAAGGTATAAAAATAAAACTAATAGAAAAAATTCCTCTTCTAAATATAAAAATCTAGAAATTGTTATGAAATGAAAAACTAACAGTAGAAAAAGGTTGCAGGTACTAAACCATAAGGAGTACAATGTACAATTATGCACAAAAAATAAGGAAAGGAAAATCCTTTTTAAAACTGTTTTTCTGCTTTTGAGTATATTCAATATTAATATTTAGACCCTCAGATGGAAACCCAGGCCCCATTAAAATCAATGGGAGCTTTGCCATTGGCTATAATGGGCCAGGATTTTGCCCTCAGTAGCTGGTAATTTCATTCTTTCTTAAATAAAGAGATGTCCATTAATTAATGCCTAACTATGACAGAAAATAATACATGACACCGACCAGAACATTCAGTTAATTGTGATTACTATTTACTGAAATGTTTTAGTCATTCATGATCTCAAACAGACAATTAAAATAATTTAAAATATTATTGGGGAAATGAAGGCAAAATACATTGTGGCTGCCTCTAAATATCATTGCCCAGGTAAGGGCAAATGAACAGCCAATTTACCTGAGGTATGTCACCTCTATTTTGCTTAAATTAAACATTTTAAATATTTCTTAAACTAGTTCAGTTAAGCTTCCTAATGGATCAGCATATACTTATTATTTCAGTATTTACCCACAGCCCACCACAATGCTAGGCTTCACCAAGAACAATTACAGCCCATGGTTTTTCTATCTTTGCCAAGTACCCTGCAACCATCATACGTAAACAGACCCTGCAGATGTCTCAGGGCAAAATAAATGACTTCCGGATGTTAAGAAAAATAAATGAATTCATTCATTCATGCAAAAGTGAAGGGCGCATTGTCTTCATCCTTAAAAAAACACAACACCCTATGTATCTTAAGGTATCAATGAACAACAAATTCATTCTATTATGACACAAGAAATCTAAAACAGACTAGACTGCAAAACAAATTCATTTTCGTTTCTCCATACTCAGATAAATGTTCTAATTTCTTATTAACTCCCCTGACAATATAATTTTTGAAAGTATCTTTATGGTCAATTAGAATTTAAACCACCCACAAACAATTTTTTCTGGTGCTTTAGCAGTTTAGTCTAACTTCTCAGATTAAGATGGTTTCCTTAGCTTTATCCTCGTCCGTAACAATGTGTGTACAATGCATCTTTAGAACGTATTTTAAGGCAGACTGCAGATGCAGATAATCTCTGTATTCCTGCATTAAAACAGAAAATGTGGTGCTCCTTGTAAAGGGAACAGGAATAACTATTTAAACAAAAACCCAGCCTCTCATTTCCACTTTTCCTTTTAAAAAAAAAAAGATCAGACTAGAATATAAGCTTGGAAACGCTGACTGAATGCTGGACTCTAACTGGAATCTACAATTCAGAATCAGGCAGCAAACAAGGACTAATGGAATCCAGTAGTCTGGCTCACTCCCCTCCTATTGTAAAACCCACCCCAGGAACTGAAGGGGGAAGAAATCGCTGCATGATTTCCTCACATTCTTCTGCTAGGTGACAGAAGAGGCCATGGGCCCAACTCCCCCAAACCTGCATATCCCCTGAGATCCATGGTGACCCCCAGGGAATCAATAACCATTCACAGGCATCGCCTCAGCCACGTATCCATGGTGTCCCCACCCTTCTCCAGCAAAGGGATTCATGCTACCAGGGATTATTCCTAATGACATAATCTCCAGGATGCCGATCGGAGTGTCTCTATCCCTACAGTGTGGGCTGTATTATATTTCCTGAGGAACCTCTGTAGGGCATAGGGTTAAGGGGGAGTGAGATGTGTGGTCTCCTCAGCCCTACCCATTCTCACCCCAAACCAGCTCTCTGTGGGGCCTGGGAGAACAGCAAATTGACTTCAGTAGCGACTCATCGAGCGAACAGGCGAGCAGGATTTGGGCTCCCATTCAACAAACCACCTCCCTTTACCATAGCACTTACATACATACCTCAAATGAAACGACTTGGCTGAATTGGTACCTGGGTCCCGAGGGCCTGATCCTGAGAGGTGCTGAGCACCTGCAACTGTCACTAGAGTCAGGTCTCCCATATGGACACCCCCAGAAATGGACACACATGAGCTGATAAAAGTCAAATGACCAATTCTGCCACTCCCGCTCCTGACTCCAAGAGGAGTCGTACTGAAACCAATCGAGCTATTTTCAGAGGCAGGCGCTACTCAGCATGGATAAAGGGTGACAGACTCCATTCCATCTACTTTTATACTGGTCAGTTCTTTGGAAGAATGAATAAAACAAGAATTCAAAGCTCAGCCCGACTGCTTGGCCATCAAGGATTTATTTTATTACGTAGCTCACCAGTTAAGGGCCTGACCGTGCAAACACTTGGGGTCTGATTCTCATTTACACAAAGTGCCTTTTACACCACACTGGCAATGTAAATGGACCTTAAAGGGGATGGTTATACAGCACCTAACACTGTGCAGCCCCAATCCCAGCTGGGGACTTTGGACACAATATTATTATCATGATTGTAAATCAGAATCTGACCCTTACTATAGTCCCGGTGGACTCCATTCAGTAGGGCTTTCAGATTTAGAACCTATTATAACAGGTCTTCATTATATATCCCTCTTTCATAAAGTTTGTTCTCTCCCACACTTCCACACCCCCATATAACATCACACACCACCCATTACTTCCAACCTATTATAATTCCCCATTGGACAACCTATCTTGAACCAAAAATGTAGCAGGCAAACAAAACTGTGTTAAGATTGCCAATATATTTACCCCTGGTTAATTCTTTTAATCAAAGTTTTCCCCACAAAAACCAGCAAAACATATTGATGCTGAAGCTGAAGGTAAATTTATATGTGAAAGACACAATCTGTTTGTACGCGTATAATTCAAATGGTTTTAATCAGGGAACGTCACAGTGAATTTACTTGGAAGGGAAACACTTTAAAGCAAAAATAACTTGGAAAGATTAGCTGTGTTTGGAGAGGGTTGTCATTCCAGCCAAACAGAGTCAGATATTAACATTTCTGCATTCTGCTAAGTGCAACAGACAGGAAACAATCAACAGGTACCATCATGAAACAATGCACAGAGCATGTCCAGTATTAATATTAGACTCCTACTACCACCAACTATTCTTAAATCAAAGGAACTCTTTAGGAAAACAAACCCAAACTATGCACCACAAATTAATTCTGATCACATCTTTAAATCCATTTTGAGCCAAGCCAGAAGTCCACCCCTTCCGTCAGCTGTTGACTTTCTAAGTGTCCCAGACAGCTGCATGTCTGTCTATAGCTCCCTGAAATGACTTGTCTTGCCCAGATTTCTTAAGACTGCTGACTTCTAATAGCACTCCCTGACAAAGGCTCCACTTTGAGGAGGAGATATGCTAGGCTGCCAGCCAGGATGCTGCAGAGTTCAGGGGCCAGGGCCAGGACCAGGCAGTGCAATCGTCCCTGACTGCCTCTTTAAAACCATGTCACGCTCATGTGACAACTGCTCCTCTGTGCTTGTTTGAACTGTCCCTCCCAATTAGTGGTAATAAGTGACTCTGTAAAGATGAGCAAACATAGTGCATTCATTAGCCCTCGCCAGCCCCCACCGCCCCCCTCCTTCCTGGCCAATCAGTCCCAGAAAATCCCCAGGGCACAACTCAGTTAATACTTGGAGGAAGCTAAACACATCTTGTTTGGAGTGAACAAGTGCTGGCAAAAGGCAAATTAATGACAAGTCATTTGAAGAGTTTGCCTGAAATTATTTTATTCTGTCCACCCATTGAAGAATTGATTATTCTCTGCGTGAAAATATGTCTGAATCAATAAGCTAAACGCTAAGAGAAAGGAAGGCATGCTCCAACCCCATTTATTTAATCCACTTTTTTTGAGGCATGTCACATAATTTACAGGGCAGAAATTACTAAACCTTTTCAGAGCGAGAACTAATGACAAGTTCTGGGAAACCTGTGCGATCATCCATCTCCCGGGTGAACTGCAGGCCCGTGCATTCGCCGATCACTATCTCAGCTGTAGTGAAGACTTCCAAGTCACTTATAACGTGCCCTCCGACAGTCTTCCCATCCTTATCAGACAGGCAGATGTGGAGATGAGGTGCTTTGTTCAGGGTTCCCACCAAGGAGACGATTTCAAACCTCTCATTTAGATGAATAATCTAACAATTAAAACAGCAGAACTGGACGTCAGTTGCCAATATGGTGTACGTTGCTTTATTCACATTCCGGTATCAAGGACATCTCAATAAGCTGACACACATTCATTCTAGAATCTTAAGGAATAAAGGATTACATTTTTCACAAGCACCTAAATGACATGGGCCCCCAAGTCCCCTATTCAATAATGACTTAGGCATTTAGAATCAGATTTTAAAAGGTATTTAGAGACATAAAAATGCAAATAAGTGCCTAGTGGGATTTTCAAAAGTGCCTAGGCACCTAACTCCCATTGAAATCAATAGGAAATCAATGAGACTTAGGTGCCTAGGGTCCATATCCTCAAAGGAGTCAAGTGCCTAAATACTTTTGAGAATCGGGACCCTAGATGCTTTTGAAAATCCTACTAGGTGCCTATTTGCCATCTAAATACCTTAAAATATCTGGCCCTTAAGAGCCCAAGTCCCATTGACTTTCAATCACCAATGTTACTTAGTTGCTTTTGAAAATTTTACCCAAAGGTCCTACATGTTCAAAACTGATTTGGTGTGCCTCACTTGAGACACTTTAAAGGAGTCTGGTTTCCAGAAAGGGCTGAGCACCCACTCTCTGAGAATCAGGCCCCTTTAGAAGACCCCAAAGTGGACATCCAAAAATGGAGACACCTCAGTTTACTAGTCACTTTTGGAAAGGCAGGCCAGTATAGCTAACAGAAGCTCTACTGGTATATATTCAAACCATTTGAAATAACCACCTGAAAAAGAGTATTGAGAGTTACTTTGGGCCAGATTATCATAATGGGGAGACAATAGGTGAGTAACCATGCATGCAAATAGGTAGTGTGGTATACAGATATAGGGGTTTGTGAGTGCAACAGATATGTAAGCAATTTAGCAGGCACCACTGTTGGCTTTGCTTAGAAAATCCAGGTCTTCGTGTTTCAGCTCCACTAGCAGTCAGGTACGTCACCCCTGGGGAAGATGAATGAGTGGGGGAATGTGTGGAGTGGTAATGCTAGAGAGAAGCGTAGTGCGTTAGAATTCTTCCTGTGGCAGCACTCATCATTGTCGGGGAAAATCACTAGAATGTTGGAATTCAGCTGCCAGAAGTGGAGTGACATGGGAAAGCACCGCAGTATCTTGTTTTCCTTTGACCTGCCAGCTTGACAAGTACTCGGACTCTTTGGATTACTCAAGCCTAGACCTGGCATAATTCCAGGTACGCGTCACAATTTGCAATCAAAAAATGCCTTCGATACAAAGAATTCAAAGTGCCTCACAGACATCACTGAATTACTGGAAACCTCCCAGCAACACGGGGAGGTGGGGAAGCCCAGAGATTCCCATTTTACACCCAAGGAACCTGAGGGCCAGAGGGGTTCTAACTTATTTAAGATCACACAGGAAACAGAGTGACCAGGCCTCAGCACCACGTCTTAACAAGTCCATTCTTCCTCAGAGGTGTAGTCGCCTCTTTGCCACTGGTTTGTCATTTCTGGGTGCTTTGGGGGATAGAAAGTGACAGGTGAGTAATCTGTGAGGTACCCCTTTGAAAATCTTCTGCATACTCCACAGAACCCTGAATTTTCTAGGACATGAAACCCTTTTGCCCTCCAGACTCTTTCTTGCAGCTGTCATTCGTGTTTGAGGAGGGTGGATGGGAAACCTTTGGAAAACATCAGTGTCACTCTTACATTGTCAAAAGGAATCACAGTTGAAGGACAAAAGACACATCCCCTGCCCCAGAAGCGCCTGTGTAGTACTGCTAGTCGTTCATGGCCAAGAGAGCCAAGGAGTGGGAATTATACCAGGTCTCCTGAATAGAAATGCAGAGAACTACCATTAAAATACCAACCTGGCAATCTTTAGGGTTCTTGTAAATAGCTTCTGTTGCAACTGTAACTTAGATGGAAACAAAGGAGCATTCCCAGCTTGTTCAAACACCAAGCTTTTAATCATTATTCACATATATTCTCTGTTTATCTTGCCAACAAAGGAACTTTTCAGCAACATGGGGAAGATGCTGTTCAACATATGTTCACTTACGGGAAACGGGGTCTTGGAAGAGTTTGTTGCCACTACATGGACATTATATACACGTGTTTATGCGCGCACACACGTGCACACACAGCTCAAATTTGAGAAACTCACTAATGATTTTGGGTACTTCTGCTTCTGAATGCTCCACCTTCGACTTACCTCAAAGGGGTCTGATTTTTAACGGACTGGTGCCCGGCACTTTCTGGAAATCAAGCCCCATTAATGGGCACCAAGTGGGGTCCCTCAAATACCGAGATACTCAAAATCAGTAGCCACTTTTAAGTAGGCTTGTACATTCGTCTCTTCCAGTAGATGTATTAACAAAGGGGAAGCCCACATGACTCAGACCTGGCTTGGAAATAATGCACAATTGTTGTATAATCCCCAGCTTTTACATTGATTTTTCCTTGATTCCATGTAGTGTAAAACTCCCACAGTGACACAGTCCTGGAGCAAATATGTTAGATTCCAGGAAAGGGGAAGCTCTCACTGATTTAAAAAAAAATACCAAACTCTCACTCACTGTGATCTCTCCTTTATACAATAAGCAGCAGGGAATTTATGTTTTTAAACAAATCTAGGAAAAGAAGCATTTTTAATGATCAATTATCGTTATTTTTATTATGAATAATAATATAAATAATATACAGACACTTTGGCTTCTACTCCCTCTGCAAGGGTATGTCTACACCACAGTTAAAAACCCATGGCTGGCCCATGCCAGCTGACTTGGGCTAGCAGGGCTCAGGCTAAGGGACTGTTTAATTGCAGTGTAGATATTCCGGCTAGGGCTGGAGCCTGTGCTCCGGGATCCTCCCCCCGCATGGCGTCCCACAACACAGGCTCCAGCCCACGCTGACTCGGGCTGGCTGTGGGTTTTTAACTGCAGTGCAGACATATCCCGAGTGCCCTGGGTAAGTCACTTCCCCTCTCTGTGCCTCCATGTTGCCTCCCATTCTTTGTCTCTCTATTTAGACTGCAAACTCCTCAGGGCAGAGACTGTCTCTTCCGATGTGCTTGTACAGCCCCCAGCACAACGTGGCCCTGATCTCGCTTGGGACCTCTAGCTACTGCGGTAATAATTACAATAATAACTTCAGACTCTCATTGACTTGAATGGACTTTGGGGCAGGCCAGAAGTGAAAACATGTGTATTGCCTAAGGCCCCATCTCAGGAAGCCAGCCAGTGGGTCCTGTTGCCGAGGGCATTTCCTTTACCTTCAAGGAGCCAGAGGTGGAACAGAAAAAGCCCATCCCATGCAGCCACTGCTGGTTGCAGGTTTTCTGGCTGGTACCTCTGTTCAGTGGCCTGAGAGGACTTGGCTCATAGCTCTGAAGGGAGAGCCCAGCAATCTCGGCCACGAAGATGCTCCCCCCTTCTATAAATACTAACAGGAAGACATTTTATTGTTGACATAAGCCCGTGAATGGACCCAGACACATGATCAAAATGCCTAGTTATAGTTTAAGAAACATCCTTGAATTTTGAACTAGTACCATCTAATTTACCTCAATGCTTAATTAAACACACAGCAATAAAGATAACACACTTACTGAGAAAATATGGTTGATGGGCTATGGCTAGACATACAACAGAACAGATTTAGAGATCTGCTTGCCTCTCAGCACCAAGGGCCTGATCCTCAGCTGCATCGACTTGAGTGGAGCTATGCCAGTTTACACCTGCTGAACATCTGGCCCTTCATCTTCGCCGTGAGTGAATCGGGAACGGAACACATCTCCAGGAAAGCTCTGTGCACACACCAATTTATGCATATGCATTGCTAAGACATCACTACATGTGTCAGGTACCTGATTAGTATTCGAAGCAGTGGTGTTGGCCAGTCTCAGCGTTGCTTTGGTGATGCTTCCCACACAAGTCATGACAAATGGAGCTTTTAGCTTCTTATCTTCTACAAAGTGTAACAAAGAGGTGACAATGTCTTCCCCAGGCCCCAAACGGAGGGCATAAACAGAAAAGGCACTAGGTCCAGCCTGTGTAGAAGAGAAGTTTACAATGGTAATAGCTCGTACTTGACTTCCTTAATAAATCTATCCTTTATAGCCTACTTTCAGTGGGTCAGCAGAGTATATCAGAATATGTTAGTAAATCCATTTTTATTGCATGGTCTTCAAGCAGCCTCTTTCTGTGATATTATCTCTCATTTTGAAGCAAGTGTTAATTGTGTCTCCTAGAAGCTCCTTGTGCTAGGCACTGTCCAGACACACAGTCCCTAAGAATTTACAGTCTAAATAGAGTAGAGAGTCAAAGGGTGGGAGAAAAAGAAGTACTGTCATCCCCACTTTGCAGACGGGAAACTGAGGCACAGAGAAATTAAGTGACTTGCCAGGGCAACAGAGTGAGTCCATGGAAAAACCCGGACTTGAACCAGATCTGCTGAGTGTCAGCCCAGTGCTCAACCATAAAACCAACCTTCCTTTCAGAGATGCACCCAGTGGTGCCTCATGTTTCTGGAGCTGTCCCTAGTTGTTGCTCATGGTTCTGCAGGCTGGGCAATATCCTCACATGGCTCTCGGGGCTGCTGATAAATATCAGGTGGCTTCCAGTGTTGTGGCGCAGAATCAGGAAAGCCGGGCACTGCATGGCTTCTCTCTGCGCTTCCCCCAGGAGATTTGCTTCTCCTGGTCTTGAAACAAAGTGGATGATTTTTGTGGCTGCATTTTGGACAGACTGAAAGGGGTTATGGAGAGTCCAGCAGGCTAGCGAGGAGGAAGCTGCCGTAGGAGATTATAATCAGAACCACAGGGGATTGGAATCAACTGCCGACATAAGACTCAGCTAGGCAGACAAATAACACACAGTGTCTGGGGGAGGTGGGGGGGCAGCATCATGGTCAGTTTGCATATTCCTGGAGGTACTGGTTGAGTTTGGCAAAGCTGACCTAGGGGATTTAGCCACCAAACTGCACAGCACTGAATGAGCATTGCAGAGCTAAATCCGCCAGTGGGCTTTGAAAATCTCAACAATGGCCCTAAACGTTGGTTATGTAGTCCAGAGTCCTTTGGTCTTAGGCCAAGATTGTGACTTGCCTGCACAAAGCAGTGACACCCCCCGTTTAAACCCTCGGCGTGGGCTACCTGAACCCGGCAATCAGATCAGATAGGAGTAAGTGGGACTATACAACTGCTTACTTCCACCCAGAGCAGATGGTCAGGGAGGGGCAGAGCCTCTGGCCAGCACAGGTGAGCCAGCAATGTGCATAGGTTGGTGCTGATATAGATCCGCAGCAAACTGCTACTCTCCCAGAGCAAGGAGGAGCGGGGAGAGAATTGCATCTCAGAAGGGTGTCGTTAGCAGAGCTGATTGTTTTCATCTGAAACAACTTTTAAAAAATGTGTAAAGGTTCCATGAGAAATTTCCTTTTTTTTACTAAATTGCAGGGGTAGGGGACATAGAAAAACGTCAGCTAAAATTTTTTTGGACAGAAACAAAACTGTTTTTCTTTTCATTTATGTTTTCACAAGAACAAAACACACCCAACCACCCTGGTGTCTAGTCACAGCGCCACCCAGGGCTACTTCTGAGAGAGCGCAGTGTACGCACTGGGCTGTATCTAACGGCCCAATCTAGTCTTTTCATCGGTTGTATTTTGCAGGGTATAAGGAACAAGGAGCATGGACGCCAGAGTCATAAAGTGAAAAATGGTGGGACTAGGGTCGTGATTTCTTTATTTATCTCCCTTCCATGGTAACAGGCACACAGCCCCATATGTGGCAACAATGTAAGCTAGTTCTATTTCTCAATAAAATATCTGAAACAAAATAAATGGTTTTATCCTACACTATATCTCCTCAAATAATAATGTACCGACTTAAAAAGAAAACCAACCAACATTCATATTCTGTCCCTGAGTTTTATTTTCGGTCCCACAGGATAGCAAACCAGGCATTTCAATTTTGAATTCGAATACAGTAACTAGAGTTCTCGGAGGGTTTGAACCAATGCCAGAAAAACAAACCCCAAATCAAATTTATTAGCTGGTGGAGATCTCTAACAATTTTACACAGTGACTTGATAAAGCCGTCTGGGGATTCCTTTCAACATTAAGTGATTTAAAGCCCCGACAGAAACTTCATTGTCTGTTATGATATAGAAAGAGTTTCTCAATATCAAGTCATGTTAAAACGACAGTAATCTGGTTGCTTGCTATTTTCAGTGTATATCTTTTGCTTTAATCTGGAAAGCTTCTAACCTCACTCCCCCCACCCCCACCCCGATATCTAGAGTCCTGCAGAGAACTATAAAGAGACAAAGTGAAAATTAACTAAGACTTGCAGCCTGTGCTTTTAAAGAGCTATCTGACGTTGGATTGCAAGCTCGAGACAATCCCTGGGAATCTGGGTACATTTGCAGAAAAGGAAACAGATCTGACTCCCCATAATGATTAGTTGTTAAATGCCAGCAATAGGTTCAGCTCTGTACAAAGCACAAAACTCTTAAAGAGAGACCCTGCCCTGCCTATGGATGTGGGCCAACGCCCAATAAATCAATCGGAGTCTTTCTGTTGCCATTCATCCGGTGTCGGATCAAGCCCCGTTTGTATCACAATGGTTTATGTTCCACCTTAATTGAAAAAAATGTTAATTTACAGTCAATGTGTTTGTATCTCCATATATTCAAGAACAATATGATTTGGATTTTTTTTTTAAACTTGTCTCCTTTGTTAAAATCATTGGGAGGAGCAGCCCCATTTCATGTTACAGGTAAGGATTAACATTTCAAGAAAGAAGATCAGAAATTTTGCATCTTCTCTACTTGAGAAGGATGGTCCTATATGGAGATAGAACTAGAAGAGACCTTGAAAGGTCATTGAGTCTAGTCCAGTCCAGTCCCCTGCCTTCACTAGCAGGAACAAGTACTGTCCCTGAGAGGTTTTTTTTGGCCCCAGATCCCTAAATGGCCCCCTCAAGGATTAAACTCACAACCCTGGGTTTAGCAGGCCAATGCTTAAACCATTGAGCTATCCCTCCCCCCTAATGCTACCCTGAGACTTGGTAGGCCTGGCATCAAGTCCCTACACTATCACAGATTTCCTGGCTGACCTTTGATGTGGTCTCTCGGTTTCTCAGTTCTCCATCTGTGAAATGGGGATAACAGCACTTCCCTAATGCACAGGGGTGTTGTATGGGTAAATATGTTAAAGACATTGTGCTGAAGGGAGCCTGCAAACATGTTATTACTGCAACCCACTAACCCCCTTTTTTTGTCCTATGACTGCAGAGGTGTTAACAGACCACTTTTCCTTGAATGTTTAACATAAGGAGTTAACCGTTAACACATTCTGAGACCAATCTGTCCCACCTGGTATTTACCTGCCATGCTCTGAGTACCTTTCCCAGAGAAGAGCTCCCTGTAGCTTGAAAGCTTGTCCCTTTCACCAACAGAAGTTGGTCCAATAAGAGATATTACCTCCCCCACCTCGTCTCTGTAAAGGCATGTCTACACTTGCCATTTAAAGCACAAAAAGTCCCTTTTTTGTGCAAAAACCATGGGAGTGTCTACACTTGCCAGTGACTTTTTGTGGTGAAACTCAGAAGAAACCACCTCCACGAGAGGCGTACAGTTCTTACTGCTGATCCTTTTGTGGTGATGTGCAAGTGGAGACACTTTCTTCCTGTGTAA
Source organism: Mauremys mutica (assembly GCF_020497125.1). Classification (NCBI taxonomy): domain Eukaryota; kingdom Metazoa; phylum Chordata; order Testudines; family Geoemydidae; genus Mauremys; species Mauremys mutica. Next base: position 206,099,590 of record NC_059074.1, on the reverse strand, counting down.
ACAGCTTTTAGCCTCCGGAGGATATCCCACAGGGCCTCGGGTGACCACTCTGGCCAGCAGCTCTGCAAGTGCTCACTCATCTGGCCAAGTGACCACGGCTGCTCTACGGAGCAAATGATCCCCCGCTTAGACCCTGCGCTCACCCTCCCCACTTCCCACAAGATCTATCGTCAAAATGGAGAGAGCTGCAGTGTGGGATAGCTGCCCTCAGTGTGCTGTTCTCATTGGCGATGGAAGTGCTGCAAATGTGAACACTCTCTGATGCCTGTGGAAGTGAGGGAGGACACAAACCAGAGTTTTTCTTTCACTGGTTCCCTATCACCGGTGAAACTGACAGCACAAAAACTCTCCTAGTGTAGACATAGCCTAAGAACGTAAGAATGGCCCTTCTGGGTCAGAACAATGGTCGATCTAGCCCTGTATCCTGTCTCCAACAGTGGCCAGTACCAGACCTTCAGGGCAGCTGAAGTGATTAACTCTATCTTTCTTTCCCAGTTTCTGGCAGTCAGAGGGTTAGGGTTGCCTTAAGCGGGTGGTTGCATCAGCAACCATCTTGGCTTATAACCATTGATGGATCTATCTTCCATGAATTTATCTAGTTCTTTTTTAAAACCTAGTTCTACTTTTGGCCATCACTACATCCTATGGCAAGGAGTTCCATGGGTTAATTGTGCACTGTGTGAAAAAGTACTTCCTCTTGTTTGTATTAAAGCTGCTGCTTATTAATTTCATCAGGTGACTCCTGGTTTTTATTTTGTGGGAAAGGCTACCTAAGATAGATAGTTTTATTTTCAAACAATGTTAACAAAACTGTAAAGCTATTAAAAATGGAAACAATTTAAAAACCAGGGATGTACTAGGAATATGACAACTAATCTGTGATCCCTGTACTAATACCTACAGCATGTGCATATTCCTATGACTTTAGAAAAGCAGAATAGCAAACATTTAAAATGGCAATCTGCACAGGGCAGTGGCCATTTAACTTACGGTGTGTCTACACTGGCAGAGTTACGGTGCCGGCAGTTACAACGCTGCTCAGAGAGTGCTGAAGGGAAACCACTGTTGTGTGTTCACACTGTCAGCTGCCTGCACAATAGTGTGATCACACTTGCAGCGCTATTTGGAGCGGTGCACTCTGGGCAGCTATCCCACAGAGCATCTCTTCCTCTTCTGCCGCTAAGAATTGTGGGAAGGCAGAGGGGGTCGCGGGGCACCCTGGGTCCTGTCCCAATGCCCAATGATGCATTGCTTCGTATCCCAGCAATCCCGGTGCTTCTGTCCGCATTTGACGCCATCTTTCAACGGTTTGTGTACTGCGCGCTCTGCCTCTTCGGGCTGCAGGAATGGATCCCGAGCTGTTGACCACTATGCTGCTCGCTCTGACTAACACGTCACAAGAGGCAGTGGAGTTATTCCTTAAACTACAAAGGCAAGAGGAGTGTGACATTGATCTCGCCACCCATAGTAGCTACAACATGTGATTGCTTGTGGCATTCACAGAGGTACTGACCACAGTGGAATGCCGCTTTTGGGCTCAGGAAACAAGCATTGAGTGGTGGGATCACATCATCATGCACATCTGGGACGACGAGCAGCAGCTGCAGAACTTTCAGATGAAGAAAGCCACGTTCATGGGACTGTGTGATGAGCTCACCCCAGCCCTGAGGCACAAGGACGCGAGAATGAGAGCTGCCCTGTCACTGGAGAAGCACGTGGCGATTGCACTGGGGAAGCTGGCTACTCCAGAGTGCCACCGATCGGTTGCTAACCAGTTTGGAGTGGGAAAGTCGACCGTTGGACTTGTGTTGACAGAAGTCTGCAGGTCCATTCATCGCATCCTGTTCCAAAAGACTGTGACTCTGGACAACGTGTGTGACATTGTGGATAGCTTTGCACAAATGGGATTCCCTAACTGCGGAGGGGCGATGGATGGCATGCATATTCTGATTCTGGCACCAGGTGACCTAGCCACCGAGTACTTTAATCAGAAGGGGTATTTCTCAATGGTTCTGCAGGTGCTTGTGGATCACTGTGGGTGTTTCACAGACATTAACACAGGCTGGTCTGGAAAGGTGCATGTTGCATGCTTCTTTTGGAACACTGGCCTGTTCAGGAAGCTGCAAGCAGGGACTTTCTTTCCAGACAAGAAGATCACCATAGGGGAAGTCAAAATAACCATTGTGATCCTAGGATACCCTGCCTACCCCTTAATACTGTGGCTTATGAAGCCATACATGGGGCATCTTGACAGCAGCAAGGAGCAGTTCAGCAACAGGCTGAGCAAGTGCAGAATGACTGTTGAGCGTGCTTTTGTCCATTTAAAGGTCCGCTGGCGCTGCCTATATGGGAAGCTGGACCTGGCCAATGACAATATTTCTATGCTTATAGCCACAGGCCTGTGTGCAGCAATGGTCGTCCCCCCCGTGACAGCAAAGTGGTGCGAGAAAGTTACCATTAATGGGGCAAGAAACAAAGCAGCTCTGGCAAGGAACCTGCGACAGCGGATTGCCCAGTATCTCCATGCGAGTTTCCTGGAGATCTCTGCGGGAGATTCCCATGAAGTGAGGGAGTCAATCAACAGCCTGCTCCAGCGCTCAGAGCAGGCATGTGGTAGGAGACAAACCTGCTTTCTGCAACCCTCCTGCCCCCAACAACTCACTTCAGTGATTCCCAGAATCAAATCCACCTACCAGGGGCCTCCTCTCCTGTTTGCGCTTTGCCAAGATCTGACTGCTGTGACTGGCTAGCCTCCTCTGGGGTAGAGAAGAGCTCCTGGCTGCACGCATCTCTGACCTTCGAGTCGTCCTCTGCCTCTGGGTCCTCCTCACACTCCCCATCCAAGATTTCCTCCTCCTGGCTCGGTCCACTCTCGACTGGCACGTGAGCCACCGAAGTATCCACAGGGGCCTTCGCAGAGGAGGTGGAGTCGCCACCGAGTGTCGCATCCAGCTCTTTGTAAAACCGGCAGCTCATGGGCGCAGCACCGGAGTGGCACTTTGCCTCCCGCGCCTTGTGGTAGGCATTCCACAGCTCCTTCACTTTGACCCTGCACTGCAGTGTGTCCCGGTCATGGCCCCTTTCTGTCATGCCTCGTGAAATCTGTCTGTAGGTATCATAATTCCTACAGCTGGAGCGCAGCTGGGACTGGGCAGCCTCCTCTCCCCAAATGCCGATGAGGTCCAGCAGCTCGGCATTGCTCCAAGCGGGGGATCGCCTGGTGCATGGAGCAGGCACAGCCACCTGGAAAGATGCACTGAGACCACTGCACGCGTCACCGAGCAAACAGGAAGGGGACTTTCAACATTCCAAAGGAATGTACGAGGTGGGGATGATGGCTGGTCACCTGAGGGCAGGGCGGTAGAGTTCAAACCCATGACCAAAGAGGTGAGAACAGGCATTGTGGGACACCTCCCGGAGGCCAATTGCAGTGCTGTCATCCACCAGGGTGTCTACATTGGCACCATGGCACTGTACCCCCAGCACGGAAAGCTGTACGTCTCTCCTCCGGGTGCAACTGCGCAGGGTCTGCACACTAAGTGGCTTGGCTGTGTGCACACCTCGGGACTTACAACGCAGAAAGCTGCTTTCCTGCGCAGAACCCTGCCAGTGTAGACAAGGCCATAGAGAGAAGCACTATTCAAACTTCGATCAAGGCTTCCGTAGTATTTATGTGTAGCAGTGAACAATGCTTCTGAATCTTCTGAGCAGTGCATCCTGGGACAGTGAAACTTGAACAATACTGTAGACCACACTCATCCTGCTCATTGGCCAGCTCCTTCTGCAGCCAGCGCAATTTAGAACAGCCTTGGAACAGCTCTGAGTCATGCAGTCGGACCTAAGGTTGAAGGAAGCATAAAGGTGCCTTAGGCCAACTTTGCCTCCCGTTCCCTGAGCTACAGCAAAGCATGAGCTTAATACAAGGCTCCCAGTTGAGCCTGTGGTTTTCAGGTTAACAAGGGCCAGAAACTTCAAGTTGAAATTGCATTCACATATTGTAGCTTTCCTGGTTTCTACTCTGCATAGGCTCTCAGTAGTTTTAAGTGTAAGTTAAGAATTGGAACAGAAATGGATGAACCTCATCCTCTCTCTAATTGCCAGATTTGTGTCACACACTTTTAAAGTTTGGTCATTTGCATTTTATTTGATAAAATATCTTTTTTATTTTATTTAATCAATTGTCCTTTCCTAAGCCCGAAAGGATAGCATGGCTTTTGATTGTTCCCTCTCACATCTAAAACATTTCACAAACCTGAAGGATAGAGTTCTTCATTTCAATTAGTGTAGAGCTGATCATTAGCTAACTAATAAGACCAGTTTGCTGTCGCAACTATTTTCTAATTAAATTCAAAATGGAGATTTCTAACCCAGATGGTCAGTGCTGCTACAGATTTGTTTAAATTTGGTATCACAGTAACAAACTACTAATTAGGGTTTGTAAATACATTAATTCCCTCATGGCTTAGTTGTTAGTATTGCATACAACCAGTTTATTAAACCATCAATTGTGGCTGGCTTTCCGTGGGACTAACACATAATCCATTGATCACATCCTGGTACTAACTCATTTTGAAGGGATTCTGAGCAAAATCATAAACGATGTCTTCAGTTTAACTCATGCATATTGTTAATACATGTTTGACGTCATATTTAGATAATTTTCTGCCTCTGTTTTATGCAGCTATCCAGCAATTGGAGGCATCTATTCTACAGAGGCTGTTTAAGCAAATTTACATAGGCAAATCCTGACTATGCGCTGATGCTCTATTCTTGTGTGAAGTTCAAATAAACGGACGAGGAGGTAGTATGGTCCAGTGGGTAGGGTGCTGGACAAGGAATCGGGAGACCTCCGTTCTATTGCTAGCACTGCCATGTGCTGTTCTACGAGTTATGCCAAATCACTTCTTTTCCTGCCTATTTAGATTGTCAGCTCTTGGGAGACAGACTCTCATTTATATCGTGTATACACAGCACCTAGCACAATGGGACTCAGATCTCAGTTGGGGCCTGTACGTGCGACCATAATACAAACAGAAAATGGTAACACATGGGTAACGCCCAGGAGTCTGAGACAACAGAGCCTGACACTGCTCCCCAATGGATTGAGTAGCCGCCACAGCTGCTATCCAAGGGGACTTGGGCAGGGGGTCCCACTGGCCATACCCTTGCACACTTTAACATCTGGTCCCATGTAGATTTTTTATGTGGCTCCTCCTGTAAATTCTCAGGGGAGCTGCGAACAGCAGGAGAGTTTGCACTATGCCGTAGGGTACGTCTACATTGCAGCTGAAGATATAATTTCCAGCTCTGGTACATGTACACATGCTAGCTTTGACTGAGCTAGGACATTCAAAATAGAAGCATAGCTGCAGCAGCGCAGGTGATGGCGTGGGCTAGCCACTCAAGTATAATCCCATCCAAAACCCTGGGAAACGACTCAGGATGGCTACCTGTGCCATGGAGCCTCCATTCCCCCGTCCCCACATTTGCTGCTTGGATTGTACTGAGCATGCTCAGTAACACTGCTGAAGCCAGCTGCCCTCACTCTGCCCCCACACTATCAGAAGACACAGGTCATTTCTGAACCCATCCCACAACTGTATAACTATATAGTCTTGTGGGAAAGGGTTCCCATCCAGCAACTGTGTCCTGCTCCAGAATAGGCAGCAAACCCGTCATCCAAAGAGAATGCTATTCTTTCTGCATAGGGTCTTATACCATGCTCATCACCATAGTATGCCGCTCCCCCCAAATCTGTCCTGTCTTGGGGAGAACACCTCCCTGCCCCCTGTTTGTGAATGCTCCCATGAAGAGGGAAAACCCTTTCCCCTACTATCAAGACAAGGTATACAAGGAGGAGGAGCTCAGGTAGGACTTGAACCCACAACATGCACAGATGACAGGAGTGGTGCACCACAGTGCACCTTTAAAAAGCCCATTCCAGGCTGCTGTCTCACTATCACTGCCTGGTGATCTGAGACACCTTAAGCCTGTAAATCAATGCAGCTCCATCGAAGGCAATGGAGATATTTAGACCAGCCCATTTAGAGCAGCTGAGGATCTGGCCCTTCCAAGTTTTAAAACCAAGGAAAAAGGAAAGAATTATATTTGCATGTGGAATCTTGGTTGCTTACCTATCCCAGCCCAAATTGCTCCTCATACCAAATCCTGGCTTGGGATTCACATACTATACATGGCAGCTCCCATTTACTTAGGTGCATGTGCATCTCCAAAGGCTCACTGAATTTGATTTCAATGAACCACTCATTATAAGAACTGGAAAATATTAATCTGCAATATACTACTGTTATAATGCGCAGGCTGAAAGAACCTTCACTGTAACAGCTCTATTGAGTGCTTATAAAGTAGAGGATAAATGATAGATAACTGTGAATTGCAAGGTTATGTAAACATTGAGGGGGTTCATAAAAATCCTATTAAACCATAAGATAAAAGCGTGGATGATTTGTCACATCACCAGGGCCCAAGAACACATTAATAAATAGAATAATAGGTAATGAACCATGAAGTACAAGGTTATAGTGTCATTCTGTGGTGGAGAGCCAGTGACAATATAAACAATGAGGGAAAAAAGAGCTTTGTTGGTTTGTCACCAGATCCTTGTACTACATCTTTTTATACCTATTTTTAATGAATGCCTTGTCACCTCCCAGGCAGTCTTCTCCCAGATCCCCCATTTTCCCCGCTATTCGTCTGAAATGCCCATGCTGATGCTCTCCTTCTTCCTCTCTTAAGCTTGGGACTTCAAGAACTTTTCCCCTACGGCGAGCGCAGAAGTCAACTTTTCCTTCCATATTTCCAAAGCGTCCCTGGGATGTTGGCGAGGTGGGGCAGAGTTTTTTTGTTTTGCAGGAGCACCTACAGGTCCTGCTGCGCCTTTTGCTCTTTAAACAACAGACACGTGAAGAAACCACACACAAGTTGGGTCCCAAATAACCAAGTTTAGTAACGATACACAAACTTGCAAAGCCTACTTACGCAGGGGCCAACTTTCTTCTTTGTGGGTGGGTGCCCCTTGCCGAGGCCTCCCCCCACTCCGCCCCTTCCTCCAAGACTCCGCCCCTTGCCCGCCCCTCCCCCCAGCGCCTCCCACCTGCCGCCGACCAGGTGATCAGCGGGTGGCTGGTGGGCACTGAATACCCACTATGGAGTTAGCGTCTATGCCTACTTATACACATATACTGCTGCTCTGACTGGCTTCTAAAATAAATAAAATGGGGAGCAAAACCAGAGGGCTCACAGGTATTCCTATACACGACAGGCCCCAACTGAGGCTATGTTTTCACTGTGGGGGGGGGGGAAGGTGTGTTTTTTCCTCAAGATAACTACCGTGATGTACAATCCAAGTGGAGCCAGGGCACTGTAGTTTTTACTTCAATGTAGATAGTCACAGTAAACCCCTGATGGGAATGGAGAGGGCAGCGTTAACCTCTAGGCTGAGGTAAAAACTAGCCATGCCTTTCCTCCATTAGCATTTTCCATTCAGATCGCTATCCCGATGTAAAAACAGAACTACGTTTTGCAGAGAAAATAGCCTGGGATCAGGGCTTCATTGTGCTAGGTGCTGTGCAAAGACATAGTTGGAGACAGTCTCTGCTCAATGAAGCGCACAATGTAAATAGCCAAGACTGACAAAGGAAGCGTCATTAGCTCAGTTTTACAGATGGGGAACTGAGGCACAGAGACAGCAAGGCCCAATTCCTCAAAGGTGTTTAGGCTCCTAACACCTATTGGTTTCAATGCAAATTAGGATTCTAAATACCACTGAGGACCTGGGCCTAAGTGACTTGCCCAAGGTAACACAGGAGGTTTGTAGCAGAGGCAGGCTGAGTTCCAGACAACCACATTGACTAAGACCATTCTGCATTGCTAAAAAGGTTATGATTGCTATCACTGTTTTTACTAAAGTGATGAGTTGTAAGTAGCCTCGGGAAGCCATGAACGGCTGTTCATTTATTCTTACATAAAAAAGGAAGGAGCAGAAATCTGTAATTTGTAATACTTCCTCCCCCTCCACTCAGCCTAGGCCAGGAGAGCTGACCACCTGAATTCATGTGCAAAACGTCGGAGCTCTCTTCTCCCCAGAGTCCTGCTAGCTGTTCCCTGCCTCTAGCAGCATTAACATCCAAACAGGCTGCTCTGCAAAATTTAACACGGATACTGCCACTGTCAGGAACAATTCTATCTCCCCTTTTGCTGCATGTCAGAGCTAAGTATCCAAGGCTTGGATAATTCCCTTCTCTGATTTTCAGGCCAGCTAGCCACAGCCTTCCTTTACATAGCAGACCCAGGTTTCATATGGCCCCAGTGTCTATACAAGCCCCTGACCAGTCACTTTGGTGGCCGAGGGCAGCACTCCTCTGTCTCGACTCTCACTTCACGCGGTGAGGAGAGTTGTGCTGAACAGCCTCTGGAGGTGAGTGGAAATCAGCTAACTTTGGCACTCTTTGTCCTCTTTTCAACATCTAGCTTTGATTGAAATCCTTGGGCACTCAAGTGGTTGTTGACTTAATGGAGTAATGAGATATGCCCTTAAGTGAGGCTATTTCAGTGCCCATTCATCTTCTCCTAGAGCAGGAGATACAAGGGGAAAGTGTTTCTCCTCTAATCCTTGTTGGTTGTAATGGCTCAGCAGAACACAGGCTTGAGCCCAGCGAGGTATTCCTCAGGGTACACAGTATGTAGGCATTAACTCCTCCCTGAGCTAACTCCAAAAGGGTCCAGGGCAAACCTACCTTAGACCGATAAGAAATCTGTTCGATTCAGGTTCTCTTACTACACCCATCACCATGGTATCTAAACTCTTAAGAAAACCTTGTCCTGTCTTCCTGATGATAGTCAGACCCTAGTCTGATGTACCCAGCATATAACTTTTTCTTTTCACAAAGGTCTTGGCATCATGAAGCAAGCAGTTAGAAGAACTGTCCTGGGATACCCCTGTGGGTGCAGCGGTACAGTATAGGTGTCCTGGATACACAACATACCACTCTTTGCTTTGCATGTTGTACCCTCTTAAGAAAGAAGCTTGGTAAGATCATCAGGCAATTAAATTACTTTAAAAAGGCTTATCTCAGAAGAGCGAACCTCACTATCAGTCACCACAGTTATTCCCCCAGATATCACTATCCATATGGAAAGACCCTTAAAAAAACATTTCCTCAGAGTCCAAATAAATTACTCCCAATCCCTCCCAATAAAGAAGGGTTTAAGAATAAATATTGTCTAGGATGTGCAGCAGGGTTCTTGTACTCAGGACTCCTGGATTTTGTTCCCCAGGGGTTTTGGTCACTGACTGTCTATAACCTGAGGCAAAACACTGAACATCAATTTGACTCAGTTTACTCCCCAATGAAATGGGTATAATAAATAACAGTACTTAGTGATTTCACAGGGGTGTGGTGAGGGTTTAATTAACTGAAGCACGTGTGCTGATGAAGAATGCCATCCACAGGTAAAAGATTGAGCACAGCAACAACACTCTCAGTGTGTGCTTTGGGGTGCATGGCACCCCAAAGTGGGCAGAGACGGGGGGAGGCAGTGGAGCATTAGTTCTGTTCTCCCCACCCCACGCCACACAGCAGATCACACTCGCCACAACTGAGGGCGCAGGCCTAAAGGACATGCACAGTTTAGCTGCATACTGGGCTGTTCAGGGAGGGACTGCACCCCTGGCAGACACAATCCTTCTCTGAGCTCCCATTGGAGTCATATGGCTCCACGCTGCGCCCTGCTGGGGACATTCTGGCCCCCCAATTTTTTTTTTATTTTTATTTTTGGCCATACATCCTGTATTCTCTCATTCCACACCCATAGCTGCCAGAAGGCACAGGCAGACAGAAAGGCAGAGGTGAGGATTCTTCAGGGGAGGAATTTAATGAGACAGCTGTATCAGAAGGAAAGATATTGCATTGCCTTAGGTAGATGTGCTCTGCTTTGCTGCTTCTCTACGAAGAGTTGAATCAATGCTTAAATCACATTTTCTCTTGCTTCCAGGCTCAGCTCCATTTTTTTTAATATGACCAAAAAATCTATTTTTTCTGCTGAAAATTTTGCCCCAGATGGTAGGAAACCAAGGGAAGTGGTGCTGGAAGGGGACAGCATCCTCTGGGGTCTGAACAAGTGTGTTCACTCAGAATTTTATAAATAGGACCAAATTTCATATTAAAGCCAATGCCTGCTCTGAAAATTGACTTGTAAAAATGGGATTCTATAGTTATTGTCTCTCATGATTAGCTCAACTGTCAATTAAAAACATTTTTCTAATTGCCAGTGCTGCAAATTCAACCTGGGATCTGAGAGTCAAGCTGGGTTCTTTCTGGCCCATGGGTCATCAGAAGTAATAAAGATTTTACAGGCCAGTTTCTTCCTTCAGTTATATCTGTCCAGATCCATTGTATTCAGATACTGTCCTTACGTTATTTGTACTGATTTTAACCCTTGTCCTTTTTTTTCTTACCTCTTCGGTTGTCTGTTCCATTCAGATGCTTTTCTTATCTGATTTAGGTTGTAAGCGCTACAGTCTAAATTAGACAAGCATGGAATGGCAAATGCATGGCACATTATAAATGTATAAGTCAAATCTTTTTCCTCTTCCTCCCCCTTGCCTCAGGGTATGTCTACACTATTAAATTATGTCAAATTTATAGAAGTCGATTTTTTAGAAATCGATTTTATACAGTCGATTGTGTGTGTCCCCACTTAAGACCATTAACACCATTAACTCGGTGGAGTGCATCCACAGTACTGAGGCTAGCGTCAACTTCCAGAGCATTGCACTGTGGGTAGCTATCCCACAGTTCCTGCAGTCTCTGCCGCCCATTGGAATTCTGGGTTGAACTCCCGTGCCTGATGGGGCAAAAACATTGTCACGGGTGGTTCTGGGTAAATGTCATCAGGCCTCTCCTCTCCCTCCCTCCATGAAAGCACTGGCAATAAATCGTTTCTCCCCTTCTTTCCTGGGTTACCCGTGCAGACGCCATACCACGGCAAGCATGGAGCCCGCTCAGCTCACCGTCACCGTATGTCTCCTGGGTGCTACCAGACATGGTACTGCATTGCTACACAGCAGCAGCTCATTGCCTTTTGGCAGCAGATGCTGCATTACAACTGGTAGCCGTTGTTGTCTCCTGGGTGCTCTTTTAGCCGACCTCGGTGAGGTCGGCCGGGGGCGCCTGAACATAAATAGGAGACGACGATGGCCAGCAGTCATACTGAACCATCTTCTGGCGAGCAGCCAGGAGATAGGGGCGGCTCTGTGTTTTTTGCCGCCCCAAGCCTTCAGCGGCGTTTCTGCGGGAGGTCCATCGGTCACACGGATTCGGCGGCGGCTCTCAGAGTGACCAGCAGGCTGCCCCCCGCAGCTTGTCGCCCCAGACACACACTTGCTGCGCTGGTGCCTGGAGCCGCCCCTGCCAGGAGATGACGATGGCCAGCAGTCATACTGTACTGTCTTCTGGCGAGCAGCCAGGAGACGACGATGGCCAGCAGTCGTACTGTACTGTCTTCTGGCGAGCAGCCAGGAGACGACGATGGCCAGCAGTCGTACTGTACTGTCTTCTGGCGAGCAGCCAGGAGACGACGATGGCCAGCAGTCATACTGTACTGTCTTCTGGCGAGCAGCCAGGAGATGACGATGGCCAGCAGTCATACTGTACTGTCTTCTGGCGAGCAGCCAGGAGACGACGATGGCCAGCAGTCGTACTGTACTGTCTTCTGGCGAGCAGCCAGGAGACGACGATGGCCAGCAGTCATACTGTACTGTCTTCTGGCGAGCAGCCAGGAGACGACGATGGCCAGCAGTCATACTGTACTGTCTTCTGGCGAGCAGCCAGGAGACGACGATGGCCAGGAGTCATACTGTACTGTCTTCTGGCGAGCAGCCAGGAGACGACGATGGCCAGCAGTCATACTGTACTGTCTTCTGGCGAGCAGCCAGGAGACGACGATGGCCAGCAGTCATACTGTACTGTCTTCTGGCAAGCAGCCAGGAGACGACGATGGCCAGCAGTCATACTGTACTGTCTTCTGGCGAGCAGCCAGGAGACAACGATGGCCAGCAGTCATACTGTACTGTCTTCTGGCGAGCAGCCAGGAGACAACGATGGCCAGCAGTCATACTGTACTGTCTTCTGGCGAGCAGCCAGGAGACGACGATGGCCAGCAGTCATACTGTACTGTCTTCTGGCGAGCAGCCAGGAGACGACGATGGCCAGCAGTCATACTGTACTGTCTTCTGGCGAGCAGCCAGGAGACGACGATGGCCAGCAGTCATACTGTACTGTCTTCTGGCGAGCAGCCAGGAGACAACGATGGCCAGCAGTCATACTGTACTGTCTTCTGGCAAGCAGCCAGGAGACAATGATGGCCAGCAGTCATACTGCACCGTCTGCTGCCAGCCTAAGATGTATAAGAGAGATGGAGTGGAGCAAAACAAGAAAGAGACCGGATTTGTTTTGGATTCATTTGCTCCCCCCCCTCCCTCCATGGATAGTGGGAGGTGGGCTAGCTCAGTGGTTTGAGCATTGGCCTGCTAAACCCTGGGTTGTGAGTTCAGTCCTTGAGAGAACCAGTCTGTGTGACAACACCGTAAACCATATCGTCAGTTGCCCCTCCCTCTGTCAGAGCAACAGCAGACAATCATTTTGCGCCTTTTTTCAGCACAGATGTTATAGCACGGCAAGCATGGAGCCCGCTCAGATCACCGCGACAATTATGAGCACTGTAAAGACCACGCGCATTATCCTGCAGTATATGCAGAACCATAACCTGCAAAAGCAAAACCGGGTGAGGAGGCGACGGCAGTGCGGTGACGAGAGTGATGAGGACATGGACACAGACTTCTCTCAAAGTACGGGCCCTGGCAATCTGGACATCATGGAGTTAATGGGGCAGGTTCATGCTGTGGAATGCCAATTCTGGGCCCGGGAAACAAGCACAGACAGGTGGGACCACACAGTGTTGCATGTCTGGGACGATTCCCAGTGGCTATGAAACTTTTGCATGCTTAAGGGCACTTTCATGGAACTTTGTGACATGCTTTCCCCTGCCCTGAAGCAGAAGAATACCAAGATGAGAGCAGCCCTCACAGTTCACAAGCAAGTGGCGATAGCCCCATGGAAGCTTGCAATGCCAGACAGCTACCGGTCAGTCGGGCATCAGTTTGGAGTGAGCAAATCTACTGGGGGGGCTGCTGTGATCCAAGTAGACAACACAATCAAAGAGCTGCTGATATCAAGGGTAGTGACTCTGGGAAATGTGCAGGTCATAGTGGATGGCTTTGCTGCAATGGGATTCCCTAACTGTGGTGGGGTGATAGGTGGAACCCATATCCCTATCTTGGCACTGGAGCACCAAGGCACCAAGTACATCAGCCGCAAGGGGTACTTTTCAATGGTGCTGCAAGCACTGGTGGATCACAAGGGACATTTCACCAACATCAACGTGGGATGGCCAGGAAAGGTACATGACACTCGCATCTTCAGGAACTTTGGTCTGTTTCAAAAGCTGTAGCAAGGGACTTTCTTCCCAGACCAGAAAATAACCGCTGGAGATGTTGAAATGCCCAGGGGCAAAGCCAAGAATAAAACCCAGATCTCTTTACTCCCAGCCTAGTGCTCTCGCCACAGTGCCAGACTGCGCACGTTTAAGTAAGCTGCTGAACTGGGGCCTATGCGTCTCTGAAACTGGACACAGTTTCTTCTCATATGCAGCGCTCAGTGTCCTAGTTCCATAATCAGAGGATAGCCTCTCTATCAAGGGAGGCTAGGCATTGTAAACTGCCTTCCAGATGTCCAGTTGGACGCTCTTCCACCACTGGAGGTATTGCTTGAAACGCTAACCCACAGTCATAGCAAGGAGAAGCCAATCCAGTGTATAACTGTGGCAACTCTGGACGTACCAGAAAGTAACCTGTTGAGCTGGACACAGGTGAGAGAGAGACTGTGTGGGTGTCTTCCCCCAGCTGAAGACATGTTGATATTGTCCACCTCCTCCATTAGCAGCTTCTGCAGAGAGCTGTAGATAGTGCAGCTCTCCTCCCTTCGCCTTCTTCTCAGGGATACCAGCAGGATGTTGAGCACTGTACAGTGGTAACAGAGGGTCTTTCTATTTTTCCATAAATCTGAGATACAAAATCCAGCCCTGGATAACCCCCCAAAAAGTCCAGAAGCCCCATTAAAACATTCCACTTCCAAAGTCAGGCCCGTGACAATACCAGACAAAGTCAAACTTTTGTGAACTGACACGATGCAGCTCAGCTAATTATACTTTAAATTCCACTCGTTATGCACAGTAGGTCAATAAATTCTAAGCCACACAGATGCTCTAATTTTTAAAACCATTAAGTTCTATGTATGGCACACCAGGGGGAGGGGTTGTCTAGGGTGCACATAAGGCACTCCTTGAGATATGAAACATTTCCTCTTGTGCATCTGGGTCATCCTCACACGGCCCCTCTCAGAAGGGATATTTTATGAAGCTGATAAATAAGAATTTATATAAATACACATGCAGAACACAAACACACACTACACATATGGAGAGAATAAATAATAAGTAACTGTGAATTAAATATGTTGAAGGATTTTGTTAGCATTATAATAAACCATCAGAGCAACGCCGGAGTGGTCTGGGATGTCGCCTGAACCACGAAAGGTATTAACGTCCTTTTATGAACCGGCTGTTGGCTGTGGGAGCTGGAGAACTCAGGGCACTGATAAGAGAAACTGGAGCCTTTCAGCTCTAGCTCAGCGGTCGGAATCCAGTCCAAGCTGACTAATAGTTATTGCTGTTACTTGGCTGGAAAGTGGTATATGTATAACGAGCTGGGGAGGCACTACCCATGTGAAAACAGATGGCCCAGTGGTTAGGGTTCTAACATAGGAGACTAGGGTTCTGTTCTCTGCTCTTCTCCAGATTTACTCTGAGGTTAGATGAATTATCACTGAGTTACCCAGCTGTGAACTAGTAACATCTTCTGACCACACAGGGGTGCTGTGAAGCTAAATATATTAAGATTGGGAGGTGCTCAGATATTTAGAGCCCTGCGTGGATACAAAATTTGGATCCACCTCCATCTGCGGTCCGCAGATTTGCAGGGCGCTACCGATATGATGGCAACAGGGGCTGCCCTACGTACCCCATCCATAGGGCTGGTTCCTATTGAACAGATACTGCCATCTTTACTGGAAGTCTCAGCAGAGGCCAGGAACCAAAGACGCCTGGAGGCTGAGCTGGCTCCTGACGCATTGGCAAGGGGGTAGGTTCATCTTCCTCAAGGGATCCTGTGGAGTTGTATCCTCCTGGAGGAGCAGCGGGAGAGGTGGTTCATGTGCCATCAGAAACACCCAGGGTAAGATTTTCAAAAGACTGACGTTGCTCCAGTTGTACCACTGACTCCAATGGGAGCAGCGTTAGACCCATGCACTGCGCACTTTGGAAAATCCCACTCATAGGGCTCCATCACGCCTGTAACCTCAGGATGGGGCAGCCTTCCCCAACTGTGTCAAGGCCACCCTGCCAGCTGGGGAAGGAGGAGTGGCCTCCACCCCTCCTCAAGGGCATAATCCAAAGCACCTTAAAGTCAGTGTGAAGACTCTCATTGACTCCAATGGACTTTTGAAGCAATGTGCAGCCCCCATGGATGCCTGGTGGGAGCAGCCCCCGGTCTCCCCTGACCTCAAGCACTGCAGCCACCCCTGAAGTCGCCTTGTGTTTCCCTTCTCCCCCTACGTCTACACATGCACCTGGGTCAGCAATGATCTGACCAATAGGGAAATAGAGTTGCTCCAAGGCGTTTGCAATGTAACTAAAGCAAGGGAAATGGAAGGCAAGGCACAGGAGAAGCGTTCAGGAGCGGGACAACATGGAGGTTAGCAACGGTGAGAAGGCAGGAAAGATTGCTGCTTCTTAGCGTATGTGCCACGTCTCTCAGGTGGCAAGTGACCAGGATTCATCACCAAATTTGGTTCGCTGGTTGGATCCAGAAATGGATCTGAAGGGAGTGGGGCAGGGGCAGAGAATGGGCCCAGTGAATGAGGGGAAGGAGAATGATCCAGGTGACAGAAGGCAGCAAGGCCCAGAGCGAAGAAGGGAAACTGAGGGAGGAATAAGGTGAAATAATGAGATGGTGCATTTGGGCAGAAGATGGAATATAGGGAAACAGGAAGAAACACATGTGGGAGGAAGATTAGGAAGGGCTGTAGGTGAGCACATGGAGGTTGAATTTGATGCAGTAAAAGACGGGAAGCCAATGGAGGAACTCACAGAGCTGAGGAGAAGGTGGTGAGGAAGACGACTTCAGCAGGGTATTTTTGACAGGCTGCAGAGGTGAGAGGGAGGGGAGGGGCATGACAGTTACAATGTGGTCAAGGGTTTTAGCAGCAGGGACAATTTAACTGGGATTTCTCAATCAGCTAATTAATTCACCACAAAGTTACCCCAATGGTGGTGGGGAAAATCTAAAGAATTGCCAAGAAGGCAAATAGAATCCTGCGGAAATCAGCCAGTTTCTAAGCACGCCGTGGGTCCCCCTCCCCGGCACCTCACCGTTGAACCTTTCAAATTGCCCCAGTCTTCTAACACACACATGCATAAACATTAGAGCAGTGTCCAAACAGACATGACGAACAAATGGGGTCATTGGCTTTCCTTCCTCCATGACCTGCACAGGGCTGAGCCCGCCATAAACCATCAACAAATAACCAGTTCGTACTAACAGCAATGTATTTATTGACATAGGCTTGTTAATTCTTGTCCTAGCCACAGTCCCAGTTTTAGCTCTGCCAAGCCCCTAGTAATCTCAGACAAGCAAGGAGGGGCAGGTTTGAAAGATGCAGGTCATATCTATCTAGCTAGGCACTCATCTTTCTTTATAAATCAGGTGTGAATAGCAAATTAAATTTTCCATTGTAAATTATTTACCCATTGTGTAGCAGAAAGGAAACAACAGTCCTTCTGGCCTAGATTTATTTCACGATCAGCATGAAAAGGCACAAGATGCGTAAGCAGCTCCAAGCCCTTAAGCTCCAGTCAACCCAAGAAGCATATATGAAAAAGTTTGCTTGACTTCTGTTTGCTTCAGGCTGCAAAGAGGCTGTTCCGATAATCCTATCCAACCGAAAAATGTAATTTTCTCACTTCGAAGGTTGGCTAGAGATGCTATTCAAGTTGCAACCCCCACCCCAAGCTTTAGCTAAAGGTAGTTTCTAGCCTGGAAGTCAAAACATTATTTTTATTGTAGTGACTCCAATGGAATCATAGGCATGTGCTAAAAGGCGCTCCAATCAAAGCTTTCCTGTGGCTTTGCAATATCTTGCACCAGCCACGCAAGTCTTAAAAGGACAGAGCCGTAAAATTTGTTTGAATCAAATACACAAACTCAGAGACCTGACAGTCTAACCAGCTCCAGTAAGAGTCCCAAGATATAACCTACTGTGCCTTACAGATTATTTTTTGATAACCTTCCTCCCTACCCTTAGCTGCCCCCTCCCCCGTCAACATCAACTCTGCCACAAGGGGTGCAAAAGTGTCAACATTTCAGCTCTTCTGCTGGGTCATCCGAGTTGCCAGCTCTCATTATTTTATCCTAAATTTTGCAATATTTGATATTTTTCTTAAATCTCTAGCTCTTGGAGTCCTGTGGTTAGGTGAGAAGAGAATCCCTGCTTTCATTAAAGAAAGTAAGTTTCTAGTCCTTGTGACTGTGAAGAAAATCTTGCTAATGTGACCCAAATGCATGCTAAAGGCTCAAAAGCCAGAAGACAAAGAAAAAAAACCCCAAATTTATTATTATTTTTTTAAATCGCATGATTTTTCATGGTCTGACTCATGCTTTTTGAATGCTCAGGGTTGACACGATTCAAAAAGTGATCTCTGGCTCTTCCTGCCTGCCCCACTATTGCCACCATGAAGGCTACAGATATTTACAAGTTTCACAGTACACTGGTGGTTTACAAAATTTTGCCAGGCAGGGACAGAGGTGAATGATAGACCATGATCCCAGTAAGCAGTAGCCTACAGTAGCAAGTCTCCCACCTGAGGACCTAGGATTTTAATATGGCTACAGACCTCACTTTGGAGGGACCAGTAAGAGTTTTCTACAGTTGCAGGATGTTTTTAAGAAGTAATTATTTATACAGTAGACTAATCTTTGGATATTGCAGCTCTGATGGCATCACTTCGATTTATACTAGTTCCATTCCTGTATGACTAACAATCATGAGTTTATGGAAAGGAGTAAACTGATACTGCAATTGCAAAAACATTTTTCAGAAGGTCTTTTGGGCTCTAGGAGCACCACCTAGTTTTCTAGGGCTTTAGTTAACAAAGAATACATGACCCCCAGGCCTCAGCACACAGTTATTGAGTTTTTAACAGCAATAGCTTCATCCCTTTATAGAATAAGGTGATGCAACTTTCCTATCACCTTTAGATTAAAAAAAAAACAAATAGCAATGTTATACTAATTCTTATGGTGATTTTACTGCCAGTCTCCTGAAACTGGCTGCTTTTCCTAAAGCCCCAGGTCCTGGAGTCATGTGAATACATAAATTATCAGTTTTAAAATTTTTAATGTAAATTTCAGACCTTCGTGTTTGTGGAGAAAAAGCTTGAAAGCATAAGCCTTAAAGGTTAAAAAACAAATGGCAAAAAAGAAAGAACCTCACAATTTTTATGTTAAAATCTCACAACTTTTATGACACTCTCATGATTTGAAGGGGCGGGGGCTTGACTCATGATTTTCAAATGCTTGAGGTTGGCGATAGTGGATTGCTCAGAATCATTTTGAAAAGAAGTTTGCTCCTTCTGTCCTAGAGAGAGACAGGCCACCCAGACTGCACTTTTCAGTAAAAGGCACATCCAAATAAAAAATACAAAGAATATGTTATAAAATGCACTAATCACCCTTGAATTAGTCTAAAACTAATGAACATTAGGTCGATTTAATATAAAACAGCTTAACTTTTCTTAAGTGGTAAAGATTAGCCTTTGGGAATCATTAGTTTCACCCGAGAACTTTGTTATATTTAAATCAGTTAAGATAAAGCACATAGTACTGTGTCACATATTTAAATATCCGAGTCTTACAGGACATGTAAATGTGCGTGTCTGGAGAATGCCTGTAATGAGGGTTACAGTCCATTCCATGGGCAACAGAGAAAAATCAACCAATAAATAAAAGTGAGTTCTTCTGCAGCTACGTATGAGTTAAACTACAGTCCTGGAGCCAAATTCATCCCCGGTGTAACCCTGACCCCAATGGGAAGAATTTGGTCCGTGGAGTCTTAAAATTATAACTGCCTCTCTGGAAGGGAGCCACATTGTTATAGCAACTCATGTTACTCAACAGAACTCACCAGGCAGGGCAGGTGGAACTTGAAGTGTCCACACATGTATGTCAACATGCACTCCAAGGGAGCTAACCCTTTCGCCTTGAGCAGTCTGGATTTCTTGACACTTCCCATCAGTGCAGTGGCACAGAGAGTTTACATCAGCCAGCCAGCCTCAGGAAACCCTCGCTCCCCACTCCACTCCACAGAGTTAATGAGATTCACCATAATTAGCTCAGTGAGGGATCTGAAACAGTAATCAATGAAACTAGCCGCTGAATCAGTAAATAATTATTTTTGTGCTGGCCCCCTTTTGTTTCTGATATTGCTGGAGTAGGCACCAATTTTACACTTGAAATGGAATTGCATGCATCTACCTGGCTAAAATGCGAGGCTATGGAGAGGTAGCCTGAAAGCATCTGCAGAAAGCTGAAGAGAATTTTAGGAAACAACATTCCCAGTCAGGTTACATGGCGCTGTAGAATTTACAATTGATGAATGAATGGCCCAACCTCAGAAAGGACGGAAGCTTTTAGGTTCAAAGCTCCTTATAATATTTTTTAACTCAGCTAGTAATGCTCCTGACTGAATGTGTTAAGAAACTAATCCTTCTTAAAAATTACAAATGCAATAATTATGAGGTTGGTGAACCAACTAATCAGACATGTGAAACAGTCAGTCCATGCAGCATATTAGTAAAGGTAGTTGTAAGAAAGCTCACAGAGGCAGCTAGTACTCAGCTAAAGGTATTTATGCCATGAGCCTATGGGAAATTATTTCTTATTAAACTGGAAAAAAAAAACCTGGGTGCACAGGTGGTTACAAAAACAACAGCAATGAGAAGAGAGGGCTTTTGACAAAGCAGACAGATCAGATTATACGTGCAGGGAGGATTCCGCCTTTGACAAAGCTCTCTGCCGACATAGGGGAGACAGATTTTTGAATATTTATCACAACTCCTGTAAACAGAATAAGCTTGCCAATGACTGTGCAGTTCAGCAATCACTGCTCCAAGTAAATACATCAGATGTCATTACTGTAACCAGATTAGCCGCTGTCCCTCCACCTCATTTATCAGTAAGGATTTTTTATTAGACTTGCCATGTTCATGGATTCATTTTTAAAGGCATCTTTAGAAATATACACAAATATTTTACAAGACCAAAGATTTTTGGAGAAAGATATTCGTCAGGTACATAATCAGGTTAATAGAGGTTTAGGACTAGCCTACACAGGGAGCTTTGCTGGGATAGCTATTATTATATAATTATAATTAATCCAGTGGATTCATTTGTATTAAGATAATTGAGAATAAAGCACTCTTATTCCAGAATAAAGGAGTCCACACAGAGAGTTAATCAGGAGTAGTGATTCTGCTTTAAATTCACACCTGACCTTAATCCGAATTAACTTCCCAGTGAAGACAAGAAGGATTTCTGTCAATATAATGAACATCATTTTCAGTTTTGTTGGTATAGACTGTGTCTACTTGAGCAGGATATGCTGGCATAGCTATGCTGACAGACTCCGTAGTGTAGACATACCCTGAGAGTCTAATATAATCATGTGATTCCAGGAGCTGGGGATTTAAAAAAAAAACAAATACTGTGTGACCCACAATAAAGTCTCAAGAATTGGTAACACTGAATCTTGACATTTAATAAAGATTTATCTGATTTTTTATTGTGACAGCAGTGCATAACTTTGAAGGTAAAACTATCAATTTAAACTGGGAGTTATAATAATTGTTGAAGTTTCACCCTATAAGAAAGTCAGGGTGGAAGGTTGTTAGAGTTAATCATTCTTAAATGTCTCCACCTGGAAGATATCTGGAGATTCCAAACTAGGTTTTGCTTTAAGTACCAAATGATTCACTGAGAAAATATCTGCCTATAAACTGATTGTCTTAAGCAAAAAAAAAAAAAAAAGCTTAAATTAAATAGGTTCAGGAAACTTTTTTGAAGTTCTAAAGGAAATATCCAGCAAACAATTGTCAAGGATAATTCAAATGCATCTGTGCATTCAATATATAAATATTCGTGCAGTAATATGTTCTATAGTTGATTATGGCAAATGAAGTTTTAGATAAAAAGGGACAATAGTCTGTAATCAAGGAAATCTACATAATGGTTTTCCTGAAGGATGTTTGTGCAGGTGACAGAAGAGTACAGTATTGTTTTATCAAATGGTAATTTCCCTGTATCTCACCAAACAATGAATTCTGTGTGCTAGTCAGGGGCATAATTCAATTAAAGAGGAGATGTCTATGAGAGAGAAAGAAATCTGTTTGACTGTGATCCTGCAAATCATGCAGATGAGGAAAATGGCATTTGGCCCTGACATTCTGATTTATTTCCTATACAGTATATTATAGTTCCTACAAGATAAGCTTATGCTAGAAATTATCACATGTGCATGGGAGTTATGTGTCTGAGCCTCCTTGTTTTCCCTTTTTATCTGTTGCCCTATATGTTTCAACCACACCTTTTTAAGAGAATCTGTAAAATAAATGGTAATATTTGCACAGATGTAGAATGAGTCCAATATTGCATGCGCCGGGCCAGATCCTCAGATGGTGCAAATCGACTCCATTGATTTGGATGAAATTATTCATGTGCTTAAAGTTAAGTAGGTGCTTAAGTGTTTTCTCAGTCTTAATGAAGAAATAAAAGGCCTAACCTGCTCCAACTGAAGTCCAGGTGAGTTTGGCCATTAATTTCAATGGGAGTGAGCCTGGCTGCTAAGTGAAAGCCAAGTGACGGTGCTGTGAATTTCCACACAGCGTGCTCTATTTCTCTCTATTCACGAGGAGACCTTGTAGAATGAGCGCTGATGCCTAGAGCAAAGGTTTTACTCAAATGTCTTTCAGGGCCGGCTCCAGGCACCAGCGGAAGAAGCATTTGCCTGGGACGGCACATGCTAAGGGGCGGCATTCCGTCCATTCTTGGGGCAGCAAAAATGGTAGAGCCGGCCCTGATGTCTTTATGCCTCTTTGACAAGCAAATCAGTCTCGTCCCCCAGCCCCCCCCCGATGATAATTTTGGGGCAGATTCCAAAAGCCAGAGTAGTGTTGGGTGGTCCTTTACTCTCTCAGAGTCAGGCCCTTGCTTACATTGAATAGTGCATCAGAATCTGGCCCTTTGGTGCTCAGCTACGTTTGCAGCAGCCCCCATATGAACACTAAAACCTCTTCCATGCTTAATGACTATGACCAATTAAACTGCAATGTAATGTGAGTTAGATTCTACTCCAGATATGACCAAATAATTCATTCAAAGAGATCAGCCTCTTCTTATGTCTGCAAATTACCCAGGAGCAGTTCATGAACGACCAGGATATGCAGATGAATGAAGACAAACACGGAGATGGATTTAAGTGGCAGGCCGCCACTTTATTACCTTACCACTAAGGATGGGTGCTATCCACCCACCCCCACCCCATGTATCAGGAATTTAACTGGGTCCAGTCCAGGGTTACAGATTTCCCACCATATAACCAATAAATGGGGGGAGATCCTTTTCAGCCTGCTCAGCTCACTTCTGGATCGCGTAGAGGGTACCCAAGGGGCACCAAGTCCCCTTCTCCGAGAAGCACAAAGTCCACCAGCAAAATCTCTGGGCCTTTCTCTGTACTGGACACCAGCTGCGACCAGCTAAACATTCCTATAAATTCCTAATGTTAAATAGCCAGCTCACACTCCCTTTAACCTAGCTGTGCCTTCACGATGCTGCGAGGAAAGCAAAAAAACCAAAAAACCACCCACCGGGCCTCTGCCAATTTGGTCCAATAGGAAAAATTCCTTCCTGATCTAAAAGCAGGCGATTTTTTAGAAACACAGCATCCTAAAAACATAGCTCCTATCCTAGGGGAGGGAGGGGCAGCTAATGAGGACAAGAGGCCCCTAGAGCCCAGGAAAAGGTTTAAATGAATGGGGGGGGGAGCAGATTGTCAATCTGCCCCCAGCCAGCTAGCCAGTAGGAGACAGAGAGCCCAGAAAGAAGGAGCCCATCCCTGCATTCTCAGGCATGCTTTCCCCCTCCCTTCTGGGCTGTCTGTCCCACTGCCAGTCTGATCTATATATTCACCCTAGGGGAGAGGGGGCATTTTCTCAGATTTACTCCCTGTTTGAAACTATTCAACAAGCATGAAACTCCCAGAGGGCCAGCCTAAGGCCTATACGTCACTCTAATCACCTTAACTGGGGTTTAAGCGGGATTTAAGTGCTAACCAGGGGCGGCTCTAGGAATTCTGCCGCCCCAAGCATGGCAGGCAGGCTGCCTTCCGCGGCTTGCCTGCAGACGGTCCGCTGGTCCCGCGGCTTCCGTCGAAGTTGCGGGACCAGCGGACCCTCCGCAGGCAAGCCGCCGAGGGCAGCCTGCCTGCCGCCCTCGCAGCACCGGCAGAGCCCCCGCCCCCGCGGCTTGCCGCCCCAACCACGCGCTTGACGTGCTGGGGCCTGGAGCCGCCCCTGGTGCTAACCCCTCTGTGCAAGGGTGGATTTCACCCCAAATAGTCTGTCTGAATAATTATTGTCTGTAGGGTCACAAACAGTTGGTTGTAAAAATCTGAGATTCAAAATTGAAGCTGTGTTGGTTCATTTCTATTGGCCACGCAAATCACATGGTATCATTTCCATACCCTGAATGACCACAGCAATTTTTAGTGTCAGGCTTCCAGTGTGAATCCTATTTCCCACCTCAGAAGTCACTCTGCCAATATTCACTTTAAATTAACTGCTTCTGCGAATATTCCTGCCAGTCAATTCATGCTGGTGAGAAGCAAACACAAAAAGAGGAATGAACACAGCCAAATTGTTGAATTCTGTTTTTTTCCATTCACGTGAATAGTTGCACAAAATGTTTTGCACTGTTTTGAGAGCTCTGCTCTAATCACAGGACCTAGTCACAAAGCAAAGCAAATTTCCTCACAGCTACAGAGAGGCCATTTCTCTGTTAGCTCTTTGACCTGGCCAATTAAAAGCTTCAAACAGAGTTGCTTTCTTGCTTGCCAAGAACCCAGAATAACCAGAAATGTTTCAGAACAGAAAACACGAGCTCTTGATGTTCAGCACTTGAAAACCACGGACTTTTCTTCAGACTTTCCAAAGTGAAATTCACCTTGAGAGGCCTGTACAGCAATTGGGATGTGCAGGTGGGGGATGGAAGCAGACAGAACAGGTCGGCACGACCAATCAAACAATCTTCTGCTCCACACCAAACCTCCGTACACACATTTGTATTGCGGGAGTACCTAGTAGTCCCATCCCTGAAGCACGAACACATTTTGCTAGGCCCTGTACAAACCCAGAACAAAAAGATGGCAAACACACATCAACATCCAGCATGGTCTATAGTAAATGCACAGGTCATGTGGATAGGGGGGGGGGGAATCTCCCAAGTTCTTTTATTCTCCACAGTCTGCCATTGCCTGGAAGGAACTCATAAGGATGTCTATCAAATCCTCTGAAGCTAGGAAATCTCAAAGTAAGGCTGTCAGTCATCCTTACTGGATAAAACATGGGCCAAAAAGTACTGTAACAACGAAGTGCTATTGTACATCAGTCTGACAACATTACACGAGCCGACCTGCCAGGATCACCACCAGCAGCCCTCATAGGCCCTACCTCGCTGCCAGTCGTTTCAGGCAACCAACCTCACCTCATCTCCTTGACCACAAGCAAGAATTCAGGGGAGGGAGGGGGAGGTCTTTCTTGAGGCCTTTGCTCTCTTTAGTAAGGATGTCAGGCACCCGCAGTCTGTCGACATTTTGCAAATTGATTCCTCTTGCTAACACAGCTCATTTCTCCAGCTGTTTACTTCGAAGCCACCTTTTTTATGGCACTGAGGGAAATCTAGAGCCACAGAATTGCTGGTTAGGTTTTGTTATACTAGGGCAGTTTTTAGTTATTTGACTAAAGAAACTCACTGCTTTGGGGGATCTTAGAATTTGCCTCTTTTCCCTCTAACTTTCCACTACTGGCCTTTGAGGTACTTGTTCACATTTAGCTCTCAGACCATCAAAAAGAAAGGGGCACATAGACATTTATTCCGATCAACTGGTAAGCAGAGAAAATGAATCAACTGAGCGGAATGACAGTATTGCAGTGCTTTGCAGCTGAATCAGAAAGCTATGACTTCTTGCTTGGCCAAGAAATTAAAAAAAAAAACTTTATGTATATGAGATTTTTTTTTATTAGATTTTTATTTCATATGGTTTCATTTATTCTTCTGCTCCCCATGATATAACATGGCCTAATTATCATAAAAATATCACTACTTCACAGAATTCTAGTTTCTTGATGCTTCTGATCTCTGTGAATCATACACCCATACAAACTGGCTGATTTTGAAGGCCCTCTTATCAAAACCTATTTTCTCATAAGTGCACTAGGGAATTTATTAAAAGTAAAATGTGTCCAGCTCTTTATTGTGTAAGCTGAGAGGTTGGGGATGATGCATATGGCAGATGAACACACCAAGGATGCGCTGACATAAATCTGAGAAAAGTAGCTTGGATATTTTTAATCATTTTTCTACTTCATATGTTATTCTCAGCATTTTTATCTATTTGCTACCAGGGCCACATTGTGTGGTTTTTGTGTTTTTTCCCCAATGTTCTTTGCAGAAGCACTTTTACAAGGTCAACAGCGATGAACGACAAACTTTCATTTTGTGTGGTACGCCAGGAGACGGAAGTATATGAAGTTACTTGAAGTTTTGCTCCTGAACTGAAAGTTAATCTAAATTCAAGAACAAAAGTATTCATATTTGTCCTTGTATGTCAAGGATTACTACTATTGAAAGTGCTTTCTACTATCAGCTTGTCACTTTCTCAGCTTCTTAATCTCTTTCTTTCTGTTGCTCAATGGCTTCCTCTTACTTTCTTTCCCACTGCAAAAGTAGTCTTTTTTTTCTCTCCCCTTTTTTAATACTTACAAAGTTAAAAGGGCCAGCTCAGCCTGACCACCTGGACGTCGCAATAGAGCTTTCTCCCAGGCCCGGCTCCCTGCCAGTTGCCAGCTGTGACATTGTATGCATCCATCTTAGTTAATTCCGTGCACTTGGATTGTACTGGTTCTGTTTACAACAACCTTCTGCCCCTCCTGTGTCCAATTCCAATTGTCCTCAACTTTCCTTGTTTAATACTGTTTTGCAAATTATTAAGCACTGGAAGTCCATTAATCACAGTTCACGTCCTGTGTAAGCCCACACAACGAAGGAAAAGAAGGGTGAAGGCCAGGCACGCTCATATCCCTGAAAGAGCTTGGACGGTGGTCCATTCAGATCCCTAACGAGATCATTACTGCTAACTAAATACAAACCTGACCTCGTAACCCTCTGGGAAATTATGTGGGCCCCGTGCAAGACATTAATATGTATCCCACCCTCTCGTCGCCACCCCCCACTCCCTTGATAGGCTGAAAACTAAACCTGCGATCAAAAGGACTCTAATCACTGCTCTGATTGTAGTAAACCAAGCCTGACACAGAGTTCCCTGAGGCCTCAATAGCTACATCAGTGCCACCCCCAGAGCCTGCACCCTTTGCCAGGCTCGCTAGCAGCCAGCGAATTGCAAAGAGTCCCAGCTTTTCAGTTTACTTGACACACTGTGTCTATTTTCTGGACCACCTGGTAGGCTAATTTTAACATGACACCAGTTCAGCACTCCCACTTAGTCCTCAATTCTCCCACACAGCCTAAATACAAACTGGAATTCCTCTTAATCCACTGGTCCACTGAAACGTCCCAAGTTAAAACTACACCACATGGGCTAGCTAATAAAGGACTACATGATTTTACTCTTGTCTGGTAGCACCTGTGATGAAAAACATGGCCAAAAATAATTATCCCTTTTGGCACAATTTGAGCACCTTTTCGTGTTTGCTTGTCCATTCACCGTAATCAACTAATCCATCCCTGGTCCAAGCATGACGGTTTTACTCAAAGCAGCATGACAAATCAGACTTTTCTGGCCCACTTAAGGAGAGATAAACAGGCTGAGGAATGTGTTTGCCTCTTGTCACTTTCAGTCTTTGAAGTGTTTCCATTTCAGAAGAAATTAATTAAAAAAAACAACAACAAAAAACCCTTAAAGCAGCAACAAGCTGATATTCAACTTGAACGACACAAATAATGTGAGAATAATTATTAATTTTCTAGTTATTTCTATATCAGAAAGTGGGGAAGGTTGATCTGATGTAGAACATTAGAGATTTCACAGCAGGAAGAAACTGAAATGTTTCATTTTCAGAAATAATTAGCACACCAATTCACAGCGGTTGACAATTTTCGGCATTTCCACTGCCTGGGAACAACCGTAATATGCAATGCAATTATTTTGTTTACTCCACCTCATCATCCTCAGCCAATGAGGAGGAAAGTTTTATCATTAAGATTGGGCTTGAATTCTGGCATCGGTTAAAACAAGAGTCGGTAAAAATGAACATTCAAATATCTAATACATTTTAACGTTGACTTTTTTGAAGAAAAAGTAACATACAGTAACACATAAAACAGATTTAGCAGATCTAACTTGTGTGTGTACATACAGAGTTTCAATTGTCCTCCTACTCAACTACAAACACCTCTTCATAATTCATTTTTCTTTCTTTCATAATTAAAATCTATACAATTCACATGCTATATGGATGGAACAAAGAGGGGGAAGTCCTCTGAATAAATCAGTTTTAAGATACACTTGGTTTTCATTGATAATTTTTCTTTGTTCTGTCTATAGGGGTCAAAGTTATGAACACCTACAGTAAGAAATGAATCAGTGTTTGTCACATTACTTAGCCGTGAAACATGAAAAGGCACTATTTGCTCAGCAGTTCTCGAACACCATTCCTAGTACTTATCTTCCCCTGGGACGAGACGGAAAATATTTAACACGTGACCAGGAAGCATGGAGCCTAAAAATCAAGTGATCTTGGAGAAATATTCCATCTGAACATCTTTAGCTGTGATATTCAGTGGTCTCTTGGTTTTATACATGACATACCAAATCCTAATGCAACTGTTATCCGACAGCGAGCTGATTTTGTAGTTTGCAAAATTAACAGTATTTAGCCTGTTAGTTTCCTTAGTAACTATCCATGCATTCCTTAGTGTGACAAGGCCTCTTAAGCATTTCATATAGTACTTATCTATTTTCTTGCTCTCACCTCCCTCTCACCTTTACTTTAAGCACAGAATGCAACACAATCCACTACAACTAAAGACTAGGCTGAGAGTCAGATTAAAATTATCCCTGTTTGCCCTGACCTCTTTTCTCTGCAGGTGAGAGCGTCCCCATTCACAAGCTAAATGAAGCAGAAATGATGGAGTGTTTGTTTTCCCTGACTTTTCCTCAGCCTGCCAGTAAATTTACAGCCACGAATATGAAGTGTTAATTTAATGTTCCCACTGAGCATCTCATTGTCAACAAAGGCTTCAAACCATAAGAGAGGAAAGGGTTAGCTCATGCAGAAAATGACCCTTATGGTTTGATTGTCTTCTGGTCCAGACTAGCAGCAAGCAAAAAGCTAAGGGCTTTGACTTCCAGCTTAATGCATTTGATGGCAATAAATGGAACCTCTCTACCTCAGCACATAGAAAGAATCACCTGTAATGCTCACTTATTTATCTTTGCAGGCAATCGTCACAAAACCAAAAGAGAAATGGGCCTCTCTTTTCACTCTGATGACTAATTTGACAGAACCGAAAACTTAAACCCTTCATTATGCCAAACTTAAACAAAAGGGTCTTGCTCTCTAAAGATTACAACAAAGCATTAATGATGGCATGAACCATGAAATTGCTTTCTTCACCAGGTGCTTCAAAACGTCAAGACCTCCGCTGATGTGACTTACAGAGAGTTGTACCAGCAAGAAGTCTTATAAGCAAAAAATATATTCTTAAAATTAACATTAAGATTTAAATAAACAAATGCTTTCCTAGACTTCATATGACAGCAACAAGTATATAGACTGAAGGCCCTATTCTCATTTATACTTAGTTCCTTTTATAGTGCACGCTGGTATCGTAAAACGGTCTTAAAGTTGGTATAAATGTCATTTACAGAATTGTAATTAACAGAAAAGACAGAGTAAGGTAAGGGATCTTAATGGAAACGAGAAGACGACCCTGACTATACATTTTAAGACATCAACATCTATTTACTCTTTGTCTGAGACTGTAAAATAAAAATGTAAGCATGAAGCAGAAATGGAAGAGTAACATTTTCCGTAGAAAAAAATGTCAAGTCTTTGTTACTTAAAATTTATTCTTATAAGAAATAGCCCATTAAAGTTCTTAGCTTGGAAGCTAAGACTTTTTTTTATTGTACAGTTTGGATGTTTAATGGGAAGGGGAAAATGAGTGTAGCAATTTGATTGGTTTTTGTACCTTTTTCATATCCACTAATTAAAAACAGGTTCACTTTTTAAAAAAATTGTCCATTTTCCAGGCTGTTCATGTACTTTGTGGACCTGGCCACTTTGGTATTTGAAATAAATAAATAAAAAGCAATCCCAATATTAATATTTAATAATTGGGCCACAATATGTTAATTCACTTCCCACCTAGTGTGTGTTATTAATCCATACATCCGCATTAACATCAGAAAGGCAGCATACTACTTGCTGACAGGGTAGAACCCAACAGCTCCCAAACAGCTTTCGCTGCATTTCAAAAATCCATTCTGCAGTATTTCAAGGACATTTGATGTGCCAGGTACCTTAGTGTACTTTAATACGTCTAAAAGTACCACAGCATTGACTGAAATAGCAAAGCCTGGAAGCAAAGCAGAATGTACAGCAATGAAACAGTTGACTTTTTGTTTTCTATTTTAAAATACAGCACTTTCATTCATTCCACAGATAATACCCTTCCCCATTCACATTAGATCTGTGGCCTGAACCAAAACACCAGCAGACTTTGTGATGGCGCTAACATTCTAAACCAAGAGCCCAATCACACTGTTGTGATTGGCCCCTACATCCACAATGGGTCAAACCAAATAACCAGACCCAGAACTTTGAGGATCTTGGAAACCCAGATCCAGATTTTGTACCTTGAGCTCATTTCTAATTCAGGCCTCAATCCTGCAATTGAGTCCACACTGGCAAATCCCTAAACTGTAGTACTTCATTGATCTCAGTGGGGCCTGGCACAGCTGAAAGGATCTGGCTGCAAGCGACACATTGCAGGATCGAGCCCCAAAAGAATATTGCAATTTCATTCCATTCTATTTTACAGCCCCCCCCCCAAAAAAAACACACCAAAAAAAAACCCCCACACACAACAAATCCTGATCATCATCTGAAATTTCAAACTTGGTGGCTTTTCACTCAAAAAGTAGTGCATGCCAAGGTTTTCCGTGCAACTGGATAACAGTAGCAAATTTGCAAAAGCTTTCAACTGGGGGGGTTTCAAATCGTATTGCAAATATTTGCAATGTTTGCACAGCTCCAACTCTCACTTAAGGGTGGCGGGGTGAAATTCCAAAGCATTGTTGACACTCCATCCTTCATTTACATCATCTTTGAGAGGTACAAGACCAGCTCAGGTTTTTATATATATATAAAGTGCCTAATTAGTCTCCGATTTTTTTTTAACTAATCTGATTGGTTCCAAAGAAATAACATCACTTTTATATTACTCAGAAGCTGGAGAGCAGGAGTCTCCCAGACATCAGCACCAATGAGATCGCTCAAAATAGTAGCTGAGTTCCCCGTCTCTGTTTTAATTTCTAACTTCCTTATACCCAACGCCTAAGGAGTTTTGTGATGAGCACTTCAGTCACTGAAATCCTTATATGCACAAGGACTTTGGCTCATTAAAAAGGTCCAAAGGATAATAAATACTGACTTCTTTCAGTTTCAGACTACAGTCTCAGGAGGTATTTTTCCCCTTGAGCAATTCTTTATCACGGTTACTCTCCCAGCCATTTGTTCCTTGTCTACTAGCGTGTGTGGCAGGGTTTACTTTGACTTTTATTGTGTTAGTTGGTTAAAGTGAAGGTTTTTCCACATTAAATTAAAAAGTGATATTGGAAATAAGCATTGTTACAAGGAACACAACAGCTGTGTATGGCTAACTGAAACCTGTACTCAGGAACTTCCTGAGTTCCCCTGACATTTACCAGGCTCCAGGTCTATCCTCTACGAACACAAAAGAACAAAGATTGTCAGCTAAAACACTTGTCTTCTTTCCGGCAGCCTCTTTCATGCCGGTCACCCTGATTCCCACATCACTCCCTACCAGTCCATCCAATCCACTGCTGTTAAAATCACCTTCTTCCCCAGATAGCAATCCCATGTCTCTTCCCTGTCTGAATCTCTCCACCGGTTCCTCTTTGCACATCACATCAAGTTTAAACTCCTTGAGTAAAACCCTGGCCCTATTGAAGTCAATTGGAGTTTTGCAGTTGACTTCAGTGGAGCCAGGATTTCACCCCTCATTTTTGCTTTCAAAGCCCTGCACTGCTCTGGTCTACATCTCAGATCTTTGTATTCCCCTGCCCCTATTTGTTCCAATGATGTCAGCTTTACCACTATCTTTTTTTCCTTTTCCTGCTCGTCTCCATGTTTTTGTCCACATTACCTCATAGGCATGGGGCAATCCCCCACCCCTCCTACAACTAGGCCTCCACTATCTTTTCATTTAAATCCCACATAGTATCATATAGGTACAAATATATGTGTGTGTCTGTTGGGCTGTCTGTCTGGTACATACTAAGCTCTATGAGGCAAGGACTGTCTTTTTTGTGTCTCACATAGAATCACTCTCTGTCAAGTCTACAATAGTAATAGAAATAGTTCATGAGAAGCAGTCAGTGAAATTGATTCAGAAACGTGTGAAACTTACCAGTCTTGTTTCAATGTTCAAGCAAAATGTAAGCAAAGTAGGAAATTAAAATTTAAAAATTATTTCAGTTTTCATTATCTGAGTTGCTTTTAGTAATAGAAAGATTTTTAATAGGGTATCTTGATTCTTTCCTTTATTTTTTTCAAAGTGTATATAACAAATATCTATATCTATGTTTAGAGAGATACAGTACTTCTCAGTTTAAAATGTATTATTCACACTGTGTACGCTGGGTTATGCTTAAAAACACCATGCTAGAGTTGACTAACATTAAACACAAAAACATCCTGTCTTTGGTAATCATTTGCCAGTCAGTCACATTGTCATTTAACGGTAGTCATTTTGAAAGCAGTAATTCATTCTCTACAGTCCTTTCTTAACACAATTTTCAGCCTGCAATTTAGATGATAGGAAAATTACAACCTTGGTGCACTATATTATGTGATATAAATGTTATTGCAATTAAGCTAACAAGAAACCCCCACACACAAAACAAAGATGTTTAGTCCATGGTTTTTTTCTTATTATTTCCTAAAAACCCCTTGGGTCATCAAATGGTAGAAAAAGATGAATTTACATTAGTACAACGTGACTGCAAATAACAAGAACTCAGAATCAACACAACAACATAGTTGACATGTTAGCTATTTGGGAGTTTTAAACCAAACCAAACAAGTTATTTGCTGAGGGCATGCATGAATGGGGACAGACATGATTTGAATTTTAAAATATGGCTGAAAAGGCCTCATATAGCCAGGAATCCTGGCAGCTGATGAAAGAAAGAAGGCAACTACAGTTCCTCTACCATCCTTGCCTCCGCACAGCTCTGCCCCAGATTACATCTCCTCACTAGTCTGTTATCACATTCCCCCTCTTCTCCTTTGCTCTACCAATCATTCAAGCCTCAGTGCCCCCTCTGGGCTTGTCAACACAGTGCATTAGTTTGCACCAGAGGGGTGTGAATTCTAGTGCTCACCAGCTGGCCCACATGGACCCTACTAGTGCACTCTAAAAGTTTCCTTTGCACACATCAATGTAGTCCTGTTTCAAACAGCACGACATTAACGTGAACTAGGGAACTTTTAATGCACAGTAGCAGGGGCCATATGGGCCAGTTATTGCGTGACATGCTAGTGTGCACTACAATTTTCACCTTTGGTGCAGGCTAATGCCCCATGTAGACAAGCCCTTTTGTATGTCCCCTCCCAACCCTGTCTTCCATGCTGCCCTTATGCATAGATCAACCTTCCAATCTCAATGCACCAGAGAGGCCTCTAACAACCCCCTGAAGTCAATGGGAGTCTTTCATTGGCTGTGCATAGGGGCTTAGGTCTTGACTCTATCCTTATATTCAAATCCCTCCTAAAGACACGGTTTTAATAGCATACCCACAGACCCTCATCAATCAAATGCTTTCTTTTAGGGGTTTGTACTGCCACCCGTCACCACAGCATCTGAGCACAGTAACCTCTCCTTCTCAATGCCACGTAAGGAGGGAAAGGGAAGGGTGCTGACGGAAATTTAAGTAAACAAGCTCAGGCTGTTAACAACCAACATAAAAAACATAGCAGCCTGAAAATTTTCCATTAAAATGTTTTGCAGAAATTTTCCATATTTTTTGCTGTTTTCAATGTATAGTGTATAGAATCGCGGACGTTTTCTGGAAAGCCAAAATTTCAATGACATTTTTCCACACATTTTTTTTTCATAAATATTTTTCTGCGGGTTTTTTTGGATCAGCCATAACATTAAACAAAGATATCAACTTACATTTTAAAGCCATGCAACAATGCATCAAGTCAGACATATAACAAACCTAAGTATTGGCATGATCATATTATTGTAATCTTTGTTCTTTCTTTCACTACTGTTTGTTGCTCTCATTCACTGAGTCATGTCTATACATCATGTTCCTTGGGGCAGGGACCATGTCTTTTATTTAGTCTACTAAGAGTCTAGCATGATTTCAACAACGGAGATTATTTGCACTATCATCTCGAACAATCTGGGCTGCTTTTCAGTCGTCAAAGCAAACTGCAGGATCTGCATTTGCTACCAAAATTTCCTTTGGCTAAGAGGCACGTGGACAGTTCCTGTGTTCTTGGCCCTACTCCTCCCTTGAAGAGGCATAAGATATCTCTACCCTCCTCCCAAAGCTGAGTTAGTGAGAATTCACACCACCTCCCAGAGTATTTCCATTTCCCAGATGAGGTACCTGAGAAATAGGACATTTCAGCAGCAACTTGCTAAAGGAAGTTTTCATCAGGGCTAGGAACATCAATCCTAACCTCTGAGATGCCAGGCTCATGTCTAATCCATTAGATCACATTGGCTGTCATACCAATCACTTCATATATTTGTACCTAGGCCAACGCAAATATAAGGTTAGTAACACTTACCCATCCCATATTTGTTCTGTGTTCGTACAGCACCTAGCACTGAGACATCCTGGGCTGTGACTAGGTATCCTAGGCACTACAATAATACAAGTAATAATAATGCAAATTGCTTTGAGGTTTATAGACGGAAAGGTACTAGGTAAACACAGAACATTATTATTTGCTATATTTTTCAGGCACAGAGAGATTAAGTGCCTTGGCTAGGAGACACTGTTAGCCTGGTGGGTGAGACATTGGCTGAAAGACCAAGTGATGTTAGTCCTTCTCTAGCACTTTGTTTGCTACATTATACCAGCATTTTTTACCAGCATTTGGAAAGAAGGGAGGTAGACTGCACTGGATGTACGTGCATAATTAGCTGGTTGTATAGTAAATATGTGCATTGCATTAAGTGAAGATTAAATGAACCTGGGCTTTTAAGGAGCTCTCAAACACTGCACATTTTTCCAGGATCTGGAAATGTGTGTGGGAAATAGCATTCTAGGTGGCTAGTGAAATAGTCCCTGATTACGGAACTTATTTTCATTCTCTTTTTAGATATAAAAAAATCCTAGAAAATTCTATACAAAAAACAACCATAAGAGAACATTATTAGCATTCAAAAATAGAAAAGTTAAAGTTGTAGATACAAATTTGCTTGCATACATTCTTTTATTACATGATCACATATTATTTCTCAAATAATACCACTCTTTTTCCCCCTGCAGTCCTAGGAGGGGCCATGGTAATAAAGATTTCTCTCAGAAAGGCGTTGAAAATAATCAGGAGGCTAATGAGGTTTTGTACAAACCTCCTGCCGGTTGCATTCCTTTAGATCAAATATCCTTTGGTGTAAGTACAGAAAACCTTTTTATTTATAGGCACATTAGTAACACATTCTTGCAAACACTGGAAGAGGAAAAGAAACAAGAAGTTAACATAAAATAATATGCCAGCGCCTGTTTTTCACTGCATTTGTACAGCATCTAGTGTAACATGGCCTCGATCCCGATTCATGCCTTGAGGTGCAACCACACAAACTAAACACACAGTGGTACAGCAAGAAGAAACACATTTGATTATTGTGCCTAGATTCTAAAACCATAACATCCCTTCACAATTAGGCAAAGTCTTCATTTCCAGAACACAGGAAAATAGCATATATCAAAACAAGTGGTCAGGAGAAAGTGAGCCACATTCCTTTCTGGGACAATGAAGCACAATTTCAGAATGATTCTGCTCTAACATTCTGTGTGTCTAAGATTGGAGTCTGGCTAGTCATTGTGAGTCATCTACATTTATAGCAGTTTGTTTGTGATTCTCCTCTTTATTCTCCATCCTATGCCAATACATTTTGTTTTTATGTAAGACAATTTTAACTGCATGTGGTCACTATGAGGTTACCTGTTGTGGGCAAGAAAGAAACTCTGGTTCTCACTTCAGAAAATGACTGTGTCAGGAGTAGAACAATCTGAGGGCTTGTCTACATGGCACGGCAGTGCAAATTAGAGGGGTGTGATTCCTAGAGAGCTCTAATGTGTTGCACTCTAACTACCCCATGTAAACTGTTGCTTGACTGTGTATAGCCAATTGATTTTGTCTACACTTGTGGTTCGTTATTAAAGATGTTTAAGAGACCAAATAACCAAGCTCAGTCAATTTATAGACAAAACATTATGGTACAGAGAAGAAAGAATGGGCAACAGGGGATGGATCACTTGATTGTCTGTTCTGTTCATTCCCTCTGAGGCACCTGGCACTGGCCACTGTTGGAAGACAGGACACTGGGCTAGATGGACCTTTGGTGACCCACTATGGCCGTTCTTATACAACCCCAATCTTTCCAGGAAGCAGATACTCACACTATGTTAAGTCCACCACACGTAATAGATGGGCTCCCAAAAATACACCCCCCAAATTCCCTCTATTTATAATGGGGCTGTTTACAAGCTAAAGACCCCAATTGAAAATTCCACCCACCAATTTGAACGTGTTTTTCCGGTACCATGGTGTACCTCTCTTATCTTTTGTTTTTGAACATGACATTTCAAACTAATTGAGCCAGGAAGGCACTCCCTATCTGTGCCAAGGTAGAACACCTATGTATTTTGCCTTTGACAGCCATGCCTATGCCAAATGCTCAGTTGTGCTGTTACAAGGCATTGTGGGATACTTAGCATAAGCGAGCAGGAGTAAGCATACTGATTACCCAACACTTACATTTAACATGATATACACCATATCAATACCATGTCATAATATCCATTAACATGGTGTATGCTATGTCCAGCATATATGTTCTGTCTAATAAGACCCCGCTGGCACACGCTAAAAGATACCTAGCTCGCGCTGCTGTAGTCCCATTTCAGACAGAACGACATTAACACGTGGTAGGTACCTTTTAGAGTTTGCCAGCAGAGTCTGCCCCAAAGCAGTTAGAACACAATATGCTCAAGCGCTCTAGAAATGACAGCCCCCTGGTTCGCAGCGTGGCACCATACAGGCAAGCCCTGAATCACAATTCTCTGTCCTGTGAAAGGCCCGAAAGTGTTTGGAGTGAGTCAGGGTGGGAGCGAAATGGTTGTATGTATGCGCACATGGGAGCGGGAGGTTACTGTGTTTGAAATTCAACGTTTTATTGAAAAATGTCATCAAAAAGTCAAATTTTGGGAAATTTTGATCAGCTCGAATCCTGAGTGACATCTCTGGCAATGCAATATTCTGGTCACCACCGAGCAAAGCAGGAGACAGTACAGTATGTGCCAAACCCAGCATCTCCAGAGGCATCTGAGTAGAAATGGCTGTGGAGGGACAAGTGTCACTCTGAATACCCCAATGACACCTCAATTTGTTCCTGAAGAACTAGATCTCGGACTCCAATTCCCCCCACTCACTGTGGTGAAGCAAATGTGATGGGTGACAAGCTGCCATTGAATACAGAACCAGCAGGCTGCCTGACCGGGAGCCACCCCCTGACAGACAAAGAACAGCAAACCCAGAAGTGATTGGAGCCATGAAAGCAGAATCTGTTTAGCATCCCTCACTTCCAGAAATACTTTGCTCCATTTGCTCACTTTCTTCATGCAGGTGGCGGTGCAACCCAAGCCTCACCAGTGACAAGATCCAGCTCGATGCCCCGCGTAGAGGTTGAGGTGGCAGAAGTTGCCAAGTCTGCTGAGCAGGTCTCAGGTAATGTCAGTAAGAATCTGGTACTGCCTGAATGTGTGTGTGTACAGAAGACCAGGGATTCTACACTGCTCAGTGCTATGGGTCCCTGATTTTGATTGGGGCCTCTGGGCCAGTGGGACCATTTCAGATATTTCTTGGGGGGGGGGGGGGGAGGTGTAATTTTGGTTCCTTCCCCCCACAGCTGGGACTCATTCCAGTCCCTGCTCATCTTCCCCACCCCCTTCGGATCCCAGGTGTCCCCAGCCGAGGAGTCTTACCTCTCTCTTACCCACATGGTGCATGAGACCGTGCTCCAAAGAGCTGAGCTCTCAGCTGAGCTCTGTGCGCCGCCGTACAGGGCAGACTCCCTGTGCACCCCTTCATCACACCACTGGGCCCAGCCACCTCTACATTGGGACGGAGGGGCAGCCAGGCCAAACTGGAGTAGTGCTGCACCCCTGTGCACCAGGTCGCAACACCACTCACTGAAATTTGGGCCAGATTCCCCTCCGTCTGTAGGGAAGAGTGGCTAGGCCAAATTTCAACGAGTGGCGTTGTGACCGCGCAATTGGAGCAACACGCCGGATCACTCTGCCAGCAGCCATACCAATCTTGCATGGGACCAGTGCTTAAAAGCTGCCAGACCACATCTCTCCTGGCTCCATTGTCCTCCTTTGCTGCCCTCTCCCGCCCCACACCAATTGGCACCACTGCTCTGGGCACTATGAAATATAAGTAAGAAGTAAGAATAGTGTATAGTTCAAAAAATGTACTGTGCAATGGATACCACGAGGGCCTATGCAGACATCTATCACTTTCGGTGAGAGGCTTATGTGCCATTTTGGTTGACACATTGAGGACCTTCAGAGCTAAAAGCATGAGCCATTACAGCTTGAGCTCAAGAATCAAGGCTCCGTATCTGGGGCTGTGCGGACCAGCACAGCGGGACCTGCAGCACACATCACCAGTGGATTATACTTATGGAACCCTTCTGCCCATCAGAGTTGGCAGCAACAAGGGCCAGGTTCAGTAGCTAGTGGTTCTGTTTCAATAACACAATGCAAAACTGACTCGAGCCCCCACCCAGTGGCCTGGGACAATTACATACCACCCCCCGGGCACCTCTAAAAGGCAATATTTCCCCTCTCACAAACACAGAGTGTGAGTGTAGCAAAAGCCTTTTAATAAAGGAGGGAAACAATGCGGCATTATGTTGGGGAAACACCACAAACAGGATTCATAACACAAACTATGAGCAAAAGTTCAGCAGTGTCCTTTTCCCCTCAGGGTCTTAAGTCCAGCAACCCAACAGTCACCCCACCCACAGCTTCTGTCCTTGGTCAGTGCAGCCCCCAGAATTCAGAAGTTCATCTGCAGAGTTTATCTCCCAGCCTAGGTGGAAGTGGGGGTGATGTATGGGGGCATCTCTGCTGCTCGGGTTGACGGCCAATTGCCATGCCTGTCCATGGGGTCCTGCTGCAGTCTTCACCGCCAGCTGCTCCTCTCCACCAGCCATCCTGCTGGCCACTCCTCTAGCCGCTCCTCTCTGTTAGCCACTCACCAACATGTCTTCAGGCCACCTCCCACTTAACACAGCTCTCAGTTCTTAGTAATTTCAGTTCTTAGTAACTTCTTTAGTGATTTCAGCTCTCGGGGTGGGGGGAGGGGGCACCAGAACTACTAGCCCAAAGTAAGTCTAATGGTTAGGCCTAGGAAACAGTGATTTCAGCTCTACAGCATGTAACAAGACTCATAATGGAGTCAAAATTAACTCTGTTACTACACAGTGAAGAGAGGAGAGTGTCAAGGTGGCATATAGGGCCCTCAAAACAGGTACACACACCTGTCCTCAGCCTCTCTCAGTTCACTGGGCTTTGGAACCCATGTCCCTTGCCTAGCGAGTGCGACTTAGTTGAGGGCAAGTCCCTCCGTCATAAAATACCAAGTACAGTTCTACTGTCCTTGATTCCATAATCAGGATCACAACACTTTATTATTCCTGCCCCGATAACAAAGAGACTGGGGGTCCCACAGCAGCCAAAGTGACCATTTGGGCAAGCAGTCCCATCATGCTAGGCGGGGTGGGTGTGCCCATGCAAACGAGATCAGCCCCCAAAGTCCTTTTCCACAACCCACCACCAGATGTCAGGGTAGAGCTCATTCTGACTCTACTTACACTTATATTAGGTCAGCAGCCACATTCTGCTGTGTAACAGAAGGAGTGAGATTGCTAACGATTCTTGAACCACATTATACAGCCCCATCAAGGAAGACTTGCACTCCCCAGTTTCTATTAGAAGAGTGTGCTTGCAAGTCTTAATGCTCCTAATAAATGCCTTCTTTCTTTCCATTACTATTTGATATATGAATGCCACGTAATATGCCTGAGTCCTGACTGCCATCGGATAACAAGCTTAACAGAAGAAGTACAGTGCTACATTATAAGTTCTCCCAGGGAAACTATACAGATAGTGAAATTTCTTATGCCTTTCAGAAAATGGTAGGGAAAACGAGAGAGAAAGAATTAGCAGCTACATTGTTGTCCATGACATGTGGAAAGGGTTTTTCATGACCACTCTTAAGTTTACAGTTAGGCTTTCCTTGCAAACATCTCACAGCTATGCTTTAACGGTGCTTTGTTTAGCCAGACAGATGTGTCAAACTCGATAACTTGCAGCTGGAAAGGCGTCGGCCATTTTGAACACTTGTCCTTGGCAGTTTTTAAACTCCCTAGAGGATTCACAAAAAGAACTAGGCCTGCCCATCAATCAGTTATTCCAAGCTGATGTTAGAAGATGGAATGTGGCTTTTATATGCTGAAGTGTCAATGAGAATAAATTATCTTTGAGTGTGTACTGCAGGACCCAAATGCAACATTGCTGACTCCTTCATAGCATTGCTAAAACTCTAATCTGTATACCTAAACCATCTGAAGAATTAACTAGAGAGATTAGCACAAACCAAACCTGCATCTCTATTGCTCTGCCAGTTCTGTGTGCTTTGAACAGGAACATAAGCACAAGTTCCTAACAAAAGCATAAATACAAAGTAGAGATGCTTAACTCTATTTCTTTACACTTTTGGCGCATTGAATCGGAACAAGGAAATACATAGTTGCTTGTGTCCTTTCTGACACCAAAGCAGCCACTCTAAGAAAGCCCTACAAAAGAAGGATGCTAATGGATAGGATGGTGATATAAAACCTGAAAATAAAAAGAGCCTGATTGGACTTATTGTTCCACGTACTGTGCAAGGAGAGTGCAAGTCTGTGGAGGAGGAACTGCCAAGATGAAACAGCTAAGGAGCCACAGCCCCCATTTTTGAATTGCTGTAATTACAGAATTACAAAGATCATTTTCCTAGTTCATCACTTTGACCGTCACCCTTCTCTCATCACTCCACTGACTCCATCACATCAAACATCAACTACTCCTCTTTGCTTTCCAGCCCCTTCCTGACCTATGCCTAAGCTATCTATCATCTCTCAAACGCTATCAAGATGTTGACTTCCGCCTCCACTCTGCCAATGATACCAGATTCGTCAACCACTTGTTAACTTGTCAAATAAGTGCTTTTGTGCTTCCTTTCATGCTGCCCTCATGCTTGTGAGGAGCTCTGTGTAACCGTCCGCAAAGCCGCCTCATTGTCCTCCTTTAAATCCCTCCTTAAAACTCTCCTTCACCATGAACCCTACAAAAAACTTAACAGTTGGGCAGTTGGTATGCTGAACCCACTGCCTGCCATGCTAATCAGTATCAGCTTGCTGCTTCCTTATGCTCCCCTGGTCTGTAGCCAACCATTGTCTCTTGCTTATATTTAGATGGTTCATGCCCCAAAGAGCTTTACAATTTTTTTAATATGTTTGTACAGGGCCTAGCACAATGGAGTCCTGGTCCATGACTGGGACTCCTAGACACTACCGCAATAACAAGAACAATGTATTATTAATTATTATGCTGTCTGTATCTGACAGAGCCATGATGAATGAACCTCTAATGGTGAAAGCTGAGTTACCAACCTACCAAACCTCGCTCCTATGACAAGGTCATTTCTTGGAACTCCACAACGCCATGTTCCCACCAAGAGACTGTTCAGAGCTGCTATGGATACATTTATTGTTTGCAGTGTCATTGTAGTAGAAAGAGAGAGCCTGAAACATGAGGCCTGGTATAAGAGCCCCAGTATGAGGCCTGAGGCCTGAACTAAAATGGTAGTTCAGGCCTCAGACACAGAGCTGCTCTTCAGGTCTGGGAAGGGACTCAGAATGTCACAGCTAAACACAAGGTTGAACTGATTATTTAGCATAAGCAGTTAACACATATTTCAAGGGCCCATTCAAGGTGAAGTGGCCAGTTAATACCTTCGTAGTCATAGGACAAAAAGGGGGGGCTAGTGGGTTACAGATTATTGCGATAAGCCATAAATCCAGTATCTTTATTAAGTCCTTGACTTTTAGTGTCTAGCAACATTATGAATTTAAGCTCCCAGGCTCATCTTTTGAAGGTGTTGTACAGGTTTCCTTTGAGGAGGAGGACTGAGAGATCACATATGCAGTGGAGTCCTTGTGGCTCATCCTCGGGTGACATGATGTTTTTGTCTTTTATCCTTTTTCTGTGATTGTCTGCTTTCATCCACACAATTGTTATTGAGGCATTTAGTGCACTGGATGAGGTACACCACATATTGTGATAGGCATGTGTAGGAGCCATGGTTCTTGAAAAGTGTGTTGTGCAGGGAATTGATCATCATGGCAGTGGAGATGTGTCTGCAGGTTTTGCATCAGCTGTTATGGCGGGGTCTGGTGCTGCTTTGAGTCGGTGGGTCCTGGTGCGTGGGGAGCTTGGTTCTGATGATGAGCTTGGCAAGGTTGGGGGGGTTGTCTGAAGGCCAGACAAGGGGGTTTGGAAAAGATTTCTTTCAGGATATGGTCCCAATTGAGGATGGGTTATAATTGTTTAATTACAAGGTAGGTGAGGTAACATCTTTTATTGCACAATAGTGCAAATAATGTTGGTAGCTTCTGTTTAACATCCTCCAGACATACTAACGGAATGGAAAGAAAATGGAAGATCTAACTCATCCTTTCAGTCTGGCCCAACCAGTTTCATTCTGAGACCGCCTCTTCCCATGAGTTATTCTGTTAGCAATCTTCTTTTAAAAAGACAGCCGTCATTGGGACACTTCCTTTCCAGCCAGGAGAGCATGTCTCTTTTCAAACCAGCACCCACGCTGCATACAGTGGCCAGCAGAGGGTGCTAATACAGGGAACGTTTCTCATGACCCAGAGCTCAAACCAGCACCCTCTGTGCATACTGAGCAGGAAAGCTAGAGTCTCATGGCCAGTCCCGATTCCATTTGTCCTGCATTGTAGCACTCTGTGAGCTACTTAGTTGCACATAGTTCAAATTAACTGGATTATTTAATGATGTCTGTTCATTAGTTCTACTTCGATTGCAGTGTTCATGAATAAGCAGATGACAAGTTAACACCTTGCATTTCCACTGCTTTTTTTTGTATTTTTTAGAGAACAACCCCAAACCCATTGCAAATAATGTTTGTAACTATACACAGGCAACTAAGTGAACAAATAGAATGTGGCAGCCATTAAGTTAGGAAGATTCCGCATTCAGCCACAGGCATTAGCACTGTGGTGTTGTTATTGTAAATGAGAAAAGAAACCATACTTAATTCTTACATGGTGCTTTCATCCATACAGCTCAAAAGAAGGTAATTATTATCCCCATTTTACAGATGGGAAAACCGTTTTACAGAAGGTCACCCAGCAGGCCAATGGCAGGGCCAGGATTGGAATCCAGGTCTCCTGAGCCCCAGTCCAATGAGACTAGTTTCTTCTACTTGACCAAAACTAGCATGAACCTCCACTCAATCTCTCTGCTAAGGTCAGTAAGCCAAATTCTGGGCCCTGCGGCACACACGCCTTTCACGCTGGTATCAATGGAAGTTGCACCAGTGCATTTGAAGGACAGTATCATCTCAGTGCCATGGCACGCTGAAGATGGTTGACTCTTTCACTAACATTGGAATCTGCAAAGAAAGGACTTCTACCTCACTTCTAGCAAGTGTAAGTTTGCAGTGTATTTCTATATTCGTTTCCAATTCTTTCCTAAACAATAAACCTGTCTGAGCCATCATTTCGCACACAATGTTGCAGAATTAAATATTATTATTAAATAAAGCTGCCAGCCTTCAGCTGAAGCCCCTTTGTGTGACTGGTAATGATCTTCTTAACTCCACTGTAAAAGGTTGCTCAGCTGGTGTTTTCAAAGAACACA
The DNA here is from genome assembly GCF_020497125.1 of Mauremys mutica. Taxonomy (NCBI): domain Eukaryota; kingdom Metazoa; phylum Chordata; order Testudines; family Geoemydidae; genus Mauremys; species Mauremys mutica. The sequence goes on along the minus strand of NC_059074.1, from coordinate 206,055,554 downwards.
GTTCTTTTCCTCTATATACAAGCTTTGAAACCTACCCAGCATCTAAAGAAAAATATTTCCTCAGCAATTAGCAAGCGCAACTAATTTAAGAAATATAATCTTGAGCAACTAGTCATTCTAGAAGACTCAGAACAAAATTATTTTCTCTCTCTGCCTACTGGACTTGGGTCTAGGGGGCGTGCAAACCGTTTTGAATGTAACTTCTGGGTTCTTTGAGCTTCCCTGATCTTGGAGGAAGGCACAAACAACAGTTATGGAAACCATTTGTACCAAAGATTGTTTTCAAAGGATATCAGAGACACCTGTCGCATTGTATATCTTATAGCACATCTTTTGGAAACTACAGCAGTTTAGGGGGAGAAAAAAAAATACCTTAAAGCAGCTGAAAGAGAAGACTGAGTGCTTATCACCAGGCGAACTTTCTATAAATATACGGCATTCAAAAGTACAGTACGCTATTCAGGTCCTCATGCTTAGATGCTCTTGAGTCCTTCAAAAGCACTTTTTCTTTTACCATGTGACTATTCAGCAGAAGAAAATCAGCCAGTTTACATAACAGCTGTTAGTGCTAGCTTTGACATATTACTCCTAAGCCGTACATCTATAATGGGTTTTTCAAATGTGTTGCCATGTTCAGTTGATTAGTTGTGGGTGATATGAAATGTCAAACTATTAGCCTTGACAACTACTGCCAAGGTTACTATCTTCTGGAAATATCTTTTTAACCATATAACTGTTGGTAAGTGGGAAAGGTGATGCTCAAAATACAAAGAGATAATAAGTATGAATTACCAAACCAAAACCAGAGAAAGCTTTGTTTTCAGTTTCCTTTGTTATGCATGTCTTCGTTAGCCTCTGAAGTGATCATGCCCTTGCAGGGTTACGTGCAAAAACAATTTAAATTGCAGAACTGCAAAGGAAAAAAAGAAGCTTCTTACCAGCAGTGTTCTACCATCACTTTTAACCTGCAAGGCACTAAGGGACCAATCCTATTAGCGATGCATGGCTCACGTGCGTAGTCTTTTCTATTGGAAGTAGACCCATTCAAGGACACAGGACTACTGCATAAGAAAGAACTACCCGCACTGAAAGAAAGAATAGTCTTGTAATGCTGGGACTCAGGGAACCTTGATTCAGTTCCCAACACTGTCACAGACACCATGTGTGACTTCAGACAAGTATTCCTCTGCCTCAGTTCCCTCTATACAATAATACTTGTATAGCCTTGTTGTCTATTTAATAATCATAACCTCTTTTGGGTAGGGGCTGTTTCTTACTATGTGTTTGTACAGCACCTACCACCCTGATCTAGGTAGGCCCTGGAGGCAGTACCATAACAGAAATATGGTTAGCATTATTCATTATTTAATATTCCACTAAAATCCAAACACCTTTGCAGATACCTCCCTGCAAACAATACCACCCAGGGGCCTTTGCACATGAGAAATCTATACCCATTTTAAATTCTGCTTCCATTGTGCTGCAGCTGAGAATTGCTGCATCTGCAGGTGCCCATGACCAGTCCTGACATCACAAATATTACACACTACCGATTTCTAATAACAGGTAGCAAAACCACACAACCTTTCCAAATACAAATTTTACTCAAGTGTTTTCTTCTGAAGCATTGTTACTTACTAAGCTATGTATGTTTCCTCTCACTCTCTGAATTCTGTAAGACACAGCACATTTGCAAATTTCCCCACCAAAAACATTACATTTAGCTCCTGGTTTCTTGATATTCCTTATGATTTCTTGTGGGAATGTTAATTTATCTGAAAAAGATGTTTTTATAGAGCATGCCGGTTCCCCAGCAGGGAATAATCGCTGTGTTCCAGTCTCAGAGTAAGACTCACAGATGTAGAAAAAATTAACAATGATAAGAGCAAGAAACTGTTAATGATCAAAAATGTGCTGCTACAGGTTCAACACCAAAGTCTGAAGGAGATAAGTCTGTATGTATACCAACGCCGGACAAAAAAGTGATTATTCAGCTATTCATGGGAACAGAGCTATTGATTCAAATAACAAAGAACACTATAAACTGCAGTGTTTTTCTCTCCTTCCTCCCCCACACCCCATCTGGGAAAATTGATTTTCTTAAATTTTCCCTTGAACCTGCATCAGGGTTTAATCTAAACCTAACGCAGGCTTTTTAAAAACTCCCATAAATTAAAAAATATATCTTCTTATTTTGCACATTTTTGTTCCCTGCTGTTAAAGCAGAAAGCACAGAGGAATTTGGTTGGCAAAAAGGTGGGGGGAAATGCTAATTGCATTTTTTTATTGTACTACAATACAGTATGTGTTTAATTTTTTTAATAGCCTTTAAACACAAAACAAAAAAAAAGCAAAGCACACGATGCATGATAAGTTCTTTTCTCAAAGGATGGTCACTTTTTAATTGAACTGCAAGGCATGTTTAAATATTGAAATACAGTATTAGAAAAGACGAAAGGTAGGGTAAGATGATAAAAGGTCTGCCACAAAGGATGATGAATTCTAAGCAAACACAAAATGAAAGCTTGCCAGAGAACCATCTTTTCATCTTACACTCATGTTTTGCCTCAGAAAATGGGGTGAGGAGCAGGAAGCTCTAACAGATACTTCTTCAGAAGTTTGGTGCTCCTCAAAAGCATGTGAGTCGTCACTTTGAACCTGAACACTTGAACACTCTGTATAAGCAAATGCAGAGTGCCAACAACACCTGGGATGGAAAAAAAATCATTTTTTAAAAAATGCATTTCGAATTGCATCGATTTCTATAAAAATGGATTATCGCTTGGGTGCTAACTAGATCATGAATTTTATGTGAGAATTTGTGCAACAAATAATCTGGTTTAAATTTTATTGGAGTCCAATAAAATGTGTAGAGCTAATTTAGGCCCCAAGTCAGCAAAACACTTAAGCGTGAATTCAAGTGCTTTTCTAAACAGGAATAGAATTAGGAACACATCTAAATGCTTTGCTGAATTGGGGCCCTATGTTTTTAAATTTAAGAATGTTCTTAAGTGCTTTGCTGAACCTTACTCAAATTTATGAGTTTCAGGTGGATCATGTAAGGGCCAAGGGGAAAATTTGCAAAGTCCTAGACAGGAGTTAGGTGCCTAATCGTTTGGATTAGATTTTGGCTCCACCCATAATGCAACTTTTAATTGTAATTTTGTAACCACCTAGAGGCACTATCACCCTAACAAGTTACAAGTAACATGCTTCATTCTGGGACAGATCCTATGCTAGTGTAAATTATCATCGCTAATTTACAGCAGCTGAGGATCTGCCTTTGTGTCCACATAGCAGCTGGCCCTGCTGCGTGTGTGCACCCAAATCTACGTTGCTGCTTGTGCCGGTGCTTTCTGGACGAATCCATGCAGCTATCCCATAGTGCCTCAGCAGGGCACAGAGTGCTCTAACAACATTCGCACAGAGCAACAGCACCGCACGGCCCAACGTGCTGCAAGATGTTCTACCACAAGGAACCGGAAGAAAGGGTGGCAACCTTGCTATGCAAATACGTTGAGGGCTGAACTACAAGTAAAGTATGCTGGGTCACTTACAGGTGGGCACCTATGTGCCAGACTTCTTGTCTGGCTAAGGTGAAACATTGTCAGCGGCCACAGTTACTGAGCTTTCGCCATGGTTTGTGTCTGCAAATCAGGTTTAGTGCCAATCAAGCCATTAATTGGTGACAAATTAGTTGATTTTTTTTCCCCACACACAGCTCAGCTCCATGGTCTAATTGTGCACTCGTTGCTACAGGATGTCTTTGAGACAAAGAACTTAGCAAGGTTGTAAGAGAGAATGGGCGTTGATATGGATAACAGGAACACAGAGGGATAGTAAATCTAAACAAGAGTTTGATAACAGATATAACATCTCATACTTCAGGGCTTAAGCCAATTTCTTTTGTGGGTTAGGGAGAGACGTCTACAGAGGGCAGATTATCCCACATCCACCTACAGTGGGGTTCCTCTGAAGCATCTGGTACTGGCGACTCTCAGAGACAGGATACTCAGATGGACCTCAAGTCTGACCCAGTCAACAAGACCTATGTTCCTATAAATTAAATTCCCCTAAATACGACAATCTGCTCAGGAGCTCAACATCACCACCTTTCATTTACTTTTCCTTGGGTGGGTCACACCGCCTTTATGGTCTATGGCTCAGTTCTGCCAGGTGCTGAACGCTCTGCCCTGATCCAGCAAAGCACATTGTGGAGAGCTTAGCGTGTTCCTGGTCCTCCACAATTACCAGAGAGGACCAGGATGTGTTGCAGTGGGGAGCTTAATAAATGTGGGAACTTCCTGGTTGGGACAGTTTACTAGTTGCTGCTTAAAGCATGGCTTGTTATGTTTATGTCCTTGCAATACTTGGGGTCTGCAGTGAATGAATCCCTCTCTTTAAAGAAGTAGTAAAGGAAAGAGAGAACCCCAGATTGCCAGATTGTGAGCGAGTGGGGAAAGTGAAAAGTTAGGAAGGCGCCTGTGAAAGCTGCAGCAAGGAGGAGTCAGAGCCCTGTGTCAATGCAACAATGGAACCTATAGCACAAATGGCTCTGTTAGAAAAGCTTGATTTTGGCAACTCAGGCAGTGGGCCTTGATAAGAACGGCCATGCTGGGTCAGACCAATTGTCCATCTAGCCCAGTATCCTGTCTTCTGACAGTGGCCAATGCCAGGTGCTTCAGAGGGAATGAACAGAACAGGTAATCATCAAGTGATCCACCCCCTGTTGCCCATTCCCAGCATCTGGCAAACAGAGGCTATGGACACTTCAGAGCATGGTTTTGCATCCCTGCCCATCCTGGCTAACCGCCATTGATGGACCTATCCTCCATGAACTTATCTAGTTCTTTTTGGAACCCTGCTATAGTCTTGGCTTTCACAACATCCCCTGGCAAGGAGTTCCACAGGTTGGCTGTGCATTATGTGAAGAAATACTTCCTTTTGTTTGTTTTAAACCTGCTGCCTATTAAATGGATGCCTATTAGATGGATCCAGAGAGCTGAGCGATTTCAGATGAGTCCTGTTTTCTACAGTAAAACCTCAGAGTTATGAACACCTCAGGAATGGAGGTTGTTTGAAATGCTGAACAGAACATTATGGTTGTTCTTTCAAAAGTTTACCACTGAACATTGACTTAGTAAAGCTTTGAAACTTCACTATACAGAAGAAAAATGCTGCTTTTAACCATCTTAATTTAAATGAAACAAACACAGAAGCAGTTTCCTTACCTTGTCAAATCTTTTTTAAAAAAAACTTCCCTTTTTTTAGTAGTTTACTTTTAACACAGTACTGTACTGTATTTACTTTTTTTATTTTAATTGTTTTGTCTCTGCTGCGTCTGGTTGCGTACTTCCGGTTCCAACTGAGGTGTGTGGTTGACTGGCCAATTCCTAACTCTGAGGTTCTATGGTATTTGTCTTGAATTTTAATACAGAAACAGACCACTAGCCCTTATTGGAACTATTGGGTTCAAAACCACTGGATGACTTTCTACTTCAGATTCAAAGATTTCCACCCTGGCTGATACAATTTTCTTTCAACACTGAAAACATACCTGGGAAAGCACTGATAGCTGCAGACACTATCTAGAGCAGCAGTTGACCCGCCACCAATGGAAGAAGAGGCTTTAGAGAAAGATGTCGAAGTCTACATTGACCTTGTTATGGCAGCAATCCCAGCATCTGCCAGTCAACTTCAGCAATTTAGAGATGAAGAACTAAAGGATGAACATGCCAGAAACTGACTCAACTTTGTCAAAGAGGGTGTGGTTGAAGAAGACAACTTCCAACAGACCTACTGCCATGTTGGCAGGACTGAAATGAGCTTCACATGGCTGAAGGTCCATTCTTATCGCTACGGTACTTCATAAAGGGATGCTATCCAAAATCCAGGCAGGACACCAAGGAGTAAAAAAATGCAAGGCATGAGGACAACAATCTGTACGATGGTCTGGTCTGAACAGGCAAATTCAGACCTTAGTAGAGGGTTGTAAAATATGTAACCAGGGGGAAAAAAAGCCAGTCACCAAACCATTGCTCTCTACAAAGCAACCTGAGAGACCCTGGCAGCTGGCAGCCACAGGTCTGTCTTTCTGGAAAGGACATACATTATTGCAGTTGATTACTTTGAGATATATTCAGTAGGCTATACTCAGAATTCACTGGAATAGGTCATTCAGAAACTAAAGTCAATATTTGCAAGACATGGAGTTCCTGAAGTCCCCATCTCGGATAATGGGCCTGGATTTACCTCTGCAGCATTCCTAGCATTTGCACAGGGCTTTGATTTTGAAGATCGTACTAGTAGTCCACATTCTCCCCTAGCAATGGGGACGGGGGAGAGAGAAGGGCAGACTTTTAAAAGACTTCTGCAAAAATCAGTGCACCCTATAAAGCACCCCGGCATATCAGTCAACACTGCTTGCTTCTGGACTATCTCCAGCAGAACTTCTGATAGGAAGATGACTAAGGATGACTTCACCTCTGGCACCGTTATAGCTTAAATTTAAGTGGGTTCTGCTAGGTGGTGTTTATTGCTGTAGTGTTTCTTTCCCCTGCCCTTCTTTGGTTTCCTTCTCTCCTTGAGACACAGCTACGTGGGGGATCCCATGAAGGAACAAAACAGGATGTCTGTTGTTTCTTTTGTCTGGTAACTTTCCTTAGCAGGGCTAGATCACACAGGGTGCTGAGCACCTCCTGAGACGTGCTGGATATCATGTCTGTGTGCCTCGCAGAAGGCATTCAGCACTTACCGGGATCAAGACCTAAAGCTATTGTGAGCAGGCTAGTGTATTTACAGTAATTGTTGTATTTACAGTTCACGCACACCTTTCTTTGTGGCCCTGCTGCGGAGTATCAGTTTGCATTTTTATAAAGGTTTAGTACCACCCTGTTTACATTTGATAAACGTTTACATTAATTTTTTGTTCTAATGGAACAGTACATGACCCTCTTGCGTTAAATAACAGCTCTTTACAAAACCCACTGCCAGGAGATCTATAAAGCCACAGACGAGATATTACCTAAGCAGAAAACTGTCTGCCCACGACATAGACAAAATCAACGTTGTGTGCTCTTGGGAGCCTCCTGCTGATTTTCAACTAATATTGTTAGCTACAAGAACACAGCTGTGTTGCTGTCGATGAGACAGGTACAGCCACTAGATACGTTTGTTCATAACCCATTGAAGCAAACAAATGAAAAAACACATATGGGAAGATTTTTAAAGGCATAAAGGGGTGTCAGGCACCAAACACCCATTGGGATTGCCTGACCTGCCCTTTGCGCAGGCCTTTAAAAATCTCCCACTTAAGTTTGAGGGAAACAAGTTGTACTCTCATGCCTCAAAGGGTACGTCTGCACCGCAGCTTGGAGATGGCAGGATTGCGAGCATGGGTGGAGACACTCCCACCAGCTCTGCACAAGCTAGCACACTAGTGTGGCTGTTGCGGCACTGAGGGTGGCTTGGACTAGCCTTCCATGTCCAAGCCCACCCAACCCTCGGGTCCGAGCTCAGGCAGCTAGCCCAAGATGCCGCCTATGCTGCAAAGTCCACACGGCTCTTTTTAGCGTGTTAGCTGGAACAGAGCTAGTGCAAGTCTATCTACCCAGGCCAGGAAGCACACCTCCATGCTGCAATGTAGACATACCCTACAGATGCTAAAAAAGGCAGCTACAAACAAGGGAATTTTAATTTTGTCTCTTCAAATAGTATTTTGAATTTGGAAGAGGAAAGAAACAGATACCCAATATTTTGAAAAAGAAAAAGAAATGTACGCCTGCAAACACTAACGCGTGTGAAATGGCTGCTGCACCCAACATTCCAACAGAGGAAACAGGGTGAGATCAGGAAGATGAAACCAACTCACTCTAAGGCCTTGATCCTGTAAACATTTAAGCACCTGCACGAGTTTACTCATGTGGGTAGCCACATCAAACTCATTTTTCATTAATGATTGATGTTAGAGTAACGCCGACAGGCCCCATCTGAGATCGGAGTCTCAGTTCAGTGCCCTGTCCGTTGGCTGACACTGCACTCTCCTTCACTGCATTCCAGCTCAGTGAAACAACTCACACGAGTAAAGTTGTGCATTAGTTTAAGTGTCTGCAGGCTGAGGCCTTAGCTTGCACTCTCCTGTACTGGAAGACTCACACTTGTCTGGTCTGTTTCTGTCTCTTCATCCTGCAAATACTTATGCACGTGTTTAACTTTGCTTTTGATGGACCACTTGCCATGAGTGAAGTTAAACATGCTCATAGTGGGTATGTCTACACTGCAGTTAGACATCTGCTGACTTGGGCGAGCGGGGCTCAGGCTAAGGAGCTGTTTAACTGCAGTGTAGAGTTTCGGGCTTGACGACCATCCACCTCACAGGGTCCTAGAGCCCAGGCTACACCATAGTTAACCTGTTCAAGCCCCATGAGCCAGAGCCAGTCAGTGGGGCCAGCCGTGGGGTTTTACTTGCAGTGTAGACATACACAATGTTTGCAGTATTGGGTCCCTTGAATACACTCCTTGAGGCAAGTCTCTCTTTTTACTTTGGGCCAAGCACAGCCAATGCTTAATAATAAATGACAATATGAACAACTCACATTAATCTCGTGTGAGCTGGAAGAAAATACCAGCTCTTTAATCTAGCAGAGGAAGGCATAACAAGAACCCATGGCTGGAAGTTAAAGCCACACGCATTTAAATTAGAAATAAGGCACACATTTTTAACAGCGAGGTGGTTAACCACTGGAACAAACTACCCAGGAAAGTGGCAGATTCTCAATCTCTTGATGTCTTCAAATCAACCTTGGATGCCTGGCTAGAAGAACTATTTTAGTCGAACACAAGTTATTGGCCTCAGTACAGGAGTAACAGGATGAAAGGTGATCTAATGAGCCCTTTTGGCCTTAAAATCCGTTAACCTGATTTTCTTTAAAATATTATAAGCCTGTAGATAACTTGTGAAACAATATTAAAAATGTCAATATCTCAGTTTAACTAGTCAGCTGTCAAATGCCAAGATGGTGCAGGTTATTAATGGTCCATTTTCTTTTTGCTGCTGCACCTGCAGATCACAGACACACAGAGCCCACAAGAAGATCTTCTTCAAAGTGCTCGTCATCTCATCTGCTTCTGAAAGTTTTTCTGGCAGACTTTTAAGACCAACTTGTGGCATGAGATTTCCCTAGCTGGTTCTTAACAACAGCTTTTAAAATGCAGAAAACTATCAACTGTCTCCTCACTTCGTTGAGGGGAATTGACTCCAGCGGTGAGGGAGATTTCAGCAATTCTGCCAGCCATTTGGTCTCTAAGTCCACTCCTCCCTTCCTGTTCTCACTTGACTTAGTTCCTTTAGGAGTCCTTCTAACCTCACGGCACGTGGGGCCTGTACAGATAATTCTTTCAATGCCATTTTAAGGTGGTAAATTTGCCTTGACCTAAGCAAGGGCTCAAATCAGATGAAAACCATGAAACTACAGCGGAATTGTGGGTTAGTTGGTTTTATACCAGGTGTGAGAAACAAGCTCCAAATCTGGAAGAATCCCATATATTGTGTGGTTTTCTGGCTAAATCTAACTTCTCTATGGATACATGCCACGTGTTTTACTCCAACACAAACCCACACAAAACAGAGACTGGCATGGCAAATATTGAGTCTGGGGTAGAAAACAATACAGAGGACAGAATATAGAGCTAAAATAATGGGTACAAAGATGGCTCACAGCTGAACACAGGCAAAAGACAAAAATAATGATTCACAGAGGAGATTTTCTACCAGGACACACAGAAGTTACTCATTTATCAACATGGCATTCTGAGGTACATGCTTTCATCCTATTAGTAAGACTGATGAACGCTGGGGCAGGACCGCAGAGAAAAACAATACAGCCAAATCCTGCTGTTTGTCACGCTTACCCTACTGGTCTCAAGTAAGTAGTCACATGAGCAAGGCGCAAGTTTGACATTTAGATCCCCAGAAACTGTGTAATAAGGGCTAATATTACACGTGTCAGATAACAACTTCTTTAGTCCATGCTTTGGGCCACCCAATATAAGCCCTCTCCTCACCCTCCCCACCCCACCCCTTCATATGGCAGCTTCTCCAATGAGCTCTGCAACATGACGAGTGTGGTACTAGATAATCTCAACATTCCATAGCAACTACATGATTCCTGCAGTCCCACAAGCATCACTGTTTCCTATAGCCACACCATAAATAGAACGAACAGCGTCCAGCTGCTAGTCTCCCAGTCACAGTGTGGGGGGCTATGGAAATACGTTGCCTCAAGACCCTGCTCTACCACGTTAATCTATGCAAGCTCCACTCTCCCTTCCAAAATTCACTATTTTGAGACTCTAAATATGTTTTGCATCTACAATTTTTCCTTGTGAAAGATTTCTTTTTTAGACCTTAACTATGGTCCTGATTTTTGCTCATTAAGGGCTGGATCCAAAGCCCCACTGAAGTCCATGGAAGGATTCTGCTAGTGATTAATAGATTCCGGAGCAGTGCAATCTCAAGCAGATTCATGTCAGTTTTGGTTACATTGCTCTCCTTTAGCGATCATACACTGCGTTAAAGATCCTTGCTTCGATTACATTCAACATAGGAGCTCTGGTGCCATTTCAAAACAAGTTCTCTTTATCAATATTTTATAACCGTATATTTAAAACTTCACATTGATATGCCAGTGACATGTATGTGTAGAAAGTTCATGGGACAAGAATATCAGGGCTCTCTCATATACTCCGCTAATTAACAAGTGTCTGTACACCGTCTTCAGTTATCGGGACAGATCCACAACTAGTGCAAATGAGCAGAGCTCTGTTCAAGTCAATGGAGTGATACAGATTTGCACAAGCTGAGGATGTGGCTCATGAAGTGCTATATAAATATTAAATGATATTATTCATGATCAGCCTAGAGGGGTTACAAAGGAAGACATTGCCGTTAGTCCCAAACCGGCAAGTATCAACTTCCTTCATATGCAGACTATCTAGTTTATACATTAATGTGGCCCCTACACCATTTTGCTTCTTTAATAGAAATACAAGATGTATTCTCCCCGTATGCTATTTACTCAAGACTGCGGATGTTGCTATAACAAAGAGCTAAAGAGAGAAAAACAAAAGGAGAATAGTACTGCCGCTCAGACACTAACGGTTCTATTCTTTCGAAAAGAACCACTGACTTCCACACCCAGCCCCGTGATTCATTTTAAAATCAGCTGGGCTGTTGAAGGCTGGTGTCCAACTCTGCAGCTGAATGGGCTCAGGGAGCAATGAGCAGAATATAAGCGAGCGTCAGTCTTGCAATCTGTCTCTCTGCTGGACCGGACCATTATAAGTCCACAGCAAAAAAACCCCAATTGTTCTAAATCAAGAGGGTAAAGCTCTCAGATGGAAGGGCTAAGAGAGTATCCCTCTGCCGACTGTGTGCCGGCCTCCATTGGTTAGCCTCGCTAAGGAATAGGTGGCTTAGTTCATTTACATTATTAGTAGACTCTTCTACAGTCCAACTGTGTAGCCTAGGGCAAGTCACGTGGCATGTATCTTCACTGTCGAAGTAACAGGCGATCGGCACCTGGATCATAGTCTAGCCAGGGCCTGAGCAGGCACACTTACACACAAGGTATTGTGTCCTCCCTGGTGCCGTGCTCCCCCACGTGTGCTGCTAAAACTTCTGCAGCCAGATCCCTTGGTTTTGTGCTGCAGTGTGCTGAGCTGCCCTATGATGCGTTCCCAGTGAGCTGTGGGAGAACTTGTCTGTCCTTCTGGGCACGGGGGGAATTGTGTGAAGGTACTAGAGGACTATCAACACTTCAGTGGTTTAACCTGTGTTGCAAAGCGGGCTGGTTACCAGGCTGAGTGAAAGCAGCACTTAAGCTTTACCCTATACCCTAGGATGGGCCAGCTAGCCTGGGGGAGAGATTCTTGTGTATGGATGGGAGGGGGCTTAGGGGCTAACACCTGACTAAGAGCCCAGGTTAACTTGGCAATGAAGACATACCATTAATTTCTCTGTGCCTCAGTTCCCCCATCTCTAAAATGGGGATAATAGCACTTCCCTACCTCACAGGGGTGTGTGCGACTAAATTAATTTAAAAAAAAAAAGATTGTGAGGATCATAGATACTGTGGTTATGAGGGCCATATAAATACCTTAGACAGAAGACTGTATCAAATAAGGACTAGGGTGAGCCAAATACTTCTAAGTGCTGCCTTCTAAAGACGCTATCCCAAGCCTAGGCCCAGGGGCACGCCAGCGGCAGGGCTGAGGGAGGGAGGAGAGGTTAGGGGCAGGGCTTCAATATCCAGCCCTGAAGCCCATAGGGCAGCCCTGTGGAGGCTGGCATAATTCACACAGACCCCCAGGGTTGTCTAAATTATGCCGGGGGCGCAGAACAGCTCAGGATTGGGAGGCACAAAGGTGGCTTAGAGCCGCAAAAGTCCTCCTTCCCCGCCAGGCTGCGAGTTTAAGAGGCACAGCAAAGAATCTCCCCACTAGCAAGCCCAACTCCATTGACCTCAGTGCAGTTGTGCCTGCTCACACTGGCAGGGAATTTGCCCTGCTGGCTACAGCCCAGGAATGAGCTTTGCAAGACAAAAAAAAAAACAACCCACAACCTTTTATAAATTTATAAATTATAAATATATTTGCTTCGAGCCTAATACCTATTTTGCCAACATTATCTGACACAGCATGTATTTGCCTAAAGTCAAAAAGTGAAGGCTGGTGGAAGGAAAGTGATAATGGATCCTATCTGTATTGCAGGGCATCTGCTTGAATGTCAGTTGCAATGCCAGTCCTGTACATTAGGGGTAGGTGGGCGGTATGGTGCAGTCCACTACGGACGGCTTGTACTGCTTTGAAAAAGAACAGGCAGAGAGACGATAGTCCTGGAGGTCAGAGCTTTCTCGCAGGGGAGGCAGAATGTAGGTGATGTCCAGTTAACCACAGAGACATCAGAGTCAGCATTTGCAAAAGTGATGAGCAATTTTAGCTGCCTCGATTTCTGGGTACCTGAAATGAGACACTTTAAAGGGGCCTGCTTAGCAGGGGGCTGGCCAAAGATTTCCTGACAATCAGGCCCATTTAAGGCATTGAGCACCCAAAAATCTCAAGCCCCTTTTGAAAACCTTTGCCCAGGCTTTGGTGGATTATTAAAAACAGCACCTTTGTGATGTGATGATGCCACCCCTGCTTCGCCGGGCACAATACCAGAGATTTATTGTTGCCCCTTTAATGCAGTGTATGATTTCAGCTGGGATCCTGCAATTAATTCTGTGCAAGAAGATCCTCTCCCTGCACAGAGACCCCCTAATCTCAGTGAGACTGCACGCCAGCACAGGGGTCTTTGCACAGGGAGTCACTTGCAGGATCAGGCCCTATGCTCGCAAAGCAGCTATCCCAAAAGTACTGTACATGAGTGAAACAGGATGGGGGGGTGTTAACCCCTCTTCTCCCCCCCCCCCGCCTTTTTTTTTAAGTGAACTAAAGTTTAGCTCTGTAACACAACTGGTGGGAAAAGACATTACCATTTGGAAACATGCCCAGAAAAACTCAGCAAAGCTCTTCCAGCTTCTCCATATCTGGTTCACCTGCTGTGTCTCTGTAAAATGATGACACCTGGTGGTTAAAATTAGTAAAGGCACAGCTGACTTTTCCAGCCTCATAAAAGGAGGCTGCCAGGGACACCGAATTTAAAGAAAATTCAGGAAAACAACAACAATAGTGCAACTTAATGTATTTTTGCAGCAAAGATGGAGTACAAGAGCACTCTTATTTAGCTTTCCAAATTATTTTTCACGGCTTTTTATTATCTTGAAATTATTTTCTGCTTAGAAGTACATGACAAAACCCCTAGGGCTGTCTAAGAACATTTGGGACCTGAATCCACAAGACTTATGCACGTGCTTAAAGTTAAGCAGAGGTGCTGTTAAGCATGTGGGTAAGTCTTTGAACATCTGGCCTTTACCTTTCCAGTCTTTTTTATGACGCGAATGTCTTGATTAGACTGGAGCTAAAGCACTCCATAAAAGTTCATGTAGTTTGGGAGTCTAAAAAAAAAAAGCAATCGGACTCGTCTCAGTGTATATTTGCCATTTTAGATGTGCATCATTTGGTCTTAGCACTATCCACGCATGCTGCAGAATGTGTCACTGCAGTTACTTTGATACTAAAAAGTGATTAATTTTTAGAGAACAGTCTTTTGTGAGATGTCCATACATACCGTTGTTTTTAAAACAGCCCCTTTTAAAATAGAATTGTAAAAGCACGTGTGTGCTATTTTTAATAAATGTCTATGGCCTTGATCCTTGCAAAAATGTTTTTGGTGGGTTTTTTTATTTACTATTTTGTGGGGGAATGGCAATGATCTGCTTGGAGAAGAGACACTCTCTAGTCCCAGTGTACGTGCTCATTCTGAAAGATGAAGACCTTCATTTTACAATTATTCTGAAGGCCTCAATCTTGCAATATGGTCACCAGGGATGATCCCTTATAAATACAGAACCCCACTGAAGTCACCGGGGCTAGGGTCCTTCTAGGGTTAGAAAAGGGTGGAAGTTACAAACCTTTGCAAAAGGAACACCAAAGGAATCCACATAATATTATCACGTCCAAACACAATGAGCTGATATTGCTTTGGGAAACCCTGGATACTGTAGCATAATATTTTTTCTCTGCAAAATACCATCCACTGACAACATACATTGCATCACTACATAATTATCTTCATGTAACAGTCAACTCTGCTTCAATCCAGTTGCTTTCAGAGCTACAGAGGCTTTTGTGAAATTCCAGTTGTCGTGGATGCACAAAGCAGAGAATGAAATAAAAGAAAAATCTGGGCTTAGAAAAAGGAGAAAACCTATAGGAAGAAGTGGAATGTTAAATATCTACATGTGCATAACGAGTGCACTGTGCCTATGCTGACAACACTCAAACCAAATTGTACCTAGTCATGTCTGTACAGATGGTGAGCAATATTACCAAATCCTGTTCCTTACAAGGAGGTTTGGAGCTTTAAGGGTTAAATCTTGGAAATTTTTGTTAATGGCTTCGGTGGAACCAGATTTTTGCTCTAATCCCATATATGTCAGTTTTAGGGATGCATACACAACAGTAGTCACGTTGTCTAGATGGAATGTCATGATATACATCACTGTATTCCCAAAATGACCTGCCCCATCTCAAGCAGACAGCATCTCAAGGCTGGCGATATTATACATGACATCGGTGTCCAAATTCTATCTAAAGAGGCTATAAAGAAAGTGATTTGAAAGATCTCTATGCAGAGAGGAAACTGATTCCCTTACCAAGACTGCCAGTCTCTCACCCAGATCCTAAAGGTGGGGGCTTCTTCATAGCTTAACAGGCTAAGCATCAGGTTAAAAACAGCTATATCATCAAAACACAGGCCTAACAAGGTCAGCTTCAGAGATTGTCAACTGACTGCTCAGCCTAGAGGAGTCCTTTGGATGAGCCATTCTGCTCTCAATGGATATCAGAAATCACACCGAATTTTAGTAAAATTACAAGGCTGCCCCTGTGTACTTGGACTAATGTCATCACTTCCCAGGCATAGCAGATTTCCTGTGGTGCTGCCCACACACCTGTCCCTGGGAGCAATTTCTCACACTAGCTTCAAAATCCTCTGGACTTTCAAGTAGTGTAGCAGCTGAGGGTGCCAGAGATTCAACAGCCATATTCCTTGCAACCATTAAAATAAGTTTGAGTAGAACAGAGGAGAAAGAAAGATATAGTTCTTTCTTAGGGCCAGATCCTGCAACTGGATCTGCGCAGGCAAACCATTGCTCCTGCACTGAGCCCAAATTGCGCTCTGCACACATGGACCCAGATGCAGGATCAGGCCCTTTAGAGGATCCAGGAAGGCCACATAAAAGGCAGGTGCTGAGTCCATGTTTTGTTCAGAGACGCTTACAGAACGGGGTATATATTAGTCCAGGTTCTCATTTTACTATGGCCCTTTTACACTGTTCTGGCCATGAAAAGTGGACATAAAACCCATGTAAATGATATTTACCAGAATAGTGTAAAGGGTCCTTAGTGCACCTGAAAATTAGACCAATCAGCCTCCCAGTTATAAATCATAATTTAAATACGTGGAGATGATTCAGTTTTTGTTTTCACAAAGAAACGTAGGGTGAGGTTGGGGAAAAGATTCCCAAAGGGAGGGAAATTTCAAATTCTCCTATTAGTAGGGTGATCACCTGTTCCTCATCTCAAGGCACATTCTTGATTTAGTATCTAATATCCCACATCCTGCAGTGAGTCAATACAGGATAAACTTCATCTTGTTTCTCAGTGGTAATTAGACACTGTGATCCACCTGTTTGATTTTACACTACAAATGAAACACTGATGTGTGAGTGAGGTATCCCTTGAAAATAGTCTTTGTCCTGCATTTTTTCCACACTGATTGTCTTCTCTCTCGGAGAGGCAGGTGGCCTCTCTATTGTGTGACAGGCAGGCACAGTGTGGCACCACACGTTCTGGAGTCTTTGCAGTGCTTTGGGATCATCATGTGCAGCCAAGGGGAATTGCTCTCCTGTGGCAATGCCTCCCGTTGCCCTTTGCATTGCTGCTGAAGATGTTTAACCACCTCCACGCACACGGACATTACAGTCTCAGCTGGCTGTTTCCTCTCACAGACGCAGCCAGAGACGCTGGGACTTGAAATAGCCAAAATGACCAAAGCGGGGCCAGGGCCCGTAGCCTTGAATCTCAGAGGAGCCCCCCAGCAAGGATGGTGAATGTTGTAGCAGGGAAGTTGTAGCAGAGGAAACAAAAGTTACAGAGCAAGCTGAGCAGTTTAACTCACCATATTAAATTTGCTCGAGCCCTTCACGGTGGCTGTCCTGTTCCCTGGACTCCCTCCTGTGGCCAGGACGCTGCGCTGGGCCGCAGGGCTGAGTTCGCTCAGTGCAAAGGTCACAGGCGAAGCACGTGGCTTGGCCCTGGCAAGAGGCCCGGGAAAGGGAGGTGCTCTGGAGCAAGCAGCACAGCTACAGCTGTAGGAAATAGCTAAAAGATGGCTCAGCCTGGATCCTGCCGGGTTTTTGTACACAAACTGTATTATCAAAATAGAGAACAAGTCTAACCACTCCTACCACCTCCAGAAGATCCACATCCCAACACACTCCAGTGCGAGAGCATGCACAAACCTGGGTCTGACAACCAGGCCCCAGATTCTAATTCCTAAACAGAGAACAAGTGTTGATGTTCCTACTGCACCAATACAATCCAGACCTTGACACATCCTGGTATGACAGCACCACGGAATCCTGCATCCAGTCGATTTTTGGCCCTCCTTGCACAAATTCTAACATATTAATACAGAATAAATTTAGCCACTCCTACTTCAGCAAAAAACACCTCTGGATGCTGATGCATCCCAGTACATCAGTCACCACAAAAACCCAAATCCAGCACCTGGATCCAACTGGACTGAACAAGGTTTTGCTCCCAAGCCCATATGCCACTACCAAAATAGAGAACACGTTGAGCGACTCCTGTTGCACCTTTACAGTCCAGATGTGATGCGCCCCAGTACAACACTGCTGTAAAACCTCAGATCCCGTATCTGGAGTCTGCCAAACTGCAGACACAGATCCAGAAACTGCATCATCAAAGTAGTTGCTTCTACTGTTCCACCCACAAAATATAGATTTCAACACAACCTGGTACAGGGAAGCTACAAAACTCTTATTTTGGTAGCTGAATCCTACGGGACCCTGCTAATTTTTTACTCCAAATTCCAGAGTCCAGATACAGGGTTTTAATTCAAGCGCTTCTCTAAAAACTGGAAAGGGAAAACCACACAAACACATCCCAGAAGGAGAGCACATTGCCATGAAGCATCTTTTAGCAAAGGCACTCTAATTTGAGAGAAGCTGGATTGTGTGCATGTGACAGAGGGTTTTATTCAGAAGTGTTGTGAAAACACTGACCGAATGCTTCAACTTCCCAGACAATCTGGGCTATTGGTGCTTCATGGGCAGGGCAGGCTCCAGACCCCAGCGTGCCAAGCGCGCGCTTGGGGCAGCGTCCCGCGGGAGGGCGGCAGGCGGCTCCGGTGGACCTCCCGCAGGCATGCCTGCGGAGGGTCCGCTCGTCCCGCGGCTCCGGTGGAGCATCCGCAGGCATGGGGCAGCGGAAATCCTAGAGCCGCCCCTGTTCATGGGAAACTCTGGAAAACATTTTATTTGGAAATAGTTCCGTTAATGTGGTCAGGCAGGGGGCAGGGGAATATAGAAGTGTGATTGTCCTACTTTTAATTTGCTATGGCAAAAGCAATACAATCTACCTTACAGTGCTATGGTAAATCTTCCCATAGGTCAATCACATTTTGTGTGTGACCCTGATCGCTGTACAGCATGGATCCCACTGTCAAGATCCACACTATATGTCCCCTTTTCACTCCTTGTCTTCTCTCCTCCTCCATTACCGGTACTATTTGCATGAAAACTGCCCCCTTGTTCCCCAGTGTCAAAACTTGCCTTTCGGATCGGCAGGGTGGATGCTGACTCCAGTACTTGCTCTCTTCTACCCACATGCTCAAATCTCCCACTGATGCTGATGGGAAATGTGCACATTTGGGGCAAGCAGCGTATCAGAACAGAGATCCACCCTGTATACTGAGAAGAGTCATTAATGTTAATGTTAATGTACTCCTGTTTATTTCCCATCTGAGAGTATTAATTCCCTGCGACATCACAGCTGTACCATCAGCGGGAGAGGCTTGTTAGCTCAGGTGAGGAATAAGCAGCAGGAGCACATGAACTCTTAAGGGTCTAAGATCTTGTTTTTATGCAAACATCCACAATTAACAAAGAAAGCGACACACAGCAGGCAAAAAACAAACAAACAACTGTTGTGATCATACCACAGTGAATCTCTGTGCTCTTCCCTGGCTCCCCATTCAATTCCAGACCCACTCCCAGGTTCCAATCCTAATCTTTAAAGCCCTCAATGGTCTTGGACAGATCTGTGTTACAGGCCACCTCTTCAGTCAAACACTGCAGCGGACAGATCCCAGTGTGCATCTCTCGGGGGCTCGGGGCAGGGCATTGCTAGGGGAAGGTCCTTGGCTATGGAATTCTTTAGCACCAAAGCTCAGGATGCAACAGGGCCTTGTCATTTTAGGTTGACCCAACTTTTTGCAAAGCCTCCCCTCACCAATGATGGGGTAAGAATGGCCTGGCAATCTTCCTCGCGAAAATACACACTACGTGAAACGTCTGAAAAATAAGGGAGGGATGGAGAAAATGGTCTTTCCTGGACTGAAATCATGCTATTCTTAATATTGTGTCTGGTGCCTAGACGCCCCAGTGATGGTTGCATAAGGAAGGCACAGATGGATTACATTCGTTTAGATTTTTAGATGAGAACCGTGGCAAATGAGCACATGTGTTTCTAAATGGAATGTTTCTCAAAGTGTTTCATGAGGCATCTTTGATCCTTTAATGCTAATGCAAAATATCAATTTAACTAAGGCACTCTGCAGTATGAGACCAGGCAGTTAGAAATAGTTTGGGTGAATGCTTCCAAATGACTGCCGCTGCTATGAAAAGTTGGTTCTTCAGCAGTTGAAATCCTGAAGCTAAATCCTACTATAGGAGAGAACTGTGGATACAATTTAATTTTAAAGGCCAACAACTTGGCCAATGTGTCTAAGGAGATCTATACCTCTCAGGCAAAATAATTTTAAATGCGAGATTTTTATTTCCTTGTACACACTGCCACCTTGTGGCTGTGGTATCACTAATTTTCTTTAAAAAGGCTTCACAAATCCATCCAAAACAAATATGACTCATTTGGAAATATTTCCAATTCTCTTGATTTAAAACCATCTCTGTAGAAAGGAACAAATATTCATGATACATATTATTTGCATGATGAATGTACAATGTAGCTACAAAGTACAGTAACAATATTCTTCTTAGTACTACCTATTATACCATATAACCTATTTCTAGTAAAGGGTAATCAGCTAACTACTAAGAAATTATATTAAAGAATTGTTTATGCAATAGGTCACTGTACTTTTTAAGTTTCTTTTACTTGTCTGGTAATTATTGTTTAAGTTCACAAGTACTTTTGCTGCATAATTCTTTGTTTGCAGATAGGGTTAACATTGTAGTTTACAGAGTACGGACAAGTATGTAATTCCTCTGTAGCTACTTGGTAACTATTGTGCTGTTATAGAGTAATTAAGCATTAAAACAAGGATGCTCTAAATAGCCACCAACAAGTGTAAGGTAGAAAAAATTATAGAGTATTGCAGCAGCACCAACTAAAACAGGTAGTTAAGAGACTATCAGCTTTTGTATGATAAATGTAATTCCTGAAGGCCATATAGCTGGGCAGTGTTCTGGCTGATGCTTGGAAATAGATAGAATTTTACAAGTTCTCAAAG
Organism: Mauremys mutica; assembly: GCF_020497125.1. NCBI lineage: Eukaryota > Metazoa > Chordata > Testudines > Geoemydidae > Mauremys > Mauremys mutica. The sequence continues at coordinate 206,035,117 of NC_059074.1, read as the reverse complement.
TGGATTAACCATTTTTACTATATCCTCCCATCCGGTCCTTCCTATTCCAAACCATGGAAACAACCACGTTATTTATGCTTTAGAAGCTGCCTGCTTAATGATTTAGTATACTATGTACTGTGGCTTAAATTTTCAGAAGTGGCTAGTGATTTTGAGGGCCCCAGTTCTGGGATGCCCAATTTAAGCAATCTTAGAGGGGCCCAATTTGCAAGTGTTCTGCCTTGTCTTAAAATCAGGCCCCTTGAAGGTGTCTCAAGTTAGACACCCCAAAATTGAGGCACCCCAAATCATTAGTCGCTTCTGGAACTCTTGATTTGTGTTTCATAAAATAAATAAAATAAATAAATACCAGAGACTCCATGTACTGTACTGGAATATTAAATTATAATAAGCTTTTTTACTGAAATTTTCACCATAGAATCTAGGTGCCACAATGCCATGTATTTTCATGGGACTTTGTATACTCTCCAGTTGACCCCAGTACTCCACCCCGAATGAGAAGAGTAAGGTAAGTCGACTGGAGAGTGTCTCCCATCAACCCAGTGCAGTGTAGACGCCACAGTAAGTCAACCTAAGCTACGTCGATCCAGCTACGTTATTCATGTAGCTGGAGTTGCATAACTTAGGTCAACTTACCGCGGTAGTGTAGACATAGCCTATTTAAAACCCTGGCAGATAGAATCACATCACTCAGTAGTGAGGGAAAACTTCAGGAAAACCAAGTAGATCCATCATGGGAGAACTGCAACAGCATAAAACGAGAAAAATCTTCAGAAGGACCCCAGAGTAGAGAGATTTAACAATCCATCTTTTGTAGGGCTTTAAAGCCTTTTTGTGGGTATGCTGAAGAATAAAGTAATCGGTCCCATTTAATGTAACGGAATCCACCAAGGTATCAAAGTCACAGCAAAATTGCCATGATCAGGCTAACTAGTCAATTTGAAACTCATCCGTGTAGCATTCTTCAAATGAAGGAAAAACCACGAGGAAACAGATTGTGATTAAATTAGATGTCAAATAATTAGACTGTAAAGTCTTTGGGGGAAGGACCATTTTCTTGTTCTGTTTGTACAGCACCTGGCACAAGGGGGTCCTGGTCCACAACTGGGGTTCCTAGGTGCTACCACAATGCAAATAATAATAAATAATATCAACTGAGGAAAGGCAAGATACTAGGGCTTTGCAGTTTGGTCCAGTGAGTTCTCTTGCTCCCTCTACAGCTCTTTGAGTGTAATGATTTAAACTGATTGTAACTAATGTTCTAACTAATGTAATCTTCCATGTCTCCATAAATTGTAGCCATTTATATGCATGCTTAACTATATACATGTGAATAGTCCTGTTGACTTCAGAAGGATTATTCACATCCATAAACTTAAGTGTGCAAGTGTTTACAGGATTCTGGGTTATGTAGGGGCTTTATCTGGGGGTAGTGTATTAAAGGCTTCCAGTGTGTGGATCCCAGTCCTGTATCATATTTGTGTCTTTTTATGTAGGGGAAGCACAAGTTGTTTGCCTGAGGGATTTTCAGCAGCGCTCAGCATTGGCCTTAGTCTTCTGCTATTGAAGTGAGTGGCAGTTTTACCATTGACTAATAGGAGCGCACTTACAGTATTGTCAACTCCTGTGATTTTATCAAAACTCTAGCAATTTTGGGGTGTTGTTTTTTTTAACCTGTCTTGTGAAGACATGATGAAACGTGATGAAAGGCTGCCAACATATGAATTTTCCCTTATTCAAAATGGACACCATCTTCTACTACTGTCAAGGGGGCTGAAGCTAGCAAGATGGCCACCATTTGCCTACAGTCCATCTACAGTTGGGAGTGTGGGTGGGCAGCCACCTCCCACTGTTTTCAACGCAATTGAAGCCATACCCACAGGGAGAATGGCTGCCGCTGTGTGGTTCAAGGGGCAGGGCAGGACCCGGGTGCTGCAAGGAGACACTGTGAAAGGTGGATGGCGGGGGAGGGAGGAGGGAAGCAGGGGAACAGGTGTTTTGTCCAGAGCAGCAGGAGGCAACAGTGGAGGGTGGGTGATGCCCAGTCTTGGGCAGAGAAGTGGAGGGGTAGGAGGAGTCAAGGGAGTGGTGCTTTGTGTAAAAGGCTAAACCAATCCCCTAGTGGTTTTATTGTGACACTATCGCTTATTTGAATGATTGATATAAGTTTCAAGGTCTTTAGTAGGTATATTTATAACTCGTCAACCCTAAAAAATAATACAAGTTCCATGTGCCAGTGTGAATCATGGTGCATTGGTCAGGTCAGCAGTTCTCAGACCATTTACCATCCAGCCCCTCTTTTATCAAAGGAAATCAACTAGGAAGGGAGAGAGTCAAGACAGTAGTAGGAAAGAGATGGCAGTTCCCCTGTCTTAGACCTGAGGGTGGGTGGGTGGAGTCTCCCGCTGGACAGCCAGACTGAGGTGTGCATTAGAGGTTGGCTTTTCAACCTGAAATTCTCAGACCCACATTGGCAAAGAAGTAGAGGGGAGTTAAAAAGCCAAAAGCCAGACTAAAAACATGCTTTGATGGGTTTTTTTTAATCTCATGAGTTGAAGGGATATTACTCATGATTTGTGAGGTCTTGAATCCCATCCCTGCAGAAGAGAGTTATGTAGTACTGAACTCCCCAAAAGCTTCCTGTCTCCCATGCTATCATGTCCTGTGCTTGCTGTGCCCACCATGTAACCTGATGAGTGGAACTGGGGAAATAGGGTCAGGTTTAGGATGTACCTAGCTTAGTGAGACACCAGAGGAGCTCAAGCACGCAGTCTGGACCATGAAGCTAGCACCCAAACACAGGCCTCTTGGCCTATAGCACTGAGCTCTGTGCATGATTCTTAAAGAGCTCTTCCTATAGCTCTGCCTGCTTGTGCACTCCTTAATGTAAGTGGAATACATGTTTCCTGACAAGCTATGCAAATCACACGAGTAAGTCTTAGGGTGACCAGACAGGAAATGTGAAAAATTGGGATGGGGATGGGAGGTAATAGAAGCCTATATAAGAAAAAGACCCAGAAATCATGACTGTCCCTATAAAATCAGGACATCTGGTCAGCCTAGTAAGTCTGCAGGCAGCTGCTTTACACCCGGCCTATGGGCTGGACTGCCTGGGATAGGCATTTTTCCTCTATATAAATCAAAATAACTATAGAACATTCAAGAAAGCTTTTACAGTGGAGCAAGAGAGCCACAGACCCCAAAACATTGAAGGATGCTCCTTCCTTTCCACAAGCATTGTAGTGTTATTAAGAGAGGGCATCTTCAACCACGCCCCTGCCATAATCTCTAGTGTAGACATAACCTAAGATGAATTTGATGTGAGACAATTTGTTCTAGATAGACACTGCTATGATCTGGTTTACTGCTGCTAGGGGACACTGTGGTAAGTAAGTATTCGCTTTAATTGGGAATACTTTGAAGTGTTTTGTTTTGAAATGACGGAATGCTTTGATGTAAAACAAGATAGGCCCTGCCACATTCAAGCAGGTTTGGATTGTGCATAGTTGTGAGGTCCCTTCCTGGGGTGTGCTTCTGCATTTAAAGGACCTGGTTTGTTCCTTGAAGTGAAATAGCAGAATTGCTTTAGCTGTGAAAGGCTGCAGTTTTCTACATGCCTCAGGGAAATGTAATTTGAATGAACTGAGAGCTAAACGGGGAACAGACCTTTATTGCAATAACAAAGTAAAATAAAGAGAGGTCTCTGAAGTAACATCAACACCTCTGCTATGGGTGTGGAACTAAAATGAACACGGCCAAAAATCTTTATCTTATACTATCTAAGTGCTTATATGGCCCTCATCATTGCAGTCTGTGAGCACCTCACAATCTTTTCTGTGAGGAAAGGAAGTACTAGCATTGCCATTTTAGAAGTAGGGAAGTGAGGCACAGATCCTCCCCTGAGTTGCTCGTAGATGCTACATACCTTTGAGGATCTGGGCCTAAGTGACTTGCCCAAGGTCATACAGGAACCCAGGATCCTATGCTACTGCCCAAACCATTGACCCATCCTATGAAAAATCTGGCAGACATGCCATTTACAGGTGTTGGAACTAGGGAGACCAGATGTCCTGATTTTATAGGGACAGTCCCGATTTTGGGGTTTTTCTTATATAGGCTCCTATTACTCCCCACCCTCATCCTGATTTTTCTGGTCACCCTAGTTGGAACTATGGTACATGCAAGGTTAATTCAGCCACATGTCATGTGCATATGACCGCATAGATTCCGCTTGGGAAGAATTGGTTAAAGGACTGCAGCTCAGGATCCTCCCTCCACGGGGCAGTGCAGAGGGGCGTGAAAAGAGGTGGTATTGCTTGCAAAAAGTCACTGAATGCAGGAGCTGGAGTTCTTGCCTCTCCCCAGCAAACCTGCAGCAGCCCCTCTGTAAGAGCAGGGGACGCTAGGGAGCAGCGTTCAGGGGCCTGAACAGGGCCTGATTTTCAAAATCACAAATAGACAACGGGAACCCAACTCCCATCGTCTTTCATTGGGAGTTAGAGGCCTAACGCCCTTTGGCTCTTTTGAAAACCCCAGGCTAAATTCTTAGAAAGCTAATATCTGAACTAACCCATTAACCATTCTCTCTCACTGAACACTATGAAAAGTGCTCAATTCCCTTATGTAGCCCCTCCCTAAAAGATTTGAACAGGGGTCACATTTTAAAATCTATGCTTATTCAATATATTTGGAGCCTATAAGATACTATCCATCTAATAGTAACTAACATCCGGCAGAGGGCACTGTAGAAAAACTTAAAACTGCTGTCATTCATTCCCATACATATAGTAACACATTGTGAACTAGGATCAATCGTAGCCCAAGAAAGGGCTAAAGACTTAAGCCTTTCACAAGCCAAAACGGTAGCAGGCCCTTCTTTGAGAGCTAGTTGAGCTTCCATCATTTTCAGCACTCTGGAAACTAGTTCACACTACGTGTATATTGACCTACATCTCTGAGCCTCTCCTTTTCAATATGATGGCACAGTAATGTAAAAGTATTGCCACTGTTCTTCTGATCTTTACATACAGACAGTCAGTAACATGGCAGAAATACATTAAGTGAGATTACTTTGTTGTACAAGTTCATTCTTCACCTTGTTCTCTTCCTTTCACACGTTCGCTTTCAAATTAAGTGCTGAGATATGAAGGCTTTTTTAGATTTTTCCTCTAAGATTCTGAAGATGTACTTAACAGATCTGTTCTTTTAATGGGTGAATTTTCTAGTGCATTTTATTTGAGCTAGCTGAAAATCTTCTATCAAAACCTTTAATAGAAAATTGGGTTTTAAACTAAAGGAAAGTTCCCACAAAAGGTGTCTGCTTACATTTGCCGTCAGGTGTCTGCTTACATTTTGGCAATTAATCTTCAATGGCCAGAATACTAAAATATTCCCCTTCCCCTTTTTTTAAATGAAAAGTCAAGCTCTTCCATGCTTAAACTCCACCCATCCACTGACTAGCTCTACATTTTAACCTTACTGAAAATGTAATACAAAGTCATAGAATCCAAGGCCAAAAGGGTCCATTGTGATCATCTAGTCTGCTCTCCTGTATAACATAGACCACAGTGTCAGTGCACTTCTCAATAGGTTTTCACTTGGTGTGTAGAAAATACAGGGCCTTATTCATGCAGAGTCTCTTTGATATTGCATGAGTAAAGCTAGCAGGATCTGGGCTCACAGCCTGTGGAAAAGTTGTTTTGCTGTTTTGACAGCCTACATCTAAGCGGGTTCCATTTGCTAACATACTAGTGTACCAATATTATAGACTATTCCAATAAGTCAAAACAAATATTGGATGAACTCTTAAGGCCCTTATTCAGGAAAGCACTTAAGCACGAGGCCATTTCTTTTCGGGACAGCACTCCAAGACCCTCTGAAGTTATGTGCTTAGCATGTACTTAAGTGCTCTCCTGCGTAGTGCCATTTCCTGAACCAAGGCCTTCATTAAAATTACAAGCGATATTGCCAAGGTATTATGCTATTAATCACTCTGTTTGTAATAAACCTCTTGAAGCTAGATATTTTAAATCTGGGTCCTTGTGATTTTTTTCTCCCTTGTACTGCTTCCATGCACGCTGGTTTGTTAGGATGCTGGGGTAAAGGAACAATGTTAGGGTGCAATCTAGAAATTCGAGAGACCTGGATTCTATTCCATGCTCCACCACATACCTCCTTGGAGACAGTCTCTGTATCTCAGTTCTCCCATCTGTAAAATGGAGACAGCAGCATTTTCCAACCTAAAAAGATTGTAATATCTGAGCACCTCACAGTGATAGAGGCCAGGGAAGTACCCAACACAGGAAAGAACAGCTTAGATGGCTTGCAGAGAAAGGATAAACAAAGCTATACAAATAATGTAGCTAAAGCTGATTGTAAGTTGCAATTTTTGCTTGATTTGATTTTCCCAGTGAAGAAAGTTAAAATCAACCACACATGATACAGGACATGCATTTACACTATCCACCACAAGTGAAATATAAACACTACCCTGACAGTTCTATTTTCCTCCCTTTGAAATGGTACTGAGACTTCATTCTATCCTGAGAAAGTCCAGGTAGATATTCAGGAACTGTGAGCCTTAGCTCATGTAACTACTTTTAAAATAAATATGAAGGGAGGGGAATAATCAGAGGTGGATTTTTCCCGAACAAAGAAAAACACTTATTCAAAATGCAAGATGTAGCCTTAAGGTACACAACTAAGTGTCATGTATCCAATGACACCTGGTTTTATTCCTGGTTTCTTAGAGGAACAGGTTTGAATAGTTATGTAAGACATTGGCAGATACTTCTATTTCTAATGCAGAGCTCATACAAAAGGTTGTTTGAAGACCAACATTAAGTCTCTGGCTCTATCCTTTTATATTTTTTCAAAGGTATTGCCACTAGCTTCATTGGAGCTACAGGTCTTCAGCACAATAGTAATGCGAAGATGCTTTGTCTAAACAAAAGTCAGTGGTAGAATCCTGCAGTCCTAACCCATATGCTAATAAAACCCCAACCAGCCTCCACCTCCTTTCCACCACAATTTTAGAATAAGCTATTGTGAGACCTATATACTTTGCCAGTGTCCCTTTCAAAATAAACTCTGAGATACAGAACATGCTTTTCTGTCGCACAATTGGGATTACAGAGTCTTGCAAAGCAACAGTATCCTATAAACTAAATAATCCCCACTAGCTATGGGATGTTAATTTTTGCATGGAAGCACAGCTGTTATGAGCTGCTCTGTACTTCTGTCAGTTTACTGATGAGCTCTGTGGAATGCATCAAGTCCAGTGAAGAATCCCTCATTTATTCTGTTCCTCAGCCAAGAATTTACCCTCCAAAGGATGCTAAGTCATCCTTCTGCAACGGCAATACTTATTGGCATTAAAACCCCAACCGTCAGCGCTGCCTTAATGCTAAGGTAAGACTTTGGGTTTAACTATTGCAAGATTCAAAAATTGCATTGATATCTTCAACCAGCAGGATGTGCATTCATTTGGCATTCCTTCTCTGAAATTCATTTTACCGTCTCACGGCAAAGTTCTGTCTAGCTGTTCCAAGTCTGGATTATGCTTGTCCATTATGGCAAAGATGCAGCTGAGGAACAGAGTTGAACCTATTAGTATCCATATGTGCATTTACTTATGACCATAGGGGAGATCTCTCTACTCCAAGGGAAGACCTGTTTTGAAAAACTTAAGTTGTGCCAGTTGTTCACCGTACCAAGATGACTGCTGTACTTTCCCCGAGAAAAACGATCCTGCAAGCAAAAGCATCAGGCTGCAGGTGTGATGCCTCCAGTTATTTGTATTGCTTATGTGTGATTTTCAAATGCTCCTTCTTGGTATGTCTTCATGGAAAAGGCAGTTTCCCAGGTTTATGTTGCCCTGCTCAGAATAGCTTTATATCTTTGCTACCTTTTCTACCACAAAGCTCTTCTTCTCTCCCCTCCCTCCCCCCCGCCGCCACCACACACACGCAGCCTATATCCAGTGTCGTAAACTCAATGAAAGATCAGGAAAGAGCTGCACATCTTCCTTTGCACAGAGCAGCAAAAACGCTCAGCCCAGCCCTGCTGCTCAGAGGATCAATTAATGGTCCTCATGGAAAGAGACCAGATTCCCATAATCACAGATGCAGATGGGAACAGTGGTCAACTGGCCAACAGCCAGCTTGTAAACTGCACATTAGCCTGGTGATGGGAAGATTACCTAAACACAGCACTGAGTCATAAAGCTTCTGCATAATAAAGGCAGCTTATTACAGCATCAGTTTGGATCACAGCTTATAATGGCAGCATGCGCTTTTCAAAAAGACACTCCACAGTGGCCTAGCTCTGCTCCTGTTGAGGATTTACCATTGGTTTTAACAAGAGCAGAGGTGGACCACTACTGAATGCTTTTGAAAAGGACTGTCTGACACAATACATGCTGGGTGGCAGAGGCTTTCAAAAGGCACAAAGGGGAGTTGAGTGCCTAACTCCCACTGATCTCCCTCCCCAATGGAGTTGGGAGCCTGTGAGGATTCTCAGGGAACCCAGGACTGAGACACCCTGTTATCCTCCTGCTTCCAGTGAGGGAGAATTGCTTGTGCTAAACTGAGTGTCAGACACCACCAGCCTGTCAGCCCTACCTTCCTCTGGGCTATGCCAGCTTTTTCTTTGCCTTGCAGTTTAAGAATAGGCACACTCAGTCCAAGTCCCTTTGAAGTGTTCCCTTGTAGTGTCCAGCCCTTTATCCACTGAACAGTCACAATACTACTAGTTCTGCCATCCCCAAGGGAGCAGGGTACATGCCAGCTCATGAGACTCACCTCAGGATCAGTTTCTTGCATGATACCACAGCACTGAAATATTTATAGTGAAAGTAAGCTTATTATCAAAGGTTCAAAAGATAGCAAGGAAGGATAATGGGAAACAAAAGGGTTACTGCCACAGGGTGCACCACTCACCACTGGTCTGGTGCCTCCTCTTGGTCACTCTGGGGATTAGCTCTTGATATCCCCTTCCACAGTTTGCACCCCCTCACTCCATCTCTGGTCTGCAGCTCTGCTCGCTGCAGGATCCACAGCATCTCCTTCATGACTCAGCCATCCAGCTAGGTCACTCTGCATTCCTCCTTCTGGGGTAGAATCCCCAGTTCTAGCCCCTTTGGGATTGGGCCTCTGGCCTCCTACTCGCAGAGCACCTTTCCCATTCCTGACCCTTACATCCCTGCTTCTTTCCTGTAAGAGCCCACGCAAACACTGCTGGTGACAAGCTACCCACACCAAATAGTCCTGGAGGTGTACCAGGGCTTCCCCACAGTCTCTAACACCTCAACACCTCTGGGAGGGTTCTTCCTCTCCAGTCTTCCTTTAAAAAGGAGCTGCTGTGTTAGGTCTGAAGGTTAGGACCATCCAAGTCCCTAGAAAGCAGAGCTTACACAGAAGTTGAGAGGACAGGGCATCAATAATCTGTGTTTCTGAAGTCTGAAGGTACCAGAGTCAGAAAAGAAGAGATGCCCACCAACTCCAGATAGTGCAAGCGCCTCCTAAATCCACAGCCGCAAGGAATCCAGAGAGAGTTGAGTGTCCTAGTCCCTTAGGCATCCTAGTAAAGCCAGCCTTGCTACCTGCTTTATTCCTAACTGCATACCCTTCAAACAGAAACAGCATAAAACTCACTGTAGCGGGTAATAATTAGGACTGCAAATGAAATCACCTCCACCAGGAGTGGAATGGATGTACAGAAGAGAATAAGAGGTGCATGCATCTACACATCTATGGTTGCTTACCTGATATTTCTGCCATATTGAGTGAATGGAAGCCTCTTTCCCTTCGCCTTCATCAAAGATATTTCAAGGTATTGATCAAGATTTTGTGAAACTCTTGACATCCCAGACAAGAACCGAACCTCAGGTGCTGCAGAAGCAAGTGACGAAGGGAAATTTTTTTACTAAGCCTGCAAAGTCAGCTGCAGCACTTGGCTTAAGTACTCACCCTACTCAAGGAATTCAAGAATCTGTGCAGGTGAGGAAGGAGATTCCTTGTTCAAACCTGCGCTGGGGCCAGAAACAATGTTGCCCATGGCATACAGGAGAGGAGTATTGCCTCATTTACTTTATTCTTCCCTACAAATTATGCACTGACTGGTACTTAACGTGTTTGTGGAATCCCCACTCCACAGATCAACAGTAGGGCTGCCAAGGCTGACCTGCCCCCAAATTCCAATTGGCTGGGGATGGCCAGAGGGGAGAAGCTGGATTCCCCAGCCTGCAGAACTCTGGTTGGCTAGAGTTCTGGCCAGGGATCCCAGCCCTATGTCCTGCTGCCAGCTCCCCTTTGACTGGATTGAGATTTGAGAGGATGGGGCAGGCTGCTGAAGAGGGCATGTGTAGCTGTTGCTGCAGGGACAGACGTCGGGCTGAGAGTTTGCCCTACACGTGAAGCTCAGCCAGGGCCCGAAGGGAAGGAGACACCCTCCCCAGTGTCCGAGGAGCTGAAACAGGAGGAGTGCTGGGACCATTTGAGTTGGTATAGAACTATATCTGGGTGAATTCCTGTCTTCCCCCCCTTACCGGGCCCAAACACACACACAGGCTGTTGGAGGGTTCTCCGTCTCAAGTTCCCAAGGCACAGGGTGGGAATTTGAACAAGCTGCCAGCCAAAGAGCCCCCAGCACAGTGTTTAGTTAAACGGGCACACGCAAACCAAAACACCTCATTCAGTGTGGAACACTGGTGCTCCCCATCGGTTGGTGCAGGAGGCCTGCCCCCTTTCCTGAACAGCTCCACTAGTCCAGAACTTTGGTGAAAGGATCTGACACCCTCGACTGCAGGAGGGTCAGGCAAGAGACTCTCCCCCTCTAAGAGGTTATGCTACTTCAGCAGCTGATGTAGCAAGGGAGGAAGGGGAATGATTTTCACAGGGCTTGGGCTGTAACTCCTGAGCTCCAGTTTTACGATCTTGCCTAACTTCTGCCAGAAGAGCATGACCATAGCAACTCCAGGGCTGAAGAGGATTTCCCAAGAAGAGTAAAGAAATAGATGTAGTGGGTATTTTCACCATGCCACCTTATGAAGTCCAGACTCATGCTCACTGACTGCCTCAGTTTCCCCTCATGGACTCAAAGGGGTGTGTGTCCAATACCACCACTTCTTGGGGTCTGATTTATTAATGTAAAGGACAAAAGAAAACCCAAGAGTCCCTGCTGACACTTTTCCTTCAGCCAACGTGCTCCCTACACTCCAGCCTGTTGGGTGACATTGGCTCTCTGCCATCCCCAGGCCTGGTCTTTTAGAGCTAAAAGTCTTTGTGTAGCGTTACTCACACCACCCTCCTACTCCCTACCACACAGAAACTCCCAGGACATTACTCATCCTCTCTACCTAGGGAGGCAAGCAGCTTGTGCCACGAGTGGGGCAGGGGACACCTCTGCTCGTAAAAGGTTAGCCACACTTTGAAGTACTGCATGGCTCATTCTTCCACATCGGTTTCTGCAGAGCCCAGCCGTACTCATCTCTTTCGGTACCCCGCTCTGCTCAGGGTAACCCTTTTTGCTGCTGCTCTTTTTCAGGTGGTGAAATCATGTTCCTTCTGCTCGCAAAAAGGGATTCCTTAAAGCAGGTAAAGCCCTCTTTCAGTTGTGCCCTTGGGTTGGGCTACACCAGGGTACTATAGCAACCAGCTGTTTACAGCAGGAAGCAGCCATCTTTCTCCAGCTTTTCACTCTTGCTTCCAGAGCAAGCTTGTCACATGGCATATGCCAAAAGGTACAGTGGCCAGCCTCGCCATACCAGAGCGCCTCCTGCAGCCACAGCCTGGCATTGCAGTCCTTCTGCCTCCCACTCCAGACATCAGCAGTCTGGGCAGCACCTCAGCCCTCCAGCAAAATCATACTCAAGTGCAATCCCTTCCAGGGTAACAAGACCCAAACTCACCCCTCTCCCAGACTCCACAGACCTCTTCCTATTACAGTGTGCTGCCTGCCTCCCAGGGCTTTTGCCTTCAAGACCAGCTCCTCCTGAGCCACTGACCTTCAGGGCTTCTAACCTAGACACTCTTCTCCCAGGCTTAATTTAGGAGTCATCTGTTCAGCTGTCCTCTCCCTTCAGGGACTTTCAGGGTACAGCTTCTTCCTAGAGATCCTCCTGTAGTTTCTTTCCCAGAGAGCAGAAATACCTAATCACTGTCCTCCTGGGTCTCCTCTCCCTACTGTCCTTGTAGCAAGGTGGTCACCCCACTCCTGCCCAGAGGGGGTGAAGACAGCCCTGGAACAGGGCTGTGGAGGAGAAAAGCTGGGCTGATTAGGGGAAGCAGCCCCAGCTGGGGGCCACGCCCCAATCAGGCCAGTGAAGCCAGGAGCACAAACAGTCTCCTCCAGCTGTGGAGGGAGATGGGCCTGGCTGCAGGGAACTAGTGACATGGGAGTGGAGCAGGGTTGGGGGATGGCCAAAGGAGCTGGGGAGCTCCAGTCTAGAAACCCCCAGCCTGTGGCCTAGTATAAGGCCAAAGAGGTACTAGGGTAGCAGGGGATGGCTCAAGGCTAGGCCGAGGGAGCAGGTCTAAACCCTCCTGTCCGGTGATACGTGGTAGTTAGACTGCGGTCTGCCTCAGTGAGTAGATCTAGATGGTGGCTGGCAGTAGCCATCCACTGAGGTGAGGTGGGGATAGTGGGTGGGGGTTCTCCTAGGTAGGTAGACCCAGAGAGTGGGTGTATGGCCTGGGGGCAGCACCCAAAGAAAAGGGCACTGAGTCTGGGAGGGACATGGGGGGCCAGAAGCAGCGAGCGGTGAGACATTGGCCTGCAGAGGGCGCTCTGGGCGGGCAAGCTAATTCCCAGAGGTACCAGCAGGAGGCGCCGCAGGGGTGAGTCACCCATGCTTACAGTCCTGTAGTCTCTTTTATAGGAAACATTTGGTCTGGTTCTCCCAAGCTGGACAGGTAATCCTTAAGTACTTGTCTCCCCTCCAGGTGCCCCAGTATGGGCTAACTGGGCTCTCAGATTCCCCTTAACCCTGTCACTGCCAGTGTGGGGTTTATACACCCCATCACAGTACACTTTCATTCACTGTCCTAGGGCCGCATCCTAACTTCTAGGAGCCTGAATACCTTTGACGATCAGGGCCATAGGGTTTAAATCAGGGGTCTCAAACTCAAATGACCCCGAGGGCCGCATGAGGACTAGTGCATTGGCCCGAGGGCCGCATCACTGACACGCCCCCTTGCTGCCCCTGGCCCCACCCCCAATCCACCCCTTCCATGAGGCCCCGCCCCTGCCCTGTCTCTTCTCCACCTCCTCCCCTAAGCGCGCGCAGTTTTAATAAATATATACACTCAGTAATGCACCTCACTCAAAGGACAAAACACGCACTTAGATTTACTGCCTAAGGCTCTGGGAGGGAGTTTGGGTGGGGGAGGGGGTCTGGATGCAGGCTCTGTGCTCGATGCAGGCTCCAGGCTGCGGCAGGGGGTGGGGGTGCAGGCTTTGGGACGGAGTTTGGGGATAGGAGGGAGTGCAGGGGTGAGGGCTGTGGGGCTGAGGGCGAGGGGTACATGATGCAGGAGGGGGCTCAGGGCTAGGGAAGAGGGTTGGGCTGTGGGGTGAGGGCTGTGGATGAGGGGTTCATGATGCGAGGGGGCTCAGGGCTAGGGAAGAGGGTTGGGCTGTGGGGTGAGGGCTGTGGATGAGGGGTTCATGATGCGAGGGGGCTCAGGGCTAGGGAAGAGGGTTGGGCTGTGGGGTGAGGGCTGTGGATGAGGGGTTCATGATGCGAGGGGGCTCAGGGCTAGGCAAGAGGTTTGGAGTGTGGGGTGAGGGCTGTGGATGAGGGGTTCATGATGTGGGGGCGCTCAGGGCTGGGGCAGAGGATTAGGGTGCGGGGGGATGAGGGGTTCATGATGTGGGGGCGCTCAGGGCTGGGGCAGAGGATTTGGGTGTGGGGGGATGAGGGCTCTGGCTGGGGCTGAGGATTAGGGTGCAGGGGGATGAGGGGTTCATGATGTGGGGGTGCTCAGGGCTGGGGCTGAGGATTAGGGTGCGGGGGAATGAGGGCTCTGGCTGGGGCTGAGGGTTTGGGGTTGGAGAGGCTCAGGGTAAGGGAAGCCTGCCTTGCCAGTACTGGCGGAGGGCAGGCACTAGGACCCTGCACCCTAATCCTCAGCCCCAGCCAGAGCCCTCATCCCCCCACACCCTAATCCTCTGCCCCAGCCCTGAGCGCCCCCATATCATGAACCCCTCATCCCCCCGCACCCTAATCCTCTGCCCCAGCCCTGAGCGCTTCCCTTCCCCCCCCCCAGCCCGGCCCCGGCGGGTCCCGCTTTCCCCCCCCCTTACCCGAGCGCGTCTCCGGCGGTCCCGCTCAGAGCCGCGTGGTGAGGGGGCGGGGCTGGGAGCTCCACGCCGAGCGCAGCGCTCAGCCCAGAGCTCCCAGCCCCGCCCCCTCCCCACGCGGCTCGGATCGGGGCGGGGCTCAGGCGCTCGGACGGAGACTCGGCGCTCTATGCGCCGAGGCTCCAGGAGAGGGGCGGAGGCGGGAGCCTCCGCTTTTCTCTTGGGGGCCCCTGCGGAGCTCCCCTGGGGAGCTCCGCGGGCCGCAGGGAAGAGCTCCGCGGGCCGCATGCGGCCCGCGGGCCGCATGTTTGAGACCCCTGGTTTAAATGGAACTTTAAGTGAAATCCTGGCACCACTGAAGTCAATGGCAAAATTCCCATTAACTTCAGTGGTGCCATGGTTTTGCAGCCCTCTGCACAGGGGTGAATTTAATCTCATTAGCATAAGGACTGCAAAGAATCCAGCACCAGCAGTGGAAGATTCAAAGAGGGCAGAGAAGGACAGCTCCTGCCTCCTCTCCCCCCTGGCCAAGGAAGCTGACCAAATGCAGGAGGAAATGCACAGTGAATCTCCTGAAAAGTGTTCCAGTGGCCTTAGGCACTGAATCTGCTCTATGTACAGGTCTCCCTCGGGCTGATCCACAGAGAATATGAGTCTGTTACAGAGCCAGCACTGGCTGTTTAACTCCTGCAACAGCAGCTCATGCTTTTTACCTGGAAGGTCCCCAGTTCAATTCCTGATGTGTCTGCCAAGATAGCAGCTGGTCACAGTATCACCATTGGCTTCACCTCATAGTAATTAGTCCTGCTTTCTACTAGTGTGAGTGAGAAGAGCAGAATACAAGATGCTGAGCTTCCGTTCCATAGGGCTATGGCTCAAAAACCCAAAGTGCAAAATAAAATGTATGCATAGGGTTACAGCTGGACAGAAATGCATTCCAATCATGAGTTATTATACCTTTCCCTGTATTTTGATGTTTAATTGTAGCTGAACAAAAACACTGTACTAATGATCAGCAAATCGCTGAAGTCACACTGTACGTAAGAATCGAGTTTGTGTAAGAGATCATTTGCAAATGTAACAAAGTCTAAATCTGTGGTTGTTCCACAGCACTTTAAGCTGAAGGCTTTTGGTACAATGTAATCAAAATGTCTTCTCTTCTATTAGTCAATAGCATTCTAAATGTAATGTGCTGTTCCATCAGTTTTCTATAAAGCCTTAGAACTTCTAAAGCATTTCCAATGGTTTTTTTTATTGGCAACCCAGTATTCAATCTTTCGAATTTTCAGGAATATTTTTATATCAGGAAATGTTTATTCATAGAAATATCCCTTAACTGGCTCTGTTATCCTGGTGTCCCCTGAAATACCATTACGAGAAATAAAATGTTTTCTCTTTTTTTTCCTTCCAAATGTGGATAAGTATCAAATTCAAGAAAGTCACAAAAATAGCAGTGGGACAAAAGTGCTTACGGCCTACTCTGCCATGCCTAGAGGTGCCAGGGATCAGAACCTGGTAAGCCCTGTTGTAAATTAAGTACTGCCACTCAGGTGCCATTCTAGCAGTCCTTATTCATTTCAAATCCAGTTGAATAAATAGGAGTGAAGACATCAGGCATGCGTTCCGTTGTGGGAACTTGGACCCACAGATGGGGACTTGCTGAGTTGCCCAAAGCTAAGAGCAAAGTGTGAAAAAACATGGCCTCATATTGATGCAGCAGAGGCCAGAGCAGTCATAAAAATCAGGGTCCTTCAAAATAAAAGACATAGTTGTTGCAATGATTATCAGCATCTCAGTTTTGGGGAAGTTCCTTGTCATCCCCTACAACTGAGTTTTGATGTGCCCATTGTTCCATAGGACACTTATTTCATTTAATTTGCTGCAAAATCCAGCCATTTGGAAACATTTAAGGCTAGATTTTCAAAAGAGCCCCAGGCGAGGTTTTCAAGGGCTCAGCACCCACATTTTGGGCCAGATTTTCAGAAGAGCTCAGCATCCATTTAGGCACTTAGTTAAGGGTCAGATTTTCAAAAGATCTCAGCTCCCATTGTGACACTTACGGCCAAATTTTCAAAGGAGACCAGCACATTTAACGTATGAACATTTTGAACATTTGTTCCCAGTTGCAGGTTCTGAGCTGTTTTGAGAATTCTCGCCAGAGCACAGTAAAAAAGAAGTCTGCCTTACAACGTGAACTGGGCAGTGTTTAAAGCTCCTAATTCTTACTCTCAGGGAGGGAAACTCCCACATTTGGATTACATTTAAGGTAATTTTAAAAATACACCTCTCTTGCAGTGAAGGTTTTTGCTATGCGTTTCAATGAGACATTGGAAATCTCCCTCATTCAAATTGTCACAGCTTGACAGCCTGGCAACATTAATCCCCTGTACAAATCTCTCTCTCTTATGACAGAGTTCACAGAGATTTTCTTCTGAGTCCTAACAAAGACAGTGCAGCAAAGGTTTCACAGTTCTGGTTATGGAATAATTTTTCCTAGTACATCTCCGCACTGAATGCTCTAATCAGGTGCCTGCTTGTTTCTGTTGTTGCTGAAAGTTAAGCCCTAGGAGTTTGCTTTGCTTTAAAGGGATACTGCTCTCTCATGCAGACTCTCCTGACACATTCAACAGTAAAAACTGAGCAAGACTTTTGATGTGATAGACTTAATTTTCTTTTTTCGTTTCAATCTTTGGGATAGGATGCATGAAACTGGCATCTCATTGGAAGAGAGTTGATGATTCTGAGTTTTGTTTGTGTGCCCAGGGTCATTCTACCAGACTGACAGATATTGACGGAAAACAGTAATTTCAGGATCCCTGAAATGGCACATTACATTAATATTCTGAAGATTCCCAAGTGTTTTCAAATCCTTGTAATAAAACCTGGCAAAATTACCATCAGAGAGGTGATAGTGTCCATTTCTCAGCCAGGGACCTGAGATTCGAGGTTGCACTTCGAGTTACTGGCTGAACCAGGAACAGAACCCAGACATCTGATGCCAAATCTTAAGATTTAGCAACGAGACCAGTGGTGCCCTACCTATGGCCAGTTATAGCTTTCAAGGTTCTCAATGGTGGCACTCCAGGGTAGCTGTATTAAGCCATATGGACATTGGGTTACGAATTGAAAATGTGCTCCCTGAGCCACACACTGTGATTTTTATTGCCCCGGTTGCTGGAGGAGGAGGGAAATGGTACTGCCTCCCCAGCTGCTTCCCACTGCTCCCCCTACAGTCTTAGCTCTGGTCTACACTATAGGTGTAACTACATCACTCAGGGGTGTGGAAAAGCCACATTCCTCAGTGATGCAGTTATAGTGACCCAACTCCCGCTGTAGACAGCACTATGTCGATGGGAGGGTTTCTCCCGTTGATATGCGTACCGCCTCTTGGTGAGATGAACTACCTGCACCAATGGGAGAAGCCCTGCCGTCGCCGTGGGTAGTGTCTTCACTAAGCGCTACAGCGGCGCAGCTGCAGGGTTTTTAGTGTAGACAAGCCCTTAGGAGCAGCTCGCTGAGCCACAGCCATTCCCCTGCTGGCTGCCTTCTGTATTGCAGGAGAGGGAAGCGAGCAGCTAGGTGTTTAGGTCATCCATCACGCTGGTATGTGGTGTGAGCTCCTTCCTTGAGAAGGGAACACAAAAATGAGTCTCTCTTTTCCAGCTCTGACAGCAAGAACAAGCCTATTTCCTGGCCAGGCTCTAGCGTCCCCAGCGAGATCAGGAACTCAACTGGCTCTTCCAGAGGAACATCTAGCCAAGGATGGCTCTCCTCCCCGCAGGAGGGTGACAAAAGAGGAGAACATGTGAACCAAAACCAGCTATGACTCCCTGATTCTCTACCCCAGCTCCAGCCCAGGTGAGAACAACCTGCAGACTACTGTAACCTGCACCAACTAGTTATCCCCAAAGGACAGTGCCCCAGCTGGAGATAGCCAGTGTGCAGCGTGCCCCCTCTTCTACTTCCCCCCCCCCGCCTCTGCACCAGGGCAGCATGAAGAGAGAGGAACTTCGAGGTCCAAGGAATTACTCCGGATTTACACTGGGTGTAACTGATATCAGAATCTGTCCTTATTTGGATGGTATTCAGTAGGTGATAATCTTTGTACAGGCCCTCCGCACTTAGCTGAATAGCACCCTTGTGCATATCTACAGTAGTACAGTTCACAGGCCCAGTTCTGCATAAAAAGGAACATCTTCCTCTGTGAATCAACTGCCCTTTATTTTATTTTTATTATGCATCAGTGACTGAGGCTGCATAATTTGTCCCCAGAATGCAGTAAAAGTGTTTTGAATGTCATGGCACCTGGGTACTTTTATTAGCTAGATTTAAAGTGTGTGCATATCCATAGCATTGTTTTTCTTCTTGTAAAAGTCATGTAAGGCCTGACCTATATACAAAAGGAAAGCACCTGCTTTTTTATATGCACTGTGCAAATATAAAATGTCCTTCTGCTAGCTGCATGCCAAACTGGAGACTGGTGGTGTCAATTACTATGTTTGCTTTAATGTCGCCAATAAACATGAAAATGCTGCTTTTCTTGGACTTCTAATACTGCAAGCGAATGGAGGGAATCCATTTAGTCAGCTGTTCTTTGCATCCAGTCAGGTTAAGAAGGGGATATCCATTGTGAACACACAAAATAATACATTCCTGTTTTCTCAATAGGTAAACAAGCATTCAGTATTATAGCACAGAACTGTAGGATGGTCCTTTGAAGTGTAACAGAGTAGGAAATAGCATCCTGTGATTGCAATAGCATTACAATTGGGAATCTATGACAGCTCACATGTAAGTAGAGAGAACTCTGTAGAGACAGGTTGTCACAAACCTGAATCTCAGGCAATTGATTAGTTTCACTAGCTCTTTTCAATCTAACTCTGCTCAAGTGTCCTGTGGAAGAGTTAGATTTTGTGAAAGCTAATGAGAAAAGGAAAGAAGCTATTGAATGACCTCTGGGGTAACACTCCAAAAGATTACAGCTACAGAAAGCAAGCAAACAGACACTTCAGAATTTAGCCAGGAATGCAAAATATCCACAATTTGAGCAGAAAGTTATGTTAAAATTGTATTAACTGTGTTATTAGTAATATGAATATTAATAAGTGTCAGATAACTGGCTCAGCTGGAATGTATTGATCCAAGATTAGTCAAAAATTAACACAGCACAAGACAGAAAGGAAGGTTATACACACCAGACCCAGTATGAAGAGCAGCTGTCAGCATTAGACTGTTGCAACAAACTCCCAGAATTACATCCCCTTATATACTCAGCATGTGTACAGAAGAGAGACAAAGCAAGGGACCTATTGACCTGGAAAGCTCTTCTCATGGAATCTGGTTCACATCATTGATAAACTGAAAACACCTGTTCAACAATCCATTATTTTATCAATCACAAAAGATATTTGTAACCAAGTCATTATGACAGAAAATCTATTTAGATAAATATCTGATAAGCTAAAAGCATCTCAACAGACCCTTGTTTCATCAAACACAGAAAATACCTGCCTCTCATCAATTTCAAGTAGGCCCTTTCTGGCCACCTGGGCACATTTCCTAAGGGTCAACAGGTCAGAGTAAGACAATACTTAAGCCATTATTGATAACTCACTAGGGACTAATTATAATAATCAGTTTATTGATAACCCACTAGGATCAGCTAAAGTTCAGCTAAGGTTTAGCTTAAATGCAAAGAATTATACACAAGGCATGGTGGGATTTTAGCTCATCTACAAAGAACCAAAGGGTTATGGTGGTTTGTTTTATTTACTAACAGTTATATTATATGGCAGCATTTTACACAGATAGCTACAGTCTGTCCCCTATCCACTAGATCATCCTTCCTACTCCTTGAGGGGTTTACAGCTAATCATCATCTCCTCACCTGGGAGGAGTTTTCCAGAGGTTCAGAATGAGCAGATTGTGAGAGCTACCAACCCCACTGATCCAAAGAAGTGCAGGGGCCACCATGTCCATCTGAAAAACCTCCTCCTCCAAACTGCCCTCCAACATCCCTTCTTAAATCCCCCCTTAAATCAACTGAGTTTAAACACTTTTCCCATTACACAGCATTTTATCCTTTTAGAATCACTGCTATGCTTTTAAGCTAAATCTTGTTTTAGAGGACTTTTCCTGTCGAATTACCACAGAAGGAAACTTTTTGCTTTCATTTATTCATTTTTGTACAGAGAAAATGAGTGAGCGACTGAATGGGATACAAAGCAGAATTGGATTCGAGCAGTGTTTTCATTCCATGACCCAGTGTTATAACAGAGAGAAGTTTCAGCACCCCTCTTCCACTCAGCTGTAAAGAAAGGGAGGGGGTGGTCATGACCACCAGATTGAGAACCTGTGGTTTAGATGCATCCTACAAATTCACAAGTTTGAGTGTTACTAGCCAGGAATATCCTATCAGAGACTTTGGCCAAGAATTTAAAAAATGAGTTCTCCAAGGTTAGGCTTCAAAGTCCATATTTAGGGCTTGTCTACACACAGGGAGTTATTCTGGAAAGCTATTCCTGATTAACTCCATCTGTGGACACTTCTAGAAAAGAGTGCTTTATTCCAAAATTAGTTTAATCCATTCTGGAAGTGGATTAAGATAAATCAGAATAAAGTACTCTTATTTTGGAATGAGAGTCCACACATGGAGTTAATCAGGAATAGTTAAGCCACTTTCAATTCAAATCCTATTTTATTCCAGACTAATTTTCATGTGTAGACAAGGCACCGGAATATAATCATGATTTTTTAAAAGCTCTGATCAGCCTACACCTCTCATTGAAGTCAATGGCAACTGTTGGGTATTCAAAACTTTTGAAAATCTGACCATTTATTTAGTTGCCTTGATCTGGATTTAGGAGCCTAACTTTAGGCACCTGTCTTAAAAAAAAATCTTGGTGTTCTTGTTTGGAAACATACCAATAAAGTCAGAACTGAACTGGCAATTCTGGAATTTCCAAAAGTTCTAATGTTGTCCAGTAAAGTTTTTAACGCCTATTTTTGTCTGATCTGTTCACACTCAAGAGTTTAATATGCCTAGTCCTAGAGTTGCAGGGCAAGCTTGCATATCTTGCTATCTTAAAGCTCTACAAAGTTTCAAGGTATTTAAATGAGGTAGCTTATTTTTGTGGCACAACGTGAAATTCTTTCTAAGGTGTTACCATGATTAACCAACGCTATATCATATTCTTGCTTCACTTTTGTTTAATTTTACAGTGGAATTAAATGGAGGAAAGAAACGGGACCCACATTACAGTGTAATTTCTCTAACAGGCAACAGTACAAAAATGCACAATCCATTTATAAATCAAATGGCTAGGAAGCAGAGAGCAATTTTCACGGAGTAATGTAGGACTTGGAAAACAACACTAAGCACACATTGGAACACAGATACAAACATTTCCATATATAACTTCCACAAGAAGACTCGGTGGTGGCACAAAATTGCCTTTAACATGTGCCCAGTCCAAAGTAAGCGATGGCAAATTTTGGAAGTGTCACACTGCCTGACAGCAGGTATGTTCATATCAGATAGGTGCCACTGACTGCACTTGACCTACCAGTCTAAGCGTTCCCATCAGGGATCATTCAGGTCTCTTAAAAAAAAAAAAGACATATTTGAGACTCAGTATAGACACTAAGCAGCCTTGCACTGTTTGCTAAAGAGCATCAATCCATGCAACAAATAATTCCCAAGAAGCCAATGGTCGTTTCGCTAAACTGACAATCCAACATTTTGTTCTTTGCTTCTTTCCACCTGTGTTAGTGCAAAGTATTTTTCCTCAGGGTGGTAACTTCTTGTTGACCTTTGCATCACTTTTATATTAATTATCCCTGCAGGAGTCCTTTGTGCCCATTCAGAATGAGACAGTTCAGCCATTCAATCCCATTGCTGCTTGTGACTTGGGAGAATTACAGATCTCGCTCCTTGGAGGTGCTGACTTTGCTTACCATCGCATAACCTTTCTGCTCAAACATTGGGCAGACGTGTAATATCAATATTGCCCTTATCATTTCCAACTAAGGAGCCATGTTAGCATGGCCTGGTGGCTAAGGCACTGTCTGAACCTCAAAAAACTTGGGTTCTAGTCCTGGCTGTACTGCCAAGGCACATCACAGCCCTTCTTGTGCCTCAGTTTCCACATTTGTAAAATGGGACTAATGATGCTCTGCTCTTTTTGAAAAGCTCTTTGAGCTATACTGACAAAAAGTGCTCTAAAAGAGCAAGGGGGTATTTTAAAATACTACGTTCATTCATATATTTTCCAATTCAAGGGCTTGAGCCCGTGAGCCACTCATCGGCTTCGGATCAAGCCCCTAGTGACCTGGTGAGTGTGATATTACAACAGCAATAAAACAACTAAAGAAACAGTTACTTTAATAAACGTTAAGCTAGTGGCCTGCAATATATTAACACTAAAGAGACATTTCTTATTAAAAATTAAAAAAATTAACCTCTTTCCATGCTTTCCCTATATTCTTTACACCCAACACCAAAAGAGAGGTTTACCCAAAGGGACACCAGGAGAGTTCCAATTTCATCTACTAGCATCAGAGGGTTCCAGTCTTGGTTGGTCCTTAGGCACTGTCATAATAAACATGATTAATGATAATTACGTGTCTTGGAGAATGGAAAGACTCTTCTCCAGAGTGGTTTAATGGATCCCAAAACCTCATCCTTTCACAGCGTGGATGTTGATGATATGATGCTGGTTTCAAGAGCTACAGAACAACACATTCATATACATATAATATATATATTCCCATCCTGTTTGTTCATCTTGAATTACATTCAAGAAGAGGTAAGACAATATGAATGTAACAATAAGAACTTTTGATCTTTCAATTGCTTTAACCCTCATTCCACCATATCCTCTTCCATCACCCTTGTTTACGGTCATCACTTGCTTGCCTGTTAAAGCTAACTTCAAGTGCAAGATTCTTGGGGAAAGGATCTGTAATTTTTGTCTGACAAGCACCATGTGCTCCCATAGTGTGGTGTAAAAAATAATCAAGGTTCCAAAGTAAGCTGAAAGTGATGGTTTACTTTGAACTGGTCACTGGAAAAAATGCTGCTTTATTTTAATAAAAAAAGCCAAACAAAATGGACGTATCATAGATTTCCAAGGGCCTTTCCATGGTAGCAGTGAGTTCTTTTGTTTGCTGCAGGTCCAAAGACCTTCTTCCAGACAATGGAAGTGTGGAGCTTAGTAAATGTGAATATACCCATATTGAACTGATTTTGGTCCTAAGACTTCATACACACGTGAGAGATGTTTAAGAATTTATCTTTGGGTATGAGAGTTAAAGTAACTGAAATACTTGAGATATTGCAAGTGCAATCAAAAACTTTACTGTATAGCAATAATTTGGGGAAAAGAATGGCAATTGTTATACTGCTCCTAAAATATTTGAGTTAAAAATGAAATACATTAGATGCTTTCTGAACATCCCTGGTCTGGTTCTATCATTGTCTTTTTAATTCCCTAACAGGATCATTTGATGCCCTTGATATTTACCAGCTTCACATACGTCATGTCATTCTGCCTTCATCCTTAAACCGAAGCTTATTGCAAAACATCCTTCACCCAGCAGCTGACCACGGAAACAGATACTGGACCCAGTGCCTCTCTGATGTAGCTGATGGAGTTACAGCAGGCTCAGTTTGCTTTGTTCTCCTGGAATTACCAGGTGAACAAAAAAGAGATCAACGTTTCCCAACCCTTTTATTTCCCCCCCCCCCTTACCTATATACAGGTCTGGGTGGGGGAGTTCCCTTCAAGCTTGAACAGATCAGCTGTAGCCACTGACCCTTAGCTTGTTAAAAGTGGGTGGAGGTTGTGTTAACCATTAACGTTAATTAAATAACTCTTCAGAGCATGTAAATGTGTATATTTATATTGATTAGCAGTTGGCTGTTTTGTGCTATTGTACACTCACACAATCACAATTATCCAGAAATACCCTTAACTGACACTGTTCTTCCTACACACACCCCATTACAGAAATAGAAAAGGTATCCTAATTAAATCAAGACTGATTGGAATTATATAATCAATTAGGCTTCATCCTTTAAATATGCTATTTATGAAGGTATTATAACACCAAAACTTTTATAAGACTCTCAATCTTGTTTAGGCCCCCAGATGAATTTTCCATAACAGTTTTATTATACAATCCCCTTTATTAATCTGCTGGTAGGCCATGCGCCAGCTTATGCCATGGTCCCCAGGTCTCAAAATACATAGCTGGAATCAGCCTGGCTCACTTGTGGGTTAATATTGATAAAATAAGTATTAGCATGATAAGAAAGCGTTTAGTGTTTAGATTATTGAATGCTTGTGAGTTGCTATTTGCATTAATCTTACTTGTAATATCTGTTGTTAATACTGTAATGTAATATTTGAGCAGTTATACTGACATGGTTATAAAAAATCCACACCATGCGTATTCCGCGACTGTATGAATCGCCATACAGGAGAGGGACGTTAATTAGTGTGAAGAGCTGCTCTTCTACAGAAATTGTTCTGCCCCTCCTGAAAGAGGAGACCCATGGGTACCTGACAGGCTTTGGGTGGATCTTACAACTGGAAACTCCCCAAATCTGGATTAGGGAATCTTCAATAAAAGACCTAAAGACTCATATTGTTGATCTGCTCCCTCCCCCTTCTCCCTGAAGATGAGTCATGCAAGTGGACTCCTCCCTTCATCTGATTTTGCAGCTCAAAGCACATGGCAAGAGGGGGATTAAAAGCAAACAAACAAAAGGAACAAGGGATCTCTATGCTGCTTGGACTCTGGGGGACAAGGTGTTTCTAGGCATAAGCAAGAGAATCCCACCTGTTTAGCCTGGGTTAGCTCTAAAGGTCAAAAAGAGCTTGTTGATAGAAACCTATATCACACTAACTCATTTGTGTGTGTCTATGTTGGCTCACTTTACCCTTGAAAATAACTAATTTCCTTTTCCTAGTTAATAAATCTTCCTATAAGCATTGCCTTTGGTTTGAGACCTAGAGCGCAAGTGACCTGGGGTAAGTGACTGGTTCTTTAGGATCAGAAATAACCTGACTATTGCTGTGTTTCTTGGTGTAAGGGGCCATGTGCCCCAGAGACACACTCACCTGGGTGGCATGACAGACAGGAGTACCCAAGAGGAATGCCTGTGACTCCCTGTTAAGACAATTAAAATGCCCTGAGGCATGTGCACTTGATGTAGTTGGTTGGTGAAATCTAAAGCCTGGTCTACACTACGCGTTTAAACCGGTTTTAGGAGCGTAAAACCAATTTAACGCCACACCCATCCACACTAAGAGGCCCTTTATATCGATATAAAGGGCTCTTTAAACCGGTTTCTGTACTCCTCCCTAACAAGAGGAGTAGTGCTAATATCGGTATTACCATATCGGATTGGGGTTAGTGTGGCCGCAGATCGACGGTATTGGCCTCCGGGCGGTATCCCACAGTGCACCACTGACCACTCTGGACAGCAATCTGAACTCGGATGCAATGGCCAGGTAGACAGGAAAAGCCCCGCGAACTTTTGAATATTTCCTGTTTGCCCAGCGTGGAGCTCTGATCAGCACGGGTGGTGATGCAGTTAAAAATCAAAAGAAAGAAAGAGCTCCCGCATGGACGATGCGGACGTGATCGCTGTAAGGGCAGGCAAATCTGTTCTATCAGCGCTCAAAATCATTTTTTAAATATCTCCAGACAGATGCCATAGCAGGGACTCAGCGCACTGCTGCGTGACAAGCGTAACGGAAAGCCAAAGAATCAAATGGACGCTCATGGACTGGAGGACTCAAGCTATCCCACAGTTCCTGCAGTCTCTGAAAAGCATTTGCATTCTTGGCTGAGCTCCAAATGCTTCTAGGGTCAAAAACAGTGTCCGCGGTGGGTCAGGGCATAGCTAGGCAATTTACGCACTCCCCCATCCACCCCCAGAAGTGAAAGGGAAAACAATCCTCTCTTGACTCTTTTACATGTCACCCTATCTTTACTGAATGCTGCAGATAGACGCGATGGTGCAGCACTCAACACCAACATCCTTGCTCCCCCCACGCTATGGATGGCTGATGGTACAAAACGACTGGTAGCCGTCCTCATCATCAGCCTATTGGCACATGGGGCAGTGCAAAAGGACTGGTAACCATGCTGACTAGCATCAGTAAGGTCAATCAAGGGCGCCTGGCCCTAATTTTTCCTGGTAGATGGTACAATATGGCTGATAACCATCGTCATCATAGCAACAGGGGGCTGAGCTCCATCAGCCCCCACCCTTCATGTGTAAAGAAAAGATTCAATTGCCCCTGAACTAGCAGAGGGATGCTGGGCTCCTCTCCTACACACTCCTTACTGTCCTGTCTGGACTATCATAGCAGCTGGAGGCTGCCTTCCACTCATATCTCACTAACAAGTCACTGTGTCTTATTCCTGCATTCTTTATTACTTCATCACACAAGTGGGGGGACAATGCTACGGTAGCCCAGGAAGGCTGAGGGAAGAACGGAATGAACAGGTGGTGTTGTTACAGGAGCACCCCCTGTGAATAGAATACAGCTCATAATTTCTGCAGGATCTGACACAGAGCAGCTGTGCTCTCTGGTTCTCTGATACAGTGGTTCTCTAGTACACTTGCCCATATTCTAGGCAGGACTGATTCTATTTTTAGATACCAAAAAGGAGGGATCGACTCAGGGAGTCATTCCCAATTTTGGCTTTTGCGCCCCTGGCTAAGAGCAGCCAGGGGCACTTATGACAGCAGCAAATGGCACAGTGCAAAAGGACTGGTAGCCACGATCATCTTATTACCAATTTATGGTATGGTAGATGGTACAATATGGCTGATAACCATCTCTGCTATCATGCAAAAGCAAAAGCATGCTGCTGTGTAGCGCTGCTGAATCGCCTCTGTGAGCGGCATCTATTACACATACGGTGAGAGTCACAAAAGGCAAAACAGGCTCAATGATTGCCATGATATGGCATCTGCCAGGGCAATCCAGGGAAAAAAGCTGCGAAATGCTTGTCTGCCGTTGCTTTCCCAGAGGAAGGAGTGACTGACGACATTTACCCAGAACCACCCGCGACAATGATTTTTGCCCCATCAGGCACTGGGATCTCAACCCGGAAGTTCCAAGGGGCGGGGGAGGCTGCGGGAACTATGGGATAGCTACGGAATAGCTACCCACAGTGCAACGCTCCAGAATCCGACGCTAGCCTCGAACCGCGGACGCACACCACCGATTTAATGTGTTTAGTGTGGCCGCGCGCACTCGATTTAATAAAATCTGTTTTACAAAACCGGTTTATGCAAATTCGGAATAGTCCCGTAGTGTAGACGTACCCTAAGTTGAGAATTCACAATCATTAGGAGTTTGTGCCCTGGTTTTTAACAGTCTGCCCTGAGGTTGGTACTCGTGCTTTTGCATCATCACGGGGAGCATTACATAATAATTCCCATTTATCTTTTTTGATTAAAAACATCTCCTGGATGATGGCTCCTCAGGCACAAGAGTGGGAAATATGTTTGTATGTGCAGCCGAGTGTGGCATGTACACAAGTCCTGATTCTCTGCTCTGTTTGTAGGCAGCTGAGCTTATCTTAATTGGGTACTAAACTTTACCACCAGTGAATTGTATCCACTGTATACCACCAAGGTTGTTCCCTCCTTGAACAAAGTTCATGGAGTAGTTGCCAAAATAGTGGAAGGCTCTCGGAACTGAGATATCAACTTCAAAATGGTTGTGGCTAGGCCATAAAGGGACAGCC
Organism: Mauremys mutica; assembly: GCF_020497125.1. Classification (NCBI taxonomy): domain Eukaryota; kingdom Metazoa; phylum Chordata; order Testudines; family Geoemydidae; genus Mauremys; species Mauremys mutica. Next base: position 206,007,040 of record NC_059074.1, on the reverse strand, counting down.
ACACCGCACATATTCTGCAGCTGGCTGCCTGGGTAAAGTTGGTGTGAGTGACTGGTGTAAAGTAAAGTAGAGCAGCCACAAGGCTGCTTGAATCTGAAGTGCAAAGCTGGTGTGCAGTGCAGCAACCCCAGTAAGCCACAACATCTCACACTGCTATGCTGTGTGTCTGCCACCTCTCCCGCTAATGTCTCCTGGTAAGACGTGCATCTCCTACTCCCTTCCCTGGATGGGCATGAGTTTATTGCCTCTGTTTCCCTGAGTGTGATATAGAGGACCACCCTCACAGAACACATTTGCATGGGACATGAAAGTCATTGAGGAGTTCAGTGTAACACCCTTCTCAATTTTGGAATAATGTCCTGACTCTGACATGAGATTCTAAACATGTGTTATCTATGCAGAGTAGGAATGTCATGAATCAGCAATCCTGAACCTGTGCCATCCCTGTGGGCAGCAAAGTCAGTGCCTATTGACAAGAGACTAGCTATTAAAATCACTAAGCTTTTTGATATTCCTCTGGAATAGAGACCATGATCATTTATATGCCACTCATGTCCTAAATGTGACCCAAAGAACATACAGTACCGCTAGTAACAGCAGGGACTATTAGACTGCTGTAAGGGCGCCAAGTGATGATTGCAATGCCATACATAAATGCCAGCGTACTTTGATTACTGTTTTTAGATATACAAATTGAGTTAAGACAACAGTAATGTGGATATGGATACAAGTCTACAGCTGCAATTTACAAGTTCATTAACAGTGCCCCAGCAACGATCGTTATGTTTTAATTGCTGTCCTAATTAGCGATGAATTCTCATTATTTTTCATTAAAATCCCAACGCAGCCCTGGCACATTCCCTTTGTTCTTCTGACAACTGTAAAGGGAAGACGCCTAAAGGACATGGAGAGGAAGCAGATTATATGGCAGGGATGTTTGCCGCTCCAGCTGGAAATTTCTTTAATTTGATATGTATAAAAACAATTTGACTTATTATTTACAGTTTGAAGAAATGAGTATTTGTATAAATAAACATTGATTGGACAGTGGCAGATTGCTACTATGCAGCATTCTCAGAGAGACCCAGCACTAGGAAAATACATGCACTTTAACAGAGCTTATCCTCCTTTGACTTCACGGGCAATTTTGCAGCAGTGCACGACTAAACCCTTGCAAGCGGAAAAAGCTCTAGCTACGGCTCACAACAACAAATACCTCACTCATCATGGCACGGCAACTCCGAGGAGATAAAATGTTAGTCTAATGTAAAGATTTGGAGACATTTCTATTAGTAATAATAACACCAGACCCCTCGGGGGAGTGGTTGGCAGAAACACTTGAACCTGGGAATCTTAAAGAGTGAGCCTCTACTTCCTTCGCCATTAGCCAAGGCTGGAGGAAACTCGTCAATCTCTGTGGCCCAGCCACTACTAGAGTGGGCCACTGTGGGTGTGTGAGGGTTACGCAATCAGCAGCAGCTGCCCTCTTCTGCAGAGCCAAACTGGAAGGATGGGCAAGAAACGAGAGCATCTTGCCCACTGCACTCAAGTAGCAGGCAAGGATCTCTAAGTGCTCCCGGGTCAGCGACTGTCATTCCTGTGCGCACCTTGGTCCTAGGGGATGCGCTGAGTCTCAAAGCTGACCAGCAGAGCTAGTCAGAAACTAGCATTTCCATTCTGTGAGAAATTCAGCCTTTTGAAATCTGGATTTGTTCCAAATCAGAACAAAAAGCCCAACCTTTGGAAACGTCCCGCGGAACGATCATTCTGAGAATATTTTATTTGGACTCCCTGAAACAAATATAAAACATAAGATCGTATAGATTAAATAGAACAACATTCAAATATAGTATAAAACTAAATGAAACGAATCAAAGTGATGAAGTGAAAACGAAACGTTTGTACTTTATCAAAGCCAAATGTTTCAATTTTAGTTAAACTACGTTTTCTGATAGAAAACTGTTCCAGCTAAAAAATTTTGACCGGCTCTACTGACTAGTATATACATCAGCATCAGCAGCATGTGTTCTCAAGGGACATAGCCTGCTGCTTTTTTCAGATAAGCAGCTACATGAGCCCCCAGACTACCTCCGGCACACTAACACTAGTCATTCACTTAGCTACAGCAGCATCCTTCAAGTTCTATCTGGGGCCTATTAGGATTCACAAAGTCTCTATTGCAGTTCTTTTCCAATGGGCATATGAGTCCATTTGATTTAGAGTTTGCAACTTGAACAAAGCACAGAAGCCAGAATTCTCAGATGTGCACCCAGTCTAGGTGCAGCTACAAAAGCTATGAGTCTAGTTTTCCATCTGTTATATGGTGATCCTGCTTATTGACAAAGCTGTGCACAAATATAAAGCAGGCCAGCTTTCTGACTTACTGACTCTATTCATTCTCTACGGATTGCCACAAAATGGAGGCATGCTTTCTTGTATCGTCAATGTCAAAATGTTTCACAGCAGCTGGCCACTCTTTCGACTACTGTATCAGGAACTGCTTTATGTAATTTATTGCCTCTGGTAATGCATGTCCCCTGCTTTTGCTGTGTAAGTCTAAGGGCTTTCCGACACAGGGAAATTGATTCAGACTAAAGCAGGGTGTGATTTTAAAGTGGATTAACTATGTCTGATTCTGTCTACACTACAGTGCTACAGTCGCAGGGCTGCAACTGTGCCACTGTAGAGTTGACACTTGCTGCAGTGACAGAAGGGGTTTTTCAGTTGATGTAGTTAATCCACCTGCTCAAGAGGCAATAGCTAAGTTGATAGAAGAATTCTTCCGACGACTTAGTGCTGTCTATATTGGGGCTTATGTGGGCGTAACCAGGTCTCTGTGTACGTTTCACACCCCAGAGCGACATAGGTCAGTCTAGGTTTTAGGTGTAGATGCAGCAACCTAGGCCTCAGCTAGGTTATGCCTCCGGTGAGCAGAGGCAAACCTACCCAATGGCGATAAAGTTTAAATTTTAAACTTTGTCAAGGAAAAACCCAGAATTTGGGTAGGAGCAATAAAATAATGGAAATAATACTTTATATTTAGTTTTATATTCTAACAAATACTTGCTTAGGAAAACAATTCAGTGTGATGGTAATTTACAGTGTAATATGTTTTTCAACAACATGCAAGAGAGAACCAACTCCTTCCCATCCTTGGCTGCAAAGTCCCGCTTCACCCAGTTGTCCTGCCTGTACCTGTCTCCGGCTTGTGATGCTCCTTTGCCTTGACACTGCAGCAACCGCATCTCTTTCCAGCAAATCCACCCGTAAACTCCTTACCCAGAGAGCCCCGCCCATTCTGCGGGCTGTATTCCCTCTGTCAGCGGCCCAATGGTCAGCCTCACTGGTCGTATACTCTGTGCCCCTCGTGCTGGGCTCCTTGCACATTGCCCTTCGTGGCCTAGCTTCCTCTTGCCCAGCGAGCCCCCTTTTCAGCCCGGGCAGTCTCTTTTACCGCCTTCTCTACCACCTTCCAACTCTCCCCTTTGGGTGGATTCCAAGCCTCCAGCTCAAGCTGCCCTCTCATTGGTTGCCTCTCTCCCCAGGACAGCTTCCTATGCCACTGCATCATCCTGGAGGCCTTAACATTAGCTCTCTTGGTTGAAACAGAAGCAGGTGCCAGGGCCAGGGTTACTCTGTAAACCAGGCCTAACTCTCCGTGTGGACGCTCTTATTCTGGAATAAAAGTGCTTTATTCCAAACGATCTTAATCCACTGGATTATGTAATTTAGCCCACTTTCAGGCCACCCTTGCTGTAAAGGAGCCTTACTGTAAATGAGAATCAGTCTCAAAAAGCTGTACTATGCCTGGAAAGGACCATGAGCTGCTTTGGAAGGCTAAGTGTTATAAAATGTAAATTGCTTTTTTTTGTAAAGGGACGGAAGGGGGATGAAAAGAACTGAAGTGAAAAGCACAACATGAAAAATTGAAAGGAAAAGAGAAATGAAATAGATAGGTTGGTGTTCAATCAACTATAGAAAGGATTAATGAAATATTAAGGACCAAGCCTGTCTCCCTCATACAGGCAAAACCCTCACTGATATTAGGGGAGCTCCGAGCTTTGGCTGTGTATGGAGAATGAGATTAGATGAACAAGAAAAGAAGTTTGGGGTTAAAGGAAAGAAAAATAAAAGGAAGATGACACAGCATGGGTCCCCTGTTGTAGAAAACGTATTGCTATATTTGGTCTTTATTTCAAAGCACTGAACCAGGCTTATTAAATGACTGGGGAATGCAGCATTCCACATATTTGATTGTAATGATTTTTAAAGCTCTCCTAGGGTTAATAGTCAGTGTAGCTACTCAAGCCCTGGGTTTTCTAACCCAAGGTCATCTGGAGTCCCACTAACCCTGGGCTTACATTGTCATGATCAGGATGTGGGCAGTCATACGTAGTGGTCAGAGCAAGAGTCAGGCCAAGGCAGGTATCAGACAGTCAGAGTCCAAGATAGACCAGAGGATTAACTGAGAGTTAGGTGTCAGGAGGCAGGCAGGGTCAGGTTACCAGCAGATCAGGAGCCAGGTTAAAGACACCTTCAATGCACCCCACTCCTGACCAGCAACACCCTGGATTATTACAGGCCCACAGTCAACCCACCTGTGGATAAACCCACAGGAAGTTAAAACACCCTCCAGAGGCAATGTGGAGGTGTCATCAGCCCAGAACCCCCCAGGTTCCCACTCTGCAGGTTCTGAGTACGTTTACCAGTCCTGAAGAAGAACTCTGTGTAAGCTTGAAAACTTGTCTCTCACCAACAGAAGTTGGCCCAATAAAAGATATTACCTCACCCACCTTGTCTGTCTAATATCCTGGGACCAATGTGATTACAACAGTACATGCTGACTTCAGTGGCAGCAGAATTAAATTAAGATAGGGTGTTTTTGAAGACACCGCCTGAAAGGAATATTCAGAGAAGACCCCTTAGAAAGCCTCAGCATGGGGGAGGGGAGGTTGACTTGACTTCTCTAGGTGCCTTCTAGCCCTGTTTTTCTGATCCTCACAGCACCCACATGAGGCAGAGAAATGCTGTAATCCCCATTTTACACATAAAATGGCCATACGGGTCAGACCAATGGTCTATCTATCCCAGTATCGTGTCTTCCAACAACAGCCAATGCCAGGTGCTTCAGAGGGAATGAACAAAACAGGGCAATAATCGAGTGATCCATCCCGTCATCCACTCCAGCTTCTGGCAGTCAGAGGTTTAGGGACACCCAGAGCATGAGGTTGCATCCCTGAGCATCTTGGCTAATAGTCATTGATAGATCTATCCTCCATGAACTTGTCTAGTTCTTTATTGAACCCAGTTATAGTTTCGGCCTTCACAACATCCCCTGGCAATGAGTTCCATAGGTTAACTGGGCATTATGTGAAAAAATACTTTTTTGTTTGTTTGAAACCTGCTGCCTATTAATTTTTATTAGGTGCTCACTGGTTCTTTTGTTGTATGAAGGAGTAAATAACACTTCCTTATTCATTTTATCAACACCTGTCATGACTGTATAGACTGCTATCATATCCCCTCTTAGTCATCTCTTTTCCAAGCTGAACAGTCCCAGGCTTTTTAATCTCTCCTCATATGGAAGCTGTTCCATCCCTCTACTAATTCTTGTTACCCTTCTCTGTACCTTTTCCAATTTTAAGAGATCTTTTTTGAGATGAGGCAACCAGAACTACACACAGTAGTCAAGGTGCAGAACCAAGGCACAGAGACAAACTGACTCACCCCACCCCATCGGAAACCTGTAGCAAAGCAAGTAATTGAACCCAGGTCTGCCAAGCCCCAGGCTAGCATCCTAACCACTGGACTATTCCACTAATTGCAGAATTTAAAATATCTAATTTTATGGGGAGAAGGGCATAATGTCATTCCCCTCCCCCATCTGATCTGCACAAAAATCCATTTATATTTTAAAAACATGCCCTGTTCTAATAGTTAATTCCTTGGCAATAGCTAGTCTGGAGCTTGCTGCATATCAGATTTCAGGGAGTATGAAAGAAAAGAATATCACTGAACAAGTGACCGAAGCACCACTCCAGTAACAAATGGATTAGGTACTAAAATAACAGCAGTCCAGCTGCTTGTAAATATCACTATCTGTTTTAAAAACAGAAAGTGTTATAGGAAATTCTTTGGTCTCGTTAGTAAATTTTGAGAGAGCTCTGGATAATAATCACATTGTTTTCACAGTTCTTCCACGAATGATTTTGATAATAAAGGACCTCCTATGACATTAAGTACATTTTAATTACGGCATTGTCTGTAATGCATATATCTAATTGCAAATAATTATTTTATCATACTTCGCCTGTTTGCCTGTTATATGCATCAGATATTATCTTATGACTCAGTGGAACAGGTTAATTAAAATTTTTCTTTTAATATATTTTCAAAGCTAACAGCCTAATTTCATCTAAACACCAGCTGTGCTAGTAAAAGTGATTCCCCCCTTATGCTTATTGAGGGGGGAGCATGAGTGATTCCTGAAGGGTATAATCACTGCCCCAGATTCTGCAGCAGTTCATTTGCAAAAAAAGAATCTCTCTAACACAACATCAGTGACCAGTGGATACCTTTCTATTGCTTTTTCCCTCCCTGATATACAAGGGAACTTGATGTTTTACTTTCAGAGAGAACATTTAATGAATTACACTGCCACCAAATAACCCCTAGTTTGTTTGTATGCACTATGCTCAGGGTTAAGACTGTCTGCCTGATCACTCTTGATGTGGCAGGCGCTTCGTTCAAGGGTGGTCACATTGGATTGCCTCCCTCCCTCAATTACTGTTCCTTGGAGTGATAAAGAGCAGATGCGAGGTAAGGGAAATTACGAAACGAGCACATTCTTAAGTCTAACATAGTACACTACAGGCTAAGTCCATGCAAAAGAAGAAAAACAAATAAAGGCCCATTAGAATAAATTGATCTATATTTACAAAACATTAGAAGGAAAAACACTTTGTACATACAGGAAAGGATACTTAAAATATAACTTGTATTAACCATAAATGATCTTTAATCTTTATCCAAACCTCCATCTGTAAATCTTACTAGCAGTACCTCACTGACATTTAAAGTTACCCTAGAAACATCCTCTGGATGCCTGTTCAGGCTGCATGGGGACCTATTCAGGGTGTTCCAGCTGTTCCCTGCTCACTCCTATTGCTCAGCAAGTTAGAGCTCTCAGTATCCTCTAGGTGGGGCTTTCTGCTCCCAGATTACAAATGGGTGAGTCTCCAGAAAAACACAGCACAGTTCAGCACGTGACTAAAACTTTGAAGAATCAGCTGATGTGCTTTAGGGATGGGCAAAAATTTCCCCTCCATCCTTATTTTGACAATACTAGTTCTCCCACACTTAATTGTAATGTTACCTTCAGGTTGGAACCGGTTCTTAGTTTGGAAGAACCAGTTTGCCCAAACTATAATGCTTACACCCAATGGGAGAAATACAATTCTTCTGGACCTTCACTTTAAATTTCCTGATATTTTGGGCTTAGTTTCTCAACATTAACCTTGGATTGATGAAGCTTTGATAGCAGAAAAAAAATTATACTGTGGAATGATTTCAAAGAACAGTTAAACAATGACTGTTAGAAAAATAACTCCCTTGTATGCTAATTTATAAAATGACCTACTAATTTAAGACTTAAAAATCTCTACAAAATTATTGCTAACTGAAGAATTTATGCATGCAGCTGATGTCAGAGAGGTGCTTATACTGTTTGTGAAAATGTATCCCATTTCTTTTCATATCAAACTTCCCTACTACCTCAGACCAATAAGCAATCCAAGCAGGATACAAATTCCACAGGCTCCTGCCCCCTGCAGGTGTTTGGAAAAAGTGTACACATAACTTCAGGTGACTCATGTATATAAACAACCCACACCACCCCCCATCTCCACCCTTCTGCAAACAAGTTGGCTTCCTTATTTGACCTGAAAGAGTCAGCTTATACTGGAGTATAGATAGTCAACTTACAGCTCCAACCGCCAGTTAGGCATAAGTACTGAAAAGCAATAAACAAGCAATAAAGTCAGTAGGCCAAGACACTCAGAACTGAGGCGCATACCTCTCAAATTTCCCTCATTTCAAGGGACCGCACTCATTTTAGTCCCAAAGTTCACACTTATTGAAATAGTTTTATTAGAGAAGGTGGGTACAAAGCCTCCACAGAAACATCAGAGTCATGCAGGGTAAAAATGTAATAGAAACACAGGAGAGATTAGTGGTCTCCTCCTCTTTCCAGCAACTAGGGCCACAACAAACTTCAGTCTCTCTTCTCCTTTAAAATTCTCCCTTTTCCATCAATGAAATGCAAGAGCAAAAATGTTAAAATTAAATTATAATTGACCCCTTTTAAATGCTCTTATTTTCTTTATTTATATTAAATTGCAATTTCCTCTACTTTTTTCAGAGGTTAACCCAACTTTTTAGCTCCTTTCCCCCACTGGAAGCTACAAACAGTGATCCAAATGCAACACCTCATTAACAAAACAGATTTCTCTCTTTTATTATGTTCACTTTTGTTGTTTTAATTCCTTCTTAGCCTCCATGCTTTTTAACTCCCTCAGCCTTACACAAGTAGTGATAATAGTGTAGCGCTTTGCAAATCTTCTCTAAATGCCCACAGCACCACCTCTTTGAATAGACTGTAGCCCTTCTGCCAGGTGGAGTTGGCAATAACAAGGGTCAGGTTCAGTATCTGGGGAGTTCCTCTTAACAATAAAAACCAGAATTGGCTTAGCCCCCACCCAGTAATCTGAGAAAACTAAACATGACCCCGGGCACCTCTAGGCGATACTTCCCCACTTGCAAGTGCTTAGAACAAAAGAAAGCTTTTATTAAAAGGGAAAGGAAACATAGCACTGATTTGGGAAAACACCATACCACCATTCGAAAGCATGTAACCATAATCAAACACCCACCCCACAGTACACTGGGCTGGGTCCTTTGCCTCAGTTTCCCACTTTGTGGCCTGAAAGTCCACTGAACGCATGTCCCGTTAACACACCAGTCCCCTTTACTGCTGTTGCACCCACTCACACAGCTGGTTGTCCTTAGTCATCAAATACCCGGAATTCAGAGGCTCATTCACATGGGTCCACCTCCTGCACCTGAAAAGGGGGGTGGGGGACATTGAGCAATGTCTCCACTGCTACCTCTGCAACTGGCTCACTGCTGCTGCCTGCCACTGTTATCTCTGCCAAAGCTTCTGCCACTGCTCACTGCTGCTTCTTGCAGCTCACTACCACAGCCTGCGATGCCATGCTTGAGGTCCCTCCCTTAGCCCAGCTCTTAGTGATTTCACTTGGTAGGGGAGAAGAACCTCTATGCTGCTTCCTCTTCATTGTCTTTTACTGCAATGCTACTATCCCCATACCATACTTAGCTTTGAAGCGCTAAGTGTAGTCAAAGCGCCAGCGCTGGGAGAGAGCTCTCCCAGCGCTGTCCGTACTCCACCTCCCTGTGGGGAATAACGTACAGCGCTGGGAGCCGCGCTCCCAGCGCTGGGGCTTTGACCACACTGGCGCTTTGCAGCGCCGCAATTTGCAGCGCTGGAGAGGGTGTGTTTTCACACCCTGCTGCAGCGCTGCAAATTTGCAAGTGTAGCCAAGGCCTGCTTAGCCCCCTAGATGTGCTCATCTGCTATTTCAGATCTTGTAATCATTGAACAGGAACAAGGAGTCTCAACTGAGGGCTTGGCTACACTTGCAAATGTGCAGCGCTGGGAGTTACAGCTGTGTAGGGAAAGCGCTGGAGTGTGGCCACACTGACAGCTACCAGTGCTGCAGTGTGGCCACATTTGCAGCACTGTTGGGAGTGGTGCATTATGGGCAGCTATCCCAGTGATCAAGTGGCTGCAACGTGCTTTTCAAAAGAGGTGGGTGGGGTGGAGTGTGACAGGGAGCGTGGGGGAGACAGAGAGAGTGGATTTTTGGAGCTGACAATGTGTGAGCTCCCTGCCTTGCAAGTTCTAAGGACTGGAAGATACACAGCACCAACCTTCAATAATTTTAAAAGTTTGGACCCCTTCCCCCACCCCTCTCTTATTCACTAAATGCAAATAGCCTTCAGACCAGATAAGCAGCTGTTCCAAAACGGACTCCCCCCTCCTGCCCCCCCACCCCGCTGTGTTGCTTCTCTCCTCAAGCAAACACTAGCTGTGAACATTCCAAAAGAATCCCCCTGCCTGCCTCTGCTGGAGCAAACAGGAGCTGTGTTTGTTTTTTAGATAAGCAGCTCCTGGAGCCCGGAGTTCACAACAAAACAGCAGAGTGGCTGAATAGGCATTCTGGGATACCTCCGAATACCTCGGAGGCCAATTACAGCGCTTTTGGTGGCCACACTTGTGGAGCAGCGCTGCATCACCAGCGCTGCAATCCTTATACCCCAGGCAGAGCAGGAGTACAGCCAGCGCTGCAGCCAGGGAGATGCAGCGCTGTATGTGCCTTGCAAGTGTGGACGGTGACTAAGCTGCAGCGCTGTAAACCCACCACCAGCGCTGCAACTCTCCAGTGTAGCCAAGCGAGGCCAGTCATTACTGTCTTTAAATACTAGAGCGGGGAGGATCAAATGGCAGCCACAACTACTGTATTTAAACAGCATCCCCTCATCCTCAGTGGGAATTTATATCCCTACCCCCCCGCTTAGCAAGAGAGGTTCAGTTTAGAGTGACCCCCTCAATCAGCGCATAGCTGCCCTTTACTCATACAATAAGCATAACATTTCATTGCCCCAGCATTCAATGCTAAAGTGAATTGTAACCCAAAACCAGCCAAAATGGATCATTTTGGCAAAGCAGGTCTATCTCCTGAGTCTTGAAGAAGAGCTCTGTGTGGCTCGAAAGCTTGTCTCTCTCACCAACAGAAGTTGGTCCAATAACAGATATTACCCCACCCACCTTGTCTTGGCTAATCACCTAGGCAAAGAAGGTGTATCAATGAAAATACGGTCTGCTCCCAAGGTCTTTTCCCCCAGTGCATCACTAGAGGTCAAGGGAGAGCTCACGCAGACCCTGCTCACATAGATAAGTATGATGATCTCTCGTTTACAGATGGAGAAAAAAAGAGGCAGAGAAGCTGAATACCTGAGATTATGTAATTTCAAATGAAGATTTCTGGTGTGGAAGTTGCTCAGCACTTCTGAAAATCAGGGTGGATGACTTGTGCAAGGCCAAGAAGGCATCAGTTCAGACAAAGGGTTATGATTCAGACGTCCTTGATTCCTAAAGTGCCTAAATTTTTGCTTTTTGCTCACCAGACTACAATTTCATGTTTCCCTCTCTTATACTCAGCTACTGTGTTGATGAGAGCTATAGAAATACGTATATACATCACTGGTGACAATCCTGGCCCTGTTTACCTGGCCATGGTAAATTTCCCCTTGATGCTACTGTAGCCTGGATGTCACTACCCGAGCTTTGGTAGGACCTAGCTACCATAAGAGGTTCTATTTTAAATTCTGTCTTGACCTATCTGTGATTTGAGAATTTTAATGGCAAGCCTTGCACAGGATCTGGCAGAAATGGGATTAAAACATCTCCCCAAAGAGCCAAACATTCCAGCATTCTGCTACCAACCAAAATGGATTAGCATGTGCCCGTGGCAAGGAATGCTGATGAACCTCATTAGCAGCAGGCAGCTGACTCCCTGAGGGCTGAAGTGTCTACACTGCAAGATGAAAAGGCTAGAGCTGCGAGTTGAAGTAGTAGTGATCTTTCCCCTCGGATATGGCTGAAGCGAACACTTTTGCAGCCTGGATTTAGTGCAGTTGAGAAAAGCAACATGTTATCTCTGTACTATGGAATATGGCTGAGGGAAGCCTGGAGTAGTATATACACAAGCTTTAAAGGTGCAGGACATCCTTGATTTTTCTTCTAATTTTTAGGATAAACCATACCACCTTTGTCTGAAGAGTTCTTTGCTAGGCCAATCAGTCCAGCGCTGGCCCAGCCTGCCATAAGCTTCCTTATTTGTCTCCTCCTTTTCCAAACCTAGTTTGAGCTCTCCCATCTGCGTCTATGTTTGGTGGACATTGTCACTCCCTGAAATTTTCTGTCACGGCCTACTCTTTTCAAAGTGTGTTAAGGGGTGTGGGATACATAAGAGATGTGTTGTTCCTTTCTCCCTGGTGTTTTCCCATTCACAGTTGTAAATTCTCATCTTTCTTTTTGGACTTGGTTTGAACACGTGGCATACAGAACACGGGCGTCTCTTTTGAACTAGCTGTTTTTCCTGCCTCCTTTTTATCTTTACTGTATCAGCAAAGTTATGTAGCCTTGCATATAAGGCTGGTTGAAAATGTTCCACCAAACTGGTTTTAGTAGGAAAACTCTGGTTTTATTTAAACAGATTTGGGGAGTAAAGTGTCTGCTTTTCACTGAAAATGTTAAGTTTTCATCAAATGCTTTTTGGCTAAAAGCTTTCATGGTTTTGCCAAAAAAAATTTTTAATGAAAAGTTGAAAATTTCTACCAGCACTCAAAATATTGGGTGGGCTGGATCCCACCAACCTTTCCAACAGGCTACTAGCCCTTAAATTATGGAGCTCCCCCAGGAAATATTTTTTTCATGTAAATATTCACTGAAATGGTTAATGACAACTGGTTAATGACAACCAGATGCTTAACACGATTAATATTAACAAGGAGGAAAGAACACAAGCCAAAACAGGGAAAGGATAGGTTAAGTTAGATGTATTCAAGTCAGCAAGGCCTGATGAAATTCATCCTAGGGTACATAAGGAACTAGCTGAAGTAGTTTCAGAACTGTTGACAATTATCTTTGAGAACTCGTGGAGGAAAGACGAGTCCTGGAGAATGGGGAAAGTGCAAATATAGTACCTATCTTTAAAAAGGAGAACAAAAAGGAACTGGAAGATTATGGGCTAGTCAGCCTCACTTTGATCCCTGGAAAGATACTGGAAAAAATTATTAAACAATCAATTTGTAAGCACCTAAAAGATACAGTAGAAACCCTGAGTTACAAACACCAGAGTTATGAACTGACCAGTCAACTACACACCTCATTTAAAACTGGAAGTAAACAATCAGGCAGCAGCAGAGCCACAAAAAAAAAACAAAAAAACATGAACTACTAAAAAAAAAATTAAGGGAAAGTTTTAAAAAAGATTTGACAAAGTACGGAAAAATGTTCTGTGCTTGTTTTATTTAAATTAAGATGGTTAAAAGCAGCATTTTCTTCTATATAGTAAAGTTTCAAACCTGTATTAAGTCAATGTTCAGCTATAAACCTTTGAAAGAACAACCACAACGTTTTTTGTTCAGAGTTACGAACATTTCAGAGTTAAGAACAACCTCCATTCCTGAGCTGTTCGTAACTTTGAGGTTCTACTGTAAAAGGTTTACAAAAACTAGCCAGTATGGATTTGTCAATAACAAATCCTGCCAAATCAACATAATTCTCTTTTTAACAGGGTCAGTGGCCTAGTGGATGGGGGAGAAGCAGTAGACATCACATATCTTGCCTTGAGTATGGCTTTTGACACTGTCCCTTGAGACATCCTCTTAAGGAAACTGGGGAAATGTGGTGTAGATGGAGTTACTACAAGGTAGATGCATGAATGGTTGAAAGACTGTATTCAAAGAATAGTTATCAATGGTTTGCTGTCAAACTGGACAGCACATATAGTGGGGTCCCACAGAGGTCAAACCTGGGTCCGATACTGTTCAATATTTTCATTAATGATTTGAATAATGGAGTGGAAAGTATGCTTATATAATGTGCAGATGACATCAAGCTGGGAGTAGTTGCCAGCACTTTGGAGGACAGGATTAGAAATCAAAATGGCCTTGATAAATTAGAGAATTGGTCAGAAATCAACAAGATGAAATTTAATAAAGATAAGTGCAAAGTACTACACTTAAGAAGGCAAAATCAGATGCACAATTACAAGATGGGGGAATAACTGCCTTTAGGAGTACTACTGCCTAAAGGAGCTCGGAGTTATGGAGGATCACAAATTGAATATGTCAACAAGTTGATGCATTTGCACCAAAGGATAATATTATTTGGGATTGTATTAATAGGAGTGTTGTATGTAAGACATGGTAGAGAATCGTCCTGCTCTACACAGCACTGCTAAGGCCTCAGCTGGAGTATTCAGGCACCACACTTTAGGAAAAATGTGAACAAATTGGAGACAGTCCAGAGGAGAGCAACATAAGTGATAAGAGATTTAGAAAACCTCCTGACCTATGAAAAAAGGTTAAAAAACTGAGCATGGTTAGTCTTGAGAAAACAAGGCTGAGGAGAGGACCTGATAAGAGTCTTCAACTATGTTAAGGGCTGTTACAAAGGTGATCATGATCAATTGTTCTCCATGTTCACTGAAGGTAAGCAATGGGCTTAATCTGCAGCAAGGGAGATTTACTTTAGATATTAGGGAAAACTTTCTAACTATAAGGGTAATTAAGCTCTGGAATAGGCTTCCAAAGGAAACTGTGGAAACCCCATTACTGCAGGTTTTTAAGAACAGGCTAGATAAACACGTATCAGGGATGGTCTAGGTTAAGCTGGGCCTGCTTCAGCACAATGGGGTGGACTAGATGACTTCTCGAGGCCCCTTCCAGCTCTATATTTCTCTGAGTCTCTAGATCTTTACATCTAAAAAACAAACAATGCCAGTGTGCTAGGGTATTGTCCTGATGTTCGGGAATCCAGCTTTGGATACTGAGCCCCCACTGGAACCCATATCTGAACCCCTTTATACGCCAAGGGAAAGTGATCCAGACACACAACTCGATCTGAATTTTGCAGTATGTAAGCAGTGAATATTGAGGAATACCAAGGCACCCACTTGGATTTCCTAAAGCAAATTCTCAATTTGTATTAAATAAAGGGTTTCAAAGACAGGAGAAGGATGCAGCCTACTCATCTTGGAAGCCAACACACTCTTCACTAGCACTCTGAAGCCAGCTCAATGCTTTCTTGCACAGCTCCCCTTTCAGCAGCCATACAGGGGCAAGGGATAGTATTAGTTACAGTGATATCATCTGGCTTCCCAGGCACTTCTAGCCAGTGGGAACACAGCAGGCCTCTAGGGCCCTTAATTTATGTGCCACAGGTACAGGGAGAATAAACCCTTTTGTAACAAGATGAAAATATAGGGCTAGCACCTCAGCTGGTGTAGCTGATGGAGCTCCCCTGAAATCTATGGAGCTACTCACCGGTTCCACTGTTGTCCTGCGTGGATTAGGTTGCAGGATCAGGGCCTAGGACAACAAGTTATGTTTATACTAGTAACACATATTTAAATATGTGCCTTCAAGAGCCGTACACTGTCACAGCGATGGACATTGATGGGAAAACACACCCATTAATCTCAAAGCCAGCTGTGTAAGTCTTTCTTAACATACAATTTGACATATCACTAAAATATTTGATTCCAATTTCCATACTAACCACATTGGCGCAGTAACAGATCTCTGTAGAGCAAAGACACATTGTGCATTAACCAGCAGACATCAAGTGAATTGATTCAGACAAATACAGGTTGCAATCACCACAAGACTATGAAGCTACTGTCCCTCAGCAGATCTAAGGAAGCAGGGCCGGCTCGAGGTTTTTTGCCACCCCAAGCAAAAAAAAAAAAAAAACCTCCGAGAGCACAATTGCCGAATCAAAAAATAAATAAATAAATAAAAAAGATGGCCGGAATGCCGCCCCTGAAATTGTGCTGCCCCAAGCACATGCTTGGTTTGCTGGTGCCTAGAGTTGGTCCTAGCAAATAGCAGACAGAGAGAAGAAAATGCCTCAAACATAAAGATGCTGCTGCCTTTTCCTACTGAACAATAAATAAGAACAATATGCAGGTGTTGACCCTCTGCTTTTATAAACTTAATCTTCAGGTAGGAACAATAGGGGGGAGGAATCCACAAAGGGGACTGAAACATTGCAATGCTAAGAGTCACAGCACCTAACTTTGGTGCCTAGAAAATCCAGGAACAAAACTGTGGTCCACAAAGCCTGAGTTCAGGCCTAGGCTCCCTCTACAATGAATGGGGCGAGACAGGCACCTAAGAATGAGATCCACAAAAGCCAACAAGCTAGGCTGGAAGCCACCAAAGCTAGCCAGTGGGAGATGCTGATGACAGGAGTGTGCGCTAAACCCCATCCCACTTTTCTCTCAGAGACAGCCACCAAAGGCCAGGCCACAGGCAGGTGCCTAGCTCTGTTTAGTGATCCACAAATGGGAACCAGCTGCCTGGACCTACACGGCTCAGGCCCCTGAGGTGTTTCTTGCCAGAATGAGTTAGGTGCCTGCCTTGCTCCACTCAGACAAGCCAAAGGAGAAGGTGGTGCCAGCACAGTCAGTGAGTTCAGGTGCCTACAGTGTTTAGCGGTAGTTTTGTGGACCACAATGGAGCCAAAACAGGTACTTTGGTGCCTAAATCTGGCACCGGTTTTCACAGATCTCACCATTACTCTCCTTCATTAATCATAATCTAAACTCTAATGCATGTGTGCACCACATTTTCTGTTTCCAGACAGACTATCTTGGTCAACTAATTAAAAAAAAATATATCCCCCTGCCAGCATCTTTTATAGTAATAAAAATAATTGGTTCCACAGATACCTGGTACACAGATACAGGTACCTGAGATAAATTTGTTTACATGATTTGCTTGTTTCCTAGCAGTAGTTCCGGAGTCGTAACAAAGCAGTGTTGACAAAGTAGAGAAGTTCCGTAATTCAATCCCTGCCATTATCATTTCAGACTTAGAGGAAGGTGATCATACTTGTTCAGCAAGTCAAGTGCAGTTTGGGATGCTGTGTTCACAGGTTAGACTGCATGTTTTATGTTTAAATAAAGATTGAAAAAGGGATCACAACCCCTCTGTAATACACCTAGCATGCCCCCTTATTTCATATAGCTAGGGAAATGGGGAGCAGATTCCAACATACTGCGACTAACTAGGTTAATTTTATCAGCTATAGAGCATACTCTAGGCAAGTGGTTTTCAAACTGTGGGTCCCGGTGACTCTGGTCAGCACCACTGACCGGGTTCTTAAAAGTAGGCTAGTTCCTACCTGTTCAGATGCCGCCCTGCACCCCGGAAACAGCCAGCAGTCGGTTCAGCTCCTAGGCGGGGGGGCCATGGGGCTCCGTGCACTGCCCCCACTCCAAACACCGCCTCTGCACTCCAATTGGCCGGGAACCAGCCAATGGGAGATTGGGGGGCAGTGCCTGTGGGCGAGAGCCACGTGAAGCCACTTGCGTACCTCTGCCTAGGAGTCGGACCTGCTGCTGGCTGCTTCCGAGGTGTAGCACCGTCCACGGTGCTAGGACAGGCAGGAAGCCTGCCTTAGCACCCCCGCTGTGCCACTGACAGGGAGCCGCTGCAGGTAAGCCTGCACCCCAACCCCCTGCCCCAGACCTGAGTCCCCACCCCAAACGCAGAGCCCCCTCCTCCACCCCAAACTTCTCATCCCCATCCCCACCCCAGAGTCTGCACTCCCAGCCCAGAGCTCTGACCCCTTCCCACACCCCAACCCCCTGCCCCAGCCCTGAGCCCCCCCAAACCCAGATACCCCTCCTCCACTCCAAACCCCTCATCCCCAGCCCCACCCCTGAGCCTGCAACCACAGCCCAGAGCTCTGACCCCCTCCCACACCCCAGTACTCTGCCCAGCCCTGAGCCCCTCCCACACCTTGAACCCCTCATCCCGAGGTCCATTGGGTCACGGCCATCAACAATTTTCTTCAACTGGGTTGCCAGAAATAAAGTTTGAAAACCACTGCTCTAGGCTAAATTCTGCCTTGCTTTATGCGTGAGTAAGGGAATCAGGACTTGGCCTTTTATTTTCTTTCACTCCATAAATGTGGTGTAGCGAGGCAATGACTCACCATTGCGGTGCCTCCTGCTGGTCGTCCTGGGAATTAGCTCTCCAGCTCTGGAGCACCTCCACTGGCCGGTGTCTCGCATGTCACTGGCCCCCATGTCCCTCCCGGACCTCAGTGCCCCTTTCATCAGGGTTCTGCCCACCACAGTATCCCCACAGTCTCTGGGTCTCCCCTCCCAGGGGAACCCCCAACCCTCTATCCCCACCTTGCCTCAGTGGCTACTGCCAGTCCTCATCTATCCCCCGCTCCCTGGGGCAGACTGCAGTCTGTCATGACCACTCATCATCAGCAAGGGGGGTTGGACCAGCTGCCTCTGCCTAATCCCAGGCTGCACCTCTCAGCCCCAGGACCTTCTTTAGGCCTTGCACAAGGCCTGCAGCTTGGGGAGTTGCCAGGCTGGAGCTCCCCAGCTCCTCTTGCCTTTCCCCAGCACTGCTCTAGCTCTGGTATCCTGCTCCCAGGCAGCTAGGTCCTTCTCTCTCCAGCAGTGGAGAGAGACTCTGCCTGAGTGCCTGGCTCACAGCCCTTTTATAGGGCCAGCTGTGGCCTAATGGTGGCGTGGCTGTGGCTGCTTCCCCAATCAGCCCAGCCTTTTTCTCAGCTGCAGCCCTCTCCAGAGCTGCTTTTAACCCCTCTTAGCTGGAGCGGGGTGACTGCCCCGCTAGAGTGGAGTGAAAGAAACCTGAATTTACTTTCACTCCATAAACATGGGTAGTTGTTATGGGAAGTCATTGTTCTCTGGCTAACAAAACAAACAGTGCAAATGATATATCTCACATTATCCTGGAATTCAGGAATAGGCGCATACACTGTAAGTGCTTCAAGACCTTGGTAAGCAAAGCACTGATGTTTTGTTGGACTGGGGCATAAGAGAGCTAGAGCTCATACTGGTAAGTGTATTAGAAATAACATCCAAAATTAAATAAGGGAGAGAGCTGTATTTTGGACATGTGTTTTCTGAGAGGCAAGATGCTTAACACGTGCAGTATGAACTGATAGGCCGCAGCTTCAGAAGTACGTCTGTGCCTCTGGCATTAAGAAGTCCCAAAGAGATCAGGATTTTAGAATGTGTTGAAACTTTCCGCTGTGTTGAAGTTGCAATATCTCTTATTCTACACCTCAGAATAGAAATCACTGGGAATTGTCTTCCCACTGAATTCCTACTCTGTTCTTCCTCTTTATAAAATGCAAAAGGCAGAATTAACTAGACTATTTGTGGAGTCAGGTACTATTCAATGCAAGGGTGGCAGAACTGGGCCCTAAGTGATAGAATAGAAGCTTCAGGGAACAGAATTCAGCAAGCAGCTCCACTGACACCATTTGAAATGGGGACTGAAATCAAGTAAAAAGAGGAAATGATCATAGGTTTGACATATGAGACCATATAATTCAATGACTTCCAACCGCAGACTACTTTGAGGAACCAAGGCCACAGGGCAGAAAAAATGATCATCAAAATGCATAGGGATAGCTGCAAAACCCCAGACTGCAAATATGCTGCCATGTTTGCAAATAAAACAGCCAGGGGCTCCTCCAAATCCACTCATTTTCTCTCCGCTCAGTTCCCTAATGCAGTTGGCTACTGGGGCCTCTACTCACATATACAGGGCTGCAGGCCATAACCCTCCAGCCCAAGCTTTCCTCCTCTATGGCTCTGAGCTCTGTCTCAGATGGCACTAATGGATGCCCGCCCTAGCAGTGTAGGGAGTGTGGCAATCGGAGCTATCGATGGAGGTGGAGAAGAATTGTCGGGGGAAAACGTTTGAAAGAGCAAAAGAGAAGAAACAAGAAAAAATGCACAGAAAGGAAAGAGAGACAGAAAAGGAGACGTGAGAGTGAAAACAGATAGAAAAAAGGAGAGATGACAACCCCTTTGTTTGGACGTGGTCCAAGGAGATAAATGGGCGGCACTCATCTGCTAATCCACCCTAAACTGGAGCTTCAACAACAACAGGCTGGAAACCCCAGCTGCTAATTTAGCTGCTAAAATCTAAGCAGTCTTTACAGAGCATGCATGAACTGCCGTTCTTCAAAGGCAGGGCCACTCAGAGGGAGGGGCAAGTTGGGCAATTTGCCCCGGGCCCCGCAGGGGCCCTGCGAGTCCTGGCCCGGTGGCAGTCCGGGTCTTTGGTGGCATTTTGGCGGCGGGGGGCCCTTCAGTGCTGCCGAAGACACAGAGTGACTGAAGGGCCCCCCCGCCACTGAAATGCCGCTGAAGACCCGGACCGCTGCCAGGTGAGTACAAGCAACTTGGCCAAATTTGGGCAGATTTTCACTATATGTAGAATCATAGAAATGTGGAGCTGGATGGGACCTAACAAAGTCATCTAGTCCAGCCCCCTGTGCTGAGGCAGAACCAAGAAGACCTAAGATCTGGCAGGTGTTTGTCTAATCTATTCTTAAAATCATTCAGTGATGGGGATTCTACAACCTTTCTAGAAAGACTAGTCCAGTGATTAATTATCCTGATAGTTAGAAAGTTTTTCCTAATACATAACCTAAGTTCCCCTTGCTGCAGATTAAGACTATTACTTCTTGTCTTTCCTTCAATGGACATGGAGAACAATTGATCACCATCCCCTTTATAATAGTCCTTAATATATCTGAAGACTGTTATCAAGTCCCCCCTCAGTCATCTTTTCTCAAGCCTCACTTTCCTCATAGGTCAGGTTTTCTGAACCGTCTATCATTTTTGTTGTTCTCTGGTCTCACTCCAATTTGTCCACATCTTTCCTAAAGCATAGTGCTCAGAACTGGACACAGCCTGCCAACTGAGGCCTCACCCAACTAGAGTGGGACAATTACCTCCCATGTCTTACATACAACACTTCTGTTAGTATATCTCAGAATATTACCCTTTTTTTTGCAAATTAATCACATTGTTGACTCATTCAATTTGTGATCCTCTGTAACCCCCAGCTCCTTTAGGCAATAGTACTGCTAAAGGCAGTTCTGCCCCTTTTTGCAGTTGTGCATTTGATTTTTTTCTTCCTTAGTCCTTTGCAATTATCTTTACTGAATTTCATCTTGTTGATTTCAGACCAATTCTCTAATCTGTCAAGGTCATTTTGAATTCTAATTCTGTCCTCAAAAGTGCTCCCAGCTTAGTGTCATCTGCAAATTTTATAAGCATATTCTCTATTCCATTACCCAACTCATTAATGAAAATATTTAATAGTTCCAGACCTAGGATACATGCTTGTGGAACCCTTTAGATACTTCCCCTCCCCTCTTTGACAGCATGCCATTCATAACTACTCTTTGAGTATGGACATGAGAATTTCATGTGGGACTGTGTCAAAAGCCTTAGTAAAGTCAAGATATCTCACACCTACAGCTTCCCCCATCCACTAGACCAGTAACCCTGTCAAAGAAGGAAATTAGTTGGTTTGGCATGATTTGTTCTTGACAAATCCATGTTGGCTATTCCTTATACCTATTATCTTTTCAAAGGCACATCCTTGACACAAAGGCCACCCTCCTCCTACCCAATTTCAAGCCCCTACTCCAAAGCATGAGGCAGTAGGACTTTTAAAAAGTAACGGTCACCAGAATTTTTTAACATGGGCAAAACTATATTTTTTTCCTAGTCTGAAATTTTTGCAGACATATTCAGACATTCAGCATGGAAAATTTAACCCCAAATGGTTAAAGTGTGGCAAAGTTATAAGCAACTGAAAACAGAAGTTTATAATATGCAGTGTCAGGTAACCTTAAAAATAAGCAGTACTACAACCTCTACCTAAAATAAACAGAACTGTGCCTGAACATGACTGCTGATCCCAAAGCACAGCTTTATTTATGTTTGAGACCTAGGGCTTGTCTACACTTAAAACGCTATAGTGGCACCACAGTAGTGCTTCAGTGTAGACACTACCTACATGAGAGGAGGGATTCTCCCATCTATGTAGATAATCCACCTCCCCATGAGGTGGCAGCTAGGCTGACAGAAGAATTCTTCCATCAACCTAGTGTTGTCTATGTGAGAATTTAGGTCAGTTTAACTATGCTGCTCAGGGGTGTGGATTTCCGTCCCCCCACCCTTTACCCTGGACTATGTGCCTAAATGACATAGATGAGCCATTAATTGATTAAGGACCATGTTTTGCCAATGTTCCTCTTGTATATGGTAGTTTCTATTGAGGGCAACATACCCTGCAGTGTCAATAAGTGTTGAAGAATCAAATAGTGTGAGCATAATATGAGCCTTGAGCTTTGGTATTATTGCCTCCAACAGTTCTCTTGGGTGTTTTAAAGGTTTTAAAAGCCTAATTTCATGATTACTATAAATTGCTTTGTCCCTTAACTTTCTACTTAAACAATTGCATTGAACAGTCACTTCTGAGCCTGGAAACAGAATGATCAGGCTCTGTTGCAGGAAATTGTTCTACCTTAAATGTTCTGAAATGCATCATCTGACTTTCTGGGAAATTATCCATTGTGATGTTATAAGGACTTTATGGTCTGTTTCTCTGTACAAGCTGATATCATCACTGCATGTTTATTAGAGTTTTATGTGGGTTTTTTTTATATACTGCTTTAGCTAGAGAAAGTGATTATTAAAAACATTGGACAAATTTAAAAAATATATCGATTTATTTGATATACACTATTGGCTAGAAGTAAGTTACTTATAGTTCTGAATCCCAAAATATGTATGTTAATTTGTATATACCTAATTGTCTAGAACTCAGAAGTTCAGATGTGAACTTTTTTAAATGATTTTATTGATTGACATTTCTATAGTGTTCTTCATTTGTAGTGTCTGAATACCCTTAATAAAACTTAAGAATGGCCACACTGGGTCAGACCAAAGGTCCATCTAGTCCAGTATCCTGTCTTCTGACAGCAGTCAGGTTCCACAGAGGGAATGAACAGAACAGGTAATCATCAAGTGATCCATCCCCTGTCGTCCATTCCCAGCTTCTGGCAAATGGAGGCTAGGGACAACATCCCTGTCCTAATAGCCACTTATGGACCTATCCCCCATGAACTTATCTAGTTCTATTTTGAACCCTGTTATAGTCTTGGCCTTCACAATATCCTCGGGCAAGGAGTTCCACAGGTTGACTGTGCGTTGCATGAAAAAATACTTCCTTTTGTTTGTTTTAAATCTGCTGCCTATTAATTTATTTTTGTGACCTCTAGTTCTTGTGTTATGAGAAGGAGTAAATAGTACTTCCTTATTTAAAAGGCAAAAGACTTGTGCAATCTGAAGAGTAAATAGTGTATAGTGATAGGTTTATGTGGAGAAAATATTCTTATTTTATACAGCACTTTTCATCCCCAAGGTAACATGAGGTGAGTCAATCTAGAGCTCATCATTCAGTTCTGGAAGGCCCTACATTCAGATGGTTCAGCTAACCAAAAGAGGAATTTTAAAAAAAGATGGAGGAAAAAACCCACCAGTAACACTTGTCTGAAAATGTATTGAATGATCCCAAATTTAAAGAAACAAGGTGGGTGAGGTAATATCTTTTATTGGACAACTTCTATTGGTAAGAGAGACAAACTTCTGAGCTACACCAAGCTCTTCTTCAGGTCTGGGAAACTTACTCTGAGCATCACAGCTAAATACAAGATGGAACAGATTGTTTAGCATAACTAGTTAATACACATTTCATAGAATCATAGAATATCAGGGTTGGAAGGGACCTCAGGAAGTCATCTAGTCCAACCCCCTGCTCAAAGCAGGACCAATTCCCAACTAAATCATCGCAGCCAGGGCTTTGTCAAGCCTGACCTTAAAAACCTCAAAGGACAATTTCAAAGGACAATTCAAGGTGAAGTGGCCCGTTAACACTCCTCCAGTCACAGGAAGAAAGCGGGGGAGTGTTGTTAGTGAGTTATAGATTGTGGTAATAAGGGAAAGTCTTATTAAAATTAAGTTGACCTAAGTTATTACTAAAATTAAAATTAAGTCAACTACAAAATTAAGTCAACCTAAGTTATGTCAGTGTTCAGCCACCACAGTAATTAAATCACTTTTGCATGTCCACGCTACGTTCCTTGTGTCGGTGGTGCACGTCCTCACTACCAGCACTTGCATCCAATAGTGCACTGTAGGTAGCTATCCCACTGTGCTATCCCCATCTAGCACAGGGTGTTTTGGGAAGGGTTTGCAATGCTTCATGGGGGCAAACAAGTCATGCAGGGATGACTGGGAACATGGCTTCAACGTCCCATGATGCCGTTTTCTCCATCCCATAATTTTACCTGCAGTAATGTTTCACACCTCTTTTCAAAAGCCCTGAAACCCACACGTCTGCTATCTCTGTGAGAAGCACGGATCCTGCCCAGCTCTGCATGACTGTGGTGAGTGTTGCGAGCCTGGGGTGCCCGATCCTGCAGTATTTTCAGAGCTGCCAGAGGAGTGTGGGAACATGACGATTCCTTGGAGGCTAGCTTGCTGCGGGACATAGAAAGAAACAATTCTTGGAGTGCCGGTTCTGGGTTCAAGAAACAAGCACTGACTGGTGGGATCGCATTGTTATGCAGGTAAGGAATGACAAGCAGCGGCTGCAGAACTTTCGGATGCACAAGGCCACATTCCTGGAGGTGTGTGCAGAGCTTGCCCCAGCCCTCCAGCATGGGGACACCATAATGAGAGCTGAACTGACAGTGGAGAAGCAAGTGGCAATCGCTATGTGGAGCGCCAGATTGCTACCAATCAGTCGGGAATTAATTGGGAGTTGGGAAATCCACCCTGGGTGTTTCTGTGATGCAAGTGTGTAGAGTCATTAATCACATCCTGCTACAAAGGACTGTGACTCTGGACAATGTGCAGGACATAGTGGATGGTTTTGCAGTAATGGGGTTCCCGAACTGCAGTGGGGCGCTAGATGGCATGCATATCCCTATTTTGGCACCAGACCACCTTGCCACAGAGTAAATCAACAGAAAGGGCTAGTTTTCTATAGTATTGCAAGCACTGGTGAACAGGAGTGGTGGAAACTCTCTAAAAGTGGGGGGCATAGCCATCCCACTTTTAAAAGTGATGTAGTCATGGCCCCCCGTTCTGGAGCCCCTGTTGGTGGATCACTGGGGACATTTTACAGACAACGTGGGATGGTCAGGGAAGGTGCATACACGCGCATTTTTAAGAACACGGGCCTGTTCAGAAAGCTGCAAGCAGGGACTTTCTTTCCAGATAAGAGGATTACCATTGGGAATGTTGAAATGCCAATAGTGATCTTGGGAGACCCATCCTATCCCTAACTCCCACGGCTCATGCAGGAGCAGGATTTTATGTCTGTACTATAAGAATTAATGTATGATTTGACCATCCTGCCAGCACACCCTTTTTGAATAGAATAAAGGAATGACTGTCTGGGACATTGGTAGAAACGCATCTGACAGACTGCCAGTGTCTGTACTGATGTTAAGGCAGGGACAGACCAGAACAATCCTTATGACTGATTATGGTCACCCTTTTGTTTTAGGATAAGTTATAACGTCTACTATGGTTTCCTATGTGTATTATAAATTAGGCACTCTAGTTAAACATACATTTCTTTGTTTTAAGGTTTAGTAAGTAAGAGACAGGATCTTATACTGTGTCTATGTTAATGAGATTAGAGGAATGTTGAAGGCCCGAGCCACAATGTGAACTGTTTTGATTACAAGATTTAGTAAGGTTTAATTTACAATGCCTTTCTTGCTCAACATAAAAACTGCTGTATAGCTTTGAAGGTCTCTGTAAAAGACGGTTTGTGTGAATGAGTAATGTATGCATCAGGAAAAGATAAGGTGTGAAGGCCATTGTTATAGCCAGATGGTCAAGGAAGAAGGAGTGAAGAGACTTAACGACACTAGAGAACCATCAGTGTGCATCCATGATGGAGGAAGGGCAGATTGTCGACCCTGAGGTGGAGGCTGGCACCCCTAAAGACAAGACAATTGATTAAATTGGAACCAGGACAGGATGACCCTCTCAGAGGTGTTTTGGAACGTTAACATCAAAAGAT
This sequence comes from Mauremys mutica, assembly GCF_020497125.1. Lineage (NCBI taxonomy): Eukaryota > Metazoa > Chordata > Testudines > Geoemydidae > Mauremys > Mauremys mutica. The sequence continues at coordinate 205,981,204 of NC_059074.1, read as the reverse complement.
AACACCAATTAAGGAGTAACCAGTCACAAACTGACACAGCAAAATTCATAGACTTCAACAGAGAAAAAAGACTATAAGAACAGGGTGCTTGGCCATGGGACTTTGGGTTCAGTCCTGCAAAGCCTCAGCGCATCAGATCGTGACTGACAGAGCCCAGCTCCTCACTTGTGCTCAATCTAACTGGCCATTAGATTGACTCGAGCTACAACAGACTGGTAACTATAAAGACCATCTGCAGGACGTGTGTGTGTGTGTGTGTGTTGTGTAATTGAATGCATTCTCAATAAATGTGGCATGCTGCCTTCTCCCCTATAAAAGATCTTGTTTGCTTTTTATGGCCATAACACTCATGAAGCTGTACACAGGCCACCTCGACAGCAGCAAGGAGCACTTCAGCTACAGATTCAGCAGGTGCAGAATGACAGTTGAATGTGCCTTTGACCATCTGAAAGGCCGCTGGTGCTGTCTACTCATGAGATTAGACCTGAGTGGAAAAAATATGCCAATGGTTATAGCTGCCTCCTATGTGTTTCATAATATCTATGAAGCAAAGGGAGGGAAATTTCCACCAGGGTGGAGGTGGAATGGCTCTTTGCTGATTTTGAGCAGCCTGATACCAGAGCTATAAGAAGAGTTCAATGGGGTGCTATACGGCTCAGGGAGGCTTTGAAAGACCATTTTAATAGTCAGCCAAGGTGATGTGTGTTACTGAAGTGTGGTCTGCCTGGCATTGTGTTTTTGTACCCCAGTATGAACTTGTAATGAGTGCTGTGTGTGTAGTAATACAACATTGCAAATGCACCTATTGCATGAATATGAATTATGTCAGCCCCTGGCAGCATATGCTATGAACTAATAAAGATGACTTAAGTTTCCCTAAATAGACTTTTTTATTCCGAACCCATTGGAAAAAAAAAAGACACATTTATAACTGAATGAAACTTTATAAATACAGGGGAAGAACCTTTGATGGGGAAAGAACAGTCATTTCCATTTCACAGACACATACACCAACCATGTTTCCCACAGGTCAATGTATGTGTGGCTGCGGCTGTCTGTATTCTCCCCCAGGGGGAAGTGGTAGGGGTAGTGCAATGGCCCCGGGTGCCACGTAGAATGTAGGGTGGTAGTGGGAGTGTAGGGAGGTTCTGGAATGCAGTTCTCTATGGCCTGCAAAGGGAGGCAAGCACAGGTCTGCTGAACCTGAAGGTCAACAAGAGCCTCCAGCATGTCTGTTTGTTGCTTGAGAAGCTCCAGCATCTCCTGCTCCTCTCCTTTTCCTGAGCCTTTCTCCTCTCCACACCATCCCTGCCCATTCTGTCTGCGAGGGGGATCCTCCAAGTCCTGTGCTCAGTACCCGAAGCACCACAGGCTTCCAGGATCTCTTGGAACATGTCATCCCACATCCTCTCCCTTCTCCTCCTTATGTGGTTGAGCCACTCCACTGGTGTGGATGGAGATACCCTCCAGGCCACATTTCTAGCTGCAAAAGATACAATGCACAGAGGTACTGTAGAGAGCGTATGCACTCCCCTTGATCCACTCAGGTGGCAAGCACTAGGTTCTCACTTCTCCTTGGGAATCATAGAGCATGGCGGCAGTCCCATAAATGGTGAATACAACTCAGGAAAGGAAGGGGGCGATTTGGGACGATAATGGAGGTGAGCACATGGGCGTCAGTATATGTGGATAGGGCATCTGAACTGAATACCGGCATCATTTTCCACAGTGGTGATTATTTTAGCTGATATCTCACTCCTGAGGGTAACAGAGGCTGAAAGGAAACAGCTCCTGCACGCGTCTGGCTGCAGACCGGGGCCATATGCTGCTAGCCTGAGTGCTGCAATGGTGCTTGCTGAAGTAATTGCTGACTGGTACGGGAAAGTGTCCTTCCATGGCGGAAGAAATAAGGCAGCCCTCCCCAGAAACCTTTGGCAGAGGATTGCAGACTACTTTCAGGAAAGTTTCATGGAGATCTCTATGGAGGATTCACAGGACATAAACTGTTCTGCAGGGCTCTCTCTGCCTAACTGTACAGGACAATGAGAAGCAGATAACAACTCTATCTCTATTGGTTATTTCGCTACCTCTTCTAGCATTATTAAAAAAGAGTAAATGAACGGATATGTCCCTGCAATATCAAAGCAAACTGTATATTTACCAGAGGTTCCTTCCCCTGCATCAGGCTCAGCCATGCTGGATTGTAGGGACAGGTTTGACTGCTCTGGAGTCAAAAACAGGTCCTGGCCCACTGGATCCCCCAGTCACCTGTCCCCCATACTCCGTCTCTTCCTTGTCCAACACCTCATCCTCACTGTTCACTCTGAGGACTGGTGACTCTGGCTCCTCCAAAGTATCCACGGGGCTCTTGGGATGGGGGTGGGAGGTAGGGGAATGGCCTCTGCCAAGGATGGCATGCTGCATTTTGTAGAAGTGGCATGTCTGTGGTTCTGCACCAGAGTGACTGTTAACCTCCCTTGCCTTCTGGGATGCCTGCCACAGCTCCTTGGCTTTCACATGGCAATGCTGCACGTCCCTCTTGTAGCTTTTCTTCCCCAGGCCCTGAGCAAACTGCTCATAGATACTGACGTTTCTAGGGCTGGATAGGAGCTGTGCCTAAATAGCCTCTTCTCCCCACAGACTGAGGAGATCCACCATCTCCTGTGTACTCCAGGTAGGAGCGCATCTGCAGCGTGGAGCTGGCATGGTCAGCTGGACAGTCCCTAGGTGAGCTCTCCACACCAAGCAAACAGGAAATGGAATTTCAAAAATTTGCAGGGCTTTAGAGGGGAGGGGTATATACCTGTGTACCTGGCTGCTGGGCAGCGGAGCTCAAAACGGTGACGAGAGTGGGGTCACAGTGGGGCATTGTGGGACACCTCCTAGAGGCCACTAAAGTCAATGTAATAAGTAACACAGTGCCTACACAGTGCTTTGACCTAAATATGTTGACCTAAGTGCTACACCTCTCGTAGAGGTGGAGTTATTAAGTCGGCATAGCAGGTGAGTTACATCGGTGAGAGCAACATGTAGATGCTTACAGAGTTAGGTCAACGTGAGCTGCCTTGCGTCAACCTAACTCTATAGTAAAAACAACGAGGAGTCTTTGTGGCACCTTAGAGACTAACAAATTTATTTGGGCATAAGCTTTTGTGGGCTAAACCCCACTTCATCAGATGCATGGAGTGAAAAATACAGTAAGCAATATACATATTACAGCACATGAAAAGATGGGAGTTACCTTACCAAATGGGGGGTCAGTGCTAATGAGGCCAATTCTATTAAGTGGCCTATTCTCAACAGTTGACAAGAAGGGGTGAATATCAACAGAGGGAAAATTACTTTTTTTAGTGACCCAGCCACTCCCAGTCTTTATTCAGGCCTAATTTGATGGTGTCCAGTTTGCAATTTAATTCCAGTTCTGCAGTTTCTTGTTGAAGTCTGTTTTTGGAGTTTTTTTGTTGAAGAATTGCCACTTTTAAGTCTATTGTTGAGTGTCCAGGGAGACTGAAGTGTTCTCCTACTGGTTTTGAATGTTACAATTCTTGATGTCTGATTTATGTCCATTTATTCTTTTGCGTAGAGACTGTCCGGTTTGGCCAATGTACATGGCAGAGGGACATTGCTTGCACAGGATGGCATATATCACATTGGTAGATGTGCAGGTGAAAAAGCCTCTGATGGTGTGGCTGATGTGGTTAGGGCCTGCAACAAACCCCGTTGCCAACTCTGTCTGCATATCTATTCAAGGGACACCATCATAGGATCTAACCACATAACACCATAGCATAACACCACTGAAGTCAGAGAATTTGGCCCAAATAACTTGAGTTCAGTGTTTAAAGCATGCAATTTTAAAAATCCATTCTTTCTAGTTATACACATTTTATGCTATGCTGAGTCACCCTGTACTTTATGGGACTGTGCTCCACAGTGCTAACAGAGAAAGGACAGCCTTGTTAAAGCACAGGAATGCGTCATGAGATCTGGATTCTATGCCCATCTTGGTGTGACTTTGACAGCAAGTAATTTAAGCCAGACTTTTTAATGTGAGTGCCTAAAGCTAGAGGTCTAAATCCATATTTGGTGAACAAGGTAAAAGTAATCCAGTTTTCTGAGGTGTTAAGCAGCCACAGCTCTCATTGACTTCAATACTTTTACTCAGCACCTCTGAAGAATAGGACCGTTTAACTTTTGTTGCCTAAATATGGATGTAGGTATACACCCAAGTTGAAAATTATAGCCTTCACCTCTCGGAGCCTCAGCCGAATCATTGTACAATGGAAAGAATAATATTTACCCATCTCACAGGGTTGCTGTGAGATTCAATTCACTGCTTTGAGATCCTTGAATGTAAGTCACTATATGACCATAACGTATCGCTATTATGATATTATTATTGAGTGGTTATATCAGAGGACTGAGAGTTCAGATTCTTTGGTTCTATTCCTAATCATGCCACTGACTTGCTGAGTGAGCTAGGCATGCAGCCTAACTTAATTTTAGCATCTGTAAATGGAAATAATATTTTCCTACCTCATACTGGTGTTCTGAGGATTATTATAAAGTGCTTTGACTCCTCGGTGCAAGTGCCATAAAATAACAAAGTATTATTTGTGTACTGATTACAGTACTATTTTTGTTAGTTAAGATTTTATCTTTGAAGTGTAGCAAATAATAGCACTACAGATTTGATTAGAAAGTGGAGCAGGTTCAATGTCTCCGCTTTTTCTAGAGCACTGACTTCTTGTTTTGGTCATGGAAATTCACAGTGACATTATGTTCATCTTCTATATCTAAAACATACCTGCATGGAAGTAGCTTTTAATCAGGAAACACTCTTGGAAGGGCATCGTGTATTTAATTCAGGAACCCAGGGTGAAGTTAAGTGATTTGAGGAAAATTAGACTGATTCAATAGCAACAGATTTTATGTAAAAATAAAACAACTCCTTTTTAACAATGCAGAGGCAGAAATGTGGAAATAGCAGAAATTATCAGAAGAGCTAAACTGAAACTTATCATTTTTCTAATTTAAACAAGGAAGGAGGAAGCCAAATCTTGAGTAATGTTCTGCCTCAACCAACCACATTTGTTATTTGAGGTACTTAAACGTGAGAAACAGTAATGACCTATTTCACTCTTCTCGGGAAGCTGCAATTTTTCTGACAAATAACACATGAGAAATAACTTAAGACAATTTCACAAGGTTTAAAGCTTTTCCTAATATGAGATGTTAGCCTGTAAAACTGGGATAAAAAGCCCAAGCAAATATGCAGGATTGTCAACCCCAAGTCTGTTAAATAATCAGGAGTCAGGCACCAAAATCATGAGATTTTAAGAGAATATTAAATTTGGGTTCTTTTCCTTTGCCTTCTGGTTTTTGAACCCCAAGGCTATAGCTGGGTCATGTTTTCAAGCTTTTATCTGAAACCATGAGGGCCAGACGGTTCCTTATTTCTTCCTCTCACAGCCCGCAAAAAAAAAAAAGCGCTAAGATTCTCACATAATCAACTGATTTCAGGAGCTGGGGCCTTAAGAAAAGCACCAAATATCGTGAACATGGTGATAAAGAAAATCACAAAAATTGAGAACACTAAAGGACAAAAATCAGAAATGTACAGCAGAGAGCAAATGAAAGTAATTGCAGGGCTGGAATTGGAATAGAATTCAACAGAACTCAGTAAATGTGAGACCCAATCCACCAGAACTCAAAAGGACACGCTATCATGAAAAGTCTCAACCCTTCTCACCTCCCCAGCTCTCATTCTGATGTTCAGTCTTTGCTTGCAACCTTACATGACTTTCTTCCACCTCCTCTATGGCTAGGTTCACTCCCTACCCACATCCATTCTACCTTGCCAGGTAGCCGAAGTTGCCTCAGCAAGGCAAGATGCCAAGACCTCCCTCTTTCCCAGGCCTGCTCTTTGCTGTTATAAGCCTCTGCCTCTTTGGATCACCTGTTTTTATTTAAAGGAGCGGAAAGAGGGAACACCACTGACAGGCAGGTTGCTGGAGCAGAAGGAGCCTGAAAGGAAGGGGACACAGAAGGGGGGAATTGTTAGGAAATTCCCCCATCTCCAGGGAGAAAAGCAGCTGCTGAGGAAGGAATGCGGGAGCAGTGGGGAGCAGCAGAGACTCCCTCAACCACTGCCACCAGTAAAATAAGTGTTTGTGAGGAAGAAGAGAGAGCAGAGACCTGCTCAACATCCACTCTGCCCCTACCCAATGAAAGATGCACTGGAGAGTTCAGGGGATGGGAGAAGGGAGGTGCAGGGGACTGAGGCCTTGTCCACATGAGAAAGTTGTGTTGATTTAACTGATTTTAAAGCAGTCTAGTTAAAATGGTACAATAGAGCTGAGTGGAGAAGAGTATTCAGTTTTGTGAGCTCTGGTAGTTTCCCCACCCATCCTTTCTCACCAACAAATAATTTATATTCTTCTGTGATTGACAGCAAGGGGTCTTGGTAATTTACTTGCATGAGATAGATTGATTTTTTAGGCCTTAATTCTGAGTTGGAGTTTATTAACATTAACACACACACACACCCCTCCACGCCTCAGAGTCTCATTACATTCTGTGCGGTCTGGAATTTTGATTCACGTTTTGCTCTCAGTTATATCCGTGCAAATCTATTCGGCCTTTTGTTTTCTCACTAGGTGCAGAGTTTAAGAACATTGTTTGGACTAAAAATACATAAATAATACACAGCTATTCAAAACATGATTGAGATTATGTGGCGGGGGGAGCCCTGTAGGTCACAGCGCACAGAGCCGGTGTCAATGTGTGTGTGTGTGGGGGGGAGCCCAGCAGGTCACAACACAAAGCCGGTGTCAATGTGTGTGTGTGGGGGGGGGAGCCCAGCTGGTCACGGTGCACAGAACCAGTCAGTGTGTGCGTGGGGGGAGCCCGTAGGTCACAGCGCAGAGCCGGTGTCGGGGGGGGGGGGGAGCCCTGAAGGTCACAGCACAGAGCCAGTGTCAATGGGGGTCAGGGGGAGGGGGAGCCCTGCAGGTCACAGCGCAGAGCCGGTGTCAATGGCGGGGGAGGGGGAGCCCTGCAGGTCACAGCGCAGAGCGGTGTCAGTGGGGGGGGAGCCCTGCAGGTCACAGCGCAGAGCGATGTCAGGGGGGGGGGAGCCCTGCAGGTCACAGCGCAGAGCGGTGTCAATGGCGGGGGGGGAGGGGGAGCCCTGCAGGTCACAGCGCAGAGCGGTGTCAATGGGGGGGGGAGGGGGAGCCCTGCAGGTCACAGCGCAGAGCGGTGTCAATGGGGGGGGGAGGGGGAGCCCTGCAGGTCACAGCGCAGAGCGGTGTCAATGGGGGGGGGGAGGGGGAGCCCTGCAGGTCACAGCGCAGAGCGGTGTCAATGGGGGGGAAAGGGAGCCCTGCAGGTCACAGCGCAGAGCGATGTCAATGGGGGGGGGGAGCCCTGCAGGTCACAGCGCAGAGCGGTGTCAATGGGGGGGGGAGGGGGAGCCCTGCAGGTCACAGCGCACAGAAACGCTGTTGGGCTGGGGGGGGGGGGGTCTGTAAAGTGGCCCTAGAGCGCCTACAACTCCCAGCATGCAACGCTCCACGCGGCGCCGCGTTTCCGGCCGCGCGGCACGCTGGGGGCTGTAGTGTCGCGCGGAGGGGCGCTCGGCGGGTCCCCATTTGCGGGAGGTGGCTGCTGTCCTCGCCGCTCGCTCGCTCGCTGTGGGGGCTGGGGGCGGGGCGCCGCGCGCGGGGCTCGCGCTCTCCGGCGCCGCGGGGAGGCCGCTCCGGCCGGGGGCGGCTGCGCAGTGCGGCGCCGGGCTGGAGGCAGTTAACCGTCGCGGCGTCCGGTCACACGCCCACCCCGGGGAGTGAGAGCGGAGCGGAGCGCAGCGCGAGGCGCAGCAGGGGAGCCTTCCCCGAGCGCAGTAACCGCTCTCCGGCCCCTCCGAACGGGGGCGTCCCTCGGGCCCCCCAGCAGGGAACCTCCCCCCTCAGACATAGAGTAGCGGGGGGCGCTGCCCCCACCCCCGTAGAAGAGCTCCCCAGCCCCTTCCCCCACCGAACAGGGGTCCCTCCTGCCCCCCTCAGCAGGGGGGTGCTGCTGCTCCCTTCCCCCAGCAGATCTCCAGCTCCCCTCACCCACTTTACAGGGGCGCTCTCCCCCCCACCCCCACGGCAGGGGGTGCTCTCCCCTTTGCCCCCTAGCATCAGGGAGTCTCTGATCCCCCATCTCAGCCGCCAGGGAGTGTCTCCCCCTGCGGGATGTTCTCCAGAAGGAGCCATGCTGATGTCAAGAAATCTACACAGAAAGCTCTGGACCCAAAGAAGGACGTCCTGACCCGCCTCAAGCACCTCAAAGCGCTGCTGGGTGAGTCGGGGTGGGGTGTCAGCAGGCAGGGTGCAGACCTTGGGGGCTTTAAACGAAGGGACTCTGTGTGTGGGGGTGAGGAGCTGTCAGTTGTCTTGCCAAGTACTCTTTCCCCTCCCCACTGGATTATTCCTCTCCACTGCAGGACTTTGTCCTACTGGGTGCTGAATATTGTATCCTGAGAGCAGGCGCCAATAAAAGGGGATTGAAAGATGCCACAGCAGCTCTGGGTCTGTCACTTCCTGCCATTCAATGAATGAGTCCATGGCTGAAATCCAGTTGCTCTGGTCAGGGCCATGGCTCTTACAAGCCAAGGGACTGCTGCTCCCAGGCTCTGAGGACATGCTTGTTAAGCTCTCAGATATATTTATTTTTGTTATGGTGGCACATAAAGGCCCCAAATCAGGGACCCACCTTGCTAGGCACTGAACGCACATGTAACAAAAAGACCTCCCTTGCCCCAAACAGCTTATAATCTAAGCATGAAGATGAAGGATGCCACAAGAAGACTGGGAAGGGGGACCTCAATGGACACATCATAGTCTCTCAGTAAAAAAAGCAATTAGTTTAAAAAATTGCTTTGAAATCTTTTTCTTTCTCCCAACTCCTCCCCAAAAGTGAATTGTCTCCGTTTGAGTGTGTGAGCATTTTCAGAGAATGGGGAAAAAACTGTTTTTGTTTCTTTCTCAGTTTTATTTTTGTGGTTTAAAAAAACTACCTTAGGTTCATATAAGTTAATCAAAGCAATTGATTTTTATTTCATTCCTTTGATTGTAGCCATACTATATAAATAATCAAGAAAAACTTCTTTTCCAAATAAAATCTACTGAGTAGTGTATACTGAGGCAAAACTTAAGCAAGGGGATAGTCTCCATCCCATTTTCTGCTTTACTTGTAAATGTTGCAGCTGATACTGTTATGATTAATGTCTCTTACATACATTTAAGCAAGTATCTTAAATTCTATTAGGATAAAAGGAAATGGCTGCTTTATAAAATCAGAATTCAGGATGTCTTCACTGTAGTCCAAACTATTAGTAGAAAAGGACACAATAGGATGGGTAAAACCTTTCAGGATGTTCCAGGAAATGTAACAAGATTATATCTAATTGAAGTGAAATATAAATCAGTTATTCAAATCACTTTAGTGACATTTTGATGGAATACTTTATTCTTACACTAAATTAACCTGTGAGTATTATGTGAACGTGGTTTAGGTGGAGATTGACAGAACAACAGGGTAAATAAAACTTGAACGCTTTTTAAAATTAAATAACTTATTTAAAAAAATAAATTTAAAAATTAAATATGAATTTGATAACCTACATTAAGGCCTAACTTTTAATGGATTATAGTAATAATTTAAATTTAAATAAAACAAAAATATGGCAACAAACCTGTACTGCTTGAAAAGATTTAAAGAAAGTCTAACCACTGAAGTGGTGGCTAAGCATCTGGAACCAGAACTTGCGGAAGTGCTAAGACCAGCTTTTGACAGCAGTAGCCTGTTCTGCAGGTACAGAGAGAATATTTTCTTCATTTCAGTTCATTGAACTAGTTTAGTTCAGTAGCTAGCTTATTCAAAGTTGAGACACCAGTTGGGAATTGAAAAGGTAGAAAAACTTGTTTTCCTCTTTCAAGCTATGAATAATGAAGAGGTCTGAGAGGATGAGATCTACTAGGTCTAAAATCTTGAAGCAATTAGTTCAGTTCACTATAGATAATATTTAATTGTTTAATAAATCAGTTAGCTTTAAGTACAAAATGTGTTTTGATAAACTTATTTTATACATGTACCCAGCACTTTAAGGTATTTTTATTTAACTAATAAAGAACTAATTTTAAAATGCTGTTTTTGCATTTTTTATTGAACTCCAATTTCCTTTCCAAATCTAGCTTGACACAAATCATGAGTAAAAAATTAATAAACTTGTACATAAATGTCATCCACTATTTTCTAACATCATAAAAATGTAAAACCTAAGAATCTGAATAAATGTGTATTCAGCTGTGTAGATGCTTAAATAAATGCTTATAGTTTTAGTGTATCGTTTTGGTTAGCAAAAAAATACCAAATTTAAAGTAAAGGTTATATTTATTTGCATATGAACGTGTTTTAATGATTATACCAACCAACGTGAACCAACTTTCCTTAGGAAAATAACTAAAAATACAAATACAGAACAAAATCAAAATCAGTTATTTAAATAGAGATTTCCTGCTTGCTGACTTAAATCATGATTTAAAATGGTGATTTAAATCACTTTGATTTAAATCAGTCCACTCTGGAGAACAAGCCCAACGTTTTTCTTCCCAGTGACTTAAAATAATAAAATCCAAAACAGCCCTTGCACAGTTAATTTCTTGTTGTGTCATATCAGTTGTATGGAAACAATCTATGTGCTGTGAAGATGTCCTTGATAAAAGGCACTATAGAAGAAACGTTTATAGTCCATTGATTATAGTTCTCTGAAATAAAAGATTTTGCCCAAATAGAGTCTTGTGACTTTCTGTACGTTCTGAACATGTTCTGTTTATCAGTATATAGAGAATTGGCAATATTAAAAATAAAACACAAACCAAAGTAACCAAATTCGTGTAAACTTTTTGCTTGTTTGCTTAGTCATTCTTTGATTACATTTGATTCTCACTCAGCCAAGAACATGAAATCATGCATCTTGGTTCATACGATAAGTAGGTGACATTATTACAGGGGGGTTAGTTACTCTTGATATCGACCTAAATAACTTAAGCTACTCATAGGCTAGAAATTTAATTATTTATTTATTTATATTTATTTAATTTTTAATTTTAATAGAAAATAAAAGTTTATGTAATTTTAAAAAGTGACCGTTGCTAAGAGTAAACTACACTGTCAATCACAAAATCCAAGCATATAAAGCAAAGAAATTAATAGTTAAGAATTAAAAAAAAAATACTGCCTAGATGAATGCATTCTCATCCATATAAAGAAATTTCATCACAGCACAACCCTAACTCCAACCCATGGTTTGCTGGGTTTTTTTAAAAGATTTTTGCTATCTTCATTTCAGTAGAGTTTTCTTTCAAGGGGTAGTCTTAAATGGGAATTATTATTAGCTAATATTTATCAACTGACATTTGAATTTTTTTGTGAAGTACTTATAATTGTTGTGTTGCGGGAATAAATTTGACTGTCATTTTAATATTGATAACCGTTAATTATTAGTAAAATAATGTATATATGTGAACTTGCATTAGAAGCAGGTCAACATGTGTCATTCATCTCAAATATAAAATTCTGTTTTTTTTTAAAAAGGGTTTTGTGTGAGTTTATTGGCGAAAGAATAGTATTTTTAGATTAGAGTGAAGGTTGTTGTGAGTAAATGCATTTCTTTATACTTAACAAATAAACACTTTCCTATTACGTGCAGTGTAAGATTTGAGGTCCTTAATTTTTCATTTCCACTGTTTGTTTTTTTTCTAAATAATGTGATAAGAAACTACGTTGTTATTTAACAGCTCTAATTGTTGTTTGAAACGAAGTTGCTGGGTTTTTTTGTTTTTGTTTTGGTCTTGTAAAGGTTTTGGAATTTCATAGTGTCTGTTTTGTTTTAAACATTTACTTTTGTTTTTAGTTTTTTCCTTTATCTACACAATAGGAAATATAAAGAAGTGGGATGGGATGGATCACCAGATTAAACTAAGAGAGCTGAAAATGGTTTCTTCAAAGCCTGTCTCATTTGTTATACACCTGACAAGATATATTCTTTAGGTAGCTAAACTAACAAAACATACATGTGCAGCATAGTCTAACTTCATTTCAGATGTTGTTTAATCAGCAAATCGTCAGATCCAAAACGAGAACCCACATAGGGTGTTTTTTTTTTGTTTTTTTTTTTGCACAGCTAAAGCCTTCTAGGCAACTCAATGTACTTCTGTCCCTTGGTTACACCATCTGAAAAATGTGGCGAATGATAATGCTTTCCAGTTAGCTAGTATTTTTTCATTTGTAGATCTTAAGTGCTTTACAAAGGCGAGTAAAAATAGGGATAATAATTCTATGTTTGGCCACAGTTCAGAAACTCGAGCCCATTTGTGTTAGAAAGCTGCAGTTTGTTGCTAAGAAGTCAAGTCAGAGGTCAGCAGTATGTTCTCAGCCCTGCCTTAAACTTCTGTGTAACCTTTGGCAAGTCATTTAAGCCCTGATCAACAAAGGCACTAAAGCACCTAAACTCCAGACTTAGGTGCCTTTAGGCTCAGATTTAGGTGCCTAAGACCCAGGTTTAGGCTCCACTCTGATCCACAAAACTCCTGCCAAACCCTTGTGGGTGTCTAAACTCATTCAGAGCCTAAGGGTATGTTTACACTAGTGCTTATGTCAGCAAACTTTTTGTCGCTCGGGGCGTGAAAAACACACACCCCTGAGCAACATACGTTTTGTCAGCATAAGCGCTCGTGTGCACAGCAATATGTCGGGAGATACTCTCCCACCGGCATAGCTACTGCTACTCATTGAGTTGGTTTGATGATGTCCTATCGACATAACGTGGCTACACAAGCGATCAAGATGTATTGGTACAGCTCAGCTGCTGTAATCTTGTAAGTGTAGACATGGCCTAAGTTTTCAATGTAGAAGTTCTCTAGATACCTATGTGTCTGCCTCATGCCCAGGCTCCCGTCCAGTAGGTGTGCTCAGGGGCTGCTTACCAGATCAGGCCCCGTTCACAATCTGGACACTGGATAAGAAAGTGGTGGTGGGCCACCTTATAAGGTTTATCCCAGTGGTTAGAGTACTCACCTAGGATGTGGGAGACCCAGATTCAATTCCCCCCTCTCTGCCAGAAGTGTGGGAGGATTTACACAGGGGTCTCCCAGCTTTCATGAGACTGCTTTGACCACTGAGCTATGAGCTATTCTGTTGTGGGGTTTCCTTAGTCTCTCCTGTTGAAGCTGTTCCACTATGGACAAATAATTTAAAGTTATTGGGACAGGGGGCTTGGATCCCAGTGGGTGCCTTAACCACCAGACTACACAGTTAATCTCTTTCCCTCCAGTGATTGTGGATAAATACTTGAATGACTTTGTAACCTGGTGGTTAGGCCACCCATCTTGGAGGTGAGAGACCTAAGGTCCAATCCTGCTGCTCCAATAACTTTTTAAATGCTTTATCCACAGTGGAATGGCTTCAGCAGGAGAGAGCAAGAGGCCCTGCATCAGACTATCCCATAGTTCAGTGGTTAGAGTACTGTCCTGAAAGCTGAGAGATCCCTGTTCAAATCCTTTCTTCCCCCTCTGCCTGAGGGTAGAAATGAACCTTGATCTCAGATCTCAGGCAAGTGCTCTAACCACTAGACTAAAAGTTATAAGGTTGGCACCACCTCTATCTTGTCTGGCCATTTTATGTGGAGCAAGGTAAGACAACTAACTTATTCCTGTAAGAAACTACTTAGGTACCTAAGCCACCTGACTGGAGGAAAGGGATCCCTGCTTATGGATTGCTCAGCAGAAAGAGGTGCCTCTCTGCATCTTGGAATTAGGCACTGAATGCTGTGAGAAGGGTGGGGCTTACAACACCTCTTTGGCATTTTCCATTGGCTAGTTTAGGCAGCTCCCTGCCTAGTGTTCTGTTTTTTGTACATTGTATTCTAACATGCCTATCTGTCTCCATTCATTATATATGGAGTGTAGGCTCCTACCTCAGGTCTTGTGGATTCCATTGTTCTGTGATTTTGGTTTCTAGATGCTTAAAACTTAGGCATCACAAAAAAACAAAAAAACAAATCATTCTGGGATGTATTAGCCGGAATGTTGTAAGGAAGACACAAGAATTCTTCTGCTCTACTCCGCTCTGATTAGGCCTCAACTGGTGTATTGTGTCCAGTTCTGGGCACCACATTTCAGAAAGGATGTGGACAAATTGGAGAGTCCAGAGAAGAGCAACAGAAATGATTAAAGGTCTAGAAAACATGACCTATGAGGGAAGATCGAAAAAATTGGGTTTGTTTAGTCTGAAAAAGAGAAGTCTGAGAGGGAACATGATAAGTTTTCAAGTACATAAAGGTTGTTACAAGGAGGAGGGAGAAAAATTGTTGTCCTTAACCTCTGAGGTTAGGACAAGAAGCAATGGGCTTAAATTGCAGCAAGGGTGGTTAGGTTGGACATTAGGAAAAACTTCCTGCCAGAGTGGTTAAGCACTGGAATAAATTTCCTAGGGAGGTTGTGGAATCTCCATCATTGGGGATTTCAAGGGCAGGTTGGACAAACACCTGTCTGGGATGGTATAGATAATACTTAGTCCTGCCATGAGTGCAGGGGACTGGACTAGATGACCTCTCGCAATCCCTTCCAGTTCTATGATTCTATAAGCACAGTAACAACGAGGAGTCCGGTGGTACCTTAAAGACTAACAGATTTATTTGGATATAAGCTTTTGTGGGTAAAAAACCTACTTCTTCAGATTTTTACCCATGAAAGCTTATGCCCAAATGTGTTGGTCTTTAAGGTGCCACCGGATGCCTCGTTGTTTTTGTGGATACAGACTAACACGGCTACCCCTCAGTTATAAGCACAATAGCATACAGCATAGTGGTCAGTAAAGAAATAAAAGAAAAACAAGTGAACCAGGAACAAAATTATCTACTCTAGTTCTTATTAGATTTAAGAGCCCAATATCTCTTTTTATTACTCATTTTTGTTTTTGTCCGTGGTCCAATAAGAACTTGCCAGTAAATTCACTCTTCCGGAAACGGTTACCAGAGCATCTTGCTCTGCTAATCTTTTAAGTTTAAGAGGTAATGAGAGGGAGGATGAGTTTCCATCTTATGGTTAACTAATTTTTGTCAGTGACATTTAGAGAGAGAGAGAAACATTTAAAAATGTATTTCATACTCTACAATGTCAGCCTGAGGAAATATTTAAATGAAAGAGTTTTAGAAAAAGTTTCCACTAGTTAATTTTTATCAGTGGGAGCCATAGTATAGGAAATGCGCCAGATATATTAATCATGTTTACCATTGTGTTCCAGTGGTAAAAAGTGTGAAAGATACCAGTGTGGCTGACTGTGTATCAGTATCAGGGAGGGATCTTCTAAAATTCCCTAGTGTAGTTAAGGCCCAAGAAGTCCTCTGTAAAGTCCTCTAGTCACAGAACAAATAAAGTATGGATAGTAGCAATGCAAGTTTTCCCTCACTGCCCTTCTGGTACTCCTTACTTGAAGGGATCATCTCTGTGCAGGAATAGTTTAGTCTCTTATCCTGTTAAATCAGTGTTTTTCTGAGACTGACAATGATTGTCTGTGGTTTATGAGCCTATATCCACCAAATTGGGTTGAGACCACCAAACTAATTTCAGTTTTCATTAAATGAGTTTCTATGGATAGTGGCTTTTGATCTTTGACTGAGGCTGTCTCTACACTATGCACCTTTTAGTGACACATCTGTGCCGCTAAAAGGTGCACAGTGTAGCCGCTCTTTGTTGACAGCAGAGAGCTCTCCTGCCAACAAAAAACTTCCACCCCCAACGAGCAGCGACGGTAGCTTTGTCGGCAGGAGAGCTCTTCCGCCGACAAAGCGCTATTCACACCAGCGCTTTTGTCATTCGGGAGTGGGGTATTTTTTTCACACACCTGAATGACAAAAGTTTTAGCGATGAAAGTCCAGTATAGACAAAGCCTTAGAGATGGGAGGCTTTCTTAGGAAAATATAATTAACCCAGGATTGTGAAAACCTAGTGGGTTTCTATATGTTTGGGATTTTTTTAAGAGAGAATTTCAGTCCAATAAATTTTGTCATATATATCTCATGCTGAAGTTTACGTGATCATAACATGTATTTCAAAGGGGGGTTTATATTAGAAACATTGGACTGCAGTTTCAGTAATGAGAACATTGAGTTTCTTATGTGTTAGGAAATAATGAAAAAGTTTCAGAATTGTTTAGAATACTGAGGGGAATGGCAATGGGTTGAATCACTGGTGATTAGACGGGGGTTTTGCCAGTGGATAGAATCAACTGCCTTTATTTGTTGGAGAAGATTTGGAATTACAAACTTTTAACAAAGCTAAAAAGTAGACATGTTGAAGATGGGCAGGGTGTCTAATAGCATGATTCTGAATAAAGCTTGCAATCTTGCCTTTTATTTTAGTCTTCAAATGGTTGAATTCAGTCAGTGATTGTTATTCTAATTGTAGTAAATCTGAAAGCTGCTGATCAATAAGTGTTTAGATATGTAAAGTCAGTTATCTACTAATGCTTTAAAATTGAAGGGAGTGGTAGTAAAGGAATTGAATGGATTGAAGTGATGAAAATAATTCTAATGTGAAGGGAATATTGTTAAAAGTTAAGCAACAAGAAGGTTGGTACTCAGCATTAAAAAAAGTGAAGAAAATCTATTCCTTTCTTTGTATTCTTAAAGATCAAATAAGATACTTAAAATTTCATTCAGTATTGAAATTGAAGAAGAGAATATTGAGCTTGATCCTTCAGGTGCTGTCTCTGATGCCTTAATTGAAATGTGGCCATGACAGTGATTTTATGTCTCTGTTCTGGGTCTTCTGCACAGCTCTTCATAATCAGTTTAATTGAGAAGCAGTCTCTATTCATCTTTGACACCCAGAAATGACAAAGGCTCAATCTGTGATAACAATAGGTACTACTACTAAAAAAACAGGGTTTTAAATGAATAGTAGACCAAATTGAACAGGGAAGTGGGCAGAACCACAGAAACTGAGGGGGAAGAAGAAGTCTGAAAAGTTAAAAACATTGACACTGCTGCTTCATTTGGCTAGGGAAAGTTTCATTAGAAAGAAATGGAAGACCCTATGTCCCTGGAGCTTCCAACTCATGTTGTCATGGAGTTGCAAGATTGAGGAAGTTCTGCCACCAGACAAGCCTTATGTATTTGACTCTTTTTTTCCTCTCTTCTCTCCATCTGACGACTGGTCCACACAGGGGGTGGGGATCGATCTAAGATACGTAACTTCAGCTATGCTATTTGTGTAGCTGAAGTCGAAGTATCTTAGTTCGACTTACCTGGCCGTCCTCACGGCAGCGAGTCGACTGCCGCAGCTCCCCTGTCGACTCCGCTTACTCCTCCTGCTGAGGTGGAGTGCGGACGTCTATTTGGGGATTGATTTATCGCGTCTAGACGAGACATGATAAATCGATCCCCGATAGATCGATTACTACCTGCCGATCCAGCAGGTAGGGTAGACGTGGCGTGAGAGAGCTCCATTCACCAGTGTAAGATTCCACCTATGCTGGTAGAATCGTGTCTCTGTATTCCTCTCGTTGCTGTGAGGGTGCACAGTGTGGAGGAGGACAGACATGAGTTTTCATTGGGTGCAACAGAATAAGAAAATCCAGTGATCTTACACACACTAGTGCTCAGAATTTTGTTTACCTCAATTGATCATTTGCACCAGAACTGACAACTTGTGTGCAGAATTTTAGCAGAACATTAATTATACTGGAACTGGCTGCCACTGGTGCAGTAAAAAGAGAGTGTTGCTGTTGAATGCCCTTTTGACCTTTTGTCATTCAAAGTTGCAAATTGTTTCTCTGTACTCTGCAAGAGAATTTTAGGAACAAAATAGCTTGGAAGGAAAAGGATGTAGCTATAAAAATGTATGCTTATCTCAGAATAACAATAATTTTGTGAGTGGTTATCTGCCCTGTTGTTAATGAGTTTATTTTTTGATTAGGCATTCCACCCTTCACTCCCCCATGAATAGAAGGGAAAGTTTTTTATGATCTCATCTCTTTCATGCGAAATCCTGTAAATGGAAGCCTTGTTTTCTACTAGCTGTTGTATTTAACAGAAGGCATTCAGAGAGAGGAATAAAACATTTAGTTTGCAAATTCAAGACCTGTATTTGTAGGAAACAATTGGCACATAAAACACTTTCCATGGGTAGATCACTTTCATAGTACAGACATACAACAAAAATCTTGGCCCTTCAAAATGTACAAATAGGAAGTCAACAAAAACTATTATTTTACATTCTGAAATTGTACAATGTTGTGGAGCTGTCTTTTTCCAATTAGTCTCTATAACTTTGATTAAAATAAGGACTGGCCCCTTGAGAAATGGCACCATAATAGAGAGAAACACGGAACAACAGAACATGTATTATTTACCATGCTGTTATTCCCAGTGCATTGTTAGATACACTCATTGGGTTTGGCCTACCATGACCAGAGTGGATTAAAAATTGATTAAGTAAAAAAACTTGTTTAAAAAAATTGTCTGTCTATCTGTCTGTCTGTCTATCTGTCTGCTTAAAATTAAATTTGAAATCATGGCCTGCTTTATGATCCATTAACATAAATAGACAAGATACTGCATCAGCAATTCCTCAAATTTTAATGAGTTAAAGAGTGTTGATGCTTTTTTCGAATTACATACAGAATCGGAGTGAAACATCTCAAAAGTTTGAGATTAACTCAAGCTTTATAAATATGTCACAATGTCACGTACTGCATTAAGTGTTCTATTTTCAATCTTTACAATGCGGCAAATGCTGGTATTTGCATTTTTCAAATATAAGTACTGTACTTTCAGTTTTTGTTGTGCAGAAGGGGTTCCCTGAGGGGGTTGTGAGGTTATTACATGGGGGGGTCGTGAGCTGTCAGCCTCCATCCCAAACCCTTCTTTGCTTCTAGCATTTATAATGGTGTTAAATATATTAAAAAGTGTTTTTAATTTATAAAGGGGGGTTGCACTTAGAGGCTTGCTATGTGAAATGGGTCACCAGTACAAAGGTTTGAGAACCACTGCCTTAATCTCTGAAAACTCATGGCGATTGGGGGAGGTCCCAGATGACTGGAAAAAGGCTAATGTAGTGCCCATCTTTAAAAAAGGGGAGGAGGAGGATCCGGGGAGCTACAGGCCAGTCAGCCTCACCTCAGTCCCTGGAAAAATCATGGTGCAGGTCCTCAAGGAATCAATTCTGAAGCACTTAGAGGAGTGGAAAGTGATCAGGAAACGTCAGCATGGATTCGCCAAGGGCAAGTCATGCCTGACTAAACTAATTGCCTTCTATGAGGAGATAACTTGGTCTGTTGATATGTTATTCCTAGACTTTAGCAAAGCTTTTGATATGATCTCCCACAGTATTCTTGCCGGCAAGTTAAAGTAGTATGGGCTGGATGAATGGACTGTAAGGTGGATAGAAAGCTGGCTAGATTGTCGGGCTCAACGGGTAGTGATCAATGGCTCCATGTCTACTTGGTAGCCGGTATCAAGCGGAGTTCCCCAAGGATCGGTCCTGGGGCCGGTTTTGTTCAATATCTTCATTAATGATCTGGAGGATGGTGTGGACTGCACTCTCAGCAAGTTTGCAGATGACACTAAAGTGGGAGGAGTGGTAGATATGCTGGAGGGTAGGGATAGGATACAGAGGGACCTAGACAATTAGAGGATTAGGCCAAAAGAAACCTGATGAGGTTCAACAAGGACAAGTGCAGAGTCCTGCATTTAGGACAGAAGAATCCCATGCACTGCTACAGACTAGGGACTGAATGGCTGGACAGCAGTTCTGCAGAAAAGGTCCTAGGGGTTACAGTGGATGAGAAGCTGGATATGAGTCAACAGTGTGCCCTTGTTGCAAGAAGGCTAACGGCATTTTGGATTGTATAAGTAGGGGCATTGCCAGCAGATCGAGAGACATGATCATTCCCCTCTATTCGACATTGGTGAGGCCTCATCTGGAGTACTGTGTCCAGTTTTGCGCCCCACACGAGGGATAGCTCAGTGGTTTGAGCATTGGCCTACTAAACCCAGGGTTGTGAGTTCAATCCTTGAGGGGGCCATTTGGGTAACTGGGGTAAAAATCTGGGGATTGGTCCTGCTTTAAGCAGGGGGTTCGACTAGATGACCTCCTGAGGTCCCTTCCAACCCTAATATTCTGTGATTCTATAAGGATGTGGAAAAATTGGAAAGAGTCCAGCGGAGGGCAACAAAAATGATTAGGGGGCTGGAACACATGACTTATGAGGAGAAGCTGAGGGAACTGGGATTGTATAGTCTGCAGAAGAGAAGAATGGGTGAGGGGGGATTTGATAGCTGCTTTCAACTACCTGAAAGGGGGTTTTAAAGAGAATGGATCTAGACTTTTTCTCAGTGGTGGCAGATGACAGAACAAGGAGTAATGGTCTCAAGTTGCAGTGAGGGAGGTTTAGGCTGGATATTAGGAAAAACTTTTTCACCAGGAGGGTGGTGAAGCACTGGAATGGGTTACCTAGGGAGGTGATGGAATCTTCCTTAGAGGTTTTTAAGGTCAGGCTTGGCAAAGCCCTGGTTGGGATGATTTAGTTGGGAATTGGTCCTGCTTTGAGCAGGGGGTTGGACTGGATGACCTCCTGAGGTCCCTTCCAACCCTGATATTCTATGATTCTAATTGCTTTTGATTTCAGCTTAGTGAGCACATCAGAGAGAGTATTTTCTTCATTTGAACTAATTAATTAAAAGTTGACAAACTGTTTGGGAGTTAAAATAGCAGGCAAGCTTTTCTTCCGGTCTCTAAACTAAAACCAGTTGGGAGAGGATGAGAGCTAATTCTAAAAACTTATAGGACAGGGATCACATTTTCAAAGGTATTTCGGCACTTAAGGATGCAAAAAGATGCCTAGTGAGATTTTCAACAATCTGAATCTTGAGGTGCTGTTGAAAAATTCGACCGATAGTGATCAAAAGCAATATGGCAATCCATTAACTACATGTAGTAGTTCCTATGTTTTAATAAATAAGTTTTAAAAATGTTTTTATAAACTTATTTGTTTATGTATGCAGCCCTTTACGGTAGCTTTGTTTGTTCTAATTAAATAATCTTAATGCTTTTTTGGCTTTTTAATTGGATTCCAGTTTCCATTCAGAAGCAGCTTGACACATGAGTAAAAATTATCTAGTAAATAAATGTCATTCCACCATTTTCTAACATAAAAAAAAGTAAAAAATGAAGAAGCTGAACAAATATATATTGAGCGATATAATTGCTGAAATAAATGTGCATAGATACTTTTTGCTTACTGGGACAATACACTGTATCAAATTTAGGGTAAAGTCTATATTTAGTATCAAATTAACATATTTTAGTTGTTATACCAATCAGCTATATGGAATCTTATTTTAGGAAAATAACTAAAGAATACAAATGCAAAACCAGTATAGATCAATTATTTAAATAAAGGTTTCCAGCTTGTTAATTTAAAACAGTGATTTAAATAATTTTGATTTAAATCAATCCTCCCTGACCATGATTTTTAGACAAGTGTATACTAGTGCCTTATTGCATACTGGTGATGACCCTTGACTTTGCCACTCAAGCATATGGTTTTATGGTAAATATGAGTGAGGGTGAGTTGAGTGTGTGATGTGTTGGGAGATTTTGTGTTGATTTGTGCTTGTGACAAATGAGGCACGTCTTTTGCTATCTGTGTTTGGGGTTCTTGTGTGTGCTGGTTGTGTGATTAGTTTTGGAGAACTATGGCAGTTGAGCCAAGTAATCCACCATTTGTGCATTCCCCCTTACACAATCAAAGAAACTGTTGCATATATATTAGCTGTAGAGTAAGGGTGGTGATTGGTGGAGTTACTTCTCAAAGGTTCTCAACCTTCTTTTACCCAGGGGCCCCGTAAATTTAAATAGACAAACCTGCAGACCTCCAACCAGAGGTGATGCGTGGGGAAGGGTCATGTGATGTCACGTGCTCCCCCGATTTTTGCCTTCCATTGGGCTCTGCTCCCTGAAGTGCTGATGTAGCAGGGCAGAGCAGTGGTATATCTCCTTGGCTAGCTGTTGTCTGCTTGTGGAGTCAGTGGCTGAGAGGTAACCTCTTCTGAAGGCAGGGAGAGATCTCTCTTCTGCAGTGACACTGCAAGTTTTGGTAGTGCTTCCTCCCTCCCCTAGCCAAGACAGGCTGTGTGGCCCACTGAAGTGAGTCAAGGGATAGAGGAGGTGTGGCACTCAGGGCTGAAGCCCAGTTTATTTTGGCAGAACCCTTGAAACTGGCTTACTGACTCCCAGGGAGCTATGCACTCCTGGTTGAGAACTAGTGGACTAGGACTCTTGTCATGGCTTAGGGCTTGGCTACACTTACAAATTTGCAGCGCTGCAGCAGGGTGTGAAAACACACCCTCTCCAGCGCTGCAAATTGCGGCGCTGCAAAGCGCCAGTGTGGTCAAAGCCCCAGCGCTGTCCGTTATTCCCCACAGGGAGGTGGAGTACGGACAGCGCTGGGAGAGCTCTCTCCCAGCGCTGGTGCTTTGACTACACTTAGCGCTTCAAAGCGCTGCCGCGGCAGCGCTTTGAAGTGCTAAGTGTAGCCACAGCCTTAGTTACATGCCTTAGGGCTAGTCTACACTGGCAACGCTAAAGAGCTGCCGCAGCAATGCTTTAACGTGCCTTGTGTGGTTGTGACACAGCGCTGGGAGAGAGCTCTCCCAGGGCTCTAAAAAACCCACCTCCATGAGGGGCGTAGCTCCCAGCGCTGGTGCACTGTCTACACTGGCGCTTTACAGCGCTGAAACTTGCTGCACTCGGGTGTTTTTTTTCTTGGTAAAGGTGTAGTCAAGGTCAAGACTCCAGAGAAGAAAATTTAAAAAAAAATTAATGATGGTAGTAAGTAAATAAAAAGATTTTGGAATCGTTTCCAAAGCATCTGGCAGTCTGGATTTGGCTGCCTATTGACTACCCCTACCTTAGAGTGACACATAAGTCAGCAGTCCTGGAATCTTATTATATAGATAAGCGGTAGTTCTGCGTAAATAAATGATAAAGATTAACAGACTTTTATGGTGATACCAGTTTTTCTGTAAGGCCTGGTCTACACTACGAGTTTGTCGTATTTAGCAGCATTAAATCGAATTAACCCTGCACCCGTCCACACAATGAAGCCATTTTTGTCGACATAAAGGGCTCTTAAAATTGATTTCTGTACTCCTCCCCGACGAGGGGAGTAGCACTGAAATGGACATTGCCATTTCAAATTAGGGTTAGTGTGGCCGCAATTCGACGCCATTGGCCTCCAGGAGCTATCCCAGCGTGCACCATTGTGACCGCTCTGGACAGCAATCTGAACTCGGATGCACTGACCAGGTAGACAGGAAAAGCCCTGCGAACTTTTGAATTTTATTTCCTGTTTGCCCAGCGTGCAGCGCTGATCAGCACAGGTGACTATGCAGTCCCAGAATCAAAAAAGAGCTCCAGCCTGGACCGTACGGGAGATACTGAATCTGATCTCTGTATGGGGAGATGAATCTGTTCTATCAGAACTCCGTTCCAAAAGATGAAATGCCAAAACATTTGAAAAAATCTCCAAGGCCATGATGGACAGAGGCCACAACAGGGACTCAACACAGTGCTGCGTGAAACTCAAGGAGCTGAGACAAGCGTACCAGAAAGCCAAAGAATCAAATGGATGCTCACGGAGGGAGGGGCGACTGACGACTGTAGCTATTCCATGGTTCTCACACTCTCCGAAAACCATTTGAATTCTGGGCTGAGCTCCCAATGCCTGAAGGGTCAAAAACATTGTTGCAGGTGGTTCAGGGTATATGTCAGCCCTCCTCCGCTCCCATAGGCGCCGACTTATATGGGGCTCTGGGGCTTTAGCCCCAGGAATATTCCCAAGCAGGGGCTCTGCCCCACCAATGTTTTCTCCCCTGCTTGGAGCGCACCCGCCGCCGCCGCCGCCACCGTCGCCACGGCTGGAGCTTCCCCCCTCCCCGCCCGGCAGGGGCGGCTCTAGGCACCAGCAAAACAAGCTGGTGCCTAGAGCTGGGGCCCCAGCTCATCCTGCCGCTGCGAGCCGAGGAGCGGCCCGTCCCCTGCAGCCGGGGCAGGGCCGCGCTACCGGCTCCGCTTGGGGGAGAGGGATGGCCCCTTACCGGTAGCGCGGCCCCGCCTGGCTGCAGAGGACGGGCCGCTCCTCCTCCGCCCGGGTCCTACACAGCGCAGCAGCAGCAGCTTGGCTGGGGGGGGGCGGGGCTAAGCTCCGCCCCGCTCAGAGCCGCGTGGTCAGGGGGCGGGGCTGGGAGCTCCGGGCCGAGCGGCTCCTCCCCTGACCACGCGGCTCTGAGCGGGGAAGAGCTCAGCCCCCTCCGGGAGCCATGCGGCTGCAGCGCTGTGCAGGGCCGCTTCTCGAGGCGCGCAGTGAGCGGGGGGTAAGCAGCCGGGGCCGGGGGGTTGGCTAAGGGGCAGGGAGTCCCGGGGACACTCAGGGGGCAGGGAGGGGGCACAGGTTCTGTGGGGGGAGGGGCGGTCAGGGGCCAGGGAAGGGGGGTTGGATTGGGGGGGTCTCAGGGAGGTGGTTGTCAGGCACCCCCCGACCCCATTACCCCCCAGGCCCAGCCCTGACCCCCAGCTCCAAGCCCAGCCCCACTGAGATGGGCACCCCCCCAAACCCATCCTCCCCACCCAGCCCTGTCCCCCAGCTCCAAGCCCAGCCACTCTGAGGTGGGCACCCCCCCAAACCCATCCTCCCCACCCAGCCCTGACCCCCAGCTCCAAGCCCAGCCCCTCGGACCTGGGCACACCCCCGGCCCCATCCCCCTCACAGCCCTGACCCCCAGCTCTGAGCCCAGCCCATCTGATCCGGACATCCCCCTGTACCCATTCCCCCCACAGCCCTGACCCCAGCTCCGAGCCCAGCCCCTCTGATCCGGACACCCCCTGTACCCATTCCTCCCACAGCCCTGACCCCCAGCTCCGAGCCCAGCCCCTCTGATCCGGACATCCCCCTGTACCCATTCCTCCCACAGCCCTGACCCCCAGCTCCGAGCCCAGCCCCTCTGATCCGGACACCCCCCTGTACCCATTCCCCCCACAGCCCTGACCCCAGCTCTGAGGCGAGCCCCTCTGAGCCAGACAACCTCCGACCCCATCTCCCCACAGTCCTGAGCCCAGCCCCTGTGAGCCAGGCACCCCCCAGAGCCCAGCTCCCCACCCAGCCCTGGGCAACAGCAGCACCACCTCCAGGCAGTGACAGCCCATTGGCACCAACCATCACCCAGCAACAGCCCATTATGTAATTGCAAATGTAGACAGACCAGTAAAGCATTTAATGTTTTTAAATAATGTATTTGGTGTATTTTCAAATTATTACAAATTAATTTTCACTAGTTATTTTTTACATTTCCAAATACATGTTACTATAGTATTGCAACTTTTTTTTATGGAAGGGGCCCCCAAAATTGCTTTGCCCCAGGCCCCCTGAATCCTCTGGGCGGCCCTACCCAGTGTGTGTGAGGAGCTGGGGAGGGACGGAAACGGGGTCCCCTGGAGCCGAGCCCGGGCTGCGATGGCGGCGAGGGGCTCCTGGAGTGTGTGAGGAGGTGAGCGGCCGGCTGGGTTCGTCGGTGCTGAGCAGGTAGCCCCGCAGCCGGAGATCCTTGCCTTCCCTCCTGCCGGGGCTGGGCCAGGGCACCGTGAGGCTGAAGAGCAGCAGGTCCAGGGGGCTCTCCAGGTCCTCGGCTGCCAGCAGCCAGACAGTAAAACAGAAGGTTTATTAGATGACAGGAACACAGTCTAAAACAGAGCTTGTAGGTACAGAAAACAGGACCCCTCAGTCAGGTCCATCTTGGGGGGTGGGGAGCCCAGACCCAAGTTCTGGGCCTCTCCCGATTTCCCCAGCCAGCTCCAAACTGACACTCCCTCATCTGGCCTTTGTGTCTCTTCCGGACAAGGAGGCCACCTGATCTCTTTGTCCCCAACACCGTCAGTTGGCACTTTGCAGGGGAAACTGAGGCACCCACACAGTATTCAGAGAAAACATTAAGAACATTCCCACTTTGTCACAACAGGTGCAACAAAATTTAATACTGTATATTAAAGCAGGCAAGTGCTGCTTCTGACTTTCCACTTTTAATTGACCCTTGTAATCTTGTAGTGCTGACGCATTGTAGCTTCATTTTATATCAGCTTACAGGGTGAGAGCGGGGGGGGGGGGGACACCACCATTTTGGGCCCCACCAAAAATTATACGAACCTGCCGCCTGTGCCCGCTCCCTCCCTCTGTGAAAGCAAAGGGAAAAAAATCCTTTCTCACCTTTTTTCAATGTCACCGTATGTCTACTGGATGCTGCTGGCAGACGCGGTGCTGCAGTGCTACACAGCAGCATCCCTTTCCCTTGCCTTGCGGGCGGCAGATGGTGCAGTATGACTGGTATCCATCATTGTTGTCCTGTGGGTGCTCCTGGCTGGCCTCGGTGAGGTTGGTCGGGGACGCTTGGGCAAAAATGGGAATGACTCCAGGTCATTCTCTTCTTTAAGTTTTGTGTAATGGAGATTCAGTCCTGCCTGGAATATCATGCCAGGTGGAGACTTCTGCCTCAGGGATGCTTGCTCTGTTTCTCTATGCTGTTGGGTGGGGGGAGGGAAACTAATATTTATATAATGCCAAACAAGCATTAATTCCCTTGTGGAGTAAGGGAATATTCTTTCCATTTAACAGATGAGAAAGCAGAGGCACAAAGAGATTGAAGCCAACACTTTAAAATATGGACCACTAACTTAGCTGTTTGACTTTAAGGTGTTGAGTACATGTTGACTTAATAGGAGATCTGGGTGCTCTGTATTTCTGAAAATGAGACCACTTACTAGGATAATAAATTAGATTTTTTTTTTACTATTGTGAATGTACTGTACGCTTTGACCTGCTAAACACATTTGATTATAATGTTGCTTTTGAAACAATATAAACATATTGATTCTGCAAAAATACAGTAAACTAATTTTACTGTTGTAAAATGTGATCTTGCTGATATCAAGGTATGCTCAGAATTTGATATCTCAATAAGAAACATCCACATATATATAATTTTGAAGAAAACTACCTGATGCACCAGATCTCCTCACAGTGCTCTTCTGTACCAGGGTTAATGTTGCTATTGTTTATAAAAGATCAGTAGGACTACCAAAAAAAGTGTCAGCCGGTGTACAAGTTCATTCTTCCCAGTAAAAACAAATTATGATAGAAACCAAATAAAGATAGCACAGAAAATTCAAAGGATATAGAAACTAACCCTCTGTGCAATTTTGTACAGATTGGCCATCTATGTCTAGAAAAAAACAGGCATTTATGATTCATTCTAAGCCCATTTCAGAGTACAGCCCTAACAATAAAGTCTCTACCAGGCACCTTCATAATGTAATGTTATATCGGTGAGCTTCCATGCTGGCTTTGCAGCAGAATTTGACTAGCGAATATTATTAATAGAGGTTTGCACATTCTTCTTAGAAATCTGGGGCACACAATCATCTGGTGCACCACATTAATTCTGGTGGCCTCTTTTAGGTTTTCATAACTATACATGGAGTAATGTCCATGCATAATTTGTATTTGCAATCACTGCAGTTTTACTTGCAATTCTTTTTGCACATGTAGGTGGCCAGTTAGACACCTTACTGGTTCTCTGTTTGTTTACTACAAATGCATGTATAAGTATGAGTGTCTGGCCCCCCATTGTTGTTGTTTATTATTTTTTATTTGTAAATGATAAGACAAAACTTGCGCTTGAAATATTGGGCACTGTTTTCTTGAAAATATCCAGTTTTCGTCACCTCCCTTTCGTAAAGGGAAATGGAAGAGAGTTTAAATATCCACTTTTGAAAATTAGTAGTGCAGTATAAATTTAATGTTAAATATTTTATAGAAAATAATGTGACAGTTCTGTTATTGCTATGTTAATAGTAGATTTTTCATGATAACTTTTTATTTTTGTATGGGGAAAATACATGCTTCATACTTCTGCTGTTTGTAAGTTAGTGTCTTAACTTGTACTTTTTCTTAATTTTTCAGATATTGTGGATGGAAGTGACCTGAAGCAATTTTTTGAGATCAACTATTCTCAGATTTACTTTATCTTCTATGAAAATTTCATAACACTGGAAAATAGCTTGAAACAAAAAGGTAATCTGTCCTGTCCTACAGTTTTGCCAGGTTTTTTCATAAACCCTCAGGTGTTCTTAATCGGTTTTAAAAGCATTCCAATAAACACACACTCTAACTGATATGTCTTCCATACCCTGCTGTATTCATAATGCTTTCATAGTTCCATACATTATAATATTTTATGTACCCTTAGCATCAATACTGTTACATTTTAAGTTTTCAGGTACTTAAGCTTCATTTTGTAAACTCAAGCCAGAAGAAGTAACTTGTGAAAGCAACTTAAGAGTATTCCCTTCAACTTCTGATTTTTTTTCTAAGAATTTGGATTTATAAATCTTAAAGAAAGAAAAGCTGCTTAGAATGATCAATAGAAGCTGTTATAGGTACATGCAAAAACCATTACCTAGAATAGAGGTGGGCAGACTTTTTGGCCCGAGGCCCACCTCTGGGTGGGGAAATTGCATGCAGGGCCATGAATGTAGGGCTGGGGCAGGGGGTTGGGGTGCAGGAGGGAGTGCGGAGTGTTGGGGGGGTGCGGTATGCAGAAAGGGGCTCAGGGCAAGGGGTTGGGGCACAGGAGGGGTGCAGGGTGTACGAGGGGGCTCGGCAGGGGGTTGGGGTGTGGGAGGGGGCTCAGGGCAAGGGGTTGGGGGCTCAGGGCAGGGGGTTCGGGTGCAGGAGGGGTGCGGTAGGGCAGGGGGCTGGGGTGCAGGAGGGGACTGAGGGCAGGGGGTTGGGGCACAGGAGGGGTGCAGGGTGTACGAGGGGGCTCAGGGCAGGCAGCTGGGGTGCAGGAGGGGTGCAGCAGGGGGGTTGGGGCACAGGAGGGGTGCAGGGTGTACGAGGGGGCTCAGGGCAGGCGGCTGGGGTGCAGGAGGGGTGCAGCAGGGGGCTTAGGGCAGGGGGTTGGGGCACAGGAGGGGTGCAGGGTGTACGAGGGGGCTCAGGGCAGGGAGTTGGGGTGCGGGAGGGGGCTCAAGGCAAGGGGTTGGGGGCTCAGGGCAGGGGGTTCGGGTGCAGGAGGGGTGCGGTAGGGCAGGGGGTTGGGGTGCAGGAGGAGTGTGGGGTGTGGCATGGGGCTGGGGTGCAGGAGGGGTGCAACAGGGGGCTCAGGGCAGGGGGTTGGGGTGCAGAGTGCAAGAGGGGTTTTGGGTGCGGGCTTTGGCCTGGCCTCGCTTACCTTGAGTGGCTCCGGGGTGGCAGCGGCACGCAGCGGGGCTAAGGCAGGCTCCCTGTCTGCCCTGGCTCCGGAGTGCTCCTGGAAGCGGACAGCACCATGTCCCTGCGGCCCCTGGGGGAGGGGGTGGGCAGAGGGCTCTGCATGCTGCCCTTGCCTGCGGGTACCTTCCCCCGCAGCTCCCCTTGGCTGGGAACTGGGAACCATGGCCAATGGGAGCTTCGGGGGAGGCACCCCCAGGTGAGGGCAGCATGCAGAGCCCTCTGTGCCCCTCCTCCCCCAGGGACCGCAGGGATGTGGTGCCAGCCGCTTCCGGGAGCAGTGCGAGGCCAGGGCAGGCAGGGAGTCTGCCTTAGTCCCACGGCGCCATGGGGATGGCAATCCCATGGGTCAGATCCAAAGCCCTGACGGACTGGATCTGGCCTGTGGGCCGTAGTTTGCCCACCCCTGACCTAGAACAAAGCATTTAAAAAACACTTGTAGGTATGGGGATATTATCTGGCTTAAATACTAATTTAAAATCCATTGACCATTATGTGTTTGACTTCCCACTTAGCAATGAACAATTTTACCCATACCTTCAAATCCGAGGGTTTTATGAAACTGCATTGAAACTATGAATTAAAGGTGGAAAATAAGACCTGTAAAGAAGGAAGAAAGATATTTGCAATATGTCCTAATATTATTTCTAAAATACGCTTCATATCACACCGAACTCAGAATGGTATGACAGAGGAGTTTTCAGAACCCCCGTAACTTTTCAGCTCAGATCCACAAAGAGACTTAAGTGTTGCAATTCCTAACTTTTAGATGCCTAGAAAATCACTGAACAAAAATGGGATCCCCAAAGCCTGAATTGGGCACCTAGGCTCCCTTACAATAATTAGGAGGAGATAGGCCCCTAAGAATGGCATCCAAAAATGCCAGCCTGCTAGGTGGGGAACTGCCTAAGCTACCTAGTGGGAGATGCAAACGAGGAAGGTGTCGTAAGCCCCTCCAGCAGAGTTCGGTGCTGAAGTCCAGGCTGCAGGAAGATTCCTATCTTTGCTTGAGATCCACAGCCGTGAACACTCTTCTGGAGTAAGATGGCTTCAGCACCTAATTCTATGGAAAATGACTGGGGACTGCGATAGAGGAGGAGGAGCCAGAGGCAGCAACGGCCTCCATTATAACCTTTAACCCAATGTTTTAAGGTACTTACCTGGGATGTAGGAGACCTTGGTTCAATTTCTCCCTCTAATGAGGAGAAGGGATTTGAACAGGAGTTCTCCAGCTCTCAGGTGATATTTGTCTGCTTCCTAACAAGGGAATATGAGTCCTTGCCCAACAGGGGGTGTGAAATTAACAGAATTATTAACACTAGTTGGTAGAAGAGGTGAGACTAGGCTTTATGGTCTCCTGGCTCCCATCACAGTGGGTCTTTCTATAGGCCAAAGGATATTTTGATTGTTTTTGCTTGTCTTGCTGGGAGCTCTAGCTCTGTGTGTGTATTGTATGCATACTGTGCAGGAGGTTCAGCAGGACCCTGAACACCTGAAGTGCAGTTGGAACATTCAGAAAATTGATGGGCAGTTTTTCAAATTCTATGGTGCATGTGGAAATGGCAATTTGCTACTGTTTGTGTGCAAACTACACCTATGTTATAAAGTTGCACCACGTCAACTAAAGGTGAGGTTTTTAAAGCAATTTAGTTAAATCTGTGAAAAATCCTGTGTGGGCACTCATGAGCCAGTTTTAAGTTGACTTAAATCTGTTTAGTTTGCGTTGGTAAATGTACAAGCACCAGCTAATCCAATATAACTGGTTTTAAACTGATAAGTGTGTTCACATAGGTTTTGAATTTGCACTGATTTAACTAAATCCATTTTAAAAAAACAATTTAAGTTAGTACAACTTGTGTGTAGACAAGGCCTTATCAGGGAAGGAAAAGATTAACTAGTCTTCAGATGGATGATTTAAAAAACACATTTTCAAAATATATATGTTTAAATACACTCTTTTTATTAACTGAAAGCTATTTAAAGACTTTAATGATGAATTTAATCTAGATTATGCCTGGCACAAAAATTAAGCATTGTATATACACCAAATGTTTATATATTTAGTTGTGGAATAATTAAGTCCCCGATCCTGCAAATAAGCATGTGCTCAATTTTAATCACATGAATAGTTCCTTTGACTTCAGTTAACATGAAGGTTCTTCGGTGGAACTGTGCATGTGCTTTAAGTTAAGCATGAAGATATGAGTTTGCAGGATTGGGGCCTTAGGTGTTATATATTGTTAATTGCTAAATATACTGCAATATGGGGATATACCTTTCTGTACTGGCTCAAAGTCTTTCAGTTCACTTAAATAAAAAAAAATCTGTTCCTTTTTATGTTTTCCTGTGATTACAGAACAACAAATCATGTTATTTTGTTATGAAGTACTGTTTTCTGTATTGCAGGGAATAAATCACAAAGGGAGGAGCTGGACTCCATTCTGTTTCTTTTTGAAGTAAGTTATCTTATTACACTGTTCACTCCACAATGAGACCTACAAAACTTATTCATCACTGCTTCATTCCTTGTGTAGTCATTTACACCTGTGCAGAGTAAATTTAATACGCACAAATCAAAATGGTGGTAGTGTTTTATTCCCATTTTGCACAAGTGTCAGTGACTATATAAGTTGCAAGTCATTAGAGATTCAGGCCCTGTATTTACTAATACTTTTTTAAAATAAATATTCAGAAATAAACTCTGTACTATGATACATGAATACCATGAGCTTGAGTAATATCTAGACCTAAGAAATTCAAAATGAAAATAAAAGCTATTTCATCTTGCAACATTATATGGAGCCTAAATCTAGACTCCGCTGGCCTTTAATCACTATTATATATTGTAATAGTCAGTTTCTTCCAATCAGAATAAAGGATTTTTTAAAATCTCTTGACTTCAGCCTTTTAGGCTTTCTGATGAATGCTAATGAAAAATATAACTAAAAATCACATTTAAATTATTTTAGACCATAAATATTGTAGAAATATAAAAAACACAATTTGGAGATAAATTTTCTGTATGTTAATTTGTATTGTTGGGGGTACTGTGTCTAATAGTGTTGCCTCTGCCAGTGCCTTGAATGAGATGACATTTATGGTGTAAAAGTGATGCATTATTTCTAAAGATATTATAAATCCTTTAACTTTCTGCAGTTAAGAATTCCCTACGTACTCTTTTCATCTATGCTTGTTCAAAGCACTGAACACCCTTTATGTTGCGATAGCTACATCAGACCAGGAGAAAAATTAAACTTAACCTGCCAATCAAAACTTCTCATTTTTCAAAGTGTGAATAAGAATGCTTCAGCACATTAAGGGGTTGAGGGTTTGCTTGCTGGTAGAAAGGTATGATTTATAATTAGAGATTAAAGTTATCCCTTCAATTTTAATTATGTTTCCTGTGTACGTTTCTATCTTGTTGAACCACCAACAAATGTTTTTCTGCCCATATTGATGAAATGCAAGCTGAAATAAAAATTATGGGGAGCACAGACTTGACTGCTGAATGTCTCCTCTAGGCTTTAGGAAAGTATTCTGCAGCAGAATAAGTTTTATCTTGCATTTTAAAATTTCTTTCTCCTTTTCCCTCCAAAATCCACCTTTCAGTTCCTGCTTCACTAAAGTTCTCTGAGTGCATCATTCTAGCATTTCAGATACCCTGAGATTTTTCATAGCTCATGATATCCAGTGTTACAGTGACACGCTCTTAGAACTTCAGTGAAGTACCATGAGGATTTCACAGCGGGAAGAAAATGAAAAGCAAAAAGGCAAGTTAAAACATACACTTGAGCTAAAGGTGCCCTTCAGCCTAGCTAGTGGAATTTTTCAACACAAATCTGTGTGCAGTCTTACTCTTAAGTTTGTGTTTGAAAACAAAAAATATTGCTACACATTTCTAAAGCTCCCACCATCACAGTATTTGGAATTCCACATTGTGTCTCTGGCCTTCTATATGGTAGAAAAACTTACCATGCTCAGTAATATTTGTTCCTCTTTACTCAATTGAAAGGTGTAAAACATCCACATACAAGTGATACAATTCTAAGGAACATTTCTCACACACTGTTTCTGGGGGTTAACAAACAACTGACTTTGTTGTTCCTGCCTCAATTGTTTGTGTCAGTGTGGATAGAGGAGCTATCTCTCCATAGCTGCAAGTTGGCAAACCACCTTTGGTTCACTACCGAAGAGTCTCCTCTCTGCCCCCCACATCATCTCCCCAATTTCCCCTCCAGAAATGCCCTCAGCCTCTACAAGTTCCCCCCTGCTCATGTCCTCAGTTGGTGAAACAATTCTGATGTACCCGCTGAGAGTAGTGTAGCAGAAAAAGATGAGGGCTTCCCCTGAGTAATGATTATTGGCCACCACACTGCATTTTCTATTGCTTAGATATGTCCCTTTTTCTTCACTAGTGCCCCCCTATTTTGGTCCTTAGCTGGCAAACCAACTGTGGTTCATTGGCTGGTGGGGGCATTGGCAGAGGTATGTCATTTCCCTTAGAGAAGTAGGGCTGGGGAGAGGTCCAAGACAGCTTAGCTGTGCTGTCCATTCCTCTCCCACTCCCCATTTCTTTCCCTCACAGGGCCTGGGGAAGGTGCCTAGAGAAAGATCTAACAAATAACTGGATCCTGACACCTCTCTGTGGTGAAGATAAGTACTCCTAAGGCATTTGAAATGAAGCAGTTTAAGGCAATGCCGGTGTGGGTGCCTGGGAGAAAGATAACTGATCAGCATGCCTAATGTGGATGCACTGAATTGTTTGTGTCTCCGTGCAGAAAATGACTAATTACAAACGGTTCAGTTCTCCAGTGCAGACAAAGCATCAGTAACAACTGGATCTAATTTTTGCACTTCACAGAAGAAAGAGATGGTTTTCGAACAGCTATGCAAACTCAAGCTGAGGTGTAAAAGCCAGCATGTATCTATCAGTCTTGCACATCGCCTTCTGAAATAGACACTCTGTATTTGGAAATTAGCTAACAGTTTTAATCACTATGTGCAAACCACCAAAGAAGAGAGTACACTTGCCAGTAGTTTATATTGATTCTGCAGTGCTAACAAGTTTAAAAGTTTTTAAAAATGTATACATCTTCTCAACTGAAGGAAACAGATATCATTTGGAATTCACACAGGGATGAGATTTTTTCTTTTAACTAAAATATTTTTTTAAAATAGTTGCAATTATGACCAGAAATGAAAAACTAGCATGCTGGGATTGTCCCTGGGGTAAACAAGGCAATTTGTATTTTAACTTATCATTTAATACATCTTTTTTTCTAGTGTGAACACAGCTTAAGAGAGTGAAGGCAAGTGAGGAAAAATCATGCCAGGGGAACTACATTGCTGAAGGAAGGGGGGAAATGGGATGCTTAATATTCATTTGAAAGTGCCTCTCAACTGTTGGTGAGGGAGGAAAGAGGAAATTCTGGTGTGTGAATTTTGATAAGGATGTCTGGTCTACGATATATTTATTGTTCGTATCACAGTTGCATTTAGGAGCCCCAGTCATGGCCCAGAACCCCATTATGCAAGGAACTGTACAAACACGTAACAAAGATTGTGTTAAGGCTATCAAGATCTATGGAGACCAATGAGGGAGGAAGAAGTTTTGAGGCTTTGTTTGGGTGAAAATTACTTTGGCATGCAAAAAGTCAGTTTTAATGACAGAGTGTAAACAGCGTGAAACAATAGCTTTGAGAGGTGAATTATTGTTCTTCTCAATTCCTCGGATATGGATAAGATCCTGCAGCTAGCACGGATTAAAAACACTCTCAAATAACTCTACTAAGATCACCTTTTTCTTGGACTTCAGGTGGAGAAACAACATACGCACTACGTATTCACTTCAAGGAAGTGAAAAGAGGCTAAATATACCAGTGTAAAGTACTCCGATGGACATGGTGAATTCTTTACAAAATCATAAGAAGCCCATAACTTCATTTGAATGTAGGTTGCGTCACAGGAGAAATTGGGATGATCCTACTGGTTCTGGAATTAAAATGCATCCTCAAATCAATCTTCTTGGTCAGAAGTGGAACGTCTACCAGCTGATTGACCTGCCTGGATTTATTTTTTGATGGAACTATGATTATCTATAGATACCTTATTCAGAAATCCTGTTGGTAATTCATGCCCATGTTTGTTAATGTGGGCAGTACAATGGCTCAGCTACAGCAGTGCAGCTGTGCCACTGTAGCAACATAGTGTAGATGCCTCCTGTGGGAATGGAAGGTGGTTTTCTGTTGGCCTACTCATGCTATCCCAGGGATTAGGTTGGCATAATTATGGTGCTCAGGGGTGTGAATATTTTCAAACCTGGGAGTGCCGTAGTTATGTCAACCTAACTTTTAAGTGTAGACCAGGCCTAAATCTTAACAATTGTAGATCCTGAGCCTGTCAGGTGGACCCACTGAGGATGACAGTTTGAACTTGAACTTTGAGTTAGCGGCTACAGAATCTGCTTCCATTAACAACCTCCCCAGTTCCCATTCCCTAAAATATGGTCCCGCCACTTCTTATGTATTTAACATGGTGATAGCTTGCCACCCTCTGAAGATCTGCAGTTTTGAGTGAAATTTAAAAATGGAAAAACAAGCACAGACTTCCAGCAGTTAAACTGATATGCAGTTATTTCCCTTGGAACTAAAGCTATCCAAACAGTATTCAAACTAAACTCCCAGCCTTGAAAAATATTTAAAATTGTCCAACTAGGTTAGAGGGTGAGCACACTGTGGAACCTGGAGTTGGAGAAGCTACTGATGCAGTCCTGAATCTTCACTCCTTAGTCAAGTAGCTCAAAAAGAGACAGCAAGAAATGACTTGACTTAGTTTAGAAATAATATGAGAATAAAGAGTTTCTGGAAATTTTTGAATAAAGGAAACCTCCTCTGCTGGTGCAAAGCTTTAGGATGCACTGAATTTAAAGCAGAAGTAGCTATTGATGGAGCTCCGAGACCAGTTTCTCCCTCACTGCAAAAATTGGAAGTTGTCCAGGAGGTGTAATTATTAAGATGCACTACTATCAGATGAGAGACTCCTGCGACTCTCAGGAAATGTAAGAGAAAAAAGAACTTCTTCTTCGAGTGATTGCTCCTATGCATTCCAGTTAGGTGTGCGCGCCGCGCGTGCACGGCTCTTCGGAAGACTTTTACCCTAGCAACACTCGGTGGGTCGGCTGGGCGCCCCCTGGAGTGGCGCCGCTATAGCGCAGGATATATACCCCTGCCGACCCATCCACTCCTCAGTTCCTTCTTTCCGCCCGTGACGGCCGTTAGAACAGTGGAGCGCAGCTTAGCTGACCTCCACCTCCCTAGCTACTCGTAGTTTCTCTCGTTTAGTATATAGTTTATAGTTGTAGTTAACTTTATTTGTTTGTAGTATAGGATTTATTTTCAGGGGTTCGGGGTTTATCCCCTTCCCCTCACCCGGTGCCGGGTCCGATGCCCGGTCCACAGGGTTTTACAATGCTCGGCCGGCCACAAGCTGTTGCCGGCAAGAGATCCTCTCCTAAGTGCCTCGAGGATTCTCAACTGACAGATAAGTGCCGCATTCGTGGGGCCTTTGATCCTAGAACAAAGGGGAGCGGGACTTTCGTCTCAAACAGCTCCTGAGGGAGGCAGCTCTTGCTCCTCCGCTCTCGGCGCCGAGCGCTGGTTAGTCTTCAAGGAGCGCTCCCTCGGCACCGGTTCCCCGGTGCCGCCAAGGCCTCCCGGCACCGGCCCTCGCTGACTCCGACGTCCGCTCGGCATGGTTCCCTCTCCTGGAGGAGGAAGAGGCACAATATACTTGCTGCGTCCGAGCCGCCTGCTCCGCAGCCGAGCGCTATGCTCAGTCGGATCGCCCGGCACCGAGGTCGGCTGCGGCACCGACAGTATCCGCACCATTAACTCCGGCCAGGCAAGAGCCGTCGAGTCCGGTGCCGGAAAGCTCCCCGGTACGGACCATGGTCGAGCTCGCTATGACGCTGCGTCTGAGCCGTCTGCTCCGCAGCCGAGCGCTATGCACTGTCGGATCGCCCGGCACCGAGGTCGGCTGCGGCACCGACAGTATCCGCACCATTAACTCCGGCCAGGCAAGAGCCGTCGAGTCCGGTGCTGGAAAGCTCCCCGGTACGGACCGTGGTCGAGCTCGCTAAGACGCTGCGTCCGAGCCGCCTGCTCCGCAGCCGAGCGCTATGCTCAGTCGGTTCGCCGGCACCGACAATATCCGCGCCGTTAACTCCGGCCAGGCAAGAGCCGTCGAGTCCGGTGCTGGAGAACTCCCCGGTATGGACCGTGGTCGAGCTCGTGATGAAGCTGCGTCCGAACCGCCTGCTCCGCAGCCGAGCGCTATGCTCAGTCGGATCGCCCGGCACCGATGTCTGCCGCGGCACCGACAGTATCCGCACCGTTTTCTCCGGCCAGGCAAGAGCCATCGAGTCCGGTGCTGGAAAGCTCCCCGGTACGGACCGTGGTCGAGCTCCCTTTTCAGCGGCGTCTGAGAGGCCCGCTCCGCAGCCCGAGCGCTCTACTACGTCGGGCTGCCCGGCACCGGTGACTGCTACAGCACCGACAGTATCAGCACCGTAGACTACGGCCTCGCAAGAGCCGTCGAGTCCAACACCTGAATGCTCCCCGGCGCGAGCTGTGGTCGAGCTCACTATTCCCTCCACGCTGGGAACATTTCCACAGCGAGGGAGTTGATGGCAAGGGCAGAGCCTGCGCTGCTTAACCCCCGACATCGCCGGTGCGGGTTATATGGTCTTTTGGCGAGCCTGTCTTGCTCACGCCACCCTGCGTCGGCACCGCAGAGCGGCACCGTCCCCGATCGCGGTTCCACAGACGTTCTCGGTCCCGTCACCGATCGAGGTCCCGACGCCGCTCGTGGTCTCGGCACCGTTCTCCATTGCGGTACCTTTAGTACTCGCGGCACCAGCCAGCGTCACGTTCGCTGGCCCGGTACATTCGGCACCGATCCCGCTCCCGGCACCGCCCCAGGCACCGAGACTCCCGTACCCACTCCTGAACGTCGAGCCTCGCGCTCTAGGTCGACCGCCCAGCACAGCTCCGGTGGCAGGTCTCGTTCTCGGTACCGGTATGTCTCCCGGTACCGATCCCCGGTGCCGAGTCGAGCGACGTCAGTTAGAGAAGGAGACTCTACCAAAGGCTCTTCAGCTCCTTCAGGGCCACCCAGTCACGCATCGGTGTTGCCACGTGCGGACACTTCATATGCGCAGTACTCTCTTTTCCGATGTGCCCTCCAGAGTCTTCCAGGAGACCTATCAGAGGTCCTTCTACTCACCATGGGCGTACTGCCACGCCAGAGGCATACCGGTGCTCCCATCTCGCTCCGTTCCGTCGGAGCTCTGGGTGCCAGAGGCGGCAATTAGCCGTCCCCCTGTGACCAGTACGGAGCAAGCCCCGGTTCAGCCACCGGGCTCCCAGATCCTACCGGATCCGGAGGTCGTCCAGGAGTGCAAGCCCACACAGGACCCGCTTGTCCCTGGCCTTTCTTCTTCCTCCTCCCCAGCTGAGGTGGGGGCAGGAACATACTCCTCAGGCCCTCCTCTAATCGAAACGCAAGTGCATAGCATCATCCAGGGGCTACGAGTACCTAGGTACATCTAACCCCCCCCCCCCCGCTCCCTTGTCGTCCAGTCCCTCAATGGGATGGAACGCCATGGCCAGCAGGCACCAGCTCCTAAATCCTAGGGGGCTAGGCGACTGGTCTTACGGGGCCGTGCGATATACTCGGCGGGGGCCCTGCCACTTTGTGTAGCAAACTAGCAAGCCCTGATTAGCCGCTACTACGGGTGGCGGTGGGCAACTTTACAGAGTCGGTTCTTCAGAACTCACGTCAAGAGTTCGATGCCCTCCTGGATCGAAGGAAGAAGCTGGATAGAGCTTCCCTCCAGGCCTAGTTGGATGCTGCTGCCTTCGCTGCCACGACCCTGGCCTTGGGTATGGCCACGAGGCGCATTTCCTGGCTCCGGTTATCGAGCCTTCCCTCGCAGCCGCTGTCCACTATACAGGACTTGCCCTGCACTGGCAAAGGCCTGTTCTCTGAGAAAGCTGGCCCTAGGCTGCAAAGCCTGAAGGGCAGCAGGGTCACTTTCCGCTCTCTATTAGCATGCACACGCTGGTGCTTAGCGCCGACCTTTCCGTCCCCAGCCTCACCGCTCTTACCCTGCGCCTAGACAAAGACAAGACTTTGCCAGCAGGCGTCACTTATGCGGTCGTGGGCGTCAATCAGGCCCTCAAGGTTAAGGTCCTTCTAACCATCCTCGTCCCTCTTAGGGACCCCTCTCATGAGCGATTCCTCTTGCAACAGGTGCGGACGCTCCTCTTCATCGGAGCTATACAGGAGGTGCCTAGGGACGAAACCTAATCCCCTAGGCGAAGGGAGGTCTCAGACATATCCTAGACCTGCGGGTCCTCAACAAGTTCACGCCGCGGATAGGTTCCGCATGGTTCCCAGAGGGACCGTCATCCCACCCTTGGATCCCGGAGACTGTATGCCGCCCTCGATATGACGGGCGCGTATTTTCATGTCCCCATTTCTCTTCCACATTGGCTCGTTCGAGGGACCTCCGAGCCCAAGTACCAGTCCTGTGGGCATCGACACGGACCTATTCTGGTGTCTAGGCCTGATCATCATTGGTAAAATCCACTCTGGTGCCCGCACAGGGAATAGAATTCATTGGAGCCAGCCTGGACTCCAATCTCACCAGAGCCTGCTTACCTCAGCCTTGGTTTCATGTGGTGGTAACAATTGTACAAGGTCTACGGACCTTCCCGACAACTTTGACTCGCCCAGGCCTAGGTTTCCTGAGTCACATGGCTGTCTGCGCGTTTGTTTCCAAACATGCCAGGCTTCGCCTCTGTCCACTCCAATCGTGGCTCACCTTGGCGTACCACCCGGGCAGAGATACCACCCTGGTCGTCTCGTTCCCCCTGAGCATCCTAGGCTCCCTCGACCGAGAGTCAGTGCCCTCCCTGGTGTATCCAGGGATGCTGTTCCATTCACCCCTCGGGGTCCCTCATGACGGACACCCCATCTCTCGGGTGCGTGCTCACCTGGGTCAGCTTCGCACTCACGGCCTTTGGTCGGCCCAAGAGCTGGCCTTACGCATCAGTGTCCGAGGGCTGGGAGCAGTCTGCCTTGTATGCCAGGCTTTTCAGCTGGCGGATCGCCTCAGCAGATCCTTCCGGTCTCACAAGTGGTCGTTCCCTCCGGACGGTATCCATTCCGTTTTTCGGAAGTGGGTCTTTCCCCGCATAGCCCTCTTCGCTCCCGCGAGAGCGAAAACAGAGAGAAGTCCTCCTCATTCCAAGACCTCTCCCTGGGCTCAGTCTTGGAGAGGTTTCTGATGCCGTGGATGAGCCATCGGCTGTCCAATTTCCACCGTTCCCGCTGGCTTGCAGGGCCCTGCTAAAACTCCGCAGGGGCAGAGCGCACCTGATCATGATCACTCCAGCGTATCCCAGGCAGCACTGGTACACCAGGTCGCTACCCCTGTCGGTAGCCAACCCTATTTCCCTACCTCTTGGCCCAGACCCCATTTCGCGGGATCGCAGCAAGCTTCACCACCCAGACTGGTAATCCCTGCACCTCACAGCAGGGCTGCTGTGTGGCTAAACCGATCCGAATTACATTGTTCTGCCCCGGCTCTACAGGATTCTCCTGGGTGATAGGAGATCCTCCACTCGGTTAACGTATCTGGCAGAGTGGAAGCGTTTCTCCTGCTGCTACGAAACGCACAATGTTTCTCCCGCCGAGGTCCCGATCCAGTCCGTCTTGGACTACCTCTGGTCTCAAACAGCAGCATATGGCGCGGCCCTCATTAAGGGCACTCTTGGCAGCCATCTCTCCCTTCCACCCAGTGGGGAGTGGCCGCTCCGTATTTTTACGCCTTGTGGTTTCTAGATTCCTCAAGGACTTGGAGCATTATACCCCCCCCCCCCGGTTGGCCCCCGCCACAACCTGGGTCTTCAACCTGGTTCTCGCCAGTTTTATGATTGCCCATTCGGGACACTGACGACATGCT
Organism: Mauremys mutica; assembly: GCF_020497125.1. Lineage (NCBI taxonomy): Eukaryota > Metazoa > Chordata > Testudines > Geoemydidae > Mauremys > Mauremys mutica. Next base: position 205,939,743 of record NC_059074.1, on the reverse strand, counting down.
CGCTGGCATACCTGTCCTGGAAGACAGTCTTCTTTGTAGCCTTTCCATCGGCCAGGCGAGTCTCCGAGCTTCAGGCGCTCACGATGGACCCACGGTATACTGTGTCTCTCAAGGACAAGTGCAGTTGTGACCGTGTTCGGCCTTCCTCCCTAAAGGTGGTGTCAGCCTCTCATATCATCCAGGATAGCTTCCTTCCGGTCTTCTTTCCGAAGCCACACTCATCGCAAGGAGAGCAACAATTGCCCTCCCTAGACGTCCATAGGGCGTCCGCAATCTATATCGAGCGGACAACGCCCTTGCGTAACGCCCCCGAATCTTCATCGTACTGGCATACCGGACGAGGGACATACCTGTCTCCTCCTAGAGGATTTTATCTTCGATGACTGGTGCATCTGCGCCTCTTGTGTTTAGCCCATGTTCCATGGAGCCACCTTACTGCACATTCCACCAGGGCTCAGGCTTTCCTGCTGCCTTCTTGGCCCACATACCCTTTCAGGGGATGTGTCGTGCAGCTAGTACACACCTTTGCCTCATTGGCCCAAGTGTCCAGAGATGATGCAGCCTTTGGCACAGAAGTTTGCATTCTGCAGCATCTAACTCCGACCCCACCGCCTACATAAGGCTTGGGAATCACCTAACTGGAATGCATAGGAGCAATCACTCGAAGAAGAAAAGACGGTTACTCACCTGTAGTAACTGTTGTTCTTCGAGATGTATTGCTCCTATCCATTCCAGACCCGCCCTCCTTCCCCACTGTCGGAGTAGCCGGCAAGAAGGAACTGAGGAGCGGATGGGTCGGCAGGGGTATATATCCTGCGCTATAGCGGCGCCACTCCAGGGGGCGCCCAGCCGACCCACCGAGTGTTGCTAGGGTAAAAGTCTTCCGAAGAGCCGTGCACGCGCGGCGCGCACACCTAACTGGAATGGATAGGAGCAACACATCTCGAAGAACAACAGTTACTACAGGTGAGTAACCATCTTTTTATTTTTCTGAGGGCATAAAATCAAAGTCTTCAAAGGCGTCACTGAAACTTGAGTCAGGAAAGCAACAGAAGAATTAAGGCAAAGAGAACACAAATGTAAATGGGATTTTCCCTGTAAACTTATTTTACCTGTCACAGCAAGATTTTCAGTCTGTGAAACCTAAAAGGAGAAAAGGTGCTTCATTCTCTGGGACTGCCTGAGAAGACAGAACTAGAATACAAGGAAATGATTCTGAGGAGAATTTAGAGAACTGACAGTGGCAGATTGCAGAGTGCTTGAAGACAAAGAAGTAGGGTCAGGATTCAGCTTTGCAGGCAGCAGTGAAAGATGAAGAAGAGCTTTGAGGCTAGGGTCTGAATGTGTCGATAATTCCTTTTTAGAAATATTCAGAATCATATAATGTATTTGCTGTAATGAATTAAGGATAAAATTTAGAAAGTTTCTAAGTCCCATTGACTTTCAATGAGATATAGGCTTGTAAGTGATGTAGGCCCAGTCTAGACTTAAAAATTAAATCAACCAAGGTATGTTGCTTGGGACTTTGAGAAATTTCACACCCTGAGAGCCATAGTTTGGTCTACCTATAACACCCTGGTGTAGACTCAACTACGTTGACAGAAGAATTCTTCTGTTGACCTAGCTGCTGCATCTCAGAGAGATGGAGAAGATTATTTCAGGGATAATTTTAATTTGATTAGAGCAGCTGGTTAAGTGCATTTGGATGGGAGGAAACGTCGCTACTGGAGTGGATGAATCTCAACTGTATGAACAGAAAATGAAAGTGCTCTTAATGTACTCCAGAAACCATATCACACAGTATAATCCTAATCTGTCCCTGAAGTCCCAGATAGCAATGGCTGTGTAAAATTAGGTTTCTAAATGCATTTGTAGCTACCTAAAGAGGTGGCCTGATTTTTAAAAATGCTGATCATATAGCAGCTATAATTGATTTCCCTGTTTTAGTTTTATTAGTGTTGCTAAAAAAGCAATTTTGAGACTGCAATTTCTCTTTCTTTGATGTTAGTCCAGAAGTGAATTATTGTCTTCAGCTGGGAACTGCTTCTCCAATGCTGACTTTATACTCAAAATGGCATTAGAAATGGGGATTATTTTCTAGAACAAGGAAGAAAAGAAGACTCTTCAATATAAAATTTAAAATGAAATTTAATTAAGGTTGTTCTCAACTCCTGCATACAGATCTTCCTTCTTACAGAGCAAGGATCAGTGAAACACTCCATCTTTTGTCTTACATGCATCTATATTTTAATTGCCAATAAACTAGGAGTATAAACAATTAAAAAAACACTTGGTCATCTTAATGTGTGTCTGTAACCTGAAAAAAAAATGAAATGGGAGTTTGGGCAATCTGGAATTTTCAGTCTCATATCTTTTGACTTGTTTGTTGTTTTTTCCTAACTTACAACACTTCATTTTCAACCTGTAATCTGAATCTGCTATTTATGTTAACACTAATAAAAGAATCTAAAGTAGGAGTTTAGCCATTAAGTTTATACATGAGGCAGAACAGAGTCATGTTAGCTATTGTATAGCTGTTTTAGCTCTTCAATGGCAACAGCAGAAAAATATTTCTCTCCCCCACCCAAAAGAGTAAGAGGAAGGCATTGTGGGCTAAGCAAGGCATTAGAAGGCAGTTGCTCCCTGAGTTTTAATCTCAGGTCTATGTTAACTTACTCTATGGTCTTGGAAAAGTAATTGTGTCTATTTTTCCACTCAAGAAACACCCTAGCTGGGTGGGTATTAGCTCTATGTTAGTATTTACTGTTTCTACGTTAATTTAAAAAATGCAAGGCACTGTATGGGTGACTAATACTAAAAAAAAAAAACTTGAAAACACTTAGGACAAAAATACTGTGTAAAATGAAAAAATATTGCACAGTAACTTTTATGAACATAACAGCATTAGGTCCTGATTCAGCAAATTGCTTATGCATGTGTTTAAATCTCATGGTTGTGTTTTGCTGGATAAAATGCATTAAAAGCCTTACATTTACTTAATTTTAAACATGTGCTTATGTACTTTATTGAAACAAGGCTTTAAAGGCTTGAAAGAGAACCAAAAACGTTGAAAGCTAATAGAAGTCAAAGGATGTTGGTGGATAAGACTTACTGAGATGTTTACCATTCAGGAATATGTATTATATAGTTATCAACAGCATAAGGAAGAGGAAATCCATGGATAAGATATTTCCATAAAACTAGGAGTGACCTGCTCTATAATGTTTATCTGTTGGAAATAAGATGACAACCCATTTTTCTAGTAAGTTTATCACTCATTATCTCTGTTACACTGTTAGTAATGTAACGCACAAAGGAGAATGGTCCTTTGGAAGGAGCTCTTAACTCATAGACCAAAGGATACCTCAATGTGAATATAGGACAGAGAAAACAGTGTAAATGCCAATCAATTAAACATTCATATCTCAAGCCATAGGAGATTAAATTAATTGGTTGTTTAGTTTACCATATGTAATCCTATTTCAGCAGGAGCCAAGGTTTTCCCAATATTTTCTTCTAATTAGGTAAATAGTTAATTAGTTAGGATTAAAACATCCTCAGTACAGGTGCTGAGGGTTAACTGAGTTTAAGAATCAATAAACACATTTAGGAAGGAGATTTACATAATTTTTTTACTTTTTTCCAGTATATTTTGATGGTATTTGCAACTGTTTTAGAGTGACACCTAGTGTTTGTTTAAAACAAAAGAAAGTAACTCCCTTCTCCACAAATTGTTTTAAAGCATAAAACCTTTTTAGTTCCAAACAGAGAAGTCTGCTTCTGCTTTAATTTGGAATACTTGTCTGCACATCAACATCAGTGTTTATATACCTAATATCTAATTAAAACCACTATAGTAATGGATATGAAACAATCAGAAGGGAGGAAATCTATTAAATTAAAAGGCAGTAACATCAGACATCAATACCTGTTCACAGTGACTATTTTGGACTGTTATGACCAAACAAAAAATGTAAGGTTTAAAACTTAGCTCTCTGGAATATTCTGTAAAATGATTTTGGCCTCAGTCCAGTTCCCAGTGGTTCTGTATCAATTACCATCACAATTGAAATATTTAGCACCCTTATTCAGTCAGACCGTGGAGGTCAAAGGCTGGATAAATGTGAAGACTGAATTTCCCTCTCTTCCTTAGCGATGGTCACTCCCTGTCAAAGTAACAGAATATTTTCGGGAAGCTTGTACTACCACTGTCTTTGCTGTAACTTTCTGTGACTACAGAAGGCATTACTCGTTAAGGCTGAACTCGGTCATGATGCACCTTTTATGAGCACTATATTTACGTAAATGTAACCTTACATAACATACAGTAATCTGTGGAATTCACTGCCAAAGTAGGTAATTGAGAGAACTGGATTTTGAGAGAGTTTGATTTCTCTTATAGCCATTCATACTTAGGAACCTCTGATATCTTGCCTCGGACAACAGCCAATGTCTAATGCTTCAGACAAAGAAAAGAAAATCCCCTTCCACCTCCATAGTGTAGCTAGACAATTGTACTGTGCTGTATGTGGCATAGCTTGGAGATTGTTTTCTTCCAAATCCCTGCAGTTACTTGTTTTTAAACACAAAAGCATAGTTTCCTAACTTTCATAAGTGCAAACTCTTTCAGGAAGACAAAAGTTAAAATAAGAATTTTATATTGCAGAAAGGTCTAGGTTTTACACTGGTTTTCCCACAAGGGTATATATTTTTCCTTTTCAAAGGTCATAATGAATAAAAATATTTGAACTTACACAAACTAATACTATGTGCTACCGCTTGTTTCAGTCTAGACTCTAGAACTAATGATTGGTCTTTAGGAGTATCTCTAGATATAAAAATTTAAAGGCCCATATTTTCAGAAAGGGAAGGATACATATGTATGGTGCACACATGCCATTATGATGGGCATGGTTTAAGAATCTGAATGGAATTGGTGTATACATTTTTATGTCCTAAATTTATGTGTGCAGTTGTGCACAAATTCACTTGTGTGTGCACGTACTCAGGTTGTGCATACAGTCATAGTAGGAGCTTAATTGAACATGGATCATCCACATCCTTCTTTGGAAAACGTAGTGTAAATAATATACAGCAACAAATGTTAAGATTTCTGTGTGACCCAGGCAGAGGGCATAGGTGTACATAAAGTTTACAGAGATCCCCTGGGTCTGGCCTCTACCTGCTACTCTGCCAAAGAATGTCAGTAAGGTCTCTAATGAAAGCCTGTGTCACACTGGTTATCATAATCATTGTGAGATGTGTATATGGAAAATATGTAGTTATATATTTATACTAAAAATTATGTTCTCTAGCACTGTGAGTTAAGGCAGGTGTCATGGAAAGACATATCTGGCTTTAAGACTAAGCTTGATAAGTTTATGGAAGGGATAGTATGATGGGATAGCCTAATTTTGGCAATTAATTTGGCAATTGATCTTTGATTATTAGCAGGTAAGTATGCCCAGTGGTCTGTGATGGGATGTTAGATGGGGTGGGATCTGAGTTACTACAGAGAATTCTTTCCTGGGTGCTGGCTGGTGAGTCTTGCCCACATGCTCAGGGTTTAACTGATCGCCATATTTGGGGTCGGGAAGGAATTTTCCTCCACGGCAGATTGGCAGAGGCCCTGGAGGTTTTTCGCCTTCCTCTGCAGCATGGGGCACGGGTCGCTTGCTGGAGGATTCTCTGCCGCTTGAGATCTTCAAACCACAATTTGAGGGCTTCAGTAACTCAGGCATAGGTTAGGGGTTTGTTACAGGAGTGGGTGGGTGAGATTCTGTGGCCTGCGTTATGCAGGGGGTCGGACTACATGATCATAATGGTCCCTTCTGACCTTAAAGTCTATGAGTCTATGAAAGGCGATGCATATGCCCCTTGCAGGCAGAGTGGAAATGATGCTTACCTCACTGCAGTTGGTCATGTCCAAATTAAGTATTATATGGTTCACAATGGATGCCCATTTACAATCTGAGCTAAATGCTAATCAGGAGTTTGCAGGGGCTGGAGGGAAAAATAAAAACAGGGGTTATCCTGTTTAGAAGTAAGATAATGACCTTTTGAAATTATATCTGGAGTGCAGATGAACTGCCAGGGTTCCATCCTCTGAGGACAGGCAACCAGTGTACTTGATCTTATAAGAAGGAGGTCTTAGCCAAACTGGTTTAAAAATCCTGGGAAAAGGTATTTTGGGGTAAGCGATCTTGTAGGAGATAGGGGAATGCCTGCGGATTAAGTTTAAGCTCTAGAGAGTGTTATAATTTTGTTTTATATGTAACCATTTGTTTCCGGTATCACTTGAATCTCTGTTCTTAGATAAAACATCTATCTAGGTGTTGAGTAGAGTGATCCTAAGGTGAATTTTATAAGCTGGTGTGTACTGTTCCTTTGGAAATAGTGAGTCTGAGAGTTCTGACCGTGTTCATCAGAACAAGGGATGAGTGCTCCAGAGGGATGCTGTTAGGATGTGTATGCATAGGTGCCGGCCCGCTCTAGGCCCAGCGGGTGCTCAAACCCCTGCCCCAGCCCCACCCCCCTCTTCCCACTCCACCCCTTCTCCCAAACCCCACCTCCTCCCCACCTCTTCCTGCCCCTCCTCTTCCCATCCAGCTCCACTCTTCCCCCGAGCGTGCCCCATCCCTGTTCCTCCACCTCCCTTCCAGCACCTCCTGCACGCTGCAAAACAGCTGATCGTGGCGGGCAGGAGGTGCTCGGAGGGAGGGAAAGGAGTTGATTGGTGGAGTCGCTGGTGGGCGGGAGGTGCTGGGAGAGGAAAGGGGGAGCTGGCTGCTGGTGGGTGCTCAGCACCCACTAATTTTTTTCATGGGTGCTCCAGGGCCTGAGCACCCATGGAGTCAGCACCTATGGGTGTGTGCCTCTTGCTGCAGAGAGAGCAAGGCCTGGAAGGTAGTGCTTGTGTTGCCTGAGGCTGGTGGTTTCAGGGCACTGATCCACAGCAGGTCCAGTGAAGACTTCCTTACACTAAGGACAGGTGATTGTGAGGTGTCTCACAACCCTGGATACACCTGAGAAGTGTCAGTCTGTCAGGCAAATACTCATTGAGACTGTATATTTAAGGTGAGCCCAATAAACCCAAGACCAACACACTTCAAGAGAATGTGTGTTCCTTTCAGTGCCACACAACTAGCATAAATATATTTTAAAATTATACTATTTTCAGCCATCTATGGACTATGGCGAGACTGTCATGAACGTTGCATAGTCTCACCATATGTAAAAATCTCAGTGCAGTACTACTTCATACATATTATAGTATGTTAGCAATATTGAGTCAAGCTGTTTAAAACAAAAACCTAAATAGTCAACTGTAGCATTGACAAACAATTTATTTTTATTCCCATAAAAATAGGGCCAGAGTAAGACTTCCAGTCTTCTATGTCGTCTTGTTCAGCCATATCTTATTCTGGGAGCCTCTGGAACTCTGCTTTCTGCTTTTACTGTATATGCATAAGAGAGCTTCCTCAGGCATATGGAATGTGAAAGTTTGCCAGGTTGGTAGGTCTTTAGTCCGTTGTTGGTCCTCGCAAGTTAAGCAGTTTTTATTTTAAATAATGGAATTGTTTACCATCACACCCTTTCTCTCCTTGCTCTATCTCCAATCTTTGAAGGGAATTCCATAGTTCATGAGTGTTGATTCTCTCTTACACATGGGAAAGGGTGTTCTGTACCTTCTAAGGCTCTGTCTACTATGACTGTGATTAATTCAGACATATCTGCCCTAGTGTGCCCTTAAAATATTCTGATAGCTTTCTGTTGTAAAATTTGCAGTATGCTGCTTATGTTCCACTTCTAAAATATTTATTTTAAGGTGCTTCTTTGGAGCATGAAGGAGTAGGTTGCATGGTTGGGCACACATTCCACTTGGCCTCAAGTACTTATAAATGTTTGCCTGTGATGTAATTAAGAGAGTATCCTGCAGTCTAGATTGAGCTGCTGCTGGCATCCTAACTTCAGTGGCCTCCCACTGCTTCAACCAAGCTCCTAAGTCTCTGAATAATAGCTTACATCCTAATTTGCTATGGGCCTTACCATTGGAATCCTTTAATACTAAAGGTACAAATCTTTGCTTACAGGTACCAGCAAAATTGCAGTACTCACACATAGCCAAATAGAAGAGCTACCCTGGATCTCTCTGTTGGCTCAGGGCATATCCTTTCACCAGCTGAATAATAGGACTTCCCTGTTATGTGAGAGTTTGCATCAAACATTTGCTGCTTTCTGGATATGTAACCCCATGAAGTGACATGACTGACACCATCTCCATTTCACTGGACAGGGAAAGAAAAGGTGTATGCCAGTCAACAAGAATACACTCACTTCCTGGCTTTTTTTAGTAAGGCACTCAGCACAGTGTGTTTCAGTCCACCTGCAGTTATAGCTGTATAAGTTAAGACAATTATGAGGATCATTTCTCTTGCTTAAAGGTGTAAGCTGGAAAGCTACTGGGGTCAGGAAGGAATTTTCTCCCTTTCCATATGGATAGCTATGTTATGGAATTATTTTTACCCTTGAAAGCACTGGGTAGGTGGGCATTACTGGGTGCAGGATTCCAACCCTATATTGCTAAATAAAGTTGGGAAAATAGAAGCATTATATCTTCCTATTTCCCCCCCCAGAAACTGCATTATTAATTGAGACTGTGAATCTGCTAAAAAATGATGCATTCACCCTAATAATCTGAGATGTAGAATTCTTTTTACACATACAAAATGAAAACTGAGTTTAAAACAAAAGTGTTTGTTTCAAAAAGGAGCATCCTGTATAAACTAAGATTGAAACTTCACATTATTCCTAGTCATGCAGTAAGACCAGAAGAAAAAGAGCTATGGATAATCAGTTAAAAGAACTGACAGATACCCTGATGTGTTGATCAGTAGTAATACCTAATTTCTATTTCAAGTGTGCTATAATGGATTACCATATAGATGCAGCAAAGCACTAAGCATTAAATAGATCTGTGTTTTTTGAAAAAGTAATATTATTTCACACTGTGGGATTTCTTAAAATATTTCATATTACTTTACTGTGAAATTACAAACAAGATGTCAATAGCCAGTTTGGAATTCACAGCAGTATAACTAAGAATCGAGGTTGGAGTGGAAGAAAATGTCATTTGTTTTTCATAGTAAAGGCTGTATACATTTCTTACAACTATGTTGGAGAGAAGAGTGAAGAATGGATTCTCAGGAATACAAACATGGGTGGTTGTCCATCTGATTGTGAGTTCACCTCCCTAATGTTAATATGTAAAGTAACACGTTTATCTTGGGACCCAGTAATACATAGGCACAAGAAGCACTAATAACACATTTCAGAGTAGCAGCCGTGTTAGTCTGTATCCACAAAAAGAACAGGAGTACTTGTGGCACCTTAGAGACTAATAAATTTATTTCAGCATAAGCGTTCGTGAGCTACAGCTCGCTTCTTCGGATGCATAGAGTGGAACACACAGACAGGAGGTATATATACATACAGAGAACATGAAAAGGTGGAAGTATGCATACCAACAGGAAGAGTCTAATCAATTGAGATGAGCTATCATCAGCAGGAGAAAAAAAACTTTTTTTCAAACCTTTTTTTTTCTCCTGCTGATGATAGCTCATCTCAATTGATTAGACTCTTCCTGTTGGTAAGCATACTTCCACCTTTTCATGTTCTCTGTATGTATAAATACCTCCTGTCTGTGTGTTCCATTCTATGCATCCGAAGAAGCGAGCTGTAGCTCACGAAAGCTTATGCTGAAATAAATTTGTTAGTCTCTAAGGTGCCACAAGTACTCCTGTTATTTTTACTAATAACAGAAGCGTTTCAGTCTTAACTTTGAATTAGGTTGTGTTTTTCACCTCCACTTAGCAGTTCAGACACTTTGTGAGCCATTTCCTATCTGCCAGGAGCAAAGTGTGCTAAGTTAACTTTGATTATTTATATCCATTCTCTTAATAACTTGCGCAGTTTTTTAAAGTGGTTTAGATGGAAGCTGTGATGTGATTGACCTCAGATAATTACATAGATTGGAAGACCCCTTCAGCTAAATGTTCAGGATTGGACTATGCAGATGATTCACTAATCTGATCACTGTTAGCCTATTTAATATTTTTCTCCAAACGCATTCATTTTTCATCTCTGATCTCAAACTGCTGAGAGCAGCGGAAGAGAAGGGGAAGTGATGTGGGTCAGATGTGTCCTAAATTTAATTTTATCACAAGGTTTCAGATATGGAGGCTATTCTGAGTCAAGACCACTTTGCATTCTTTCCTTCCCACCCATTTTACTTCTCCCCAGCTAATGATGAGGTCTAAAAGGGCTGTTCTAATGCAAGGATCTACCAAAAGCCCTACCTCTACCAAATAGTGTATTTTCCAGGGAAAAACAAAAAGATGTTGGTTTTTTTCATGTTACCTGTCCCAAGCAACTGAGATCCTGAATTTGCTCTTCACAACGTGTATCACAGACTCCTATGTACCATTTCTAATCAGTGTTGGTTCTAGACACATCCTGAAATTCATTGGCATCAGGGTTATCACCTGGTGATAAAGTCAACCCCAGCCTGTTTTCAGCTGAAATAGTTGTTTTGTTTGATATTGTTTGGACCACAAGCTACATACTCACTGTCTGTTCAACCTTGATTATCACCAGGGTTTTGTTTATTCTTGAGGTTAGAGCCTCTGGACTTGGATCACAGGTCTAAGAGCTTGTCTACACTGGCACTTTACTCCGCTGCCACTTTCTCGCTCAGGGGTGTGAAAAAACGCACCCCTGAGTGCTGCAAGTTTCCAGGCTGTGAAGTTCCAGTGTAAACAGTGCACCAGCAGTGGTAGCTATTCCTCTTGTGGCTATTCCTAGCCAGTGCTTTAACATTGCTAGTGAAAACATGCCCTAAGAGACTAGTCTCAGCCCCTGCGGCTACCAGCAGCATCAAGCAACTGATGGATTCCAAGAAATCGCAGCCTCTGCTGGGGTGGGACTCAGTTACTGTAGCTCCCTCAGTCAAGCCTCTGAGGCTACAGATGCCCAAACTGAAAGTCATGTGGTCAGATCCCACTGCCCTGGTTCCTAAAGAGGGGTGCCCATACCTTGTGGCGCCTAGCTATCCAATCCTGACAGAACCCTTGTGGCTGCAGGACTGGGGCTGGTTATGACTTCCACATCTTGATCCAGGAAAATGGAATAGCTTAGTGTGTCAGATTCTGGGCCACCAGAGCCTTTGGTTGTGGTGCTAAGAAAAAGAGGCATAGAGACAAAACAGCTGGCGTTAGCAGTGCTGGTTCGTGTGCCTCAGAACTGTCAGATCTGCCTGATTCTGATAAGATTGCTATGGTTCAGAAGCAGAGATCTGCTCCGCCTTTGGTAGTAAGGGATATAGATCTGTGTCTATCTTCAGATCTGATGTTGGCTCCTGGGTCAGTCCTGGCTACGTCCTCATTTCCGGAGAGCTCTGTCACCGTGACAGCCCAGGTTCACCTGCCGGCTCTAGTTGCTACTTCAGTTCCGATTGGGGGAAATGGGTTCCCCAGTTCCAAGGTCGTCTTACTCATTCCCTATTAATTAGAGGAGGCCAGAAGATGCTGTGGGTCTTCCTCTGGCTCATACTTTCCTCCCTCCTCCTAAGACCCTTCAGGATCTCTGCAAAGAGCTGGATCTCTTGAATCCACTGTTACCACCATTGCATTCTATATCAGATCTGGACCTGGATCCTTACCAGGAGGAAGATAAAGGAAGAATATAGACACCTGTAGTTCTCTTTGTGCCACCCTATAGTTGTCCTCCGGCAGGCATATTCCTGTACCCAAGTTGGTGGGGAACCTGGCAATCATGGGGCCTGTGGCCTTATTGGGGGCCACCTTGGGAGCCTTTTAATTACCCTCCAAGAGATTTAAGTGGTAATGTTTTGTCTGTTAAAGATTTGTCAGTCTAGAGATCTTCTGATTTAACTCCTACAGATCTGTCAACATTACTGACAGTGATACCTAAAACCCTATTTGAGGAACAAGATGAGGAGGTAGCGCCTTTAATAATAATAATAATAATTAATAATAAACTTCAAGGAGTACAAGATCCCTACCCATTTTGGATGGTTTGCTACAGCCAGCTAAGTCCATATGGACACCACCTGCTTCTTGCCAACTTGTTTCTAAGAAAGCTGACAAGTTGTATCAGATACCCTCAAGGGTTTTCCTACTTTCATTCCCACACTGTTCCTAACTCAATCGGAGTGGCTGCTACCAGTAACCGGTGACTAGATCTGAACTATCACATTCACCCTGGCTGATAAAGAAGGGAAAAGGGTTGATTTGTTGAGGAGAAAAATGTTTTCATTGTCCCTCGGGATTAGGGTGGTGAATTATTAGGCAGTCATTGCCGGTTAACAATTCTACCTGTGGGAAAAGATGACATGCCTGATAACAAAAGAAGCCTTGTTTGATGCTTTGGATTGTGCTGCCAGAGTTTTGGTGTCTGCTGCGACTATCAGGAGGCATGCATGGCTCTGTTCCTCCTCCCTACCTATGGACACTAGAGTTAAGCTGGAGGATCTTCCTTTTGAAGGGGGGGCGGTCTAAGACGACGAATTGCTGGATTCAAGGTATTTAAACAAATATATTTGGAAGCTTTGGTTCTGCATGTTGACTCTGGCCACCATAATCCCTTTGCTGTCCGTCATGGATTGGTGTGTGACTCTTGATCTAAAGGATGCCTATTTTCATATTTCAATTTGGCAAACTCATTACAAGTAACTTTGATTCGTGGGGACCGGATGCCACTTTCAGTACAGGTTGCTCCAATTTGGCTTTTCCACAGCACTGTGGTAGTGGCTCATCTGAGAAATCAGGGTATTTTTGTTTACCCCTATTTAGATTATGGTTACTGAAGGCTTCCTTGCAGGAAGATCTGCTAAATAATATCGCCTTCACAACCAATCTCTTTTCAGACCTCAGGCTCTTTCTCAACTACCCAAAGTCAATCCTCTGCTTTTCTCGTAGGATCCCTTTTATAGGTGCCATACTGGACTCTGTGGATAGCAGAGCTTTTGTGCCACAAAACAGATTTATTAAGATGACCCAGTACCTGTTACAGATCCAGCGATGTCCCACCCAGAGAGTAAAACTTTTCCTGGGTTTTAGGGCAGCCTCTACATAAGTGACTCTGCCCATCTAAGAATGACACCTTTACAACACTGGTTGTCTCAGGTTTTATAGGCCAAGTTTGGACAGCCTTCGGGAATTGATCACCATGCCGCAGAATATCATAGTCTCCCTAGACTTGTGGTCAGTCAGAATGGATGTGCTCAGGGATGTACAGTTCAATTATCTGGGTCCATCCTGGACAGTGAGTTCAGATGTGTCAATCATGGGTTGGAGAGTGCAGCTGAATCATTTGACAGTTTGAGAGCACCGCTCCTCTCAGGAGCGATCCCTGCATATCAGTGTTTTGGAATTAAGAGCTGTTCACCTGGCTCTTAGGTCATTCCTTTCTCCCACCTGCAAGGGTTGTACAGGTAGTGACAGACAATACATTAGTGATTGTAATACATCAACAAGCAAGGGGGTGCCCATTCCATTCTTCTGTGCACAGAGGCCATACATTTATGGGATTGGTGTATTTGTCACCAATTTGCATCTAGCAGGGGAAAACAATATATTCATGGACCATCTCAACAGAGACAGCTCTTGGATGCATGAATGGTCCCTAAGGGATCAGTTGGTTTAGACTAAATTAGCTGACTGGGGTCGACCGAGGTGGACCTGTTCACAATGAGGGTCAACAGGAAGTGTTGCCTCTTCTGTTCCAGGAAAGGCAGGGACAGTCAGTCCTTGTTGGATGCTTTCCTTTTGCACTGGGGAAAGGGCTTGATGTATGCATCCCCCCTCCCCTTCCCGTTCATTCAGATAGTGGTAAGGAAGAGGCTCATGATAAATCAAGGATGATGCTCATTGCCTTGGCTTAGCCATGTCAGCGATAAACCACTGATCTCCTTCAGCTGTCTTCATGGAGTCGTCATGCATATGTCCCCAGGTCTCCTGTTCCAGCTGGATGGTAGGATCTTTCATCTGGATCCACAATCTCTTCACCTGATGGCATGGCTGATCAGACTGTGGCTGAGCAGTCATGTTCTTCATCTGTGTAGGATCTACTAATGAAATTACAAAAAGAGTCTACCAGAACTATTACCATCTAAAGTGGTTCTGATTTCAGACTTGGATGAAGGGGTGATCTGATTCTCCTGTATCTGCTTCCATTTCTTGTGTTCTTGAATACGTCCTGTACTTAGAAAATCAGGGGTTATCCACATCATCATTAAAGATTCACTTGGCAGCCATCTCTACATACCTCTGTTTAACTGATGGTAGATCACTATTTGCTCATTGTTTAATTTATGAAATGGTTATCAAATGGGTATCCCTTGGTTAGGGATCCCATTTCTTCTTGGGATCTCAATATGATGTTGGCCATGTTGGTGAAATCACCCTTTGAACCCTTGGCTGAGTGTTTTGTGCCATTTAGCTATTAAGATAGTTTCATTATTGCCATCACATCAGCCAGGAGAGTGAGTGAGTGAATGAATGATGCCCACCTCTTTTCCTACAGACAAGGTAGTTCTCAGACCTGATCCCATATTTTTACCTGAGGTAGTGTCTTATTTCCACATCAATCAGACCATTAATTTGCCTTTTTTTTTCTTCCTCTATGTCTCACCCTAATAAGGAGGAATCAGTTCTACACACTTTGGATGTTAGGCTCTTGCCTATTCCTTGGTCAGAACTAAGAGTATTTGTAAATCACCTATATTGTTTTGTTTGTTATGCCAAGAACCACATAGAATATATGGTTTCTTCCTAGACTGTTTCTCGGTGGATTAAACAACGTGTCGCTGAGGGCCACATGCTTGTGAAAATCCCTTTACTTGCTGCAATTTAACCACATAAGAGCTGTGGTGGCTACTTCCTTCTCCTGTCTTAGGCAAGTGCCGGCTGCTGAAATTTGCAAGGCTGCAACATACTTTCACTAAGCACTATGATCTGAACTTGGCTTCTAGGGTGGACACCAGATTCGGTAA
This sequence comes from Mauremys mutica, assembly GCF_020497125.1. Taxonomy (NCBI): domain Eukaryota; kingdom Metazoa; phylum Chordata; order Testudines; family Geoemydidae; genus Mauremys; species Mauremys mutica. The sequence continues at coordinate 205,924,670 of NC_059074.1, read as the reverse complement.
GGCAGTGCTTTAGTCTCTATTCAGCTAGGACTCTGTCCCCACCCCCAGGTTAGTTTTCAGCACTTCTTATCAGTCTATCCCATAAGTGGGAATATGCAGAGCCACTCAAAGAAGAAATGAAGGTTACCTGCCTGTAACCAAAGTTCTTTGCGATGGGTCTGCATATTCACACTTCCCACCTGCCTTCCCTTAATCCCTTCGCTATCAAAGTCCTTGTCATTCTGTGTCTTTGGCTTTGCAGTGGAAGGATCTGGGGTGGTGAGAATGCACCACCCCCTTTATAGCATTGCCCTTGGTAAGTTGTAATGCTGAGGGGAGGGGTGAGATGGGGGTGCGGGAACACTCTAGCTGACTGCTAGAAGAGCTTTTTACCATAAGGCTCCACAAGGTGGCTCAGTACCCATAAGTGAATATGCGAAGCCCTCTGGTTACAGGTAAGTAACCTTTATTTATTTAAGTCAGTGACCCATCTGGACATGAGACATTTTACAATTTCCAGTCTGAGAACTTTCCTGCAACCCACAGAAACCTCCAAATGACTGGACACAACTTCTTATTGCAAATAAAGGAAACTTGTAAAGGAAGCATGTCACACACATAAAATAAACCTTTGCAAAACCCTGGTGGTTTGAAAGAGTCATTTCTTTGGCATTTTTTCCTCCAGTAATCTGGGTTGTATGCTAAAGTGGGGTTTCCAATGGGTTTGCAGTCTCATCAACATAGTGCATGTTGGTGCTTCTCGTAGAGCAAGAATTATGGCGTAATGATTTTCAGCTTGCTGAAAGGTGGACTAACAAGCTGCTTGTCCTTGACTGGTTCGGTATTCTTCACATAATCTTACAACTAGTTTAATTTTTCTTCAATATTCTGCATTTACAGTCCATCCTTTGAAAAACACTAGATTTTAGAAGTAATTTGCTGCTTTTCTATTGTATAATACATTTTCTATAATTCTTCCCACTCTTTATCAATGAGAGTATTTCCATGGAAGCAACTTTTGCTTGCTTTTCATTTACTTCTGTTTGTTCTGCATCTGAAGTTGTTATATTATGTTTTTGACATAATTTGTGCATCACATTATATTCAGACATTCGTTAATAATACTTTAATATGGAGAATTCCATATATTTATAAGATTAACATACTATGCCATGTATTGCAAACACTCATGCTATTGGGAGCCATATTTACAATTTACCGGTATTTCACTATGTACCCATTTACATTGTGTTGCCGTACAGCATAACATTTTACACTTCTTTGTACACTAGAGCAAGTAGTGCATTTTAAAATCTTACATCATCTACGGTCTTGGAACAGGTTCGTCCTGAAATATTCTAATACAGAAAAAGGTCACTGGCCCTTTTTAGAGGTATAAAAAATTGGGTATCAAGAGTGTTTTTTAATATTAGAGGAAATTATATCCAAGACATAAATAGAAATAAATACTTTATGATGTATTCCTTGCAGTCAATTGTTTTTCTTTTTTTTCTTCTTTTAGTCAATTTATAATAAGTACAAAAAAGTTGGAACGTTTCCACATTGGATCCCTTTTAAAAGATACATTCTGAAGGTCCATCAGTTCATTCAGGTTTTTGTAGCAAATTTGTTTTTGTTTCTTAAAAGCCATGAATTCTTACTGTGCACTATGCATATACAATATATTGTGTGTCTAACATTTATCTGAATGCATGAAAAGTTCAGCATGATTTTTTATTCTTCACATTTGGTACATGTAGTACTGTAAAACTTAGAATGAAAACACCGAAAAGAAAAGTTCACAATTTAGGATAGAAAAAAAACAGAGATTAGATGATTAATGTCAAAGGTAGTATTGAAAGGTGCAGATCTCCTAGTATTTTAATACTTAGATGGATAATTATTATATCCTTGTATATCCTGCAATCTGATTGGCAGAAACATGGTCTTTAACAGGTAACCCCCTCAATTATTTAATCATGACCTCATTTTTAGCCAGTCAGATCTTTCCATTCCAAGCACATTTACCTTGCCCATAGACAGAGAGCTAGACATCTGGCCATGTGATTTTCGGGATACTTATTGTTAGCCACTGCTGCCAAGGTAAACCCCGGGTGAAAGCCTATGGAAGGACTTGTGGTGATTTATGTTGAAACAAAGTACAATGAGAAACATAGGAGGGATATCACAGACTTACTTTCTCTTCTGAGTTAACTATAAGAAGGTTTTTAATACTGTCTATGGGACAACTCCCATGGTAATAGTTATAGAGGACTTTTACCCTACAACTCTGGCTGCTGTAGGAAACTGATGTGACCTGAGGTCTAGTTCTCAATGTCTATGAAGTTGCCATGACTATCATTTTCTGCTATGAAGAAAAGAATGTTCCATTTTCAGAGACTGTCATTGGAGTACTGTATACAATTTCTGAAACACTTTGTTTTCCAACAGATTTATTCTGTCGTAATCCATCTTTTGAGCATATCGTTCCAATGGCAATAATGGCTCACTTGTTGGCCCTGTATGAAGAAATAACTAAAATGTTAAGTGTTGTCTACTTGCCTTAATTCCTCTTACCAGTCTTTATCTTTAAAGACCAAGAAGTGGGTCACAGTTGCTTACATTATTACTCGTCACTCATTTTGCATCCTGCATGTAGTTTTTCTTAAGAACTGGTGGTGCTTTAAGTTTTGTGGAAGTTTGTTCTCATTGTTTTGTGTGATGATTAAACAGTACTGTCAGTTTCTTTAGAGATAATTATTTGATCTTTAAAATTAGTGTTAAAACTAATTTCCGTTTGGATTCTTAATCTCTTCTTAAAATCCATCGCTCAGCAGCTGAAAAGTTTTCAGAAAAGAAAAAGAAATCCATGTTCATTGTTTTGTATTAATTTGATCCTTTTATATTCTCAGCAGCAACAAGCTAGCAATTACTTGCCAGAGTTACCTTTCTGTTGGATGTCAGCCTATAATGCACTTTCATAAAAAAGACCTTTAATTGCAAGTTTGCCACATTGGCTTGCACTACACTTAAAAGTCATGAAAAAGCTTTTTTTGCCAAATATAAAAACAACAAAATTAAGTTTTGGTGATTCATACACATTGCTTTGTAGCATTATAATTCACTGGCTTAGCAAGCAGCAAAATTTGATGGCCTCAACTGTTTTTCCAGCCAAGATTATAGGCCCCCATTCATCAAAGTACTTAAGCATGTGCTTAATTGCGTTGCTTTATTGGTACCATATAGAATACCAAAGTTAGAGGTTGTCGTCAAGACTTTCCCTCTTCCTTGCCTTGATCTTCCTCTGTCAGTCATCCCAAAACTACAGAGGAAGACCACTACATATTATTCCATATGAGTGCTTCACCAGCTGCATTTGCTGTGTGATTCTGGTCAGTTCCACTCAGCAGATGAAAGTGCAGGTAAATCAGTTCTCTGTAAGAGTATTCACAAAAGTTCCCCTAGGGCTGCTTGAGCTGGTGAATCTGCCAACATTAGGTGGTGGAAACAAGAGTTCATTACCCTTTTAATACATAGAGTGTAAGATTTGCTCAGATCTGTCCAATATCCTGGCTCTGACACTGGCCAATATCAGATGCTTCAAAAGAACATGTAAAAACCCTAAAGTGTGCAGTTTTGAAATACCCTGTTGGTTTATGCTCTGAAATATTAGGGTTTGGATCCTTTCTAAAACAATGGAAAGTTTAATAAAAAATTCCTTGATGGTGATACTTTAAAAAAATGTAATTAGAATTTTGGTTAATGAACATGATGTACTCTAAATATCTAGGGAAAGTAAAATAGTGGACACTAATCCTTGCTACTGTAGGTGCCCATTTTAGTATTGTTTAATTCATGTTTGGCTTGGAGGGACACATGAACTGTTTCATAAGATTCTCTGAATGATCTAATTTATTATGGAAAAGTTAACTGTTTAGTTTTGTTTTCTGCAGAAAATATTACAACTGCTACCTGAGAGGATATTTTATCGATGGCATTTCCACAGTATAGGTAAGAAGAAACACACTAAAAAAAATATTTTAGTAGTAGCTTAAAGTAAAAGTCCTTTTTCACACTATTGATTTCCCACCCCTGCCCTCATATTTTGCTTGATCATGCAAGAACTCTAACTGGCTCATTTTCCACTTTCCTTGTTGTATTTCCTTTAACTCAAAGTAAAGAAAAGAAAATAACAAACTGTAAGCTTGTACTTTGTTCCCTCACTTTTCAATCTGTTAGTCTGTTTTGCAAGTATTTGGATTTGCTGATGTTGGGGTGCAACTCCTGTAACCACTATGCATTCTTAAGTACTAGACACTTGGACTTTCATCCTCTGCTTTGTCTCCCCCAAAGGTGTGAAACCAGCGCGTCCCTCTCTCTCTCCCCCCAAACACCAGCTTATTTTGGTGCACACGCTAGACAGTTTGCATGCCAGAGACCTGCTTGGGGTAAAAATAAACAAAAGGCTTATTAAATAAAAAACATCGCAGATTCAAAGATAAAATAGTATGGAATAGCAAACATATACAGCTTACACAGCAAATAAAGATAAAGATAATAAAAATCAAATTAGATAAACTCCTTTCTCTAATATCAGAGGGGTAGCCGTGTTAGTCTGGATCTGTAAAAGCAGCAAAGAGTCCAGATGTATTGGAGCATGAGCTTTCGTGGGTGAATACCCACTTCGTCGGATGCATGGGTAATGCAACTTACCCATAATCTCTGAACAGTTTCCCAAAGTCCCTCAGTTTCTCTATGAAAACAATAATTTAATGCCTCCTCTCCTTTTTTCCCCTCTCTTGCTGTGGTGACTCGTGTTTGTTCAGAGTGGGGGAAATTCCTTCTTAAGCTGATAGTCAGGAAGTCTCAGTGTTTTTCCATTAATTTCAATGGACTACTATTTGTCTTTCCCTGGCTAGTACAATGGCAGGTGTTGGAGCTAGTCTCCTCTGGTTAGGAAAGCAGCCCCTCCTCAGCCTGACAGCACCACAAATTATGAGCACAGTTTGCTATATTCATGAATACATAAATTCATAACCACAGTCTACATACATATCTCAAATGAACATCAAGTTCAGAACATTACATGCTTTATAAAAGACCTTACTCAACATATTTTTATAGTACAGTAACATTGTATACAATCAGTTGATTCAACTGCTTATTCTTTGGGGTTCAACCCCCCTGTTCTCCCCTGAGTGTGCCTGAACCTTGATTGTCACAGCAGTATTAAAATGTGTGTAAAATATGGTGGTTTACCATTAAAAAGTTTCTATTAGTATAAATATAAGTTGGTTAGTAATGCCATTTTCAGTGAAATTTTCAAGGGCATCTTTGTCATCATAAAAATTCCAGTGGGGCTACTGTCCTCCTACATAAATTGTCATGAAGATCCCCACCGAAGGAAGTGTACATCATGCCCTATGAACCACAGAGCCATTTAGTAGTAGTAGAAAAGTGCATAGGAAGAGCTTCAATACCAGCCCTAGAGCTAAACATTCTTGAACCTTCAGCTCTTAAAGGCTCCATTCAGCTACAGTCCTCAGTTCCTTTTTCTCTCCCTGCCAAAGCAGTCACAAAACCCTTCAGCTATGTCCTCTGATTTATTTTAAATTTATTTATTAGTATTTGGCTGCCTAGTTTCTTCTTTTGCCACAAGGGTTATTAAATAGTTGTAGCTTTTACTTCCAGGGATTTTTTTTTCCAAATAGTACAAATCCTGGGCATCACAAAAAGAGTGAATTACAAGGCTCATGTCTTTAGCATTTGTATTTATTGGAGTGATAAAAGCATCAAAATGCCAGCCAGATCTGAGTTCTATTCCTGATTCTGTTGCTGACTTGTGGAGCCTTGGGCAGAGTTATTAACCTCTCTGTGCCTGTTTTCCCATCTGTAAAATGGGAATAATACTTAGGCATTCTTTTGCAGAGTTCTTTGAGATTCTTGGATGAAAAGCAGTACACTGAAAGGCAAAAAGTAGCACATAAGATGATGGACTCTGAGGTAGTTTCAATCCATAAAGCGATTAATGGATTAGGATGACAAATAGAGAACTTTCATCTGTGCTTAGAGTAGAATCTGGCTCCAGTATGTTTTTGTTCTTTATATGAAGCCCTAACCATTTTCTTCAGACCAATACTTGAAATTTCAAAAAGATAAGTTGCACTTTTCAGCGTGTATAAACTGAGAAATATGGAAATTAAGTTGCCATTATTTTTTTGAAACTTCATGCCTCTGGGATGAGCAGATCTGAAAAATCTTTCTGTTAACTCCTTGCACAACAACATGTTCTTGAAAAAATAGAATGGAGATTACAATATGAGAGAGGGTTTTGCTGTATTTTGTGGCACAATAGCATTCATGACATCAGAGTGTCATACCCGTTTTGCAAGTTAGCAGTATTGTGGTACAAACTATGTGGCATACTACATCTGAAAAAACAAGTAACATGCCTTTTGTTGGATAGAAGGATGGGGGCAAGAGCGGGGGGGGGTTTGAGGGAAGAGTTGGATAGAAGGGGGAGTAAGAGGACTGGAGCAGGGGGAGGAGGGATTGGATTGAGGGGACAGGAGCCAGGATGGGTTTGGGGTAGCAATCAGATAAGGGAAAGGCGGTAAGGAGCAGATAAGTACAGAGGGGAACAGACACAAACAGATTGGGGGCACAGAGGCAGAAGGGTCTATAAACCACTTGAGAACGTTCTCCTATAGAACCTGGAATTACACCCAACCCTGTCTGAACTTTCCTTTGCTGTCATCAAGCAGCTGTGAAACCCACTGACAAAGTGTGTCTCATCCCCACTAGTGCCTGAGCAACATAGAGGATAACAACCTATTACTGCTACCAGTTATTCTGTTAGATCGAGTGGGAAGTCCGTGCTGTGCATCTAAAGATCCAAACCTTGCTGATGACCCCAAGGGCGGCAGGGGAGTGTCTGTATGCCTCCACATGATGATATTTCAAGGTTTTTTTAGTTAAGCAAATTAATATTTTTAAAAACTACATTAAAAGAATATTAAAGTTGCAAAGCCTAACACTCAAAAGTTAGGAAATGCCAGAATTAAGGTGGTCTGTGAAATCTTAATTCAGCTTCTGTGTGCTTATGCAGTATGATAGCATTTAATACATGAACACATAATATGCTTTCCATTGGACCCCTGTTTCATTCAGTGAATAGGTAGTGAGTTATTCAGTATTACTTTTTATCCTCTTCATTCGTTGTGTGTGTCTGAGTCTTATTTAACACAGGCAATTCAAACCCTCCACTGAATAAAAAATTATTCATTTCCTCCTTGACATGTCGGGTGCCCTCACCGTAGTATCACAGTGCTTCACAAGCATTAATGAATTAATCTTCACAATGCCTCTATGAGATTGGGTAGTAGTATTGTCCCCATTTTACAGCTGGGTAACTGAGGCACAGAGAAAATAAGGCCAAAATTGTCAAGTCTCCACTAATTATGGATGCCCTATGTGAGACACCTAGGGCCTGACTTTTCTGAGTACTTAGCATTTTTATAGCACTTAATATGTTGAAAGCACAGCTATAATGACCTTCAGTTAAAGTTGTGTATGCCCAGCACTTATGAACATCTGGCCCCAGGTATCATATGCAGGCACCCAGAAAATGAAAAAACTACTGTAGAGATGGGGATAAAATTTCATTATCTGGAACAGTGTTTAACAACCTCAACCCTTAGAACATCCTTTCTTCGTTTTTCCTTTCCTTGCCTTGTGCCACTACACACCTTCCAACTTCTGCAACAAATGAGGAAAGAGTCCTTACAGTCAACACCCTCATATTTTACAACCTTGATTAGTTCCCAGAGCACTCTCCATCCCCTGTACTGAATGAGGTTGGGGTCCTATGAAAAAATTGTATGTAGTCATGCAATTAAAGACTGTGTGTCATAATGCGTAAGCACAAAGGAGCCAAATTAAGATGATATAGGCAAACCTAATTCAGGCATTTTCTGATATTTGAGTGCTCGACTTTGCAACGTTAATGTTCTTTTAATGTAGTTTGTTTATTTAATAAACATAAAGATATAGCACAATATGGCTAACAAGCTAATATTATTCTCTTGTATACTGTGGAAAAGCCAATAATAAAATGCAGAAATAACTTTTCTGACTAAATTTCACAGCTTGAAGGGACAAGCTTTTCTCAGGTAGTTCAGGGCTCTAAACTGCAATATTTGTAAGCCAAACTTTGTGGCTTATGTTAATGCATGAAAACCAGAAAGCAAAACTCATTGTTGTTGTTTCATTGACCTGGATGAATTAAGTAGAGAGTAAAGAGACACCATAAATACTGAAAGGTAAACTAAATTAGCAAAGTTCTTTAAGTTTTAATAATCTAACTTGTTTGGGACACGGGAAGGAAACTTTAACATATATATTTTAACCTGATGGTGTCCCTGTAAATTAATTTGAATATGTTAGACGTATTACTGCTTTGAAAATGAAAAACTATACTTCTGATTAGCACCAAAGCAGTCAGAACATTTACTGTTCTGTTTATTGAAAATAATTTGGACACATGGCACATTTTTAAAGCACTGTTCTTTATTTGGGATTTCAACACAGATTTTGCTGTTTCAGCAACCAGTGTGTTTTCTAGCTGAGCAATGAATTTATGATGGCAGCAGAAATAATGGGTGGAAATAAAAGGTCAAGGAAAGGGCTGTTGTCAAATTTCCAGTTAGCACATACAAAAATAAAAGGAGACATCTGCTTGAACTACTTTCATTATAATTTCCTGTAAATTTGAACAGCATAAATTGGGTTTTGCTCAGACATTTTGTAACTATTGTATTGTTTTGATTTGTCAAAAAGTCATAATTTGGGGAATTTTTAGCCAGCTTCAATTAATGGGCAAGTAAACTTGATGGCACATTGATTTGTGCATGCAAATTTGTGTGTACAAATAGTATTTGCACATGCAAATGGTTTGCTTTGACAAACAGTTAATTAATGTTCATGTGCACTAACAATAAAAATGCAAATGTATTAGAGCAGTAGGTTTACTATTGTATTGCAAAATGGTTAAATCTTGTTCAGTAGGGCAGAGAGTACCATGTTTAAGTAATGCATTTAATAACAAGCCATGGATGTGTTACTTTTTCACTGAGATAATATTATTTTTGAGAGTTCAGCTAATGATATTCCGCACTTTCAAATTTGCTTTGATGTTTATTAAAGTATTTTATGTTAGTTGACTGGCATTTTCAAAGTTGTCTAATTTTGGTTCGTACAGTCTTATTTGAAAACAGTTTTTAGTCTTTGTTCTCTTAGTTGTTCGTACATCTGCAGGCCTCCTAGTGTGTGTGTGTATATATATTTTTTTCTCTCACCAATTGTTGTCAGTATTAGTTCTTTTTCTGTTCCCATGTTTCTGCCTTCCCAAAATGTCAAAACCATTATAATCAATTTTCCAGTCAGTATACCATAATGTGAACTATGGGCATGAAATGTTAATACTATAGTTACAAAAAGATGTAAAATTAAAGATTTCATGGGTCAAAGTAACCAGTTTTTCACTGGTAATATTTTTAAAATGGTCTGTTGTGGTAAAAATGCATTTTTGACAAAAGCAGACAGCTTTAATAATTTTAATGTATTTTCCTATTTCATTTTTCTAATTTCAGGGTCAGTTTTGAAGAAGCTTTTGCACACTGGAAACTCTATTAAGGTATTTCCCTTAGATGACATATTAGTGTTTCTTGCTACTTTTAATTCCAGAGCTACCAGAGGTGTTTGGCCTCTGGTTCAAGGCAGAGCAGCTTCAGGACTACTGTAACATATGGTGGTAATATTGGCTTTCTAGCGACTATTACATTGGCTGGATATTGGCAGAATGCAGCAGTTCTCCTGAATATGCTTCTAGCACACCCTCAATGCTACCTCTTAATATGGTCAGAGGGCTCACTCGAGAGTGATAAGAGTGAAGGTGCTTATCTTCATATTTTTGAAAAAGCATTTTTTATCTTCTTTAAATATTCAGTATTTTTACTGCATTTTCCTGTTTATATCACTGTAACTTTCTACTTTCTTTTTCTTTTAGATAAGATGTGAAGGAATCCGACTATTTCTTCTTTGGCTTCAGGCACTTCAGACAAACTCTGCAGAGGAGCAAGTGTTAATTTTTGCATGTCTAGTGCCTGGTTTCCCAGTGATCATGTCATCAAGAGGTCCCTGTACACTGGATACACTCATTAGCCCTACTCCTAATTTGCCTGATGGTAAGTAAAATCATCAGAATTAAAGTGCTGAATATATATCCCTTTCTGGCTGCTAATTCATAGAATTACAGATGTTGCTAATAGGGGAAAATATCTAATAGATCATACTATCCATCTCTGTAAATCAGTGAACCAGAGACATGTCATATTGAGATTGTTATCTATTACAATATTTTCATAGCGCTGTATCCCTCTAGTCTTGTAGTTTCAGAGTGCAGAACATTTTTATGTTACTTAGTGTTAAAGATATAGAAAAGAAGCCACCAGATCTTTTTGCACTGCTTTGCTACTTCCTGCTGGTCACTGAGTGTAAGTAGATCTAGACAGTTCTGTTCAGTATAAAATTTAAAAAGAACTTGAATACTATATAGCCAGTGCTTATATTTAGGTGAAAATTGCTCTCTAGATGCCTATAAGTAGAAAACAAATCCCAAATTATACTTCATATATTGTCAGCATGGATCTCATATTTGTGATCCACCATGAGCACCTCGACCTCTTCCCCTCAGAGATGGAGAGGCTTTGTTTGTGCTAGCAGGGAAAAGAAAATCCTTGGGGCCCTTTAAGGATTGCTCACCCTTCCTCTCTCCTTGTGGGCATTTAGTCTTCTTGTGGGTTTGGGAGGGATTTTTGTTAACTGGCTGGATTGAAGGATGCAGTGGAAGCCTATGGGTTTCTGTGCATTAGAGGGGAAGTCTTATGAGTCCTTGTCCATCCCCAGGATGCCATTCTACATGTGAGGTATCAGGTTTCTAGGTCATGGTGTGGATATCACACTAATCTCTTTTTGGATCTGGGAAGGAATTTTTCTCACTAATAGATTGGTCGGGTAGTGTGGGTTTTTCCACTCCCTCTATCAGCAGTCCAGTGATCTGGTGAGTAGGTTAGGTTGTAAAGTGTTCATGTTGTCGCAACTTGGCAGGTGTCCAGTGCAGGTACTTGTTCAGTAGGGGGTCAAGTTCCCTGATCAACTGAAACTTAAAGCAAGATTAGAGGAGGGTATCCCCTAAAGAAAGGTAAAGCCCAGGAAAACAGATGAGTCTTTCAGCATCTCTGAAGCTCCTCAAATCTGGACTCTTGCAGACCAAACGGCAGCAAATTCCAGAGTTTTCATTTAAGGACATTAGATTGATCCTAACTATTCAAGTGTAAATCCAAGAATCATCTCTTTGCTAAGGTCTTTCCACAGGAGGAGTCCACAGGCTGTAAAGGGAAAAATTTAGCAGGCAAGAAGAAACAGTGGGGTTGGGAGAGGAGGAACAGGAGAAGGAAAACTTAAAAAATGCATAGTAGAAGAGGGAGGGGGGCATCTGTGGGAATATTACCTTCTGGGAAAGCTCAGTGCCATTCTTAATTGTTAAATTGGATACTTTACTGATACTTCAGTTGGATATCAGGGACTATTGATTCCATACACATCCTCTCACTGATCTGAACAAAGGTGTATAAGGGACTGTGGTTCCAACCGTCGTTAGTTAATCCCTTCTATTATTTTTTCAGTTGTTGGCAATCTTGTTCTCTGTAAAGCAGTGGTAGGCAACCTATGGCACGCATGCCGAAGGCGGCACGCGAGCTGATTTTCAGTGGCACTCACACTGCCTGGGTCTGGCCACCGGTCCGGGGGACTCGGCATTTTAATTTAATTTTAAATGAAGTTTCTTAAACATTTTAAAAACCTTATTTACTTTACATACAACAATAGTTTAGTTCTGTATTATAGACTTATAGAAAGAGCTCTTCTAAAAACATTAAAATGTATTACTGGCACGCGAAACCTTAAATTAGAGTGAATAAATGAAGACTCGGCACAGCACTTCTGAAAGGTTGCCGACCCCTGCTGTAAAGAGCTAATATGTCTAGTGTTGTCAAGGCTTAATATATTCTGTAGTAAGGTCCCTGGATTCTCTGGCACTCCAGTGGAAATTTTCATTATTCAATGGCAACTGCAGATATGTTTTAAAAACAGAGGTTTAAATTAAAACTTACTATAAATAATAGACCTGGTGTTATTCATTTCAGTATTAAATTCAGTTTATGCTGTTCTCACGTTTTTAGTGTGCCACAGATTATCATCTTTAATTTTCATAGTTAGCAAGGTATTAAAATGAATTGGGCAGTTCACATCTGTCAGAGCTACTGTTTCAGCCTATCTGCAAACTCAGACATCACTGCATCAGTTCTCACTCAGTTCATTATTTTCAGGATTGTCACTACTGTGAAAGTTAGAAATTGCTCTCTCGATAAATTGGTCTCATACAGGAAAAATATGTATGTTAGGTTTTGGTGGTTAGGGGGCCAGGGCTGATGCTGTTTCTAGCTATATATTTTGGGGCGTGGGTAGATATGAAAACAATCCAGCTGACTAATGGTGCGTGGCTTTGTGCAGTCAGTATCTGTATTTATACTATAATATTTTATAAAACATGACTACATCACAAATTCAATTTATTTATAAATTTTTTAAAATTTTAATCTTTTAAAAAAAATCTTTCTCTGTATTTTAGCAAAGATTTATCCTGAAGAAATAACTCCACTTCTGCCAGCTGTCTCTGGTGAAAAGGTTGCTGAGGACCAAACTTGCTATTTTCTTCAGATATTGTTAAAGTATATGGTAATCCAGGTGCGAAAAGAATATTTCGTAAACTCTTTAATATGTGGGGGAACATACCAGTGGTGGGAGTTTGTTTTCGTTGTTTCTACTTGTACAATATTTTTCAGATGGAGGTTATTGTCATTCAGAGAGTTGCTTTTTTTTTTTTATAAAAGAAAGGAAGTCAAATATTTTGTTGTGGCTTTTGTATTGAAATTGGTTATTTCTATCTCAATAAGTAAAACAAGTAAGGGATGATGTTATATTGTGGGGGGTTTTTTGTTTTTTTTGTTTTTGTTTTTGTTTTTGTTTTTTTTTAAAAAGCTTTAGTTTATATCCATAAAGAAGGTTTCTCACAAGGTAAACAATTTCACACAAATCCCTAGTCACTATGCTCCAGCATCTGACATCAGGAAGCTGATTTCAAAGCTTAATTAATTCTGACTTTTCATACAATAGGTGCACTTTGCACGTATCTCAAAAGCTGTTAATAGAATAATCCCTCTCTCAGCCATCAGTATTGCTAGTATGATAAGAGGTGGTCGACCCATTTCGGTCAAACGATTCAGTCATAACTCTTCAAATCCCTGTTGCTGGTTACATTACAGAATTCTGAAGAATTCTAACAAGTAATTTACTCTTCATGTAACCTTTGAGGAAGGTCATCCTGTTAAATCAAGATAAAGCCAAGTAGTTATGAAATGCATTATAGTAAGCCACACCTCTGAATTCATGTTCTCCACAGGACTTCATTCCGTATTGTCTCCTATTTTACCGCTAGTCTCTAAGGGAATGTGTACACTGCATCTGGGAGTGAGTCTCTCAGCCTGGGTCCACTGACTCATGCTAAAAATAGCTGTGTAGACATTGTGGCCTGGGCTCTTAAGCCTGGGAGGACTTCAGAGCCTGAGCTCCAGCCTGAGCCACAGCATTAAAGCATCGTCTACACATCTATTTTTAACGTGCTAGTGCAAGGCTTTCTAGCACACGTCTGTGGACCTGCGCTGGGAGGCTTGCTCCAAGATGCAGTATAGACATATAACCCAGGATTTCAGCAAAGCTTAGAAAGTTCATTGGCTGTTGATTTAGTAGCACCCATGGCTGTGACTGGTTTGTTTTCTTCAGCTAGATAGTTGCTACAGCAGGATTTGGTACTGATGTTAACAGTGACTTTGAACATTTTTTAAAAAATGGACTTTGTTTAATCTGGAATCTATTTTACATATAAATGGACCCTCTACCTTTTAATTAGTCATCTCAGATAGATGTTTTCCTAGAGGCATATGATGTCCTTGAGTTGTTGTGACAAAGGGGGGCAGGGTTTGCTGTGAAGACGGGAGCTAGGTTGTTCTTCATGGGACAAGGCAGTCCAGAATCACTAGTCTTCTCACTATACTCTTCCTCCCTCTGCTGCTTGGTCCCAGCTTGCTGTTTTAGGTGTTAAATAACTCTGATATTTCCCATAAAAAGAACTAAGGTAATGAAAAACTAAAAGGTGGAAAATTGATATTTTATTACAGGAGATGCGTTTTAGGAAGGTTATGCGAGCAAAATGGTAAATGGGTTTTAAGTGTTTGTATCATCTTGCTTAAAGTGCAGTTTTACTGTACAAAGTGACTATGTAAAAATGATACCCTTCCTATTCAACAGAACTGATCCCTTTATATATATATATATATATATATATATATATAACATCCAACATACTATGGTGCAAAAATATGTTCACAGGGTTTTTTTTAGCGTTGTTGGCCCTGCAAAGCCAAAATACCTTAGGACTGTGTGCACTGCAGATTCTGTTCCATCTTGGTTCATCAACAGAAATGTGCATTAAATTCTGATCAGTTACACTTGTGGAAAATGGTGTTGCACTAGTGCAGCTGAGGACCCTGTACAAACCTTATTTAATGATAGTGATGGATGAGATGAAAAGCACCCATTTAGAGTACGGAATGAGTGTGCAGAGCTGACACTTAGGGAAAAGCCATGCTTTAGGGAATAAAGCAGTAGACAAACTCCCTAATGTTTAATGGGACTAAAGGCTGCGTGTATTTTGAAGAGTCTTCTTTGTGGGAAACAAATTTTTATGTCTTTGAATTCAGACCACAATTTTATTGTTAGTTTTTTGGTTTTTGATTTTTTTGGAGAAAGGAGAGCTGATGCGTTGTACATTAATTAGCTTAAGTACATTGTGTAATTGGAACCAAAAGAATGGCCCAGTTAGTTTATAGCATGTAAACTGAGAATAGAGAAAAGTTACCTGATACCCATGATTAAAGATGCAAAATAGAAATAAAGTTTTTGCAAAAATAGACACTTTTAAGCTGAATTTTGTTTTTGAAACTAAGAAAAACAGAGTAAAGTGGAAGCAATCAAGAAATATTTAGTGGAAATTCAGCTATATCAGGTGACTTGAGATGGCCAAAGAAAGCAATCACTGGACAGTAAATTTTAAAGGCAATCATGAATTTATATTCTTGTGCAATATTTGCAGCATCAGAGCAAACAGTAATTTTACACACATGAATAAAGTACACATGTTTAGGGATGCTACTCACAAGTAGGTTAATTTTATTTTATTTATTTAGATTTGACATTATGAAAAGAACATATACAAAATCCCTGAGTACTCTGACAATAATTAGACTTACAGTAACTACACTGTGGCATTAATACATTAAAATTGACTCCACCAACCTAAAATAATAAAGTAGGAGCAACAATTTACTTCAGACCGTAGACAGTAAAAGAAAAACTTCAGACAATACGTTCACTCCCAAAGCTTACATGTGTAAGTATTTGCAGAATGGGGCCGTGCAAGTTACAGGATCTTTGGTGATTTTGGAAGTTTTTTAAAAACATTTAATTGGGATGTAGGTTCATTATTGATGAAAGTGGGAAAATGTAATAGAACTATGGCTGAAGCAGACAAATCAATGATGGAAAGTAAAGGAAGAACTAGTATCCCTTCTTAATTTTAGATGTGAAAATACGAAGATGACTAGAGTTGATATTTCCTGGTTTGGTGTACAGAGATCAGGTGGACTTTTGTGGGAATTTGAAAATAGAAAATTTTCAGTTACTGAGAATTTTATTTGCTCTTGAAGCTGCTTTTAAAAAAAGGGGGGCAGGTATTGAGTCAAGTTGAAAGAATGTACCTCAGAAGAATGGTAAATAAATTAAACTGGTTTGATATTTACATGGTGTGAAGTTGATATCAGAGATCAAAATCCACAAACAAGATTGACAAGTAGAAGTCTGTCTCTCCCTTATTGCAAGGATGTCTATCTTCACCATTCTTCTTTGCATCCATGGCACAAATAGTTAGAGGAAACTAACACATGTAGGGTTTTGTGATTGGAACATGCTTACTATTTTTAACATGCCTATATTTCAAGAAAAAATCACCACAGTCTTTAGCACAATTTAGCAATGCCTGTACCAAGATACTGCAGATCAGGACTGGTCAGAATGGTGCGTGGAAGCTCACATAATGTGTGCTCACAACACCTGATGCTCACCAGGACTGACATACTGAAGCACTAAAAAAAAAATCAGATTTTGCAGTCAGTTTCCAATGCCAGTGGCAAATATGTATGGCTCAAGATTGAGGCTTCCTAAGGTTATCTTCTATGTGCATATGCAACTCCATTAATGACAGGAGTTGGTTATGCTGATTATGAGAGAAAAATATACCCTGGAGAGACTAGTAGCTTCATAGAACCCTACTTAGAGGTAAGAAGCTTTGTTTAATCTTAGTAAAATATTTTAACAAAATACAATGACATTAATTTATGACGTTTATGTGGGTGATTGGATTATAACAGTATAAGTGTGTCAGCTTTTAATGAGCTTCCTTTGTGCTTGCTTTTTAAATGACCTGGCATGCATAATTTTTTTCTTTATGCTCTTATTGTACTCTGTAGAGCTTTGGAAATAGAATACTAATATTTCATATCTATTATTGAAGTGTTGTTTTCCATCTTCCACATTCAGTAAAGCAGCATTTATCATCAACATGGAGAAATTTTTAATAGAATGTGTATTAACTTGAAATATTTTTTTTAACTCCATGGCAAAGGCTGCAAGCTTAGAGTGGAAGAATAAGGAGAACCAAGACACTGGTTTTAAGTTTCTCTTCGCCTTGTTTAGAAAGTATTATCTTCCTCACTTGTTTCCATCTTTTACAAAACTAACCAACCTCTACAAACCTGTGCTTGGTAAGTAGTGACTTTTACTTTTAAGTAACAAAAATATTTGGTGGTTACTTTCTGTAGTTCCTTTGTGATCATTACAACTATATCTGCTGAATATATGCATGACACTTGTGTTATTTTTAATGGCTTATAAGAAAAAAATATTTTCTCTAGTCTGTTTTAGAATCCCCTTTTGATATTAACATATGGGTGAAACAGACTGTTAACATAATTGTATTTATTTTGCATTTTTATCAAATTATTAGGTGCCATTCATTTAAAACACCTTAATCGTTCACATGCAATCACAGATATTAGTTCTATGGGTTATTTAACTGTTGCTTTAAGGAAAAACGGGTTATAATACTTCTGGTTGGATTCAATCCCTCATGCCCCCTGGGAGGAGTGGCCTGAACACAGGAAGTTTTTTGTTTTTTTTGTTTTGTTTTTTGTTTTTTTTAACTCCATTCCCAACATGTGGGCTGGGGCCAGTCCTACAGTCCTTGAACACCCAAAACTTCCATAGCCTTCATGTTGTTTTAGGTTAACAAAGAACATGCATAAAGATAGTAAAATACATGATACAGGGTAGATGTTGAAAGAATTGTTAAGGTGCCCAAAAGCTTTTGATACAAATAAAATCATGTTTATTTTGTCGTCTTCATCTTTTGAAGGGCAGGGGAGATCGAGAATGGCATCTTAAGTGTATGTCTATTCTTTGAGCTGGGGTGTGATTCCCACCTTGAGAGACATACCTGTGCTCGCTCTCATTGAGCTAGTGTGCTAAAAACAGAATGTAGCCTGGGTGTCAGGACAAGCTAATTGCCGTGAGTGCATGACCATGAAAGATGATAGGCAAATGCTGAGGTGGCTAACCTGTCCCATTGCTCACAGCTCTGTGACTACACACTAAATTTAGTGCACTAGCTCAATGAGAACTAGCACAAGGATGTGTCCTCAAGCTGGGAATCGCACCCCCAGCTCAAAGTGTAGACACACACTAGCACGGCCAGTGGAGGCTGAGGTGTAGATGTGAGTACAGACGTGCTGTGAGCAGGGGTTAGAACTGCAGAGCCAGTCAAAAAATCCAGTTGTATGATTAAAGGCTTCCGTCACTCTAGAAATGTTGAAATCCTTTTATTTTTGAGCTGTTCCTAATACACCAATTAAGTGGTACATTGGAACTCAAGTGCTGGTGTTTGAATGGAACCAAAGCCATTAATACTTGACCAGTATTAATACCTCTCCTCAACATCCTCCCTGACTGTGAACCTTTTCCTCTTCAGTCTATCCAGCATTTAGCAGCTAATACAATCTTACTTCACTGCCACTTCAACCATGTTGTTCACCCCTAGAACCCCCCTCACTCTTTTTTCACAACATTAAAAGTACTCATGCCCACTTTTAAGCCTCTGCACAACTCTGCCCCGCCTAGGTTTTACCTCTCATCTATATAGTTCCTCTCCTATGCTCTGGTCGTTCTTGAGCCCTTTGCCTTTTCTCCACTTCTTCTGTGCTTTTCTCACACTACTCCCTGCACCTGAGTTGATCTCCCCTTTCTAGTGTGCCTTAGCACATCCTTTTTTCTTCCTCAAGCCTCACTCCTTCCACTTGGCTTTGCACTATTTGATTGCTCCTCATTTATTTACTCCATCCCTCTTTTACCTTTTTCTCAATAAAAATGATCAGAATTTATAAGCTAATTTTACATTCTACTATGACTCATATTCTTACTTTAAACTCTTGTACCTCCCTTCCCTGTCCCTTTCTTTTTGCTGCTTGCATTGTCTGCTATTTATCTGGTATGGATTAAGTTCTTCAGGGCAGGAGCTGTGCTTTTTTTGTCTTGTTTCTCTCCAGCACCAATCAAAATGATGGCAGTATATAGGTATAAGCAGCTGGTGCATCACATTATTATTTCACATGGAGAAAAAATGCTATAGGTCTAATGTTCAATTCATTTCACCAAGCAGTTGTTTTTTTTTTATTTTTAAGATGTATTTATATTGTCTGTTTAATCTCACCAGATATTCCTGACTTGAGGCCAAAACCAGCGTACATTACTGCAACTCGGAATAATGAAAACATCTATAGCACGAAAATCCCATTCATGGCTGCTCGTGTTGTTTTTATTAAATGGCTTGTAACCTTTTTTCTCGAAAAGAAGTACTTAACTTCAATGCAGAATACTAAAAATGGAGGAGAAATGCTGCCTAAAATCATTCAGGTATGTCATAAACTTACTTGTTTCCTTAAATATATGCTAGAGATGCTGCAGATGATCAAAGTATATTGACAACTGAAACAAAAAGGAAATGCTCTGCTTAGGTGGGTGAATGATGGAGTTTAAATTAGCTTTCCTCTGATGGAGGAGTGAGTCTTTGGAGGAACACCTTTAGCAATGTACTGGAAAATATTTCTGTAGCTGTTTGCCCTTTGCCTTATTTAAAGAGGAAAAACAACCTTCTGAATACAATGTAATCATTAGACATTCTTGTTCTAAACCAGACATTCTTGAACTTTTTTTATATTGCAGACCATTTCTCAATAGAGAGAGTATCTTGACAGCCATCATTAATAATCACACAACATCTTTACAACATCTTTAGCAGTTGTTTACAGTGAAATACTAGGAAAGTATTTAATATATTTTCAGCTTCTTTTAATACAATTTAGCATCTGGAAATGAGGAAAAACAGTACCCATATGATCCACCAGCAGTCTCCAGAGGACACATTTAATTTACAAGTTACTGGTTCTAATCTGGCCAGGATTGGTAGCTTCACACACCAAGAGTTTCATAGCAAGCAGTTGGCTTTGGCTGCAGATTCTCTAAAGATGCTTCATGACTATGACTAGGATGACAGTTTTTTCCAAACGAAAAAAGTGACTTGGAACTCCTCTGCTATTTGTTCTCTTCCTCCCCCTGCATCTTTTCTTCCCCAATTTCTCTCTTCTTTCCGATGGAGCAGAGTGACCTAAGGATCATCCCCTAGCACTGTGTCCTAATGTGCCATCTATTTTCTAAAGACTAAAAAGCAAGAATCTTTGAAGGTAGATCTCATGTTGGAAAATCAAGGTTGCTGGTGTGCCCCATATCGGTAAACGCCTTTAAATCTCCATGGTCCAGCTCACCCTATCTTGTGGTTTCCTGTCTCACAGTCAACAGATCTGAGATAGGGGACTAGGATGCACATTAGGCATTTAAATATTATAAGACTAATTTTTTGCTTAGCTCAAGTTTCTTGAAAGTTATATTCAGTTACTCCAGGGATTCAATGGGTTTGTGAAAGTTGCTGGTAACTGGAGTTTAGAATAAGTAACCCAGGTTTTTGGTAAGTTTATATGCAATATTTTACAAGTATTTTATTAGGCTTGTATTTTCTCCTGTCTAGACGGTTGGTGGTACAACTCAAGATAAAAACCCCGAGTTGGAAACTAGTGTGCTATCAGAGCAAGAGAAAAATCATTCCAATAGCAGCACTTTGTCTGATAGGAGACTCAGTAACTCTAGCCTTTGCAGCATCGAAGAACAACATCGGACAGTGTATGAGATGGTACAGAGAATTCTGTTGTCCACTCGAGGTTACGTCAATTTTGTTAATGAAGTATTTCGCCAGGTAAGTAGTAGGAGATTATACATACTATTGTATAACTTAAACTACAGAAGCACATATATAAGTGCACTATGTGGCTAAGTGTTATGTGAAAGAAAACTGTAAATGCTGCTGAACCAAAAGATTGACTAAACTTCACCATGGTCCCATCTGTGAGTCCTTTCTAAGTTCAGTCCTTAGATGATGATTATTTATAATTTTCCAAATAGAGGAAAGTACTATTTGTTAAAGAAGCTTTCATATATATTATATACAATATTTTAAATATATTAATTCATCTGAAGATGTAGCTTTTAAGCTGGGACGTATGCAGTTAAAAACCGTGAAATATGATATTGTGTTCTGCTATTTCTTAGTGTGAGTAGAGAGACTTCCCTCTATCCCCCATGCGTATCGCCTTGAGTCTGTTTCCAATTTTCTGATTATAAACTGACTAGTGGTTACCATTGAAAACTTAAAGTAAGTTTTTAAGATTTTGTATATCTACGTGATAAATTTAGAAAAGGGTTCTGAAATAAGATAACTTGCAAGAGATGCAGGTGAGGAAAACTGTATTATTTCTACAGTATAACAGGATGCTGTATTAGCATGATTAAAAGAAGTTTTGACATTTGCCAGCATTGAAAATCTCAAATTTTTTCTTTATCAGGATAAATTAGTAATTTGATAAGTAAAGATAAGGAAGTCAAATAGGAGTACAAATGTGTTGCTCAGACCAAAATAGCAGTTCTGTCACACTTCCCTAGATCATTTAATGCAGCCTTGCATATAAATTTTGATGTTTTGTACACTGGTGCATAATTAAAAAGCATGTAGTGTCTGCTACTGCATAAGTGTGTGCAAAGCTGAGTTTCTGCAGCTATGATCAAAGTAAATACATAATTTCTATGTAGAGAACAGTAAGTGTCGTCATTGGATGTTTTCTCTTAGCCCCTGATATTAATTTGCCATCTTTAAAAAAGAAAAAAAAAGGATTTCAGAGGAAAATATCTGTATGCAGTACAAATGCTTTCTATAATGAAAAAGAGATGGAGGTGGTTTGACACTAAAGAATAGTTTGGTATCCTTTATGGAATACTGTGTTATGCTGCCCTCTTGTGGCATGATGATAAATTAGTTCAGCATTGCTTCAAAGTACTTAAAACTTCACTGTATGTTGTGGTGATCTTTATTTCCATAACAGAAATTTGCTTTGCCTTTTATTTAATATACATATGGATTATGTACTTGAAACAGAGAATAGATTTTTGGTCTGCCTTTTTCTTTTAAAGAAGGGGACGTGAGAATCTCTTTTGGTCACTGTGTAAATTAATTCTCATGCTTCTCTTGAACCCTCCCTTTGAGGATGTATATTGAAGCAGCTTTCCCTCCAGCTGATTAGGGCTGAGGAATTCTTAATACTGTCCTACTGTTTTTTACCCCAGGAATGGTTAACTTTAAAGTAGCAGAAGGCCACAAAATCCACTAAAATCTTTTGGTGGACCATGCATTTTTATTTATTTATTTATTTATTTATTTATTTATTTATTTATTTATTTTCAGGATACATATTGCATAACTCAAAAATATTTCCTACAATAGACCATGTTAACATACAATTAACCATGTATTAACAGTGTAAAACTGAAGTATTCTTAAATATAAAAGTCCTTTATAGCCCAGCCTTTAAATAAATAAATTAAATACAAATTAAACAAATCTATAAAGAGCAGGGGATTAAGAAATGAAAATTACAAAACAAATCTGTCTTAATTTTTTTTTCTCTACCTCTCCCAGTTTCTGCCGCCCCAGGGGCACAGGCTCCACCATATGGCCACAAACAAATTAGTTGTGGGAGCCAATGATATGGAGGTAATCAAACCTGGGTGGCATGGGGCAGAGTCCACCTCCTACGTGAGTAGGCAGTAATTTTACTAAAAGTCTGTGCCCCTAAACAACCTGACTCAATCTTTAAAAAAGAATTCTTTTTCTGGGGCTGCGACCCCGCCGATGGGTGGGCCAAATAAATGGTTTGGTGTCCTGGATGCAGTTGCCCATGCCAGTTCTAGTCTCTTAAGGCAGCACCACATGTTGGTCAGAGGGAATAGTATTGACAGATATCCAGGTTCCAAGCAAGATGCCTCTGCAGTGCTCCCTGTCCAGGTAGGTCAGGTGGAAAAAGATTAAGACTGGACTCATTGTATCCACTCACTTCAGACTATATTTATGAAAAGTAGGTAATTATTCCATAGTTAGAAGTAAGCCTCTTATAAAACAGACTTTGATCTGCATCATAATATTTGGGGGGCGTAGGAGAGGGAATGGCACATCTGTTGCCAAGATAAAATGTTTCTACCCTATTTGGAGTTAATCACACAAGGTATGCAATGTTATAAAACATTACAAAATAAATGTTCATCAGAGTCCAAAAACTCTTCTAACTTTGTTATTACATAGCATGGACACAAAGTGAAAGATAAATTCAGTAATCTGAAGTTTTAACCACTATCGAATGCAGAGAATCAAAGTTTTAGTTGGTTAAATTCTAATTTTAAAGACTGCTACATGTTGAAGTAGGAATTTGATATTGGCATAACAGACTACAGGGACATTTATGAGGTTCCTCAAGATCTCCTGTTATCCAGTGTCTTTTTCGCAAACAAGGGATATTTCCTTAGTAAATGTTATGGTAGAGTTTAGGTTGAAAGTATATAAGTAGGGCTGTCAAGCGATTAAAAAAATTAATTGCAAATAATCACATGATTAAAAAAATTAATTGCAAATAATCTCAATGTTAAACAATATCATTTATTTAAATATTTTTGGATGTTTTCTACATTTTCAAATATACTGATTTAAATTACAACACAGTACAAAGTGTACAGTGCTCACTTATTTATTTTTCATGACAAGTATTTGCATTGAAAAAAATAAAAGAAATTGTATTTTCAATTCACCTAATATGAGTACTGTAGTACAATCTCTTTATCATGAAAGTTGAACTTAAAAATGTAGATTATGTACAAAAAAACTTGCATTCAAAAATGAAACAATGTAAAATTGTAGAGCCTGCAAGTCCACTCTGTCTGTCTTCTTGTTCAGCCAATCGCTCAGACAAACAAGTTTGTTTATATTTGCAGGAAATAATGCTGTCTGCTTCTTGTTTACAATGTCACCTGAAGGGCAGCATTATCTCCCTTTAAATGTAAACAAACTTGTTTGTCTTAGTAATTGGCTGAACAAGAAGTAAGACTGAGTGGACTTGTAGGCTCTGCAGTTTTACATTGTTTTGTTTTTAAGTGCAGTCATTTACAAATGTAGATTTTTTTTTTGTTTTTAAGTTGCACTTTTACGACAGAGATTGCACTACAGTACTTGTATGAGATGAACTGAAAAATACTATTTATCATTTTTACAGTGCAAATATTTGTAAGCAAAAATAATGTACACCTTGATTTCAATTACAACACAGAATACAACATATATGAAAATGTAGAAAAGCATCCAAAATATTTAATACCTTTCAATTGGTATTCAATTATTTAACAGTGCAATTAAAACTGCAATTAATTGCGATTAATTTTTTTGAGTTAATCGCGTGAGTTAACTGCGATTAATCGACTGCCCTATATATAATGTGTTTTGATGGTCCTCTGGTCCCATTTGAGCCTTACACTATTTGGGGGATTTCACCCTCTGAAGTCTTAGTAGGATTGTCAGGTCCCATGACCCTATTTAGAAATGTTGTGAAGGGCTGACAGACCTATTTAGAGCTGTTAGGAGCTGATGAGTCTCACAAATTTGGGAGGCTGCCAGCTTAACCTCCCAAGGTTCTTGAATGGTAGACCTTACAGAGAGGCTTCCAGCTGCAGACCATAGAAAGTACGCAAAAATATGTTCATCTGTGACCTCAGAAAGTTTAGTAGGAAGTGACAGAATGCCACCTGTTTTTCACATCCTCCAGGTTATGCCCTTAGTGGCACCCCTTTAACAGCATTTGCCTTAACTGGGATTTTACATGTGACCCTCATAACATAATCTGAAATCAGTGGGGTTGCACAGGTTGTGTATCTAAGGGCATAATTTAGTTTACAGAACTTCTATCACTGATAATGATGAGCAAGATGGGAAAAGAACCCAAGTTGAGTTTGCAGAGACAGTGAAGAAAAATATCCTTTTACTTGCAGTCTGAGCACATGCAATATGGAAGTCAGCTAAACTCAATAATTAGCTTCACTAATCAATGATTTGTGAGATGTATTTTTAGGTTGATTTTTATATAGCTTTGTGATAATCATAGCTCTTGATCGTAGTGATTTAAAAGTAGATTTAAAACTATTTTCTTTTGGTCTGTGTAATTTGTAATATTCTGTGTATAGGTAAATTGAGTTAAATTTGCATTTTAGGCTTTTTTGTTGCCTTCCTCTGATATATCTGCAACACGGAAAGTGGTTAAGGTATATAGAAAGTGGATATTGCAAGACAAGCCTGTGTTCATGGAAGAACCAGATAAACAAGAAAATATTCAAGATAATGTGTCCAACTTGGAACATACAGAGACAGATTGCAAACATGTATGGTATCAATAATTACTTACTGTGTACAAGCTGAATTATGGATATTATTCTTATTTGTCTTCAATCCTTTTTCATAATTTTTTTTAATGATACATATTTGCTGATGCACCTTTTTATTTCTTTTGGTCCAGATTTTGAAATGTGCTGAGCACCCAGCTGCTCTCAACCATGGGTGATTCTGGGTGCTGAGCTGTTTTGAAATTCTGATCTTTAATCTTTCTTTTAACTCTCTGTGTAAATACTATTTTGGATGGACTTAGTGGAACAAATAGTGTTACATTCTGCAATGTTGAATTGTTCAGTCTACTGGTTTAGTATTCCCTGTTGGCATGAATGTGTGTTCCTTTTGACAGAAATGTTTTAGCATGAGTATACATTAACACAATTAAAATTACAAATATTTGATTATCTAAATCCATCATAAAATCTTGATAAGGGCCCAGCCATATTTGATCTGGCTAAAACCCTGGATCCAGACACCCTGAACTTTGGGAAGTTCAGACTCAGATCTGAACTTTGTGGCTTGGATGCTCATGTCTTAATATATTGAACCAGATGTATATGCCCTATTCTGAGGTGTGAAGTTATTTAAAAGGGTATTTCTGCACATTGGGGAACAAGAGTTAGAATATAAAAATACTTACAGTACCAGTCTTTGCTTAGGCTGTTTTACAGAAAGCTTAAAATTCAACTAATATTTTTTTTAATTTATAAAAAAAGAAGGGAAATTTTACAGCTATGAATGGGTTATGAAAAGCATTATTAAATATGTTTAAGGTAATGTAGACTGCCCTTATACCCTATACAAATTAGATCTCTGAATAAGAATAACTATTAATGGTTATGCAAATGAGCACAGAACCTATGACTGTTTAAAAATTATTTTTTAGCTTTTATATGATCTATATAGGAATCCATCTTTTATAATCCCTGTATTACTAATATACTTGTGTTTTTGAAAGCTTACTTCTGGTCATTCTGGACATAAAAGATCTTCCAGTTGGGGAAGAACTTACTCCTTCTCTAATGCTGTTAGCAGAGGATGTATACTAGAAGATGAAGACAAGAACATTAAGGCTGGTGCTCAGGCTGCATTACAGGTATGGTATATAGAGAAAACATTAGGTTATCAATTTAAAAATAAATTTGTAATGATTCCATTAAATTGTTTGTGAAGTCAGCAGAAAGGACATTTTTACAAAGATAAATTAATATAAGATTTCCAATTGCTGTACTAAAGCTGCAAAGCAGTTTCCATTCTAAGCCAATTTTCACATGCTTATAAGTTTCTGAAATATTCACCTAATCTTTGCTCAAAGATGCATGTTTCTGGGGTAAGTTTAAGTAAAATTCATGAAGTCATTTGGGCATTTATAGGGTAAAAAAAAGCTTACTCATTTGCACGTTGAGTCTTCTCAGCACTAGTAATAATGAGGACGAGTCAGCTGCTAAGCTCTAGCAAGTCTCTACTGAGCATGTGCAAACTGCAATTTTTCAAAGGCCTACAACTTGGCCAAATTTGAGCAAACTTTCACAAACATGGCAAAAGACTGATCCCTGACAGAAAGGCTCCTCCCTGCCAAATTTCAAGTCCCTGGTCCGAAGCATGGGGATGTTAGAGTATTTCAAATGAAAGGTTGCCAAATCTTTTAACGTGGGCAAAATAATATAAATTTTACTAGTCTCGTTCTCAAACTGGTTGAATCATTTTGGCTGAAAATTTCCAAAACTATTCAGCCTGGCGAAGACACCTGACCTGAAAAATTTCAGCCCGGATGGTTAGAGGTTGGGTTTGTTTGTTTATTTATTTATTTTATTACAAAGTCATTAACAATTGAAAACAATATTTATAATGAGAAGTGCCAGGCAACCTTAATAGTAGGTGGTGCTCTCAGACCTGCCTACGATATTGGAATTCAGAACTGAGAGATTATTTTAGAGGGTTCTGGTGATAAAATAAACAAAAAATGTGAATTTATACTGAAAAGTGACAAAATATGCTTTTGTGTAGATTCATGTTTATTATTGCTGCAGTAAGTATGAAAGAAGCCTAGTTTCTTTTTTGTCAAGTTGACTTTTTCAGTTTTTGATGTTTCCTTAAATGTTATTTAATAATTAAACCAGAGATTATACAGAGTCGCTTTATAATTCTGAACCATGTGCACAAGTAAAAATTAGTCATACTATTAATATTAAGAAATTGAAATGTGGTGTGTGTAAGTTTGCTTCCCCCAAAAATCCCACTC
Organism: Mauremys mutica; assembly: GCF_020497125.1. Lineage (NCBI taxonomy): Eukaryota > Metazoa > Chordata > Testudines > Geoemydidae > Mauremys > Mauremys mutica. Next base: position 205,897,242 of record NC_059074.1, on the reverse strand, counting down.
TTCAGAAAGTGTTGTTTTTATATTCGTCTCTCACTATATTCCAAACAGCTGGACTCTCCACCCCAGCAGATAGGAAACATATATCATTACAGATTATTCAGAGGACATGAACAGTAGAGTTCCTGGTGATTTTAAGGATATTATCTAGTTTTTAGCATGATAAGCAGCATAGGACATAACTTTCATGTAGCCCAAATAGTTGAGAGAGAGTTTTATTATTTTCTCTCTACAGCCTGAATTGTTTGGGGGCATGCAACTGCTCTGTGCTCACTTCAGCTGATCTGAGTCTCGCCCTTTTCGGTTTGCATATCTGAGCAGATAACTGAAGTGACACAGCTTTTATTAGGTTGTAGTGTTCAGTCACTTGTACATCTTAGGGATCATACAGGTAGGATCAGCAGAAGTAGTAGCTATGAACTGCAAACCTTGTAATACCCATAGAAAGGAAGTAACTGTTGGTCAAAATATGAACTTTTTTTCTTATCTCTTTGCAGAAATACTTGATAGGGAAAGAATAAATTCAGTCAGGCAGATTAATATTACTAGTATATATAAGTCAAGGTGATCAGCCAAGAAACAAATGGTCAAAGAGGAAGGTCAAAGAGCTAGCTATCTAGAATTTAAAGACAAATCTACTTGCAATTTCAACAATCAGGAGGTGACATTCTGAGCACGACAGCACACTAACTAAGCAGGTAAAATTCACTCCAGTAGTAAAGCAGCTCAACAGAGAGTTTGTTCTTAGGTGTTGCAAAATGTAAGGGACACAAAAGAGACTGTGTCATGTATGAGTAATACAGTTTACCCCAGCTTTTAATCCAAACTAAAGATTTGTAGCCCGTGGAGCTATGTTTTGTTTTTCAAGGGAAAACATAATTTGGTTTATGCAGTTTCTTTTTCACCTCCTTTCTCTTGAACTCCATTAAAAAAATGGCTAAATGTACAGTAACCCTAATTACTCTGGGTTAGCCTTTGGGACTTTCTGGGGTCCCATTCTGTGTATCTAGCAATAAATGACCTGTTTAAGTAGTCTGTGATGACAGACCTTTTCTGCTAATATACTGTCAGTCCAGTTTCAAAATTCTGTCTTTGATGGCTGTGTTTTGAGAAAATGATCCTAGTTAATGCCCTCCAACTTAATTTAAGGTCAGTGGGAGTCCTTTCATTAACCTTACAGATGTTGGATTGGACCCTAAAAGAGAACACTCAATTAAAGTGGTCAGAATGCATTTACATGCCAGAAACCACTGTGTACCTTCTCTTGCTGTGCAAAAATGGAGTTCTGTTTAATGTAAACAATAATTCCACATTTTTTTTTAAGGAGAGCTTGGATAAAGCTCCTTTTGTTTGTTATCAGATGTCAGAAAGCAATTGTTAGAGGAGTTGAGCATTTTCATGGATTACCTTGTGAACAATTGGACTTCTCTTTTTTTTTTTAAATTCATATTAACTATGTGTTCCTATCTTGCAGAACCACACACCAGTTCTAGAGACATTAGAACACTAGACAGTTAAACAGTTTCTATACTTGTGGAGTTGGGAATTACTCAGAACTCTGTACATTTGCTGGTGCTGAATGTAAATGATCAAAAATATCAGTGGCCATTTACAGCTAGAAAATGGGTTGGGAGGGGAAGAATACCCCCATGTGGTAGAATGGAAAAGACAAGCATCTGAAAGATCAAGAATATGTTATATTTTTACTATAATAGTGAATATAACATGACTCTCTTCTTCTAAATGGTGTGGGAGAACTTAAAGAAAATAGTGTGTTAGATCAGTGGTTCTCAAACTAGGGCCGCCGCTTGTTCAGGGAAAGCCCCTGGCGGGCCGGGCCGGTTTGTTTACCTGCTGCGTCCGCAGGTTCGGCTGATCGCGGCTCCCACTGGCCGCAGTTCGCTGCTCCAGGCCAATGGGGGCTGCAGGAAGGGCGGCCAGCATGTCCCTCGCCCCGCGCCGCTTCCTGCAGCCCCCATTGGTCTGGAGCAGCGAACCACAGCCAGTGGGAGCCACGATCGGCCGAACCTGCGGACGCGGCAGGTAAACAAAACCGCCCGGCCCGCTAGTGGCTTTCCCTGAACATGCGGCGACCCTAGTTTGAGAACCACTGTAATATAACATATCCTTCTTTAAGGAAAGATAAGGGTTTGGTTAGAAGAGGAAAACGTGTGTGTTTTGAAAGTTAACCGTTGGTCTTGTTTGATACTGTATAAATTTATTTTTTCCTAATTAAAATGTTTTGTTTTCAAGGTGTTTTTGACGAACTCTGCGAACGTTTTTTTATTGGAACCATGTGCTGAAGTCCCTGTTCTCCTGAAGGAACAAGTTGATGCTTGCAAAGCAGTTCTGAGTATTTTTAGGCACATGATAATGGAACTTTCAATGAATAAAAAGACATGGTAAGTTTTAAATGTATCTTAGAGAATTCAGGTTGAATAAATTAATTAATAGTATAACCGCTGCTAGAATTTTAAGACAGAATAATTGAAAAAAGATGAGGGAATTTCCATAACATTTTAGTTTTTTAATGTTTCTTTGTGTGCCTTTCTAAAAAGTATGATATTACACTTATTTTGTAAGATGGTTCATGATTCCACTGGGGGGGAAATTCCTAAAATTCTGAATGTAAGAGATTTTTGTTTAAAGTTTTTTTTGCTTATGTAACCTTCCGTTTTACTGTTCCTAGCTCAAACTTGATTCTTGTTCAAACTAAATTTTCAACTTTTAATAATAGTTTATTCAAATCTTGAAATGCTTAGTATAGATAAGTTAAAAACTAATTTAAGAAAGCTTTTCTTACTATACACATTCTGTGGCTAGCTAGGGCTGCCAGATGCTTTATAATCACTAAATACGTGCAAATGTGTGCATGTTTGCATGGGTTTGCGCACACATGCACCTAACTATACATTTAATCAATCAGTGGAATTTAAAATAAACAAATGTTTGTCTTTCTAATGCTAATGGGACTAATTTTGTTTGTCAATATATGTAAAAGATTACACACGCAAAATTGGTAAAAGAACGTTACTAGAGGGTCACACACTTTGTTGCTTATCTAGGCCAAGTGCATCCTTCCACTCCCCCTCCCCTCCAAAAGCTCCTGGTACGGCACCACCCTCCCATCTCACACTGTTTCTGGAACACCTAGCAACCCTCTCTCATGTCAGGGTCTCAGTATGCCCCGCATTACCCTCTCACCACATGTCATGGTCTGAATGTTTGGTTTTTTTCTCTGCGAGGTGCTCCAAAAGTGATTATCCTCAACATAAGTCTCCACATACAGTTAAGGTTGTCTTAGAGGTAACTTACAAAATGTTTTTGAGTATTGTCACATTTTCAGTTTGTGAGACTTTATCAATGAATTAAGAGTGGTTTTCATATCTGGAAACTAAACAAGTAAGATTAATAAAACTTGTAATTGAAATGTGAGGTTTTATTTTGGTATCAGGGAACAGATGTTACAAATACTCCTGCGAATAACAGAAGGTGTCATGCAGAAGCCAAAGGATAACCAAGTAAAGGACGTGTTTGCTCAAAGCTTGGCAGGATTACTTTTCAGGGTAAGTACCTTTCTTTTTTATAAGAAAATGTAAAACTGAAACTGAGTGCTATTTTTGTTTTTAAAAGTGTTTTCAAAAGAATGGAAAGTAAATTTCAATGACCGTTTATTTTATATCAGAAGTGGGTTTTTCATGATATAATTTTATGCCATTCAAAAAGGTATGCTTTTATTTAAATATTGCACTGTATTACAAAAAATACTATCTATAACCCATAAAATATTGACTCTTTAGGGTATCAGGTACTCTGGGTATTAGGGTATCAGGTACTCTGTCCTTTGTAGAGTGTAGCCACTAGAGGAAGACTTGAGCAGGTCTGTCAGTCTGTCCAGTATACTTGTATATTTTAGTAGGCAGACAGACCTGCAAATGTTGTATGTTGTTGTTACAGGATCTGCTTTAGTTACTGTTACTGTTGCAAGGTACAGGATGTACTCAAAATTTGCATTTCCCTTATGTTCACTGATCCCTTATTTACATGTGCTGGGTAGGTTTTCTGTTGTTTAGTCATCATGGTAGTTTATTGCTTTCCGTTCATTTTGCCCCCTTGTGGTCACACAATAAGTTTATATGAAAATAAATAACTTGGATGCTTTAATAAAATAGCATATAAAGTGTACCATAGTCAAGACATGCCCCTTTTGTAGGACAGCTGTATCTTTGCAGGACTCCTCTAATCATTGTCTCTAAAATCTGAGCTTTTTGTAATTGTTTCCAAAAGGTAAATTAATATCTAGCAAGCCAAAATGCTGCATTATACTGAACCAGAGAAAAATATTCATAAGTCATCTAGTAAGTAGTTACATCCTAAGGTATAATAAATATCTAGGTCTGTGCACTGTGTATTCAGAGCTTTTATGTTCATCCTGAGGTGATGTGGAGGAGCTTTGCACCCTGTGCTTTTTGTCATGCTGATAATTCTCCGTATCAATGAATTATTTCAGGTTTCATAAATAAAGTATGTTACGAATAAGTGTAGAATTTTTCAGCAAGTTCATATTAGTCATATAGGCAACCTAGGAGCTATACTCCAGTTTTCATAAATTTCCTTCATCAGTAACCTTCACAATTATTCACTCAGCAAGATCCTTGGAAGTTTTTGGATTGATGAAAAATTAAAACATATACTACATAATTTTCAGACAAAACAAACAAACAAAAAATCCCAACAGTACCACCCAAAATAATTAAGATGGATATAAGGTGGAGAATGTGTGTCAGTAATTTACAAGTAAAAACATTACAAGGATGTTGTAATTAACCCAAAACAAAGCATGTATAAACCCAGGAAATTCAAAATTGTTACACTTAATAAAAATCTAAATACATTAAGGTGAAAAATGAGTTAAATCACCCAAACACCTTTAACTCTACCATATTGTGACCCTAAGCAATAACCATAATGATGAGGATTAAGTCATTTTAGCGTTTGTTGGCTCAGGCTGCGTAGATGAAACAGATTTTTAAAGATGTTTTATTTTTCTGTCCCTTGTGACATCATTGTAGGACAGAGTTAATTTTGTTTGGGTACCTTACCTGTGTATCTTTATAAACTGTTGTGTATTACATGTCAGAAGCTATTCAAGATTACGGTCGGTCACCTCAATGTGAATAGGACAACTTTGTCTTATGTATAAATTGGTCTACTTGGTCTCCTAAATTGATGGATATATGATGTATTTCTGAGTCTAATGATTTCAGATTTAGAGAATTTTCTGGTATTAGTCATATTATTTAAAGTGTTTAGACACCAAATTGGTCTATATATATTCCTGGATTTACAAGTGAATTGAATGACCTATTCCTTCCTAAAATGATGTTTGAAATTCCACCATTAAAGTAGTAATCTTAACATTCTTTTTAAAAATAGTCTTTTAGGAGATTGACAATAACATTCCCCCTACCAATTATGTTTGTTTTCTTTTTTGTAAGAAATTTTCTATAGTTTATGAAAGTAGTCAGAAATAACCTAAAAAACTAAAGTACACCTCTACCCCGATATAACGCTGCCCTCAGGAGCCAAAAAATCTCACCGTGTTATAGGTGAAACCGCGTTATATCGAATTTGCTTTGATCTGCCGGAGTGCATATAACAGAACACACACAAAATAGATTGGTTTTCTTCTTTCTGATGACATAGAAACATTGCTCAAGACAAAATGTAAAAATAAATGTAACCTTTTATCTTCTTTTAGTCAGCATCCTCAGCTTTGAAAAGTCGGATCTCTAGCACCACCTCCTGGCTATTATATTTTCATTTTCTGCATAGACTATGCTTTTCCATTATAATTTTGTTCCAAACTATACTTTCCACAAGCCGGTTAAATTAATATCTGCAATAAAGGAAGGGTTGCTAATTATTAACTGCTGTCACAGTAGAGCCACATCTGAAAACCAGTACCGTTGTATAAATGTCAGTTTCATATAACTTTGCATTTAATTTCTAATGTAAATGTAATTTATAGCAATGTTTTTAAATGACTGTATTTTTTAAAATGTTCCATATTGGAGTTAAAGGTTGCTGGGGCCATACTAGCATATTCAGCCTTTAATTGTTTATGTTGTAATTAGATTTCTTAAATGGAATAATTTACTTGAAATCTTAAATAATTATTCGTCTTTTCTACTTTGAGTGACTGTGCATGTGTATTCCACTTCTGGTGTGCATGCTCCCAAAATTCTTTTGGCCAGAAGTGTCCATTGAGGCCAGTCCTGTGCCCTGGGTGCCATCGTATCTCCCCCTTCCATCGGAAGGCGTAAAGGGCAAAGCAGGCTAAAACAAAGTCCCAGCAGCTCAAAACTTGTCCCTCTTGTGATGCAGCTGTTCCACTTAAGGCACATGCCTGATAAATGCTCAATCTGTCATTCTTTCTCCAGGAGGACACAAAAGATGGGAACGCTCTATGAGAGCCTCCTCAGAACCAGAGAAAACATGCCAACCAGGGCTGAACAGGTTTCCACAGTTAGTGCTCCTGGAAGTGGCAGCTCAGATCCAAGACCCCAAGGCTCACAGTTCATCAAAAAGTTCAGACCCTTCAACAATCAGAGCAGTAGGGAAGCTAAGTCCTCCTCCACTCAGTTATCTGAAAGGGGTAGGAACGAATGTTATTTCCACAGTGAGTGCAGGCCTAGGTTACCCTTAGTGGAACCTATTAAAATGGGGCATAAATCTCCTCACTACTCAGCCAAAAGGTCCAAGTTGAGTCCCTCCATCACCTTGGCAAAAACCCATCACTGAGCACACTTGGTAGCTTCTGAGGCAAAGTTTTGCACTTCACTGATCCCGATCTCTTGGTACTGACATCACCTCACACAGTGCTGATGACGTGTTCCTCAGCTCCAGTGCCGACCCCATTGATTCTCCCAGCACCAACATTCCTGGCACCCACGTTATTTTCAGGACTAAGTGATCTTGCGGTGACTGCTCAATCTGAGTTACTATTACTGTCCTCAGCTCTTAGTGCCCTGTATCATCACTGTTACATTATCAGCCAGCTCTTCAGCTCTGGTGGTGGGGAAAGAAAGACATGGCAGTCTCCTTTCCTGTAGAAGCAGGGGAAGGAAGGTAGAATCAAGTGAAAGAGAGGAGCTACTCCTTCCCATTTCTACATTCCATGGATAAAAGTCCTGACCTTCCCCCTCTCCCACATAGAATTAAGCCTTGATGTGCTGCTGAAATAAGGGGGCATTACTGCTGCAGAATTTTCTCTCTTTTCACAGAGGATCCTATTTTATAGTTCTTTTCTTGTTAGCTGCTAAACTCATTTAATTCCCATGAAACCATGTTTTCTGTTTGTAGTTCCTCATCATTTTTCAGTAACAGCCTCAGGAAATGGCAACTTCTGAAAGTAAAGAATAACAGAAGGAAAGAAAGAAGACTCATGTTAGTGACTGGAAATTAAAAATGTGATGATAAGCTGATACAAAAGTCTAAATTCTCTTGGTCTTTGGACACGCATTTCCAAATTTTTAATTCTGTACTTTTTAGAAATGTACAAAATGTCATTGCTTTCCTATTTCCCAGACTCTTATTGTGGCTTGGATCCGAGCAAATCTGAGTGTTTACATTTCTCGAGAACTCTGGGATGAGCTGCTCAGCATACTGTCTTCCCTTACTGACTGGGAAGAGCTGATAACTGAATGGGCCAAAATCATGGATTCTCTAACGGCAGTGTTAGCAAGAATCGTGTATGGAGTTGAAATGACAAACTTACCACTGGATAAACTAAGTGAGCAAAAGGAAAAAAAACAAAGAGGCAAAGGTAAAGTCTCTCTTCTTTCGTGTATTTTATGTTAAATAAGTTAAGATACTCAAACTTAGTTGAACTATATTAGATTTTCAAATGTAACTTAAACATTATGATTCATTACACATTGTACAGATTCATTTGAAAAAATGCACTCCATTTTACTTTACTTAGTATTATTACACAAAAATATAGAGCATCTGCGTTAGTAAGATACTTATACTGATCTGTTTTTATAAAAACTTAAAAAAAAAAAATGGATGGGTGTTTAGGGGCTTAACACCAGTCTCTGCTGCAGTAGTAGGAATGGAGCATGGCTGCTTGTGCTGGAATCTGTGCATAGCCACCGACACTAGAAATTCTTTTCAATATAATTTTATTTTATTTTAATAAACCTGTTTAAGCAAGAGTCTGAGGGCCAGTGGAGGATTTTGTGGATCTTAGCACCGTTTCGTAGCAATTTATAATAATTAACTAATTGAACCATCTTAGTGAACATGGATAGAGCTCTGTGAGGTAGATAAATGTAATTCCCATTTTATAGGTGGAAAAACTAAGGCAAAAAGACCCAAGGTGAGACCCTTTCCCTGCACCAACCCTCTTACGCTGGGTAAAAGGGCCAGAGCAGCATAGAGGGCCTTATAGGTCTATAAATGGCCAGGGGACTATTGACTGGGCACAGGCACTATGGAAGACAGCCTTAGGGCTGTCCTGAAAGGACTTCCTCACAAACCAGGGGTCAGGGCTGACACCAGGAGGAGCATGTTTTATGGAGGCAGGAATAGTGGGGCTGCAGTGATGAAGCCCATAGGGTAATCTTAGGAAGTTGCCATAATTTAGGTAGACCCCTAGGGTTGTCTAAGTTACACCAGAGGCCTCTCTAGCTTCTGAAGCAACTCATGATCAAGAGAGTGCAAAGGTGACTTAGTCATCTTAGCAGCTCCTCCCTCTGGGCTGCAAGGTCTTTATTGTGTCTTAGAGGTACAGCACAGAATTTCATCCCTAAGATTTGCCCAAGACAATATAGAGAGTTAATATTAGAACCAGGATTAAAACACAGGAATCCCTTACTCTCACTTCTGTGTTCAGTCTGCTTTACCGGGTTGCTGCTCCTAACTCTACTGAAAAGTCACCAGGTGTGAGCAGAGGCCTCACTGGTAGCTCAGCAGATGAGCCAGTTCAACTGCAGGCAGTTAGGGAGAATCTTGCATTGATCTTACACTCTTAATGACAGTACTGCCAACCCCTTACCTCAAGCCATTATTTGTTCTGGGGTCTCCCTCAAAAATCAGAGGTCCAATTTGACAACTCCCAAAGGCCAGCCCTGGGTGACGACCATGAATAATCTGAGATTCAGAAAAAAGTAACTAACAAGCTTTTAGGTCTAGTGATGATTTTACAGTTTTCTCTGCCATCTCCATAAAAGGAATAGGGTTTAGAAGCATATAGACCAAGATTACTAAAAAATGGATGTCTAAAGTTAGACCTCTAAATAAGTGGCCTGATTTTCAAAAATGCCAGGCAAGCACTGAAATCAGTGGGAGGTACAGGTTCTCAACTTTAGCATCCTTATTTGTAAATTTGGTCATAGATTAATCTTAACACTTATCCTGAAAATCAGGGAATTGGATAAGGGGAGCAAGGTGGACTGTTAATGCGAATGACTTGATTCTTGAATTAAAATTAAGGAACACTCAATACAATGCAGTGTTATTGTAGAAATCTATTTTGACTCTTGATTAAGTCCTGACACTTTGAGTTCTGGCCAAGTGACAAATTACTGTACATGAGCCATTAAATAGATGTATTTTCAACTTTCAGTACATCATTGTATGCTGATGACACTATCTATAACTATGTTATTTGAGAAAATGGATCGAAAGAAGAAACAATGGGAGGAATTGTACTACATGAGCTTTGTGGTACAACTTCTCCACAGTTGACATCTCTTAAATTATTTTGAATAATATTTTTCTGACAAAAATAATAGGTTTAAAACTTGTCCCATTTTAGTTCCTTTTTGTAGAAACACTTAATTCTATGCAGTAAGCATAGTATTAATTGTAAATGTTCTAGATTGATGTTGCTTTTGCTTTCTTTATCTCAAAGGTGGCATCTCAGATCCTCAAAAGGCAACTACAGTGGGACGATCATTTTCATTAAGTTGGAGAAGTCATCCTGAAGTTGTGGAACCAATGAGATTCAGGAGTGCTACCACCTCTGGAGCACCAGGAGTTGAGAAAGCAAGAAACATAGTCCGACAAAGAGCAACAGGTTAGCTACTGGCTGCTTTAACATCTTAATTATAAATTGAAAGATCAACATTTATAAAATTGAAATTATTTTAAAAGCTCCTCTCGTGACTTTTAATTAGGAATAAATGTTTGCAAATTTGTCTCTAAATCTTTTTCTTCACTTTTCTTATACCTAGAAAGAGACATCAATTTTATTTACGTCAGGAATCCTTTTAGTCAAACATACTATGATTATATAAAATAGGAAAGATTTATTGATTACTGAGGTAGGACACAATGATTTAATATTTTGTTGAGTATTTTTTTTAAATGGGCTAGATAATAAAGAATGATTGGCTAAATATTATGAACTATATAGATATACTATACTAATGTATTTGTTCAAGTTGGGACTTTTTAGCCAGCATAACAACCTTTCAGACATTTAGAGTAACTTTTTATAAAAGCAATAACTCATGTCTTCACAGGCCACTGTTCCCAGGAAAAGTCAGCATTCACTAGTGAATCAAGACACTTAGGCTTCATTCCTTAAAACTTTGCTCAGACTTTCAAGTATTCAAGTATTGGTACAAATATCCAGATTATCATGTCCTGCTGATGTTTACATATAATCTGTGCAAAATAATCCTGTTAGTGTAGTATTAAAATAGTTTTAAAGCCAGAAAATACAGTGTGTTCACAATAATCTTTCTCTCCCACCTTGCTGCTTTTACTAGATCTGAATTGTAAAACACCCTTGGATTTTTTTGGTGAATGATTGTGTATGAAAATATTTTAGTGTGTTCATTATGAATAGGTTCTTTTATGTATATACTAAATTCTGGACTACATGACTTAGTGTTTGGTAAACATTATATGGAGGTGTAGAAATACTTCAAAGTTTCATTAAACAGTTATAGTACTGTAAATTAAGCAAGTAAATTAATGAGAGGTTTACAGACTACAAGGAAATATATAATACCTACTATTATTGGGGAATTCTCTTACTATAATCAATTAAAAAGCACTGCAAAACTAAGCCATTTTCCACAAAATAGTGTATTTGTATAACTGTAAAAATATCAAACAGTTAATAAATAGTTATGGAATAGTCTATCATTTTTACAACCTAAGAAAAACCTCTTATTTTAATAATTCTAAAATGTCAACTTTTCATGAAAATATTTTTAAAATGATCATCATTATCTAATAAAGCTAACCAGGATAAGAATTCTTTGTATTTAGGCGTACTTAACATCCATACCTATATACCTATACTTTAGTACATCTTACACTTTCTTAATATAGAGACCTTTTTAAAATTTGTTTTATGATTTCTCTAAAGTGAAATATACATCTGTATCGCCATGCATAATATTTTAAATTAAGTCTTAAATCCATTTTAGGTGCCTGAATAAGTTACCTGATTTTCAACAGTGCTGAGTTCCCAGCACTTTTGAAAATAAGGCCAAGTAAATATGTACGGTAGTTCAATACGTATATACTGTAGCTCAGTGTTCTCCCGTTTGTTTCTTCTTTAAAGAAAGAGAAAATGATAAAAATAAGAGGAAAGTGAGGGCAGGTCAGGGAGTGAGGATGATGGAAGAGTCTCCCTAAGTCCTCAGATGCAGAAGAGAATACAGGGTTTTCAAACACTCCAGATAGTAGATTGTCTTTCTCTGATTTGATGTGCCACTCATTCCAGTTTAATGGGCCATCAAGCAGCAGCCACAGCAGATGTTCATTACTGCTTTTGAGTAAGGGATATTCCACTGCACAGCTTCTCTCCTCATTCATAACAAATGGGTATCTTATTGTTGAATTTGGAGACAGTCCAGTATTGTTGCTGGAGGCTCCAGGACCAGGGCCGGCTCTAACTTTTTTGCTGCCCCAAACAAAAAAAAGAGCGCCACCCCGCCATAACACACACACCCCGCAAGCACAACCCCACCGTAACAACCCCCCACGAGCGCCGCCCCGCCGTAACGGGTCCCCCCCGGAGCGCCGCGCTGCCGAAGCCCCTCGCCCCCGAGCGCCGCCTGGCTGAATCAAACAAACAAAAAAAAACCCTCCAGCGCCACCCGGCCAAACCAAAAAAGAAAAAAAAAACCGAGTGCCACCCCGCCCCAAGGTGCTGCCCCAAGCACGTGCTTGGTCAGCTGGTGCCTGGAGCCGGCCCTGTCCAGGACTAGGCCCTGCCCTCCAGGTCAGATCACCAGAAATTCAGTCTCTCATAATAGAAATAAGTTGGTGATTCAATTTCTCCTAACCACTTTGTTATAACTTCAATTTCTTCTTCAAGTAGTGTCCCTATTAGTGCTCCATTCCAGGCGCACATGCGCCTCTCAAGCCCTTGATTGGCGATTTCTAGCTAGTTGTGCCTGTTCATCCTGCTCATGTGCCCTATGCCTCCTCGTGGCAGACTCTGAGGCTATAGAGAGGAGTGTGTGGAAGAACAACCCTCAGTTCTTTCTCTACAGCCTCGGCCTGAGACCCAACACTAGTGTGTTTGCCTAGAGCATACTTGGCCTTTCTCTTTACTTTTTCTATTAAAGTTAGTTTAGTGGTGTTGTTAGTGTTAGTATATTTAGTTTAGGTGAGAGGACTGTTTTCTCTCTTCCTCAGGGAGACTTGTCTTCTCTTAGTGGGGGGGTGCCTGGTTTGCCAGGCTTCAAATGTTGCCTCGCCTTTTGGGAGGCTATGCCAGTGAGCAACAGAGACTCCAAGCGGCTCCATTGTCTGGAAGAGTCCCATATCTCCCAGAAGTGCTCCTTTTGATTAGTCCTTAAGTCCAGGGCTAGGAAGAACAGGGATATAAGGCTCAGACTTGTTGGCAATGGAACGTTTCCTGCAGTCGCCCTCTGAGCCAGATCAAGAGACCACATCCAGATTTCAGCAGCTACTTTACAGGCATCCATAACTACAAATGGGAGCTGGACCCGCAAGTCCTCCAGGACATATTCCGGAGTTGGGGACAGCCAGAGATTGATCTTTATGCCAACTCCAAGAACAGGGAGTATTCTCTCTTCTGTTTAAGGGGAGGTCTGGGTCATTGCTCCTTGGGGGACACCCTCTTTGTTCCGTGGAAGAGGAGTCTGTTCTATGCCTTTTCTCTGATGCCCCTAATTCCAAGGTTGGTGAACAGGATCAGGCAGGCCAAGGCCAGAGTTATTTTCATAGTACCTACCTGAGTGAGACAACCTTGGTACCATTACCTGCTTTAGCTCCGAGTACAACCACTGATCCCCAGCAGTTCCCCATCTCCTGTCTCAGGATGTGGTTCACGCGATTCACTCCAACCTGGTGGTTCTACATCTCAGAGCCTGACTCCTGAAGATTCTCATAAATAGAGGTTTCCTGCTCCAGAGAGGTGCAGCAGCTGTTGTTACACAGCAGAATGACCGCTACCTTCACTGCTTACCTGCAGAAACAGAAGAGATTCGTTCACTGGTGCGGTTGCTACCTCTGGTCTGAGTTGGTTCCCCTTTCCTTCATCATGGATTACTTGCTGGATCTGAAGACATCCAGATTATTCATCAGCTCAGTCAAGGTTCACCTGGCTGCCGTATCAGCCTTCCATCCCCCGATGGAGGGATTCTCCATTTTTGGTCACCGGGTATCATCCAGATTTATTAAGGGTCTGCATGATCTCTTTCCCCACAATAGAGATATGTAGAGTTGCTACCTGATCTTCAATCCATATGTTTTCAGAGCATTACATCCCACTCCATGCCATCAAATATGATGTGGCACTCGGCTCTGTGGTACTATTTTCAATTCTAGGTCCCGTTCCAAAGGCAAACCCCCTCCCCCCTACCCACCTCTCCTGCCCTCCCCCCCGCCCCCGCTGCCTTCTCCTCCTTCTGGGGATATTGCTCAGAAGTCTCAGAGCTGCTATTCAAAGAAGAAAGGAAATGTTACTCAACCTGTGCTGGAACTGTAGTTCTTTGAGGTGTGTGGGTTCTTCATTACCTGCCCTTCTTTCTCTCTGCTTCAGTCATTCTTTAGATGATGACAGAGTAGAAAAAGAACTGAGTGTAGTTCACCCATGCACCCCTATATAAGCTTGGTGTCTGCCACGAGGAGGGACAGAGTGAGAGTGTGTGCTGAACAGGGACTGCTAGCTAGAAATCTCCAACTGGGGGCTCAAGAGGCACATGCACACCTAGAGTGCAGTGCACACAGAGGGACACATCTTGAAGTAATCCAGTTACTGCACAGGTGAGTAACATTTCCTTTTATTCATTTTTGTGCAGTAGTGACTTCATTTCAGCTTCTAATTGTGCTCTTCCTCTCCTCAGCTGAGGAGTCACTGGAGCAGGGGCGGCTCTACAAATTTGGCCGCCCCAAGCAGTCATGCCCGGGAGGCGCCCCTGATCCGCGGGAGCAGCGGACCTCCCGCGGGCATGACTGCGGAGGGTCCGCTGGTCGCGCGGCTCGGCTGGACCTCCCGCAGCTGCGGGCGGTTCGCTGGTCCGGCGGCTCCGGTTGAGCTGCCGCAGTCATGCCTGCGGGAGGTCCAGCCGAGCCGCGGGACCAGCGTCCCCTCCGCAGTCATGCCTGCGGGAGGTCCACTGGAGCCGCCGGCCGAGCATCCCCTCCGCAGTCATGCCTGCGGCAGGTCCGCTGCTCCCGGGGCTCCGGTGGACCTCCCGCAGGCATGACTGCGGCAGGTCCACCGGCCCAGCCTGCCGCCCCCCCGGGAAAGGGCCGCCCCAGGCGGGTGCTTGCCCCGCTGGGCTCTGGAGCCGGCCCTGCACTGGAGCATTGAGGCTGTAATCTTTTGATTCCTTCAGTACTGCACCCATCTCCCTCTGCCCCTCCCCAAATCATTGAGCAAAGTTCAAGAGGTTCAGCTTTTTAGGAACAAAGACTGCTTTAGCCAAATGCAAGTTATTGGGCTTGATAAAAGGGTAACTGGGTGAAAATTAATGGCCTGTGATCAATGACGAGCTGCCAAAATATTAACAGGTTTCCCTCCTCCTCACCCCATGAGGGGGTCTTGCCCCATTCAACCCCCCATGTTCCTTGATGCCCCCCCCAGAACCCCTGACCCATCCACCCCGCTTCCCTGTCCCCTGACTGCCCCCTACTGCCCCATCCAACACCTCCTCCCATTCCTGATGGCCCCTTGGGACCCCTGCCCCATCCAACCACCCATTCTCTCTGTCCCTGAATGCCCCCCACCACCTCATCCAACCCCTGCTCCTTCCTGACTACCCCCCCAGGACCCTTGCCCCCATTCAATCCCCCTGTTCCCTGCCCTCTCACCGCCCCAACCCCTATCCACCCCACCACCACCCACCGAACTCCCCTGCCCTCTTCCAACACCCCCTCCCTGCTGCCTGCCCCCTTACCGCACTGCCTGGGGCCGGGGCCGGGGCTGCTCGGCCGGGACCGGGAGGCACGGGGCCCGAGACTCCCTGGGCCGGGGCCGGGACCGGGAGGCGCCAGGCCTGGGTCCGCTCGGCCGGGACCGGGAGGTGCGGGGCCCGAGACTCCCCGGGCCGGGGCCGGGAGGTGCGGGGCCTGAGACTCCCCGGGCTGGGGCCGGGGCCGGGAGGCGCGGGGCCCCGAGACTCCCTGGGCCGGGGCCGGGAGGCGCGGGGCCGGTGCTGCCAGGCCCGAGCCGGGCCGGAGCCACTGGGGCCAGAGGTGGGGGTACTTGGCTGGGACCGGGCTGGGGCG
Source organism: Mauremys mutica (assembly GCF_020497125.1). NCBI lineage: Eukaryota > Metazoa > Chordata > Testudines > Geoemydidae > Mauremys > Mauremys mutica. The sequence continues at coordinate 205,881,510 of NC_059074.1, read as the reverse complement.
CTCGGCCAGGGCCAAGGGGAGCCAGACGGGGCCATGCCGCGCCTCCCTGGAGCCCTCCTCATGCCCCCCAGCCCCAGATTACCTGCCTGCTGCTGGTTTCAGGCTTCCCGCGAACATCTGATTCGCGGGAAGCAGGGGAGGGGGAGGAGAAGGAGGGCAAAGCGTTCAGGGGAGGAAGGGGACGTGAGCTGGGGCTGGGGGCGGGGTGGACAGCTGCCCGCGCTTTTGTTAAATATAAAAGCTTTTTTAGAACTGGTTGTCCTGGAACAACCGGTTCTAAAAGGGTTTCTAAATTTAACAACCGGTTCCTGCGAACCGGCTCCAGCTCACCACTGCCTGTGATACACAGGAGGTCAGACTAGATGATCTAATGGTCCCTTCTGGCATTAAACTCCGAGATGCTGTCAGTGAAAACACCCCACGACTCTCCCAGGAGTGGAAGCCGGTTAGTGGTTTTCAGGGAACTTAATAATAAAAATTTTAAAAATTCTTTGTCTTCAAGAATGGTAGATACTGTACAGGGTAAGGAAAGACTACTTGATGGCAAGCAAGTGGTTTGTTTTCTAAGGGTATGAATCTTGCTTTGAGTGTGAGATGTCTGAGGTTCACATTCTGATTGAATTCTTGTAGCCATGTGCAAAATATTTTTTCTTGGCTAACCGTACTGCAGTTTTTAAAGGGGGAAAATGTAGTGGAATTGTACCCCTGGATTCACACCCTGTACCTGATGTAATAATCTTTGTATAGGGCATGCCTTGTGAGGTGTCTTTTGAAAATTCATAACTTGCTGATCAGTAATATCATGGTAAAATGCATGTAGCAACATTATATGTAAATTTATTAACATAATCTGAAATCATGGCTGAAGTGCATTTCCCAGATAAGTCTCAGGAGTGGCTAAAACAGTTTCTCAAAGACAAAAGGCAAGCTGGTGCTCCATCCAGGTGTCAACAAAGCTGATGGGCTACCACCTATCAAATGGCCATTCTTTGGCAAGGAAGGGAACAGGGACAAAGAGATCTTCATTTTAGCAAAGAAACAGCATGAGGTCTCCTTCCTCCACCAGATTCCCTGTTTCTTGGTTCTCAGCTGGAAATGCTTTTCAAAGAGGAACTGACACTATAAAAAGAAGGGATAAACACCTCAAGACACCTCTCCCTCCCTCCCTTTCCACCTCACTCTTTGCACCTTAGAAGACAAAAGAAGCAGCTGTTGGACTATGGGGGTTCAGTCCTGACCTGAAATATTTAGTCAGTAATGCTGTTGGAGACATGTGGTGAGCAACTTTGTTTTAAATCTAATATAGTTTGTTAGGCACTAGAAAGCATTTTATCTTTATTTTTCTTGTGACCATTTCTGACTCTTATGTCGCATTACTTGTACTCAGTTAGTTAGTAAATTTGTTTTGCTGTTTTATCAAGTTAATGTGACTGGGTAACTCCATGTAAGGTCCCTTAAAGGAATAATGGACTTAATATATTTGAACTGTCCAGGAGCGGGCTGGAGGTTAATGCTGCAGTGCATTATAATGGGCAGTTGGAAGTTGAAGCCTCAATTGCCAAAACTTTAAACAAAATCATTAGTATAATTTTCTACTGTTCAGCCGCACTGTAGGTTAGTTGCAAGAGCTTCATGGAGTTGGGGGAGTGTTCCTATATGCATAGATACAGTTGTGGAGGAGGAGGGATAGTTCTGAATGTCACCACGGCATAGGTGCCGACTCCGTGGGTGCTCTGGGGTTGGAGCACCCACAGGAAAAAAATAATGGGTGCTCACCACCCACCAGTGGCCCCACTGATTAGCTCGTCCCCCTCCCTCCCAGCACCTCCCGCCTGCCACAATCAGCTGTTCAGTGGCGCACCGGGGGGAAGTAGGGTACGAGGGCAGGGCACGCTCGGAGGAAGGGCCAGAACAGAGGCGGAGTGGGAAGAGGTGGGGTGGAGCTTTGAGAGAAAGGGTGGAGGGGGGCAGACCTGGGGTGGATCTGGGTGGCAAGCAGCCCCCCAAAATTGATAGAGTCTGTGCCTCTGCACCACGGCTGTCAGACAAGGAAAAATTCTCCTGGAATTGGAGGATTTTCTAACCCAGCAGACCCAGTAAGGAGTGCTGGCATAAGGTTGAGATTCTAGTGCTGAAGGTGTTCTGTGGGCAGTTTAATGTTTTTGTAATTTATGGCAGGGGCACCTGGAGCCTTGAATGGATGCCCCTTTTAATTTTGTGTATAAATTTAAATAAAATCAAAGTGGGGACAGACTTTGTACATGATTCTGAGGCACACAAGAATGTGCAGTATGACCGCTGCGATACCAGAATCTAGATGCTTTTTTTTACCAAAGGTGAACTTCTCTTTCGATGCATTGCAGAAAATTGTCCTCCCATCTTTCTCACCGTGACCTGCAACTTAGGCTGTGGCATAATCTAGATGCTCCTAGAGCGCTAACAATATACTTCATGAGCATCAAATTAACAAGGAGGTCAGGCTCTTTGTCTCCTTCCACCAGAAGTACTAAAAATGGACTTTGGATGATCAAATTATGCATCACAGAGGCATACAATGCATCATATGAACCTTTTCCTGATGCCATCAAGGTGTACGCCACAAGGTCTTTGGTGGCATCATGAACAGAAAAAGTTTTTGCTTCCACTGAGGAAATCTGCAGGGCAGCAACAAGGTCCTCTGTTAACAACTTTGTTATACACTAGAATGTGGACATGCTGTCCTCTGCAGAGGCCTCCTTCCGAAGGAATGTGTTGCATGCATTGGTCCACAAACAGCTTGCCAGTTTGATACTTAATTTCAGGGGGAGACTTTCCCTATCTCAGTCTATTTCTGTTCACTGGTTGCTACTTCTCATACGCCTCAGAATTGTGGAAACGCTGGGGCTGCAAAATGGGAAATTTCTTAACAGATGATTTCCTTTCTGCTAGCAGCATCTTCCACTTTCCTACCTTTCCCACATGGCTTCTTACCCAAGGGACAAAATTTAATTTTTATATTTACAGTTTGTGGGCTGCTATACATAGTTTACTGGTTGTCTTTGAAGTGGTTGTTGCAAGTTATATTCTCAGAGTTTGTGCACAATATTGGAATGAATTGTCTGGTGGCAAGCCAGAGAAGGGGCATGGCCCGCACAGACTGTATTGCAATGTTGAACCGCCTCCAGAACTGCAGAGAGGAGCCCATACATCTCTGAATTGTGAGAGACCGATAACAGAAAAGAAATTATCAGGGAAGAAATTTCCCATTCATTTAGTTTTGAGATGCACACGTTGTTGGATATATTTCTCTTCTGTTTTCTAATATTCCTAAGTATTAAAGATTTGGGATAGGTTAGACTGATGGCACATCATAATTTTACAGAGTTACTGAGTAAGATTTAGTAAGATAACCAGTATGTTAATTGACAAAATGGATTTATGGTAAGATATGGTATTGTAATATTTCACAGTCTTGTAAATAAAAAAAAACATGCTGATTATTGCACATTTATTATGTGGCAATTTTATTTCAACACATTTGAACCTTTACTATATGGGAATTCATTTTTATGTAGGATTTCTGAATATTTACATTAAGGAACTGTTTCAGATGTGTGTTGCATTTATTTTGCCATGACACTTAAAGAATATCCTTAGAAAAATCCCTATATTTTATTGTTCTTCTGACATAATTATTACTTTATTTTTCCCTGGAAGCTAAGCGAAGCCAGTCTATCAGCAACTGTGTTCATCTTTATGAGGCTTTGCCAGCCACTAAAAGTGTACCTCTTCTGCTTCACACTGTGAGCTCTCTCTTACCTGGTATCTCTTACACTTCTTGCTCTCACAGACTTTCAGGTACTGTACTTTAAGCCATCTTGTATCTAAATGTTCTTTATATTTTTTAAACTGCTGTTGCTGGCTTTTTCTCTCTCTTTAATTATTCTACAATACTGTGCATTAGTATGGTTTACATTGCACACACACACTCTCTCTCTCTCTCCTTATCTTACAATTAATCTGTAACAACTTCTGTTGTTAAAGCAGCATTTTGTAGTCCTTGGGAGATATTTCCTCTTTAATCATAAGGTTATCTCATGTTCACTATCAAATTTTGTTTGGATGGTAATACTGATATTTAAATAATTCTCGTGATTTTTATTTTTGGGTCACTGGAACTGTACTTATTGTCAAAATAGGGCACCATTTTGAGGAAGAGGAGAATAAAACATTTTTAAATATTTCTTTTTTGGAGCAGTTTCAGGGAAAATATTCCTAAAGCTATTTGAATGATTGGGCCTTCAAAACAAATCATGCTGGAAAAATCCAGCCAGCCATGGCTTTTTGACAATAAATCCCATTCACTGTCAATCTAACAATGAGGTCACACAAGTTAATGCTAATTGTAAATGTTTGCCTCTAAAGACATATTCCTGGGGATCCTGATTTCAGAAACAAAATAATTTCTATCTATGCTTCTTATTACCAAAAAATGATTTACAAGGCTTAGATAGTATCATTTTCTGTTTTTGTTCAGATGTTTGGAGCCCCACAAACTATTCTATTTTATACACTTAAACATTAAGGATTTATCTTGACCTACAGTTTATTTAGGTATGTCTTACATTTTAATTTAGTTTCAAAGGATCTGAATTTAATTGCCTTCCCATTGATTATATAGACTGGCTGGGTCGGGTAATATCTTGTATTAGATGAACTTCTGTTGTTGAAAGATACAAGCTTGACCATTCCATTGAACTAAAAATAGACTCATTAACTTACTGCTGGAGACCTAAGCTTTATTTTAAATATAAATGTAAATTCTCGCTTTTGAGAGGCCTTGAAATGTAAAGCAACTAATAGAGTTTTATTAATGTGAAATTTAGGATATTTCCATTAAAATTGAAGTGAATCAGGCAATTAATAATATATTTAAAAAAAATAATATATGGAGATATATCTATCTCATAGAACTGGAAGAGACCTTGAAAGGTCATTGAGTCCAGCCCTCTGCCTTTGCTAGTGGGACCAAGTACTGATTTTTGCCCCAGATGGCTCCCTCAAGGATCGAACTCTCAAACCTGGGTTTAGCAAGCCAATGCTCAAACCACTGAGCTAACCCGCCCTCCTTTTATAAATTAACACACTCAAAGGTTGGGAGGTCAACAGAGTGTGTGGCAAGGGGAATGTCTTCCTTTATTGCTTGTCCCCACCACAATCCCCTGCTAGCCCCACTGCTCCCTTCTGCAGACTGCCTTTGGTGTTCACTTCATATAGACTTTAGAAGATGTGCAAGACGTAGGCATGGAGAGGGGCAGCAGAACAAAGGCGCCAACAGACAAAGGTTTGAAAGGCATAGTGGAGGAGTAGGGAAGGGTATGGGGAGAGGAGAAGAGTTGTGTTGAATTCTCAGGGATGGTCTTAAATTGTCCCTCAGTGAGTTGAAAGCTTATGGAAAGTTCAGTGTACCTTATATGCTTGTTTGAAGAAACCAGAGCTTGGAATCAATGGCATAATCTGTATTTGTCTGAACTAAGATTCTGAGTAGGGTTTTCAAGGCTCCCAAGGAATTGCCTTAGCAAGAGACCAAAATGTTTTTAAGAGGAGAGGAAGTATGCATATGTGAATCATTGGATACTTGTTCTGATGAGTCAGTTTTGATAGGATATGTTTGCTATCCCGTTGGGATATTTTCTAGGAAGGAGCTGGCTGTTAGCTTAGGCATGGCAGGGAGCATTAACAAGCATCACTGCCAGGCCTGTAACTACCACCACTACCATATGTTAGGACCCATGACTTTACCATCAAACTCTTAGGTCTTCTGTTTCTTGATCCTGGGAGAAATTCTGACTATTCAAAAAGAATCATCTCCACAATTGTGTTCTGACTAACTCCTGAGATACGAACCTAAGGTTCCTGCTGTCACTCCTTTGCTTGTGTGTTATTTCCCCTTTTTCCCCACTTGACTCCTCATATTTCTCTCTCCTCTTTATCTGTTTGACTTCAGTCTAATGAGAGTTCAGCTTAACCTGCCAGGACAAGTCAAACTATTCAATCTTTTGCTGTGTCCAGAGAGGCAAGAAAAAGTGATACCGTAGTCCAATTCTGCTAGTTGTTTACCAGATCCTGAAAAGGCTAATAAGGTTGTGTGCTACTCGTGTTACTTTTCCAGCAAATGAATTACAGCTGTAGACAGAGACAGATGCTGAATTTTGCTGTTTGCTATCCTTTTCTTTCTCCACCTTCGTGTCCTTGTCTTGTTCTATCTTATGAAGAAACATGATCAGATTTTAACACCTAAATCAAAGAACTAACACTTAAAACTGAGTCTCCATTTTTCCAATCAAGCATGTTTGATATCATCTAAGAAACTGTCAAGCAGGAGGTTTTGCTGTCTTATAAAAAGAGAAGGATGAGAGAGAGTGTGTTAAAGTTATGATTTACATAATTTTTAAAAATGCTTTAAATCTCTAAACTTTTTTCTTTTTGTATATTCAATATATATTGAACAGACTTTCTGAAATTGGTAATGCAAAACAAATTTCCTGGCAATATAAACCTGAACCAAGTTAATATTATCGTTGAGGCAGTTAAATAAATAACAAATAGGTAACTTAAATTTTTTAATATGCTAAAAACCTTATTCAGTCCCCACCACAGCAGATAATATTGCTCATACTTAACTAACCCTGCTAATAGCCTTGGGACACTTGCTGAGGATTTTCCAACATGCCTTAGTAGACTTATAGAGGGGTCCAACCCTTCATAAGCCTTAATAGGTTAATCGGGATCTCTTAACGATTCCGGTGGGCGAGGATGGTTTTATTAGGTTTGGCAGATTTTCATGGCCCTCAAAGTCATCAGCCCCCTGATGAGCCTATATACAACTGTCCAAAGACTGACAATCTTATTAGGCCTGTCAGGTGACTAATGATTCAGATTTTGCTCATCAAGAAAGAACAAGTTTTCTCAGGTTAGGAAGAATTGGTTGGCCACTGAAAAGAAATCTATGGCTCACATTGGATATTTTTAAGCTCTGCCCACCTATCTGATAAGGCTAATAACAGAACCTCACATTCCTTATACCACCAGCATGTAGGGAGTTTAGGGAAGGGGGAGGGGTATAATTTTGCTAATACCTGCAGAGTGGACCTCCTGTGAACCTCCTAAGGTGTGCAGGTATTGCTCTTATGGAAGGGCAGGGACCCCCTCTCCCTCCTCAGTGTGCTGCTCCTTATATCTCCTATTCTTCTCCCAACTTACAAATCTCATAAGGTCCCTAGGAAAGGATCCAGCTTTCTGTGCACATTCTAAGGAATGCAGGAAAGGTGATCTCCTCATGTACGTGTAAGGAGGCACCTAAGTCTAAGTTGCAACATAGGAACAAACCTATGATCTGTTTAGTTCAGTGTCCAGTCGGTGACAGCGGTGAATGCTGGATGATTGAGGAAGGCATAACTCGGTGAATAGGCTATGAGGGAGTGAGTAGGAATGGGGAGAATGTTCTGCCCCTAGATTTTACAGTTATTGTTATGATGTCTAATACTGCTTGAGACTTACTAATGTTTTTCTGAATCAAATCCCTTAGAAGTGAGTCCCATTGGATAGTTATGCAAGGTGTTTATTAAACATATATATATTCTTTTTATCCATTTTGAATTTGTTGACTTTTAAAGTTTCCTCTTTTTCCTTTATTATGGGAAAAGTAAATGGGAATACTAAATTAGTCTTCTCTATATTGTTCATTAATTTGTATATCTTCTCTCACCCTGTTCCTTTCTAGACTAAACAGTCTTAGTCTTTTTAATCTCTCTCCATGTGACATCTCCCCCTCCTCCCCTGGCCCTCAACACCCACTCTATGACTCTAATAATTTAAGTTTCCCATCTCTGAACCTCTTCCTAGTCCTGCTGCTGGAATACATTTTTTAATGAATTTCTTTTCAGTTGTGGAGAGAATTTGGTAACTACAATTGAAATTTTTCATTTCATTCTCATAATTTCTGTGTTCTAAATATTTAGCTTGTTTATCTTTTCACCTGACTTTGCTATGTTAGTAAATGTGTAGTAAATGTGCAAAGAATTTTAGAATCCTTGTAACACATTTTATTTTAATTGAAATCTGCAGAAGTTGAAGAAGCTCAGCAATCAGAAAATACAACAGGAGCAGAGTCTAGTGGCTTCTTTGCAGACCAGGACCAACAACTAACTCGAAGCAGTAGCACTTCAGATGTTACAGACCAATTTAGTTCTGATTTTTTTCAAGGTACATTTTGTGACATACAGTAGCTTTACAGTATTAAGCTGCCTTTGAATCTCATTAAACTACATTTGTGAATTAGAAGGGAAAATGTCCCATTGCTATTGTATGAATGTATATTTATGCCATAATGTCTGATCATTTAAGCTATAGTTCAATAAATTCTGTTGTTCAGTGTTCCAAACCCTGTTTTTTAAATAACAAATTTAAATGTAACACAAGCATGCTCCTAAAATAATACCTCTGAATATCTCCATCCTCCCACGCATTGAGGATTTTCAATAGTATAAGTATCTCACTTAAAAAGTTAGTTTTAACCCTTTGAAGGTGCATTAAAAATGGCCAAGGAAAACATATTTAACCTTAGTCTTTGACTACATTAGAAAAATTAGGACTTAATTTACCAGTGCAGCTCCTAATTCAGCATCACTGGATGCTGTAGTGTAGGTAAGAGCCATTTATTTTTACCATCATGCTTTAAAAACAAGTTCTGCTTTAGTGATCATAATTAAAATGTAATTTATCTCTTGCAAAAAAAGTAGTGCTACGATTGTATTTTTCTATACTGAAGTATGTGGTAGTGTTAATTAATTTGAACTCTTAACAGGGTTAGATGACCTGGTGAACACATTAGAATACTACAGTTTCCATTCCTTGTGCAACCATTGATGAACTGCAAGTCCTAATTTTCCAATATAGCTGTAAGCTTAGAGTGGTCACCAATAAAACATTAACCCTTCCCACTCATAAGTAATTCTTTTTGCACATACTGCCCATTGTAGAGGAAGACAGTGGTAACATTAATTACGTGCAGGTGGTAAACTTAATGAGCTGACCAGTTTTCAAAATAGCTTCAGTGAACTCTCACTCTTCCCCATTGTGGACAAGAGCATTCATAAAAACTTCCTGTTTATAATGTTTTGTTTATAGGAGAATATGTTGCAACCTTCCATGTGAGTTAGTTACAGGCGCTTTATACTACGGCAGGTCTACACTTAAAACATTGTGTCGGCTAGGTCCCTGCTGACATAGGGCTGTCTACACTGGTGGTTAGGTCGGCGGATTATTCACACCCCTGAGCAACGTTGTTATACCAAAGTAACTCTATAGTGGAGACCAGGGCTTTGAGAACATTACCAATGATTGAAAGACAGCTATCATCAGCTAATAATTTACCTATATAGTTTTAGAGATGTTTCCTACAGGGTTTATCTGCTGTGTTGCTGACTATACTCTTGGCTACATCCATTTGCCTGCCATTCATCTGAGAAGTGTAGGGAACAGTCAAGCAAAATTTCTTATCTGCCTTATTGAAGGACCTCATAAATGGACACTGAGCAATTTAGTGAAATATTTGATTTCATTGTATCATTGATTTGCTATTAGCACGTAGCCTGATAATATTTTACCTGCTGTGCCCCAGAAGGGGAAGTATCAGCAGACCGGTCACATTAGTGGAAATGTGTTGGGAATCTTGAGTGGCCATTCTATGTGCTGTATCTGTTCTGTGGGAAATAGAGCTTCATTTTCCAGCTCTGTTGTTTCAACACTTTTCACAAGCACTAAATTCTCTTTGACAAGTGTCTCATTTTTAATTAAGTTGTAAAAATCAATTTGGCTTTAGGCAGTTGTCATTTGGAAGTGTAGAATATCACCTTTGTTAAAACAGGACTTGTCTCACAATGAAAGCCACTGAAAATATCTGTGATTGGTGTGTAACTTGTCATTTCCAGTATCTAGCACTGCATTTACATTTCACACACCACAGCTAAAGATTTTAGTTGTATTCTCATAACTGCAGTTTTTTACACTATTTATGAGGGAATTATCCACATAATTGAATGCTTTCACGATAATAATGATTCTGCAACAATCCTACACTATCATATGAGAATGTCATATTCAATCACTTCTCTGTAAATATTAGAAAGATGAAAAAGATGCACATATTTAGTGCTGTTTTTAATCATTTTAGAATTAGCCCAGACTCCATTTCCTTAACTATCTGTATTTCTTGTCTCATTTGTTTACTTTTTAAAATGCAGATAAAAAGACTGAGAGTTCACAGAATTTAAATAGTTCGGATTCCAAATCCATTCAAGACAAGAAGGGATATATGAAGAAAGAAAATGAAGCCCAACACGTAAGGCAAAATTGATAGACTCTGATCCAAGTTCTAATAGTTGACAAGGTCCTAAGAACTTTTCATTTCTAATTATTAATATAAATGTTTAGAAAGGATAACTGAAATTTTAAGTTTGTGGATCCCATTGATGATATAGAAATTGGAATAAAACTGTAGCTGTTAATAGCAAGTATTTTGAATATTCTGCATCTTCTAATACTATAAGGCTGTAACACTCGTTTATGGAAATACTATAATGAAGATTACATAAAGCAACAGATAAAGACTATGTATACGTGTGTGTGTGTGTGTGTGTATATATATATATATAATATATAAAATACAGAGTTCATAACTGTCATATAAATAAAATATATTCATTACCGAATTGCTTAGTATTTAAACAAATGTTTGATAGTTCATGAAGTGTTCAGAAAATGCCTTTCTCAGCACAATTTGCACCATCGACCATTTATTTCAAAACTTTGTCGATGTCAGCATTCTGACTAACAGGTTTTTTAAGTTTTCATGTTGCTTTTGAATAAACAGCAGAAATAATTGATGATTGAAACTGGTGATACTGTTAGAAGTGCAATGCAATATCAGATTGATGACTGTAGTTTGAAACTCTGGTTTGGTCCGCTGCTCTTAAGTGGGTGTAGTCTAAAAGCATCATGGGGACTGCCCGCTTGGCTCGAGCATGGGGGGAACAGTATGTAATGCTCTGCTGCAGTTTCTTTACCCAATTCAGGCAAAGACAATGATGGTGGGGGTAAGAGATTAACCCTCCTCCCCACTTCTTATGTTATTGATATGCTGGTCAAAATATTTACTACCTCCTGATAATGCTGCCATCAATATCACCCTTCCCACCTTCTTTGCAAGTTGATATTCAAGTTGTGGCCATATTTATTGCATAAATAACTGAAAATATTATGTGAACCAGTGCACAGCTCAAAAATTATTACATGCTGGATTTATCTGACCACTGCTCAACATGAACCTGATTTGTTGGGAAAAACAAAACTGTATGCAGTCTTCCAAACAGTGCAACCAGCTGCATGTGCCTGAGGATTGATTGCCAATTCCTTCCCCACAAAAATCAGCTGTGGGGCCACAAGTTCCAGAGAGAGAGAGCCTCTGCAAATGAATTCATTGCCTCCTGCGTGGCAGTGCTTCGGCCTGAGAAACCAAGTAGGGTGAAAAATTGGTATAAGTCCTGACCAATGTATCAAGAACCTTTAAGTTCTTTTGACATCTAGGTCATCTTTCCTTTTTAAAAAACTAAGACTATTAATTGCAAATACAAAAATAAAACAAACCTCCCTAACGCCCCCCTCCCCCTGTATTGATGCAACATTTTCACTGATATGTTTTTATCACCCATGTAATCTAGGAAATTTAGAGTTAAAGTTTCCACAGCAACTAACTCTAGTAACATGATCCTACTCTATGCCGTGTGTGATATGGTCTTTTATTAATAGAATCTTAGAAATGTAGGACTGGAAGGGACCTCAGTAGGCCATCTGGTCCAGTCCCCTGCACTGAGGCAGGACTAAGTATTGTCTAAACCACCCCTGAATAAGTCACAGTTAGTTTTCAGTGATACTTGCGTATAAATGTATATGCATCTTAATAGAGGAAATTATTCTAACATATTATGGGATATATTTTTCAAATTAACCATAAATGAATTGAGAGGAATTCAATTATATATTTTTTCTGAAGGTTTTAATACGAAGGAGCAGCAGTCCAGCTGAATTAGATTTGAAAGCAGACTTGCAGCAGTCACATGGAAATCATACAGAAAGAGAAATGAGTGAGTTCCAGAAAACCAAATTCTTTTTCTAAGGAGTAGTAGTTTGTGGCGGCACGTGCTAATTTGACTAATCACATATATAATATTGGTTACTTTTAACCATGTTTTTGAAAATAAGATTTTTTTTTTATTGTAGAACATTGCTTATGACACTTAGTAATTCCTGCTTACTTTAGGTGAAAGTGTTAGCAGTGACACATTCATTGGCTACAATAATGAAGTAGAGATCACCCTGGTCCCCTGGCAAACATGTGAAGAAGAACATGAAGTTAATATACCAACAGATGTTTGTATAGACGCAGATGCTCGTCATTGGCTGCAGCTTAGTCCTTCAGATGCTGCAAATTTAACAGGTACCTATGTTCAAGAAAATGCAATAGATATTGTAGATTTTTGTCACAAAACGGTAGAACTTACACATGCTAGTTTATACAACTCAATTTGCATGCCCTTTTTTGCTTTTTAAAAGTGTTTGTTTTAAAGTAGATGAGAATTATTTGACATTAAATATAACCCTAATGGCATAGTTCATCTTTTAAGATAAAATATTGTAAAATCTTAGTAGTGCTTTGTTTTCTTAATTTTGAATAATATTAATAACACTGTGTACTGCACTAGTGTCTAGAAAGTTAACCCTTCCTCAGAGAATGTGTTAACACTCCTCTTACACTTCATCACAATGATGTATTGGTTAGATTCCCTAGGCCATATGTTGCACAGCAAAATACACACAGACGCACGTGAAAATGGAAGACAATGAAATACAGCCAGCAAATGTATACTGAATGTTATTAAATGAGGGACAATTCTGGAAAAACATGATAGTGGAAAGAATATCAGACATCACTAGTATCTCAAAGGGAAGGACATCTCCAAGTTCCTTGTTTGTCCTTTGGTTATCTTTCATCTTGAGATTTGGTAGCGACATAAGTAATTAGATATTTAGAAAGTGGAGAAAGAGATCTGTAGTCATAAGAATATCATGTAAGGGTTAAGAAACTGGGTCTACTAAAGTTAAAATTGGCAGTAGAACTTAATATCCTACTATTTAATTATACTAGATACCATTTTAGAATCATAGGAATGTAGAGTTGGAAGGGATTTTGAGAAATCATTAAATCCAGGTCCCCGCACTGAGGGAAGGACCAAATAAACCTGAACCATCCATGGCAGGTGTATGTCCAACCTCTTCTTAAAAACCTCCAATGATGGGGATTCCTGAGCTTCCCTGGGAAGCCTATTCCACGGGTTAACTATCCTTATAGTTAGAAAGCTTTTCCTATTATCTAACCTAAACGTCACTGGCTACGCTGTTAGCCCATTACTTCTCATCCTAGCTTCAGTGGACACAGGGAATAATTGATGATATCACTGAGACACTTGAAAATCCTATTCTTAGTTAATATCTCTTCCAGCCTGCCAACTCTTGAAATGTATCATATTTTAATGAGATGCAACTAATATCTTTATGAAGATTTAAGAGTCAGGTTGTCTGTACACAAGGGCAGGTATTTGGCTCAACCTTGTAAGTGTAGCTTTGGAGATTACAGAACAAAGGTCTGATGGCCTATGATCGATAATTGGTATAAAAATAGAAGACTGAAATGGTAGTTAACTTCTGTTTCATATGGAAAGCAGTAAGGGGGCAAAACTAAAGATGTCAAGTACCTATACAAAGTTCCTTCCAAAGGTTATCAAAGAATATAGTGGTATTGACTATATTCTCATGCTTTTGTTCCTTGCTTTTCATTTTCTATCTCTTGTTTCCTTCAGATAGAAACTTCATTACCACTTTACTTTCATAGATTGCATTTATTGGAGATTAGAAAGATACTATAAGTAAATAAGGGGGAAAATCCCACTTACTAGCCATGATTCAGGAAGAAAGAATGTGCTATTCTTCAGTTGCTGTTCTTTCCTCATGACAATGATTTTCCCAAAATTAAACATTTGGAATCCATGTCTCCAAGCTCTAGCTGTGAATGCTGAATCAGAATTGGGAATTGCAGACTCCCTTCATTAAAAGATTTAGCAAGTCAGACTGAAGATAATGGTAAATTGTAATTCAGTACTTATACTCTCTGAAACAGCCACTCTATAGGTACAATCTTTGTCCAGTTGAAGTCAATAGTAAAACTCTTACTGATCTGGGGGGTGAGGGGTGGGCAGGATTTCACCCTCTATGTTGAAGTTTTTTGTATAGTATTGTGTATATGCTTTAATTATCTAGAAGTCTCCAGTGTCATTAGGAAATACATTAGAATATGGATCTAATGAAGGGAACCCCCTAAGAAAAGTCAGTTTGTTAGCAATTTTCCTTTACCTTTTTCATTTTAATTATTGTAACTTTGACATATAGGATACAACATTTATGACTGTATTGTATTCTTTTGGTGCTTTGTTCTTTGTAAAGGTTACCTTCCATCTAATTTTTAATAAGCGCATCATAGATTTTATGTCAGTAACTTAATCAGGTAACATAAGAATTTTTCTGGCAGGCTATTTTCTGTGGTGAGATATAGTTTCAGGGTTAGCTACTCCATTTATTCAATTATTCTTTGAAATACTACTAATATAATGAATAAGTGCACTCGGTTCAATAGTTCAGCTTGTCATCAGTACAAAGGGAGATTGTAATATAACATATGTTAAGGATTATTACCTATGTGAAGAAGACAAATTGCTAGCTTGCTTTCTATCCATAATTCAAGAATTTTGCTCTTTGCATATGCAAAAGAAAACTAGTTTTATAAAATGATTTGATCAGTAATCTAGAGTAGAAAGGCAAAAGTAGTAATAAGATTGTAATTACCTAACAGAATGAGTGTGCATAACTGTATTTCGCATGTTGAGAGAGTGTTAGTCATGTTAAATATTAATATCTTTCTTTCTTTGAAACCATTTTCAGATTTAGTGGGGCTCAGAAATTTCAAAGTTTAATTCTTTAAGTTAACTTCATTTTCTTCTGCCTGATGTAAAATATTTGAGTTCATGCAGAAAAGATGGAGGATTTGGCCTTTCATATCCTTTGAGTGATTCAAGTTTCCTTGTCAATGCTGGAATACTTCTGTAGCGCTCCCTGAGACACCTCCTTCTCCTAGGGCACCACAGCTCGCTCCCTCAGAACCTTTGAGGGTTTCACTGAGCAAACAGCATATGTTAATAATGCATCATAATTATTGAGGGGATGATACCACAGAGAGCATCCCGCTCCTAAACTCACTACCTCCCAATGTGCAGAGCGCCTACTCTGTAGTGCACCTGCTTGAATGGCTTCGGTTGGACTGGGGAAAGAACAAGAGCATGCTGTGGAACTGTTGCCATTACTCCTTTGGAGTTTCCACTGTAAATACTCCTGTTTTAACTCCCTTCTGTGTACTGTAGTGGAAGGGACAATGTGATGAATTTCAATAGATGCAGTAAAATGATACAGCTAACTAGAGCTCACTTATGGTTTTCAGTTTATATTTTGGGTATTTGCGTTAATTTTACTTAGTGTTTTCATTAATACCTGTTTCTCCGAAGGTAAGTGTATGTGGTCTTGCAATTTAAAAGTTCTCTCAAGCTAAATTTACAGTTTGTTTGTCGAAGCCTCTAGTGCTGGTGTTGGATAAGAGTTTGTAATCAGTGGTCATAAACCAATCAGAAAAGAGAAATAACATGAAAATAGCAAGGACAGCAAACGTTATGCTAATTAAAGCCCATGCATGCATATTGTATGAGTTTTTTGAGGGATCGCTAATGGCCATTCCACTGTAGGTGTGGGTGCTCCTCGTGCACAGAGGCCAGAGATTTATTTTCCCTCAGCAGTACCCACCAAGTGGCTTGTGCACTTTGTGTTGCCACATGCTGCTGCACGCTGGTATAACAGGGTGGAGCCACCCCCAACTCCCCTCAGTTCCTTCTTAACAGCAGTGATGGTGGTTGGAACGATCTTGGACTTATTAACTCAAGTGCCTTCCTCTCTCAGTGTAGATAGTTGCAGTTAGTTATGGTTAGTTAGGGTTTTTTTTTTGTTTTTTTCTTAAGTAAGTTAGCATTAGGTTTCTGTGTTGTATCCATTTGGACCGGTTTTCCTCTTTTGGTACTGTGCTCGGTACAAAAAGGATGCCCTGCTCCCCAGGATTAAGTCCTGTGAGACTGGGAGTGGCTGGGTCACTACAAAAAGTAATTTTCCCTCTGTTGATACTCACTCCTTCCTGTCAACTTTTGGGAATGGGGCACATCCACCTTGATTGAATTGGCCTAGTTAGCACTGACCCCCCACTTGGTAAGGCAACTCCCATCTTTTCATTTTACTCCAGGCATCTGATGAAGTGGGTTATAGCCCACGAAAGCTTATGCCCAAATAAATTTGTTAGTCTCTAAGGTGCCACAAGGACTCCTGGTTGTTTTTGCTGATACAAACTAACACAGCTACCCCTCTGAAACCTACTCAACAAAGGTTAAGGAAATCCCACTTGTTCCTTCCTTGATGTTTTCTATAATTGGCTTCCATGTACGCCTACCTTCATTGTTTAATAACATAGTCATCTTAATTCCAAAACAAACAAAGTTTTTGTTACTCATTTAAACTCTCACAGTATAAACATGGTGGAATTGTAGGTTTTTTGCTAATTGAGAATGATTTAATTTATAGCCAGAAAAATCTCCAAACTTCTCCATTATGATTTAAGTGGTAGAAATAGTTTTACATAGTTTTCTTACTAATAGCATGTCATCCCCCTGCAGTGTAATCCCTGACATAGTCTTCTGCTAGTAATTGATAAGTGGGAATGGTGCTTAAGGGGAAATCCTACCTAGTGAAATAAGGGGAAAAAAATGAAATTGTAAACATTTTGTATGTACCACCACTACAGGGCATGAATAAATCATTGTAATCAAATACCTAAACTTTGAACCCAGAGCAAATTATTTAGGAGACTCTAGATACTGCTGTTAAACCCTAACAAAAGCCTTCTCTAATTACATGATCGTCAGTGACAACAAATTATTCTTTGTCTGTCATGTAATAATTAATGAAGCTCCGTTTCCCTTTCATTTTGCCTAATCTGTTAGCCATGATTTTAGTAAGTAGTAGTCTGTATTTTAATAATGAAAACCATTATTTCACTGTTTTGAATCTTTTTGTGTTTTCTGAATGGGGAAGATCACACAGTACTTGGGGTATTAGGTAAATTTTATTTTTTACTAACTAAATTAATTGTACTGGAGTCAAAATTTCTCATATTTGACTCCTAAACTTATAAAGAAAGCATTTATTTATTCACATTTTTAACTTACTACATCTAAGGGAATGCATATGGCTAAATGTCTTTTTGATGTTTTATTTCTGAGTTTCAAATGCCAATCATGTTGGACTTAGAAAAGGAGAGATTGGATGAGGATACCTCACAATAGGAAGTTCAAGAAGCTATAAAAGGGCCAAAATTGGATGCATCTCCAGGAGAAAAGATGACTTGACAGGGCAGTTTTACCAGTGATCTGTAGAAACATTCCTTGAGAAAGGTGTTGCTCTGAATATATACTTTTGATAATGAATGCTTAAATTCATAGCTCAGAACTTTTTTCATAACCATTACTCCCTTGTTTTATATGAATGATTGTTTGTGTTTTGTGGACCACAGATAGACTACTCGTATTTATAACTGATGGAAACCAATTTTTTTTATTCTATAGACAGTAGCGAGTTCCTTGCTGATGACTGCAGTATAATTGCTGGTGGAAACCTCATAGGTTGGCATCCTGATTCAGCTGCTGTATTATGGAGAAGGATCTTGGGAATTCTTGGGGATGTGAACAATATCCAGTCTCCTAAAATTCATGCCAAAGTTTTTGGGTATCTCTATGAACTATGGTACAAACTGGCAAAGGTATTGTTTTTAATGTGTGTTTTATTCTAACGCAAAGAGTGTGATTTTGTATTTGCTATAAAAATTAATGTATAGTATATTCTAATAAAAGTTTACTAAGCAGTAAAATACACTTTTTATTAGAATATTTAAGGAGTTTCAACTGCTCATGCTGGTTCTTTTAGTGATACTGTAATTTTAACGGTGAAGAAACCAATGAAGTGTGGTGTTTGGAGGGAAAGGTTGTATTGTAAATAAAGAAAAAGGATGTTTGAATTTCAGTAAAAACACCTAATAAGAGACAATTCTGTGTAGTAACAAAAAGGATTTAAATTAATATATTCTGAGATGGTAAAATAGTGAAATAGAAGCAATGAATTAAAAGTACAAAATAATTCACAAATGTTGGGAGTTAGTGTAAATTTCCACAATACACCCTTAAAATGATGATGATAATTGATTAGGATGGAGGAATACTACCACACATTTTTCTGTTGAATTTTAGTTCATTGGAAAGTGTGTGTGTGTGTGTGTGTGTGTGTGTGTGTGTGCGCATGCGCACGTGTGAGAGAGACAAAGGACAGCACTTCCAGTAAAAAGGCTGGGAAGTAATTGTGTATTGTAAATAATACTCATTTTAATGTATTAAATATTATTTTGTTAATCCCCTCCCTTTTCTTTTTAAATCAGATAAGGGACAATCTTGCTATAAGTTTGGACAACCAGTCTACACCCTCTCCTCCTGTTTTAATTCCACCTCTCAGAATATTTGCATCATGGTTGTTCAAGGTAAATTAGTTTTAAATTCTGTGCAAAGTAGTATTTTGCTGCATGTCTATATTGAATCACTTAATGGCATTTTTATGGTGTTTCTTTCTGCAATCCTTGTTGTTCTAGATGTATTAGAAAAATAATCAGTGTCTACCCTTTAGCTATACTTTTGTCTAGAATAGCTAAGCGACTCTTGAGAATCCATATTTAGAATGTGGCTTCAAAACATTTATTGGCAAACATACAGTTGGTTGCTGTATGTTGCAAATTTTCTTGCTGGAGATACAGATTTGAATTATTTAGTAACTAGAAGAGATCTCTTAATAAAAATTCTCTGCTCTTTTCAGGCAACAACCTTGCCAAATGAATATAAAGAAGGCAAACTTCAAGCATACAGGTTGATCTGTGCTATGATGACTAGGCGCCAAGATGTTTTGCCAAATTCTGATTTCCTAGTGCATTTTTATCTCGTGATGCACATTGGCTTAACTAGTGAAGATCAGGTAAAAGCTTGACTTTTCTTTAATTGCATTTACTATATTTACTACTGCATTTACACATTTTTACTACATTGTTTTGATGGTGAAGCCTGAATTAGCAAATTTGAAGCTGTGAAGTTGGAGGGAAATGGCTGTACCACAAACTAAAATAAAGTATGGACTAGAAATGATTTATACTGTAGCCTAAACTGTTCCTCTCCCTATCTGTGTATTGTATATTTGCCTCCTTTTCTGTTCTCCCAAATTTTGTTCTCTCCAGCTTGTAAACTTTCAAACTGCTGCTGGTTTGCTTGTTTCATAAGTAAGAATAATTGTTTTTCGAGTTATGTGCCTGTGGGTGCTCCACTTCAGCTGCGCATCCGCCTTTGATTGGAGAATTTTGGTAGCAGTGCCCATTCAGCTTGTGCATGCACCCTACGCATCCTTGTGCCCCATACAGAGGTTATATAGGGTTGCATGGGCAAACTGCTCTCAATTTCTTCTCAATCTCCTCTTGCCAGAGATGGAATTTAGTGTGCGCCTTTTTCCTCTTTTATTAGTATTCCTAGCATTATTAGTTCTTAGCAGTAGTAGTGGTACGTTTAGAACCTTATAGCTTTTGGAATGTTTGTTCACATTTATTTCTTTTCTTTTAAAAAAAATACATTTTTGTTTGTGTTTTCCCTTATTGAAGGGTCCTCAAACTTTCTTCTGTCTGGAATGTTGGACTCCTCAGGGTTTAAAATATGCCTCTCTTGTCAACAAGCAGTCTCTGTCAGTGACTGGCAATCTCAGTGTATTAGTTGTTTGAGAGAGACTCTAATTCCCAGCAAATGCAAAATCACTTCTTTTCAGGGAAGATCCTTTAAGAGCAGGGAAATAAAGTATTGGCTCTTAATTATGGAGCAGATCTTAAGACCGGCTTCTGTCCCGGGTGCAGAGAAACCCTTCTGTACAGAGCCCCTCTCCTTTGGTCAGTTCCCTGTCAATGTCAAGAGCATGGTCATGAGAGCTTCCAAGGAGAAGATAGCATCGAAACCCTGGTCTCTGACATTGTCCATGAGGTACCAACAGCAGTGCAGGATGTACTGTGAGCTTCCCACTCAAAGACTAAAGAGGGCGATAAGAGGAGCAGAATAGAGAGTTCCTCAAAGACGACATGGTCACTTGAGACTTCAGGCCCCAAGAGGAGTACTAATGAGGCTCTGAGAACTTCAGCCACTGCGAAGCATTGTAAGATGTAAACTAAGTCCCATATCTCAGCAGTAAAGGACTTGATAGTGAAGACTAATATGAGCAACAGAGCGGTTTCAGTGGTATCTGTGATTCCCTCAATATCGACATCAGTGCCTTGGACAATGGCACCCAGAACATAATCGGTGCCTGTACCAAGTTCTATTGTGCTCCCAGTACTGTAGGAATATTGGCACCCAAAAGACCTCATGGTACTGAATGAGCCTGAGTCTACACAGCTTGTGACCTCCAGACATCTCTTGCTACCAAGGTCTGCTGGGTCACAAACTGCTCATGTTTCTGTGAAACTTGCCTCTTCCACAACTTCTATTATCCATGACGAGGGATTGTTAGCTACGATACGATATGTGGAGGAGCAGTCTGACTCAGACTCTGAATTTTCTGTTTAAGGCTTTTCAGTTTATTCCAGGAGACTTTATTTCTTGAGACAGATGCAACAAAGGCAGAATAACAGACCCCTTGCTACTAACACTTCGGATGACCAACGTTGGATACCTCCCCCCATGCCTTATGATCCCTCTCATTGGCCTAATTGGGGTCTAAGGGTAATGTACCACTAGCAGTTTCAGGGGACCCTGATTCAGTCCCATAAGGAACACAGAAGATCTCGTTCCTTGGTACTGTCCATCCCTCCTCTCCACTCTGAGCTAGAGGAGACCTTTGAGAAGCAAGAGGCAAGGGCAGCCAAAGAGGTTACCCTTTTACAAACATCTGGTGGTCATCACCTCAAGAGGCAGTCATGACACACTGCCATGATTAGCTGATGTCTTCATGCAATTCCAGGACCTTATGAAGTGGGTCTCTTACACCCTGCAGATTCCCCTGGAAGAAATCCAGGAATCCCATCACAAGCTCCTGAACATATTGCACACTTCTACTTCAGTGCAGGTGGGACTGCCAGTTAACAAAGCAAACTCCAGAAACACCCCCCACCCCTGCCATGTGCAAGTGGGCTGATTAAAAATATATACTCTGTCCTGGGTATGGATTCTGAATTTTTATTTTCTCACCAGCACCAAATTCTCTGGTTGTGGATGCAGTAAATGAAAGGGGCAGGCAATATACCACAAAAGCCACACCTTATAATAAGGACTAGAAATATCTGGACCTTTTTGGTCATAAGAGCTACTCATCAACAACGTTACAGTTCATGATAGCTAATCACCAGCACTGACGTCATAATAGGGTTGCCAGAACTACAAGAAGTTTAATGCTTTTATTACCATTTTTCCACAGGAACACTAAGAGCAGTTTAGCACCATAATAAAGGAGGATCAGCTTTTGGCAAAAGCATCATTGCAGGCTTCACTTGGTGTGGTGGACACTTCAGCCAGGTCTGTCTCCACCACAGTACTGATGAAAAGAGCTTCCTGGCTTCAGCTGTCTGAAGTACAGTTGACGGTGGAAAGTTTACCTTTTGATGGCCACAAGTTCTTCATGGACTCCAAAAATGATTTGCTTTATACTCTAAGTGACTCTAGGGCAACCCTTAGGTCTTTAGTGATATGCACACCTGCAAATAAGAGAAAATTTAGCAGGTCTCAGTTGACACAAAGATCCTGCCCTGTTCAATTTTCCTCCTTCTGTGGGCCACTGGCTAAGAGCTCAAGATTTTCAAAGAAGAAGCCTTAACACTAGATCGACTGCTTCATCCCAGCCATCAGCATCGTCTAAATACCACTTTTGATGCTTTGATTGAGACCAAACCACCCACTAACCAGCATTTCTCATCTGCATGACACAACTCCCCTGCCTCAATTTGGGCACCTCTCTATTCGATCAGGCATGGGAAGCTTTAACATCGGACAAATGGATATCGGAGACCATTACATTGGAATAAGCTATCCAGTTTACCTCCATTCCACCCTCCTGCCCAATTCCTCTTCAGGGACCTCATCACAATCAGTGCTGACACAGATGATTTCATCTCTCCTAAGTCTAGGAGACATAGAACCACGTCTGCTTCAACACGGGGGAAAAGGTTCTATTCAAGATATTTTCTGATACTCCCCCAAAACTGAGGGCTGATACTAGATCTCAGATGATTGAACAAGCATGTCAGACATCTGAAATTCAGGGTGGTATCCTTAACAGCTACAATTCCCTCCCTGGAATCAATGAACTGGCTTGAGACCCTCAGCCTGAAAGATGCCTGCTTCCACATAGCAATTCATCCCTCTCATGAAAGATTTCTTCATTTCACATTCAGTCACAATCATTACTAGTACCAAGTTGTACCAGCCTTCAGCCTGTCATCTATCCCAAGGGTGGTTTCAAAGGTCATGGCGGTCATAGCTTCCTATTTCCATCATCTAGGAATAAATCTTTCTCTGCCCTGACAACTGGCTTCTCAAGGGTTGGTCATGTCAGGTGTGGTTGGCAGTTCAAACAAGAACTTTACTATTCCAAAGTCTAAGCCAGCAGATAAATCTCAAAAAATCAATTTTGGCCCATGCACAACAAATTCTTTTTATAGGATCATTTCTGGATTCGATAATGGGCACAGCTTCTCTCTCTTGACAGGTCCCTTGCTCTAAAGGACCTTATCCTTTAGAACTGAGGACTGTTCTCATGGGATGGCCTCCACCTGTGAAGGGAGGGAAATAGACTTCTGGGATGGAGGTTGGTACAACTGATTAAAAGAGCTTTAAACTAGGAACTTGGAGGATAGGAGATGTTTGGGAGATGCTCGTGTAATCTCCACGCGTGATTTTAACATTGAGAGGGAGGAAAATCAAGTAAGAAAGGATACAGCAATGGAGAAAGGAACAGCAGTGGGTAGGAGAATGGACATTAAGAGGAATGATAGCATCATTGGTATTAGCACTAACAGTCAGGTAGTGAATACTGGCAGTAGAATGACTGTACCCAGTTGGGTGAGGAATGTGGGCAAAGCCAAGCAGCAACAATTAAGATTTTTGTACACCAATGCAAGGAGCCTGAGTAACAAAATGGTAGGACTAGAACTATCTGTGCAGGAAATGAAACCAGATATTATAGGGATAACAGAAACATGGTGGAATAGTAGTCATGGCTGGACTATAGGTATTGAACAGTATTTGTTCAGGAAAGACAGAAATAAAGGTAAAGGTGATGGAGTAACATTGTGTATTAATGATGAGGTAGACTGTAAAGAAATCAGAAGTGATGGAATGGGCCAATTCCAAATTAGAAGAGTCTGTGTGGGCCAAAATCACTTTGGGGAAGAAAGTTACTGGAGGTTCCCCTGGACTAGTGCTTGGGGTATGCTACAGCCCCCTGTATCCTATTTGGATATAGACAGATATATCTTTAATGTTTTTAACTAAATAAATACTACAGGGAATTGTGTGATTATGGGAGACTTCAACTTCCCAGATATAGATTAGAGGACAAGTGCTACTAATAATAGTAGGGACCAGATTTTCCTGGATGTGATAGCTAACAGATTTTTTCACCAAATAGTCATTGAACCAACAAGAGGTGATGCCATTTTAGATTTGGTATTGGTGACTAGTGAGGACCTCATAGAAGAACTGGTTGTAGGGGATAACCTTGGCTCAAGTAATCATGAGCTAATTCAATTTAAACTAAATGGAAGGATAAACAAAAATAGATCTGCAACTAAGGTCCTTGATTTCAAAAGGGCTAACTTAAAAAAAATTAAGGGAATTAGCTAGGGAAGTGGACTGGACTGAAGAACTCAAGGATCTGAATGTGGAGGAGGCTTGGAATTATTTTAAGTCAGAGTTGCAGAATGTATCTGAAACCTGCATCCAAAGCAAGGGGGGAAAATTTGTAAGGAAGGGTTGCAGACCAGGCTGGATGAGCAAGCATCTCAAACAAGTGATTAATAGAAAGCAGAAAGCCTACAAGGAATGGAAGATGGGATGGATCAGCAAGGAAAGCTACCTTTTGGAAGTCTGAAAGAGTAGGAATAAAGTGAGAACTGCCAAAAGCCAAGCAGAGTTGGACCTTGCAAAGGGTATTAAAACCAGCAGTAAAAGGTTCTATATCCATATAAATAAAAAGAAAATAAGGAAAGAAGAAGTGGGTCTACTAAGCACCAAGGATGGGGTGGATATTAAAGTTAATCTAGGCATGGCTCAACACCTAAACAAATATTTTTGCCTCAGTTTTTAATAAGGCTAATGAAGATCTTAGGGGTAGTGGCATACAATCTGGTTTACAAAAGATAGAACTTGCCAGACCAATCCCCGATCTCTTCCTTTGCGAAGATAACTGATTTTTTTAGACAAAGGAAATGCAGTGGATCTAATCAACTTGGATTTCAGTAATGCATTTGATACAGTTCCACATGGGAAATGATTAGGTCAATTGGAGAAGATGGGGATTAATATGAGAATTGAAAGGTGGATAAGGAACTGGTAAAAACAGGTCATAACGAAAGGTAAACTGTCACCCTGCAGGGAGGTTACTAATTGAGTGCCTCAGGGATTTGTTTTGGGACTAATTTTATTAAATATTTTTATTACTGACCTTGTCACAAAAAGTGGGAGTGTGCTAATAAAATTGCGGATGAGACAGAGTTGGTAGATATTGCCAATATAAAGGAGGACCAGAATATCATACAAGAAGATCTGGAAAACCTTGTAAACTGGAGTAATAGAAATGGTATGAAATGTAATAGTGCAAAGTGCAGGGCCATGCATTTAGGGACTAACAAGAAGAATTTTTGTTATAAACTGGGGACATGGAAGTGACTGAGGAGAAGAAAGATCTGGGTGCATTGGTTGATCACAGGATGACTATGAGCTGCCGGTGTGATCCTGCTTACTTGTGTGGCTTGCATGAATACAATTTCTAGCTCCCGTGTTAAATCTTGGTGAAAGACTTAGCAATAAATCAATGGGAAATCAGGAAATGAGTGATATTAGGAAATTATGGATTAACGCGAGGAACAGGCAACACAGAGATCTGCTCTTAAACTAAGTTTTTGTTTTCGGGCAAATATACATAGTGTAAAAACTACAGGAAGTAAGATATTTTAAACAAAATGGAACATCTCTAAAAATTGTTTTCCATGTTTTTTTATGAGGATATTAGTAAATCTTTTAAAAATGTGTTCATGTGATGATGATGCATGGGGAGAGAGAGTTTCCATGGCACCTATCATTGAAGGATGTTGTTCAAGAGGAATGTGAGATTCCTGACAAGGAAAAATGCCTCAGCATCCGAATGTACACAGTTCGGGAGCCTAAGGATGCCCATTGTCTCTGATATTTCCAGGGCGAAATCTCAAACAGATTTTACTGAGTACCAAAACATTTATTTAAAGCAGGTGTAGGTAGGCATAGTAAATGCGGTGCAATAACATTTTCCATGCCACAATTATTAAAATTCTGGAGGGATATATACAAAGGTTTTTGTGTTGTCCTGAATACAAATATCTGCATAAATCTTTATATTGCAATTGGTAGACACATTAAATCTTCCAGCAAACACCAAGAAATGTGAACTGATGTGTCTTGTGGTAGTAAAATGTTTAATACTCAGACAGTGGAAAGCTAATACAGATCCAGTTTATTCAGAGTGGTTAAAAGAATTGCAGACACACCTATAACTTGATGTGTCATGGATTTATTAATGCTGTAGCATGGCTGTTACATGGACATTACAAAAACAACAAAAACTAGTATTCTTTGTCACAGTGATCTTGGACCCTGCCCTCCCCCTCAATAAAAAAATTAAAAACAAAACAAAGAACCAACAGAAACTTTAAAGTGGGCTGTGGGGCATTTTCAACGAGATTCTCTTTCATTTAGGATTCAGAGTAGCAGCCGTGTTAGTCTGTATCCGCAAAAAAAACAGGAGTACTTGTGGCACATTAAAGACTAACAAATTTATTGTAGCATGAGCTTTCGTGAGCTAAAGCTCACTTCTTCGGATGCATCCGAAGAAGTGAGCTTTAGCTCACGAAAGCTCATGCTACAATAAATTTGTTAGTCTTTAAGGTGCCACAAGTACTCCTGTTTTTTTTCTTTCATTTAGGTACCTACACAAATTGGTCAGACTTTCAAAAAATGCATCACACGGAAGCTTCTGTTGAGAACAAAGGGATCTTCTGGGTGCTGAGCTCTTTTGAAAATCTGGCCTCCATTGTTGATGCTGAGCTGTTTTGGAAATCTAGCCCTGTGTGTTTGGATTCCTTTATCTTAGTGTTGGTAACAAAGATTGCTATATTAATTTAATGGCTTGTATTTTTCATCTTGTCATTGCAATTTTTGTTTTGTATTTCTTAAAAAATCAGTGCCAACATTTAAAATGAAATGCTCACTGCAATGTATTCTAACCATAAACAGTTCTTGTTTGTCTTTTCCTGTAACTTACTATCACAAAGTGGGATTCTTCTTCGAGTGATTGCTCCTATGCATTCCATTTAGGTGTGCGCGCCGCGCGTGCACGGCTTCTCCGGAACATTTTTACCCTAGCAACTCCGGCGGACCGGCTGGGCGCCCCCTGGAGTGGCGCCGGTATGGCGCTGGATATATACCCCAGCCGGCCCGTCCGCTCCTCAGTTCCTTCTTCCCGCCCGTGACGGCCAATAGGAACAGTGGAGTGCTCCCTTACCTACACAGCCCTAGCGTTCTCCATAGTTATAGTGTACATAGTTGTTAGTAGTTAGTTAAGTTAATTGTTCTAGTTGTGTATATATAGTTGTATAGTGTAGTTTCGTAGGGAATTAGAGGGGTTAGCCCTCTTCTTCCGCTCCCGGTGCGGGCTTATGCCCGGGGCACCGGGATTCAAGCCCTGCGCGGCTTGCCAGCGGCCCATGCCGGTGAGTGACCCGCACGACTCCTGCCTCCGCTGCCTCGGGGAGTCGCACAGGACTGACAAGTGCCCGATCTGCGTGGCCTTCAAACCCCGAACGAGGAAGGAGCGGGACTCTCACCTGAAGCAGCTGCTGATGGAGGCTTCGCTCCAGCCTCCGGCGCCAACTCCACCGGCGCCGAAGCCTTCCTCGGCGAGCAGCGCACCGGCAGCACCGAGCCGCTCCGGTGCCGCAGAGGGTCCTCGGCACCCGGCACCGAAGTCCCGGCACCGCTCCCTCTCCCCAGGAAGGAAGCATAAGGCGCCGAAGACGGCCTCTGCAAAGCAGCCACAGAAGCCGTTGGCCCAGCCGCCGCCGACAAAAACGGTTCAGGCTGAGGCAGTGCACCGTGCCGTCGACTCCGGCGCCGCAAGGGCCGTCGAGTCCGGCAGCCCCCCAGCTCCCCGGTACCCACCGAGGAGTAGCTGCGGATCCCGTCCACGCCTGATGCGTTTGCGATGGCGAGGGAGCTGATTGAGCTCACGGAAGCTCAGAGCCTCCGGCCCCCAGCACCGCCGGTGCGGGCGCCTAAGTCAATAGGCAAACCGCTGATGATGCGGCCTCCTTACCCAGCTGAGCGAGACGGTCGGCGCTCCAGGATTCGGTCTCGATCCCGGTCCCACTCTCGGAGGCGGTCGCCGCCGCACCAGTCCCGGTCCGGAAGGCGGTCTACATCGCGACGCCGCTCCCCGTCTCGGCGCTGGTCACAGTCCCGGCACCGCTCTCAATCGCGGGGCCGGTCGCACTCCCGGCGACGGTCCCGGTCACCGAGTCACCGGCACCGCAGCAGGTCCGGTTCCAAGTATTGCTCTCGGCACCGAGACTCCCGGAGCCGCTCACGACGACGACGCTCGCGCTCAAGCTCCAGGCATCGCCGGTCTACCTCCCGGCGCCGTCAGTCTACCTCCCGGCACCGTCGGTCGAGCTCCCGGTGCCGTCGGTCGAGCTCCCGGTACCGCGCCTCGCGCAGGTCCCGCTCTCCGCTGACGTCTCACGACCGGCACCGACCTTCGGCACCGGCGAGACACGTGACGCCGGCGTCGGCCGTCCGCTCGGGGGCCGCCACAGCTCCTCCCTGGCCTTCGTGGGAACCCTCCATTGCTTCCGCGGAGGGCAGTGTGGTGGACTTCAGGGCTGAGTCTCTTCCACGGGACCATGGACCCCAGCAGTGGGGATTTTGGGTACCTTGGGCCCAACATGAGCAAGGGCCCCCCCTTCCACCGAGACAGGCGAGTGCGGCGCGTTCCGTGCCGGAGGCCACTATCAGCAGGCCCCCTCCGTCTCCAACGGGACAGACCACCTCCCCTCGGGGCCCGCCATTGGGGCAGGAGACACTGGCGGCTGATCGCCCGGGGGCAGAGCAATTGCCTGAGGAGGTGCTGCCAGGCCAATCCTCGTCCTCTTCACCTGACGAGGCGGTGGCGGGTGCATCGCCATCCGAACCCCCACCTATTGACCTGAAAGCGCACCAGGACCTTCTCCGACGGGTAGCTAAGGCCATTAACCTGCCCATTGAGGAGGTCCAAGAGGTCGATGACCCAGTTACCGATGTCGTGGGAGCGGAGGCCCCCGTGAGAGTAGCACTGCCATTTATCCGCACAATCCAGCGGAATAATGCTACCATCTGGCAGTCGCCTTCCTCCGTTCCCCCCACGGCGCGAGGGGTGGAGAGAAAATATTCCGTTCCGCCCAAGGGGTACGAATACTTGTATGTGCACCCAGCCCCGGACTCTCTGGTTGTCCAGTCCGTGAACGACCGGGAAAGGCACGGGCAGCCGGCCGCTGCGCCAAAATCCAAGGAGACGCGGCGCATGGACCTCTTGGGGCAAAAAATCTATTCAGCGGGAGGCCTTCAGCTCCGCATTGCGAACCAAATGGCCCTCCTTTCCCAGTACACTTTCAACATCTTGGGGTGCCTGGGTAAATTTGCAGAGCTGACCCCGCAGGACTCTCGCCGGGCATTCTCGGCGCTCCTGGACGAGGGCAAGACAGCCTCCCGGACCTTGATTCGAGCGGCCGTGGACTCCGCAGACTCGGGAGCCAGAACCATGGCTTCCGGGATAACGATGCAGCGTATTGCGTGGCTGCAATCCTCCACCTTGCCGCCGGAGGTACAATACACCCTCCAGGACCTCCCCTTTGAGACTCAGGGTCTCTTCTCTGAAAAGACGGACACGAGAATCCAGACCCTGAAGGATGGGAGGGTTGCTATTCGGACTTTGGGAATGCACACCCCGGCTACCCAAAGACGATCGTTCCGGCAACAGCCCTACCGGCCCTTCACCCAGGCCAGGTCCCGGCCATTTAATAATCGCCGAGCGGCCCCTTTCCGCCGCAGACCATCGGGGGGTCGGCGTAACCAGGCCCAGAGCTCCTCCAAGGCTCCTCAAGGCCCAAAACCGGCCTTTTGATGGGACGCCCGAGGACGGCCCACCACTCTCCCCCCCGGATCCATCCCTATTGTTTTCAAATCGCCTTTCCCGATTCCTCCCGGCATGGCGTTCCATAACGTCGGACAGCTGGGTCCTCAACACCGTCCAGCACGGCTACCGCCTGCAGTTTATTTCGCCCCCTCCCTCCCACCCACCTTCCCCGTCCCTCTTCAGGGACCCCTCTCACGAGCAAGTCCTCTTACAGGAGGTCGTGACTCTGTTGAGCGTGGGTGCTATCGAGGAGGTGCCTCGCAGCAGGCGGGGCAGGGGATTCTACTCCAGGTACTTTCTAATCCCCAAGGCGAAAGGAGGCCTTCGTCCCATCTTAGACCTCCGAGAGCTCAACAGACACCTGTGCAAGCTCAAGTTTCGTATGATGACCTTGGGGACCATTATTCCTTCCTTGGATCCGGGAGACTGGTTTGCCGCCCTCGACATGAAGGATGCATACTTTCATGTGGCAATTTACCCCCCCACAGACGCTACCTGCGCTTCGTGGTCAACGAAGCCCACTACCAGTTTGCGGTACTACCCTTCGGCCTCTCCACCGCACCGAGAGTGTTCACCAAGTGTATGGCGGTCGTGGCCGCAGCCCTCCACCGTCGTCGAATTCACGTGTACCCGTATCTCGACGACTGGCTGATTCACGGTCGCTCCCAACAGTTGGTAGCGGCTCAGGTGACCGAGATACTGCACCTGTTCCGGTCTCTAGGCCTGCTTATCAACGCGGAAAAGTCCAGCTTAGTTCCAACACAAAGGGTGGAGTTCATAGGAGCGGTCCTCGACTCCAATTTGGCCAGAGCCTGCCTACCTCTCCTCGGCACGAGACGATGGTCTCGTTCATACGGACACTGCAGGCTTTCCCTACAACAACGGTGCGATCCTGCCTGCGCCTGCTGGGTCACATGGCAGCGTGCATGTTTGTGATCACACACGCAAG
The DNA here is from genome assembly GCF_020497125.1 of Mauremys mutica. Taxonomy (NCBI): domain Eukaryota; kingdom Metazoa; phylum Chordata; order Testudines; family Geoemydidae; genus Mauremys; species Mauremys mutica. The sequence goes on along the minus strand of NC_059074.1, from coordinate 205,850,789 downwards.
GCTGCGACTTCGCCCGTTCCAAATGTGGCTGGCATCGGTGTACTGCCCCCATCGCGACCCCATAGACATGGTGGTGACGGTGGCAAAGCCCACTCTCCAGACGCTCGCTTGGTGGCTGGAGCCGGAGGTTGTCTGCGCAGGGGTCCCATTCCGCCCTCCTCGCCCGTCGGTCACCCTGACCACGGACGCCTCGGCGCTTGGATGGGGGGCTCACATAGGAGACCTGCACACCCAGGGTCTCTGGTCAGCCCAGGAGCTCTCCCTCCACATCAACGTCCGGGAGCTGAGAGCGATCCGTTTGGCGTCTCTCGCCTTTCGGGCCCACCTCCAGGACCGCTGTGTAGCGGTGTACACGGACAACACCACAGCAATGTTCTATGTCAACAAGCAGGGCAGAGCCCGATCCTCCCCGCTTTGCAAGGAGGCGATGCTCCTCTGGGATCTTTGCGTGACCCACTCGATTCGCCTCGAAGCGTTTTTTCTGCCAGGGGTGCAGAACACGTTGGCCGACCATCTGAGCAGGTCCTTCGCCTCCCACGAGTGGTCCCTTCGCCCAGATGTGGCTTACACAATCTTCCAGAGGTGGGGGTTTCCCCAGATAGACCTGTTTGCCTCCCGGGCCAACAGGAAATGCCACAGGTTCTGCTCCTACCAGGGTCAAGCTCCGGGCTCCCTCTCGGATGCGTTCCTCCTGCCATGGACAGATCCCCTCCTCTACGCTTTCCCCCCGTTTCCGCTCGTCCACCGAGTGTTACTCAAGCTTCGGAGGGACAGGGCCCGCGTAATACTCGTCGCTCCGGCCTGGTCGAGACAGCACTGGTACACCCTGCTGCTCGAGCTGTCAGTTCGGGATCCCATTCCCCTCCCGTTATGGCCGGACCTCATCACTCAGGACCTCGGCAGGCTTTGTCACCCGAACCTGCAGTCGCTGCATCTTACAGCTTGGTTCCTGAGTGGTTGACCGACGCAGAAAGAGGTTGTTCGCTGCTGGTACAACAAGTGCTGCTCGAAAGCAGGAAGCCTTCGACGCGCTCTACCTACCTCGCGAAGTGGAAACGCTTCGCACTCTGGTGCGACCAACAACGTCTCAATCCATTCTTGGCCCCCATCCAGACCATCCTCGACTACCTCTGGTACCTGAAAGGTCAAGGTCTCGCGATCTCTTCCCTAAAAGTGCACCTGGCGGCTCTGTCAGCCTTTCGGCCCGCCATGGCAGGTCGGTCTGTCTTCTCTAACCCAATGGTTGCCCGCTTCCTTAAAGGGCTAGACCGTCTATACCCGCCGGTACGTCCTCCTGCCCCGACCTGGGACCTGAACCTGGTTCTCGCTCAGTTGATGAGACCACCCTTCGAGCCCCTGGCCACGTGCTCTCTGCTTCATCTCACCTGGAAGACGGCCTTCCTCGTGGCCATTACATCCGCCAGACGAGTCTCGGAACTCCGCGCCCTGACGGCAAGTCCCCCGTATACTGTCTTCCATGGGGACAAGGTGCAACTTCGACCGCACCCGGCCTTCCTCCCCAAGGTGGTGTCGGCCTTCCATCTCAACCAAGAGATCTTCCTCCCGGTCTTCTTTCCGAAGCCGCACGCCTCACCTCGTGAGCAGCAGCTCCACACCCTGGACGTCCGCAGGGCCCTCGCCTTTTACATCGACCGGACGAAGCCCTTCCGGCGTTCGACCCAGCTCTTTGTGGCGATCGCCGACCGCATGAAAGGTGAGCCGGTCTCCTCGCAGCGGATTTCATCCTGGGTGACGTCATGCATACGAACATGCTACGAGCTTGCTCGCGTCCCCCCGTGCCGACTCACCGCACACTCGACGAGGGCGCACGCCTCATCGGCCGCCTTCCTGGCCCATGTCCCCATCCAGGACATCTGTAGAGCGGCCACCTGGTCTTCGGTACACACCTTCGCTTCCCACTACGCGTTGGTGCAGCAGTCTCGAGACGATGCAGCCTTCGGCTCAGCAGTCCTACACTCGGCCACGTCTCACTCCGACCCCACCGCCTAGGTAAGGCTTGGGAATCACCTAAATGGAATGCATAGGAGCAATCACTCGAAGAAGAAAAGACGGTTACTCACCGTAGTAACTGTTGTTCTTCGAGATGTGTTGCTCCTATCCATTCCAGACCCGCCCTCCTTCCCCACTGTCGGAGTAGCCGGCAAGAAGGAACTGAGGAGCGGACGGGCCGGCTGGGGTATATATCCAGCGCCATACCGGCGCCACTCCAGGGGGCGCCCAGCCGGCCCGCCGGAGTTGCTAGGGAAAAAATGTTCCGGAGAAGCCGTGCACGCGCGGCGCGCACACCTAAATGGAATGGATAGGAGCAACACATCTCGAAGAACAACAGTTACTACGGTGAGTAACCGTCTTTTTCGCTGGCATTTTTAAAAACAGTGAACTTACTGACCAGACAACACTTTCACCTTGGAGCCTTTTTTATTGTAATTTAATTTAATTTTTATATATGACTGTATATCTTCAATACATTTTTACAGTCTAGAATTTAAATCTTGTCAAGGTGTAAAGACCACATAGTGAATGCAGCTCCTTAGTTATAAACCATTCTGAAGTGTTTCAGTTTTGTCACATGTTAACGCTGTCCTTTTGTTCTTACATGGCTTGCTGATTTTTGCCTCTTGGTGGCACACTTGACTGCAAGTTTCCTGTCATGTTATATTCCCTTATTTTTTTGTCTGCTTTTAAATGATCAGAAAAACTGCTCAGAGGAATCATTAACTCTTTTTTCCTTTTGATTTTCAAAACTCATGAATAAATGTGTTTGTACTGATGATTACTATTTTTTATTTATCTGAGTGTCACGGCTGTGATTAATATAAAGCTGCTAGATCAACAACTCAGATATGTTTCCTAAACTGAGGATAAAATCTGCTATAAATGGACATGTACGAATATTTATAGAGAAGGTGGTTGTATTAGCCAAAATAACTGATTTGATTTGGGAAAACTTCATTTCTCAACTGGAAAAATTATAGTACACAGCAAGCATATTTTGTACCAAATGTGGTATAATATTATGACCTGACATCAAAGTACTCAGTCTTAATGCCTGCTGCGCAACAACTACAATATACTACTGTATAATATATTATATTGTGTAAACTCCATGAACCTACATATTTGTTAATAACTTGCTACCTATTGATATATTTGTATAATGGGATGAGGTACCATTGGACATATAGTACACATCATAAACAGGGCCCTGAGTACATAATAATTCTGCAGAATTCACCCCTTGCTTCAGAACTGTAGATCAGAACCTAAACATTCATTTAAAAAATAAAAATTAAAAAAATCCTGGCCCTTAAGGTTGTGATGAAAACCTCCCAAAGAAGAAAAGGTACAAACTTATATAGTGATATTTGTTTGAATCTGCAGACCGCCTGAAACAGTAGCTCTGACAAATATGTATTACCCTTTTCAGCTCAGTGAGGTATTAACTCTGAAATCTAATTATGCAAATTCCATCATCAGTCTTGTTAACTATCTCACTTCTGATCATTTTAACATTTAGCGAATGTAGTAGTTATCACATAGATTTAAACGTGTACCATAGCTGCTTTGGTGCCAGAAACCCCAACAGTCCTTTGCCTTATCTGCCAAAGCTTCTGATTTCCTCTGACAGAGTCTATAGTAGTGTTGTGGATTTTCAATACAGAAATCTGCAGCACACTCAAAATTTTAAAATTTAGCATTAGAACACAATTTAATTTAACATCACATTAAAATGGAGGTGATATTGTGATCTTTATTTTCATGTTTATTTCCTTATTTAATTCAATAAAAACGTAAATTTTCTAATTTATCTGAAGCTGCCCCAGGATGCCCCAAAATGACTGCAATGGAGTGTCACAATGCAGTGGTTTTGGGGCAGAATTTCAATCATGCTTCTCAGGGAACTAAATGATGCCTTAGTCATAAACAAATTACTGTGCAGAGCTAGCACAACTTATTAAACCTCATATAATTAATAATGTAGATACTGGTAAAAAAACACACGTCAGTGGTATTTAATAGATTTGTTTAAATGAATGCCTAACAACTTTTTATATAGTATAATAATATCACGGTTACTTAATATTTGTATTATGGTAGCACATACGGGCCCTGATCATAGACCCAGGGCCCCGATCATAGACCCAGGGCTTCATTGTGCTAGGCAGACACATACAGGACACATACAGACACATACAGGACAGTCCTTACCCCAAGGACCTTACAATCTAAGCAAATATTGTGACTAATATCACATCCCCAGGTGATCGGGCACTGCGAGTGCCTGGTCTTCAAAGCTCACAGTGACAAGAGAGCACAAAGACTGAGGACCACCACACAACTATGTTGCTTATTTGAGCTAAAGTTCTTGTGTGGTTATATACTTAACTAAATATACAGCCGAGGGGCCTTTTCACTGAAATGTGCTTTCAGGAGTTTCATTGGTTCCGCTTGCAAGTTGGCACCAGTAATAAGCCTTTTCTGAAATGTTTCATTATTTAAAAACAAAAATCCCACAAACCTTTTATCACAGATGCAAACCTATTATTGAATAGTTGCTCACAACACAGATGGCATGGTTTTCATTATGACAAAGAGGTTTGACAGCTTTCTTTCGGAAAAGAAATCATGCAGAGTATTAGCAAGAAGATACTAGTTGAACAGCCAACACAGTTGGGTTTATGTCAGTGCACAGGCATCCAGATGTATATGCATATTTATCTGCATACTGTAAATATCTGGATAACTGCATATAGGGTACTCTTAAATTGGTAAGGACAATACTTCATAGCTAAAGCACATATGCTGTCTTTATTTGCTTATCACTTTATTTCTCTCACAACTCTAGTTAAACTGGCAAAGACAGCACTCCTTATTGTGGGCTATATGTGTGCGAAATTTGAAATTTTTTATTCTATATGTTATCGATTTTTATATTGCTAGAAAAGGAATAAAACTAAAAAATATCCTTTTATGTTCTTACAGTAATACAGTATAATTAATGGCAAATGTGACCTAATGTTTCAAACTTGCCAGAAACGTCTGTCTCTTCTATTGAGGTATATAAAAGAGCAATGTAAGAGAGAGTGTTTTATGCAAAGCTCCCAAAGGCATTCTGAGTTTAAGATTTAGCAATTAGCTTAGAGAGAGAGAGAGAGAGCAAGAGAGAAAGAAAGATAGTGATGTAACTGAGATGCCTGTAATTTGGCCATACCTGCCTCTAGTAACAAACATCCCTGTACAAAGACATGAACAATCCTATGCAACAATTGCATCACCTTTTTCAGACTAGAGAAATCATATTGTATAGTGGAAAATAAGAATTAGTCATAACATACGGTGTGGGAATACCCTCTCACCTTATAATTTTAAATTTTTATATACAGATAGAGAACATATTGGGCTGATATGCCATTATACTCCACATGTTTATACTGAACTTCTCTTTTGTAAGCCCAAAGAAAGGGGAAGAGGAATGGATTTGTTTGAATCCTTTGTGTTTCTATATGTGTGCTGAGAGAAAATTGCAGAAAGGGGAACTCAGCTAGACGTGCCCAGAAAATTCCAGAAGTAGTCTATAGTAGTTTCTAATAAAGCTAAGTGAATAGTGGAATTTTTAGTTCAGGGGGCTGAACTAAAAAATAATCCAGTCCAATTCAAACCCAAAACAATTACTTTTTTGGGGGGAATTTTTTCATCAAATTGAAAAAATTTGTATTGCCTTGAAATAAATTCTGGTTTTGATGCCAAAAAATGCATTTTTCAGTGAAAAAACAATTCATTTACAAATTTTCACCCAGCTCTAGTTACTAAGCATGATCAGTAGTTTTCATGAAGCTGTATAGAAAGCCACTATTATGGGCAGATAGTTATGCATGTCTTACACATCCACAGCTTTGAGAGCTCAGGGATGAGGAAAGAACTTAGAAATATACAAGTTGTTGAAAGCCCTACTGGACTCGTGATGCCAGGAGTTCTTTGGTTATAGGCAAAAATTCCTGTTTGACCTCACAAGCTGAGGAGAGTGAATGACCTATTAAAATAATTAAAAATGAATTATAAAACACTTGGAAGATCATGGTTTGATAGTGTCTAGCCAACACAGTTTCTACAAAGGAAAATCTTGTCTCATTACTCCATTAGAATTTTTGAACTGTGTCAGTGAAGTAATGGATAAAGGAGAACCAGTGGACTTAATTTAGACTTTCAAAAGGCCTTTGACAAGGTCCCTCACAAGAGGCTACAAAAGAAATTAAATAATCAAGGGGTGAGAGGCAAAGTATTGCCATGGGGCAAAGACAAAACAAAGAGTGTAGGATTAAATGGTCAATTTTCATCGTAGCAAATGATTAATAGTGGGATGCCTCCAGGATCCGTACTAGATCCTGTGTTAAATATATTACACGTGTGTGCGCGCGCGCACACACACACTCTTAAAAGAAAAGTAGGTGGCAAAGACAACTCTTAGATCTGCAGATATGCCAGAATTCGTGTTGCCTGTGCTTACGAAAAGAGCAGCTATTCAATATTTTGTTTAGTCCACATTGATCAATGTGTGGCTCTGAGATTTATTTATTATAAACTATTCCAACCCTGTTCTGAATACAGAATTATTAATTTCTTGATAGCTTTACTATAGAGCTTATCTGAGTGCTTCACAAACATTAATACGTGTATTTTCACATCACCTCTGTGAGGTGAAGTGGCAGTATTATCCCCATTTTACACTGGCTCTCAGTCCTAGTTTCCTCACCCACTATTAGCTCCTAGACACAGTCACTACACGTCCCCGGACTCTTTGTCCCAGTCTACTTCCTCCACCCTCTCCTTTCCCCCATCCCTTCCTAGGTCCAGCTTTTGTCGCTTCTGCATTTGAATTCAGCTTCTTCCCCTTGTGTAGGCCCAGGAGGGGCATTGAGAACATGAGAGACAGTATCTCAATTCTAGTGCCTTGCATCTCAGCAGCCAGGAACAGCAATTTCAAATTAATGTCCTGCTCAACCCGGCACTCCTGGGCTGCAATACGCTCAATGCAGATTGATACTTCAAAGAATTTAGCTGCTAAACTGTCGTCTTCTGAGCACGCAAACTGAGATTTTTCAGAGTCTTACAATTTGGTGAAATTTGAGCCATTTTTTGTGGAAGTAGCAAAAGGCACGTCCCTGTCACTAGGGCTGGTTTTTCCCCTTCCAAATTTCAAGTCACTGCTGTAAATCATGGAGGGGCCCTAGAGCTTCTCAACAAAATGGTTGTAAGAAATGTTTTAACTTGGGCAGTGTATTTTCCCCTAATCTCATTCTTGGGAACAGCTGAATAACTTTTGCTGAAATTCTCCCTCTTCCTCCCTTCACCCCCCCCCCCAATTCAACCTGAGGCGCACACCCACCATGGAAAATTTCAGCCCTAACAGTTAAAGGTTGGAAAATTATGAGGAACTGAAGAGTCATATAAATGGCAACCTTAAGTACAGGTGGCACTCCCAGCTCAGCCTACAAAAATGTGGAAAGGGACGTGAGCGGTGAGGTATCAAAATATGCAGATGATGCAAAGTTATTTTAAGTTGGCCAAGATCAGAGAGAACTCTGAGGAACTTCAGAGACACCTACCCAAGCCAGGTGAATGGGCAACACAATTGCAAATGAAGTTCACTGTTGAAAAGGTATTAAGATGCATAAGGAATAGCATGGAGAATAATCTAGCTATCATGACATTATATAAATCCAGTGATGTGGACGCCTTATCTGCATGCTGTGCACAGTACTGGGCACCCTGTCTCAAAAAGGATATTGCAAGATTAAGGGGATTCAGAAAATGGTGATGAGAATGATCAAATTCCTGGAAAAACTCTCATATGAAGAGAGATTGAAAAGATTGGGATTGTTTATTTTAGTGAGGAAATGAGAGGGAATGTTATAAATGTATATAAAATAATGAATGGTCTAGAGAAGGTAGATTTAGTAGTTCTCTATTTCCTGTCTCGTAACACAAGAACAAGGACATTCAGTGAAACTAAAAGGTGATAAATTCAGAACTGATAGAAGGAAATACTTTTTCACCCAACATCTAATTAGACCATGGAGCTCATTGACACAGGATGGCATTGAGGTAAAATCTTAGAAAGATCAAAAAATCGATTGGATACTAAAACAGATAACAAGAATATCTACATTTATAACTATTACTAACAGAAATTTTGGAAGGAATATTAAACCTCACACTTCAGAGTTAAACGCGTCCCAAATCATTAGAAATTAGGATGACATAACATGGGGACAGATTACCCCATATCTGCCTACTGTTAGGTGGTTCTTCCTTCCTCTGAAGCATCTGGTGTTGGCCACCGTCAAAGACCAGGTACTTGACCAGGTCTGATCCACTGTGGGAATTCCTGTGTTCCTATTAACAAAGGACTGGATGCTGCTAGCTAGTAGGAGCCACCAGACTTTTGTTTGTTGACAAGACAGAAGTGTAAGGATTTCAACTGAAAAACACTCCAGTCTCCTTTCAGGCTCTAAAGAATCCAGGCAACACACTACATTTTAGGCCATACTACAAAGAAAAAAATTACCTCTGAAAGAAGATCAGAAGAGAAAGAACATGCTGTGCACACACTAAAGTATAGATACATAAATGTTATGCTAAAACCTTATGTTGTACTGCATTATGCACCTGATGCTGCACCATTGAAGTCTATGGGAATTTTGCTATTGATTTCAATGGACACACAAACAATCCCAATGTTACAAACCAAATTTCATTCTGTGTCTACCACAGTAGTAGACTGACTATGTTATGAGGTTTGTTTTAAATTATTTGAGTATTTCGAATGCTTTGTACACTGTGTATTAAATGTCAAACTTTTTGTTTGCTAGCTAGACAAATTGTGCTATACTCTTTTAACTGACACATCTGTATTCTGTATTTGATTGTATAATACTCTCTGAAAAGATGATACACTAGAATGATGTTTTTCTTAACACTTGATTCAGTAGAAACTATTAGGATTCTCCTCTTTTGTATCAAATTAAATACTCCATGTCTCCTTTAGTTATCCCAACAGAGGGGTGGAAAACCTTATTTAATGGAGTTAAAGATGTTAATATACAGCAGCAATATTTGAGGAAGGCCTCAAATTTGATGTATCAGAGGGGTAGCCTTGTTAGTCTGGATCTGTAAAAGCAGCAAAGAATCCTGTGGCACCTTATAGACTAACAGACGTTTTGCAGCATGAGCTTTCGTGGGTGAATACCCACTTGCATCTGAAGAAGTGGGTATTCACCCACGAAAGCTCATGCTGCAAAACGTCTGTTAGTCTATAAGGTGCCACAGGACTCAAATTTGATGTTGCCCATGAACTCATAAACAGTTTCCTTCCTTTGTACCCCACCCACCAACCTTTGGAGGTTGTTTCTTGATGTCTTGAGATAGCAATTCTATTTGATGCAGTACTAGAGGCCATTTATTTTTTTCAAAATATGATCCAGTTCCACTGCTTAAACCCCTTCCCTTATCAGTGTTTTTTCTCTGGAAGCTGTTCAGATTAGAAGTACATTTCTTAAGAATGGGAGCCATAGAAATTCTTCAGCAGTACACAGACAAAAGGTTTGGCTTCTTATTTACAGTATTTTATAGCAAAAAAGAAAGATGGCCTCCTAGAAACGAAGCAGTTTCGTCAAAAGATTTAAATTCCACGTGCTTGATGCTAGTAACTTCTGTCATTCTAACTCCAGTTGGATTGTGGCTCTTGATTTAAATAATGCCACTTTCCTAATTTCCCAAAAAATCTCAGTTTTTATGTGGGGGACCAAACATCAGTGCAAGGTGTTGTCCTTTGTCATGTTTGCTTCACCAAGGTGTTTACCAAGTACCCATCTAATGTAACAAAATTCACCCCAAAGGTGGATGATATGGCAGCTCTAGCATGTGTTCTTCTGAAAGCCTTATGACCTTCTGCTGGTGGGAGCTTCCAGACAGTGTGTTGACATTTTCAGATCTTCACCCAGAACTCTTGTGATAGTCATCATCAATTAAAGCTGGGGAGCTCATCCCACAGGAACTGACTGTTCACACTCAATAGAATTTGTAGGAGACTGAATTCTATTTACCAAATTCTATTTGGATTTATATGGTGGGCTCTAAAATATTTCCTACCACTCATCAAGGGTTTTGTTTAAGGGCAAACAGACAGCATAGGATCTATGTAGTCTATCAACAAACAAACTAGTGCTCACTCCCAAAAAACCTGTCAGGAAGCAATGTTTGCCTCATCAAGTGCATCTGATAGCTCTACATCTGGATGGCAAAAAGCATTGCTGGCAGTCAACACCAGTCACAAGCTTCAGAGAAACGTAAGTGTTTCTTGGAACAGTATGTGGTGAATTTGCTGTTCAAGAATTGGGACTGACCATTCATAGACCTCCTGTCATTTCTTCTATCAGTATCATTGAACCTACTATCTCAGGAAAACAGTCTGAGTCTGATCTGGAGTTATCCCAGTTTGTGGGCTAGAACATAGGACATTGTCTAATTCTCACATGACATGTTCTTTAGGAGATTCCATGAGAGTCTACTGCAGTCCAGAAAGTCACTGATGCTTAAATGTTATGAGAAGTGGAGTCACTTTTTTCTCTAGGTACACCAGAGAAGTCTGTCTCCGTGGTCTGTGTTTGTATAATTTATTTTGTTTTGTTAGCAGCAGCTCCCTCTTCTCTTTCAAGGTCCATCTGTCACACTGAAAAAGCAATCTTCTGCCAGTGGATGGCTGTACATAGGTTTTAGTCACCTGAAATGTCTGTTTAAACTCTTCCAAAAGGTCAGAGATCTCATTCTATTGTCCTCAGTAGAGCTATGCCAGTTTGCTCCAGCTGTGACTCTGGCCCAGTGCTTTTTAATTGCAATTACATTTGGAAGAACTGTCACTATAGGCTTTTATGTTCTGATCCTCCTTTCATGGCATCATGCAGGGACATGATATCATGCACGTTCCATGTCTTCAGCCCAAATTTATACTAAAAATTGTGTGTGATTTCCAGCTTAGTCAGACCATTTTTCTTCTGGTGTTCTTCTCACAACCTCATTTTTGCTTGGAGGAAAATTAGGTAGCATAAGCTAGATTTCAAGAGGGCTTTGAGCTTTTATTTGTGTAGGATTAAGGCATTTTGACTTTTTGTAGTCTTTAGTATAACCTGAATACTGTTTACATGCAACAATTATCTAAGTAGAATAGGATGTCTTTTGAGACATGTTATGCTTTAGCAAGGAAGTCAGTAGCTCTTGCTCTTAGAGCTTACTACCACCAGGGGCGGCTCTAGAAAATAGGCTGCCCCAAGCAGCGCGGTGTGCTGCGCCGCCCTTCCTCGGTCCCGCGGCGGGTCCCCTCTTCCCGCGGCTCCGGTTGAGCTCCCGCGGCAGGTCCACCGGAGCCCCGGGACGAGCGGACCTCCCGCGGGCACGGCTGCGGACGGTTCGCGGGTCCGGCGGCTCCGCTTGAGCTGCCGCAGTCATGCCTGCGGGAGGTCCAGCCGAGCCGCGGGACGAGCGCCCCCTCCGCAGTCATGCCTGCGGCAGGTCCGCTCGTCCGCGGCTCCGGTGGACCTCCCGCAGGCATGACTGCGGCAGGTCCACCGGCCCAGCCTGCCGCCCCCTAGATTTGGCCGCCCTAGGCAACAGCTTGGTTTGCTGGTGCCTAGAGCCGCCCCTGACTACCACTACCAAGATGGGACTGATGACATGCATTCAAAATGTTTTCATCATAGAAATCTGTAGGACTCCTACCTGGAGTTTTGTACACTCGTTTACACAGCCTGCCTTTCTCAACTTGACATCTACATCTATTATAGCTTGCTTATTTATTAGCACTTCTTGAGGATTCTACTGCTCACCAATCTTCCACAAGTAGGAATATTCAGGGGGCCTACAGAGAAGAAAAAATGTTTACCATAATAACTATTTCTTCAAAATAGTTTTCTATTTTCATAGTTTCTCTCCATTTTCACACTATCCAACCACCTTCCCGCCATCTTCCCGCCAGTGTGCCCTTGTTGCCAAGAAGGCTAATGGCATTTTGGGTTGTATAAGTAGGGGCATTTCCAGCAGATCGAGGGATGTGATCATCCCCCTCTACTCAGCACTGGTGAGGCCTCATTTGGAGTACTGTGTCCAGTTTTGGGCCCCACACTACAAGAAGGATGTGGATAAATTGGAGAGAGTCCAGCGGAGGGCAACAAAAATGATTAGGGGGCTGGAGCACATGACTTATGAGGAGAGGCTGAGGGAACTGGGATTGTTTAGTCTGCAGAAGAGAAGAATGAGGGGGGATTTGATAGCTGCTTTCAACTACCTGAAAGGGGGTTCCAAAGAGGATGGATCTAGACTGTTCTCAGTGGTAGAAGATGACAGAACAAGGAGTAATGGTCTCAAGTTGCAGAGGGGGAGGTTTAGGTTGGATATTAGGAAAAACTTTTTCACTAGTAGGGTGGTGAAGAACTGGAATGGGTTACCTAGGGAGGTAGTGGAATCTCCTTCCTTAGAGGTTTTTAAGGTCAGGCTTGACAAAGCCCTGGCTGGGATGATTTAGTTGGGTTTGGTCCTGCTTTGAGCAGGGGGTTGGACTAGATGACCTCCTGAGGTCCCTTCCAACCCTGAGATTCTATGATTCTATGATCTTCTGTTGCCATAGGGGTTTTGCAAAAGGGTCTGATGTGATTGGTGCTGCATGGCCCTTTTATGATTTCAGCTTCAAACTTTCAATGCCACAGGAGGATATACCTGTATCTTCAGAAGGTTTGGCTTTCTAGATGGATCCCAAAGCACTGGAGCACACAGGTCTTCCAAAAGGTCAGATAAGGGATCCAAAAGGGTGTAGATTCTACAGCGCGTTTGAGAATGTTTCTGTATATTCAAAGACCCATATTTATTGTGGTAAGAAATAATTTTTTATTATTTCACAAACCTTAATAAAGACATGCTTCATATAGTTCTGTAATTTCCTGGTGTCATCTGAAACCAGAAGTACTAGAAATCTTGTGAATGGATCAGTTCGTTTCAAATTTCCAGACAAATTTCCAGATAACTCCAGATCTGCTTTGAATAAGCATTTCCATCTTTTGGATGATTTTTTGTTCTTTAACCAAATCTTCACAGGTTTAATGGCTCACTCCTTGCTATTTATGGCAAGATCTGCACCATCTAGTTTGAGGAGGGCTTTCAGGGTGAATTGGGTGCCTAGCTGCCATTTGAAACTGTCCCTCTAGATTTTCTTAAATAAATAAAACCCTCTGCTTTTGTTGGGCAGGGTCACTTCACTGTCTAGATTTAAAGTTTTTTTCTTTTTAAACTTGAAAGGAGAGATTATTTTAAAGAACCCCCAGCTGATTGGTGTCAGTTTCCCTCAGAGATTCTCTGCCTCCTGCCACAACTATAAACATTGATGAATATACTTAGTATAATGTCTTGATAACATATGCCATACAATACATGGTCACTGGGCAAAGGAGAATGTTTGAGATGTGGGAAAATGGGTTAGATAACATTCCAAACTTTTGGGTTGAATTCCATAAAAAATTTGGAAGTGTAAGAATTAGATTTCATGGCTGCAGTCTCAATGTAATTGAGCAGTCCATTTTGGAGCTGGGATTTTAAAATAAAAAATGTATTAGAGAATATTCTTAAAGAATAGGATTTTAGAAATGCTCAGTGATAACTGCAGTTTTAGACTAACGGGAAGGCATTGCAGTTGCACCATGTTTTACTTCCATGAAGTTAAGAATAAAACTAAAACCTAAAGAAACCCTGCTGAGTTAACAGATGTACTTGGTGATTAAATTTCAATACAGAGAGATTGGATTTGTTCCTTCATATAGAAAGTGCAAGCCAACAAAGTGCTGCACAGCTGAAGACTGAAAAGTTAAGGGTTAGATTTTCACTTCATTTCTTCTTTTCATTTTAATAACAAGTGTGACCAGAACAGGCTTAGAAAAAGCGAACGTACATTATTGATACAAATTACTTATGCCACGTACATCTATAAATATAGTCTGCATATTTAGATGTGAGAGGAGGGATTTTAAACATATTTTGAATATACTCTTGGTACTTGTGGCAAGGAAATAACACAGTAGTTGTGTAGCAAGCTTCTATAGAAACAATGTATATGGAAAGATGTCAGTTTGATTTAGTTAGGCATTTTACTAATTTATAATATGAAGCATTTTGTGTGAGGGCTATTGTTATAGAAGCCATTTAAATTATCTATTTTGTATCACCATTGATTTGAAGTAAAAAAAAAAAAAGTACTTGTGGGCTTTTATATCTTTTTCTATTAAGTTCTTATTTATAATTACAATGAGGAGCAGTGTAGAACTTTTAGTCTGTCAAGCTATCAGTGCTGTTTACTGGAACATGTATTAGCTGGGTAGAGCATTCTTTTCTAAAGACACAATAAGCAAGCAGCCTTTGCTTTTGTTCTCCATGAAAAAGTACTCTTCGTAGGTATTTATGTGGCTGATGAAGTGTTGCAGATGAGGACCCTTAGTTCTGAGGCATTTTAGAAGCCATAAGCCATTGTGCATATTAGATTCATCTTTACAGATTGATGTTTTTATAAAGCTAATAGAACTTCATAAGACTTTCATAGTCTCCTATTATTTCATTAATTTTGGTTTCCTTCCAAGAGTTATAATGAATTTCTCCCCTTCCCTTCTCTCCCGAAATGCTATTTTCTAGATAAACATTTAGCAGTGTATCTTTTTTCAATAAAATCTTACACCATTGTACGGACATATGGGTATTATGTGTATAGTATTAAAGAGAGTCACAAAGCTACATTTAAAGCCATTCCATGAAGCTGCTCTACCAATGCCTGGTGGAACTTCCAACCCTCCTTCAGAGGCCAGGGAATGAGAGCTCCTATAACATCAACCTAGTAGCCCCTCCCCTCCAGCCGCAAATTGTCTGTTACAGAAACAAGGAACTCTGGAGTGAGTCTGGTAGCTATGCTCATATGCTACAATTTAAATTCCCTTGCTTGCCTCTCATCTCTGCCCTTGTCCTTGGTAAATAATTTTACCTTTCCTTGCTAATCAATTCTTATGCTGAAGGCCTCACCAGTCTCTTCTGTACCTTTGCTTCCCAGCTGTTTAAACCCACATCCCTGCCCTTCCCTCGTACCTCCTTTTTTGCCCAGGAATTTGTTAATTCTTTCTTACATCTCTTCACTCCTCTTTCAAACTCTGAAGTCTCTCTTCTGCTTTATGCCCCTGACCCTTCAGGCTGGCACCAAGATCCATCCAGAACCTGGGAATGGGCCACAGGGAATGGATCACTTGATGATTCCCTGTTCTGTTCATTCCCTCTGTGCTACCTGGCATTGGCCATTGTCGGAAGACAGGATACTGGGCTAGATAGATCTTTGGCCTGACCCAGTATGGTCGTTGTTACGGTCTTATGTTCTTATCTCTTTTCATCTCCAGTCATCCCTGGTTCCGTGTCTAGTTCCATTCTTTTCCCTTATTAAGCACTCTTTTTCCTCATGCTGACTTCTCTGGATCACCAGCTTCAAAGTATTGACTATATATAATTTTAATATCATTCCCTTCTGCTAGATGAATATACATTTTAGTACCTATTACTGTTTTGAGTGTACTTTTAAGTGACAGACTTCAATGGCTCCTCTATCAAAATAATCCTCTTGCTTCATGTGAGTTAAAATTCTTTATACATCTTCGTTGAAACTAGATTAATGTTTTAGAAACCAAAAATATCATTGTAGCTAGAATAGTGAGGGTGCCTTTATCAAGAATTTCATCTGGTTTATCCTTTGTCTATTCAGACCATATAGTAGCTCTGTTGAAACACTGAAAAAGGAAAAGGACAGAAAATCTTCTCTGGGAAACTCAAAAACCAGCATATTTAAGTATTTTTTCCTTTTAAAAAAATTGAAAACAGAGCAATTTTGTGATGGATATTTTCCTTTTTGTAAATTCCAGTCCCTGGTGATATCTCATTGAAGAACAAGGTGAACTTTCAGTGAAAAACCCAGCTTGTTCCTGATGAGGGACAGTTGGGAAACCTGATAAAGACAGATGGCAAGCTATTTTGTTACACCTATAATCTGCAATAGCCTGAGCAAAAACTAAGTGAAGAATATTTTTATAATTGACCTTCCAGTGAACTTGCGTAAACATTTTTTTCACATACTCAGAGGATGGTGATGACCATATGATGTTATTTTGTTCACTACTAGAATACTCTGTATTGAAATACGTTATGTTATCAATTATAGGGTTAATCTGTTTTAGACTGACATAAACGGGATTTTTTTTCCATTTTTGACACTACAGTGAAGCATTTGGAATTGAAATAGTCCATAATGGTTCTTTTTTTTTCACTTTTCCATAACAACGTGAACACTAAATTATAGCTGTGCAATTATGTAAACAATGGAAATGCTTCCAGAATGAATACTTCATTTTAGATTTTCATTTTGTGTAATTGTTGAAAGGTTTGGAGCCATAATAAACCAAAATTATTTTACACATTTATCCTTCTAAAGGTCAATTATGAAAGAAGTAAAGAAACAACACTGTACAAAATGAGTAAACCAATTTCTATTGCCATCACCATATGTTTTTCTTATTGCTTGTGTTTTTCCAGTTACTGTGTACATAGCATTCAATTAAAGTGATTCATTTACTAGGCTGTAAGCTGCTGAATACAGTTTACATTTATAGAACCGTGCTTGGAAGGGAAGGAAACAACTTGCCTCTGTTTGAATTACCTGATTTTTGCAAGATCACTGATAAAGGACAGATGTTCTCACTTGGTTGCTTTCTCATAAACCTGAATCTTTTGATAAGCTGCAAACTACTGTATTACTACATAAAATCTAGCTTTTATCACTAGGTGTATAATGCAGAAAAGTGTGTTAATCAGGAAATTAGAGATACAATTTGACAAACTTTGTCATTAAACTTTGCATTTTTAAGGTTATAATATTAGTATTAATTTTAAGTAAAGCAGATGCCTTTTTCCTATTTTTTGCAGATTCTGATTTTATTTATATTGGTATAAAACAGGATTAATGTTAACCAAGTCAATAGAACCATTCTGGATTTACACTGGTATCACTGAGATCAGAATTTGGCTGTGGAAACTGACATAAAGTCAAAAACTGAGTGTAAACTGACTTTTACTCAATTGTACATAGATAACTTTGGTGCTAATAGCTGTGAGCCTGCCACATCACCCAGTAGCATGACATGTGTTGTAAAATTGCAAATCCTGAGTGTGAATAGTGAAAAAGAGAAGCTGAGGGTCACTCCACTGTAATAGCAGTCTTTTTCAAAACAGCTTTATAGACGTTTTCTGACTTCTTACTGCAGGGGAAAAAATCCTTTTTTTTTTTTTTTTTTTAATTTGTAAAAGGTACTTTACTATGTTTCTTCAGCAGCAAACATTATGGCATCTGTAACTAAATTCTTGCATTGTTTAGAAAAATGCAATGTAAAAACATCCGGTGCTAAAGTTGCATCATTTTGTTTTATATTGCAACTGTGTTCTCAGACCTACAGCTTTGTCTTCCATTTATATTAGTTTCTTCCTTTGCTTATTTACAAAGGGTGACGTAAAAAGGACCAAAGTTAAAGCTTCATAATCATGTGTACAGTGCTTTCTTAACTTAATCACCACCATGCTAGCAGTAGACGTTAGTAAAGGGTGATCCTCCTAAAGGTTCAGGTTCAGCTTGGATAAATACCCAAATGACTGGGTGTTTATTGAATCTTTGAAGCCTCCTCAGGAGGCTCACAGACCTTTCGTCCATACAAAGCCCTGCACCCAGTAGTTTCCACAGCCGACTTTTAAAGATTTCAAAACAAAAATTGAAGATTTGGTTTAATATCTAACTTGAACAGTTGGAATTAATGAAAGCAGGACAAAGTTAATGCAGTTGTTTGTGGTGTTCATCAAATCTGCTACATTCTGCCACCTTTTAAGCCAGGTTTGCATGCATTTTTTTTATTGTAGCATATGTCAGCAGAAGTGTACGCCCATCTGCTGCTGTATAGCTTGATGCCTGATATTCAGAGACAGAGCACAGTACAATACCTACCTCTGTAAGTAATTACAGGTGTGTTGTGAGGAGCCCAATGCATTAATCAGCCCCTTAATTATGAAAAAAGGGTGGATCTTTTGTTCTGCCATCAGAGCATGAGTTTACCACTCACTTTATGAGCTGCAGCATCCATCTGCTCAGTCTTTTAGAATGTTTGCACTGACTGATATTGACTTTAAAATGTATCAAAGGAAGTGATTAAAACTAGTTTAAACATTAACTTGAGTGGCATTGTGGTCATTCAGAGAGGTGAAAACACTGTCTTCTGCAATGCCAAAATTAAAAATTATCTCTTAATTTTATAACGGACAGGCTGGTTTACCATTTCACAGTATGCTAATATAAATATTTTAAAGGAGAAACAATAAATGGTTTTTGCTCAGACTTCTAGAACGTTTTGCAGAATACTGATTTAACTTAAAAGAATGATCTGTAAGTGGGAAAAAAGACTGAGTTTATGCTCTCTTTGCTTATTTATGATGTGTATGAAGAAGACTTGCTTTTTAATTTCCAGATCTCAGAAATGTCAAATCTGGTCTTCATTGTTCTTGAGGCTAACTGGAAGTTTCAGAATTAATGTAGATTGATAACTTTCTCAGATCTTAATCAAAAGGATGGAAATGTTGAATCCTTAATAAAGTGAGTTTTTCTCAGGTGTTTTTGTTTAAATAAGTGACATTTAAAAAAAAACAGTTTTAAACAGGATAAATAATTTTATTCAAACTATCAATCAAGTTTCACTTCCTTGATACCAGTGATGTCAAATTCTTGCTAGTTTTTAAGCTACTGATGGACTACTCTAAAATAGACAAATCTTTATTTCGAATTTAAAAATCAAGCAGGAAAAATATTTTGTGTTTTAAAATAAGTTCAGGCCTTCTTTAGTGCATTAAAAAAGTTGTGGGGAAAGGAGGGAGCCTAATCATTTTCTTGAGTAAGTTTTCTTTAATCTTTTAGTAGGAATGAAAATGGTTTTGAACTTCTATGGAAATCAACTACCTCATTCTTCTGAAAAAGTAATAATTGCAGTCAGGGTTTATGCAAACGTGTCTAATTTTGAACCCACTCAAGTTTTGTAGGTTTGGAACTTCAACTCAAACCTTGTTGGGATCATTTCTCGATAAGGACAGCCAGTGAAAAAATTGAGCAGAAGGAAAGGGAATGAAAAAATTCACTCCAAAAAGTGTGTGTGCATGCAATATGTATATGTGTGGCAGCAATGCTTTTTGATGGTGTACTACCCCTTAAACTTAATGCAGACTTTCCTTTAGCATATGAAATACCCGTATATACTCGTTCATAAGCCGAATTTGTTTTAGTAATAAAAGGAAGCACCAGAGAAAGGAGTTGGCTTATGAACGGGTATAGAGAGGGAGAGGTGGGACACAACCCCTCTCCCAACAGAGGGAGCAAGGAGAAGGCAGCACAGCCAGAAGGGAAGAGGTGGGGCCAGTGTCTCTCCCACCAGCCTCTGAAGCAGCTGCAGCTCTGGGACTGGCAGGCTGCAGCCGAGCTGCTCGGCACCACCCCCCAGAACAGGCTGTGGCCGCACCGCCCAGGCACCAGAGCATGCTGTGGCCGTGCCGCCCAGCCCGCTGGAACATGCTGTGACCGCGCTGCCCGGTCTGGCCCACAGGAGCAGGCTGCGGCCACGCTGCCCAGCCTGCTGGAGCAGCTCCAGGCAGGCCAGAGACATCCTCCCCAGATAAGGTGGGATGGGATGGGGAGAGTGTGGGGATCCCAGGCTAGGGGTAGAGTCATGTAGGGGGTGGTCACAGGGGTTATTCCCCTGACCCCCAGTTTCTCCTCCCCTCCCCCCCCAAAAAAAAATTTCCTCACCAGTTGCTGTCCAGGCCCGTCAGGGTAAGCAGCTGGCGCGCCGGGACACTTTGTTTACTTAGGTTTATCTTCGTGCCTGCAGGCACTCAAGGTAAACAAATCATTTCAGCCCGCCAGCGGCTTATCCTCATTACCTGGGAGCCTGAATTATAGGGTCGGCTTATGAACGGGTCATAAAAATTTTCCATTGTTACTTATCCATCTTGTGGGGGGTCGGCTTATAAACGAACCGGCTTATGATCGAGTATATATGGTAATTCATGAAAAAATGTTGTTTACCCCTATCTAGTTTATTATGATAACGGGTAGGTGTGATTTCTGGTAAAAGTTAAACAAAGATTTCTCAGTTACTCTCTTTTTCTCTTTGCTATGCCCAGCTACTTTTTGTTTGACATTTGTGTGTTCCTATGAAGCAGTCATACTAAAGTTTTAATAATGGCTATAGGTTATTGTCTTGAACTACTCAGAAACAAGGACAATAGCTAGTGTAATTTCATTAATGTTATATAGCTGTGGAAGCCTGAATAAAATTATTTTGTGGTCCATTTCTGATGGTATATCTGTTTATCATAAACTTACGAACTAGTTGAATGTTTTAGTACATCTAATAAACATAAAACACATCATCTTATAAATAGATGTTTCCTTTTCAATATGTTTCTAAATAAAGAAACCTATAATTTTTTCTCAAAGGGAGTAAGAATTGAAATTGTTACAAAAATTGGAAACCATTCCAGGAGGTGGGCGCCTCGAGGACAGAATAGTAAACAAGATCAATGTATTGGGGTGCTCCATTATATGTATATTTGTGTTTTATATTTCAAGTATTAACACTTAATTTCTGTTACCAGAAACATCATTATAAAATACAATGATAAATATTCTCAAATATTTTTTCTATAAAAATTGAGAGAAGTCTCCTTCTTTTCAGGATATTTTAAATACCGTCATAAAACACTGCCCATCTTGCTTTTTCTTCTTGGGTTTACCTGGTTTTACAATGCTGATAGGAGACTTCATCACAGCTGCAGCCAGAGTCCTTAGTACAGACATGTTGGAGGTGAGTATGACAATGCTCAACATCCAAGTTCCCAGGAGAGTGCACAGTCGCTAACAAGGTTCAGATTTCTCTACTCTAACAGGTGTTGACTCATTAGTGCAATGTGAAACTGGGCTCTCGGGGCAGATACCATGGCAGCTGATGTGTGAAATTGTAGGATAAGGTGACATACTAGTATTGCAAAGGTGTTTCATCAAAAGGCCAAAGTGTGAGAAATCATATCCTCACTAATATTGCAGCACATTTACACACTAAAAGCAAGACTTGGGTTTCAGAATCTCATTAGCTTTCTACAAGAAATGAATATTGAAAACACAAAGCTTTCTCATAACAAATGCAGATTTTCCTACGTTTTATAAGGGTTAATAGTAATGTGAACCAAATAAAATACAAAACTATTACTGGCAGGCTAAAATAAGTTTAAAGGTCTGACAAGCCTGCAAAAGCAGGAGAACTAGGGTATAAGAATGGGACATCAGAACAAGGATATTCTTTCTCTGTGTTTGTAACTAGTATAATTATTGATGTTCTTCTGCACAGTAACTTTAGATTGTTGTGTAGAGGTATGTTAGCTGCAATAGCTAGGCACAGAATATGAGTTGAAGAAGAAGAAAGATCACCTGCTCCTTTTTTCAGCAGAATTCAAATGGTGAAACATTTTGCTCCAACTGTCCAGAACATGAGTTTTTTGGGGTTATCCCTGGATTTACAACCATCAGTTTTAGTTCACTTTTTGTCAATTGTGTACAGAGTTATCACAAAAATTAACCAACCTGTTTATTGATCAAAAGCTTGCAGAGCTAGTAAGTACTGCAGAACACCATGTAAATATGTAAAAAAAAAAAAAATTCCTTCCTCTGACAAAACATCTATATGGCACAAACCATTTTATACTTGCTATGCAATATTTTTATTTGAAAGATTACAGAATTAATTAATATACTTACTGCACAAATATCCATTTGCCCTTAATGTTCTTGGGCAGTTTAATTAGAGTAAAGCTTTACATAATAAACATTTTGTGGTATACCTGGTCTATTTATATGGTCTACTCTAGTGTGTGCTCTATGCTCTCCTTCTAGTGTCATGCTGTCAATGTTACTGTAAATGCTGAATTTCCATTCAAGACCCATGCACACTTTTGTGTGTGGGGAGGTTGGTTGGTTTGGGTGATTGTTTTTTGCAGCCATAACTGTGACACTTTGATACTGCAATGATGGTGCTGAAAGCTCATACATGACGTTGGAGCCATTAGTATCGAGGAATCTCCGCATGGGTGCAGGAGTATATCAAACGCATATGGACTTTCTCGGTCAGGCCATAGATGGAAATATTAGATTAGAGAGCAAAATTAATACCTAAAATGTAGGCTGACATTTCCATGCTTGACCCTGACCTAAGAGCAATTTTTTTTAACCTGTACCAAGTTTGATTAAATTTGGTTCTGTAACACTGCAGTTCAAATGCAAAGAAAGTTTATCTAGAGAATATTTACATTAAATTATTTTGCATAAAAAACCCCATAACAAATAGAAGCCTTACTGTTTTGTACATTATTAAAATTGTTTTATAGTGTGTGTCTACACTACTGTACAAAATACATTAGACAAGTTCCCTGGACAGAAACACTGACAATCAAAGACATAGCAAAAATTGAAAATAAATAGAACAGAACAAGTGAGGATGGATGTGAAGAGACTGGAGAGCAGAAACAAGATAGGAAGGATTCCTAGAAGAAACTGATTTTAAGGAAGCACTTGGAGGAGGAAGGGAGAGGATGTATTTGTTAGGCAAGTCATTCCAAGCATGAGAGTGCAAAGCAGAGTGGAAAAATTAGGGGAGGATTTGGAGGACGCTAGGGAGTAGAGATGGGGTTTAGAAGGAAACTGGGAACAAGGTAGCACAGGCCCTTTCCAAGTAAAGTACTTACATTTGTAGTAGTGGAGTGCTTCATGGAGAATTTGATGTCATAGGTACATGAGAGTAACATAAATTAAGCACCTGAAGAGGGAGGAAAGCAGAGAGGTAGTAAGTGGGGAGTTGCCGGAGAAAAGAGAGGTTATAGTAAACAAAATAAGAGGTCCAAAGCACAGACTTCTTAATTAAGTTAGAGTTACGGCACTGAGATACCATGTTGATGAGAACTGCCTAAAAACCTAGAGTCAGATAGCTAGATTTAGAGATTGTAAATATGTATCAATTTATAGGTTGAGTTCAAATTATAAACATCAGTAACTACCAACATATATGCTAAATGTATCAGATAACTAGGTTAAGGGAAACATTTAGTAAATAATTATTTTTCCTTATCCTAGATAGGTATAAAGAGTGAATATTTAACACAAAATTTCAAAGACAAATATTTAAAGATAAATGTGATATGTCTCTCTGTTTACTTGGGCATTCCAAGTATATCAACAGGTTTCTAATTTTTTATTGTATAGTCACTTTTTAGCATCTAGTGCATGGGAGTCTAATTTTCAAACATTGGATCAAAATTCTACAATTAGATCCTCAAATCTGCACATAGGCACATAAAATAGACATTTATATGTCTAACTGTGTGCTTAAGCTTCCAAATACGGGATTTGGACAGCCTATTTAGGCATTTATGTATGAAAATTAGGTTCCCCAAATCTTAGAACTGATCTAAAATAAGATATTTATGTTAATATCCATTTTTAAAAGGTGAGGCTTATGTTTTGGAGTTAATGGAGTAAAACTAAATGGAGTATTTTATTTGTAATGCATGCAGCATAATAATGTATGCACAAATTGTTATTGATATGATACTGCATGAAAGTGTCTAACATTTTGAACACTTCCACATCACTTGGTTGAGATAAATAATTAAAGCTAGCAAAGATTTAAATGCCTCTATCATCGGTCCACCAAGCACAGCGCACATCTTGTAGTTTCCGATTATAGTAGAACCTCAGAGTTACGAACACCTCAGGAATGGAGGTTGTTCATAACTCTGAAATGTTCATAACTCTGAACAAAACATTCTGGTTGCTCTTTCAAAAGTGTACAACTGAACATTGACTTTGTACAGCTTTGAACCTTTACTATGCAGAATAAAAATGCTGCTTTTTCTTGATTTGTTTAATAGTTTACGTTTAACACAGTACTGTAATGTATTTGTTTGGGGTCTTTTTGGTCTCTGTTGCTGCCTCATTGTGTACTTCCAGTTCCAAATGAGGTGTGTGGTTGTTGACTGGTCAGTTTGTAACTCTGGTGTTCATAACTCTGAGGTTCTACTGTATTACATGTATATTTGACTCGATTCTAAGTAGCACGGATAACCACAGAACTGTGATGCTACAGAATTATCCAGAAGAGTTGGTAATAAAGCATTGTACATGAACAACAGATGAGGATCAATGAAAATTTAACCCTGAGGTGGGATGTAATGGCCTAATTTCCAAAAGTGGTCAATGTGGTCAGTCAGAGAGCTAGATCCTACAGAAGCAGTTTCTTGCCTCTTCTTTCCAAACTACTGACCCTAAAGACCATCTGAAAATGGAAATAGGAGGAAACAATGGGAGGAGCAGTATGTATCATAATAAAACCAAAACTTTCTGCTGAGTATGCAAAGGTAATGCCTGATTACTACTGAGGGTATATTTTAACATATTGTACAAATTCAGGGAAAAAAGAGCAGAAGAGAAATGTGATCAAGTACAAAGAACTTTGAGTCTCTTTGATAATGTTACACAGTATCACCATTCTTTAAAATGTCCTTTTTATAGCTTATTGGAAAAAATAACATATATTATGTTTGCATTTTTTCCTTTAGGCCCCTCGCTCAGAAGCTCATACCATTCTTGGTTCTCTTGTTTGCTTTCCAAATATCTACCAAGAAATCCCTCTATTACAACCCATCCCTGAAGCTGATGAAATCATCACAGGAGCTGCAGATGTTAAAGTAAAGTAAAATTATATTAGTAAATCCTTATTTAATCTAGTGAAGTTTTACATTTGGTTAAATAATTTGATTATTTTGTATCATGCATTAAATAAATGATCATATATTAATTGATAAGTGATACTTCCTTAATTTTACAGACCATTTTTAGCACTGAACTAAAAATATAGTGTAAATGTTTCGACTTGTGAAGTAAATTTTTTAATTTAAAGGAGAGAGAACTAGCTAAAATCCGGTGCTGTTCATTTCTGTCAGTCAAATCGTTTAAATCTCAAATTATAAAAAAGCTATTTTTATTATGATGTAATGAATCTGTTTCATAGATATATGTACATCATTGACAGACTGGGCTATGCACAGAGACGTATATTTATTTTCCATATTATATTAAAATATGAAACAATGTACATTTACCGGAGAGAGAAATCAGTTTTGCTCTGATGTGTGTCCGCCCCCTCCCAGACCTAGGCCTGAACTCAGGCTTAGTGAATCCCAGCAATTTTCTAGGCACCTAAAGGTTAGACGTGGAGACACTCAACATTACCACACCTACACCTACATTTCTTTGTGAATCTATCCCATAAATCCCTAGTTAGGCTATTAAAAGTTACTTTGACTTTTCAGACATGCTGAGCGCTCCCAGTGAGACCAATGGGTGCTCTGCAATTCTGAAAATCAACCCACGTCAGTTTGGATGCTGACATTTTAATGTAGGTACTTAGTCATCCACCCAATTTTATAAATGTTGGCTGTAACCAGGATGGCTCTCACTTTTATCAAAATATGATATGAAACAAATATCCCTTAGAAAGAGTGTACTGAGACTACCAAATTTATTTCACTTGTGACCCAGTCCGAATTAGATATCTAACACACTTGAATTAATAGAGAAGTAATCTGTGGAAAAAAGTGTTTATTCTAATTAATTTTTATTGTTTTAGTGTTACCTCATAAATATTCTATTGAAGAATGCCACAGATGAGCCCAGTGAAGCTGCAAGGTAAAATCCTGAATGAAAGAGAAAATACTGTGGAGTCTTAAGAGGCAAATTGAAACAGAAATAAGTTGGTATGGAGGCCATTCAACTTGAACAGTATCAAAAATAATAGGTTGGATGACAGTGTTTTGGGAGATATTTGAAACTGAGTGTGTTGTAAAGTTTTTTTTTAAATGGATTGGACTGAAATTTCTTGTAAAAGAATATTATATTCTTGTGGGTGCTTTTTATTACTATTATTTCATCTACCTATAACAAGTAACTATGTCCATGGTTCCCTTTTTTAACTTTTGTTTTGTAGCACAGACAGCGGGGCCAAATTTTGCTCTCAGTCACAGTGTAAGGAAGACCAGAATTTGGACTGTTAACCCACATACATACCTTGAAGCCTTGTCTTTTTGATTTTGTACTTATTCATAGATTCCAAGGCCAGAAGGGACCATTTTGATCATCTGGTCTGACCTCCTGTATAACACAGGCCATATAACTTCCCCAAAATAATTCCTAGAGCATATCAGAAAAACATCCAATCTTGATTTTGAAATTGTCACTGATGGAGAATCCCCCACGACACTTGGTAAATTGTTCCAATGATTTAGTATTCTCACTGATAAAAAATGTACACCTTATTTCCACTCTGAATGTGTCTAGCTTCAACTTTCAGTTGGATTAAATTTTGTTCTGTATTAGATTTATAAGTCCATTATTACATATTTGTTCTGCATATAGATACATATAGACTGTAATCAAGTCACCCCTTAACCTTCCTGTTAAGCTAAATAAATTGAGTCTATCACTATAACTCATGTTTTCAAATCCTTACTAAAAAAAGAAACCTTATATTTAAAATAAAACCAAAAAGTTTCTTTTTAGCCTTTATTTTCCCCTTTCAAATATTAGTTTTAATAAAATCTGTCTTACGCATTTTCTTACTAAAAAGGTTAATCTGATAGACAAAGCACATCATCCTGAGTAATGTAAAAAGCAGGTAAACAGTATGGTGTCCACTCTTAAGACATTTTCAGCGTGGTTTACTGGATGTCAAATGTATTTACATGTGTCCTGACAACTTTGAAGGATAAAAGGCAGGGGTAATCAATTATTTTTTGTCAAGGTTCAAATTTCTTGGTCAAGGTATATTCAAGGTCCAGACTCCAGAGAAAATAATACAATAATAATAAGTAAATAAGATTTTGCAGTCTGTTTGAAAGTGTCCGACAGTCTGGATTTGGCCCATGATCCACCTATTGACTACCCATGATAAAAGTGTAGTTGTAACTGTTTCAGTCGTCGGTTATTAGAGAGACAAGATGGGCGACCGTTCAGGGTAAAGTGGCCTGTTAATATCCCTCCAGTCATAGGGGGTAAAGGAAGGGGGCAGGGAAGGCAGTTGGTGGAGGGTGGTGTTAGCTGCTTTGTTTCCCCCCTATGACTGGAGGGGTGTTCATGGGCCACTTCACCTTGAATGGGCCATTGAAATACACCTCTACCCCGATATAACACGACCCAATATAACACGAATTTGAATATAACGCAGTAAAGCAGTGCTCCGGAGGGGCAGGCTGCGCACTCCGGTGGATCAAAGCAAATTCGATATAACGCGGTTTCACCTATAATATGGTAAGATTTTTTTGACTCCCGAGGACAGCGTTCTATAGGGATAGAGGTGTATGTGCTAACTACTTATGGTAAACAATCTGTGTCACTTTGTATTTAGCTGTGATACTGAATACCTGTCCCAGCCCTGAAGAAGAGCTCTGTGTAAGCTTAAAAGCTTGTGTCTCTCACCAACAGAAGTTGGTCCAACAAAAGATGTTACCTCACTCACTTTGTCTCTCTAATATCCTGGGACCAACATGGTTACAGCAATATTGCATACTGCTTTGAAGGAGGCATTTGAATCCATCAGATCTATCTCTAGGTATTCAAAATCTGCATATTTTTAACATGCTATTAGTTACATGCAACATTTAATTAAAAGTCAGAAAATACATGGAGTAGATCATAGCTATAAACAAGAGCTTGCCATCTATTTTGGGAGAAGGTTCTTTTAAGGATTCTAAATTAAAAGAAATGCTAAACTTTACATTTAAACGATCAAGACTGTGATACCAGACAAAGAAAGAAGTTAAAAAAAAATTCCTGTCAGTGCTTTTCTTTGCCACTGACTTCAACGAGAGCTTTAGCCTTTACTTCAGTGGCAGCAGGATCTGACCTAATATATTTTAGTGCAATATACAGTTCTTTTACAAATAATTTTTGTAATCACAAGTAAGGCCCAATCTTGCAAGCATGAACACATTACATCCTTGATGATTTTTCCTAAGAAAGCGAGGTTGAAGATGGGGTGATAGATGGAAAGGTCTTTCTCACTCAGTGTTGTGTTTTTCAAGAACGAGCAGACTAAAGCTTTTTCAGGTAAATTGGCAGGGTTGCTTATCTGAAGGGGAGGCTTAGTCACTAAGATGAATAAAAAGATGTTTTCCATTAATGAAGACATCCTTTTAGGGGTTGATTTTTTTTAAACAAGTGAGTCATATGACATGATATTATATAGTGAACACCGATCTATTTATATTGTGAAAGAGAAGTGCATGTGTCTCATCTAGGAATTGTTTATTTTGTTAATGTATTACTAGAGTTTTATTGGAAGATTCTTTACGGGAGGAATATTTTCATTATTAGTGAGAACATTTTATTCTTTGATGGCTTTCCGCAGCCAGGAAGCTTATGGATCAGTTTTGTAGACAATGGCTTATATATTCCTACAGGCTTCCAAAGGTTACTATTGCACAGTCAGATGGGTTGGCAGGAAAGTTGGGAAAAATAGCAACCAACTTGATTTTAAAAATAAAACAAAACTCCAAGCCAACTCAAAGGTTCAGTACTTGGCAATTTTAAAATAGCACAACACAACTCTTAATACTTTAGGAGAGTTTAGAAAGTTGTGGATAAAAGTCTAACAGCATCTAACAAGCTTCCTGAACCAAAGACGGTTAATCCTGGGGTAGTTACAGAAGAGCTATATTTCAGGAGGCTAGAACTAGAGGAAGGCTACAACAAGAATGCCAAACAGTTATCTCCGTTGTAAATGAGAGTGACTGTAAGGTTTCAAACATAAAGTGGCTGTCAACTTGCTGAAGTAAGAGCAATACCTCCTTCACCAAGGTGTTACATCTTAGTGACCCGTGAAGTCCATTCTTACAGGAGGAACAGAAGACATGCAAACAAAACCAAGTACATTGTCTCTCTGTCTCTCGGGGACATTTAGAATGCTACTGATCATGCTTGTGAGCTGATGGAAGTAAAGTATGCCCACTCAGGGTATATCCAGACTACCCACCGGATCGGTGTGTAGCGATCGATTTATAGGGGATTGATATATCGCATCTCGTCTAGACGCGATATATTGATCCCTGAACACGCTCCCATTGACTCCGGAACTCCACCAGAGCGAGTGGCAGTAGCGGAGTCGACGGGGGAGCCGTGGCCGTCGATCCCGCGCCATGAGGACGGGAGGTAAGTCGAAATAAGATATGTAGACTGCATATCTTACATCGACCCCCTCTCCCGCCCCCCCCCCCCAGTGTAGACCAGGTGTCAGTCTCTGGTGGTGAAAAATACCAGGAGCAGCAAGCACAGGTTCCAGGAAGGGGAGACACCTCATGGTTGTATGGGCTATTGCAGAAGAATGGTTTTGAGTACTGAATAGACAGCTAAAGTTAAATTAACAGAGAAGAAGTGACCACGTGGTCTGAAAGCCACCAAGGTTCAGAGACAGTAGTTAACAAATGATTGCTAAGAAACAGAACAGTTCTCCCATCTGTTGGAGGGGCTTATGGTTGTCTAGCCTGATCTCCATCCTAAATATCGGTTAGTTTGTTTGGATTTGGGTTTGTTTTCTTTTCTTTTATTCTTTCATTAATTTGTGGTTGATGTTTTTGGCTGATATTGTTTTATTTACAGTTGATTATTTTTTAATGGGAAGATGCAGTAGCCATTGGAGTCCTGCCTTGTGACAGGAGTATAGCCTTTTGTAACAAAACTGACTCGTGTTATGTGGCTGGGGACAGGAAACAGAGACCAGTCTGTTATCAACACTTCTGTGTGCACTGCACCTTTATTACACCATCTGTCGTTTATAAAATAATAGAAAATCTATAAGGGCTTTTTGGCAGGAAGGGAATTTTCCTACCCGCCCATATGCATTAGAAGTTTCGCGAACGCCTCTATTGCTTGCAAAAATCATCCCTGAATGTTTAAGGAGCCTTCTTTCTTTGTTCCCTGCTCCCAAAATCATTGGTTGTGCCAAGAGGTAGGAAAGAGAGATGTGGCTTGATGGGCCCTTTCTCCTCTTTTCCCTGGCTGAAAGGGAAACTTAGGGCTGGTTTTTAGAAGCGCTCAGCATTCCCTAATTCTGCTTCCTTTAAAGTTAGTCCTGTTTACTTCAGTGGGGAGCAGAGTTAGGCCACTTCTGAGTACTTTTAAAAAATCACACCCTCAGGGTACAGACAGCCTGAACACGGTTTTAAAATGTATCCCAGGTTGGTTGACATTCGGTCAATGTCAAACTCTCTCTTTGATTCTGTTGCTTTCTGTAATTAGCCATAAAATATGTCAGTAAAAAGGATCTGTACTGTGTCATTGAGAAATCATCATGAAATCTTCCAAAATATATTTTTCAGAAAGAGAGAAATGTTAAGGAAGGGAGGATATTCTTTTTAAGCTTATAACTAAATAATTGTTTCCCTTTCTTTTTAAAAGGTGTATAGCTGTTTGCTGCCTTGGAGTTTGGATATGTGAAGAACTAGTACAGTGCACAAACCATCCTCAAGTGAAGGATGCAATAAATGTTATAGGTGTAACACTAAAGGTATTAGTATGAATTGTGTTTGTGTGATTAACAAAGGGAACATTTGTATGAACAAGGTATTCTAGATACTTGAAATATTCATCAAGCATATGTTTAAAGTTAAGCATGTACTTAAATACTTTTCTGACTTAGGATCAAGATGTGTCCCAGTTGTATATCCTGATTATTTGGTTCTTTATGCTTACAACGTTATCTGTCTGCAAGTTTGTTTTTTAAATGCTATGGGGATTATCAGGAATTTGCTGACCATGGAACTGCTCAATGAATTTATTTTTTGCTTGATTGAAATTTTCTTCAGGATCTTCCACATGTTCTCCGGCTGCTCCACAGACTTAGTGAACCTGGCTTGTCTTTCACTCAATGACTATCTAAAATATCACTGTTAGTACAGGCACCGACTTTCCAAAGTACTGTACTCTAGGGCATCTAATTGGAGTACCAATGACCAGAGTGCTGGATCAGCCACAGTTTCCTACCATTCTGTCACAGGTTGCTTGATGCTGTCTTTAATAAAGGTTGAGATGGAATGAATGAAACAGTTTTACTTTAATGTATTAGCAGGGGAATGAAAGAATCATGAAAAGATTCTTCTTTTTGTGTGGTACAGCTGCTTTCTGGATACAGCCTCTTCAGCTGTATTGAAGACTCATAGTGGCAAAGGAATAGAGTTTTGTTATGGGCTGATAAGTTCCTGCAGCTGTATAAATACTGTCTTAGACAAGGCATTCATTTGAAAATAAATTTTGATGAGAAGTAGGAGACACTTGCCTAGAGATGGTGTTAATTGACTTTTCTGTCATATCAAATGATTGGTAATTTGGTAGATGCAGGGGAGTGACAGATATTCATTGTATCAAATTTTGGTGCAGTTATTGGAAAGTTATATTTTCTTTTGGCTTATGGAGAACAGAATGAACTGCAGTTCTTTTGAAATAGTAAATATTTTAATTTAGTAAATATTCTTAATAATTTTTCAAAATCTTATAGGTAAGGCTCAGCCATCTAAGGAAGAAGTGGAAGAAATATCTTCTATTTTTAATCTTCAAATAATTCACTCATTTTTATTCAACTAGTGATCATTTTTTAAATAATCACAGTATGATCATCTTTGTTAGCATGTGCCTTTAATTTTCATAAACATATGTGTGTTGGAAATTTCATTTTGTGCATAGAGATATATTGGTCAAACAACAGAAACTTGAAAGCTTTACACAAATATTGGCATGATTTAAGAGGCCCTACTTGTGAAAAACTCAGAAAGAGCTTGAAAAGATCATGTAAAAAATTAACCTGTCATAAGCAGGAAATGGTTATACTACATAAGTAATTATAATTATTCATAATAATTAGTTATACTATACTAAATAATGGAGATTATAGGTGGTAAAGGTAGCAATGCCTTTAGTTAAGGTTGCCTGACACTTTCCATTATAAGACCCTGTTTTTAGTTGCTTATAACTTTAACCATTTGGGCTGAAATATTCCATGCCGGGTACCTGCCTCAGGCTGGTTTATTTTTATTTCTTTATTTTATTTATTTTTTGAAAGTTTCAGCTAAAATGGTTCAGCTGTTTCTGAGAATGAGGTTAGAGAAAAATGTTCTTTTTCCCATATTAAAAACAATTATTAACAGTGTCATTGAGAAGCTCAGCAGCTCTAGTATCTCCATGCTATAGAAAAGAGACTAGAAATTTGGCTACTGGCATTGACCTGGTGCCAGGGATGTGCCTTTTGCCTTTTCTGTAAAAATTCACCCTAATTTGGCTACTTTCTGAGCCTTTGAAATGATCTTGTTTGCACATGTTCAGTAGAAACCTGTTAGTTTGGCAGCTAAATTCTTTGAAGAGTCCATCTGCACTGAGCATGCTCCATCGCTCCTACATACCAACCAGACTACTCATGCACCATTCTCACAGAGTGAGTGAGTAGGATCTTGTGGAAAAATAGTATGTGGATCATATATTTAAAGACTGCATCATATCATAATGCATATACAAAAGGTGTCCACATTAAGGTTGCATAGGTAATCCTAATTATGGCATTTCCTAACTTTGAGTGTTTGACTTTACAATCTTAACTACTACTTCAAGGGCTCTGCATATTCCCACTTATGGGTTTTGTGCCACCTAGTTGTGCCTAATGGTAGAACCTTCTCTAAGCAGTGTCCATTAGCATGCTCACACGCCCTCTCCTACCCATTTCCACCCCCCCAGTGTCTCCAAACATTCTGATGGCGAGGCTATATAAGGGGTCACAAGGTCCTCTACCACCTTAGTTCCTTCCAACTGCTTGCCTAGACGCAACTGAACCACTCCGGTCCATTCGGATCCAGGGATGGTAGGGGACATATGTCTCCGTTGTGAATTGTTAGTTGTTTAGTATTGTAATTTGTGTTAAGTATAGATTGGTAGTTAGTAGCCCAGTTCCAGGTTATGGCAGAACCAAAGAAGAAAAAGAAGCTGGGATAGTTCAAGAGGTGTGCTTTGTACTCTGCTGTCTTCTTGGTATCAGATGATCACATTAGGTGCCTCAGGTGCTTGGGAGAGCATAACTCACTTTCTGGGTGTTCCATGTGCTGGACTTTTATACCCAGAGCTCACAGGGAGGGGCAGAATTGGTTGCAGGTGCTTCTCCATAAGGAGGCCCTGGAGGCTTAACCTTTTGGATCCAGGCAGTCCTCAGATCCAAGGTATATTTTGACAGAGTACCCAAATCAAAGCGAGTTCTGGGCTCAGCTTCTGGATCCAAGAAGGTGGATTTGAGTATTTCATTGGATCCTGTGTTGTCCAAGTCTCTGGCTCTGGCTGTAACCCCTACTCCAGTACCAGGTTCATCTTCGGTTCCAAAGTAGACTTATACTTTGGTAGCTGATGCGCACTGTATAGCTTCCAAGCATTCCTTGGATCTGAGTGAGAAACAGAGGGTCTCGAAAAAGAGACAGGTTTTGACCATTCTGAGATCTGCATCTTCTTCACCTGAGCAATGGAGAATAATAGAGGAGTTTGTCAGTCTATCTCCTGATCTGTCTAAACATCCTCCTCCAAACAGCTTTCTCTCTACAAAGAACTTTCTCTCCATTTGTTTCTGTCCTCTGGGTCTGTTGTCTCTGGTGCATTCCATAGTTGATCCAGGCTGGATCTGTATCTAGAGGAGAATAGAGAAATAATAGAGACCTGTTTCCTCCTGATTTGTCCCTCTTTTTAGTGGTCCTCTTTCAGGTATGTTCCCATATCCAGTTGCCAGGAAGACTGGCATTTCTGGCCTCCATGACCTCATTGGCAGCCACCACAGGAACTTTTCAGTTGTCCTCCTTATGGATGGAGAGGTGATGTTTCATCTGTAAAGGATTTGGTGGGGGAGAAATCCTTGCATCTGATTCCACTATATCCATCTGCACTCAAACAGTGGTCCCTGATACTCTGTCTAAAGAAGATGATGAGGAGATTGCTCCTTTTTTAAAATTGGAGCATGCTGGCACTGACTATGATCCTGATTTGTCACCATGTGAGCATGCAGAAATGACTTTTGCCTCTTTCCCCTTCTGAGGACATGCTGAAATTTCATGATTTAGTGGATCACACGGTGTAAACTTTGCATTTAACTTTAGTGCCTGTGCAGGAGACATCCTACCTGGTGTTTACATTTTTGGGGATACCTCCAAGAATAGGATGTCGTTACCAATCCTTGACAGTTTGCTGCAGCCTGCTAACGCTGCTTGGTCCTCTCCTGCCTCTTGCCAACCTAGTCCAAGAAAACAGACAAATTATATCAGCAGTGGGATTTGCATATTTGCATTCACACTTTGTACCTACTGCACTGGTGGTGACTGCTGCCAGTAATAGATTGAGGTTTGGACCCGTATAGGCAGAGAAGGGAAGAAGATTGTTCTCCTTAGAGAATCAATGTTCTCTTGTTCCTCTCTTGGTAATAAGGTGGCAAATTACCAAGCTGTCATAGCTCGCTAACAGTTCCACCTGTGGGAAAAGAAGGCACTGTTTGTGCAGGATTTTCCAAATGACAAAAAGAGATTGGGAAATGCAATCCTAATGGAGGGTCAAAATGTAGCAAAGCACTCTCTCAAGACTTCATTTGATGCTTCAGACTCTTCTGCTGGATCACTGACTTCTGCAGTTACTTAGAAGAGACATGTTTGGCTTCATTCCTCTTCTCTGACTTGTCATATTACAATTAAAGTGGAGGATCTCCCCTTCAGAGGAAATGGTCTTTTCTGTGAAAAGACGGATGAGTTGCCGGAGAAGCTGAAGAAGACAAGATCTTTGTGCTTTATTACTTCTACTAGGAGACTTTCTATTTTTTATTTCCATTATCAGAGACTGTATTATCCACAGTTATCTTCAGCTTATTTCTTATCAAATCAAAGACATCTACAACAGCACCAGCAGTCTATGTATTTACAGAGTCAGCATAAGAAAAGGTCTTTTAAATCGAGGCCTAACTCTAAGCAATCTGCTACCTTTCTGTCATCTTCGTCTCATGCTAGGCCTCAAATTTGATATGAGGATTGAGAGTCTAGAATCAATGAGTGAGGGACCCTTCCCTACCTGTGTTTGGAGACGTGCTAGTCCATTTTATCATCAGATGCAGGCATATTACATCTGACAAATAGAGAAGGACTATGCCATTCAGTTCAGGAAACTACCCCTTTCAATTTCCCTTGCCCGTCTCTTTTTAGAGAACCTTCTCACAAGGCTAGTCTACTTTTCAGACATACAGAAATTTCTTCTCATGGGGGCTGTTAATGAGGTATGAGAGCACCTCCAAGATCTGGGGTTTTATTCAAGGTACTTTCTGGTGCTGAAAAATGATGGGGGGGGGGGAGGGTTCATTCCATTTTAGATTTAAGAAACCTAAACAAGTATATTTTGAAGTGTTGGTTTCATATGTTAACTCTGGCCTCCAGAATCCCTTTGCTTTCAATTATGGATTGGGTTTGTGACTCTTAATTTAAAGGGCACATTTTCATTGACACGGTCATTGAAAGTACCTTCATTTTGTGGTGGTGGGACACCATTTCCAGTATAAAGGGCTGTTGTTTGACCTCTCTACAGCACCAAGAGTTCTTACAAAGTGCTTCTCTGTCATGGAGGCTCAGTTGAGAAAGTGGGGTATTTTTGTTTACCCTATTCTGATGATTGTCTGTTAAAGGCTGTTTGTGATGATTTATTAAGCCCCATTGCTATTTTCCAGAACTGGGATTTCTCCTGAATGTCAGAAAAAGTCAAGTCCTTGTCCAACTCAGAACATTTTATTCATAGTATCAGAGGGGTAGCCGTGTTAGTCTGGATCTGTAAAAGCAGCAAAGAGTCCTGTGGCACCTTATAGACTAACAGACGTTTTGGAGCATGAGCTTTCGTGGGTGAATACCCACTTCGTTGGATGCATGTAGTGGAAATTTAATTTAATGTAATTTCCACTACGTCCATCCGATGAAGTGGGTATTCACCCACGAAAGCTCATGCTCCAAAACGTCTGTTAGTCTATAAGGTGCCACAGGACTCTTTGCTGATTTTATTCATAGGCTCCATATAGGACTTGTTAGCAGGGAAAGCCTTTTTACTAGAGGACAGATTTTCAAAAATAGCTCAATATGTTATATACATTCAAATATGTCAAAATCAGAAAGTAACCTTCTTTGTGGGTCTTATGGCAGCTACGACATATGTGACTCCGTTTGCAGAACTCACAATGAGGCCAATGCAGCTTTGGCTGTCTCAAGTCTACAGACCAAATCTGAACAATCTCCAGATGTTAGTCAGCATGCCTCTAAACATTCTGGAATTATTGATGTGATGGTCAGTCAGAGAAAACGTTCTCAGGGGTGTCCAGTTCAATCCCCCTTCACTTTCAGTGAAGGTAACTTGAGATGTGTCAAACTGTGGTTGGGGTACGGCAACATCTGAGTCATCCTATAGTTCAGGGTCCTTGACTTTTCAGGAGAGAGCTTTGCACATCAGTGTGTTCTCAATTTATTTAGGACTCTGTTCTCTCTTCCAGGTTATTTTCAGTACTGCTTATCAAACTACAAGTGGCAATATGCAGAGCCATTCAAAAAAAGAAATGAAGATTGATTACCGTACTTGTAACCGAAGTTCTTCAAGAGGGCTCTGCATATTCACACTTCCCACCCATCTTCTCCTTTTTTTCTGAGTTATTTTCGTTCTGTTCCTCTGGGTTGGTGAAAGGAACTGAGTTGGTAGAGGGCACTCCGCCGTATATAGTCTCACCTTCAGAACATTCAGTGGCACTAGGGAGTGGGCTAGGAGGGAGCACATGAGCGCTTTAATAGACACCGCTTGGAGAAGGTTCTCTTGTTAAGCACCACTAGGCAGCACAAAATCCAAAAGCCATCTTGAAGAACTCCAGTTGCAAGTAACCTTCATTTTCCTTTAATGTAGTTTTTGTGGCTGTAGTGCCATTTAAAATAGTAGAAACTCTGACATTACTGTTTATTATATGTGAACATTTTTTTTCTGGCATGATACTTCGTTTAATTTTATTTTTTCTCTTACAGTTTTCTAATAAACTGGTAGCTCAGATAGCCTGTGATGTTCTTCAACTGCTAGTTTCTTATTGGGAAAAGCTTCAGAAGTATGAATCCTCTCTATCCAGGAAAATTACTGAAGTATGTCTTATCTCTTCAAATACTCATGGGAATTGAAAATAACACATCTGATGTTCTGTGTTGATGGTTCATAGAATTGAAAAAGCTTCAAAGTTAAGAGAATGTCCAACTGATGCTATTTTTCACAGTTGAAAGAATTGTTGCTTACCATAAAGTTACAATCTTAGAACTCTAACTTTCTTTGCTTCCTTCTGCAATCATTATTAGGAGAGTTCTTTGCTATAGTTTGCTGGTGCCAGTGTGATTTTTTCCAATTTGCTCTAATTTATTTCTAGAATCTGCTAACAATGTGGAACTCTGTTTGATTCAGATGCTATATATAAAAATGGCTGCTAACAGCTCTTTATAGTCTTCATCCAAAGCCTATTGAAGGTCAATGGTTCAGGCCTTCTGTTTATTAAAGATACAAAATGTCTTTTTGTAATTTTGTTTGCCTGTGGGTTTGGTTTTTGTGCAGATTCTCGTGGCCACCATTGCATTTCTTTTGCCAAGTGCTGAATACTCCTCTGTAGAAACAGATAAAAAGGTATGTGGCATAAAACACAAACTCCGTCATTGTTTTTGCACATATTAAATGAAATTGTTTAGTCCTAAATCTTATTTTAAAATATTAAGCTAATATTTAAACATTTTTATGAATATGATGAGTATTGCTTATGTATTCTTTTGCATGTTTCTGTTTAGTTTATAGTTTCTTTATTACTTTGCTTGTTGGATTGGTGCATGGCACTACCAATGAAAACCTTACTAGAGCCAGTATCTACTGTTCTGGAAGATCAACATTCCTCTGAAGCTCCCTTACTGGATTACATATATAGGGTGAGTATGAAGAATTATTTCAGTATGAATTGTTTTTTAACAAAGTTTTTAAAAGTGTAAAGATCACTGAAGCACAGAAGCATTATGGAGGTATAACTGATGATTCCATCATTTGAATTACATTGAAGTTTTTCAGTTACTGTTGTTTAAATCCATGGGTTAGTTATGAAAACAAATTAAAATTTCACCCCTAACATTTAGGAGGTTGATTTGATTTTCTGGAAAGTTGCAAGTAAGTCTGCTCAGTAGCTTTGTAGCTTAAAGGAGTTAAAATGGCTCCTTTTTGAAATTTCAGGGCTGGTTTGTAGTTTTTGGGGGATCATGTAGACTTGCAAATTATTATTTAAATGCTTCAGTCATTGGGTGGATAAATAACTAAACAAAATAGCATGTATAGGTTAGTTAAAATAATTAAAAGGACAGCATATTCTGAGCATTGCTTGTCATGACTCTTTCGATTACATTATCAATACCAATTTAAAAAAAAAGTCATTTGATGCCAAAATCTGAAATGTTACACACACACAAACTCTGGAGTGTAAAATTTTGAATGTTGGCAGTTTTGAGAGAAAAAAGAAAGTGCCTTGGCCAACAGATCTTAAAACACTACAGAAGCAGAGTCCTGGCTCCCAAGGAGCTTAGGAGTCCTACCAGGGGACGTACCTACAGTAACTCCCCACTTAACGTCCTCTCGCTTAACGTTGTTTCGATGTTATGTCCCTGCTCCATTACAGAACATGCTCATTTAAAGTTGTGCAATGCTCCCCTATAATGTCGTTTGGCCTTCTGCTTTGTCCATGGCTGGCAGGCCCCTATCAGCTCCCCTATGCCCCCCCCCCGACCCCCACCCACCGCCTCCCACCCGCCGGCAGACCCCGCGGATCAGCACCTTCCCTCTGCTCCCCCCACCTCCTCCCTGCAGCCATCAGCTGTCTTGTGGCGTTCAGGAGGCTGGGAGGAGGAGTGAGGATGCAGCGCACAGCCTCCCCACTCCTTCCCCTGCCTCCTGAATGCTGCAAACCAGCTGATTGCCGCAGGCTGGAGGCGGGGGAGGCTGCGCGCCGCATCCTCGCTCCTCTCCCTAGCCTCCTGAATGCCACAAACCAGCTGATCGCCGTGGGCAGGAGGCAGGGGAGTGAGGGGGCAGGAGCAAGGATGTGGCATGTGGAGTAAAGGGGGAGGAGGTGGGGGGGAGAAGAGGAGAATCAATGGTGGGGGCTTGGGGAAAGGGGTGGAGTGGATGGGCCGAGGGTTGAGCCCCTTGCCCCCGGCAAAGTCTGTGCCTGTGCTTGCAAGAACAGCAAGAGGAGCAGCCGGACTATCCATCCTCTTCCACTCTCTGACTCCACCACCTCAACCAAGCTTCATGCTCAGCAGTGATGATTGTAGTATTAAATTGCTTGTTTAAAATTGTTTACAATGTATATAATGCCTTTTGTCTGGCAAAAAAAAAAAATTCCCAGGAACCTAACCCCCACAATTTACATTAATTCTTATGGGGAAATTGGGTTTGCTTAACATCGTTTTGCTTAAAGTCACATTTTTCAGGAACATGACTGCAATGTTACGTGAAGAGTTACTGTTTTCTAATGGCATGACTAGTAAACTTCACAAAGAAAGGAGTTCCCGTCTTGAGGACCTTAGGAGATCCATGGCAATGTTATTTCTTTCTTGCACATGTGTTTGAGGACAGCTGGATCTGGATGAAAACTATATGCACCTCCTGCTGTCAGAGTTGTGACTGTTGAATGAGGTCCCCTTAGAGGAGCTCTGTAGAATAACACACTATAAATACTGAAGGCCAACACTGAGGAGATAGCGACAAAGAGTCCTGTCTTTGTCACTTTTTACAGATGCAGACTAACACAACTACCCCTCTGATACTGAGGAGATAGACATCTACAGTTGTGTAAAGCCAGTTTCAACTTTGTGGCCATTTCCTAGTGGACAAGCACCCATTCAAAATAAAGAGCAGTCTCCATGACTGCTCGTCCTAAGACACTTGTAGAACTTATTCATTTAATGCAAATGCCCATAATAATCAAATGAAGACAAGAAATATAGTACAACTATGTCTAATTAGCAAAATTTTCCATAAGTAAGTTAAACATGTTTTATGAAACATCAGTACATCTTTCAAGTAATCAAAATAATCTAGTTTATAATTGATGTAATACACTTTTGAATATGTCTGCATATGCCTGAGGGATAATATTCTATAATGACATTCCAATTTATAACAATATACCACAATTGATCTTGTCCTAATTGTGAAATTGTACTTATCAAGCATGAAGTCAGTCTTGCTTTAAAATATGCATAAACACATTTTCCGAATATAAAAATAGCATGTTGATACTGCTTTTATTTAAAATCAAGATCTGTGATGATAAATAGTTTTGTTTTCATGGCTAATATAGTAGTTTACTGATAAAAAGATAATTTGATAAGAAAAAGCATTTTCTTTCATTCTTAAAGAATTGGTGAGAATTTAACAATAGACATTATTATTATATCAATAATATATCATATTTATTAATAATAATAATTTGCATTGTACTACCCCAGAGGAGCCCCAGTCTTTGACCAGGGACCCATTGTGCTACGTGCTGTATGAACACCCAAAAATGATGGTCCATGCCCCACAGAACTTATAATCTAAGTATAAGACAAGAGAGAACAGGTGAATTCAAGAGACAGATTGGGAGAGCGCCAGGAAACAAAGAGACAATACTGGGCAGCATTCTCAGCACACCAGATTTATATGTGTTGTCAAGTTTTTAGTAGACATCACAGCAAAGGACAGGGTGACCAGACAGCAAGTGTGAAAAATCAGGACGGGGTGGGAGGTAATAGGAGCATATAAGAAAAAGACACAAAAATTGAGACTGTCCCTATAAAATCAGGCCATCTCGTCACCCTAGCAAAGGAGAGTTTTATGAAGAGGTAATGCAAATGTTTGTGAAGGGCAGCATGGGACAGAAACCCAAAGATGCTTGTTTGAAAATTTAGCAAGTGGATGATAAAGGCTGGTGGCATTGTCATAGTGGAGGCAGGAGTTAACCTCTTGATAGTTTGAGAGGTGATAGGTAGGATAAGGATAAGCCATGAAGGACCTCAAAAGGGATGACAAGTAGGATAGTAATGGAGAAGCAAAAGCCAGTGGAGAGATGCAAAGAGAAGGGTGACTTAGTCAAAGCAATGAGATGCGACAATAGTCTTTGCAGCAATTATATGAATTGATGCAAGCAGGGAGAAATGTAATTTGTCAAGGCCAGAAGGGAGAATGTTGTAAATGGAGGTTGTTGGGCTAGTCAAGATACAAAGTGAGGGCCTGGACTAGGGTTTCATTTTAGCAAAGCGATGTAGGAAGAAGCAGCAAGATTTAGGGTATGTCTACACAGCCGACATTAAAGCTCATGGCTGGGTAGTTGCGGCTCCAGCGCTGGGAGAGAGCTCACCTAGTGCTGTAATAAAACCACCTCCGTGAGGGGAATAGCTCCTGTCTACACTGCCACACCCCTGAGCGAAGAATGTTTCAGCACTGTAAGTGGCAGTGTAGACAAGGCCTTAGACATATGCTACAGTGTGTCAGAATGTAACAGCATAGGATCTCATCACGGTATGTCACTTGACTTGATATGTTTTTTTCTACAATTTATTTCTAATACAATTTTCATCTCTTTTCTTCTTACAGGTGTTGCATTGTTGTGTTTATGGCTCAAGCACATATACGCAGCAAAGCCATTACATACTGAGCCTTGCAGATCTCTCATCTAATGACTATGATCCATTTTTGCCATTGGGAAATGTCAAGAATTCTGAGCCAGCACACTCCCATTCCACCCCAGATTTGGGAAATCTACTCACTGTTGTTGAGGGTAAGTAACTCCAAAGAAAATAACTTGAAGATTGCTAGGATTTCAACATTAACAATATGAGGATTTAATAACCTGCTAAGTGGCATTTCTTAGTTGAAAAACATGCTTGCACAGGTAACTCTGAATAATTCTACAGGTATTTTACAGGAAAGCCATGTGGTTCAACACATTCATAGTCTGGAGTTCACTTATGTTAAGTGTATTCACTATATTAGGAGAATACCAGTGAGGGACCAGAAAATTTCACACACCTCTTGATGCTTACTAAAATGTGTCAAAGCCGGCATTTCTTTGTAGATAAGATAGCAGCCTTGATAAATTATGGCTGCAAATATGTCAAAAGAAAACATAAAGACATCTTCAATATGACTCCAAATGATAAATGTTTACCTCAAGAGCCCTCTTTTAGAAGGGAAAACCATCAACTAGTTAACCACATAAGGAAGTTGATATACTGTTTTGAAAAGAGAGAGGGCTGGGAACTCCTAACACATCTGAGCTAGAATGGCAAGAGAGTATATTTTTGTCCCAGTTAAGAAGTCTAATTGAAATTCTCATTTGAAGTCTAGGTGGATAATAGTATTGAGGTAAAGTATATAGAAAGCATACTCACAATTAACATTTTTTATGTTAATTTTAGTTGTTTAGTGATGTATGACAGAGAAGAAGACCTTATCTATTGATTCAAATTTAATTTGCATAAAAATTCTGAGGTTAGATTGAATTCAAATCCTCAGATCAGAGTTTGTTCTGGGTTCTGATGCACAACAGTTTGGGGATAGATTCAAGTCAGCTCTATTTCTGCTGCTTGTCAGAGCATCATGAAAACTTCCCAAAGTCATTAATAGACTGCAGATATATGGTATGGAATTCTTAGGATCTCACAACCTCACAAGATCATTGTAAAAAGGCACAACTGGTAATCCAGTCAATGGAATTTACCGGTAATTCCTTGTGTAATAATAGAGTATTAATACTCACTGTCAGTGGTTCAACTACTAGGATGAACAAAGAAAAAAAATGTCACTTCTCCCATGTGCCTTTTCTATAGTGAGAAAGTCATAGATATGATGGCATTGGACAATCACTTTTTCTTGTGGCTACGTATACAGAATTAAAACTGACTGAATAAAATTAATTCCAAATCAAATCCTTTTGAGAACTGTGTGGCTAGTCCACTGTGTACCATGTTTGTGGGAAGCTAAACAAGTACAGCATCATCAGTGATCTGATGTTAATGGAATAATATGAAAACTCTCCAAACAGTAGTGGCTCTTCACTTTTTACTAAAAATGACTTTAACTTTGTAAATATTGGTTTTAAGGAGAGTCTCATTAGGAACGTTTGAGAGCAGAACTTGGACCTTATCTGATTTATTGAAAACCAAAACATGTCATCCATAGACGCCAGCAAGCTCAATGGTATAAAATTCTAGTAAAGAACTATAAACATGCAGCATTTCTTGGGGATTGTTGCAAGAAAAACTCCTGTGATTGTAATACCTAAAATGGCCAAATAAACATTTTGTAGATGAGAGAGAGAGAGTCATCTCTCTCACAATATTTTATAGTG
This sequence comes from Mauremys mutica, assembly GCF_020497125.1. Lineage (NCBI taxonomy): Eukaryota > Metazoa > Chordata > Testudines > Geoemydidae > Mauremys > Mauremys mutica. Next base: position 205,807,047 of record NC_059074.1, on the reverse strand, counting down.
AATTTTAGTTCTATGTATGTCACATCATTTGATTCAACCATTTAAAAAAAATCAACTGCTACAAGGATGTATTAACTAAGGGAAAACATCTATTTATGTATTTTGGTCAATATCATTAATTCAAGCATTAGATTAAGAATAACTTCCAGAGTTCAATATTGTTCTAAAAACTTTACATAAATCATTTCACAGAAATATTTTTTACACAGGATTCAGAAACACAGATGCAGTATAAGGATGTGCAAAATAATTCTAGACCAGGGATAGGCAACCTATGGCATGCGTGCCGAAGGTGGCGCACAAGCTGATTTTCAGTGGCACTGCCTGGATCCTGGCCACCGGTCTGGGGGACTCTGCATTTTAATTAAATTTTAAATGAAGCTTCTTAAACCTTTTAAAAACCTTATTTACTTTACATACAACAATAGTTTAGTTATATATTATAGACTTATAGAAAGAGACCTAAAACATTAAAATGTGTTACTGGCACGCAAAACCTTAAATTAGAGTGAATAAATGAAGACTCGGCACACCACTTCTGAAAGGTTGTCGACCCCTGTGCTAGACTTTCTATGCCACTTTGAAATACAGTTCTTTCTGTGTTCCATACTGGAACAAATTTTCATCACTACAGCATGTTTTCTTTTTATTTCCCTTGTACCTGCATTTTTAGTTTAACAAAAAGGTTAGAGGCATTAAAACCAATTGCTCTGCACACACTTCTTGCTGAGTGGGTACATTTTGTGAAGAGCAGAAAGATAAAAATAGATGTGAGAAAGATTTGTCATTTTAGGTAGAACAAAATGTTTCTCATCTTGGATATGTTTGTGCCTTATACACTCTTCTATTTTACTGTCATGGTATTTTCAAACTAACGTTAAAAAGGAATTCTTCCTGCTTTTTAAAAAAATTTATGTTATTTACATATGGCTTTTACCTGTCACATTATTCATCACTCGTTATAGCTGGCTACAACAATACAATGGGTTTAATCAGGTCAGAGAAAAGAGGAAACACATTACAGTAACAGCTGCTATAGTAGCAACAAGCATTGTAGAAGCAATACTGAGTGTGTATTTTTATTCAAAATATAATAATAGTGTAGGGAGAAAGTAGATTACTAATTTTGCAAGGTAACTATCCAGGATAATTAAAATAAGTTAAATACAAAAAGTTAATCGTTTACAAGATCAATTAAAATTAGTAAAGCTTTCTGTTGTTTGTCTCTCCCACTTCTTTAGTATTCTCAGCATCCACAAGAAAATTAAACATAGTCCCCGACAATTTGGAAACCTGACAGCTTGAAATCACTGTCACTATTTTTATATTAATGAAAACCTCAACATTAGGAATATTAAACATATTTATTCTAAAATCCAAAGTTTATGCAGTAAACGGGATTTTTTTTTGTCCCTTTTGATTGGATCTTCTGGGGGCATTTTTGTTGTTGTATAACCAGCAAGCACCAGAGTAATGCCCACCCCTTTCAGCTTTCTTCTGCTTGGCCCTTCAGCTTCTAACCTTGTGTTTACCCACTGCAGCATAATGAGAATGTACCTCACTGGGATCGAATACCTGTGTTCATACTCCTTGCCTGAGACTGAGAGGGGAGTTTGTAGGTTCCAGAGCCTCTTTACCCTTCAACACTTCTTCTCGGAGGTGATAAGGGTTTTCTTCTCTTTGAGGGCAGACTGCATGAAACTACCCATACAACAATAGTCGTAACAAAAACAAGGTGTATAAAAAACAGAGAGAAACAGAATTTCAGCAAGAGAAATAGCTTGCTTAACATATCTAGATTTCTAATTCTCATAAACTAGGTAAGGCATTTTCAGCTTAGTTACAGCTTGTGAAAGCAGTCCTCTGTATCTAACCTTTGGTCCTTGTCTCAGCACGGCTCTGCTCACTGTCGGTACCAAGATCCTTGATCCTGGGCAGGTATCTCCACTTTCCAAACCAGTTTTCTCCACCTCAGTCTCATACACAGTAGGGTACCAGATTCATGGCTCATCTTGCAGGAAATAGCCCACTGAGGAGAGGTTTAATATTGAACAATAAAAGCTTAATGACTTAGCTCAGATGCCACTTTCACAGACCTGGTTGTATCTTGTTTTGGTCGGGCCCCTTGTTAAAAGTCCTTAGACAGGTTTTTTGTTCTTTTGTCATGAACTATGAATTATGGACAGAGGCCTGGACACTCTTTCACAGCCTGATTCAGCTGACTTTTACAGACACTTATATCCCGTTGCAGTGTTGGGATGAACTTGAAGCCTGTCGGTGATTGATTATGCCCCAATGAAAGAAATGCTGAATACCTGAATAAAAACTTGGAAATAGTCATCTTTCTTTGTAGAGAATGAGGGAGTTAAATGTATTTTTTAATATCTTATGCACCTCAGTATATCAGTTTGATAATATCCTGTCTGAATGCAAGTTAAATAAAAGGATGCGGTAAGGGGGGGAAACTACAAGGAATAGCAAGGGTCCTTTGGGAAACTGTAGGGAAATAACCCCTGGCTTGGTGCCCACTAGGTTGGCAAAGTTTACTCTTCCGAGGCCAAACTTAGGATCAAAGAGTATACTAAAACCTTAAAGATGCTGGCCCAGGCTGGAAAGGGAATGCAGGTTTGAGTGGGCTGTCAGCAGCAGCTGGAGTTGTGTTTGTGACACAGGCTTTGGCTACACTTACACTTCAAAGCGCTGCCGCGGCAGCGCTTTGAAGCGCTAAGTGTAGTCAAAGTGCCAGCGCTGGGGGAGAGCTTTCCCAGCGCTGTCCGTACTCCACCTCCCTGTGGGGAATAACGGACAGCGCTGGGAGCCGCGCTCCCAGCGCTGGGGCTTTGACCACACTGGCACTTTGCAGCGCCGCAATTTGCAGCGCTGGAGAGGGTGTGTTTTCACACCCTGCTGCAGCGCTGCAAATTTGTAAGTGTAGCCAAGCCCACAGAGAGAGAGAGGGCTTGGCTACACTTGAGAGTTACAGCGCTGGTGGTGGCTTTACAGCGCTGTAACTTACTCCCCGTCCACACTGGCAAGGCACATACAGCGCTGTATCTCCCTGGCTACAGCGCTGCATGTACTCCACCTCGATGAGAGGAATAAAGAGAACAGCGCTGCTGTTGCAGCGCTGGGTGCCAGTGTAAACAGTGATTAATCTTACTACGCTGTAACTGACCTCCGGAACCTTCCCATAATGCTTTTAAGTAAAGATAACACTCTTTGTTTTGTTGTGATTCCTCTCTTTGTTTTGTTGTGAACTCAGGGCTCCCGGAACTGCTTATCTAAAAAGCAAACACAGCTCCTGTTTGCAGTGAATGAGCAGAGGCAGGGGGATCCCTTTGGAATGTCCACAGCTAGTGTTTGCTTGAGGAGAGAAGCAGCACGGTGGGCGGGAGGAGGGTGTCTGTTTCGGAGCAGCTGCTTATCTGGTCTGTGAGGGAAAAAAACAAAGAAGGCTATTTGCATTTAGTGAATGAGAGAGGGGTGGGGGAAGGGGTCAGAACTTGCAAGGCAGGGAGCTGACACAGTGTCAGCTCCAAAAATCCACTCTCTCTGTCTCCCCCACGCTCCCTGTCACACTCCACCCTACCCCCCTCTTTTGAAAAGCACGTTGCAGCCACTTGAACGCTGGGATAGCTGCCCATAATGCACCACTCCCAACACAGCTGCAAATGTGGCCACACTGCAGCGCTGGTAGCTGTCAGTGTGGCCACACTGCAGCGCTTTCCCTACACAGCTGTACGAAGACAGCTTTAACTCCCAGCGCTGTACAGCTGCAAATGTAGCCAAACCTAGAGAGAGCATGCTGCTGCAACAATGCAGACTGTCCCTCCCAGCCCAGAGATGGACGTAACTGGGCTGAATGGAACTTATTACAACTTGCAATGAAAGATCAGGGTTTAGGTAATGGGAAATATGCATATAGACCTTTATTGTTTTAACCTTTGATTCTGGTTGCTAGGTACCTTGGCTGAAAGAATAAATAATGCTTTGTTCTAAAGAAGCTATTTCTGTGTCACTGCAAACTTATTTTGTCAAAGTTTTCCAGAGGAAATGGGCTTACAGGTGCCAAACCCACATGCCAAGTTGGGCCTGTCAGGTTAACATATTTGGTAAGGGAGCTGTAGCCCAGAATCTAGTCCAAGAATGGTAGGATGATGTGGTTCCACCCAAAGTAACGTGCAGGAATCCAGGCTGGTCACCTGAGGGATGCACTGAAGAGGGACTGAAAGGGGTCTAAATCACAGTTCGCCCTGTAACGGTGATGATGATGATCTAGATTATGAACTTGTTTGGACCATAAATTCATTCTGAAGAGTATGCAACACAGCTAAGAAGTCATGAGCCAATGTCAAATAAGATGAAAGTAAGCTGTTGCTAGTGTGCTATGGCTGCGTTCGTTGCTCCGTGACCCCCTTCTGACAACAAAAATCACTACAGAACCCCAGGAGGGGAGACTGAAGCCAGAGCCCCCCGAGCCCTGCCAAAGCCTGAGCCCACCACCTCGGGGGGGGGGGTGGAAGCCCACAGGCTTCAGCCTCAGGTGGGGGGTTGGGGCCTGTAACCTGAGCCCCACCACTGAGGGCTGAAGCCCTTGGGCTTGGGCCCTGGGCAGTGGGGCTCAGGCTTCAGCTTCTACCCCAGCAAGTCTAATGCCACCCCTGGAAAACCCATTAAAATGGGGTTGTGACCCACTTTGGGGTCCCAACCCGCAGTTTGAGAACCGCTGTACTATGATAGTCAAGATTTAATGAGACTTTAGACTGGAGTAGCAGCAAAGAACATTTGAAAACAATCGTCTGTGTGTTGTGTGTCTGTCTTTGCAGATGTAAAGCAGTGTATGCATGATAAGTATTGTTTATTAAGAGGCTTGTCAGCGCTCAGGCCGTAGGAAGGAGGAAACACCTGACAACACTCTTGTAACCTCTTCTTGCAGATGAATGGAATATCATTGATTAGGTCCAGAAAGAGCTGTTTCCAGCCCATTGTGACAGAATGCAGGCAGCTGTTTTCTGTCTTTGAGGGTGGACAGGGCAGTAAAATTAAATGTTCTTGAAGATTCCACTCTTTTTTTTTTTTAAAGGGGGGGGGAAATCAGGGGGTTTGTGAAATACAGCTTACACAGACATGAAGAAAAGCTGTGTGTAAGCTCAAAAGCTTGTCTCTCTCACCGAAAGAAGTTGGTCCAATAAAAGATATTGCCTCGGCCACCTTGTCTCTAGTGTCTGGGACCAGCCTGACTACAACAATACTTCGGTAGTGTTCTTTTACATCAAATTTGGCAGTATACAGAGAGAATTCATGATTGCAACTCACCTTGCAAGGAAGACTAGCACTGTCATGAGAAATAGACAAATGCTTTATGATTGATCAGGAAGTGATAGATCAGCTCTGCCTCATTAGATTACAACAATTATTATGTTGTTATAACAATCCATAGCCCACTAACGCCTCTTTTTGTCCTGTGATTGTGGTGGTTATTAACAGGCCACTTCACCTTATAATATGTGTTAACTGCTTATGTTAAACAATCTGTTTCACCTTCTATTCAGCTGTGACACTCTGAGTAACTTTCCAAGACCTGAAGAAGAGCTCTTTGTAGCTCAAAAGCTTGTCTCTCTCACCAACAGAAGTCAGTTCAATAAAAAATATTATCTAACCCATCTTGTCTCATCAGATTTCTTTAATGTCCCAACTTCCTTATTGTTAAACACACTCTTGCTCTCTCTGTCTCATATCTGTGGATGAGCTATACTTTGGGGGTTATAAGTAAATACGAGCCTAGAACAGTAGAGATAAGACAACTCTGATGGCCATTGTCAGATCAAATTTTTCATAAAATGTTGCCACTTTCACTGGATGTCATTGTAGTCTTATACCCAGATAATTACATTTTGAGGGAGATGTGAATTAGAATAAATGTAAAATACCCAAAAGAGAATTTTGAAATCTAAAGATTGTTTGAAAAGGAATGTAAAGTGTTTGGCTTTTTTTATTTTAAAAAATGTCTCTTTAATGGAAAAATGGATGGCTTAAAAGAAAAAAAATCAATGCAGCCTTATAACCTGCAATGGACTACATATTGATTGAAATGTGTGGGTTCTCATTTTAATTACTCTTTGCTGCTGTGGTTGATTATTATCTTTGTATTGATTGATTTTTAGAAAAAAGAAGAAGAAGCTTGGAATTAATACCTCTAACTGCCCGGATGGTTATGACACATCTAGTAAACCACTTAAGTCACTATCCCCTCAGTGGAGGACCTGCCATTCTTCACAGCCTTATTAGTGAGAATCATGACAACTGTTATGTGGAATCTTCTGAGCTGTCTTCAGAAGTCTTCAGAAGTCCAAACTTGCAGTTATTTGTATTTAATGACAGTACTCTTATATCTTACCTTCAAATTCCTGCAGAAACAACCGTGGATACTGAGCCAGCAGGAGCCCTCTCAGATGTAAGAGTAATTGTCAGAGATATCTCAGGGAAATATTCTTGGGATGGCACAATATTATACGGACCTTTGGAAGGCTGTCTAGCACGTCAGACTGGAAATAATTCATTTGTGGTTTCGGGCAGTCATGAAGGGCAATTTGAGGCCCAGACAGACTTCTCTCAAACAGAAGAAGGAGAGGATGCTCTTGACGAATTGCTAGAAAAGATTGGTAATACTAGTCCTGAATGCCTTTTACATCCACAGCTAAAATTAAATGAGCCATCACCACCCCCATTTGGTATGAGCCATGATCAAGAGAATGAGATCATAGAAGCCATAATAAGGCAGAGTGCCCAAGAAAAAGAGCATGTACATAAATGCAGCTCCAATTTTGATATGAAAGTAGCCAGTGAAGAAGAACCAAGTTCTGCTGAACCACAAGCACCATTTTATTTCTGTAGGCTGTTGCTAAACGACTTAGGAATGAATTCTTGGGATAGAAGGTAAGAATGTATCTATGAATGTATGTTTGTAATGCTGCTGCTATCTCAAAAAACTAAAGAATTCTTCAGTTTCCCTGTGCTATACTGCCACAATTGTGATTTACAAACATGCTCATGCTGGAGTCCCCTTGATATTAATCAGATGGAGCCACTGGCATAGCATTCTCGAAGAGAAGGGTCCCTGGGTCTGAACTAGCCCAATTTGATTAGCTTCAGGGTAGGCTGCAAAATACCTTTGTTTCCCCAAATATTGGAAGAGAGAGAGAGAGAACTGTGAGGTTGGTTAGTAGTTGGGAAAAGAGCATTTTTCAGTCTTTTGTTTTGCTGGTTGGGGGTCTATAGGACAGAACTGATGCAGTTTAGTCATAATGCATGGAATTTTTATATGTATATTTTAAGTCATCCATTTATTTAGCTGTGTGAATTATGAAACTTATGTCATATATTCTGTGATGTATTTTCCCTTAAATCTTTGTTTTATGTATCTATAGAAAAAGCTTTCATCTACTTAAGAAAAATTCTAAATTATTGAGAGAGTTGAAAAATCTTGATTCCCGTCAATGGTAAGTGAAACTTACTCAATAGTTCTAATGTTAAAGGCCAGATTTTCAAGGGAGGGCACCACAATGGCATCCCCAAAACTAATCATTCCCAGAAAAAGTTGCCTGTGTTAGCAATGCAAATACTTGTTGGGTATTCAATTCAATGTATTGAGTTTTTGATGAGAGAACCTTGATAGTAAATCAGCCTACTACTGTTTTCCCCAGGCTGTCAGTCCATTTGGGTGACACCCTCTTCACAAGTTGGAAATGAAAAGGTTTCTTGGTTGGTTTTTGTTTTGTTTTGTTTTGTTTTGTTTTACTGGAGTGAGCAAATTACTTTTGGTGTCACTATGTATGAGGTTGAATACAAGTAGCAGAAATATGACTCCTTGAACAAAAATCTTGTTTTCATGCCAGTGTCCATAATGACATAGGTGAAAGGAACTACTGTAACTGTATATTAGCCAAAGAATATTTTCCCAAAGAAGAATTTTCTTCAAAATGATTCATATGACAATAGCAGTCCTCTAAAGAGCAAGCTCAAACCCATCTCTTTAGAACTAGGCAATGGCAGAATAGAGTTCTGAATGTTGTGTACTATTTGCCATTCCTTAAAGTGTGATTTTTTTCTTTGAAAAGTGACTGTAAAGATAGCATTGTGGGGCATTATTGTGTCCCAATAATTTTCATAACAAATATGCTCAGTTTACCCCCCAAAAAAACCCTTTTTTACACACCTGGGTTCATCAAATTCAGCTTGGGTTCTGAAAGTCCATAAATGTTTTTTTCCTCCTTCTACATCAGTAATTAAGATTCTACAGGCCAAATTATGCCCTCATTAACACCTGGGCAACTCCATTGTCTTCCGTGAGGCTGCACAGATGTAAGTGATTAACCCTGTAATTGTAATTAGGTAATCAGTTTTTTGCTGATGCACAAGAAGAATAGAATCCAGTCCGTCCGTCCCCCCTCCACCTCCCAATGGTGTTGACTTTTCAGTGTAATCAGAAGTAAAATGATAAACATTAGTTTTTGCCACTGAAGTAGGATGACATGACTGTATTCCTACAAGGAGCAGATCTGTTGAGTAAAATGTTATGATTTTTATGTAGTCACATTTCAGAGTACACTGCTCTTAATTTGAAGAAAAATTAATTGAACTAACAAGTTCTTCTTCAAGTGATGGTCCCTATGTATATTCCACATGTGGGGTACACATGCATGCCATGCGCCCAAGTCCAGAAGTTCTTCAGAGCAGTGTCCATTGGTCCATACATGTGCAGTAGCTCTCCTTGTGCTCTTGACCAGTGTTATAAAAGGCAGTGAGCGTTAACGCCTCTCCAGTTCCTTCTTACCACCACATGGCCAGAGTCGGACTCTTGTCCTCCTTCATTTCGTTGTATAATCTATTTGTATATAGTTATATTCTTAGATTAGTAGTTAAAAAGTTATAGTATAGTATAGAGTATTTCTTTCTCTCCAGTTTGGGAACCCCTCCCCAATCTGGGACTATGCCCCAAAGTCCTGCGATTCAAAAGTTGCATCTCCTGCCCTTGATCTTTCTCCATCTGTCATGAACATGAACAATGCCTGTGCTGTTTGGGTGAGGCGCATATCTCTGCAAAGTGCAATATTTGCTGCTTCTTCCCATCCAGAACTCAAGAAGCCTTGGAGCTTCTTCTACAGAAGCACCTGATGGAGAAGGCTATGGGGCCCCTCTCTGATCCAGACCGGGAGACTGGCCTCACCCACCTAGCATGTGCCTTGGAGTGGCGCTGTCAACATCTAAACCCAAGGACTCTTCTTCTCGGGCTTCTCATGAGAGTAGAGGGCACTCTTATGAGCACAAAGACAGATCCCTGTTGAGGACTGTCCATAAGAAATGCATTTCCTCCCCAAAGCAGTCTGGGTTGTGTGAGACGTCGCAAGCGGAACCTAAGGAGCCAGCTCCAATGACGACCCCCAGATCTGAGGGCAAGATACATAAAAAGAAAGGTCCGCCAATTCCGTCGGTCACCCTGGTACCGAAGCATAAGGATGGACACTTGCCAATTCTGTCTGAGTGCTGCTCCAAATCCATCGTCGGTACCACCTCGTCCATCTAAAGACTGTCCAATTGTTGTTGATGCATTGGATCCATCAGGCTTAACTGCAGGAACCCATCAGACACCAGGGCATACCAAGACTTATATAATATCGGAGGATATATTCCTCCTTATCCTCAATCTCCACTTCTTTCTGGCCCAGCCCTCCTAAAGCAGGGATTCTCAACTTTTTTCTTTCTAAGCGCCCCACCCCCGCCCCTAACATGCAATAAAAACTTCACAGCCCACCAGTGCCGCAACAACTGCTTTTCTGCATACAAAAGCCAGGGACAGCCCGGCATTAGGGGATAGCAAGCAGGGCAGTTGCCTGTGACCCCATGTCACAGGGGCCCCAACAAAGCTACATTGCTCAGGCTTCAGCTTCAGCCCCGGGTGGTGGGGCTCAGGGCCCCAGGCGGTGGACTTGGTCTTTCTGCCCTGGGCTCCAGCGAGTCTAATTCTGACCCTGCTTCATGGACCCCCTGAAACCTGCTCACGCCCCCCTAGGGGGCCCTGGACCCCTGGTTTAGAACCACGGTCCTAAAGGATATCCTTACTCAGGAGGAGGACCTTACATCGCTGTCCCAGGAACTGTCTCACCTCCAACCACCAGGAATGCCCTGGTACTGATGGCACTGTCACTACCAATGCAGCTGTTCTTGGAGCTGAATCAGATGAGATGACCACACCATTATCTCCATAGAGGCACTCGAGCCCTAATAGACAGTCAAGGGGTTACACTCACCATTCTGCCTCGTACAACTTCCCCAGGGATTGCTGATACTGATTTCCTTGGGGTCCCCTGAAACTGACTGATCCCTCTTTCTAGCCTTATTGGGGTCCATTGAATTTTTATGGAAGGTGTCCTAGCCCCCCTCAGGAGTTGTACTGCTTCTCTCCCTCTCACCAGCCAGTTCTCTCAGTGTAGGAGGAGGAAGAGATGGAACCAAATCCGCAGGTACCAACAGTTCCAATGGGTGCCTCTTCATTATCTCCAGATGAAGCAGTCACTCCCTCTTCACCAAATGAGCTCCTGGTAATGGCAGTGGTGTTACAAAGAGTGGCCAATTACCTACAAATCCCTTTAGAGGCGGTCCAGGACCCTCAACACCAGCTCTTGGACATCTTACAGTTGCAAGGACCAAGTAAGGTGACTAGCCATCAATGAGACCATATTAGAACCAGGTAGTACAATATGGCACACCCCAGCATCCTGTGCCCCGACACCAAAAAGGGCCGAAAGAAGGTATTTTGTTCCTGCAAAAGGGGCTGAATTCTTATTCTCCCATCCTGCCCCTAACTCACTGCTGGTACAGGCAGCTAGGTCATGCTATCAAAGGAGCCACCCCAGTAAATAAAGGCTCTAAGGGATGGGACTTCTTGGGGAGAAAGGTCTTCTGCTCCTCAGGCCTGCAGTTTCCTTAGCTAACTATCTAGCTTTGTTAGCAAAATACGATTTTAATACTTGTTCCAGGCTTGTGGACTTCACAGACAAGCTTCCCACAGAGGACAGGGCCCAGTTTCAGTCTCTTATAGATGAAGGGAAGCTAGTGGCATAGGTATCCTTGCAGGCTGCAATGGATGAAGCAGACATGGCTTCCAGAAGTTTGGTCACTGGTCTAGTTATGGGGAGGGACTCCTGGCTGCAATTATCAGGGTTTTCTAGGGAGGTTCAAAACACCGTCCAGGACCTCCCCTTTTGAATCTCTTTAATGAGAAAATGAACAAGTCCCTGCACTAATTAAAAGTCTTGAAATTGACTCTGTGTTGCCTGGGGATTTATACTCTGACCTTCAAGAGGAAACACCAGAGGCTGCTCTATAGACCGAGGCCACATCTCCTCATGCACCTTATTATCAGAGCAGAACTGAACAACCACACAAATGTCAGAAGATTCACGGACCTTGCTTCTCAGCCCCTTCTACTGCCATAACCTCTACTCAGTCTCAACCACAAGCCAAGAATGTCTTTACTCATACCGGTCAAGACATGTGTATCACCACTGATGCCAACCACCTCGTCCCATTACTATTGGGGGGCCATCTTGCATTCTTTGCCCACCAATGGCATAAGATCACTACAAACAGTTGTGTTCTGGAGAGTATCCACAAGGGGTGGTCCATAGAGTTTCTCTCTCTCCCATCTCACACACCCCTTCGGGGACCACTCTCATGAGGTAATTCTTCAACAGGAAGCTGAATCCCTCTTATGCTGAGAGGCAATAGCACACATCCTGCCTCGTTACTGTAGAGGATTTTACTCCCTGTATTTCCTAATTCCAAAAAAAGACAGAGGGTGGAGACCAATCCCGGACCTTCAGTAACTCAACATCTTTATTTGAAAACTGAAGTTCTTGATGATTACATTGGCAGGTAAGGAGAAGCAGCTGGCTGCAGCTGTATGGGTATGGGGAGGAGGAGCTCTGCCACTGCTTCCTCCCTCCCCGGGCTGCTAAGACACACAGAGATTTGGGTAGGGGCATGCCCCTGCTTGTCCCCCTTTGTGCACACTCCTGATGGTGGAAGTTCCCTTCAGCCCTCCCACTCCCAGGTCTACCATTGTGATAGATGCCTTCCTTCTGAGGTGGGGTGCTCACCAGGACAACAAACTGCTCAGGGTACCTAGACCACACGAGGCCAGACTACATATAAACTTACTGGAACTGAGAGTGGTCGGCCTTGCATGCAAGGCCTTTCTTGCTTCAGATCCTGTTGGATTGCGGTAAGAGGAGGAACTGGAGAGACGTCAATACATACTTTCTCATACCTTTGGGTGGGAGCATGAGAGCTACTGTGTATGCGTGGGCCAACAGGCATTGCTTTGAAGAACTTCCAGACTTGGGCATTTGGTGTGCACGTGTGCCCCACGCTTGGACTACGGTTAGGGACACATCTCAAAGAACCTCCAGTTACAGTAAGTAACCTCCACATTTTAAAATGAACTTAGATTTCTTGTTACCTCTAATTGCAGCCGTGAAACTCACAAGATTGCAGTGTTTTACATTGCAGAAGGACAAGAGGACAAATGCTCAATATTGTCCAATGCAAGAGGCAGCCAAGCATATGAAGATTTTGTTGCTGGATTGGGCTGGGAGGTAATAGTAACAAATATAGGCAAACTTCAAATGTATTTGTAGGGATGTTGAAATCAACATTTTAAGAATGTGTAAATTATACATTAGCTACACATATTTAAATTTTCAAAACTGGAGAAATAATTTAAACTTACCTACTGCTTGATATTTGGCAAAAGTTCATTTAAAAAAATGCTGAGCAATATACAAAGCAGAATCCTGACAGTCAGTATGTTAAGCACTCCCTGCCACATGTAAACTGAAATATTTTAGAAAATAGTTTCTAAAAAAAGGAGGCTAAAAGTACTAATTTCAATTAAGTTTATTTTTTATATATGTGTATATTCACAGTTTATTCAGTTGTGAAATATTTCTTACTGTCAGGTGTTTCAGGGGGCTGCGCTGAAGGGAGCAACCTGAATGCAACTTTCCATTAACTTTTTAAGAAAGAGAGAAATTTGCTTTAAATTATTGGAGGAATTACTGTCGGAGCAGCTTGTGTTACATTTGACATGTTTCAGAACAAAACAAGTTTTCTCCTGTATCCCATAGGTCAGGCCAGACAGTGGTTTGTTGTTTTTCCTCCTATCTGCAGATGGAGATGGAGAAACGAAAAAATAATAATGTAATAGCTGCCCTAAGAAAGGCTAGTTTGAGCTCAGCTAAACCCGTTCATTTTCCATCTACAGCCATGTCTGGATCAATTCTGGTTTTAGCTATTTGTAATTTATTTTTATCTTCCCTTTGTTCTGAGATGGTTTGTTTTCCATTGGAGGTATAAATGGGCTAGTGGAGAACATTTCCACTGGAAAATGGTTCCAGTTATTTTCTTCTGTTCTGTCATTTGCGCCACAGAACACTATATGGAAAAACTGTCCACCATTTGTGGGAACTTCATGAATACCCTATTCTAGGTTCTCCCATTTCCCTTGCTAGATTTTCACAAACACGAACCCCACTCGTCAGATCACTGAGTCCTGAAAAGGAATTTCTCTACTGTAGGTAACACAGCTTAAATTTAATCCCTTTCTTGTGTCCAAAGACTTGCTTGAATGATAAATTAATCAGGAGAGGCTGAAAACCTGCTGATTGTTGGGACAGTGACCCAAGTCCCACCAGAGAGGGTATCGTGTGGTTTTTGTAGTCTCCAAAGTCTCATTGGGGTTCTGAACTCCTTTTCCTGGCTGGTTCTTTCCTCATCTCATGACTGAAGTCAGTGATTCCAGCAGTGAACCTGGAAGTGTGTCTCTATGCCCTGGATCTCCAGGATGTAAATTGACACACTCCCATTATCTGTTTCTCTACATTTTTGTCTTGTGGTCAATATTAATTATATTAATAGGTCAATAAAGCCCTAGAGTTTGGTCTAGCCATTGACCCCCAGACTTCCATCAAAGTGATGGTGATGTTAGCTGTTACTCATTAGCGGGAGAACCTCTTTACACATCTTTCTGTGGAAGACGTACTCATCTGAGTTACATTCTGAGACCAGATATTCCAAGAGGTATTGTCTGATCCTCACTGTTATCCCAGCGTGAAGTTATAGTCCAAGAAATCCTTTACCCCTACCCTGACTCAGTACTCACTGTGGCAAACTGTTCTTCCTCAAGCCTTGAGTCAGTAGGCTTTCAGAGATCAGATTTCTGCTCTTGCAGAGGCCTACTTCAAAGTTCATGTTGCTTTGCCTAGAAAGCTTGCATACTTACAGAGACTAGAACTCAATAAACAACCTCAATAAATAGATCCATCTATTAGTGGGCTCACTTCCACAAGTACTCTCTCCAGCTCTGACTCATGAGATTTCTGTACCCATTAGAGCTGCTGCTCTCTTTCACTAGACCTGAACTTATCCCTGGGCTGTTGACTGTGAAAGGATATTTTCTATTATGGGTCATCTGTAGCTTCTTGACCTGTACTGCTCACTTTTGTCACAAAGTAGCATAAGGCTGCCCGATTAAATCAGAGAGCTCCTAACTGTCTGGGAACTAAGGACCTGATTTTCAGAGGTGTTGAGAACCCACTGATCCAGTGGAATTGAATGAGAGCTGTGGATGCTTAGCACCCTCTGAAACTAAGGCCACTGGCCAGTGTAGTTTGTCCTTCTTCATTTCAGCTGTGATCTAAAAGGCAGAGTGGTGAAGATAAACATGACCATGGTCACTTGCATTTTCACATAGTCTCGAAAAAGGAATTGCAGAGCAGACTGGCTACGCCTCCGTCAGATCCATTAAGGGGAACCACAGATCGAGGTATTCTCCTTATATGACAGCTATGGGCATTTGCCCCACAGGGACCTAAATATTATACCAGAAAATGGGAAGGTACAGAAGCTCCTCTTCTGCTGTCCACCTTTTGAATGAGGATTATGCTCTTGAGGTCGATGCCTTGTACCACCTACATGCCACAGGTAGTACATCTTTTTTCTCTTTCCCTGCTAATGGAAAAGTTACATTAGAAGGTGTTGAGATCCTAGGCCAGTGGCATCCCAGTATTCTTCATTTGGTCCAGGGCACCTTGATGCAATATACCACTTCATCCATTCAGGGTATTTCTCTGCTGCAGCTAGAAGTATGCCTTCCAGCTCAAATAGACAGACGTGTTAGCACAGCTGCGCTAGAGTGCTAAAAGTAGCAACAAGAAAGGCCAGTAGAGTCTCACCCAGAAGTGATCCTATTCCATAAAGGAAATTATGGTCAGAAAATTACTCTCCAAAAATGGAATCCTCTTTTCAATAGAGCTGCTCCATGTGTTTAGTCTTACTCTCCTTGCTTCAGTGAGAAAAGTACATTTTTACAGCAGTTTACTCTTGTTAGCCTTGCAGAGTCACTGCAGAGATGAGAAGAGTGAGGTGGATTCTGTTCTGGATCACACATCATCAAGAGGATTGTTAATTAAGGTCCAACTGCATGGCCATAGTCTGTCCTCATGTACACTGTGCAATCCTACTGAGGTGCAACTGAAGGCAGAATTTGACCTAGGGGATCCATAATGCTAGTGATAATGCATGAAACAGTAAAGAGAACCTAGCTTAACTTTCAGCTCAGAGGCTGAGTCTGCATGGCTAACAGAAAAAAACAACTTTCAACATGTAAGGTAAGCAAACTTGAACCGTTTCCTTTTCGATCAGAACCAAAGGCAGTAAGACAATAAACAAGCCAAGGCTCTGCTCCCTTCCCAACTGTTTATACTCCCTTTCGATCTGAACCTGGTCTTATATGCCCTCCTGTGTTTTCTCTACAAGCCTGTAAGACAAGTCTCCAAAAGATTCTCCACCCTTCAGACAATTTTTCTAGAGGCCAATAGTTCAGCTAAGAGAATGGAAGATCTTCAGGTCCTTCCCTTCAAAGATCTTTACTGTTTAATCAAAATGCAATGATAACCAAATTGGCCCCTCACTAATTCGTTTCCCATGATCCTTTCCCTGACAGATTGGCTGAAGCGGGTCCTTCCTTTTCTCTGTTCCTTTCTAAATAATGAGAATTACTGCGTACCTTTAATGTAAAGAAGAAACTGGGGGTCAGGCTTAAAAAAGCCCTAGAAGCAGTCATCTGACCTTTTGTTCATCTTACAGCAGTAGAGGGAGTTGAAGGACTTAATTGCCAGATACACCTCTGAGTCATTCTCTCACCTCTGTGGTCTAAAGCAGGTATCACCTTCCAGCCGTCAGAGCCCACTCTAACAGGGCTTTAGCCATCTCACAGGCAGAAGGATGCTTTCCTTTTAGAACTCTGCAGGCTGTAAACCTAGTTATTCTGACATCGTTTCTCTTGCCACTGCCAGTTTGGCATGCCTGCAAGGAAGCCCTGTATAATGTGGTCTGTTGACTGTTGTTACAGTAATGCCTATAGTGATATTGCCATTAAAGTTCCCACTGTCTGCACTGACCCATAGTATAGAAGAGAAAACAGATAGTTCTACTGCCCTAATTTTAGCTTCTCTTTTTAATGGGTCAGCCCAGATTGCTGAGCTGTGGAGTGGAAACTCTGACTCCCCTTTGCCCTTTAAAGTGCGATTTTACAGTTCTACTGAAGCAGTAGTGAGCATCTATGCTTATAGATATTTATATTTTTTACTAAATTGTAATGGCAGCCACACTTAGTGAGAGAGGCTCTTTTTTTCACCTATGGTTTCCCTGTTTGTGTTTTCTCCATATTGGACATTGATTTTTCATTAAGGGTACATGGGTGTGGTTCACTACTCTGAGGTTTCTTGAACTGCTTTGCTCAAACTGAATTAGCCAGAATGAAGGAGCCTAGTGTTAGAGAATTATTTTAATCCCTCTTGTCATTTGCTACTAGAAAGATATAATACCAATTGTCTGTAATGACCCACTAAAGACTAAAATAAACTATATTACAGGTAAGCAAATCACCTTGTCTCCATTATGACTGTCTAGTTATTAGTTTTAGAAATGTTTCTTTTTAGCAGCTTACAGATACAGAAACGGAAAGCTGGTGTATCTTAAAATGTTGTACAAAGAACCCCCCACACCCGCAGAAAATTAAAGCCTTAACACTTTAAATATATACGCCCCCCCCCCCACACACACACCCCGTTGATCATCTATGCTAGAATATCCTTTAAATGTGGCTCAGTAAGGAGAAGGTTTTTTTCCTTATTGTTTTCCCTTTTATATCAATAAGGTTGATCTTTCAACACATTGTGGATTTATGGGTGGTCTGCAGCGTAATGGCAGCACAGGACAAACAGCACCGTATTATGCTACCTCTACTGTGGAAGTCATTTTTCATGTTTCCACAAGAATGCCATCAGATTCAGATGATTCACTGACCAAAAAGGTAACTCATTTATATCATTTACTATGATACTAATTTTTAAGATATTAGTAGTACATTATTTTGAAATACAGGAGTTAATCTTCATATGCTCAAATCAAAACTTGAATGGAACATAAATTGTACTATGTATGCAAGCCCCTCTTTATTCTGCAGCACATGGGAGTTAAATTCTGCAGCTAGATCCCTCGAATTAAGTGCCTTGTGAACATTGGATTCTGCATTTCCATGGCAGCATCAAAAACCATTAGTAGTAATAATAATAGCAATCATTTTATTTCATTTGCTTCACTGCCAAAATCTTCAGAGTTCAGTACAATAGAATAAAAACACATGCAATATAATGTGATAAAATATCATTCTCTTAAAATACAAACATGGATGAATAAACGAGCGATCGAGTCTAATAAAGGAAAAGAAAAGGAGTGAAAGGAAAGTGATGAGTTATAGTAGCAAAAATCACCAACCGACTTCAATTTAAAACCATTCACAAACCAGACAAACAATCTCAGCTCCAAAGGATGGCCAGAACCCAGACAGGAACCAACTCAGAATTTTGTTGATATCCAGCTACTTTTTTGTTTAAGATTGAGCAGTAACTGGCGGGCACTCCAGAATTCAGAGAGATTTTGGACAGGAGACAAACTTCTGCGTGGTTTAAGGATGGTCGGCACCCTACCCTCGTAAAGTGAATTGTTAAGATCTATCAGTAATGGCACCATAGCTATCTCATTTGCTTTAAAATACGGTTGTGCCCTGAGAAATAACTGTTAAATGTCATTGTGAGGTGCCCTATTCATTGACATGTTGATTTCCATATCACATTTGCTTAGTTAACATTAAAAAGATGGAATTTCTGACTACCAGCCCTGCAAACTCATCCTGTTTTTGTTAGTCAAGCTGTGTCTTTTCCTTTTCCCATAATACTTGTAATAAAGATCCTGCAGGTCTTCATTCACACCTATGCAATCTCATTGCCTTCAGATCATATCTTCACTGGGGTCTGTGAGATTTGGTTCTAGCAATGATAATAGATATAAAATAAGGTTCACAGTGAAACCAATGAGCTGATGGTTTGAGCCTGAGTATCTGTGATATCCAAACCAGCTCCAAAGACAAGGATGAATATACAGCAAGCCCTGTTGGAGCTTTCCTCATCCTCACGGTAAAATCCAAGGTGTCCATTTCTTCAAATCTGACTTGCTGATCCATATGAGCTGATATCAGTATAAACATTGAAATCCCCCAAAACAATAATCCACTGGAACTCCAACAGCAGTACGCAGACAAGCTCAGAGAACTGAGCTATGAAATCCCACATTTAGAAGTCTATATGCCAAAGGAACCAGATAGGGCTATGTACTTAAATAAACATGTCTATGTGACTCTCTCATGCCGCTCAATCAGAAGAAAAATGTTATAGTTGCCCTCACACACACCTTTTTTTCGGCACGAGTCAATACCTGACCGGAACAAATCATGAAAAGATTGGGTTTATCATGTCAGCCAACCAGGAGTGAGAAAGAGAGAGATGCGAGATCTGGGTGATACTCTCAAATAAGATCATAACATGTATCTGCCATATTCACAACAGGACTGATGTTACCCATCCAAATCTTCATGTAGAAGGAATCCATGGCTTGGTCTACACTATGACTTCAGGTCGAATTTAGCAGCATTACCTCAATTTAACCCTGGACCCGTCCACACAACGAAGCCCTTTTTTTCAACTTAAAGGGCTCTTTAAATCTGTTTCTTTACTCCACCTCCAATGAGGGGATTAGCACTGAAATCGGCCTTGCCAGGTCGAATTTGGGGTAGTGTGGACGCAATTTGACGGTATTGGCCTCTGGGAGCTATCCCAGAGTTCTCCATTGTGTCCACTCTGGACAGCGCTCTCAACTTAGATGCACTGGCCAGGTAGACAGGAAAAGGCTCGCAAACTTTTGAATTTCATTTCCTGTTTGGCCAGCGTGGCAAGCTGATCAGCGCAGGTGACCATGCAGAGCTCATGCAGAGCTCATCAGCATTATGTGCACATTGCCGGGGCACATTGCCTGGACTGCACTTTGTGAGAAATCTGTGACCATGTCTGTGTCCTCATCACTCTCGTCACCACGCTGCCGTCGCCTCCTTGCCTGGTTTTGTGCAAAACAATTGTCGTCTGTTGCTCTGATGGAGGGAAGGGTGACTGACAACATGGCTTACAGGGAATTAAAATCAACAAAAGGGGTGACTTTGCATCAAGGAGAAACACAAACAACTGTCACAAAGAATGGCCCCCTCAAGGATTAAACTCAAAACCCTGGGTTTAGCAGGCCATTGATTTCACAAAACAAATCGGGTCAATTTCTTGTTTTGCTCCACTCCATCTATCTTTTACATCTTAGGCTGGCAGCAGACAGTGCAGTACGACTGCTAGCCATCGTCATCTCCTGGGTGCTCGGCAGAAGATGGGAATGACCTGGCTGAGTCACTCCCATGTCTGCCCAGGCACCCCTGACCGACCTCACCGAGGTTGGCTAAAAGAGCACCCAGGAATACGATGACGATGGCTACCAGTCGTAATGCACCGTCTGCTGCTAAAAGGCAATGAGCTGCTGCTGTGTAGCAATGCAGTCCCACATCTGCCAGCACCCAGGAGATGTACGGTGACAGTGAGCTGAGCGGGCTCCATGCTTGCCTTGGTATGTTGTCTGCTCAGGTAACCCAGGAAAAAAGGCGCGAACGATTGTCTGCCATTGCTTTCACGGGGGGGGGGCCTGACGACATGTACCCAGAATCACCCGCGACACTGTTTTTGTCCCATCGGGCATTGGGATCTCAACCCAGAATTCCAATGGGCAGCGGAGACTGCGGGAACTGTGGGATAGCTACCCACAGTGCAATGCTCCAAAAGTCGACGCTAGCCTCGGTACCGCCGACTTAATGCACTTAGAGCATTTTGTGGGGGACGACACACAATCGACTGTATAAAAATGATTTCTAAAAAAACGACTTCTATAAATTCGACCTAATTTCGTAGTGTAGACATACCCCATGTTTCCATCTTAAATCAGTGGAGAAGAATGTCAAGACCACAAGGAGTTTTATATGCCTTTTTCTACTCCTTCCTTTCCCTGTCATAACTTCCCAACAGGGGTTGAGAAAGAGAAGAGAGATTTATATATTGTGGCATTAAAATCTCATGTTTTTGAGTCATTTTCACTCATTTGATGCTGCTACAGAAATATCCAATGCTATTTAAAAAAAAAAAGACTTGTATAATGGAGAGGCGAGAATCATAGTGTGCTGCCACTCAAGGATGAGAGAAGGGTAGCAGTCTCTTTCTCTCTTTCCCTCTGCTTCCACCAGGCAGATTCTCAATGACACTTTATTCTGCGTGAAATCTTGTGGCTCGTAGGCCAGTAACTCTGTTTTCATATCTGTATTCTTTGCTCTATTCTTTCTGCCTGTCTTCATTCAGAAGAATCAAAGTGCTAATCATCTTGCTTATGTTGCAAATCCAAGAGTATAACAGAAAGTCTTACCTCTGCTGGCCAAGGAAGCATCCTGTGAATACTGCAGTTGTACAGTGGGCTGTATATTCTATGGTTGCGGAATTAGTCTGATGCAGTAACTCCACCTAAATGTTTCGTTACGGTGTTTTATTTTTTATTAGGTACAAGGGGATGCATCCACTTCTGGTGTAAAATTCACTAAAATTAGTGCACGTCCATCAAGGATGAATTTGGCCACGTAATTCTATAGACTACAATAATACAAATATTTTTTCCTTTACATATTTTTGTATGGCCTACATTTTAAAAATCAAGTTTTCGTGTTAAAAATGTTGTTGCTCTTTTTAAAATAAATACTACAACTCCAAATAATATTAAAAGACTTGGCCCTGAAAAAAAGCTTTCCTACTGACATAATCAAAATTCAGCTGGTACCTTTTCCAGCGTAAGATTTAGCATCATTAGTGTTAAAACTTTTATCAGATATCTCACAGCTAGAATAAAAATCAATCTCAGTAACAGCACCCTACAGTTCCTTGTCTTAGTCTAACTAAATTGTACCTAACAGTTTAAAAATGAGCTGCAAAATTTCAAAGTGATTTATTCCATCTTCTCCCATTGTCATAGTAGAGCATTTTCAATTCAGAAATCTTATTGCAACCCTATACTGAACTCTTGCTCCTTCGCTTCAGAAATTTGTTAGCTCTAGCTAGATTAGATTTTTAGCAGCTAATCTAACAGCTGTAGGGGTTTGCAAAGTGGGGACAGAGCTGTGCTATTGGATTTGTCCAATTCATTTGACTCCAGGACTATAATTGCACTTATGTCTTACAAGGCTTTTATAGCCTAAGGCTGGCCAGCAGCAGAAAAACAAATTGGCAGTGATACAGTAAGAGTGAAAGGGAATGAAAGGCACACATTATCAGTCTCCAGGCAGCGCTGTTCTGGCAGGAAGTTTCTTGGTTAATTTACAAATAAAACTTAGATTTTAGGATGGGCTCACTGTCAGACAAACAATGGGGATGTCAGGCCTGACTGTTACTTAGTAAAAGTAGCAGCCATGCCTACCCAAAAGCAAGAATTCTTCAATCAAACAGACGACTCCTTTCTGGAGCCAGCTGGCTAAGTAATGCAATTAGTAGGAAAAGGAGGTCAGACTATTAGGTGTGTACCATGACCAGTGTCAGCAGTGGCGTGTTGCCTGGCAGGCAGCATGCAGACTAGCTAAAGCAGAGTGCCTTTAAAACTATTTACTCAAGTGAGTGAGTGGAAGCGGCGCACAACTAGCCTCAGAACATGGAGTTGTTTTTGTAAGGCTTGAAAAATGAGCATTTGTGCTGTAACTGACAAGTACATTCTGAAGCACATATTCTAGCTGAGGGAGTGCAGCCACGACATGATTAATGATGGCATAATTCAAATTAGAGGCTATAAATTGACCAAAGTTATATGTATATTCATGGTTTGATCTAATTGAGACATTAAGGAAACGACTGTACTTGAACAAATGTGTGTAAATCTCATTCACATTATTAAAGTTGTCTTTATGTGCAGTTTATAAATTTAATACTAATCTATGAAGTTTTGAGAAGGAAAATGCAAACAACTGCAAGAACTTCCTTCCTTGGATATTTGTTAATGTATATCTCCAGTATCTTTCAGAGCAGGGCTCAATTTAAAATGACAATCTACTTATTTGTCTTATTTTCCAGTTGTTTCATCCTTTTCATGGTCAGTTGGTTGGTTTTTTCAAACTATGTATATTGGAGGAGAGAGGACTCATCACTTTTGCTCTAAATTATCCATTTATTTGCTTATTTGGCCATACCCAAAACTGTTCCTTTTTTGTTTAGTTTATGCTCAGAAGCTTTAGCTATATCACACACACAATCCAAAATATTATTTTTTTCAGTGATCCAAGTAAGAAGTCTACAGTTATTGTATTATGGTTTCACTATTCCTTGTCATTGGCAATATAACAATGTTTTAGCAAAACACAAAAGCTGATCTTTCAAAAAAACAGTATTATAACGATATAATCAATATTGTCAGAATTCACTGAAAATTCAGTGAAATCATTTCCTCCCTTGGTTTACAAGACTATGTCCTCTCCTGGTTCCCCTCCTAACTCTCTCTAATCTCTCCTTCAGCATGTCCTTCCTCATCTGTCCTCTAATTTTCTGTGAGGCTTCCACAGGCCTCTGTCCTAGGTCCCCTTCTCTTCTGCCTGTACATTTCATCTCTGGGTAATCTCATCCATGACCACAAATTTAACAACCAGGCCAGCAACTCACAGATTTACATCTCTACTCCATGTTGTCGTCTGTCCAAACTAAAGCCTCCGTCTGCCTCTCTGACATCTTGTGAATGTCTAGCTAAACGTGGCTAAAACAGAGCTCCTAATCTTCCCCCTCCAACATCTTCCCTACCATCTCCTTTCTCTATCACTGTGGACAACACCACCATCGTGCCTATCAGGCAGGCCATAACCTGAGTGTCACCTTCGATTTTGATCTCTCTCTGGGTCCTCATAGCCAGGCTTTATCTAAATCTCAAAGATACGGCCTTTGTACATCCACTAAAGCTCTCGCCCAAACTCTCATCATCTTGTGCCTTGATTAATGCAACATTCTTTTTTCTGGCCTTGACAAATGCAATCTTTCGCCATTCATATCCATTCAGAATGCTCTGCTAAGGTCTTTTTCCTAGCCCATCACTTTGACAATGTCAACTCTCTCTTTGAATCCCCCCGTAGGCTCCACTTTCTCTGTTGAGTGAAACATAAACTGCTTGTCTTCACTTTCAAGGCCCTTCTTAGTAAATCCCCACCCTACTTATCTCTCATTCACTACTGAGCTGTCGATGTTCGCCTCTGTTTGACCCATGATGCTGGTCTCCACTGCCCACTTGTTAAATTTTCAAACAGGCACCTTTGTGCTTTCTCCCTTGTTGCCCCATGTGTTTGGAAGGCATTTGGCATAAACATCCACAAAGCTACCTTATTACCCACCTTCAGATCCCCCCCTCAAAATACTCCTTTGCAATGATATCTACAAAAAACTTGACAATGGTTAAGCTGTTGGTGTGGAGAAACTAGTGCCCGTCATGCTGACCAATACTGTCTCATTGTTTACTTGTATTCCCATCTGTCTATATCGATCTGTTGGTTTTTGTCTTGTACACTAGATTGTAAGTCTCTGGGGGTGGGGACTGTCTTGTTGTTCTGTGTTTGTACAGTGCCTAACGCAATGTAGTCTATGGCTAGGGCTCCTAGGCACTATTGTAGTACAAATAATAATAATACTGATCAAGGAGATAAGAAATATTACCATAAATGGTCTTTTATGCTTTAAAGGCAGTTATCATTCTAATGTCAAGCAAAAGCATGTTTCTGGCATGTTACTTTGGGCTGCGATTGTGTTAGATCTCATAGATGAAGCAGAATGTAGCCTTGTGAGTACTTGGATGGGTAACGTCTCAGAGAATCCTAGGAGCTATAGGAAGTGAGGTTCATGATTCAGTAGGTGCCTGTCTTTCTTCTAAGTGAGTATCAAACTGATGCCAAAAGCGTTGTACTAAGGAGCACTATGCTGCTGAAGGGAGATATCTTTCAGAAATGACACAAAACCAAGGCTCCAATCATGTGTGATCATGAAGTATGCCATTGTGGTTTTCGCAAGAAGTAGGGACGTAAGCCATTGTTTCCTGGCTAAATGGCAACTAGCTAAATTACATTCTTTTGGCCTAATTTCCTCCTGTTTTGGATGTTCCCTTGTATCTAAGTCCTACTACAAAATATGGTGTTGCTGATTCAGAATGGCTACTATGTTAGCACTCTAGAAGTGGCTATATTTCAGATGTAGGTGGAGCGATCACTGTAATGTTTGTAAAGTATTTTGGGATTCTTCAGAATGAGAAGTACTGATAAATATAAGAAATCATTGGTTGACGAATTAATATAATTTAAAAAGATGTTCCTTTTTTAAAAGGATTTGGTCCTATGTTTTGCTTATATATTATAAGCAAAACAAATTAAAAAAAAAGTATATTATATATTAACGCACCACATTCCCTTCCACGTTCCTTTTACCTTTTTACCTTACAATATTACCTTATCTTTTAGCTTTTTACTTTACAGTAGTCACAATATTCACACATTATGGTTATTTTTATCTCAGTCATCAGATATCATCAGATATTCACACATTATGGTTTATTTTTATCTCAGTCATCAGATATCATTAGAAAATAATGAAATGCTCGTTGCCATGCACACGATAGTGAGAGTTAATTTACGCTAATCTGTATTGGTCCAGGAAAAAAAAAACTTCATGTAGTGTTTACACATTTCAAACTGCAGAATGAGGGACTGATGATCGCTTGTTTTGTAGATAGGATTGAAATGGATTTTTCATTTGTATGTATAAATTAGAGAAATAAATTCAGCAACTTTTCTGTGTAAATCTAATAATGAGCTGTGAAGTTGAGTTATTGTATGAACAGGTCTTATTTTGCTTTGCTCAAGTATAAATCCCAGGTATTATTAACCTATAATGTCCCAAACAAAGGTACTGTTGTTAGCATTCTGATCCTCGCAATGTTGTTTTGCAACTTTGTTAGAAATCCTTTACTGTTAAAAATTACCATCCAATTCTAGTAGAGTGAAATTCATCACTGTTCAGAAGGCCAGAACAAGGCCTATGCTTCACTTTAATCACCAGCTTTATCTATTTTAAGGTTTAAATGGAATTTAAGTATTGCACAGGTCTTGTGCTGGCCCTCTGCATAGGGGTAAATATCCCCTTTAATAATATATATAATGTCAAGGTAAAGTGTATAGCAGAAGCAGTCTATTGTGGATGTTCAATATGTAATTTTCAAATGACTTTACCTTTGTTAAATCACAAACATTTTTTTCCTCACAAAGAAAAGGCATTACTATTTAATAGGGACTATTCCTATACTACGTTTCAAGTTTAAACTTCAGACATATTTTATGTTTTTTTTAAAAAGGTAATTTTTCGCCCATTCTGTCATAACTCAAAAACTACTTCAGAGATTTTGCTCACATTTTCAAAACAGTTTGCCTTCTGACACAGATATAGCACAGTACGTGTCAGACCCAAAAGTGAATCTTTCAGATGTCTGAGAAAATAGGATATAGGGAGCCACAATGGAAAGTGTGAAATGGAAACCTGAATCATAGCAGTTGCTATCACTGTGAAACCTACAATATTTTAACTGAATTAAAATGTTCCGCTAATTAACATTTTGATCTAATAATCCAGATTAGCACAGAAATCTGTATATATACTGTGTATGTACACCTCATGCAAGTTGATAATTTGATAATTACTTAATCAAGCCATTAAATAAGTGTGTTTTGAATGAGGCAAATTATTTAGTTGCTTTTAATTCCAACAAGCATAGAAAAAGCAATATTTTAACCTTTTCTGTAATGAAATATTTCTACTGTCAAGCATTGTAATTCAATTTGTAAGCCATGACCCCTCATAAACTGTTGTTATCACTCTGATTAATAAAGAGCCAATTTGCTGTTGCAGCTTCGTCACTTGGGAAATGATGAGGTTCACATCGTCTGGTCTGAGCACACCAGGAACTACCGCAGGGGTATTATACCAACAGATTTTGGAGATGTTTTAATTATTATTTATCCAATGAAGAATCACATGTTTTTCGTAGAGATAATGAAGAAACCAGAGGTATGTTTTGACTACTTTGTGTCCATCATAAACATTGTTCAAATGGCCAACAATTCTTGTGTAGTTTAAAGGAAACTTTATTCTGAAAATTTAATATGGGTAGAGATTTAAATGGCTAGATCTGAAATGAAGAACATATTCATATTACATTAATGCTTAGCATTTGGGGCAGCCTTTCAAAATTCTAAAAGTGTAGGAGAAGAAATATTTTTTAAACTATGGCAAAGATCCATTTAAACTAATAAAAGCAAGGGAATTTAGAGTTCAGGCTTTCACTTGGCATTAATTCACCCCATCATGCTTAGCTACTGCTGCACATATGGTACTGTATGTACCCTCAAACAGTGTCTGAGACCTCTGCAGTAATCTGACTCACTGGGAAGATTTAAGGATTGTGTGTGATTCCTCTCACTCAGCATCCTTGTTTTTGTGTGAAATGTCAAACAATTTGTATTTGTAAGACTTGTTTTAATTCCTTTTCTGTTTTTGTCAACAATTTAAAGTAGTGTAACTTTTTTCAACTTCCTTGTAAATGTGGATTTAAATCTCAAAGCAAAAGCAACCAGTGTCTTAAAAGTTGTTTACATAAATATGAGATTTTTATATTTTAAATGCTGTGTGTGTGTGTGTAAATTTTGTTTCTAATATATTTGATATGTTAGCTTTTCAAGGCAACATTTATTTTATAAAAGTAACTATAGTCCACAATATCGTCTCCTTCATACATAAAGGATGATATTTGTCTTGGAGCACTGCCAAGTGCAGAAATGATGCATAAATCCAGTGACACGTTTTCAAGATGAATATGATACATCTTTCAGAACTTAGTGAAAGATACAAGAACTGTACAGTTTAATAACTAATAATTTGTCAGCATACATTTACAAAAAGAAACCTTAGAATTTGCAACTTTTAAAATTATTACCTTTTATTGCTGTTAAACTTTATTTTGAGTATATAAAGAGTCAGGGACTTAAAAGTAGTGAAAATGACGTCTTAGAATGCTGAAGTATTATACAATAATATAGCCAACAGTATCTTGTTATGAGAGTTTCAGAAACGTTTTTTAGAATTTAGCATTATAAGCTGGTTTGAAAATTGTGTGAATCGATCCAAGAAAAGCTGTCTCTTTTACATATTAGTCAAAAAAAACCCCAAAGGCATAAAGAATAATAGCCAACTGGAAATTTAGTGTTATCCCTACATTTAAAGTACAAACCATTACAATGTAATAAAATTAATCCAGACATTTCCAGGGCAAGTGTGGCTGACCTTTTGTTCACCAGCTACTGACCCCAGGGTGAATGAAAGAGGCTTGCAGAGAGAAATGTCTGTTGTTTGGCTTCAGTCCCTGGTATTTAAATTGCATTCCCTAATCAAATGAAAAGGCTGTCCTCTCTATCAGGTTACAGAATCCATGGCAACATTTGGCCTTTTATATACATAATGTTAGCCTTTTTGTTTGCATCTAAGTAGAGACACCTGGAGCAATGTTAACATTAACCGATTTAGCATTAATAGCTTCATTATATAAGAATTTCTGATCAGATAGCTGTTACTTTTGTTATATTGCTTCAGCTTGTATTGTTTTCATTTTTATCTCCCTGCTTGGCAACCAGGCAATGATTTGCAAATTTTTTTTGTCTTGATTAATTAAGCAATATAATTATCAGGAACTGTGATGCAGTCTTTGCTCAACAAAGCTTCTGAGAGA
Source organism: Mauremys mutica (assembly GCF_020497125.1). NCBI lineage: Eukaryota > Metazoa > Chordata > Testudines > Geoemydidae > Mauremys > Mauremys mutica. Next base: position 205,778,679 of record NC_059074.1, on the reverse strand, counting down.
AAACAATAGTAAGTCTGTTAGTATGAATGCATTCCACGCGTCACAGATGCATGAGGATATTCTAAACAATGAGACGAAAAGCTGCCTGCAAATGAGGACAAAGAATGCCATGCAGACTCTACACACTACACATACCGCCAGGGACATACTGTGGGTTCCCTGGGACACAGATGCCTCGTTAGATTGCAGCTAGTCATCAGAGATTAATTCTCAGCCATTTGGTACTATAATTTACCCATTCCCCAGTCTTTTAACTAGTGCTGCTTACTATAGAACTGAAGTAGTTATACTCAAAAGGTTTATTTAACCTTGCCTTCTTTTACTGTATACAACAACAAAAAAACCCTATTTTTTCTTAGTGATTGTAATGAAGCAGGTGTTTGCAATGCGGGGAATATTAATTTTTGTGTTTCATGGATATCTTACTTCAGAATTAGTAGTGGTCCAAGAAGGCGTACATTTCTTTCCACATCTGTAAATTTTATCCCACTGTAGTTTATTTCTATTATTATATTTATTTTTCATCCCTGTGACACTTATGATTCTTCAAAAGGTAATCTTGTTTTGGCTCCTTAAAATAATATCAACTTACATAACTTACTGAAGAGAGAACGTTGTAATATATATTCAATTTACTTATTTAACCAAACTCCCTCATTAAGGCAAAAAGATCCACATGGGTGAAAGCTTATGACTGCATGGAGTCTCATTGATTTTAATGGGCCTCAGCATGGGCATTGAGAGTGCATAGGAATTGATAATTCTAGTCTTTTTGTTCATATGGATTTATGGCCCAGTCGTGTATTCCTTGTGCAGTTAACACTCCCATAGAATCAAAGTCCACAATTGGGGATTTATATACCAGTCCTGAAATGTACTGAACACCCTCAACATCCACTGAATTCAGATGGAATTAAGCATTCTCAACAATTCAGAGGATTGGGCCCTTAAACTGAAATCTTTTTATGTTATGGATTTAACATATTTTGAGAAGTGCTATAAATATACCTGGCAATCAATATATACATATTTTTATTAATAATAAAATACTGCTAACTCCATATTTTACTGTGTGACCCCCTCTTCCTTACCAAGAAACTCCTCACTTTTGATGAGGTAGAGAGGTAACATGAGGGCTCACAGCTCTGGATGCCCCAGCATGTGTTACACATTGGCATTCTGAATATTTGTCTTTCATAGCGTGCATTCATTAACTGTCACGACAAGTCAATTATGTACCTCTCTGTGTTCACTTTCTCTGAGTCCGTACTGCACTGAAAAAGAGATGTGTGCATAAAGGGTGTTTGTGTATACATGTTGACAGCACCTGTCATCTTTTGTTTATTGTGTTTTTTAAATTTTTATAAAACCCAGGAATTAAATAATTTTCATACATACCTTTGCCTGGACCTTCCCTTGACCTGATCCAAAATTTGTCTACCCCCTTCTTTCTTCTTCGAAGTCCTCCTGAAAATATGCTTCTTTAAGGAGGCCTGTATACCATAGGCCACCCCTCCACCTGATATACTGAAAGATATTCACATAAAAAGTAATCCGTACAAATCATGAAACTGACAAGGCAACTTTTTGTTGCTCCCCTTCCTACCACATCCTTGTTTACATATCATATGTTCTTCTTCGAGTGCTTGCTCATGTCAATTCCATTCTATGTGTGGACGTGCCCACATGCACAATTGTTGGAGACTTTCGCCTTAGCGGTATCCGTAGGGCTGGTTGTGGCGCGCACTTGAGTGCCACGCTCATGCGTCGGTATATCAGGCGCCTCCTGCCCTACGCCCTCTCAGTTCCTTCTTACCGCCCGTGGTGGTTGGTCAGAGTGCCTCTTTCCCTTGCTTCGCAAGTGATCGGCGGGTTTTTTTTCCCTACTTGCTGAACCTCATGTTCCAGCTATAAATAGTTTGTTTTTTATAGTAGATTAGTTAGTAAGTATCTGTTAAGTACTATAGCTAGTCAGCTCGGGTCCCAGCGGGGACTTTGCCCCAGACAGGACATGCCCCGGTCTCCAGGTTTTAAACCCTGCTCTGACTGCAACAGGCCTATGCCTGTTAGTGACCCGCATGGCAGCTGTCTGAAGTGCCTGGGGGCATCCCACATTAAAGAAAAGTGTCACATCTGTAAGAACTTTCGTCTCAGGACAAGAGAGAGAGCGACATTTGCTTGAGGGCCTCCTCATGGAGGCCACTCTTTGCCTAGCCTCAGGAATGCCCAGCACTTCAGCCTCAGTATGTAGCGCACCCTTGGCACCAGGCTCTTCCCGGCACCGATTCCCTTCGCCGGTGCCCAAGAAGAAGACAAAGAGGAGGGACCTGGCACTGAGCAAGTTGGACCAAGGGCATTGGGCAAACGACCCCGCTTGGTCCACCTGCGCACGCCAGAGACGCAAGGGGACACATTCCTAAGAGGACCTACTTATCCCCCCAAGGGATCCACTGACGACTCCGGGGAGCGATAGGGGACCCAGGCTGATGGCACAGTGAACACCTTCTCAGCTCCCGGTGCCCAGAGAGCAAAGGACTCTCTCACCACAGCCAGCACTGTGTGTGGCAATGGACCTGGTGAAGGCTCCCTACAAGGACAAGCCATCTGTGAAGGCCTCCCAGAAGGCGAGTGAGCGCCGCCAGTCTCCAGAGCCAAGGCAGAGCCCTTTGTCATCGTGCCCGTGGTCTCCGCATCAGCCCAGGTCACCGGTTTGCCACTACTGATCACCGTTGCCCCGCTCCCGGTCTCCGCCCTCACACCAGGCTTTGCGCAGAGGGAGGCACCGGTCATTCTACAGTCGGCACCAGTCATCTTCGCGCTGACATTAACCATCACCGAGCCCTTGGGGACACTCCCCAACATGACGCCACTCCCACTACTCCCATCACCAGTCTGACTATCCAAGGCACCAGTCACCCAGGCCCTGCCCTGGTCACCAGAGGAGGATTTATCCAGCATAGAGAGGGAGTCCAGCACCTCACTGAGATAGCACCGTAGCAACTGGGCTCTGGAAGTTGCATCCGCCACAGCGATGCTGACCTGGCAGCAGGGCTTGTGACCAGCGCAGTGGCATTACTGGAATACCTGGGTCATGCCGGTTATGCCGATGCTCCCATCTGACCAGTCCTCGGTCGCCACATCGGACAAACCCCACAGAGCCAGTTATCTCATCATAGAAGGCAATTAGGTTAGTCAGGCATGACTTGCCCTTGGTGAATCCATGCTGACTGTTCCTGATCACTTTCCTCTCCTCTAAGTGCATCAGAATTGATTCCTTGAGGACCTGTTCCATTATTTTTCCAGAGACTGAGCTGAGGCTAATTGGCCTGTAGTTCCCTGGATCCTCCTCCTCCTCTTTTTTACAGATGGGCATTACATTAGCCTTTTTCCAGTCATCCAGGACCTCCCCTGATCGCCATGAGTTTTCAAAGATAATGGCCAATGGCTCTGCAATCACATCTGCTAACTCCTTTAGCACCCTCAGATGCAGTGCATCCGGCCCCATGGACTTGTGCTCATTCAGCTTTTCTAAATAGTCCTGAACCATCTTCTCCACAGAGGGCTGGTCACCTCCTCATCATGCTGTGCTGCCCAGTGCAGTAGTCTGGGAGCGGATCTTGTTCATGAAGACAGTGGCAAAAAAAGCTTTGAGTACATTTTCCACATCCTCTGTCACTAGGTTGCCTCCCTTATTCAGTAAGGGTCCCACACTTTCCTTGAATTTTTTTTCTTGAAATATCTGCAGGGCCACCACTTGGTCGTCTGTCCATACTTTCACATCTCACTATGCGCTTACCCAGAAATCCCAGGACGACGCTGGCTTCGGTAGAGCAGTGCTGCAAGACTGTGAACTCCGAGTTCCCCTCTGTTTTTTCTGCTTGAGAGTCACCTAAAATGGAATTGACATGAGCAAGCACTCAAAGAAAAAACGGTTACCTACCTTTTGAGATGTGTTGCTAATGTCCATTCCATTACCCACCTCCTGCCCGTCTGTTGGAGTTGTCGGCAAGAGGGAACTGAGAGGGCATAGGGCCGGCAATGCCTGATATACCGACTCATGAGCACAGCACTCAAGAGAGCGCCACAGCCAGCCCTACGGATACCGCTAAGCAAAAGTCTCCGACAACTGCGCACGTGGGCACGCACACACCTAGAATGGAATGGACATGAGCAACACATCTCCAGGAACAACCGTTACGAAAGGTAGGTAACCGTTTTTTATGGGACCTATCCTTATACAGATGAGAAGATTTATGGTAATACTCATATGAGTAAAAGTACTTGCACATGTTGGCAGGATTGAGCCCTTACTTTGTAAACTCTTCAGGGCAGGGACCTTGTCTTCACATTTATCCATAAATACCTACGACACTGTTAGAGTTATATAAATAATAAAAAAAATCTCTTCTGTGGTACAAAGTAAGAATAGTTGCAGTTTTCAGAATTCTGCTTTCCTTCTAAATTTTGTATTGTTCAGAAAAACATTTGACATTAGCTCAAAAGGTGGTTTAATGGCATACTTCTCTTGAATACTAAGAAAATACAATAATAAATGGAAAAAATACGTTTTTTCTCTTTACGGATATAATATTGAAATAGATTTGTGTCATAATCTAGCATTTGATTCTGTAGATGAAAATGGCTCAGTTTTGAAACATTTAATGTTTTGACATTTGTTAAAGATTACCTATTGAATTTCAGAAAATGTCATGAAAAATTTAGTAACTCGTTGTGTGATGCTGCCTTAAGACAACCCAACACATTTCCAAGATTCTAATAATTTTCTTTAATATGAGGGTATCGAGACCTTACCAGCAATGACTGATAGTCAATACAAATATTTGAATATTACTTTCATTTTATAATTCCAGTGATTTACATTATCAACTGCTTTGTTTGTTTATGTGGGTATTAAAACCTCTGTAAAATTAACTCTTAATACACTGACTGACACATATCAGTGTCTGGGCATTTACGTTCATAACTCACCAAAATATCAAATTGAAAATGTGTGAGGTCTGCATATGTTGTTTATAAGTGTATACCCTCGTTATTCACACCTGGCATACAAAATTAACAGATCTGACTCTCTGATCCCTGTCTCAATACTTCTAAAAATGTTCTTCCTTTCATAGAGTTTTCAAATGAATTTATACTTACAAATGTTTTGGTCTTTGCAATTCTTAATTTAAAAACAGAATCAGCACAAAACTTGATGTTGTAGAACGTCTGTGGCATAGATTGTTTGTTTTGTTTTTTCCAGCTGGGAATCTACTAAATCTTGCATATAGAAATTGATGAAGGCTCTAAATGTTAAACTGCATGTGCTGAAAATCATCCAAAATTAGTCAAATTATGGAAATATTTTATCCTAATCTATTTTTTCTGGTTTTAGTCATTATTTTAAGTAAAGGAATGACATTAACAAGAACTGTGTGAAAAGACAGCTGTCATTTGCAAATGTTATATTAAAACCAAATTTCTTCTGTGATTCATTGCCACTTCTAATTAGAGGGATTCCCCTGATGCAGGGGATTTATATTATTCCTTTTGTCGGTTTATTGAATGACTGTCACAGTCACCCACAAAGCGGTTGCAGAAGAATAATAGAGGGTATTTATTTATGTTCTAAGCCCCAGTACAGATGGAAAAAATCCATAGATTAAATTTTGATAATTACTACTAGCCCCGTTTAGTTTCTTTTTCATTTTGATTTTTGTGGTGGAGAAATTAATTCATGGTTGACTTATTCTGAAAATCAGTATCTATTATAATTTTTTCATTTTTCTTTTAACCATCCATATTCATTTTATTTATGTGTGTTTCCACACATTTTTCCACTTTACACATGATTTGGGCTTCTCTACGTGTTGTGCTTATTGTAGCATTTACTTGAGATGGTCAGAGGTACTGAGAGTACTGCAAGTTGTCAACCTACATTACGTGATCAGTTCCTTAGGGAGAGATTCTAAACCAATGAAAGGTGTTACAGTTCTAACTCATGTAACAGGGCGAGCCTGTCAGCATCTTGCCCAGATGTATCTGAGATACTGGTTTTAAGATGGAGGGGTTTTGGTTTCTTTTTGCCATTACTGCCTCTTTGCCAAGAAGCTAATTACCTTGGGCCAGATCATTCTTTTCCCTTATAAAACTCATCAAGGGGGGCTGTACAGGGGAGGGGAACTCTACGTGAGGTGCCACTTGTAAGATTCAGCATAGACAAATATCTAGCTTGAATATCATGAAGTAATATCTACCAGAAGCACACTGCTGCATTCAAGTTCATAGATGAACTCTGCAGTTATACATAATATAAAAACTAAGCACATTTTAAATCTTAAAAAGCTTATGAAAATATTTGTTGACATGTTAGATGTTCTGAGGATAGCTATGTAGTGTTTAACCTCTCTGCAAAATGTATCTATCTTACATGCATTGAATTATAACTAATACTGTCTTGGTTTCTATATTGAAGCTATCACAGTAGTATCTGAATGGTGAGAAAAGGGGCTCAGTTAGAGTTGGTTGGGTGATCTTGACTGAATTTGTGGTGTCTGTCTAGTGACTGAGAGCTGGGGTGGTGGTTGTTGGGTTTTTTTTGTTTGTTTTTTAAGATGTAAATTATTTTAAAGCATCCTTGAAGATACAGCTACATATTTTCAAATAATTCAATTCTGATAGCTTTTTAGTAATGTATTTTCCTTACATTTTTATGAATTAATTTAAAACAGCCCTGGCTTGGAAGAACTAACAATCATCACATCAGACTTTGCAGTGCTAATGTTTCTGAGCCCTGGTCTACACACAGCCCCTGGTTCGAACTAGGGTACGCAAATTCAGCTACGTGAATAACGTAGCTGAATTCGAACGACCCTAGTTCGAATGACTTACCGTCCAGACGCTGCGGAAGCGAACTCCGCGGCTCCAAGGTCGACTCCGGCAACTCCTCCTGCCGCGGTGGAGTACCGGAGTCGACTGCGGCGCTTCCGGAGTTCGAACTATCGCGTCTAGATCAGACACAATAGTTCGAACTCCAAGAAGTCGAACTCGCCGCGTCGACCCGGTGGGTAAGTATAGACGTGGCCTAAGCTTTGCAGAAGTTAAAAGCTCTACAACAATGGCCATGTGTGTCCATGACCCTTTCCTGATGTGGCTGTCTCTCTCCATTCATCTGCACACTAGACCCCCTTGGGGATCCATGTCTCATTTTTTCTCCTCTGTCTTCCTGGACCCCTTGTCCCTACTCCATTCTTGAGCTTAGGAAGCCCACAACCTGTGGGCAATGAGCACCATGTTCCAGAGCTGTTAGACCTTGTAAGGACTTCAGTGTTTGTGAACACTGCATGCAATAACTAGGGTCCCAATGTACAGTTGAGGGTGCAGGATTGTGGCCTCGATATGAACCCAGAAATCTACCCTAATCTATTTTTAAATACGAATCTTCATTTAGGTCAACAGAATAAAACACTTTTTATTAGGGCTGTTGATTAATCGCAATTAACTCGTGTGATTAACTCAAATTAATTGCAATTAATTGCACTGTTAAACAGTAGAATACAAACTGAAATTTATTAAATATTTTGGATGTTTCTCTACATTTTAAAATATATCAATTTCAATTACAACACAGAATACAAAGTGTATAGTGCTCATTTTATATTATTTTTATTACAAATATTTACACTGTAAAAATGACAAAAGAAATAGTATTTTTCAGTTCACCTCATATAAGTACGGTAGTGCAATCTCTTTATCATGAAAGTACAACTTACAAATGTAGGTTTTTTTGTTACATAACTGCACTCGAAAACAAAACAATGAAAAACTTTAGCGCCTACAAGTCCACTCAGTCCTACTTCTTGTTCAGCCAATCGCTAAGAGAAATAAGTTTGTTTATATTTACGGGAGATAATGCTGCCCACTTCTTAATTACAATGTCACCTGAAAGTGAGAACAGGCGTTCACATGGCACTGTTGTAGCTGGTGTCGCAAGATATTTACATGCCAGATGCGCTAAAGATTCATATGCCTCTTCATGCTTCGGCCATCGTTCCAGAGGACATGCTTCCATGCTGCTGATGCTTGTTAAAAAAAAATGCATTAATTAAATTTGTGACTGAACTCCTTGGGGGAGAATTGTATGTCTCCTGCTCTGTTTTACCCACATTCTACCATATATTTCATGTTATAGCAGTCTTGGATGATGACCCAGCACATGTTGTTCGTTTTAAGAACACTTTCACTGCCAATTTGACAAAATGCAAAGAAGATACCAATGTGAAATTTCTAAAGATAGCTACAGCACTCGACCCAAGATTTCAGAATCTGAAGTGCCTTACAAAATCTGAGAAGGATGAGGTGTCGAGCATGCTTTCAGAAATCTTAAAAGAGCAACACTCTGATGTGGAAACTACAGAACCTAAACAACCAAAAAAGAAAATCAACCTTCTGCTGGTGGCTTCTGACTCATGATGATGAAAATGAACATGCGTCAGTCTACACTTCTTTGGATGGTTATCAAGAGACGTCATCAGCATGGACGCATGTCCCCTGGAATGATGGTTGAAGCATGAAGGGACATGAATCTTTAGTGCATCTGGCATGTAAATATCTTGCAACACTAACTACAACAGTGCCATCCCTGTTCTCACTGTCAGGTGACATTGTAAACAAGAAGCAGGCAGTATTATCTTCTGCAAATGTAAACAAACTTGTTTGAGCAATTGGCTGACCAAGAAGTAGTACTGATTGGACTTGTAGGCTCTAAAGTTTTACGCTATTTTATTATTGAATGTAGGGGTTTTTTTGTACATAATTCTACATTTGTAAGTTCAACTTTCATGATAGAGATTGCACTACAGTATTTGTATTAGGTGAATTCAAAAATACTATTTCTTTTGGTTTTTACAGTGCAAATATTTGTAATAAAAAATAAAGTGAACACTGTACACTTTGTATTCTGTGTTGTAATTGCAATCAATATATTTGACAATGTAGAAAACATCCAAAAATATTTAAATAAATGGTATTCTGTTATTGTTTAACAGCACAATTAATCGCACAATTAATCGCGGTTAGTTTTTTTAATCACTTGACAGCCCTACTTTTTATACTTAGCTTAATCCAATCTTCCACTTAAGTTTACCTACCAGCTGTACCAGATTCTTGACCTCTTTGGGGAGTTTCTCTTTTCTTGCATCCCTTGGAGACTTCAGGTTTTACTCTTGTTACTTTTTTCGTTAAATTATACTTTTCTTAGTATGACTGTTCTTCAGCGTGCTAGACAGGAAGCAGGTCCTTAGTTTCAATTCCAAACTCATGACTACACCCCAGTGCTATGGTTTATGAGAATACACCTAAAGATTCACTTTATTCAAAATGGGTTATGGCGGTCAGTATCCAAATGGCTGTTTAAATTAGGGGGGAGGGCTGGTCCCCTTTGGACAAACATGCACTGGCTGCATCTAAAGGTCTGGGGCATAAGGGGGTAAAGCAGTCCCCATGGTCCATGCTAGACAAATCACCACCTAACAGATTTGTGATACAGTATCTAAGTTATTTCCACATTGTATCTTAATGCTACTTTTATATATAAATGCAAATACTGACAGTTGCCATCAATTTTTTTTGTTCTTAACTTGAATCTGTGCTATAGCTTTGTGCTCAAGCAAAAATTACAATCTGAGGAGGAAAATCCACGACAAAAAGCCTGCTTTGCAGTACTTACCAAAACTAAATTCTACTAGGTATGAATTTTCTTCCATGTTCATTGACCTACCTTTCTTCTGATCTTAGCCCAAGTGATTGGATGGAGGAGAGACTACATCCCTAACACACATGCAGTAGGAACTAGTCTAACAATCCGGTTTTTTATGTCTGCAGTCAGACTGTGAAAAACTATTTATTAGTATCTTCCTGGTCTCCAAGAGAGATGGGGACTGATGGTATCTGTGAAGAATATCCAGTGGCAAAACTTACGTATACAAATATTTAGCTGAGAGCACAATGCCAGATCCGAACAAATGTATGTTTTCTTGAAAACAAAATATTGTCATGAATGTCTTACTAGAAGATTATTTGGTACATATAATAACATGCTTATTTTGTTTCTGTCGTAAATAGTGGAAGAGACTCATTATAAAGAGATAATGGGTCAGATATTTTTCATTTTTGTAATCTTCTCTTCCAAAACCTCATTGATCCCTATTTGTGTATTGCAGGATTTAATATCATGTCCTTGGAATAGATTTTCAAAGGCACAAAGGGAAGTTAGGTGCCCTACTCCTTTGGAAAGTCAATGTGGACTGAGTACCTAGTTTCCATTTGTGCCTTTGAAAATCTCCCTCCACCCACAGTGATACCATCAAATTAAGACTGGAGAATGCTGTATCTGAAAATACTATCACTTTTATTTTTTGGTTCGCAGGTCCCATTTTTTGGTCCTCTCTTTGATGGAGCAATAGTGACTGCAAAACTGCTGCCAAGCCTTATATGTGCCACATGCATCAATGCCAGCAGAGCTGTGAAATCTCTCATACCCCTCTACCAGAGCTTGTATCCTTTCCTTCTGTGCATTTTATGCAATTTGGAATCATAAGTACAAATATTCTCCTGATAGAGGTAAGTGCGAATGAGATCTCTTCAGTTGGACTTTATGCTAAGAACTGTGCATCAGAAAAATGTCAAAGCTTTCTTCATATCAAGCAGCATGTTTTTAGACTCATTCTTGCTGAGCTTTAATCTGATATGGTATGCTCTTAAAAATAAAGGATAACAATACAAGCATTTTTGGACTTTCCTATTAATTGCAAAGTCAACAGGTATACTGTTAGAAATAATGGTGCTTTAAACTTTAAGAGGGAATAATTTACAAATTTCTGTAGCACGAGAAAATAATTGTTTATATTAGCTTCATATTTACAAAAGGAGCCCAGTTCTACTCCCGTATGTAATAACGCAAGTAATTTCACAGTCTTCTTTGGAAGTCTTCACATCAATAAGATAGGTAGCAGTTGGCCAATGGTATTGATATTTATCAGTCTTTATGTCCATTTTTTATTTTACCCACATTGCGTCTTAGAGTTTTGAGAACACATTCTTCCAGCAGTAGTTATAGGTAACTGGAAGGCATGCTTCAGTATTGTAGAATTGTGTAGTGTGAATTATTATTCTTGTGTGGTATGCAGGCTAATCGCATAAAATCACTTGTTACTTGACATTCTGGTTTTCTTTTCTCGTAATGCCACTAATGTTATAAAATTACTCTAGTGTGGTTCATTAACCACATTGCTAACAGTCCCATATGTTTCTATGGATCAGCACTCATCTTATTTCAGTTTATTTTGGAGGCTTTTAATTTGGAGGCTTTTCAATTATGTAATGAGGAGGGCCTCGCTTGATTTTCCTGAGACGAAACAACTGGAATGCTCAATCTTTGTGATGAAGGAAAGATGGCTTTGTTAGAGTTTATCAGAGGCATTTACATTTTAGGTTCAATTTTTCTAGTTACTATGGCTATGTAAGAAATACTAATTTTTGTAGAAGAACTGAATTTGATTAATTGTGTTTGTGGAAAGCTTCAGAAATGAAGATTTGCATAAGAATTAAAGAAACTAAATAATATTTTATTACCTTTTTTGTTTTTCCTCTTCATTTTAAACTAGGTGAAGTTGTTTGGAGTTGCACAGGCAGGCCCACACAATACCTTAGTTATAAGATTATGTCAATACTTAAAAGCAGACTCAAAACTCGCTACCTTTTTCACTTTTGTGTCATGAGTGGGTAATTCAGCTAAGTACTACTGTCAACGTAGTTCCTTCTATCTGTAACCTTGACTGAATGAGCAGATGTGTTAAGCTGTGTCTGACAATAAAACAATCAGTCTAGTATTGCTGGTAACCTGAACACAGTAACAGAGATTATAAGAGTGAAAAACATGCCATTATCTCTAAGGGAAAAAACGATTTTGACACAGTAGGAAAACAGAAGATATGATTTGATGTAATGTTCATCCTTGCCCTTTGTCCCTCCTAGATTTTCCTATAATAACTTCCTCAGCAGGCTAAGTAGAATCTGTCAAGTTTAGCCTTTATCTAGTGGTCACTGCTCTTTCTCAGTGGTGAGGGCTAGCTCAACTGCCATCTGCTTATTTTTTTTCCCTAGTGGGCAATCAGTGGACGTATTTCAATGTCTAGAGTGCTGAAAACTGGAAGTTTGCCACTTGCTATGGTTACAATTCCCAAGTTAATCAATGATTTTAAAATCAAATCATGGTCATTGGGTATCAGGCCCAAAACCTATTTCTCTAAAGCCGGTGAACAACAAAGTAATTGGGGACCTGTTTATGGGGTACTGTTACCTTAATAGGAACCTTAAAAATGGTTTGTTTTGGAGAAAAGCTGAATGATACAGTTCCTTTATAAAAACCAGTTTACTTATCCCTAGTATTCTTGTATGGATATATTTATTTATATAAAATAAAATTGTTCTTCTTAACCCAGTCACCCTCAGACTCCAGCATATCACCCTCAAATGCCATTATATACACACACACACACACACACACACACACACACACACACACACACACACACACACACACACACACACACACACACTCACTCACTAGAGTGCTAGGGGTTAGTCAAGTGGTTCTCATAAGGTAACTGTATCAGACCTGAGCTCTTTCTTTAAAACTAATCCAAGTCTCTGTGTGCGCGCGTGCACACATATATGTATATCACTACCTATGCCACAGACTTTGACGCACAAGCATCAACTGTTAAGATATGTGTTTCACCAGCCTGCTGTGACCCAACCTTTGCCAGGTCTCTTTCTCGCTATACTTAAATGCAACACACAGAGAGACTAGGTATGATGCATGCCACTGAACCTTTCTGGGGGCATTGTGAGGTCTAGCTGCATCATTACTTTGCACATGTGCATTTTGGCATCAAACCATACTGTGCATGTAGTAATGTGATGTGAATGGAAAGTAGAAATACTGGAGCCTGAGAGAGGCAGCTGGACCTCAGAACAGGTAATGTAGTGGGGAGGTGACATTAGAGAAGAGAAAAAGCTGGAGTAGGTTGGAAAGTCCTAAGCAACTTTTATTGGATGTGAGAGACAATAAAGATTCCCCATTAAACACAAAGTAAAGGTTTGGTGACTTTCTTAAAGGGACAGAACATTTTGTTGGAGACCCCTGCCAGAGGGAGTTCATTGAAGCAAGTGATTGCTGGTGGGGAAAACAAGATAGAACAGAGCACTCTAGGACCTGAGGATCTGTCATGGGATGAGAAGTCAGCTGTTTGGGTTCAGACTCTTGGGTGGAGGAATCTGTCAGGCTATTGTTTGGAAATAGGAAAGGAATGAAGAGGGACTGACAGGATAAGCGCAAAAGGTTCATATATACAACTATAATTTTCCATCCACCTATATGCTCATAAAATTCTTATACCAAAAGGGAGAAACTTCAGGTATTAATAACATAATGAAAAGCTTGATATGCATACGTTTCCATAGTTTTCATATGTTGTATTTTGGTGATATCCAACCTTGGCATTTTGAGAGTGCCTGTGTTAAGGAGAAAATTTGTGTTGGATTACTAACTAACGTGTTCCTTGGGCAGCACCATGTGATTTTTAAACAGAAGTACTTGAATAAGGTAGTGATTGAGTTATATGATGTGAGAAGATCAATGTCCTCTTTTCTTCTAAAAAGGGAAAGAATAATCATCCTCCTGATGATTATCTTCCAGCAATTCCTTGTGAAAAAAGAACTGCTCCAAACCCCAGTAAAATAATACAAAAAATACCGAGAAAAACTTTCTAAGCATCTACAGCTTAATAGAACCATCAGCAATGGGATCATGAGTTAATCATGAACACATCTTGCCAGATACATTTATTTTCATTTTTGACAGAATTACAAAAAATGGTAGTTTCAATAACTGTACAGTGTTCAAATATTATTGAAGCTTTTCTGATGTCTCAGGAAATCTTACTCTCATCATTTAATTAGATTTTCCTTGGTATGGACAGCACCACATAGACTGGAAATGAGCTGAAGAACTGTAATCAAATTGTAGTGATGATGATGTGTTGAGTTGCAGGGACGATGTCTAGCAGGTGCTGAAGTTTATGTCCAGTCTTATATACATTCTTGTTTAGGGCCTGATTTTTACAATGCTTATGCATGCTGAGTAACTAATCCCACTTAATGGGACTCCTGTCATGAGTAAGTGCTACTTGGCATGAGTTGCAAAATTAGGCCCTGAGATCATAAGTTATTTGGGGTTCAGTTTTTTAAAATGACAAAAAGAAATGGGCTAGTTACCATATTAATAAAATTTTCAGATGATAAAAACTGCAGGTGTTCCAAAATTAAATGAGGAAAAGGAAATAATTCAAAAGGATCTATCTAGTAAGACTGGAAATAACAAAATAAGATTCAACTTGGAAAAACACTAGTTAAGAAATCTGGAGTGAACATAGGCGCGGGAAGTAGGGATGTGGGGGATGCTTCAGCACCCCCAGGTTCTGCGCCTGGCGTCCTAGCCGTCGGCCTCGCTACTGCCTACGGGCTCTGCTGCCGGCCCCAGGGTCTCGCCAATCCCATGCCTGGGGGCTCCGCTGCCAGCCCCAGGTCCTGGCCACCGGCCTGCATGTGGGGTCCTGCCCTGCTGCCAGGGCCCCGGGGGCTCTGCTGCCAGCCCCGGGGTCCCTTGGACTCCTCACACACCTCTAGCTGTGGCCCTGTCCCCACTCCTGGAGTCATGTCCCTGCTCCCAGCCCCAGCTCTAGGGGGTGGGAGGGCACAGACAGGGGCTAGAAGGGTGCAGCTCAGCATTCCCACTCCAAAAACTGTTCCAGCACCCCTGGGAGTGAAATAATTAAAACAAAAATATTCAATGGAAAGGGTAAACCCAGAAAGCAATAATGCTGAATGAATTAAGATTGAGATTGGACAGCAAATTAAACTTTGCACTGGGGATATGACAACAAAAAAGTTGTTGCAGCTTTAGGGTACATATGTATAAAAGAAGTGCGTCTCAGAGCTAGGATAGCCAGCTTTCTAATTTTGAAAACCGAACACTACAGCAGGAGAGCTGGAACCTCCCCTCTCCCTACCTCTTCCCCTGAGGTCCCGCCCTCATTGCTCACGGCTCTCCCCCTCCCCCCAACTCCCTTCCTCCTCGCTTGGTCCTGTTTACCTACCTATACTCCCCCTCTCCCTGCCCCAGCAGGGCTCCCTCTGCTCCAGGGCTAGGACTGAGCAGGCAGGCTCCCAAGATGCAGGTAGGAGGCAGCCCCCGCTGAGCAGGGGCCGGCATGGGTTGATAACCTAGCACCTCATCCCTTGGCCCCCCCACCCATGGCAACTGGACTTCTGGTATCCAGTCAGTACATGTGACTGGCCACTGTACAGATCCCCTTTCAACTGGACTTTCTGGTTGAAAACCAGAGACCTGGCAACCCTACTCAGAGCATGGAAACAGAGTTCCCATTCTCTTTAAAGTACAAGCCATTAAAAAGTCAACATTTGTCAACCATTACCACAAAATTACTAGAGATACTTTTTATTCTGTGTATAGGTGGAAACTGGTAATTGATGCTATGGTGCGCTAAATGATAGCGATGCAGAGCATTGTGTCTACGCTGAGACCATACCTGGAATATTCCAGTTAGTTCTGGGCATCTCAGTAGCAGTAAAATATTGACAAATCTGAAGGCATTCCGAGAACAGCAACAAAAACAATTAGGGGGCTTCAGAAATGTGTTTATGACCTAGATTTGGGAATAAAGTAAAAAATTGCATTACAGGGAATGATAGTGGTGTCAGAAAGATGGTGCAAAGAGCAGAATAATTCTGCCGACAGGACAAAAAACATTTATTTCAAATAGAGTTTGCTTTCGTTTTCACTTTAAATTTAAACATGCTGTGAAGAAAATGCTTGCGCTGCCTAAGGGGAAGTTGATCTACATCTCCTAAATAGTGGGCTGTAAAGTCCTGGCAGCCTCATGCAAATAATGGCAGCTGAAGTCACTTGTTGGAAAGTCTGTAAACTCTGGTTACAGCTGCACTTATCAGTAGCTTTAAGGGAAGTGTAATCAGCCACAGAGATTAATTTGCATCTCAATTAGAAAAGAGTCAGGAGGAAGCACTAGGGTCTGTTGCTAGAAGGTTGTGGAAGAAATCTCATCAGACACAAAAGCCTCCCAATACTTAGTACTCCAGCTGAGTGGAGGACAATATCTGAGGTTTAGTTACCATGGGGACCAGAAGCCTGCAGAGCCACAGAAGAATCTAGGGTTTGCACTGTAATCATTTGGTCATGATGACTCAAATTCCACTGTTGTACCCAAATACATTTTTTGCTATTAGAAAGAGGTTAAAAAGTGGGAAAGGTAAAAACTTCAAAGAGTGTATGTGTGTTTTTTTCCTGTTCTTAAATACTTTTTATGTTGCTGCAGTGATTTCTGTGTTTTAAAGCATTTATTAGAGCATGGAAAGCATTCAAAAATGTGTCAGTTAACTGACATATTCAAATTTTAGTGTGTAGCTGCTGTCGTATATCTCAAAGCCACTCATGAAACTGGTTCATTTACACAATTCAGAGTGATGACATCATACAAAATCAAACCAAAGTATATAGTTGAACTCAAGTTAAGTTAAATAACAAAATAGACCATAGAATAGTATTCTGTTGAAAGATCTGAATCCAACTTCTCTTGAAGTGTGTTATAGTTCACGTGTCAGGTATTAGCATACTTTAAATGTACTCCTGAAAATGAGAGGATTATTTGTAAATCTTCTAGAAATGTCTGGACTCCTGGCTTTAACCCACGCTAAGGAGTGCCCTCACAAACATGAAGATGCTACTAATTGCTAGCTGATATGCTTCAAGGAGTAGCCTCACTATCATGCTCTTTGAGGCAAGAATTGTATTTTACATGTGTTTTAATGGCTAACCATAAGCCTTCTGCTTAGTCATTAAAATACATGTAAAATATGACATCACATCATAATAAGAATATAGTACTAATATGCTAATCTACTAGAAATTGCTATATACTAACATAATAAGTATTACATATGAGTTTGAGGGTTTCAAAACCATCTTCTTTTTCCTGGAGAGAGGAAGGAACCAGTAATCTTCAAGAGATATCATTCCTGTATACTCTCTTATACTAAAACAGTTGACTGCCGATAAACAAAAGATCCTTCTAATCAAATGGCAATTAAATCTGAGGTTGCTAATTGTCAGTACCGTCTTGAAAAGAACATAATGCTATAAGCAGCATGTCCTAGGTATTTATTAGGAGTAGGTTTGATAAACAATGTATGTGTAAAACTAAGGCTTTAAATCAGTTTAATTACACACAAAGAAAAAGGCAGGACACAACAAAAAGCATGTAAAATCTATGATGCAATGAAAAAGGCATCCATGTGAAAAGAATCTTCCTTCTGTGTGGTCTCTTCTTCAGGGTTATCCAGTAGTTTTTTAGTCAATTTAGGTTTCCCTAAATGTATTTTCTTGATAAAATTTACTTATAAGCATTTTCTAATGACAGCAATGCACATTTTTGCTAAATATTGTACACAGAGCTCAGAAAAATATGCTATATTTTTATACTGTCAGTTTCAGAGGAATCAAACTGCTTCTTGTTTTAGCAGATGATGTAGCTTCTGACTAGAACAGCTACATAGACACAGTGTCAGATATAGATAAATTCTTATAATTCAGGACTTCAGGTCAAGTTGCTGCTGTACATCTAACTTGTCTTTGGTTTTATGTAAAGCAGGTGTGGAAGTAGCACATCTCCCAGGTTGGCCTGGACCTTCTAGATCAGGATTGAGGCACATTATCTAGTCTGACCTGTATATCTCACAGGCCACCAGCAGCACCCAGCACCTCTACACTGAAGCCAATAAGTGAACTTAGACCAAAGTATTACAGCTCACAAGAGACTTAACTATTATGTGCTAGAGGCAGAGAACAAGAGGGATTGAGGTGCACCATTGCCAAATGTCCCTCGTATGGCAGGGAGTTGACTAAGTGAAATATATCCAGATAATCCAAAGAAGTGGCCTGCATCCTACAGAATCATAGAACTGGAAGGTATCTCCAGAGGTCATCTAGTCCAGTCCCCTGCACTCAAGGCAGGACTAAGTATTATCTAGACCATCCGTGACAGGTGTTTGTCCAACCTACTCTCGAAAATCCCCAATGATGGAGATTCCAAAACCTCCCTAGGCAATTTATTCCAGTACTTAACCACTCTGACAGTGTCCAACCTAAACCGCCCTTGCTGTAATTTAAGCCCATTGCTTCTTGTCCTATCCTCAGCGGTTAAGAAGAACAATTTTTCTACCTCCTTGTAACAGTCTTTTATGTACTTTAAAACTGTTATGATGTCCCCTCTCAGTCTTCTCTTCTCCAGACTAAACAAACCCAAGTTTTTCTATCTTCCCTCATAGGTCATGTTTTCTAGACCTTTAATCATTTTTGTTGCTCTTCTCTGGACTTTCTCCAATTTGTCCACATCTTTCCTGAAATGTGTCACCCAGAACTGGACACAGTATTCCAGTTGAGGCCTAATCAGTGCAGAGTAGAGCAGAAAAATTACTACTTATGTCTTGTTTACAATACTCCTGCTAATACATCCCAGAATGATGTTTGCTTTTTTTGCAAAAGCGTTATACTGTTGATTCATATTTAGCCTGTGATCCACTATGACCTCCAGATCCCTTTCCGTGGTACTCCTTCCTAGACAGTAATTTCCCATTTTGTATGTGTGCAACTGATTGTTCCTTCTTAAGTGGAGTACTTTGCATTTTTCCTTATTGAATTTCATCCTATTTACTTCAGACCATTTCTCCAGTTTGTCCAAATCATTTTGAATTTTAATCCTATCCTCCAAATCACTTGCAACCCCTCCCAGCTTGATATCGTCCGCAAACTTTATAAGTGTACTCTCTATGCTATTATCCATGCTGAAGAGGAAGGCAAAAAACTCCCAACATCACTGCCAATCTAACCTAGGGGAAACTTTCTTCCTAACCCCACAAATGGTGATCACTTTCCTGAGCAAGAACCAGTTAGCTAAGCATCTGAGAGAGAATGATTAGTGCTTGGTGAAGCAGTTTGTAGAATGGCCACCACATTAAATCGTATATCTCACAAATCATGGTATAAAATTTCAAACTACTATTAAAATGATTTTACATTGTACTTGTGGACAGCTCCCCTTTTTCTCCTCTTCTTCCCTCCCCCAAATAACAATTGCATCAGGTATACTTTGGGGCAGGGGAATAGAGGGGAGTCTCAAAATCTAATATAAACAGAATGTAATTGTGTGGAGCTGCTGTAAAATTTTCATAGACAATTGTTTGAGAAAGACCTTCATAAGTCACACACGACTCCTCTGCATATGTGTGACTCAGCCATCCCAAAGTCATGGCAGTAAAAATTTGAGAGCGCGAGTCCGTCTCTAGGTTTACCCTTGTCTAAGAAGATTATGTTTTGGAGCCTAATCAAGTAATGTAATAAGAAAAAAAATGAGATTTTTTTGGAAAGTTAAGTACTTTATATTAAGCTATTGAGGCCTTATTTGGAATATTTTAAGATTAAATTGCTGTTTCTGCTACCTCTGCTTGGTTTCCTTGTGAGAAACCAGGCAATATCTAGATAAGCTACATGATCATATTCTTCACTACCAAGTCCTGTGTTCTTTGGATAGGAATCCCCCCTATGGATTAATTTGAGAAATGACTACCAAAAGTGCTTTTTAAAAAAAATTAATAATGGTATATTATGTGCAAGAGAATTTCAAGAAGCTGGTTTTGTTGGTTAGAGAAATATCTGAGCATATGGTAAGGATACGAAGTGATGCTTGTGAAGATGAAGGATTGGTTCGGGCAGATTTTATGGTGCTGCAAGTTTCAGAAAATACATAGAAGTTTCTCAGTCCCTTGTATTATGGAAAATACTTATTTTTGGCATATATGGGAGAGACACCATCTAAAACAAAACCAATAGGTTCACTAGGGCTAATTGAAAACAATCAGAATGTCAGAAAAAAATAGTATGGGCTAAACTAGTGTTTGTACGTGTAAATTTAATAAATAAAGCAATTAATAAAACCCAAACTGGCCTGTTGCTGACTTCAAGGCATATGCTGATGAAATTATGTAAGAAGAGATCAGGTTTGTTGGAACCCTGAGTGCATATAAAAATCTGATTTAGCCAACAATAGATTCTTCCAAGATATTGATTTCTTGTATTTAGCCCAGTGAACTTCAGGCTGGCTCCTATTGTTTTTTTCTTAAACAATACATCTGTCTTGTGTATATAAAAATACAATAACTGAAATATATAAAACTGGAATTTGCTGCTGCTGGAACACCTAGAAGAAATATATACACTAATGAAAAATATTTATGTACTTGGCTTTTGATGGAATCCAGATCTCATACAGTATGGAGAAAGGTTAAACATGGTTTATGTATTTGTAATTTAAATAAGGATAACTTCTGACAATGGCACATGTACAATGTATTTTTGTGCTTTCCGCTATATTCTCCTAAATGAACTGTACATTAGGAAGGTATTTTTGAGCATCCTTTTGTTCCCCAGGTACTGTTTCCTAAGTTATCTTGCAGTCATTTACAATGCATCATTGAGAGCTCAGTTTATCTGTAAAGATTAAAAAAGAAACTAAACAAGGTTGTATCTTAAGATGCACTCATACTGTTCTAAATCTAAATTGCTCTGTTCTTTTGAATCTTAGGTACTAGTTTTATCCTCTGGAGGTGAAGGTGCAATTCAGTCTGCAGGTTTCAGGGACTTAAGTGATATTTGTTTCATAATTTCACATTGACTGCCACAAGGATTTTGAAGTTTCAGTGACCTCACATCATGCACATTCTCTCAGAATGAAACTGAAAAATACGGCTTTGATTTAGCATGACTGCAAATCCAATCTATCTAAGTAGATTAATTTCCTAGCTTCCTAAATCTAAATCAGTTCTGGTCATATATAGTTTACAACTGGGCCGCTCAGCAGGAAATTTTATATACTTTGTCCCTCCAGGAGTTCATGTTACATGTCAGCATCCTAGAAATGAAATCATTCCTGGATTGTCTGTGGATCACAAAAATCTGGTGTTATGCAAAACTGTCTTTGTACAATCAGTCAGTGATGCTTTATATCACTTAATGAGAAAGGATAAACTCAGCCCATTTGTGCTGGGAAGCTCTTAAGGTTTGAAATAGGACAGAATCTAGTGAGGCCTTTCTGCCTGCTTCTAAACTTGAGAGAAGAGTATCTCATATCTTGTCTCTGAAGAATGTCTACACTGATCCATGAACTGGATCCTTGAGTGGGACTCTGAGACAGAACACCTGGCTTGAGCCTGAACTTTAAGAGGTGCACATATATAATTGGAGCATTCACTTCTTCGATGGAAATGCCTGCATGCTTATCCTCTGATAGTTCTGGTTAATAAAGTCCTTTCTAACTTCAGAAGAGACTGTGGTGCTAAAATCTGCTAGTCTTCTATTGACTTTGGGTATTGACTTGGTGTCTTCATCGGTTGGATGTGACCATAGTAATTCCCATGCAATTTACTGTTTCACTAACTCTCATTGCTTAGAACAATGTGAAGAAATCAAATGTTTGGGTACACATCTGAAGTTCTGCCCCAGGTTTTCCTAACTGCTTGCAAGGCATCCATTGAAGAGCATAAGATTTACAGTCTGTTGTGTTCATGGGACACAAACTGCTTGATATGCTTTCTGCGCTCTACAGTAATCTGACTCTGGTCTCCTAACTACTTCCTTAATAGTTTAACTACAGTTTCTGTTTTCAAGGGCCATTAGACGTTAAATTAATATCTGCTTTGGATTAATAAATACATGGTCATCTAAAGACATCTTTTTAAAAGTCTCATTTTAGAGGACATCAACAGAACTGATGCTGTTTTCTTTTCTTTTTGAGCCACTTGATTCCTGCAAATTCAGGTTCCTGCATATGTTTATAATTTCATTTTGTAAAATCTCCACTACTCTGCAGTACTGGGTTGTCTCCTGTCTTCAGTAGAAATGGAGATAGCCCAACCAGTAACTCTACCACACCTCTTCCTTTTGCTTGCTAGACTCATTGCTTTTAGTAGCAAAGCAAAAAGGTTCTAAACATTTGAAAATACTAACTGTATCATTTATTGGTTTGGGATTTTGTTTGTTTTTGTTTGTTTGTTCCATTGTATAAATAAAAAGTAAAGCTGAACCACATTTCACTGAGTTAGCAAAAAAATCACTCCCAGTATGACAGCTTGTAGTGTCCCACCCCAGGGTTGGGATTTTTTCATCCAGTTATAAACCCTGAAAGTAGAGTGATAATGAGTATCTTCTCAAGTTTATCTTGAATGTTCATACTATTCCACTGCAAAATTATATATTTGCGTATATGTCTGTATATACATACACACAATAAGAACACACACTTGATTTATGTAATAGCTGAGCATTGGATGTCATTATTTCTCTCCTCAGATATGTTAGAGTTTGTAATCCTGCAGATTAGTAGAAAAGTCTGATAATTAATCATAGAATCGTAGAAGATTAGGGTTGGAAGAGACCTCAGGAAGTCATCTAGTCCAACCCCCTGCTCAAAGCAGGACCAACCCCAACTGAATCATCCCAGCCAGGGCTTTGTCAAGCCGGGCCTTAAAAACCTCTAAGGATGGAGATTCCACCACCTCTCTAGGTAATCCATTCCAGTGCTTCACCACCCTCCTAGTGAAATAGTTTTTCCTAATATCCAGCCTAGATCTCACCCACTGCAACTTGAGACCATTGCTCCTTGTTCTGACATCTGCCACCACTGAGAACAGCCAAGTTCCATCCTCTTTGGAAACCCCCCTTCAGGCTGCTATCAAATCCCCCCTCACTCTTCTCTTCTGCAGATTAAATAAAACCAGTTCCCTCAGCCGCTCCTCATAAGTCATGTGCCCCAGCCCCCTAATCATTTTTGTTGCCCTCCGCTGGACTCTCTCCAATTTGTCCACATCCTTCCTATAGTGTGGGGCCCAAAACTAGACACAATACTCCAGATGTGGCCTCACCAGTGCCAAATAGAGGGTAATAATCACTTCCCTCTATCTGCTGGCAGTGCTCCTACGAATGCAACCCAATATGCCGTTAGCCTTCTTGGCAACAAGGGCACACTGCTGACACATATCCAGCTTCTCGTCCACTGTAATCCCCTTCGTCCCTTACTTCTAGCACAGTAGTTTGGCACATGAGCAATTCTTCAAGATTTATGTGCTATAGCAAAAACAGTACATAGAACCTCAGAGTTACAAACACAAAAGTTACGAACTGAACGGTCAACCACACACCTCATTTAGAGCTGGAAATATGCAATCAGGCAGCAGCAGAGACCAAAAAAAAAAAAGGAAATACAGTACAGTACTGTGTTAAACATAAATTACTAAAAAAATAAAGGGAAGGTTTAAAAAAGAAAGATTTGACAAGGTAAGGAAACTGTTACTATGCTTGTTTCATTTAAATTAAGACAGTTAAAAGCAGTATTTTTCTTCTGCATAGTAAAGTTTCAAAGCTGTATTAAGTCAATGTTCAGTTGTAAACTTTTGAAAGAATCACCATAATGTTTTGATCAACATTTCATAGTTATGAACAACGTCCATTCCCAAGGTGTTCGTAACTCTGAGGTTCTACTGTGCATGTATTTAGCTATATTAAAACAAGTAGCTACATTTGCTTAAGTATAAAAGTCTAACCTATAGAATCACAAAAGCAAGGACGTTCAAAGTCTTCAACTCACCATATTGTGTCCAGATATTAAAGTATCTACCTTATATGATGTCCAGAATAGGGTAGGTTAAGAGTAGATTTTCAGCTTTAATTCTAAATTAATTTCCTTTTGTTGGTTTAGGTCAAGACCTTAACATTAATTCTGCATACAATGATTAATTCTGATTACACCTCTTTATTCTTAATAGTTTTCCTTAGAGAGTAAATAGTCACTGTGCTTGATTTAAACATTTGTGTGTAAAATATACTTCAAAGTACATAGACTGATGGGTTAAAACATTTTTTGTATGCCAGATGCAGAGTTTTTTGAAATGTGTGTTACCTGCTTTTTTTGGACTATAAGAAGAATGCCATTGTGATCTATTTGATTCTGATGGTGATTTGAAAATCAAGGGAAAAGCCTAAGAATCTTTTCAGAAAAGGTCTCGGTTTTTTTTTAATCCAGTGAAGCTTGTGCCTTCAAGTTATATAGATCATGTTAGAAATTAGTATGACATTCTTAAGACTGTATAGCTTTGGCAATTATTTGACATGACACCTGACAGTTTTCTGCTGAAATGATCAGTTCTGACTCTCAGGAGTATCTATGGTCAGTCTCTGATACCTTATCTACAGAAAAGCAACAGATTTAACTTGTCATGTTTAGCTTTTCTGTCAGCTATTGTAACCAGCTATCACAAGACAGGTTGGCGTTTGAGACAGGAGTAGTGGTCCAGTCACACCGATTTCTGAAGTATCCTGATGAATGCTACAGTAGCTCTAATAGGTGGTGTAAAGGAGTACTGACCTTCATTTTGAAGTGCAGTTTCCCTGCTGAAGTAGATCAATAGTTTAGCTGTCTGTCTCTGCTGCTTGCCTTCCGTTCTCACAGTGAGAACCTTCTCCAGGCAGCAATCGATAGCTCTAATCTGTTCCAGCCTGTAATAAGTCATGCGAGGCAAAGCATTTAGGTGGCATTACATGGGATTGTAGAGGCAGCTCTTCAGCGCTTATTCACAGTGCACTTCTTAGACTTGGAGAGAAATGTATTGCATTCCAATGGTACTGTATAGTTCTGTATATATTCGCTTCACACTGAAGCATTCATAAACATCTAAAACTTTACATTTCAGCATTTCAGATACATTTTTTGCTTCCTCTATTGTACTAATGACTGCTCATCTTCCCTCTTCACATATCTTGGATGTAAATTCCTTTTCACTTCTGAGGATCATCAACATCCCGAAAAGTCAGTGCCATCTCTGCATTTCTGTATCTCATGTATACAGTGTTAAAGAGAATTAAGAGAATTGAGAGACACAGCAATAGCCCGGAAAGCAAAGTCCTCTTTATTCATAGAACAGCTACAACAATTATAGTTCAAACTTTAAACGTCCCTCAGCCTTGTGATAGGAGGGATTGTCTCCAGTAGTGAATAGCTTAGTCCTCCTGCCAATTCATTCTTGGTCTTGTTCTTTGAAATCTCTCATCATAACAGGAGCATTGCTCCTCTTCATTGATTTCAAGACTCCATTCGATTCCTTAAAATCATTGTTAACACTATAGTCAGGGTTACCAAATAAAGACTTCCAGGTTATATATATCCAGAATGCATTGTGAGTGCACCATCCTGAAAAAGGTTATTGGCACAGAGGCCTTTGCTGTCCCGTTCCCCCCCGCCCCACCTCTGCCCCCATATTTTCATATGCCTAGAATTAACCCAAAACAATCCAATTAATCTTTCCACCATGACTTTGAACGTCATTACCCTTCACCCCATTTAGGTGATGTGAGCTTTGCAAGACAACTGAGCCTGGTCCCTTTATTGGTAAAGGCACTAGTCTCAATATGAGAGTGCTTATTTTCTGCATCTCCCTGTTTTTGATGTATTCAAGGTGCTGTAACTCTTGACAGTGATGTCATTGATATAGTTCCAATCCACTGGTAGAAGTTTCAATTGCCCTGACTGCCTCCTCTCTTAATGATGATTTCCATATGTGCAGAAACCATAGTCTCTCCAGTAAATAGTAAGCAATTTTTAAAAGGTTTTTATTTGTTATATTGGTTTAGTGTAACAGTTCATAAAACAGAATCTCTGGTTAACTAATGTTCTGGGTAGGCTAAATAATTAAAAAAAACAAAAATAAAGTAAGTGTGTGAGATACCAAGTCATTCTGTGAAACTGGTATAAATGTGGAGTAAATTCCACTGAATTAAAACTTTTGGCCTAAATATACATTAAAATCTCTATGATTCACACTGAGCACTGGAAGGTCCATTGTGATTTTAGAAGCAATATAGTCTACAGAAATGAGCACAGGGTTTGGATTTTGGAATTATGAATTCTAATCCTAGTTCTGTCATGGAAAACACTGTTGTTTTACACAGATCACTTTCCCTTTCTGACTTATTTCCCCACCTGTAACAGTTTAATATATACAACACCATACACTTCGCAGGATTTTGTTTGTTGTTGTGTATAGTGCTTTGAACATGCAGGTCCCAGTCCTTGGATCAGGCTGAGTTGCCCATAACTGACAGTACGCCCCCTTTGTTCTCCTTGGGTTGCTTGAGGTTGGTTTAACCAATAGTCCAGTAAAGGGAACTTCACCCTACTCTAATTTGTACTGGCTGGTAATAGCGCTCCTGGGGTAATTATAACATGGGATTGTCAGTGCTCAAAGGTGAGCTGGCCTATCCCAGCCATAGCCTGCAAAGGGGGATTGTGTAGGGCCCATCACAACAATATCCTCAGTTGCATTTAAGGTAGCTTTATAGTCTGTTTGCACAACTCTGAGACCAAGGACCCAGCCTGTAAAGAGCTATAGAAATACTAAACAGTAATCCTGAATTTTGAAATGTCCATTGCTCATTGAGGGCCACTCACTGTTTGTTGAGTAGTGATTTCGTCGGTGAGTAATTACACTGATTTCAGTAGTGTTACTCACAGAACATAGTGCAACTCAATGTAAATTACAGTAGCAAAGTTGGGCACTCTTTAAGAGAAATATAGTTTTATTTGTAACACTAAGTTCATACTACATAGTAAATGTACTGCAATATATTTTCTTAAAATAATGAAATATGGTATTATGAGCCCTCACTACACATTGTTCTTAGTATTAAATCTGTGTTGGAAATTATGGTGAAACACCAGAAGTCTGTTTACAATATCAGGTTTGCCGATTAGCAAGAAGAGAATTAGGTTCCATCATAAACAGATTTTTAAAACAAAATGGTTGATAGTCACTTCCTCCCTTGAGTGTAGGGCTCTTTCCTCTCCAAGAAAGAGCTGAATACAGCTCCCTACAACTGGGTTATCAGGAAAAACAAAGAACCTCTAACTCAGATACTGCCAGGTAAAATATATTTTAAAGTTATAACATAAAAGAAAATAAACCATAGTTGCCTGTGTTTGGACTAACACTGGATTAATAACTCTAAACATTTTTTTTAACCCCGCACCAGCACAAAGTAAGGACTTTACTCTGAAATTTTCAAAGCAATCCTTAGGGAATTTGTTATGCAGCTCCTGTGTAATCCCTTATAAGAAAAAACATCTATTGGCTTTACCACAAGTTTTGCCTAACTAAAGATTGCCAGGTTGGCCAGAAATAAAGATCACTGTTTTAAAATAATAAAATTAAATGGCAAAATCCAAAGGCCCTTACTCAAATTTTACTCAGACCTTACTCAGGCAAACTCCCATACTTTAGTGGGAGTTTGCCTAAATGAAGATCACAGGATTCAGCCTTAAGATCTCAATAATAAATTAAAATTTACATATTTTGAGATACGGGAACTGACAAAATTCAAATTGATATTTTCTCTTTTGAGGTTTGTGCTGTGAGCTCATGCAGTCTCATTAACATTCTAGCTCTGTATTGCCGTTGCTTCTTGCTTGCTTACCAGCTGTTC
Organism: Mauremys mutica; assembly: GCF_020497125.1. NCBI lineage: Eukaryota > Metazoa > Chordata > Testudines > Geoemydidae > Mauremys > Mauremys mutica. Next base: position 205,750,940 of record NC_059074.1, on the reverse strand, counting down.
CTGCTGCTAGTTACAATGTCTGATGTGTTCAGATCACTGGGTTCCTGTACTCACCACGGAGAGGAGACAGCCTTTCCACTGGGGATACCCACGTGTCTGCCTGTCAGCAATGGCACCGAATAAAGTAATAGGTCCTCGCATGGCATATGGTGTCTGGATTCATACAAGATGCAAAACTATTCTGCCACTAATGCACAATGACTCATAGCATTGCTAATTTTTCAAACAAAAGCCCACTTCCACACCCACACTTTTAACCCCTCAGGCTAAAAAGCCTCTTCTTTAGTTTCAAAGCTTTGGAAATGTAAGTAGGTGGCTTCTGGATCAATATATGAAACCTTATATTTATTAATGCAAGTTCTTGTCTTTTTTTAAAAAAAACTAAGAATAATATAAAAATCCCAGCTTCATTTTCTAACAAGTTAAACCATACATTGTTCTATTCTAAATCCAAGGTTTTTAACTTTTCCAATAGTTCTGTGTTGGAAAGCTGGTCAGTCACCCTGTACAAACACAGAACATTATATATTGTATTTCAGAAGGAAGAGAACCAATCAATATATTCATATAACTACTGGGTGTGCAACTATCATAACTATATATATTTGAATGTCATAGTATTCAGAGGCCACCCATTTATAATGGGAAGGTTGAAATGTCCTTTTATCTCCCCAGGATACTGTGTTCTTCTGGAGGGGGAGGGAATTTTCCAACTAGAGGGAGCTACTGATATTGCTTATAGTATTCCCAAACCATCCAATATAATCACAATCTGCAAAACATACAGTGATCACTTCAATATGTTAACTACATTAAATTACGTTGAGTACTTAATTTAATTTATATTTAAGGGGATGTAACCAAATTTTTACAATGTAATGTGGCCAATTTAAACTGCCAAAATCAAAGAGATTCTGAGTAAAAACAATAAAACCAAGAGATTGGAAAATGAGTGTGTGGGTACAAGAATGGTATAGGGCATGAAAAAATTCTCAAGAAGAGAGATTGAAAAGATTAGGATTGCTTACCTTAGAGACAAGACAAAGAAGAGAGGGCATGAGAGAATTATATAAAATAAGGAATAGAATAGAGAAGGTAGATCAGGAGTTTCTGTTCTCCCTGTTACATAATTACAAAGGGACAGTAGATGAAATTAAAAGGTCAAAACCAATAAAGGGAAATACTTTTTCACACATCTTATCATTGGACTGTGGAACTCGTTGTCACAGGATATCACTGAGGCCGAGTTTAGCAAGATTCAAGAATATACAGAGTTGTTATAATTAATGCTAACAGTTTGGTAGAGAAATAAAATGACATGCTTCAGGGTTAAAGCCTATCTCTAAGTATTAAGGAGTTGAATGTGACCTTTTCAGGATAAACTCTGCCTACTGCAAGGTTCTTGCACCTCCTCTGAGGGATGTGGTGATGGAGACAGGTTACTGAACTTAAATGGACCACAGGTCTGATCCAGTATGGCAATTCCTGTGCTCCTAAAAATGCACACTTACATTTGCACCTGTAGTTAGAATGTGTGATGATGCAAAAGACCAGCTAGATGTCCAAATGGCTATTTGCATGTACAGGTACCCAATTTATACATGCGAATGCAATACATTCATACACTAATATACAATTGAATATGCATTTTTGTACACTAAGCTCCAATTTCTTGTTCTGAAAGTAATCTGAGCTCAGTACCTGGTTTTATGTATCATATGTACCTCAGTAGCTAAAAAGAGTTAAGAATGTGGTGGCACCTTTGGAAAATAAAAATGGACTTTAAGGACATTCAAAGATAAATCTGAATTTTGTTGGTTTGTCTCATAAGCAAAATACATTTACTTTGGTCTGTGAACTTCTGAGTCTGTGAACTTCCATGATGTGGTATATAATTATTTAGGGCTTTTATACCAGCTGTCATTATGCTCTTTTGTCTCAGCTCTTAAGCACTTCACGATATTTTTCTCTGTGCTCTTGGAAAAGGCACCTTTCAACTTATTTATCTGATAGGGCTTCTGTAGAAGATTGAAGCTACGGTCCTGGAGACAGTAGTAGTGAGGGCTGATGGAAAGATACTTTTCTGCAACTGATTTTCTGCCTGCTGAGTTGAGTTAATTTGTTTCTGTGTAAATGTTTATTTTTAATGCTTGTGGGTGTGTTACACTGTTGTAAGATTACTGTCAGAACGGCTAGAGCTCTTGTTTCAGTTAAATCTCAATCTAGATTTCACTTAAATCTAAACATAAATAAGATTCCAATGGATAAGTAGTGTTTTCCTATAATTACTAACTTTGAAAACCTTTTTCAGTTTTCCTGATATACTGTGATGGCTCCTTTGAAGTAGTGTAACCTGGTAGGTAAATATTATTTTAATTGTTTATTTTGAAAAAAATATAATTTTCCTCAGAATCCATAATGGTATCTTCTAGAAAGTTATGGGCTGTGTTATAAATCTGGTAGGTTGTCCACCTAAGCAGTAACAGTTACTAGGGAGATGATCGTATAACGATTCTTAGGGCAGGTCTATACTTAAAATGCTCCATCGACACAGCTGCCCTGATTCAGCTGTGCCTTTGTAGTGCTTTAATGCTTTTAGCCAACTGGAGAGAGCTCTCCCGTCGGCATAATTAATCCACCTTCCCAAGAAGCGGTAGCTATGTGGATTTTTCACACTACTGAGCAACATAGTTATACCAATATAAGTCTGTAGTGTAGACCAGACCTTAGCTTGCAAATCGCTAACTTCATGAAGCAAAATGGATCCGTCACTCATGCACCTCTTAGCTGGATTAGATAGTGTATCTCTCCATTTTAAATCGAAATTCATGACTCTACCACACAAACATAGTCATAGCTCACTGTCTGATACCGCAAAGTACTGACATAAAAAATGCTGACTTATAAAACTGAGGTTGTAGAAAACTAGACATGTGACCTTGAGATTCCTTTCTTTTTCTCCACTTATTTTTGGAGGTTCACATTTTGGCTCATTGCTACATATTTTAGGACCCTGTTTAGCCTTCATTGTATAGAATGTTGATTTCTGGAGTACATAAGCAGTCTGTGCACCAGAACATCTTCCAAGGCAGATAAGTACAGAAGCCAAACTCACCCATTGCCCAGGGCACAGCACTGAAACTGCTTGGAATGCTAAGAACTTGTACTGTAAATGAGCCCAGCCCCTCCATGAGTAGCCCTGCTACTTATTTCTATTCCCCTCTAAGAGTGTCTTCTCCATCTTTCTGGAGCTACTGAGATTTACTACTGGCCTAAAAATTCTGGGCTCTAGTAACACCTTTCCCTCTAAGCAGTTCCAATGGCAGAGAGAAGAAGGGACTGAGACTAATTTCTTGTCTTTTTGTTAAAAAAACCACGTTACCGTGAGGGTTGGGGATGATGGGAGTCACTCTCACACTGACTGGTGGTATGTCAGGCTGAGAGAGTTTCTGCCTCTGATAAGGGGCAGATCTTCTGTATCTCTGAGTTGGGACTGTGGCTCCTTTCACCTTCCCTTCATTGCAGTGAGGGTGATCTCCTTCTTCACCTCCAATTGCCAGAGGGCACCCCAACCTATCTTCTCATTGGCCGAGTTTATGTTCTGAGCTGTCACTCAGTCGGAGAAAAATGCCACCTGTTGAGCATACCCACTGCCTGCTTGTACTTCATTCCCTGGAACCCAGTACTATATATGACAAAAAAGGGCAAGGCAATAAGTCTCAGATTCCACCCCAGGAAGGCGACAGGACTTGCGTGGGTGCGTTAGCTTTACATATGGAGTGCTTCCCATTTAGAAATGGAGACTGCTCCATGGATGCAGAGTCCTGGCACAGCAAATATGTCCTAAAGTTGAATTTTACATTGATAGCCATATAAATATATGAACATTTTTACTCTAAATTAAATTTTCAGTGGATTAAAACTGTGCATGCTATGTTTAACCTTGGTGCATGTTAATTTTTCATCCAAGTTGTAAACGCCTTTAAAATAAACAATAATATAAAGAACTTGGCAGAATTGCAGTTAAAGTGGTTTAAATACATTTTTAAGTTTTATAATTTTAGTTTACCAGTTAAGTACAAATGTGTCTAAAGTATTTTACAGGATTGTAATTTATTTGTGATGGTTGTATTGTAGTACATTCTTCTAAGCATTTTCTCTGTGCTTAATGCAGCCACTTTTAATTACATTATCATAACGGTCTTCTAAATGGGGAAGCAGTGACAGTTTACACTGATGAAATATGTGCTTGATTCATAAAAACATTTAAGAAAATGTTCTATTAACGTGAAAACATAGTCAAAGGTTTTCATTAAATTGTATTTAATGAATAAAATAATTTCTCATCCTTCATGACAACTGTCTCCTCAGTATCACATGAAACAAAAATAAGCTATGAAATAAATAAGGTTAAGGACTTATTACATCTATATAAGTAAAGGTCTAATTAGAGCTACTGAAAAAAACATAAATTTTAAATAATCTTAATAATCCAATTTTCTGGATAGCTGCATTTACTAATCATATTGGTTTAAACAGCCTCAGTGCCTGACATATTACATCTCCATTTTGCTGTAAAGATAAAAGGAAACTTCAGTGTCTCATTTTCAATAATGCATTTAATGTGTGACAAAAAGATTCCTATTCTGTTCATTTCTGTAGCTAGTTATTTTTCAGATCATTGCCCTGTTGGCTTTCATTTGGTTAACCCTTTAGGTGCTATATTTCCCTGATACTTTGCTACAACTAATCAATTCTACAGCATGTATAAAGACGGTAAACAGTTACTTTAAATCCTGATGATTTTTTCCATGGACTGGGATGTGAGAATGTCTTGTTTGAATCCAAAAGCATTTTCTTTATTAGGTTTTGGAGTGCCTTTTGGTCTTTGTGTTACCATGTTTTATGACTTGTTGCCATGATAATTCAGCTCATCTTGCAGGTTTCTGTAATTGTGACTAATGTGTAATTATTCATTTTATTGAACCTCGTTAAGGTCTGCAAACCTCTGTACCAACGTACAGTAATTAGAGTCCAGATAGCCATTCCATCTGTTCCACAAGCACTGTTTAATTAATGAACTTTTAACGTGTTCTTTGCCTTGTAAAAGCTCTTAGTATTCTCAAGCTGTTGAATAGGATTTGCATGCCAGCATTTCTACCTTATTTTTTAAAAAAAACTACAATAGTGTTAATTATGAAATTCCAAAAGTCACACTCAAAGTATTCATAATTCTTGGTGCAAATTGGAGAGATTTGACTTGTATAATGACTACTTGATTAATAACAGTTTGTGTAAGATGGGGCTACAAATAAAATTCTCACATGAATTTTATTACTGTTTTTGATGTCTAAAGGTTTTAGAATTTTTAAAATCTTTCTGATCTCTTTTCCTGTGTATGTCAGTGTCACCATGACTCAGTGGTTCACAGGTGAAAATACCAGATTCCGGACAAAATTCTGAGAAATGGAGCAGACTCACCCCAAACTGGTGGTTATTCTACCATTAGATATGCCAAGCCAATAACAAAAGTAAACTTCTGTCTCACCACTTTGGATATCAAGAAGTCAAAAATGCAGTCTCCTTAGGCATTCCAGTCCTTATTTCAGCACCCAGACACTAGACTTTATGATGAGCAGTTATTGAAAACCAATTTAATAAAACAAAGGGTTTTTCTGAGCTCAAGAGATCAGCCACATAGCCAGGTCAGTGTATAACTTAGATTTTACCCAATAATCACACTGCTGCCAATTCTTTAGTAACTATAATCTAAAGGTTTATTTGTGAGAAAGAAGGGAGTTAAAGTGGTTAATAAATTATATACATACAATCATTGCAAAGTTCTTATCAGGTTTGTAGCAGTGATGGAATGAACTGCTAGCTCGTAAAGTCTCTGGTAACTTCCAAAAGACTGGAAGGTCCTCAGTTCTGTGTGCTCCTTTTAGTTGTAAATCCCCAGTCCAGAGAATCGGAGCAGGAAAGAGGCAACATGGAGATGTTTCAAGGGTCTTTTATACCCTCTGCCAGGTGGTTGGGATTTTACTGTCTCAAACACAGCTCTCAGCCCCTGTCTGTGGAAAAAAAACAGGAGTACTTGTGGCACCTTAAAGACTAACAAATTTATTTTAGCATGAGCTTTCGTGAGCTAAAGCTCACTTCTTCGGATGCATAGAATGGAACACACAGACAGGAGATATTTATACATACAGAGAACATGAAAAGGTGGAAGTATGCATACCAACAGGCAGAGTCTAATCAATTGAGATGAGCTATCCTTAGCAGGAGGCAAAAAAACTTTTTGAAGTGATAATTAAGATGGCCCATAGAAGGTGTGAGGAGAACTTAACATAGGGAAATAGATTCAATTGGTGTAATGACCCAACCATTCCCAGTCTTTATTTAGACCACAGTTAATGGTATCTAGTTTGCATATTAATTCAAGTTCAGCAGTCTCTCTTTGGAGTCTGTTTTTGAAGTTTTTTTGTTGCAAAATTGCCACCTTCAAGTCTGTCACTGAGTGGTTAGAAAGGACACTTCAACCTTTCTAACCACTCAGTGACAGACTTGAAGGTGGCAATTTTGCTCATGCTAAAATAAATTTGTTAGTCTTTAAGGTGCCACAAGTACTCCTGTTTTGTTTTTTTTGCGGATACAGACTAACACGGCTGCTACTCTGAAACCTGTCTGTGGAAAGTTACTGGCACAAGATAGAGTCCAGAGTCACATGAGCATATCACATGTCCTTACATGGCTTGCAGATTCACAGTGGCAGCCACTGGCCATTTCTGTGATAAGGCATCTACGGGTAGACTTTCTGGGCGGAAAGAGTTTCTTCTATGGCCCATTGTGAGAGTTAAGTGTCTTTAATAGGCCATCAACACCTACCTGTCTGGCGTCAATGTAAAATTTAGCTAGTGGGTGTTACCCCAGGAACAAACACATTTGGGATACAGCTATATAGCCAATATTCATAACTTCAGATACAGTGATGATACATGGATTTAAACAGGATAATCTTATTTAGCAAATCATAACTTTTTCCATTGACACCGTACATAATATGTTCTTCTTCGAGTGATTGCTCCTATGCATTCCAATGTAGGTGTGCGCGCCGCGCGTGCACGGTTCTTCGGAACATTTTTACCCTAGCAACTCTGGTGGGCCGGCTGGGCGCCCCCTGGAGTGGCGCCGCTATGGCGCTGGATATATACCCCAGCCGGCCTGCCCGCTCCTCAGTTCCTTCTTTCCGCCCGTGACGGCTAGTAGGAACAGTGGAGTGCTCCCATTACCTCCACAGCCCTAGCGTATCTCAATAGTTTAGTGTTTATAGTTGTTAATAGTTGTTAAGTTCTTGTTAAAGTTCTATAGTTAGTTGTATAGTATAGTAGTTAGGGAATTAGAGGGGTTAGCCCTCTTCTTCCGCCCCGGTGCGGGCTTATGCCCGGAGCACCGGGATTCAAGCCCTGCGTGGCTTGCCAGCGGCCCATGCCGGTGAGTGACCCGCACGACTCTTGCCTCCGCTGCCTCGGAGAGTCGCACAGGTCAGATAAGTGCCCCATTTGCGTGGCTTTCAAGCCTCGTACGAGGAAGGAGCGGGACTCTCATTTAAAACAACTCCTCATGGAGTCGGCTCTCCAACCTCTGGCACCAGCTCCGTCGGCACCGAAGACGGCCTCCGTGAGCAGTGCACCGGCAGCACCGAGCCGCTCCGGTGCCGACGCCTCTCGGCACCTGGCACCGAAGACCCGGCATCGCTCCCTCTCTCCGAGGAAGAAGCAAAAGGTGCCGAAGACGGCCACTGCGAAACAGCAGCAGAAGCCGTTAGCCTAGCCGCCACCGACTAAAACGGTACAGGCTGAGGCAGTGCACAAGAAGTGCACCGGGCCGTTGACTCCGGCACCGCAAGGGCCGTCGAGTCCGGCACCGCCCAGCTCCCCGGGGCCGACCGAGGAAGAGCTGAGGCTCCCGTCCACGCCGGAGGCGTTCGCGACGGCGAGGGAGCTGATCGACCTCACCGCTGATACGGGCCATCAGCTACCGGCACCGCCGGTGCGGACAGTCAAGTCCATTGGAAAGCCGCTGATGATGCGCCCTCCCTCTCCTGGCGGCCGAGGTGATCGGCGCACCATGATCCGCTCTCGCTCCCGTTCTCCCTCTAGACGGCGGTCGCCAACGCACCGGGGCCGATCCGCACGACGGTCAACGTCGAGACGCCGCTCCCCGTCTCGCCACCGGTCGCAGTCCCGGTACCGCTCGCAATCGCGGTACCGCTCGCACTCCCGGCGATGCTCCAGGTCCTGGTCGTCAAGTCGCCGGTACCGCTCCAGGTCCGGCTCCAGGCATCGCGGGCGATATCGACAATCACGCAGCCGCTCACGGCGCCGCCGCTCGCGATCGAGGTCCGACTCCCGGCGCCGCAGGTCGAGCTCCCGGCACCGCGCTTTGCGCAGATCCCGTTCGCCTATCAGACCGCATGACGACCGGCACCGGAGAGGCAGTTTACTCCGGCACCGGACCTCCGCCCGGGAACCACGATGGCTCCTCCCTGGCCTTCGAGGGAACCCTCAGTTGCTTCTCCTGAGGGCAGTGCGGTAGACTTCCGAGCGGGGTCTCTTCCGCAGGACCATGGACCTCAGCAATGGGGGTTTTGGGTACCCTGGGCTCAACATGAGCAGGGGCCTCCCCTTCCTCCGAGGCAGCCAGGCTCGGCGCGTTCGGTGCCAGTGGCCACTATCAGCAGGCCACCCCCGTCTCCAACGCCACAGACCGCCGCTCACGGCACACCGTTGGGGCATGAGACACTGGCACCTGATCGCCCAGAGGCAGAGCAGGCACCTGAAGAGGTGCTGCCAGGTCCCTCCTCGTCCTCCTCTCCCGACGAGGCTGTGGCAGGGGCGTCACCATCAGAACCCCCGCCGATAGACCTCAAAGCGTACCAGGACCTTCTCCGGCGGGTAGCAAAAGCCATCAACCTACCCATCGAAGAGGTCCAAGAGGTCGACGACCCCATCACGGATGTCGTGGGAGCAGACGCCCCAGTGAGAGTAGCGCTGCCATTCATCCGCACAATCCAGCGGAACAATGCCGCCATCTGGCAGTCGCCTTCCTCCGCCCCTCCCACGGCACGCGGCGTGGAGAGGAAATATTCTGTACCACCTAAAGGGTACGAATACCTTTATGTGCACCCGACTCCGGACTCTTTGGTAGTCCAGTCCGTGAACGACCGGGAGCGTAACGGACAGCCTGCCGCTGCGCCAAAGTCTAAGGAGTCCAAACGCATGGACTTGCTGGGGCGCAAGATTTACTCGGCGGGCGGGCTCCAACTCCGCATCACGAATCAAATGGCCCTGCTATCCAGGTATACATTTAACATCTTGGGATGCCTGGAGAAATTCGCGGAGCTGACCCCGCAAGACTCCCGCTGAGAATTCTCGGCCCTCCTAGAAGAGGGCAAGCTGACCTCCAGGACCTTGATTAAAGCAGCGGTCGACTCAGCGGACTCAGGGGCCAGAACTGTGGCGTCCGGCGTAACCATGCGACGCATTGCATGGCTGCAGTCGTCCACTTTGCCGCCGGAGGTACAATATACCCTCCAGGACCTCCCCTTTGAAATGCAGGGCCTGTTTTCTGAAAAAACTGACACGAGAATTCAGACCCTGAAGGACGGACGAGTGGCAATCCACACTTTGGGGATGCATACACCGGTCACTCAGAGGCGTCCGTTCCGGCAACAGCTCTATCGGCCCGGGTCGCAGGCCAGGTCTCGGCCATTTAATAATCGCAGGGCCCCATTCCGCCGCAGACCATCGGGCGGATGGCGTAACCAGTCCCAAGGCTCGTCCAAGGCTCCTCAAGGCCCCAAGCCGGCCTTTTGATGGGACGCCCGGGGACGGCGCACCACTCTCACCCCAGGATCCATCCCCTTTGTTTTCAAGTCGCCTTTCCCGCTTCCTCCAGGCGTGGTGTTCTGTAACATCGGACCGCTGGGTGCTCAACACCATCCAGCACGGCTACCGCCTACAGTTTATTTCGCCCCCTCCCTCCCACCCACCTTCCCCGTCCCTCTTCAGGGACCCCTCTCACGAGCAAGTCCTCTTACAGGAGGTCCAGTCTCTGTTGAGCGTGGGTGCCATCAAGGAGGTGCCTCCCTGCAGGCGGGGCAGGGGATTCTACTCCAGATATTTTCTCATCCCCAAGGCGAAAGGAGGTCTTCGTCCCATCTTGGACCTCCGGGAGCTAAACAAGTACCTCTGCAAACTCAAGTTTCGGATGGTAACCTTGGGGACCATTATCCCTTCCTTGGATCCGGGAGACTGGTTTGCCGCCCTCGACATGAAGGATGCTTACTTTCATGTGGCAATTTACCCCCCCCACAGACGCTACCTGCGCTTCATGGTCAACGAGGCCCACTACCAGTTTGCGGTGTTACCCTTCGGCCTCTCCACTGCGCCGCGGGTATTCACCAAATGCATGGCAGTCATGGCCGCGGCCCTCCGTCGTCGGCGAATTCACGTGTATCCATACCTCGATGACTGGCTGATTCGTGGCCGTACCCAAGAGCTGGTAGCGGCGCAGGTGTCCGAGATACTGCATCTGTTTCGATCTCTCGGCCTGCTTGTCAACGCCGACAAGTCCCACTTGGTTCTGACGCAAAGAGTGGAATTTATAGGAGCCGTCCTCGACTCCACTCTGGCCAGAGCCTGCCTCCCTCGGGCTCGGCACGAGACATTGGCCTCCCTGATACGGACACTGCAGGCCTTTCCAACGACAACAGTGCGGTGCTGCCTACGTCTCCTAGGCCACATGGCAGCGTGTACGTTTGTGACAGCGCACGCAAGGCTGTGACTTCGCCAGTTCCAAATGTGGCTGGCATCGGTGTACCGCCCTCAGCGCGACCCACTGGATATGGTGGTGGTGGTGGTGCCGAGTCCCGCTCTCCAGTCGCTCACCTGGTGGCTGGATCGGGAGACAGTCTGCGCAGGGGTTCCGTTCCGCCCTCCTCGACCGTCGATCACCCTGACCACAGACGCGTCGGCGCTGGGATGGGGGGCTCACATAGGAGACCTGCACACCCAAGGTCTTTGGTCAGCCCAGGAGCTCTCCCTCCATATCAACGTCCGGGAGCTGAGAGCGATCCGTCTGGCGTGTCTCGCCTTTCGGACCCATCTTCAGGACCGCTGTGTAGCGGTGTACACGGACAACACCACAGCCATGTTCTATGTCAACAAACAGGGCGGAGCCCGATCCTCCCCGCTTTGCAAGGAGGCGATGCTCCTCTGGGATCTTTGTGTAACCCACTCGATTCGCCTCGAAGCGTTTTTTCTACCAGGAGTGCAGAACACGTTGGCCGACCGTCTGAGCAGGTCCTTCGCCTCCCACGAGTGGTCCCTTCGCCCAGATGTGGCTTACACAATCTTCCAGAGGTGGGGGTTTCCCCAGATAGATCTCTTCGCCTCCCGGTCCAACAGGAAGTGCCACAGGTTTTGCTCCTTCCAGGGTCAAGCTTCAGGCTCCCTCTCAGATGCGTTTCTCCTGCCATGGACGGAGTCCCTCCTCTACGCGTTCCCCCCGTTTCCGCTCGTCCATCGAGTGTTACTCAAGCTTCGGAGGGACAGGGCCCGCGTAATACTCGTCGCTCCGGCCTGGCCGAGACAGCATTGGTATACCCTGCTGCTCGAGCTGTCGGTTCGGGATCCCATTCCCCTCCCGCTATGGCCGGACCTCATCACTCAGGACCTCGGCAGGCTTTGTCACCCGAACCTGCAGTCGCTGCATCTTACAGCTTGGTTCCTGAGTGGTTGACCGACGCAGAGAGGGGATGTTCGGCGGCGGTGCAGCAAGTTCTGCTGGAAAGCAGGAAGCCTTCGACGCGCTCTACCTACCTCGCGAAGTGGAAACGCTTTGCGCTATGGTGCGACCAGCGAAGTCTTAACCCCTTCTCGGCACCCATCCAGACCGTCCTCGATTACCTCTGGTACCTGAAAGGTCAAGGTCTCACGATCTCGTCCCTGAAGGTGCACCTGGCGGCTCTGTCAGCCTTCCGGCCCGCTATAGGAGGTCGCTCTGTCTTCTCCAACCCAATGGTAGCCCGCTTCCTTAAAGGGTTAGACCGTCTCTACCCTCAGGTGCGTCCGCCTGCTCCGACTTGGGATCTAAACCTAGTTCTCGCCCAGATGATGGGGCCACCCTTCGAGCCCTTGGCCACGTGCTCTCTGCTCCATCTTACCTGGAAGACGGCTTTCCTCGTAGCAATCACATCCGCCAGACGAGTCTCGGAACTCCGCGCCCTGACGGCGGGTCCCCCGTATACCGTCTTCCACGGGGACAAGGTGCAGCTTCGGCCACACCCGGCCTTCCTCCCCAAGGTGGTGTCGGCCTTCCACCTCAACCAGGAGATCTTCCTCCCGGTCTTCTTCCCGAAGCCGCACGCCTCACCTCGTGGGCAGCAGCTCCACACCCTGGACGTCCGCAGGGCCCTCGCTTTCTACATTGACCGGACGAAACCCTTCCGGCGTTCGACCCAACTGTTTGTAGCGATCGCAGACCGCATGAAAGGCGAGCCGGTTTCCTCACAGCGGATTTCCTCCTGGGTGACGGCCTGCATACGAACGTGCTACGAGCTTGCTCGCGTCCCCCCGTGCCGACTCACCGCACACTCGACCAGGGCGCACGCCTCGTCGGCCGCCTTCCTGGCCCATGTTCCCATCCAGGACATCTGTAGAGCGGCCACCTGGTCTTCAGTCCACACCTTCACTTCCCACTACGCGTTGGTGCAGCAGTCTCGAGACGACGCAGCCTTTGGCTCCGTGGTGTTACATTCCGCCACGTCTCATTCCGACCCCACCGCCTAGGTAAGGCTTGGGAATCACCTACATTGGAATGCATAGGAGCAATCACTCGAAGAAGAAAAGACGGTTACTCACCGTCCATTCCAGACCCGCCCTCCTTCCCCACTGTCGGAATAGCCGGCAAGAAGGAACTGAGGAGCGGGCGGGCCGGCTGGGGTATATATCCAGCGCCATAGCGGCGCCATTCCAGGGGGCGCCCAGCCGGCCCACCAGAGTTGCTAGGGTAAAAATGTTCCGAAGAACCGTGCACGCGCGGCGCGCACACCTACATTGGAATGGATAGGAGCAACACATCTCGAAGAACACCAGTTACTACGGTGAGTAACCGTCTTTTTTGTACAAGATTTGTTGCAATTGTCTAACAGTAGAAATATTAATGATATACATGGTCATATTTCAGTCACACAGCATCACAGCTGGTGAGAAGGATATATGGATAATTACAGTAAAAAATGTTTCAGTATGTGTGTCTTTAGTGTTTTCTGAAAGGAAGGCAATGGAAGTCAAGATATGGCAGATAAACCCATATCTTTTCCCCTTATTTTTTCATCTGCCTAGTTATTTAAAATGTAAACTCCAGGGTAGGGCTTGTCTTTTTACTCTGTATTTGTGTTTAAACCCAACACAATGAGATTCCAATCCTGATTGAGGCTTTGGGGTGTTACTTTAATATAGATAATGATGATGCTTTTGTTCTTTGCCTTTTCTCTTTTTTTGTCCTCCCTCATTCTCAGGTGCACAGGGCATCCCTCAGTTTCCATCATTTATTTTGGTCTTTTGCTGGTTTGTTCAGGCTTTTTAGTGTCATGTTGATGGATTGGCTTCTTTTTCTGTTGTTCTGTGTAATGTTTCTCTAGGTTGTCCTCTTTTTCTCTTTCCATGTGCTGTCCATATTATCACTCACCATGGAAGTTGTGTTGGTGGCATCCTTAAATTGTGTCCCAAATAAGTTCATTGACATGTTATCATGATAGGCAAACAAATCTAAAGCATCAAATTAGAAATTCTGATGTTGCAAGAAACTTTCCAATAGACTCTGAAGATCTTCCATGGGCATTTATTTTGGAATGAGTTGATCTTCTTCCAATTTCTATTATAGTTTCCGTAACTCTGCTCCATAAAGGAGAACAGACATGATGCCAGTGTTAAAATTCCTATTCTGAATGCCTGTTATGCCACTTTTCCAAATCTTCTCAAGTTTATGTAAGTTGTTTGCAGCTTTTGATATTTGTTGCTTACCATATAGCATGGTAACACCATCATTGCACAACTTACTCCATGGATAGGTAAAACGAGGTACTACTTCTAGTGTTTCTTTGTCCTTTCTAATGGTTACCTTTAGGACATTGATAGCCATACTGCTTATCTTCCCCTTGTGGATGAACAAAGCAACTTATTTTTTCTGTATGTGCCAAAAGCTGGGGGTTTTCTTCCTTTTAGCCATGTGTTGAACTAGGCAAGACAATGTCATCAGCAAAAACAAGGTTATCCAATCGGGCTTTATAATTTGTCCATAAAATTACCCAGTTGTCTCCTGCAATTACTTTCCTCAGGACATAGTCAATGACCAATGTAAACAACAGTGGGGACATAATACACCCTTGTCTTACTCCAGTTATAAGTGCAAACCATTAGCCGACGCTATCACCATCTCTGACTGCACATTTGGCATTATCATATAAATGATTTTAATTATTTTTGCTGGTATTCCACAGTTTGTAATAATTTTCATAGATTCCAAGGCCAGAAGGGACCATTGTGATCATCTAATCTGATTTCTGATATAGCAGGCTATAGAGCTTCTTCAAAATAATTCCTAGAGCAGATCTTTTAGAAAAGCATCCAATATTGATTTAAAAATTGTCAGTGTTGGAGAATTCACCATGACCCTTGGTGAATTGTTCCAGTGGTTAATTATTCTCACCAGGGGTGGCTCTGTTTTTTCCTGCCCCAAGCACAGCAGGCAGGCTGCTAGCAGGCAGGCTGCCGGTGTCGCACCATCAGCGTCCCCACTGCCGAATTGCCACCAAAGCCGCGGGACCGGCGGACCTACCGCAGGCGTGCCGCCGAAAGCCAGCTGCCTGGTGCCCTCACAGTCATCGGCAGGCTGCCCCAGGCACGCGCTTGCTGCGCTGGTGCCTGGTGCCTGGAGCCACCCCTGATTCTCACCATTAAAATTTTATGCCATATTTCTAGTCTGAATGTGTCTAGCTTCAAGTTCCAGCAGTTGGATCATGGTATACCTTTCTCTGCTAGACTGAAGAGCCTACTATTAAATATTTGTTCCCCCATTTGTACACTGTAATCAAGTCTCCCCTTAACAATCGCTTTAAGTTAAATAGATTAAGCTCTTTGACTCTCTACTATAAGGCAGGTTTTCTAATCCTTTAATCATTCTTGTGACTCTTTTCTGATCCCTCTCTAATTTATCAACATTCTTCTGAAATTGTGGCACCAGAAGTGGACAACAGTATTCTAGCAGCAGTCACACCAATGCCAAATATAGAGGTGAAATAACCTCTCTACTCTTGCTCGATATTCCCCTGTTTATACGTCTAAGGATAGCATTGGCTCTTTTGGCCACAGTGTTGCACTGGAAGCTCCTGTTCAGCTGATTATCCACCACAACCCTCAAATCTTTTTCATAGCACTGCTTCCTAGGATAGAGTCCCCCATCCTGTAAGTATGGCCTACATTCTTTGTTCCTAGATGTATACATTTACATTTAGCCGTATTAAAATGCATATTGTTTACTAGCATCCAGTTTTCTACATGATCCAGGTCACTCTCAATTAGTGACCTGTTCTCCTCATTCTTTACCACTCCCCCAATCTTTGTGTCATCTGCAAACTTCATGATCTGGTTGATTTTAAGTTTTCTTCCAGGTCATTGATAAAAATGTTAAATACCGTAGGGCCAAGATTGATCCCTGCAAGACCCCACTGGAAACATACCCACTCAGTGACTATTCCCCATTTGCAATTACATGTTGAGATCTATCAGCTAGCCAGTTTTTCATCAGTTTAATGTGTGCCATGTTAATTTTCTGTCATTCTAGTTTTTCAATCAAAATGTCATGTGGAACCAACTAAAACACCTTACAGTCGGCCAAACCTGGTGATGCGGTAGGTAAACAAACCAGCCCCGCCTGCCAGAGGCTTTCCCTGAACAAGCAGCAGCCCTAGTTTGAGAACCACTGAACTATCTGATTCTTTGTAGTACCATCTGGGAGTTCCATGTCACTTTATAGATTTCTTTATGAGGAACTATTGTTCCATCTATTGCTCTCACAGCAAATTTCTTCTAATCCTTCACCATTTTGGTTCATGTCCAAATTCCTCCTGCACTTGCCCATGATTTTATCCAACCCATCATAGTTACTTCCAACCTTTGCCTTAAAATCACTCATAGTCTCTATAATATCGTATTTTATTTCTTTGTGCATATGTTTTAACCAATAGTCCAATAACTTTAAGAGTACCTGATTTGTTAGGCGTGGATGAGTAGTTTATCGTTTGTTTTAATCCAGGTAAACTGTTGTTTCTTACCAATACAGAAAGGAGTGACAGGATTTCAGAATTAGAGCCTGTTGAATTTGGACTCTAAGATAACTCTACAGTCAGATATAGCCTTTATCATTTCTGTAATTATCAAGACAGGATTTCTAACCACTGACATTCTTGTAATAACTCCTGCATTCAGAAAGACTTCATATAATCAAATTGGTATGTCAAATCCATATATCAAATTGCTGTCACTGGTGATTTCAGAGCAAAAGGGGCTAGTAGAGTAGAGAAAGGTCACGCTTTCCTGGTGCCCTACTTTGGGTCTGTGATCTGTAGATAATTTGTTTATACTGAGGAAGTGTGGCTGTAGCATTGTGTTATTTTATTTACCTTGCTTTGACACTTTTTCAAAAATCCAAGTATATATATAGGACAAAATCCCACTGAACCCTGTCAAATTACTTTTCAGCATCCAAAGTTAGGACAGCTGACTGGGTTCAGGTAGGTCAGGGAGATTGGAATGCATTTTGGTGTCAGGTGTGCAGAACTACTAACTGGTATATAACCTATCATTTAAATCAGTTTCTGTACTACATGACTGGAGGATCACTAATGTGATGCCAATTTTTTAAAAAGGCTCCAGAGGCAGTCCCGGCAGTTACAGGGCAATAATCCTAATTTGAGTACCCAGCTGAAATTGGTTGAAACTATAGCAAAGAACAGAATTATCTGACACACAGATGAACACAAATTGTTGGGAAAGAGTCAACATGGATTTTGTAGAGGGAAATCGTGCCTCACCAATCCACTAGAATTCTTTGATGGGGTCAATAAGCATGTGGACAAGGATGACCCAGTGGATATAGTGTACTTAGATTTTCAGGAAGCCTTTGACAAGGTCCCTCACCAAAGGCTCTTAAGCAAAGTAAGCAGTCATGGGATAACAGGGAAGGTCCTCTCATGGATCAGTAACTGGTTAAAACAGGGGTAGGCAACCTATGGCACGTGCGCCGAAGGGGGCACATGAGCTGATTGTCAGTGGCACTCACACTGCCGAGGTCCTGGCCACCGGTTCGGGGGGCTCTGCATTTTAATTTTAATTTAAATGAAGCTTCTTAAACATTTTTAAAACCTTATTTACTTTACATACAACAATAGCTTAGTTATATATTATAGACGTATAGAAAGAGATCTTCTAAAAACGTTAAAATGTATTACCAGCACGCGAAACCTTAAATTAGAGTGAATAAATGAAGACTCGGCACAGCACTTCTGAAAGGCTGCCGACCCCTGGGTTAAAAGATAGGAAACAAAGGGTAGGAATACATGGTCAGTTTTCAGAATGGAGAGAGCTAAATAGTGGTGTCTCCCTGGGGTCTATACCAGGACCTGTTCTGTTTAACATATTCATAATGGTCTGGGAAAGGGGGAAAACAGTGAGGTGGAATTACTCAAGATAGTTAACTCCAAACCAGATTACACAAAGTTATAAAGGGATCTCTCAAAACTGGATGACATGGCAACAAAATGGCAGATGAAATTCAATGTTGATAAATGCAAAGTGATGCACATTGGAAAACATAATCCCAACTATACATATAAAATGATGGGGTCTAAATTAGCTGTTACCACTCAAGAAAGATCTTGGAGTCATTGTGGATAGTTCTCTGAAAACATCCATTCAGTGTTCAGCAGCAGCCAAAAAAAAGCTAACAATGTTAGAAACCATTAGGAAAGGGATTAAGAAGAAGACAGAAAATATCATAATGCCTCTATATAAATGCCTGGTATGCCCACATCTCGAATACTACATGCAGATCTGCTTTTCCCATCTCAGAAATGATATATTAGAATTGGAAAAGGTACAGAGAAGGGCAACAAAAATAATTAGGGGTATAGAACAGCTTCCGTGTGAGGCAGTATTAATAAGATTTAGACTTTTTGGCTTGGAAAAGAGATGACTAAGAGGGAATATGATAGTGTCTATAAAATCTTGCATGGTGTGGAGAAAATGAATAAGGAAATGTTATTCACTCCTTCACATAATACAAGAACTAAGGATTTATAACTCGTTGTCAAAGGATGTTGTGAAGGCCAAAACTATAACAGGGTTCAAAAAACAACTAGATAAGTTCATAGAGGATAGGTCCCTCAATGGCTATTAGCCAGGATGGTCAGGAATGCAGCCACATGGTAAGTGTCCTTAGCCTCTGTTTGCCAGGCACTGAAGCACCTGGCATTGGCCACTGTTGGAAGGATACTGGGCTAGATAGTCCATTGTTCTGACCCAGTATGGCCATTCTTATGTTAATGGGGATTGGACTGCATCCAGGATAAGGGAGGAATCTTGATTTCTTGGTGTAGAGATTGGGTCAAAACCTTGATGCTTATGATTCCTTTCAGGAGTGAAGCACAGGGGCCTGTCTTTAAAATTTTCAGAGGCTGTGTGAGAATTGTTTAGAGATAGCACCTGTTATCTGCCTTTTATTCCATCATGAGTCTCCTTCCAGCACCATGACTGCCCCAATTCTGACTGACTCAAGCCTCTTTCCAAGTTATTAGTATCCCCCAGCAGTATCAGTCGTCTTTCCCATGAGGCTTCCTGGCCCCCCATCTCCCTCCTAGGTTATAATTATGGGAATGCATTTTTGTTTAAATGGAAGTACACATAAATAGATTCCCTACTTCCCTCATCCCTGCTCTCTTAAGGCATGTCAGCCCACTGTGCACAGGGCTTAACATAGTGTAAAGGGGAAGGTTTGAGTGGAAGCCCCTGATAAAATGTTGGCAGCGCTTCACTGTAGCAGCTAGAGCATCCTTGTGGGGGAATGGGAGGAGAAATGTTGAAGAATCTGTCACCCTTCACCCCCAAGCTATTCTTGCCTTTCCTCTCAAAATATACAATTCTGACTCCATCTGTCAGAATATTTGCAGCCAGGGGTTGATCTGCGTCCATGATCCTTAATGAAAAACAGTTTGTAATAGTTCTGGGACTCAGAAAGCACTCTACACTATTGCAGCAATATGGATCTATGAAGGCAATATAGTTAGAGTATTCTAGTTACTGATAAATAATCTTCCTTTAACTGTCCCTACTCAAAATAAATAAATAGAATGGAACATGAGGTTTTACTCATCAAGGCAAAACAGGAGTTAATCAAATTTGTTAATAAGTATTGTACAGTAAGAAATAATCATTCGATCTTGGGTAAATAGAGAAACAAATCAACTACACATCCCAGAAGTAATAAATACTTTTGTCTTACAGGCATGTCATTTTATTTTCTGGAAGTATCTGCTCTCCAGATCTTGTTGAAAAAGAGTTCTCCAAGTCCAAGGATTTAGCTCTTTAAAATGTATTTTTCTCAGAATTGTTATGAAGAATGATTAATGCAAAATTAGAAGACCAAAAGAGCTAAGCCACTTAGGCCTACAGAGCCATGATTTGGGAGAGAGAAATTAAAAATTTATTTTTAACATTGTTCCTTTAAAACTCTGAGTCTGAGCCCAATTTGGTTCTTACCCAGGTGAAAGTTCAATTGATATCTATGAAACTTCAGACTGTTATATTAAGAATAGTTGGTTTAATGGAGTAAAAAGATACACTTTAATACTTCAGCTGTTGGTTCACCTCTAATCATGATTTAACAGATTTTTAAACCAATGTCAGTTGATCAAAAGTTATAAAAAGAAGGTCTGTTTGGTTTTTTTACTTTAAGGTTATAATATCTATTTTAAAGCTTTTCTTATATTACATGTAATCATTATTTGGTTTTTTAATGAACCAACCGAAAATTGTATATTACTCTATCACTAGTTAAATATTATTGTCCAATGATAAAGATTTTTTAAGTTCAAAGGATGCACTAACATGTCTTTTTGTGGTGGTCTTTTTTACTTTTGGTAAAGATGTCCTTGTACCAAGCATTCACATTTGTATGAAAAATGGACTTCAGTTCAATCCATGCATAGATTGTCAGAAAGATTAAAGTGTGCCTCGTGCAATTTTTTTCTTTTCAGAAAGGGCCTTTTGATGTGCTAATGTTCACTTTCTCTGTATTTATTCAGAAGTGCTGGTTATTGTTTTGAGCTGTAGAAGAGTATCTGCTTCAAATAGGCACATTCTAATACCTTTGTAGTCAAACCTTGTCCAAGGTAGGGTAATAGAAAATAAACGATAACGTTAATGGCATTATACATTGGCACCAGATAGTAGTCTGCCCCAGAAGATAAATGCCATATTGAAAATAAATGTTGAAGAAAAACTGAAACATTTATTTTCAAAGAATCTGATCATGGTCTAGTAACTACATGTAGTTCCATTAGTATTACTGCTATTACACCAAATAATGTAATTCATTTTTAAAATAAAAAGAGTGCTAGATGATGTAGCAGACGATTACACTAGCCTTTTACAGCAACTCCTGAGAACTGGTTTGTAATCTATTTGAAAAGTTAATTAGAAAGTGAAATTAATTGGGCAGCCTCATTTTAGACCCTGGTGGATGTTTTCCAGACACAGTTTTGCAGTTTCTGCACAGGAGCAACCCAGGACTTGAATAGCAGGGGATTGATGCCTGTCAAGAGTAAAATTGGGAAATCTGCACAGGCACCTATTACCCCTCAACACCCATCCTGCTTTTGCTCACTTGCTGTCTGGTCTCCTTAGTTGTGTCTGCTCTCCATTAATGTTCATTTAGCAGCAGTAGTAGCATACCATACTCATATTAATGGCAAATCTCTTTTTTAGCATGTGCTGGTTAAGAACTTTTTGAAAGGACTATTGAACCTGTGTCCCCTAGGGCAGGACCCTGTCCCTCCATGGAATCTGAATTTACTTTTGACTCAATTTGTGTCTCAACCATTTGAACTTTTAGTGAGTTGCTCTTTGTTCCGTTTATCTGTGCAGATGGCTTTTATAATGGCAATTACTTATGCAAGAAGAATTAGTGAACTACATGCATTGGTGGAGGACACCTTTTATAATACTTTTTATAAGGACAAGGTGGTTATTGGACCACACCCTAAATTTCTTCCTAAAATTGTTTCATGTAATTGAAACCATCAATTTACTGGTGTTCTTTCCAAAGCCTCATTAATCTAAAGGGAAGGTCTGGTTATGTTCCTTGCGTGTCAAGAGAGTACTACCATATTAAGTACTCCTGTTCTTTTTAAAGAGTTCTAGATCTTCTTCCAAGTTATTTATTTCATATGCTAGTGACTGCAAAGGGAAAGCCATTTCATCTCAGTCCCTGTCTAGACAGTGCAGTGAAGAGTGTTCTAGAGGAGCTTCTCTTCCCACTCCTAGTCCGATTACAGCTCATTCTATTAGGGCAGTAGTTACATCTAAAGTTTTTAATAAACACATTCCCCTGATTGAAATATGCAAAGCCACTATGGGGAAGTCTATTCACACTTTCCTGAAGCATTATGCATTGGATATGGCATCTAAGTTGGATACCCAATTCAGTAGAACGATATTCCAGACTTTGTTTAATTAGAACTCCATCCAATTTACGCGACTGCTTGCCAAGCTTACGCCTGGGAATATGCAGAGGACACTTGAAAAAGACATGAAGTTTACTTACTTGTAACCAGAGTCTTTTATATCCAAACTCCACATTGTATGCAATGTAGTTGTAGCTGTATCAGTCCCAGGCGATTAGAAAGACAAGGTCGGTGAGGATTACTAACTTCTATTGGTGAGAGAGACAAGCTTTCGTGCCACACACAGCTATTCAAATTGTCTCCCTCACTAACAGAAGTTGGTCCAGTAAAAGATATTACCTCACCCACCTTGTCTTCCCAAACTCCACTTTGTTTATTATGCTGCAGCATGCCTTCAAATGTGTATACAGAAACATATTACCATCACCCTTATCTTTAACAAACTCCACTGGTTTTCCATCATCTTCTCTATCCATTACAAAATCGCTCTTGAACACCCTTCATGGCCACCCACTTCAAGTTATTTCTGTAATCTAATCTCTACCTGTATACACTGATATATTCTTCACTGCCATCCCTGGCCTCTTCTCAGCTCTGTAGTCCCCGTTCTTGTCTGTCAGAAGTCACATCTATCTGGAAAAGCCTGCGGCCTTCATGTGTCTTAGCCTCACAACACTTTTATAGATGTAGCTCAAAACCGATGTGTTCTCTGCTCCGTTCAGTTACCTGTCAACCAGTTCTGCACACCAGGACTATTACCAGCCTTTTACACCCATCCCTGCACTTCTGTGTCTCATGTCACCACCCATTCTCCCACCTTCTTACTGTGACCATTACTTTGCTTTAGTACTGAGAGAGTTCTTCGTGTGAACAGTATGTTCTAAAACTGTGGTGAATCATTCACTCTACTTCATGCTCCACGATTCAATGCATGATTGTAAGACCCTACAGCAAATCTGTGCCTCTTTCTTACTACCCCCCTTAAACTAAACAAAATTCTTCCTTTTAAAAACTTTTAAATGTTGTTGCTTTGAAAAAAAATCATGAAATAGGAACAAAGCTTAGGAGAAATTAACAAAAGTGGGCAAACTTTCACATATAACTTTGTTGCAAAGGAGTTGCTAACACTTTCAGTTTTGCATCATTACCATACTTCCCAAGTGAAAACTAGAGGTTTCACCAAGGTGCACTAATATTTTAATTTACTCCTTTGGGGAAACTGAAAAACATCAATACATGTACTTTGGGTGGAGATGGGTAGTGAGAGGGAAGTTGCTCTACCTATGGACAGGTCACTTCAAGAAAAATTGCTATTTCAAATTTTGACCTAATCATTTGTCTTTGGGGATCAAATCATCATGAAACTGGTAGGAACCATTACAATACTTTGCAAACTGAACACAGTGGAAACTTACTGCTGTACTTATACCACTGCATGTTTGCAAAGTATATTTTAATTTAATGGATTTTAAGCAACATTGTTCAATGATCAACAAAGGACGCTGTGTTATATGAATAAAAGATTTCCATTTGGTACTTGTTAA
This sequence comes from Mauremys mutica, assembly GCF_020497125.1. Lineage (NCBI taxonomy): Eukaryota > Metazoa > Chordata > Testudines > Geoemydidae > Mauremys > Mauremys mutica. The sequence goes on along the minus strand of NC_059074.1, from coordinate 205,727,594 downwards.
CTCTACAATGACTAGCTAATGTAATTGAAGTGCAACCACCTGGTAGGGAGATTTTGCTGTCAACTGCCAAGGAAGGCGAAGTATTGAGAGTACCAGGTGTTCTGCTCTGTCTGTCTGATTGTTACAATGGAATAAACAGCATGATTGCACAGTATGACTGGGAGGCTAGAATCTGAAGATTGTTGCCAACTATCTTTTTAGTTTTTGACTCTTGACTATGCAAGTGTTCCTGATGAGCTCAGGTAGAGCTAATGCTGAATCTGTTTGCTGAAATTAGACTCTTCTGCACCAAATAAAAGGAAACAACACTGGAATATCTGCTTTGATATTAGTCAAACCTGAGGCTTTCCAGGGGATGCAACGTGGAAAGCTGAAAACTGTGTTTCTGAAGGTTATATTTATATTACAGAGAGCTCTGTGTCTTTGTTCAAGAGGCTAGCCAACGTGATATATGGCTGGAAATTGAAGCTAGACAAATTCAGACAGGAAATAAGGTGCAGATTTTTAAGTGAAGGTAATTAACCATTTAGCAAGGATTATGGAGGATTCTCCATCACTGGGCATTTTAGCACCACAGCAGCAAAATACATTTAGAATCCAGCACCACTGGCAATGTTGTACTTAATGATAAGCCCCCGGTAACATATCTCTGTTTTGCAATTAAATTATCAACTGTAATAGACCTAAAATGTTGGTATTTAGTATTTTTCTCAAAATAATTAAAAGCTCTGTAATAAATTACTTAGGAATGGGGATTATTCTGTATAGTTATATTTTGTTCTGATTACAGCTGCCTGAGCATCATTTTCTGTTATCAAACTGGCAGTTATGGTATATTAATCTTCAATAGGGAAAAATATACTGATTTTGAAATACACTTGAAAAAGCCATCCCTGCAAAGAGTTGTATTGTTAAATAGACATTGGCAGGGAACAAATTTTGTCAGGTTACAAATTTTGGTCCAAATTTCCAAATGTGGACTTCTTTTGTGTGTGTGGAAACCCCTTTACTTGTGCTTTTAGAGTATTTACAGATGTGCAGATGGGTTATAGAACTGGCACGTACAAATCACATGTGTAGGTGTGTTAGTGCTCAAAAGTCTATCCAGATTTTGTGAAAGCCACTTTGAGGCCCTTTAGAAATAAGGCTCCATACACTTTTAGAAACTCATTTCCTTATATTGATTTCTGATAAAACCTCAGATTATTAAGACTGAAGGAAATGTTATGTACTTTTCACTATTAAACTGTTTATTTTTTGCTATTCTCTTATCTTGAACAGAAATGTTAAATGCATGCAAATATTTCTGTAAATTTTAGGCTTTTTTAAAACTGACTTTTACAAAACATACATTCTCATTCAAATTAAATCCTCTTCTTTAGGCCTACTCGAATGTTATTCAGATGTAAATAGGTGTTAATTGTGAATAACTAAAAGCTCCATTATAGAACATCAGAAATCAAATAGGATTTTGTTCAAATGATACAGTGAGCATTGCAGTTTCAATTACATTAGATTAGTCCATTCGTTACTTCATAGCTACCTTGTAATACTTCTTACTCCTCAGCATATTAAGGGCCAGATTCTCTGGTCTAGGTAAGGAGTGCTTGGTGCAATCCTAGGGAGGAGGGTTCGGAGGTGGCTTTTAGCCTTCAGCCTACTTCCTCCCAGAGCCTGGGGAAAAGATGGATTTTTGAACCAATTTGAAATGACAGTTTTTGTTTCAAATCACATTTTGAAGCAAAACATTTTAAGTCAAAACTAAATTAAAATTGTTACTTCAACTAGACATTGGGGCGTACAATGACATTTTGCTTATTTTTTCAACAAAAAGCCAAAACAAAATGAGTGCATGCAATTTTTCCCAGGCACACTCTCTATGCTGTTTGTTAGAGGAGTAACATAAGATCTAGAAATACTCTGAAAATTTTCGAGTGGCCAGCTATACGAGCTGTAGGACTCCTTTGTGCCCATGGAATGGCACAGAGCTGCCCTAATCAAGGGAAGAATTGGGGCATAAATATGGGTAGAACCAAATCTTTTGTCATCTTGTCTACTGTATATATTTCAATAGGCTGGGTACAAAGTGCATTATTTAAGACAGGGGTTCTCAAACTGGGGGTCGGGACCCCTCAGGGGATTGCAAGGTTATTACATGGGGAGTTGCGAGCTGTCAACCTACACCCCAAACCCCACTTTGCCTCCAGCGTTTATAATGGTGTTAAATATATAAAAAATGTTTTTAATTTATAAGGGGGGTTGCACTCAGAGGCTTGCTATGTGAAAGGGGTCACCAGTAAAAAAAAGTTTGAGAGCCACTGATTTAAGACCCTACTGCATTCTAAAATGGCATATCTTGTTTAACTGTGAAGACAAATGCACCATGATACCAATAATATACCTGAGATACATCAATGATATTATCATCCTCTGGACAGGTGATCTAAAATCCCTCAAACTTTCACCACAACTTCAGCAATCACCACCCATCCACTAAACTCTTTCTAGAACACTCCCATGCTAGCATCAACTTCCTGGATACAATGATCATCTTCAACAATTGAACCTACAGACACTATATACAAGAATCCCACCAATCACTACACTTACCTTTACAGATCCAGTTACCACCCCAAACACACCAAGAAATCTGTTATCTACAGCCAGGCACTCAGATACCACAGAATATGCTTTGAGGAGAAAGTTCAGGATATATACCATAACATACTGAAAACCGACTTCACTAAACAAGGATGCTCCAGTAGACTGGAGATTGTAGATTGCATCATGGAATGGGCCATCTAAATGTCCTGAGAGAACCTGCTTCAAAACAGAAATAAACCCCCCTCTGACTGTACACCTCAAGGTGTCACCTACCACCCCACACTGGAACCCATACAAGGTATCATCAAACAGTTTCAGCCCATACTCAACGGGGACCACATCCTGAAAGAAATGTTTCCTGAACTCCCTCTTCTGGCCTTCAGACAACCTTCCAACCTGCTCATCACCAGAAGGAAGCTCCCCCCAAACCACGTCCCACCAACTCAAAGCAGCACCAGTCCCTGAGATAGAAAACTTCTAGACATATCCTCACTGTTACAATAATCAACACCCTCCCCCACAACACCTTTCAAGATCAATGAATCCTATGTGTGCCTATCACAACACATGGTGTACCTCATCCAGTGCACTAAATGCTCCAGTAACAACCAGTCAATCACTACACTCTCAAATGAACTCACACAGAAAAATAAGAGATAAAAACACTATATCACCTGTGGATGAACACTTTTTTCACAAAGTGATTGCTCTGTATCTGACTTCTGAGTCCCCATTCTCAAAGGAAACCTGCCACAACACTTTCAAAAGATGAACTGGGAAGTGCAAATTCATAACTTTACTAGATACTAAAAATCATGGCCTGAATAGACACTGGATTTATGATTTATTACAACAATCTATAACCCACTTACCCCTCCCACCCAGCTTCTCCCCTCCCCCCATTCCGCACTATGAATGGAGAGGTGTTAATGGGCCATGTCCCTTGCATGATCCCTTGAAATATCTGTTAACTACTTATGCTAAACAATCTGTTCCACTTTGTATCTAGCTGTGACATTCTGAGTACATTTCCCAGACCTGAAGAGTGCTGTGTACACTTGAAAGCTTGTCTCTTTCACCAGCAGAAGTTGGTCCAATAAAATATATTACCTCATCCACCTTGTCTAAGTTGAACAGTTTGTCAGATATGGTAGTTTTTCCTCCATCAGATGTCTTCAAGGAAAGGTTAGATAGTTTATGGGGAAAGGTGTAGGTTATTTTCTGTTTCAAGAAAAGGTTTTGGACTAAATTATTCAAGAAATAATTTAAATTGCATCATAGTTGTGATTTTTAGCAGATTATAAAACTATTTATACAGTTTTTTAATCCATTATGCTATCTTCCTTTCTGAGAAAACCTCAGGGAGCTGTCTTCAGCACCCAGCAGGAAAAAAAAACCTGTCATCTACTGTTGTCTTATTACTGTGGATAAGTTTTGTTTGTACAAGTTTATAGATTAAGGAATCTGCTGTGCTTTAAAAATGTAAAGTATCATGTGAGTGCTAAGTATTATGTTCTTAGATCGATCTATATTTCAAAGTAGACAGGATTCTTTCTTTCATCAGTTACAGATGTAGGTAGACTTTTTATTTTGCTGCTGAATTGTTCCAAACGTATCTAGTGTAGCAAGTTGGGTAAAATCACATCCTTAGTTTTCTACGTACCAAAGTCACCATAAATTCTAAAATATACATGGAAAAATATTTTTGATAGTTTTTATGTTTGGTTTCCTTGAATTTGGATACAGTGTTCAGACAATAAAAGATTTAAAATTAATCTTTACTTGAAAAAATTCAATTATTCTATCATAATTACTTGAAAATTACATTCATAATTACAAAGACAGTCTTTTGAAAGTTATGGCATACTATGGAGTGCCAGCCAAAGAGAATTAGACTCATCAAGGATCTGTATGATAATGCTGAATATGTAGTCAGAAATGGTAGAGACAATATCAGCCAAAGGTTTGCAGTGACTACTGGAGTAAGATAAGGGTGTATTATGCCTCACTATTGTTTGCAACTATGTCATGAGGAAAGTAACCGCTGAAGGCAACTGAAGAATTGTATGGACAAATGATGAAGCAAACTTGGATTACCTCATTTTTGCTGATAACATTGTCCTGCTTAGTTCAGTACATTGCTTAATAGAAGAAAAGACACAGCTTTTGGCACAGATAGCAAAACAAGTTGGTTTGTTCATCAACATGGAGAAGATAAACTATATGGCTATCAATGTCCCAAGTGTAACCATTAGAAAGGACAAAGAAACACTAGAAAAAGAAAGTCATTTTACCTACCTGGAGAAAGAGATGTCCAATGCTGGTGACACCTTGCTAGATGCTAATTAACAAATTTTGAAAGCAGCAGACAACTTTCATAAATTTGAAAAGATTTGGAAAAGTAACAAGATTGGCACTAACACAAAAATATGAATTTTTAATACCAGCATAATGACTGTCCTCTTTTATGGAGCAGAGTCATGAAAACCTACAACAGAAACAGATAAGATCAACTCATTCCAAAGTAAATGTCAATGGAACATCTTCAGAGTCCATTGGAAAGAGTTTCTTGCAGCATCAGAGATTCTAAGTGGAGTAAAACAATCTAAAACATCAAATATGGTAAGAAGACAATGATGGACATATTTAGGACTTTAAGGATGCCACCAACATGACTTCGGTCACAAATGATAATATGGACAGCCCATGGAAAGAGAAAAAGTGAGCCTTTAGAGAAACTATGCAAAATAGAGAAAACCAAAGCCATAAACATGACTCAGAAACCTAAACAGACCAACACAAGACCAAAATAAATGGAAGAAACTGGTGGATGATGAAGATGCAGGAGGATAAATAAAAAAAATGAAAGAATTACTTAAACAGTATTCCAGTTAGTTTGTGGGTGCAGTTCTCAAGGCATTGGTTTTAAACTATGAAGGTTTATCGTTTAGGTCCTGTTTATCTTAGCTGTACCTTTATCTCTCTCTCCCTCTCTTATTCCATCCCCAAAGTTCAAGACAGCTGTGATCATTGCCAGCGGCACGATTTGTACGACTGCAGGCAAGTCATTCTCAGTAGAGGGCCCTCTACTCTGGAACTCATTTCCATGTTGATTTGATAGACCTTCAGGGTATGCTGCAAGGCCTGGTCATGGGCTGAGGGGCAGAGTGTGAATTTCTCTTGCTGTAGAGTTTGAGTTCTCTAACTGACATTGTGTTGATTTTGTTAAGTGTTTATGTATTTAATTTAAGTAATATGTCTATGCTTGGAAAATGTGATAGGCACATTTATAAATTAAATATTAAATATATAGCATATATATATGGATGCATGTCCAGATGTGATAACATTTATTTACATCTATAAAGACTTGTATAAGCCCCCATCTTATGGTCCGGGGCCCCAATACTGCTCATCCCACTGCTATGAGGATAATATAATACATCCTAACCTTTGCAGCTCTGAGTCTATAACTTCCACAAAAGCCTTGGGAAAAGATGGATATTGGCAGTATGCCATGAAGTTTAAGAAATTTGGGTTCTGGCAGACCAAGTGAGGGAGCAAATTCTAAAGTCTCACAGACAATGTCGTGCTAGCAGCTCCTTCGGGTTTATAGCAAGGGAGCTCCAGTTCAGATGCCTCCACTGATCTGAATTGTCACAATATGTCCCAGAGAGGAAGATGATCTCCCCAGTGACCATGTCACAAACCAGTTTGTAGGTTAACACCATCAGTTTGAACTCCACCTGGAAACATTTTGGAATCCAGTGCAGATCCTTGTGTAATGTATTCCGAATATGTAATTCTGTTTAATCATTGGACTGCTACAGTCTATACCAGCTTTATTGTCTGACTGGCCTGAGGATGTAGGCCCACGTATAGCACATCACAGCAATGTAATCAGGAGGTGACTAAGGCATAGAGCATTGAGGCACAGACCACATCAAAGAGAAGAGATCATGTTCTTCTTCCATGGGCACATGAAACAAGTGATCTTGGTCACTGACCCTATATGGACATCCGAAAGCTTCCCTGGATCAAATAATACACAAAAGTTTGGCGTTCTTGTTAGAAGCACTGCTGCACTTTTTCAACCAGGAGGACCAAATATAAATTCCACCACCTCTTTTGAGTGCCTATCATGACCAATCCATATTATCAATCTTGTCTAGGTGAAGTTGCATCCACGTAACAAAGCCATGTGTTAAACTGCATGTATCATTCATCTTTGGCTTACTCACCTGTATGGTGCCCTTTAATCCAGCTTCATAAGGATTACTATGTTCTTACTGATAGTTCCAACCAGCACTTCGAACAGCCGTCAGTGACGATAATAATAATAAACTACCAGAAAAATGTTTTCAACTTCTGCTCTATTAGCAGAATTGTCCTCTTCCTCTGATACTCTTGCTTTTGGATTCCTGGTAAATAAGGGAACCTGGTTTTGCAGAGGGACAGAGATGAAAATCGTACCAGTTACATTTGTAAAACTCATCAAAACAGCTCTGAAATAGATTTTTCTCTAACATACACATTACATGCTAGTGTGGTATGGTACAAATGCTTTATTTTGAAGGAGATGATGTTCTTGTGGTTAAGGGACTGAATTGTAACTCAGGAGTTCAATGTCTGTCTTTTCCCCAAACATCCCCAGTTCTCTGGGATAATAATGGGGGATAATACTCCTTCCTTTCTCCCATACTTTGTTTTGTCTATTTAGATTGTTCCTGTCCAGAATATCTTACAGTCTCTGACTATATGTTCTTACATTGCCTATCATAATGGAACCCCTTTCTCAGCTGAAACCTCTGGCATTGCTGTAATTCAACAATTAATACTACTTATTTGGGATAATCTACATAACACTCAAGTGGCTTCACCATTCATCAGTAAGGTTAAGATTTTGGCATGGGGATTTTTATTAGAATTCACAGGTAGGACACAGGCAATAAACCATAAATTGTGGATGCTGGACCCCAGCGGTGCGGGGCTGAAGCCAAAGCCCTACATGGGGTGAGGGAGGGCGGGCCAACTGCAGGGCCGAAGCTGAAGTCATGGGGGTCTGTTAAAGTCACGGAATCCTTGACCTAGTCATATCCTTACTCATAAGTAATGCAGCCAGGACTTCAGTTCTCTTAGATTATTTCCTGAAGCCATCCACACGCCCCCTTCGGAGCTCCGGGCTTCAGCTGCGGTGAAGGGGTCTCGGGACTTTAGCCCCATGGTGGGGGTGTCTGTGGTTGGGCGCCTTTTGCCCCCCGTGGGGTGGTAGCTGCCATGAGGCTTGGGGCCAAGGGTTTGAAAATATTGACTGGAGCTCCTCTCTGGACAGCTTCAGCTGAATTTAAGCCCTGAATGCAGCTATCCCAGAGTCATGCAGATAACATCGTTATGAATAAATGCTTCATATATTTTGCATTGTGAGAGTGTATGGATTAGGTTTTGAGTTTAGCTGAACATGCAGCCCCGAAATACTGTACAAATTAATGAATTAAGAATTTCCTTTCAATCTGACAACCAGGATGCAACTTGCACGTGCTGAGAAATCAAGCATACTAAGCAGAGGGCTGGCACAGTATGTGTATGCTCAGCTTGAGTGCTCTTTCTTGACAGTCAGACTCTTTTATAACTCAAAAGAAATATTTTCACTTTTAAAATTTACATCTGGCAGTTGAATGGTCTCTTAGGTGGTACAGCTGTTTAATTAGTGTCTAATCACTTTCTCTATATTGGGGGTGGGGAAATGAAAGGCAATGAAAATATTTGTGTGTCACCTAATGTGAATTTACAGTGTTTTTTCTATCAACTTTTTAAAGGTTCTTAGCTTGCTTCCTTGTCTAAACTAAGGCCCCGATCCTGCAAACACTTAAGCATGCAAATATGCCCATGTCAAGTAATGACACATACGGGAACGACATAGGTTCAAAATGTCACATCTTATGTCCATTTGAATGATTACATTAGCAATTGAGGTAGGGTTAGGCCTTTTCAAAAGAGTGCTCAGAGTTAGCCCACCTCGTGTCCAGCTGAAGCCAATGGGCGTTTTGCGATTGACTACAATGGGAGCTGAGTTGGGCAATGCCGAGCACTTTTGGAAAACCCCCTGTAGTTATTACAAATAAATAAATGGCTTAGAATGTTGTTGTAAGGAGGGGAAAAAATCTCATGCTTTGAAAAGAAATATCTCCTCCTCCCTACACATATGCATAAAGTAGCAGAGACAGTTCTGACACAATGTTGGCTTTTTTATCTGCTTTTCAATAATTAGCTGTATGTAGTTTTTGACAGTAGCCCACCAAAGATGGCATGTCATTTCTATCAGAATGTCCTGGGTCAGGGAACCGGAAGGGATTAGTGAATGACAAATTAATAAATAAAAAGTAGGTTTCAATTAACTTTGTCCCCTTCCTTAAAGTCCAAAAATAACAGCTCATTAGTGGACTTGTTGAAATGGGTGTATTTCGCCAGTATTTTGAATAAGATTAACACGTTAACAAAGCACTGGGGAAGCATTGCTTAGTAACACGTGACCTTTCCTCCAGTTATTTATCCCTCCATGATCACCTAGTTTGTGGAACAAGCTAGATAATTAGAGAACATGACCATCGGCAGCTGTACATACACTGATAAAATGGGACAGTCGCATTGTTATAATGATCTCTAGAAAAATGACACAGGGATTTGTCTTCTGTAATCATCAGGCTTCTTTCATCCTGGATCTTTGCAGTGAAATGAGTGTTGCGTAAAGCCTCTGCATGACAACAGGTCCCTTTCACACTTGCCTAAGAATCAACACCTGCTCTCTGCATTGGCAAAGGTCACAGGTGCCCAAGTCCTGCTTGTAATTAGGTTTCTCTGAATATACCTTCTCACTCCTGGGTTTTGTGCTCCCTTAAGTGAGACAGGCAGTTCACTTCAAACTCTCAGCTTTTTGGTCCTTGAGGGCAGCAGTAGTATGTTGGTGCATGAGCTGCCATCACCCCTCTGCCCAACTGGTAATTCTTTGGATATAAGGGTCTTGAGCATTATAAACCTGACCTAACAACCTTACTGAACAAAAAACCCTCTAATGGAAGCAGCCAGCAGGGCCGGCTCCAGACCCCAGCGCGGCAAGCACGCACATGGGGCGGCCCTTTCCCGGGGGTCATGCCTGCGGGAGGTCCACCGGAGTCCCGGGACGACCGGACCTGCCGCAGGCATGACTGCGAAGGGGGCGCTCGTCCCGCGGCTCCAGTGGACCTCCCGCAGGCATGACTGCGGCAGCTCAAGCGGAACCACCGGACCTGCGAACCGTCCGCAGCTGCGGGAGGTCCAGCCGAGCCGCACGACCAGCGGACCCTCCGCAGTCATGCCCGCGGGAGGTCCGCGGCTCCGGGGCGCCTCCCGCGCATGACTGCTTGGGGCGGCCAAAAAGGTAGAGCCGCCCCTGGCAGCCAGCACAGGGTCTTTCAGATGCATTGGTGATAAATGCTCTCTGGCCCAGTGGCAGGTCCATAGACAATCTTCAGTGAGTACTGGGCCTTCATTATGTCCCCTATTCAAATTGCAGTCACTACAGATATGTCCCTCCTGGGGTGAGGAGCCCTTGCATAGGAACTCGACACCCAAGCAGCTTGGCCTCTCCAGGAACAACTTCTGCACCATCAGTATGCTGGATATGAATGGCCTTGATCTCCCTAAGGACCTTTAGGGTATGTCTGTACTTCATGTAAGAACCTGTGGCTGGCCTGTTCCAGCTGACTCAGGCTAGCCTGGCTCAAGCTGCAGGGCATGCCGTCCCTTAGTTGAGAAGCTTTTTCCCATGCAGAGACAGAACTTTCCTCCTCATTTGCAATGCTCTGTGCTTTATTTTGGGATCAAATACATTTTAAAAACAAAATCTCCAACCTCCTTTTCATTCTGGTTATTCAATATTGAACTTGATTTGAAAGCTCTGTAATGATATAAGACCCTTCTCAGTTTTGATTCATGTATAATCTCTTTTTAAATGATTCAGTACAATTTGCATAGACATTTTATATGTACAAAGGTAGGTTGTCCACTGTTTGCACTGATGTAAACAGTAGCAGAGAGCCCTGGTGGTGGATGGTACCTGGGGCCAGATTGCAGCCATGCAAAGCAGCACCAACTTCTGTTTTGGGGATTCAGCAGAGTTGAATTTTCTGGGGGTGCAGTGAATTATGCTGGTGTAGGCAAGTGTATTTACACCTCCCCGAGCAAACTTTGCTGAATATGGTTCATTTATTATAGTGGCATGTGTCATTTCATCATACAGTATTGTAATAAATATTTTCTGTATGGTAACCAGAATTTTAGTACTATAGCAGGGGTAGGCAACCTATGGCACACGTGCCAAAGGCGGCACGCGAGCTGATTTTCAGTGGCACTCTCACTGCCCGGGTCCTGGGCACTGGTCCCAGGGGCACTGCATTTTAATTTAATTTTAAATGAAGCTTCTTAAACATTTTAAAAACCTTATTTACTTTACATACAACAATAGTTTAGTTATATATTATTGACTTCTAGAAAGAGACCTTCTAAAAATGTTAAAATGTATTACTGGCACGCGAAACCTTAAATTAGAGTGAATAAATGAAGACTCGGCACTCCACTTCTGAAAGGTTGCTGACTCCTGTACTATAGTTTCATCGTTTTTTTCCACTGTGTTCTCTCCCATTAAGGTTGGTTTGAATCAGGGATCGGCAACCTTTGGCACGCAGCCCGCCAGGCTAAGCCCCCTGGTGAGCCGGGCCGGTTTGCTTATCTGCCGTATCTGCAGGTTCGGCCAATCACAGCTCCCACTCCAGGCCAATGAGGGCTGCGGGAAGTGGTGGCCAGTACATCCCTTGGCCCGCGCTGCTTCCCGCAGCCCCCATTGGCCAGGAGTGGCAAACCGTGGCCAGTGGGAGCTGCAATCGGCCGAACCTACGGAAGTGGGCCTGTGCGCCAAAGGTTGGCGATCTCTGTTTTAAATTGATAATTTATCCTTTACAAGTGGCTGTAATGAGATGTTTTCAGGATTTGAATAATTGGGAAATGCTGGGCCATCCTTCATTCAAGATGCACGAGTGTCTTGATTGTTGTGAACAAACAATCAGATGTGTCAAAGTTATTTATTTTGAATCCTTTATTTTCTGCACTGGAAAAGTCAGACTTTCTCGAACAGGTGATGAACATTTGCTCGGGTTTTTTAAAGCAAACAGGACAACTCATTACATTTTTAAGATTATTTATGTTGATAGATATCAAAATATAGTGAAGAAAATATGTCCTTTGGTGGAACGTAACAGCAGTTTCATATGCATAACAGCAAGGTTAGTTGTTTGAATTATTGTTCTCAAAGTAGGTATCAAGTATCTTATAACCATGTGAGGCTGAAATATGGAAAGTCCCCTAGGCGTGAATGAATTGGTCTGGACTTTTATATTTTATTTCTAGAGTTACTGGTCCTTTTTTCTGTTACTATGACATTTATCTGTCAGAATGAGAAATAATGGCTTTAGTCTCTGAACATCATATGACTAGACATAAAATATGAAACCAGAGGGTATCCATATTATAAAATACACCCGGGGTGAAATCCTGGCCCCATTTAAGTCAATGACAGAACTGTTGATTTCAGTGGGGCCAAGATTTCACCCCAGGGTAGAAGAGCTCTTTTGAAAGTAGATATGCCTTAGCATTTGGTGTTCTGAGAAATTACCTAGTATTAAAGACATGTATGGGACTGCTGTGTATGGTACATAGTTACTTCATTAGCTTAGTAGGAGTGTTTATGATTTAGAAATGAATTACAAGTGAGAGGCATTGAACATCTTGTAATTTTGAGGATTCTGCTTTGCATTCCATTATGGAACTCTTCTTTAGTTATCAGTGTAAATGTATGGGTTTTATTTAGATTTATCACATTTAGAGGCAAAATAGGTTTTGGGGGGTCTACATAACAGAATTATAAATGCACACAGAAGCCAGGAGGGGAAACCCAGGGCAAAAATGCACTGTCAGTCACTAAGGGACAGGAGACTGTGGAGATCAGCACCCACAGTTTCCACTGACTTCTGTTAAAATTTTGGGTCAGACTCTGTGAACTTAAGTCTCCTACACTGCAACTAAATGCATTGCCAACAAGCCGCAGCAGTCGTGTTTTGTGAAGCCTGCTTTTTAATATACTACCGCTGTATACTGATAAATACTGAAATCTTTACAGAAGCACATAATATGCATATAATAGGGGCTAACTTTATCCCTTAGGCAGATTTGATTGCTTAACTATGGTGATTAAAACCTCACCAGTTTGCAGAGAACTGAGTCTGCCATTTGCAATGCCTTGTGTGAACAAATTCCCTCTTTATAGCACAGGTGTACGTTCCTTTTTGTTTTGCAGCTTTTGGCTTGTTTTCTTAATGCATTACCTTTATGTAGCACAGGTGTTGTTATGACTTGTCTATCTGTCTTGTGCACAGCCACAATTATGTATTTTCCTTTCTGATGCATTAGTGTGGGGTTTCTTTATAGTTTTTCTTTCTTCTCATAGGACTGCCGTTCTTAGACTGCTGACAACCAGGTTGATGGCCCTGACAGAAAGGGTCCAAATAGCTTCCACCACACAGCTGTCAGGTGGGTGGGAGTGATCTCTCAACTGCATAGTGGTTGGAAGACTGGGGATATATTACTTTTTCTGTAACAGAGTCCAGATCACTCAGATTGATAGGGGTTGGACTGTTTTGTGGTGGAATCCATTTCTTGAAGTGAGGGGTAGGTAATATTACTGGTGCCTTGATAACACACAGTTTTTGACCATCTGATGGGACTGGGAAGATCTCACCAAGGAGTTTATCCCTATGGGCAAACCAGGTGCTCACCCATTCCCCGCCAACAGCACTTCCAGACGTTGGTTCCAAAAAGTTTTGTCTTTAATTCAGTAAGAGATTGTTGCCTTTTTCCAGATGCGTCCAGTCTGTTTCATCACCAAGAGTGCCTTTGACAATTAGCAATCTCTATTCAGCAAAGCTGAGGCCTGGAGAAGAGATGTATCATGTGTTATGAGCTCTGCTTTTGAACAATAGGGGGAAATCAGTGGGACAGAAGCACATTTGGTGTAAATTGTCGTAGCCCATTGAAGTCCTTGGAGCAATGACGATATTTTGGCATGCCAGTGTATATGGGAGTGTATTTGTAGGTACGTGTTGTTAGCTAGTATTCCTCCATATTATTCATTTTGATTTTTAATAGTACAAGTTATTTGAATAGGCTTTTTATTTGTCAAATTGACAAATACTTTTTATATGGAGGATTATACAGAGAAGTTAAAAGTAAGAAATTAGTATCTTTTTCTCAGAATTACAATATTTTATTCTTGTCTGTCACACAGCTTGGCAATTTTGTGTTAGAGGTCTGAATATAACATCATAAAGATCAATAGTTAGGATTTCTTTCTACTGTTTCCTACATAATATTTTTTAAATGAAAAATATAGTATGTCTAACATAGTTTTCTTGTCAAGGTAAATTTAATGTGTCTCATGAGATCACAATCTTTTTTATTCCTTAGAAGCAGCAAAGAATCCTATGGCACCTTATAGACTAACAGATGTTTTTGCAGCATGAGCTTTCGTGGGTGAATACCCACTTCTTCGGATGCAAGTCTTGCATCCGAAGAAGTGGGTATTCACCCACGAAAGCTCATGCTGCAAAAACATCTGTTAGTCTATAAGGTGCCACAGGATTCTTTGCTGCTTCTACAGAACCAGACTAACACGGCTACCCCTCTGATACTTTATTCCTTAGGTTTGTTGATTTGACCACAACTTTTTTGACTGACAGATTTTTTTTTCTTTTTTCAATCCTTCTAAATGCTGCAGTGGAAAATCATTTCCAAAGTATGTGGGAGTTCTATATTAAGAATGATCTGTAATAAGAGAAGTAACTTATAATGAAGATAAATTGCATTTGTAATGTTTTTCTGCAGAGCAGATAGCTGTACAAATAAAAGTGGCTGATAACAAAGGCAATTAAAAGAACTAGAAAGAAAACCACACCTAAAGGTGGTGGATACGCGTCAGTGCAATGAAAATGCAGAACTGTTGGAAGGTACCAGGAAAGTAACCCATTGCTCTTTCAATATTATCATGAAATTAATCATTTAGAGGATATCATGCATCTGCTCCCAGGAGGTCTCCTTCAAGGAAGGAATAGTAGCTTTACTCCCTTTTTCGTAACAAATGAAACATTTCCCCCCAAAGCACTTGGGATGACTAAGCTACCACATATTCTTGACATCCTACAGAAGGGCAGAAGCACCCCCTGCTAACCTGGTAGTCCTTAGCACACCTTGGGCTACCACAGATTGAACCAGAGCCAGGAGCAGATGGCACAGAGCATTTCAACGCATAAGAGCAAACGCCTTATTTTTTCACCCAAGGGCAGCCACTATATGTGTTTGTTTGTATATTATTCCTCTTCCAAGGTTTTGGACTTCTAATATAAAATTGTCTTATTTTCATTTTAAAGCCAGTGGTATTAATCATCATTGAGAAACACAAGGTATCCCTTCAGGTTACATTTTACAGACTACTTCTGAACAGTTCAACACATTCCCATATACAATTATTTTTTATTATTTATATTATGATAGCGTCTAGAGACCCCAGTTGGGTATGGGGTCCCATTGTGTTTAGGGACTGTGTAGACATATAGGAAGATACAGTTGAAAAGGTACAGCAGAGTTTCTCACTGTTCACAGCATCATCTACAGGTACAACAGACAAATGGTTCAGGTATTAGCTGCTGAAAATATTAAAGGGGAGATTTCCAAAGGCACAAAGTTTCCTAACTCCCATTGAAAGCCCATGTGTGCTGGACACCTAACTGCCCTTTGTGCCTTTGAAAACCTCCTTCTAAGTTTGCTGCTTTGTCTAGTTTTCTAAAGCATGTGCTCCTCATGGGCAGGACAAACCTAGTATGGAGTGGCAGCACAAGGCCCTCTGTCCAACATAAGTCTGGGGGGCTGCAGGCAAGGTGGTTGCACCTCTCGATTTCTGCAGAGGAGGACTCTGTGCTTCCTCTGAACAGGGGAAAGACTAGGGAGGAGCAACAGCATTTGTTCTAAGCCAGTCCAATTCCACTGTGGACAGCAGCGACTATTACATCCCACAGGCTGGAGTAGCTGCCGCAGAGGGGCTACATTACATTCTTGTGGCTTGACTGTGGGTTGAAGCAGTAAGTTTCATCCTTCAGCTTCCACCTAGTCCCTCACACAAAGCCATTGACTCAGGGAGTTGTGCAGGGCTGATTGAATTTCACCCCATATTCTTAAACATCCTATCTTGTTCATTTTATAAGTTCCAGCATCTGATATTTTTATAATATGGAAAGCACTGCTTTATTTACCAAAAGTATAATTTAAAAAATGTGTAACTGTTAACAAACATGGTTTAATTGCACCTGTTCTGTGAAGGGTGTATGCTACCAGAATTCCCCCAAAAGTTTTCAGTTAAATTTATGCAGTAGTGTCAGTAACTGGACCATAACTGGTAGCAAGCCTATCAAGCAGATTGAGTTTCACACATAAATCAACCATCAGAACGTTTTATTTTGAAGTATGACATGATATGTTTTTACAGTGCTTAGAGCAGTAGGCTGATGAGGTATATAAGGGCTGTGTACTAACACTTTATGTTGAAATATTTTTTTATGGTTCCTACATTGTTCCCTTTTGGTAACCCCCTAACATTTATATCCATATTAGTTTTCCTACATTAATTTGGTGTTATGGTTAATACCTCTTTAGAGAACCACTTCTGCCATTTGGGAGACAATGTAAGATGGTTGTTGAATAAAATGTAAAGCTACATTCATATTTTGGACCTGCAATTCCGAAGTGCTCCAGTCCCCATTTGTTTTTATAAGGTACCATATTTGCTAGTATTTTATTTTTATTGTTCAATTTCTTTATTTAATAAGGATGATTTAGCTTCACAATACTGAATGAAAAGGACAACTGAAATACACATCCATGTTCCAGCTCTTGGGTGGGGTTTGACCGGCTGTTAACCGCATTCTTATCTAGGGCATATTTTAGATATGAGTGCAGTGATTCCCCTTCTGGTGATTTTACATGGGAACTGTGGCTGAACACTCCAGAGTATTCAGGAACAAAGAGTCAGTTTCCATTAGCATATGTGGCTTGATCCTGCACTACTAGAGTCAATGGGAATTTTGCCATTGATTTTATTGAGACCAGGATCACAGTGCCTAGGATGGAAATTGGATGGCAAAACTTTAACAAACCCTGTTTGTCCTGTTGTTGCTATTTCCAGTAATATAAAAACTGTTGCCTCTTTTGTTTTTACCATGACTAATTCTAAAGCTGTACATCAAGAGGCATGCTGTGGACACTCCTACATTTAACTGAGAAAGTAAATTTAATGCCCAAAAGATATAATTGTTAATGTGGATGGGTGGTAGATATTACCAGTCAGTTGTTCTTTGGCACTGGAATCTTGAAAGAGCAATCAACAAAACAAATAAAAGCTCAGTAAGCTCTTGTATTCTTTCTGTCTCCTGTAAACTGCAAAATTGAAAGAAGGAAATGTGTCATCACAAAAGAGTTTCCCTGGTCTTGTCTATAATAATTGTTGGCCAGATAATCAACTGTGTGGGTTATTCCTATGTAGGAAGGCGAAAACTCCAAGTTTGGGCTATTGAAATTTCCTCTTAATTTCTTGCAGTTGGCAAAGCTTGCCCTCTCACTGAATGGATAAGAGTGGGTTAAACAAATTGGCTTATCCCCTAGAGGGCGCACAGCCATCCATAAGAGGAGCCCTCCACCTCCACATTACCTCAGCCTGTCCACTTGCCACATACTCGGAAGTCCTCTCTCAGGGTGGAATTCGTACCAGTGATGGGAACCCTAACCCTAAGGTTAATACTGATAGTTAGCATTAGCTTGCTTGGCAAACCCCATAGGGCCACTTGGAGAAGTGTCTTTCTGTTTTGTGTTTAGACTGAGGTCCTCATCCATCACTTGGGCTCCTACACACTACCCCCATACAAATAATTATATTGTGGTCTGTCAGTCCCTCCTCTCCCTATCCACAGACCCTCAGAGTTTAACCCTGTGCTTTCATTAAAATAATGGCATGTCAGCAAGATATATGTGTGATGGTAATCGTGCCCGATATGTTGGTGAAAGTATTTAAATGTTACCCTGAACTGCTGTCTAGAATCCCTTTATTTCTAAGTTGAGACTTAAAAGTACGATGATCTCCAACTGTAAGGAATGCAGAGCCAATGGGAGTTTGTGAGAGCAGAACATTCAGATTCTGCTTTGGGCAATTATGTTCTGCCTACCTCAGTTCCCACAGCAGTTTCATTTCTAATTACAGTAGAATCTCCATTTTACAAATGACCAGTTATAAGAACCGTTTTTCCTGACAGCAGGAAGGGGGAAATCGTACAACAAAAGTGCTGTTGAGGAAGAACAAATCAACATCCCTTCACATCCAATGACTTCAGTGCATTGGAAATCGCTTTGCAGTGGTTTGAAGGATAGGAAGATAGGGCAGTACATCCTACTGCAGTTTATGCACCAGATCTACTGTAATTTTGAGATGTTCAGTTTTATGAACTGTTTGTTTTTATGAACTCCTCAATCCCCCAATTAGTTTGTAAAATAGGGGTGGTTCTTCAAGTACTGCACATGTGGATCCTACTCATGCCATGTGGGCGCCCAGTGCAGAAGCTCAGAATGTTTTCACTGGCAGTGTCCAGTAGGGGTCAACTTGCACTTCCCCTACCAAGGGCATAAAGAGTACGGCGACCCTGACCACTGAAGGCAGAGCAGCTGGAACAACATTAGTGTTCCTTTTAGAGTCTTCTGCTAGTTATGATAGTAGTTATTTTTTAAAACTTTTTATTACCTCAAAGCTACAATATTATGTGAACATAACATATTACGTTCAGTATCTCCAACAATCAGGACAAGTTCCCCCACAGTACATGGGGCATACATGTAAGTCACATAATTCAAGTTCTCTAGTGTCCCATAAGTCTCCTGCTTGGAATCTTAAGAACAACAGAATTTATAGTGATGGGAAGGTATCGATCCATCAGAAGGATTCATCTGTTCCTTCCCATTGTTCTTCTTTATATGATGAAGCTTTCTCATCCACTTAGTTCTTCACCCAAATCCAGCATTGCTACATCTCACAGCTTGGGTGGGTTCTGTATGTCTACATTAGACAAAGAATGTTCTTCAGAAGAACAGAATATCTTACTTTAGAGCTTTAGAGCAGGAAATTTTAAGGAATTATGCATTCTGCAAAATACAGTAACTCCTCACTTAACGTTGTAGTTCTGTTCCTGAAAAATGCGACTTTAAGTGAAACGATGTTAAGCTAATTCAATTTCCCCATAAGAATTAATGTAAATAGGGGGGTTAGATTCCAGGGAATTATTTTTTTTGCCAGACAAAAGGCATTATATACATTTTAAACAAGCAATTTAATACAGGTATAAGTTTTCATAGAATCATAGACTTTAAGGTCAGAAGGGACCATTATGATAATTTTAAACAGTTTAATATAGGTATAAGTTTTTTAAATAATTTTAAACAAGGAATTTAATACAGGTATAAGTTTTAAACAATTTTAAAGAAACAATTTAATACTACAGTCATCACTGCTGAGCATGAAGCTTGGTTGAGGTGGTGGAGTCAGAGAGTGGAAGAGGATGGATAGTTCGGCTGCTCTTCTTGCTGTTCTTGCAAGCACAGGCACAGACTTTGCCGGGGCAGGAGGTTCAACCCTTGGCCCATCCACTCCACCCCTTTCCCCAAGCCCCCACGATTGATTCTCCTCTTCTCCCCCTCACCTCCTCCCCCTTTACTTCACACACTGCGTCCTCCTCCCCCCTTCCTCCTCTCCCCTCTGAACGCTGCAAGCCAGCTGATTGCCACTGGCGGGAGGCCAGGGGAGGGAGGGAGGGAGGAGGCGTGCTGAGTCCTCACTCCTCCCCGCTCCCTCCTGCCTGGGGTAATCAGCTGGCTTGTGGCATTTAGGAGGTAGGGGGGAGGAGCAAGGACTTGGCATGCAGGCTCCTCCTCCCTCCCCCCCCCCAGCCTCCTGTCCAGGGTAATTAGCTGGTTTGTGGTGTTCAGGAGGCAGGGGAGGGAGGGGGAGCCTCCTCGCTCCTCCCCCCTCCATCCTGCCTCCTAAACACCGCAAGCTAGCTGATTGCCGCAGGCAGGAAGCGGAGGGGGGAAGGGGAAGGCGCTGATCCGCGGGATCTGCTGGCGGGTGGGAGGCGCTGGGGCGGGGGCGTAGGGAGGCTGCCAGCTGTGGAGAAAGCAGGCAGCCAGACAACCTAAGAATGGAGCATTGCACAACTTTAAATGAGCATGTTCCCTGATTGATCAGCAACGTAACAATGAAACAAGGTTAACCGGGATGACTTTAAGTGAGGAGTTTCTGTAGAAGTATTTCTTATTATGGGCAGTATCAAAGGGTCACATTTCTTCTCAGGGCTTTGTTCCAATAATCTTGGATTATTTATTATATTTAAAGTATTCGAGTCTATCTGTTGCTTTAACTAAGGTACATTTGGAAGTGATATCAGCATTTCATCTGCCTGTAAAAGGAGGTTCTGTTTTCTCTCATCAATCAGTGAGCAGACTTTTGGGAGGCTTGAGTTTTTCCTCCTGTAAGAAAGAATACTCAAACATGGGATTTAAATCTAGTGCTTTCTCCTATAATGCAACCCGCTTTTTGAAACCTTACCAAGCTATCCAGTTCACCTTTTATCAGTGAAGGTAGCATTGATAAATGAGTCAGACCAAAGGTCCATCTAGCCTAGTATCCTGTCTTCTGATAGTGAGCAGTGCCAGATGCTTCAGAGGGAATAAACAGAACAAGGCAATTTATCAAGTGATCCATCACCTGTTGTCCAGTTCCAGCTTCTGACAATCAGAGAATTAGGGACACTGAAAGAATGGGTGCATCCATGACCATCTTGGCTAATCGCCATGGGTGGACCTATCCTTCATGAACTTAGCTAATACTTTTTGAACCCAGTTATACCTTTGGCCTTCACATCCTTTGGCAATGAGTTCCACAGTATGACTCGATGGTGCACGAAGAAGTATACTTCCTTATGTTTGTTTAAAACCCATTGCCTATTAATTTCATTGGGTGATTCCTGGTTCTTGTGTTATGTGAAGGAATAAATAATATTTCCCTAATTACTTTCTCCACACCATTCATGATTTTATAGACCTCTATCTTATCCCCCTTTTGTTGTCTCTTTTCTAAAATGAACAATCTGATTTTTTTAATCTCTGCTCATATGGAAGCTGTTCCATACCCCTAATCATTTTTCTTGCCCTTTTCTATACCTCTTCCAGTTCTCATACATCTTTTCTGAGAGGGGGTGACTGGAACTGCATGCAGTATTCAAGGTGTGGGACTACCATGGATTTATATAGTGGCATTAAGATATTTTCTATTTTCTGTGCTGGCTTTCTGAATGACTGTTCCATGTTCCATGTCTCCACTCCTTCTAGTCCCACATAACCAAACATATCTGCAGAGGGACTTTCAGATGGAGAGGGGAGCATGTCTTGTAGCTCTCTCCCCTTCCCTCCAGCTCCACCCGACATTGTTCCCTTACCAACAGAAACAATCCTGATAAGCATGTGATTATGTCAAGGGAGCTATGACAGTTTACTCCAGCTGATAAATTAAACAGTACTAAGTCACCAGAGAACCTGTAGCAGTACAAAAGTTCTTGAAATGATCCTCTGGAAGTCCTTCTGTTCTCCTTTTTTCCTTCGGTAAATACTCGTTTGGACAATTATAGGTCTTTCTAAGGCCGGATCTACTCTACAAACTTCTGCTGCATAGCACTACCAGTCAGATGTATGAGAAGGCGTGATCCCTGACTGACAACGCTGTGCCAGCAAAAACCCCTAGTGTAGACTCAGTTATAGTGCCAGCATGACTTATTTTGCTGGGAAGGGCTGAAATAAGCTATGCCAGTCAAAATGTAGTCAATCTATGTAGTTTTGCCGGTACAATCTGTGTCCACAGTCAGGGCCGGTGCAAGGATGTTTTGCTCCCTAGGCGAAACTTCCACCTTGCGCCCTCCCCTGTCCCTGAGCCCTGTGGCAGCTCCCTGCCCTGCCCCCACCCTGAGGCCTCCGCCCCTCCGCCCTGAGGGGCCCCCACTGTGGCAGCTCCCCACCCCACCCCCCGCCCTGAGGCACTTTCCTTGCAGCAGATCCCCACTACCCCTCTGCCCTGAGGCACCCCCCCCCCCGTGGCAGCTCCCCACCTCCCGGCATGGGGAGCTGTGCAGCAGCTCCCCGCCCCAGCTCACCCCTGCTCCACCTCCTCCCCAAGCACGCTGTCGCTGCTTCACTTCTCCCGCCTCCCAGGCTTGTGGCACCTAAGCTGATTGGCACCGCAAGCCTGGGAGGCGGGAGAAGTGAAGCAGCGACGGCGTGCTTGGGGAGGAGGCGGAGCAGGGGTGAGCTGGGGCGGGGGAGAGTTCCCCTGCGTGCCGCCCCCACCCCTTACTTGCTGCAGGCGGCCCTTCCCGCGTCCCCCTGCCCCAGCTGCCTCCGCCTAAATGTCGGCGGCGACCGGGACGGCCGAAGATCCAGCCGCCGCCGCCGAAGAAAATGCTGCTCCCCAAATCCTAGCACAGGTCACTTAATAGGTTGCACCAGCCCTGTCCACAGTAGGAGCACTTTGCCAGTATAGTGTATACCAATATAGCTCTTCCGGCAAAGCTCTCCTTGTGTAGACCTGGCCTGAGTGATTAACAGGCATTCATAATGAAGTCTTGCTATTGGTTGTTAAATTCAATGGGATTTGGACACCTGATTCCATTAGGCCCTTTTTGAAAATCCCAGCCGTGCTTAGATATTTACATTTGGAGAAAATTTCTCTGAAAATGGCCCGTTTATATATTTGTTAGGATTACCTTTATTTAAAAAATATATTATTGTCAAAGGGCTCTATATATGACTATACCATACTATATACTATAATTTATAATCCTTCTATAGTCTCCCTTAAAATAATTAGGGTTTTTACCTCTCATCTAAGATATCATTTTTAAGTGACCTTGATCAAACCATTTTTTGTTCTCAGACTGCCTTTAAGAACATAAGAACGTCCGTACCAGGTCAGACCAAAGGTCCATCTAGCCCAGTATCTGTCTACCGACAGTGGCCAATGCCAGGTGCCCCAGAGGGAGCGAACCTAACAGGCAATGATCAAGTGATCTCTCTCCTGCCATCCATTTACAAATATTTTTGCACATTTAAAATAGGTAACAGTGAATTTAGTTCATTTTCATTTAATCATTTAATACTTCCTGGCTTATGCTACAAGTGAAAATGAGTTTGATCATTGTCTAGATCCTAGTGAATTTCTGTCTACAACTCAAAAATCACTGTGCAACTTGGCCCTCGTGGTAGTCTTAAACTGGAATAAAAAAAATGTTAAATTCAAGAATAAAATGCATGAGAACCGTCGTGTGGGGGAACTTTCACAAAACCTGCCCACGCTGTGCATGGATTGAGCTACAAGTAGTGCTTTTAATCTTTCACATGCAAGAAATTCAAGTGCAAATAAGACGGTTACTCACCTGTAGTAACTGTTGTTCTTCGAGATGTGTTGCTCCTATCCATTCCAGTTAGGTGTGCGCGCCGCACGTGCACGGCTCTTCGGAAGACTTTTACCCTAGCAACACTCGGTGGGTCGGCTGGGCGCCCCCTGGAGTGGCGCCGCTATAGCGCAGGATATATACCCCTGCCAACCCATCCGCTCCTCAGTTCCTTCTTGCCGGCTACTCCGACAGTGGGGAAGGAGGGCGGGTCTGGAATGGATAGGAGCAACACATCTCGAAGAACAACAGTTACTACAGGTGAGTAACCGTCTTTTCTTCTTCGAGTGATTGCTCCTATGCATTCCAGTTAGGTGATTCCCAAGCCTTATGTAGGCGGTGGGGTCGGAGTTAGATGCTGCAGAATGCAAACTTCTGTGCCAAAGGCTGCATCATCTCTGGACACTTGGGCCAATGAGGCAAAGGTGTGTACTAGCTGCACGACACATCCCCTGAAAGGGTATGTGGGCCAAGAAGGCAGCAGGAAAGCCTGAGCCCTGGTGGAATGTGCAGTAAGGTGGCTCCATGGAACATGGGCTAAACACAGGAGGCGCAGATGCACCAGTCATCGAAGATAAAATCCTCTAGGAGGAGACAGGTATGTCCCTCGTCCGGTATGCCAGTACGATGAAGATTCGGGGGCGTTACGCAAGGGCGTTGTCCGCTCGATATAGATTGCGGACGCCCTACGGACGTCTAGGGAGGGCAATTGTTGCTCTCCTTGCGATGAGTGTGGCTTCGGAAAGAAGACCGGAAGGAAGCTATCCTGGATGGTATGAGAGGCTGACACCACCTTTAGGGAGGAAGGCCGGACACGGTCACAACTGCACTTGTCCTTGAGAGAGACAGTATACCGTGGGTCCATCGCGAGCGCCTGAAGCTCGGAGACTCGCCTGGCCGATGGAAAGGCTACAAAGAAGACTGTCTTCCAGGACAGGTATGCCAGCGAGCATGTTGTCAGTGTCCCGAATGGGCAATCATAAAACTGGCGAGAACCAGGTTGAAGACCCAGGTTGTGGCGGGGGCCAACCGGGGGGGGGGTATAACGCTCCAAGTCCTTGAGGAATCTAGAAACCACAAGGCGTAAAAATACGGAGCGGCCACTCCCCGCTGGGTGGAAGGGAGAGATGGCTGCCAAGAGTGCCCTTAATGAGGGCCGCGCCATATGCTGCTGTTTGAGACCAGAGGTAGTCCAAGACGGACTGGATCGGGACCTCGGCGGGAGAAACATTGTGCGTTTCGTAGCAGCAGGAGAAACGCTTCCACTCTGCCAGATAAGTTAACCGAGTGGAGGATCTCCTATCACCCAGGAGAATCCTGTAGAGCCGGGGCAGAACAATGTAATTCGGATCGGTTTAGCCACACAGCAGCCCTGCTGTGAGGTGAAGGGATTACCAGTCTGGGTGGTGAAGCTTGCTGCGATCCCGCGAAATGGGGTCTGGGCCAAGAGGTAGGGAAATAGGGTTGGCTACCGACAGGGGTAGCGACCTGGTGTACCAGTGCTGCCTGGGATACGCTGGAGCGATCATGATCAGGTGCGCTCTGCCCCTGCGGAGTTTTAGCAGGGCCCTGCAAGCCAGCGGGAACGGTGGAAATTGGACAGCCGATGGCTCATCCACGGCATCAGAAACCTCTCCAAGACTGAGCCCGGGGAGAGATCTTAGAATGAGGAGGACTTCTCTCTGTTTTCGCTCTCGCGGGAGCGAAGAGGGCTATGCGGGGAAAGACCCACTTCCGAAAAACGGAATGGATACCGTCCGGAGGGAACGACCACTTGTGAGACCGGAAGGATCTGCTGAGGCGATCCGCCAGCTGAAAAGCCTGGCATACAAGGCAGACTGCTCCCAGCTCTCGGACACTGATGCGTAAGGCCAGCTCTTGGGCCGACCAAAGGCCGTGAGTGCGAAGCTGACCCAGGTGAGCACGCAGCCGAGAGATGGGGTATCCGTCATGAGGGACCCCGAGGGGTGAATGGAACAGCATCCCTGGATACACCAGGGAGGGCACTGACTCTCGGTCGAGGGAGCCTAGGATGCTCAGGGGGAACGAGACGACCAGGGTAGTATCTCTGCCCGGGTGGTATGCCAAGGTGAGCCACGATTGGAGTGGACAGAGGCGAAGCCTGGCATGTTTGGAAACAAACGCGCAGACAGCCATGTGACTCAGGAAACCTAGGCCTGGGCGAGTCAAAGTTGTCGGGAAGGTCCGTAGACCTTGTACAATTGTTACCACCACATGAAACCAAGGCTGAGGTAAGCAGGCTCTGGTGAGATTGGAGTCCAGGGTGGCTCTAATGAATTCTATTCCCTGTGCGGGCACCAGAGTGGATTTTACCAATGATGATCAGGCCTAGACACCGGAATAGGTCCGTGTCGATGCCCACAGGACTGGTACTTGGGCTCGGAGGTCCCTCGAACGAGCCAATGTGGAAGAGAAATGGGGACATGAAAATACGCGCCCGTCATATCGAGGGCGGCATACAGTCTCCGGGATCCAAGGGTGGGATGACGGTCCCTGGGAACCATGCGGAACCTATCCGCGGCGTGAACTTGTTGAGGACCCGCAGGTCTAGGATATGTCTGAGACCTCCCTTCGCCTAGGGGATTAGGTTTCGTCCCTAGGCACCTCCTGTATAGCTCCGATGAAGAGGAGCGTCCGCACCTGTTGCAAGAGGAATCGCTCATGAGAGGGGTCCCTAAGAGGGACGAGGATGGTTAGAAGGACCTTAACCTTGAGGGCCTGATTGACGCCCACGACCGCATAAGTGACGCCTGCTGGCAAAGTCTTGTCTTTGTCTAGGCGCAGGGTAAGAGCGGTGAGGCTGGGGACGGAAAGGTCGGCGCTAAGCACCAGCGTGTGCATGCTAATAGAGAGCGGAAAGTGACCCTGCTGCCCTTCAGGCTTTGCAGCCTAGGGCCAGCTTTCTCAGAGAACAGGCCTTTGCCAGTGCAGGGCAAGTCCTGTATAGTGGACAGCGGCTGCGAGGGAAGGCTCGATAACCGGAGCCAGGAAATGCGCCTCGTGGCCATACCCAAGGCCAGGGTCGTGGCAGCGAAGGCAGCATCCAACTAGGCCTGGAGGGAAGCTCTATCCAGCTTCTTCCTTCAGTCCAGGAGGGCATCGAACTCTTGACGTGAGTTCTGAAGAACCGACTCTGTAAAGTTGCCCATCGCCACACGTAGTAGCGGCTAATCAGGGCTTGCTAGTTTGCTACACAAAGCGGCAGGGCCCCCGCCGAGTACATCGCACAGCCCCGTAAGACCAGTCGCCTAGCCCCCTAGGATTTAGGAGCTGGTGCCTGCTGGCCATGGCGTTCCATCCCAATGAGGGACTGGACGACAAGGGAGCGGGGGGGGGGGGTGTTAGATGTACCTAGGTACTCGTAGCCCCTGGATGATGCTATGCACTTGCATTCCGATCAGAGGAGGGCCCGAGGAGTATGTTCCTGCCCCCGCCTCAGCTGGGGAGGAGGAAGAAGAAAGGCCAGGGACAAGCGGGTCCTGTGTGGGCTTGCACTCCTGGACGACCTCCGGATCCGGTAGGATCTGGGAGCCCGGTGGCTGAACCGGGGCTTGCTCCGTACTGGTCGCAGGGGGACGGCTAATTTCCGCCTCTGGCACCCAGAGCTCTGACGGAACGGAGCGAGATGGGAGCACCGGTATGCCTCTGGCGTGGCAGTACGCCCATGGTGACTAGAAGGACCTCTGATAGGTCTCCTGGAAGACTCTGGAGGGCACATCGGAAAAGAGAGTACTGCGCATATGAAGTGTCCGCACGTGGCAACACTGATGCATGACTGGGTGGCCCTGAAGGAGCTGAAGAGCCTTTGGTAGAGTCTCCTTCTCTAACTGACGTCGCTCGACTCGGCACCGGGGATCGGTACCGGGAGACATACCGGTACCGAGAACGAGACCTGCCACCGGAGCTGTGCTGGGCGGTCGACCTAGAGCGCGAGGCTCGACGTTCAGGAGTGGGTACGGGAGTCTCGGTGCCTGGGGCGGTGCCGGGAGCGGGATCGGTGCCGAATGTACCGGGCCAGCGAACGTGACGCTGGCCGGTGCCGCGAGTACTAAAGGTACCGCAATGGAGAACGGTGCCGAGACCACGAGCGGCGTCGGGACTTCGATCGGTGACGGGACCGAGAACGTCTGCGGAACCGCGATCGGGGACGGTGCCGCTCTGCGGTACCGACGCAGGGTGGCGTGAGCAAGACAGGCTCGCCAAAAGACCATATAACCCGCACCGGCGATGTCGGGGGTTACGCAGCGCAGGCTCTGCCCTTGCCATCAACTCCCTCGCTGTGGAAATGTTCCCAGCGTGGAGGGAATAGTGAGCTCGACCACAGCTCGCGCCGGGGAGCATTCAGGTGTTGGACTCGACGGCTCTTGCGAGGCCGTAGTCTACGGTGCTGATACTGTCGGTGCCGTAGCAGTCACCGGTGCCGGGCAGCCCGACGTAGTAGAGCGCTCGGGCTGCGGAGCGGGCCTCTCAGACGCCGCTGAAAAGCGAGCTCGACCACGGTCCGTACCGGGGAGCTTTCCAGCACCGGACTCAACAGCTCTTGCCTGGCCGGAGTTAACGGTGCGGATACTGTCGGTGCCGCGGCAGACATCGGTGCCGGGCGATCCGACTGAGCATAGCGCTCGGCTGCGGAGCAGGTGGCTCGGACGCAGCTTCATCACGAGCTCGACCACGGTCCGTACCGGGGAGTTCTCCAGCACCGGACTCGACGGTTCTTGCCTGGCCGGAGTTAACGGCGCGGATATTGTCGGTGCCGGCGAACCGACTGAGCGTAGCGCTCGGCTGCGGAGCAGGCGGCTCGGACGCAGCGTCTTAGCGAGCTCGACCACGGTCCGTACCGGGGAGCTTTCCGGCACTGGACTCGACGGCTCTTGCCTGGCCGGAGTTAATGGTGCGGATATTGTCGGTGCCGCGGCAGACATCGGTGCCGGGCGATCCGACTGAGCATAGCGCTCGGCTGCGGAGCAGGCGGCTCGGACGCAGCAAGTATATTGTGCCTCTTCCTCCTCCAGGAGAGGGAACCATGCCGAGCGGACGTCGGAGTCAGCGAGGGCCAGTGCCGGGAGGCCTTGGCGGCACCGGGGAACCGGTGCCGAGGGAGCGCTCCTTGAAGACTAACCAGCGCTCGGCGCCGAGAGTGGAGGAGCAAGAGCTGCCTCCCTCAGGAGCTGTTTGAGACGAAAGTCCCGCTCCCCTTTGTTCTAGGATCAAAGGCACCGCGAATGCGGCACTTATCTGTCAGTTGAGAATCCTCGAGGCACTTAGGAGAGGATCTCTTGCCGGCAACGGCTTGTGGCCGGCCGAGCATTGTAAAACCCTGTGGACCGGGCATCGGACCCGGCACCGGGTGAGGGGAAGGGGATAAACCCCGAACCCCTGAAAATAAATCCCATACTACAAACAAATAAAGTTAACTACAACTATAAACTATACACTAAACAAGAGAAACTACGAGTAGCTAGGGAGGTGGAGGTCAGCTAAGCTGCGCTCCACTGTTCTAACGGCCGTCACGGGCGGAAAGAAGGAACTGAGGAGCGGATGGGTCAGCAGGGGTATATATCCTGCGCTATAGCGGCGCCACTCCAGGGGGCGCCCAGCCGACCCACCGAGTGTTGCTAGGGTAAAAGTCTTCCGAAGAGCCGTGCACGCGCGGCACGCACACCTAACTGGAATGCATAGGAGCAATCACTCGAAGAAGAATATTTGGTTTTGTTTTTTTTAATGAAAACTTCCTTTTATGCCTTTCAAGCATGTTAAATGTTTGTAGATCTCTGCTTTGCTTAGCCTGCCAACATGTGTTTTTTTTTATGTTGTTACTGTAAGATAATGGACCTATTCCCTCTGCCTTTTTCTATATTAGGGCCATCTTCAGCCTCCTAAATAAGAATGTTCATAATTCATTTTATTATGGATTAACATAGCAAGGGCCCATCTTGCTCTCTTTCCATGCAATATTTCGCAAAATACATAGGAACTTCTGTTTTGTTAGCAATGGTTTATTGCACTGTATGCTTATGTGTTAGATGTGCAAGGCCTTTCATTAAACAGCAGGATATTATTAGGCATAGCATGAAAAGCCTTTATAGTGTATCTGCCTTGTTTAAACTTGGCCCACAAGCATACTGCAGACTAAAAGGGTGAGCAATGAATTGAGAGTTGATGGCAGGCCCATAGAGGTCCTAAGGCTCAGGTGGTTGTCAGCCATAAGTTTAGCTTAGCTCTTTCAGTAATTTGTCACGCCTTGGTCTGCTCCTGCTGCGCCAGCACGTGCCAGCTTAGTGTCAGAGTGCCTGTTCGCCAGACGGCCACTCAGGCCTAACATCCTGCTGTTAACAGGACCAGCGGCTTGCTGTGGCAGTATGGAATACAGAGCCTTGGCAACAGCCAAGTGCTGTGCAGAATAAGCATGTTCATAATGAGATGTGAATGGCATCAGTCAGTCCCTTTAGAATAGGGTCTAGGCGTGTGCCTCCTCTCTTAGGAAGTTTGGCAGCCTATTCATTAACAAGAGTCATCAGGAGTTCAGCCTATAATAGCGAAGCAGCCCCAAATACACTCAGCCTAATACTTGTGCTATCAGGAATGTGTTCTGCTGGGCTTTAAAAGAAAATAAGTAAATAAAATTGTCAGCAGGTGCAATCTCTGAAATGCTAAGTATTAATTTTCTTTCTTCAGTTTCCCAATAAAAGTTTTTAGAAGGATTTATCATATGTGTATCTGTCTCCATTAGCATGAAAATCTTTCAAAAATGTCTTTTAACCCCAGTGACTACAGTAACCTGCATATGATTAAGACACAAACACATTGATTATCCCCACTGAGATAGAGCTCTAGAAACCTAATGCTCCATTATTTTACTCTGAATTGAAAAGGATGTTCAGTCATTTTTAAAGTATCATATTAATGTAGCAGAAACTACAAACTTGCACCTTGGAATAATTCTAATGAGTAATGTAGGCTTTTCAATTAAAAAAAATCCAATCACCTACATTATATTGAGTCACTGGTGTTATTTCATCATCTCATAATCTGGTAATTATGAATTGGCACTTTCTCCTACTTAATGCAATCTCGTAGAATTAGCATGCTTTTCCACATGACAAAAACGCAATGAAGATCTGAAAACTCTTCCTCATTTTAAAAAAAAATGGGGAATGAGATGTCATACTGGCTTCTTCAAGTGTTAATTCATAAAGTCATATGTGAGGTTCTTCAGTCCATTGTAGATTTGTTTCAGACGTTATCCTGTTATTGGAAATGCATGATTCACCTTCTGAGAAAACAGAAGCTGCACACAAAAGGAAAAGATTTGCTTTCTCCACTGTGGAAAGCTGCAGCAAGCAGGGGTCCTATTAAGACAGCTGGAAAGTTGCTTCAGCTTGTTACGCTTGTAAGTTTTATTGGTGACTGGTTTTTGATTACACATTTGAATGCTGCGTGTTCCAGGTTGCCGAGTTTTAATTAAAAGGCAATAATCTTGGTTTAGATTGCTTTGTTGTCTGTATTACGTAGACTGTATTGAATACAAGGTCTTATTTTATTAATATGTATAATTTATTGGTACATCCAATGATACCTTCTACAGTGTAACTTTAATGTAAACTTTGCACGCTGAGGAATCTTATTCAATGCTGTATACTTCCTTATTTTAAGTAGCACAATGATCAGTTGCATGTATTCTTTCCCTTTCCCTATAACCTGTACTCCCAATTAAATTATTTTTGATAGGATAAAAAGAATAATTGTAATTAAAATATTATCCATCAGGAGCATGCTAAACATGCACTACATTTCTGTTGCCATTATGGTTTTTCACCTTAAAAATGTAAAATGTTTATTTCCCAGGAATATACTTCTAGAGTCTTTGTTTTCATCCTCACTAACTTCAGAGATACCTTGGATTCAGTCACTAAACCATGCCTTTTTCAATAATGATATTTGTGTTGAAGCTAAAAAAAATTGAGAGGCTAAATAATTTCAAAAAGTACAGTGTTATTACAGTTCAGTGTTTATGTTTAGAAATCTTAAATATTTTAAAGAAATTTTGAAAGGCATATTTTTCACACCAATGATGTAGTTCTCTACATGTATTTGTATGGATTGAACTGTTAGCATTCTAGGACATTGTGTAACAGCATTTAATTTTGCATGTGCATTTCCTTAACCCTATTATTGCAGTTATGAGGAAAGAGCTCTGTATCTTGAAGCAATAATCCAGAATCACAAAGAAGTAATGACATTTGAGGATTTTGCAGCTCAGGTCTTTTCTCCCTCTCCTAGCTACTCTCTCAGTGGAACTGGTGAGTCTCTGTACGTTATTCTTCTGTTTAGCACTAAGAAGCACTTGAGCAGCAGATGTACACCTGTTTTTTGTAGATAAATGCTTGCAAATTTAAGAAGAGCATTCTCCCTCTGAATCAACTAATGAATATCAAAAGGAATGATGACATTCATTTTAATTTGTTTTGCATCAGAGCTATTCACTCAGTTCCTTTCTTCAGCTATCCTGTTAACCCCCGAATCTAGCAAGGTTAATGAACTTTCTCTCAGTAATGTGCTCTGGTTCATTCAGGAGTGTGGGTTTCTTGCTGAGCTGGGAATATGTTGTTCAAAAGCTATGCCTGAATCAGTGCTTACTTATCGAAAAATAGTTCCTCACAGTAGAAGCCGTTGCTACTAATGCTAAATGGGGATTATGCTGCTGAGATACCAAGGTCAGGGATTAATGCAGAAGAAATGTAAGGATAGTGTTCTGTTAGAATATTATAACAGTAATATAGTATGCTAACATTTTCCTTTTAATATTTGATATATGTGTGGACAAATTTCAAACTTCCCACCAATGCCTGGATTGGAATCTCATTTGTAAACTCTATTTCAACAATTATTTCATCAATCTTGTTGAAAGATGGATATCTATATAAAACTCAGTGAATGTGTTCTGTAGATCATAACAAGATTTTAAGTTAACTTCTAAGGTCAGTAAGATACCAGTTGCTACTTTGTCATTTTAATTATCTTTGATAAATCGGTTTTAAAAGGAAACATTCATGTTGAAGAGTAGGTTTCTAGCATCCTAAGGATTAATTTTCCTCTCTTGTGGAAAAGTATACAGTCAGTGCTTGATGAATTCCTTAATCCCTTCTTTGCACCGATTGGGTGTACACTTTCTAATTATTTCATGATACTCTTTTGGATTGTTAAATAGATTATTTCAACCCTGTATAAATGTTTCAACACATCTGCTTTATTCCCTATATTCTGACTTGTTAACAAATATCTTCCATCTAAACTGAAAAATTGAAGGAAGAAATTAAATTTACTGAAATAAATCACTTACAAATAAAATCAGCCATGCATCATTGTTTAACATTACTGGCTCCAATCCTTGAGCTTTCAGAGCTTTGTTAGGAGATAAGAGGTATATGCATGTACTTGTATTGGTCGCCAGTAGCAGCAGGCAGAAGGCTTTGGAGATAAGCAAGCTGGCAGAAGTAAAGGGGAACCAGTGCTATTTACATAATCGCGCCTCTGCTTCCTGGAGAGGCGTCAAGAAACACAGGGATGGCCTCTATTGATCTTTGTTGAACTGGAATACTAAACAACATTAGAAAAGCTTATAACTTAAAGCTTTGATTAATGTTTTCTACATTAAAAAAGTAGAACAGCTGTGAATTAAATTCTTTTATACGCCCTGCCAAAACTCAGAGACAAAAAAATTATCAATTTCAATAGAAATGTAGATTTCAGACCCAGTTTTGTTAGAAACTTTGAGTCATTTATCTGTGTAGGTATCAGCAAATAAAAATATAGGCATCTTGGCAGAATTTTAAAATACTTTAAGCATATTTTATTGTCTTCATCAATCTTCCATATTTCTGTTCCACCATATTTGCATATGTTATTTGGTCATCTTATTCTGATCTAATTAAACATAATTAGAAAAGACATTACTATGGAATAACATCTAAATTCTATAATATCTGTTATATGCAAAAAATACTTAAGATTTATTTAAATTGTTCAGAAGAATTGTTAAATAATCATTAAGTACTAGAATAATTTTTTTATGTGATTTAATTTTTCTTAATCAGAACTTGTCACAAAATTCAGATCCTGATTTTCAGCCTTCCAAAGTTTGGGTATGTTTGGAATCATATTTTTAGTTCAGCCTGTTATAATACTAGGGCCAGTCATGAGTCAGATACCAAAACTCAAGTCTCCAAACTTCAGGGGTGTTCAGAGCTGGGGTTTCAGTTTTCCCAGCTATAGTCAGAGGCACAAAACTCCGATCCAGGCTTGAGTTTATAAGCATCCCCTGCCAGTCTCCCTTATTCCCCTCCAAGATTTCAAGTTGTTCTGACTGAGCAAATCATTAGTCTACTCAGTGTTACAAGACAGTTAATACCTGATTTAAAAGATCTGTTGTAATTAGAGAATGTTGGAAGAACAACACAGCAAACTGTCTACTTGAGAAATTCATTTCATTTATGGGCTTTAGAAAATTCTGTATCATAAGGTTTCAAGCTATGTATTAGAAGAGAATAATTTATTTAATATTTTTTAAATAGAATTTTCTAGATTAGACAACTTCCTAAATCATGAAAATTACTTGTCATATTAGCCTTTGCAAAGACATGTAAATCCATGACTCAGGAATTTTCCTATTCCAGGATTAAAAGAAAATCTATCCACACTTTTACCTTTTACTGCTTAGTTGTTAAATTGTTTAGTGTCAGGATTACTATGAGTTCTGTTATAATTAGATTTCAGGATTGTGCACTCTTAGGCGCTAAGTCAATATTGAAACCAGATATAACTCATGTAATTCCACAATCGTTGTTAATGCTGAATAGTCCCAGGGTTTAGGCACTAATATAGGCCCTGGTTCTGCAAAAAGATCCAACAGAGTCCAACTGCAGTCAGTGGAGCTCAGCATGGGCACAGTGGTCTGCCCACACACATTCACCTGTAAGATCAGGGACATCTGGATTCATATAATACTTCCATTATCATCACATTTTAGGTTAGTACTTTGCAGTAGATCTTCCATTACCAACTCAGTATATAAAACTATGAATCAGGACAGTGTGTATTTGTATCTCTATGGGCAGGTGTGGAATATTTTGATCCTTCATGAGATGGTAATGCCATTCCTTTAAAATAAAAAGCAAGCTACTATTAAACTCATTTTAATTAGTTCACATCCATTTATTTATTCACATCAATGTCCGGAAAAGGGGAGTGAGTTAATTTTGATGTGAACTATTCCCAGAGCAAGTCTGAGTGCAAGCAAACACAAGTTGTGATAATTTCAGCTAATAAGTATTGCCAGTGCTGTATCTCTAGCTACACATCCTACCATCCATCATGTCTCATGTAGTTCAGAATTTTGCCTTATTTACAAGTTCATGTAGCACAGGTTGGCTGTGCAGTTTCTGTGAAGGTGGTATTCTTCCATTTAAGAAATTTGACACATGTTGATAAGATCTCAGGTTACTCCGAGGGGAATGCCCATCCCAAAACAGAGAAATGAAACCTGCAAAGAAAAGTGGAACTGCCCAAGGCAGGCCCATCTATCTGTGTTTTTATCCTCTTCCAAGCAGCAAGCCAACTGGAAAAATTAACCCTGAACAGCTTAAGCTTTCATGGTGAATGTAGGGCCCATTCTTCCCCCTCATCCTATCCTCAACATCACCTCATCATAATCCAAGGTCACTGTATATACAGATAGACAAACTCAGAGATCAATGAGTAGTACAGTTTTATTTTATCTAGGATTTTTTAAGCAGTTAATGCAACATAAGATTCAAAAAGCATCCTGTGATATACTATAAATTAGTACAGTGAAAATATAGCCATTAACATATGCAATTTGTATGTTGTTATTAATTACCTTTTGGGGGCTTTTATGTTCTGTTGCACAACCTCAGACCAGGGGCGGCTCTAGCCATTTCGCCGCCCCAAGCACGGCGGCATGCCATGGGGGGCGCTCTGCCAGTCGCCGGTCCCGCGGCTCCGGTGGACCTCCTGCAGACGTGCCTGCGGGAGGTCCACCGGAACCACCCTCCCGGCGACCGGCAGAGCGCCCCCCGCGGCGTGCCGCCCCAAGCATGCGCTTGGCGTGCCGGGGCCTGGAGCCGCCCCTGCCTCAGACTACTAGCAAATAGCGAGATGCTGCAGAATGGATGTTGCCTCCAGACTCGCATGTGACATGGATTATAAAGTGTGCACTGACTTAGGCTCCTATTCTGCAAACGTTTATGCAGGTGCTTACCTTTATGCATGGGAGTAGTCCAACTGATTTGTGTAAATCTTTGTAGGACCAGGGCCTTTAACTCTTTATACGTAGTGTTAGAGCTCCATGCATCTTAGACACTGAAAATACAGAATACTAGGCAGAATGAACACCCCATAACTCATTTATGGGAAGTGCAGATTTAAGATCAAAAGATCAGAATAAGGTCCTTTGTTGCTAAACTGGTACGTTACATGTCTTATTTTAATTAGGCTGTGTATAAGAGTCAACCCAAGAAGTTCTTAGTCGTCCTACAGTATTTAATTATTCTCATCCTATCCCTCTGCAGATTTTCCCACTTTAAAGGGTGTTCTTAGCTACAATCCTTTCCTCTTCTTCCTCTTGCCTTCTCTGGCCAAAAAACAAAAACAACTTTGTTAGACAAAATACTGGTACTCCACACAAACATCAGAAAGTGCAACTTGATGGTGCATCCTTTCAAAAAAGCAATCCTAAATGGTCAATACATATGTACTAACAAGTGCATAAAATATGTTTCCAAGTCTAATTGCCCTTATTGATGAAACAAATAGAGTAGCAATATAAGATTAGAAGCCCGCCAGTGGTTTTAACTGCTAAAAGATGTAAACATTTGAAAGTTCTAGAAAAGGGAATCAATATTCAGACTTTAAATAACAGTTCCTTTAGAAAGAGCTTTGTGCTGCATATTTGGATACTCATCATGGTAGCTTTCTACAGACACGAGAATCCAGAAATTGTATCTGCAAGCATTCTTTTAATATTGTAGATTTGCAGTTGATTCTTCAAAGGGTTAATTGGAATGGGCACACTTGACTGCTGAGAGGACTGATCTAATCACTGCCATATCCAAGTGCATCTGTTCACCATGAGGTCATTCTTGTGCATGCTAATGATTTGGAAAATAAAGCATAATGCTTGACATTATCAGAAAGCATATAAATAGTGTAAATCTTTACTTTTTAGTAGCCGATGGCTATTGCAGAATGAAAAGAAAGACAAATGAATCTCAGCTTGCACTTTTTTTTTAGGCAGTCTTTATTTATTGTCACTGGACTAACAGGAAAACTATATAGGAAAACTGTGGCACCCAATAATATATGTTGATAAAGGGATTCTTTAATGAGTATTGTAGCATTGCCCAGGAGCAACACTTCAGTTAAGGAACTGTAGCCATTTCCAGCAGTCCCAGGTTTTTAAGGCTGTGGAACTCTTGCATGCTCATTTACATAAGATTGAAACTTGGCAGCCTCATTGCTCCATTTTTTGTATTGTTTGTTTTGCTTGTGTTTAAAAAAGATATAAAAGAATTAACCTTTCTTTTATTTCTAGACTGTATAATAGAAATGTTTTCCCTGCCCAACACATATTTACTATTTTTTAAAATACCTTTTGCTGAGTGTTTCGCTTTCATTGATCCCTTTTGTTATTTAAAGGGAAAGAAACATTCAGTGCAGCCATGTTATTTCAAAAGACACTTTTTCTAGTTTTGATTTTCTTTGTATTCCTCGCTGTTCATTGTGAACACGTTGGGTATGGCTACACTGCAGTTAAACCCCGCAGCTGGCCTGGGTCAGGTTATTCAGACTCGCGGCGCTTAGACTGCTGTAAAATTGCAGTGTAGACTTTTGGGTTCAGGCTGATTCCTGGGCTCTGGGATCCTCCCGGGATGAGGGTGACTTCCTGTTCTGCAGTGGAGATAGGTCCATTTCACAACACCATGCGGCTGTTTGACATTTTCTGATCAGGAAAGAGGCAAAACTAAAATTGCCTCGGGGTGTTGCATGACCACCCTGGAGTGCTGTAGCTGAAGAATCGTATATAGCCTGTGCCTGAATTGTGCTTGGATCGCTCCTGTACTATCAATTCTTTCATTTCAAAAACAATTTTTATCTCCAAATATAGAGGAAACGTAA
Source organism: Mauremys mutica (assembly GCF_020497125.1). NCBI lineage: Eukaryota > Metazoa > Chordata > Testudines > Geoemydidae > Mauremys > Mauremys mutica. The sequence continues at coordinate 205,690,107 of NC_059074.1, read as the reverse complement.
CAGATTATGATTAATACGGAGTCTGTTGCAAAGTCTGATTGAACTCAGTATGACTTTGCATTCTAAAAATTGTTAGGTGCCAGGAGGTCAGTGATAGGAGGGAGATTCACAAGACCCTCAGGATAGATTCTTGAAGCCTAGATAATAGATAAGAGAAAGTTACTGTCTAAGCCAAGGCAGAGTTTCCCAAATTCACTTAGATATTTAAGAGTTAATCGCTGAGTCCTGTAAGAAACCTGATGTCAAGCCTGCCTTACCTAAGGCTATGCATAACTTTTATAGATTACCAAAAAGGTGTGTCATCTTCTGGGGTACTCGGCCCCATATAGACCATACAGTTACATCCTCAGTAAAGTCATCGTCTCTCACTATGTAAGGTACTGCAAGCCTAAAGGACCCTTTTGTCTCCAAATTCGGATTCAATAACTAGAAACCATAATTTAGTAACTATCTCCATTGCTGCCAGTTCCATTGTGGCTCCATACCTCTCCCTTCAAGCATATGGTGTTGGGATTGGGACTCTTATTTTGGCTCACTAAAAGTGACCTTCCTGTTAGCCATTTCCTCCCCGTGGAGAGTGGGTGAGCTGGCAGCCCTCTCCTACAATGCCAGTTCCTCTTTCACGTATCCCATAAAGTAACCCTTCGTCTGCTTCCAAGATTTATTCACAAGATCAATTCTGAGTTCCATAAGGATCTTGACATTGATTTTCCTATCATTTTGTCCTCAGTTTTACCTACAGGGAATTTAGGGTTTCTTCAGTTTCCTTGCCCTCCGTCCCCCACAAAAGAGGCAGATCATTCCCATTTGGATCCAGTCATCACTAAATGGGTTTGTGTATGTATTAAGGAAGCATACATAGCAGTCTCCCTATTCCATAGGCATTAGAGCTCCTTCCTCTAATAACATAGTCTCCTCCTAAGCAGAGAGAGAATCTGTGTAAGTACAGGAAACCTGTCAAATGGACTCTTGGCCTTCCATCCATACTATTATCATCTGCATCAAAGCTCCCACCGATGCAGCTTTTGGGCCTGTGATCCTGAGTGCTTTTAGTCAAAGGAACGTCTGGAAAATTCCCAAGATAAGTCCTCCCAGTCTGGGTTTGGGTTTTGCCAGGCCAGGCCCAGCATTCCAGTTGTTAGAGCCCCCCTGAGCAGAGGAGGAGATTTTGGTCTTTCCATCTAGGGAAGCTATCAACTGGCCAGAGAGTGTGCTTTGGTACCTAAGGATGAAGAGGTGCCAAAGTTTGTCAGCTGCTGGTGGAGCTAACTGAATTAACAAAGGAGAAAAAATTCTGTAGTTTTCAGATTGTTGGAGTCCTCCATAGAAAACCCATTTTACAGGGAGGAAGTAAAATTTATCCTTTCATCTTGGGGAAATCTTAGATCTGACTGAAATATAAATCCATTTCACATTTTCCATAATTTTGTATGGCTCATTATAGTAAATTTAGAATCAGTGTGTTCAGACAACATAACACAGAAATTCTGTTCCATCTTCTGGATCCTAAATGGTGAATTTGGGAGATCAGAGTCATTTCCGTGGCAAAATTGTAACTTCACTGAAGAAGCATGTTAACAGCTTGGCAGTAATGAAGAAATCTCATTCAAACACAAATGCCTGCCATGGTCACAAGTACAACATTGAAAATTACAGCCAAAGTCATTTCTCCTTTTCCAGTAAAGAAATTTCTGCTTTCGGGCCACCATACCCTCCTTAATTCAGTGATCTGCTAATGGGTATGATGAGTCTCAGAATTCTCAGACTCCTCCACTAGCTATGTGCAATGGAATGTGGGAAGAAGACACATGCTAAACTCACTGTTCTCCTGATTTTTGTAGGTTGATCAGACGCTTATCATTTTTAAATGTATTTAATATTGTGTATGTTGGCAGATGATTTGCATATTTTTCAGGAAAAAGAAATACTGTTTAAGTTGTGTGTCAGGATTGCTCTATTAAATCAGTGACAAAAAGCTGTAGTAAATACCAAGGGCCAGCTCCTGAGATGGTGTCAGTCAGTGTAGGTTGGTGAGCTCCACTGAAGGATGCTGATTCACACCAGCTGAGGATCTGGGCCCCTCTCTTTTAGAGATCTAGTCAGAGTTGCATACAGTGGCTGTGCAGCAGGATTGAACTGCCAGGGGAAAGGCCGTCCTGCTCTACAAAGGGAAGACAAAACAGTGTGTGGCTGGAAGTTGTCTGGGGATTTCTCCCGACCCGTTGCATACCATTGCTCACAATTTGTATCTGCCCCCCTAGGGCTGCTTAGGCTACAGAAGCTACTCCCGGCCTGGACTGTTGTAACCACTATGCGTGGCGCTAGTGGCTATGATCTGCGAAGAGCAATCCGTCTCTCTGCCTGGTCCTGTTTCTTTAAATTGTTGGTTGGGTCAGGGGCAGCTCTCCCCTCCATGATCTCTGGAAGAGACAATGGATTGGTGGGGGGAACGTCCTCCCTAGCAATCAGTTTGTAGAGGAAGAAATATTAACTTGATGGGCCTCTCTCTTCTTTCGAGCTGACAGCTCCAGCTGCTCGACCTGTCAGCCAGCAAGAGCGCTCCAGGCAGTATGGCCCCTTTAAAATTTCTTCCCTGGCTGACAAATGTCAGCCAGCCAGCCAGCCAATTCTGAGCCAGCCCCCTGTGTGATGGTGTCATTCCCATTCACCGACTCCACCCCAAGAAGGAGGCAGGGTTGGCTGGCATTTTCAGGATATCTCCAGCATTATATGGCCTCATTCAAAAAGGACAGACTTCCTTGAGATAGATTGTAGCTCCCCTGGCTGTGGAGCTTAGGAGGTTTGTGGAGCTTTTGCTGGCTGGCGACAAATTGCGGAAGTGGCCTGAGGCTAATCAGAGCCCTCACTGCTTTACTTATTTCTTTATTGTAGACCATTGCTTTTGATTTTAAATTCTCTAATATAACAAAGGGCCTGATAGTGAGGGGTGTTGAGCACCCATTGCCTTCAGTGGGAGTCATGACTGATTAGCTTCTCTCAGGATAAGTTCACATCCCTGGAAATATTTCAAGTGCCTCTTAGTGTCAGGGAATTGTCTTTTTCTGAACCACAGATGGCGCAGAGGTTAGGGCACTAGTCTAGACCCCTGTTCAGTTTCCTGCTCCGCCACAGACTTCCTATATGACTGTGGCAAGTCACTTAGCCCTTCTGTCACTCAGATCCCCTTCTGTACATTGAGGAGAATAGCACTGCCCTACCTCACAGGGGCGTTGTGAGGGTAAATACATTTAAAGACTGTGAAGCACTGTGATATCTACTGATGAAATGTTCTGTATAAAAGCTAGGTATTATTACCTTTAACCTTATGTACAGTAGTTTTACATCCTCCTCTGGACATTTACCAATGGCCTGATCCAAAGCCAATTGAAGTCACTGGAAAGAGTTCCACGGACTTCAGTCAGCTTTGCATCCGACCCTAAAAATAAAGGCTGAGTCCTATCATATTTGAGTCTCCAGCAGAGTCAGGGCTAAGCTGTCCTTTGCATTGACATCCTCCATATGCTTTGTGTGTTCTGCTGGCCCAAAGAAATGTGCTGCATAACAGCTGTCACAGCTATGGCATGTACATCACATGCAGCATTTTCATGTATATTCTTTTGAGTTTAAATTCAACTATTTTAAAAAAAAATCCTCCAAATATAACTAAAAGTTAGATTATGTAGTGAATATGTGGTTTAATAATTTTTTGAGCAAAAAGCTACAAATGAGAGATCTCCAAATAAAGATTTAAATGAGTGATCATTTATAACCAAATATTATCAAATCCTTTAATACGTTACACCAGACATGACATTCTTAACACATTGTGCAAATGGAAGTCTAGTGTTTTCCTTTCCCACACTCCTGGAGCTTGTTACTGTAGATCTGCATTTCTGATCATAATGTGTTTAAATCATGCTTGTTTCTGAGTGAATGCAGCCACAATGGTCTGTTAAACTGATGGTTTCTTCAAAATATACTGAATTGAACATGGAGGCTAAAAGTTTCCAGTTACACTGTGATTATAACTGCGGTAACCAGTGTCCATGCAGGTTTACAAGTACAGTATATTGAACTAAGCAAAGTTACTAGGGAGTTTCTTTGTGGCTGTTTATTAAACAGTAGACATGACTGTAATATCCTGAAAACAAAGACTTTCATAGACCTGCCATGGCTTATAGGTTAATTACATGTTGTTTTGTACATCCCAGGGTCAGTGCTAAAACTGATAGGAACTCACATCTAGGCTATAACTAATTCATGCCAATTCTTTCGGTATAACGTCTTTAAGATACGGCCTTTCCTGTGTATTGACACAGCTAAAACTCTCATCCCGGTTCTCATTATCATGCACCTCAGTTACTGCAATAGCCTCCTCCCTTGACCAGTGCAATCTTGCTCCTCCCATAGCTAATCAGAATGACGCTTCACGGATCATTTCCCTAGCCCCTTACTTTGACCTTCTCACCACTCTTTTTGCATCTCTCCACTGGCTCCCTCTTCTCTATCACATCAAACATACGCTACTTCTCTTCACTGTCAAGGCGCCTCACAGTCAATCCCCACTCTACCTATCGTCTCTCATTTGCTATCAAACTATTTATACTCACCTCGGATTGGCCCGTGATGCCAGACTCCTTTGTCCACCTGTTAAATTTTCAAACAAGCACCTTTGTGCTTTCTCCCATGCTGCCCAAAGCACTTGGGAGGCACTTCCCCTAAAAATCTGCAAAGCTACCTCATTATCCACCTTCAGATCCTTCCTCAGCACTCTCCTTTGCCCTGATATCCTACAAAAAACTTGACAATGGTCAAGCTGTCGATGTGCAGGGACCATTGACCGCCATCCAGACCAGTATTCTCACATTGTTTACTTGTACTCCCGTCTGTCTGTATCCATCTGTTGTCTCGTATCTTATACAGTACTTAGATTGTGAGCTACTTGGGGCAGGGACTGTCTTTTTGTTCAGTGTTTGTACAGCACCTAGCACAATGATGTCTTTGTCCATGACTACAGTCACACAAAGAATGGATAATAGTAGAATAGTTTCGGGTTCTTTCTCATAGTTTAAGGCTTTAAACTCTTTAATAACTGCCCCAATGCTAATCCTTCTGTCTTTATTTACTTAAGCATTGCATGTTACAAACCCAGCTTTTCTTTCTCAATCTTTTCCTTAAATGAAGGAAATGTTTACCCAGTTACAACCAAAACACTCTGATGTTAGTTTTGCCAGTTTCCCCAGCCAAACTTGGACAACAGAGAAAGGAAAACCATTTAAATATGTACTCCTTTTTATGGTCCAGCTGTTATGGAGTTTTTGGGCGATGCTTTGGAACTGCTCCCCACAAAGCCAGTTAGGACTTTGGGGAGCCTCCTTTTCCTTGGAGCAGACTGTTTTTAGGGCAAGAAGCTTACACGGCTTTACCTTTTTGGGTTTGACCTTGGAGCATTTAGCGTATGCCCCTTCGTGTGCTTCCCACAGCGAGTTCGCCCAGGCGGGGTCCTGGGGAAGCCAGAGGGTTTTGCACGCACCTCCACTTTGCAGTTAGATATGACTTTTAGCCAGCCAGTAAAACAGAGGTTTATTAGATGACAGGAACACGGTCTAAAACAGAGCTTGTAGGTACAGAGAACGGGACTCCTTAGCCGGGTACATTTTGGGGCCCAGCGAGCCAGACAACCCTGTCTGCACATACTTTTCATCCCCAGCCAGCTTTAACTGAAACCCCCTCCAGCCCCTTCTTCTCTGCTGAGTTCCTTTCCTGGGCCAGGAGGTCACCTGACCTCTTTGTTCTCCCACACCTTTAGCATTCCCTTGCAGGGAGAGGACCGGGCCATTAGTTGCCAGGAGACAGAGTGTTGGCCAGAAACTGAGGCACCCCTACAGTATTTAGAGGAAACATTAAGAACAGTTTTACTTTGTCACACCAGCTGAAGTAGATAAGTAGTGACTTGTTAAGTTCAGGTAGGAGTTGTGCTTTTCTCTGGCAGGCAGACTCCCTGGTCCATCTTAGGTCAATCTGGATGGCAGGATTGGAGGCAAAGTCCTGTTGTTGGAGTAAGTTTTCTCCTCTTTCCCGGTAGCCGGATCCATTCTTAAACCTACAAGACATCATGGCCTCAGGTTCATTGGACATGACAACCATTAGACTGATAGCTTGAGAGAAGGAAGTAAAGGAAGGCAAAGAAAAGGAAAGACAGAATCGATACAGATCCCAACTATGGGTTATTCCTGATTTATACTCTCTTAGGCAGTGGTCCATAGCAGTCTTTTTTTTCCAGAGATTTTCAGTATTCTTGTTACCCAAGCAATCAAATGCAGCTTTGATTAATCTTAGAACCTATCGACAAAAGACCAGTTCTCAAAACGAAGTGCACTAGAGTCTCCTTAGCATAGTTTCGGATAAGTGATTTTAGTTCTTTTCCAGAGTACCAGGGAATAGTTCATAGGCCTTAAATATCTTAGGCCATTTATATACTAGTGGCTTTTGTTGGCACAGCTAGGTCAGTTATGTCACATGTCATCACATCCCTGACTAACATAGCTATGACTGCAAAAGTCTGTAGTATAGACCTGGCCCTAGTCTTTCTCCTGTAGACAGAGAAGATCTCTCAGTTCCATTGTCCCAACATACTCTATAATCAGAAGTGTCAGAATCTTTATAACAATTTTATTTTTAAAAGTTAGAGTCACTGGATAAATCTGATCATCATAAAAAATGTTTAAATTCTTGCATAATTCCAATCTGAAAGGGAAATTAAAGAAGGCATATTTACAACTGCATTTTAATAATTACCTCAGATATGCGACAGATTACATTTAAACTGCAAATAATCCATATTTGATTAGAATTAATGTTGAGACAGATAAGAATTCTTTGAGCCTTGTCTCTCTAAACTTTAGATGTAAGACAGACAGTATGCTGGGATTAGGTTAACAGTCCAGCAAGGACAATCATCGTGTGAAATCATGGTTATTAGGCCAGAAGAAAGAGCAGAAGGCCCTTGGAGTGAAGGATATCTTTTTGGGTAATAGGGTGAAAGAGTCAACAGAGAAACAATGACACCGTAGAAACGCCTACAAAGAAACTTCAACTTATGAAGGGGCTTGTCCACAAAACATTTAGTGTGCGGCAGTTGGGGTGTCAGTGTGCCCTGCACTAGTGTGCTGTGCGGTATGTCCCTGTGGACCCTGCCGCTGTGTGCTAACCATTCCCTAGTGTGCTTTCATCTCCTCCCATTTCAAAGTGGGGTATATCAAAGCGCAGTAGGGAATGGTTAGCGTGTGGCAGCAGGGTCCATACTCACCCTTAGTGCCCGGCAGGCTAGTGTGGGGTATATTTGCACCCCAGCTTGCCGCAAACTCAGTGTTTGTGTAGGCAAGCCCAAAGATGTTCTGAAAAATAGGAACCTAAACTGTTTTTCCAGCATAGTGATTACAATGGTTAATGCCTTACATTAGGGAGAAACTAAAATCTCCCTCTTTAGAGATACCGTAAGACAGTACATTTGGGGAAGGGAGGTTCAGGTCTGAAAAGTCAGCCACATCAAAGGATCCTGAAAAGTGTAACAGAGCTGTGCGTCAGGGCGGGAGGGGGCCATGACACAAGACATCTGAAAGAAGATGTGCCTCTCATGCCACATGTTGAAAGGGTCAGAAGGGAAAAAAGATACACACTCTGGAACTATATGGTGTATATAAGGGCTATTCATCTTAGAAAAGGAACTAAGGGGTGGGTATTAGAGAGATCTATAAAATGATGAATGATGTGGATAGAGAACTATTATTTACCATTTCATGCAATACAAAAACCAGGGGCGCTCAATTAAATGTATAGGAATCAGGTTTAATACAACAAGAGCAAGTACTTTATCACAAAATACACAACTAAACTGTGGAACTCATTGCGATGGCATGTTGTGATGCCGAAAGTATAACTTGGGTTCAAAAGGAACCGGATAAGTTCATGGAGGATAGGTCCATCAATGGCTATTAGCCAAGAGGGTCAGAAATGCAAACTCAGAACAACCTAAAACTGACTACCAGAAGCCAGGAGTGAAAGACGGGTGGATCATGTCATAATTGCCCTGCTTTGCATACTCCCCTGAAGGTTTGGTACAAGGCAAGATAGGATACTGGGCAAGATAGATCATGGTCTGACCCAGTATGGCAGCTGTTATGAGTCTTGAATTGTTTTGAGTTAAAGTCACTGCAACCTTGAGTGAAGACTTGAGGGAAGACAACCTTCTAATCTTCTGGCAGGGATATTTGGGTAGATAACAGTTCTTCGAGTGATTGCTCATATCCATTCCAGTTAGGTGTGTGCGCGCCGCGTGCACGTTCGTCGGAAGATTTTTACCCTAGCAACCCCAGTGGGTCGGCTGAGCGCCCCCTGGAGTGGCGCCATAACGGCACCGTATATATACCTCAGCCGACCCTCAGTTCCTTCTTACCGCCCGTGTCAGTCGTTGGAACAGTGGAGTGCAGCTTGCCTGACCTCCACTTCCCTAGCTTCCTCATAGTTCTTCTCTGTAAAAATTGTACATAGTTGATATCTTAGTCTTAGGTTTTCTTGTTTTTAGTAGTTTTTCATCATTTTAGTGTTTGATAGTTAGCGGGTTCGGGGATTAGCCCCCACCCGCACCTGGGACCGGAGCGCATGCCCGGCTCCCCGGGTTTCAAGCCGTGTTCGGCCTGCCGCAGGCCTATGCCTACAGGGGATCCACATAGCTCCTGTTTAAAGTGCCTGGGAGAGTCGCACTTGTCTTCTAAGTGCCCAATTTGCAAGGCTTTCAAGCCTCGTAGGAAGAGGGAGAGAGACATTAGGCTCAAACAACTCCTCATGGAGGCAGCCTTAACCCCTCCGGCTGCGGCACCGCCCGCCGTCCCTCCAGACTCTCGCAGTGCCGCCACGGTGCCGGGCCACTCTTCCGTGCAGCAACCAAGAGCGCCATCGGCACCGAAATCTGCCCAGGGACGCTCTCTCTCGCCAAAGGCGAAGAAAGGGAAGGCCGCTGCCTCTTTGGCACCACCTGCTCCGAGGCACCAGAGTGCGCCCCGACCGGCACCAAAACCTGCCACGGCACCGACTGCTCCGGCACAGACGCTTCTGCCGGCACTGTCGACTCCGGCCCCTCAGAGGCCGTCGAGTCCGGCACCTGTGGCCTCCCCGGCTCCGGCCGCGGTAGAGATCCCACTGCCGTCGACTCCGGAGACCTTCGCAGTGGCATGGGACCTTATTGCTTTAACGGACCCAGCTGTGCCTCCGCCCCTGGCTCCGCCGGTGCGGGCGCCCCGTTCCATGGGCAAGCCGTCAATGCTCAAACCACGTGCCGGCACCGAGTCCGACTGGCACCGATCCCGCTCCCGGTCTCACGAGTGCTCACGGTCCCGACGCCGATCTCACTCCAGACGCTGATCGCAACGCCGCTCGCAGTCCCGGCACCGCTCGATTACGCGGCACCGGTCAGACTCGCAGCACCAGTCATTCTCCCGCTCTCCGACTCGTCGCTCCCGGCACCGTTCTGGATCGCGGTACCGCTACGGCCGCCGCTACTCATGAAGCCACTCTCGGCACCGAGCGTGGAGGTCCCGGTCGACCTCCCGGCACCGCATCGGTCGGAGGTCCCGTTCTCGCTCCCGCTCTTGCTGTTGGGATGCCTCCCGGCACCGGTCGCCACAGAGGCGGGAAACGCGATCAGTTGGCACTTCGGCACAGGGGTTATCCGCTCCTCCCTGGCCCTCCAGGCACGCGTCGGCCTCTTCACATGCCGACAGCTATTACATCGACGACCATGACCCTCAGGTCCCTTCGGGAGTCTTCCAGCAGTCCCACTATGCGGACCAGGACCCTCATCACTGGGGTTATTGGACCCCTTGGGCCTACCATCAAGCCCAAGGCGCTCCTGTGCCTACCACGCACACTGTACCACACGAGCCACGCTAAGGCTACGATAAGCCGCCCCCCCCAGTTGACACTGAGGTACCATCATTCGTAGAGGAAGGTAATCAGCCTGCTCAGGAACCTCTGGAACAAGAACCTTCCCAGGTCCCAGACGCTGAGCGGGATGCCATCATTCCCGGGGTCTCTTCTTCTTCCTTCTCCCCGGATGAGGCGGTGGCGGGGTCGTCGTCTGCAGGTCCCCCTCCAATTGACTTACGGGCACACCAGGAGCTTCTTCGCAGGGTGGCCTTGCGAATGGACCTACAGGCTGAGGAGGTATCAGAAGTGGACGATCCGATAGTGACCATTTTGTCAGCGGACGCCCCAACCCGCATAGCCCTCCCTTTCATTAAGACTATCCAGGCGACTGCTGATAGCTTATGGCAGACTCCGTCCTCTATTGCGCCCACAGCCAGGGGGGTGGAACGCAAGTATATGGTCCTTTCCAAGGGATATGAGTATTTGTATGTGCACTCTAGCCCCTCGTCGTTGGTGGTCCAATCTGTCAACGATAAAGAGCGCCACGGCCAGCAAGGCCCGGCTCCTAAATCGAAGGAAGCCAGGTGTATGGACTTGCTTGGTCGCAAGGTCTACTCTGCTGGTGCCCTGCAGATCTGAGTGGCTAACCAGCAGGCCTTGTTGAGCCGTTACAGACATGACACATGGGCTGAGGTAGAAAAGTACAAAGAACTCCTACCTCAGGACTCACGACAGGAGTTCGCAGCCTTCGTAGAGGAAGGTAAAAAGGTAGCGCGCACTTCGTTACAAGCCTCCTTGGACGCAGCTGACTCGGGGGCGCGTACTATAGCCTCGGGCGTTACCATGCGCCGGATCTCTTGCCTCCAGAGTTCGACGCTTCCCCCTGAAGTACAGTACACCATTCAGGACCTTCCTTTTGACTCCAAGGCTCTGTTCTCCGAAAAGACGGACTCCAGACTCCAGAACCTCAAGGACAATAGGGTCATTATCTGTACTTTGGGGATGCATACCCCTGCGACCCAGAGGCATCCGTTCCGCCCCCAGCTTAACCGGCCTTACTATATGCCTCGCTACAGGCAGGACTCTGGTCGGCGACGGGGTCGAGGGGGACGTAGACGGCAACCTGGCCACCAACCGTCCCAAGGGCGGGCCCCTTCCAAACCAGCGGGGCCTAAACCATCCTTTTGAAGATGCGCCCGGGAATGACATACCAGATCTTTCTCCAGATCCCTCCCTGCCTTTTTCCAACCGTCTTTCCCATTTCCTCCCGGCGTGGGCCCGGCTGACCACCGATGCCTGGGTCCTACGCACTGTGGAACGTGGTTACCAACTCCAATTCGGTTCACCCCCACCTTCCCACCCTCCTTCCCGGTCCCTCCTCAGGGACCCCTCTCACGAGCAACTCCTCTTGCAAGAGGTGCACTCGCTCCTCGCTATCGGAGCGATAGAGAAGGTTCCGGAGAGGGAAAGGGGCAAAGGGTTTTATTCCCGTTATTTTTTTATCCCCAAGTCCAAAGGGGGCCTCCGGCCCATCCTCGACCTGCGAGACCTCAACAAATACATGCTGAAGTTGAAGTTCCGCATGGTATCCCTGGGGACCATTATTCCTACATTGGATCCGGGAGACTGGTATGCCGCCCTCGATATGAAGGACGCTTATTTTCATATCGCCATCTTTCCACCACACAGACGTTTCCTCCGATTTACAATCACTCACCTTCACTTCCAGTTTGCGGTCCTCCCCTTCGGCCTCTCCACGGCCCCAAGGGTGTTTACAAAGTGCATGGCCGTTGTCGCCGCCCACCTCCGTCGGCACAGCATCTGCGTTTTTCCCTACTTAGACGACTGGCTTATCAGGGGGGACTCGCAGGCCACAGTCCAGCAACATGTGGCAGTGATCAAAGATTTATTGACGCGTCTGGGCCTGGTTCTCAACGTAGAGAAGTCCACCTTAGTACCCACTCAGAGGTTGGACTTTATTGGCGCGACCCTGGACTCTTCTCTAGCCAGAGCCTACCTTCCTCAGCTACGATTCCAGGCCCTTACACAGCTAATTCACGCCCTTCAGACCTCTCATATGACCTCGGCCCGCACTTGTCTCCGCCTCCTCGGTCACATGGCGGCTTGCACGCACGTAACTCCGTATGCCAGGCTCCGCCTCCGCCCCCTCCAGTTGTGTCTCAACTCGCTATACCGTCCACACAGGGACCCTCTGGATACCCTGCTCACCATTCCAACAAGCGTCCTTCAATCCCTGGACTGGTGGCTGACCCCATCACACGTATGTGCAGGGGTCCCATTCCATCCGCCTCAACCTTCCCTTTCCCTGACAACGGACGCCTCGTCCCTCGGATGGGGAGCTCATCTCGGCGATCTTCGTACTCAGGGCCTTTGGTCGGTGCAGGAGTTTAATCTGCACATCAACGTCAGGGAGCTACGTGCAGTGCGCCTGGCATGCCAGACGTTCCAAACTCGTCTCTGTGGCTGTTGTGTCTCAGTCTTTACGGACAACACAACGGCCATGTACTATATCAACAAGCAGGGCGGGACCCGCTCTTCCCCCCTCTGCCACGAGGCGATGCTACTGTGGGAATTCTGCATAGCCCACTCGATACATCTGGTGGCGTTGTTCCTTCCCGGCGTCAAGAACACCGTCGCGGATTGCCTGAGCAGATCCTTTCTCTGCCACGAGTGGTCGCTGAGAGTGGACATCGCTCATGCCATTTTCCAACAGTGGGGATTTCCCCAGATAGACCTGTTTGCATCCCGATCAAACCGCAAATGCCAAGAGTTTTGCTCCTTTCAAGGCCTGTCACCGGGCTCTCTGTCAGACGCGTTTCTCCTTCCATGGACTTGTCATCTGTTCTACGCCTTTCCCCCGTTCCCCCTCATCCACAGAGTCCTGCTGAAGCTCCGACGGGACAAAGCACGTCTCATTTTAATCGCGCCAGCGTGGCCCAGGCAACACTGGTTCACCACGCTGCTCCGTCTGTCGGTAGCCAGCCCAATTCCTCTGCCGCTTCACCCGGATCTTATAAACCAAGATCATGGCACTCTCCGTCACCCAGACCTGACGGCCCTCCACCTCACGGCGTGGCTCCTGCGCGGCTAGACCAGTCGGAATTGCGCTGCTCTGCTCCCATGCAGCATGTTTTATTGAGCAGCAGAAAGCCTTCCACTCGCTCTACCTACCTGGCCAAGTGGAAGCGCTTCTCTTGCTGGGCTCAAGCGCGCAACGCTATTCCTTCGGAGCTTCCGCTCCCGATGGTCATTGACTATCTCTGGTCGCTGAAACAGCAAGGCCTTGCACTGTCCTCTCTAAAGGTGCACTTAGCGGCCATCTCCGCTTTCCACCCCGGTGAGGGAGGATATAGGCTTTTCTCTCATCCGTTGACTACCCGATTCAGAAAGGGCCTTGACCGTCTCTACCCCCAGGTACATCATCCGACTCCTACCTGGGACCTCAATCTGGTCCTCAACAGGCTCATGTCCCCACCCTTTGAGCCGTTGGCCACCTGCTCCTTGCTGTACCTGTCCTGGAAGATGGTCTTTCTGGTAGCTATCACGTCAGCCAGACGGGTCTCTGAGCTCCGAGCGCTCACGGTGGACCCACCATACACCGTTTTTCATAAGGACAAGGTGCAGCTACGTCCACATCCAGCGTTCCTCCCGAAGGTAGTGTCCGCGTTCCACAATAACCAAGACATCTTCCTTCCGGTCTTCTTTCCAAAACCTCACGCATCCTCACGGGAGCAACGACTTCACTCTCTTGATGTTCGTAGGGCGTTGGCTTTCTATGTTGATCGGACAAGACCATTCCGTAAATCCTCTCAACTGTTTGTGGCAATTGCTGACCGGATGCGAGGTCTTCCTGTCTCGTCGCAGCGGATCTCCTCATGGCTCACAGAGTGCATACGCACCTGTTATAACTTGGCTAATGTCCCTTTGGGCCATCACACCGCCCACTCTACCAGGGCCCAGGCATCCTCCGCTGCCTTTCTGGCACACATCCCGATACAAGAAATATGCCGAGCGGCGACCTGGTCTCTCACTATGCTCTGGTCCAACAGTCGAGAGATGACGCAGCCTTTGGCTCTGCGGTCCTGCATTCCGCCACGTCTCACTCCGACCCCTCCGCCTAGGTAAGGCTTGGGAATCACCTAACTGGAATGGATATGAGCAATCACTCGAAGAAGAAAAAACGGTTACTTACCTTTGTAACTGTTGTTCTTCGAGATGTGTTGCTCATATCCATTCCAGACCCGCCCTCCTTCCCCACTGTCGGAGTAGCCGGCAAGAAGGAACTGAGGGTCAGGTGGGTCGGCTGAGGTATATATGCGGTGTCATTATGGCACCACTCCAGGGGGTGCTCAGCCGACCCACTGGCGTTGCTAGGGTAAAAATCTTCCGACGAACGTGCACGCGGCGTGCACACACCTAACTGGAATGGATATGAGCAACACATCTCGAAGAACAACAGTTACAAAGGTAAGTAACCGTTTTTTCCTAGCCTGGAACACTCTACTGAGGCAGCCACCTAAGAAATACCGCCACCATGGAATAGCTTATGAGGAAGGCTAGCCCAGTGCTCAGGGTACTGGTCTCAGACTTCAGAGACCTCTGTTCAGTTCTCTGCTCTGCTATGGCTTTCCTGTGTGACCTTGGGTGGGTCACTTAGTCTCTCTATGCCTCAGCCCCCTTTCCCTTCCCCTCCCCCCAGTGTTAACATAGAGGTAATAGTACTTTCCTACTTCGCAGGAGTGTTGTAATTACTACAGTAATGGGAGCCATATGAGTATGATGAATTATAAGGAAAGTGATCCGACCGTGAGGAGTGGCAGGAATAAGGGACCTAAGGTTGAATTTACAGATGAGATGATGATGTTCTCTATCTTTTTGTTCTTATTTAACACACACAGAACCACACTCCAAACTCCCTCAGATGCTGCTGTGACAAGGGACAGAGAGAGAGAACATGTTGTCCGCAGCTTATTCCTTTCAGTACCAAACATACATGCCTGTAGCTTCCCAGTGATGAACTCTTTTGGGAAACATCTGCCTTCCCTCCCCAAGAACATTTGTCTTTAAAGGAAATGTATTTGCAATTCTTTTAGCATTTAATATTTTAAAACGAAGATTTTCAATGTCAAGTGAAAGAGGTTTGCAGCAAAGTTGCAGTCCATCTATATTCTTAGAGCATTCTTTCTTTGGTTACTATATTTTTTCTTTGATTCAGGCATTGCTTCTATAAAATGACATGCTTTATTTCAAGCATGTGTACTCCTGTTCTTTTTGCGGATACAGACTAACACGGCTGCTACTCTGAAACTTGGGGAAAAGAAACACTCATGCACTAAATGGACAGATGATAATGTTGGTATTATTGGTATAAGAAGAATCCTTTTACCCCCAAAAATCTCTCACTTATACCAAAGTGGGAAAAGAGAAGGAAAGAAGAGTTCACGTGAAAGTTTCAGACCCAAGACTCAAGAGTATGTTGAGAATGGCAGATAGCTAACCATTTTCTATTGGTTTGATGTGAATAAAGTTGTAATAAAATGAAAAAAATATGACTTGGGATATATCTTTGTTCCAAAAAACG
The DNA here is from genome assembly GCF_020497125.1 of Mauremys mutica. Lineage (NCBI taxonomy): Eukaryota > Metazoa > Chordata > Testudines > Geoemydidae > Mauremys > Mauremys mutica. Next base: position 205,674,581 of record NC_059074.1, on the reverse strand, counting down.
AGTTCTTAATTCAGGTTAGCTAACTCAGGTTAAAATAGCAGTGAAGACACAGCAGCTGGGTTTCTAACTCGGGTTAGCAGCTTGAGTTAAAGCCTGTAGGGGAGCCTGGGTTGAACTAGAGCTGCTAATCTGAGTTGAAAGCAGAGTTGCCTTGTCTTCACTGTTATTTTAACCCAAGTTAGAACGCACACTTTTTTTGTAGTGAAGACATACCCTAAGGATATGTCTACACTGCAGTTAGACACCCCGCAGCTGGCTTGGGTCTACGGGGCTGTTTAATTGCAGTGTAGACATTCAGGCTCAGGCTGCAGCCTGAGGTCTGGGACCCTCCCACCTCACAAGGTCATAGAGCCTGAGCTCCAACCTGAGCCCAGACATCTGCAGCACAGTTAAACAGCCCCTTCGCCTGAGTCAGCTGGCATAGGCCAGCCATGGGTTTTTAATTGCAGTATAGACATACCCTTAGATACCTAAACATCAGGTGAAAAATACTGCAACCCTGGAACTACTGGTGTGCAGAACCAGAGTTAGACAATCAAGGATCCTAGGCACTTCCCTAAATGAGGCCCCCTCATGGCTCTGGCCTTCCTTGGAACGGGGCAGGAGCAATTCAATAAACTATGTGATGGGGAGCCCTCCCCCACTTCTCTTCAGGTAGGCCTGGCCCTTCTCTCACCAGCTGTCCCTGTGTTGGCAGGTTGAGTCCCATCCCAGAGTTGGGGAGAACTCATTTGCTACCCACCAAAGCAGGGACTGCTTTGCCAACACCACCTCAGCAGAGCCATGATCAAGTAACTGCTGTGAGGATGTTGTCAGGGCTGCCCACAGAGCAACAGGTGTCAGAGTTAACAACCCTTTAGACACCTGAACTATTGTTTCAGGCTTTCCGCAGACTCAGGCAGGTATTGGTGCATCAGTTACACTCAGATTAAGTCTGAAAGCTTTTCTTGCGAAAAGAGAGATTTATTAACTTGGTCAAAACTTCCCCATTTTGTACTGTGTTGTCTGATTGTCCATCTTCTGCTTCCTTTACCCTCCCACCCATGAGATACTAGTGATAAAGCAATTTCCAGTTTTGCCAAACACCCCTCATCCCATGTTCAAAAATCATGAGTCAGGCCTCAGAAAATCTTGAGATTTGCTTAAAAATCAGAATATTTTTTAAATAAAAAATTTGGGGGTTCTCTTCATTTGTTTTTCTGGTGTTTGAGCCTTTAGGGTTCACATTTTCCAGGTTTTCTTAGCATCAGTGAGGGCTAGAAACTTTTTTTTTAAATGAAAGATTTGATTCCCATCTAATAACATGACTCCCAAGAGTTGGGGCCTTCAGAAAAAACACCAAATATTGCAAGACTCATGATAAAAATTTTGACAGTTGGCAGCACTGAATTCTTGTGTGTATACCATTTATCAAACTCTTTGAGATGACATGCACTATGTTTATCTAAAATGTAGTTGTTGAAGATACTATTAAAAGGGTGCTATCAACTTGAAAGCAACATTTTCCACTGAATAACATGCATCTGTTTTTACAATAACACCTAAAATTATTGGACTGGAGAGAGATTACAGAGAAAACAATATCTTTCAGTTTACTTACTTTGTGCGTTTAACATCCCTTGCAGTCAGTTTCACTGTTCTGGTGTTGGTCAGTTGCACTTCCTGTCTCATATTTTAGCGGGATGAAATCACCCTCATGAACTAGGAGAGCTCACATGTATGTTCTTCCACAGCAAATGCAAGAGGGTGTTAGTAGAAAAGCTGAAACTGAGGCAGCAGGCAGGCATATAGACAGGAATGGGACAGGGCATATTTATTAGTATTGCTTTCAGGACTGCCCTCTCTCCCCAGATAGAAAGAGCCTTATAAATATCATCAGAGAAGAAAAATCTCTTATTTTTTAAGAATTAAAAAAAAAATATCTACATGCAGTTTAAAGGGTTCTCTATCAGAAACTTTAATTATTTTAAACTGACTTCTTTTAATTTTTCAGGGATCACAAACCATTCGTTAGAAGTATAATTTTCCTTTTTATTACGAACTGATTGTTGTAATCCCCTTTTAGACATAATGCAACAGAAATATAAAGTCCGAGATCCATGCACAAAAAGCATGTGCAATTGCACAATACAGCTATCATAATTTTGCACACAAATCAAGTATTTGCATATGCAAATGATCACAGAATCATCTGAATCATCAGTTGTTCATGCAAATACCTTGCTTGTGCATGCGGTTGTACGAATTGTATGCACATCCACCCACACAATTGTACATGCATTTTTGCATGCACAAGTGGGCTTCTATATTATAAAAATGTAGTCCAAAGAGCTTAACATTATATATTCACTTGCTGATTTTTAACTTGACCAGCAAGTAAAAGCTATTTAAATCTTCATGAAACTTCAGTTTACACAGCTGTTGGAAATTATACAGCCACTAATTGACTGACAATAATAGAGCACTAGAATGTCTATAATTTCATAGTAATGTGCATGTAATATGTCATTAAGTTGGGTGGAAATGATTGTGTGCTCAAATTTTTTCTCCACATTTCAACCAACATTGGAGAGAAGTGTTGGTCTGCTCGTCCCACTTACAGCTCGCCAGATAACCGCACTAATGTGAACTTTAAAGAATATCATTATTTTCCATTATCATTATGAATATCTCAGTTACTTTCTGAATGTTTTGTTTGCTTTAAGATGCACAATTAGTGTTCTTGCACAACTAAATGGGTGTAAGCAATGTCTATGAGCCTCGTAACAGAGCAGTAGATGTGCTGTTCCTTTATTTATATGATTTTGTGTTTTTTCCCTTTAGATTAAAATATGTAAAGGTCTCATTACGGTAATTGAGAAAGGTAAGAGTGACACCTCGAGCAGGCTACAGCACTGGCATCACGCTAGATTTACTAACCAGCTTCCTTCTGTTGCTAATATAAAGCTGAAACAACTCTTGGTTTGTGGGGTCGCTCTCTCGCACTGCAGTCCCACCTCATCTTCAGGCCGGGTCTCTTTTTCTTCTCTGCAAAACATGAGTTCCAAGCTCTGCGCTGGAAAAGAGCGACCCCGACTATGCTCACCTCTGACTAGCAGCTCTAAGAGCACGGCTGCCTGCCCTGTTAGCATCCCCCTGCATGTCTGAGAAGCACATACTTTTTTTTTCTTTCTTTCTTCTGCTCCTGTTTGCTGCAGGCGGAATCTGACACCAACACCTGCCATAGTGGAAAATGTCTTTGTTGCTTTGCACTTTTGTTTGAATTGCTGCAGGGGAGCCAATGGGAGTTAAGTCCATTTACTTTTTTGTTGGCTAAGCACCATGGAATAGGATCTTGAGATGGGGCCGATAAGGAGCAGCACGTGCTGTGCTGGCCCTTTGAGTTAGCTCAGCTTAATAAGGGCCTCCCTTTCTGGGGAGGGCAGATTGCTGAACTTGGGCCTCTGAATGGAACAGCTGGGGGAGGAAAAGAAAACAAAAGAGGGGAAACACAGAGTGCCCTGAACCTGGCGATTGGGGGTGCGGTTTAGGACCCAGAGAGCAGGCCGGCGGGCCACACGCCAGGTGTGACCTTTGCAGGCTCCTTGGTTCTGTTTGTTTGTCTGGGCAATTTCCAATGCACTGATCGAATGGAAGGAAGCAGCCTGACAGCAGCATGCTGGCTGGATACGCTCAGTGGTAGGCTGGGCTTAGGCAAAGAGGGCTTGAAGCACTGAATTAACTCTTTGAATCCTGATTCACAGATGGATGCAACCCAAGAGCCTTTAAATAATAACCTGTCAAACTAGAAGCTCAATGGATTGATGAACGGTTATTTATAACCCACATTGTATCATCTAAAAAGTGTTCCATGCTTATAAATGATTGATTGTTTTACATTACCTGAAATGAGGATTTTAGGCTTAGAGTATCTTTTGGTAGGTGTTTGTGTCTGAATTGTGTATTTGAGAGGGCGAAAACGGAGCCATCTGTGAATCAGAATCTCAGACGCTAATGTTCATTAATTAGTGATGGACTTTTTTACCAGGCCATTTTTATAATTGCTTTGATGAGTTAGAACTTTTGTGCTGCCTATTTCCCCCTCAAAAATTTAGAATATAAATTTAGATAAACCTCCTTTGGGCTGTTGGAAAATCTTGAAATCTTATTGTAACCTTTACATTAATGTATTGTTTATTTTTACAAATGTGGGTATTGTCGTGTTTCCTTTCACTAAACTGATGCATAGTTAAATGGGCTAGAGTGTGTTATCTGAATAAAGTTCCAAGCTTCCATTGCGAGAGAAGGCCAAGTAATTTGAGTTCGTGCCAGACAGCTTGCAAGTGGAATTATAATATTTGTATGAAAGCCTTTATCTTTTGTGGTTATTACTTGCTCATTCTGCAGCTGCTGTCTACCTATCAATCAAGACGGTTTAGAGGGAGCTTCAAGGTTGATTGCATAGTTAAGGACTTGCCAGAAGAAAGTTTTGACTGATGGAATGTACAAACTCTAAAGGCTAAAGGAATGTTGTAGATGATTCTAAATGCTTAGGTGTGGCTATGCCTTCTTACACACTGTTTGAACTGCACTGCTTTTCATATGCGCAGGAGCTGTATTGTTGAGAGCTTGCATGAATATTGCTTGAGCTTGTCCGTTTGGTGAAAATTGTATTATTTTGACCATCTGCCATTCTGCTTAGCTGCAGGAATGTAAAATACAGCACCACCCTCCCTCCCCCCCCCCGCACTTTCTTTCTTAGGGAAAACACAGCAGTTTTCCAGTTCTAAGCCAAAACTAATAGGTCCACATTTTTCACAGAAAATGTCTTTGCATATTAAATCACATTTTTCACTTATTTGGAAGAACTTTTTTTCTGCTTGAAACAGTTGACTTAAAATATGAAACTGGTAAGTAAAAAGTATAATTTGAAATGTGAGTATCAAGTTTGCATTTCCAGACTCTGCTTCTGAGAAGAAGTAAGATTAATATAGGTGTCTAGCTCACAGTGGTGCAGCTGAATTTCTAGAAGCACTCAGAAGACAACCCAGGATTGCTTGCAGCTACACCGGGGAGTTGCTTTTGTGTAATTGATTTGTGAGAATCTGTTTGCTAAACTTATAATTTTATGAAATGTACTTTCTGTAAAATATCTTAACCCCTTCAGGGAGGAACTAAAGCCGTGGAGTCATGTTAGAATGCCAGCTGCAGTCATTAGAATGGGCCCCTTCTGTCAGGCGTCAGGAAAGAATGATTCAAATGAAAATGCTTTAGTTCAGAAACATACTGGGCTAGGTTCACTAGTGCTCTGAGGCTGCTTTCCACTGCTCTGGCAAAGCAAAACACCCATTAGACTGGGTTTACAGCTCCTTTACGCATCCATAGCATGCAAAGGAGTCTGGCTCATTGGTTTTATGGTCACTACAAGAAGGGATGGGATGAGGTAGTTTAGTGGCCCTAAGTATCAGGTTTAAAATACCTAGAACCACATGTTCAAATCTCAGCAGACTCAACTTAGTCCTCTGTCCTTCCAAGGTAAATGGAATATCATGCAGTTTACTACATGAGGATCTTTCAGTTAAGACCTTACCCATTGATGTCCTGTCTTCTTTTCTTGGATATGAAAGATTTCCTGACAGTTTTCATAAGGGCACGGTTTACCCCATGGTTTCTGGGCCAATTATTTCCCTCCTCCTGCTGTTGTATAGCGTGATATTCAACCAATTGGTTGCCAGCTCCACTGCAGATGTAATTCAGTAGCGGATGCATTTCAGTGGTGATGTTTGTGCACAGTATCTGCAACATTTTGGGATCATTCAGGATGCAAGGTGCTATAAACATGTAAAACGTTATCTTAACACGAGTAAATTAAATCCAGGTACAGGAGCACTCTGAAAATCTAGTATGTAGATGAATGAGAGATGGGCTTACGCTTCAAAATGTAGCTCAAGGTCTGAAGTTTGTGGATGCTCAGCTGTTTATAGACATAGAGGCTAACTGTGAAATTTAGATCTAGGTTTGAGTTTGGATTCTGAATCTTCCTCCTCCATCCCCAGAGGTTTGGAGGTGTTTGGATAAGGGGCTTTGCTTCAGTCCCATCTCTAATAAAAATATTTGTATTGAGGATTTACAGGGAGAACTATACCATTGTTTAAAAATATTGTACCAGGAGAGAGCTGATGAAATGGCATTCACGCTTACAGAAATGTCCTGGGACAAGTCAAAACGACAGTAGCAACAACAGAACTGTGTTGCAGCATGCATTTTTGTATTCCTCAGAGCATGATTATAATTGCACTGGGGAAAGACAAGAGTTGCACACGTGCTTTAATATTATTCATTTACTTTTGAGTTTAATAGCTGTGTCCTCATCTGTTCTCATTCAGACAAACTATTTAGTCCTGACCTCTAGTTGTAATCACATTTTGGGAATAAATGAGTTGTAACTTAAATGTGTAAAATAACAATGTGTAAATACATGTGGCCTATATGGTAGCCAACAGGGATTTGCTAAGCTTTGCATAAAGTTCTTAAATAGCCTTCTTAAATACAACAGAAATGATGGTGATTTCATTTACTGCTTCCTTAGTGGAATTGTTTAAAAAATGTTGCTTTTTTTCTCTTCAGCATCAGCAGTTAGGGCACCTTACTGTTGTATGATCAGAAATATTAATACTAAGGAAACTAATTTTCAGTCTTCAGAAACAGAGAAATTAAATACTGCAAAGCCATTCAGTGAAACACAAAACAAAGACTTAATAATACATGTGCAAGAGGGAGATTTAGAGCTATATTGTACCTTTAAGCACCAACCTAGGAGTAGACCCCAGAGACACTGTGACCCAGAAACACTCTTTTGAGTCTCACACAATTCCTTCCCTGCTTCCTTCTTGCTTCAGGGGGCAGCAGTAAATTATAACATCCTCTGTGCCAGCTCAGCTGAACTGGCCAGCACATTGAGAGGGGAGGTTCGTACTCCCCTGCCTGGGCACTTAGTCCATGTCACAACCTAGCCCTTTGATACCTTCTCTGGAAACAGCTAATACCAGCCTCCTTACCATGTAGGAGAAGCTCATTCTTCTTAACCCTTAGCCAACTGGGCCAATCCTTGAGCCAACTACATTCCTAGAGCAACTCTGGTCAATTCAGTGGAGTCGTACGGGATGAATTTTGGTTTTGGTTTTGTATTTTAGGAAGCACTTTTGTCATGGGACGCAGTCTATTGTTCTAATAATACTTTATTTTCTTGCCCACTTGCTTTTCAGGCTGTCTCGCTATGAGTGCGAGTGCTGATCTTACTGTAACCACTGGAATAGAGTTAGCAGAGCAGACCTCTCCAACACTACACCATGCCACCAAAAACAAAGCCTCTGGGAAACTTCGTCGCTCTGCTAGTGCTCTCAGCAAATCTTCAAATTAAAGCACTTTGGAAGGGGAAGCCCATTCAAGGGAATTTGAAAAACAAAATCAGAATAAAATCATTTACTGTATCAATGGAACATTGCTACATGCTTTGGATGAGCACATAAGGAAGTAACTTCCCTTATGTTGCAAAACTTAAACTATTGATGGACAGCTGTCACTTGATTTACCCATTATGCATTACACTTGATTATTGTTGTCACCGAAATAACTATGTCAAAACTGGATCTTTTTCAATGTGTGAGGCATTTAACTGATGTGGGGTAATTCACTTGTTTTCCCTTAAAATCTGTAGATGCAAGTACAGCTATCACAGGAAGAGGATGCAAAGCAAGTATTGAAACCAGTTATTTAATTTATCTTCATTGTGTTGATCATTTAATCATTCCAATTATAGTTTTAACACTTGTGTGTATATTAGCAAATTTTGTCTAATTGGAAAACAAGTTTTCATTTAATTAAACATATGATGGACTTTTTCTCTTAAGTGTGGGTGAATGACTTGGGTTCTTTTCAGTATGTCATCAAGTGTTCCCTTCCTGTTCTGTTTTGAATTGATACCCCAGTACAGTTTTTGTGCATAAAAACCATAAGTATCAAATAACTGGTTTAGGTAATTTATTTGTAATTTAGGAAAGTGCTGCCAATTGCATAAATCACCAAGACCTGGATTAAAGTCACTTGGCTCAATCTTGCCCTTTTATTCAGGGGTGCATGTCCCCATACATTTAGTAAAATCCTCACATTCAGCTTGCGCTGACCCTTGCAGGATTGGGCCCTTTGTGGGATGCTGCATATTAACATACCCAGAGAGCAGACTTAAGACTCCTGCATTCTCTCTCTTAGTGTTTATTATAACCATCACATGCCAGTGCTGCTAAACGTAAGGGTTTGCAGTTTTGGCATTATTGGTATCTATTAACAAAGATTCATACTTATACCATAAAATGTAATACAGGTTAGATGTTAACATGTACAATTTGGTTCAAACCATTTAATTTATATCTGTCCATTTATTTTTTGATAGAAATCTTCTTTTGCAGCACTATCTTTGGACATAGGGTCATTCTGTCATATGAAATGCTGCATGTGATTTAATGCATAATGTGAGCTAATCACCTTTTTTCTGTGTGTGTGTAAAAATAAAATGACCAGTGATTTCATTTAGAAAAGCGAATATTGCACATTTGCAATAACTACTTTTCACCCAGATTTGTATAACTGGGAACCAGTACATATCCTGAGTAGCCACACTGACATAGTACATCAGCACGGCAATAATCTGCAAATTAAAGTATCCCTAATTGGTCTTAGATATTGTAATAACCTTCCAAGGACACATTACATTGTGTTCTTTTGGTGATCTGCATATTGTGCAAATGTTTTGGATATAAAAAAACCTCAGTACAATTTCAGTGAATAGTGGGTTTGAGGAGTTAAGGGGAATTTTTTGTACTTTTAGAAAATTAATATTACCATAAAAGCAAGGAAAATAAGAGACACATACTGTAACCACTTAAACACTTAATAGAAGGTAGGGAATTCAGATTTAAGGCTGAAATTCTGTCCTCCATTATGACTCTGTATTGCAAAGGTCTCTAAACAGATGTTGATTTTCCATATAATAATGCTGTAATACCTAGGAACAACAGGGTATGAAATGGGTGGAGTTTCAAAACTGAATTTCCTGACCCTTTTTTGGTTTGGTGGAGGGACAGGGAGTAGTTGTCAGACACCTAACTTACAGTAACGTTTGTTTTTTGACATTTTGGCTACTAGTGTTAGTATATATGCCTGATTTTTGTATCATACCCCTGTAACCTTCCTAATCTTCCTCAGGTCTAGTTAACATAGTCTCTGTTTGTTTGTGTTTATTAAGCTGGATGCACACCTGAAAAACTTAATGTGACGTCTTACCTGAACTGAAGGGGAGCTACTTTAAGTGAAGCTAAATGCACCATTGGGTAGCCATTATTATTTGGGCTTTTTGTTGTTGCACTCAGTTTCTGTGTATACGTTAAGTGAATGTTTATTTTCACGTTGACAGTGATCTATGCTTATTCTCTGTAAATAATTAATGCTATTTGATAAATCTTTACAGTAATATTAAGTTATAGCTTGGCATTTTGTTATTGACTTTATGTATTAGTTTATTTGGTTCTAGTGGCAACCAATTTATCAGGAAAAATTAAAATGGGATGCACTCATTATCCAGAGCAGAAACTAGAAATTGTTGCTTGTGATGTTAGTACATAGTCTACACTAGCTAGCATGTACAGGTAAATGCAGCCAGCCTCCTGACAGAGGGCATAATTGAATTGCTGACATTTCAGACTGCCATTTGACTTTGTGGTCAAACCTTGTTCTTTGCGTCTTCCTGATTGTGTGTCTATAAAGTAAGTTAGAAAAAAATGTGTATTGCATTATCTAATGTGTTTTCATTTTAATCATTGTTGGGTAAGGAGGCCATGACTGTGCTTAGTTACCCAGTAAAATGTGTGTCAAATACACACCACATGGAGTAGCTCAAAGAGCATTTTTCTGAATGAGACAAGATCTTTCCTTCTAAAATGACACCAATCTCTAATGCAGGGAAGAATGAAGTGCAGAATTATTATTTCCCTGTTATATAAATAACGTATTTTCTCTTTTTAAAAAGGAAAATTAGAATCTGAGGGTTTTGGTAGTATAAAACAAACAATAAACCATTTTTTAACTCCTCAGAAATCAATTAAATCTCAGTTCACTGCATAATTCTGATTAAAAATATGTTAAATGTATCTTTGTGATATATACAGCTACTCTGGTCCTTTGTTTAGATGCCAGGTTAAAACAAGGTACATTGATCCTGTGGCAATGGATTTTATTTCCAGTATTGCAATAGTAAATGTAGATTTTAATGCACTGTATGAATATGGATACAGTAGAGTGTCATTTGCTTACCCGCACCATGTCTGGTGTACGTGGTAAAACAATGTAACTGACGCGTATCTGGCATTCATGTAACTGAAGCTGAGCAGCAGAATAGGCTGTAAGCAGGAAGAACCCCTAACGTGGGGGTGTAAGGTAGGATGTGGGAGGATAAATTGGACACCTGCTGAATACCAAAGAGCTATACCTTTTTTCTGCCCCACTTACACCATTCTTAAGCCACTGCTGAATTTGGCCCATTGTAGACTTCAGACAGACAAGTACACTGCTAATCCATAAAAGTACAGAGGATCAGACTGTTCCATCACATCTGCATGTGCAGGTCCTTAAGAAGTCACCTGACAGGATGATCCGGCCCATTTTTTAAGAGTGTATTGTACTTTACGAATGAGCTGGTTTCTGAGAGATGGAAGTTTCTGTTTGTTTAGCTTTTATCAGTGAAAACTATTTGGCTACCCAGCAACATACTTGCCTGGTTCAGGTTCCATTTGGCATAATAAAACACCACCAACTAGATTTAATTTAATCTAAGGACAATTCACTCCCTGCCCCTCTTCATAACAGTATTTGTATTTCCGTAGGGTTTCCTAGAAATTTGAAAGCTAATGTTACAAATACGCTCATTTCAATATTCAAGGGAAATCTCCAGAACATCTTCAGTACCCAATGACATGAGAGGACGCCAATTAATCCTTCCATACAGGGACAAGAATAGTAGTGTCTAAAAATAGTTTGTAAAACTTGGGGGTGAGGGGGTCACCTTTTTTAAAATCATGAGACTAAAGATATTTTTCAGTTTGTGTTGGACCAAACTCTACAACACCTGTGGCTGAAAATTCTCTCCTACTCCAGTTCTCTTGACTCTTTGCTTCATAGTACCCTTAACTGGGGAAATAAAATACTCCAGAAGTGTGCACTGTTGTGATGCAAGACCTTATTACCATAGTGCAATTCCAGTTGTCATTTGGCTAAAGTGTGGTAGAGGATATATCTTTACCATTCAGTTGTCAGTAAGATAATTTACAAGAACAAGACATCCAGGAATTTTTATTCGCCTAGATATACCTTCATATGTGTTGGGTAGATACCTTCCCCAAAGTGTAAGGGTAGTCATATAGTATAAGAGAATTGTGCTTATGTAATATTTCTTTTGTACATGCTTGTATTCTAATGATGGAGGGGAACAATCATGATATCTTTAGAAAACTCAGGAACCTTCCCTCCTTCAAAATGCGTCATTCTTCATAGTGAAGGGGCAATTTTGCATCCTCTGTACTAGTAAAGCAGGAAAATTGTGAGTCTTCTAAAAATGCCTCCAGGAACCAGTAAGATACAACATTTGAACGTCTCCACTCATTAGGAAGGGAGTCTGTTTTCCTAATGTACAGCTGGTTATAATTCAGTGGGTCTCAAACTTTTTTACTGCTGACTCCTTTCACACAGCAAGCCTCTGTTACAAACTTCTGCTCCTCTTTTTAATGTATTTAACACCATTATAAATGCTGGAGGCAAGCAGGGTTTGGGGTGGAAGTTGACAGCTTGTGACCCCCCATGTAATAACCTCGCACCCCCCTGAGGGGTCCCGACCTGCAGTTTGAGAACCCCTGGATTACGTGGATATTTTCACAACAGTGGCTTTGCTTTTATCACAGGTTATAAAGTTATGGCTCCTGTTGCCTTTACTAGAAAAGGATGCTGGAAAAGCTTTAGTCTTTTATATGTTCTCCTATTGGGCCCATCTGTAATGTCCAGTATACGGAACTGTGCAGAAGCAGGTGAAGTGGAAATGGCTGTGCTTTGTAATTTTCTTGTCTCTGAACATACCAAACAATCTTCCCAGTTGATCATCCTCATGAAAGTCAACCAGTGGAATTTCAGAAAATAAATTGTCCCCCTCTGAGACTGGATTCCAACATGTCATGAACCACACTAAATCCTTTACTACTCTAAGGTCTCGGTGAGGATCAGATCTAAGTGCAGGTGCCCAAAGATGTGATGATGCAGAGAGCCTTCCCTTCCCTTCCACTCCTGGGCAGGAGCCAAGGATAATCCCATTGGAGAGCACAGGCACTGCGTCCAGCTCATGCTGAAAGCACTACTAACTTCCCAAAAGGGGGAATGGTAAGAGCATCCCACTCCCGGCAACCATGCTGGCCTGGCATGGAGCACAGTGCATGCTACACCTTTAAACAGAGTGGCAATGCATCATTGCAGCATGTGCTTCCCCAGAGCCCCAGTTGAATTTCCATCTGGGGTTCATGCTATACTGGAGCCTCTCCTCAGTCTCCAATGTGGCTAATGGCTTAGAAAGCACAATTTGGTCCTTAAAAGGCTTTGAAATGTTATCAAATATGCATTTGTGCTTTAGTCTGGGATTGAATGAAAGAAGAAGGTACAAGATCCACAATGCACACTCATTGTGTAATCCCAGGCACAAATGATGCACTCAAATCGCATCCTGTGATTGTTCAGAAACCATGTCCCAGATTATTTAGCTTCTTAGGCACTGCCTGGCTTGAAGCCATTTAATACATGTCCTAGGGTGACTTCTGGGAGAAAATGAAAACAGTCCTATTGGTGACATTCACTGGATAGGGCAGTTACAAACTTTTGCCCCTCTTAGAACTTGATTGAGAAAGTTGGTTTCTCAGATTGTTTTGGGCCTGAGTCATGCAACTCTCACACAAGGAAGGTCAGAGTCATCCCCCGTGTGACCATATCAAAGTCAAGAAGTGAATTCACTCTATCAGACTTGATAAGAACAAATCATGGGAGCAAGGTGTTTTCACTAGGAATACAGGGTTTGATCCTTATCAAGTAATAATGTTTGACATAATGCTTTAAAGTCCAAAATGCTCCTGAACGAATGGAAAGGGCTGCAATTAGCAAAGCCTCTCTCCCCATTTGGGCAAAGCTGTATTGCTATTGGATTGCCTTCAAGTGAAATGTTCAGCAAGGCCCCAAACCATCCGTATGTCAGAGAGAGATTTGCTTGAGTGAGGAGTTCTGAACTGAGCCGAGATAGGGTACTCAAGGTAATCAAACTGATTCTTCATTGGAATGTTGCATCTTTTATTCACACAGATGGCTGTGTCCTTGATGCACATAGGCAATTCAGACTGAAATTCGCTCCTTTTTCATTTTTTCCACCCCCTCACTGTCTGTAAGCCTAGCCGCCTCCAAAGGATCTTTGATTACTGAACTTAGAGCCAGCACTGCAACCGGCATCCTTTCTCTGGATCATATTTAGGAGCATTCATTGCAGCACTCAGCTGCCAGTAGTAAGTACATTTGATCAATATTTTCAAAGAAATGGCCCTTTGGATAAGTGCAGAAGTGAGGTCCTCATGAGAGCACTCCCACTGTATTGAACCTTGCAAGCATTCTCAGCCGTAGCCTCTGGCACGGTTTGAACCAGCAGAGGCTGTGCAACAATGGCATTATCTTCAGCTTCCTCTGAAGGGGTTTTTGCAGCATTTTGCTAATAATAATTACAGACCATTACCAACCCCCAAAGACATTATTTATGTACCATTCAGTGTAAGAAATGCTTAATGAGAGTTCCTCCTCTTCTAAGCCTCATAATGCCTTGTTGCAGAGTGATTTACATGAACATTCAAAATGATCTGTTTCTAATGTCTGTTTTCTACTCTACAGAGAATTTACATAGGAAAATGAAGGGGGTCAGTTCTCTGTCATAACGGGAATGCTATGGGGGTATTTGTTTGTTGGTGGGAAAAGGGACCCCCCACACACACTATCTATATTGGAGAGGGGGTGACAAAGTTCTCTCTTAAATAGCCTTTGGGTGAACTTTTGATACTGAAATGGAAAGTTAATCCTACACAGCAGGAGATGAATTCTAAAGTCATTTTGTTTGTAAAATGATTAGTGTGATCCGAGAGTTAATTAGTTTGAGCTGCCGAGAATGGGTTACACGTGTTCTGTTTGTTATGCTGTAATGTTAGCAAAGTCTTTAAAATTCATTTTACAGTTAAAAATACTGTTCTTTTGGGCCAAGATTTTTTAAAAATGGAGGCCTAAAGTTAGGCTCCTAAATGCGTGATGAGATTTTGAAAAGTTCTGCCAGCCAGAAGCTCCCATTGAAGTCAATAAGAGCCTCTGAAAATCGGGCCACTGATTTTGGGTACTAAATATGGATATAGATGACTAACTTCAGGCCCCCACCTTTGAAGTCTGTCTTAGGAAATAATAGTTTTATGATTATTTGCTGCCTTGTAAGCAATTGGGAATCAGCTCTTCTTACAGACAAGGGCTGGCAAGCTGAGTCAACTCTACCAGAGCCCAGTTTCTAAGGACAATCAGAAAAGGTTTAAAATATTTGAAATATACTACAGAATCGAGAGACTGTGTAAAACGTTTGTTTTCTCCAGCACTGATGGAGATGAAGGCCCAGATGCTGTGCACACTTTTTTCACAAGTGAGTGACTATACACCTGAGTAGTGCCACTGAGTTCAGTGGGGCTACTCTCACACGAGTGTTTGCAGGACAGGGACCTTATTTTGTCAAAATAATTTGATACGTGTTGAGGGAAATTTTCAAAGGGCAGTTAGTGAACTACCTCCTCAATGGAATTTGGGCATCTGAGTCCTCTTTGTGCTTTTGAAAATCTTTCCTTTCCCTTCCCTATATGCATGTAACATGCATGAGATTTAGGTGATCAAAAGAGAGAGACCCCCAACCCTGCAAACACTTGCACACCTGTTTAGCTTTACACAAGTGAGTAATCCCCTTTAAGTCAAAAGTTAGCACCTATTAAGTGTTTGCAGGATCAAGGTCTTAACATTGTTACTACTGTATTGGTGTATGTCAAGGTTCCCATCAGAAACATGCCTATTATCAGGAAGTTGTAGCCTGCCATTCATTCAGGAGTATCTTGCTCTTCTATGGCTCCAAAATATCTTTGATGTTTACATTTGGGTGGGTTAATGTTAATACAGGGTATTAGATACATAAGAATTGGAAAAAGTACAGCGAAGGGCAACAAAAATGATTAGGTGTACGGAAAAGTTTCCATATGAGGAGAGATTAAAAAGACTGGGACTATTCAGCTTAGAAAAGAAACAACTGAGGGGGAATATGGTAGAGGTTTATAAAATTATGAATAATATGGAGAAAGTGATTAAGGAAGTGTTGTTTACTCCTTCACAAAACACAAGAACCAGGGGTCACCCAATTAAATTAATAGGCCGCAGTTTTAAAACAAACATAAGGAAGTACTTCTTCACATAATGTCCAGTCAACCTGGAACTCATTGCCAGGGAATGTTGTGAAGGCCAAAATTAGAATTGGGTTAAAAAAAGAATTAGATAAGTTTCTGGAGGATAGGTCCATCAATGGCTATTAGCCAAGATCAGGGACACAACCTCATGCTCTGGGTGACCCTAAACCTCTGACTGCCAGAAGCTGGGACTTGACAACAGGGGATGGAGAACTCAAAATTTCCCTTTTCTGTTCATTCCCTCTGACGCATTTTGCACCAGCCGCAGACAGGATACCAGGCTAGATGGACCATTGGTCTGACCCACTATGGCCGTTCTTAACTAATCCATTTGAGTAGTCAAAAGACAGGAACAGCTCACGAATGGTTTCAGATACTAGTCCACATTGCCGTATGCCTGAGCTAGTACACTTACACAGAGGTGAGCAGTAGCTAATTCTGTAAGATGAACAGTACTGTAATGTGAATGCAGTGCTGGCTAATTTACAGGGCATTAATTGTATGTTCCAATTTAAACTGTATCATTATTTGACCCATAACAAGTCTCTCCACCCATGAGATTTTTCTTTTCTTTTTCAGCATGCAAAATAGCAATAAGTTTAATGCTCAGGATTAATGATCATCTAGGGTCTCTTAACTGTGCTTCAGGTCATTAACTTCTCCCATTTACATCACTCCCTGAGAAATGACCCACATCATGATCCTTATTGTTTAAACGATCACCCAGATAGCGAAGATCAGCACTGAGTGATTACAGGCCTGATCCTACAAACACTTGCTGCCAGACAGAGGGCCTGAGCGAAAGCCCATTCAGTGGATGCAGAGTCTTTCCATAGACTTGAATGGGCTTTGGATGAGGCGCTTTGCACCTACTAACATGTGAGGTTCCATTGAAGTCAGTGGAGCTACTTGTGCTTTAAATGTTTCCCGGAGTGAGGGTGAACATAAGCACTTCACTGTGCACTTGTCTTGAACATTTGTGTTTTCTGAATCAGGGCCTATATGATTAACAATTCTGATAATAGCATAAATGTCCCTAAATAGAAATATATACAATAGACCAAACCTCTTAGGTCTGCCAAGTAAATAGCATAGTTAAAAAGAATCTAAGTACCCACCAGATGGAGGTGTCAGGCATTTTGAGATTTTTTTCCTTTTGAACTAATATTTAATTTACATATGAAAAACTATAGAAAAGAGCAGTAAAATGCTGGCTTAACCCAACACCGTCTGAACTGTCACTGATGTATGCCGTTAACCTACTCTGCCATGCCTTGGTATTACAGCAGATACGTCAGCAGTTACTATAGTGGTCCAAACTTCTAGTGGACTTTCAGCTTTAAACTGACAAAAGCCAGGCAATTCAGAGATAGGAGTGAACCTTTGCTTTTGCTTTGAAATAATTTTATGTGTAGATTAAGGAAAAAAGTCAACTTTCTAATCTAAGAGGAAAGGTGATGTAAAATTAACACTTTGCACTAATCCACTGAACTTCCCAGGGCATTGTGAAAAAGATTGAATATGTGTTTGTTTATACTAGACTATGCTAGCTTCAAAGTAGTTCTCATTTCTAGAAATAGTAACTGATCCTTTTCTAAAAGTCATGTTAGGCAAAGGTGTGTGACCCTGGAGAGTGGGCACTTACTGTTTAAAAAAAAAATCATTTAAAGTGAAGTTTCATAACTGAAGGGTGCATTCTGAAAACTTTTCCAATGTTACCTTACCTCAGCTGACATGTCACTAGGCACAATGTATTGATTATGAGAGTGCGGTATTCTGCAGTAGGGTTACATGGGAGATGTGGAACTCCGTTCTGCATAGCTTTAGTCTTGACTTGGCTGTACTGCTGAGCAATAATGGAAAAATCAGAATCCAGAAGTACAGTCACATTGGGATGTCTATACATATCTTAGGCTGCATAAGATCATCTGTTCAGTTATAAAAAGCAGGTGCTATAATGTCCTCTTTTGGTGCATTTACCTGTATTATAATATTTGTAAGATGAAAACCCATGCTTGAAGTGCCCAACTTTCTGGTTAACATGTAAAAAGTTTTTATGATGCAAATCTGAAATCTTTGTTATGTGAGTTTTACAGTGAACTAAGTTTCATTAAAATTATTTAAAACTGTAACCTGACTTTGTGTGTGTGTGTGTCTGTGTAGGTTTGAGATGCTTGGATGAAATGCGCTATATGCAGCAAGTCCAAACGTGCTGTTACTTTACCAAAACTAGCCTTAAGAAAACCACAGTGATAGTCCAAGTAATGAAATACAATTTATATTATACTGTAAAATCTATAGTAAAACACTTGACTCTTAATTCTCAGTTACCCTAAGGCCCCTTTACACTGTTCTGGCACACTAACAGGGCCTTAAAGTGGGTATAAATATAATTTATTGGTCCCATTTGACTGCAGTGGAAGCAAAGTTAGGACAACACTGAGCATTTCTGAAAATCCCACCCTTGGTTTGTTTGTTTTTTAAACCCGTACATATTACCTGAGAGAGGGGATACTGCAGAAGACTGTACTTTATCAGTGGATATGTGCCTAAATAGCATCCTGGTGTGCATTCTCACTAGACCAGATTGGCTTATCACCATGGGCACGTGCACCTAACAACAAGGAAAGGCAGTTACTGATAGGTTACATAGAAACCTCAATAACCAAACAACACTATGTACAAATCATAAAACAAGAAGATGCATGTCAACACTCACCCTCAGGCCCATCTGCTCACCATTTATACATGCCAGAAGAAAACATTTATGGCTTGAATATGCAATTTTCCGGATGCAACAGATCATGCCCCCAAAATGCTACCTGAGGCTGATCACAATGTGGCAATAGAAGCATGGAGACAAGAAAAGCACTTTCTAGGGGCATGTGTTAGGGTTGCCAAGTGTCCAGTTTTTGACCAGAATGCCCGGTCAAAAAGGGAGCCTGGTGGTTCCAGTCAGCACTGCTGACTGGGCCGTTAAGTCCGGTCAGTGGGGCTAAGGCAAGCTCCCTGCCTGCCATGGCTCTGCCCAGCTCCCAGAAGCAGCAACATGTCCCTGCAGCCCCTCATCCCCAGCCCCACCCCAGAGCCTGCACCCCCAGCTGGAGCCCTCACCCCCTCCTGCACCCCAGCCCAGTGAGGGTGGGGCAGAGTGAGCAGGGGCAAGGCCTCAGGAAAGTGGCGGGGCGAGGGGTGTTCGGTTTTGTGCAGTCAGAAAGTTGGAAACCCTGTGTGTTGTGTGGGTCATAGTAAGTGAACACAAGCTCTAGGAATATCAGCAAAACAAGAAAATGTAGCCTCATGCAAGCAAAGTAATCTAGAGTGCTGTGTTTGCAGCATTACGCTCTTGTAGCTGAGATACTCTCCGATACTACCACTCCTTGCTTAAGTAGGTTGTCATCCATTAAAGGAATGCTGAATTTAAGAGCATACTGTGTGGAGCATGCATTGTCATAAACATATCACACCTTTCAACCTGCCACTAACATTGCATCCACATTTCAGTGGGGGCATCTGAATCGCATTTGCAGGATACCAAAGCTCCTTGCCTATAAGTATAATAGGGCTGGTCAAAAAAGAATTTGAAGAGAAACTTGCAAAAGAGACAAAAACTAACAGCAAAAATTACTTCAGAAGCAGGAAACCTGCCAAACGCTCAGTGGGGCCACTGGACACTGCGGTACTACAGGTGCACTGAAGGAAGACACCGCTATAGCGGAGAAGCTAAATGAATTTTTTGCATCGGTCTTCGCTGTAGAAGATGTGAGGGAGATTCCCACACCTGACCCATTCTTTTTAGATGACAGATCTGAGGAACTTCCTCAGCTTGAGGTGTCAATAGAGGTGGTTTTAGAATAAATTTGATGTGAAATTGCAGAACTACTAACTTTGGTATGTAGCCTATCATGGAAATCAGGCTCCATCTGAGGAGAGAGTAAAAAGACTGGGACTCTTCGGTTTAAGAAAGAGGCAACTAAGGGGGATTATGTTAGCGGTCCATAAAATCATGACTGGTGTGGAGAAAATGAATAGGGAAATGTTAGTTACCTCTTCATATAACACAAGAGTCAGGGGTCACCCAATGAAATTAATAATCAGCAGGTTGAAAACCAGCAAAAAGAAGCACCACGTCACACAGTGCAGAGTCAATTTGTGGAACTCATTGCCAGGAGATGTTGTGAAGGTCAAAAGTATAACTAGGTTAAAAAAAATTGGATAGGTCCATCAATGGCTATTAGCTAGGATGATCAGGGATGCAACCCCATGCTCTGGGTGTTCCTAATCCTCTGACTCAGAGAAACTGGGATTGGACGACAGCAGATGGCTCACTAAATAAATTGCCCTGTTTTTCCCTCTGAAAGATCCGGCACTTGCCGCTACCAGAAGACAGGATACTGAGCTAGAGGGACCATTGGTCTGCCCCAGTATGGCCATTCTTACGTTCTTGCAACTAATACTCCTGGTTTTTTTTTAAGTGCTACATTTTAGGCCATATGTTCAATACATTGCAGAGTCAAAGATAGATATGGACAGAACAGAGTACCTATAATCTCCTACAATGGAGAAGCACGTGACCATTTGCACCGAGTATGAACAACCTCTTTGTCTGCTCTTTGGACACCATCAAAAATCATGTATTGTAACATATCAGGTAGCATGGTCAAGCCTGCTCTATGAGAGGCACTACTCACTGGATGAATCCAAAGTCATGTGCTAAGTGATTTGTTTGTAGACAGGAGGTGGCTTTCCTTGCACAGTTCCAGCCTGTCCCTCTCATTGATGGATGGCACCAAAAGCAAAACACGGATTCCCAGAAGTTGCTGCACGCATTGATCTCAGGCTTCAGGCTGTGTGTACATCCCTCAGCTATTACTGTAACAATTAGGGCTAGTGCCTGTCTAATAGCAACTAGATTATTACAGCCATAGGAGACTATTCCTGTCTGATGCCATAGAGAGCCTGCACATTGCCTGGCACTGTTATAATCCTAGTAGCCTGTCAGTCTCTCTGGACTTCCAGCTAAGGAATTTGGACTCTGGACATTTCCCCAGGCCTCCCATTAGTCAGTGCTCGGGCTGCAGATAGAATAGATACTATTTCCTGTACTCCTTTGTTGTTGTTTTATTTATTTACTGTTTTGTCTATTTCGATTGTAGGATCCTTGGCTCAGGGCCAGTGTTGTACATCTGTAAAATGCCTCAAATTATGTGATCTAGTATAATAATGTATATTCCCAAGTCAAGTAACTGAGGTCTGCTCTACGTTACAGAGTTAGGACGACATACTATGTCATTCCTAACTATGGAAGTGTCTACACTTATATTTGGTTCCTGCCAACGTAACTGCCCCACTATGTGGACTTAATAACTCCACCTCCATGAGTGGAGTAGAGTCAAGGTTGACATAGTTACGGCGACGCAGTGTCAGTGTAGATACAATGCTGCTTACTGGCTTTCAGACGTCAGCCCAATATGCCCCACACTGACAGTGTAATCGATACAAGCGCTCCTGGTGAGGACGCACACCACCGTTACAAGGAGCAAATTGTAGACACGCACAAACTATGTAATTACTGCAGCAGCTGTATGCCAACATAAGTTATGTTGACTTACTTTTGTAGTGTAGACGTGGCCAAAAAAGACGGTTACTCACCTTTGTAACTGTTGTTCTTCGAGATGTGTTGCTCATATCCATTCCAGTTAGGTGTGCGCGCGCCGCGTGCACGTTCGTCATAAGACTTTTACCCTAGCAACACTCGGTGGGTTGGCTGGGCGCCCCCTGGAGTGGCACCACTATGGCACCGGATATATACCCCAACCGACCCAGCCACCCCTCAGTTCCTTCTTGCCGGCTACTCCGACAGTGGGGAAGGAGGGTGGGTTTGGAATGGATATGAGCAACACATCTCGAAGAACAACAGTTACAAAGGTGAGTAACCGTCTTTTCTTCTTCGAGTGATTGCTCATATCCATTCCAGTTAGGTGATTCCCAAGCCTTACCTAGGCGGTGGGGTCGGAGTGAGATGTGGCAGAGTGCAGAACCGCCGAGCCAAAGGCTGCATCATCTCTAGATTGTTGGACCAGAGCATAGTGCGAAGCAAAGGTGTGGACCGATGACCAGGTAGCTGCGCGACACATTTCCTGGATTGGTACATGGGCCAGGAAGGTGGCTGATGAAGCCTGAGCCCTGGTAGAGTGTGCAGTGAGATGGCCCGAGGGAACATGAGCCAAGTCATAGCACGTGCGTATGCACACCGTCAACCACGAGGAGATCCTCTGTGAGGAGACGGGCAGGCCTTTCATCCGGTCAGCCACTGCAACGAAGAGTTGGGGGGATTTTCGGAAGGGCTTTGTCCGATCAATATAAAAAGCGAGCGCCCTACGGACATCTAAGGAGTGTAGCTGCTGCTCCCGTGGGGATGAATGAGGCTTCGGGAAGAAGACCGGAAGGAAGATGTCCTGATTGGTATGGAAGGCCGACACCACCTTAGGGAGGAACGCCGGATGTGATCGCAACTGTACCTTGTCCTTGTGAAAGACAGTATACGGTGGGTCCACCGTAAGCGCTTGAAGTTCAGAGACCCGTCTGGCCGATGTAATGGATAGTAGGAAAACTGTCTTCCAGGACAAGTATAGCAGTGAGCAAGTTGCCAATGGCTCG
The DNA here is from genome assembly GCF_020497125.1 of Mauremys mutica. NCBI lineage: Eukaryota > Metazoa > Chordata > Testudines > Geoemydidae > Mauremys > Mauremys mutica. Next base: position 205,652,346 of record NC_059074.1, on the reverse strand, counting down.
AATGGCGGAATCATAAATCTGTTTAGGACTAGGTTGAGGTCCCAGGTAGGGGTAGGGTGGCGTATTTGGGGGTAGAGGCACTCCAGGCCCTTGCGAAATCGAGTAACTAAGGGGTGGGAAAACACGGAGTGGCCACTCTCTCCTGGATGGAACATGGAGATGGCCGCCAAGTGCACCCGCAAAGAAGATATCGCCAGGCCCTGCTGCTTGAGGGACCAGAGGTAGTCCAAGATAGTGGGGATCGAGACCTCCGAGGGAGTAGCATTCTGCGTCTCACACCAGCAGGAGAAACGCTTCCACTTGGCCAGATATGTGGACCGAGTGGAAGGCTTTCTGCTACTCAGGAGTATATGCTGTACCAGAGCGGAGCAGCGTAACTCTGATTTGTCTAGCCATGCAGGAGCCACGCCATGAAGTGGAGGGCCTGCAGGTCCGGGTGGCGGAGATTGCCGTGGTCCTGTGTTATGAGGTCCGAGTGGAGTGGCAGGGTAATTGGGCTGGCTATGGAGAGGTTGAGCAGTGTGGTGAACCAGTGCTGTCTGGGCCACGCTGGCGCGATCATGATTAGATGCGCTCTGTCCTGGCGGAGTTTTAACAGGACCCTGTGAACCAGCGGGAATGGTGGGAAGGCATAGAGGAGCCGGTGCTTCCACGACATGAGGAATGCGTCCGAGATCGACCCCGGTGAAAGACCCTGGAAGGAGCAGAACACTTGGTATTTCCTGTTCGCGCGAGATGCGAATAGGTCTATGTGGGGAAAGCCCCACTTCTGGAAGATCGAATGAATAATGTCTGGTCTTATCGACCATTCGTGACACAGGAAGGATCTGCTCAGCCGCTCCGCCAGAGTGTTCCGAACCCCTGGGAGAAAGGACGCTACCAGGTCCATCGAGTAGGCTATACAGAAGTCCCAGAGTCGGATGGTCTCCTGACAGAGGGGGGAAGATCGAGTCCCTCCCTGCTTGTTTATATAATACATGGCCATTGTGGTGTTTGTAAACACTGAGACACAACGGCCGTTCAGATGCTTCTGGAATACCTGGCACGCCAGGCAGACCGCTCTCAGTTCTCGGACATTTATGTGAAGTGCCAGTTCCTGCGATGACCAAAGGCCCTAGGTGCGAAGGTGTCCGAGGTGAGCCCCCCATCCAAGAGATGACGCGTCTGTCATCAGGGATAGTGAGGGTTGTGGCGGATGGAACGGTAACCCTGCACATACCAGGGAGGGAGTTAGCCACCAGTCGAGGGAGCGTAGGGTGCTCGGTGGAATGGTGACTATTGTGTCTATTGGGTCCCTGCCCAGACGATACACCGAATTGAGCCACGTTTGGAGGGGTCGAAGGCGGAGCCTGGCATATTTGGTCACATGAGTGCAGGCAGCCATGTGTCCTAGGAGACCAAGACAGGTGCGAGCCGAGGTCGTGGGGAAGTTCTGCAGACCTCGGATGATTGCTGCCATTGCCTGGAATCGCGGCTGAGGCAGGTAGGCCTTGGCTAGAGTGGAGTCCAGGGTAGCTCCTATGGAGTCTAGCCGTTGTGTGGGGACGAGTGTGGATTTCTCCGTATTGAGCATCAGGCCTAAACGTGTAAATAGGTCCCTGACAATGCCTACGTGCTGCATGACTTGCGCCTGGGAGGTCCCTCTGATGAGCCAGTCATCCAGATACGGGAAGACGTGTATCCCCCATCGGCGGAGGTGTGCGGCGACTACGGCCATACACTTTGTGAACACCCTTGGGGCTGTGGAGAGGCCAAAGGGAAGGACCGTAAATTGGAAATGTTGATGGTTGGCCACAAAGCGAAGGTACTTCCTGTGCGGAGGAAAAATGGCGATGTGAAAGTACGCATCCTTCATATCGAGGGCAGCATACCAGTCTCCAGGATCCAAGGACGGGATAATGGTCCCCAGGGAGACCATGCGGAACTTCAACTTTATCATGAACTTGTTGAGGCCTCGCAGGTCTAGGATAGGCCTGAGGCCTCCCTTTAACTTGGGGATCAGAAAGTAACGCGAGTAAAAACCTTTGCCCCTTTCTTCTTTTGGTACCTCCTGTATCGCTCCGATGGCGAGGAGCATCTGCACCTCTAGTAGGAGGAATTGCTCGTGAGAGGGGTCCCTGAAGAGGGACTGGGATGGAGTGTGGGAAGGTGGGGTTGAAACAAATTGGAGGTGGTATCCTTGTTTCACCGTGCGTAGGACCCAGATGTCTGAGGTCAATTGGGACCACGCCGGGAGGAAGTAGGAGAGGTGGTTGGAGAAGGGAGGAAAAGGATCCTGTCCGGAAACTGGTACGTCGTCCTCGGTCATACCTTCAAAAGGCAGACTTTGGTCCCGCTGGTGGTTTGGGGGGACCGTGGTTTTGGCCCGCTTGGGGCCCTGACTGACGTCTACGCTCATCTCGCCCGCGCCGTCTGCTAAAGTCTTGCCTGTGTCTGGGCACAAAGTACGGGCGGTAAGTTTGGGGATGGAAAGGTCTGCGCTGGGTCACAGGTGTATGCATGCCCAAGGAACGCATGATGACCCTATTGTCTTTTAAGCTTTGTAGCCTGGGGTCAGTCTTTTCCGAGAACAGACCCTTACCATCAAAGGGTAAGTCTTGGATAGTATATTGTAACTCCGGCGGAAGGTTGGAGACCTGCAGCCATGAGATACGTCTCATGGTGATCCCAGAGGCCAGAGTTCTGGCTGCCGAGTCGGCCACATCTAGAGAGGCCTGGAGGGAGGTTCTGGCTACCTTCCTCCCTTCCTCTAGGAAAGCAGCGAATTCCTGGCGGGAGTCCGGGGGGAGCAGTTCTGTGAATCTACCCACCTCCGCCCAGGTGTTGTAACTATATCGGCTCAGTAGAGCCTGCTGGTTTGCTACCCGGAGCTGTAGGGCGCCTGCCGAGTACACCTTGCGGCCGAGTAGGTCCATTCATCCAGCCTCCTTGGACTTCGGGGCTGGCGCTTGTTGGCCATGGCGCTCCCTCTCATTGACCGATTGGACAACTAGGGAGGAGGGTGGACATAGAGATATTCATACCCCCGAGAGGGTACCATGTATTTACGCTCAACCCCCTTTGCTGTAGGGGGAATGGAGGCTGGGGACTGCCATAAAGTGTCGGCATTGGCTTGGATGGTCCTGATGAAGGGCAAAGCCACTCTAGTGGGGGTATCTGCCGACAGGATGCTGACCACTGGGTCTTCGACCTCCGGGACCTCCTCTACCTGGAGGTTCATATTGAGCACAATCCTCCTGAGGAGGTCCTGATGGGCCCTTAGGTCTATTGGTGGTGGCCCCGAGGAGGAGGTCCCTGCCATTGCCTCATCAGGAGAGGAAGAGGATGAAACGCCGGGGACGCCGGTCCTATATGAAACGCCGGTCCTGTATGACCTCTTGCTCTTGCACCGGTTCCTGCTCCAGTGGTACCGGGGAACCCGGTGGGTGGACCAGCGGATCTTCCGTCCCGGTTGGAGTGGGGCGGCTAACTGTGGCCTCTGGTGCTCGGTGTTCTGACGAAGCAGAGCGGGCGGTACGCCCAAGGTGTCCAAAAGGACCACTGTTGAGGTCCATGGTCTTGAGGCCGGGCTTCTTGGAAAACTCCGGCGGGCACATCCGAATCACGGTCATGGGCATAGTAGCTGTCCGCATGGGACGACACCGACGTATGTCTACATGGCCATGGAGGAGCAGAGAAACCTTGGGCAGAAGTCTTGACGGACCTGGCTCCCCTATGTACCAGGGACCGGTGTCGTGAAGCATCTCAGTACCGAGAGTGACATCGGGACCTGCGACCGGAACGGCGCCAGGAGGTCGACCGAGATCTCGAATCCCGGCTTCATGAGTGGCTTCGGGAGGCACGATGCCGGGAGCAGTGCCGAGATCTGGAGCAGTGCCGTGAGTAGCGGGATACCGACCGGTGCCACGAGTCTGACCGGTACCGTGTAGCGGAACGGTGCCGGGACTGCGAGCGGCGTCGAGAGCGGGAGCGCCGTCTGGACTTGGAGCGTCTGGGGGACCGCGATCGTGAGCGGTGCCGGTCCGCTGCGCTGACAGAGGGTGGTCTAATCAAGGTCGGTTTGCCCAAGGTCGGTTTGAATTACCCTCACCGGCAGTGCCGCAGGTATAGGCAGTGCCGGGTCTGTCAAGGCGATCAGGTCTCTCGCCGCTGAGAACACCTCCGGCGTAGATGGCATGGTGAGCTGTACCGCGGCACACGCCGGGGAGGTAACAGGCGCCGGACTCGACAGCCCTTGTGGGACCGGAATCGGTGGTGCCGGCTTAGTCAGTGCCGTGGCGGGTGTCGGCGCCGGGCGATCCAACTTAGGCGCACTCACTGGCCGCGGTGCGGGCGGTGCCAAGGCGGCAGGAGTCTTGGCTTTCCTCACCCTCGGGGAGATGGACCGCCGTGGGGCCGACTTCGGTGCCGGCGACGTCCGGTGCCGAGAGGTCTTGGGCGTACCGGCATGGTCCGATGCCGAGGAGGTGCTTCTGGTCTCCGACTGACCAGCGCTCGGTGCCGAAGATGGAGGGGTGAGAGCTGCCTCCATGAGGAGCTGTTTAAGCCTTACGTCCTGCTCCTTTTTTGTTCGTGGCTTGAAAGCTCTGCAAATGGGGCACTTAGCTGTTAAGTGCGACTCCCCGAGGCACTTCAAACAGGAGTCGTGCGGATCTCCTGTCGGCATCGGCCTGTGGCAGGCCGAGCACAGTTTGAAACCCAGTGAGCTGGGCATGGGCTATGGCACCGGGTGCGGGGAAGGGGCTAATCCCCGAACCCCTCTATTACTACACTAACTATACTATTAAACAAATAAATATATATAAAATAATTATAACTATATACACAATAATGAACGAGAAACTACGAGTAAGCTAGGGAAGTGGAGGTCAGCTAAGCCGCGTTCCACTGTTCCAACGACCGACACGGGCGGTAAGAAGGAACTGAGGGGTGGCTGGGTCGGCTGGGGTATATATCCGGTGCCATAGTGGCGCCACTCCAGGGAGCGCCCAGCCAACCCACCGAGTGTTGCTAGGGTAAAAGTCTTCCGATGAACATGCATGTGGCGCGCGCACACCTAACTGGAATGGATATGAGCAATCACTCGAAGAAGTAAAAATTAACAGGTACCTCAGATGTCTCTGACCTAGCAACCATGTACCAAGCTGAGAAACACTGGGGCCTTCAATTTGCAAAAGTGATTTGGGATACTTAACTTGAGACACCTTCAGGGCCTGGTTTTTAAAGGTGTTCCACACTTTCCGAAAGTCAGAGCACTTGAACGTGACTCGAGATGGGCCCCCAAAAATGAAGGCTCCCAAAATCACTAGTCACAGTCAGAAAATGGCCCTGTGTGTGAACTCATTCAGCATACAATGCAAGGACAGTGGGGGTGATGTTTGCAGCCTCGTTTTACCTTTATCCTATGAAAATGTGTCTCATTGCAATGGATGTCATCTGCCTCCTACAGGGGTTTAGTTGGATTCCCTAGACTATAAGGACATTGATGACACCACAAATTAATTCCCTCGCGGCTCACTGATGCCATGTAGTGACTTAAGCACTGGCGGTAGGTTCCCTGTCTTGAGCTATGGAGGGTCAAAGCAAGGATACTATACTGCAGCAACGACCTGAATTCTGGAATTTAGAGGCTCTTCTGGAAGACACCACAAAGCCAAAATCTGACAGCTGTGCTGGGTACATCATTTGAGATCTCTCTCAAAGAACTACGGCATTCTGTCCTCTGTAATGAAATGGGCTCACAATGCCATTCTGGATCGTAAGGACAAGTTTAGTAGGTCACAACAACCTGGCAGTTTAGGATTCCCAGGATCAGGGGTGTGGAGAGAGAGAGTTTCCAGCCAAACATATCCAACTTTGGATTCCTTGTCCCCATAGATAGATGCCACTTCCCCAGTTTTCACTTTCTCACTTGCAACCAAGACCACAAGCAAGCTGATGTTTGGGACTTGGTGTAGTAAATCTGGTTTCCTAGAAACTGAGGCAACATGGCTGTAATCCTCTATATAAATCCTCTATATAAATCAATGGTATGCCCCCATCTTGAATACTGTGTGCAGATGTGGTCACCCCATTTAAAAAAAGATATATTGGAATTGGAAAAGGTTCAGAAAAGGGCAACAAAAATTATAAGGGGTATGGAATGGCTTCCGTATGAGGAGAGATTAAAAAGACTGGGAGTTTTCAGCATGGAAAAGAGACAACTAAGGGGGGATATGATAGAGGTCTATAAAATCATGACTGGTGTAGAGAAAGTAGATAAGGAAGTGTTGTTTACTACTTCTCATAACACAAGAACTAGGGGTCACCAAATGAAATTAATAGGCAGCAGGTTTAAAACAAATAAAAGGAAGTATTTCTTCACATAGCACACAATCAATCTGTGGAACTCCTTGCTGGAGGATGTTGTGAAGGCCAAGACCATAACAGGGTTCAAAAAAGAACTAGATAAATGCATGGAGGATAGGTCCATCAATGGCTATTAGCCAGCATGGGCAAGAATGGTGTCCCTAGCCTCTGTCTGACAGAAGCTGGGAATGAGCGACGGGATAGATCACTTGATGATTACCTGTTCAGTACCTCTGGGGCACCTGGCATTGACCACTGTCGGAAGACAGGATACTGGGCTAGATGGACCTTTGGTCTGACCCAGCAGAGCCATTCTTATATTCTTATGTTCTCTTTGGCCAGTTCCAGCAGGCTCTTGTTGATAAATGGGGTTTATTTCTCTCTCTGGGAGCTCCACAAACAACGTACAAGACTTCCTGAGAAAATCCCCTGACTGACTCTCCCACACTATTGCCAATCTGCCCACTATGTCCTGGAAGGTCCTGGTGTCCCTCGGAGGAAATGTGGAAGTGGTTAAGACAGCCTTTTCTGAGGATGGGATAGAAATGTCTGTCTCACTAGTTCTCCTCCTCTGAGAAAGAGAGAGTCTGGCTCATATCAGCCAGAACAACTGATTCAGAGTACTCAGCTGGAGGAGGCCAAGGGATATCCAATAGGAGCTTTCACTTTCTTTGTCGAAGACTTCCTGAGGATTGCAGGGGGGAGAAGGGAGTGAAGGATGTGGATGACCAGTCTGATGGGCCAGGATCCAAAGAGGCCTTTCTGTGAACCCCTAAGCTCCAGGGAATCTGAACTCACAGAGTCTGGCTGCATCTAACAACAAGATCCTTGTAAGAGCATCTTTTTCCTACCACACAACCTCTTGAAATTGCTGGCTCCGTAAGAGGTGCTTTCCATCCAACGAACCCAAATCCTCTAAGCCTGATGCACTTGTTTTGGCAGCTTTACAACAGGCTGACCCTTAGCAGGCACAGATTTTTGCATCAGGCTCCTGCACCAAGGGACATTTTAGCAACCACACTATTAATGCCTGGGGATCCGTTTTCGGGGGGAACCTCCCAGGCTGATGTATACCTAAAGCCATGTACAGGAGCAGGTTTGGGAGCAAATCTTCCAGTGCTTGTAGGAGAAGACCTTGTGGCCATTGTCATTCCCAAGGCAGAAAAGGCTCTATTGTGCTTGAATGAAGTGGGACAAGAGTGTGCCTCAAAACCGGTGGTTTCACTGAGGCCCACCACCTACAGCAAGGCCCATGACAGCCTAAATCATTTCTCAAAATTGATTAAACAGACAAAAAGTAAAATATTAAAACTGAAGCCTTTCTGCCTGAGTTGAACTCTAACAGCACAACTATTTAACAAGCCATTTACATTTAGACTTGCACAATGGGAACTGAGTGAGATTGGTTCTGTGGCTTCTCTGGCTGGCAGAGAGAGACAAAAGTTGCACCAATCTGAATTAAAAACATTTTCTAAATCAATTCAGTTAAAGCGATACAACTCCCTGTTGTTGACACCCTTCTCTCAGGTTTATAGCAGGCTTATAATGACATAGCAAAGCATAGCCACTGGTTTAATCAATTTTTTTGGGTAACTTGTATGGGTAGACAAGGTCTCGGGCTATAGAAAGTTTCAATTGAAGGAACCCCTAATTACCAGCTATTGCTCAGAAACTTTCCATGGCCATGTGGCTAGGCACATATAATGGCAGAGCCCTGGTCTACAGCTTGTGGATAGACTAAGGATGTGGCATGGCTCTTTGACCATGCAGGAAGTATCTGGACTAATAGGCAATGTGATTTCATAGTTTCCAATGCTGCTTGCCCCTAGGATGTCTTCAATCTTCTTTTCTATGAGCTTGCTATTGCTTTGGTGCCATAGCCATTTGCAATCGGTACAATGAGGTACAATAAACCACCCACTTCCTCAGTGACTCTCAACCTGAGGATGCTGCTGAGCATCAGTAATTCCACTAAAGGAATTAGATCTGCTCAGAAGCAAAATATATTTAACAGCTAATCTCAGAACAAAATGAGCCCAAGCAAAACTGGCCATAGGCTCAAATTCCTGTTTGGAGCAGGAGGCAGCCAGACATCAATTCTCCATCGCTATCCAGATAAACGTGCCTGGCTACTGCTTATCTCAGATTTGCTCAAAGGATTTAGGGTGCCCTGCAGTGCCCATTGAAGTCAATAGAAAGGCTCCCATTGGCTTCAACAGGCCTTAGCCCTAAATGCACAATAAAAAAAAATTACTTTCCCTGAAGCCATTGGTATATTACAGTTGTGAGGCATCGGCACTATGTTACAAGCGAGGCTTGAGTTTTCCTTACCAGTAAAGAATTCTCCAAGGTTTCATGTCAAATCTTTGCTAGAAGTGACCCCCCCCCCTCCAGATAGTTTGGTAACCATGAAACCAGTTTCAAGCAGAAGATACTGGAGAGGGGAGTAGGTGATTTTCACACGTTCAGAGTTAAGTATTTCAAGCTGATTACAAATCACCCCCCGCCTCCATGTGCAAATACTATGTGGAGCTTTGGGAATCCAGCCTCCGAAGGATGGTCGTGCTTTGTTCCGCATAGCCCCATCTAGGACTGGACTCGATCGATTAAACTCAGCCTCGGTGTTAATGTTCATGATCATGAGGAACCTGACTGCAACAGGCGATGGCTGAGAGCCTAGGCCAAAATTCCCAGCACTGGCTTTCGGGTCTTTCCCAGTCCCATCGTGTTACACAGCGGGCAACTTTTGCGCTAGTACGAGGGGAAAGGCAGCAGGCTGAGTTTTGGCCTCTCCCCGCTCCCGCTCTCCAGCAGCTGCATAGCGCTGATTCGGCTCAGCTGCGCCCCTTGCAATTAGGCCCACTTGTGGTCCTGGTTTTATGCCACCAGGTCATCATTTTAGGGTGCTGCTTGTCCTTATTCACTTGCTGCTGCTGTTTGCAGAAATGGTATCTAAGGCTTAACTGCACCCGCCCTCCATGCTAGGTCTGCTGTGCTGGGGTTTGGTTGCGTAACACATTAAAACTCGGCACTCAATGGAAGGGGGCCAGTCCCGGTGCGTCCCAATTCCTTACTCATGTGCTATCTTACTTACCTCTCCTGCAATGCGCTCCAGTACCGTCCCCTGGACACTGGCTTCCCACGCGGTGCTGGGAAGCTTTGTGCCCCGCTCGCCCCGTCTCAGTCAGCCCTGGGAGTACGTGGTGCTACCTAGGAGGTGAATGCAGCTCCCCTGGAGGGTGGGTCTCCACAGCTCAGGGCTCAAAGCGGGCGCCTTTGCCCTTTGCGGGGTGATGCTATTTTACCCGTGCTTCGCTCCTGGGTGTTTGACTCCGGGGGGGGGGGGGCTCGCTAGGTTAATGCACAGGCGGGCGAGCCGCGGGCGAGCCTGTGATGCGCTCTGGGCTGCAGGAGAAACTCAGCTAAAAGGCCCAGCCCGGCTGAGCTGCCTGCCAGGGTTAAGGGCAGGCTCTCTGCTGCTGGCAAGGGGGAAATAATACAAGTGAGATTTACCCTGAGAGTGTCGCCAGCGTGATTTCCTGCGGTTTCTGTTCGGCTCCAGCCCCTTCAGCCCCGTGGCGTCAATGTGGGCCGTGCATGTGCCTCGCCCCACCCCCGAGAGGCGAGACTAAGCCGTGCTTTAGCGTGACCTTCCTCGGCTGGGGCCACAAGCCGAAGTGTGGAGGTGTCTGCGGTGGGGGCTATGCCGGTGGTTAGACCCCACCCCGGCCCTGGTGACATGAAAGGTGAGACGGCTGGAGCGCTCACTTCCACCTTCACCACGGAGCAGCTGAGCGCGCTAACGCGCCATGTGCTAGCGCTGATCGTGACAACCGCTTTTCTTTGATTAAAAACAACATTCGCTCTGCTGTGTCTGTGGTTTGGGGCTGGAGCTCACGTATCGGTTGCTTCTGGCCCAGGCCATGCGGCAGCCTCGGTGAGGAACGGTCAGTTAGCCAGGGAAAGGGGATTAGCCAGTCTGCCCTCAGATTTAGCCCTTCCCCTCTGTAACACGTTGGTTTACAGTCATTTGCTTTCTGGTAACTTTACCAAACGTTGGACAAACTCCTCTGGTCTCCCAAGCCGCGCGCGGAGCAATCACGTTTGAGTGGGGGGTGGGTTTCAAGCTGAAGGAGCAGGTGTAAATAGACTGCCTAGGCTTTAGCCTTCCAAGGAGGGCTGTGAAAATGACCACCAGAGTGATGATGTATATACCGTATAGGGCTCTGGTAGCTCTTCCTTCTTTTAAGCTTAAATGGCTACATTATTCTTCGTTAAAGAAAAGCAGGAAGGCTTTGATTAATGAGAAATATGAGAGGCGAGAGGATGTGTATTTGAATTTGAAAATATTTTATTTGAATAGTAAATAGTTATACAGTTGAAACAGTTCTATTGAAGCATTCTATAAATAGCTAACAGTTAAGAAAATAATGTGTGTAGAAAAGAGATTGCATCTAAAAGTAAGAGCTGTCGGTTTGCACAAGAGCTGTCTGCGCCCTTGTAGGAGGATAAAATGGTCAAGATTGTGTGTTATTCTAGGTAGAAAAGTTAAAACCTTTTAGCAGATCCCTTTAGAACAAGATCTTCTTCTAAAATGCACAGTGAAATGGCAGGAAGGGGGGGGGAAGCGCATCAAAATATTCACGATCAAATAATATCAATCTTCATAATTAATATAAATAAATAAAGAATAAATAACAATTACTCAAATCAACATATACATATAGTCAGCTCGTGATTCTACCTCGCTAGGGACAAACAACCAAAAAAAAAGAAAGTTGGCAGGTAATATTTAAGGCAGTTTCTACAGCATTTTCTGGAGACCATCAACAGTAGAGTCAAGGCATTTGTGGCTATACTAAAGAAAACAAAATGAAGCAGTTTTATTTGTTCACATAAAAGGGGGGTGGGGTGTAAAGCCAGCTTCCAGCAGTTCACAAGCCATAATAAAGCTAATCATGTGGTAAATTCAATTTACAGCCTGTGAAATATAAAGGCATTATTCTTCGAGATTGACTTAAAAAAAATAAAACCAACAACCAACCCAACCCCTAGGCTACGCACACAGAGAGATGGGGGCAGAGGAAAACCAGAGACTTCCTAAGGGGATCTTGATCCCGCTAGCGATCAAAGAGGGGCTGCTTTTCAGAGACTGAGCTACAGGAGCGAGGACGGAGGAATCACCACCAAGGAGACACTGGCACAAGTGGATTTTATGATTACTCCCCCCTCCCCCAACCCCTTTGTTTTCATCTATAAATAAACCAGGCGCTGGAGGAGGAGTGGGGTGTGGGGGGCTCGGCTCTGCAGGGCGAAGCCGGTCCGAGGCAGCGGCCCGGCTGCAGCCCGGGGGGCAGGAGGGGGCGAAGGCACGGCCTAGCAGGCGGGGCGCACGGGCAGCTGCAGCAGGATGACCTGCCGGTTCTCCGAGGGGTGGCACTTGTTGATGTGGCGGGTGAGGCCGGGCGAGCTGTAGAAGGTGGCCGGGCAGTACTTGCAGGGGAAGACCTGCGCCGAGTGCAGCAGGCGCAGGTGCCGCTCCTGGCCGCCCTTGCTGGGGAAGGTTTCCCCGCACACCGGGCACAGGTGGCACTCGCTGGCGGGGCCGGGGCTGGGGCTTTCCTCGGGGCCGGGCCGCTCCGGGCCCGGGCCCGGCTCGTGGCCCAGCAGGTGCTTGCGGAGGTAGGCCTGGCGGCGGAACCGGCGGGCGCAGGTGGGGCATTCGTACAGCCCCTCCTCGGAGCCGGACTCCGAGCCGCCGCCGCCGCTGCCGGGGCTGGGCGTGTCCCGCTCGCTGCCGCTGCCTCCGGCCTCCTTGGGCGGCGGCTGCTCCTCGGGCGCCTTGGCGGGCGGCGGCGGCGGGGCGCTGGGGGCCGGCCGCGGCTTGTGCCAGCGGCGGTGCGAGGCCAGGTTGGCCGGGCAGCTGAAGACCTTGTCGCACTCGGGGCAGCGGTACTCCACGCGCACGATGCGCGAGCACTTGTGCTGCGCCAGCGCGAAGGGGTCGGCGTACTCCTCCTTGCACAGCTGGCAGATGAACTCGCCCAGCGGCCGCGGGCCCGGCCCGCCCGCCCCCCGCGCCCGGGGCGGCTCCACCGGCCCCTCCTTGATCTTCAGCCCCAGCACCGGCGACGTGGTCACCTCGTCCTCGAAGTTCAGCTTGCGGATGGCTTTGGCTTTCTTAGCGGCCGGGGGCTTGTGCTTGCCGGGCTCCGAGCCGGCGGGGGGCCGCTTGGGCTGGGGGCGGGCGGAGGAGGGGGGCAGCAGGGCGGACAGGCTGCGGGTGCCGGCGCTCGCCTGGCCGCTGCAGAGGGTGGCGCTCTGGGTGCTGCAGTGGGTGTCACTGTGGGTGCTGCTGGGCACGCCCTGGGCGCCGCAGTGGGTGCCGCTCTGGGGCCCCTGGGTGCTGCAGTGGGAGTCCCTGTGGGGGCCGCTCTGGGTGCTGCGCTGGGGGCCGCTGGTCTGCGCGGGGCTGGAGGAGGAGGCCCACAGTTTGAGCTCGGCCGGGGCGAAGAGCAGCGGGTCCATGGTGCTGGGCACCGCCGGGGCCGGGAAGGACTCTGCGGAGACCGGCGAGCCCAGGTTGAAGCTGCGCTCCAAGGATTTCTTCTCGTGCTCCTTGCTGACCGGCCGGGTGGGGCTGTACAGCGCCTGACACGCGGCCTCGGGGGTGCCGAACTGCACGGGCTTGGGGGGCGGCAGCGGCGGCGGCTCCCGGGGCGCGGTGGGGGCCGCCGGATCGGGGCCGGCGGAGGGGAGGGGTGGGGAGCAGAGCTGCTGGCGGCCGGCGAACAGCAGCAGCTCGGGCTCGCCCTCCTGGCCGCAGCGGACCCGGTAGGAGATCGGCGTGGCCCTCCGGTTCCTTTTCACCAGGAACCCCCGGGGCATCTTTGGCGGCTGGGCCGGCGGGGAAGGCACTTGGGGCGGCGGAAGAGGCGCGGATCTGCAGCAAAAGGCTTGTGCGTCTGGCTCCAGCCGGCTGCCTCCCTCAGGCTTTGCTGCCTACTTCTGCCATCCAGTCCGGGCTCAGCAGCAGAGGGACAGACCCCCGACGTGCCGCCGCCGCTGCTGCTGCTGGTGGTGGTCCCCCTTTGCACTTGTTGTCTGGTGGGCGCCCCGCAAATGGGTCCCGTCTGCCCCTGCCCGGATCGCTGCACTCTTTTTAAGGGGAGAGGATGCCATTGTTCGAGCCTCCTGCTCCATCCCCGAGCCAATCAGCGCTTCCTGCGGCTCCTATGGATTGGAGGAGTGTGGGAGGGTGCAGGCTCGCAGAAAGGGGCAGGGACAGCGGGGTCGCTTGCTAGGTACAGCAGATGTACCTGAGGGGTTTCTCTCGTTCGCTTTCCTTTCTCTTCCCCCCCCCCTCCTTCTTTCCCCCCATTTACTTCTGGCCCCTCCCGGCTAAAGGCACACGCCTGGCCCCTCCTCTTTTCACGGTCTGATGGTTTTCTATAGGAAGGGACACGTGCCTGGCCTTTGTGTGTCTCCTCCGGGGGGCACAGATCTGCCAAATGGAAATGTCCATCAGCATGACAATGAGCAGCATCTCAAATCGGGGGGATTACCCGCGGTTCTGGAGCAAAATAGCAACAAAGGAGAAGAATGGTCAGAAATATGTCAGGAGGGTTCAATATGCAAACTGGAGAAAGGGGGGGGAGGGGGACAGAGAAAGAAAATGTAGATTCTGAATTGCTTAAAAGCTCCCACCCCCTCAGGAAATGCTGAAATGGTGCTGGGATGGGGGAAGGGAGTAATTGCAAACAAAACATTTTAGGAGATTGCCACTGGAGTCTGAAAATCAGGACGTTAAATATACTGGTAAGGAAGAGTCCTCTGGAAGTGATGGGAAGCCATTTCGAGGAGAAACATACATGCTGGTATTTTGATTAGCAGCGGATGCTTAAAGGGTTTAAAAGCTGGTTATTCTAGTTTGAAGCGCTCATAAAATCCAGCACTACCTTGTCCAGAATCTCTTCGAAAAGTTCTGACCTTAAATAAACACTTTATCAGCAAAGCAAATTGTTGATTTGTTGTATTTTGGAGCTGAAGAGATTGGGCGCTGGTGAGGAGGCTGACTTTTTGGGGGGAGGGGGAGCTTTAATTACAAAAGAAAAAAAACTTTTGTTAAGTTACTGAAAATACAATTGCTTATTCTGGTAAATGAAGCCACCACCACTTAGTACAGTGTGTCAACCTCAGTGTTATTTATTAAAATTATAACGCATTTCTAGTGTATCATATATATATATATAATTTGTTCTTCAGCCGGACAAACTTCTTTTACATGATCCTTTGCAGCCTCATGCATCTTAATTCAGTTGGTGCATTTTGTCTGCTGTTTGACATCAGATGCTAAATCAAGGGGTCTAATCAAGTAGCTAAAAAATAAAGAAAGGGTCTGTCTGTCTCTGCACAGTAGCTTCCCAAAGCCTCACCCCCTTCACCTTTGTGAAGGAAATTAACCTCTTTCTATTGAATGCGACCCGCGGCCAATCTGGACGAGAAAGAGACGCGTGCTGCGGGGCTGGGGCGGGGGGGAGAGAAATCTGTCCAAGACAAGGCAGCGGCTGCAATAGCACAAGACGCTCCCCCCTCCCCTTTCGCCAGCAAAAGTCATAAGAGCGAAAAAACAAACAAAACCCCAATACCCCGCCTCCCTCCCCGCTACATTTGGGACGCAAAAGGCGTTATCCTTTTAAAGTCTCTCTCTAGATTGCGCAAGGAAAAGCATGGACCAAAGTCTCAGGCAATAATACCTGTTACATGGGGATGGGCTAAAACCTTCCCAGAGCTGCTTGTCCTTTAATCTTCTCTAGAGAAAGGTGTAGGAGAGGGATGAAAAAAGTGCAATGATTTCCCCCCAGCCTTAGAAAGAAATGGATCGAAAGCCAGCCAGACCTCTCAGGCTTCCCGTGTGATTCTTGTGTCTGCTCCTAATCGAAGGGAATGTATCAGCCCCCCTCTCCCTCCAGTGCCCCAACGCTGAAGTTTGTTAGCTGATCTACATGGTGGTTTTCTTGTTTGTAGGTTACTTATTGCCCTTAGTTACGCAGGGCCAGGGTTGGGCATGAACCACCAAAATAAACGGTCTGATGTTGAGGGTGCTGAACGCTTGTGCCAATGCTTTAGTATCACGGCAATAAAGTTAAGGGAAGCACGTGCCTGTCTGCAAGATTGGGAATTTAAGGTAGCGCTGAGATAATGATAATGCAAGCTAGACCCTAGTGTAATAATTCATATGTTGCCTGCCATTCGTTATCGGGCAAATAGTCAGTTAATGACAGACCACTGGGAAAAACGAGAAAAATGTTTATGTGCCCATAGTTCTCTTCCCCACCACATCAGCCTCATACTGGAGCTAATCAAACCATTCTGTCTCCTGCCTATATTGCAAACATCCAGAAATGCCTGCTAATCCCAATGCAACTGATGTTATTGACTAGCCGTTTTAATCCCGATTTATATCGCTTCTATAACGACAGAGATGAAGCGGTACTAACGCCCACCCCTCCATTACTTTCTCCAATTTTTATTACGCTGTAGGTTCCAGCTTGACTAGTTTTGTAGTTGCTCAGACTCGTCTCCTGCCCTATATATGTGAGGAATATAGGCACTCTTTTTCATTAAAAAATTATACAATAGATAAGTCAAAATACGTAACCTTAAAAAGCTGAATGCAAAAGAAAAAAAACCCGACAAAAAACAAAAACCCGCCGCAGCACAGCGAATTCAAACAGTGCTATGAATTAACCAAAGGGAATCTATTGAAACCTATTGAGATACTTAGATTCAAAGGATCCGTTTCTTTTTGTTGTTTTGCTAGTCCCAGCCAGCTGAAAAAAAACCCCCAAACCCTCCTTGCTTTCAGTCGTGTACGGTAAAGATTAATTGAAACTTGAAAGGTACAAGTATTCTAAACTCATTTTCACAACAACAGAGTGGAAAAAATGTCGGGGAGGGGGAAGACACCCGTGTTCAAAAGCAGGTGCAGCACTGTGCATCATCTTACAGTTGGAGCTGCTGCTGGGCTATGCAGGCTCTTTGCTGCTTCTCGCACTGCAGCTATGGATCACCCTCCAAAACCGCGTGCGTTTAACCCTAAAGCCGTTTTAGACTGGGGAGTCTTCGGAGCAAGGACTGGGCCCCCCTTCGCATTTGGACCGCTCTTACCGGAGCGCGCTGCGGGCGCTACTGCACTCTGAAGCAGCACAACATACTAGGAATAATGACTTTAGCACCGATCTGGGGAAAGGCGCTGTCCAGGCATTTGTAATAAACAGATCCTTTAAAAAAATCAAATAGTATCAGTGCCTGAAACTCAAGACGCGACTGTTATTTTTGAAGCGTTTGAGCTGAATGACTGAGTCCTTCTGCAACTACAAAGCAGCGTCTACTCCATCCCTATTTAACTCTTTGTCTTCAGCAGAAAACTTCCACGTTTCCCCCCAGGGGATTCCCAGCTGAGTCCACCCCGCCCCCTTCCCTTACAAACCACTTTGTTTGCGCCAAGTTCCCTTCACAAGCAAGATGAGACCAACGGCATATGTGGGAATTTGCACAGGGAATATTTCATAGCTCCTCAGGCCAGGAGAGACCGCTGTCATCTTCTAGTCTGACCTCCTGTGTGACACAGGCCATAGGCCTTCTCTGAATGAATTCCTGTTTGAAACAAAGCCCAGCTTTGACAAAGAGATCCACTCTTGATCACTTCAGCGCCACCTTTTACAACTTTTTTTTGAAGGGAATAAGGCATGTTGTGTTTTTCTCGCTCCGTTTCATTTGTATTTTGCCAAGCTGGAAAATCAGTGGCAGCAAAGCTCAGTTGCATGGCGTTTTCCTTTTGGCGAGGCTTGCTGGGGAGACGCGTTTCTACAAGATCCCATTATTATCCTGTTGTGAGGAGGCATGGGGTGGGGGGCACAGACAGTTTGGGCCAAGGCGTTTGCTATTTTGAATGTTCCTACGAGCGCATCGGAGCGAACAGTTTGTCCATCCCTAAGCTTTCCTGATTTGCCTACTTTACTCAAGATTTTAAGCATGTCTCCCTGTATTTGCCGACAGGCACACAGCGGTTTTGACTACTCCACACAGCACCGGGGTAATGTGTTGGGCGGAACAAACCCAGAATTGGGCTGAAGAGCAAGAGCACTGTTTAAATTCGCTGACATGCAAAGAGCAGAGCCCTGCCTCCGATTAGATTTTTTTTTAAATCTACTTTTCCCCCTTCCTGGTGTAAGTATCAAGTGGCTTACAGATTTTTACTTACACCCACACCCCCTTGTCAGACAGTTTCGTCAGATTCACGAACCCCATCTTTGTACGTATCAAGTTGACTAGAGATTGTGTGTGTGTGTGAAACACACACCTCTCTTGTAGGTTGCAATCAGAAAGGTTCATCAGGTTCCTAACCCCCATTGTTGCATGACGCATAAACAATTGCTGGGTTGCTACTATTTGACCCGGGGCTCAGGAGCGAGCGCAGCGCGTTTGCAGGAATTAGCGATTGTTGTGTCTGTCTGCGGGCCACGCGAGAGACACGCGAATCCCTCAACCCGCTCCCTCCCCCCCGCGCCTTCTATTCACCTTCCCCTCTCCCCCGCCCCGCTCCCTTTGTTCGGCAGATTAGCATAAAGCTGCTATGGATCTCCCGTTTAAATAATTACACACAAAAGAATACTACATGAAAGCGAGCGAAAACAAGAAAGAGCCCACGAGTCTGTTCCATTTCACCCAGCTACCAGCAGAAAAAGACCTGAAGTATTTTCTATTGCTTAAGTTTCAAGTACCCCCCAATGGCAATCTGCTCTGCTCCCATTATTCAGCTTTTTTGAAGGGGTGGGGTGGGGAGGAAAGCGAGCAGCTCTTTTATTACGCAAAGTATACTGGGTAGAGGAGCTTTCTCTTTTAAGTGGCGCATTTATGGCGATTTGTTTATGCGATTCAGGCAAAGCTGCCCAAAGGCCTAAATGAACGTAAAGTTTTGTTTTGTTTCAGCCCAAGGTGGATAAATTGATCACCGTTTCTGGGAAGAGAGGAAAAAAAGTAAATAAGCGAGTGTGAGCGAACAGCGCTCGATGGCATTTGTTGCAAGACCAGCATGACAAACGCCCTAAAGACTATGTTACCTTTCAATCGTGCCACACAGCCATCCAGCATTGATTTCCTTTAGCCTCCTCAATAAGCATGTCCTAAAACCGAGTGATCAGCCAATACCCTGTAAAGAAAAGTAGGAGAGAAATAACTCAGATTCACACCGAGCCACATGCTGGCGAGTGGGTTGCCCCTTTCTTGTTTCTTTCTCTCTTGCTTTTGGTGTGTGTGTGTGTGTGTGTATGTGTATTTTATTTGTCTAGTGAGAGTGTATTTGTTCAGTGATGTGTGCTTCCCTGCCTCCTCGCTGTTTAATGGGGGAGGCAGTGGATTTGTTTCTATTATCATTAGCATACAGCTGCAGGTTACACGAGCAATCCCCACACGAGCAATGTACACTTTAGTCCAACCTTATCATCACTTCTCTCAACCAGAAAACAATCAACAGCTACTCACACATGGCTACGTTCCCCTTCCCCCCCCCCCGCTATGTCTGAATAGTGATAGACGTGTTTTACATCTTCCGCAGCAAAGAATATTTTAACTTTTTCATCTCCCTTTTTTGGGGGGCTGTATGATTTGTACAGAGAAAACCAGGCGTGCTGGGATTACGGCAGCATCTTTTTTTCACTTACATCCGTCAATTATTGCCGCGGTGCAAAAGCTCATTTAGCGTCACGCTTTTTAAGACTGGAAACATGGGACAGCAAAGCTACTAGTTTCATGTGCCACACAGGATTTTTTGTTCTTAATCCATGTAGCTGTCCCCCTGCGTTGCCAGAGTTCATGGCGCTTGGCGGGTGGAGTTCCAACAGCTCCGTGTATGGTGCAGAAAATCATTGTTGTCCTCTGGAGATGCTGGGAGACCACCGATCGCAGGTGTGCCTGCCCAAAGGGGCAGTGGCCACGGTCAGTAGCGAGGCTGCTTCTTGCGGGCCAGGGCCAGGGCCGGCTCTTTGTCCCCGCTGCTGCACTTCGGGCTGCTGTCCGGGTGGTGCTCTCGGTCGCTCGGCGCTGTGCAGCGCGCGTGTATTTTAGACAATGGCCTGGAAGCGGGTCCCTCCAAGCCCACCCTGCGAGCTTCGCTGTCGGGGATTTCTGGTGACTCTCGCCAGACAGCAGCCGCCGCCGCCGCTAGGGACCGGTTCCCGCGTATCCTGCGCACTCGCCACACGTCCCTGGTCGGGCCCAAGGAGCAAAACCGAGGAGCACCCAGGGGAGGGAAAGGGCCATCGTCGACTTCCTCCCCGTAGCCTCCTGGAGCTCAAGGGGGGAGGGCTGGAGAAGGCCCGGGGTGTGCTTACAAAACACGGCACCCAGGTGTCACACTGCGCGCGGCGTTGTTGTCTGTCCCAGAGGGGTCTCCCCTGGCTTTGCCGGGGGGGGGCAGCCCCCACAACGCCTCATGCCTGGGCCTGTGCGAGGCGTGACTCGGTGCGGCCCTCACGGAGGACAGATACTGCGCTGCGCGGGGCGTCGCGCAGGCTGCCCCTTGCTCGTTAGCGGAACCCTTGGACGCTCCCTGGGTGCAGGCCCAGGGGGCGGTGTCTGAGGCAGGGGCGCCCCCGCGCAGCCAGAGGA
This sequence comes from Mauremys mutica, assembly GCF_020497125.1. NCBI lineage: Eukaryota > Metazoa > Chordata > Testudines > Geoemydidae > Mauremys > Mauremys mutica. Next base: position 205,632,327 of record NC_059074.1, on the reverse strand, counting down.
GCGGGGCGAGTTTTGTCCCGTGGTAACACGGCAGCCCCCGGTCACTGTTCCCCCTTCGAGCCCCCCGCGGCCACCGCATGATGCCGGGCAGGGTTCGCACGCCACGCCCGCGAGCCGGGCGCTGCCCGCTGCCCGCCGCACCTGCGGCCGATGGCGCCAACCCGTGTCAGGCACGGGCGCGAGAAGACACCTGGCCGCAGCGCCTCAGCCGGGCTTCAGCTTTCCCGCCTTGGGCGCCCGCCTGCCGATTGGCTGGCTGCGCGGCCCAGCGCCGGCGGCCATTGGTCAGCTGGTTGCCGAGGCGCCTCCCGCGAGGGAGTTAACCCCGCAGCTGCTAGGTCACGAGGCGGCCCGTTGGCGCGCCCCCTCCCCCCGCCACAATGCACCTTCTGGCCGGGCCGCGCGGGGAGTGAACAATTCGGCAGCGACACGGCGATCTCCCGCCCCCACCGGCCATCTGCCAGCGGGGCGGGGGCCGCCGGCCCAGCCCCCGGCCCGCGAGGGAGCCAGCGTCCAACCCCTGCCCCCGCGCAGCCCAACGGCGGCTGCTCCTGGCCAAGCCGCAAGGAGCCTGGCCAGGCCCGGCTCAGCTAAACACGAGCTAGGCATGGCTGGTGGGAGCGGGCTTTTATTGTTGAAAGCCAGGCCGGCTTTGCATAGGAATGGCTGGGCCTGGCGCGGCGGGTTTTTGCTGAAGGGGACATCAAAGTCCTGCTCCACCTACTGGAGAATTGAAAGCGAACATGTCATGTTGCTTGCAGCATGCAGCCGACGTCTGACCGCCAGCTGAGCGCTCCCTGAGAGAGGGGCTGGTCGTTAGGGGCCCTGTGGATCAGGAGTGAAAAGCGAGCCTCCTTCAGCCAATCATAACTAAACAATCCCTGGCCAGGCATACATAGGCAGATGGTAATTATTGTAGTTCAGATAACTGAGGATGCTTTCCTCCACCCGTCGCTTGTAGATATTTTGCTGAAAGAACCTTTTCAGGTATTTCTTTGGTTTCTCAGAAAGAATGAGTTCGCCATCCACTATCTGGTGAACTAGCTGTTCCAATGATGGAAGGCCATCCACCTGTAAAACAGAGGAATAAGCTGCAAGAGAAGCATTGACTTGACAAAACATGGTGGGCAGGTATAGCAACACTAGCTTCTACTATGATAAAAAGGCAGGGTGGATACGCACACCAATATTTCCAAACAGCATTAGAGAAACAAATGTAACAGAACTCAATGGTTTGTACAACTGGATGGACTCAGGTCAGCAACAGTCTTCAAGGCTCAGGCACCAGATAAATTAGGATTTGTTAATATTAGGTCGCTCATTTGAGGCAGCCAACTAAGCCTGCCTTTCACCCTTCATTCTCCCTGGCAACAGATATAGAGACAGCTGGTCACCACATTCCTTGGATGAGGAAAGGGGTGTTTGGTGGCAATAGCTATCAGGAATGCTGTGGAGGGATTATCACACTGTGGCAGTGTGGTGTCACTAATGGCTCGAAGAACACTTTGATAAGACCATAAATTCAGGTGTTAATTTAATCTTTTGGTCTGAAAATTATCACCTATTTACAGTTCAAAAGGTGTCTGTGTGTGTATAGACAGATATACGTACAGTGTGTGTACGAAGTCTGACAAATGTCTTGGGCAAGAAACAATTTCAGTATTTGAATTTCTTAGAAATTGAATTTCCGGATAGTTCAGAAAGGTTTATGTTTTTAAATGTCAAATTTGCAAGCAATGTGTGGCCTGATTTTCCAATCAACCCCAGCTGCCGTCTGAAAACCAGGCTAGTAGTTCTTATTGAAGACAAGTGCCTTTGCTTGGAAAGCTCATACTGCACGTGTACTATACAGTTTTCTTTTAATACTTTAACAGCTAGGGCTAGGGTCACAAAAGGACTCAGGTGCCTAAATCCCAGAATTTGGCCTGACTGGGATTCACAAAATCCGTGCTCAACTACCACTGAACCTTGTAGGAGCCTAAACTCACTTGGCGCCTAAAGTTTCGTGATAAACGTTCCCTCGGCACCTATTTTTCTCTGTCTGTGCATGCACACTACAGCTCTGCTCTAGATGTTTGGATGCTTCATCCCCAGAGCAATGCATGAACTGGGGGAAGATAAGTGTTCCTCTGCTTACCTTGCCTGTGGGGCCCCATGTGTAAAGCATACTAAGAACTTGCCCACCAGATCAGGCCTCTATATGCGAGCTTACATAAAATGGACTTCCCTCATAACTTTTAGCCCCATAGTTGAAATACTCATCTGGGAGTTGATTCTTCACCTTAGGGGGAAAGATGGCATTTGAACAGGTATCTGCAACTCTTAGGTGAGTACCCTAACTACTGGGCTAGAGGATATTCTGATATGAATCTCCCTGAGTCTCTCCTGTTGAAGTTGTTCTTACGGAGAAATAACCTGGACCAGAGGGAGCGCACCCAAGCATGAAGAATAACTATGGAGCCTAGTGGTCAGAGCACACACCTGAAAGGTGGAAGACTTAGGATCAAGTCCCCCACCTCCAGTTACTTTTAAAATTATTTATTCACAGTGCAGCAGCTTCAACAGGAGAGACTGAGGAAACCCAACACCAGAATATCCCATAGCTCAGTGATAAGGGCTTGCACCTGAGATGTGGCATAGTCCTATTAAAATCCCTTTGAAGTGGGGGATTCCCACATCTCAGGTGAGTACCCTGACCGCTGGGCTTAAAGTTATGAGGGATGTTCTGTATTCTCCCCTCCCCTTCCAGCTTCTTGTACAATCAGCATAAGTGCCTAACTCCAGGACAGGGTGTGCAGCTGAGAAACCCAAGCAAAAAGAGGTGCCTCTCTAGATTTAGGTACCAAATTTGCTGAGAAGGGCGGGGCTTAGGACACAGCCCTTTCCCTGGCATCTCCCATTGGGCTAGTTTAGGGAAGAGCCACCCAGCATGCTGTCTTTTGTGAATCCATTCTGAGGCACCTCCCTCCTTTCACGGGAAGCCTAGGTGCCAAACCCAGATTTGTGAATCCCAGCAATTTTCTAGCTGCCCTTCAGGTTAAATGTGTACTACTCAGCATCACCAGGCTTCAGTTTTTTTGTGTATCTAGCCGTGGATGGAGGTGCAAAAACTCATCTCTATAATCTGCAAGACTGTGTAGCTGGAGCACCGCATGTTGAAATAAATACATGTTTGGGATCCTACAAAATGGGTAAATATTCAAAGCATGATCAGCTTTTGAAGATGAAGAACATCCTGTGCAAGAGACTCATCAAATAAATACAATATTATGGTTGCGAATTTAAACACACAAGTTCACAGACATAGTGCACACAATGATTCTAACTTGGCTCTTATGCATGCCTTAGTTTCTCTTACTGTATGTCTTGTTACGTTTTAACTGAGTTCCATTTTCTATGGTAATCCTAACTTAAAATTCCTGACTTTTGTAGTTTACATTCTCAACTATAACAATGCTTGTTAAACATTTTTACTTATTATGTTACTTATTTTTTGCATTTGACTGAACATTTATTTGAATTAACATTCAACTGGAATATGAGCAACAGATAGTAAAGGTCCTGGTCCTCCTGCTCCCAAATTATATAATGACAATTTAAAAGACACTTTTGATATATTCCAAGGGTGCAGTATGTATTTATTAAGCACTCAACAGCATGCTCAGTGCTTACAAACAGACATAGAAGATACATATTTACTAAACCTAGTGTTTCTAAATATCAAAATCTGTGTGAAGGGAATTAGAATAAAAATAGACAAATATGCTTTTTTACCCTGTCAGATACAGGACCTGATCTTGTAAACCCTTTCTCATGTGAGTAATCCTGATTCATAGGAGTAGTCCCAGTCATCTCAACAGGACTACTTGCGTGTGTGTGTCAGGACTAACTCATATGAGAGACAGCTTGCATGACTGAGTCAGTAATCCTGAAATATGTAAGACACCATTTCCAGGCTGTCCATAAACAATAATACAGATATCACATAAGAGATAAGTTCACATTACAATACAGGAAGCACTGCTGAAACAGGGCAGAAAATCACTATCTTCAGGCACAATATTTTGGTTAGAATTTCATTTTCTGTTCTTTATAAGTTGTTTTCAAGAAAATCTAAAAATACTTCACTTAAGTACTCTTCATATTATAAAAACAGAAGAGACAATACTATCTAGCACCTTTGTATTTTATTTTAACCTTTAGGGTGATGTTACCTCAATACATAGTTAACAATTTTGTATGGTAAGTGCAGCAATCCATTAAAAAGTAGTGCAGCAATATAGAATTTTCATATGTAAAACAGAAGCGAAGGAGGTACGTGGAGGGATACGGTAGAATGGCACTAAACCACCCACTAGGCAGCAGCAAGCTTTAGACTAGAAAAAAAATTCTGTTTACAACTTTGTGTCTTTTGGGACTGATCCAAAGTCCACTGAATCAAGTGGCAGCCTGTCCATTGGCTTCAATGGGCTTTGAACCAGACACTTGGGGAGGAAAAATAGAAAAATTATTATGAATTTATGCTCAGGTCAACAGTGCAAATGACATTAGCAAATGTCTTAATTTCTCCCCACCCCTATATTTGGGAATTTCATCTATCACTGAAAAGCCATTTTGTGTTACTTTATCAACTACATAGCTTGTGCCCATAGGTATTTATAGAAAGATTTACAGCTCACAGGATCTGAAATTTTAGGATGGCATGTACAGTGCTTTTATATCATTACACAGAAAAATGAACAAAACTGTATGGAAAGCAGTATTAACTAAAGAAATGGAAATTCCAAGTCTCAGTAGCAAGTCTGCACTAAAAACACATAAGTGGTATAAAAATGCTGCATAGGAAAATGGAGCAACATAAACAACGAAAAAACCTTACCAGCAACTTTGAGATTTGTAAAAATAATTAAAATGAGCAATTTCCAGTATTTACTGAATCTCCCTTATGCTGCTTAGACTCTATGTCTATTTAGGCTTTCCAAAGTGAGTAATTAAACAGAAAAAAAGTGAAACTTAAGGCAGAAGATGGGAGCAAAAAACCTAAGTGCTCAACAATAACAAATTACTCCAATAATAAAATGCAATTGCTAGTCATTTTTCTTACCTGGCTGGATATTAGGATTTGTCGCAGTTCTTTCTTAAGATCAATAAACCGATCGTGATAGATGGCCATGGACCAAGGTTCCCTGAAATAGCTGGTTGAAAAAGAAGAAATTTAGTTATCCAGTGAACCTCTCATTAACCACTAATAAAGTATTTACCTGCTTTTTTGCTTTTATAAATTACAGTTCTGGACCCATCATGATCGTTTGTTCATAAAATGCCTCCCGTAACAGCATGGTCAATCAATTCTTTTAATGGATGTTCCTGATGTACAGCCAGCTTCAGTAATTACATTTAAAGTGGCTTAATTCAGAGCTGTGGCAAGACCCAGTGAAGAATCCTGATTTTATCAGAATTTAAAAGCCTGAAGACCTGTAAAGAACGGTGTCTCCATTATCTGTCCTCATTTGAGAAAAGCAGATTGCAGGATTAACTGAACTCCTGCATAAACAAATTAAATTTGTGTAGACAATGACACAAATGTTGTTCATCATTAAGGTTTCTGGATTAATAAAGGCCAGAAAAACAGGCCACCGCAGTGTTGCAATATGTTCTTTCCACTAGTGCACTGAAGCTAAATTGAATCTGTCTTCAGAGGAACTATCTTAACATTTATATTATATCTATTGATAGAAAGCATTCATTACACTTTTTCTGTGAAAAGTTAGAAAAATGTAAGTATCTATTTATCGTAAGGCCATAACGAGATATATAATTAGATACTGTAAATGCAGCTAGAGGCAACTGGATGACACAGAAAATTGCTGTTTAGTTCTATTTCCTATATAACGAAATAATTGTTGTGTCAATCTGTAGATTACATGAGGTATATTCTCTGCTTGATGTGTGCATGCAATTCTCATTAATGTTAATGGAAGTTAAAAGGACCCACTGAAGAAAGACTAGGACCAAAAAAATCAGTGTGACATTATTAAACTGGGTATCAGATAAATAGGGCCTGATCCTGCAAACACTTATGCAAATCCTTAACTTTGCTCATTTCAGTCATCTCACTGATGTTAAGCATGCGCATGTTTGCGAGATCATGACCATAGTCCTTAGACATGAACAGTGTCATTGGAAGCTTGTAGTCTATTCACATCAGTGGGATTGCTCTCATGAATAAGCAATATTGCTTGTGTAAATCTGATGGGATTTGGCCTGATGTCCTTTCAATAAATATATTCATTTCTAGAATAAAAACTCAAATTATATAATTTTAATGAGAATTTCCACAGAAAACCAGCATTCAGTTTCTTTCTAAAAGGAAGCCAACCTTTTATAAATGTTGAATTGTGATATTTCCTATCAGCAACTTTTCTATAAATAAAAGCTTCATTGGACTTCAGATATTAGTGACTCCATCAACACCACAGCATGTAACTAACAGAGCTGTGCCAATTCTTCACCATACCCATCCACTTATGTGTTATAGCCCCATCTCCTTCCCTCCGTTTGCTTCTTTAGATGGTAAGCCCTCTGGATAAGGGCTTTTCTCTTTTCTGTGTTTGTACAGCACCCAGCACAACAAGGCCTCAAACAGAATGAAGGACATTTCCACAATATAAATATTTACTGCCACTGCTACTCATCTTTACCATTCCATTTTGACAGACATAGGAGCATCCCGCTGCACACTGCTAGCACATTACTGATTTCATCTCTATATTTGGTCCGAAATCTTACAAAGGCTGAACTCAGCTCTAAGAGCTGCTTTTAAAAATGTACTTTAAAATGTATTTATCATATCCCTATAAGATACATAGATACACATGAACAGTTCCCCAAAACATTTTAACAACTAACTCATCACAAAACATTTTTCATTTAATGTCAACAGTTAGATGGCAAAGCAAAATAGGAGGGGCACAAGAAAAAGATATACCAAGATAATTAAAGATGCTCACATTACACTGACATGCACTGCCAAAATCCACGGCCCTGTAGCCATATATTTTTCCTGTATTTTCACCTGGCATCTTAGTTTTAGTTGTGCAATTACTACTGGTAAATCTGTTTTAACAGAGAAACAGCTATTGAGCAAGAAATAGTTTATATGATCTGAGCACAGACCTGGGAGCCTGGAATTCCCACGTTTTAATTCTGGCCCTGACACTGATTTCATCTTGTGATTGAGGCTAGTCTTTTAAATACCCTGCCTTTATGAAACTGCTTACCTACCTCACTGAGATGTTATGAGGATTAAATGACGTGTCTACAATGCTTTGAGGATACTCAGTATTATTACCAGTTCAGCTGATATCATCTTCGGGTATTCAGACTTTTATAGTTCATCACAACATTCCCATATTTGGGAGATTAAGGCTGAAATTTTTCACCAACCTACAGTATTTGGCTCAAATAAAAGTGTGTTTACTCTGGAAGTGGACAACTTCTTGTGTATATTTTCAAGCCTGGTTGTACAGGAGTTACCAATAACCAGCTATTTAATACAAAATTTCCTTTACGTCATTTCAAATAGAGAAATGCAACCATCACAGAGTGTTTTAATATATAAGCAATTCTCTTCCCTTGCTGGCAGTGCATATTTATTCTTAAGACAGAATCACCTTTCTAACAACCATATTTAGATTTACTCTCTCAAGCTACAACACCACATGTTCCATTAAATTGAAGTTTAATAATGAAAAAGATTCACTTGAAGCCAAACCAACAAGTTGACTTTCTGAGGCTCATTTTAAATTTTATTACCACTTCAACAGTAGTCCCTAAGGGCAAGCCGTAGAAAGCTTGAAAGTATAATGCTCTTCAGTGTACAAGATGAACCTGGCATGCTACCAACAGAGGCTCAGAGGCTCCTCAACTATCATGAGAACAGCATCTGCCACATGTGTTTGCACCATTTAGTCTTTCATAACCTGCCAAAATGATCAAGCTAAATATGTACAATGTTTGCCAGGGGCATAACCGATTTTAAAACTTGGTCACTTCTTAAGGGGGGAATCCCCTGCTGGTAGACTTTTATATCTACAGAAGCTATCGTTGGAAGGCATTTGTAACTAGATGGGGTGAAATGGTCTCCTTTTGAAGACAATATGTGACATCCTTTTTGTTGCTAGGAAGCTGTTCTCTCCTTTCATTGACAAACAATACATAAAGTCTGTTCTGCCTCATCTGTGATGTGTAGCCTATATTAGATGAAGGGAAGAAAAAAGAAAATGTATCTAGTGGCATCCTATGCAAAAGGAGCTGCATCTTTTTAATTTAGAGGGGGACACAGGATAAAAATGAGCAGATAAAGCTGGCCAATCCTGGGAAATAAAAATGTGGTATCTTGACAATCTGCATGTAAATGGATTCCCATCCAAAACCAATCTATTTTTAGTCTCTAGACTCTTATTTAATGCACTGCTATACACCACTTTCAGAGGACGATGTTTTTTTCCAAACATTCGAAAGCAGCAGTAGTTCTCTGATGCTTACTGGTACTTAAAAAAAAAGAAAAAAGAGGACAGCACACTGACCCTTATCCACACTTGCACCACTTAAGTCATCCACACCATCCAAGACATCAGATCTTTCCTTGGATGTGAACATGTAAAAAAAAATCTAAAGACTTTGAAAGTTGTGAGGTACTTTTACACCGAGAATGCCAAGCTCAGCATCCACAACAAGATACCATGAAAGGAAGGGTTAATGAGAACTTTATCAAATTAAAAAAGTCCCATGACATCTGAGTAATGGGCAACAGTAGTGAACGATGAAAAAAGAGAACAGTACTACAGATCTCTCGACAGAGCCCATATTCTGCCAGGCACAGGTTATTAGCCATTTAGGCATACTCCTATAAAGGAATATAGATATGACACTTATTTTTACCACCCACTGCAGCACTGAAAGCTGAGCCCTTCTTTCAGGAAAATTAAACCAATCGCACCCCCACCTCAATCCCACCATAAATTGTTAAAGATCTGTTCAAAATGGGCAGTCGTGCCAAGCAGATAGTACAATGTTGTCACGTCTTGTGATTTTCACCATGGATTTTGTGATAGTTTGTGTTTCTCTTCGTCTCAGCTGCTGGACTTCCATGAGTGTGGAAGAATCTTAGCTTTCATTAAATAAGTAAACAAAAAAAGGAAATTAGCCATCATAGTTGTAGAGAAAAGCTTGAAAATATGATCCAAGTGTACCATAAAGACTCAAAAAAGGTAAATAAAAAGAACCCAATATTTATTACATTTTAAAAACTCATGATTTTTAAGCCAATCTGTGTGTGTCTGTGTCCCAACTTATCGTTTTTTAACATTGATGTTGTAAGGCTATGTAGATTTTAATATGAGATAGCCTCTCCTTTTTCACATGCTTCAATGAACAGTAGTATATTTAACAATGTTGGCATTTGAAGTGTCATCATTGGCATCTGAGTTAGCACCGACTGTAATGAATGCGGCAGTTCATACTTCAGAGCAATAGTTTCAGACTCCTTGGCAAACACTGCTGCACACTTGGGTCATACTTTCAAGGTTTTCTTCACAACCACAACAGATAAAAATGTACTTAAAATAAAGCAAGCAAGCAAGCTTGGATTCTGGAGGACAGCTCAGGAGGACCCTTTGTCCCCAAGCTGGGTTGTCTTTGTGGTGCACCCTACAGTTTGGGTATTGCTGACTTATTGACTCATTAAACTACCCAGGAAAAATCTCTTTCTGCTGGTGAGTTTATTAAATGATCTGAATTTTGTGTCTGTTGAGACAGTTTTTTTTCTAGAACAGAATCATGTTAATATAATTTAAACAAATGTAGAAAACAACCTGTATAGATAAATACTATGAGATTTCTACCATTGCTATATTGCCTTATGCTACCAATTTATTGGCTCTGCACAAAGGAGCACAAACACTGCCAACTTAAGTGCAAGAGTGTAATAAGAAAAGCCAAAGAGGAGTTTGAAGAACGGCTAGCCAAAAACTCCAAAGGTAATAACAAAATGTTTTTTAAGTACATCAGAAGCAGGAAGCCTGCTAAACAACCAGTGGGGCCCCTTGACGATCTAAATACAAAAGGAGCGCTTAAAGATGATAAAGTCATTGTGGAGAAACTAAATGGATTCTTTGCTTCAGTCTTCACGGCTGAGGATGTTAGGGAGATTCCCAAACCTGAGCCGGCTTTTGTAGGTGACAAATCTGAGGAACTGTCACAGATTGAAGTGTCATTAGAGGAGGTTTTGGAATTAATTGATAAACTCAACATTAACAAGTCACCGGGACCAGATGGCATTCACCCAAGAGTTCTGAAAGAACTCAAATGTGAAGTTGCGGAACTATTAACTAAGGTTTGTAACCTGTCCTTTAAATCGGCTTCGGTACCCAATGACTGGAAGTTAGCTAATGTAACACCAATATTTAAAAAGGGCTCTAGAGGTGATCCCGGCAATTACAGACTGGTAAGTCTAACGTCGGTACCGGGCAAATTAGTCGAAACAATAGTTAAAAATAAAATTGTCAGACACATAGAAAAACACAAACTGTTGAGCAATAGTCAATATGGTTTCTGTAAAGGGAAATCGTGTCTTACTAATCTATTAGAGTTCTTTGAAGGGATCAACAAACATGTGGACAAGGGGGATCCGGTGGACATAGTGTACTTAGATTTCCAGAAAGCCTTTGACAAGGTCCCTCACCAAAGGCTCTTACGTAAATTAAGCTGTCATGGGATAAAAGGGAAGATCCTTTCATGGATTGAGAACTGGTTAAAAGACAGGGAACAAAGGGTAGGAATAAATGGTAAATTCTCAGAATGGAGAGGGGTAACTAATGGTGTTCCCCAAGGGTCAGTTCTAGGACCAATCCTATTCAATTTATTCATAAATGATCTGGAGAAAGGGGTAAACAGTGAGGTGGCAAAGTTTGCAGATGATACTAAACTGCTCAAGATAGTTAAGACCAAAGCAGATTGTGAAGAACTTCAAAAAGATCTCACAAAACTAAGTGATTGGGCAACAAAATGGCAAATGAAATTTAATGTGGATAAATGTAAAGTAATGCACATTGGAAAAAATAAACCCAACTATACATACAATATGATGGGGGCTAATTTAGCTACAACGAGTAAGGAAAAAGATCTTGGAGTCATCGTGGATAGTTCTCTGAAGATGTCCACGCAGTGTGCAGAGGCGGTCAAAAAAGCAAACAGGATGTTAGGAATCATTAAAAAGGGGATAGAGAATAAGACTGAGAATATATTATTGCCCTTATATAAATCCATGGTACGCCCACATCTCGAATACTGTGTTCAGATGTGGTCTCCTCACCTCAAAAAAGATATTCTAGCACTAGAAAAGGGAACTAAAATGATTAGGGGTTTGGAGAGGGTCCCTTACGAGGAAAGATTAAAGAGGCTAGGACTCTTCAGCTTGGAAAAGAGGAGACTAAGGGGGATATGATAGAGGTATATAAAATCATGAGTGATGTTGAGAAAGTGGATAAGGAAAAGTTATTTACTTATTCCCATAATACAAGAACTAGGGGTCACGAAATGAAATTAATAGGCAGCAGGTTTAAAACAAATAAAAGGAAGTTCTTCTTCACGCAGCGCACAGTCAACTTGTGGAACTCCTTACCTGAGGAGGTTGTGAAGGCTAGGTCTATAACAATGTTTAAAAGGGAACTGGATAAATTCATGGTGGCTAAGTCCATAAATGGCTATTAGCCAGGATGGGTAAAGAATGGTGTCCCTAGCCTCTGTTCGGCAGAGGATGGATATGGATGGCAGGAGAGAGATCACTTGATCATTGCCTGTTAGGTTCACTCCCTCTGGGGCACCTGGCATTGGCCACTGTTGGTAGACAGATACTGGGCTAGATGGACCTTTGGTCTGACCTGGTACGGCCATTCTTATGTTCTTATGTTCTCTGAGATGAGACCAAGGAGTGTGTGTGGTGACGGCTGGTGGGTTTTCAAAGGCACAAAGGGTAGTTAGGCACTCAGTTCCTGCTGAGAATCAATGGGGTCTGGGCACCTAACTGCCCTTTGAAAATCTCAGCACAAGTTACCAGTATGCTTGCAGCTAGAGTTATTTAACCATGGTGATAGCGAGTCTTCTCTTGGCATTCAGTTGTCTACTTAAAAAAAACTTTTATGATAGCAGCAATAATAAAACCAAATTAAAGTAAAGAACAAGGGTCTGTTTTCTTATTCCTACTCCCGCTCTCCCCACTCTTCCCTCCTACCCACCCCCAGTTTCCCACACACCCATTTCTCTTTATTTCAGAATCCCAACAAATTTATCAATCAGGACAAATGTGTCTGGGTGTATTTGGGTGTCATAATTCACTCTCTAAATCAGCAGGATTAGTTTGGATCTTTGACCGTTGACTTTCATATCTTGATAAAACAGTCTCATTGGAAGAATCTCATGTTTAAGCTGTGAATCAACCATTACTACAATACAAATCCACTGCTATCTACTTACTACACAGAGCATAGTACAATAAAATGCCCCTTTTTAGGGTCAGCCACAACAGTATGGTTCACTAAGCACTTGACCAAACTCCGCTGAACTCTATGGGAGTCCTTCCACTGACTTCAGTGGGTTGAGGAGCAGGCCCTAAATATTCTCAACTTCCTCACCTAGCACTCCAAGTACACCAATATATAGATGACTGGCACATCAGTGCCCCAAACTCAGGTTATTAATGTACTTTGGAGTACTTTTCCTCTGTTTAAGTTGGGATTAAGGAAGAACACAGAAAAATCCATATTTCAACCAACTCAGGCGTTGCTCGTCAGAGGAGCCATTTTGGATTCTAGTATGAGTTCTGCCTCTCTTCCTTATTTCTAGTGTGAGAGCACCTACAGAATCCAATGATGGCTGGGAAGCCATTGTGCGAGGCACTGTCCAAATACAGAATAAAAAAGGATATCTGTCTTGAACATCTTACAGTCTAAATATGCCACAAGTGGGTTTAACCAATTATGGTGTGTGTGTTTGTCCCTCCATGCTAGCTTTGCACTTTAGATCAGCTCAGCTTCAAGGCTGCTATAGTTTACATCGGCCACTCACACCAACTTTATGCAGTCCGCCAGATAGAGAGAACGTGCAGGGTAGGGCTGTTGTTCCAGTTTGGAGCTCACAGAACCAGCCAGCATAACAGAAATAGAAGTTTACTGTAGGTGCAGTTCCTGGGTGGTAAAGTTTAATGCCCACACCACTGGGCATGGCTGCCTATTCAGTGGACAGCCAAGCAAGATTATTTTTTAAAAGTTTGAACCTTATTTTTGACAAAAATTGGATTTTTGAAATACAGTAAATATGCACAACCTGGCCGATACGATCAGGTACATCTTGGAGATACTGTATCAGTTCTCAAATGTTCAGAATTTGAAATAACCCAAAATATTCCAAGCAATTTTCCTCACCTGTTTAGATGCCTTAAGCCTATAATTATGCTGTACCATTTATGGAACCCATCGCTGTTCTGACATGCAGCCTTTCAAGATTGGCAAGGCTTGATCTAGGAGGTGGGATGTAGCCAGGTGAATACTAGTGGGTCTGCCAGACCCTTCTCACTGGTGCTGGTGGAAAGTAACCCCCCCCCAAATGTTGGAGTGTGCCATCACTCTGCTTCCCACACTTCCCATTGTTATCACCGGACACTTGGTACGACAAACACCAGTGCTATCGCAACAAATCTTGGCCTGAATTGACTGACACATGTGGCCACTATTCATACAGGCTGGCCAGCTCATATTGGCTCCAATTTAAATTGTGATTATTAAGTATAAAATAGCTCCACCTGCACATGGAAATAGCAAATTTCTCGTGAGAGCACTGCAGGGGAAATTTTACTGTGTTCAAAAGTCATTTGGTTGCCTTTGTGGTGAAAGATATTTTCCAGAAATCAAGTCTCTTTTTTTTTATTTTAGTGACTGCTCAAAGTATTCAGCACTACTGCAATGTGTTTAAGATAATGAGCACATTACAAGCTACCAGGAGTGTTAGAGTAATTTATACAGTGGAGGTGCTGAGAGCTGTTGAACCAAACTGTAAACCCTGTATATGATGGAAACCACTTCCAGCCAGGAGGTGTGGTAGCACCCCTAGTTACAGCACCTATGGAAGCTACGTTGTAGACTTTTGCTTGGGAGCTTTTGTTAGTCTCATCAAGACATTACTTAGAACCTCTGCAGTCTAGCTATAGGGTTGGCAAAGTTTTAGTCATTGGCACTTAGCTGAAGAACAGCTGCATGGAAAGATGGAAACTCACACTGTCCATAACATCATCCTTCATCAAGGTGATGGCCCTACAATCATCAAGATCATAGACTATCAGGGTTGGAAGGGATCTCAGAAGGTCATCTAGTCCAACCCCCTGCTCAAAGCAGGACCAATCCCCAACTAAATCATGGATCATACAGATGGACCATAGTGTCCTTCTGCATTTGTTCTAGTTATTCAAATAGCTACAGCTGCTAAAAATGCTCCTCTAGAGCTGGTGTCTATCCCATCAGAAGACTGTGATGGGTGTCTTATCCCATCAGAAGACTGTGTCTTATCCCATCAGAAGACTGTGTCTTATCCCATCAGACTCTAGGCTTAAATATTATAGCTCATTTCTGACCCTTCAAGAATTTCCAATGGTTTAGAATGCAGCAGCCCAGCTATTCAGCAACACACCACTTGTTAGTCTCTTTCGGATGACATATAGAGCTCTATTTAATCTGAAGCATTGTATTAGATCCATAGCTTATCATTACGTTGCCCCCCCGCTATGAATGTTTTCACATTGACACTACATGCTATATTTAAATAGTTAAAGCCTTTGCTCAGTTGCAAGGACACTTAAGAAGTGCAAGAGGAAAATTCTTATTCTGTCACAGAAAACATGGGCAAGTTTTATATGACATTTAGGCTTGAACATGTAATTGCCATAACTGCAGATGCACACAGAACATATGTGTATGGCAAATGGCCATTTCTGGTCATTTCTGCACACAATTATGTGTTACGCTGGAGCAGTCACATTAATTAAATGTGCAGGATGTGTGTGCAATTTTGAAAATCTGGTCCTATAAATCTATTGAAAATCACATCTTCAGCAGCCAGTGCTGATCAGAATTATGGAAATAGTGTTACAACAAATAGTGACATCAAAGGCAGCTGAAAATAAAAACTCTGATCAAGATCTAGACTCAGAGACTGTCTGCACGAATAGAAAATAATGGAAGCTTGTAATGGTGACACATTAGATACAGATTTTTGGTCTGTGAAAAATGACAAGTGACAATCATGGAAAAAAAAATCATGTTGATGCTGGGAACAACCAGCCTCGCCACACAGTAAAGGTTGGTTAAGTCTATGGTAGAGTATTATTTATGACTATACAGACAAAGGATTTAGCAACTACTTTCCAAAAGACGTCTTATTTTCAATGGAACACAACTTTTTAAAAAACTTGCTAACAAACACCACATCCAAAAGTAAAAAAAGACAATTGTAAAAAGTACTCAAAAAGTCAACCCTGCTGGAAATAAATAGCAGGGTTACTGACACTGATGTTGCTGGGCTTGTGGCATTGTGACTGCAATTTAATTGACTGAAACTTCAGTGAATCATATAGGTGGAAAAGGGAGGGAGAGAGAGATTGACTTGTGAGATGCTGAATTACAATGAGATTGTGATGAGACCAGAAAATGAAATTCACAGAGAAGAAAACAACACTGAAAATTTGCTACCAACCCCAGATGATTTAAATGAGATTAAAAAGCTATATTGCATGGCTAGGCAAACAATAATATTAAATTGTGTATATACAAATTTTTAACTGTTTTTGTAATTTTCTTTTACAGGGCTTATAACTTATTTACAATCACAGAACAAGAAAACAGTAGTACACTACAGCAGAACCACAAAAACACTATTTATTGAACATTTATTTATCAATGTGTTTCAGGTATTCCCTGGTTAATTCAGTTATTTGGGACTCTGCTAGGGTGATCAGGTGTCCGGTTTTGGACCGGAACACCTGGAACACTCGGTCAAAAAGGGATCCTGGTGGCTCCAGTCAGCACCGCTGACCGGGTGCTTGACTGTCCGGTTTGCGGCGCCGTGCAGCAGGGCTGGCAGGCTCTCTGCTAGCCACCACGCTGCGTGGCTCCCGGGTCGGGAAGCAGCCGGCATGTCTGGCTCCTAGCCTAAGAGGCTGCCGGGGGGATCCGCGTACTGCCCTGCCCCCACCCACAGGTGCAGCTCCCACTGGCTGGGTCAGGGCAGGGGAGGAACTAGCACGACTCGTGAGAGTTCAGCAGACGGCTGTTGAGGGGTTGCATGGCATGCACCTCTCCTGCTGCTGGCCAGCCCTCTTCTCCTCGTGCTCCTTGTGGCTGGGCTCGAGCTGCGGTGCGTTTGTCGCCCCATCACCAGCACCCAGGAGTTGGACGTATGTGTATCCCTGTCTCCAAGTGCTGGGAATGGGGCTGCACTTCCATCCCCCTCACTGCATCCTCCATGTCCCAACCCCCCTGCACCCGCATTCCCCATCACTGCATCCCTCCCCATCCCAACCCTCCTACCCCCATCCCATCCTGCCCCCCCATACCTACCATCCCAGACCTGTACCCCTTACAGTTCTCTCCCACACATCCTCTCCACCTCCCAGAGCCACCCTCACCTCCCACAGCCCTGCACCCCATTCACCTCCATACACTGGTGCACTCCCATTATGTTCCTATACACCCGTGTCCCCCACATCCTCATGCACCTATAGCCTTTTGCCTCCCCCTGCATCCCCATCCACTCCACATACCCCCCCACATCGCCTCCTCTCTCCTTCACCGCCCCCTCTCACCCCCACTCTGCTTTCGTCCTTAGCCTCTTTCCCTCCCCATCCTCTTCTCTCCCCCCCCAACATCTTTTCCCCTCCAGCCCATCTCCTCCCTTCCTGGCTGGGTGATTTAGGCAGCCCCTGGAAAAGTGTATGAAAAAGCATCTCTGTGTAGGCAAGTGTGTGCATGCAGGCATTGTATGTGTGTAAGAGGCAGTGTCTGTGTAGGGAGGTGCATGTATTGCCGCATGTGTGTATACCTGTCTGAATAAAATTTGCAGCCTAACTCTTTGACTTTTATTCCTTTTGCTGGCTTGAGCAGAAAAAAATTGATCACAAAATATATTTCATTTCATAACAAATTTTGAAAAGAGAAGGGAACTCTAAAAGCAATGTATTATTTCTTAAAAAGTGAATGTTGTTGACTAGTTATTGCAGAAGAGCCAATGTATCAGACATTTCTCCCCACCTTTGTCTAGCTACATTATAAACTCTTTGTTGCAGACTCTCTCTTTTCATGTGTATGTCCCGCACCTACCACCCTGGAGCCCTGATCTTTGTTGGGGTCTCCAGGCACTAAACAACAATTGTAATAATACATAAGATGGAAGTATATGTGTTAGTGCATGCTAGATGTGTACACATGTGTATCTGCATGTAGGTGTAGGAGTGAGTTTCTACAGATTTATTTATATAGGCGTATGGTCAGGTGTGCATTTCTGTGGTTGTGCTTTATGGATTTGTATTTGGGCTTCAGGAGTGGGCCACTCATTGCTGCTGTAATAATGTATGGTCCTAATTCCACACATAAAATTACAATAACTTTAGTGAACAAAAAACCATGGAGCTGGTTATGAAAAATGGGAAGAGGGGAGAGAAAGAACCATGAAAACCTTTGTGAAATTTCATTTTTTAAAAAATTATTCTTTTTGACTATTCTGCGGACAGCTCTGGTGTCCTGTAACAAATAAAACCTGAAATTAGCATAATACATCTGTCAAAACAATAAATATGCTTGTTTGGGCCTTGCAGTGAAAATGAGCATGTGAGCAGGGGTGGGGGAGAGCAAGCGATGGAGGGAGGGGGGATGCAGTGAGCAGGGGTGGGGCCTCTGGAAGGGGCAGGGGTGGAGCCTCAGGGAAGTGGCGGGGCAGTGGGCGGGGCAACAGTGTTCAGTTTTCTGGAATTAGAAAATTGGCAACCCTAGATTCTGCTACTGTTGGCCTGATCCAAAGTCTAGTGAAATCAACAGAGATTACAATTGACTTCAAGGGATATTCAATCAGGCCCTATGATTTATTTAATTGAAGCAGGATTACAAAATGATACAATTCACCAGTTGAGAGGAATAAATTTATTTTGTGCTTCTTTCAATAGGAATATAAAAATTAAAGGAGGAAATTTGTAGATATTTATCATTTTTTAAAAGAACACTGGGACTTGTGTTAAACTGGCAATAATTCTGCTAAGAAATAGTTAAACATTTGATTTCAAACCTAACATGGATTTATTGGCATTTAAAATACTCTTACAATTTACTTATAGTACATAAGTACACTCCACTATAGGCCCAATCTTGTGATCCTCATTCAGGAAAAACAACCATTGAATTGGATAGGGGTTTTTCCTATTGACCAAAATGCCACTCCCAATGGACGTGCTCAAAAGCCCACTGCAGTCAGTGAAAAGACTGTCACTTTCTTCAATGGACTTTGAATCAGGGTCTATACTTGTACCTATTTATGTTGTTTGCCAGCATCTTCACATTAAAAAAAAAAATTCATCCATCTCATACTGATGTCTCATTTTTATTTTCTGTATTTTTAATATCGAAGGAATATTATGTTATAATATCATAGATAGTGGTCACCATTAAAAAGTGAACATTTAGCAACAGTTACTTCACCCCAGTAACTGAGGTACTGCAGTTATTTCCTATTCTAAGGACACTAAACAGATATTCTGCATTACCTCAGTACCACAGATTGAACGGTTGGTAAATGTTTACTTTTTAATAGTGGCTACTGCACAATACAGCCTTGCTAAACTGCAGTGTGCTAATCCAAACACATTACAGCTGGCACCCAAAATGGCAATGTCTCCCCTATTCTCTCAAAAAAAATTAATAGCAGATGTTTTAAGGTTTTGTGTATTTCTACACAACATACTGCATGATGTATATTTAATAGATTATGAAAAATAATTAAAAGAAAACTAAAACTGTCAAACAAAATCAATAAAATACACTTTGTGGTGCAGTATGATTACTTATCTAAAATTATTTGTTCATTTGCAGATTCAGAACATTCAATAATTCACAATGGCCTGTCTAATTATTAATATGAATTAGCAAGGTTCTACCATAAGTAAACTATGTTAAGATTAGGTGACTAGCCTTTCCCTATTAATTCTGGCCTTGGGGTTTCTTAGTAACCTAGCTGTTCATTAGAAGCTTAGTTGCTCATTAAAAATGACATTAATTAAATATATAAAATAAATTTAAGCCACCTACAGATGTCAGGCTATTTATATTGATTTGTTATGTAAGTACGGCTTTAACAGTGTGAATCATGGCTAGCATTTAATTCCAGTAGAAAAGAAAAGCTGTTAGGGCTTCAGTATCCATCCCTTCATGAGCTCCTCTTATTCTGGTTCTCTCTTCATAAAAAGCACCCCTATTTACCTCTAATTAGGCTGGAAAGGGTACTGAGTAGCATTAGTGCCACTCAGCCATGCTCACAGCCTTTCCCATTTCCGTTCGTTCTCTTTTTTCCCTGCAAGGAAAAAATATCTCATACAAGTCTGCAGAGTTAACAAAAGAGTAAGGTGGAATCCCTTTTATGTAACTGAGGCACACTAATGTGACAGGATCCAGCAAATTCCAGAAAGCAATGCATTCTAATATTTCTTTTAATAAACAAATGCTCTTAATTTTTTTGAAAGGCTGGTCTAAATCTTTATATGCAGCACATATACCATGTTCACTATAATCCCTGATATGCAATGATTATCCTGTCCATAAGTCCTTTTTATGAATATCTTTCACTAGTCCTATTAAAGATAAAATTAAAAACATTCAATATTTTTCTCCTTCCTAATGTCTCTATTATTTTTTTAAATTTATTAGAATGGTGCCATTAAACATTCTATTGTGGTGTTTCTACTCAGAATCTCATAAAAATTACACTAATTCATTAATTCTAGCCTACTGCAAAAAATACGGTGTGCAAAGTGAATCTGAGAGAAGGCCAAATAGTTACATTTTGTAAATGTCAGTATTATTTATATCATTTTGAAATATTTTTGAATATTTAGGATCATAGACTTGGGGACAAGTGGACAAGACTGAAGAGAACAGCTACCAGAACATCCAGTGATGTTCTCCACTTGTTTGGTCTTTGCAACCTTAAAGTTATTTTATTGTAGCTTTTTAGGATGAAATTATAGCATTATTTCTGATAGCAAAGGTTACAAAAATACAAAATCGTTCCCATTATAACTTCCTGTTTTCACATGGCTACAACATTACCTTTGGGGCTGAAAATTTGCATGCTTTGTCTGTGGAAAAGACTTATGTCATGGCATGTCATGAAAGTCGCAACAGCTCTGCAGAACAAAGCGAGGACAGTGGATTCCAGAGTCAAGGGCACATCATTAAGAATCCCCTAACTCCTATCCCTCTTCCATTTAAACCAGGAGGACGTTAGTCTGAGCACTTGAACTGACCACGACTGCCACTGTACAACACAGAGAGGTCTCTAAAATAACCAAGGCTTTATAGGTCCAAAACAACACATTAAATTTCACCTAGAAAGCAACTGATCGCTTATTAAGATGTACACTGGCTAACAGTGCATTCTGAACTTTCTACTATTTTTAGTTTCTACAGAGCAGGTAACTGAAGAAGTTAAGTGACTTGGCAATAGCACAGAAAGTCTGTGGAAGGACCAGGATTTAAACACAAATCTCTGCTCAAAGGCTTCCTAATCCACTAGAGCCCTACACAAACTTTAAACTAAACAGCAGTAATGTACAAAAAGAGGGGTGTGTGTGTGGGGGGGAAAATAGAGTGTAATGTTACCACCTTCGAAGTATGAAAGTCAATATTATAAAAAGACGCAGAAAGACATCCTTAGCCTGGATGACTGTAAACACTAAAAATAAAGGTAATAAACATTGTCCGTTGTCATTACATTAAAAAAAACCCTCCATTTTGGCTTTTGAAGAAAGAATGGCATGATGCAGCTTCCCACTACAGTATTTCCAGTAACATCACCCCTAGATGTGCTCTTTTATAACGTAACATGGAGAACAAAGGCACTCACACTTCTCATCGTTGACCTATGTTATCTTATTCTTTCCAGTTATGACAAATACACTGGTACTTAGGCTGAATCTCAGGAGCAGTCATGCCTTGTCTTGGCATCAACATTACTGCATCATATCATGGAGATCAACTTCTATATAGTATGATTGAAAACAAACTCACTCATCTGATACTTTACAAATCTCACGTATGAAAACCACTCACACTTAATTCATTAAATAAGCAACTTAAGTATTTTAGAAACTAGATGGTAAGGAGAGATTTTGTGCATTGTATTAACAAATGTGATTTTCATTACTGCAAAATGAAGCTTATATGAATCACTTTCATATCATATTAATGCCCTGTTACCAAAGAATATCCAATTGGTTGCCAGGTATCAGGAGGATCTTCTAATTATCTATTTTGTACTTAAGATGCTGCAGCAGGAGATGCCACTGAACATAAGAACAGCCATACTGGGTCAGACCAAAGGTCCATCTAGCCCAGTATCCTGACTTCTGACAGTGGCCAATGCCAGGTGCCCCAGAGGGAATGAACAGAGCAGGTAATCATCAAGTGATCCATCCCCTGTCGCCCATTCCCAGCTTCTGGCAAACAGAGGCCAGGGACACCATCTCTGCCCATTGTGGCTAATAGCCATTGCTCTAAGGATACAGTCCATAACTTGGCCACTGTATGGCTTCCACAGTGGTTGTTTTATTGCAGAAGAACAAAGGGGAGGAACCGAGGAACAAGCGATTAATCTGCCAATCAAAACTTACCCCACCCCACCCTTCTTTTGGGAATTATTTTAAATATGTAGGGCTAGAGTCACAAAGGACCTTAGGTGGGGTGACTCACAGCATTGTCACACATAACTTTTTGGCACCTAGAAAAGCACTGGGATTCACAAACCTGAGCTAAGCATCGAGGCTCCCTATACAATTAATGGGGAGAGATAGGTGCCTTGGAATGGGATTCACAAAGCCAGCATGCTTGGTGGCTCCTTGCCTAAACTAGCCAATGTGAGGTATTTGGCCAAGGGGTGTGTGCTAATCCCTGCCACTCTCAATGAGATAAGCGCCTAAATCCAGGCTAGGGGGGATCCCTCTGCTCATAACTTTTAGCCCAGTGGTGAGGGTACTCATCTGGGATGTGGGAGACCTCTGGTTCAAGTCCCCTGTTGATAAATAAAAAAGTCATTGGAGCAGTGGGGACTGGATCCTGGGTTTCCCACCTACCAGGTGAGTGCGCTCTCTCTCTCTCTCTCTGGCCCAATTACTTTTACAATTATTTATCCTCAGTGGAGCAGCTTCAACTCCTTAAGGCTGAGCAGCGACAAATAATTAATTAAATAAAGATTGCAGAACTTCCTTCCTGACATGGGCATCAGATCTAGTCCATACATTAAGAAATTAATTTTGTAAAAATATGAATAAATCTCCAAGTAGAAGCCCTATACATTTCTCTGCCTGCTTATACCTTCACCTTGTGAAATGTGTCCTCAGGCCCTGGGGTACTGCAGATTACAGGATTGTTTACAAAGTCTTCAGCTTCAGTGTTTCCTCTTCTGGGTTCTCCAGCTCTATACTGCCCTGATATTATGCAAGCCCATTCCACATGTGCCACAGAATGTAGGGGGGGTTGCAACCAAATTTAGGGCATCTGATAGAGCCTATCATCTCTTTTACATCTTTGAGGGACTGAGACAGGGGTCAGCGACCAACCTGGAGGCCAGAGCGCAAAAAGAAAAAAAAATCAAAAAAATTTCAGTTCAATAAAAATGAAAACTAATTTTTAATTTTTTTTTCACCAAATCAAAGCAACCAAAATTTGTTTTGGGTTGACCGGAAACATTTTGGTCAACCCAAAACTAAACAATTTATTTTCAAGTTTTTTGTTTTGGTTTGGTTGTTTTCAGGTGTTTCTCACCCTTGTTTTGTTTAAATTGGTCAAATTCAAAACAAAATGCTGTTTCAAAAGAAAAGGTCAAAACAAAATGTTTCAAAATGAAAATGTTGAAACCAAACATTTCCAAATGGTCAAAACATTTAATTCTCTCCCCACAAACGAGTTGTGGAATTCACAAATAGCTCTGGTACCCCCAAAATGTATTTTTCAGCAAAATGATTATAATGTCACCCAGCTCTACTTGAGCTGGATTAAGTAGACCAGCTTTGATGGGAACAGTTACTTTTCTTCTTAGAGAACGCGCAATAACAGATCTGCAATTTCCTCCAATAGATTTTGGAATTTTCTAAAACTGTCAGGAGGAGAAGCTGATGAGACGGCACTGCTGACTAGTTCTAAAAGAGGCGGCAGTCTGATCATGGGGGCACTCATCTTCTAGCTTAATAGTATGTGCCCCCAAGAATTTATACCATGACTTGGGCTTTGTAATCATATTTAGGTACTCAATAAATGGGCTCGTTAAGGTGCTACACTCAAGTCAATGGGAGCTGCTGGATGTTCAGTACTTTTGAAAACTGGCCTTTTATTTAGGTGCACCAATATGGATTCAGGAGCCTAACTTTAGGCAGCCACTTTTGAAAATCTTGGCCAGACCATGTAATATTGATTACAGCCTCACAACATGTCTCGTGCACCCTCCTAGAGCTGTGCCCAAACCCTAGATCTCATCGTCATCGGAGGAGCAGCGTCGATCCAGCAAGCTCTTGTGGCCAGCCACCAGAATAAAGATCTTTTTGTGGACATTGTTATGCAGATGTCCATGAAAGACCACAGCCAGGACGCCTACCAGTGCAGGATAAAGAGCAAACAGCTCAGGAGAACGTACATAAACCAAGGATGCCAGGAAAAAGTCTGGCAGCGGAAATGTTACCTGTCCATTTTTTGAGGAGCTGGACAAGATTTCAATCAATTACTCCACTACTGAATCCAAGAAGGCTGTGGACCCTGCTGCTGCCTCTGCTGCCCCACTCCTCTCCCTTCCCCTGCCCAAGGCCGAGCAGCAAGAGACATCTGAGGATGAACACAAGGTGGCCAGTGAAGAGCTGTTCCCGGAAAGCCAGAGTGTCTTCAGGCTCAGGGCCCTGATGCTCTCCCAGCCAGAAACCCATCCCAGGACTAAGGAGGCAGATCCTATTGCAGGAAGTTTGCTAAGCAAATATCTAGCTTTAACATCTGTTATGCTAACTGGCATGCTAACTTCTATTCTGATGCCTCATGCCTGCAGTCATTTTAGACAGATGTGAGCTAGGTGCCTTTCTGAGTATCCAGCCCTGCCCCCTCCCTCGGCCCACAGTGTTCCTTTGCCCCTCCCGCATACACATTTTCAAAATGTGGCTGCTCCAGCCAGGCAATTGGCCTCTATCTTATACTAAAGCCTCGATTATCAAACATTTTCAAGACCAACCATGGAGGGTACATGCCTACCTACCTATTTTCCCTCCCAGTATCTGTCCTGCCTGCTCAGAATCCATCCAACCTGCACCAGGGGCTAATAACTGGATATACAATTGCACATTTTCAAGCCTGAGACTCAAAGTAAGAGCTACAAGCATCCCTGAGAGTATTGCCTTTGTGGTTTCCATTTTCTATTGGATACCTTGCTGGCTGCTCAAACCACTGCTCAAGTCTCTGCACCTCAGCCTCCCTTACTCTCACAAATATTGTGCAAAATACAACATGCAGCTATCATCATGGGCACATTTTTTTCTGCAGCTTCTAACCTATTCCACAACCTTTCAAACAGACAAATGCACATTCCACTCTCTCACATATGGCATCTGCACAGCAACATTCTATAGATGCAGTTGAAAGTCCATAAACTATTTCAAGGCCTCTTTGTGACACTGTGGATATCATCCAGTTCACCTTAGAATTAATCTTTGGGTACTGCGTTATGATGTGTTTGATGGTTCGGATGTTATCACCGTAAGTTGGGGGGGAGGGGAGGTCTTTGATTTTCCACTTGTTATCAAGTAGCCGCATCTTCCATGGTTTGTTCTGATGTGGTTCACTGTGGTCCAAAGTCTGCCTGGCAGGTTGAAATCGGGAGGGCAGTTTGTTTGGTCAGTAATAATGTGCTTCTTTGGAATGGAAGAGGATGTCCAGACATTTTGCTATTCCCTGGCTGGATCCAGAGACATTAGGTGGTCACATATGGTCCGTAGTGGCTTTCACGATTTCAGGAGTTGTTGGGGTATGTTATCCATAACCTGCCAGAGGGGAAGTTCTGGGTAGTCTTCAGTGTGTTTAAGTTCTCATGCTGTGGTTATATCTTGGACAGCTGGAGCGTCAATATTTGCTAATATAGAAAGCCACAGCACAGGTGTTGATTTTAAAGTTCCAGTGATGATTTATATGGTCTGATTCATCGGTCTATCCACAAATTGGTTATGGCAGCTTCTTGTCCACACTGGTGCACCGTATTCTGCAACTGAGTACACTTGGGCAGTTGATCCCCAGCTTGTTCCCACTAACATTTGTATAATGGTGATATGAGTTTTCGTGTTAGAGGCTACTTTCTTGAGGTGGTCATTAAAAGTCATTGTGCAGTCAAGAATGACACTGAGATATGTTGTATTTGGGTCATAATGCACAGTTTCACCACAAAACTCCTCAGTTAAAGTATTTTGTGTGATTCTATTGTCAACGGGGAAAGTAGAGACTACTGACTTGCTCAGATTTGACTCCAGCTTCCACTTCTGAAAGTCCTTCTCTATGATCTTAAGGTCAGGTGTAAGGATCACTTCAAGTTTGTTAAAGCTACAGGCCTGAGTTGTGAATGCCAAATCATCAGGATACACAAACTTCTGTACTATTGTTTCATGCATATCGCTTGTGTATACATTGAAGAGTGTTGGAGCAAGTACAGAGCCTCTGATAGCCCATTATTCAAAGTGCACAGCTTGCTGGTTTGATCTCCAAAGTATACGTGCATCCTTCGGCTGCTAAGCATGGGGTTCAGCTGCCTGAGAATAAGCACACAGGAATCATTTTGGTCATTTTCAGTAGCTGGGCATCCTTCCAAACTGTGTCATATTGATGAAAGCTGTACTGGTCTTGAGTTTTCATTGGAATCCAGCCTCAATGTTCTGTAGTGAGGGCCAGGACCTGGTTGCAGCCACTTCTGTGCAGTTGAAAACCAGTTTGTTCCTTGGCTAGGCTGGTGTCCACATTGGGCCCGATTCAGTTCAGAATCATATGCTCCATCACCTGGTAGGTGGTGCTCAAGAGGGAGATAGACCTATAACTAGAAGGGTGATCTGCAGGTTTTCCAGGCTTTTGGGGTGCAAAGACCTTGGCTTCTCTCCATATGCAGGGGATTTCACTGGTCTCCAGGATGCTGGTGAAAAGCTGCATCATCCATTTCCATGCCAGAAGTCACAGGTTAAATAGGAACTCAGGATAGATACCATCTTTTCCCACTGTTTTTCCCAATTTCATGTCTGCATCAATTTCCTTCCTTGTGAATGGTCCAGACCATTGAGATGATGGAGTGCAGCTGGATGTCACCTGCCAAAGCTGATACTGGACTTGTATGCGATACTGTTTGTCCACTGGCTGTTCTGATGTCCCCAAAATTTAGAAACAAAAGGTATCGACTTTCACCTGCGACCTAATGGCTTGTGCGGGATTTGCAGCCCCGAGGTGTCTTGCAGGTTCTAGAATCTGCTCGAGAGAGTGTGAAGTTTAGACCTTCTACACATTTGAGCCACTGTTTCTACCTTGCTGCATCCAGTGATACCAGGAAGGCTTTTCCAATTTCTGGGTCTCTATACTCATCATATTTGTGGAGGAGCTCTTGGATCTCTGCAGTCCAGCAAGGAGTGTACGATGACCTGTATCCCCAGGGGATGTTCTTCTTTGTGGCGGAGATTAGGAGCACAGTAAAATAGTCAAAAGTCTTCAGCATTGAGAGAATGCAGGAGATTGTATTATCCCCAGTCGTGGTGAAAGTGGCCCAGTCTGCTTTTTTGAAGTTTCAGTGCAGTGTCAGTTTTGAATAGAGAACTGGGATTTGAATGCCAATATGGGTCACTACTGGTTTCTGCTGGCTGTTCCGGAAGTCATCGAAGTATTGGTGTGCTGGTATCACCTTTAGAGATGAGCATCAGGTCATGGCAGTATTCTCTGTCCCATTTTGGAGAGTGAAAAGTGGCATGCCAATTTGCATCAAAAAGGAGTGGTATATCATTTTCTAATGCCTAGTGTGTCAGTTCTTTGCCTGCAATGTTGTTTGCTGCATAGTTTCATTGTGTGTGGTGATTATTAAGGTCACCCACAAATACAGCAGGGTCTTGTGCATTCTGCAGATCTGGCTGAAGCCACTGTGCACAAGTTGGCTTATATACATTAATGATGTTTAGCTTGCCAATGTGCGTGGAGACTATAGTTGTTTCTTTGTGCGCTATAGGAGGAAGCACCACAAATTTGTTGGTTTCCCGCTTTATGTAAATTGCAAGCCCACATTTTGGGTGGTAATTGCTAGCTATGAGTTTATAGCCATTGATTTTGCACAACATGCTTTTTCTTCATTTGTGACATGGGTCTCCTGGAGGGCGAGGGCAGTGATGTTGGTTGTCTTTCTCCAGGTAGTCACACTTGGACTGTGGGAGGCCTTCAACATTCAATGGGCAGATCTTTAACCCAAGTCTGATCTGTCTAGTACATTAGCCCTGAAAGGGGAGGCTTATCCTGTGGCACTTTTGACTGAGAGGTCCACAGTTGACATTCGGTCAGTGGTTTGATGACGTTAATCGTGGTTTCGAACTTAACAGGGTGGACTGCATGAATGTTGTTATCTTCCACCCGTCATCTTCCACAGTCCACTGAGGTGACACTGAATTGATAAACAGTTCCTTTCTTCTGTCCAAATGGCCCGTGAATAGCTTCAGGTCTCCCAGAATAATTGGAGCAATCTCCACACCATTAATGTCCATAGTGCTCTTGGGGGCAAACCGTCCTTTATCCAATAAGATAACTAGAGCTGAATTCTGAAAGATCCTAGCATCGCGGACCTTTCCAGACCACGTATGCATTGTCCACCACATATGTCCGTAAACCTGTCACGGTGGTTGGCAAGCCCTTGGTGAACCATGGAGAAATACCCCTTTTGGTTTATAAATTCTGAGCCCTGGTTGGGGGTGAGGGAAAATAATGGGCACATGTGTCCCATCAGTTGCCTCAACACAGTTTGGAAACTCCATATATACAGAGATTTCAATAATCTCCTGAGCATTAGTAACTTTATAACCCACTGCAACAAGACCTTATGCATGGTATCACATATCTGCATGACAATGGCTCCAACAGTCAATCTCCCTACTTCAAATTGGTTGGCTATGGACCAGTAGGCATTAGGGGGTGGCTAGCTTCCAAATGGCAATGGCGACCAGCTTCTCCACAATTATGGGGCACCACATGTTGGCATGCTGCCTTTGTAGCTCTGGGGCTAATTCAGCACACATCTCAAAAAAGGCTGTCTTTGCCATCCTCAAATTTTCACACCACTGCTGCTCACTCCAGGTCTGCAGAATGATCCTTTCTCACCAGTCAACACTGATTTCCCAATTCCAGAAATGGTGCTGCATGCTGTGAAGCTACTCAGGGAATAGCTCCTGTAATATCAGTTGCTTGGTAATGTCCTCTTCTTCCTCCTCCTCGTCCCACTTTCTCTGCCACCGCCACTGAAACTCCTGTTGCTGCTGCTGGAGGAACTGGTTGTTGTTGCCAGATTATCTGCTTGGTGGTGTGGTAGATAAAGTCCAAAAATGCACATCAGAAAAAATAATCCCAACTATACATATAACATGATGGGGTTCAAATTAGCTGTTAGCACTCAAGAAAGATCTTGGAACCATGATAGATAGTTCCCTGAAAATATGCAGTGGCAGTCAAAAACACGAACAGAATGTTAGGAACCATTAGGAAAGGGATAGATAATAAAACAGAAAATATCCTAATGCCAGGATACAAATCCATGGTATGCCCAAACACTGAATACCTCATGCAGTTCTGGTCACTCCATCTAAAAAAAAGATATATTAGAATTGGAAAAGGTGAAGAAAAGGGCAACAAAAATGATTATGGAACAGCTTCCATATGAGAAAAGATTAAAAAGACTGGGACAGTTCAGCTTAGGAAAGAGATGACTAAGGGGGGATATGAGAGAGGTCTATGAAATCATGACTGGTGTGGAGAAAGTGAATAGGGAAGTGTTATTTACCCCTTCATGTGACACAAGAGCTAGGGGGTCACCCACTGAAATTAATAAGCAGCTGGTTTAAAACAAATAAAAGGAAGTACTTCTTCATACAATGCAGTCAACCTAGTGAACTCGTTGTCAGGGGATGCTGTAAAGGCCACAATTATAACTGGGTTAAAAAAAAAATTAGATAAGTTGATCAAGGGTGCAACCCCGTGCTCCAGGTGTCTTTAAACCTCCAACTGCCAGAAGCTGGGACTGGACGACAGGAGATGGATCATCCAATAATTGCCCTGTTCTGTTCATTCCCTCTGAAGCATCTGGCATTGGCCACTGTCAGAGACAGGATACTGGCCTAAATGGACCATTGGTCTGTTCCAATATGGCCATAGTTATGGTCTTATGTGCATCTACCACACTGCATTGATGCAGCCTTGCAAAATGTCCATACTAGCTGTCTGTTAATAGAAAGAAAAAAGGAAAAAAAATCTTAGTGCTGGCTGGTTTAACCATGAAAACTAAAAGCATTGTCCCCTTGAAAAAAATGTATTTCAAAGGTATTGGAGGCTTTTACTGAGCTGTGACAGTACTATACTATATAGTATCTTTAACTCAGTAAAAGCTTCCAGTGATTTTAACCTACAGTATCCTAAAGCATCTTCTAATCAAGTGACTATGGAAATGCAGCCGGATGATCTTATGCTGTTTTGCAGTTACTGCTTATACAGTTCATGAATTTAAAGACTTACCAATACCCGAAGAGAAATTGCAAGAATATTTGCTACTTCTCTGTCATTTAGCTATGCAAATCCACTGGGCCAGGCAACCCTGATCTGGGGACTGATTCAAAGCCCACTGAAATCAATGGAAAGACTCCCGTATATTTCAATAGTCTTTGGTTGTAGAAGGGATAGGCAACCACCTTACCAGACTAGGGTATGTAGCCCCTCCAAGAATGGCAGACAGATCTCAAGTAAATGGCAAGACTCCACACTCAAGCATGTCTTTATGGCTCATCAGACCCATGTTTACCCATGCAGGAGCCACTGGGGCATGAGTCTCTCCTTGGCTGACAACAGTTAGTTGTCAGTCAGGGAGACTGATGCAGCCCCTTTCGGGTCGCCCAGCTGCCTGCAATCAGCCAGGAGAACCAACCCCACCATCTGGATTTTGAACTGGCGCTGCACATGTTCAGGGCCTCCCTAACACCACTCCCAAGTGTTCAGTAGGGCATGAGTCCATGACTTCCCATGCAGAAGAGGCCAGTATGGACAGCCAGGTCCAGACTACACAGCATGGACGAGGAGTGCCACAACTCTCGGGAACTGCAAAGGCTTCTGTGGGTGCCGGCCAGGCAGTTTTGCCTGCTCTGTGTTGTGGAGGCTACTAGGTTCAAGATTTAACCAAATTTACTTATGTTTGCCACAGTAACTAAATTTAAGAGATCAGAATTCTTAGTAGATTGTAAAGTCACAAAAGAATTCTTTTGGGGTGAAATTCATCTGCCGGTGAAAGGCCACACAAGCCCTCTGTGCTGATCCAGACCTGGCATGCCTGCTTGGGGAAGGGGACGTGAATAGAGCAGCTGTACAAAGGAGACCTCTCTTCCCTTCTTCACTGAGGAAGTGGGCTCCACGTTAGCTCTGAATAGGCAAGCATGGAGGGAAGTGTTGGGGGCGGGGTAGTTTTGTAGTCCTGGATTGCTGAGTATGTTGATCTAGTGCTGGAAACCCCATGTGGGGCTTGGAGGGACAGTCCCTAGATTGGAAGAGTATTAATGGAAACGCTGCACTTGGAGTCCCCTGGCCTGCTCCTGGGCTAAAGGATGGACTCACCACAACCCCACTTAGTTTCCTGCATAAAGCAAACTTACTCATGCTTGTGTGTGTGGAGGGGGGATTTCATCCTTGATTTGAATGTGCAACTGTCAGTTGTCACTCAGGCAGAACTCCTGTTGAAATCAATTGGAGTCTTGCCTGGATGCAAAGTACAAGATTTATCCTGTTATTAGCATTAGTGGCAGTTTCATGCACACATCAGAAAGAGGCTACTTCTTCGAGCTAGCAGGATCTTGAGGGCCTGTTGTTAATGTTAATTTGAAAACTGCGCGGGCACATTATGTTCAGGAAATCTAGTACCTCAGGGTTAACCATCCGCCTTTTCACTGAATGCAAGGCAGGGAGGAAATTCATTGCTCGGTGCTGTCTCTAATTATTTAAAAGATAATTTGCATGTTACACAGAGACAAATTATCTCCCAGGTGACAGCTGTTTCACTGTGTCCATTCCTGGCAATGGATGTCATGCCGGGAAAATCTGAATAGACACAAAGGGATTAAAACAGAGCTAGGACTTTCTTGCCTTACAGTAAGGGACTTCCCCAAGTCAGCGTTATCATAAAAAAGAAACAGAGGGAAAATACATATTGCAAAATTACAGTAAGTATGAGAAATTTAACTGATTAGACTGTGAGCACTTTTATAGGCCTACTTCTCATTTACACTAGGGTCCCTTTACACCACTCTGGCCACGTAAAGGGGCCTTATAATGGGTGTAAATGTAATGTACTTAACGTAAATGAGAATCTTGTGCTCTCTGACTGCAGTAACGTAAAGTTATTATTACACTGCATTTTCTCTTTGTATAAAAGCCTCAAGGCTTGAGACTTAATTTCACAAGAGATGCAGAAACATAATGCTTTATATTTTATTTCTTTCTAACGGGTAGCTTTTAAAAAGATCTACATTATGGAATACTGTCAAAGTTCTATGCAAGTGACGTACTCTAAGGGAAGATGTGTGACTGACAGGGATATCAGGGACAGTGGCAGATTGCCCTATCTCAGTAGAGTGATTTATTATAGAAAAAGCAGGTAGCACCACCTATTACTAAAGTTGCCCGACACTTCCCATCGTAAGATCCTTTTTTCAGTTGCTTATAATTTTGCCAAACTTTCAACATTTGTGCTGAATTCTTCTATGTCTATTGTCTGTTAGGACTGAAGTTTTTGGAAAATTTCAGCCAAAACAGTTCAGCCATTTCCAAGAATGAGACTAGGGAAAAATACGTGTTTTGCCCATGTTAAACATTTTTGGCAACCTTTTCTTGAGAAGCTTCAGTGCCTCATGCTTTGGGGCAGAGCCTTGAAATTTGGCAGAGGGGTGGCACTGAGGATAATACTACCACCACCCGCACTGGGGTATTGTGAAAATAAATTAATGTTTATGAAGCACTCACATACTCTAGTGTTGAGAGCCACAGAAAAGTCCATGAGGAAATTAATAATTCTGTCTTCAGAGCAAGGTTTGAATAGTGTGAAGTAAATAAGGCCTGGGGCCACACAATGAACAATGAGGAGAAAACAAAATATTGAAAAGCTGCTCATTAAGGGAGACCTGTCTATCATGTGCACGGAATGAGGTGGGGCCCTGTGGAAAAAATAGTGTGTCATCAAGTATGCACAAGGAACCTTAATTCTGGCATATCCTAATTTTGGAGTTCTTGACTTTGCAACCTTAATGATGTTCTTCTAATGTAATTTTATATGTGAGTGTGTGTGTTGTGATTTGTGAAATATTTAAAGAATATACTAGTAACTATGGAGACTTTGTGCTCCTAACTTTGTCCTCATTCACATAGTGTCATCAAGCATGAATTCACTGGTACATGTACAGATTAGTGAAGTGAACTAATAACACCAATTACTCCCCTCTTGACTAAACATTATGTTCACCTTCTGCAACAAGTCAACAACATTGAACTTGACAGAAGATTAAGATATTTTCAAACTTTTCAAAAAATAAACAAAAGGATCACTGAGAAGATGTAGCAGTACTTCCTGGAACAAAAATGACCTTAAACTGTGTTGTGTGGCTGGATAGCTCCTTTATAAAATGGCAATAGTATATCATAGTCTATGTTATACATGGAATCCACCGATATGGAAACGGGCTACTGGGTAACCATGGCCACCAGCACTTATGTAGGCAACTCACCAAATAGAAATTTTGAGACCTAAGAGTTCCCGCTATATATAGCCAGGATCTGCCCTGCAAGATGGTTGTTCTAACTCCATCTGACAGAAGCTGCTCCCTGTGCCATATTGCTTTGAGGAAGGCCTGTCACTTTGTTTTTTGTGGGCAATTTGTTTCCATCTTTTTCTCTCTTGTTATATCTTCTCTATTGCCTCAGACCTCCCTCTTCCCTAGCAGGCTGTAGAGGAATAGACTACAGTGGGAGGAGGCAAGAGCAGCTGAGTTCTGTCTGCTAGTGTCTCATTCCCCCTGCTGCAGTACACTGTCTTTCCCTGGGCTCCTCAACAAGCAACTTGAACATGTGGCTTAGCTCCTGGTGCGAAAGCATTTCAGCCACCAGATAATCCAAGGTTACACGGAGAAAGGCAAGGCCTGTGGGACATGTGGCCAGACCTTGACTGAAGCTGGGGATTCTCCCTGCATGTGTGACTCTCCTGGGATAAGATAAGGTAACCTTGGTCTGCCCCAGTCACCCCTGTTACCCCTATGATACTGGCTGCCCCAAATCCTCCCATTAACATGTCCATTCAAGGGGTCTTCATCTATCCAGAGATTGAAAATGTACCTCTTACAAAATGTTTGTGCCTTGTCCTTAATTTGCAACCCTGACAACTGGCTTGTGGTTTCTATGGGGATTCTTTCTGGAGGGATCTCAGGATCCCAGCATGAAGATAAGGACACAGGTGCTTTAGAAGCAAAGGAGACCTATAGGTTCATGGGTGTAATTACAAAGAAATGACCTACATATTCAGAAAGTTAATGTCTCATCTACCCCAACCATATCTGGAATACTGTGTGCAATGTTGTTTGCACAGGATGTTCAAGGGTTTGTCAAACTGTGGAGGAAGACAGCAAAGTTCATTGGATGGGGGCGGGGGATAAGGACCTGCCTTATGGGCATAGACTTCAAGAGTCAAATATGTTAAGCCTTGAAAAAGGGTGATTGAGAGGGGACTTAAGCCTTGTGTATAAGTACTTGATGGACTTGTACAAAGAATCTAGGGCAAGACCTGTTCACACTACAGGCTAAAGGTACAATACAAGACCAAGAATTAAAGCTCAAAGAAGTTCAGACCAGATATCCATTAAGGCTTATTTCAAAAGGTTATTAGCGTGTGCCTGGGGCTGGGGGGAGGCTACCAGGGTGATGTGTGCAAGAACAAAGTAAACAATGCTGTTCTCTGATGACAGTTGAGAGCCTTTGCTAGGATGAATAATTAGCCATCTCTTGCTCTCTCTCTCACTTCCTTTTACTGGTAATTCCTTCTAAGCAGTAGGCTACAATTACTGTTTTTCTCAGCCACAGATTTTCTTATGTGAAGTTTCAACCACTGCATTCTGGAGCAGGGGTAGGAAGCCCTGACTGAAGTGTGCTGTGCCAGTGTCAGCTTCTTCCTGTTATTACTTTTACATTCAAAGAATAACTCCATCACCCCCAAAGGACTCAACAGTGCTGAGATACCTGGGGGGTGGAGACACCTAGATATGCAATAAGGGTGCCTTTACTTCAGTGAAGGCAAACACCAGCTCCTATGTCATTCCCCTGGGCTTCCCAATATGAAATCCTGATGATATGTACAGTGAGAGTCCTTTAATTAAATTTTTAGGAAGCAAAAACAATTCAACTGGCATTAGCTGTTGGAAACGATCGTAGTGATTTCATTTTGCCCAGATGTCTGAACACAAATATACTGTAAACAGTAAGTGTATAGAGACTAGAGCTGGTTGAATATTTTCTGCTGGAACAATTTTCTTCTGGAAAATGCTGATTCACTGGAACTGAAATGATGCTTGTCAAAAGTTTTGATGGAAACCAGGCAGGAAGTCTAGCTGGCTGGGTTCCCTAGTTAACCAGACTCCCCAGTTTGCTAGCTGGCTGCCTAGCTGGCCAGCCAGCAAACAGCTGAGGAGCTAGGGAGCGGGCAAGCCTGGATACAGTGATATATGCCATCATGTGCCAGCAATGCCCCTCTGCCATGTACATTGGCCAAACCGGACAGTCGCTACGCAAAAGAATAAATGGACACAAATCAGACATCAAGAATTGTAACATTCAAAAACCAGTAGGAGAACACTTCAATCTCCCTGGACACTCAACAACAGACTTAAGAGTGGCAATTCTTCAACAAAAAAACCTTCAAAAACAGACTCTAATGATAAACTGCAGAACTGGAATTAATTTGCAAACTGGACACCATCAAATTAGGCCTGAATAAAGACTGGGAGTGGATGAGTCACTACAAAACTAATTTCCCCCGCTGATACTCACATCTTCTTGTCAACTGTTTGAAATGGGCCACAGCATATGAAAAGATGGGAGTTGCCTTACCAAGTGTGTGTGTGTGGGGGGGGGGCTGTGCTAACAAGCCAATTCAATTAAGGTGGAAGTGGGCTATTCTCAACAGTTGACAAGAAGGGGCGGAAATCACTTTTGTAGTGTTAATGAGGCCAATGTAAACAAGATGGCCCATTTCAAACAGTTGACAAGAAGATGTGAGTATCAGCGGGGGAAATTAGGAAATTTTGTTCGGTGGAAAAACATCACAATTTTGAAGTGTCGACATTTTGGAATTTCGCATGGAATGGAAATTCTGGGTTCTGAACACCTCTGATTGAGACATTTTATTGCTTTGTTTTGTTTTTTAATACATGGTGAGAGTTCTCTCTCTTCCTCACATGTCCCACAGAGTAAATCCAAAAATATGCAGTCAGAAGTGATTCATGCTCTCAGTACAGCACTATTTATTCATCTGGTGGTGCATTTTGGCATCTAGAAGATGACATGTCCTTGCAAAGCTCATCAGTATCAATTACAGGTTTGACCAAAATTGTAGGTGTAGCATTTCTGCCACTACTATAAATACTGCTGAACCTGTCGCCTGCCTCCTCTCATACAGAAAGCCTTAGCGACCATGTTCCCTATTGAAATCATGATTCTGCCATCCACTGCCACTTCTGATATTACTGCCTTATGATCTCAGCATCACCACTAATACTGCTGGATCTTTACAAGAGAGAATGAATCAGTGGATGGAGAAACAGAGGAACCAGAAGGGGTCCTGAACTTGGCTGAGTGGTGTATATAAAACCATGTCTAACATGAAAGAATGAAAGTCAATAAAACGAGCTAACGATCAGTCCTTCTCTGAATTGCTGCAGAGCTGTATAGGCACTTTAGACAGCAGCAAAGGAAAAGGGAACAACTGCTGCTTCTGCCAAGGTCAAAAAACAATTGCTAACCATTCATCTTTCCTTTTGCTGCCACTGGTGTGAACCTTGCTAGCATGTCTAACAACAAGTGACAGTGTAACCATGTCTGGGCCCATAACAAAGGCAAAAGTGTCGAGAACATTTTGTGGTTCATGGTAAAGATGTGGCCACAGCTGCGTGCACACACTGTAACACAAATATAAGCAATTAAAAAGACCGATGACATCTAACTACAACCAGGTTATTGAATCACTTTCATGGTAAATCTAAAAATGTATTAACTGAGCAGTATCAGTGAAAATGTAAAGAACGTTGCCATCTTAGTCCATCCCTACTATAGTGATCTCATTCTCCCTCAGTATCTTATTCTTTAGCTGCTATTGGTAACACACTCTTTACTTTAACTTTACATTTGCTATGTACCATACCTTTTCTGTAAATCAAAATTAACCTTTCCTGTAAATAAAAAACGATCTCTGATATATTAATAAATCAGAAACTTCACAATCCTCTATGTAGACTGCCATAGGAAAGACTTCCCTAGAGAAAAATGTTTCGTACTTGCATAGAAACATTGACCTGGAAACATAAAAAAACTTATGAGTTCAAGTAATACATTATTGTGGGTTTTTTTCATCTGGTTCAACCCTGTCTTCCTGCACAGGATAGGGAGAACAGACCAGCCAAATAGATAAACGCCTGAATATTTACATGGAAGAGAGATCTCAGGAGAAGAAATCATACCCCACACATCTGAGGGTCCTTGACAAGATGCAGGTCCAGTCCTGGCTAAGGGAATGGGAATCCTTTTCAAAGGACTTCACTATTTAAGGTGACACTTAGTAACATGTTCCTCCCCAGAATGAATACAAAAAAACCTTCCACCATTAACTGAAAAGGGGAGGGATAGCTCAGTGGTTTGAGCATTGGCCTGCTAAACCCAGGGTTGTGAGCTCAATCCTTGAGGGGGCCATTTAGGGATCTGGGGCAAAAATCTGTCTAGGAATTGGTCCTGCTTTGAGCAGGGGGTTGGACTAGATGACCTCCGGAGGTCCCTTCCAACCCGGATATTCTATTCTATGTATGCCAGCTAACAAATGTACCTGGCGCTATGTGGCCCAGCATTCTCATGCAAAATAGCATAGTGGGGTCCTATTCCATGACTAGGGCTCCTAGCCACTACAGTAATGCAAATAATAATAAAGCGGGCTGGTATCAGACTGCTTGGGAAAAACAACATACTGCCTGAACAAGAGGCAAAAACCTGTCTACTGGCAGACATGAAACTGCCCTGACTGCTTTGAGAAACGTAACTTCAAAACCCACAAGGTGGCAATACCAAATTAGTTCACTGGTCCATCTAATCTGATTCTGCCCCTGGAAGTGGCTAGTACCTAACATTTAATAGGCAAGAGAGCCTTGTCCTTAATGCATCTCTGCAACTGTTCAATGCTTAATATGTGCAATAAAGTACTTCCTGAAAGACAGAATCAGTCTTATGCTCTGAAGTATATGATCTGGTTACTTCCTTATCATGGTTTCAGGCCACACAACTGAAATTATTATTCATTTTCAAAGACAAAATATTTTCTTAAAATGGAGTTAAGGCTGTAAATGCTCATTTGTTCTTTAGTAAAAAGCCCTATTGGAACCTTGCAATTGTATTAAAAACAAATAAAACAAAACAAAAGTGGAAGCCAGGAAATTCTAAGTGAGGGTTATATTTAAATGTTTGAAAGTCTGGTTCCTGTGATTTTCAGGAAGCATTCCCACATCCCCATGT
Organism: Mauremys mutica; assembly: GCF_020497125.1. NCBI lineage: Eukaryota > Metazoa > Chordata > Testudines > Geoemydidae > Mauremys > Mauremys mutica. The sequence continues at coordinate 205,593,934 of NC_059074.1, read as the reverse complement.
TTATCAGTGCACAACTGCTTCGGTACATTAAGGAAGAGGGCTTTCAAAGCCTTTGAAAATCAGCAGGAGTGCAGAAGTTGGGGAAATATACATGCTGATTGTGAAATTTCTAAAGTTTGTAAAGAGCTCACAAGCTTCTGAGAAGTTCAAAAGATTCTGAGTGGGTATCTCCAACATGAACCATGCAACAATTCCAAAAATAAGTATACAGAACCATAGGAATTGCTAGACTGGATCAGACATGTGGTCCTTCTAGACCAATGCCCTGACTCAGACAATGGCCAGCACCAGATGCTTCAAAGGAATGTGCAAGAAAACTGGAATAACCTGCCCATAGGGAAAGTTTCTTCCTAACCCTAGCCAGCATTGGTTTCTGCCCTGAAGCAGGGAGGTTTATATCCCTTCCAAAACTCTTGGTTTTTAGTTCTTACTATAGTATCTCTGGATATTCTTGCTATCAATATAAATGTCCAATTCTTTTTTGAATCCGGCTAAGCTTTTGGCCTCAATGTTATCTTGTGGCAGTGATTTCTACAAGTGAATTGTGCACAGTGTGAAAAAATATTTCCTTTTTCACTTTTCAATTTCAGTGAACACCCCCTTTGTTCTTGTGTTTGGAGAAAAGGCGAACAGACGCTCCCAATCAATGTTCTAAATACCATTTTTATATCTTTGTCCCTCTTATTCATCTCCTCTCCAAAGTACACAGTTCCAGTCTTTTCAATCTCTCTTCATATGAGTTTTCCCATGCCTCTAATGATTCTCCCTGCCCATATCTGAAGCCCTCCCTTTCTGACAGATACTGAAGATTGAAGATACTGAATCAGGGTGACTAGAACTGAATACAGCTATCCTGGTAAGGGCTCACTTTTGATTTACATAATGGCATGGTAATATATACAGTATTATGCTTTATCCCATTTTGCTTTTTCAACTGCTACTGCACATTGAGTAGAGATTTTTCACTGAACAGTCTGCTGTGAAGACCTGGTCTTTTTCTTGAGTTGTTGCAGCTAATTTAGCATCCATTAAGGTGTATGAGCAGTTCAGATTATTCTTTCCTATCTTAATTATTTTACAGTTGTCAACATTAAATTTCATCTGCCACCATGCTGCCAATTCACAAGCTTGGATACATCTTGTGAAATTACTCTGTCTTGTCTAGTCTTGACTAACCTAAATAATTTTGTTTTATCTGCAAATTTTGCCACCATCTGCAAATCATTTATAAATATACTAAACAAGACCGGATCTACTTTGGAACCTTTTGGCACCCCACTGTTAACCTTTTACCATAATGAAAATTTACCATCCACTTCTACTCTTTCTTTTAGTCAGTTTCTGTTCCAGGACAGTACTTGGTGCCTCTCACACCATGACTACTTAGGTTCTTTAGTAGACTCTTGTGAGGGATTTTATTGAAGACTTTAGAAAGTGCAAATAAATGATGTCAACTAGTTCTCTTTTATCCACTATTTTACTGACATAGTCAAAGAATTCTAATAAAGAACTGATGAGTAACTTTCCTTTGCAGAAGCTATCTTCAAAAGCACTGGCTCTGACTGAGAACTGCTAAATAAAATAAATGTAGACTGTCTATAGGCCAAGGCACTTTTGAGATATGACATTGCTAAAAAGCATCAGAAGACTTCAAAAACACTTTATCTCATTTTTCAAACACTCATATCCCCAAAATACCTTGTTCAATTAGTCAAAAATTTCCAAAAGCAACACAAAATTCTCTGGAAGGAGACATAAGAAACAGAAATAATCAGGCCTCTTTTCCAAAACAGGGTTTACTGTCTCATCATTTGAGAGAATTTTGGAACTGGGCTCTGCCTCAGAATTCCTAGTCCAAAAGACTTCCTCATACCTAACCACAAACGGCACAAGCAGATCAGCTTTACAGAGAATCTATATAACCATCCCCATGCTGAGAACTGGTATGGGGACCTCTGTTGTGCATCCAGGTAGCGTCCAGGCACAGTTTGCCAGCAGGAAAATTGATTTAAAGTTAAAACACTTCCCAATGGTCCACATTTACACACAGGACATGAAAAATCTAGAGGGGAAAGTCCATAGAGTCTGTTACATTGCCAGGTAAGCAGCCACAAACTAATCAGTGCAGGAATGTCATGACTAGATCCAATTCCATACATAACACATTACTTCAAATATTTGCAATGACCTGTGACTAAAAACTGTTTCATGGAATTCAACTAAACTTTACATAAACATTCTCCTTTGCCTTCAGAGTATGTTTGGTAATTTTGAGGCCAAATTAATTTCCCAAGCCCAGGTTCCAGGGGTGCTAAAATTAGGCTTTTTAAATAAAAGCTGGTTCCAACCTTAACAACATAGCGGCTACCACTCATCTATAATAAAATTTTGGGAGCAGAAAGGAAGTCTCTCTCTGAAAGACTTTTGCTGTTGGACAGCAATGAATGACAGCCAACTTACTGAAAGATTTATATTCATACATGTGTTTTCCAAGTATTCCAGGGCAGCAAATAGATTAGTTAGGCATAGAATATATGCTGTAATAAAAGGAAACAATTTTATTCAGAAAGCAGAATTTGCTCTCATCTTACCTATAAAGATCTTTGATCAATCCCTCCTTCCAGCGAGAACAAAGATTGTTAAGGACCCGCTCATGCTGGCCAAACAAACAAATGTAGTTGGAGACAGGGAAGGGCTCCTTTGAAAGGCAGGTAATGGTTTCTACCATACTGTATTGGTTGACATGTATCCTGAAGTAATTCCCCCTTGGTGCATCCCCTGTTATGATTTCCATCCCCTGGAACAAAAATAGTATGAATATTAAGAAAACTATTTAGACTGAGGGGATTTTCAAATTGGCACATGTATAGTATCAGCTAAAACTGATGTTACACTTCCTGATAATTACACTAGTTCTTTCTGAAACGAAGATTTTAGTAGCAAATATCAGCTATAGGAAATGTAGTTTATAAAGCAAGGCACCTTAGTAAGGCTGATGGCACAATCATAGAAATGTAGGACTGGAAGGGATCTTGAGAGGGCATCTAGTCCAGCCTCCTGATCTGAGGCAAGACCATTTCTGACAGATGTTTGTGTAATCTATTCTTAAAAACTTCTGACAGAGATTCCCTTGGAAGCCTATTCCAGTGTTGAACTATCCTTATAATTAGAAAGTTTTTCCCTAATATCTAATTTAAATCTCCCTTACTGAAGCTTCAGTCCACTACTTCTTGTTCTACCTTCAGTAGACATGGAGAACAATTGTCCACTATCCTCTTTATAACAGCCCTTAACATATTTGGAGACTTATCAGATCTCCCCTCCGCCTTCTTTTCTGAAGACTAAACATGCCCAGGTTTTTTAACCTTTCCTCATTGGTCAGGTTTTCTGTTTCATTTTTGTTTCCCTCCACACTCTCTCCAGTGCGTTAACATCTTTCTTAAAGTGTGAAGACTAGACCTGGATACCATGCTTCAGCTGGGGACTCACCAGTGTCAAGCAGCATGGGACAACTACCTCCCATGTCTTACATGTGACACTCCTATTAGTACACTCTGGGGGAGGGATAGCACAGTGGTTTGAGCATTGGCCTGCTAAACCTAGGGTTATGAGTTCAATCCTTGAGGGGCCACTTAGAGATCTGGGGCAAAAATTGATCCTGCTAGTGAAGGCTGGGGGCTGGACTCAATGACCTTTCAAGGTCCCTTCCAGTTCTAGGAGATTGGTATATCTCCTATTATTATTATAAAAATATTAGCCTTTTTGCAACTGGATCACATTGTTCACTCATATTCAATCTGAGATCCACTCTAACCCCCAGACCCTTTTTCAGCAGTACTATTGCCTAGCCAGGGCTGGCTCCAGGCCCCAGCACGCCAAGCGCATGCTTGGGGCGGCATGCCGCAGGGGGCGCTCTGCCGGTCGCCGGGACAGCGGCAGGCGGCTCCAGTGGACCTCCCGCAGGCGGCTCCTCCACAGGCACGTCTGCGGGAGGTCCACCGGAGCCACGAGACCGGGGACCAGCAGAGCGCCCGGTGCGGCGAAATGGCTAGAGCCTCCCCTGTGCCTAGCCTGTTATTCCCTATTTTGTAGTTGTGCATCTGATTTTTCTTTCCTGAGTGTAGTACTTCTCACCTGGCTTTACTGAATTTTATCTTGTTGACTCAGACCAATTCTCCAAATTATCAAGGTTATTTTGAATTCTAATCCTGTCCTCCAAAGTGCTAGCAACCCCTCCCAGCATGGTGTTAGCCATACATTTTATAAGCACTCTCTCTAATCCATTATCCATGTCATTAACAAATACTGACTGTATTGGACCTCAAGATAAGCCACTGCAAGACCCTGCTAGACACGTCCCTCCAGATTGACAGCACCCATTGATAACTACTCTTTGCATATGGTCTTTTGATCAGTTATGCATCCACCTTATAATAATTTCATCTAGACCACATTTCCCTAATTTGCTTATGAGAAAGTCACGTGGGAATGAGTCAAACATCAAGATATATCACGTCTACAGCTTCCCACCTATCCACTAGGCCAGTATCCCTGTCAAAGAAGGGAATCAGGCTGGTTTGGCATGATTTGTTTTTGACAAATCCATGTTGGCTATTACTTATACCCTATTATCCCCTAAGTGCTTACAAACTGATTGTTTAATAATTTGTTCCATTAACTTTCCATTTATTGAAGTTAGTCTATAATTCCCCGGGCTCTCTTTGTTCTTTGTTGCTATTATATTTGCCCTTCTCCAGTTCTCTGGGATCTCAACCATTCTCCATGAGTTCTCAAAGATAATCCAAAATTGCTTCAGCTAGTTCCTTAAGTATCCTAAGATTAATGTCATTAGGCCCTGTTGACTTAAATACCTCTAACCTATCTAAATGTTCTTTAATCTGTTCTTTCCCTGTTTTGGCTCTTGTTCCTTCCCCCTTAATACGAATTGTGTTGAATATTTGGTCACTATTAATCTTTTTAGTGAAGACTGAAGCAAAATAGGCATTAAACAAAGTAGCCTGCTTGATGTCATCAGTTATTAGCTCTCCTTCCCCACTAAGCAGAGTGCTTATACTTTCCTTCATCTTTCTCTTGCTCCTAATGTATTAATAGAATGTCATCTTACTGCCTTTTATATGCCTCTTGCTAGGTGTGCCTGAGGCCTTCTGATTTTGTGAATTAGCCTTTTTGATTTTGTCCCTGCTATTTCTTTGTACTCCTCTTCAGCAATCTGTCCATGTTTCCACTTTTTGTAGGGCTCCCTTTTGATTTTCAGGTCTTTAAAGACCTCCTGATGGAGCCAAGTTGCTTCTTACTTCTCATCCTATCTTTCCTTTGCATCAAGATAGCTTGCTGTTGCATCTTTAATATTGTCACTTTGAGAAACTACCAGCTCTTCTGAACTCCTTTCTCCCTTAGATTTTCTTCCCATGGGACCTCACCTACCAGGTCTCTGAATTTGTTAAAATCTGCTTTTTGATGCCAATTGTCCTTAATCTGCTCCACTCGCTACTTCCCTTCCTTAATATCATGAAATCTATCATTTCATGCTCACTTTCACCCAAACTGCCTTCAACTTTTCAGACTCACAACCATTTCCTCCCTGTTAGTCAGAATGAAGTGTAAAAATGGCCATTTGCCTGCTGTGGCACCCCTTTGAAGTCAATGGGGACCTATATGGGAAAAGATGTCTGCCCGCATGCAATCAATTGGAAGATCCAGACTTAAGCTCTTTTATTTACTTTTAATATCAAAAGCAGCTTACAGTAACAAGGGCTAGTGGATTTTAAAAACTACTATTATGATGCAAAAATAGCCAAGTCAGTAACCAGACAGAAATAAAAGGAAACTAATTTAGCATTGCTAACAGTATAAGAAAAGACACAAAGTCCAGTATTTTAGCATTATAAAATTTCACAAAACTTTTGTGAATTACGAAAGAATGTAAAGTTTAAAACAGGTCCATTGAGCAAATTTCTCTTAACCAAGCATTTTGGTTTTCTGCAGCGATTTTGTTGAGCAATGACCTCGATATAGGATTTTTTTTTTTTATTTTTTTTTATGAAGTTGATTTGGAATTGCTATTACCCAAAGATAACAGTGACCTCATATAAATGTTAAACCACATTAGTAAATATTCTCTTTGGTAAATCACTGTTTATTATCAGAGGGGTAGCCGTGTTAGTCTGGTTCTGCAGAAGCAGCAAAGAATCCTGTGGCACCTTATAGACTAACAGACGTTTTGCAGCATGAGCTTTCGTGGGTGAATACCCACTTCTTCGGATGCAACACTGTTTATTATTACTTTGACATAGTTGTACTAACTTTAGAAATGCATATTACACTTTTAGCCATCCCAGTCTATAGGGTTAAACGGTATTTATCAACTACAGTATTTAAAAATGATACTTTAGTCTTGACAAACTGCAAGAGCAGTTATCTATTCATGCAATTCTTTCACAATATTCATCCATTCAGATGCTACAGCTCTCTAGGTTTTTCTATAACCTCTATCACTGCAGTACTAGAGCACCTCCTAAAATTACAGAGTCAAATCCTCAACTTGTGTAAATCAACATAGTTCACTGGGGACTCTAGGCTTTACTGCAACACCACTACAACTGAACTACTAATTGTGTTGGATGTTAATTCTGGTGTGACTGTGCTTGCTTTCATTTAGCCAGAATCAATCAGCTACCAAATGAATGGACAAAAGATAATCGTCCATTTTAAACCTCATATTTCAGTGTTGTGGCCAAATATTTCACAGGTATATTTTGAGCTGTGCTCATGTTCTAGTTTTGTAAAATTAGTTGCTAGGTTACAGCAAGCTCTGTTACTCCCGCAGCACTCCGCTAATACATTTTGCTAGTTTTTCTCATTTCTTTCTGCAGTATGTTCTTTGATGATGTGCATGGAGTGTCTGGAATGTTTTAAAAGATGTCCTCTTTTAAGAGGACTGTGAAAAAATCAAAAGGTGCAGTGAAAGAGTTCTAATAATGCTTTCGGTATTTAGAGTAGAAGAGACACTCTTTGTCAGGCCTCCCCCAAAAGGGTTGTTGTAAGGTTCCTTCTGGATCCATCACACAGAACCCAAAAAAGAGGGGGGACCAATGATTTCATTTTTCATAGCTTCTTCTAAGTCTTTATCTCCTCCCCACCTTTAAACTCTCTGTTCTTACTAAGGATCTCTGAACTAGAGAACCAAAAATCCTCAAAAAGCAATGGGAGTTCTGTTTGCTTCATGCCACGAGTGAAGGTCTTGCACAGATGGTATCTTAGAGCAGTGGTCTTAGGGTGACCAGACAGCAAGTGTGAAAAATCAGGATGGGGGTGGAGGGCAATAGGAGCCTATATAAGAAAAAGACCCAAAAATTGGGACTGTCCCTATAAAATCAGGGCATCTGGTCACCCTAAGTGGTCTCCAAACTTTTTTGATCGCACACCCCATCAGTAAAAATTTTTTGAGCACGCACCACATGCCGCGCCAAAGCAAAAAAAAAAAAAAGCGCTCCTCCTGCCGTGCACCCACAAGGATCCTCTTGCGTACCCCACTTTGGAGACCACTGTCTTAGAGAATCAGTCCTTTTAGGTTGTTTGTGTGTATGCTGTATTTGCGGTATACCTGTGAATTTAAGTTTCTGGTAAATGAAGAGCTGAAAATGCCTTAAAGACACTGGTAATAAAGAATCACAGATCATGGATCTATTGATAAATGTCCTGATTCAGGAAAGCTTTTATGCATGTACTTAAGTCCATCACTATTCAGGACATTACTCAAGCGCACGGTACTTAAGTAATGTCCTGAATAAGAATGTGTTCCTGAATCAAGGGCAAAGCAAAGAAAAATTCAGTAATAAATACTTACATAATTAGGTTGTGTAATTTGTACATCCAAGCGTGTAGGGATTCCTGGTTTGGAAATATGCAAGTAATTATAACCTCCGGGTAGAACACCCCCTACCACAGACAAAACAGCTAAGATTAATATCTTTGTTAATGTTGTAAATCACAATTTATTTATTCAGCCATAAAACAAAACCAAACAACCAAGTTCCCCCCAAGTCATATGTTATTTACTAAAGAATTCCTCTGAGAAAAAAAATGTTGCTTTTTGATGGCATTCATATTGTATATGTTTTTGTGTATTTCAGTGCAATAATCACATTGGGCCAGATTCTGATCACAGTTATTTTGGTGTTAAAATGAAATATAGCTACCAATTTCAGTGGAATTATTCCAGATTTACAATCGTGTAAGTGACATCATAATCTGGTACATTATTAGCAAAGAATATATTCTTTATATTTCTTTTGGTAACGGTAAGATGTAATATGCAACTCAAGACAAACTAGGGATGGTGAATCTCAAAGGACATATTTTCAAAGATCCGTGCAGCATGTAACTCTTGCAAAGAACATACACACTTATGCACAAATATACATCAAAGCAGCAATGGATTTGTGCATATATGTATTGCGATATCCTGTCCCTTTAAATGTTTGGACACACTGCACTTCCCCATTCCCAGTGGCCTCACTTTTGTGTTGGTTTTAGTTTTGCTGCCAGAATGTTAAAGCTACCATCATAGCTGACAGCTATGTTTCTATCAGCACCTTCTGTGTCTATCTCCTTCTCTGCTGGGTCCAAATATAACATATTGGTTATGAGGACCTTCTATCCCACAAGTGTCCAGTGCTCCCATTTCCTTAACAAGAAGAATAATAAGTAAACAGACAATATTTTAAGAAAGGAAAACACTTCCCCTAGAAACAAGGTGGCAGACTGCTGCTGCATTTTGCTTCAGGCATAACTGGAACCAGCCAGCTAAAGAGGAGGAAGTAGGCAATTAGGGCTTGGCTACACTTACAAGTTGCAGCGCTGGGAGTTACAGCGCTGGTCATGCAGCTGTGTAGGGCCAGCGCTGGAGTGTGGCCACACTGACAGCTACCAGCGCTGCAGTGTGGCCACACTTGCAGCACTTTCCAGCGCTGTATTGAGAGGTGCATTGTGGGCAGCTATCCCACAGAGCACCTCGTCCCATTTTGGCGCTGAGTATTGTGGGAAGGGGAAGGAAGTGTGCGGGTCATTCCGCTTCCTGTGTGCTTCACATCCCAGCATTCACTCTTTCCGGCAGCGTTTGGCGCCATTGTGAGTGTCTTTCTGTTTTACTCTCTGTGTGAATCGCGATTTCTGTGGCAAATGGAGCCCGAGCTGCTGAGGACTGTGCTGATGAGTGTCGCCAGCACAACACGTTTGGCAGTCGAGCTATTCCTTCAGCTCCAAAGTGACAGTGAGGAGTCTGATGATGATATCGATATCGATTCTCCTGCCGCGTGTGACACCAAAGTGCTTGTGGCATTCACGGAAATGCTCAGCACCATTGAACGCCGCTTTTGGGCTCGGGAAACAAGCACTGACTGGTGGGATCACATCGTCATGGAAGTCTGGGATGACGAGCAGTGGCTGCAGAACTTTCGTATGAGAAAAGCCACTTTCATGGGACTGTGTGCTGAGCTCGCCCCCACTCTGCGGCGCAAGGACACAAGATTGAGAGCTGCCCTGACGGTGGAAAAGCGGGTGGCTATTGCAATCTGGAAGCTGGCAACTCCAGACAGCTACCGGTCGGTCGGGAACCAGTTTGGTGTGGGAAAGTCGACCGTGGGAATCGTTTTGATGCAAGTTTGCAAGGCAATTAATCGCATCCTGCTAAGAAAGACCGTGACTCTGGGGAGCGTGCAGGACATTGTGGATGGCTTTGCACAAATGGGTTTCCCTAACTGTGGAGGGGCAATAGATGGGACGCATATTCCTATTCTGCCCCCCCCCCACCTGGCATCAGAGTACGTTAATCGTAAGGGGTATTTCTCTATGGTTCTCCAGGCGCTTGTGGATCACTGCGGGCGTTTCATTGACATTTACACAGGCTGGCCTGGAAAGGTGCATGATGCACGCATCTTTCGGAACAGTGGCCTGTTCAGGAAGATGCAGGCAGGGACTTTTTTCCCAGACAGGAAGATCACAGTAGGGGATGTCGAAATGCCCACTGTGATCCTTGGAGACCCCGCGTACCCGTTACTGCCTTGGCTCATGAAACCCTATACAGGGAAGCTTGACAGGAGCAAGGACCGGTTCAATTACAGGCTGAGCCGGTGCAGAATGACTGTGGAGTGTGCTTTTGGGCGTTTAAAAGCCCGCTGGAGATGTCTGTATGGGAAGCTAGACTTGGGGGAAAGCAGCATCCCCGCGGTTATATGCGCTTGCTGTACCCTCCATAATATTTGTGAAGGGAAGGGTGAAACATTCAGTCAGGCATGGACCACCGAGGTTCAAGTCCTGGAGGCTGAATATGCACAGCCAGAGAGCAGGGCTAATAGAGAGGCCCAGCACAGGGCTACAAGGATTAGGGATGCCTTGAGGGAAGAATTTGAGGCTGAAAGCCAACAGTAATGTTTGCTGCCTTGCATGGGAGTGAATTGCACTGCTTACACTGTTATTCTATTATCCCTAATAATAATATGATTTGCAGTGCCTCTTTCTTTACTGGGCTAAGTTATCTTTAACTATCTGCTATAATAAAGACTGTTTTAAAAGCCAAGAATTGTTTTATTGAAAAGAAAAAAACTTCCTTGACAGACAGACAGACACACAACATTTCATGAACACAAGAGGGCAGGGGTGTGGGTTGGTGAACTGTACAGTCACAAGTTTGCATATGTCCTGTCTGGAGTGCTGTTTAATGAATCCTGCACTTCAGGGTGCATATACTGCATGGTGATGGGGGTTGAGTGCAGAGGGTAAGGGTGGTGGTAGGTATCAGGGCTGGTTGGTGAACGTACAGGTGTTGGAGGCAGCTGGTGGTGGTAAGAACCTGAATGCTGGGGAAAGGCGGTTTGAGCTGACATTGGGGCACAAGGCAAAAAGCTTTGGGACGGGGGGGGTGGGGGAGTAGCACGGTAGTGCTCTGCTTGCATGGCAACGAGTGACTCTATAGAGTCCGCTTGGCGCGACAGGATGCTTAGCAGCCGCTCCGTGCTTTTCCTCTTGGCCACTGCATTTCTCTTGCGGATCCTGCTTTCCTTCTCTCTCCACTCCTTCAATTCTTTACTCTCTCGAGCAGAGTGATGAAGAACAGTTTTCAGCATGTCCTCTTTGCTCTTTTGGGGATTTTTTCTCAAATTTTGAAGCCTCTGTGATGTTGAATATCTGGGCAGTCCAGTAGTCAAGGTCACTGTAGAAACACAGAAATGACAACATTTAACACGGGCAGCATTGTATCCACTATCTCCAGACATGAATTGTTACACTGAGGGAGTTCTCACTTTAGCATTCTTTTCCCAAACGCATAACACAACAGAAGCCACGAAATGGTGAGTGAGGGGTGCTTATAGAGGGAGAAGTGGGGCTTGAGTGATAGAGGGGAGCTGGTTGCTTCGGGTAATCTGGAGTGCTAGAGGGGTTGAGTGAAGATGCAGCTGCAGGGGTGATCTTATCTCCCTATCTCTTCACTAAAGAGTCTCCCAACATTTTTCACAGGAGTTAATCCTGGAAGATGTCTCCCTGCTGCGAGTCACTAGGGAACAGCGGGAGGCTCTTTTAGAGCAATGTGGATTCCGCCCGGGACCCTACGCGGCTTGCCTGTGTTCAGAAATGGTCCCCCCACCACTGGCAGCACAGTGGCGCGGACGCGTCACCGTCACTGGGACAAGGGACACAGTGGCTCTGCCTATAAACCTGCGCAGGCATATTGCCCACGCTCTGGATGAAACTTTTGCTGAGATAACTGAAGCAGATTACCGCGACGTGATAGACCACATCAACGGGCTATTCCACATCTAGAGGCTGGCATGCATGCAGCCATAACCCCCCTTCCTCTCCAGAAACATTTCCACCCAGAAAATAAAAGCCGCTTACCGTTAACCCGCTCCTCTGCTTGTCCTTCTGCAACTGCTGGCTGCTGCGATTGGGTACTTTCCTCCTGGCTTGAGAAGAGCTCCTGGCTGCATGCCCACTCTGGGGTGTCTTCCCCCATCCCAGTAGCTTCACTCGCGGTTTCCTCCCCCCCCCCCCCGCCGCCGCCGCCTCCGCCTCCTGTCCCCCAGCCTGCTCAGAAGTGTCCATCGTTATCCTGGGATTGGCAGTGGGGTCACCCCCAAGTATCTCGTCCATCTCCCTGTAAAAATGGCAGGTCGTGGGGGCAGCTCCGGATCGGCGATTCCCCTCGCGGGCTTTGTAATAGGCACTCCGCAGCTCTTTAACTTTCACCCTGCATTGTAGTGCATCCCGATCATGGCCCCTATCCAGCATGGCCCTTGATATCTGCTCAAAGATATCGTAATTCCTACGGCCGGAGCGCAGCTGTGCCTGCACAGATTCCTCCCCCCAAACACTGATGAGGTCCATCAGCTCCATGCTGGGGCTCGTTTGCCACGTGGAGGCATGGTCACCTGGAAAGATTAACTGATTGCACTCCACACACACCTGGCTGCAGCAAACAGGAAGGAGATTTTTAAAATTCCCGGGGCATTTAAAGGGCGGGTCACCTGAGGCAAGAGCAGTAGAGTGCAAACTGATGAGCAGAGTGGCTGAACAGGAATTCTGGGATAACTCCTTATTCCCTGGAGGACACTTAAAGCGCTGGTGAGTGTCCACACCTGCTGAGCAGCGCTGGATCACCAGCGCTGCACTCCTTATACCCCTGCCGGGATGGGTTTTCAGCCAGCGCTGCAGCCAGGGAGTTGCAGCGCTGGTTGTGCCCTGCAAGTGTGAACGGGGTGTAATTGCAGCGCTGGAAAGCCTCCACCAGCGCTGCAACTTGTAAGTGTAGCCAAGCCCTTAGAAGTAGAACAAAGGAAGAGGTTTCTGCCATTGCTGCTGAGCTGCCAGAATTGTTCAAACAGAACAGTGATGGGTAGGGTTGCCAACCCTCCAGGATTGGCCTGGAGTCTCTGGGAATTAAAGATTAATCTTTAATTAAAGATTGTGTCATGTAATGAAATCTCCAGGAATACATCCAAACAAAACTGGCAACCCTAGCAATGGGGAAACCAGCAGCCATCTTGACTGAACCATGTGCAAGCAGGCAGGGAGACAGCTTTATCCTGCACTGAGGACTTCAGCCAGCAGAGGGTGCTGAATTGCAGCCAAAGGAAGAATTCTGCATTCTGCAGTGTAGGCACTTGACGAGCACAGGGCGATCAAGCACCGACAGCACTCTCCTCAACCCAAAGAAGCTTCCAACAAAGTGTTTTATCTCAGTTTGATGCATTGGTTACCCATTACAAAGAAAGAAACTCATTACAAAGAAAGTGCTAAGGATGATATGCTCTCTCTTGTGAAGGGTATGGTAATAAAAGGTACAGTGTTGGAACATAAGAATCCCCAGTTTACACAGCTCGTGTCAGGTCCAGAATCACTTCAACCTCTGGTTTTTGAAGCTCTTCACAAAGATCATTGTGGCACTGTTTGGATGAAGACAATAGCCCAGAGTCATGTCTGTTGGCCAGGGATCAACAAACACGTTGAGAGGATGATCAAGTGCTATACTAGGTGTTAGCAAATTCAGCATGATCCTAGTCCAGTTCATCTATATCCTTGGTCTTGGCCTCAGAATCCCTGGACACGTATTCACATGGACTTTGCTGGACCATGAGAAGGTTACATGCTTTTGGTTGTAGTTGATGCCCATTTGAAATGGCCATAAACTTTCAGAATGACAGAAGTCATCCCAAGCTGTGCATAATGATCAAAGATGTGAGACTTGTCATAATTCTTTTGAAGTGGGAGACTTAGTGTGGACTTGCAACTATGGTTGTGGAATGAAATGGGTACCTGGATATCTTGTAAAATGCATGGGATCTGTTTTGTTTGTGGTGAAACTATCCCGTTGTACTCTATGGATTGACATATAGATCAGTTGCAGCCTCAGCAAGTACCATAATCTGGGGATGTTCCAGTAGGACTTTCTGTTCCTCTGACTGAAACCTCTCCAGTTAAACTACTAATTTTGATGGCATGGTGGAAGAAACTTTGGTATCTGGTCTAGCTGATTCCTTACCAGATCCAACTGATTCCTTATCATCAACTGTTCCTGTTGTTCAGCACACTGCCGCACCACCATCACCACATTATCACAAAAGAGTGTGAACACCAGTGGTGCACCTGAACTTATAAATTATTTCGTTAGGGAGTTGCTATTCCAGGGCAGAATAATCCCTTGCAATTTAAGAGTCTGCGGTAGTCTACCTGTAACCTTTAATTAGGTTATAGAGTGTTTTTTGTTAGCCGTGTAAATGATAATGTATATATTTTTGTGAAGTTCTTTAAAGTAGGGTGGAGGAATGTGATGTCCTGTCCCTTTAAACATTTGGGCACTCTGCAGTCCCCTTGCCCCAGTGAAAAGCCTCACTTACGCGTTGGTTTCAGTTTTGCTGCCAGAACAATAAAGCTACCACCACAGCAGACAGCTGTTTTTCTATCTGCTCCCTCTGTGACTAGCTCCTTCTCTGTCGGTCCAAATATAACATATATCAGACATACCACATGTGCAAATAGAACAGAGGGAACATTGCACTTGCAATTACCCAATTTGCACACATTACTGTGATTTTTTATGGGCTCAAAGGCGCATTGGCTGAAATCATGCCTGTACATAGGGCCAACACAGGGTCTGTGAACCGGTTAACTCAGACTTGAAGGCTAGTGCTGGCTCTCTGTGTAGGGGTGAATTTCACACAATGTGGTTCATCCATTGCAAAGGATTTTGAAAGTTTGGTCCCCAAAATGTCAGATACCCAGTTTGTTTCAGATTAACTTTATTTTGGAAATTTCACAAGACTTCAGCTTTTTTTTTTCCAAATTTCTGTTACCTCTAGGATTTGGCTCAATGTGAAATAACGTGAGAATAGAATTTCTTGGCACATTCTGACACTTCTGTTTTGGGACTAAACCAGGAAGTGCAGAGACACACTAAAATTTAACCTTCTTTGTGTTACTAGGAATCATTTACCATCGGATTTTGGCATCAAAACTGATTCCTTTGGGGCAAGATTTGAGAAAAAGTTATTTTATTGAACTTGTTGTCTCAGTCCCTTATAAAAACAAGGATAAATCACAGATAGAAAGAAACTGAGTTTTTTCATAAGAGTTTGTTGCTGACAATTAGATTATTAATATGAAATTTTCAGAAAATTCAATTGGTCAAAGGTGTAAACTGCAAGGTTGGGAGAGGCAAATCTGAAAGATTTCAAGTACTGTAGGCTAAAAACTAGTATGTGTTGTTACAAGCTAAGTATAGGTGATCTAATTAGCTGCACTACATGTTCTCATCAAACAGTGTTAAGCTAGACACACCTTATCATCAAGAAGTGAGTCTAAAGATAGAGATGAAGAATGAACGGCAAACAAATGGAACAGAGAACAAGTTTGATGGTGGTGACAAAGTGTGAGGACATGGAGTCTTCCTTCACTAATATGGTTAAGTATAAATAAAGTAACATTACATCTACTGCAGGTGCCCATCAGCTCAGGTGTACAGCATAAAATTTACTACAGTTCAACAATGTTACTTAATATTTACTTATATAAAAAATTCCAACAATACTAATATAATTCATGCCATACTATGGCATTTTGTGCTACAGATGAAAACAATGAAGAAAACATAGAAGGGTAACAAACTGAAGAATTTGTTTTGACACACCTTGAATTTTACATCCCTTGTACATAGGGATGAGTCTATCCAGATCTTCTGGTGGCTCAGAAACTGGCTCAAGAGTTGGATCAAAGAGATTCAGCATAGCTGCAGCTAGCTGGAAACCAATCTCTTTCGAACTGAAATTGCTGTGTGTCCATTCATTTGCATAATATATATTGGAGAACTTGGTTAAAGGACCTGCCGCTCTGATAGTAACATCATTAGTATGGAAGTTGGCATCAATCACAAGTCTTCCATCATAAACAAGGCACGCGTCATTAATCGCCTTGAAGGTTTCATAATCCACTCCCTTGTTGGAAAAGTTAAAGAATGCCTAAAAAGATGTAATAAGTGTAGGTCAGATTTAAAAATTTTATTAAAGTGAATGTTTGAAATTAAATATACACAGGTTGAGAGGGAAGGTACTGTACATCTGGGGTCAGGCTTGGGTTATGGGGGTTACAGATATCGTTTGCAAGGATGAAAAGATGCATACATATTAGTCATTGTCTAATACAATAAATGAGGTTGTGTGACTCATTATTTAATGTGATTTATTTTACAAACTAACTACAGCACAAAATAAAACATGACTTTGTATACCCTGATGTGGCCTATTGACCAAATTTTGAGATTAATTAAAAGGGACCCAAAGAGCTGAGATTTATTGAGCTAAGAGTTTTCATCATTTCCTACTTTCTGGTTAACTAGATGTACTATATTTTAATAGCTATATATTATTTAGTACTTTAAATATCCTGAACTCAAGTACATATTTTATCTTTGTCATTACAATTATATGATAAAGAACACAAGGCTTTACAAAATTCTCCCCCCCCACACACACACAACATATAAGCCAAACTGAAAAACAATGTACTTGAAAATAACACAATTTCATGTCTTTGAAAGGGTATTTGTGCATTACATATATTTTTGTATGCTAAAACTATAATATTTATGAGAAACCATAACTATCATGTTTGCCAGATTAGTTTTTATACTCTGTAGATATAATGGTATTCTATTTTTCAACTAACAAATGTTTGGCATAATTTCAAACATTTATTAGTACATGAAGACAAATGAATGATACAATATAAACTAGTCAAGTAAAAGATTTTTCCATCAGAATTATGAGATGCTAGGTTTCTATTTAAATTTTCTTGCTTATACATCATGTGTTCTTTCTTCAACAAGGTTTGCATCTCTTTCTAACTTAACATTTTTTTTAATTCTTATTTACAACACAAAAACAAGAGAGACATTCAATGAAAAAAACGGTTACCCACCTTTCATAACTGTTGTTCTTTGTGATGTGTTGCTCATGTCCATTCCATTCTAGTTGGGTGCGCGGTCACATGCACAGTTGTCAGAGATTTTTGCCTTAGCAGAATCCGTAGGTTTGGCTGTGGCGCCGCACTCGTGTCGGTATATTAGGCACTGCCGGCCCTATACCCTCTCAGTTCCTTCTTGCTGGCAACTCCAACAGAGGGGCAGGAAGGCAGGTAATGGAATGGACATGAGCAACACATCTTGAAGAATAATAGTTACAAAAAGTAGATAACTGTTTTTTCTTCTTCGAGTGCTTGCTCATGTCGATTCCATTCTAGGTGACTCACAAGCAGTATTCCTGAGGTGGGCTCAGAGTTCATGGCCATGCAGCTTGCAACCCTGCTCTACCAAAGCCAGCAATGTCTCGGGTCTGCTGGGTAAGTGCGTATTGATGTTTCACTAGGCCAGGTTGCACAGGTGAGCGGGAGGAGGAAGGGCGGCGATGACTAAAACTCATGTCTCTGTTTCTTCTCCGTGCAGATCCCTGCCAGAGCTGCCAAGGCCTTGGAGGCAGGGATGGATGGAACTGCTTTCTCATCGATTGTGGCATATGCAGACCCAGTGAGCGGAGGATGGCCTGAGTGTCCTTCAGTCTGTGCAGCTTTGCATCCATTTGTGCTGCAAAGAGTTGGTTCCCATCAAACGGGAGGTCCTGGATGGAGGACTGCATCTCCTGGGACAGGCCTGTGGCTTGAAACCAGGAACTGCGCCTCATGACCACTGCCAATGTGACCACCCTTGCAGCCAAATCAGCTGCAACCCAGGCCATTTGGAGGGAGCATCTTGCTGCTCATATATCCTCCTCAACTAGCGCCCTAAATTCTTGGGCTGAATCCTGGGGCTGGGAATCCTTGAATTTATGGAGGGAGTCCCGTAAGTTGAAGTTATATCTCCCCAGTAAAGCCTGGTAGTTCGGCATCCTGAATTGAAGGCTGGCCGTTGAATAAATCTCTTTCAAAAAGGTCCAGCCTCTTGCCCTCTTTATTTTTTGGGGGGAAGGGGTAGAACTGGTTTGCCCTTGTCTTTCTTTCTCGTTGGCTGCTGAAATGACCAGCGAGCCCAGAGGTGGGTGGGTGTACAAGTGTTTGAAACCCTCAGCTGGGACGAAATACTTCTTTTCAGCCTCCTTGGAGGTGGGATGGGAGACAGGGTTTGCCAGAGGGTTTTGGCTATTTTCAAGACCCCCTTGTGCACTGACAGTGCAACATGTGTGGGGGCAGATGCCGAGAGCACATTAAACAAGGTGTCTGACTGCTCTGTAATCTCATCCATCTCCAGGCCCAAGTTCGTGACCACCTTTTGAAGCAGAGTCTGGTGCTCCTTAAAGTTGTCCGGCGGGCTGGCATGAAAGGCTCCCGCAACCACCTCATCTGGAGATGAGGACGACTGGACCACTGCAGGAGGCCCAGGAGCATCACCACCAGGAGGGAAGGAGGTTTTGGAGTGGGCACTTGCTTCTCCACTCTGGCATCCGATTGTGTTTTGCAATGAAGAATGATGTGAAGGGGGCATCAGCATAACTGGCATACACCACGCCCTCCAATAGGGCTACTGCACCAACCACTGGCCTTGCTGCCAGGATGGCATTGCTGCGGTTGACGTGGCCTCAGGTGACAACTCGCACCTGTGCCACCTTGGCAAGGGGTTGAACTCCCTTTCTGTGCCGGAGGAATTCCCTTCTGGTGACCCCGGTGGGGCCGTTGATGCCTGAGTCTGATGGCTAACCGTCGCCGTGGGTGACGTAGCGACACAGCCGTGTTGCTAAAAGCTGCGTTGTGTAGACATAACTTACTAACTATACTAGTTAACAGGTACTTACTAACTAACTACGGTGAACAAACTGTTTACAAGACACTTGGAGCTGGAAGAAAGAAGAGAACTGCTAACCACTTGCTAGGCAAGGGAAAGGCCTGCAACCAACTGAGAAGGCGTAGGGCCTAATATACCGACGCATGAGTGCAGTGCTCCCGAGGGCTGACCCTATGGATACCGTTAAGGCAAAAGTCTGACGACTATGCACGTGAGCGTGCACACATCTAGAATGGAATCGACATGAGCAAGCAGTTGAAGAAGAATAAAAAGTTAGTAAATTCAAAACTGATAAAAGGAAATGTTATCACACCATGTCTACTTAGACCGTGGAACTCATTGCCACTGGAAGCAGTTGAGGCCAAGAATTTAGCAAGACTGATAAAGGTATTAGACATTTATATGCATAGCAAGAATATCCAGATTATAATTAATTATAATGAAAAATTTGGAAGGGTTATTAAACCTCATGCTTCAGGGCTTAAGCAAATCTCTAATAATTAGGGATCAGAATGAGACCTATGAGGGGTGTCAGATTATCCCACATCTGCCAACTGTGGGATTCTTGCTCTTTCCTCTGAAGCATCTGGTGGAATATAACACCCCTGGTGTCAAGATGCAGGATTTTTCTAATCAGCAGTCCCATTGGGGCCAATTGCCCACGGGGCCCTGCGGAGGATTCCAAGGGTATAAAAAGGATGTGTGTGGCCCCATCTGCCATTCAGTTACTTCCCTACTTTTGGAATTCTTTACCTGAGACTGTAAAGAAAGGGGAGGGTGGGCAGGTAGTATGAATATTCAGAGAACACTCTCAAGGAACAAGTTAATGGTAAGCAACCTCTCTTTCGTCTTCAAATGCCCTCTGCATATGCCCACTTGTGGGAAATTAGCAAGCAGTTCAGCTCCCTAGGAAAGCGGGCTGAGGCGTTCTAGGCAAATGAAGACTATAAAACTGCCAAAACTAGCATCAGTTGCAGATGGCAGTCCAAGAGTGTATTGGAAGTGGCCACTGTTTCACACTCCCACATCAGACTGTAGTGAGGGACATTTCCCTCCTCCCCCGGCCCCCGCCATGTACATTTACGGCTTCAAGCAAGAACTTTACAAATTCTACAAAAAACAGGAGAGCTGCAATGGATGCTGTCTTCAAATTAGTTGAATACTTTTGATACATCTGGGTGAATGAATACTTGGCATATCTTAATAGGAATGTAAAAGAAATACAGACAGATAAAAGGCCTATTGAAGGTAGAAATGGAGATGACTTGAGACTGAAAATGGGGATTTGAGGGTACAAATTGTCACAATACCATTTCACATAGGGACTACAAGTTACAGATAACTGGGTCATGTGGTTTGTGTCTCAGTAATTCTGGGCAGTAGAGAAAAATCCTTTCCTCAAGTGCATGGTGCGAACGATACTCTGACAACTAGCAGACCAAGAGCTTTGAGACACAAGGCTCCACCCCAAATCAAATGAGACACTGGCACAAGAGGACATATCTCCTGGGCAGATATATGTATTCTTCTACCTTGGGGTACTCACAACACAACAATCCTGCCACAAAGAACTCCAGAGTCATTTGGAGCAGCCATGAAGGTAAAGCAGCTGCCTTAAGCAACCCTTGTGGTACATGGAGCAATCCTTCCAAAATCTAGGATATTGCCAAGTGAGTGAGGACTGTTGACCCAAGCATGTGAGGGTAGAAGCTGAAATCACAACCCAATCAATCTGGATGAACTCATATCACAATTCTGAATGTTTGAAGTGCAATAGATTGGTTGGTCAAAAACTACTTTTTTGATATAAAAAAGAAAAACCACACTAGACATCTGAAAAATGCTCTCATCAATCACGTCAGCAATCTAGATGTCAGAGTGTTCACCCAACATGATTCAGGATCACTGGAAATTTGGATCAGGCCTTAAATGCAGACAAATTATAAGTAGGCTTGGAAGGATTAGATTTTTTTATCAGTAAATGTTGATAAACATCAATTTCATCATACACACACAAACTGACAAAAAAATTCCATCAATAATCAAAATTTACAGATAGGCAAAGTAAGAAAAATTTTGCTAGAGAGCTTATTAGAGTTTAAAGCTAAACATTTTGCACTGATGTTGATGATTTGTGTATTAACAGTTAAAAAGCTTTATCTTTTTTAATCTCAGTCTCGACTGTCATTAAATAATTATTGTCTGACTCCAAATCCCATTGTCTGATCTCCCATAATTTCCCACAACTGTGAAATTTTAAGTGATAAAAATCAGCAAAAAAAATGCTTAACCTATAATTTTGCACAACCATGAAAATTTAAATTGATAAAAATAGCAAAAAATGCTTAAAAATAAGCATTGACATTATCCATCAAAATTATTTAAACAAACCAAATGCTGCCAAGTCTAATAATAAGTGAGGAGAAGAAGGACAAATTCAAAAAGGCATGGAAGAGGCTGGGTGAAACAAGGATTGATCAATAATAAGAATAAGCAGTTACAGAATGAAGATATGAACACACCTTGATGGTCCCACAGAGTTTTTAACGTAGGTGACATGGCAGATGCGAGACTTTGGAAGAATGTTATTGGGCAGAGACTAGTGACTTGGCATTAAGATTTGGAGAAAGCATTCCATCCACATGGGGTGGCATGGAAGACAACATGGAGGCTGCAATGGGAGAGGGAAACGAAGGGGGCATGGAATTTGGCACCCTGGCACAGCAGAGGCACTGCAGAAGGAGATAAGAGTTCCTATGATGTATTTATGCTTCTTCATACATGAAAATATTTAATCAACATAGTATTACTAAAGGAATACTGGTAGGTCTAAA
The DNA here is from genome assembly GCF_020497125.1 of Mauremys mutica. Taxonomy (NCBI): domain Eukaryota; kingdom Metazoa; phylum Chordata; order Testudines; family Geoemydidae; genus Mauremys; species Mauremys mutica. Next base: position 205,572,262 of record NC_059074.1, on the reverse strand, counting down.
ATCAGACTTACCAGCTGTGTAATATCTATGGAGAGGGGACAAGAAAATTGTACGTTCCAGTATGCTGCCTGCTACCATGCACGATGCTCTACGAGCCACTTTGTCCCCCGGCTGGGAAGGCAGGAGGCTGCAATGAGACACTTCTCTGGAGCAGACTCAGCTCCCCGGTGTCTGGGCTCTCTCACCCAGATGACTGAGTGCAGAGCAGAGCCTTGCCAAACAGGGATGGGGCAGGGCCAGGAGGAGAGGAGACACAGTCCCGGATGTCAGCAGCAACTACAGGAGTACTCTCTGGGGTCAGAAAAGCATGGAGCTGGGAAGTGACCATGGCAGACTCATTGCAGGCAATGATGTTGGAGGGACAAACAGAAAGGGAGAGACAAAAGAATAGGTGAGAGGGGTTCCATCGAACAATAGGGGCACTTTGAGGGGAGGAAGGGGGAAAGAATGAGGGAGTGTGGGGGAGATGGAGGGGAAATGAGGGAGTTGGTGGCAGAACAGACTAAGGGCTCTGTGTGGGAGGGAGGGCGGGAGAAGGATAGGTTGAAGGGACAGAGGGATGGCTGGGGTAAGGGAGAGGGAAGGAAGAATGAAGCATTTATAGGGAGGAGGAGGAGGAGAAATTGGACAAGTTGCTAAGAGGAGGAAGGAGGGGCGAGAGGGAATGTTTGGGGAGAGGAAAGGGTTTATAGATTCCAGGGGTAGAGAACTGGAGCCTCATGAAGGGCTTCCCCTCCAACTTGGTGCGCAAACTTACTACACAAATGGGGAATGCATGCAAAGCAAAGACATGTCAAAATGGTCATGTGACTGCCTGTAAGTGCATATCCTGAAACTTAGACTCATACAAGTAGTTCTTAGTCAGACAACTAAGCCAACCGATAGGTAAGTGTTAAAGGCCTGGCCCAAATAGTGCAGTGCTGATATTGTATTTTAATGGCAGTCCTGAATTTAGAGGGCTGATACATATTTCGTCGTGGTACAGAAAATCTATTTAAAATAGTTAGAATAAGGGTAGGTTAAATTTTATGCATATCAGTATTAACACTGCAATCTTACAATCTGACTTGAATTCAGTTTCCTAACCACATTTAGATCACTATAGGTAGGAGTACTGCAAATATTTAAACAACAGAAGTATTTTAAGAATGATTTTGAAAAAATAATTAAAACTATCTGTCATTCAACAGTGAATAGCAATTTGTATGTCTGTTGATTTAAACACTTCTTTAATCCAAATCTGTTTGTAAATCTAAAATGGTTTTATTTGGATTTTTAAAAAATCCCTCAGATTAATAAATGAATGTTAAATCTTCTAGGTACACTGAAATCTAGATAAACCAACCAGGGATTAGCTTGGTCTGATTATCTTTGCGGGCTGGGCAAAAGGAATACAAAGCATATACTTACTGTACATTGCAGTTTAAATGGTCTTGTATTAGTCGTGAAAGAAGCACATGTTATAGGATCTGGGTGGTCACCTTCATTCCACTGTGCCAATATACTGTCATAATAGACACACACATCATTCTTTGACAATGCCTCTTTAACAGCTTTTTCAATTGCGTTGTTGTTAAGGCAAGTTACATTTGAGCTAAGTGGTGGCTGCACAAGGTGTATGCGAGAACCATGAATTCCAAGAGATAGGAGGGTTTGTGCTGTGGAGTAAATATCAATGGTATTCCCATAGACAATGACATTCCCTGGGGGAAAAAGGAAAAAAATTCTAAGACACACAACAACAACTCTATCAGTGTAACTCAGACGATGATAATACAGAATTGCTCTCTTTGACCTTATCGCTCTGATGCGATGAAGCAAACAATGCTACCTAGCAACAGTAACTAAGATAATTTAGTGAAGAATCTGTGCAAAACATCCCACAAAGTAGGCAAGTACTTATTACAGAAGTATGACATGCATTATGACCCCAGAACTTAAACTATGTTGATTGAAAACCTCTAAAATAAAAATCTTGTATCTTGCCCTTCCTTTCCCCTCTGTCCCTTTCCCCCATTTTGCTTATTTAAAGCATGTATTAGAGACACAGGATCGAAATCACAACATATGTATTTTCTCTAAAAATGTAGAAATATCACGTTAACAGGAAAATACTTTTTTTTTTTTTTTTAAGTTTTGAAAATTACATAGAAATGGGTCTGGATTGTCCCCTCTTGCAGCAAGAGCTGCAGGAGTGGACTTCAGGAGGGAAAATCATCATGAGGAATCCTTCACAGAGATTTCCTCTCGTCGTCCCATCAGTGGGAGAAGGGTGGAGGCCTCTTCCCTTGTGGGTAAGTATGTGTGGCCCACCTCTAGACCTGGCAGATCTCTGGAGAGCTGCAAGAGGTCTGGGCAATCAGAGGGAGGTCCTGTGCCTCTGTACCAGCTCTGGCTCCTGGTGCCTATCCCTCTGCCAGCTCTCTGGCAGTACAGCTCCATTTGAGCCATGCTAACAGGGGGAACCAATGGGCTGCAGAGGAACTCAGGAGCTCCAGAACAGCAATATAAAGAGAAGGTACTATAGCTTGTGGCCGTAATTTTTCAGGTACGGTCCATAAAACTGGAAGGAGAAGGATGTGCATACCGCAGTGCCCCCCCCCAGCATGTCCAGTCTCCATCTCTTCCCTCAGAGTGAGGATTCTGGACACCACAGTGGGGGTTCTTCTGCCTAATATGGGAAGAGGGGGAATGGTGTGGCAGAAGAGTCTTGAGTCCTCCCTACGCACAGAGAACTGGCCCATGGTTTGGTGTTCAACAAAAATCTGTCGGGAAAACATGTACTTCAAAGGAAATCAGAGGGTTGAAACAGTGCAGCCATTCCAACAAGGCAGTGGTTTTCAACCTTTTTTCATTTTCAGCCCCCTAAAATAATTTCAAATGGAGGTGTGGACCCCTTCGGAAATCTTACACGTAGTCTGCAGGCCCCCCAGAGGTCCGTGGACCACAGGTTGAAAACCACTGCAATAAGGGATTACATTTGAAATACGCAGAGAGGATGGCATTGGCTATCTTGGGGTTGCATAAATTTGAGAATAGAGTTTGGCCCCATAACTTTATTCTCTATACACAGTTGGCTTGATCTTGCTTTCTGGTAGGATTTATTTTTCTGCATTTCAGTGCATGGGCCAAGGGTGCTTTGTTTTTGCATTGAGCACTGTGCTCATGTGAGGAGGTGAGTGAATGACTGGAATAGACAATCTCTCTCCTGTACAGTTAACTGGTGCATCCATCTTGACATTGACATTTAAGTGTCACTGCAAGCAAGAGAATCCCTACAACCTACATCTTATTATTCCATAGACTAAACTGTTTTTACTGGAAGCATGTGATGCTGACACTTGCACAGTGCTGTAGTGGAGGCTAAGAAGGTGTTATTATACAAAGCCCTAGCTCCAAAGAATGCTAATATCAAAATGGCTAACGGATAAGGGAAGCCATTTTGATTGTAATGTTATCTTACATTGTTTAGATTAGTTTCCTGTAGATGCCAAATAAACATATTTCTTCATAGTTTTATGAGAATGCAAAAGTATTTCACCATCAATATAGATTCTCATGAGTGGTGGGAAACATTTTTTGCTGAGCACATGAATGATCACTGGGAAGGAACACGTTTATTTGCAATTCTGGGATTATGACAATAAATGGCAAGAGACTTCCTTATCTTTCTAAGTTTAACATAGAACATTAATTTACCAACTAAAAATAATGGGAAATTTGACTTCTGGTGTACATTGTAAAATATTCTTGTTGAGCCATGATAACACTTTTATTTTTTCATCTTTTTTGCCATGACATCTATTTGTGGGCCTGAAACAGCAATATTGGGCTAGTATACAAGACCCAGAATGAAAACAACAAGGAGTCCTTGTGGCACCTTAGAGACTAACAAATTTGTTAGTCTCTAAGGTGCCACAAGGACTCCTTGTTGTTTTTGCAGATACAGACTAACACGGCTATCACTCTGAAACCAAGACCCAGAATGGGAAATTAAGAAGTGAGATCGAACCATCTTTTTCACTGTCCAGGCTAAGTGCAATGGAAAAAGAAAATAAAGACAACAATGATGAAATGTGAGTTTTGATATTTTCATTTCTAATAAATCTAAAGTGTTATTAGTAATGCAGGTAAAGAATGTGGGTTTGCTGATGCTGAGTGTGTCTCATATTTCATTTAGAATTTTTTTAATTTGTGGGGAGGTGAAAAAAGCTGCAGAGGATGCAGTGACTATAAAACAAGAGTGAGCAATATTCACTGATAATCAATCCAGCAAAATATTAATTCTCACTCTAAGGCAGAGGTGGGCAAACTACGGCCTGTGGTACCGTCCTGCCCGGCCCTTGAGATCCTGGCTGGGGAGGCTAGCCCCCGGCCCCTCCCCCACAGCCTCAGCTCGCTGTGCTGCCAGCGCTCTGGCATAGGCGCCAACTTTCTCTGGCGCCGATGGGTGCCCACGCTCCCCGCCCCTTTCCCCGCCCCCGCCCCCACTCCATCCCTGCCCCTGGCCCTGGCCCCATTCCAATCCCATCCCCAAAGTCCCCGCCCTAACTCCACCCCCTCCCTGCCTCTATTGGATCCCTTCCCCAAATCAGCTGTTTCGCGGCGCAAGCCCTGTAGGATGCGGCAATGCAATCGCGGAGGAGGCGGAGACAGAGGTGAGCTGAAGCAGGGAGCGGGGCAGGGCCACGGGGAGCTGCCGGTGGGTGCTGAGCACCCACCAATTTTTTTCCATGGGTGCTCCAGCCCCGGAGCACCCACGGAGTCGGCGCCTATGTGCTCTGGGTGATGGGGCTGTGAGCTCCTGCCGAACAGCGCAGTTGTGAGAGCCACCGGGTCTAGTGTATTAAATTGCTCCCCGTAGGAAGAGCACCAGGACTGGCAGCCGTAAGTAGTACATGGTAAGCAGCACATTCCTATGGGGAGCAATTTAGTACACTACATTCGGGTAGGGAAGGCTGTGCCTCCCCAAACAGCTTGGCTCCCGCCCCCTATCTGCCCCCTCCCACTTCCCGCTCCCTGACTGCCCCCCTCAGAACCTCCAACCCATCCAACCCCCCCTGCTCCTTGTCCCCTGACTGCCCCCTCCTGGGACCCCCCGCCCCTAAACGCCCCCCCCCGGAACCCTACTCCCTATCCAATCCCCCCTGCTCCCTGTCCCCTGACTGCCCTGACCTTTATCTACACCCCCATCCCCTGACAGGCCCCCTGGGACTCCCACACCTATCCAACCGTTCCTGTTCCCTGTCCCCTGACTGCCCCCTGGACCTCCTGCCCCTTATCCAACCCCCCCGCTCCCTGCCCCCTTACCATACCGCTCAGAGCACCAGGAACTGGCAGCCGTAAGTAGCACAGTCCTACAGGGAGCAATATAATACACTACCCTGGCCCTCCATATACTTTCAGAACCCCGATGTGGCCCTCAGGCCAAAAAGTTTCCCTACCCCTACTCTAAGGCATTCAAGTCTGAGAAACCCACATATCCTAGCAATTTGGTAGGCCAAAATGTTTAGAGGAAAGGTCAGCTGCTGTAATATATGTTGGCATTTCTATATATGCAAGATCAGAATTAAGCACTGGGTTACTCAAGAAAAAATAAAAATCTGTTTTATATAGTAACATTAAATGCAATACATTTGATTAAGGAAAACATTGTTCCTTTACTGACCTCTGTTAAATCAACAATTTATGGTTTCTGCTTATTACAATATTAGTGAATTTAGATTACAGTGCTTGTACTGTAGGAACTACAGATATTCATTATAGACTAAAATTATGTCCATCAGACAGACAGTAATTCCTCAAGATGTTTTTATTATTTAACTGCATGAAAATGCATCTGTGAGTAAACATAATAATATTCAGCGGAAAAACAGGAATCATAAATAAAGACCATCACAGTACTTTATCATTTAATATTACATGCCCGTGTTCCACGACAGAGCATTCTCATCATTTCCTATAAGTGGAAATACAAGATTTCTATGACCCCAGCATAACCCAAATCCTTTCAGCTTGGAAAAATAAAGACCCAACCATATTAGACAGAGCAACAGAAACCCTGCTCGGTGATTTGTGCACTGGAATTTTAATGCTACAGCATGTCTTCAAACATGCTTTTAATAAAGCAGTAAACTGTCTTTACCTAAAGAGGAAAATAATTGATCCATTTTGGGCCATTAGAGAAGTTTTGTTCTTTACTTTACAACCATCCCACTTTTTTATTTTCATGGAAAGTGGAGAGGTAATAGCAGATGAATTTCAATTAATTTCAATTAGAGTTATAATAGGCTACAGTGCATTAGGTTGCTGGATTTTATCACAGAAAGAATGTTTACTTACTTTATAGCAAGTGTGGTTCTTTGAGATGTTCTGTACATATGGATCCTACTTATGTAGACGTGGGATGTGGTAGACGTGGTATATCTTGACTTTAAGTAAAGCTTTTGATACTGTCTTGCATGACCTTCTCATAAACAAACTAGGGAAATTCAACTTAGATGGAGCTACTATAAGGTGGGTGCATAACTGGCTGGAAAGCCATTCCTAGAGAGTAGTTATCAGTGGTTCACAGTCATGCTGGAAGGTCATAAGTTAACGAGTGGGGTTCTGCAGGGATCAGTTCTGGGTCCAGTTCTGTTCAATAGCTTCATCAATGATTTAGATAGTGGCACAGAGAGTACAATTATAAAGTTTGCGGATGATACCAAGCTGGGAGGGGTTGCAAGTGCTTTGGAGGATAGGATTATAATTCAAAATGATGTGGACAAACTGGAGAAATGTGGGGTGTGTGTGTGTGTGTGCGTGTGTGTGTGCGTGTGTGTGTGTGTGCATGCGCGTGCGTGTGTAGTCCACCGGTTTGACGATGACATGTTCATGCTCCCTCTTTTTGTGGATTCTGGAATGACTCTGAAGTCCAAAGTGTGATGCTCATGAGCAGATCAGTCAGACAAATTCACTGGTGAGTGCCTTGGGAGCTATAGCAGCAGTATGACACTTCTCCCTTGCAGCTAACCATTGATTATTTCTGTCCTCTTCAAAGGCTTGGAAAGCTCTGAGTGTTGTGTGTCGCCAGGCTAATCTACTTAACGCAGCCTTCTCAAGATTATTTGGTTTATTGTACCAAAGTGTATGCTGTTCTTGTAGTGCTTTCCAGGGAACACCTTGATTCCGATGTCCTTGTGCCAATTCTCCATAGAAAATTTTTCTGAGGAGTCGATGGTCAGGCATCCTAATGACATTTCCAACCCAGCGTACTTGGGATTTTATCAGTATGGCCTGAATGCTTATGGCATTTGACTTTTGGTAATGCCATAAGCATTTGACTTTTGGTAATTTTGTCCTGCCAGCGGATCCCCATAATGGTGCGCAGAGACTGCATATGGAAGGCCTCTAGCTGTTTGATATACCATTTGTATGGTGTCCAGGTCTCTCAGCCGTAGAGGAAAGATGTGAGCACAAAAGCATTATAAAGTTTTATTTTTGTTGAGAGGGCTATGGTGTGTGATTTCAGGACTTTGCTACGTAGCTTTCCTAATAACTGAGGACAGGTCCATACTCACCGCGCGGGTCGACGCGGTGAGTTCGACTTCTCCGAGTTCGAACTATCGCGTCTAATCAAGACGCGATAGTTCGAACTCCCCGCGCGCTCCGGTCGACTCCGGAACTCCACCACTGCGAACGGCAGTGGCGGAGTCGACCTTGGAGCCGCGGAGTTCGACCCCGCCGCGTCTGGACGGGTAAGTAAGTCGAACTAGGGTACTTCGAGTTCAGCTACGCTATTCGCATAGCTGAACTTGCGTACCCTAGTTCGACCCCCGCCCTTAGTGTAGACCAGGCCTGAGAAGCTTCTGTATCCTGTTCGTGATTCTTTGTCAAGAGATCCATCACTGGAGATGTTGCTGCCGAGATAGGTAAAACTGTGAACTTGCTTTAGTTGGTTTCCACTAATGGATATGCTACGGGATATGGCATGGAGAGTTTTCCAGGCTGATTGCGAGGCCAAACAATTTTGATGTTTCAGCGAAGCGATCTACAATGCACTGGAGATCTCCCTCTGTGTGTGCTAGGCGGGCACAATCATCCGCAAAGAGTGCTTCTCTTATTAGTAGTTCTTTTACTTTTGTTTTTGCTTTAAGCCTTGTTAGATTGAAGACTGAGCCATCGAGTCTGTATCTGCTGTATATGCCTCTGTTGAGCCCATCTGTAGCATGGTTGACAACTTGGGTGAAGAAGAGGTTGAACAGTACAGGGGCAAGGACACAGCCTTGTTTGACTCAATTTGAAATAGGAAGGGAGTCAATGAGATCTCCATTAAAAAGTACCTGACCTTTCATCCTCTCATGAAATAAACAAATGATCTTTACCCAAGTTTTGGTGGGCAACCAAGTTTGCTGAGGATCATCCACAATCCTTCTCTATTGACTGTATCAAATGCTTTTGTCAGATCAATGAAAACATGATGGTATTTGTAATTGTCAGGCTATGTTCTGCACACTTAATTAGGAGTAGGAGTCCATTTTCATTCATTTTTCCCATGCCATTTTCCCCAATGACTCCTTGCCAGTTGTTGTTATCTTTACCTACTCTTGCACTGAAATCTTCTAGGATGATTAGTTTGTCACTTTGTAGTGTTGACTTGATGAGAGATTCGAGATCAGAGTAGAACTGTTCCTTAGCATCATCAGGGCTTGTCAAGATGATGGTAGCAAATCATGACTTATTTAGCAGTAACCGGAGTTTCATGAGTCTTTTGTTAATGCCTATTGGAAAGTCTTCAAGACATTGCAAGAGTTTGGTCTTGATGACAATTCCGACTCCATGGATTCTTTGTGTGGTTCTTTTCCCTTCGAAAAGAAGGTGCAACCCCCAGCCAGTTCTGTAACAACGCCCTCATCTGCCAATCTACTTTCACTGAGCGCTTCAAATACCAGGCTAGCTCTTTTGAAAGGAGATGACTGAACATCTAGAAAACATGACCTATGAGGGAAGATTGAAAAACTTGGGTTCGTTTAGTCTGGAAAAGAGAAGACCGAGAGGGGACATGATAACAGTTTTCAAGTACATAAAAGGTTGTTACAAGGAAGAGAAGAATTGTTCTTCTTAACCTCTGAAGATAGGACAAGAAGCAATGGGCTTAAATTGCAGCAAGGGTGGTTTAGCCTGGACATTAGGAAAAACTTCCTAACTGTCAGGGTGATTAAGCACTGCAATAAATTGCCTAGGGAGGTTGTGGAATCTCCATCATTGTCTAACCTGCTCTTAAAAATCTACAAACACCTGTCACGGATGGTCTAGATAATACTTAGTCCTGTCATGAATGCAGAGGACTGGACTAGATGACCTCTCAAAGTCGCTTCTAGTCCTATAATTCTATGTTGTCTACTCCCCAGTACAGGAGCCTGGGACATTTTCATTCGTTGTGTCTACCAGGTGTCGCACACGTGCCATGTATATCCTTCACACACACCCCTCCTGAGGGCATAAAGGGCACAGAGACCCCAACCTCCAGTCAGTTCCTTCAAACAGCCTTAGGCAGTGAACGACACTGTGTCCCTTCTGTAGTTTGTAGTTAATTTGTTTATAGTTAGTTGTAGTTACTATTTCATTTAGCCGTTGGTAGTAAAAAAGAAGAGGAGAGAGCAGATCGGAGCAGGGGTTATGACAGGGCCTTGATCTCCTGGCTTCATGTCATGCCAATCCTATGGGGAGATTATCCCTCTGACAGACGTGCTTGACACATGTCTCTACTGTTTGGGTGAAGAACACAGCCCATCACTTAGGTCTTGTCTACACAATGGGGTAATGCGCTCAACACAGATGTGATTTCTAAAGTGCGCCGTGTTGCGCATTAATTGGTCCATACACACCAAAGGTTGCCTAGTGCACTTTAATGTAGTACTTTTTCAAACAGCACTCTGTTAAAGCACACCAGCAGGGTCTACATGGACCAAAAATACTTCTTCGCTCCTGGCTCATCCTTCCAGTGCTCCAGTCACTAGAGTCATGATATCGAGCTCAGGAGCAATAAAGAAATAGAAAGAGACTCTACAAAAATCCATCAGAGCAGTCAGGGATTCCTGCTGTTTGAGGACTGAGACATTTAGACTCCAAGCTGGCTTTCCAACACCAAGTTCATCCCCACTGCCGGGTAAGAGGAGGGGATCCTCAAAGGAGCCATTGCTGCCAGCACAGGAAAAAGTGGGACCGGAATTCTCAGTGCTACATCATAGTAAAAAGTCAGCACAGAGATCTTCATCAGTAACGAGGGCTAGGAGTGCAAAGATACATTTATTACACTGCACCATGGCACCAGGTTTATTGGCACTGTCCTCCAGAGCGCTCAGCATGATCTATTCTGGCTTCTTCTTTGTTGGCATCCTCATTAGTCATTAAATCTGACTTGGCACCAGTGGTCCCAGCCTCTGAAGATTCTTCAACACAAAAGGAAGACAGCAATAGCACCCTCAGTACAGATGCCTCTTCCACAGGGGCGGCTCTAGGTATTTTGCCTCCCTAAGCACGGCAGGCACGCTGCCTTCGGAGGCTTGCCTGCAGGAGGTTCCCGGTCCCGCGGATTCGGCAGCACGCCTATGGGAGGTCCGCCGAAGCCGTGGGACCAGCGGACCCTCCGCAGGCATGCTGCTGAAGGCAGCCTGCCTGCTGCCCTCGCAGTGACCGGTAGAGTGCCCCCCGCGGCTTGCCACTCCAGGCACGCGCTTGGCGTGCTGGTGCCTGGAGTCACCCCTGCTCTTCCAAACAATTTCTCAACAGGGAGAGGTTTTATTTGTGTCCTTAGCAGATCTCAAGGTTACTCCAGAGCCTGAGCCACCAATTGTGGAGAACCTGAGTCACCTTAATTTTGGTGCCAGCTAAATCACTTCTGCAGGAAGAAACCAGGGTTTCTTGTGGTGAAAATTTCTCTGAGACAACATGGCAGTACAATTAAGGATGTGAGCCCACTCAAATCCTACAATCCTCTGTTATGGCTCCAACATTAGTGGTTTTTTCATCCAACAATTCTGATTCCTCTTCAAACTCTGACAAGAGTCCCCACCACCACTATGGAAGGCATATTGATAATAAAAAAAGAAAAAGAAAATCAGGCAAAGATATAGGAAAGAACCTCCTGCTACATCTAAGGATTTTAACAGAGGAACAATAAGAGTCTAGTGATGAGGAAATGCCTATTAATCAGATAGAGCCTTCTGATTCTCTACTGTTCTTCTTCCTCGACTGATGAAAACATTTCACATGTTGTACCAGTATCAGTTTTTCATAGATTCATAATTTCCAAGGCCAGAAGGGACCATTGTGATCCTCTAGCCTGACCTCCTGTATAACATAGGCCATAGGACTTCCCGAAATAAATCCCTAGAGCACATCTTTTAGAAAAACATCCAGCCTTAAATTAAAAATGGCTAGTGATGGAGAATTCACTACGACCCTTGGTAAATGGTTCCAATGTTTAATTACACTCTCTGTTAAAAATGTGCACTTTACTTCCAGTTTGAATTTGTCTAGCTTTAACTTCCAGCTATTGGATCACGTTACAGCTTTTTCTGCTAGGCTGAAGAGACCATTATCAAATATTTGTTCCCCATGTAGGTACTTATAGATTGTAATCAAGTGACCCCTTAACCTTCTCTTTGTTAAACTAAATAGAATGAGCTCTGTAATTCTGTCACTATATGGCAGTGTAGTGGGGTGGACTGCCCCACTCCCTGTGAGAATGGGCTGCAGCAGGCCAGGGCACCTGCGCAGACAAGGCTTATTGTGAGCCAATCAAAGGAGAGTTTATTGAGAGCCAATCAGGGCCCAGATTAGAGACAGCCAATCAGGGCCAGGCTCAGGGGTATATAAAGGCTGCCCAGAGCAGGAGCAGTCAGTCTGTCCCAGGCCTTTGACAGGGGAAGGTCAGTCTCCAGGGGAGGAGATTAGCACCGCGGACAGCGCAGTGCTGGCCAGGCTCAGGGAGGCTAAGGAGCTTGAACCCGTAGCCTGCCAGGCTGCAGGCCCCTGAAGGGAAGGGCCTAGCGGGTGCAAGGGGCCGTAGGGGAAGCGGCCCAGGGAAACAGACAGCGGAAGGGGAGAGAAGGACAGTGAGGCTGACGCCAGAGGGTCCCTGGGCCGGGACCCAGAGTAGAGGGCGGGCCTGGGTCCCCCCCTTCACCCCTTGCAGTGCACCCAGCCATTGGCCGTAGGGAGCGGCCATCTTGCTACGCCAGATCCCTGACAGGAGGGATTAGACTCAGAGGGCGATTGCATATAGTGACTGAGGTGTGGGACTGCTGAGCACTGACCCCCCCGGAAGGGGGCGCAGATGGACTAAGGGGCACTGCCGGAGGGCAGTGGCCTCGAAGAGGACGCCGCCGAGCACGCAGCAATGCGGGTCCAGAGATAACAGAGGACAGAACGACGGACGGGACACCACCAGGAGGAGGCGCTCCACTGGAATGAGCTAATTCCCAGAGTCACCAGGAGGAGGCGTCGCTGGGGTGAGTCCCAACCCGTTACAGGCAGGTTTTCTAACTCTTCAGTCATTTTTGTGGCTCTTCTTTGAATCCTCTCCAATTTATCACCATCCTTCTTGAACTATGCACACCAAAACTGGACACAGTATTCCAGCTGCAGTCATACGAGTATCAAATACAGAGGTAAACTTACCTTTTTACTCCTCCTTGAGATTCCCGTTTATGCATCCATGAATCACAACGGGAGCATCTGATGCTGGCCCTGCTTGACAGCCCCCACGGGAACCTCCGGGCCCTTGGTTGAGAACCACTAGGCTAGACTACACCTTTAGGGAACTCCAGTTGTAACAATCAGCTAGTATACCTATCTCTAAAGATACAGTTCCTCCTCCTAGCTCTATATAAGTTCTGATCAGAAACTATTAAGTGGTATAATGTGAGCCCATTTTATTTCTTTTTCTGTAGAGGAAGGCATGATGATCCCACATATTTTCTGTTGCATACACAAACTGAACTCAGCACCATGTATGTGAAATCTAAGAGGCTCTCAAAGAAAATATAAGGTGTATTTTAGTCTAATTTTAATAATTTGTGAGCAATAAATGGAGGATCTACTGAAGACAGTTTGAGACAACACAAATGTGATGATATAGAGATTCACACAAATGTGCGACTTTTACAGTTTAATAGAAAATATAGTACACAGGCAATTCTGTCTGAGGGGCTGTAACTAAAGATGATACTCAGCACTGAGACAATAGCGTTTGAAAAAATATCCATGCTAATTCTTTTCTCTATAGGGCTTTTCAGATCAACATATTTTCCAAAATAACTGAAAAACATGTTTACTAATTAAATTATTCTTCAATTAGTTAATTAATGATTCTAGCCAGGCTTTGCTTTTAGGACATTCATTTTGTGTCATATAATAATTATAGATAATTAAGTAATCTCAAGCCATTTTTCCTAGCAAAATATGCTGGATACCCAAAAACAACAACAAATTGTAAATTAATCTGGAAAACAAAGCGTGACAGATGAAAGATTTTGTTAGAATTAATTAGGCACTAATTATACATTGGAAAAGGAGAAACAATAAGCCTAAATTCATTTCTGAAAATGTGCATGTTTACACTAAAATCCTTACCGTGTGAATTGATAAAGTTTTCTTTTAACCAGTGCCCTGCCTTTAAGCAGTCTTCATCATCAGAGAGATTAAAGAAATTGGTAGGAACTTCTCCAGTATATCTTTGTTTACAGCTGTGTATGACTTCCCTGTTAGTCTGAAGTTTACTGATCTCTGCTCCAGTGGGACATGGAACCTGACATAAATATAATGCACATATAATTGATAACTGTTAACTGAGACTTTGAATAACAATGACACAAAGTATCTGACAATATAAAAATTGCTACCACTGTAAAAGTCTGATTCATTTTGGACATATAATTTGTAATCAACAAATCACTGGTCATAAAGAGAACAGATGAGTGTTACTATATCTAATTTTCGGTTCCTTGCAGGATCTGTGAAGCAATGCAGGATTTTGAAGAAATTAGCTATTTTTTTTGCCATGTGTCTATGCACGCGCGCACACACAATACAACACACATCATATGCTTACATTTATCTTCAAACACAGTCAATTAAAAACTGAAATGACAAAAACCCCTCAATTCTCCATTTTACAGGAATTGTCTTTTACCGCAATTGTTATTGGCTCCCATCTTCAGGCAGGCTCTTCATGCTTTGCCCTGCTCTGGCTGTGCAGGGCAGCTGGACAGCCTGTGAGTTCAGCTATCGGAGGATTCTCCTGCGGTAGGAGAATCCTGGGGTGGCAGAGGAATATTAGTGCAGTTCCACACCAGCACTCTCCTGATCTCCAGCAAAGGGAGTCAGGGCTGCCCAGAGGATTCAGGGGCCTGGGGCAAAGCAATTTTAGGGCCCCCTTCCCTTAAAAAAAGTTGCAATACTATAGAATACTATATTCTTGTGGGGGCCCCTGTGGGGCCTGGGGCAAATTGCCCCACTTGCCCCCCCCCCTCTGGGCGGCCCTGTAGGGAGTGTGGCTGAAAGAAGATGTGTCTTGGGTTTCTCTACAACCTGATTATCCCAGAATGCCAAAATAATCTCTTGACGCTGAGGACAGCAGGGCATAAATTAGAACCAGAGTCTAGGTCAGTCCCAGTATGAAGAATGCTAAAAGCTACCTTTGATCTCCCTTCCTTTGTTCTTGCACAAGAACAGCTCAGGTAAACAACAGGATTTGGGCCATTGTTTATAACAATATTTTCAAAAATACCTCTTGGAACTCTGAAAGGGTTTCACCAGAAAAATTACATTTGTGACTATCACTTTTGTGGAAACATTCTGCTAAACAGCAAAATTGCTGGCAATGGTATAAAACTGTGCTTCATTTCATGGATATTGCTTTTTGTAATGAGTTATATACAATGATCAGTATGCAAAGCATCACAGCCAGTTTTCATAAATGAGAGAATGATGAATGTTAAAAAGTTCCACAAGAATCTTGCAATTGCAACTGAACAGCCTTAGGGGGGTAAAAGTAAAGAAGATGATCAAGAATGGCATGGTAGAAAATAGAATTTGAATCTCACGTCACCCTGTTCAAGCCAGGTGTGCTCTGATGATCCAGAAATAAACACTGAGAGGAACTGGCTGTAGGGGAAATCCATAGCTGTGGAACTCCCACAACTCTTAATAAGTGTCCATTTAAACTAGTGGTGTTAGGAAGTGAACATAAGAAAATGAACAACAAAAATGTGAATAATGTACGGACTAAAAGGGATTTCACAACAATTGGCTACCAGAATTGTACAAATATGCAGATAAAGCATCTTGGTAATTATTTGTTTAACATGCAGTTAGAATTTTCACAAGTAAAATTTTAACTACAACAAGCTCTTTTTTCCTTTTCACAGCAAATCTAAAATTTCTAAAATTGGAGCAATTCTGTGTGAGAGGGCTACAATTTTTTGTGTGTGTAAGATAAAAATTACAGGAAAGTTTGAATGGTATAACATTACTATTACAGTAATCAATTAAACCATGATTTTACTGAAGAAAGAAAAAGCAAATTGACTATGATTATGAAGCATTGGGCAAGAACTGTCCAGACGAATGCTCTCATTGGCCACTTGGCTTCATGTGACCTAGCCACATGAAACACAGATATGGCATCTCCATCTTATTTATCCAGTAAGGAAACATTCTGCCACTTTCATTCATACTGAATAGCATCTTAAATCAGCACACCTATTGAAATCAGTGCCACTACTTGCCAAGTAAGGTACAACTCATAAGGGTGGCAAAAGCTAGCCCTACGTAAATAAAATAGAAATTGGATTATAAAATACTTCTCCCCAGCTTCTGTACTTTTAAAAAATCTTAAGCTTTTTAACAGCAAAGGCAGATAAATTCTGCATTTCCCCTTCCTCTCCTTATTTTTCTCTCTCTCCCCTCCAGCTTAGCTACTGTCCCCAACATGCTTTGCAGGTGGTAGGGTGCTTCCAAAAGATGCCTTTCACATTGTAGAAGCTGAAGAGGGAGATCTAAACAAGTTCAGGGTGCATTTTGGTTTAACTTTTTGGTCCATCTGTCAAACTGTGAAAATATTTAGCTGTTCAAAGCGACGTTCTACTCTGAAAAGCAACTATGTAAAAATGGTACTTTTTTACTCAACAGCTCTGTTCCCTGTGTGCATTCCTGACCTCACTGAGGGGTTGAAGACTCACATCAATGTTTATGACTACGGGGACAAGCGCTATAAAAAAAAGCTAAAAAACATTCAGTCACATCTGCTGATTTTAGTGACAAAAATAGGTTTTTGATGCATTTTACCTAAAAATCAATTAGTTACTGGTGTAAACTCATTGAAGGCAATGCAGCTGCACATGTGTGACATAGGGCACAACTTGGTTTTAGAATCTTATTGCCCTGTGATGATACACAAGAAAAAGAACCCAGTGTGGCTGGCCGAGTCCAAGATGCGTATGCAGGGCTGACAGATAGCATGAAACATCATTTTATTTACACCTGAGCAGATTTAATATGGAAGTCAGAGGCACAATAAACATGGAACCCCACAATGCCCTTTTTAGAGTCACTGTTGAGAGCAGAACTGCACTAACGGTACAAAAGGGAAAGCAGCCCAGCCACACACAAAGGGGCATGTGTCAGGGACGGAGCAGAGCTCAGCCCCATTCTGCAAATTCTCACCATTAGGGACCACAGTCAGGTGTAGCAATTTAGAGCTGCCCCAGCACTGCTTCAGCTTACACTGAGGCCAAAACCACTGCAGCTTGAGAACTGGCCTCAGATGGCTCCCCTTCTCTCCTGTGCTAAGGCTCTGGCCAATAAAGTAAATGCTGTATGACTTCACTGCATAACAAACAGAATCTACATTTCCAATAGAAATATATTTCATTTTATGCTTAAAGGAAGTATTTGTTACTGTAATATATGCCTGTGGGGATTTAGGAATATTATTATATTCAGTTGCAATTCTCTCAAGCCTTGTGTATGCTGGTGGTTTTTACAAAAAAATTCCCACCAATGCTACCACGGGTTTAGCTGGATATAAGCCCTAATGCAGATAAGGTTTCCATGTCTGGACCTACTTTTACTGCTATGTTAACTAAACCTGCTTTGCAGCAGGTTTAATTGTCACGGTAGTAAAAAGCCTGGAAGCTGCCAGAACCTTCTTCATCCTCCAGCTCCCACCTGCGCGATCACTGGTGGAAGTTTTTGGTAAAATTGCCTTGTCTACACACAAAAATTAGATCACTTTAACTATACTGGTTCAGTTAAAGCAATACAACCCCCCAGTGATGAGGCAGTTATACTGATATAAATGTGCTTATACCAGTATAGCTTATTCCCATACAGGATGTGGAATAAACTATGCAGGAATAAAGTACCTTTATAGCGATGTAAATATGTCCCCACTAGAGGTTGTATCAATTTAACTATTTTGGTCAAAAATCATACCCCTTACCAAAAGTCATGGTCGTAATGCCTAATTCTGCAGTCCTTACTCAAGCACAATTCCCAAGGAATTCAATAACAGTTTTCCATTAAGGACTGTTGGATGAGACCTAAATCCTTTTATAGGGTGACAGACCTGCGGCTGTTGGCCTTTGGTAACAGACTTGCTGTGGACTTCTCTGCTCCTATGCTCACTGTGACAGATAAGACAATTTCCTGCATTACCTGCGATAAACCTTCCTGAATAAAATTTAACCATCTTTGGAGTCTATTGTACTAAAAATGCAAAGGTTATGTAACATTGCGGGCCAGGATGACCAAAGGATTATATTGGACAATGCAGCAGAAAAGAATGATCTTTTGGGGCAACACATGTAAAGTGGATTTACTGGGAGATATCTAGGGGGGAAATGCAAATTCCACCCTCCACAGCACCTCCAGTTATGCAAAAGTCCAACCCATTGAAGCTATACCATGAGGACAGGGTGATTGTCTGATCTTGGGATCCTGGGAACAGGTAATCGGCAAAGGCCCAAACTGTATAAAGTAGGAACTCACAGACTCATGGGGGTGATTGTTCTGAGCTGAAGCTGTTATGAATTTGTAACCACTGCTTGGTGGGGTTTGATGGACTGATCACCTGCCAGAGCCCTTGTTGGTGTTGGGGTGTACTATTGGGTTATCCGGGAGAGGGGGCGGGCGGAAGCCCGCCCCATGCTAACGGATCCCCCCCCCAGCCTAAGGGGAGGATCCACAGGGCCACGGAAACCCACTAAGTGCGGGGGACAACTAATAAAAGAACAGGGACAGGAGTGAGGTCAAAGGGTCATAAGGAGGGAGCCTGATGGGGACACTGAGCAGAGAACCCCGGACAGCGCCCACTGCTCCTCGAAGGCGTCAAGGGAGCCAGCGGACGCCGCCCAGAGGAACTCTGCCCGGAGACGTGAGCGGACGAGGGACCGGAAACAAGCCCCACAGTCGCAGGAGTCTCCGTCGGCCAACCTCCTCTCCCTGGTCGCGTGGATGGCTTTTTTGCCAGGGCGAGGAGGAGGTTGACCAGGAGGTCCCGCGACTTTGTGGGGCCACGGATAGGGAGTGCATGGATAAGGAGGTGAGGGGAAAAGTGCAGCCAGAAACGTAACAGAATGTCGGTGAGGAGCCGGTATAGGGGCTGCAACCTGGCGCACTCTAGGTAAGCATGCGCCAGGGTCTCCCTCACGCCGCAGAAGGGGCAGGTGTCCGGGACAGGGGTGAACCGCGCCAAGTACACGCCCGTGCTCACGGCCCCGTGAAGGAGCCGCCAGCTGATATCCCCGGCGGGCCTCGGGACCAGGGTGGAGTACAGGCTGGCCCACCGGGGCTCCTCACCCTCCACAGGTGGCAAGAGGTCCCGCCACTTGGTGTCGGGGCGGGACACGAGGGCGAGGAAGTGGACGGTATGGAGCACGAGCGCGTAGAGTTGTTTCCTTGGCGCGGTTTGGAAATGGACCGGCTGCAGATCGTGCAGCCGGCTGGCGGAGAAGGGGCGGGGGGGCCGGTCGGGTCCACGGGGCAGGGGCCCGATGAAGAGGTCTGGAGGGCTCGGGGTGGAGGGTGGACGGGGCGTGCCCTCGCGCAGGACCCGGTCGAGGTAAGCCCGAGCAGCGGGCGGCAAAGCGGCCTTCACCTCCTGTAGTACGAGCCGGGGAGTACAAGGTCTGGAGAGCCCCATCCGCCGAGCGAGCGTCAGGGGATCCAGCCAGTCTCCCCGGTCGTAGTCCAGGAGGTCTCCGACCCTGGTGGCTTCTGCCAGGACCAACCTCTGGCGCACCGCGGGGGACTCCGCCACCTGCACACGGAACTGAGGGTTGTGTAGCAGGGGCTCCGCGAGGAGGTCTGCCCCCTCGGTGGCCGCCACGGACCTGGTCGCAGAGAACAGCTTCCAGGTCCGGAGGAGGTCCTGGTAGAAGACCGGCAGCCCGGAGAGGTCTCGCGGAAGGCCCCTCGGGTCGAGATAAAGGAGCTGCCGGTCGTATCGGAGCCCTCGGAAGCGGCGCAGGAAGGCGTGCGCCAGGGCTCTCCATGCCGGACTACCCGCACCATAAAGGAGCCTCTGCAGTGCCTGGAGGCGGAAGACGTGGACCTGAGTGCGGAGGCACTTCAGGCCCTGCCCTCCCTCCTCCAGGGGCAGGTGGAGCACCCCTGCAGGGACCCAGTGCAGTCCTGGCCAAAAGAACTCCAGCACCACCCGCCGGAGGTCGGTCAGGAACACCGGGGCCGGGACCAGGGTGTTGAGCCGGTACCAGAGCATGGACAGGACCAGTTGATTGAGCACCAGTGCCCTCCCTCGGAGGGAAAGGCACCGGAGGAGTCCTGTCCATTTCCGGAGCCGCTCCGCCACCCTGCC